>NC_090927.1:568021952-570875702 GCF_040938575.1 Ambystoma mexicanum | reverse complement strand
TGACCACAATTAAAGGGACATGCCTGACCTTCACTGACCTTCACTGCTCTTAACATGCATTTTCCTTGTCCCAGTACCAGAGTGGTAAAAGAGTTTAGTTATCATTGCTCTTAGTTGCCTCTTCTGCGTATCATTACTGTCAGAGTTTACATGTGGGGAAAGAAGGGGAGCTGACTTACAATAACCTATAAAGGTCGTGGAAGGGTTGGGTTGGTCGTCAGTAGGGAAAGGGGATACCATGTCTCACCCAAGGGCTCTCCACCCGCCCAGGTGATCCTCCCTCGTTTCTCTGCCCCCAGGGTCTGAATCCAAGAACAATGGCTTTTCCCAGGTTACCTGCGCAGAGGATCCAAGGGGTTTACAAGTGTGAATGCCCTCAGGTTTCTCACAAAAATGTTCTTACAATAAAACAATTGAGTATTTACATATGTTATTTTACAACGTAGTAAATAATTAAGGTTCAACATGCGTCTCATTCAATTTATTTCTACAATTATTTTTGCAAATGTGCATATCTGTATATACAGATTATATTATAGTCAAGATATCTTGGATACATTCGGCACAAACAGGAACATGGCAAGCAGTGCCATTAAATATTAGATGGCTTTGCACTCTTTGATGTTGAACTCTACCATAACAGAGGTACTCTTCTTCCCTGCCAAAAGCTCTCTCTCACCTCTTCCTCTGCCTAATCAGTTCCCACCGGACACTCTCCCCTACTCTTCTTCAGCTAGACACTTTAGCGTCCTCTATGAACCATCTCTACTTTCATCTCCAAAACTGGAACAGCAGCTCACCTCAACCGCCTAAATATTAGGAAAATCAGGCACCTCCTTCCTTTCAACACCGCCAAGCATCTCTTAACCACTCTTGTCTTCTCTAATCTGGACTACCGCACCAGCATCCTCTCCGGTACCCCAACTATGCTTTTTGTCTCTCGATAAGATAATTAATTTCGTTACCAGGAGTCTCTTTGAACTCCTTCACTTCACACCTGCTTCCTCGCACCATTAACAGGCTGGATGGCTGGTGATGCAAAACAGGGCCAGTTTTAAATGTCTTCTCCTGCTTCAAAAATCTAACCACGGTAAGGCACCACTGTATCTATGTATTTTTATGTATTTATTGCACATTTATATAGCGCCTATACAGCAGAAAGTGTTTCCAGTTGCCACAAGACTTAGGGGGGAGGGGGAAACATAGGAGGATAATAACAATAAGTTGTCCTACTAGGCCCTGTGACATTTAGATCATCGTAAAAGTGCAGCAAACAGGAGGTGCAGGGGGGGGAGGGGCATATCAGGGTGGGGAGAATGTAAGGGTGAGAGGGGGAGGATGAAGGAGGTAGTGGACCCCAGGGGCTGGGGAAGTGCTAAGGGGAGCCCGGAGGGCAAGTGCGCTGGAGAAGGAAAAGTGGTCAAGTGCGAGGGGGTTGACCAGACTCCGGGGTCTAGTCAGGGAGGGTGCCTGAAGGCAAGTGCTGGTAAGGGGGTGCTGAGGTAGACTGGCCAGGGGAGGACCTGGCTCCTGTATGACTCTGAAGGGACCAGGCAGCCAGTCATAGCAACAGGGGGGAATACGCAAAAAAGGGGGAGAGGGAAGGAGGCAAAAAAGGAAGGTCTTGAGAAGCTTCCCCAATTTAGGGAGATCTGTCTCAAGTCTGAGAGGGATGCTCCTGTCGTAGAAAGAGATCTACTCCCCACCCAATTTTCTCCCTGGAGAAACGTCTGACCTGAAGAGAGTTTGAGCTAACGGACCGAAGGACTCTAGCAGGGAGGTATTTAGGGAGAGAAAGCTGGATGTAGCGCGGCCCCACGCCCCAGAAAGCCTTGTGGGTGACGTAGAGGGTCTTGAATGTGATCCTTGCAGCCATCGGGAGCTAGTGGAGAGATTTCAGTGCTAAGAGATAAGGTCCCTGGGCTTGAGGCCAAGGATAAGTCTTGCAGTCCTATTCTATATTAGTTGAAGAGGGCGGATGGAGAAAAGAGGCAGGTTGAAGAAGAGGCTGATGCAGTAGTCCAGCCTGGAGAGAACCAGAGCTCTAGAGACACTGAGTTTCAGGGTGAAAGGTTAGGAAAGGGAGACTGCCTCTGAGGAGGAGAGCCAGCAGTTCACAAGAGGTTGAGGGAAGGGGCCCAGGGAAGGTGGGCAGAGAGTAGGAGGGGAGGAAAGGGGGAGGAGTTCCAATCAGAAGGATCTCGGTCTTACTGGCGTTAAGACCGAGATCGTTGGCAGCACACCATGCCTGAGTAGCAGTCAGACAATCGGGAATGAGAGGAAGGAGAGGCAGCAGAGGAGAGAAGCTTAAAGGAGAGCTGAGTGCCATCCGCATAACACTAGAAGCGAGAAGTTAAGGTGGAAATTATGTGGGCAAGATAGGCAAGGTAAATGTTAAAAAGTCACAGCGATAGGATAGAGCCCTGAGGGACGCCGCAAGTAGAGAGTGAGGTAGAGGAGAGAGAAAAGGGCCCATTTCAACCTGGTGTTAGGCAGAATTATATGCAGTACCCTTTAGGAACACCACACACAATTAAGACTACAAGTGACAGTACAAATTCACCTTTGGTACAAGCCTGTACTACACAGTAAAGTGGTAGCGATGGCTGAGCAGCCACACTTATCTCAAGAGCAAGTGAACAGTATCAATAGTTGCACAAAGGACAGCAATTACTATGATTCAAACAAACACTGACTCAAGGTTTCTGAGTAAAAGAATATACATTTATTTACACATCAGTTGTAAAACATTTCACTAAAGTAAAGCAGTTGAAAAATCACACTCTTAATACACCACACCACTCCCAATAGATTCTGGACAAGTTAAGCTCAAAATGAAGCGTGAGCAAAATGGCACTCCAATAATTTAAAAAGGGAGGGAAAGACAAAGTTAGACAAACATTCAGCAGCACCAACAGGTAAGTAAGCAGGGCAATCTAGAAAAAGGAACTACAGTGAGGGAATCAAATCAAAAGACCTTAGGGCCAAAGTCAATAGGACAAAAGTCTTTTGCTCAAAATCACACAGTTCAGGGTAGTTCGCAGTTAAGTCTTTGCCAAGAGTTCAGAACGAAGTTGGTCAGGCGAAAAGTTACTTTAAAGAATAGAGAAGGACAAGCCCTAGGATTGGCAAAAGGTTTCACACACTTTCACTGCGGCTGGACAAAACGAACAAGCGGATGTGAACAGTACCTTAAAATGGAGAAGCAGCTGTAGCTGAGGCGGACGTTCCTGGCAGGTCCTGCAGGCTCACGGTTCCTGAAGCGACTGTCGGACTGACATGAAGTAGGAAGACTGGAGGGTCCTGCACTGCCCAGGGAAGAAACGAGCAGCAGAGCAATGAATCAAAGGTGTGCTCCTTAAAACCGAAGCAGGGTCCGACCTTCCTGGCTATCCGGTTCACTGTAGCCCTGTACAGCAAATTTGACCAGAGGAGGGAGGCCTGGCTTGCAGTTTGGGTGAACTGGTTGGTCCCACCAGCTCAGAGGAAGAAGATTCCTGGTAGATCTTCTCTGTCGTTGGAGTCTGACGATTCAGACCTGCAGCAGGGCTTCAACGGGCGGTTCAGTCATGGTAGGGGTCCTCTTCTGTCAGCTCCTCTTCGGTTCTTTCGTTCCAGTGTCGACTCTGCCTTTCCAGCCCCAGAGACCTGCTTTTTATGCATTTTCCCCCATTCACACAGCCTGGCTGTCAATCACACAGCAGGGTGGCTGTCCTGGCGGGACAGTCACCTAGCCAATCAAACAGGAGTGCGACTTGGGTTACCAAGGGAACCCATGGCAGGGGGTCCTAAAACCCCTCCCTCACATCCTGCCTACCCAGACTTTCAGGCGCCTTAGAAGGGCTTCTCTGCAGAAGCCTGCAAAAGGACGGCGAACAAAGGAAACAAACCTGGTTTGGCGCGCAGAGAAAAACACGAGGAAGATTTTTACAAAAAGAAATGGAGAATAAACCCAACCAGAACCAAATTAAAACAAATATGGTTCAGCGGGTTTAAGTTTGAGGCTACCAAGATAGCCTAAAACAATACCAGGGCTATTTAAGATAACCGTGGTAGGAAAAATAGGGTAGTTACCACTGCCACCAGCCAAGTCTTACTGAAAAGGGAGCGAAACAATGCTCCAAGAGAAACAGACAAAAGGGATAAGTATTAACCCTTTCCAGTACTCTATGGAAGATAGTTTGTACTGGGTCTGTGGATTTAAAGAGACTAATAAAGTCAATGGCAACTGTACATGTTCAGGGAGACAGTAGTCAGTCCCAGAAAATGGAGTCTGAGTTGGGAAGTCTAAAAGACTTCATTGCACTGAAAGTAAAAAGATGATGCCTGTGGAGTAGGTGAGGCTCCACAGTCTATGAACACAAAAATGTTAAACACACACAGCAAAACACATGTAAGAGTGGGAAATAAGGCTCACACTCTAACCAGGTGAAAAAAATAAATCCTAGAAATCTAGCAAAGCTGCTGAGGGACTCAGTTGGTAAGGGAAATTAGCCATTCTGGAGAATTCTCCCTAACACTTGGGAGGGTCGATTTGAAAGGTAAGAGATCAGCCAAGCCAGTGCCTGGTCCGTGATACACAAAGTATCACAGAGTCGATTTAGGAAGATACCCATTTTCCTTTATCCAACTTTACAAGTCTTCTCGTAATCTCTGCTCTGCCTCATCGACTGCCCTTGTGGCTCCTCGCCCTCCCTGTGTTTCCTCTTGTTTCCGCTCTTTCTCTCTTCTTGCTCCACTTGCATGGAATTCTCTCCCCCCTGACATCTGAGAAACAGTCCACATGGAATTGTAGGCAACCAAACTAAAAGCCTACCTCCTCGCCTCCAAGTTACCCTCTTAACCTCGTCTGCCTGCTAGCTTTTCCTCGTCTCGAACCTGCCTCTGTCACTCACTTCCTCTGCCTCCATTCTAGCATTTCACCCTTCATGGTCACGTCCTGAGCACAGTAACGCCTACCAGCACTTAGAAATGCCCAATGTTGGTTGTCCTTAATCTCTGTATGTCCACTCAAGTAATGTCCCCGGTGACTGTTCCATTTACTTCCCTCCACAACCTGGTCAGAATGTCCCTCAAACACACTCTAGTGTAAGAAGCTCACTGCTTCCTGTCAAATCTGATCCTTATTTATTGTATGTTCTTTTGTGATCAAAAGAGCATTGTTCCTCCTGTATATAAATGCGTTAATAATTCAGATATCTTTTGCCAAAGTACTACAAAAGAAAGTTTCACAATTAGTGATATAATGCATGTGTAGCTGTTTACTGTTTTAAACAATGCACTCATTGTTATGAAGTATTCTAAAATGCTAATAATAAACAGAGATAATCGGGATGGGGAGATCCAAAACCAGAGACAAGTAGGTGCTAAACGTGTGTGTTTATTGTATAATCACACAGAAAGTGGTACGTGACTGCACAATTTATTTTACATTACTTCCGATAAGCACGAAAGGTGTTTTAGAGAGGACGGACAGAGTGGGTCACGCAGTGGTGACACAGGTGGGTGCAAACCTCTGGAATATCGAGGTCAGCATTACATTGAAAATACAAGTTTCCTCGCATATCGAGGAACAAAAACACAAGGTGCACACAACAATCTTGAAAGTGAACAGGTACAGGTAGTGATGCAGTTGTGATGAATGGTTCGACACAGGGGGTGACACAGGGTGTGTTTCGGCCAAAAAAGTGGCTGGGAAGTCGCCGTCTTTGTGCTGGCCTTCGTCAGGAAAGAGGCACCAGTAGTGGTGCTGTCCGTGGTGTCTGTGGGTAGAACAGAGCTATTAGGATCTCGGGTGGTGATTCAATAAGTACTTAGAGTATTTAATACGGGCCGAATAAATGCCCAAGTGATACACCATATGGAGTATCTTAAAAAACAGCTTACCTGCCGCCGGAGGGGAGCAGGTGGGTGCTGTCGGGGAAGCCGCGAGGAGTGCGGGTTGACCGGTGCGGTGTATGGCACAAGGTGGAGGGCTATGATTGCCTTCGAGCCAACGTGGTCAAGAGTCTCACGAAGCAGGAGTGGGGCGTAAATATACCCAAGTCTAGAAGGAAAATTAAAAAGGTTTTAGTAACCTGTGTGAGTCGAGTGTTTCGGGAAACATGGGCTAGCCCGCGTTTGGGTGGGGGGACTTACTGTGGTCTGGGTGGTACGCTGCCGTGCTGGACGTAGACTGGTGGGAGCCGGATGAGTCGGACACCGAGGGTGCCGTGGAGGACAGTATAAATAGCAGCCTGTGGCTAAAGGCAGACGAATGGGATCCCGCGGTCCCGGGGCGGCAGTCTGCTTGGGCCAATCCAACGGCTGTGCGCCGTGTTCCAATGGAAAGGCGGTACTACGTGTGTGATGTTGGGTAATGTAGTCCAGTGGGGGCAGGAAGGACATCGGCAATAGGAAGTTCGCACAGTAAGACGGGCATGCCACATGGAGGCTGAGACGGTCATGTGATGGCATAGTTACCGCAAAACACTGTGGATGGTACAACACAATGACTCTGGTGTGCAATAATCATCACAAGGAGAAACCATTATATCTCGAAGATGCACAGAGGGATGGTAACAGTGCACAAGCAATTCTCAAGGTAGAAAAAACATAGGTGTAAAATGTACACATTTAGATCAATCTAGTGTAATGGACACTAGTCCGTTGCCAGAGAGGGGACGTCGGTGACTGATGGCTAATGGCAGTTCTAAAAATGTTTCCATTCAACGGTTATATTGAGGCCGTCTTGGACGGAGTTCAATCTGTGGACCCACTTTTGCTCGAGTCTAGTGAGGGCAATGTTGATGTCGCCTCCTCGTCTTTGAGGCTGAAGTTGTTGGATCACGGTCCACGTGAATTCTTCATGGGTATGTTTCTTCTGGCTGAAGTGTTCGACCAGAGGTTTGTCCTCAACTTTGTTTTTGATGCAGGATCTGTGTTCGTTGATCCTTTGTTTGACTGGTCTGATGGTTTTGCCGATGTAAATCAGGTCGCAGGGACACTTGATAGCGTAGATCACGTGCTTACTTTCGCAGTTGGTGTGACTGTTCTGTTTCCATACTAGGTTCTTATGGATGAACGTTTTGCTGTTCGTGGTAAAACGACAGGCGACGCAATGTCCACAGCTGAAGTGACCCACCACTGGTGGAAGATTCCACAGCGTGGTGACTGGTTTGGTGGGTTCTAGGAAGGTGTGGACTAATGAGTCTCTAAGATTTCTGTTTTTCTTGAAGGCGAACAGTGGTTTCTTCGCCAGGGTACCTTCATTTTTTACCAGATGCCAGTGTTTGTTGATGGTATTTTTGATGAGGTTACTGACTGGGTTGTACGTGGTGACGCAGACAGTTCTATCGTTAGGGAGTCTTTCTTTAGTGGTTAAGCAGAGGGAGCGGTCGGTGTTGGCCGCTCTTTTCTTGGCTGTCTTGATGGACTTCCTGGGGTATCCTCTCTCTCCAAGACGTGTTTGCAGTTGTTGTGCATGGTAGTTGAATCTTTCTTTGTCAGAGCAGTTTCTCCGGATGCGCAGAAACTGACCGTAGGGGAGATTGTATTTTAAACCTTGTGGATGGTAACTGGTGAAGTGGAGAAGGGTGTTCCTGTCGGTAGGTTTTCTGAAGAGTTCCGTCTTCAGCGCATCTCCGGACCGGTAAATGTGTAGGTCGAGGAAATTGATCTCTTGGTAGTCCCATTCAATGGTGAACTTGATGTAATCGTTCCGTGCATTGAGCCATTGGTGGAAAGCTAGTAGTTCTTCAGAGCTTCCTTCCCAAATGAGTAAAATGTCATCGATGTATCGACGCCAGACCTTGATGTTTGGTCTGTGAGGATTGTTGTCAGAGTAGATGTGATCTTCTTCGTATTGTGCCATGTACAGATTGGCGACGTCCGGGGCAAAAGTGGCGCCCATGCTCACTCCTTTAATTTGTTGGTACATTTGATGGCCGAATAGAAAGAAATTCTCACCCATGGCGATCCGAATGCACTCCACCAAAAAGTTAGTAGGTATGGTAGAAGTGTTGGCTCGTTTTTCAAGGCAAGTCGCCAAGGCTTGTAGGCCCTCTGTTTGTGGGATGGAGGTATACAGTGCCTCAACGTCCATGGTGACCAAAATGGACTGGGCAGTCAGATGTATGGAGTCCAAAATCTTGATGGTTTCGGTACTGTCTTTGAGGTAAGATGCCATTTTACCTACGAACGGCTTCATAAAAAAATCTGTATATAGAGAGAGGGGTTCCAACAGTGAATCACAGGCGGAGACAATGGGTCTGCCCGGTGGTTTGGTGGGGTGCTTGTGGATTTTGGGTAGAATGTAGAAGGCCGGAGTCCTCGGGTGAGTTTTGTTGAGAAAGATCCTTTCTTCTTGACAAATCCACCCCTGGTCTTCGGCATGCTTGGTGAGGTTGATGATCTCTTCTTGCAGTCGTTGTGTGGGGTCCCTGTTTAACATTTTATATGAGGTTCTGTCGCTGAGGAGTCGCAAGCATTCCTGATTGTAATCTGCGGTGTTCATGATCACAATACCGCCTCCTTTGTCTGCTGGTTTTATAGTGATGGTGGTATCCTGGTGGAGGTCCTTCAGGGACTGTCGCTCCGTTGGTAGCAGGTTGTCTTGATAAAAGTTTTTTTGTCTTATCCCGTCGGTGATTGTTTTCATGACGATCTTCTCAAAAGTCTCAAACTCACTCGGGATCGTGTGAGGGGGTGGTAAGAAGGTGGATTTGGGTTTGAACCCCGTGATGTTGTCTTTAGTCCTCTCTGGTATCTGGTTGATGGAATCTTGTTTGCTGGGTACGTGTATCTCGAAAAAGTATTTCAACCTGAGGGTCCGGAAAAACCTTCTTAGTTCTGCTTCCGTGTTGAAGGGGTCTGCTTTGGTAGCTGGAACAAAGGAAAGGCCCCTCTCGAGGAGTGTCTGTTCAGCTTGAGCTAAAGGCCTGGAGGACAGGTTAAAAATGGGAATTGTCTCTAGGGCTGGTTCGAGTACCACTGGCGTGTCCTCATGTATTGTCCGGTTTGTTGAGTGCGCCTTCTCGGGCGGCCTCGTTGGCCCCCTCTCTGAAAAAACGGATGTTGTGGTGGTTGGTTTTGATTCCCGTTTGTACCGGGGGAGCCTGGGGTACTCCCGCCTGAGGATCCCGAGCTACCTGAAAAGTTGACTACCCGGTTCCGTCTATTGTAGTTAGTTTTCTGTTGTTGCTGGAGTTCCTCGTAGTATGTTTCTTTGAGATAGGGATAGGTTTTTGCCTCTGCGTAGTGGTTGAGATCTTTCCTGAATTTCTGTACTTTGCGTTCCACTGTTAGTTGATTAAATTTAATCACTTCTTCTTCTAATTTTTGTAGTTTTTGTTGTGCGTCATTGATGGTTCTGTCATCTGTAAATTTCTTTTCCAGGGTGGCAAGGTCTTCTCCCTGTTTTTTGCATTCTTCCTGGGCAGTGTCGATTATAAGGATTATCCAGTCACGGCTACATTTGTTGCCCACGCCGCTAAAGTTCACTTTGAATTTCGGATTGTCAGTGAATACCCTGGGGATATTCTTCACTTGTAGGCCTTCGGGGATGATTCCCGCTTTCAGGTATTCTAGCATGAAAGTACCATGCATTTCTGTTCTTACAAGTTTTTTCTTTTTCTGTAAGATGGTATCTAATTCATCTCTGTTGGCGCCTTGGGCGATGGGTCCACCTTCGGAGCCTAAAGTGGTGGTTATGCCCATTAATTTCTGAAAATATTCTTCAGTGTAGGACACGATATTAACTTTGTCCATATTTGTTGGAGATAGGAGGATGTCCTGGTGACTGCTCCTATGTTTGATGAGTAGCCCTTCAACCGCGGGTTGTGCTCAATATATTTAAATCTTTAGGGCACCTGGCTAGGTCCCGATTTACCCAGGTGGGTATACGTATAATAAACAGAGATAATCGGGATGGGGAGATCCAAAACCAGAGACAAGTAGGTGCTAAACGTGTGTGTTTATTGTATAATCACACAGAAAGTGGTACGTGACTGCACAATTTATTTTACATTACTTCCGATAAGCACGAAAGGTGTTTTAGAGAGGACGGACAGAGTGGGTCACGCAGTGGTGACACAGGTGGGTGCAAACCTCTGGAATATCGAGGTCAGCATTACATTGAAAATACAAGTTTCCTCGCATATCGGCCCGTATTAAATACTCTAAGTACTTATTGAATCACCACCCGAGATCCTAATAGCTCTGTTCTACCCACAGACACCACGGACAGCACCACTACTGGTGCCTCTTTCCTGACGAAGGCCAGCACAAAGACGGCGACTTCCCAGCCACTTTTTTGGCCGAAACACACCCTGTGTCACCCCCTGTGTCGAACCATTCATCACAACTGCATCACTACCTGTACCTGTTCACTTTCAAGATTGTTGTGTGCACCTTGTGTTTTTGTTCCTCGATATGCGAGGAAACTTGTATTTTCAATGTAATGCTGACCTCGATATTCCAGAGGTTTGCACCCACCTGTGTCACCACTGCGTGACCCACTCTGTCCGTCCTCTCTAAAACACCTTTCGTGCTTATCGGAAGTAATGTAAAATAAATTGTGCAGTCACGTACCACTTTCTGTGTGATTATACAATAAACACACACGTTTAGCACCTACTTGTCTCTGGTTTTGGATCTCCCCATCCCGATTATCTCTGTTTATTATACGTATACCCACCTGGGTAAATCGGGACCTAGCCAGGTGCCCTAAAGATTTAAATATATTGAGCACAACCCGCGGTTGAAGGGCTACTCATCAAACATAGGAGCAGTCACCAGGACATCCTCCTATCTCCAACAAATATGGACAAAGTTAATATCGTGTCCTACACTGAAGAATATTTTCAGAAATTAATGGGCATAACCACCACTTTAGGCTCCGAAGGTGGACCCATCGCCCAAGGCGCCAACAGAGATGAATTAGATACCATCTTACAGAAAAAGAAAAAACTTGTAAGAACAGAAATGCATGGTACTTTCATGCTAGAATACCTGAAAGCGGGAATCATCCCCGAAGGCCTACAAGTGAAGAATATCCCCAGGGTATTCACTGACAATCCGAAATTCAAAGTGAACTTTAGCGGCGTGGGCAACAAATGTAGCCGTGACTGGATAATCCTTATAATCGACACTGCCCAGGAAGAATGCAAAAAACAGGGAGAAGACCTTGCCACCCTGGAAAAGAAATTTACAGATGACAGAACCATCAATGACGCACAACAAAAACTACAAAAATTAGAAGAAGAAGTGATTAAATTTAATCAACTAACAGTGGAACGCAAAGTACAGAAATTCAGGAAAGATCTCAACCACTACGCAGAGGCAAAAACCTATCCCTATCTCAAAGAAACATACTACGAGGAACTCCAGCAACAACAGAAAACTAACTACAATAGACGGAACCGGGTAGTCAACTTTTCAGGTAGCTCGGGATCCTCAGGCGGGAGTACCCCAGGCTCCCCCGGTACAAACGGGAATCAAAACCAACCACCACAACATCCGTTTTTTCAGAGAGGGGGCCAACGAGGCCGCCCGAGAAGGCGCACTCAACAAACCGGACAATACATGAGGACACGCCAGTGGTACTCGAACCAGCCCTAGAGACAATTCCCATTTTTAACCTGTCCTCCAGGCCTTTAGCTCAAGCTGAACAGACACTCCTCGAGAGGGGCCTTTCCTTTGTTCCAGCTACCAAAGCAGACCCCTTCAACACGGAAGCAGAACTAAGAAGGTTTTTCCGGACCCTCAGGTTGAAATACTTTTTCGAGATACACGTACCCAGCAAACAAGATTCCATCAACCAGATACCAGAGAGGACTAAAGACAACATCACGGGGTTCAAACCCAAATCCACCTTCTTACCACCCCCTCACACGATCCCGAGTGAGTTTGAGACTTTTGAGAAGATCGTCATGAAAACAATCACCGACGGGATAAGACAAAAAAACTTTTATCAAGACAACCTGCTACCAACGGAGCGACAGTCCCTGAAGGACCTCCACCAGGATACCACCATCACTATAAAACCAGCAGACAAAGGAGGCGGTATTGTGATCATGAACACCGCAGATTACAATCAGGAATGCTTGCGACTCCTCAGCGACAGAACCTCATATAAAATGTTAAACAGGGACCCCACACAACGACTGCAAGAAGAGATCATCAACCTCACCAAGCATGCCGAAGACCAGGGGTGGATTTGTCAAGAAGAAAGGATCTTTCTCAACAAAACTCACCCGAGGACTCCGGCCTTCTACATTCTACCCAAAATCCACAAGCACCCCACCAAACCACCGGGCAGACCCATTGTCTCCGCCTGTGATTCACTGTTGGAACCCCTCTCTCTATATACAGATTTTTTTATGAAGCCGTTCGTAGGTAAAATGGCATCTTACCTCAAAGACAGTACCGAAACCATCAAGATTTTGGACTCCATACATCTGACTGCCCAGTCCATTTTGGTCACCATGGACGTTGAGGCACTGTATACCTCCATCCCACAAACAGAGGGCCTACAAGCCTTGGCGACTTGCCTTGAAAAACGAGCCAACACTTCTACCATACCTACTAACTTTTTGGTGGAGTGCATTCGGATCGCCATGGGTGAGAATTTCTTTCTATTCGGCCATCAAATGTACCAACAAATTAAAGGAGTGAGCATGGGCGCCACTTTTGCCCCGGACGTCGCCAATCTGTACATGGCACAATACGAAGAAGATCACATCTACTCTGACAACAATCCTCACAGACCAAACATCAAGGTCTGGCGTCGATACATCGATGACATTTTACTCATTTGGGAAGGAAGCTCTGAAGAACTACTAGCTTTCCACCAATGGCTCAATGCACGGAACGATTACATCAAGTTCACCATTGAATGGGACTACCAAGAGATCAATTTCCTCGACCTACACATTTACCGGTCCGGAGATGCGCTGAAGACGGAACTCTTCAGAAAACCTACCGACAGGAACACCCTTCTCCACTTCACCAGTTACCATCCACAAGGTTTAAAATACAATCTCCCCTACGGTCAGTTTCTGCGCATCCGGAGAAACTGCTCTGACAAAGAAAGATTCAACTACCATGCACAACAACTGCAAACACGTCTTGGAGAGAGAGGATACCCCAGGAAGTCCATCAAGACAGCCAAGAAAAGAGCGGCCAACACCGACCGCTCCCTCTGCTTAACCACTAAAGAAAGACTCCCTAACGATAGAACTGTCTGCGTCACCACGTACAACCCAGTCAGTAACCTCATCAAAAATACCATCAACAAACACTGGCATCTGGTAAAAAATGAAGGTACCCTGGCGAAGAAACCACTGTTCGCCTTCAAGAAAAACAGAAATCTTAGAGACTCATTAGTCCACACCTTCCTAGAACCCACCAAACCAGTCACCACGCTGTGGAATCTTCCACCAGTGGTGGGTCACTTCAGCTGTGGACATTGCGTCGCCTGTCGTTTTACCACGAACAGCAAAACGTTCATCCATAAGAACCTAGTATGGAAACAGAACAGTCACACCAACTGCGAAAGTAAGCACGTGATCTACGCTATCAAGTGTCCCTGCGACCTGATTTACATCGGCAAAACCATCAGACCAGTCAAACAAAGGATCAACGAACACAGATCCTGCATCAAAAACAAAGTTGAGGACAAACCTCTGGTCGAACACTTCAGCCAGAAGAAACATACCCATGAAGAATTCACGTGGACCGTGATCCAACAACTTCAGCCTCAAAGACGAGGAGGCGACATCAACATTGCCCTCACTAGACTCGAGCAAAAGTGGGTCCACAGATTGAACTCCGTCCAAGACGGCCTCAATATAACCGTTGAATGGAAACATTTTTAGAACTGCCATTAGCCATCAGTCACCGACGTCCCCTCTCTGGCAACGGACTAGTGTCCATTACACTAGATTGATCTAAATGTGTACATTTTACACCTATGTTTTTTCTACCTTGAGAATTGCTTGTGCACTGTTACCATCCCTCTGTGCATCTTCGAGATATAATGGTTTCTCCTTGTGATGATTATTGCACACCAGAGTCATTGTGTTGTACCATCCACAGTGTTTTGCGGTAACTATGCCATCACATGACCGTCTCAGCCTCCATGTGGCATGCCCGTCTTACTGTGCGAACTTCCTATTGCCGATGTCCTTCCTGCCCCCACTGGACTACATTACCCAACATCACACACGTAGTACCGCCTTTCCATTGGAACACGGCGCACAGCCGTTGGATTGGCCCAAGCAGACTGCCGCCCCGGGACCGCGGGATCCCATTCGTCTGCCTTTAGCCACAGGCTGCTATTTATACTGTCCTCCACGGCACCCTCGGTGTCCGACTCATCCGGCTCCCACCAGTCTACGTCCAGCACGGCAGCGTACCACCCAGACCACAGTAAGTCCCCCCACCCAAACGCGGGCTAGCCCATGTTTCCCGAAACACTCGACTCACACAGGTTACTAAAACCTTTTTAATTTTCCTTCTAGACTTGGGTATATTTACGCCCCACTCCTGCTTCGTGAGACTCTTGACCACGTTGGCTCGAAGGCAATCATAGCCCTCCACCTTGTGCCATACACCGCACCGGTCAACCCGCACTCCTCGCGGCTTCCCCGACAGCACCCACCTGCTCCCCTCCGGCGGCAGGTAAGCTGTTTTTTAAGATACTCCATATGGTGTATCACTTGGGCATTTATTCGGCCCGTATTAAATACTCTAAGTACTTATTGAATCACCACCCGAGATCCTAATAGCTCTGTTCTACCCACAGACACCACGGACAGCACCACTACTGGTGCCTCTTTCCTGACGAAGGCCAGCACAAAGACGGCGACTTCCCAGCCACTTTTTTGGCCGAAACACACCCTGTGTCACCCCCTGTGTCGAACCATTCATCACAACTGCATCACTACCTGTACCTGTTCACTTTCAAGATTGTTGTGTGCACCTTGTGTTTTTGTTCCTCGATATGCGAGGAAACTTGTATTTTCAATGTAATGCTGACCTCGATATTCCAGAGGTTTGCACCCACCTGTGTCACCACTGCGTGACCCACTCTGTCCGTCCTCTCTAAAACACCTTTCGTGCTTATCGGAAGTAATGTAAAATAAATTGTGCAGTCACGTACCACTTTCTGTGTGATTATACAATAAACACACACGTTTAGCACCTACTTGTCTCTGGTTTTGGATCTCCCCATCCCGATTATCTCTGTTTATTATACGTATACCCACCTGGGTAAATCGGGACCTAGCCAGGTGCCCTAAAGATTTAAATATTCTAAAATGCTAATATTAGATAGATAGCAACATAAGGGTGGTATAAATATGGGCAAATAGCTAGAGTGATATTATGTCTGATGCCAATAGTTAAGAATCCTTGATGCCATATTGATATTAGCAATGCTACCAGTGATGTCATCAGTGAGGTCACCTGTGATGTCACAAATGATGTCACCATTGATGTCATTCTTGGGGGTCATAGGCTGCGCAACAGGGGCACGAAGTTAAGTTGGCTTTAGCTGAATTTCAGGGGTTTTGTTGCGTTACGTTCTCACCTTAACGTCTCTTTAACGCTTTTTTCTTGAATTTCAAGGGTTTTGTTATTCCATAGACATTTCAGCCTATCGCCGTGCCCACAGACCACTAGCCATGGCCTTCGACCATGCCCACTGTCCATTTTAAAGCACTACCGAACCACTAGCCATGGCCTTCAGCCATGGCAGGTGGGCACGGTCACTCTATATTTGAAAACACTTGCAACCCATCTCTCAAAGACGTTCATCAATCGCAAACTAATTATTACCTTTTTTGACAGTGGTATTGTTATGTATAAAGATTGCAGGCTTTGAGAGCTCACAATTTTTTTGTCATGATCTCTGCTTCCAAAAGATCAGGACTTGCCCGACTCCCTTGGAAGCAGACCCATAACCCCGGTTCCGAGTGCCAGCCAGTCCCAATTGGGACCTTTTGGACCCTGTCCTGGCGCCAGTGGCACCAGGCTCATAAAGATGCCCAGTCCCAGCGCTGGAAGCGCCGGGCTCATAATGCTTGGGTGGACTTACATGCAGCAGACCATGCTGCTTACTTACCTGCCAGTTGAACCCCTGATCCTCTTCTGTTTGGGACTACTTTTCCTGTTGGGGTGGGGCAGGAGCCACTCCCTAGGTTCAGAACACTGGAACTCTTCTGGAAAGCAGGAACTCTTTTCTTACCTAGGCGTGGCTGTGGAAGGAGACACCTAAGCACTACAGGAGGCTATTTAAACCACACCCGATGGATGAATCTTGCTTTGCGTTATTCTGCATTCTCTGCAGCAGAACGCTCATTGTGTCTTCTGCTTCTGATCCTGGGCCTAAGGGAACAAAGGCTTACCATCCTGGAATCCAGTCTTCAGCAGCACCTGTAAAGACAAAGAAAGAACAGGTTAGCACTACGGTCTGCAGTGGCAGCGCATCTCTTACCTGGTCCATCGGCTGTCACCAACGCCTCGCGCTGCATTCCGGCATCTGAAAGACAAAGGCTTACCTACTCTTCGCATGCTCCGGAGGTCTTCGCACTGCATTCCGGCATCTGAAAGACAAAAGCTTACCAGCTCTTCGCACGCTCCGGAGGCCTTCGGCGCTGCATCCCGCATCTGAAAGACAAAAGAAGGTGCGTTTAAAGACATTGGGCAACTTTATTACTCACGTGACATTACTCCTTCCCACGCCGAATGCAGTGGGTATTCCAGCACCCTTCAGCTTCTCTAAAGCTCCGAACTTGTACCTGCAAGATAAAAGGGACAGTTAGTGCGCATCGTGAAGCAGGCTACAAGCGCTTACTTACGTGCTTCCAGGCGCTTCTATTCCTCACGCGGGTTCGATCCTCAACTCTCATCAGCCCGCCATCGCCGGAACCCTGCAAAACAAGAGATATCATTACAAAAGACTTTTAAGACATTTGAAGTGCCCAGAATTTACCGTTCGTGCAGTTAACGACGGACAGCAGTCCTCTGAGGTCAAGAGGCCTGCACCCTTATCCAGTGAAGAAACTGGTTACGGCACCCTGCCCCGAGGCAGATGGAGAGCTCGGCGTTCACTTACCTAAGACATCTTACTCTTCGAGTCAGACATACAGTGCACAGAGGTCCAGCCCAAAGAGCCAACCGTGTGTTACACATCACCTTTGAAGATACGGCATTCACCCAGTCAAGACCGGCGCCTCTGCGGGAATCAGGTGAGCGTTACAGTTTTTAGGCAATGCGCAGTGAGCTTAAATTATTTGTCAAGGATCACACACTTTGGTTAAGCAGCATGCTACAAGCACCTTGTTTTATGCCCGATCTCTTGGTGACTGTTGTAATACATCGCACAACCCCAACTAACCACATTTAAGCAGCACAGAAAAGGAAAACAATGACCGGCTGCAAGAATAACATGCCCAGGTACTTTTGCCCCATAGCAAAAAACAAAAGCTGACACTCATGAACATATGCCCAGTAATTAAATATGTATGCAAGACAAAATAGCAGGGAGAGAACATGTTTCAATACATATGCTGGTAAGGTATGCAAGGTGCCCACCTTTTAAACCCAGAAATATTCCATGGAGAAAATAAATCCCTATATGAAACAAGTGCTTGTGGTCTTGTGGGTAAGCGTCTGCACTGGGAACAAAACAACCTGAGAAAAAGCCTGGTAGCCAGGTACTTGAGCAAGCTTGCCAACCTCCAAAAAATCCACGGGGTTCATCTGCCCTCTCAAAAAAAGTTACTATGTCCACCCACATGTGTCCTTTACATGTGCCCTGAAAAGCAGCCACAATCAGGGGCAAATAACTTCAACAGTGTCCAGGATTGCAAACTCTCTCACCACATTGTGGGCAAGTTCTCATGACTTATTTGCCCTCTCATCATTTCCCTTCCTCACCCCCATGTCTGGCTTCCAACAATACTCTGCTTTATAAAGATAACTTGGAAAGTACACATCCCATAGTGTCACTGAACTGTATAAATCTTTATAGAACTATGTTAGGCAATGTGTACAATTGTAGGTATTATTACCCCCTCCCCATCTTGACTGGGAGACTACAAATACTAGAATGCAATTGAACAACAGACAAAATAATTGTCTCTGAGTGCAATACTTTGAAGGATTGTCAGTAGCACGGTTTAAAAAAAATGATGTGGATGCTGTGTGTTTTCTTAGGGTGTAATGAGATATTTAAAACTAAGAAAACACACAGCATCCAGGACATGTAGGATCGACCCTGCTTAGCTTAAAAGCGAGGAAGGGATGGGCCCCCTCAGGTCATGTTGCTCTAAGTGGTCTTGTAAATTGGGCTCATTTGTTAGGCAACATGGCCTCAGGGGGCTGGCCCGTTCATCGCTTTGAAGCTAAGTAGGGTAGGTCCCAGTTACTGCATGTATGGGAGACCCGTATGGGAGACCCCGATACCCATCATCAAAAGTTACTGGCAATTCATTTTTTTGAGGTTCCTATTGGAGTCCGACTCACCTTAATTATAGGGTGGTGACCTCTGCCCTATAATATATATTTCTTCTGTGGAAAAACTTTGTTAAAGGGACTTCATGGCTACAAGCAAAACTGAAAACCCCTAAAAATTTGAAAGTTATGGTAACTTAAGCAACCATAACTTGTGTCAGCACTTTGCAATTCTAAGACTAACACCCGGGACATCAAAGATGACATCACAAATGCCATTGATGACTTCAGGGATTTCTCTTCCCTTAGTTTCTCTATGTCTTTTCAAACAGTTCATAGTGGACAGCCCTCGGCGGGGTTCCGGTCTGCCAACACACTGTTTCTCAGGACTTTGGACTTCGCCCCTCTCGTCAGCCTCTCCTGGTTGAGTTCACTCTTGCTAACTTCACAATTGCACAATTGCATGCGGGATTCACCTGATCGCTTTCTCAAAGCTTGTAGATCCAAGTCTTTCGATTGCACAGAAATTTTACTTGACCCTCAGTATGACCACTTTGACCTATTTTGTCAGCCCCCTGTGGCCTTCTGGTATATGCAGTTTTGCTCAGATGGGGATCGACCAGAGTCTTTGGATTAGCACCCATGTGGTGTCTGTTTCCCTGTGCAGCTGGTTTCCCCTTTAACACTTGTTACAGTTCTTTCACAGTTCATTGAACTTGGTTCAAATTTGCCAATTTGCGATTCTCAATCAACACAGCCAGGTTCTCATCGATTCGCCCCTCGACTCACTGGCTGTGTTGAACTGCTTGGCTTTCCTCTTCAATGGAGTCAAAGCTGGTACCACGGTCGCAGTAGTTTCCCTCGCTCCTGCTTATCGGCATAGGCTTGCCCCATGTACCGTTGACATCTTCTGCAAGACACTTGTGTTATTGTTCTCAGCCATGGGCTATGTTCCTCTAAGGGGCTGTGGGTCTTGGACAAAAAGGGCAATGTCACTTCTCTCCTCACCACCCTCTTGATTCCTGCAGCCTTTCTCCTTCGCCTGCATTTCAAAAAAGGTAGCAGGTGCTCCTCTCCAGAAAGAACATGGCATGATAACCTGTTCTGAGATAAGAGTTTGCAGCACACACTTTTTGCTCACTGTACCTTTCACAGATGGGAAATATCCATTTGCATATCAGTCTGTGTCCCGCCCACATGGGCAGTCCAGCACCGAAATGCTATGCCATCTCATTGTGCTGTCTGCCGTGCTCACACTGTGCTCTCTTGCTCCACCTTTTATTCCTGTGGGGAAAAGGAAGGGCCGTCAGGTGTGTGTGATTTAAGTCAATTGCCCGATGTTGCCTGACCCTTGTTTATATTACAAGTCCGTTGTGTAAAGGTGCTCGTGTCAGAAGGGGGTGGGGGAGAGTTAGAGATTTCGAGCATCCTACAGGGTATAGAGAGGAAGAGGTGTTGTATGGGATTATAGTTCTCTTGCTAGGGATTTCGGTACATTCGGAAGGGTGAGATTTGTGGGCTGTGTGGAACAAACTGGAAATACCAGGATTATTGTCGAAAGACAAACGGAGGTTTGTGGGAACTGTAGTATTTTGTCTGAGCAGGTTGGAATTGAAGGAAATGATAATCGGAGGGACAGGATTGGTAGGGTTTTGTGAAGGTGGATTTGGTATTCAGGAAAGAATAACCAGAGGGACAAAGAGAAGAGTGATCAGGAGTATTCGAATAGAAGCCAGGAAAAGCAGGATTCTGGGAGTTGTGGTTCTTAACAGGTTTTCCAGATGCGAGTGGATTGTTGGCTTTACCTTTGGGTAACAGAGATTCAATGAGTGGAAGAGATGATGAGCGGGAATAGCTTATAAAAGCTTCAGAGACTTCATTCCCTCTCCCCCCCATCCTCTGCGTGATGGTACTGTGCCTCACCTGGGGTATTCCCTTGAGCATAACCCCCGGGTTCTCCTACTCAGGTGATCCTCCCCCACTGGTCCACCCCCAGGAACTGGATCCAACAGCGATGGCAGTGTCCTGGCCACCTGAATAAGGGATTCTTGAGGTTTGCTAGGGAGAATAACCTCAGGTTTCTCACGCTTCCTCGTCCCAGTGCTGCTTACACGTCCCAGTTCCTCTTCCTCATCCCAGTCTCTTGACCTCTTCCTCATACCAGTTCCAGCTAATCTCCCTTGTCAGTGGCAAAGCGCGGCATGACTTTTGGCATAGCTTGGGCAAATGGGCTAGTGCCTCAGGGTCCTGAAAGTGGGAAGAATTCCCATGGTGCATAGCTTAAGAACACACATTGATAACAGTGTATATGACATTAGTCAGGATATCAGGGATAAAGCATAACAAAGTCCTTGAAATTAATTGAAAAACTTTAGTTGAAGTGACATTAAGGTGCTGGTTTAAAGCAACAAAATCCCTGTAATTTGGCAGGTGTTAGAAGCAACACCACCTTGATTATGAGCCTACCATTGCGCAGCCCACACACACACTAATAACATCACAGATGACATCACTGTCATTGTGAAGGATTCTCATGCTCTGATGTACTATATATACCCTGACATTTATTTTCCAGGCATACTCAATTGAATGTAACAGAAATATTTTCCCAGCATTATTCCTTGCATTATAAATACAGGTAGACCGAATTTAGAAAGCACTAAATGGCCATAGGAATCTACAATTTCATATACTCTTGAACAGCGGTCTGAAACCTTTGGACCTCCATATCTTTGGAAAAATAACACTACCATCTTCCTTGGCCAAAAAAGTAAATGTTAGAGATCATGGGTGTCACAGTCCAAAACACCTGGACAACTGCAGGTTACAACTTTGGGCATGGACTCTGGTCCTGACAACTCTGTATCCTCGAACAATAGATGTATTCCCTCATGGTTGTCCTTCACAGGTCACCTGCTATACTCCTTAGCTTTTGACAAAGTTAGGGCCCATCTCTTGCTTGGTTATACTGACATTTTGCTGTGGTATGAAAAATAAAGGGATTTGGGAAACGGTTCCTTCTCATTGATGTTATTGATCTTTTCTGGGCTACTGTAAATTCATATTTCTACTGGTCAGAATGTCTACTTTGAAGGACAGAGCGGTAACTGCACTAGTGTATCTCTTCTAGGTAAATGTTCATTCACTATTGCCCACTTAGGTGGGTAAGAATCCCATGGATGTAAATTGACAGAACTATTAATGCGATATCTGCACGTACTTTGCACTTGGGTCCATACACCCTATTTGAAATGCAGCAATACACTTTGTAAATCCTGCATTGCTTTTGCTTTCAGGTGGGATCTGCTGTACCAGTGATGTCAACGATATCAAGCATGCTCTCATCAGAGTGCTCTAGGTCACTGAAGATGTAATTTATGATATTAACGGTATGTTTAAGGGTTGCAGAAAATGGAGCCCATGGTTACCTACCGAATTGCAGGGGTTTTGTTGTGTTAAACCAACACTTCAATGACACCTGAACTAAAGTATTTTCACTCAATATCAAGGGGTTCGCTGCAATGAACTTACTCACCTTAACTGCCTCTTAACCAAAGTGTTTTCACTGAATATACAGATTGAAGCATCTACTTAAGCAACGTATCATGCACAACAGTGCTATGTTTGCCCAAATAGTCCAAGACCTGTGAAGGCATCATGAAGCAAGACACAGACAACAGATTCACTTTTCTTAACAAAAGTATTTTATTTAAAATGTCAGATGGAGTAAGGCCTAACTTGCACCTGGTTAAGGTGGGATTTCCCTACCTAAAGAAACTAAGGACAGGCTGTCTCAGTAAGTTTAACTTAAAAGTCTGTCTGTGTCCAAAACCTACGTTTGCCGCCCTCAAAACTAATGAAATACAATGTGTAGGTATGTCAGCACTAAAAGAAACAGTGTTCAAAATAAAATTCTGGGCTTCTTCCAGCTCTGGCTTGTTTTCACTTCCACAAGTTCAAATAGCTCCACAAAAATCCCAAAATCCTTGGGGTTCCCTTCTCCAAGTGAAACACAATTGCAGGATATCTCGGTTTTCCCTTCCTCGGGTTCAACACAGTTCCAGTCTCTTGACTTCCAATGATGCCACTTTATAATCCTTTATACTTCGTAACAGATGCTTTCCTTTTACTTCAACACTTATACCACACAGCCTTTGTCTTTTGGTGTTTTCCCAAGTCGGGCTACTTGGTCTAGGTGCAGTTGTCGGATCACACGGTCTAACCATTACAGGTCACACAACCCATAACCCATGGCACTTTGTGATGCTTTTGTTTTTTCTTGATAAACTCAGGTTTTCCACCTTGTAACGGGGCCAGTACTTAACATATGCTGTGGTTTCTCCTTGGCAGTCTTTTGGCTTTGCCACAACTTGTATTCACTTTATTCTGTAGTGTATATCCTCGTCCACCACCTTGCTTCCACATTGTCCATTCAAGTTCAACAACTTGCCTTTCACACTGCTTTAATTCACAGGTATTCATCTTGTCTTTCATTTTGTTCATCAATGCTTCTTAACAGTTTTCAATACTTCTACAAAAGCACATCACTCGCTTTCCACTTGTGCTGTAATTTCACATTATTTCCATATCTTCTCTTTAGTTCTGTATTCAATATTTGTTATTGTATTTCACAAAATACTTGGCAACTTGTTTGTGATTCAATGTTATTTCATTCGGTTTCCAAACCCCATTCTTATAAGTTTCAGTTTGATCACTCTTAGCAAATGTCCAATTCCCACCCCTGGAGCGCCCCGTATTAGTATTCCCTGTCTTGTACTCACTGTGCCTCTTTCAACCCTCTGCAATGCACAGCGTCCTCTCCACCGGCCCCGCTCCAACCGGATCCTCGCCTCGCAGCTGCGTCCTTCTCACCAGGCAGGTACCCCTTTCCATGCTGGGAGGGCTCTCCTTTTAAACACCTGTGGCCTTTCAATGGGTTGCAGGTGCAAGTCCTTTGCCTGACCATACTTGCACCAATTAAATGGACATGCCTCACCATCAATAGTTATCTTCCTCATCTCAGTATCACAGTGGTGAAATTGACTAGAAGTGTGCATCACTCCTAGTTGCCTCTTCCTTGTCTGAGTCTTAAAGGCATATGATTGTGGGACAGTATGTGTGTGTGTGGAAGGCATAAAGACTGACAATACTCTATGTAGGCAGGGGGAATGCAGGACTCGTTCTCATACAGAAAAAGGGGCTACCATGCCTCACCTGAAGACATCCTCACCCCACTCCCTGAGGTCACTCCACCCAGGTGATCCTCTCTCGCATATCCACACCCAAGGTCAGGATCAAAAAGTGATGGCCTTTCTCTGGCCACCGGAGAGGAAGCTCCAAGGGGAGTAGATGGGAGGATGCCCTCAGGGTCCTCACATTCCCTTCCCCTATGCGGGCTGGACCTGTGTGTTTCACATGGAAACCAGGAGAGGAAGTCGACATTGCCCTGATCTCGACCCTTCACGTGTTCCACTGTGAAATAATAGGGCTGAAGGTCCAGGAACCACTGCATGACTCTGAGATTAGATTCCTTCCTTTGACTGATCCATACTAAAGGGGAGTGGTCCATGGTCAGCCCAAACCTATGGCCTAGCAAATAGTGCTCAAGATGGAGTACAGCCCCATTTGATAGCCAGTGCCTCAAGCTCTATGACTGAGTAATTCCTTTCTCTAAGAAATAGCTTCCTGCTAATATATACGATATGGGATGCTCGTGTCCATCATGGTTTTGGGAAAGAACGGCCCGTAAAACTATTAAGGAAGCATCTGTTTGTAAATGAACTCCTTGGAAATGTCTGCTACTCTCAAAAGGGGGCACTGACATAGGGTCTGTTTTAGAAAACAGATCTCCTCTTCTTCCTCCCACCAGATCTTTTGGGGGTCTGCATTTTTCAGTTTGTCAGTTAGTCATGAGGTCTTGCTAGAAAGATTTGGTATAAACCGGCGGCAGTAGCTGATCAACCCCCAAAAGACTCTTAGGTCTTTCTTTGTTTTCGGTGTGGGGGTATGTAAAACAGCCATAACCTTTTTGTGCTGGGGTTGAACAGTACCAATACCTTCAAAGAACCCAAGGTATTTAGCTGCAATCTGAGCCAGTTTGCATTTTCTGGGGTTTGAGGTTAGGCCTGCCTTTCTATGTACCTGCATGACAGTGGTACAAATGATCGTCCCAAGTTTTCCTGTGTATCACAATGTTGTCTATATAGGCTACGCAAAAACTCAAATAGGGTTGTAAAATTTGCTCCATTAATCTCTGAAGTGTTGTCGGAGCTCTATGTAGACCAAATAGCAATACTTTGAATTGAAACAGGCCTATAGGAGTAGCAAAGGGGATTTTCTCATTATCAGGCCCATGTAATGGAATCTGCCACCAGCCTTTCATAAGATCTATAGTGGAAAGATAGACAGCATTACCCAGCCTGTCGATAGGCACGTCAATACGTGGCATTGGGTAAGCGTTGAAGTCAGAAATGGCATTCACCTTTCGAAAGCCAATGCAAAACGTCAAAATCCCATTGGGCTTTGCCACCAACACTAGGGGTGTGGACAAGAGGCTAGTAGATAGTTCTATTATAGTTCAGCAGCTGCTTTACTGAATGATGGTTTCTTTTCGAGACTCAGGGAGCCTGTAGGGTTTTAATGTACCACTTTGCCTTCTGGAGTGCGGATAGGATGATAAATATCCTTCACCCTTCCTGGCTGTTCTCTAAATACAACAACAGGTGTCCAATCTATGGGCACTCCCGTCCAATTGGGTAATACCCTTACAATATGGGATCGTTCTCATCTCAACCTTACAACTACAGGACTGTTATGTTACAACTCCCCAACAATGTCTAGATTCTTCTAAAGTATAATCAATCTTGTCAGTGTATTGATGCTGTCTCACAAGCAGGCTGTTCTAGAACAACAAAGATCAATACATATAGCAGGCGGCAAGACTCCTCAACATGTCTCACGCCTTAAAATGTTCGACCAAACATTGTACGAGTGCTTTCAGATTAATCACTGTTCTTTCTACCACTCACCTCCAGTCTTCTAGTCTGCCGTGAGTTATACCGCGAGCGTTCACATACTGTTAGTGTTATGAAGAAGTAAGCTTCCAGGAGTAATCACAATTTGCATCAATACATTGGCTGATTCTTCAGAATTTAGGTGTGCAGGGGACCGGAGAATCCATAGATTGGACACCTGTTGTATATTTTGTTACGTCCTTGTGTCAGTGTTGCTATTCCTCCCTTGCACCCAAATGTGTATTAAACAATTGTAGAGTAGAGTGAAATTGTTAAATTCTATTAGGTGTTCACTGATGAATTTATAACGTATGTTGAGTATCTCTTCTCTAAATACATCAGTAAATCGTCTCAATAGATCATGTAGGTCTTGCTTTTGGTTATTAGAGAGTTTGGGTGGAACTAGGGCAGTATTATCCGAATCTTCCGGTAACAAACATGACAAAATGGTGGCATTAGGCCCATCAAATATAACGGATTTGATTTTTGACTGTTTCCATGATGTCCATCTTTTGAAAACTTGTTTGGAATAAGTTCTATTATGTGGGTGGTTACTGAGTGGGGCTGGCTCCCTTGCCTTAGGAATATGGAAATTAGGGAATGCCTGAAATACTTGAGTCCCTCCGGAAACTACAGGGTTTTGATCGACAGTGCAGGATTTTTCCTTCCCATTAGCTAGAAGATGTCAGGTGACCTATGCTAGTCAATCTTGGTCTGGGCGCACTCAGGTTAAATCTCCACCCCTGCCACTAAGGCAGGTATGTTTGCCTTCTTAATACCTGTTTTGGTATCTTTCTTGGTGTTGGTACTGGGGCTTGGGACAGGATTGCTCATGCCATCGAGCTATATGCAAATACATGAAACACGTCCTGCTCATGCGCATAGGTTAACTCCTTCCATACTTACAGTGAACATTTATTTCAAGGCAAAATGTAAGTCAAACTCATTTGGTGGAACACACTAGCACATGGGCATTATTTGTATTTAGAAAAATAAAGCAAATGTACAATTACATGCAAGGAAAAGGGCGTAATTCTACTTAACGTATGCACCCAGAATCAAGCATTAAAGATGGGTAATTCCTTTGGGTCAATACTTTCTGCAAATAGGAAGAGAACGAGGTGTGGGAGAAGAGCGATCCAAGAGGCAGACAAGATGCAATGATGACTCAGGGGGTCTCCTTGTTATCTAGCGTTCATCTCAAGATTCAGACCTATTTCACAACTCAGTGACACGCCGGGGAGCCGGCTGCTGGGATGACTAAGCAACCAGTAATGTGCAGTAGATGGACCGATAGTTCCCACTGCAGGGATGGATTCAATGTCCCGAACTGCTTTTAATCGGATTTCAGCACCCCTGAACAAATGCGTTCAACATAGGATCATTGGGACGCACGGCTATAATGACTGTTTCCCAGGGTTAGATGTTGCTTTTTCAATTATGTGTATGCGGGGGCATAGTATCACGTCGCGATTTATAGGACATTTTTACAATGTTCATGCTTTTACAAAACCTCCAATAAAAGTCAACAGCCATGCACTTGTCTTGAAGTGACACATTTAAAGCCTAGCATATAAAACCAACTAATTCCCATTTCAAGGTTGCACTTCCATATTTAAGCGCTATACAACATACGTTTAGTGTACATGCCTGGGGGGGGGGGTGTGGCATAACACATGAAGAGGGAGAGTACACCCACGCTACCCACGTGAAGCATCCCTACTCATAGACTACGCGTGATTGAATGTATGTAGGTACAGCATACAGACCGACTAAAGATTCTGCAGTGGTACGCCCCATGTGTAGAATGGTCAGTAAAAACTATCATGGCAGGCGTCAATAATAATTAAAACATTAACGTTTTCCATTTTGCCTTTTCCCCTAATATAAGTTTTGTGCATTTAAAAAAAATTAAAAGTCACTTCTTTTTTAAAAGCCACATAAACGAATACTGTAGACTGTGTTTGTATTATTGTATATGGTTACAAAAAACCGTTACAATATGTATATCATACATAAGCAGTATTCTACAATTTGTATATTACAATTCTTATATTTTAAAAAATACAAAAATGTAATGTTCACAGCACAATTAGTCCTCAATTGTAAAATTCATCACAAATATCTAAAATGACCAATGCATCCACCATTTATCACAATTTGATAGACTGCACACAATGTAAACGCGAATATGTTGCCCGATTAGAACGTCCACTCAACAGGTAAAACCATAGCGAATCACAGTCAATAAAATCAGCTCTACATACAAAATGTCGAAATATAACAAGTGTTTGTACCGAAGGCCGTTCTGATTTTTTCGAATGGGTGGTTTCAAGATTTTAGAAACTGCCTATTTGAGGGGCTTTCTGAAAGGGCAGAGCTAAGTGCTAATGTTTCTAAGGAGTGCATTCCAAGCCAGAATCCTAAGAATACACCTGCAGCAAATGCAGGGTGCAGGAGTAAACTTGGAACATCCCAGTCTGATCAACTCTCTATCACCTGAACTGCACACGTGTAGATTACACATTATAAGGGGTGGGGTGGCGGGATACAACAATCACACTAGCATCAGCACACATTGAGACGTCAGATATGTCCGATCTTTTATACTAGTGTGTTGTGGAAGACAAACACTAATAATTGAATGTGCAAACTCCCCCTTGGCCAAAGGGAAACTATGACTGGCACTACGTACATTTTACAGGAGCATTTATATGTAAACTGAGGTGACAATCAGCACAGGTAAAGTAGCACAGAAACCGTTGGCTTAATGCACTAAAGGTTTCACAGTACTAACTACGAGGGGTACCCAGGAGCAGCATACACTACAATGTATATTGGCGCACCTTTAAGACTACTAAGAAAAGTTGGAGAATCATATTGCTTTAAGCGAGGGGCACAAACGGGTGAAGACGGTTTAAGAGTTAGAAGACATTTGAAGAACCTTAACTAGTACAAGAAAAAGTCCCAAAGGGGTGAATAAGGGGGTCAAGGGGGCCAAAAGTGGCCAATAAAAGAGGAGGAGGACGTGGAAAGAGTAGTGGGATTGGAAGAGTTGTTGAAAAAGGCAAAAGAGATGATAGAAAGAAGTAAAAGGGAAACGTTGACTATTATAAAGAGTTTCCCGAAGGAGGTAGTAGAGTCTTCAAACCGGGGAGCTGGCCTCCTAAAGGGGGCCCAAAGGATGCCTAAGGGGCCCTCAGACTCTTTGGAAAGGGATTAAGAGGACTGTTTTTAATATACAAATTTTAATAGAGATTATAAACAGTAGCAAATGTGCCTATATTTTATAGAGCTTGGTGTCCCCATAGCCATCATGTGGGCCCCCTGAGGGGGCAACCACTAGGTGTGGGGGGGATCAAACAATATTTTTACTCATGGGGGTCGGGGGCTCAGTACATAAAAGGTTTGAATATCACTGTGGTAGAAGGAACTGAAGAGCTGACGGGGACCAATTAAGGACAAGGAGGCGGGTGGAACAGAGAAGTGTGCGGGAGTTGATTATTTTCTAACAAGATGATGGAAGGCCCTTAGACCAAAAGGGGGACATCTAAGAAGGCAGTCTAGTACAAAGCTTTGTGGCAGAGAGAGCGATAGGAGCAGGTGGCTGGAGGAGCAGATCCCCGTGGGAAAGGGAGGCTGTGGGGGACATTGTGAGGACTCTGTCTCAACTTTAGGGCAGCCTCCTCTCATCCTGTGGCTCAGATCCAAACTAGAAGCCCTGCTGCTCATGCCTCCACTTACAGAGTGCACCCACGGGCACCATGTCTGGAGCTGAACCGCAATGGAGAACCAAGGAAACATGGAGGATGGACACAGGGAGCTGTAGAGAAGTGGTTTGAGACCCTCTCAGCAACATGCAAGGAGATGAACCAACATAAGGATTAAGGAGACTCTAAAACCCGAGACTGTGCGCTAACTGATAATTGGACTGATTTACTGTGCGCTAACTGATAATTGGACTGATTTGCTGGGAGCAACCTGGCCCTGGACTTACTAAAACCTGGGAGAACTGTCATTGTTTTAACTCTTCTACTTCCCAGAGAGGCACATACTTTTGTTAAGTCACTAGCCCACCATGGAGAATAAGCTTCCTGAAAATATGGACATACGTGTGAATGTGTACATATATGTTTGCATGTCGATGGGGGAAGGTGGAAGGCTTGGTAGTGGGGGTTTTCACTCGGTCCCAAACAGAAAGCTTACAATTATTTATATTTTCTTTGTGTTTCTACAGATCTGGTGTCCATTTAAGCTGTGGGTTTTTTCTCAAATGTGCGTTGCTGTTTTCCTTATGACCTGAAAGAGAGAGGGGCTTTAGCACACAACTTCTGGACAACCCTTTGAGGCGGCTCCTGTTTAACGCTGTAGTTTGATGTAAGCATGAGGAAAGGAATTTTAGTGGCATCATGGCCGAAGCCAACATGAGTGTTCTTACATTGGCAAAACCTGTATGGGCATGTTTTCTTACAGTGGTATGACAGATTTCCTAGCATTACTGGCAAAGTCAATAAAGTCAATTTGATTAGTGTTTTTACATGGGGATACTGGCCTCATTGGTATTGTTTAGGAACAGCCAAAATCATTGCACTTTTTTTGTTCACTGTGTAAGGCTACAGAAGTATGAGTCTGACACAGTGGTGGTATGTTTGTTGGCAAAGACTTATTTATATATAAGAATAAAGAAAGGAGAAACCCATCTATCCCTATTTGTATGAGGGGTTGCCCTACCTCAACAAAAAGGCTAAGGTCTCTCTCAGGATGTCCAATAAAGTAAAATGTCCTGTGTCCAAAACTTATTTCTGTCCCTTATACTAAGGAAAAACTGGGTGTCTTCTTAATCCAGAAGGAAGCGTCTCTCGTTCTGTATGCCAATTCAAATGTTCAGTTCTTGATGAGAAAACACAATTAGTGGCTCTTTAACTTAATAATTCTGAATGTTGGATGCTCCTCCAAACGTATACAAAAACACAGTTCCGAAATATCAGAGGATGGAGTTACTCTTCCCCTATTCTTTCTCAAGTTCACAAATGTAGCATCAAGTCTGGTTCGCGATCCTGCCAGACTTGTTTGTAGATCTTTCATCACACAAAGACTGTTTCCAAGTACCAGGATGAGGGTCCTCCTCCCCTGTTCTTTCTCAGTTTCACAAATGTAGCACCACGTCTATTTCACTATCCCACCAGATTTGACTGTAGATCTTCTTTTCACAAAAACACAGTTCCCAAGTATCAGAGGGAGGGGCTCTTTCCCTTGTTCTTTCTCCGATTCACAAATGTAGCATCAAGTCTGATTCACTATCCTGCCAGACTTGACTGGAGATATTGGCAAAAAAACACAGTTCTCAAGTATCACAGGGAGTCTCTTCCCCTGTTCTTTCTCCAGTTCAAAGGTAGCAGAAAGTCTGATTCACTATCCTGCCAGACTTGACTGTAGATCTTAGTATTCCAGCAAATGTTCCTTCTTTTGGCAATTGGTCCTTAACTCCTTATCTTCACTTCTCGTACTTCTCTTATGTGGGTCTGAGACCCCTTTGGGTTGTCTCTGGATCTTCCCCAACTTGCTGTGTAGCTTTTCTCTCTTCTGTGTTGCCCCTAGACCCCTCTATGTTGTCTCGGGTACTTCCCTGATTTGTTATGGGCCCCAACCCCTTGAATGCGTGCTTCTTCTGATATGTATAGCTCATTGACCCATGTGTGCTGTTCATACAGGGCTTCCCTGACTTTGTGTTGGTCCCAGACCATGCTTTGCTGCACTTGTGGGGCTCGCCCAACTTTGTATGGGTCCTTGACCCTGGTGTGCTGCTCTTGCATGGCTTCCCCAACTTTGTATGGGTCCCAGACCCTGATGTGTTGCAGTTGCTGGGCTTCCCCGACTTTATATGGGTCCCAGACCCCGCTCTCATCTTTATTGCATGTTGTACGGAGGCCTGGTTTACTAACCTACCAGGCACTGGTTTTCATGTGACAGTCCCTTAGTTTTTCCCAAGTCCTGGTACAAAGCAGATGGGGTTATTTAGCCTTTGCCAACCACCTCCTTCATTCTTTTCTACCTGCACCCCCCCGCTATGGTAACCCAAGTACCTTTTGTGGTGTTAACGGCTTTGCGGAATTGCTTCTTCCTGCTGTGTGCTTCTGCATGTCTCCCAACGGTCTCCATATGTCCTCACAGCTTTCCTAGGTCTGGTCCCTCCCAGCGTGTGCTTCTCGGTCCGACTACACGGTCCGACTCCTGGTCTTCCCCGGGCCTCCAATTTTCCAGCCTGGACAATGGGGAACACAGTGTGTGTTCGGCATGGCTGCGCCAGCCTTTCCTGTTCTCCGCGGTGAGCATCCAGCCGGCTCTCGGTTCCTCCACGTAGGATGTGCCAAGGTACATAGTCCTTCTTTCCTTTTTATCATGGATTCTAGTTTTACTGTACTGCGTATGTTGGTTCTGCAGTGTGCTTTTTCCTCCTTGTCTGTTCTTCTTAGTGTCAGTGGTTATAAGAACTTAATCTGGGTAACCTTCACTCTTTCTCGTCCCAGTATAATATGGGGTTTTCTACCTTATAGAGATTCACAGACGTGTGGAGAACCACAGTAGACTGAGTGGGCAGAAAGGAAAGAGGGGACAGAACTGAAGGTTGTGTATACCGCATTCTCACAAGATTATCGACCCTGGTCCCATGAAGGAAGCAGTGACAATACCCTGGGATTCGTCACAACTGGCAGAATACTGGCATATATGTCGTAAAGGCATCATGAAAAAGCATTAGAAAATGCTTCTGGGCACTGTTGTTGACCTGACATCTATTGGTCTTTTAAATGTATTACCCTACAAAACCGATTTTAAGCTGTGTGACTTTTTTTCCCCAATTGTTCAGCCCATCCCAAAACTACACTTGGTTGTGGGTCCTCACCATGCTCAGGTGTTTGCGCACATTTGTGGGAATTGCTTATGACCTTCCAATTAAAGAATACACCAGCTGCCACAAGAGGCATGCTCACTTCCCTCAACTAGGCAGGCATTCTGAACACAACACGTGACTTGTAAGCAGGCCAATCTGTGTTGGGAAAGAAAAGCAGGGCCAGGCAGGGGGCACAGGACGTCCTGAAAAGTGAGCTAAGTGGCAGGCTGCCATCTCTCATTTTCTCTCACCCCAGAGATGGAAACACTGATGGAAGACAGTGCTGAAAATGGAAATTAGTCACTGTGGGATCCCACCAGTGACCATGTGGGAGAATTGCTTTCCCCACCCCCTGATAATTTTCTCATGATCTTGGTATGAAATCATTTCTCAATAAGGGACACATTCCTTGCCCCAAGATTCAATCCCATCTTGTCTTGCTCCCCTTCACCCTATGCACCTCCATGTAAACACACACACAGACACCAGTGCACATATGCATTTGGATTCCCACAGCTCTCAGGCACACACACACATTCACAGACACGTACACCTCTCACCCACCAGCCCAAACACTTTCACAGACATCCCCACTTCTCACCCCTACAACCGCTTGCAAACACTCACACCTCTCCACCCAAGCCTCACACACAAGCACATTATCACATACTGTGACAAATCCCCGGATTTCATCACTTCTGGGGGAGCTCCTTCGCATGAAGCCAGGGAGGTGAGGCTGCTACCCGATAGTCGCCTGGGGGTTGTACTCAGTGGGTGGATCTCATGTGGAGGGAAGCCCCCTATGGGATTAGTGGCGACCTGGGGACAACATGGTATCCCCATAGTCCACCTTACCTTAACCAACCTTCCTCACCAATCACCTACAACACCATCCCTAGTGTTCCTATCTGTATCCTTAAAAACAGTAAGGTAGAGGTACCGGGGTGATGAAGAGTGTGGGCTTCTCAAGGGACCTATATCCCTTATGTCGAGGAAGAGATCAACTGACTCACTAGGAGTCCTCAAAATCAGTACAGAGATGAGTAAGAAGTGCAGAAGCATAGAGAGCACCTCTATAATGTATACTAAGAGGTCGCGTTTTTATACACTTCCATTGGCCAAGGCACAGCTGAAATAGAAGAGGGACATTCAAACAGAGAGGGAGGCCCTCCCTGAAGGAACTGGGAGATTCACATCCTGTGCAAGGAAGGAAGAAGCAGAAGTGGGCAGGAAAGATACCCGTTTGCAGAGGTGTCCCCGTAAGGTCTGTCGTGGAAAGTCTGGAGCAGGAGATGCGAGGCAGAGCAGCCAGCCTGGCGAGAAGGCTGGAGCAAGGGAACAGCCTGGGCCGCACAGCCGAACAGCAGGCAGCCACTGCAGAGGGGCTGCAGTCCCTGGACCGGTTGGAAGAGGCCATAGAGGGGAGCCGAAACCAGCAGACAACAGACACACCAGTAAGTGCCCAGAAGAGGGTGGGAAGATCAGAGCTGTTGTAGGGGCCCCTGAAAGGTAGAGAAACCACATAAAAGGAGTCTGGCACCTGAGAAAGAAAGAAACCAATACCAAAGGGGTCTGGGACCCGAGAAAGAAAGAACCAAATAAGAAGGGTCTGGGATCCGACAAAAGGAATACTTGGCAGGATAGTGAACGTGGTATAATTGCTAAGAAACGAGAAGCGTTAAGAAAGGTCTGGGACCCACACGCATTAGAAAACTGCCTCCAGACTCATCATCATAGTCACAGTACCTGGCAGCGTAGTGAACCGGGTGGACTGTGAACACTGTAAACACTGTGGCACTGTGAAGAGTTTGAGAAAGACCAGGGGAACGGAGACACCCCCTGGGGTTAATAAACATTGAGAAAGAAGCCAAGAGAAGGGAGTCATTCTCTTGACACTGTGAAGAACCGGAGAAAGACCAGGGGAAGGGAGCCATATCACATGGTATTAATAAAGATTTTGATGGAAGCCAAGCGAAAAGAATCATTCTGTTGGTACTGTGAAGAAGTTGGGAGAGGCCCCTGGTCTTGATGTACATTCCGAAATGAGGCAAGAGGAGGGAGTCATTCACTTGGCATTGTGAAGGAGCTGATACAGGCCCGAAGAAGAAAGACACTTGTCCTGGCATTGAGAAAACCACTGAGAAAGGTCGGGGGGGGATCTCATCCCCCTAACACTGTAAAGATGCAAGACATGTGTTCAACATGCCTTGCTGGAACCCCAACCCAAGGAGCCTTTTGAGACCTTTGATTTGTATCCTTTGAGAATAATGTTTTGTTTGCATCACCCAGAGCTGAATGTTGAACAGTCGTCCAGAAGAAGGGAGGCATTCTTCTGGACCAAGAAGACAGCCTCTCTTTCTTAGTTGAGTTTATAGTGTAAAGGCTGGAAATAGATTTTGGACATAGGATGGTGGAGTCTTTGCTTTAGACTGATATCCTGACCGTTTCCTTAGTATTAGTGGAGGCAGGGAAGCCCCTCGTAGAACTAGGCTCAGATAGGGTTTTCTCTTTTATTTGCTCACTAATAAAAGCCTACAGCCAAAAGCATGCCACCTGTGTGTCGGTCTCCTACATCCTTACAATACACAGATTTTAACTCACCCTTCTTTCAGCATAGTCCCTCTGCTACTCAACCCACATACATGTTCCCTTGCACAGAAACCATGTGGTGCTGGTACCAGGAAGTCACGTTTCAGAGCCATGAGCATGCAGACATGCATGGTGTAAGGCGGGGCTCGGAAATGTGACGCTCTGGTGCTTCAAGACGACTGTGTGCCGTGGTCAGTGATAGCTGGGAGAAGGGCTTTCGGATTTTCTCTGATCCGATATCATGAGAGAGCTTTTTGCCAGATCCAGGAAAACCTGTTCCATGTCAGTACTAAGTGGGAACAAAGAGGTTGTAGGGGCTAGAGGACAAGCAATGAAAGAGACCACCCGCAGCTTGCCAGGTTAAACTATATGATGCTAGCTATAAAACGGAAGTGGTACACGTTTACCAAGGAATGTATCAGGCAGTATATATTTGTATACTTGTGTACAACTGTGTCACTGATTTTGTGTTGGGGATCCTGTCTTATGCAGCAGCACAGAATACCTTCCATCACACATCCTTTGTCTAATCATACCTCTAGAGGTTATCAACCCGTGAACTGCTTATCAGTGTGAACATTCGATTTGGTTCTGGTAGTCAAAAACAAAACAAATAGTTCGCGTAGTGTAAGTGGGGGCGACATGAATTTAACAGGCATGTTTATGGACGCATATTTTGTAACAGTACATGCTCAATTTTCTTCTGTGCAGTTTGCCACGTAACCGCAAGCTCGCCAAAAAAGCAGAGAACGAAAAGCGGGCGAGGCAATTGAAACTAATAACGTTTCTTTACACCATGTGTTGGCAGACGAGCTTTACTTCTCTGAAATCATAGAGACCGATAAGAAAAGCTAATTACAACTATATATTTGCAAGGAGAACATTTCCAGTGGGAATACTGCTTAGAAATAGTTGGCAAACCCATCTACTTCTTGGCAGCTGCTCAATCCATGCTTCAGAAACTTTAAACAAATTATTTATACTTTATGGAAGGGATGAGGGGGCTGCGATGCGGCGGATGGTAAGGAAAAGGCAGCTCTGCTATCACACTGTGATTGGCTATTCGAGTGGTGTGCACTTTATTTCAACTACTCCACATATATAGATTTTACTTAGGCAAAAGGACATGAGCATGTTTTCAACCAATTAGGGCCCGATTATAGGTTTGCCGGTAATGGTAAAACCCCTAGTAATGGCTATTACTGGGTGTTTTACCGCTCCACCAAATTATGAGTCATTTCTGAAACTCCTTTTTCCATCTGCTTGTGTGTGGTGGACTTTGCCACCCCACAAAAGCAGTACTGCATGCAATAATTACCGGGTGCGGTATGACTGCATGCAGTAATGACCAGACCCTCATGGATTAATAGTATGGTGTGCATGCCTTGTAATCATGCAGTGCTACTGGGACACCCGGCAATTACCACATTGGGTAAAGGTAAACGAGTTTGGAGGCATTACACGGTATAATACCTCAGCGTTCGTAATCAGGCCCTTCGTGTTTTCTCAGAACAGCTTTCTGGATACTATACACCTCATAGCACCCCACTCCTCCCTTGGCATTACTTATCTTGTAGTCTCCCCTCACATTCACTCTAAGTTCACATTATTTATATTTAATGGACTCCCATAATTTATTTAAATTCGAAGTAGTAAAATTGTACACAACTTGGTTTGCACAATGCTCATGACAGAGTAAATTACTATTAAACCACCTGAAGAAAACCTCACCGGCCGCAAAGCTAACATTATTTCGGCCCCCTTTCCTCACATGGCAACCTCATATTTCTTTTATCGGGGTGTGTTAAGTGTGGCAAGGAGGCGGGAGAAGACAGCCTTCTGCTCTGGCAAGGCCTGTCAGCTGGGAGTTGAGGGGATAGGGGAAACCGTGAGTAGTGATGCAAGGGGGAAAATGGTGGAAAGCGAGAGGGAGCCTGGCTAACTATGCTTTGGACAAAATGGAGAGGCAACAGCTGAGTTCACGCTTGTAGTGGTGAAATTGTTGATAACCGCCAAGCTCATTGCTCTGAGAAGAACATTCCTCTCTACAGAAAACTGTCTCACACTTGCTCGAACAATCATCATCAACAAACTGGACTACTGCAACGCCCTCTGCATGGGCACTTCTTTGTTTTGTAGCAGTTGTAGTTTGGAGATATTTTTCAAAGCCCTCTGTGCAGCTCTGGGCCTACAGTGTTCCGATCACATCTCAGCCTCCAGACGCAAGGTCCACTGGCTTCCCATCAAAGCCTGCATTGAATTTAAGATTCTGACCCTTGCCCATAGATGCATCTACAAAGAGGCCTCCCTCTCCCTCAACAACTGTATTGTCCCAAAAATCCATGTACATCCTCTACGATCCTCTACCTGCCTCTCTCTTTCCTCTGCCAGATTCAACAGCAAAAGAGCCAGAGGCTCAAGCTCCCTGGTCTCTGCTCCCTCACCCCGGAACTCGCTTTCTTCCAACATCTGAAACGAACATGCCTACCTAACTTTCAGAAAACTTGTCAAAATGTGGCTGTTTAGCAGATATGACTAACTGGTCGCAGCTCTCTTTTTGTTGTTTGCCGACTTTCTCCCCTCTTCACCTAAATGCTTACCTGTAAAAACGCTGGGATACCTTCAGTGTTGGGCGTATCACAAATGTAATAAATGAAATAAATAAATAAATAAATAAATACATTGCAGCTAGCACTCCAAAGAGCAGAGCTGAGCGAATGGGAGGGGCTGGAAGCAATGATTATTGGCCATCATGGGTGATTCCGGGGGGCAAAGTGGCTATTTGTTATTTCACTGTCTTTATGGCCCCTCACACCCCCTAGCACAAATAATCTATGAAAGTACTCCTGGAAGCTAAAATGATCCATCTCTTGCCCTCTCGCCCAAAGAGCAGCCACATAAATCAAAATGTCTGCATAGAGATATTGAATGATGGTGTAAAGTAACAACGCAACTTCCTCCTGGGAACAGAGAGGCAGGCACTGCCAGATGCAAGGGGAGAGAGGACCAAGAGTTGGAAGTTGGCGGCACCCACCCCCTCTTCCTCAGATTTAGCACAAAGCATCTCCAAAGCCCCCCCCCCCAAACAAACAAACTCCTTTTAAGTAAGCATCTGAATCCAGTGGAGTGGGCCTCCTCCGTGACTACGTTCGCCCAAGTGGTCCACTTTGCTTTTTTTTTTATATAACTCCCTGACCAGTGCAGTAAACGACATGGTAATCTGGGCAGCACATGGGTTCCTCTGATTTTCACAAACCCGGCCAGAAAATACTCCTGTATTGGCATACCGTGGTGAGGAGTAATGGCGGCGACCATGTACAAACATTGCAGCCCTCATAAATGTGGCTCCCGATGGAATTCACCGGCTTTTTGCAGGCAGAAATGCCTTGCATTGCAACACCCTGTGTTCACAGCAAACTGAGATGCGTGCATATGTGCTGTTTGCGACCCCTTAAATGGCAGGGGAAAAGCACAGAGCATATTTTCTGCTCCGACAGGAGTAATAACCTCACCAAGATGGCACAGATTGGAGGAAACAATCAGTGAGAGCTCGACTTTGCATGTTTTCACCGATTTGTGCCATTTCGAAGCGCCATAAAAATGAGGCTGCAACTAAGTGGATGGGTGACTCTTACACCCAGCCAATCTTCTGAAATGGGACATGGGCACAGAAATAGAGCAAGGCAGAGTTCTGGGCATTACTGGCGGCAGAAGGGCAACATTGGCTTTAGAGAGAACAACAACCCCCCTACAGAGAAGTATGGTGAAGGCAAATGCATCCTACAGAAGGTGAAGTCAAAGTGGGTTGTTCTACTCACCAAATCAGGAGAGGGAATGCAAGCCCATTAAGAAGGCAGGGGTGAAGAAGTGCGAGAAGGGACTTTATGCTCACCCTCCCCATCGGGAGAAAAACAAAAGGACAAACCCCCAAACAAACAGACATGCTGCTAAAAAGAATGTTCATTTAGCCCATATTTCACTGTCTGTCAAGATGATGATAAAATCACATGTGTAAGCACATACAGTCCAATCAGTAATAATCTAAGGAAAATTATCCGTAAGAATTGGAAAATGCTATGCACTGAAGACTTTAGTCCATCAATTCCCAGATTTGCTTTTAAACAACAGCAAAACATCAAAGACAATCTAGTACACACTTATCAGCAAAACAAACAGGCTAAGAATCTACAGCCACCTCTTTGGGGGCTTCCCCCTGTAGTGGGTCACCATCGATGTGGACACTGTTCTGTCTGTGCACAAACAGCAACCATGAAAGAAATTACCTTGGGCGATACGGTTATTCATTTAAAAGACTTTACCAACTGTCTAACTTCATGGGTAGTATATGCAATCAAGTGTCCATGTAACTTGGTCTATATCGGTAAAACCAGTAGACCTGTATGCCAACGAATCTGCGAGCACAAATCTTGCATTCGCAACCAAGTTGGAAATAAACCCCTGGTAGCCCACTTTTCGCAAAAAAAACACAAGTGCACCGACCTAGTATGGTGCGTCATTCAAGTTATCAAACCATCCCCCAGAAAAGGGAACCGAGATCAAACATTGACAAGATGCGAGCAAAAATGGATATACAATCTGCAAACAGTGAAATATGGGCTAAATATAGCCGTAGAATGGAGCTCATTCCTTTAAAGATAAGCACTCGCTCCTACAACCTTAAAATCTAGTCGTTGTCAATGGTCTCTTACTCTGCCCAGACACCATTATGCAACAGTCTCTTCGGGTTTTCCCTTTCTGATTTATAGAGATCGTTCATAGGTTAATTTCCACTTGTAATAATGGGGCTATATTATTTTCAGAATCAAGGCAACACATGTGTATGTCATCTTTTATTCGACTATATTCGAGAATATTGATGCAACATAATAATTTTTGTTTTTTATGTGATAATTGCTACAAAGCATATTTGGCTTTAAACAGACTCAGCACCGTCAATGTAAGCCCGGAATGACTATCCAATAAACATGACCGATCAAAGTCAATTGCGCCATATGTGTTAAACGATCTTAGTAAAGATCGTTAACACCCTGGTATTAGCAACACATGGTTTTTACGTCCCTAAAACTGACGTTTTTCTTCCTTCCAGACGTTCGGCAGATTAGCGGTCACGTGTTTTTCACGGCTCCGCTTTCAAAAATCACCTGACACATAAATAATGGCCATGCCCCTCCTTTCAGTGTTTTCAGCGTTTACAGCGTGGACCGAGCAACTCCAACGCGGAACATATTGCCTATACCAACAGACATGAGATGTTTGGTAAGTCCAGTTTCCCCCTGTTTAATAGAAATCTGTAGATACAAACCAGCACATACAGAAAATCAGATGTGTAGAAATTGTGCCGCCATAGATAAAGCACATATGGTTACTTTTTAACCCGAAGTGCATGGCGTTGCACGGAGGTTAGAAAATGGTTTAACTGACGTCGCTGACAGTTACCTGCAGCCTTGAATATCGCTGAGTGCTGTAATTACAGCTGTAATCTTTAGATAAGAAATGCCTAAATGAGATATTGAATTCACTATTACATTATCCATCTGGTTTGTCCTATTCTATAGGCATTACCACAGATGAATACCACAGGACAAAGCTTGAATACACATAGCTATCCAAGTTCACTTCCTCTTCTGAAATAATTGCTTCATTGAGGCCCCCACCTACATAGAGGTGCTACCCGTAAGTGTCTAACTGCTTTGACCTACATTCCTTTTTTCTAACATCTTAATGGTGTTTCAGACTATTTAGTGCCTCTTCTGTGTTCCCTGTAAATAAGGTTCCGGCTACTGGCATCCAAATAACCGTTCCAGAAGCCCCCACTCCATGGTCTTCAATCATCATTGTCGACCACAGGTGGGTGCATTATTTTAGGCGCAGCATATTAGTATAGCCGGCCATCATCCTGGGATTAGTCTGGTTGAGGTAGACTGGCTCTAATTGTATTTTTCTGTACATTTGTGTTTTTAGATGTGACACTCCACATGCTCAAGGGGCAAGAAACTAAGTTTCTCAATAAGCAAGACCGTCCTGAAGATAGCCGTATAATTATTTCATCGACCAGCGCTCACCACGTTGGTATTTCAAAAAGGCCGAAACATATGTCGACTATAGGAAAACCTAATTGTGTTTTTTCTGGTGTCTCGCATATTGAAATTGACAACTATGCTAAAAATACATGTTAACTGTAGCACCCTGGACTCATACAATTCATGGATTGATATGTAACTGTTGATGAATGCATGTTGTAATTTCTAACTGTCTGTTTTTTAACCATTTTTTAAACAATGAAAATATTAAAAGAAATTTCTACTTTTGTAATTAAGTATCCAGTCTTAAATAGTTTTTCACCCAACAGGTGTAGTTTTCAGCTCTATTATTAAGCAGGTTTTAGTACATCCCTTCCCTGTGTTCTTTGACAGACCAAAGAGAGAGGGGTAGTCAGCCTGGGCTTTTCTCTTTCTCTTTAGAATCTCCTTTCCTCCAGCCCTGACCCCCCCCGATAACAAAAAACTTTGGGAGTACCCATCCTTATAATTATCAACACCATTGTAGCAAAAATGCCTGACAGTAGTTCTAAAGTTAAATGCACAAACTATTATTTTGGATGACTAAGCTTCAGGCACAGTGTCTCAAATCCCAACCGTTGCCACCAGTGCGACAAAATGAGTTCTGCTCTGCAGGATTATAAGGATGAGTAGTTGCTAGTGGTGTAGGATAAACTGCCTACTCAATACCCCACACTTCTGCAAATCAAGAATGATCCCAATCATAAAGGTAAATCCGGCACAGCCACGAGATCTAAAGCTTTTGCCTTTTGTGGAGGCTATACTCTCAAAGAGGGTGTGTATCAGATTCAGTAAAGGGGTGTGTATCTGATTCAGTAGCAGCCCAACAGCAAAGTATAACTATCCAAAATAAAGGGATGTCCAATCAAGGTTCTATGAAAGGATACACACACCAATGTACACGTAGCTATTAAAAACACTATGTATAAACCCACCCCTGTAGAGAATACAGAATATGTAAAAGATAAAAAAAGATAAAGCAATCTGGGCAATGAAACAGGGGAGAGACACAATCAGCACCCACAATGAATTTAAAAGGATCTATCTTGAGCGAGAAAATGGAACAAAAGTGATTTAGCCTGTCTTTGGGGCCCAAATACGGACATGGGGGCAGGTTCAACTCAATAGTACCTTTTCATGGATTTTAGGCTGTTCAACGGCTCTGACCCTTGCGGCATACTGTTTGCCAGGATGAGGGACTGTCTTGCTGGAGAGAGGTGTTACCTAACCTCACAAAGGATCAAAGAGAGATAGCTCCCATGACTACAGTTCTGCTAGGTGCAGCAAACAGCCATATCTGGGGGGGAATTTGCAGAGCCTGTCCACAGCTGCCCTGGGATCACAATTGACCTATGTATTATTCAGATTCAGGTGTTGCTTTAATAATTATAGATAATACCAGCCACCATACCCCCAACTCAGGTGTGGCTTATGCTTAATGATTATAACTGCCACCAGGATGTTTAATTATGTAGTTTGGGAACAAACAGGGCTGTATATTCTAAATGCAGCTCCTGCGCTTAAGAGGCTTAGCTGTCATTCCAGCTGTCAACAGGGCACATCTGACATCTGAACCTGCACTGTGCCACTGGAGAGCATGTGCTGCAGATCAGGATACGGATGCAGCAGGGAACATGTGCATACTATGCTTTTGACAAGGGGTTTGCTCAAAGGAGGGGTCTGGTTACCAGGCCAACATTTATGAGACAGAATTACCTGCATCATTTTATTATTAATTTTAAAAAGCCAGGGCTTTTATACCGTATCAGATGTCAATCCTTCACAACTCCCAGATGCACTATGGGAGTTGGATTCCTGCAATAGAAAAGGTAACCATGGCCATAAAATGTACTGTGCGGCACTGGGCCATAAAGAGTGGTACAATGGATGGCTCTGGTGGCACATGGGGTATTTTCAGGGACTGATGCCCCTGAAACTCCCACTCCCTGATTCTTGGAAACAGCCGACTCTGGCTTTTGTTCTAGTGAGCCTCCTGCCCCTGGTTGGGAGGTGTCTCCGCCCCTTGAAAGGGTCATGACACTTGCCCTGTCACAACTAGGGGACGAAGGGGGGTATATAAGGGTGATTTGGAACAAACACCTCATACCTCATTTCCCATAAATTAAGACACCCACCACTTACGAAGAAAATGAGTCCTAATGCTTGACTGGTCCTTAAATCTCAGCTGTAAATTTGAGGAATAACTAGAGAGAGTGGATACACCTTGAAGCAGTCAAGTTGGAGGCGTTTCCAGCCCCACAGAAGATCCTAACATTAGATCTAGACACTAGGAACAAAGGGAGGGCCAATCCATGACTGCCGTTGGCGGGCCAGAGGAGAAAATATAAACTTCTGTGATCCTCAAGAAAATGAAAGAGGGAGGAAGGGTAAACACACAGTCACAAGCAGGAGGTAGACCCATCCCCGATAGGGCGAAAACAGACCTCCTTATTCAAGTATCTGTGCGATACCAGCCCTTCCATCAACAAGAACCTCCTGCATCTGGAAAAAAGAGAAACCCAACCAAATGCATATGTCGGAGAATGAAAAAGGGCTGGACTTAAAAGTAAACCGGGGGAGCTCTTAATCCAGGTAAAAATACAACCAAGATAAATTTGTGGGGAGGATCAATCGTAGCTAGTGGTGTAGGCTGAACTGTAGAGCAGGGAAGTAGATACAAAGCTAACCTAGATGGAAATCAGAAGGCCCAATGTACATTCTCAAGCAAAGACATCAAGTAAATCCAATGTCTTGCTTGCAAGGGGCTGCAACCCTGCACCGCAAACAGGCAAGCGCAGAACGAGTGTCAGAATACACTGCGATTCGAAACACACTCTTGAGTGTCAGAGCTCAAGCAAAAGTAAAAACTGCAGCTCATTGCAAACACTTTAGGATAACGGTATCCCGTGGTTTCCACTACGCAGGATAACTCGTGTGGTGTAGCTCCAGACGATTAACTTCAGACATTGCAAAAATCTCTGAAACCCTCCAAAATTAACAGTCAAATTCACAACCCACCAAATGGGTAAATAATGCCAAAAGCGAGCAAAGATCACAACTGAACAGTATAGCAGCCCGACCATACATCTGAAATAATATTGCGCTGATCAGGATGTAATGCATCCTTCCTGACAGGAGATGGTCACGTGACTGAAAACCCTCACACGATGCATGACAAAAGAGTGACGAGGCCCCCTCACATGAAATTACAAAAAATAGTAGAAAATCACATGAAACAAAATCAACATGGTTTGCGTCTGAAGCAGCCCTAGAAGACAGGTAAAAATAATGTCATGGAACGTTGCTGCAGTATGTAGTAAACCTCTGGAAACAATTTGACAGTATAGTCCTGCAATCGACTTGGGCCCACAAAAACTGGAGTGTTAATGGCATCATGCTCCTGTCAAGCAACAATAACATTGTCAGCAACTCAGTAGGCCTTCAAATCCAGCTTGGCCTTCAATTTCTGCAATAAAATGCAAGTAACAGCCCAGAGGCCGTTATCCCTGTCACCCATGGCAAAGACAAAAGGGACTCGCCTGGCCTTCTTGGCAGGAAATTTGAATGACAACATTTGTACACTGGGGGAGGAGAGTGGTTGGGGCGGGCGGGGGGGGGGGGGGTGGTAGGGCAATGTGAGAATGAGGACGCTCTGGGTGTGCCCTTTATGGAACATCCCCTACCACAACAAAATGGGCTGTGTGTCACTCCTGAACACCATACACGGTGAGTCCAGATTAATGATGCAATGCAGAGCTAACATAGTGAAATCAGTAAATAACAATCCTGGTAAAGCCTTCCGAGTGGAATGACTTTTAAAAGCTATAGATAACATGGAAAGCAGTTTGCGATTTACTGGGTGAACAAAATGAGTTCTATGTTGTGTTTTAGTGGGTGTCTTTAACAGATTGTGGACAGACTGCTGATGTTTGTTTGGAAGGTATACATTCGCCTGGGTGGTCTTCATTTGTTGATTAGTGCATAGACTATTGGTAATCTGCTCTTCACGTCCCTTAGGTGGACTTGTGGAGGCAGGGTATCTCTTTTCCACAAGGTGCCTCTGCCTCCCCTAGAATGTCTCATTACTGACTTTGACCTGTTATTAACAGTCAATTTGACAGTAAAGGCTGGGTAGGCCGAACCAAAATAAAACAAACACCCTTTCCACATTCCAAAAAACACTAGATATCTACAACTGTAAGTGCCACTAACAGAGTTGTCGAAATGCTAACAAAACATTATTTGGAAATGCTTCATGTATATTGTAAAAGAAGGAATTAAGACGGCATAATATTCAATAATTATTTGTGACTAATACCAGGTCACTGAATTGCACCCGAGTGGAAGACTGACATTGTACATAGTCTCCACTGAATCCTGGCTGTGACAAAGAACCTGCACCAGTTTGCATTAAATCCTGAATGGGACAATTAACCTGCACTAGTTTGCATTAAATCTTGGATGGGACAATGAACCTGCACCAGTTTGCATTAAATCCTTGATGGGACAATGAACTTGCATCAGTGGCATTAAATACTGAATGAGAAAATGAACCTGCATCAGTTTTCATTAAATCCTGGATGGGACAATTAACCTGCACCAGTTTGCATTAAATCTGGGATGGGACAATTAACCTGCACCAGTTCGCATTAAATCTTGGATGGGACAATTAATCTGCACCAGGTTGCATTAAATCCTTGTTGGGACAATTAACCTGCACTAGTTTGCATTAAATCCTGAATGGGACAATTAACATGCACTAGTTTGCATTAAATCCTGAATGGGACAATGAACTTGCATCAGTTGCATTAAATCCTGACTGAGAAAATGAACCTGCACCAGTTTGCATTAAATCCTGAATGGGACAATGAACCTGCACCAGATTGCATTCAATCCTGGATGGGACAATTAACCTGCACTAGTTTGCATTAAATCTTGGATGGGACAATGAACCTGCACCAGTATGCATTCAATCCCTGACTGGACAATGTACTTGTATCAGTTGCATTAAATCCTGAATGAGAAAATGAACCTGCACCAGTTTGCATTAAATCCTGAATGGGACAAAGAACCTGCACCAGTTTGCATTAAATCCTGAATGGGACAAAGAACCTGCACCAGTTTGCATTAAATCCTGAATGGGACAAAGAACCTGCACCAGTTTGCATTAAATCCTGAATGGGACAAAGAACCTGCACCAGTTTGCATTAAATCCGGAATGAGAAAATGAACCTGCACCAGTTTGCATTAAATCCTGAATGGGACAAATGAACGACACCTAGTTTCAAATGAACGCTGAATAGTGGAATGAACAGGTACACAGTCTGTCATGTACACAGTCTTCGTTGAATTCGGAATGGGATACTGAATCGGAATGTAGTCACCAATGAATCCTAAACGGAAGGCTAAACCTGGACTTAGGGATATGAAACATGAATGTACTCTCTGCTGAATTCTGAACAGGAGGCTGAACGTGTACCTAGTCTCTACTGAATCCTAAACTGGAAATGTAAACTTTATCTAGCTCTTACGGAGAAGCCTGAGATGAGGCAGAGAAAGGCCATTAAGAATCCTATGGCAAGAATAATAACGTCACTTGAGAATCCTGTGGATGTCATGAGAGAAACTAGAAGAAAGGCTGTGAAAGTCCTTGTGTTTCTGAATCGCAGTAAAGTGCAGCAGTGACGGCAACAACTTTGAACCACTTCTGAGCCTTGAGACAGCCAAGAGGTTAGAGAAGTTTTAGTGATTAAGTACTACAGAGGTTCATGCCAAGCATCTGGGAGACGGTTAATCCTGACAGGGAGCACAGAGGTTGATATCCAACCTCTGTGAGACTAAGTCCAGACCGGAAATTGATCATCCATTTTTGTTGATATCAATAAAAATAGGCACAAAAACTTCAATTTTCCTGGTGTACTTGTCAACTGAAATTGATTTGTCATAGATGGAAAAAGCAGGAACTAACTAAGGAATCTGATCCAACCTGTGAGAAACTTTCAAAAGCCAAAGTACAAAATGAATCATCAGCAGCCTTGCCTGCGTGTCACTGATGGGTGAGGTGAGGAGACAACACAAAAGGGAGGACAGAGCCAGAGACATATTCAAATGTGTACCATATCAGAGCTACTTCTTTCTCCTTGTGCTTGCCACCTTGCCCTACTTGTCTCAATTGCTTGCCACATGGTGGCACTCTGTTGTCTATGCAAATATGTTTTAGTTGCACCATTACGTTAAGCTAAAAGTATGTGTCATAATGTAATATAAATGCTATTGCTATTTTGCTGGAAGTGCACTTTATAATGTTGAAGGGATGATGTGTTGAGTGTGAATGATCAGAAAAATGCTATATTTCTACACATACAGTGCTTAATGGAATCGCTTGCATGCATGTGTTGCTCTTGGAATCGCTTGCATGCATGTTTTGCTCTATATTTTGCTGCCATTTTAGTTTTTCAGGGTATAAATGTCCCACATTTTCCATTCAGATGTGGAAGGCTATGAATCATGAACAGTTTGAATGCTCTAAATGGAGACGACTAAATGAAAGTGCTTTCAGTTTGATATATTTTACTGAGTTTCTAATAAGAATTTGTACAACTCCCATTTCAGAGAGTACAGATGTGAACCCCCTTTCCAAAAGCCACCTTTCCCATCAAGTAAAGAAGCATAACACAATATTTAAAAAGGAGGATAAAGAAAGCAGGCAAATGGTAGAATACGGCAAAGAGCATTATGAACTTTGAGTAGGGCCAAGTGACCAAGTACAGATACAAATTCGCTTAAGGTGAGAAACTAGCAAATATTCAGGGAGCTGGGCCTCACCAGGCACAGGAACTCGGATCTGGTCAAAGAAAAGTACTAACACTGGACCGATTAATGTCGTCATTTTCCAGATCGTTGCATAATGTTCATAGCGAGGCATTCTACAGAACATATTTGTCACATTTTCTGAAGCCACGGGTTGGGTCTCAGAGCTACCTGTTTGCTCCACAAAATGTGGTGATGGTAAGTTTAGCCACTAGTAGAAACTTAGAAGTAAATACACATATCACCCAAACCATCCTGAACACTAACTAAGACAAAGTAAAATTAGCATCACACTAGATGGAATGGTGATCTCCAAAATGCAGCTCGTTGCATCTAGGATCTCCTTCCAAAAACGTTCAACATAGGGCAAGACAACTATATAAAAAGGAGTATGGCTAACTCCTACAACCCCTCCAGCATCTATCTGACAGAAAAGCGCCTAGTGTGTGAGGTACTACTTATATAATAACTTGGATCCTAGCTCTTAATGCTGTATGCGGACGGGGCCTCGGTCTACTCCCCTCTAATCCTCTTCTGGATATTTTCCCGGGGCCAGAGGGGGGATCTGAGCGCCTAGGTCTCACTCCTACTTTGACATAAATGTCCAACTCAACTGAGGACTTGATAAGAACCCCACACATTACAGAACTGCCTCATTTTTGACCATCACACATTTCAAGTTGTTTTCAACCCTACTGGCTGTTTTCGTGTTATACGATTCCATCATCGAGTGTCTATTGCAACCCGTCCCCATGGCAGAGTCAAAAATCATTCTCACAGCTTTTAGGGCTGTCCGATTATTGCTTCATTTGGGATGGGGTAGTTAAGGTGAGTATCCCAGTTTTTTTAGAAATTAATTTTAAAACTGAAGTCCTTTGCAAAGTTCTACTATTCTGTAGTAAGAGTACAGAGAGAGTTAGAATCATCAGAGAGGGCATACAAAACAATCTGCAAATATACACCAACTTCTTTTATTTGCCCGTAATTGTATTCTTTCTAGCTGTGATTTCTCCCTAACCTTGATGGTAAATGGTTCGATAGGTAAGGAAAACAGTAGGAGGGTGGGGGTAGTCCTACATTTCAGAAAGAAGACGGTTGGGCCTATTTTCATTGTTGGGAACTTGGTGGATTTTTCAAACTACAACGTATTGTAGGGCCTGAGACAGCCTCTAAAAAAGGAGCCAGAGAACAGCCAGCTGAGGGCTCTACTGGTGGTAGTTGTAAAAGCAAGTTAAAGATCAAGAAAAATAGAGAGTAGTGCCCTAGGAAACTTGAAAAACCCATACGCGGAGTGCGGTGAAAAGCGCTCTAGAAAGTGAACTTGTATATGAATTGACTTCAGGACCGCAGGTCTACTTTAGAGTAGGCCATTCACTGACATGCTTTTATCCAGATGTGCTCCCAGTATCTTAGGTTCCCTCTATTGAATTGGTTCCCTCTCCCAAAAAGGCGTTCCTCCAACTTTTCATCCTGGCATTGGATGAATAAAGGTATTGTAATATCTTAATGTATCTTGTGCCATGGCCAGAGGGTCCCTAATACACAACAGGTCAATAATTGTTATATTGCCCCCACACCAAATGGGGGTTCCTCCACCCATGGGTTGTGCATTTATATCACAAAGAAGGGTGGACAAGCCCAACCCCAGACCAGTTCCCCAGGTATTTAGGGATGCAAAGGGTACAACAGGACTCTTTGCAGTATGACTTAGAAAACAAAATTCCTTTCTTATCAATTTAAATTGTGCTTAGTGGAGTTTAGGAATAGGGAAGTCTCTCCTTGATATCCCTATTAGATAGGCGCCCAGCAGTGACATCTAGTGGAAGCTGGGCCAAGGGACAGGAGAGTTCTTCTTGAGGGACAGATCTAGTTTAGCGTTAGGGCTCTTTTTTTATAGAAAGTGTTGGCTCATCCACCCTTCTTTATGTTCGGGGGATCAACCATGTGTAATTAAAATAGCCCTCACGTGACTTTCATCTACTGCTTTTATTGCTGGCATAACCGCCTGTGCGGTGTGTTTTGAGGAGCGGACAAGGAGTGCTTACACAGAGGAACGTTATTATTCATTCTCCTCTCATTACTGCAGCACTGCGAGCTGCGTGTGCTCTTGCTGCTTACCGTTCCGCTTCCTGGAGGAGGCGGGTCCTGTTGCGGTCACGTGACATCACGTGACTTTCATCTACTGCTTTTATTGCCGGCATAACCGCCCGTGCGGTGTGTTTTGAGGAGCGGACAAGGAGTGCTTACACAGAGGAACGTTATTATTCATTCTCTTCTCATTACTGCGAGCTGCGTGTGCTCTTGCTGCTTACCGTTCCGCTTCCTGGAGGAGGCGGGTCCTGTTGCGGTCACGTGACATCACGTGACTTTCATCTACTGCTTTTATTGCCGGCATAACCACCCTCGCGGCGTTAAGCCCTGGAGGCACTAAGGGCTGGAGTCTCTGTTGAGCTGTTTGGCTGTGTGCTGTGCCTGTCCTGTGAGTACTTCGAACTGGGGGTGCATCACATTTATACCAGCCTCACATCTGGATCGTCACTGGGGTAAAGGAGGAGGGTCGGACTCAGGTAGCTCCTCAAGCTGTCGGGCGTGCCTTACCCAGTGGCTGGACGTCATATTAACTTTTAGTTACACTCTGCACTTTGTTGCGAAAATATTTATTGAACCTTTTAAGTCATTTGAAGCAATTGAGTGGTGTTGTCTGATTTTTAATTTATAAGTTTATCTGTATCATAGTGTTAACACATCCTCAAATGCAAGCCAGATTTCCATCACTGAAAACGGGCATGCCGCCCTCCCTAATCCCAGGTGGGTTCAAGTCTTCCTTGAACTCTGTCTTGACTACCCGGCGTGCACAACAACATACTGCGTACTGCTCGGCACCGGTGATTGACAAGGAAGTACGGAGCAAAAAAGCTGGATTCGAGAGGCCAGCTGTTGCTGATATCCGTCACTTTTTTAGCAATCTTCCGGTCAGACAAGTGCCTCTTTCCTCCCCAGCAGCTGCAGTAGTACATCGGCTTGATAACTCTGTTCAAACAGTGCCCTATTCTCCTCAGACCGTAAATGTAAATTTGCTGCCTTCTCATGCTGATTTGAATTCTCTTATAAAAAAAACATTGAGGCCTGTACTAACCCTCCCCTGTGCCTCTCTTTTGCTAATAATTCAGTGTCTGATAGTGTTTGCTTAAAAAATATGCCAGCTTCTGTTCCGGTCGAGACCTTAAAAACCTTAAATGCACCCCTCGCTCTCAAACAGCAATTATAGACTTGAGTAATAGTAAGTCAAACATCTCTGAGCATTTACTCCCTGATGCCTTACCGCAAAATTACTCATATACTCCAGTTTTGTTCTCAGACGACGGTTTAAATTGTTCAGCTATTGCAGCATCATATCTTGCCCCCACCCCCCGTCGTCCACATTCCTCTCCAGTGGTGCTACATCATGACAGACCTGTAGATGCCAGTGCGAATTTGATCATTACAAATCCCACCACTATGAATACAGCATTACATTCTTTAGTAAAATTATACAAATCTTTAAATGATAAATTACAAGTTCAAACCTTACAATTTGATAAAATTCTAGCATGGCAACTTGATGCGAGTACACTTTTACAGCATAAGATTGTGGGTCCATTACCACCAGTATCGGTACTTAAACCGACTGCTCCAACTTTTGTACCCAAATCTGTTTCAATCACAAACCAATCTCCCGTGACACTTTCTACAGATGGGCCCACGGCACCAGTTCTGCTCTTCCACAAATTCTAGGTATTATTAAGCCAGTTCTTTCCTCACCTGACGACGCAGCTCCAAAGTTATGCTGTAATAAATCCAACTCTAATATATTACCTTTGTCATCGAAAACTCCGTTTACAATTTTCACAAAAAAACAGAGAAACTCTGAAGCCGTTGAAAAGGCAACTAAAAATCAGAAAAGTTCTCAATTGCCCAAGAAGACTCAACCTTCAGCAACAATAAACTTTTTGAAACACCTTCACCTCCCTCCAGCGAACTGTCAATCAGCCGCAGCGATAAAAAAATACACTCAACTGGCAAAACGACATGTAGTTTTTGATACTAAGACCACCCCTAAAGTGATTCCGCCCTATGCCCCTCTAGATGCTTTGATTGAGGAAGCGGATGTTTTTAAATCTCCTAGTGTAACTTCCTTAGCTGCACCTGTTGTGATAAAAAGCACTGGTAGATTGACAGAAAAGGCTTCAACTCAGTCGATCAATGACTCACATTGTGAAGAAATTAGACGAGCTGTAAATGCCTATATGGACAACAACGCCTTCCTAGAAATACAGGAAATAGTCTGTTAGAAGCCATTTCCTCTAAACCAATACTCACTCGAATACCCAAAACTCAAACTGCTCAAATTCCAGTTGTGAGTTTACCAACAGCTCATCAATCATATCCTGTTCCAAATCTTCTTTCCATGCACTCTTCTTGTCTTTTTGGAAAACAAGACCTTGCAGATGAAAATAACCGATCCATATTGGCAAAACTTACTCCTGAAATTCTTAAGCTAGTACAAGTTGCCTTACAAGAAGTTCCCAAAAATGAATCAACTTCCACCTTCCCAAATTCTAAAATTTCACTTCCAAAATTTGTTAATCAAAAACGACTAGCGAATCATGCTTTGATCCTATCATGTCGACCAAAACCTAATGTGCAGTATGCCTTGAATCGCCAGTCATTAATGTCCATTTTCTCAGACATTCCTGAACTAGAGGATATCAGTTCTGAGGATATTGAACTAGTGGAATTTTGTAATCCGTCTGTATTTTATGTTGTCAGAATTTGGCTGAATTCCAGAGCTATACAGAACATCATCTGGTCAGCTAAAAGACAACTCTTTGATCTAGGTTTCAACCTATCATTAGATACTGGCATAAAGAATGAATTGGTGTTATATCCTTCAAACACCAAGTTGTCCACCACAAATACGTGTAAAACCTCATTTAAGTCAGAGTGGGCAGCAAAGCAAAGCTCAGCAATATGGTCAACATTAGCTATTTTTAACGGAATCTCCTATTGAATTATCTCTACTCAGTTGGAACTCGAGAGGCCACTCCCATTTATTGAACAATAATAGTAGAGCTCTAAACACATTTCATCTGGTATTGCTGCAAGAGACTTGGCTCACGTTGAGCCCCATTTGGGACAAACATGTGGTTCTAATTATTCCGGCTAAAACAAGTCTAAGGGGTAGACCCTCAGCAGGTCTCCTTATAGCAATACAAGAAAACCCAAATGTTGTCCTTACCTCATGGGCCTCTCCCAATCCATACATTCAACTGGCTCGGTTACACATTGGTTCCAATATACATGCCATCATAAACGTATATTGGAATCCGATGGGGATCACTGACGAATGCTTTTTAAGAGACTTAGGTGATGCACTCAATATGATAACTATGAATACTGAAGTGCAAAAAGTATTAATTGCTGGTGATTTAAATCTCAACTGCATCTCTTCCAATTCCAAAAAGAGCTCGAATAGAGTGAGAAAATGGCTACAATTTGTTAATCACCATAATTTACAAAGGCTTAATGGAGCCTTTTCAACTGATCTTCCCGCTAGTCCCACCTGGCAGCGAGGAAACACTTTTTCTATCATAGATTATGTTTATACTAATGTTAATTTCTTCGCTGATTTTGTTGAATTTAAGATTGTACCTTCTGCCTTGAGTGATCATAATCAACTGACAGCTAAATGCTCACATCACGGTCATTTTCCTCAAACTCGAGATAAATTACCTCAAGGATCTTTGACTGTAAATAATGCAGGGAATAGACTCTGATGGTCAGCCGAGTCTTTGAGTAACTTTTATTCTTTTATCAGTTATAACTCCATTAGAGCATGTGCTAATGATAAACCTAACAATATAGTATACTCAGACATGTTGCAAGCGTTTCGTACTATTCCGAAGACTTCAGGTTTAACAAATGGAAAACACACTTCCAAATTACATGCGTTTAATATGGAGTTACATCTCCGGAAAAAGGCATATAGGAAACAAAAACGTGAAGCAATGCTCCTTCCTGCCCATGGAAAAAAGGATAAGATCCCTGACTAATATTAAAACTAAATAGAAAAACTGGGTCAAGTGTTATCGTGCGAAACTCTATCAAGTTGATGGCCAACTGATGCTTAATACCATTTCCAGTAAAAATGTTGCTATAACATGGTCACTACTTAATGGGGCCGCAACTGGCAATCAAGTCATTGCTCAAACAAATGAAGTGCCTGAACACAAATGGATAACCCATTTCACCACCCTCTATAAAATCCCTGATGGGAGACTTGCCTTAGAAACAGTTAACCGTTCACACAATTTTCATTTAGACTTTGACTTAGAAGATATTCGATTATTCATTAATAATGCTAGTAAGTCTGGAGCATGTGGCCCGGATGGTTTATCCAACAAAATGTTTAAAGCTCATCCCATAATTTGGTCAAAAATGTTGTTCAGTATTTTCAATCTGGTTATTAAAACTCAAACCTTACCACCTACATCGACTCATTTGATTATTGTGCCTATTTATAAAAAAGGCGATAGGAAAGATCCATCGAGCTGTAGGCCAATCGCGCTATTGGATGCGCCAGCAAACATTTTTTGTCGTATTATTCTCAGAGAGCTGAGAAAATGGACATCTAAAATCCATCTTAACGACCCCAATCAAGCAGGTTTCATTGCTGGCTTAGGCACTATACCTAATATTATATCCTTACACATGCTCCAGGCTGACTATGCCGTCAGGAAACAAAATTTGTATTTAGCTTTTGTGGACTTTAGAGTCGCTTTTGACTCAATAGATCGTCTGCTTTTGTACAACAAATTAGTCAAATATCAGTGTCCATCATCCTTAATTTCCTTAATTGTTTTGCGTCATACTAATACATCAATGCAAGTTAGATTGACCATGGCGGGTGCCCTCTCGTCAAAATTTTACACTCAGAGGCCTCAAACATTCTGTATTCTAGCTTCAATAATATTTAATTTATTTATCTACGATCTTGGAATAACCCTGAATAACATCCAGAGTGATGCTCCCTCTTTGGGCACTCATAAAATTGCGTATTTACTTTATGCTGATGATCTTGTTCTTATTTCAAAAACTCCAATAGGTCTACAAAAATTATTAAATGGTCTAGATATCTATGTAAAGTATAATCAACTTGTGATTAACACAACCAAAACCCAAACACTTATCCTTAAAGCATACCAGACTGTGAAGATCAAATCTTTTAGTTGGACTATAGACAACGTAGTGTTAGACAATGTTGCACAATATAAATATCTGGGCCTATTAATTTCAACATCTGTCACCAGTCTTGACCATGAACTAAATCTACGTGGTAAACTTCGTTCTTTAATTTCACAAGCTAAAATCCTGATGGGTAAGTTTGGCAAATTTTCAATAAAACCTGCTCTTATTTTTTATCAGCAAAAAGTTATTCCAATGCTTACTTATGGAGCAGAATCTTTACCTATGAAAAATGTATCATTATGGAACAACTTCGAGGCCAGCTTTTGGAAACAAGTATTACATCTTCCGAACAGTACCCGTCTCCCTCTAATTCGGTTTGAGTTGGGGTCTGTATCGATGTTTTCATATGTTATTTGGAAATGTTGTGCCTTCCTGCGAAAATGCTTGCTATCCTTTACCCAGACAGATATTCTTGGTAAAGTGGCGTCTCCCCTATTGTCTCAACAATCCGCTTTTACCAAGAGCTGGTGTAAATTTACTTTAGACGCTATGTCGGACGCATCAGTTGATCTTGATACATTGTTATTTCACCAAAATCGTGCTAAAATCAAAATTTTGCAGTATGATTGGTATTGCAATCAATCTAATTGTTTGCGATATAAGGTCTTTGACCGCAGAACATTTGGCCACAAACCCTATAGGAGCACTGCAGATTATCTACTAAAATTTCCATCATCCATTTTTCGTAATAAACTACTTCGTTTTCGTTTAAATCTATGGCCAACTTTAGATGTTCTAGCTAGAAGGAAATTGATTACACAAGAAGAAAATATTAGCCGTTTTTGCAGGATATTAAACCAAAGAGAAACCTTAGAGCACTGTTTTGTCCATTGCTCTTTCCTCACTCCTTTAAAAACACTTCTTTTTGGTAAATTCTTTGCTGATTTGATTAACTTTCCTGTAATTGACATCTGGCCTCGACTATTGTCCTCACCTAGTCTAGCCATAAAAATCACAATTGTCCATTTTTTGGACGCGATTTTTCCTCAAACATCTTGCTAAATTATAAAACACAATTAGGTCATACTTTTTAACTGTTTCGACTGTTGATGCTGATGTTTGTATTTTGTACGGTTGTGTAGAATCAATTGTATTTTATGTAATAGTACTGAATTGAGCTGAAATGTTTTATCTTTTGTAAATTTGAAAGGTTGATCTTTTTCAACCAACCAAATTAAATAAAAAAATTAAAAAAAATAAAATAGCCCTCTCTGCCCTTAGGTTGCAACTGCCTCCCTGGTGGCTTATACAGTAAAAGCTTATGGAATGTATAGTGCCCCACACTTGTTTCTTGATGCTGGGCCTTTCTTTGGTGTGGCAAGGTTGTCAAGGTCACATGTTGATCCTCCTAGACGCTCCACCAGGAACCCCTCCTGGTACATTTAGGCTTTCCTGCAGGGGTCAGGCAAAGGGCAATGTTCCAGCAGCTGGACTTCAAGGTTTATTAACTTGCCTCTCTGGTTTAAGCTTGGGCAAACTATACCAGCACCTGGCCTATGCTAGGATCTTGGGCTTCACCACAAGATCTGCCTTACAGGCCTGGGTCTTCCCTTCTCATCCTTCTTCCACCTTCTCTCCTGTTCTCTTGAAAGACCTCCTCCTCCTAGTCTTATCACCTCATTTTCCTTCTCCACCTTCTTTTCTTCACCCGCTTACCAATTGACTTCTTTTCCGCTCCATCATGCTCCACTCTGCACCTTGACTCCTAACTTCAACACCCTTCCATTATTGTGCTCGCCTTATTCATGCTAGAAGTGCCAAGCCATGTAAAGTGGAAATCAGTGTCTGCTGTGTGATAAATGGGCAGAGTTCGGGCAAACTAAGTGCGCTAGGTTGTTTCTCGGACGGTGCACCAACCAAAATTAGAAAACCGACATGCGCATCTTGGAAGCAGTTCTCATGCTGCTCCTAGTCAGCCTGGAAACTCCATCGGTCTACCCCATTGATCTTGCTTCTGGTCTGTTTTGCTATTGTCGTCGGTGTCCACGAGGTAAGGTAAGTGGGCCCCGGCCAGGGAAGAGCAAGCGCTCCTCACAGGCTTCTGTCCCCCACAGAGGGACTACTCACAGGTGTGAGTTTATGAGTGGTGTATCTTTCACTACTCCAGCCTATAATTGTTATTTACCTTAGCGACTACAGGAAGACGCTTGCGATAGAATGGACCCCCTTACTCATGAGGCTAGGTGTTGAAAAAGAAAACCTGGGGGATCTTCTCTCTGTATACCACCCCTGGAGCTTGCATCACAGAGCAAGTGGTGGTCTGCAGCCCCTAGGTTCCCACTCCCATCCCCCTGCCTGCATGCAGTGACTCCGTCACAGCTGTATGTTGGTGGTATTCGTGAGGGACAACTATGCGGAACAGAGTGTGCTACAGACCTTAAGGCAGAAAATCAAGAAGAAGGCACCAGGGGAAGACCGATGTACTTGGTGAGACTAGCCGGAGAGAGAAATCCAAGAACCTTCTGTGGGTTATCTCTCGAGCACTGGCTGAGGAAAGAGAGAAAAGGGGAACTAGACGAAGAGAGACAGAAAGAAAGGCAGAAAGACAAAGCCAGAAAGAGTGAATGAAAAGAGGGAGAGAGAAGAGAGTGGAATGAAAACAGAGGAAAGAGAGGGAGAGAGAGAAAGAGAGAAAGACAAAGCCAGAGAACAAGAGAGAGTGAATGAGCAAACAAGAAATAGAGAGGGGGAAAAGAAAGATGACAAGAGAGAAAGATAAAGAGAGCTTGTGTGTGTGTGATGTGCGGAGGGAGAGAGAGAAAGAGAGAAAGCAAAAGTGAAAGCGAACGAGAGAGAGAGAGAGAGAGAGAGAGAGAGAGAGAGAGAGAGAGAGAGAGAGAGAGAGAGAGAGAGAGAGAGAGTTTGCTGAGATATATATCTCAGACCCTGGCAGAGACCAGACCAAGGAGGAGACGTTAGCCCGTGGCTGGAGGCTAACAGTATTACAGACTGAAAAATCCTAGCAAAGGGCGAAGAAACACTTGCTGGTATGAGTGTGTTAGGGAGTATTTCCACTGGCCCAGGACAGTGACCTGTGAGTGAAGGATGAGAATATCTTCTGCACATGTCAGAAGTTAAGCGGAAAGACGTCCTTTCTGTTAAGATATTGTAAAGAAGCAAGCAGGGTGCCATACCCTTTATACTGAGTTGGCCTAGAAGAGAACTGGATATTCACTGGGTATTCCCCGCGAGACATGGATCAGGAAGTGAACCTGGTAGTTTTCCTGTGTGCACTTATCTCATACAATTTTGCTCGGTGCCTTTTTTTTTTAATGTGTGGCGGCGGGGGCGATTTACGGAATCATGATGACCACTTGAAAATGCTTGATAATTATGCTGGACCATCTGATCATTTTTGATCTCTTATCATCCGTGGACAGGGTGTCAGACAAAGCCCTCAAATGTTTGAAAGATTTTCTGTCCAATAGAGTTTCATTTCAGACGATGAATGATATTTCCAGGTCCTTTTGGAGTTCCACCAGGTTCACAAATTTCTCCAACTTCGCTTACCATTTATGGTAAACCTTTACATTATCTGTTGGCCGATCGAGCCCCTGGAATTCAATGTTAAACGGGTGATACCCAGTTCGATGTTCAACTTTCTTGTGAACCCTCCATTGATAATCAGGATTATGGCCTCATTACGAGTACAGCATTGCAGGAAAAATTGAGGTAATGCAGTGTTAACTCCTTTGCCACCACATTTCCGCACTGCCGTACTACAACTTTGGAGGTGAGGAAAAACCTGCAGCAGAATGCTGGAACTAATTGTGCCACCTTATTGCAACAAAAGAAACAGCCCAATTGGAGGAATTACTGCCGGCGGTAATTCTGCCTGCATCCCCATGGAGTCCCATGGACTCTATAAATGAAGACTAACACTGCCATACCACCACTTGCAATCCTGCAGTAAATCCGCCAGACCAAATAGCGGTAACAGTAATTCCATTTGTCAGTATTCCTGCAGATTTACCACCGGGATAGCACCAAACTTGTAATAAGGCCATACCTGTTTGGGCTACAATTTGAAGAAGAATGAGTTGCATCAGGCCCATTTCACTGTCGATAATATGGTACTTGCATTTCTTCCAAAAATATATGAATGACGCTGTGCCCCCTTTTAAGCTTCTGACTTCACCCTTTTTGAGCAGAATGTTCTTGGGCAGCAGACTTCTTTGTTGGCATACCTATTTTTTGCATAATTAAAACGAGTTATCCTTGCAAGAATCTCTTGGCTAGGTTGTATTTTTTCTGGTGCAATAGTTTAGGGGCATGCCTTCAATTGGTGCCTGCAGATGTGTCCAGACCGCTTCTCTGGAGGGGCCCGCGCCCACCTACACCAACCAGTCCCGAAAGACGCATATCCCAGAGTGGCTTTGCAGAAGCCGTCTTTGAAGAATTCCTGTCTGCTATTTGAAGGGGGGGGCGCGGCTCTGATGAGAGTGCATGCTGGTGTTGTTGGAACCCCATGACAGAGGAGTTTGAGTGAACATGCACTTGTGAGTATAGCCTTGAAAGTGATAACTAGTAGGGGGCAGGTGCATGGGAGAGTGTGAAGAGCGTGAATGTGCGGAAAGTAAAATTGTTGGCGTTGTGGGTGTGGTTTGTTTTATTTTTTGGTATTATTTATTTTTTAAGAAGAATATTAAGGAAAGGACAATGGAATGGTAGGGAGCCTACCCGAGAGAGGGGAGAAGGTGGTACCAAAAACATTGTATAATGGAGGTAAAAAGGAAATAAATAGGAGCCACGCATAATTAGTGGGCTCGGGAATAGTAGTTGTTCTTATTTTAGCTTGTTATTTTAGCTTGTTTTGTTTGTGCTTTTAATGTGTTGGGAGGATTCCCGCTGAGGGGCGTTCTTTGTAATTATTGGTGTGGGTTGAGTGTGTGGTGAGTGAGAGGGGGAGTGGGTGACATTTTTTTTAAACTTTTTGTTGGGCTGGAGCGGTTGACAGACTGACTTTTTTGAGGGACATTAGCAGCGTGCGCCGCGCATTAACAGAGGTGTAGAGTTAGTGGGACGCACAGACCATTACAATGGTGGAGAGATACCCATAGAGTATATGTATAAGGCCCTGCCATTGTTTTGGGACAGAATTGAGAAATACCATAAATAGTGGGTGACAGAGACAAGAGGAGGGGGAGATGTCCCGCTCATGGCCAGAGCAGGGATCCCATAATAAGGGCCTTTTAGAATGTCTACATTTTTAACAGCTAAGTATAAGGGAAAACAATTACAAAAAAGCAAAGATATTAGATCTGTGGAAGATGTTTGAAGATACAGAAGATTTTGAGGAAGGAAAAGCACAATGTGAAAGCACTGATGAATGTACAGGAAGGGAGGGCAGGGTGCAAGCAGAGCGCAGGGGAATATACCCATTGACAGTTCGCCCTGCAGTAGGTTACACCAATCCAACCTATGTGTCCACTGCAGCGATAGCCCCACCACCCCCAAATGCATCCCCTCCAGAGGTTCCAGCGCATACGGATGTCAATAAAAGAGTCCTAGAAGTGGCATTGTCAGCGGTGCGAACAGAATTAAATAGGTTACGAGCAACAACAGGCTGAAGTAAAGCCCGAAAGGCCAGCAGAGCAAGGGTCTGATGGGTGGGAGGCAGGGGACTTCTTGTTCAGGGTAGTCAACACAGTTTTAAAAAGAGTGCATATAGAGAAGGAAGGGGAAGGAGAAGAGAGGGCAGTCAGCCTGGGGTATGAGAATTGTGGGTCCCGTCGAGGAGAGGACGACAGGTGGAGTACATTTGATGAGTACGAAAATGATGAGGAGTGAGAACAAGCAACTGAGCAAACACCTCAGGTGGAGAGTTTGTGGGAGAGCAGGTTAAGGAACAGCTTTGGCCAAATGGCAGTGTCAAGGAAGAGAGCAAGTGGAAAAAGGACTGATGGGGGTAGGGCAAGGATGCAGATGCCCCTTTTACAAAAGGTTACCGACGGATCGTACTATGTTCCATGGGCACAGATGGGTAAAAACAATTTGATAAAGGCACTCGCGCCCCTTACAGCGGGTAAGTGGATTTACGCATTTGAAAAACAGACCGCTGGGGTAACCCTGGCGGTTGGCGACATAAAGAGCTTGTTGGTGGTGATGACTGGCGACCAAACTAGGGAGGTGTGGGTGAAAACAGGGTATCCGGGAGTGACTTTGGGGAACGATGCACACTATGGAGCATCATTTAACAAAATTCGAGCAAAAGGTATTGGACGCGCGACACAGGCAGTCCCCGACGCACCCGACCTACAGTCTATGTTGTAATGTACTATGGGCGATGATGAAGAACCCTCCCAGTACATTCTTAAGATGTGGAGAGCAGAGACATGTAATTTGTGGGACCAATCAATACCCTTTTTCTACTTCACTGTTAAAAATGGCCTACCCAAAGAGGTGCAAAAAGCATTAGACAAAATTGTGGGTATTGAAGCCAAGGGGTGGCCTGAAATACAGAGCATAATAGTACACCATTGCAGAAGAATAAAGGAGTGTGACAAGGAACAAGGAAAAAGCTCAGAGGCACCAGACAGAGGAAAAGAAACTAGTACAAAACAAATTAGCTAAAATAGCTGTGGAGGCATCAGTATCGAGGCCAGTACAGACAGAAGTGATAGGAAGAAACCAAAACTTTGCAAACGCTAGACTAGCTGCAGTGTGGTGAGAATGATGGCAAGGGCAGTGGGGCGGGAATACACAGTACCGCAGCCCACCGTGGCAACAAAGAGGACAGCCGCAAGGAAAAGGTGAGTTCCGAGGATTGAAGGGGGGGATTTGGAGCAATGGGTCCCAGAAGGGTAGGAATGGTGCCTTCACAATGTTGGAACTGTGGGAAATGGGGGAATTTTCTATGGGAGTGTAGGAGCAGACAGGGGATGGGTTACAGTTCCGGTCAACAGAATTATGGTCCACCAGCTCATGCGGCTTCACAAGGGCCGTCGCTCAGAATTACCTCCATAATCCATGAAATACACCAGGCTTACATGCAGTTGCCCCGCAGATCTCAGGACCACCCTCACAACAGCAACAACAGCAAGCAATGCAACAATATGTACTCCAGAACACTTTTCAACAGGCAGGTGGCTCAAACACATTTAGTTCACCGCTTCTCATTTGCCAGGACAAATACATAACCTGACTAGGACAGCTCATAGAGAAACCTTGCGTGTCCAGTCCTGTCAATGACTCTCAACCCTGAAGAGGAACCCTTTGGTGGGGGCAGAGATAGGAAATAAGCAATTCATTTTTATGTTTGATTCAGGTACAGAGAACTCATGCATCAGTGAAGGGAACTTCCATTATCAGGCAAACCTCTCGACACACAGCGCTTCTCTGGGGCTATTTCCACAGTTCCATACAGTAAAGATTTGGATGTAAAGTTAAGAGGGAGAGTGGTACATGCTCCCCTATTGTACTCTGAGACTTCTCCTGTCAATCTGCTGGGCAGAGATCTGCTCAGTAAGTTGAACATGATAATCTCATTCACTGGTCACGGCATTGTCTGCACCACGGCAGGGTGTTGCACAATGAGGGCAATGGTAATAATACACCCAATGGCAGGTGAGGTGGTGGTCCGAGGGATACCTGTAGACCCAGGCATGCTTATCTACGAAATAACAGTACTTGTGGAGGCAGTGCCACAAATTGCCAAAGGCTGTTGGAGAGTGCCAATAGATTTCATGTTTTGACCTCTGTTCCACATAATTGGTGGAAGGTACAATTTTGTCCTTAGACTTACAAGGGTTGGTGGTATCTAAGAAAAGAGTGGTTGTGCTAGGAGCAGACAGGCAAGGTTGTGAGTGGTGTACAGTGATTTGCATCGATCCCACTGTACCCCTCAAGGAGGCATCAGATTCAGAGCTTTCTGAAAACAATGACATTGATGGAGAAATATTCTTAGAGATTTGTATCTCCGGTGAGAACATTGTGCCGTACAGAAGGGTGCAGTGCCCCCTGATGGCTGTTGTGTCATCACCTCCCTTCATTGAGGCAGAATTGGAGTTTGTACCGGCACAGTTGTGGACCACCAACCCACATGACGTTGGGCTTTTAAAAGAAGTGACCCCGGTACACATTACACTAAAGGCAGGGGCAGTACTACCCCGGTTGAAACAGTACCTGCTATCGAGAGAAGCAGAGGCGGGAATAAAATACATGATACAAGCCCGGCTCAACCAAGTGATAATAGTGCCATCCACATCACTGTGCAATACGGCGATCTACCCTGTCAAAAAGGCGGCGGGGGCATTGGAGAATGATCCAGGATTTATGCCCCTAAATGATGTGTACAGAAAAAGTTTCAGGTGGTTCTAAGCCCGGCCACCATTTTGTTCAGTACCCACAAAAAAGCGACGCACTTTACAGCGCTAGATCTAAAGAGCGCCTTCTTTTCGATACCCTTGCACCCTGATTCACAGTACCTGACTGCCTTTGCCCATGGCGGAAAGTGCTACAAACACACTTGTTTACCTCCGGGGTACTGAGAGGGTGCAAGCATCTTTAACAGAATATCACATGCTGATCTAGGAAACATTCAAGTGCCCAGTACGGTCATCCAGTACGTGGATGATTTGCTTGTGTGTAGAGACAGTGAGTACAATTGCCAAAGGGACTCTTATCACACTCCTACAACTCCTGGCCCACAAGGGGTACAAGGTTGACAGGGCCAAACTCTAGTATTGCCAGCAGGAGATATTGTACTTGGGTCAATTAATATCAGCAAATGGCAAAAGAATAATACCAGACAGAGCCACATCTGTGCGCTCCACCCCCAGACCTGTGACAGTGAAGGCCATGCAAAAATTCCTAGGGTTGTGCAATTACTGAAGAGCATGGATTCTAGAGTATGCAATGTATACAAGGCCGCTCCTGCAGGTCCTCAAAGAAGCACAAAAAGAATCACAAACTCGAGTGGACAGCAGACATGACACAAAATATCAATTATTTGAAGGTGGTCATTTCCACAGCCCTAGTGCTGGCCACCACAGACTACACACAGGAATTGTACATATTCTCACATTCCAACGGCAAGCTTTTGATCGCCGTACTAACACAGAAGAGTACAATGGGCAACAAGCCATTGGCCTATTGCAGTGGTACACTCGACTCATTTATGCAAGTACAATTTGCGTGCGAACACGCACTGGCTTCATTCGCGATCGAAAAAGAAATTCCAAAATAGTGATAGGATTCTCAGTAATTTTGTATGTGGAGCACTCAGTATTCGCCATCTTGGAGAGAACTAAATCTATCCTGACCACACAGAGAGCATCAGCATATGAGATTATCCTCTCGAGCCCAAACAATCATGTTGTGCGGTGCAAAACAGTGAACCCTGCCACTTTTCTGCCAGAACTGTGCACAGACGAAGACTTGCAAATACATGACTGTGCCACATATGAGGGGGAGGATGACATTCCCGAAGCTGCGTTTTGCTAATAACCTGCCCATGACCTCAATTCTAATGCGTTGTTCAGTTTTTGTCTGAGTAATGTGCAGCAACTGACCTGTGATAGGTGGGGATGGTTACTTTACCTACCTAACTGTGGAGCTGATTGCCGGACGTTGCTGGTCAACGGAAGAAGTGGTATCAGTGTGCTGGCTTCTAAGCTGTTGGGAGAGGCCTTCATTGGGGCTCGGAGCTGACAATATTTTGGGCGGCTGGTGCTCCTTTCGAGAGAGGTGGTGTTTGCCACCTGTGAGGAGGCGCAAATAGGTGCTACAAGGAATGCAAGCAGACCCAACACATCTAGGAGTCTCCCTGAAGGCACGACCCTAAACAGACGCTTAAGAGGGGGCACAGCGTCATTCATATACAGTAAAAAATCTGCATGGCTGGTTGGTGCAACCCTATGCATGGTTGGCCTGTTCTATATGGGATGCCAGGCCATTGGCCCAGCCCCGTCCATCATGTGGAGTCAGCTAGGTTCATCATCTCTGGGGGACCAAGGTTGTAAAGACAATTAGTTACTTTATCCTAACAGTGCCATTCTATCATTACACAGGGCACCTGGCATAATCATAGACTGGTACAGGGGGAGGCTCGAGGTCACTGTGACCCACGCACATTACACTCATCCTAATTGCTTCATCCAGCTTTCAAGGCTTCCATCCCCGCTTTTGAGCTATAATTTATCCCTCCTTGTACGTCTCATTACAAATCATGTTATTTAAAGTAACAATAGGGTGTCAACTCTCTTATATCTTTTATGGTTGGCTGGTTTATGGTCGGGGCCCAGGGTCAGCTGGTATCACGGAATTCAGAGGTCTTGAGATTTGGACAGCTGTAGGGGCTATAACTCGTAGTTGGCTGGGTGAGGGTCGGCGGCTTGCTCTTGCCTGTTGTGATAACATGTGCAGCAAGGCGTCTAGCACTGTCTCGTGGCCTTGCAGGATACATTCTTTCTCGGGATAAACATATTGCCAACAGTTTTATAACAAAGGAGGGTTTTTGTGGAAATTAGCAATGCACGTCTCTCTCTCAACAGCACTTGGGCCTATTCAATTTTCTCCATCAGGTTTGCGGCCTGTCTCTAACGTGCTGTCATGCAGGCCGTATACTCCCGCCATAGTTACAAATGGTGTCCACTTATATGCACGCACTAAGTCTAAACATCTAAAAGGGGCATAATATTAGGATTGTGTGGAGCCTCTTAGTATGCCCCCTTGCTCCCTGGCACACCACAGGTCTCTTCATGGGTCTTGCCTCTCCCTAAAGTGCCTGGGGGGATGGGACAGGTTGATTTCCTTCCCAAAATTCCCCTCTTTAGTTACTTCTACAGTAACAAACTCCCAACTATGGATGTGTTCGTTCTCTCTTCTCACTGCCTCCTCATATGGTGGACTTCCCTTTATTGGCATCCAGGCACTACACACTGACTTGCAAACTTTCTCCTGATCACGCATATTTTTCAGGTGTGCACGTCATATACATACATCCCCGGTCTCTTACTAGGTCAACCCATGCTTCCTCATAATTCTCAGGGTCAGGGGGTGGAACAATAATGGTGTGATACAGACGGTGAACTTTGTCTCCATAAGTGATGGGGACCATGTGGGGAATGGGGTGGTCAATTTGCATTGCTTTATTGGGAGGTACTTTTGAAGCCCCAATTGACACCATCATCACTGCACTAGTAGGCACTGCTTTGGCACAACACCGGCGGCCCATTTGGCAGGTGCAGAAGATCACTATTATGAACATGATAACGGGTACCACCATCTTCACAATGGCTACTAGCCAGAATGAAGCCCAATCGAATGCGACGTCAAACCAACCATCACCTTGGATTCCAGCTTCTTTTTTCATGCAAACTCCCAGACCGTCCACTGCCGCTATTATGTGGGACAAATATCTATTCTCTGCATCTTCCAGAGGCACAAATGTGCAGCATGAATCTCCAGATTTTTCGGCACACGCCTCCTCCCATTGCCGTCAATTTATCGAGGAAGTTGCAGTTCTGCATCGTAATCAGCTTCAGGGCGCGCAGCTCGACCTTTATGGCATTGAGCCTGTGCTCTGTGTCATTAGCCAACTGGACCAGTTCCCCACGTACTAATTGCAGCCATTTTGCATTAGCTGCTGTCGGTACACTGAGTAGCAAGAGTGAGGTGAAGAAAGTCTCTGCCGAGGTGAACAATCTTCAGGGATTTCCCCAAAAATGCGGCTGAGTCTTTTGATAGATAGTTTGATGCGCTCTTCTTCCTTATTAGTTCCTCATATTTGCTTTTTACGGGGAGGATGCGAAGGTCTGGTGGCGGCACTGGGTTCTGTTCCTCGAACGCAGGAGAAATGATTGGGGCTGTGTCAGGTATTGGCCCCGCTTTCAAGTCTTCTTCTGGGATTAATAGTAACGCTGAGTGCAGCGCGGTCTGCGGACAATAGCCCCTTCATGATGGTGGGAGGTGCAAGTACGCTTGTTGGCCACAGACCCAGTAGAAATCCATCACAGCTGCCATAACACTTCAGGTCTGGGATCAGGAGGATCCTGTTGCATTTCTCATTTAAACCGATAAGTATAGTTCCTTCACTGTGGAAGCAAAGTTCATAGGTTTCTTCTGGGTGCCCCTTGACTGGTTTTTCTATTGCCGCAATCCATGTCAAGTTTGCGATGTGCTCTGTCCAAATTTGTGCGCAGGTTACTTCCAATCGAGCCAGGAGTTCCTACTCGTATCCCATTAATCCCTCTTCTGGACAAGTAAGTGTGGTCTCTTGCCACTTGCTGTTTGTATATTTGAGTTCTTCAATGAACAAGTATGGCTGCTCCAGCCATTTAATGTCTCTCGGGTTGTCGTTACATTGCAGAGGGCCTGGATCGACAAGCTCTAGTCCTACTCTGTGTGCCTGGAAGGTGCCTTTAAACATCCATAGCGCAAGATGAACCAGGAACTGTGCCTCTATAATTGGAACTTCCTGTGGTACTAATACCTTAGGTGCACAAGACCCATGTGGGATTAGTGAACACATATAGCAGCTACCATTTGCTGTTTGTCTCCCTACCACACTCATGTCTGTGTACCAGCTATTCGACATTTCCAGATGTCATACTTCCTCAATGGCATCAAGGCGAAGCCCGTGGTAGGTGTCATATTATGCCCTTCATGCTTGCCAGTTCCTTTTTTGTCGTAATTCTAGGGATTTACTAACAGCGTTTCCACTACTATTATCATAAATGCTTATGTGATGCGAAACAAATGGAAAAAAAGGTTCTAATATTATGCTTATTTTCTTACCGATATACATAGGTGTATTTGTTGATTTGTTATAGCTGTTGTTATGCTTGTGACTATTATTATGCATATTTACAGTGCTGTTGGTGATGTTTGTATAGGTGCTTCCCCTGCCCCCATATTTTATTTCTCGTGGGGTAAGGCCTTTTCCAGCAGAAACCCCACCAATCAGCAGCACACTCTAGCCATACCAGGCTTCGGGCATTAGAGGGAAGAGAGTGGATAAAAAAGGAGGAGCGACTCCCCACAGTTTAATATTCACAAATCATGGGCAGCATGAAGCTGAAACTATTCATAATGTTGCAGCTGTGATGCACCGCAAATCAGTGCTTAATTTGTGCTGGTGTTCATCGGTGGCCAACACCGGCACCCTTTTTTCGGCACGGTCACTCTTTTGAATCTGACTACTGCAGCTGCATAGTCCCACTCAGGCCACGACACGTTGTTGGCCTTTTTTCTTATTTTTTAGATCTGACTGTAACTGCTCCCAACAACAAGCCGACCACACAGTGCAGTGCACCAAGGCTATTAAGCAGTCAAACCAGTGTTTAATAGCCGCCAGCTACAGCGGCCGCCTCCTTTTTTTAGATCTGACTTCTGCGCTGACCGCTGCAGAGCATTCAGATCTTAAAAAAAAAAGAAAAAGTCAGCAATGAGGTGGCCCGGCAGCCGCAGAGAGCCGCAAGGCCTCTGCAGTTGGCCTGCTTAAGCACTTGGTAGCAGTAACAGCAACAGGCCAGCTGCAGGGAGGCGCACCATACTATTTCTTTTTTTTGTTCATTGGGACTCAGTCGATGCCAGCAATCACACTAGTCAGCAGTTCACCCGTTTTTTGATCATGGTGTGCTTGTGCAGTGCGCGACTGTCCATGGGTGAGCAGACTCAGTGAGTCTTGGGCACAACCTGGCTGGTGCGCACAGGCAGGCAGGCATGCAGTGGTACAGGAATCGGCAGAGGCAGGTGGCCGTTGTTAAATGAGCCTTTTTTCGGTCTTTGAAGCAGCCAGGACCGGGGCAGTAGACCTCTCCTCCGGCTCCGGCTCCACTCTAGTCTGCCCAGCTCACACTCCCAGCACGGCTCAATGTGAGTAAAATGACTGATCCCATCATCCCAGGCAACTCGTTCAATCTCACTGTGCCTAACACAGGGCCAGGGGTGGAAGTGGAAAAAATGAACTAGTCAACTAATGGTACTCTGGCTGCATCCAAAAAGGAGGGCGTGAATGGGATAATCAGGCAGATGGTCGGGAGGGGGGTTGGCGGGTACAGGGTGGGGGGACAGGTCTGATCAGGATCACAAACTTTGTATTTCAAGGTCTACAGTAATAATGTCTTATAGAGTTTACTTCCAAAAAATTCAAATTGCATAATCAAGCCATATGAAAGCATGTAAATCCTTGTAGTAACATGTTAAGCCAAACGAATATCATTGTGGCTTTAATTTTCACATCCTGAATGGTAAACTATAAATCCCAGAATGCAACATAATGACAACCTGGAAAATGTAGCTATGCCCATGGTACTTTCAGTGATTTAAGACATGCAATGAAACAAGTTGTGTAGTAAACAAAGAAAGATATGAAGATTCTTTGTCACAAACTTCCAGCTCATTATTCTTGACATTGAAAACATTTGATTAGTGACTTAAAGCAACTATATTGTTTTGCAAATCAAGCTAGTAGACATCATGGATATAAACATATCTTCATATGGGCCTTTGTGTTGCTCACTTTAACCTGCACATATTTGCACGCTAACTGGTGTTTTGTGAGCTCTTTGAGTTGGAAATGTTCCATCATGCATATGAAAGGCTCTGCCACCGATAAAAGAAATGTTTTGCAGCCTGAGCACCTTAACGCCCTGCATAGCCACGGGCGCTGTGTTTGTGTCTACCTAGCTGTGAAATGGGCAGTGGTTGAATGTCCAGCCTGGGACGATTCCATATTTGGCTCACGAGAAGACCAGAGCATCAAGGACGCATTTGTTGAGCCTTTGAACTAAAGTAATGCTCTGTAAGAATTAAAAGAATTAGTGGTACGGCGTACCAATGATTTATACTACACTTCCACCTCTGGCCTAACCTGTAAAAATTGCCAGGCCCAGTCCTTAATATTGCAAAACGGTCGGCTCCTCCAAGCAATTTAGTTCTCAGTGTGCGCACTTTAAGTAAGCTGCACTCATGGTTTAATTGGCGATGGCATTGCTTCATATATAGTAATAGAGAGCTCTAGCATATAGCATCACAATTTGTTTCTTGGTGCACTCATGGCAACACTACTTCAATAAATCAGACCTCTAACTAATCTGTATTCCCCATCTAAGCTGTGGTATGTGTATTCTGCTCATTGCACCAGGTGTGTCACATTCATCAATGCTACAGCAGTTGTACATTCTGTGAAGCCGCTAATCCGAGTTCTGTATCAAAGCTCTAGCATGTGTACCTTTGGCATACGGCAAAGTATCAGTGTCCTCGGAGTGGCGGGGCATTTTACAAAATTGACAAATAAGATAACGTCCATAGGTTCTCGACCATTTTATCAAATGCATTATTACTCCGAGGACAGAAAGTATGGTCCAGACGTGTAACAAGTATGGTCTAGAAGTGTTTTCAAATGCTCTCCTTTGACTCAGGGTAGCGCCGGAAACCACTAAACCTACCATAACAATTGTTTTCCAACTTTAAAGCATTGTACTTCCTCAACCCATGTGTGCTCCTTCCCCACCCATCTCACAACGAGCCAATGCTAGCAGTTGCTGTAGCGCCAAATGTGACAGAGCAGTAGCAGTGTGATGGGCCGATCTAGCACCGAGCCGGGCCACCGGCGCCAGCATTAGTGAGCCAAGATTTTTTGGGCACTGGCACGTATTGTTCTACAAATTAAGCACCTCTGCAACTGGTCTCCCACATAGATGGGGCTAAAAAAAAAAAAAAAAACATTTTGAATGCGCCCTATAAAGTGCAATCACATGTGTAGTAACAGTGCAGAAATAATTAGTGCAGATCTTAAGAACATTAAGGTTTCTGTTTTCACAAAACATTTTGCCCGATTGCAAAGAAGAATTTAGGGAATCATTGATTAAAGAAATTGACTGCCTTAAAGAGCTGATGATTGAGTGAGATAAATTGAGGCGAGACTTCAGTTTAGCCCACGCTGAGAGCGTGCCAATTGATGGATCATATTTAAGGAAAACATTTCTGAATGCAGCAAAAAAGTATAAGCAAAGCTTTTGCTGAAACGCACAGCCTGCTAAGTATGAAACATTGACGCAAAACTGTACTCAATAAGGGATATTTTGCAAGACAAACTCCTGTTCAAACGCCCACACTGACCTGCTACTTCACGGTGAAAGGATATACCTTCCAGTTCTATTTCCCTTTTTTGGCTGGACGGTTTTTATTTTCCTTGTACCCTTCTTAATATTTTTTTGCTGTTTTATTTTGGTCCTGCAATTACAAAAGGCAATGGGAAAAGAATTGTCTTGGGAATCCACAAATAACTTTGAGAAGTCTCATAAATCTGCCCTGAAAGTCCCATAACTTTCAACAGCTTTCTGAGGAACCAGAGCACTTGACATGCAAAGCTCGGGAGTTCCTTTCTTGTTGGTCATCAATGTCATTACCAGCGTTTCCCACTGAAATAAATGTGGACAAGCAACTTCCCTTTATAAGGGAACTCTAGCCCGGTGGAACTAGCTTTCTTGGGAGCAGGGGAACTAGCTTCTCAAACGAAACCTGTGAAATGCAGACCTGGCATTCACTAAGAGACCTATTCGGAGATGCATGTCAAAATAGAAAAGTGTTCTTCCCTGAAGGAAGAGCAGTTCCGAAAAGTACCATATTCTGTCAAAGTGATAATGTGGCAGCCTGACACCAAAGGCTCTAATTTTGCATGTGCCTGATTTTCAGCTTGACAACAGCCCTAGTAACCATCAGGAATGATGGGCAGGCACTGCGCAAAGGGATTCTCCTTTCAAAAGCATTGATTGTGCATTTGAAAAAAGGGGGTTAAAGTACAGAACCTCTAAGGAGTTGTTAACATCTACTGCACAATTTTGTCACAATCTGCATCACCACTTTCCTTATTTACTGAAGGGTCAAGTACACTTTCCAAAATAGGGAAAGTGGCAGACTTTTTAGAAATGCTCACAATGCAAATGTAGCATAGGCTGGCCCTATAAAAAGACAGATTGTATTAGCTTTTACAGCTGAAAAACTTGACATCTCCCATCCATCCTTTCCACCCACCTCAGAATGGTGGTGCTGAAAACTGGAAGGGAGAATGTTGCCTTTCTACACTAGGTTTATCCCAAGCTCAGAATTAGGGCCCCCAGAAGGGAATTGAGGGTTATTATCTCAACACCTTGGTGACTGGAGTTCTGATTTGAAGCACAAACCAATAATTATCATCAGGGCACATGTGGCAGGCTTTGAATGGCGGTCCGTATAACAAACTTAGTCTGCCCATTTACTTACCGACATCACTATAAACCATCTGTAACTATAGGGCTATATTTGGGACCCCTGCATCAGCTAGATGCCATACTGTGCTTCTGATATGTTAGGGAATAGCCTGCTAAGCTCGACTGGACGCCAATAATTGAGAAGACTTTCACACTCCGTTCTTGATGGGGTAATGTGTGCTTGAATCCTAGAGCACCAAGGCATGACATTTTCAATTAGTACTTAGCCAAGAAAATGACATTTTGCAAATACACAATTCAAGGATTTACAAAGGGCACCCCCTTTGGTTATATTTACAAAGTACGCAATGGTAAGGTACAACGGTTTATACAAAAGACGTTTTGATCAACTACCTACTTGGGAAAGACGGGGTGCCTGGGCCAATATTCCATATGAAGACAGACTGTTGAATATGTAATGAGAAGGTTGAATCTGCACGACATTTACTTACATTTTGTTAGGTGAAATATACCGGAAAGCATATAGCAATTTTGTGGTTGGTATTGGTAACATTGTAACTGATAAGTTTAATTCTAAATTGCATTCAGATACTAATTCAAAATGGATACAGGCAACCTATAATATTTGGCAGCTGGTCATAGGGAAGTATCCTAAACTAACAGATTAGGAGTGTAATACAAAGTTGCAGGACCGTAGGGAGACTATTTGCTCACGCAATATATTATGTCTTCACGTGAAAGGTGACTCTCAATTAGGCAGAATGCATCTCCCCGCCCCCCCCCCCACAAGCCCTAGGACCCTGGATGGTTAACAGGCTGACTGTACCTTCTCAAGGCAATTAGTATTAACATGGAGGTGCTCTGTGTTCCCTAATGTTGCCATCTCTGATCACCTAAGCCTAGGAGAGTGCATTACGTTGTTGGTTCGTGAGCAACACTTGTATCTTTCCACCTCTGGTTCGATGGGAACAGTTTCTCTCCTACCTTGATTGTATGGGCATTGTCTTGCTCTGCTAGGTCACGTGTGTTGAGACCACAAAATGAAGCTCTCTTGCTTGTAATTATGAGGATTTTAGCCTACATTTCTTGCAGGTGGCTTATCCTCTTGGCAACCAGGAACTTTCCATCTCCCCTTGTCCGTGGCTGGGGTGCATTGCGTCTGCCGGCAGCGATTTTGTCAGCCCTTCCATGTATTCGAAGTCTGCCTCCCCCTTTCCATTAACCTCAGTGTGCCTATAGCTTCCCTATTCGTCCTTATGACTTTCCATGTTAGTGGTAATCAATCATGTGCAAGCTAGGTATAAGTATACGTTTACTTGGCGTCTTGCGGTTCAGCTTTGGTGAAGGATATAGATATATATATAAGAGATATGTATGGCGTCAGTCATCTACCTGCGTGAGTCATAAGCATGTGTTTCGTGTCTATACGCAATAAACAAATGCATGTTTGTGTAACTTTGTGAATGGATGGCTATGTACTTCATGTCTAAGCGCGGCTATAACGTGATGTCAGTGATGATGTAAGGGATTTCTCAATTTGCAGTAAATCCACTTGTGTGATTGCTGACATCTCCATCTCATCGATTGGGTATGGTTTGAATGGCTGCCTGAGAGAGTAACGTCTCTCACATCTGCGTTACATTGATGATGATGATGAAGCGCCAAAGAGTAGGGTGCATCTGGCCCGAGAGTGGTGTAGGTTTCATGAGCAACCTCTATCTTCAATCCTGACCATACTACCTACATGACTCTCTCTGTTCACATGCAACTTCGGGAGCCAAACCTTTGTTATCCCTCTGAGGTATCCATGGTACTTGGCATGGTCGTCCAAACTCCATGTCAGGTAACTGCAGTCTCCACCAGGGTTGCACCAAACCCATTTCCCCCAGTAGTCAAGGGTGTTGAATGGGAACTCGAACACCATTCCTGCCGAGAACAGAGGACTCTGCCTTAGTTGTGATTTCAGTTAATTTCGTATCCTTGCCTCTTCATCTTCTTCAGTCTCTAGGTCTACTAGTACTTTCATCCCAGTGGTCTTTTTAGTGGTCTTTTTGCACTGAGTGATGGCTACTCTGATGACACAAAAGGTGCACAACACTAGTATCAATGCTCCTACCAAAACTTTCAGTCCGTTGACCATCCATGTTGGTATCCAGGAGAAGATATACAACAACCAGCCATCGTCCTTTCCTACAGTGTTCGCTTCTGCCTCCATCTTGGCATTGACTTCTGATAGCCGGGAAATGGCCTCTGTCAGGGTCCCATTGCCTTCATCATGGGCAGAGTTGAATGTGCAGCAAAAAGACCCGATCTTGGCGCAAACGCCTCCCTCCATGGCCAGGAGGTGGTCTAAAACATATCTGTTCTGAAGAGCCACTAACCTCACTGGTCGCAGCTCTTGCTTGATGGCACTGAACCCTTTGATGGTTGAATTTATAATGTGCATCAGCTCCCAATGCATTATCTGAAGCCATTTGGCATTTGTGATTGTTTGGATGGCCGAAACAATGGATGCAAAGAACATCCAAGTTCTGCGGACCAGTCTGTGCTCTGGTGGTATTGAGTCTATTGACTCTTCCATTTTTGATGCTGCATAGTGCCCTCTCTTCACTCTGGTCAACCCTACAGATCTCTTCTTTCTTTGATGAGCATCCATTTTGGGGAATCCATCTGGTTTTGTGTCTTTCTGGGGTACTAGCAGTGTTTGTGTGTTCAGCTGTACGCGTCAGCATATTCCTCCCCAGTGTGGTGGCCGCTGCATGTATGCTTCTGACCCGCAGGCCCAGTAGTGGTCCATCAGCACTGCGGTTCAACCTCCATGCCTGGTATTTTCAATATCTGCTTACATTCTGTATTCTCTCCAACTTTTACTGGACCATTATTCTGGAAACATAATGAAGCACCCTCGAGGGGTATAATAGGCATGGGCCCTGCTTCTTTCTCCACCCATGTCAGCAGTTTTGCACTTGCTTCCCATTCCTTGAGGCAGTTGTCATTTTCCTTCTGCACTTTTTCCACTGGAATTGTTAGGAGTGCATGTGCTTTGCTCCCAACCACCCCTCTTTACACCCATCTGCTGTGTACACTTGCCCATATACTAGCATCTGCGTGCTTTCCCAGCAACCTGGCATTCCTTCTATCTCACTTGGTCCTGACTTGGGGCACTGTAACTCCTTTGATTCTTCTTTGTGCTGACCTTCAGTGATACATTCTATGGTTTTGTCTGTACTCCAGTACTCCAGTAATCATCCATCATTTCTTGAGTCTTGATGCAATTATCTTCATACAGGAATGTCTTTATGGACATCCACCTTAGTGTGGCTCGTCTCCCTTGAAATCATCCTCTTGTGGTGCAGTCATAAATGCATGAGGCATTGTGCTCTGGACGTTGGAATTTCAATGGCTACGAATGTCGATGTGCACTCATGGTGTAGGGGATGAAAGAACATAAGTAACAGCTATCTGCTGTGGTTACCTTCTCTACCTTGGCCATGTGTTTGTACCACATGTTATTGGAAATATGGGCCGAATCAGTTAGATAGGAATTTACCTGGCTGAAGTCTATGTCTGCACTGCGTCCAAGTCTCTTTACTTGCTTAGCATTGCTTATCGCCTGCCCAGATATGACTTCCGTAACAGCATGGATAGGGGTTGTATTAGTGGGGGGGTCCAAGCTTGTGTATGTGAAAATAAAATTCTTCATAATACAAGGAGGGTAAAGAGGTAGAGACAGCAGAAGGTACAAAACCTTATTACGACATTTCTAATTAGACTTCCCATTTTGTGATTGCCACGTGTACAGATGCAGATATGGAACCATGGATCTAGAACAGTCTATACTTTCTCCATGAATACCAAATGTAAAGAAAGGATAGTGTGCCTAATCTAGGTGTGCGTATTGTCCTTCCCTAACTCTTTGATCCTGGACCGGGTTAGCTGCGGTTGTGGTGCATCTTCTTTGTCGTCGTCTTCTTCTTGCATCAAATTGTCTTCGTTCTGGCGGGAGGAGGTCTCACCTCGGCAGAGCTTAACATCTCCAATGTAGTTCCAGATCTTCTTGTCACTTAATTTTACTGCACGATCTGTAGCCTCCTCCACAATGTATGGCCCCTTAAACCTGGGTTTATACCAGGGCCTGACGAAACTAAGTAATAAAACAGTGTCCGCTGAATAGAGTAGTGGTGGCTTTAAGAGTCCCTTGTTCGTTTCTGGGCTGTTGTCTTCCTCGCTGTTCTTCAACCTCTCCCGTCATGCCTGCAGTTGGCGAGAAATAAAAGAGGCACTAGCAATCAAAGAAGCAAGATCCTCCTGTATTTCATTTCCAAATACATCAGAGGTGGCATGGGCATCTGTAAATGCCCTAGTGGGAGGAGCCAGTGGGAGTTGCATGCTGCGCCGCCCAGTCACCAGATCCGGGCTGATTGCGCAATGCGAACAGGGCTAAGGGCAAACAACTTTTTTAACATGGCTTTCATTTTTGCAATTTTCTCTTTGAACAGGCCGTTGAGGTGCTCACAGACTCCATTCGCTTGCGGGTGATTGGCACAGGCAAATTTGTGCTGTATCCCCAATAGCGCCATGATGTGCTCACACGTTTCATTCACAAAATGAGGTGCATTGTCTGACCGCAGGACCTCACACACCCCTCCATTGTGGGAATACCTCTCTAATGAGGAATTCTGCTGCTCAGAGCATCGGGGTGTGCGCAGGGACTGGCTTCGATCCACCGGGAAAATGGGCATACAACCACTATCATGTAGTGGTAGCCCTGGCAGACTTGTATCATATCAACATAGTCAATGTGGAGATGTTGGAAAGGCCCAAAAGGATAGAGCATGGCTCTGCTCACTACATGTAAAGTATGACCAGCTGTGATTTTTTTACTGGCAACACCATTTTCCATGAATGCAGCTAAATGCTCTGCCATATTTGGACAGAACCACTCTTCCCTTCCCCGATGTGTAGGGTAGTGCAATTATGTGAGTGTAATCTGCAATAATGCTGTTGGAATCACTAGCTTGCCTGTGCTCTCATGTCACCACAAAGAATCTATGGGGGATATTGAACATCTCCTTTTCTTCCACTGGTGCCCTCTGCTGAAATTCCATTATCTGTGTGGCTTCTTTTAAATCCTATTGTGCACACGGATACGTGTGTTCGATGGGGTGTCAAAGTCTGTTATTTCTGATACATATGCTGTGCACTTCGATTCCGCATCTGCAGCTTCGTTGCCCTGGGAGTCTAGGTCCTCCCTCCTCATGTGGGCCTGGCACTTCACGACCGCTACTGCTGTTGGGAGTTGGAGCGCATCTAGAGCGTGCCCAATAGGGGCGTGTGCTGCACCAGTGTACCGTCAGCACATCAGAAGCCCCTCCCCTGCCATTGGGACAGCACAGAGTGTACTGTAGATGTAACATAGGCTGAATCTGAATACACCGTGACTTCCTAGTCTGTGCACGCTTTTAATGCCTTTATGAGAGCCACTAACTATGCTGCTTGCGCTGAAAAATGTGAAGGCAACCTCGTGCTACTACTTCAGCTGTCCTGTCTGGCTTCATCCTCACCACTGCTGTCCAGGTACGTCTTTTCCATGTGGCCTAGTCTATTGTCAAGGACCCGTCAATATAAAATACCTCAACCCCATCAAGTGCCTTCTCCCCTACTTTGGAAATGTCGTTGTACTGTTCCATTTATGTAGTACAGTCATGTACATAGTCTCCCTCTTCCACTGGTTCAGCTAAAAACGTTGCAGGATTTACAATTGTACACCTCAACACCTTTATTGCTGGATTCCAGATGATTACCTCGGATCCAGAAGGTCCCTGTACGTGCTCCTGGGTATTTCGAGGATTGCAAAGAGAGCATGCTCCACATAAAGTCTGGTGCTGCACCCCATCGTAATACTCACTGACTTTTCTACCGCAAACGCGGCAGCAGTTATAGCTTGTTCACGTGGGTAATGTCCTCTCATTACTGGGTCCAGACATTCACTACAGTAGGTCAGTGGCTTGCACCCTAAGGTAGTTTTCTGTGTGAGTACCACAATCATCACTAATCTGTTACAGTGTGAGAATGAATATAATTTGTCATTGTAGTCTGGTATCCCTAACAATAGAGCTATGCTTATTGCTTTCTTCAGCTCCTTAAATGCTTCAGTCATCTTGTGTGTCCATAGCAACTTGCTGTCCCCGCTCTGTGCCGCCATAAACCCACATAGCAAAGGGCTTGTATAAGCACTATAATCAAAGACTCAGGCCCTGCAATAATTGCAGTGGTCCAACAACTGCTACATCTCTCTCACTGTCGTTGGCATTGGCGTTCTATGGATCGACTTTGCCCTTTCCAGAGTCACTTTGCAGCCTTCCTGCGATATCAATTGTCCAATATATATAGCACTTCTTCCGAGCAATATTGTAATTTCGCCTGGTCTACCTTGTAACCCTTTTCTGCCAGTACTGTCAACAAGTATATCAATTCATTTCGACACTGTTCTTCTGACTTGCTACAAATCAAAATGTTGTCTACATACTGTAGGATGGTGCTCCCCATCTGTATGTTGCCAAGATCCATCTGGAGTGCCCCATTAAAGATTGAAGGTGACTCAAAGTATCCCTGTGGTAATCACGTGTGTTTCAACTTCCGGTTTCTATCTAGAAACGAGTTCAAGTTCTGTGACTCTTCATGGAGCGGTATGTAGAAGAAGGCGTTGTTCACGTCTATTACCGTGAAATGGGTAGCTTCCGTCGGGATGCTACATATGATTTTCACTGGATTAGGAACTAGTGGAAATTCGGCTTCAACAATTTGGTTCAAGGGATGCAAATCCTGAATAAAAGGCCATGAGCTTCCGGTCGCCTTTTTTTACCAGGTACACCGCAGGGTTACAGTACGATTCTGAGTGTGCCAGAATGCCCCGCTTCACTAATGCAGCGATTGTCTCATGAGTACCTTTGTCTGCTTCCTTTGATAGGGGATACTGTCTCGCCTTGGTAAAATAGCCCCTGGTTTAAGTTTTATTTTGACTGCCCTGATCCCTTTTAGCAGGACCTGCGTCATAGGGACCACTGGTCCATAAAATGCAGGGTACCCGCCCCAAGTCTTCCTGGAGAAATGGTGGTGGTGCTTTTCACAACATAGTTATTCTCTATGGCACTCCCCTGTAATGTATTCTCACCCAGTGTGTAATGCTCATGTCAAACACCACCTCATGATCTGATCGATCATTTTGAAATAGTTCCTCATCTGTCATGTCAGTCCCTCCTGCACTGAAATCACTGTCCTCCATGATCGTCATGTGCCATCAGTCCCATGCAACACTTTTCTCTCATCTCTCACTATAGCTGCCTCTAGTTCTATTGGGATCACCCTTCCTTCCCTTTCATCAAGGGGAATCTCTGGTCTAAATGAGAACTTGTTGGGTATGCGTAACAGCCTGCCCTGTATTCCTGGGAGCCACGCTATCAACACTTGTACTCCATATTGGAAAAGCTCAGTGTCTGCTGGCACCCCCCTCATTGCCGTCTGTCCACAATATGCCTGAATGAGTTCCCTCATGTTCATGTAATGAATTCCTGGTGTCGAGCACACTACCCCTTGGTCTGTGAATGAAATGGTCATGTTAAGTAGGCTCATCATGTATCTGCCAATGTTTACTGGTGTCTGTCGGGAATATAACAGTGGCATGGTCAAGTTGTGTTCTCCTACAGAAAGTGGAAGTTCGTCAATAAAAGGAACCGAGTCTGTAGCCCATTATATAATCCCTGCACATTCATGGCAATGCCTGACATTGGGTATCTTCCCTCCCTAATGCAGGGCTGAGTCACCCCTGTGTCTACGAGAAAGGAAAACAATTGTGCAACCTATTGTCAACCCCAATACGTGGCTCCTCAGCCAGATTGGGTGTAACAGATAGGATTTAACACATCAGGTCTGTCTGTGGGCTGTCCTATTGTGGGTATAATGACATTCCCCTCCCTGTGAACAGATTGCCTCCTACTACAGTCGCACACCCCAGTTTGCACACTGGAGTCTGTGTCATGGAGTCTGCATGTCTCATAGCCACAATGTTCTTCTGTGTTGATGCCTGCTGTGCTTGTTGTGATGGCTGCATGTATCCCTGCGTCTGCGGTGTATGTGCCAGAGACTGGTATGGCTGCATTTGTATGTCCTAGGTGTGCGCCTGTTGCAGGCGAATATCTGTGCTTGCGTGTTATCCTCGGCATAATAGTCAGTCTGCTCTGTATGATACGTGGGTTGGTGCCGCATTCCCCCATTCTGCTCCTGCACATTCGAGCTATGTGACCCACATACCCAACATTGTATGGAACCCCCATCAGTCTTTGCATTCCCCTGTGATACCCCTCTATGCCCTGCTGCATTGGGTGTCCGAACCCTCTTCCTCAAGGTGCCCCTCCCCGTCCTGGTGGCCACTGATTCAGGTCACCTCATCCTGCAAAGCCTCCCCCCATTATTTGTGGTGTGTTCTGCTCATGCTAGGTGACTACTCCCTCCCTGCTCATTAGCATTGCCCTTTCCATTTTATACTTTGATTGTTTCTTCTGCACTAACTTCACTTCCTCCCGTTTTCTCTCCTCACGCTTCCTTCTAGCATTGTCTTGCATTAGTCGCCAATAGTGCACTATGGTTAGCTGAATTTCTGACCACGGCTTAGCCTCCATCCCGAACAACTTCTTTATCTGTTTTTGCACCTGCTTAGGTAACCCTTAGCATAATATGAGGTAAAATAACCCCACTTCCTTGTCCCACATCTCTTGTGTCTCGAGACGCCATCTCTCTTGAATATATTGAAGTGGGTCTTCATCCTCACGCATTTTGCGTGCCATAAAGGCGCTTATATCTCAGATGTATGGGTATTACACCCTTAGAGCTGGCCATAGGGCTGCTCTGCAGTTATTGAACGGCACACCATCATGTGCCGTGTTTTGTGCTGTCACTCCGGGGGTACCCTAATCTTCTCCATACATCGTCTCTTATCTCCCCAGGAATGGCTGGAAGTAGACTCTTTATGTCACCCACTGCTAATGCCATCCCTGTTGTCAGTATTTCGAACTCATAAATCCATTTCCCAGCCGCAGCAGTCAACGAAGGTGGCTTACATCTTCAATTGTCTTTATCCATTCGTTAAACTTCTGAACCTTGGGGTCTTGAAATATCAACTTACAATGCCCTGTGCCTATATAGGAGTCGCATGCTTGTGAAGGAACGGAGACTACCCCTTGCTCTGTTACAAATGTAAAAATAAAAAGGAAAACTCCTTCTTCACTCATTCGACAGTGCCACAGTAAATAATACAAAAAACGGATTATAATTTTTCTTAGTGCGTCATGAGGTTTATTTGTTGCATTTTAGTAGCCCTTTGTGAGGCACGTGTTTCGGCAAATGCTATACCTTTTTCAATCAGGGCTAATCATCATTACTTCAACCATCAACATAAAAATAAAGAACACAATTAGATGTACCAAATCGTAACGTGTACCACAATTGTCATTCATCATTTTAATGTCCAAAATGTTCCCAGACATGTTTATCACAGAACAAATAGCAAATAGGGAGTGGGATAAGGGTGGATATTTAGGGATTTGAAAAAGACCCACACATATATGTACAAAAGGGGAAAAAATTAATTAAGTGTTTGTATCATTCTGGACTTGTTTCTATGAACTCATTTCATTGTGTAGCTTTGTTTTTCATGAAAATTATCTCACCCAATCACGGTTGTAATTACGATAGTTGGGTAACTGTAGTAGTATAGGTTAGTTGCACAAAATGACCGGGTTGAATCCCACCTATGAAACCAGATAGTATTTTTCTAAACCATTTGTTTGTATGGTAAAGGGTCTATCTCAAGTTGGTTATTCTCGTTTCACAGTTTTTTGTATCCGTGCCATTGTTCATTTGACTGTCATTGTGCATAATTTTGGCAATTTTACTTCTAATTAGTGGTGATCCCCTTAGTCTTGCTCATCCATGTTGATTATCCTGTTCAATTTCAAGCTATACATTTCCCTTACATGACCCGCGTCAATGCGCCTGAATTTGGTTTAAATGAGCTCACTGCTTACCATGCAGTTTGCGCTTTTTACCACATTCCAAATTGATCATTTAATTGGTGAAGTGCTTTTCTACATTGTGTGCTCTTTGCCATGGAGTCCTTGGCTCTTCTATCTCTCCTTTGTCATTAATTCACTACATTCCGGTTACAGCAGTGAATAATATGGCTTGTTTACACTGTTTCTGTCTGAATATTAAGCGCTTGTTGCTTGTGCAAAAATCTGCCATCTGTATTATGATCTAGTCTAATGTTCTTCATAAAGTAGGTTAAGGGCTTACCTATAAAGTGTTTCTGAAGTCTCTCAGCGTCGGCAAGGAAATGCCGCGAACGTGCATTATTTTTACCCTTCTTCGTGTTGTGTTGATGTTACTTTGGTAACGTTAGTCCCTCTTCACTTGCTATTCGCCCGGCATCTATGGGCGCCATATTTTGGGTTCTACAAGTCATGCTTCATAGCAAAATGTGGAGCCAGTGCCCAAAATCACAAGCTGTTACAAAAAATATATCGCTGGATTTTCTGTATCTTACGACATTAATTTTGAATGCATTGATAGGGGATGATTTAAAATAGTCTTTATGCATTGCGTGTCTTCCGGGTTGTTCTATAGTCTTTTGTCTGTTTCTATTGTATTCAGAACGGTCTATTTGTACTTACTTATATTTTCTCCATTTTCAGACTGACAATACATTAGCATTTCAATTTCTGCTCAAGTTGCAGCTACTCGTGATACGTTCATATTTAGTAATAAATAGCATTACATTGACGTTTTCCCTGTTGTGATGACAATGTAGTGAACCAATTTGAAAAAAGACCTACTCTTATTACGTTGGTTACAATAATTAGATAATAACAAACAGTACTACGTGCAATCAATAATTTGAACATTTTCACTGATTTTGGGTGATCTCTGACCATTGTAGATCTGAATATACATATTGTGCGTTCTCCTTCTTGTCTCAAGAGTTTCTTTGTTTCCTCCACGTCTGCCCAAGTTTACTTTTTTCAGACCAATGAATCTAATGTTGCGTTTATCATCCATTTGATGGACGGTCTGCCAATGTACCGCCAGTGAAAACGTTCCATCTTGGCTTGCGATTAGGGACATGTGTTCTCGTATTCTAGTCCTCAGTTCACGGATGGTACTTCCAATGTAAATTTTATTACAAACGCAAATGATGGCATATATAACGTAGTTTGACTTGCAATTTATGTTTTCCTTCATAGTGGCAGTGGTTCCATTCATATCTTTGAATTTGTTCGTAGGTTCATGTGCATGTTTACACATCATGCATAAGCCACACTTTCTGAAACCAGGCACTGCTGTTTGTAACAACGTGGTCTGAGTCACTTTATCTTCTTCCGGCCACAGGGATGGGCTTATTGTCATTTTCAAAGTGCGGGCTCTTCGATAGATGACATTGGGGTAGGCATCTATGTGTTTGCTGATGTGTTCATCTAATTTCAGCAGGTACCAGTTCTTACGTAAGATTCTCCTAATTGTACTATTGTTGCTGCAATACGTGGTGATGAATTTCACTGTTTCTTTCACTCTCTTTTCTGATCGTACTTTCGGGATCAGGGTCTGTTCTCTGGTCATTCTTTTTGCCTGTTCACATGCGGTTTTTATACATTTGGCCTTATAACCTCTCTCACTGAATCTCCTGAATACTAGGTCGCATTCCTGATTGAAGGTATCCTGGTTTCCACCATTTCTACAAGCCCTGATATACTCGCCCCTTGGAATGTTACGTTTGACTGTGTCAAAATGACAGCTTGTTGCAAAAAGAGTTGAGTTCACTTCGGTTTCCTTACGGTATGTCCTTGTCTTGTTTCATATGCAGGATTCAACCCGTACATTTTGTGCAACTAACCTATACTACTACAGTTAACCAACTATTGGAATTACAACCGTGATTGGGTAAGATATTTTTCATGAAAAACAAAGCCACACAATTAAATGAGTTCATAGAAATAAGTCCAGAATTATACTAACACTTTTCCCCCCTTGTACATATATGTGTGCGTCCCTTTATCCATTTGTTGCCATGGAATATACTGAGGCTGCCCACCACCCTTTTCCAATAATGGGAACTGTGTCAGTCTCGTCCTTCGTCCTGTCTCCCTATGTCATTAGTGGCAGTGAACACCCTTGTCATCTTTGCCCATTTTCATCCTGGCAGGGGGTCACACCTCTGCGCATACGGAGTACTGTCGTCTGCACCATGTGATCTGTCCTTGGGACGTGTCAGTCCTTCATTTTCTCTGTCTCCTCATGTTGTGTCTCTGTCAGGGCTTTAAGTGGGCCGGGGCCTGCCGGGGCGGGCCCCGGCAGTCTCCAAAAAGTGGGACTGAGCCGGGGCCCTGCCGGGGCCCCCGTCCCACCACACGCAACATTGGCGGGATGCATTATCCCGTCGCGGCGGCAGCCGCGACGGGAGATGCGCCTGCCATGAAGTCAGGCGATCTGACAGAAGTGGCAGCCAACCACAGCGATGCTGTGCCTGGCTGCCACTTCTGTAAATCATAGTAACTGCCTCTGGTGACCTCTCGCGCGAGGGGTCACCAGAGGCAGTTACTGTCCCTTTGTTTCCCCAGGTCGCCGAGTCGTCTTTAACCCTCGGCGAACCTGGGGATTCCTTGACATTTTTCGAGGTTTATGAAAGAAGGCTTGAAAAGTACACAATTCAAGCCATCTTTTATAAAGCTTTGCCGACGGACAATTTTGTCCGTAGTCAAAGCTTTATAAAAGATGGCTTGAATTGTGTACTTTCAAAGCCATCTTTTATAAAACCGAAATGTTTTAATAAAAAATGGCCTGAAAAGTAGGCAAACCGTAAGGTATGCACACACATATATATGCATGTTATATATCTGTGTGCGTACCTTACTATGGTTTGTGTACTTTGCAAGCCATCTTTTCTAAACATAGAAATACATATTTCTATGTTTAGAAAAGATGGCTTGCAAAGTACACAAACCATAGTAAGGTATGCACACAGATATATAACATGCATATATATGTGTGTGCATACCTTACGATTTGAGTACGTTTTAGGCCACACCCCCGCAAGCCACTCCCCCAAATGAGGGCCCCCCCTCGATTTCTTACCCCACTTAAAGCCCTGGTCTCTGTCAAGACTTGCTTCCCTGGAGCGGGGAAAACCCCCCCCCCCTCATCATTGTCACTTCACTGTCGATCCTCGTTTGACCGCATTGTCCAAATATTACTGTCACTGTCCCTCTCATCCTCGAAGGGGAGTCTCCTTAACATTGGGTCTTCCCGCTGTTTTCCCTTGACCCGATCTGTACTCCCGCGTTCCCCCCTCAAGGTCACATTGGCGCTCCTATCCACCCATAGGGCAGCCGCGCTGTCTCTCCTGCTCCTGTAAAGTTACCCTAACCTCCTTCGTATCATCTAAACATGCCACGTCTGTCTTAACCTCCACCAACTTTGAAGAGCATCTTTCTCTGCTTTCATCTTTGCCCCGCGCATGTCTCTGCTCCTCTTCTTCCCATGTGTCAGTGCTCTTTAATGAGCTGCTGGACTTCTACCTTCCTCTTATTCTTTACTTGCAATTGCCTTTCCTGATCCTCTTCTGCTTTCCACCTTGCTATCTTCTCCAGCTCGGTCTTCTTTCTTTTTCTTCTCTCTCTCTTGATTCTGCTCGCTTGCTCTTTTCACAACCTCTCACTTTCCCTTTTACGTACTTCCTCCATTATCTCCACCTATTCCTTAGCTTCCTCATCCGTGTTTTTACGACTCAGTACTTGCTTCCCCACTGGCCCTGTCTCACTTGTGGCCTTCCCATTCAGTTTGAGTAATATCTGTTCGCCTACCCATTAATTTGGAACTATCGAGTCTTGGCCCCCGCTCTCTACATCTGCTGCTAGTATCCTGCACTATTTTACTCACTTGTTTTGCACCAGTAAGTGTATCTCTGCCACTATACGCTGGAGGTCTGAAATTGGGATTGGTGTATCCCGATGCTGCTTTCAACTCCTTTATGGGGTCCCGTACTTTCTGCTACCAGTAGGAAGGGGAGCCGAGGGCGGTTCGCCTCCCATATCGCGTTGATTTAGCATAAAATAGAGTTGAATCAGGTCAACTTGCTCGTCCTGAAATATTGTGCATAACTCTAGTATGGCCAGTTTCTAACTTAATTTGTTCCCCTTATAGGCTGCATGTACATAAGTGGTCATATGTTGCTGCACACATTTGGAAAAGGTCCTGTCTTTGGGCCATGGCTTTGTCAACTTGCCCTCGGTATCGCAAGTCCATTCCGTGCTATGCTTGCTTATTTTGTCTTGATATCGCGGGAGGGACTTGCATAAATGTTGAAGGGGTGTATCCCTCATTTCATTACTTTAATTAACACTTCTCAATACTTACCTGACCTCAAATTGGGGTTTCAACATCCATTTACCTTACACTTTTGCAATTCACAAACTTAATACTGTCTCCTAAATACCATTTCTCTGAATCATAACAGTGCAGCAAATCTAATCAACAGCCTCTCTGGTTCATCAGCACCAGTGTGCTCCGTGCACCGCCCCCACTGTGTCCTTTGCCCTGAAGGCTCAAACCACAATTTCACTAGTGTGCCTCTCAAGCTCCACCCCAGTAGCACAACTGGTCCTCGACTCACTTAATAGTTCAACAAGTGAAATTCACCACCTTCGGTGCACCACGATTAAATCTCCTCACGGGCGATGTCACCAATACCCTAGAGGAAATAATTCTCCATATTTGACCCTTCAATGTATATATCCGCACGTAATCACAAAAACACAATGACGTAATACAGATGGCAGTCTTCCTGCCTCACTAACAGGGTAAACCTTGAATCATGTGGTCCCTCTTCATTAGCTTCGCCACATTGTAATGCATCTTTAAGAGATAAACTAGGAAACCACCTTCTGTAATATAAGCTACCTTCTTCCGCTAACACCTATATACAGGTAACCATACAATCATCCATGAACCAAGCTGAATTACCTAACTCGCAGGGAAACCATTTTTCTCTTTTTTATTCTTTTTCAAATTTTTTTCATCTGCAAACTAAGCTAACCGTTTCAGCTAACCGCCCAAACTGACCGCCTAAAGAACGGGTAATCCTTACACAAAACAGAAAACCACAAAATACAACATCAGGCGGAACATTTCCTTTGCCCCACATTTGCCATATAGCCGAGTCTATACGTACACACTGTGGTTCGCTGCAGCCCCTTGGACACGGACTATCTCACAATCTGCCATTCTGATGTCTGGTCTGCTAGGTGTCCCAAGAGAAGCGGGCAGGAATTCCCTCCAAAGGCAGCTCCTGTCAACCTCTTTTCTTTTTCCCTATGCGTGGATTTATGCGTCGGTTTCTGCAGGTCACTGTGCAGCCCCTCGGGCATGCGGCAGGGAGAGACGGTTTAATGCCGAAAGGTCTTAGCTACATCCCTCTGCCAGCACTTGTGCAGGAGTGGCAGGGGCTCTATAGCAGCCACCCCAAGTACCAGCAGAGACACACTCAGGCCCACCAAAAACTCCCCGCCGCAGGAACCGAAGACTGAGCCATAGGGCAAAGTTTACTGTCTTTATTATCTAACAAAATGACAGGGATCACACCAGAAAAACGAATTGTCCAGATCTCTCGCCTTCTGAGCGTGTGTCACCCAGTTTTATCCAACAGTGATGTCATTGGGCGTTCAGATTGGTCAGTTTCGGCGAACTATGTACACATTCTATAAGGGTTAGTTCTATTACTGGGTACTGGTATTGCCTGCAATTAGCCAAAAGGGTGTTGCCTAAGAGCTTTACATCGCACACACATTACACATTGGCTTAAGAAAACACCAGTAATGGTTTTGTAGGAGTTGTGTGGTTTTAGTAACCATTAGATGCCCTTAAAGAAGAGACTTGTGGTTTCCTGTAATACTTTTTGTTGAAGGTACTAGATTTTATTGGTTAATCCCTTGTGTATGGCACGCTCTATGAATGTATCTTCACATTGCTGTAATACCTCCTTGGTTCCTTTTTCTTTTAGTTGCTAGAAGAAATTGGATTATGACCCCTGTAAACCCACTATGGTAGGTTCAGCTAGGATGATGTTGCTTCTGGTAATTTGTTTCCCATTGTGATTCTAGAAAGGAGCATCTTCTTTTCCCTTACGGGTCCCTGGTCTGAAGGTAACTACAAAGCTGTGTTCAGCAAAAAACAGTCTACCATAGTTGCCCAACTGAAATGGCCTTTGCTAAATTCAAAATTGTAATTGCAATGGTGGGTAGAGATGGTAGTTGTTTGACGGGGGTCGCAGGTGGTAGTGCCTTCATTCTTTAAATGGCAATGAAATGGCTGGATGCTCTTTATCCGTGACGGGCATACTTAAGTTCTGCTGCATTACATGTTTAACCAATAAGCCACTGGATGAAGCCATACTGATTCTGGTTGGCGTTGAGATAGAACGGGGTCCACAATAACACTTGAGGCATGTGTTTCAACTACAAAAGGGCAAGCTAGTATTGGAGGCAGTAGAATTGGAGCAGTCCTCAAAAAGGCTTTTCAGAATTCTAAGGGAACGCTTGGTGCCTGTGGAAGTTAGTAACCTCTAGAAACTACTGCACTACCTTAACTGTGAGGGCCACTTGAGCAATGTGCAGTGATTTTCTTCAAATACATGGAGAGTCTTGCTTGGGTTAGGATTAATTCCAGAAACTCAACTTCTTTAACATGAAAGGCACACTCTTCGAGTTTTATGAATAACCAGTGGTCCCTGCAGTTGCTTTAAAACTGGTCTTCCATGTGTTCTGGCAAGGAATTTGAGAAAATCGAGATGTCTATTACATATATTGTGGTGACTTGGAATGAGGAGTCTGACCAAGTGAAGGCATGTTTATTGCTGCAAACTTTTATCAACCAAAATAAATTCAACAGTATGGATATGGGGTTGAGACTTCATTGAGCTAAATGCAAACTGTAACGTTAACAAATCTTATATCCTAACCTAAAATAGATTCTTGGTTTAAGAGGGAATTTCAGCAAGGAAAGGTCTCACAAAGTGATACAAACCCAAAGGTCACCCAAAGCACAACATCTTTGACAAGGTAGTGTGACCAAAACGCTACTCCCTCACATTTGTCTGATTGCTAACTAAAACATTGAACCATAGCCAATTTGTTAGGAATTATTTTCTACAAATTATTTTACAGCAACTCCTAAGTTCACACAAACATATTCAGATACGTAGTCTTCGTTCATATCGGATTTCTTTGGTTTGCCAAAACACGTTTCAGCCTGAAACAGCAGGTTTTCCGCAGGGCTGAGTGCACAATAGGAAAAAAATATTACAATTGGTGGATATACATGTATAAAATAAAATATTCAATACATTACCAAACATGAGTGTGTTTGTAATTCACAATGTTTGTAGTTTTCAGATGTTGAATGATTGGTAAATACATCAAGAGACCAAAGGTCGGAAACCCAGGTAGGTGGCGAAAAGAAATAAGCATGAAAAACTACCATTGATAAGATACAACTTGCCACATTTGGTAAAATTAGTAAAGGGGGCAGCATAGCTCCCTGTGTCTTCAAGAACACCAATATTCTAAACATGCACGATGTGCATAGTGTGCATGAGCACGCCACCACTGCAACCCATTGAGAGACTATATTGGGAGGGAAAGAAAAGAAAATGATGCAGTTCCAAAACCAAAGGCTTGTGAATCAAACTTAAACACAAAAGTGACCAACCAATAAGTGCCGATAGTTAAAAACACTTTCTCTCATAAAACACACCTGTGCTGTCTAGCTCAGAGCAACATACCACTAACACAAGTGGAATACAAAAACGAACATTACCTTATGAAACGATAGATCTTTGTAAAATAATCAAGGTCACACAAACAGTGATGGTTATTCCTTGAAAAAATAAGCTCTTGAAGAGTGAATAGGGTATTTCCAAATCTTTTGGCTAATTCACAAGCTCCAAAGGAGTGGCCTAAAAAGGGACCCAAACACACTTATAAAGCTCCAAACAATGGACAGTAGACAATTCTGCGCTGAAATTACCTTACATAGTTCAAATAGTAATAAGGTTCCTTACCTTAACATATTAGGTAAGTTCGCAAAAAGGATTCAAAAGAACTTCAGTCTAATAGACTATTCAATGCTGCAAAACTCTGTAAGTAAATAGGAAAGGATAACCATCTCTCAACCACCAAAATATGCACCCAACATTATCACATTAACACAAATGCAAAAAATGACTTGCTACAGAATGTATTTGCCCATGTTGCACCAGTTGTCTTCAACCTAAGTTAACTCTTGATACACAACAGAGCCCCTTGATGCAAAAACACGGAAAAGCAGGCTCACCTAAACCTTTAAATACACATTACATCTAATTCCTCAGACTTGCCTAAAAAGCCACTAAACAGAACTTTGGTTGTACAACCAAACTTACTCCCACTTCCGACACAATATTATCAATTGGTTTATAGACTACGACCACTAAATCCTGAGTAACCATTTGTAATATACCCTACCTTGTATATACTGTATATATAACTACTCTCTGGTGCCCCACGGTTCACTGACACCTCTCTGGGCATATCCTCATTGTTTATATTGTTAATATCCCCTGTTCCTATTGTTAAGCCGTTTTCTCCCTTGTGTATATATACTTATCTTAACAGTTGCATCACACTGGCCAGGGCCCTCATATTATCCAAACTGGACTACTGTAACACCCTCTTCCTCGGCTCCATGAACCACAACTTGAACAGACTACAGATACTCCATAATAACACCCTTATATGTGCCCTGAATCTCCCTTGCAAGGTCCACATCTCATCTGCCAGAAAGGAATATCACTGGCTACCTATCCGTGAGAGAATTAAACTTCGAGCACTGGTCATCACACACAAATGCCTCTACCTGACAGCCCCACGTTATTTATCAGACAAGTTCACGAGACATAACTCTACCAGACCCACTACATCCCCTTACCTACACCAACTCAACATCCCAAGGTTCAACCTAAAATCAGCTGGGGGAGCTAGCTTCCCTGTGCTAGCAGCCAAAGCCTACAATGCACTACCAATGACAATCAGAGCTGACACATCATTCTGGTAGTTCCGAGCTAAGGTAAAGGAACTACTCGCATCCCAGCAATAGATTATCAGCACCCAGCTAAAACCAGCACCTTGTCCTCTTTGTATCTAATGTTTCCTGTGTATCAGAGGTGTGCCACATGTATCCTATATCTAATTTATGCCTCTTCAAGGACCACTCTGTAACCCGGTCCCTCACTCTATCCTTTGTACTGTATCATCTGCTTTCATATACTGTGTGTGCTACTTTCTGTAACCACTGTTGATCCCAAGGATAAAGCGCCCAGTTACCCCAAGGTTGGGCTGTGCTATACAAATAAACAAACTAAATTCTTATTTGCTGGTTTCGCCTTCTCAAGTTTTCTAGGGCCTCCTCCCAGACTTACTACAGTTCCCAGTACCTTATCTCAGGAACTATTCCCTGTTTTTGTCAGGAGTCGCAGGTTCATTCTCTCTCTTTCTCGTCCTGTTCTTTTTGGGCGCAGGTTTTGGCCCAGATGTCGCGCAACCACCACAATTCCTCGCAATTCATATGCAATTGCCTAAACAGCTCTGCAGTAGGCTAGTGTTGGCGGTCTCAGCGTAGTTCTCGGACCACATGGTCCACCCACCACAGGTCATGCCACCACCACACTGACTCAACTTCAGCCTTGTCGACTCCCCTTCTCGGGACTTCACACTGCTGCTTGAACACAGCCTTCGAACACCCTGTTTCCAAATCGCAGGCTTTTGGTGGCCTCCTAGCTCACATACTTCTCCTTCCAGATGTTGCACATCGTCCTTTATTGTTTAGATTAAGTAGCTGGGAATGCCCCAGTGTAACGTCAGTTTTATTGGCAACAGCTGGCCGAACACCCTTCATGCTCGATGTTAGCGTTCTTGGATTCTTCTTCATCCCAGAACCCATCATAGTGAGATTGTCTGACACATTATAGTAACACATAGTCTTGGACTTTATCATACGTAAGGAAGGGTTGGGTGCTGTTTTTACCCTGTGGGGTTGGGAGATAAATGGGCCTTATCCCAGATATATGTCCTTGTCCCCAGGAGGGAAGTTCCTCCCCATGAGATCCTCCCACATGTTACCACCGCTAGGGGGATTATCGGTTAGCGGCCTCACCTCCCTAGCCACATGGAAAGGGGCTCCCCTCTGGGGAGAAGTGACGTCATCTGGAGGATCGTCACAATAGATATATACATTTATGTACATACATACTTCCATCATAAAATATTAGAAAGCAGCAAGGACATTTCACAGGCCTGAGGGCACAACCTGGTCTTCAAACAATCCATACGTTGTCCTAAAAGTAATCTTACATTTGTCCCATTTTCAGGTGCGGGAAAAATGGTAATTCACCTTGAGACCAAACTGGGTGTAAGTCCTAGCCTATTTTAGATGGTCCAGGAGTACAGATATTAGCAGAAGTGGATAGTTGTTCTTGATAGATGCACAGTACAGTTTTTATCATCTATACAAGCCCTCAAGTCCCATTCTTTTTTGTGTCCAATGAATAATAGCATACTAATGGGTATTTGGAGTGTAATATCAAGCTGTTCGCCAGATTTGTATCTTGTTATTCTTAAAGGTGCTAATTCGTAGGCTCTGTTAGGGTGTAGATTACCCTGCATGGCAGAGGTGCATAAGGAACGAAATCTGTCGGATAGTCAGAAGACCAGTGATGTGGAAAGGTGTTCGCCCTCTATTTTTTAATTAGCTCAGCAAAATCCAAGTATACAGTGGCCCCAAGAATATGTAAACCTGTGGTGTCAGATAACAGGCAATGAAATTGTGGTATTTGTAGAGATCCTGAGTGATGCTTTTGACAAAACCTTCAACTGAGCAACAGAATTTGCACTGTCTAGTATGTGACGATTGTAACGCACTGACCAAGGTAACCCTAGTATTAGCCTTAATTATCTAGGCATAAATAAGGTCAAATCGTCAACCTTCTGATGATGGGTTCTGTAAGGAAGACATGGTATAATTAGTGAAGACAGACAAGTGATGCACAGTTCAAGGGATTTTAGTGAACAACATGAGGGCTTGAAGAACGCCTATCTAGTCCTATATATCTAAGGATGGGAGCAAGCTCGGCCATCAATTAACAAATAACGCAGTCCTAGTAGTGTCTGTGGAATCAAAATGGCCTACACTAACAAAACCTATTGCCTGCCCTTACGCTATAACAAACAGGTGTGGAAAAATGGTGTATGCAAAGAAAAATAGTGTCCAAAAGTAATGTATCAGGATGACTGAAAAGTGAGGTTCCCTTCCCCATGTTTTCAGCACGGGACAAGTTGGCACACTAAGGTTTTCGAACACACTCTGGCTTATTTGGCATGAGGATGCAATTCGAGACACAAGCCAAGGCCTTCTGTGATAAAGCCTCTCTTACATTCAAAAAGGCTCTTGTTCATAGAATGCTTTGGACACAGACAAATAAAGTTCATTTCTCTTTAGGAGTTTCACATTCATAGGTTTTTGGGTTCACTGTTCACCATGGGTCTCCCTCAGCCGGGCTCGGACCACCTTTAAACATAAGTTCACAATAGGTCTCCCTCTGTCGGGCTCGGACCTCTCAAAGCAAAAAGTATCTGATTCAACATAGAACTCCCTCAGCCGGGCTTGGACATCGCAATCACAGCACTTGCAGGGGTTCCCTTCCCCAAGATGTATTCACATTCGTTAGGGGTTCTCTTCACCAAACATATTTCAAATTACAGGTCTCCCTCAGTCGGGCTCAGACCTTTCACCGATGGCGAAGACTTTCGAATGTCAGAGGCGTTTACTATGGACGTCCACAGAACCACTTCGACTTTCACTTCCACTCTCCTTTTGTGTTATTTGCCCCAGTGTGTCTGTACCATAAGCAAAAGGTTCAAAGTAATCTTTCTCTTCAAGCATTCACCTTTTTACTTCCACTTTTTTCGGGGGGTTAATCTTGACCCTCATGCATTTCAGAGTTCATTCACTTTGCGGCATCAATTCAAGAGTCAAGATTACTACCACAGGCTTGGCCTCGTATACCCAACTCTGTCATTGACCCGGGAGGGTTGCTGGCGTCCTTGAAACACAATGCCTTCTTCTTGCCTGGGATTTGTGTCTCTCTCGGTTTTTCGGAAGTAACAATCTCCTGCAGGGAACTTCAGGGTTCGACAGCCCTTCGCTCTGGTCCCTCGATCAGTCGTTCTGCTCCAGGGGGATCGCCTTTGCCCCAGAAGTTACGCTTCTTCACGTGTTCCACCCTGCCCCAATTCTCATGGGTCTCCCTCAGTCGGGCTCAGACCCCTCCTTTAGCTTCTCACACGCGTCTCCCTCAGTCGGGCTCAGACCCCTCCTTTGTACAAAGGTTCAATAAAAAAAAAAAGACGTCTGTAATTCAAGATCAGTATCTATTTCGCTCCCACTTCGCCAGCTCCCCAAAATGGCATTTTGCAGGTTCTGGGAGTTGTGGGGTTTCAAATGGGGCTTTTCTGAGGGGGCCAGGGTCGTCCCTTCTGCCTCTCAAAGGGCCTGGGTTTCAATGGTAAAACCAGGGGATGGGCCTTGGCTTGGGCCCTGCCAGATAGCTCCAGCACAGCTCTCTTTCTACAGTACAGTCTCTCCTGCACTCACAGGCCCAGAGACTTGGCAACCTGTCCTCCTTCTCTAGATTCCTTCCCAGGGTTCCTTCAGCTTCTCCTTGGCTTCTCTGGAAATAAACTCCTCTCAGCCTCCCCACCTCCCTCAGAGTGTGCCTGTGTGTTCCACCTTGTATACTCCCTAGTAGAGTCAAGTAGCAATAGGTGTGAGTGGTTGAAAAGGGAGGTCTGAGCTCGCCTGGCCTCGTTAGCGGGACAAAATGGAGATTGCCCATAGGAATTCATGGCGCATTGGTTCCTATGGGTAATCTACATGGCTCACGGTTTCCTCTTCCTCGTTCCAGTGGTTTTAAGAAAAGGCAGTGTGGAGGGATTTTGGGAGTTGTAGTTTTTTCAAGGGATCATAGAAAAACCATGTGGATTTTTCTCAGGGTAAAGGGGGTAAGCAATTGGTTTTTGGCAATAATATCCCATAATGACTGAGGGGATGTTGGGTAAGGATGTACTGGAACAGGGGGAATACTGTGTCTCACCCAGGTGTGTTCCTCCCACAGTCTCCAAGGATCCCCTTCCCATGTGATCCTCCCTCACTTGTCTGCCCCCAGGATTGGGATCCAAGAGCGATGGCCTTCCCTGACCACCTGAGTCAGGGATCCCGGGAATAACATGGGAGCAATTCCTCAGGTTTCTTACAGTTCCTGTCACAGTAGGCCACTGGGAGTTTCCCAAGCTTACAGGAGGGTTTCTTTGCGAGATAAGTCTCCTGTTAACACACATAGGCCCACAGAGCAGGAATCCTCAGGAGCAATCCTAGGGGAGTGCGATGAGAAACCATACACAGCCCAGAGCAGTTTAGAATCCAAAATGGTCACTGACCCTTATATTACTTTGTGACAGCCCCCTGAGAGACCCCCTGCTCAGGAGCATAGGGCCCAATCAGGAAAATGCACAAGCCACAGACACAAGCCTAAAAAACACTGAAGGGTAGGAGCAATGACCCTTTAAAACTCAGACAGCTCAGCTAGAGTTTGTCAGTCTGTGGGAGAACTGTCAGCAGGAAGATTGGAATGCCAGACTCCAAGATGCAAGACTTGGTTAGGAGACGGACCAGGGGATAGCTGGCTGGAGGGGAGCAGCTGAGGAGACTTGTACCAAGGAGGGTCCACAAGAACAAAAGAGCACAACAGTTAAATGCTGCAGGGAGGAATCCCTGCCAAGAGGTATATTTTGAAAAACATGAAGTAGTATAGACAGAGCGGAATTGTTAGAAGGTGAGTTACTGGGCACGAAAGTTACCAGCATGGAGAGCGTAACAAGGAGTACCATCTAGGAAGGGAGAGAATCTTCGGTACCAGGAGATTAGTGTGAGGTTAAATAAGGGACTGGAAGAGACACCTTGTGGGAACACTTGGAGTGACAGACTATAGAGAGAAAGTACATGGGGGGAGGGGGTGGTAGAAGACAACAGATATTGGAAGAAGCCCGAGGAGGAAGTGATTGGGGTGGGACTTCCTAAATATAATGTGATGAAAGCCACCTTCGAACTGTCAATCAGAAAAATCTGTGGCTTGCAGAAATTCTGGTGCACAGTTATTTGTTTTCTGCTCCGGTCTATTATGGTGTCCTCCTTTTCTGACATTGTGGGAGCAAACTAATCCAGAGACCCTTAGCAGGGGCCAGGAGAGTGCGATTAGCCACACACAACCAAAGGAGGACCCATTTATAACATTGTTTGTCTTGACTAGTGATGTTACTGGGTGTTTCCTCATCTTGTGTTAAGGGCCCTGTATTTGGTGCCTAGGGATATATAATTGTTGGCACCAAACACCTGCTGATTGTAAGATTAATGAGGGTTATGGACCATGAACAAGCAAGAGTATCCCACAGCTGCATGCTAGGAGGCTATTAGTACTTGGGATAAAGGAGGGGCGGTAATAAAGCTGAAATGTCAAAGGAAGAACGCTGATGAATTTGGAGTGTGCTGGAAGAGTCAGCAGAGAAACATCCTGCAGAAGATCGCCACCATGCAAAGTATGACAGAATCAGGGATCTGGCCGTGTCGAGAGGGTATATGGACCCCTCTGAACCTGGCTTAGAGGCCTAACCTATGGTCACCAAAGCCAGTGCAGCCCAAGAGGCAGGCTGTGAGAGTTGGGAGGGACCCATTCCCTGTCTCCTCAATTTGTGCCAGATTACACGAAATGAATACCATCTTTTCTCACCCATGCCTGTAATGCACAATGCTACCCAGTCTGTTTCTTGTCCCGTGGGGCTTCAACATCCAGCATACGTAGCAGTGAAAGAATGAGCGTGCAACCTGACCGGGAGTGAGACAATGGAGAGCTGCAGTGCATCAGGGCAGCTTGCACAACAGACCAGGGGATTAAGCACACTTAGTTTTAGTTTAATGAAAGTGAGGCGCTTCTACTAGAACGGTTTCAAAGCGCTCTTGTATGTACCATTAAAAAAAAAAGGAACAAACCGATGCCAGAGATGGAGAAAACACCACCGACCCTATGCGACAAACCAGAATTTGAAATTGTAATTGATTATCTATAATACGCTTAATACCCAGATGTTTCTAAGCGCGGACCCGGGGATCTAACCTGTGTTGCTCCGTGTCCTCTTGCTTACAAGGCGAGCGCGTTGCCCCTGAGCTATCCTTCCCAAAATGAAGGTTAGAACTCCAGTGAGCATGCAGAGTGGTCCGCTCAGCGTTTTAGTCATCTCTGTGCATCATTCAAAACTCAGACAATTCCCTTGCCTGTGACAGGACCACAGAGCGACGGTCTTCTTGGCAAACCGGCATAACCAACATTCTGAGAAAACCTACAACTAGCTGGGTACATTGCCTTTAATTGTGGTCGGCTGCCACTGCCTAGAGCAGACTGACCTGCATATGAGAAAGGGGTGGGGCTTGAGACCCCTTTTATGTGTTTGCTTACCTGTAACACCTATCCTGGGGAAAAGAAAGTCAGCGATTGGCCCAGGGAACCAGATGAGGGAGAGGGCCAATGGAGGAAGGGGAGGCAAATAAAGAGAGACAGGAAACAGGATAGTGTGGGCCATTCAGGTGAGGTCAAGGAAGGAGGAGGAGGAAGCCCAAGAGACCAAGCAGAGGAAGGACGGTGCAAAGGAGCATGGAAGAGGATTGCTGAATGAGAGTGCAAGGTGAGGATTGCTGAATAAGTGTGCATGGTGAGGTATTAGTTGGTGGGAAAACGTGGCACTTGGGTTTGAGTGCATGTGCAAGGTGCATGAGTGGGGCTAATAGAGGGAGAGTAGGGAGTGAATGAGAAGGCGACTGAGGAAATTAAAGGAGAGTGACTGTGGGAGAAAATGTGGATGTAGTGTAGGAGAGTAGTAGTAGTTTGGCAAGGTGAGTGCAGTAGTGCTGTGGAAGGGGGAGAGTAGCAGTATAGAGATTGGAAGTACACAGAGAACATTGGAGTGAGGGGGAAAGGGACGGGCAGTAGAAGGGGAAAGCAGAATAGATCAGTGTGAGGAGTACAAGGGCGTGAAAGGGAAGGACTAAGTGGGGGTGAGTGTCTAGAAGGAACCTATCTTTACATTAGACTGCATCAGGGACCTAGGGTATGGACCACCTAGATTGTTCCCAGAGAGGGATAGTTAAAAGGGCGTTTGCACTTAAGCCATCACCACTAGACAGGCAGATTCTTAGATAGTAGGCATTACTGTTTTCTAGAGACCATCCTGGGGTTTATGTCAATTAGTCCCTTAATGCTTACCTGTGAGGCTGGTCCGGTCAGTGAGCATTGATGACAGCAGAGGCGTTGCTAGTGGGAGTTAAGGGGGCTATATCCCCTGGTCTTTGGGTTATAGCCCTGATAGAATCTCATAAGCTACAACCAAAAGGTTAGCCACCCCCCAGTCCCGACAGTTCCGACATTAGCATAGCCCTGGGTCTTTTCCAGACCTAGCAACACCCCTGAACTGAGGTATTCCTGATTAACTATAAGATTAATAAAGAAGTGCTTTCAAACATCAATGCTGGCTGCCACTTCAGTTTTTTAATACATTTTTTAAAATGTATTTATTTATTTTCATTTGTTACACGCCCAGACCCTTAGGTATCACAACGAGGTTACAGACAGCTTAATATTTGCTTATACAATGTTACAATGATACAGATAAAATTACATTTAGCAAAGTGGCTCTAAAAAGGTAATAGTTACAGAAATTAGCAAGCAAAGAGAGTTTATAGGAGGTCCTGCTTAGTTTGTAGATATAGTGTGGGACTATATTTACTAGATACAGACAGGATATCTTAGTCCATCAGTATTGGTTGAACAACCATGTTTTCAGCGATTTTTCAAGCTCACAATGGTTTCCTAATTTTTAATTCTGAATGTAAGGGAGTTCCATAAGGTAGGGGCGAGGACTCTAAAGCTACTTCCTCCTGCGTTGGTACTTTTATGATGCAGAATTTCTAATAGAGCCTTGTTGTTTAATCTGAGTGTTCTGTTAGTTATTTCTTTCTTTATAGCATTAGTGAGGTAGCTGGGGGCTTTGTTGGTGAGGCAGTTATGTACAACACATAGAGTTTTGAAAATGATTCTGGCTTTGATGGGCAGCCAATGGTTTTCTTGCCCGATGTTAGAGATGTGGTCTGATTTCTTTATACCTAGTGCTGCTCTAAGTGCTTTATTCTGCAGCAGTTGTAGTTTACATATATTGGTATTGGAGGTTCCTAGTAATAAAACATTACAATGGTCAAGCTTAGTTAATATCAGTGCTCTAGCTAATGTTATACAATTGGAAGGTGTAAGGAATTGGCGGCTTAGGGCAATGAGTTTGGCTGTGTATGCTGTGGAGGATGAGAGGGCTGAAGAACAAGTTACTTTCTTTCCTGGTAACGTTCTTTTGATGGGATGGTCGACGACGTATTCCATATCTTTTTTTTTTTTTATTTATTGAATATAGTTGAAATTTACATCAACTTTTTCAATTTATACAAATTAGAAATTCTTAGGAATAAAATCTAGATAAAACAGACAAAAAAAACTATATCAATTCATATTATACAATCATCATCATTCTAGGTTCAAGGCCTGTAAAAAGTTAATTGTTGCAATTCTTATACTCATACATTCAGTAGCAGCCAAGGCGACCCATCTATTTTTTGGATCAAGTTGTGCAAAGTATGCAAAATGATTAACAAAGTGCAATTTTCTTAAAGTGCTAAGTGCAGGACATTCTAGTATTAAGTGTTGAAGAGATTCTACAATCATAGCATTTTTACAGAACCGACACCAGACAAGGTCAGCAGCAATTTGTTTCCTTCTTGTTTTGACCTCCCGAGTAGGCCAGATGTTGAACCTTAACCGCAGAATCGCAGATCTTAAACAGCAGATGGTGCTAAACGTAAATAGGACGCAATGTTTTTATAGCGTTTTGGACCAAAGATTGTGGGATCAAAGTCTTTATAAGTTAGGCACAAGGTTCTGGTGTCAATCCAGTCCATCATGTACACCTTCTTCTTCGCCAGCTCTGGATGAGCAATAAGCAGATTTAGTGAAATATCGGCATGTATCATGATTGTTAGAATTTTCATAGTCCAGTATTTCGGAAACAATTCTGTAGAATTAGTCAAATAACTTGATATGGTGGATAATGTAGAGTGACCATATGTAGATAGTAAACATTTGCGAAATAGAGCACATAATCGCCAGTTATATAGTGCACTTAGAGAAATTAACCCCAATTCATATCTTATTAACACTCCTGGAATACATTGAGGTAGATTTAAGATTGCACGCCAAAACTTGGCTTCTAATAAATTCAGAAACCCTAGGGGTACAATTAGTGTTTCCAGACCATAAAGGACGGTCGCTACCACATTCTGGTCCCAATAAGTAATGGCAGCTTTGATGGAAAATTTACCATATTTAGAAGTGATTACTCGTGTCTGACAAATTGCTGTGGTTAACTTCTTCTTAATTTTATTCAGATGTGAGTCTGACGTTGGGGTGCCCTCAAAGATCAAGCCCAAATAGACATAATTTGGTACCGTCTTTAAGGGTATCCCATCAATCTGCCAGTTCATTAAATGTTTGCGTGTACCTTTAGGAACATATGCAACGATTTGTGTTTTACTCGTATTTACTACAAGTTCATTTTCTTTAAAATAGGAGCATAAAGCTAACAGGAGATTTTGTAAACCACTTGGGGTTTTTGATACTAACACAAGATCGTCTGCATACCACAATGCACAGATTTTTACATTGTTCAATTTAGGAGCATCAGTGATTACTTTATGAAAAATATCCTGTACATCATTAATAAAAAAATTAAATAAGGCAGCTGCCAAAATGCATCCCTGTTTCAGCCCTCTAAACGTTAGAATAGGGGTTGATAAAAGCCCCTCAGAGTTTAACCTTACATAAACCTTGGTTTGTGAGTGGAGGGCAAAAATAATGTCAATAAGAGTAGATGGGCAATCCGCTTTCACTAGCTTATCTATGAGTTTTGGTCTTGAGACCGAATCAAATGCGGAATGAAGATCTACAAACGCGAAATATCTGGCTTGCTTCTTATATATTGCTTGTTGTTTTATAGCATTTAAGGTAATCAAATTAATACCCGTGCCCAGCCCTGATACAAATCCAGTCTGTGCTGGGTCACGTTGATTTACTTTATTTGTCCAATCATTAAAATCTCTTAGCACCAGTCTACAGAAAATTTTTCCCGGTACGTCCAATAACGTTATAGGACGATAGTTTTTTGGGTCAGTTCGATCACCCTTTTTATAGACTGGAATGATTACAGAAGAACGCCATGATTGCGGAATATTTTTAGTTTGTAGTATCTGCTGAAACATATTATTCAAGATTAGAGACCACTCTGTTATATTTTGTTTAAGCATTACATTGGTCAGCCCATCTAAGCCTGCCGCTCTAGATGACGAGGAAGCTTTAATGAAGGTTTGAATGGACATTTTTGTAAAATGTAAAGACCAACTATTTACAACATTACTATTGTAAATGTAATGGTTCATCATAGGATCATTATACAAGGATGAAAAATGTGTAATCCACATCGATTCAGGTACGCCGTTAAGTTGCGCATGGGGTTGGGATGAGATGTTACATTTATTTAGGAGTTCCCATACTAGGGCTGAATTTTTACCACGGCAAGCTGATAAAAAGCATTCACTATCTTTTTGATATAAAGTAGCTCTCCTTGCTCGGACCCAATTTCGATATTTCGAAGAAGCAGTTTTAACAGCTTTATTTCGATCAATTAATGGTAATTTCTGAGAAATTCTGATCTCTCTTCTATAGGCTTTCTTTCGTTCACATAGCGCTAGATCAAAGCCATGGGCATGTTTTTTACCTGGTTTACTATGAGCAGGAAAAAGATTCGCGAAGGTGCTAAGAATTTCTACATAAGAACTAGGCTTCGATGAGATTTGATTATCTAGAAGTGCATCATTCAAAGCCAGTAGTTTGTTAGAAGACCATTTAAATCGATTTCTGCCATTATTAACAGTTAGAGTATGCTTATAGTACACTGCAATTTTCGTAAGGTCACCACTTTCTACCGCCCAATGCAAGGATAATAGCTGATGATCACTAGATGTTTGTTTGATTATCTCAAATTTGCTAGTGTTCATAAATATGGAGTTCGATACAAAGATGTAATCGATGGTAGATTTAGAGGGGCCTCTTTCCCAGGTATTCATAGGTGGAATATCACCTGTAATTGCACCATTTATCAACCTTAATCCATGATCTTCCATAAAGGTATTCCATCTTGCACCTTCTCGAATCCAATTTCTCTCGTTAGAATAGAAACAGGAAAAGTTCAAATCACCCATTAACAATATTCCAGCAATGTTATCTTGATTTGAAATAAGCTCAAAAATACACGAAAGGGCATCATAAAAACTATCATCAGTGATGCCTACCGGATTTCTATATAGATTAATAAGAGCAAATGTCTGTGAGTTAAAGAGAATCTTAACCAATTGAATGAATTTATTTGGTGTTTGCCAGGGGAAGATTTTCAATCCCTTGCTCACTTTCACTGCTACTAACAACCCGGCTGTAGGTCTACCTTTACCACCATGTGCTGCTGGCAATAAACTAATCTCATGATTGTCCCATGTTGGAAGATTTAGTAACCATGTTTCTTGTAGGGCCACAATATCATAACTATTCAATCCATTATCTAAATTCCACTGCAAGTGAGAGTAACCTCTAGTATTCCAACTAGCAAGTGAAAAAGTATTGGTGGAGACGGATACTCGTGGTTACGAACAGATATTGGGTCCTGCATTGGGATCAGATGACAGGTGGTTAGTGCAATAATTGCAGACACATGTAGGTTCGGGTTTTATACCTCCAGAAGACTTATTTCCATCGGACTCATTAGATTGCTGGCGTGCTGGGTCTTGGGCTAACAAAAAACCCAGATCAAATAATTCCATTCTGGCATTCCATAGTGTATTACGTACGATACCAGATTTTATCCAGAGCCTAACGATGGAAAGGTTCTTGTCACAAAGAAACTCCACTTGGTCCACATCTGATGAGGAAATGGCTTCTAGTCCCTCTATGTCTCCAAATATGTTGAAGACACTAGCACGACATAAATCATATTTTGGGAAGGACCCTTCACGACATTTCAGGATCAAAGTATGATACTGATTAAGTTTCTTTGAAAATGCAGCACTATCGTCGTTTACATAGCGTTTATTACTGTCATTGTGTATATTCATATGACACCTATTTCTATCTTTAGATTGATCTCGAAGGTGCTGCATATTAGAGGAAGGAGGCATAATTTTCATACAATTTTCAGATCTATTTTTAAATACTCGAGCCTCATTTTGTGGGTTTTTATTGACATTAAGTGTATGAGAGGGCTGTTCAAAGGAATGTGGAGCATCAGATAGCACTTCAGATCTTCTATTAAGTAGATAGGAATCAACTGCATTTCTCAAAGCAGTTAAACGATCTTCTCCTTTCGCTATCAGAGCGCTCGGAAGGGATACCTTTGTCGCATCTGTCGAATCGACCTCTTTTAGGGCCACTAATTTTGTATGTGCATTCGGGCAAGTTTGTGTTGTCGGTATATTATCAGGATTAGATGTTAAGAGAGAGACCAGCTCATTCAAGGGATCATAATTAGGGGATGGCTTAGTAACTTCTGATAGAATCCTGAGAGGGGGAGCAATATGAGGGGGAAGAGGGATATCTTGCAAAGTTCTATCAACACGCGTATTGCCGGTTGTATCGACAACCTCGTTATTAGGTATCTCAATGCCTAAGACTGGCAAGGCAGCAGGTCTATGAGGAAGAGATGTGGTAGTATCTAACGGGAGAGATATCTGAGGTGTTTTTTTTAACTCTGATAGAGCTTTTTTATTTCTTTGTATAAGTTTAGATGACAACAATTTAATTTTTCTCTTATTTAACAAAGAACCTCCCACCTTCTGTGGATTTTGGATGGTGTCTCCACGTGATTGGGTTAGTATAGATTGACCCATAGTTCTCACGGGGGAATCAACACTAATCCAAGATTCATTAGGTTTAGCTGTGTCTTCTTCCTCAACACATTCAATCGGCCGAATTATATTCGTAAACATTGGTAATGCCGGCGTAGTTATTAGAGGATCTTGCATCATCCTCTCTAAGTGTGATATACGCTGAAGAATGGATGGCCCTGAATGTACATTTAAGCCTTGATCAGGCGACCAGATGGATTCAAGCTGTACAATCCTTTGTTCCAAATTTACTATGGATAACTCTTTGGAACATTTGAGAGAGGTGTCTTTCATCCAATCACTTATTTGATTTAATTTGTCAGTTTGGATAGCTAGCTTCTGATCCAAAGAATTAAAAAGCTTAAATAAAGTAGCCATAGTAGTATTAATAGCCCCCAGAGTAACTTCTAATAAAACAGGGTTCAGAAAAGATTCAGTTGATTGTCGTTTCTTATTGGGAGTTTGGCAACGACGAGGAGTAGGTTGCAAAAAAGAGATCTCCTCATCTTGTCTTGTTGAATCCATGGAACAAGCCTGTGCATAATCAGTCGTAATCGAAACTCTTGAACTTTCAAGGTCTCTACATTCATGAGAAATTTGTGAGCAAGCAGAAAGAGACTCATTATTAGAGGTATGTCCCACGTCTTCAATAATTACTGAAGCTAATGTAGCATGATATGATATATGATATGATATGATATTGTATTTGTAACGCGCCTATACACAAGTGTTTCAAGGCGCGACGAGGCAGGGAGGGAGGGAAACAAGGGGAAGACAGACAAACGATCCTACTAGGCCAGGTGTCATTCAGATCGCGCAAGTGCAGGGGTAAAGGGAAAAGGAGAAAGTGCAGGGGGAGGAGGTGGGGGGGAAAGTGCAGTACAAGGTAAGTAGCGTAATTAAATAATAAATAATAAATAATAAATAAAAAGGGCCAGCTGGTGGCAAGTGCGAGGTAAGTGCAGAGCAAGTGCTGGGAAGGGGGCTGTAGGGATACAGTGACAGTCCCACAGTGCAGGGGGAGCCAGGGAGGCAGTGCAAGTGGAGAGTGGCTGGGCCCTGGACCGAGGTCGCTGAGAGTGGCCCAGATGCAGGTTTAGTGCAGAATTCAGTGGGGAGTTAGGCAGGTTTAGCAGGGGAGAGGGAGAGAGAAGGCAGAAGCGAAGAGGAAGGTTTTGAGGTGCTTCCGGAACCGGAGATGGCTCTCCTCAAGTTTCAGGGAGGCAGGAAGGCTGTTCCAGAGGGAGGCCCCTGCTGCGGAGAGAGATCTACCCCCAGCTCGTTGCTTAGAGAAGCGGCTGACCATGAGGGAGTTGGAGACGGATGAGCGGAGGGCTCGTGAAGGAAGATATTTAGGAAGAGAGAGTTGAAGGTATTTAGGCCCCAGGCCCCAGAAGGCCTTGTGGACAATGCAGAGGGTTTTGAACTTAATCCTCGCAGCCACTGGGAGCCAGTGAAGGGATTTCAGTCCTGGAGAGATACGGTCCCTGGGCTTGAGGCCAAGGACAAGTCTCGCAGTTCTGTTCTGGATAAGTTGCAGAGGGCGGAGAGTGGAGGCAGGCAGATTAAGATAGAGGCTGTTGCAGTAGTCCAGCCTTGAGAGAACCAGGGCTCGGGAGACAGTGAGCTTCTGGGGGAAGGAGAGGAAGGGAAGAATACCTCTGAGGAGGTGCAGCTGGTAGTGAGACTTCTTAGAGATGTCAGATATTTGAGGAGAGAAGGAGAGTGTGGAGTTGAAGATGACCCCGAGGTTTTTAGCCTTGCATGTAGGGGCAGGAAGGGGGCCAAGGGAGGCCGGCCAGAGAGCTGCAGGGAAGGAGGGAGTGGGTGTGCCGATGAGTAGAATCTCGGTCTTACTGGCGTTAAGGCAGAGGTCATTGGCGGCACACCATTCCTGGATAGCAGACAGACAGTCAGAGATGAGGGAAGGAGAGGAGGAGGCCGAGGGTAGCCTGAAAATGAGCTGGGTATCGTCCGCATAGCACTGGAAGTGGGGGCAGAGAGCGGCGATGCGGTGGGCAAGGAGTGCCAGATACTGGTTGAAAAGCCAGGGAGAGAGGTTGGATCCCTGGGGGACACCACAGGTGGAGAAAAAGATGTCAGAGAGGAAGGAGCCCATTTGGACCTGGGAGGGTCGACCGGAAAGGAAAGAGGTCAGCCATGCCAGAGCCTGACCAGTGATACCCAGGTTATCACGGAGACGGTTGAGCAGGATGGCATGGTTGACAGTGTCAAAGGCAGAGGAGAGATCGAGCAGAATGAGAACACAGGGAGTGTTGGAATCGAGGTTCAGGAGCAGGTCCTCACGGATATTCAGGAGAGCAGTTTCCGTGCTTCTGGCCGCTCTGAAGCCGGATTGATGGTCATGAAGATTACCAACAGATTCAGCATGGAGGTTAAGCTGGGAGATGGCCAGTTTCTCCAGGAGCTTGCCCAGGAAGGGAGTAATGGAGATTGGGCGATAGTTGGCCGGGCAGGAGGGGTCGGAAGAGGGTTTCTTGAGGAGGGGATGCACAAGGGAGTGCTTGAGGGGGGATGGGAAGACTCCAGAGGCGAATGAGTGGTTGCAAAAGTCAGCCAGGGCAGGAGCCAGGGAGTCGATGTGGTCCTTGATGGTTTTGGAGGAACAGGGGTGAACCTGTTTAGACGAGGCTTTCATAGATCGGACTTGTCTGGAAACCTCATCAGCAGAAAAAGGTGGAAAAGCAGAGAAGGAGGGCGGAGGGGCGGTTGCAAGAGAGCAAGAGGAAGAGCCGGGAAGAGAAGGAGGGAGGAGAGAGGAGGAGAGCGAGGACAGGATGTCCTGAGTTTTTGAGATGAAGTGCGAGGCCAGTGCGGTGCAGAGGGCCTGGGAGGGGACAGGAGAGGTAGAGACTGCAGCAGGGTTGGCCAGCTCCTTGCAGATTTTAAAGAGTTCGGCCGAGTTGTTAGATGCCTCAGAGATGCAGGCTTGGATAAGGGCTCTCTTCTTGGTGAGAACGGAGAGCCGGTATTGCCTTTGGAGCAGGCGGCAGGCCAGTTTGTCAGAGGATGAACATGAAGCACGCCATTTCCTCTCTGCCACCCTGCACTTGCGTTTTAGGGTGACGAGATCCGAGTCATACCAGGAGTTACATTTGGCTTTGGGCTTCAGGCGGATTCTCATGACGGGGGCAAGGATATCGAGAGTATCAGATATAGAGGAATAGAGCATGGAGAGGGCTGTGTCAGGGTGGGAGTCAGCCGAGGGGGGAGGAGGGGGCGAGAAGGTAGCAGCGAAAGCCTCAACTGACACGCGCTTCATGGGTCGGATGACCGAGAAGGTGGGTGGCAGTGAGGAGGGTGGCTTTGCCTGTGGGGTAGGGAGGGAGAGGTGGGAGGATAGGAGAAAGTGATCGCTCCAGGAGAGAGGAGTGGAGAGAGGGAGGGAGAGGGGAAGGTCAGAAGAGATCAGAGCATCAAGAGTGTGCCCTGCAGAGTGAGTAGGCCCAGACGGGAGAATAGAGAGTGAGAGAGAGTTGCAGAGTTCGCGAAAGAGACCAGTGGGGGGACAGGAGGCATCGAGGTGGATGTTGAAGTCACCGAGAAAGAGGAGTTGGGTGGTTGAGGACAGGAGTGAGGAGGAGAGGTCAGCCCATTCAGAGAGGAAGGAGGAAATTTGACCAGGTGGCCGATAGATAGTAGCTACGGTAAGGGAATGGCTAGGAGAGAGAGAGAGTCGGCAGACAAGACATTCAAAAGAGGAGTAGGTCTGCGTAGGAGTGACAGTGGCAGGAATCCACTCAGGGAAGATAAGGGCAACACCACCCCCAGAACGATTGGGCCTGGGCACGGAGAGGATCTTGTAGCCGTCAGGTAGGAGTGTGTCGAAGCTGGTGGCAGAGCTGGCAGTGAACCAAGTCTCAGTAAGACCGAGGACGTCGAGGTCCAGTTCCTCAAGAAGGCGACAGATATCAGAGGAGTGCTTGATGGCAGAGCGAGAATTTAGGGTGGCAATGTGGAGAAGGTTGCCACCCTTGAAAAACTTTCGGGGAGGGGTACAGATCAGAGGTACGCGCTGCGGAGGTGTTAGAGAAGGAGTTGAAGAGGGAGCAAGAGAAGGGGCAGGGAGGGAGGGGAGAGGCAAGGTAGATGAGGGCAGAGGAGGGGGGACAGCGGGAGCGGAGAGGAAGTTGATGAGGCATGGGAAGCGTCTATCAAAGAGGTGAAGGTTGGCCTGAGGGCCTTGGACCAAGACGGTCCCGTTGTCATAGACATTAATGATGGCCTTAGAGGAGTGGAAAGGGGCCAAGAGGACATCCCAACGGGTGCCACCATTAATGGGAGAGGTGGAGAAAGGAGAGAGCACAGCGACCATGTGAAGGGTCCATAGGTCAGGTGAAGGCACGAAAAAGAGGATGTCAGTGAGAGTTTCCTTGGAGCAGGCGCTCGTGTAGGTGTCAGCGATAGGGAGGCCTGGGTTGGAGACCAGGATGTCCTTTTTAAACTTTTTCCTACCGGATTTAGTGAGGAGAGCAGGATAGTCAATAGAGAAGCAGTTAGAGTAGATAGGCGAGATAGAGAGCACCATGGAGTATGAAGGGGAGGCGGACGACACGAGTATGCAGACAGGAAGTGAGTGGAGGGCACTAGTTTACCACAATGCAGAGCAAACAGTAATGTGTAGTAGGTCAGGGCCACCTAAGTTTGAGAATCCTGCGAGGGGAGAAAAACACCCTAGTGTAACACAGTGCAGAGCAAACAGTAATGCGTAGTAGGTCAGGGCCACCTAGGTTTGAGAATCCTGCGAGGGGAGAACGAGAGAAAAATTGGAATTGGAATAGGGGGCGAGGCATCAAGCGGATGAGGTGAGCAAGGTGAGGAGGGGTGGGCCGGAGAGTGGGGAACAGGTGGAACTGGCGCCTGGCGTCCCCTGCGGACACCTGCAGACACACAAGGAGCCGCACTGTAGGAGTCGCCCTTGGCCTGGGGCCCTTAGCCGCGGGGGCTGCCGGGCAGAGGGCTGCCCAGGAGGGGGGAGGTTATAGGCAGAGGGAGAGGAAGGGGAGGGGGGGTGTGGGCGGGCAGGGAGGCGGGGAGGGATGGGAAGACCAGGAAGTGGGAGGGGGAGCAGGAGCAGGCCAAACACCGCGCTAGGAGCGCGAGAAAACAGTTCAACTTTCTTTTTTCTATGTCTTAAAAGCACGAAATGCACAACACTCACGGAGGCCCAGGCAGGGCTTTCCAGGCCTGCTGATCCCCTCAGGCCACCGGCGACCGCTCTCCACGCTCAGCTGGAGAAAAGAAGCGAGCGTGGGGAACGGCCGTCGTGTAGGCCAGAGGGGAGGCAGGAACACATCCAATCAGAGGGGGGGGTGTGCGGGCAGGGAGGCGGGGAGGGATGGGAAGACCAGGAAGTGGGAGGGGGGAGCAGGAGCAGGCCAAACACCGCGCTAGGAGCGCGAGAAAACAGTTCAACTTTCTTTTTTCTATGTCTTAAAAGCACGAAATGCACAACACTCACGGAGGCCCAGGCAGGGCTTTCCAGGCCTGCTGATCCCCTCAGGCCACCGGCGACCGCTCTCCACGCTCAGCTGGAGAAAAGAAGCGAGCGTGGGGAACGGCCGTCGTGTAGGCCAGAGGGGAGGCAGGAACACATCCAATCAGAGGGGGGGGTGTGCGGGCAGGGAGGCGGGGAGGGATGGGAAGACCAGGAAGTGGGAGGGGGGAGCAGGAGCAGGCCAAACACCGCGCTAGGAGCGCGAGAAAACAGTTCAACTTTCTTTTTTCTATGTCTTTAAAAGCACGAAATGCACAACACTTACGGAGGCCCAGGCAGGGCTTTCCAGGCCTGCTGATCCCCTCAGGCCACCGGCGACCGCTCTCCACGCTCAGCTGGAGAAAAGAAGCGAGCGTGGGGAACGGCCGCCGTGTAGGCCAGAGGGGAGGCAGGAACACAGCCAATCAGGGGGGGGGTGGGCGGGCAGGGAGGTGGGGAGGGATGGGAAGACCAGGAAGTGGGAGGGGGGAGCAGGAGCAGGCCAAACACCGCGCTAGGAGCGCGAGAAAACAGTTCAACTTTCTTTTTTCTATGTCTTTAAAAGCACGAAATGCACAACACTTACGGAGGCCCAGGCAGGGCTTTCCAGGCCTGCTGATCCCCTCAGGCCACCGGCGACCGCTCTCCACGCTCAGCTGGAGAAAAGAATTCTCCAATAGTGAGATTTGACATTCGTTTGTCGTCACATCTAAACTTTAGAATTATTAAATAGCAACTTTAGATGTTAATAGCCTTGATATCTAAAATAGATTCCTGAGTTCATCACAGTTATTGGTTCTTAAATATGGGCTGAGTGATAACACTGGTTGCGTACAGTACCTCAGGTGGACAATTCACTTTTCAAACCTTCCGCCAAACAGCCGCACAACAGCCGATGGACTTGACGCCACAGGGCTTATCGCCGCAAGGGTGGCTCGCAGCTGCTTTAGAAGCAGAAGGCAGTCACGTGTGCCGTCACGTGTCCCGCGCAGCTCCGCCTCCTCCAGGAAGCGGGTATGAGGGAAAGTATTGGCAAGAGCAACGGCTCGCAGTGCCAATTAGGACAGGCTGCAGGGTTCCACACAGCTCAACAATAAAAGCGATCCTTCGCTTTCACACTTTATGCGCCGCTCGGGCGGCTCGCAGCTGCTTTAGAAGCAGAAGGCAGTCACGTGTGCCGTCACGTGTCCCGCGCAGCTCCGCCTCCTCCAGGAAGCGGGTATGAGGGAAAGTATTGGCAAGAGCAACGGCTCGCAGTGCCAATTAGGACAGGCTGCAGGGTTCCACACAGCTCAACAATAAAAGCGATCCTTCGCTTTCACACTTTATGCGCCGCTCGGGCGGCTCGCAGCTGCTTTAGAAGCAGAAGGCAGTCACGTGTGCCGTCACGTGTCCCGCGCAGCTCCGCCTCCTCCAGGAAGCGGGTATGAGGGAAAGTATTGGCAAGAGCAACGGCTCGCAGTGCCAATTAGGACAGGCTGCAGGGTTCCACACAGCTCAACAATAAAAGCGATCCTTCGCTTTCACACTTTATGCGCCGCTCGGGCGGCTCGCAGCTGCTTTAGAAGCAGAAGGCAGTCACGTGTGCCGTCACGTGTCCCGCGCAGCTCCGCCTCCTCCAGGAAGCGGGTATGAGGGAAAGTATTGGCAAGAGCAACGGCTCGCAGTGCCAATTAGGACAGGCTGCAGGGTTCCACACAGCTCAACAATAAAAGCGATCCTTCGCTTTCACACTTTATGCGCCGCTCGGGCGGCTCGCAGCTGCTTTAGAAGCAGAAGGCAGTCACGTGTGCCGTCACGTGTCCCGCGCAGCTCTGCCTCCTCCAGGAAGCGGGTATGAGGGAAAGTATTGGCAAGAGCAACGGCTCTTGACAAAAATCAAGTATTAAACTATTGTTTTTTGCAGTAAACCAATAGAAGTTAGTTACTTTTTTCTTGAACAATATTGAATCTAAACACCACGACTGGTGTTTAGGAGTGCAGCCCGCACCGCTGGCTTAACGGCCTTGGTCCTCACCTCCTGCATTCAAAAGGATCCACATTCTGAACTCTGCACCAGTCACAGAACTTTCTCCAATGGCAACGGTACAGAGAATTTGCCGGCCGCCTGGCCGAGAGCAACACCTCCATCACGTCTTCAGGGAGGTCCCAATCCTTATACCTCAACCTTTCAGAAGCCAAGCGTGAAGATTGAGGGATCTGACCTCTGGATGGAGAACCTGACCCCCCTCCCGTGAGAGCAGATCGTCTCGGTAGGGAAGACGACGTGGAGGGCAGATGGACAAGTCTAGAAGGTCCGGGTACCACGTCCTCCGGGCCCACGCCGGAGCAATGAGGATCATCCGGGAACCGAACCTCCGTAACCTCCGCAACACTTGCGGGATGACGGGGACTGGAGGAAACGCGTACAGCAGTGGGAATGACCACTCCACCACGAATGCGTCTCCTAAGGCTCCTTTTGGAGGAAATTCCCGCAAGCAAAACCTTTCGCACTTCCGGTTGACACTGGAGGCAAAGAGATCCACTTAAGGGGTTCCCCAAAGGGCGAAGATCTCCAGGAGAATCTCCTGAGCCAGCTCCCACTCGTGAGAGATCGTGTTCTGCCTGCTCAGAGCATCCGCCGTCTCGTTGTCGTCTCCGGCCAGATGAACTGCCGAGATCGAAACTTCCTGCTGGATGGCCCAGAACTCTAGCTGCATCGCCTCCCTGCACAGCAGAAGTGACCCTGCCCCCCCCTTTTTTTTGAGGTAGTGCATGGCCACCGTGTTGTCCGTCAGAATCAGGACACGCTTCAAGCACACAGTCGGCAGAAAAGCCTTCAGGGCTAGCCTGACGGCCCTCAGCTCCAACAGATTGATATGGAGTCTGGACTCCGACAGAGACCAACGACCGCCGACTGTCAGCTCGTTGGCATGAGCTCCCCATCCCGTGAGGGATGCGTCCGTCACGATCGTCACCTCTGGCCAGGGCAGCCAAAATGGGGCACCCTTCATCAGATTGCCCTCGACGGCCCACCACAGAAGGTCCCGGGCTACCGAGGGCGGCACCTGAACAGGGTCTGACAGCCTGCCGGAGGACTGAGACCACTGGAGCTTGAGTGCCCACTGCAAAGATCTCATCCACAGACGAGCCTCTGGCACCAGACGAATGCAGGATGCCATGAGGCCGAGCAGTCTCAAGAACTCGGACGCTGGGAGATTCTGGGCAAACTGAAACTTGTGCACCATCTGCTGAATGTGAAGAGCCCTCAACTGAGGAGGAAAACACTGCCCCAGGGACGTGTCGAGCACTGCTCCGATGTACTGACGGACAGATGATCCAGGACTTGCTCGGGAGAGCTCCCCCTGATCAACCAATCGTCCAGGTAGGGGTAGACGTGAATCCCCCCTTTCCTGAGATGCGCTGCTACCACCACCATGAGCTTGGTGAAAACCCTGGGGGCGGAGGTCAATCCGAACGGCAGGACCCGAAACTGAAAGTGCGAGTTGCCAACCGCGAACCTCAGGTACTTCTTGTGCTTGGGATGGATCGGCACATGGAAGTAAGCATCCTTAAGGTCGAGAGACACCAACCAGTCCTGAAGTTGAAGGGCCTGGAGGACTTGAGAAAGTCACCATCTTGAACTTGACCTTCCTGAGGAGTTTGTTCAAACCGCGCAAGTCAATGATGGGTCTTAATCCCCCGTCTTTCTTTGAAATCAAAAAATAAGGGGGATTACCATCCCTTGTTCCTCTCCGCTACAGGCACCAGTTCTATGGCGCCTTTCTCCAGCAGGGCTTGAATTTCCTGCGCAAGGAGCGGATCCAGACTCTTCAAAGAGAGGTTCCCTGGTGGATTGTCGTGAGGCCTCTGCCAAAAAGGAAGACAGTAGCCGTGGGTTATGATCTCCAGAACCCACACATCCGAAGTAATGGCTTGCCACTCTACAAGATGCTGCGCCAGCCTTCCCCCAACCGGCGAACCATGGGACCTGGCCTCATGACTGAGTGGTAGCGGCTGCGGTGTTGCCTGAGGGCAAAGACGCAACTGCCCGAGCGGCCTTGGCACCTCGAGTACCTTTGTTTCCACCTCTGGCACTCTTATAATGGCCTCTTTGACTGCTAGCTCCTCTAGCTTTACTGAAGGACGAGTAATAGCGAAAGGAACCTCCCCTCCATTGCTGTCCCCTAGGACGAAAAGGCAGAGGTTGGCAAACTGCAGCGCCCAACGACTTCGCTGCAGCTTTGGAGGTCTGCAACCTCTCAAGGCTCTTGTCAGACTTGCTGCCAAAAAGGTGTTCACCGTCAAAGGGCATGTTGAGGAGCGGGGACTGCACATCAGGAGCGAACCCAGACTTCCGCAACCACGCAAACCTGCGCATTCCGGTGCTCGCCGCCATGGACCGGCTGACACAATCCGCCAAGTCCAAACCCGACTGAACGGCCTCACACATGGCATCCTTGCCATCCTGAACCATAGCAAGGAAACCATCCCGTTCGTCCCCTTCGGGAATATGATCAGCCACTGATGGAACACAGTTCCACAGAGTGTGTGTGAAACGAGACAAGGCACATATGGAGTTGGCCGCCTGAAGCGCCATACCCCCAGAAGAAAACACTTTCTTCGCCCAGCCGTCAAAACGTTTGTCGTCCCTATCCGGAGGGATGGTAGGATACGACGCCTGCTTTGCCGGGGCCGTAGCCGCCTGCACCACCAAACTCTCCGGGGTGGGGTGCCTAGACAAGTAGCAGGGGTCGCTACTGGCTGGACGGTATTTTCGCGACAAAGACTTGCCCACTGCCGGGAGACTCTCCGGAGCAGTCCAAGCCGCCGGCACCCTTCTCTGCAGAGCCATATGAAAAGGCAAAACCGGGTCAGTGGGTGGACCGAGATCAAGGATGTCCGTGAGATCATCCTGAACAAACTCCCCTGGGGGAGCTGAGCTGACCCGAGACATAAGGCGCCGATATGACGAATCGGCATGAGTGCCAGGCTCCGGCCGACAAAACTCCACCTCCGGAGAGGTGTCCAGTCCACTGGCATCATGCAGTGACTGCCTCAGGTCATCAAACTGACTATGGCCCGAGATAAGGTCATCTGGAACCATAACCGGAACCAGGCCGCCATCAGAGCCTTCATCACCCTCTGAAATGTACTCCAGGCGGGGAGAGGAAGACCTCTGCGGACCAAAGCAGTGCCGGACCTTAGCCATAGCCTTTTTAGGGGCAAACCCCGTGCGACGGGGCCCCTCCGACACCATTGCCTCGAAAGGCGTCGAGGGCGCTGAACGAGTCGGCCCCGGCTTCGACAGAAAAGGCGTCGACGTCGAGCGAATCTGCGGCGTTGACACAGTCCTCGAAGCCGGAGCTCCGAGCGTGTCTCTCGACAACCTGGGCGCCGACGGCGTCGACAACCCCCTCGAAGACGGAACCTTGAGAGAAATCGTCGACGACCTCGGCGCCACAGGCGTCGACGTCTTCTTCGAAGACGGCACAGGATCACACGGTCTCGAGCGCGTCGAGGACCGGGACCTGGAACGGGCATGGTGAGAACGGCTACCCTTGTCCGAGCGGGACCTCTCCCACGAGCCGTGCCGACCACCCGAGCCCGAAGGCGTACGGGCGGTATCTCTCGACCGGTGCCGACCGACCCCACTCGGAGGCGCAGACGGACCGGTGCCCTGCAATTTCAGAAGCCCATTCCTCCGGTGTCGCTTGCATGGAGGGATAAGCGACCCGCCGACGGGCGGAGTCCTCGGAAGAGGACGGGGAAGGCGACCTATGCCGGCGCTTCCTGGAATGCCTAGAAGAGGCAGAGGAGTGGCGAGACCGACTCCTGGAAGGAGACCCACCGGACTTCCGACGCGGAGAGTCACCCCTCGAGTCATCGGTCGAAAGCCCCGCAGACCTCGACTTCCGGACCTTAGACACCCGACCTACCGACAGCTTCTTCTTGCGTTCCCTCAAGGCCTTCGCAGTGAGCGACTGGCAGTCGACACAGTCGTCCATATCATGGGCCTCCCCGAGGCACCAGAGGCAGGCGTCGTGCGAGTCTGTGACCGACATCTTGGACCCACAGTCCCCGCAGTTCTTGAAGCCCGGACGCGGAGTCGAAGATGAGAAAGACATCGCCACAAACAGGTCTTCACAACCAACCGAACAGGTTCAACTAACTGAGAATAGAAAGCAGCAACTCCAACGAGTTGAGGCGTACCGAGATTCACGAAGCGAACACGTTCGCAGAAAAAACGGAACTGAGGCTATGGGCGTCGTGCGTCCTACTTATCACATCGGGTGACGTCGGCTGAGGTCCTCGGGGACGGCGCATCGACGTCATCGACGCAGGACGCAGACGCCAAAGATTTCCGAAGCAGCACAGCTGTGGACATTACCTGTCATAGATATGGCATATGTCGGAGGACCCAATCCCCTCGAAATATGTTTACTCATGGTGAGATTGGCATCTAGATAGACACCAAGAGTTTTAACTTGCTTGAGAACTGGTATCAAAGTGCTGTCGATATTGATATCTATGTAATCTGGATGAAGTGAGCCTATTCTAGATTGGGATCTTACAATGAGAACCTCCTTCTTCTCATCATTGAGACAGAGGCTGTTCATTGCCATCCATTTTTGAATGATGGCATAGATTTTGTTAATGGTCTGGGTATCTTGGGCATAGTTCCCAATCCATCTACATTATCAATTGGGCAGGCTCTAAGTTTAAGGTGGCTTTTAGCGAAAATGGCTACTCCCCCGCCAACTGATTTGGTTCTGACTGTTCTCAGGATGGTATAGTTTGGTGGAATAGCAATGGTAAGAGTAGGTCCAGAGGCTTGATGTAGCCAGGTTTCTGTTACTATGAGCATATCAAGCCCTTGTTCGATGATATAATCATGTATTTCTGGGGCGTGGGCAGCTATAGACACTGCATTGATGCGTGCTAATTTGAGTTTGGTCACGGGTTGAGACTGGGTGTTGCTGCCATTGTGTGAGGCAATTTGATGCTTGGCAGTATTAGTAGGGTTTTTTGGGGGACATTGGGTGGGTGGTCCTCTGTGGAGATAGTAGGGACGGTTTTGGTTAGGTTAGAGGCATCAGTTGAGATGCAGTGCTTAGTCCGTGACCTGAGCCGTTGAGTTCTAATGCTTAGCTGCAATGGGTTCAGTTTCAGTTGTTTATTTTTGGACCGGTCTGTATTTAGGTGGTGTAGGATGGTGTGTTCCATGAACTGAGTCAGTCACGTCTCCCTGTACCTAGACTCGGGTTGGAATTCCTTATGGGTTTGTTTTTCACGGTGAAAGTGCACAGTATAGGGGCAGTTCTGGATTTTTGGTTGCTCTTCAATTCAGTAGAGGTGATTTTGGCCCTGATGGGGTTCGAATTGATTTATATTAGGAAGGAATGGGGTAGGACAGGGGATAGGGTGGTGTCTGGGGCATGTTAGTCTACCAAGGCCATTTAAATGGTATAGGAAATGAGATCCTGTGCATGGAATATCAATGGGTACAATACAGAAAGGGAGCATAATGGGAGTTAACCAACCTGGCATAACTGCTTGTTGGTAGTGGATTAGCAATATGTTAATGGTAATCTACTAATGCATACATATTTCTTGGGTAATTATCCTCCAGTACATATTTAAAGCAGCAGGGGTTTCTGTCTTAGAACGTAGGATTCAATTCTCTTTGTAAGGAATGAAACGAGCAAGAGTAGAACTCGGAATGAGGATTACTGGTATGTGATGTAGGCACTCTGTCTGATCTGTAAAGGCTACCTGTGATCTTCTGGATCACATTCAAGCTAGGCGTGCTAGTTTTAAAGCCCTGCTGGTTATGGTCCCTATGTAGTTTTAATTTGTGTACAAGGTGGTCAAGTCCTATATTCTCAGAGGATGTGTCCTTGATTAGACAAATATAATTACATTCAAAGGTCAATACATCTGAGTGTGGTGCCATATTTATGAAATCTGTCCCCAACCCTTATTCGATGCACCCAGTCTCTCACATTTTCCCAGTCCTAATACTTCTCAGTTCTGCACGGGGAAAGGCTTAGCTTTCTGCCTAAACTCTTGAAAGAGAGGAATGAGGACACCCAAGGGTCAATCAGGGGCTCCCATATGCAGAAAGAGTGTATCATAGTAAGAGCTCTATTATAGTGTCACCTATTTTGTAAATGCCGGTGTAACTCTGCACATAGGGAGAACATTGTCCAATTTTGCTTGTAAAAAATCCTTTTAGATCCATGCTGCTGTTTTTCAATGTTTGTGCTGTATTACATTAGTTTTTGCCATTGTTATTTATGTTGCTTTGTACATTTGTGTTTGTTTTATCGTTTCTCATTAGATCCTCCCTTTCCTGTCTATAGCTGCCATTATGTTCTTAAAGAATGTTATAACATGGCTCCTAATCCATAATCATCATCAGCAGCTTCAGAGTGCAGAGAGTGCCTACTATTGGCCCCACTGCATCCTAACTAAGGGAGCATTTTCACAGGCGCCATCTTGGAACAATTGCACATGCCCACAATGTCATTCTTTACACGAGCTTCCACGTGTCATCTAACTATGTATTACAGTGAATGAATCCCTGGATAGAAGAACATATTCACTTACAGTTGAGTGTTCTTGCAGGATTGGGTAGTTATTTCCATGAAGTATTACCAAGCTTGTGTTTTTTCTTGGAGGGGCCTGCATTTGTATTTTATTTATTGAAGCAGTTTGTAGTATTTCTTATCAGGAATAAAGCAGCACTGTCTAATCCAAACAACAGGGCTTCACGGGCATGCATATAAGGCCAGACCCATAGCTGGAGCATGCATTATAAGTGCAGGCTGGACACATTAGAATACCAATAAGGCTTCAGTGCAAACACTGCTGTTGGCAATCTGGCAGACATTAAACAGTGTAAGCACTGTCCATGTTCTTTAATGGGGAATCTACAATAATCAGTCTAGTTTTTCATTTTAGAGGATATCTTGTTTTTGTCCTTCGGGGCTTAAAGGGATGGTCTAGTAAAAAATGTTATTTCAAAAATAGATAGGCCACATAAAAAAAAATACTAGCATCCTCCGTTTTAAAACTTCCTATGTAAAATTTTGAGCTATTTAAGCTCAAAATTCGAAAAAGCAAGCACAGGGGCGCAGCCATTTTGTGAAATGGAGGCCCTCCTGTGCTGGCTTTTGCTTTTGCGGCACTAATGAAGGAAAAGCCAGCCAGCTGTAGTAAACAAAGTCTACTGCTGGGTGGCTTTCCCTTCATTAGTGCCGGGACTCGGAGGATGCGGACCGGAGACCAGAGCAGGAAAGCTGCAGCTGAATCTCGGTAAGTGCTATTTATTTTTTTTACAAATAATAAGCACTAGCTGCGTTTTTTTTCTAGGTTTTCCGGGCTGGAGGAGCCCGGAAAACTTAGAAATAAAACCGAAGCTTTAAAAACGTTGTATTTATGTTTGCGGTCGCTTTTGAAGCGACCGCAAACATAAATACAACGTTATTGTGTTGGAAAACGCTGCAGTTTTAAAACCGCAGCGTTTTCCAACACAACCGCGTGCGTTTCTGCCTGCTGTGGCTATCACTTTGGGTCTCCGGTGGCAGGCAGAAACACACACGGTTATGTTTACATGCCGCATAGTGTTTCTACCTGCAGCTGATTTCCCATTTGGGGCTCTCGGGCTCCCTGTGTGGAGCCCGAGAGCCCCAAATGGGAAAGCAGATTCAGGCAGACACAACGCGGTTGTTTTCCGCAATGCCGCGTTGTGTCTGCCTGAATCTGCTTTTCCATTTAGGAGAGAGCCCCAAATGGTAAAGCAGATTCAGGCAGACCCGTGGGGAGCCCGAGAGCCCCAAATGGTAAAGCAGATTCAGGCAGACACAACGCGGTTGTGTTGGAAAACGCTGCGGTTTTAAAACCGCAGCGTTTTCCAACACAATAACGTTGTATTTATGTTTGCAATCGCTTCAAAAGCGACCGCAAACATAAATACAACGTTTTTAAAGCTGCGGTTTTATTTCTAAGTTTTCCGGGCTCCTCCAGCCCGGAAAACTTAGAAAAAAAACCGCAGCTAGTGCTTATTTTTTGTAAAAAAAATAAATAGCACTTACCGAGATTCAGCTGCAGCTTTCCTGCTCTGGTCTCCGGTCCGCGTCCTCCGAGTCCCGGCACTAATGAAGGGAAAGCCACCCAGCGGTAGACTTTGTTTACTACAGCTGACTGGCTTTTCCTTCATTAGTGCCGCAAAAGCAAAAGCCAGCACAGGAGGGCCTCCATTTCACAAAATGGCTGCGCCCCTGTGCTTGCTTTTTCGAATTTTGAGCTTGAATAGCTCAAAATTTTACATAGGAAGTTTTAAAACGGAGGATGCTAGTATTTTTTTTTTATGTGGCCTATCTATTTTTGAAATAAAATTTTTTACTAGACCATCCCTTTAACAAAAAATCATACCCTCTGCGTTTACAAAACTTTGCCAACACTTGCTTCGTTTGCATTTAACAGGGTAAATGTTCACCCAATAACGTTTTAATCTCAATGTTGTTATAACTGAGAGAAATACAAGTAAAACCTAAAAAAAAAAATGGGTTTGCTGTAAACCCCATAATTCATTTGTGGCACTAAGTGAATAAATCAAAAGTTCAGATGCCTGACATCAGGAAACATCACATTCAGAATATAATAATCTCAAATTAAAAACAATGCTGTCTTAGGTTAATTAGAGGAACCATTCAGCTTTTTATCAGGCTTGCTCAAAAGCCTGCATTCAATGAAGATTCAAAAGCATTCGTAATGGGTTTCGGAAGAACAACGTGAGCATGCAGAATAGATTTCGCATTTGAAAGGCTTCCCGAGGTTCAATATTAGAAAAAGAGGGAAAAAAACACTGCAATTAAACTATAAACTTTAGCATGCTGTCGAAAATCATGAACAGTACCATGTTATCGGTTATCGGTATTGGATATTGAGCGATAACATTCATTAACCTTGTTACCCTCTCTCTGATCCTCCCCATCCTCCTCCCTTCTACTTCTCTCCTCTTTCACCTCTGCTCCCTGCTCACAGCACCACCGCCACGTGCTGTCAGTCATCTCAAGGCTCCAACGCCTGACTCCCACACCTCCCTCGAGCATACTCTCCTTTTTGTATGCTAGTGGGATTACTTGAGAGGCTTCTAATTGTTTGAATCCCTTCACTTGTGCCTAGCTGGGGAGCTCACTCAGTAAACTATAAATGTTCCCGCTGCAGCTCTTTGGCTGGTGGGCCCGGCTAGCACTCTGTGATCCAAATTTTCTACTCTGAGGACTACCATCCCATTTCTCATTCTACTGGTCGCGGTTGCTGTGCAGGTTTGGAAATTCCTCTGCGTTCGTGGCGGGTATGTAAGGGATTTTCTTCATCATGCATGTTTCACCAGTTTCAGGCAATCGATGACTTATACTAAATGCCTTTTTTTAAACCAATCTTCCAAAACAATGTCCCAAGCTCCATGGAGGGGGACTGCGGCTTGTCGAGGCCAATGCCCCCAGATCTCTTCTGTTTCCTACTAGTGTCATTCTCCAGAATATTAATATCAAAGTCTGTTTGAGTTGAGTCCATGCCATTTCTCTACCAGTGAGTTCTCTCTGACCAGGATTAAAGACATATTTGTTAAGGCGAGGAAGGAACCCTCCATTACATACAAAAGGGGCATTCTCGCGGACAGGCAAGTGGTTTCCCACAGATTCTGGGAAGCTAAAAACAAAACCAAAAAGGATAGGCATGGACTGGAGAGTACCACAGATGGCTTCAATAATACACCAACTTCCAAAGGCAGTGCAAGTAGTGTTATTGATCTGAGGAAATGAGCTCTAAGGGCTGTCCCCCTCTCTCTTGTCTACAGATATCCCTCCCTAACCTAGGTGTCCATGTTCCCTAGGTTAGTATTTACTGAATAGCAACCACTTACTGTCTTAGTTCTTCCTGTCTCAGTGTGATGGCCCTATATATTTAACTTCCTCAGCGACTTCCTAGGTATAACCTACTCTTATTCATGGATTAGTTATCGCGGTTGTTGGAGTGCCTACCAGACACTCCAGCCCCACTTTTTCCTCCACCGGCCAGGTGTTCATCCACCCTATGTCCTGCTCTTCTTCTCCTGTTCTCCACTGACTCCACCTAACTTCTCTACTCTCACCCTGCTACTTCCTTTTTTTGTTCCTATGTTATATCACACACTCAGATCATACTTGTTCCTCCTCTCCCTCCTACAACTACACCTACTTTTCACAGTTCTACTCTCCCCTTTACTCTCACCCCTTAGCACTATAACTATTAACTTTTCCCCTCTCCACGCTCCCACTCCTCACTACTACTGCACCAAACCACACTTCTTTCACACCTTTGCTCACCCCTCACTCCCTACTCTTCCACTATCCTTCTCACTCAAATGAACAATCACAATACAGTACCACTTTCTCCCCACAACCAACACCTCATCTTCACTGTAAATTGCCTTCACACTCCTTTTCCCCATCCCTCCTCCTTTTAGTCTCTTGGTCTTAGAAACATGCCTTACCTGAGCAGTGTCACAAGACAGCCAAGTGAAGAAAGAAGGCCTGTATCCCCGCGAAGCCATATGCCTCTCTGAGTAGAGACAGAGGGCTGGGGGACTTTCCTGGGAGCACAACCGAAAACAAGGAGGGAAACCTTGGCAGGAAAAAACCTCTTTGTCAGAAGATCAGGAAGAATAACTTTAGATGGGACGATGTCAGCAGGAACCTATTAAGCAACACGTAAGCCAGAGAGTACAAGCAGGAACAGAGAATACCAGACGCAGACAAACAGGGCAACAGAGATCCAGGCAAACAGGGCAACAGAGATCCAGGCAAGCAGGGCAACAGAGATCCAGGCAAACAGGGCAACAGAGATCCAGGTAACAGGACACCAGAGTGCCAGGGAGCTCCGGTAAAAGAAAAGGCAGAGGCCAGGAAGTGGCACGAAGGAAACAGGGAAGAAATATACAGAGCGTATGGCAACCAGGAAAGGCAGAGTGGCGACACATCGCTTACCCGCTCTCCGCTGCCTTTATGGGTCTGTCTCAGACTGCGATGCTGCTGTCATCTTGAACGGCATATGTAGCAGCATGGCCCTTGTACTCTGGCGACGCCATCTTGGAATGGTGTGCGTCCCAGACCAACGTCAATACGTCCACAGTGAAGAAGAGGTGTACAACTTCCAATCCGCAAAGGGGTAGGGCCTGACAGTATGCCCCTGTCCACAACTGACAGGTTTACCTGGATACTTCCTGTCACATGAACGAACCAAAGTTGGGCCAGGACATCAACTGCAGGTTCACATGATCGCTCGGAAACACTGTATCCTTAACAATGGATCAGATATTGTAAGGTGTTTTTGTAGTATCTGGAATCACAGATTGCTTCTAGCCCATATTCCTGCTGGTCATTGACCATCACTGATGGGGGAGTCGAGGCATTGGTGGGACCCAAAAAAGGCTCAGCAATGCCACCTGAAAAACAGGGCGTATCTGATGCCAGGACCTAGGCAGACACAGGCGATAAACCACAGGTTTTATTTTCGTTATGATGCAAAAAGGACCAAAATACTTGGGAGAAAACTTTGTGCGAGTCAGATGTTTCGGTAGATACTTGACGGATAACCACACCTTGTCCCCCACTTGATAGTCTGGGTCTTGTGTCCTTGTGCGATCAGTGAACTTCTTGGTACTCTCTTAAGCTTGCTCAATAGCTTGCTTGGCTTGTCTTTGTATCTCATGAACATTTTGCATGGCATCTCCGATTGTAGGGATCATGGAACCATGGGATGTTATAGATGGAATCCAATGAGGATGATATCCAAAGGTTCAATAGAACTGCTCATCTGGATTGCAGAGTGCACAGTATTGTTGTAGTAAACTTCTGTGACCGGAAGTAGAAAAGCCCAGTTATCTTGAGTCGCATTTGTGAAACACCTGACATACTGCTCCAGGGGCTGATTGAGTCAGTCTGTCTGGCGTTTTTTCAGGATGATCCCTTGAAGATATAGTTCTGTCAATCCCCAGCTCCTAACACATGCAGTCCAGAATTTAGAGGTATATTGTGTACCATGGTCAGATACGATCACTTCTGGTAAACCGTGCAATCTGAAGATATGCTTCACAAAGACATGGCCCGTTTCCACATCAGTAGGTAATTTGGACAATGGAGAGAAATGGGCCATCTCACTGAGAGTATCCTGTGATGAATCTTGCAGAGTCATCACTGATCCCCAGCCTAAAGTCTCTGCCCATGGGGCCAGGGGAAGGCAGCTGCTACCTGATACTGACCCTGTGGGTGGAATTCAGAGGGTAGATCACATGGGAGGAGACGGCTGTCAGGGGAGAGTGGTGACTCCAGCAGGAGAGAGGCAGTATATTTCTCTTTCTGGCAAGGAAGATCCTTTAATTCCGGAGTTTTTAATGGCCTTGTGTCATTACTCAGAATCATCTTATTGTACAACTCTGAAAGGCAATTTGGTTAAAACAAAACCCTATCCAATCTTCACGTGTACATGGTAAACCTACAACATGTGAAACATCTGATGTTTATGGTAATGTTAATTTAAATTACTTTTTAAATTGTCTCAGGAGGATAGCACAGGGGCAACCTGCTCACCTTGGAAGCAAGATGACACGGAGCAACACATGTTCGATCCCCGGGTCAGCGCTCTGGGTATTAAGCATGTTATAAATAACCAATCATATCATAAATGCAACTGTTCAACCATGTGATTTAAAAACAATTGAAACCTCCTTACTACAAGTCCCAGAAAGCCTCAGGTACTGTGATGAGGAAGTGGAGCGAGGAGTCTCTATGGAGGAAATGTGACATTAAGAATAATGAGTAGTCCAGTTATTTCCAACCTAGTTAACTACGCGGGGCATTTAAATCTCCTGAACACCTGTGGCAAGTGGAAAGAAGGAGAGAGAAAGAAGGCTGCAGAATGCGTGAAGCGTGAAGCGTGACCTGGGGCAGAGGAAATCCCCCGAAGGGTTGTGGGGAGGACGAAAGACTCTTGCCAGAAGCGTGTTGCCGGTGTTAAGAACCGGAGGAGAGGAGCTCCAGAAGAGAGGAAGCAGACGGTGCACAGCGGGGCTGTCCAAAGGACGCGGTTCTGTACAGCTGCGGAAGTCTTGGCGCCGAAGGACAGGAGAGCCGACACAGAGCCCTAATGAAATTCTTCCCAGAAGGGGAAGCTGTCCCCTCACGAGCACATCTTGGCTGCCGCACAGTGAACTGGTGAGTCCGTTTAACAGTGAATGGGGCTCTAGGACGTGCAAATACGCAAGAAAGCATTTTGAAAGTAATTTTGAATACCGACCAAATAGAACTGAACGGTAAAGCCAAATATGGTGCCGTTCTCCTGACATGAGATGTCAGTTGGCAGAACCTTGGGACCAGCATTGCCTAAGCCAAAAGACATTAACAAGAGAACAACAGGGGCAAGCATAGTGCAATTCTCCTGATATGAAAGTTTAGTTGGGAGAAAACTGGAACCAACATTGCCAAGAGCCAAAAGTAATTGGGAGAGAAATAAAGAGGTAAAATTAGTACAATTCTCCAGACACGAGATATCAGTTGGGGGAAACCTGGAACAAACATTGCAAGGGAGATTAAAAGAAGGGTTGACAGACGGAGCTTGAACAAACCTCATATATGGGATGTCAGTATGGGGGAATTTGGCACAAGTAACAATGGAGGTCAACAGAGTTGAGTCGTTGAAGGAGTACAATTGTGTGAAACCTAAAGAGAAAGTGAATGTTGCAGAGGCCTCATAAAAGTATCAGGTAGTGAACATTTTTGAAAGAAGAGATTCCTGGCAGGAGAGTAAACCAGGATGTCAAGAGTTTTCAGTTGAGAAGTTTCCTGGCAGGAGAATGTACCGGGAAACTCACTTTGAAATAGTGTGATAAAAAGCGACTTGGTCATATTAAGTTGTGGTTTCAAATAAACATTTTGTCAACCAGCAACTTTGAAAAGATTTGACTTTTGCCATACTTGAATTATCATTGGAGAAAACACATTGTTTAGCCATCCTGAAAAGTAGGAAATACTTTCCTTTATCATACTCCAACCAGTATTGCCGAAAAGACATTTTGTTTTGCCATCCTGAAAAGACTAGGTGTAACGCTCACCTGATTCTCGCAGAGGCGCCGGTCTTGACTGGGCGACTACCGTATCTTCAACAGTGATGTGTAGCACCCGGTTGGCTCTTTGGGCTGGACCTCTGTGCACTGTATGCCTGACTCGAAGAGTAAGATGTCTTAGGTAAGTGAAAGCCGAGCTCTCCATCTGCCTCGGGCAGGGTGCTGTAACCAGTTTCTTCACTGGATAGGTAGCGCAGGCCTCTTGACTTCAGAGGACTGCTGTCCGTCGTTTACTTCACGAACGGTGAGTTCCGAGTATTTCAAATGTCGTTAAAAGTCTTTTGTAATGCTGTCTCTTATTTTGCAGGGTTCCGGCGATGGCGGTTGACTGGCTGAAGTGGGTTGAGGATGGACCCGTATGCGGAATAGAAGCGCCTGGAAGCGCGTAAGTAAGCGCTTGTTGCTTGCTTCACGATGCGCACTAACTGTCCTTTTATTTTGCAGGTACCAGTTCGGAGCTGCTGAAGGATGCCAGAATGCCCACTGAGTTCGGCGTGGATGGAGTAATGGCACGTGAGTATTTAACGTTACCCAATGTCTTTAAACGCACCTTCTTTTGTCTTACAGATGCGGGATGCAGCGCCGAAGGCCTCCGGAGCGTGCGAAGAGTTGGTAAGCTTTTGTCTTTCAGATGCCGGAATGCAGTGCGATGACCTCCGGAGCGCGTGAAGAGTAGGTAAGCCTTTGTCTTTCAGATGCAGGAATGCTGCGCGAGGCGTTGATGACAGCCGATGGACCAGGTAAGAGATGCGCTGTCACTGAAGACCGTAGTGCTAACCTGTTCTTTCTTGTCTTTATAGATGTTGCTGAAGACTGGATTCAGGATGGTAAGCCTTTTCCCTTTAGGCCCAGGATCAGATGCAGAAGACACGGTGAGCGTTCTGCTGCAGAGGATGCAGAATAACGCAAAGCAAGATTCATCCATCGGGTGTGGTTTAAATAGCCTCCTGTAGTGCTTAGGTGTCTCCTTCCACAGCCACGCCTAGGTAAGAAAAGAGTTCCTGCTTTCCAGAAGAGTTCCAGTGTTCTGAACCTAGGGAGTGGCTCCTGCCCCACCCAACAGGAAAAGTAGTCCCAAACAGAAGAGGATCAGGGGTTCAACTGGCAGGTAAGTAAGCAGCATGGTCTGCTGCAGGTAAGTCCATCCAAGCATTATGAGCCCGGCGCTTGCAGCGCTGGGACTGGGCATATTTATGAGCCTGGCGCCACTGGCGCCAGGACAGGGTCTAAAAGGTCCCAATTGGGACTGGCTGGCACTCGGAACCTGGGTTATGGGTCTGCTTCCAAGGGAGTTGGGTAAATCCTGGCCTTTTGGAAGCAGAGATCATGACACTAGGAGAGACTTCCTCTTTGCTACATTTCAACAAGTGTTGTGAAAGGAACATTTGTTATGCCATCCTGAAAAAAGTATTAGGTAAAAGAGACATTTGAGTTGCTTTTAAGAGACTTGTCTTGACAGAAAACATTGTGAATAGTTTTCCTGAACCAATCCAGGGGAAGGGAACAAAACCCTGGATATAAGAATTGTTTTGGTTGAAGTTATATATTTGATTTGTTGCACTTATTAGAGTTCAACTTTGAAACATTTGCTTTCCACTGTTTAATTGTATAGGTTAGTTGGGGGGGCAGAATGAGTTTGGACACAAGTTCATCCTATTTTAGTTTTAGTTTCATAGGAAGGGAAATTCACATTGGAATAGGGAAAGATAGGACTTCATCCAAACCCCTTTCTGTAAATAAAATGACTAATGTTGAGAAAGTTACCTCTCATTTCTGACCCCTCCCAATCTACACTGATCATTCACGTACATTGCGTGAATGGTTTGGATGGTACAGGTGCTTGAGTTAACTGTCCCACTGGGAAGGTTTGTGGTGTCTTGTTCTGAGCACAGACAGAACATTGGTGTACATATTCCAAAAACAGATTGCCGCAAACCAGGCAAACATAAATATCTTAAAATTCATTCTTGTGTGGATTTCCCTCCTCAATGTCCTGCAACTAGTCTCTCATGTGCCAAAGAATCTTTAGCTGCAATTGTGACTTTGGTACATAGATATTCCTCAGGAGGTTTGTGTAACCCATTTTCGAAGGGTTGTACAAGGAGAACAGGGATTGAGGGGGTGACCGGCCATATTGATTAAACATCAAACCAAACCCTAATTATTAGCGACAAAGAGGTAAGAGTGACACTGAACAGTCAAAAGAAGGGCATGGCACCAGGCCCTGATATGACGCCAGTTGACTTTTTTGCCAGCAAATAATCGATCGGGGCACCATATTGACTCTTCAATGAAGTACTGTGGTCTGGACGAGACCCACCGTCCTGGACTGAAGCAATCATTATACCATCTATAAAAAGAAATTCCCCAGCCAATTATAGGCCGATTTCCCTTTTGGACGCTGGGGGCAAGATTATTGCCACGGTGGTGTTGGTGCACCTAGAAGTATGGGTTGGGGAAGTGGGTGCACAGAGTCATCTTCAGGCTGGGTTTCAATGGGGTATTAGCACTGTGGACCAGTCCCTTAGGGTACGTCTGCTCTGTGATAAGTATGCTGCCCTAAGAAAAATTCCAGTCTATGAAGTCTTTATAGATCTTAAGGCAGTATTTGAGACAGTTCCTAGGGCAAGATTGTGGTTAACATTCTCGAATCTGGGTATTCCGACTGTCTTGCGGAAAGCTGTTATGCTGCTGTACCAGGGAAATGGGGCTAGGGTTCGCTATGGTATGGGTGAGGTTTATATCAAGGAAAGTGAACATCAAGATAGGGGTGCACCTGGGCTGTGTCCTGGCCCCCCTATTATTTTCCCTATTAATAAATGGCATAATTTGTGACCTCCTGTCTTCTCCAACTGATGCCCTGTACTGGCATGGGATAAGATCCCAGTATTGATGTTTGCAGACAACGATGTTCTCCTGTCTTTGACGCCGGGGGGAAGAGGGGGGACGGTTCGCTGCCAGCTTGATATTAACCCAAGCTTTTGTAGCACAAACGGCCTGACAGTGAATACTCAAAAAGCCAAGGCCATGGTTTTTAAAGGAGCTAGGGGGAACAAGCAATGCAGCCTCGATCTGATGCTCGGAGAACAAATCAAGCAAGTTAAGTCATATGACTATTTGGGCTTAGAGTGTATGAGAACTGTACCTGAGGTGAACAAATGAAAAAGGCTGGGCAGACTTTATGCAGGTACCGAGGTTCAATAGCAAAGTTTACAAAGACACACCGGGGGGTTAGGGCGTGCGTGTGGCCCTGGAAGCCTACAAGGCCCAGCCTAGGCAAGCTGTTTATGGTGCTGAACTGTGGGGGGGGGGGGTGCAATATTAAGCATTGAAAAAGGCTTTTATTTAAAATGTTTGAGGTTTGCCGTCTAGTGCTCCTACTTTCCAAATCCTCCTCGAGCTGGATCTACAGTCTATTGAAAAAGTGTGCAGGGTAAAACCGCTTTTATATTGGCTTAGGCTGTGGAACATTGAACATCTTGTCAGCTATCGGGGCGGGGGGCTTTGGAGGTTGTAATTGCACAGGAGGGTGGGCTGGCCCTTCCCTTGGCTAACACACCTAAAGAGGGAATTTCAGGGCTTGGATCTTACGAAACTCTGGGCTCAGCCAGTGATTACAAACCTAAACCCAAAGGCCTTAGTTTGTTTTGCTCCAAGGTCTCAAAGGTCTGTTGAAATAGCCAGGAAGCTAAGCATTTCCCCCCAATTTTTCACCTCTTGGTCCCGAAAACAGGTCCAGGGCTACGAAGAGTATTTAGATTGCATGCACCCTAATATGATACTTTCCCTCTCTGTCAAGCTATGCTTTGGAATATTGCCCTTGGCTGTGGTAAAGTCGAATTGGAACACTCATTTTAATCCTCATTGTCCATTCTACCCAGAAGCCAGGAAAAACGTTATACATTTCCTCTTCTTCTGTCCTTTGTGTGCAGACCTTAGGAAGAGGTGACTGAAGCTTCTTTTTTTTGCATAAGCAGGTTTCAACCATTGCGGAAGCTAGTAATCTTTGCTTGGCAAGCAAGGACCCACTTGCAATGTTTATTACAGGGTGGTTTTTGCTAAGGGACTGGCATAGGAGGACGAAAGTGAGTAACTCGTCTTTAACTATAATGATTTCTTGTACTTGTTTAGCTGGGCCCCACCCATAATCTCATTCAATGATACTTGAATAATAGCAGATCTTTTTGCAAACAGATGGCAAATTGTAAGCCTTATATGTTTTAATCATTATTTCTATTTTATGCACACATGCACTTTCCTGCATTCTTGTTGGTTTTACCAATTGTATACAGTTGACTTTTGAACATGCACTTTACCACCGTAGCAGTTATGACTTTGGCCGGGCTATTGACTGCTGTGAATGCATTGATGCTTTTATGTATATGTACTGATGTTTTAATCTGTATGCTGGCTTGTATGATACATTTTATCAAATTAAATGAAATTATACAAGACCTCCTTGAGGCACCAGTTTTTATTTGATGTTATTATTCAGAGGTCTGGTTGCAGTGGCTTGCTGAAGTTGCTTTAGAAAAGTGTCAATCACACAAAGAAAGGTAGCCTTGGGCAACATGCGCTCTTGTAACACAGGTTTTCCTGTATCTTTCCAACCATTCCTGGATAAGGCATCTGCTATGAGATTCTCTGAGCCGGGAATATAGGTAGCCACCAACTCGTAGTGCAAAAAGAAATGTGCCGACCTAGCTTGTCGGCTGTTCCAACAGTCAAAGTTCTGTAACAACTGGAGGTTTCAGTGATCCATACGTATGGTCACTGGCCATTTGGCACCCAATATTAGATTTTAGATACGCAACCCTTATGCTCTACAGAAAGTGTAAATCGGCACCTTCTATCTACAACCTAATAAATCAAGAACTGGAGACTTCCAGCAGCAAGTACTGTCTTTGTGGAAAACGAACATCATCAAGTCTCTCAAGTCTATTGATTGTGACGTTGACATGCTGTTAAACAACCCAGTAAGAATTCAGAAAAAACTGAAAGCGCTAGATTGGATAGAGACATTAGATGCAGCGACAGGCAACATTCACCTTCCAACAGACACAAGGAAATTAAACGAACTGCAACCATACATCAAAACATTTCTGAGCAGACAAGGAAGAGACTTTTTTACTAACGGCCCGCTTAAATTTGCTGCCAACAAATGAAATCTTGGCAGTGAGAGGACTTTCAAATATCAATAGCTGTCAATTCTGTAATACTACCGAAAAAGAAACAATCTGTCATCTTCTGCTTCATTGTCCGGGCAATCAACAGATCAGAGACCGATATTTGTAACCGATTTTGTCGAATTTCGATCGAATGGATGAACTTACATGCTGGGCTCAACTGATCGGCGGGGACAAAACGAAGTGGCTGTTAGCAACTTACAAAATACTACACCACATTGACTTACCGGGCAAACAGCCAGAAGACAAAACGGCGCCTATTGATCAGAATTGAGATGAAACTGTCATTTCGTTAAAAAATGTGAAATTTTCGTACAACTTTTCTGTTCTGCTCTTTTGTAAAAATCTTTCAGATTAAACACAAATAAAAAATACATTAAAAAAAACTAGATGTCTCCATTCTTTACATGCACGTTTTATAGCTGATAGTTATTTCTCTAGAACTGAATAGTTCAGTTCGGCGTTGGTTAAAGTGTGGGAATAGTTTGCAGAATCAAGGCGGCCCTTAAGGTGAAGTCCAATGTGTCGGTTTCAACAATGAATGGGTGTACTTGAGAAGGCTATCATAACACCGGAGAAGTCGTGAAGCACCTTTTCAAGGTCAAAAAGGCTCTTTCGGTGTCTAAGGTCCAACAAAAGGAAACTCCTTTCTTGAGGAGGCAAGTAAGTGGTAAGACTAATTGTGAAAAAAAAAACAATGAATTTTATGTAAAAGTTTGCAATACCCAAGAAGCCCTGTACTTCTTTCACAGATGTGGGGGCTTTCCATTGAAGGATTGCTTGTACTTTCCGGGGATCCATGGAAATACCGAAGGTATATCAAAAATGCATTTCTCAGGTTTGATTCTTAGCTGATTCTACTGTAAATGATGCAAACCCTCCTTAACATGTTGGGTGTGCTACTCTGGGGTTCTGTGAGAACACCAAAATGTCAACCAGGTAGATAACCACTGTATGAAGGAGGAAGTGTGTGAACAGATGTTCCATTAGTCTTTGAAAAACAGCTAGGGTGTTGACTAATCAAAAGGACATGACCTTGTATTGAAAGTGCCCGTGGGGGGTACGGAATGCAGTCTTCCATTCATTCCCTTCCCTTATACGAATGAGATGATAAGCCCCCCCTAAGTCGATTTTGGTGAACAATCAAGCTGATCTTACTGCTTCTAATGTGTCTGGAATTAAGAGAAGAGGGTAATTGTCTTATCGTGTTGCGATTCAGACCCTGATGCGATTCAGACCCCGGTAATCGATACATAGCCTCGATTATGTAGTTCCTCTTTGGTATGAAGAACAATGAAGCCACCCTGATCACTTAGACTCTGTTATTACACCATTAAGTATGTTTCGTCCAGATATTCTCTTAGAGACAACTTCTTGCTGGATGATAACATATAAATGTGACTAAAAGGGACCATAGTGTTTGGCAATAGGCCGATGCTCCATTCATCAGGTCTATGCAGATGTAGGGTCTTTTGCTGTTCTTTTTGATAAACTTCTTCCAACTCAGCGTATTTTAAGGGAACCAATTGATGGACTTGGATCACCTGAGACCTGCGTTCCTCCAACCAAAAGGGAAAAATAACTTTTGGTCTCATCAGCATTCTCCAGACAGTGCTGAACACAGGTTTCTGAACCCAGGAACAATATGTGTGCCGTACAATTGATATATGGGTCGTGGTATGTCAACCACGGCATACCCAGGATAATGTGAAAATGTCCAGCAGTGATCAAGTCAAAGGATAGTGATTCTTTGTGCTAATTAATTCTCATTTTATTAGTATTATTATTATTATTTAGTTTTTATAACGCGCCACATGCCCGTGTATCTGTGGTGTTTTCTCTACTATGGGAACACTAGAAAGAGGTCTCCCGTTAACCCCTTCTACTGCTAACGCTTCTTTCTTAGGTATTCCTATATTGCAGGCCCATTCTTGGTCCATGAAGATTCCGGTCGCTCCTGAAACCACTAATGCAGCAGTTTCAACAGATACTGCATCACCAACAGATAGTGAACCTTCAATAGCAAATGAAGTGTGGTCTTAGAGTCTATGGTAGTTCCAAGTGAAGTAAGTTCCAAATGAAGTACTTTTAGGTAAGGGAAAACCCACTTTCTCCCAGACTAGTGTCCCTTTCCACGTATGGCAGCTGGCGTTTCCCCCTCTTCTGTGGGGTGCAATGGAACAGAGATGCACAAGATGACCAGTGGAGCCACAGTGCATGCAAAGTCCTTTGCTTCTTCATCTTGCACGTTTGTCTTCAGATAGTGGGCCCAGGCTGAACCAATCTGCATGGGCTCCATTCCACGGTCTTCGGCAATTGAAGGATTGATGGAAGGAGTTGCAGGACGCAGAGGATGCTCATTGTTTCCATTTCTCATGCTTTCGCTCCTGCAATCTATAGTCCATTTTGAGGACCACCCGTATTAGGTCGTTAAAGGTAGCACGGCAAGGAACATGGGCTAATTCATCCTTGAGTTCATCGCACAAGCCGCATCGATACAATGTTAAATGCAATACTTCCGGCCTTGAAGTTTGTTGTGCCCCGTTTTGAAATTTTGTAGTATACGTTAGAACGTCCGGGGTCCCTTGTAGAAAATCCAACAGGTTATCTTGTCTGGTGTAGGTAATTCCAGGACGATCAAACATGCCTGCAAACACAGTTAGAAAACCTTGGTAGTCATCTAGTAAAACGCTTCAAGCTGTTACTAAAGAAGTATGTGAAGCATTCTACGGATCCCTCACTGAAACCCTGCCTAAAGTCTCCTCCCAAGTGGCCAGGGGAAGGCAGAGGCTTCCTGATCCCAACCCTGGGGGAGGTGTACTCCGGGAGGATCACCTGAGAGGAGACGGGCCCAGGGGGTGAGGAAATTCTGTGGGATGAGGCACAGTATTTTTCCTCTGGGAGGAAGAATCTTCCCAAGGTAGCGAAAGAGGTAATGACTTATTGTCAAATGAATGTCCCTAACCCTCATGTTAGATGAAGAGTTATGGACCTTGATGTTGGAAAGGCTGAGCAAACTTCACCAAAAAGAAGATCATTTTGGGTATCCCAAAATAAACACCTTCCTCAAATCCAAGGGTGGAATATACAGGGATATGGAAATACTGTCTTCAATAAACTTTCTTCCTCTGTAAAGGCTAATTCTCATAGCCCCTCTCTTTATAACTTTAAGGGAATTACATCTACCCTTACAATTAACTTAAATGTGACAAAAACTAACTTTGTTGAAGGAAAATAGTCCAAGAATTGAGGAAGAGGGCTGAAGAGGTATGCAGGTGCAGCAGTCAGGCAATTAAGCTTAACAGCCATTGCAGCAGTGAGGCAATTAAGCCCAACTGCCCACACCTGAAGGAACCTGGGAGGCATAAAAGGCCCCCTCAGGTGCAGGCAGGAGGAAGGAGTGGCAGGAGCTGGAACGATAGCTGGAGTGCAGGCTGTAGCAGTGGAAGCAGAAGGAAGGCACAAGGCTGGCAAACTAAGCAGAGGGGAGAACAAGAAGGACGCCAGAACGTGGAGACAGCAGATTTCACCTGAGTGCTCTGGAAGAGTCCTGTTCCCCCAAACTCTGAAGTGCAGAGGTTTTGCAGCGGAAGAAGTGCAGGAGAAAGGGTTTTCCTCATGTGAGCCTGATTGCCGAGCTGTTGGCGTGCCAGAAACTGAGGCCAGAAGCAATTGTTAAACCAAGGGTCCCAGGAGCAGAGGAGCCTCCCAGAACACGTGGCAGACTGGAGAAACCTGTTCAGGAGAAGGGTGTGGGTCCCCAGTGAGCCAGAGGTAGCAGACGTTGTAGCAGAAGTTAGGAAAGCAGTATGACCTGCAGAGCAAATGTTTCAGAAGCTGGTGAGTGAAGCACAGCATTCTAAAACATTGTGCAAACCTTGGTGGTAACTGAAACCAGCTCCTTTGACACTCACGTAAGATTTATAAGCGAGTAGAAATGGATTGTTGTATTAAAAGTCCTCTGAACAATGGAATTGTAACACGCGCGTATAGAGTGAAGAGCGTCTTACTCGAGTAGGAAGCTAACACTGTTAAACCCATTGTGCCACTAACCGAGGACTATTACTGTTCAGAGAGTGGTCGTGTGTTCCTAATTATAGAAAGGGAATGTTGCCAAGACAATTTCTGAACATTTAACTGTGACAATATCAAAGTTACAATCTTTACCGTTGGAAAACTACATTAACGAATGGTTGGTGTGCCTTATTGTGATTCCCCAAGGAGGCCTTAACTCTATCATTTGCTTCTCTGGGAATGCAATGACATATCCATCTTTAAAGCTGGACAACTATATCAAAGAGTGGTCGCATGCACCTAATTGTAGTTTATACCGAAACACTGAACCTTATACTTTGTATAATAGTAACATACCTTTCATTTACAAGAAGTTAAAAGACTATAAACGATTGAAGAAGAGAACAAGCATTGCCCCAAGAGGCACCCCATACTAATTGTAAAGCTGAAGCTTTTCCAGAGTTTAGAGCAATCCAGCTGCATTGTGAAGTTACTAACAAGCAAAATGCCTAAGATACAAGTATGCAAGTATTACCTGAAGCTAAAAGAGTGGCATTAAGGCTTCTGGGTAATTGTTTGGGCTGACAGCTGGGAGAATAAACAAAAGTAAAGCTGGGAAAAGGGAACTGGATGCGTGTACCAACTATTCTGACAACCTGTATGGCCCAAGTCTACCGAAGTCAGAGAGAAGAGGGTCTTAAAGGCAAACCCAGGTTACTATTGCGGCAGTTAAGAAAAGAGAGGCAAAGAGGCTTCCCCCTTTGAAGAAAGCTATTCAAAGCAAAAGTGCCTTGCCTACTGAAGGAGGTTGAAGTACTTTAAAAATCTATCTTATCGAAATCTGTTTAGAAGTCATAGAAGCTGTGGCAGTAGTAATATTGAAAATAAAGTGGTATATCTGGTTGCCAGTAGATGTTACGTTGCAGTTGTCAAAACCAAGGTGAAATATTGTGGGATAAAGTTGACTGTTCTCATAGTGAAGCAAGTAGAAGTATTTTATTTGCATTTTTAAAGCACTCACACAGCCCGCGGGCATCGAGGCAAGTATAGTAGAAGTGGAAGTATCAGTATTAAGAAGTCGTCCTGACAAATGAACAAGTTACTCTCTTACCTGGTAATTTTCTTTCGATGGGATGGTCCGACGACGTATTCCATATTTATGACAGTAATCACCACAGCTGTGCTGCTTCGGAAAATCTTTCGGTGTCTGCGTCCTGCGTCAATGACATCGATACGCCGCCCTTCAGGACCTCCTTCGACGACCGACGTCACTGGATGTTATAAGTAGGACGCACAACGCCTGTAGCCTCAGTTGTAGTTTTTTTCCCAGAACGTGTGGCACCAGTCTTCTGCCAATCTGACCACACAAAGCCTTGCGGAAACATAAGCTGCAATCGCATAAGAAATTCTGTAGCGGGGAAGGCAGGGCGGGAGCGATATGGAATACGTCATCGGACCATCCCATTGAAAGAACGTTACCAGGTAAGAGAGTAACTTGTTCTTCGAGGGGATTGGGTCCTCCGACGTATTCCAAATCTATGACAGACACCCAAAGCAGTACCAATGCAAGGAGGTGGGCAAAGAATTTAGAATACAGAAATTTAAAATGCCCAATCAAATTGCAGAGCAAAGGACCGCCTTGCCAAAGGCCAGATCCTGCCCACGGATGGAATCGAGGGAGTAGTGACGTACAAAAGTATGGACTGAAGCCCAGGTGGCTGCATCACAGATGTTACGAATAGGAACACCCCTCTGTAGGGCAGTAGAGGCAGCCATAGCCCTGGTAGAATGGGCCCGCAAGCCGACCGGTGGGTCCTTAGCCGCCAAGCGGTAACACTCAGAATTAGCCAGAATAATCCAGCGAGACAATGTCTGCTTAGTCACAGCTTGTCCCAAACGCTTTCCAGCGTAACCAATGAAGAGTTGATCGTCCACTCTGACCCGGGACATGCGTGAAATATAAAAGCTTAAAGCTCTCCTAGGATCGAGCCTATGGAGCCTCTCCTCTTCCTTAGCAGGATGTGGAGGAGGATAAAATGCCGGAAGAACAACCTTCTGGCCTAAATTAAATTCCGACACCACCTTCGGAAGAAAGGAAGGACGAACTCCAAGGACAACCGTGTTCTTATGAAATACAGTGAAGGGTGGCTTAACTGAAAGTGTCTGTAACTCACTCACTCTGCGAGCGGAAGTGACCGCAACCAAAAATACAGTTTTAAGAGTTAACAGTCTCAAAGGGCATGAATGCAAAGGCTCAAACGCAGCACCCATCAGAAACTTGGGGACAAGGTTCAAATCCCAACCGGGCACCTGGAAAGGTGACGGAGAGAACACATTAGTGAGCCCTTTTAGAAACTGAGAAATTAAAGGAATTTTAAAATAAGAACACTCTTCAGACGAGCGCTTAAATATGGACAGCGCCGCCAGGTAACCTTTAACCGTACCCAATTGCAAGCCCCTGTGGGCTAAAGAAAACAAAAAAGACAGAACCACAGGAATGTCACATGCAAAAGGATTAACATTCTTAACCCTGCACCAGTCGCAAAACTTTCACCAACGGCAACGGTACAGGGACTTAGTTGCGGGCCTTCTGGCCGAAAGCAACACCTCCATCACATCTTCTGGGAGATCCCAATCCTTATACCTCAACCTTTCAGAAACCAAGCGTGAAGGTTGAGGGATCTGACCTCTGGATAGAGAATCTGACCCGCCTCCCGTGAGAGCAGATCGTCTCGGTAGGGAAGACGACGTGGAGGGCAGATGGACAAGTCGAGAAGGTCTGGGTACCACGTCCTCCGGGCCCATGCCGGAGCAATGAGGATCATCCGGGAACTGAACTTTTGTAACCTCCGCAGCACTTGCGGGATGACAGGGACTGGAGGAAACGCGTACAGCAGTGGGAATGACCACTCCACCACGAACGCATCTCCTAAGGTTCCTTTTGGAGGAAATTCCCGCAAGCAGAACCTTTCGCACTTCCGGTTGACACTGCAGGCGAAGATATCCACTTGAGGGGTCCCCCAAAGGGCAAAGATCTCCAGGAGAATCTCCTGAGCCAACTCCCACTCGTGAGAGATCGCGCTCTGCCTGCTCACAGCGTCCGCCGTCTCGTTTTCGTCTCCAGCCATTTGAACTGCCGAGATCGAAACTTCCTGCTGGATTGCCCAAAACCAGAGCTGCATCACCTCCCTGCACAGAGGAAGTGACCCTGCCCCCCCTTTTTGTTGAGGTAGTGCATGGCCACTGTGTTGTCCGTCAGGATCAGGACATTCTTTCCTCGCACAGTCGGCAGTAAAGCCTTCAGTGCAAGCCTGATGGCCCTCAGCTCCAACAGCACGATCGTCACCTCCGGCCAGGGTAGCCAAAAAGGAGCCTCCTTCATCAGATTGCCTTCGACGGCCCACCACAGAAGATCCTGGGCGACCGAGGACGGCACCTGAACAGGGTCCGACATCCTGCCGGAGGACTGAGACCACTGGAGCTTGAGTGCCCATTGCAAAGATCCCATCCGCAACCTGGCCTCTGGCACCAGAAGAATGCAGGATGCCATGAGGCCGAGCAATCTCAAGAACTTCAACGCTGGGAGACTCTGGGCAAGCTGAAACTTGTGCACCATCTGCAGAATGTGAGGATTCCTCACCTGGGGAGGAAAAAACTGCCCCAGGGACGTGTCGAGCACTGCTCCGATGTACTGGAGCCTCTGAGTTGGTGTCAAATGGGACTTCTTTAAGTTGAGGGAGAAGCCCAGCTTGTGAAGGGAGTGGCAGGTGACTGACAGATGATCCAGGACTTGCTCTGGAGAGCACGCAATGATCAACCAATCGTCCAGGTAGGGGTAGACGTGAATCCCCCTTTCCTGAGATGCGCTGCCACCACTACCATGAGCTTGGTGAAGACCCTCGGGCGGAGGTCAATCCGAACGGCAGTACCCGAAACTGAAAGTGCGGGTCGCCAACCGAGAACCTCAGGTACTTCTTGTGCTTTGGATGGATCGGCACATGAAAATAAGCGTCCTTGAGGTCGAGAGACACCAACCAGTCCTGAAGTTGAAGGGCCTTGAGGACTTGAGAGAGAGTAACCATCTTGAACTTGTCCTTCCTGAGGAGTTTGTTCAAACCGTGCAAGTCCATGATGGGTCTCAATCCCCCGTCTTTCTTGGAAATCAAAAAAGAAGGGGAATGCCATCCTGTGTTCCTCTCCGCTACAAGCACCAGTTCTATGGCGCCTTTCTCCAGCAGGGATTGAATTTCCTGCGCAAGAAGCGGATCCAGACTCTTCAAAGAGAGATTCCACGGTGGATTGTCGGGAGGCCTCTGCCGGAAAGGAAGACAGTAGCCGTGGGCTATGACCCCAGAACCCACACATCTGAAGTAATGGCACGCCACTCTACAAGATGCTTCGCCAGCCTTCCCCCAACCGGCGAACCATGGGATAAGGCCTCATGACTGAGCTGAAGCATTGCGGCATTGCCTGAGGGCACATAGACAACTGCCCGAGCAGCCTTGGCACCTCGAGTACCTTGTTTTCCACCTCTGGCACTCCTACGGTGGCCCCTTTGACTGGCAGCTCCTCTCGCTTTACCAAAGGATGAGTAATAACGAAAGGAACCTCCCCTCCATTGCTGCCCCCTAGGACGAAAAGGTGGAGGTTGTCGAACTGCAGCGCCCAACGACTTCGCTGCAGCTTTGGAGGTCTGCAACCTCTCAAGGCTCTCGTCAGCCTTGCTGCCAAAAAGATGTGCCCCGTTAAAGGGCATGTTGAGGAACCGGGCCTGCACATCAGGAGCAAACCCGACTTCCGCAACCACGCAAACCTGCGTATTACGGTGCTCGCCGCCATGGACCGGCTGACGTAATCTGCCATGTCCAAACCCGACTGAACAGCCTCACACATGGCATCCTTGCCATCCTGGACCATAGCAAGAAAACCATCCCGTTCGTCCCCTTCGGGAACATGTTCAGCCGCGAAGGAAACACAGTTCCAAAGAGTGTGCGTGAAACGAGACAAGGGACACACGGAGTTGGCCGCCTAAAGCGCCATACCCCCTGAAGAAAACACTTTCTTCGCCCAACCATCAAAACGCTTGTCGTCCCTATCAGGAGGGATGTAGGATATGACGCCTGCTTTGCTGGGGCTGTAGCCGCCTGCACCACCAATCTCTCCGGAGTGGTGTGCTTGGTCAAGTAGCAGGGGTCGCTACTGGCTGGGTGGTATTTTTGCGGAAAAGACTTGCCCACTGCCGGGAGACTCTCCGGAGCAGTCCAAGCCGCCGCCACTCTCCTCTGTAGAGCCATATGGAACGGCAGTACCGGGTCAGTTGGTGGACCTTGGTCGAGGATATCCGTAAGGTCATCCTGAAGAAAATCCCCTGGGGGAGCAGACCACCACAAATACTCGGTGACCCTAGAAATAAGGCGCCGGTAAGAGGAGTCGGCATGAGTGCCAGGCTCAGGCTTACAAAACTCCACCTCCGGAGAGATGTCCAGACCGCTGGCGTCGTGCAGGGACTGACGCAGGTCCACAATTTGGCTATGACCTGAGAGAATCTCATCTGGCACTATATCAGGAACCATGCCATCATCAGAGCCCTCATTCACCTCTGAAATGTACTCAAGATGGCAGTAAGAGGGCACAGAATGGGAAACAAAGCCATGCTTGACCTTGGCCAGAACCTTTCTAGGGGGTTCCACCGTGCCTCGGGGTACCCCCGTCGAAACAGCCTCGAAAGGCATCGAGTGAATCAGCGTCGATGCCGAACGCGGCACTGACAGCATCAACGGCATCGACACAGGCCTAGAGGGCGGAGGCCCGAGTGTGTCCCTCGACAGCCTGGGCGCCGATGGCGTCGACGACTTCTTTGGAGGCGGAGCCTCGAAAGAGTCCGTCAACGACCTCGGCACCACAGGCGTCGACGTCTTCCTCGAAGACACCACAGGTGCACACGGTCTCGAGCGTGTTGAGGAACGGGACCTGGAATGGGAGTGACGAGAACGATTCCCCTTGTCCGAGCGGGACCTTTCACACGAATCGTGCCGACCACCCGAGCCCGAAGGTGTACGAGCGTTGTCTCTCGACCGATCACGACCAACCCCACTCGGAGGCGCGGACAGACCAGCGCCCTGCGATTCGAGAATCGCTAGCATTTTCTTACCGAAGGAAGCCCATTCCTCCGGCGTTGCATGCTTGGTGGGATAAGCGACCCGCCGACTGGCGGAGTCCTCGGATGAGGACGGGGAAGGCGACCGATGACGGCGCTTCCGGGAGTGCCTCAAAGAGGCAGAGCAGTGGCGGGACCTACTCCGGGACCGAGACCCACTGGACTTCCGACGATGATGCGGAGAGTCGCCCCTCGAATCGTCTGTCGAAAGCCCCGTAGACCTTGACTTCCGTGGCTTGGACACCTTACCTACCGACAATTTCTTCTTGCGCTCCCGCAAGGCTTTGGACGTAAGCGACTGGCAGTCGACACAATCATCCGTGTCATGGGCCTCCCCGAGGCACCAGAGGCAGGTGTCGTGCGAGTCCGTCACTGACATCTTGGACCCACAGTCCCCGCACTTCTTAAAGCATGGACGCGGTGTGGAAGACTAGGTAGACATCACGAAGGATAACTTCACAAATGAACAGGTTTGAAGAACCGAAAGAACAAACTCCAAAGAGTCGAGGCGCGCCGAGATCTCCGAAGCGAACACATTCGTGGAAAAAACGGAACTGAGGCTACAGCATCGTGCGTCCTACTTATAACATCCAGTGACGTCGGCCGTCGGAGGAGGTCCTCGAGGGCGGCGTATAGACGTCCTGTGCACCGGTAGGCGGAAGCCGGTACCAGGAAGAAGGCCCAAGGAAAAAGGCCCTGTTCTACCCTGTGAGCCTCATTTATCCGCTCACAGAAGGGTGAGAGGGCTGGAGCCCTTCCCTGCCCCTCACGACGATGTCTCACCGTAGTGTTCCACTCCTGCAGAGCAGGCCTGCGATGCCTGACCATCACACATCTACCATCTACGGCATCAAATCATCTGGTGAGGCTAAATCATGGCTATCTAGCCTCCTTGTACCCAACTGCACCTGAATGCTGAGCCCCGTCGCCTCCCAGAGCGGTATCTGTGTATTTGCACACTCCGGCACAGGAGATCCACCATTTTGTCCCAAGACCCTGCCTGATCCCAAAATGGCGGCCGCAACACGGCACGAAAACGAGGCTGCCGTTAGTTGCTGAGCAACCAGCTTGCTCATACACCAATCCTGTGCACCGGTAGGCGGAAGCCGGTACCAGGAAGAAGGCCCAAGGAAAAAGGCCCTGTTCTACCCCTGTTCGCCCCGGGACGCCAGGACTAGGCGACCGGATTACGCCAGGTGGCAGACCTGCTTAAACTACCTCCTACACTGCCTGGATGCCATATATTACTATCGCACCTCCCACACGTACCAATGATAGACACAACACTAACTCTGCGTGTCGCTCCCTACCGCCGGTAGGCTGCCTGCTAGGAACTGCACGGCCTACAAAAGCTAGCATTGCTATACCCTCCCACGTTACTGCCTATCGCTTTTAAGCGCAAGTCTATTTGTGTAAAGCGCATGCTTGAAAAAGAAATATTACGCCGCATACTTTCATGAACAATCCATTTGCTCATAATGCTAAACTTTACCTGATAGACACATGACTTGTATGCATGTGCACAACTCTAGTGTGATGACATTGTGTGAATGTACTCACTGCTCTTAAATCAGACAAAACCTACCTGCCGATGTGTATTTGCTAAAGGAGCGTGACCTACCCACACTTGATCAATGTGATGTCTACATAGTATGCTGTATTATATTGTTGCTAAGAATTAACAAGCAACTATTGTCACACCACATGGATAAGCCAGTGGTGCCATTAGACCTTATATCTATAGTCATTAGACTCTAGGCTTACTACCTTTAGAATACACTTTAGCTTTGCAGCTTTAGACACGACTCGGAACTCAGTTGCTGCCCTCCTGCACTATTAGCTTAAGTGTCCTACCCGAACCCAGGCGATGCCTAACTCCTCTTCAGTTTACGTACTATTCTGTACTTAGATGCTGCCACACTGCATCAGGTGTTGTGCCCTATGGTCGCCTACAAACTACACTTGATTGATTAGTGTTGTGCCTTATGGTCGCCTACAGACCACATTTGATTGATTTGTTTTGTGCCTTATGGTCGCTTACAAGACCACATTTGATTGATTTGTGTTGTGCCTTATGGTCGCCTACAAGACCACATTTGATTGATTTGTCTTGTGCCTATAGTGTGATGACATTGTGTGAATGTACTCACTGCTCTTAAATCAGACAAAACCTACCTGCCGATGTGTATTTGCTAAAGGAGCGTGACCTACCCACACTTGATCAATGTGATGTCTACATAGTATGCTGTATTATATTGTTGCTAAGAATTAACAAGCAACTATTGTCACACCACATGGATAAGCCAGTGGTGCCATTAGACCTTATATCTATAGTCATTAGACTCTAGGCTTACTACCTTTAGAATACACTTTAGCTTTGCAGCTTTAGACACGACTCGGAACTCAGTTGCTGCCCTCCTGCACTATTAGCTTAAGTGTCCTACCCGAACCCAGGCGATGCCTAACTCCTCTTCAGTTTACGTACTATTCTGTACTTAGATGCTGCCACACTGCATCAGGTGTTGTGCCCTATGGTCGCCTACAAACTACACTTGATTGATTAGTGTTGTGCCTTATGGTCGCCTACAGACCACATTTGATTGATTTGTTTTGTGCCTTATGGTCGCTTACAAGACCACATTTGATTGATTTGTGTTGTGCCTTATGGTCGCCTACAAGACCACATTTGATTGATTTGTCTTGTGCCTATAGTCGCCTACAAGACCACATTTGATTGATTTGTGTTGTGCCTATGGTCGCCTACAAGACCACATTTGATTGATTTGTGTTGTGCCTATGGTCGCCAATAGACCACATTTGCAACCCCTGCTTACTAGCAACACTGCCCATATCATGTATTGGTGCCTATCTACTCTCATCCACCTACTGTATATCTACACTAGACGTTGGACTAGTCAACCTAATCCATTTCCTAGTCAAGACACTTACACCTGCACACTCATGTTAACCACCACCCTCACCTCGTGGCCTATCACCATGACACCTGCTAACCCGTATTTGGATGATCCAGCTCTCTGGATACGCCACTTTGCTACCAGACCAACACCTAACCAACCTTGTACTACGGCCATTAGAAACACTAGATTGAATTCTAGAACTAGCCCACCTACCTTTCCATGCTCCCACCACCCTAGCATTTTAACCAGAAACTTTAGATTAAGAGCCCGCAGCATGAAACACTTGCATACTGACCACAACCCTGCCAATTCGACCACTGACTCAGTCAAGTTAGCCCATACCCTCTTGCACGACCTTCCTGTACCACATTTGATTGATTTGTGTTGTGAAAAATCTTCCCAAAAAGACAAACTCATTAAAGCAGCTCTGGTGAATGCTAGGTCTCTTCCTGCCCATGCTCTCGAGATCGCTGACCTTTTATCTCACGAAAAGCTCGATCTCCTCGCAGTCACGGAAACTTGGCTTAATGCTGCCTCCGGTCCATCCCTGGCCCTTGCTATACCTAATGATTATGCTATTATTAGATGCGACAAACACCACTCAAACGAAGGGAGGTGGACTCGCCATCATATTCAGAAATACATTCGACATCAAAGTCATCCAGGACGCTCAAATCCCCTCTGCTGAATTCTTGTCTATTAAGCTACCTCTATCACCTAACCACACGGCATCTTTGCACCTTATTTACCGACCACCAGGTCCCATCTCCTCCTTTATAGAGGACATTGCATCGCTCATAACCACAGATACCAAACCCAGCTCTCAAACGATCTTACTTGGGGACTTTAATCTTGGTTTTACCGACCCTAAGAACACTAACGCCCATGACCTAGCTAACACCTTATCGGATTTGGGTCACACGCACATTATTCACGAGCCCACTCATATCAAAGGCAGAACACTGGACTGGATCACTCACCTCAATTGCTCTATTGACCTTCTATCCAATGACCCATGCATTTGGTCGGATCATCACATAATAACCTTCTCTATCAAAGCCAATACACCTCACCTGGCACCTATCATCGCCCCAGCTACCAGCACGAGAAATAAGAAAGATATTACACCTGACAAACTCTTACCCATACTACTCCCCATCCTGAACAATATCGACTCAGAGGCTGACCCCACAGTCTCAGTAGATATCTACAACCAGGCTATACTTAAAGCACTGAACACCATTGCCCCCCTAAAATTGCGGAAACCCAAACCACAGCGTCACCTTAACACTTGGTTCACGCTGCAGCTAAGAGAATTACGCAAAGCTAAGAGAACCGCAGAGTCACATTGGAAAAAACATCCCACAGCATCCAATAAGACTGAGCTAACCCTAGCCTCCTCTAGTTACAAAGAAGCCATCTTTATTGCTAAAAAGGACACATATAACAAAAGGATTACACAAGCGGAATCCAACACACAGGAACCCTTTAAGATTTTGAAAGAACTAGAATCCCCCATTGCCCCCATAGACAAATGTGTTACAGATGCACTATGGTGTAGTAATATTCAGAAGGCCTTATTAGATAAAATAGCTCGCCTACAATCTAAAATCAACGCCAAAAAATCCCTGCTACCTGCTGACCCGGACTACAAACAATTACCTAACAAATCACCTACCTTTAAGTCAACTTGTAAACCTTTCAGCTTCTCACCCCTCTCAATCTGGGAAGTAGAAAACATCATCAGGAAACTTAAACCTTCAAATTGCCAAGGTGATGCCTGCCCTGCCCCGGTCATCAAAGCTGCTGCGCACGACCTGGCACCATTCATAACCAACCTCATCAATGCCTCCTTCAAAACTGGAGTAGTGCCTGATAACCTAAAAGATGCGTGGGTCATCCCACTCCTTAAAAAACCTACTCTTGATCCAGCCAACCCGTCTAACTATAGACCGATAACAACTGTACCTTTCTTATTAAAAATACTGGATAGAGCAGCCTATTTACAAATACAGGCCTACTTAGAATCAAACAATCTCCTAGGACTTAGGCAGTCAGGTTTCCGACCGAGACACGGTACGGAAACTGCATTAATAGATCTCACTACCCAGATCCAAATCCTGAAAGACAATGGTAAACTTGCACTCCTCTTATTGCTTGATCTGTCAGCAGCTTTTGACCTGGTCAACCATCAAACACTCTGTCACCACTTGAAAACTGCAGCACACTTCTCAGACGCAGCCACAGCCTGGATCAGTTCCTTCTTGGCGAACAGAACCATGAGGGTCTTCTCTCCCACTGATTCTGCTGAACCTTCACCAGTACCCTGTGGAGTACCGCAAGGCTCTTGCGTGTCCCCGACACTCTATAATATATTCACAAAGCCCCTCTTTGATATCCTTGACTATCTGGGTGTCACGTATACCAATTACGCGGACGACACCCAGATACTCATTCCTATCTCGGGGAACTATGAAACAGACAGCAAAACCCTTAATGAAATCTACTCAGTAATTCAAGCATGGATGGCACATCATGGACTCTGTCTCAATGACGAAAAAACCGAGTTGATCATCCTTGGCACTCACGCCAAACTCAAAAATCTCAATCCTGCATTTAAATCCTTCACCATAGATGGCAATCTCATCCCCGTGTCAAATAACACCAAAACCCTTGGGGTTTACATCGATGCCACCTTATCCTTCTCCAAACAAACTAATGCAGTAGCATCATCAGCCGCTTACACCTGCAAGCTGATCACTGCATGTAGGCCGTTCATCTCCTCACCCAATTGCATTACTCTTGCTAGAGCATTAGTCCTATCCAAGATAGACTATTGTAATGCCCTTTACTTAGGCACTAGCTACAAAAATATCAACAAACTGCAAGTAATTCAAAATAATGCCATCAGAGCTGCCCTCAACATCCCCAAAAAGATGCACATCTCGGAGACCAGACGCAAACTACGTTGGCTTCCAGTCAAGCACAGAATATCCCTTAAAACTCTGGCCCTTACACATAAAGCCAGGGCCAACCTTGCACCAGCCTACCTCACCAACCAACTTACACCTCACACTTCTTCTAGACCACTTAGAGCAGCACAAGCTAACACTATGTCCATACCGAGATTTAAACTTCATAACTCGGGTGGTGCTAGCTTCCCTGTACAAGCCTCTAAATTATGGAACACAATACCTGCGCTTTTGCGAGCAGAACCTTCATTTAACCTATTTAAACATAACACGAAGTGTTGGCTTCACAACATGGACTCTATGACACCCTAACCGCCTGATCCCAGCATGATCGACTGTCACTGGCACACTGTTGTAATTAATGTACTTATACTAGACTATGTATATATGCATTTGCATGACTAAGTTTGTACCCACCTGTAACTGCAATGTAACGTAACCCTTATTGACTGCTTTCAATTGCAACTGTAACCAGATCTAACTTATGCGCCCGTATGCCCCTGGGCCTGGCTGCGCTTTATAAATAAAATAAATACAAATACAAATCGACACAGGACGCAGAAAGATTTTATGAAGCAGCACAGCTGTGGTGATTACTGTCATAGATATGGAATACGTCGGTGGACCCAATCCCATCGAAATACCCTTTTGATGGTTGAAACCATAATTCAAGAAGTCCTAACTGTTAACCAAGAACTGTGTAACATTAACAGTGTGGATACTGTGTTTTTCATTGAGCTGTAGCAAATCTTCAGGTGGGATTGACAAAAGCCTTGTGGCAAGGATTACCATTGTGGCCATTGTCTTAGAAGTAGAAAGTGGATAACTTTACCCCAGGAAGAGGATTTGTTGCCAGTGGAAACTTTTGTTGATAAACTTTTGCTTCGACTTTAATGTTCATGTAATGTTGAATTGCATATCCTTTCTTTATGCGTTTGTTGTTTAGTGTGAGGGCAAGTTATCCTGTGTCAGGGAATCCCTCAGCAGAGTAGGGATAGAAAGACGTTTTGATATACTTTCTTTTTTTTTTATAAAAAGGCGTATTATAAGAGATCGCCAAACAGTTGTCCGCATCGCATTACTGACCCCTCATAAGTAGCCCAGGCAAGGGTGCTCTCAGGCAAATGAGATACTAAGAACCCAATCGTGGCTGTGTCAGTAGGAAAAGTGTTTTGGCGAAAAGATAATACTACCGTGCAGTCATCTACAAATGCTTTAATTTATTTCAGATCTCCATGATACTTATCAAATCACGATTGACCATGGACTGGCCCAGAATCGCGAATTCAATTTTCAGGTTCTGTACCTCTTTTGTTAAAGTTTGTACAGCAGCAGTTAATTCCTGCAACTGAGTCATCTCTTCTTTCTGCAGGTATCATCGCAATCTCTGAGCAACAGGCCTTACATGAGAAGTGTCACGAGACAGTTAAGTGAAGAGATAAAGTCTGTCTCCCCGAGAAGCCACCTCGCTTCTTTGAGTAGAGCTAGAGGGCTGGGAGACTTCCCAGGGAGCATAGCCCAAAGCAAGGATGAAAATCTTTGCAGGAAAAAACATCCTTGTCAGAAGATCAGGAAGAATTACTTCAGATGGGACGATGATGTCTGCAGGATCTGGTAGGTAACATGTAAGCCAGAGAGTACAAGAAGGATCAGAGATTACGAGATCTAGGCAAACAGGGTAACAGAGATCCATCCAACAGGACAACAGACCGACTCAGAGCACAAACGCAAGAAGAGACAGAGGCTGGTAAGTGGCACGAAGGACAGAGGGAAGAAATATACAGAGCATATGGCAACCTGGAAAGGCAGAGTTGCAGTGCATCGCTTACCCACTTTCTGCTGCATATATGGGTATATCTCAGACTATGATGGGGTCTCGGATGGTGTCCGCCATCTTGGACATCATGACGTCAAACGTTTCAGCAGGGCTCTTGTCCTCTGGCGGCACCATCTTGGAATGGTGTGTGTCCCATACCGACGCCAATACTTCCACAAAAAGACAGATAACTTCCAATCCGCAAAGCAGTAAGGCGAAAGCCTGACACTTGGTATGACACTGCCTCCTCCTGTAACCTCACCCGAACAACTCACACCTTCCTGTTTCCTGGCCTTCATTTTGTCCTCCCTCTTCTGGTTCACCAGGCCAATCCTGCCAGCTCTTCCCAGCCTGAGAGGTGTTATGAACAGTGCAATACATTAACGGGGATCTAAACCATACCCCTTTTGCTTGTGCGGATCCACCATGGGTTGTCAATGGTGGCCCACTGTAGCAACTAATCCAATTAGTGTAATGTCATGCCAGGACAGTTCATAAGTAGGTCTTACAAAGGCCTGACCCCATGGCTTGGCTGCAAATATGAACTGGCCCTGAATGGATTGGAAACAGGGTGCGTAAAACTGCTGTACGTGCTGATCCACAGGCTCACACTGCTGAAGGTCAAGTCTGTCGAGGCTTCGGCTGCTTGCCGTTTGGTGGCACCGTAGCTCACAGCTGTCTCTCTCCGTTCTGCAGTGTATTTTCAATGGCGCTGTGCAGGCTAGTTGTTGTCGTTTTCTACAAGAAACAGGGAAGACTTACCAATATCATGTGAGGAAGGAATTGGGCGTTCAACAGTGGTATTGATCTGTAACCCTTGGTCGTCTTGCCTGTTATCCTATGCATGCCTGTAACGTTCTTATGTTTTTTCCAGTGCCCAGTTACCTCAGGGTTGGGTGACCGATACAAATACAAAATATTGCCCACACACATGTAGGCATTTAGCGAGTGGACAGGAACTGGGGCCCTCCAAACTGCTACTTTCCCCTTCTGAGGTAGGACTTGCTTTGACTTCCACCTTGGTAGGCCTCCCAGTCCAGGCCGAGAGGGGTCCACATACCCCCTTGATAGGGTAAGGCTACTGGCCCTGTCAGAACAGTCTGGGGAATCTGCCCTAAACCTCCAATGGCACCTACTTCACAGAATATCTGTTGGTCCTTATCCTCCATATTCTCGCCCTCTAGCCCAAGACACTGGACTTTGGAAAATGTCCCATTAAACTGGTAATTGTGGTACAAGGATACCAATGCATGCAAACTTTATTACTTTCGCATTCATCACCAGAGTGGAAACAAGCACCTTAATGCAAATTTCTGTATCTTGCATCCCCACCCTCTTTAAACTCCAGAATGAGATGTGGAAGTTAAGGGTGTGGGGTGTGGTGAAGGCTATCCTTGCCTGTTCCAACAAAGATAATGCATTCGTTTGTTTTCTGTGTTTTGATAGCATGGTAGGATCTGTAGTGTTGTGGGAGACCGAAAAGCAGGAAGAAATAGACACAGAGAGGGAATCCTGCAGATGCTGAAAAGGAGAGGAATCGAGGTGAAGTGTGTGGCCGCAAAGCAGATCTTAGCAGGACAAAGATGCTAACCGATGACATACAAGGAGCCTGTAACCAACAGAGAGGAGAAAGAAAGAACTAGGGGAAAGGGGAAACGTGAGGCGCTGTGGCTAAAGCTTGAATGAGGGGCAGAGGAAGATAGTCATGTGCTGAGGTGGCAGAGCTCTGCTGAGGGAGAAAAAGGGAGAGGCCACGAGAGAAAGGGGAAGGAGAGGAGACCAGTGTAGAATGTGAAGCTACATCCATAGACAAAGCAGCTTCGCAGAGTCAGCGTGTGCACAGACGGAGAACTGAGGGGGGAGGCACCCCTGGAGGACAGGTCAGATAGCCCACAACGGAGTCAAGACAAAGGCAGAGGAAGACAACAGAGAAATTACCAGAAGACCTACAAGAGAGGTCTGAGATGCAAATACTGACAATGAATATTCATAATGCAAGCACTGAGAGAAAATACCTGCATGCTGGAACTGACAGGAACTATTCCTAGAACCACTTAGAAAGTGAGCATTTAAGATCTGGCCACTGAGGGAACAGTGCTGTATGCTGGAAGGTGTACGAAAAGGTCCTAGAAACACTGGGAGACAGATTTAAAGCCATTAAGAAACAGAGAGAAACGCAGTATTCTGGGAGAAAGGGTGAGTTCCTGCAACTACCGAAGAGTTGATTGACCATAGGACATTGCATGATGGATCTTTAAGTTAACATTCCCAAAAATACTATACTTTACATTAAAAAAAAAGAAGAAAGTGAACTGCTGCAACACCACAGGACAGGATCAGAGTCACTGACTACTTAGCCAAATGTATAGGACAATAGTTTAACTTTAGTTGTCTGTTGTTAAAATTGTACAATAGGTCACAGGGGCGAGAAGCTGCATACACACGTGCTGCTGAGCAAAGCACCACATGCAATGCCTTCCCTGCCTGGCTGACATATACTGGGTTATCGTAAAGCGGAGGCAAGAACTTTATACACTCCCTCCTTCACGTTCTGGTGGGAAGGTGCTAGAGATGGCATGTTTGAGGATCACTCCATTGGTGGTGGCATGTGCTAAGTGGGCATATACCTGGCGCGCTCAACTGTTCAATGGAAAGACTCTTTATGCATGGGAAACATTTCATTTTAAATTAACTTGTTCAAAAGCTATATGAGAAGCAATGGAAACGTTATCTCTTGAGGAGCACATTTACAACGCACCAATGTAGCACAATGAATGACACTATATCAATCCCACAATATCACTGTTTAAAACCATAGCGAGACACCGTATTAAGGGAGTCAGGGTACACACTCAATCAACTCTGGGTACTGAATAGCTAACTATAATACACTACCTTTCATAATGAGGCGATATGGGTCCCCTTTAGGACCCGCAAGCAACTACACAGGGTGCTAAAGGCGATGTTAAAATTTGAAAAGGGAAAAAACTAACTTTATTGCTCCGCTCGGGTCCTTAACTTGGGCGCGGGCCGTTACTGACATGGTCAGCCGACCGCCTCAGTTCATATCGCCTCATTATGAAAGGTAGTGTGGGAGGGAGCAAGGTAGTCTCAGGGCGAGGGGTGCACAGCTGTGGGGGAGCTCTGAACGCATAAGCGTTCAGAGCTCCCCCAGAGGACTGCAGAGCTCCCCCAAAGAACCAGAGGATTTAGCCCCCCGTTACGAGCTATGTGATTGGCTTCCACCCCTGCCCAGGGTGCTAAAAAGCAATCCTCAGTTGGTTACTGTGATGCCAACCTTCCCATGGTTTTATAAGAACTGGCTTTGAAGTTTCATGTCTTACATCAAACCACTGCAACAAAGAGCGGACAGCACATTTGTAGATACAGGGCCGATCGTGATGGTCGTATGCCCTGCCCAAGATATTATAATAATTATTATAATTACAATAGTAATGTTTTATAATGCGTTTAATACCAAAGAGTTTTCTAAACACGGACCTGGGATTCGAAGCTGTGCTGCTCTGCCTCATCTTGCTTCCAAGACAAGGGCTTTGCCACTGAGATATACTACCCTTCGAATACCACGTATTGTGTGAATGCAAGAAAGTCCAAGGGAAGGTTGATAGGTCTAGACCTAGTCTGTAGTTTCATTTAACTTGGGGAAATGAATGCGGTCAGGAGAAGTCAGTGAAGACCGGTGTGACAAGGGCATAAACAAAATACAGGTTCAGGAAAAGAAACTTTTAACTGCTGATAACAAATAAAACTGGAACAGCTTTAAAGACGGAAGAAGAAAAACGGGTCTTTTGTGTGGCGGTACACATTGAGATACGTACACAGAATTAGTTTGATTCAAATTGAGCATGGTAAACCGATAGCCCTGTGCCACTGTAATGCAACGTCATGTTAAGTGGTATTCTCACCTTTGCCATTTTGACGATCTAACATCATGCTATTCTGCCAAACAAAAAAGAGGGGTGCGTAGGGTACAGGTAGATGCAGGTGCAAAACCTCTGGGGTTGATGAGTGTAGGCCGCAGCGACACAAGCCCTGAGTACTAGTATGATTCTCCTTGGTTTGTGGCAGTGACACTTGAGTATATGTTTATCCGGAAGGGAAACCCAAATTTATTACCTGCAAGTGTTTGGGCACTGGAAGAGATACTGGTGGGAGTGGCAATGTGAGGGAATATGTGATAGAGCTAAGGATGGTGGCAGCTGTGCAGAGGGCAAAGAGCCATTAATGTGATGGGGCTGGTACGGGTGGGAGTCCATGTACGTGGTGTAAAGGTATTAGTAGAATGAAAGGTAAGCCATTCAATTGGTTATGTGATTGGTGGGCTCTAGAGGCATCCTTAGTTGGAGTTTAAGGCTTGGGCTAAACCGGTAAAGTTCTAGCCCAACATGGAGTATGGAGCGCAGGTCCTGATGTGCTGTGATCTGTTAGCATGAGGTGTTCTTACTTTTCTTAATTCAAGATTTGTGATGATCGTTAGGGTGATATCAGGGTCCAATATCTAAAAGGGTTCACACTTGTCGACACAATGTTTACGGGGTTTTACGGTCTTCTCTCATTCGTGGGCATCCCTAAACTGGGTTCACATTTGCCAGTTTAACACAGTTCACTTTGTTTTAACACCTTGCAGGATACTTCCCTCAGCTTTTTCCAGCCCCCGTCTGGCTTTCTCTTAAGCACCAGGCAGGTTTTCTATTAGCCCCCAGTCAGGCCTCACCTTCACTTAGCTTTTTCCAGCCCCCAGTCAGGCTTCCATGTTTTCCTTTTACACTCTGTCAGAGGCATTCGAAACAGCACTACTCTTCCTTCCTTCTTGCCTGACCACTCCAAATACTTTTGTATTGTGGGGCTTGATGTTTCTATAATTAACTTTAGTACATTTCAGGTCTCCCTATGCCGGGCTCAGACCGCTTTAGTTTCTTGCACCTCAGCGTTCCCTTCCCCAGGTTTATTCCACTGGCATCACACTTTTCCTGGATTCACTTTCCATTCCTTCACACAACAGAGTCTTTCCACAATGTGAGAACACCGTGCAGGACCACTCTGCTGATACATGTTCTTCAAAAACAAATATTCAAATAGCTGTTTTGGGTTAGGTTTGTCTCAGACTTCTATCCTTCAACCCCAGCATACGCTCCGAAAAACCAGTCCAAGTAAGGAATGGTCACAACTAAGGAAAGTAAAATCTACTATTTGAAGTGATGGTAGTTCAACAACAAGGGACGCTGATAACAGCGGACAACACACAAGGGGCTGTCCCTCAAAGTGCAAGTCACTTTAAGAAACTGTGAGGTAACCATGGAAAGAAGCACCAACTAGACACTGGAGTATGGATAAAAGCAATCCTGGCCAGATGGAAGACCCACAAGCAGATGACTTTCAAGACTGCGGCCCATATATTATTGACGACAGCGACAGAGTCAAGGCAAGGCAAGAACATGGGAATAAGCACCCATCCCCCTAGACGGCAACAGTGATGAGTGTGAACCCAGATATCGCCTTCGACGAGATTGGCAGCTACCGATCAAGTGAGGGACTATGTATTAGGCAGAATCCTGTGCAGTGCCCTTAGGGACCACTACACACAATTAAGACTACAGGTGGTGATACAAGTTTTACCTTTGGTACAAGCCTGTACTACTATGTCAGAGTGGTAGCAGTGGCTGAGCAGCCAGGCTTATCTCAAGAGTAAATTAGCAGTAGCAGAGATTACACAAAGGGACCACAATTACTGTGACTCAAGCAAACACTGACTCAAGGTTTCAGGTAGAAAAATATAAGTACATTTATATTTAAACCATTTGTTATAAACACAACACTTCTATTAAACTTCAATAAAAACCACACGTTAAATATACTACAACTAACCAATTCACTTTGTACAGTAAGTCTCAAGGTAAGTACCCTGTGTTGGAATGAACCGGTGTTAGGGACAAAAACATGTTACCGCGGATACGATTGCGATCACTTTTTGATAGTTCGGTCTACTAAACAAACGCGTATCCGTGACATGAAATGCTAATGGGGCAAAAACACACTTAGCACCTGAGATACCCAGAGGGAGTTGGAGGAAAAAATCACAGGCAATATTTTGGTTAGGCAGGCAGAATCATGAACAGAGACAGGAGTTCAAAAGTCAAAGGGCTGGAGCCAGGGTCGAAAGACGCCGGGGCCAGTTGCCGAAGATCACACGGTCCGACAGTTCACGATTCAACTGAGCCAAAAGTACTTTGATATTGTCAATGTTCGGAAGCAAAAGTTATAAGAAGGAGGGAAGAAAAGGGCAAGCCTTGGAAATGAAGAAGAAAGGGATTCACCCAGTTTCCTCAACAGAACACAGTACCTTGTTCCAATGGTGCAGCTGGTGCCCTGGCAGTTGTTCCTGTTGGTTTCCCGCAGACCCACGATTCCTGGAACTTCGTCGAGAAGGAGGACGTCTGAAGGGGGTCTGCACCACACAGGGATGAGACCGGCAGCAGCGACACGGAATAAAAGGTGCGCTCCTTAAAAACAGGAGAGGCTCTTCAGGTGGCTATCCGGACCACTACAGCAGTGTGCAGCGATTTCGACCACGGAAGAGGATCCTCTGGCTGTAGAAGATGAGCTGGTTATCCCCACCAAGCTCAAGGGAAGACGACTCCGGACTGGATCTTCTCTGAGTCGTTGAAGGGCAGATAGCTCAGGACTGCAGCAGGGCTTCACCGGGATGGGGTAGTTGCAACAGCCGTCGTTCTCTCCGCTTCTCTTCGGTTCCTTGTAGTTCCAGTGGCGACTCTCTGACTTCTAGCCCAAGAGACCTGCCTTTCATGCGAAAAACCCCCATTCACGCAGCCTGGCTGTCAATCACCCAGCAGGGGGGTTGTCCAGCCCGGACAACTACCCTGGCCAATCATAACAAATTGCGACTTGGGTTTCCTAGGATAACCTGTGCAGGGGGTGACTACACCCCTCCCTCACATTTAGCCCACCTAGACAACCAGGTGCCTTGAGGAGGGCTTCTGGGCAGAAGCCCGCCAAAAGACAGTGAACAAAGAAGGCGAACCTAGTTTGCCACGCAAAGTAAAACACAAGAAGGACTTTAACAAAAAGAAATGGTGAATAAACCCAACCGGAGCCAAGAGAAAGACGATTTGGTCAAGCGGGTTTATGTTCGAGGCTAATATAATAGCCAAGAACAGTACCACGTTTATCTAATATAATCGCGGTAGAAAAGTTAGGGTAGATACCACTGCCATCAGCCAAGACTAAATGTTAAAAGAGCAAAACAATGCTCTAGGAGGTACAGATAAAAGGGGATACAAGTTAACCCTTTCCAGTACTTCATGGAAGATGGGGTGTACTGGATCTGTTGTAGATTGACTAAGTAAAGTTAATGGCAACTTTACCCTCTTCTGGGGGACAGTAGTCGCCTCAGAAATGGAGTCGAGGGAAGTCTCAAAGACAACCCTGTGCCACGGCACTGAAGGGGCTGTGTAATGCACAAAAAGAAGGGGGCTACTGAAGTGGTGTACTTCAGAGTCCACAATCACACAAACAGGTAGAAACACATAGCAAAACCGGGGTAAGAGTGGGGGAAAAGCTCTCACTCTTACCAAGTGGAAAAAAATAAACTCCAGAAGTCCAGCACAGCTGCTGGGGGACTCACTAGGTGAGGGAAATTAGCCATAAATGAGAATTCTCCCTAACACTATGACATCAGCCGCTAGTCGCGAGTAGCGTTACCTGAAGTTAACGCATATCAAAGATGGTCCACTGTGTATTTTGAAAATTTTGTAGGGAAGGTATGTATACATACGACATCCCCTGGCTCCTATAAGATTGAATGTCAACAAATACTAAAGCATGCATGAGTAGGTAATCATTGCTCACTATTATTAAGAGGCCAGCCCCCATGCATGATCAGAGACTCTCAGGAGTCTGTGCTCACAGTTTTCTAAATGAACCGGTCCTACCCCGCCCTCATTACCTGCACTTCTCAACTCCTGAAAGAGAGTACCGGTACGCAACTATGTTGCAAGGTGAAAATGAAAGCTTTTCATTTCACTTTACCACAACTTAAAGGACTAAGGCTTCTGCTGCCTTTGCTGGGGAAATCAGCGCCCTCTCCCTCCTCTGCTCTCTCCTCAAACCGCAGTGCCCATAATGTCTCCTTCTGGGTCTACCCTGCAGAACAAAAGGATAGACAAACATGCATCTACTGGGCTCTCAGCACACTGGGCGCAGAACACTTTTTTGCCAATTGGGCTTCATCGGTTACGATGTGTGTCCTTTGATGGAGCAGGGATTGATTTGGAAAGTCTGGGAAATTACTTTTTTAAGATGTTTCTTTGTTATTAGCAGTGCCTATTCTAATATGTAAATATTTAAGTAATTGGAGTTGTGATGCAAGGTTTTGGACAGAAAACTCGCACGCAGCTCCAGTTCCCTACCGAATGTCTTATTAGACAATGAAAGCTAGCAATACTACACCTCCCATTCTAAAGCTTGGTTTACAGCTATGATAACTGCTAGTTTGATACGCAAAAAAGTAAGTCATTTAATATAGATATTCAACCTTTCTTAACACAATGCATAACAAGAAACTGGAATTTTGTGTGAAAGGATCTCAGATACACTGTTTTGCCAAAGTGTGTGCTCCTTGGCACATAACTTAATCTCACTCAGCATTGCCTGCAAACAGGGTGTGCCTAAAAGGGACCTATGCCCAAGGTGCCGTGCTGAAACGGCTGGCGCCGAAAGTGATGTGCGGAATGTCTGACCTCTGTAGCTTGGAGAGTACCTTGTTGTGAAGTATTATTGTTGTCCTGTTCCACTGGCCATCCATGTGCACTATGGGAATGTTGGTGCTAGTTATGAGTGAGAGCTCAGAGAATGTTGATGGATGTTTGCTGGTCAGAGTTCTGTGAGTGTCAGTTGGGGCCTGTGTGTGGGTGTGGCCGGTGGGTGGTTTCTGTCATGTATATTGCTTAGAGTAACTGGAACCTATGAACGGTAAATATGTCAAAGTTTACCAGGTACATCAAGTGGCTCACAGCTGGTCTGTGTTAGGACACAATCTGCCCACCAGGTCAGGACATGCCGGCACTTCTTTGTTTCCGTTTAAATCACGGCGTGCTCGTCATTAGCAGGCTATATTGGAATTTAAAATGACGAGGAACTAAGAGTAAAAAAGTAATGACGGCATTCTTCGAACAAGTCTGCAATGAACATGCGGTTGTTTGTAACCGAAAGAAACCCGTGTCTCTTGTCATTTCCTTTCCCTCAATTGTAGATGAAAAACCAACCAAGGGGAAAACTACCCAGCGCTTCGAACAAAAGATGACTCAGCCAGCACCTGAAAATATGTCCTACTCCGTCTGCGCCGCGTGCTTCTGAGCTTCCTGCTTTCCCCAAGCCCGTGCAAGCTGCGTTTCCTTCACAAATAAGTTATTACATCAAACTGTGTTCCTACAACCTTGGCTTTTGTCTGGGATCCACGCATTCTTTGGCAGCAGAACAGGCGTTCTAATTACGGCGCGAAGGTATACAAGTGCAATTCATCAAGTGCTAATAGGCGCACCAGCAAGCCGGGCCGCCATTTCCTAACTCTCCGCGAGCCCCGACGCTCCCCAGGCACTCGGACGCTGCAGCTACCGTGCACCGCATGAAATACTGCTGGATTCATCAACATCAAAAGGCATTCATCAAACCCATGGCAAATTAAAATAAATAGTTCCTGGAGAGAAGTACTTCACTGCAACACTTCCCACGGTACATTGCAGGCCACTTGCAAGTCACCCAGTTTATAAACATGTAGCCACTTAGTGAAACGTACGCACTTATTTTTTCACGGGAGTGCATCGTTTATTCTATTGCTGCCTCACTGCTTAAGGCAACATCTACAACTATTTTTCTTCTACCGACTCATGGGCCTCAGTCATCGTTCACCAAGACTTATATTTACGGCCCTTAAACCAATTCAGTAGGGCACTAAATATTTTGCTGACATGTATGAAACGCGAACATTAGACCAGGCGTTTCCAAACTCTTTACTGCTTGGCTCCCTTCAGAAAAAAATATTTTGGAAGGGCCTGAAAATGCTAACTAAAGCAGTCATCCTCCTCCCTTTAAAAAAAAAATCAGCATCACGCGCATCCTCCATCTCGCCTCCCCGCGCTTTGCGAGACCAGCCCTACAGTTTTAAGACCCCCGTCTTAAAATTATAGGATGAGAGAGAAACGGAATAGCGACTGGCAGTGACGCACTGCTCAGCCAACCACATAATGTAGTGTGGCCGTCCATCATGGTGGTTTTACACTAGCACATCCACCCTGTCTCCAAATAAGCAACGATATGGTCTGGCTGGATTCGTTTCAACTACCATTTGAGTGAACCACCCACCTTGCACTGCTATACCGTAGAAAACATTATGTACATCGAAAAGCAGAAACTTGCATTGAGGCTGTTCTGGTGACTTGTTCTTTCTGTTTTCCCCACTTTGCCCAAGAGACTTCCCCCTCTGCTCGGTGGGATCCCTCCCAAAATCCTACTGCAAGAGAGCATATGGCTAAAAGAGCCGAAAGCATGAGTGACAGTAACACAATGCATGCACGAGGCAAGCAATGAGAGGGCACCCAGCACAGATACTTGTATTACATGTGATGAGTCAAGGAAGGAAACGCGACAAGGCCTTTCAGTTGAAATGGGCCTTGCGCCTTAGGGGTGGGCTTTCCATGATGGCAGTCTTGAACACAAAGCAAAGAACAAATTAATTATCCGTGTTAATGTTCTTTCTACTGGATGCTGCTCCCACGGATTCCTCATCTTAGATATATATTCTCCTGCATCGCAGCTGATGGCAAACTTTGTACCAGCAAGGGGAGTCGTGCGCACTGGCGTCAATGGTTATCGACTCGTCTTCATGATCGGATGTGACGTTGATGCAGATCCAAATGGCGCGGTTGCCCCCACGCCCCCACCCCTTGAACCTGGTTGTGGCCTTAGTATTAGAGACAAAAGTAACTGTAAAAGTTAAAGGAGAGTCATTATAGTTATTAGGGAGCTCCTTAACCGTGGGGTAGGCTGGGGAGGGAGTTGGGGGGCAGTGAGGAATCCATGGGAGGAACATTACCAGGAGTAAGTCAATGCTTCTTCTAATGGATGGTGCCCTGCCACAGATTTATCATCTCAGCTAGACTCCCAAAGCAGTAAGACCATTACGAAGGAAGGAGTGAACTCCATGCCAATTATGCCACCACTTGTTGGAGGACAGCCCTGCCGAAATGAGTCTCATTGGAGGATACTGTGTCAAGCAGTAGTGTTTTGTGAACGTGTAAATGGAGGACCAGGTCACGGCCTGACAGATATTCTTTAGCAGAGCAGAGTTAGATTCCACACCCAAGGCATTTAGAAACAGAAAACACTATCCATCTAGAGATGAACAATAAGTGTATAGGTATAGGTAATGGTCCCTAAAATGTGCGCTGTGATCACTGAACCCTTAGATTGTGGCCGGCTGCGAACATGATTGGCGTGACGCGCTCAGCCCATAAATATTGATTGTTACATATTACTGCTAGTATATCAAAATGCTACAGATGCAACTTGGATTCATATATTGTAATTTATTTAATGTCTTCAATAGAGAAGGATGTCAACTGACACGCGTTTTGAAAGAAGTCGTTTTCAAGGCAGTCATCCAATGCTGTACAGTCTGCATGGATAGGCTTGTTCTTTCTCAAGCACAGTCTTTCCTAGTTGAATGATCACCACAATGTCGTCACATTTTGTTTTTCCAATGTTTAAGGGGTTCAATCCTCTAAATGTGTGCCCCTAACTGGTGTTAAGGCGTGTATTCCTTTAATTTCATCTCCTTGGTTAAATCCAGATAGGCGGATGGATATTCGTTATATAATAACCCGATGGTTATGAAATGTTGCGAGTGCTCAATCACTGTAGGCGCGCGTACAGGGATCGAGCCCTCGCAACAGTTAGGGGCGCACATTTAGAGGATTGAACCATCAATATTTATGGGCAGAACGAATCACGCCAATCATGTACTTTTAAAAATCCATCTAGAGATGGTTTGCTTTGTTATTTCTTTGCCCGTTTTTCATACCAGTATATCCAATGAATAGCTGATCTTCCAGACTGAATTGGCTTGTTCTGGTGATATAACAACTCGGAGCCCTCTCAGGGCGAGCTTATGCAGCCTTTTTTGCTCCTTGGATGGATGGTTGAGGAGGTAGAGGAGGTGATAGAAGGCTAGCAAACAAACGGTCTGTGACAGGTGATCTGCCAATCGGAAGGAACGAGGGACGCACTCTCGGAGTCACCTTGTCTGTGGTAAAGATAAAGTGGCTTACATGACAGGACCTGCAATCGGCTCACTCTTTGAACTGAGCAGATAGAGACCAAAAAGGTAGTTTTCCAAGATAGCTGCCTCAGAAGACGGGAATGCAACAGCTCAAAAGGAGAAGCCATAAGAAATGTTAACACCAAGTTTGAGTCTCATGCCAGAACCACGAAGGGGGTTGGAGGGAAGGTTTTAGGCCTTTCAAAAATGTAACCACTAAGGGGATCTGGCGTGCGATTGAAGATCGAAAGTGCCTCTAAATAGCCCTTGATGGTGGTGACCTGCGGGCCTTGTCTTGCAAAATGAATAAGAAAAGACAACACCTTTGAGGTGTCACATAAAAAGGGATCCACATCCTGTGCTCTACACCAGCTGCAGAATGTTTTCCAATGGCAACAGTATAGAGCGTTAGTTGCTGGCCTTCTGGCTGAAAGAAATACCTCCAACACGTCTTCCAGAAGGTGCCAATCCCTGTACCTTAGCCTGTCAGAAACCAGGCATGCAAGTTGAGCGGGTGTGTGCTCGGGTGAAGAACCAGCCCCACCCTCCTGAGAGAGGAGATTTGGCCTCCGGGGAAGACTATGGGGAGGACATATGGCAATATGGCCATATCTAGAAGGTTTAGGTACCACGTCCCCCTGGCCCAGTCCGGGGAAATCAGGATCATGGTTGCTCCATACCTCTTCAACCACCTGATCACTTGAGGTATGATGGGAATCGGTGGAAACGCATACAGGAGCCGAAAGTTGCAGTTCACCACCAATGCATCCCCCAGTCAGTGGTCGAAGTGGGCAGAAGTGGTTAGGAGCGGTGCTCCTCTACTTTCAAATTAGGGTTTACTGTTCCTATACTTTTATTTTAAAAATAAACGTTTCTGGAAAGGTTTTGTTTTAAAATGAATGTGTAGGAAGAAGTTGAAAGGTGCACTTCAACAGCAGGCCCATTTGTTTTGAGGTTTGTATTGTGCAGGGGAGGTGGTGTGGCAACAGGGTTTGTGGGGAGCAGGGACAGGCCAGCAGCCCACACATTTAAAATCCAAATCGTTGAAGGTCACTGGATTGACGGTAAGCCAAGAAAACCCGTCATAAACTGTAGTACAAAAATGCAAAGGAATGCAAGAAACTCCAGGACATTGCGCCCATTAGACTGAAAGCGTTTTTATTATCAAATCTCCAGGTTCGCCCTCTAATGATAACACGTGTTTTGGCCCTTACCGGCCTTTCTCAAATCAGGGCTAGTCGTAGTACTTTGACATTCAAACTATTCTGATATAAAATATTATAATAAGGACAACACAGAATTTATAGGTGGCTTACCGTCAATCCAGTGACCTGCGACGATTTGGATTTTAAATGTGTGGAATTAGGGGGTTCCTCTTCCCATTCCACATTGGATCAACATACTTAAAGTAGCACAAATATTTGAGGCTTAAGTGTGAACCATGAGTCGCTGAACAGACCAGCTGTACTAATAAACCTGGCTTCATTTAAATTATGTTCGCTGCTGGCCTGTCCCTGCTCCCAACAAAACCTGTTGCCACGCCCCCTCCCATGCACAATACAAACCTCAAAACGAATGGGCCTCCTGTTGAAGTGCACCTTTCAACTTCTTCCTACACATTCATTTTCCTGAATGTTCCCTGTTCCCATTCCACATTGGATCAACATACTTAAAGTAGCACAAATTTTGGAGGCTTAAGTGTGAACCAGGAGTCGCCGAACAGACCAGCTGTACCAATAAGCCTGGCTTCATTTAAAATTTGTGACCTTACAGCTTGGCAATCAGGCAGACCGACCTATTTATAATACCATAATGGCAGCATATCTCAAAAACCGAGAGGAAGAAACAAAGAACCTTTTTACCAAAAAGGGTGACATGACACATGCATTCTCCAATTTAAAGAAGCGACAAGAGGATCTTTGTACTAAATTCATTTGCTTGGAAAGGATATCTAAAAAAGAAATAGATAGATATTGGGAAAAAGTCTCTTTAGAAAACTATGTCAAGAATGATCAAGTACCGCGTGGCCTCGGAATCCTCATTTTTCCTAATTTCAACAACAGTGAAGACAATGATTTGGCTGAAGCATGGGAGGCAAATCTTAGCAACAGCTCTATGAAAATGATGGAATTGTTGATCGAGCATGCTACAAGAGAACATAAGAGCAATAGAAGGGATTGAGGCCTTTAAGAAGGAAATCAATGAGATGAAATCCAATGAGGAGACGAAACTTAAGAATTATAAAAAAATGTATGATATTTTGCAAATATACCAAGATGAAGGTAAAATCAGAAAACTAAGGACAAGCTATCGAGATGATCGTGATTATAAAGAAGACAGAGTGTATAGATTCCAAACAAAATACGATAGTTACACAAAATCACCTTCAAGAAGCTCTACGCCCAATACATCATTCGTGAGTTCTGAAGTCGACTCAGAACCGGAAACTGTCGATGCTGAGACTTCACAAGCTAAACAGGATACATGAATCAGATCAAACGGTACAAAAAGGGTAATAGAAACCCAACGCAAAAAACAGTCCGTTTTCAGTTACCATCAACGGTGAACACACCTATCCCACCTCAAGGAGGAGAGGAAGGAGGGGGGGTGCCAACAGCGGAGTTCAAGACACTACAATAGAAAACAGAAGACAGACGAGGGCCAGCTGGAAGGAAAGCAACAGAAGCAAATAAACAAGCACCTGGTATTGAATCTCTCTACAAGACCTATCTCTGAGGATGAAAGAAGGTTACTCAACAAAGGATCGTCATTTGCACCAGCCAGAAGGCTTAATAATATTGATATACACATTGACCTGTTCAAATTCATACGTGAATTGAGGTTAAAAAAATTCTTTACCACTAAAGCACCTGGGAACCATCGAGCCAAAGAAGTATCAACACCTATTAGTGATTTAACAATGCAGGATATAGAGGACACCTTCATCCTAAGATCTTTGATTGAAGATGAAAACCTTGAGATGCATAACTTACTCTATGAACTAAGGATCAAACCAGATCTTTTGAGTACCAAAGAATTAAAAACGAAATCAAAATTCAATCCACAACTGTCATCGGACAGTACCATTGATACCTTTTATAGAGCAGTTACACAAGATCTATTTAACCTATTTCAGCGTATGACTCATGACCATAGTCGGATGCCATATGATAAAGACAATCTAAATAAGGGAGAAAGAAAAGCCTTAAAGACCCTTTCCGAGGATACCTCAATAGTTATAAAGTAGGCTGATAAAGGAGGTAATATCGTGGTAATGGATAGAGAAGATTATTTATGCATGGCCTCCAATCACCTATCAACACCAGGATGCTATAGAAAACTCAATTTGTCAGATCGTCAAATAATTCTCAACCAAATTGGGGAATCAATACTGAGCTGGCATAGAAAGGGCCTTATCACAGATGAAGAACAATCCTACTTTATCACAAAAAATCCCGTAACGCCAAGCATGTACTTCCTACCCAAGATCCATAAACACTATCACACCATACCTGAGGGCCATCCAATCCTAAGTGGTATTGGTTGGGTCTCGGAAAACCTATCAGAACACCTGGATGATATATTGAAACCACATGCTACTCTAGTAAAATCTTACTCACGGGACTCTTCCAGCCTTATCCGTATACTTCAAACGTTTGTCTGGCAGCATTCCTTCATACTGGCCACTTTGGATGTCAAGGCGTTATACACGTCAATACAACACAAATGGGCACTGGCCTCTATCGATCAGACCTTTAGAAATGACTCTGCATCTTATTATCTTCAAATTGACATGTTGAAAGAAAATTTGCAAATAACTTTGGATTCTAATCTGTTCATCTTTAATAATTGTCTATATCAACAACTGAAAGGAGTGGCTATGGGGACCAAGTATGCTCCATCACTAGCCAACATCTTTATGGGGATGTTGGAAGAATATACGGTGTATCAGGACCCAGCATTCAAGGATAAAATCAAACTCTGGATAAACACATAGACGATATTATTTTGATTTGGCAAGGCTCTGACATTTCATTTCAAGAATTTACTGATAGACTGAACCAGAACCAATTTGGGATTGAATTTACCGGAGAACATAATGCTACACTAATTCATTTCTTAGATCTCACTATCCGTGTACAGAATTACCATCTAGAGACTTGGACTTTTCACAAACCAACCGAAGTGAACTCAGTTCTACACGTGCACAGTTGCCATCAACGCTCAACGATTCATAACATTCCCCGGGGAGAATATATTCGAGCAAGTCACAACTGCAAATATGACCAGAAATTCAAACAAGAGTGTAAACTCCTGAGGAACCGTTTCAAGAAAAGAGGTTACCCTAATAAATGTTTGCAAAAAGATTTTGAGAAAACTAAGAATCTAAAACAGGATGAGACACTGACCCCTAAGAATATATCGGAGGAAAAACAGATGAAATTAATGTGTATAACTAAATTCAATAAAGATCATGAACTAATCAGAAAAACGCTACAAAAACATTGGTACTTATTACAGTTGGATGAACATTTGTGTAAATTCATTGATTATAGACCAACAATCATTTTCAAAAAAGCCAGCACTCTCAAAACAATCTTTTGTCCGTCATTGTTACCAGACCTAGCAAAAGAGAACGTTTTTAGGAAATGTGATTTCTGCACGTTGTGCAAATTTGCGGGTGATAAAACTAAAGAACTTGAGGGTCAGAATGGAAAATTGTTCACGATTAGACATATGATAAATTGTAGAACAATGTATGTCGTCTATGCCATCAAATGCACTTGTAAAAAACTGTACATAGGTAGTACCAAAAGAGAAATTAGGATAAGAATGCAAGAGCATTTGGCGAAAATTGGAATTCAGTACCTGTCCCTGAGACTAGCTGCACATTGGCAAAAGAATCACCGGATGGATGACAAAGCAAACATTCAAGTAATCGGTTTACAACACATTACAATGAATAAAATGGGCGGAGACCGAGCAAAATCTTTACGCCAAGCAGAAGCAAGACTAATTTGCTTTTTCCATACAACTGTACTTGGGTTGAATTTGGACACCGAAATGGCATTGTTTCTATAGAACGTAGATGTAGTTCTAGTAGTGTGCTGTACTACCTAATTAGATACATCACCATAGGTATTTGAATCATATCGGATTGTTGCTAATGTCATACTGCTACTTTGGACACCGAAATGGCATAGTTTCTATAGAATGTAGATGTAAACAGTTCTAGTAGTGTGCTATACTACCTAATTAGATACATCACCATATGTATAGGTATTTGAATCATATGGGATTTATTGCTACTTTTTACAAGCTTATCTGGAACATAATTGAGTTTAGAGAAAAACACCGAGAGTGTTAATGACCTTTCTGAATTTCTAATCGTTATACATCCCCATTACACTCCTTAGGTTTCTTGAAAAGACACGCTAATGCTTATATAAGATATTGCATTGAAAAGGTATAGACAGCCAAATACCATTGGAGTGGATATACCTTTAATAATCCATGAGTGTAGTCTGGTTACTATAACAAGCGACACGACTTTGTAACTGAACACACATCCGTAACAGTGTGGTTCCATAAATCTAATGGCTTCATATTACGTATTCGAATGCATTTTATTGCAGTGAGACTCACTTCATCCATTCAGTCCCTTGTTAAACTCAGGAATTTGCGTGCCAGTCGCCTAGCAACACTGTGCAGCGGCGGACTTGGCTACACGTCACCTTGGGAACGACCTAACAAATAGTCCCAAGATGGCGCCCGCTTTCTTAGTAATTGGACGAAGCCAACGCGTATGACTGGAGTTCCACTGAGTAAGTGCATTTTTATGCACGCGCATTGTATAACTTTGGTTGCATTCAAATCAGAATTTAGGTCAATTGAGTGCTACATTTTAAATTTATGTCAGCATACGATTATGAAAATCGAGCGCAGTGAACACGGTAGATCGCACACTGGAATTTCACTGAGTAAGTGTGCTTTTATACGCGCGCATTGTATAACCTTGGTTGCATTCACATCAGAACTTATGTTAATTGAGTGCTACATTTTAAATCTATGTCAGCATACGATACGAAAATCGAGCGCAGTGAACACGATAGATCGCACACCTAACTAGCCTGACCTAGGACTTGTATGGTCTATAATAATTTACATAATACGTCCCACCTAATGGTCATGGTACGTTCCTAGTGCTCTTGATACAATGACATAACACAATGTGTGGATTACAATATTGGGACTAATGGGTTCTCTCATAATTATCTTTGCACTAGATAATATGTAGATGGGATTTGACCCATTACATACAACCCGCCTAAGAGGAAGTAATGACCACCCGTGTGGGTAATTCATTACGATTTGGAGTTATGGTTCTAATTAGTTACTTTGGATTCACACGACCGTGACTAATGAAAATATTCTTGTTTCTGTGTGTTTGTTTGTCCATCCCCTTTTTCTCTCTTACCCTCCCAAACATTTTGGAATTTATCGGGCGTTCAAATATCTCCTTGTTTTGTTGTTTATTATTATGCACCCGTACCAATGTCAAAAATCTTTTTTCTTTCTCTTCTCATGGCAGCTTTGGGTTACACATGAATATGGATTAATATTAATTTGCATTTGTACAACTTAATACATGAATGTTCATTTGATTACAGTTTATGCTCGTCTGGCATTGGATATATGGGCCACCTATAAATTATGTGTTGTGCTTATTATAATATTTTATATCAGAATAGTTTGAATGTCAAAGTACTACGACTAGCCCTGATTTGAGAAAGGCTGGTAAGGGCCGAAACACGCGTTATGATTAGAGAGGGCGAACCTGGAGATTTGATAATAAAAACGCTTTCAGTCTAATGGGCGCAATGTCCTGGAGTTTCTTGCATTCCTTTGCATTTTTGTACTACAGCAGCGAACATAGTCCCACTACTTCTTTACGTACACTTTCACCACTGTCCCCAGTGCTCCTCTCGGGGGAAATTCGCCGGAGCAGAAGAATTTGCACTTCCTGATCACACTTGAGATGAACAGATCCACTTGAGGGGTTCTCAAGAAGCCAAATATCTCAAGAAGAACTTACTGGCACAGTTTCCACTTGTGGGAGACCAATCCCTGCCTGCTGAGGACATCTGCTGTCGTATTCTCCTTCCCGGCGGGGTGAATTACCGACAGGGAGATCTTGTTCTGTAATTCCGAGAACCAGAGCTGCATCCTCTGTCTGCACAGGGGAAGTGATCCATCACCACCTCTCATGTTGATTTAGTGCATGGCCACTGTGTTGTTCGTCATGATCGTCCACAGAATAGCGTGCAAAAAGGACATCAGCACCAGTCTGATTGCCCTAAGCTCCAACAGGTTTATGTAAAGTTCTGCCAGGGACCATAACCCCCTCGCCGTCAGCTCGTTCAGGTGAGCACCCCAGCCTTTTAGAGATGCGCGCATCATTATCGTCGTGTCTGGCCATGGTTGCCAAAACAGTTCTACAGCAATCACGCTCTCTGTGCAAGTCCACAACTGGAAATCCTGAGTGACTTTGCTAGGGACTTGAATCAAGTCCATCATACTGCCAGAGAACTGCAACCATTGAGATATGAGGGTTCATTGGAGCAAACTCATTCTCAATCATCCCTTTGGAACTACGAAAATGCAGGATGCCATGAGGCCGAACAACCGTAGGAAGTCCAGGGCTGGCAGATATTGGGCGTTCTGGAACTTGGTGACTATCTGCAGGATGTGTAGAGCCCTCTCTTCAGGAGGGATAAGCCTTGCCTGAGGTAGAATCCAGGATCGCTCCGATAAATTGGAGCATTTGAGAACGTGTCAGTTGAGACATCTTTAAATTGAGGGAGAACCCCAGCTTGTGCAGGAGGTGGCAGGTGCAGTTGAGATGATCCAGGACTTGATCCTGAGACCGTGCCCTGATTAACCAATCGTCCAGGTAAGAAAAGGTGTGCATCCATCCTTTGCTGAGAATGGCTGCCACTACCACCAACAGCGCGGTGAAGGGTTCATAGTGACATTTTCAAATGTAACATTTTCGAAATGCCATTTTTTCAACACCAAATGGGGCAAAAAAAATTAGAATTCTTTTTTTATTTTATTTTTTTAAAAGGGGTGGTTCCTCCAACCCCCCTTTTTTTATAGACACTTTTTTAAAACTAACGAAACCAAAATAAAACATAAAATAAAAATAAAACCATTCGGAATTTTTTTTCAGCATTTTTGTTTCGATAAAATGGCATTTTAGAAAATATATCTGGATAACGCAGTGAAGACCCTCTGGGCGGAGATAAGCCCGAAAGGCAGAACTCAAAACTGTGTTGCTTACGACGAACCTCAGGTACCTCCTGTGCTTTGGATGGATCGGCACATGGAAGTAAGCATCCTACAGTTCCAGGGACACCAACTAATCCTGAATTGCTAGGGCCTGGAGGATCTGCGAGGGTGATACCACCTTGACCGTGTCCTTCCTGAGAAACTTGTTGAAAAATCTCGGGTCCAAAATGGGTCACAGACTGCTGTCCTCCTTTGGGACCAAAAAATAGTGGGAGTACCACCCACTGTTACTTTCCTGTACAGGCACCAACTCTATGGCACCCTTCTCCAGAAGAGAGGAAACCTCTTTCAGGAGCAATGGGTCTGGTACAGGAGGTGGTCTGACCAGAGGGGGGGCAATCTGGAGGGTGCTTTCAAAAGGGGAGGCAGTAACCCTGAGCGACTACCTCAAGTAACCATGCATCTGAAGTAATGGTGCACAATTCTTGCAAATGGTGTGACGGATGCCCCCTACCAGTGTTGCTGGGCAGAAGTCTTTAAAGAGCATCTGCGGCAGGGGCTGCACTGAAAGGGAGAGATGCAGAAGTTGTTTGTGCCTTAGCTCCTCTAACTCTGGAAGGTCGAGTGAAGCGTCTCTGACCTTGGCAGGAGGCAGGTTTCTTCCCTTTCTATTAACAATTGTAGTAACAAAAGGGCTTGCCCTTCCCTGCCCTTCCATTGGGTTGAAGGCTGAGCTGGTGGCCTTACTGCCGTCCCTAAAGACTTTTCCGCAGCATTGGAAGCCTGTAATCTTTCAAGGCTGTCATCTGTCTTTCGACCAAAATGTTGTGTACCGCCAAAAGGCTTGTCAAGAAGTTTTGCTTGGATGGCCTGCGCAAACCCTGAACTTGCTGCCATAGATCCTCCAACACAGTCTACTGTGTCGAGTTCTGACATCTTCCATGATGTTAAGGAAACCTTTCCTCATTTCCCCCTCAGAGATGTGCTCTGCTGCCTCAGCTATAAGAGACCATAAGGTGTGTGTATATTTGGACAGTGCACACAAAGCATCAACAGCTTTTAGTGCCATGCTGCCAGAGGCGAAAGCGTTCTTAGCCAGAGCGTCATACCGTTTGTCATCCCTGTCAGGCAGTAAAGAGACCTTGTTGCCAGCAGACACAGCTTGTACTACCAGACTATCATGAGCTGGATTGCTTGGTAAGGAATTCTGGATCAGACAAGTGTGGTCTGTATTTCTTTGCAAAATCCTAGTGGGCTGCTGGCCCCGAGCAGGGACACTTCCATAGCTCCATGAGGGAATTTATGATGGCATTATGCAAGGAAAGGCCAGGTTACACAGTTGTATCCTTGTCCTGAATGTCTGTTAAGCCACATTCTGTGGTTTCACCTGCAGGGGGCCCGCAACCTAAAGCATCAATCACCTTTACCATAATTTTCCTGTATGCCCCATTAGAGTGGATTCGAGGATCGCCTGGTGGCGATTCCAACACAGAAGAGATTTCCAAACCACTTACGAAGTGCAGGGCAAAGGCCAGAGCAGATAACCTCTTTTCCTCCTTCTGAAACCCTCCAGGCTGTCGAGAAAGACCCCTAGGCTCAAACCCGAAAGGAACCGGTTTGTCATCCTCATCGAAAATGTCCTGGAAAGAGGACATAAAATCCCTCCTAGACTTTGGGGCAAATCTAGTCGAGGGATCTTCGACTGACATTGATGAACATATTTTTCGTGCCAACAGAGCAAATAACTTTATGGCTGCCAATGGCATTCGTGGAGCCAACAATCCTTGAATCGAGGATTTCACCGGTCTTTGGCTCTCTGGCGCATGAGGTGGTTGGTGAACAGAGTTCCTACCGGTCTTGTTGGGCACATTGGGCTCGATGGTCTTTTTCCCCAGACGAAGAGAGAACTGGTGGGCCAGCTACGTCAAAGACCTGCATCATTTTGATGCAAAATTCTTCCCACTACACCAAGGAAGATTTAGATGGGACACCTACCTGTCTTTCTGGACATCAGTTTGTTAACGAATGCCACCTCCTTTTCTTCTTCTATGAGGAATAAAAGTAATGATGGGAGTCGCTCCTCGAATGAGATCTTTTGCAGTGCTTTTACGACCATTTTATTTCTTTCTCTAGGGATTTATCTGCCGTGGAGCTTTTGCCTTCATCGGGTCTGTGCTTAGAAGGTGTCATACTTGGCGACTTTGAAGACGAACGACCCAAGGCCAATTTGGAGGCTCTCTCCTTTAAGGCTTCAGTTGTCATAACTTGACACAGCCGCAATCCGCCACAATATGGTCGGAACCGAGGCACCACAGACAAATTCGGTGTAGATCGGTGAGCAACATTTTAGTGCCATAATTACTACAGTTTTTTAAACCCAAGGGTTTCAGAGTAGACATGGTGAAGAACATCTATATAAATTCAAAGGATTTTTTTTATTTTTTAAAACAAGTGTGTCAGAGAATTTTTTCAGAGGTGAAGTTCTTGAGTAGCGTGCTGGGCATTATTATTATTATCAAGGTACTTATTGAGCAAGAAACAACAGAACACTTTATTTATTGTTTGCTTGTTAGGTGCTTATACAATAAGAAAATAATGTAAGTGCCCACAGGGCAGAGAGGGAAATACATTATAACACAATATTAAGAGCAGAGGGGGAAGAGGGAGAGGGACGAACCTACTAAGCCTTGTGAGTATTCAGAACGTGCAAGTGCAGAGAGGAAGAGGGAAGAGTGAGTAAGTGCTGGGGAGTCCGAGCTCATGGGTGAGCCATGGACGAAGTGCTAGGAATAATGTGTGCTACACATTCTAGGGCCATGGGAGGTGTAAGTGCAAGTCCCCAAAGCGGAGGGTGTGCAGATGCAAAGGGCTGTGGCTAGACAGGAGCTGGGAAGAATTGGTGTGAGAGGTCAAGGCCCCGAATATGCATAAGGGCCAAAGACACAGATTCAGTAACTGTGGGATTAGCAGACAAGAGAAGGAGGGAAGGAGGAGGAAAAGAGGAAAGTCTTAAGTAGTTTCCGGAATTTGAGAATATCCTGCTCAAGGAGGGAGCCCGCAGAGGAAAGTGAGTGACGCCCTACCCTTGGTTTAGCAAAACGCTTAACACATAAGAGTTGTTGCCAGAGGAGCAAAGTGGTCTAGAGGGAGAGTATTTAGTGAGATAAAGTTGAAGATAGTGTGGTCCCCTGGCCCAGACAGCCTTGTGGATGATGCAGAGGGATTTGAATTTAATCTGTGCAGCAACCCGAGTCAGTGAAGACTTAAATGCAGGAGAGATGTGGCCAAGGATAAATCTCGCTGCCCTATTCTGGATAAGCTGAAGGAGCCGCAGAGTGGAAGATGGAAGATAAAAAAGGAAGCTGTTACAGTAGTCAAGTCTAGAGAGAACCAGGGCTTGAGTCACATTGAGCCTCTGAGGGAAAGTGAGAAAAGGTAGAATTCCTTTGAGAAGACAGAGCTGATAGTTGGACATCTTGGTAATGTCCTCAGTGTGAGGGAGGAAGGAGAGAGAGGAGTCAAAGATGACTCCAAGCTTTCTGGCTTCAGTTGAAGGCACAGGGGGAGAGCACAAAGAGGAAATGCAAGTGAGGGGAAGAAGGAGGGAGCAGGGATCCAAGTGGGAAGGATTTCAGTTTTACAGGCTCTGTGGCAGAGATCATTGGAGGCGCACCAGGACTGGATGGCAGATAGGCAATGAGGGATGATGGAGGGTGCAAGAAGGTCAGCAGGGAGTCTGAAGAAGAGCTCTGTGTCATCTGGGTAACACTGGAAGTTGGAGGAGAAGGATGAGATGATGCATGCAAGGAGAGCAAGGTAGATGTTAAAGAGCCAGGGGAGAGTTTAGAGCCCTGGGGGATACCACAGGTGGATATGGAAGTAGGAGAGGAGTACGGGCCCAGGATGACTTGGGAAGAGCGGTTAGTGAGGAAAGATGACAGCCAATCCAGTGCCCATTCCGAGACACCAAGTGTATCAGGAGCCTTTGTTTGAGGATGGAATGGTTAACTGTGTCAAAGCCAGAGGAGAGATTGAAAAGGATAAGGACAACTGGGGAATTGGAGTCCAGAGATACAAGCAGTTCTTCACAGGAGTTCAGAAGAGCAGGTTCCGTGCCTTTTTGATGCTCGTAATCGAGATTGATGGTTGTGGAGACCACCAACAAGTTCTGCGTGAGAGTTAAGTTGGGGCAAGGCCAGCTTCTCAAGTAACTTCCCCAGGAAGGGGGTGATGGAGATAGGGCAATAGCTGGCAAGGCAGGCAGGGTCAGAGGAAGGTTTTTCAGGAGTGGGTGCACAAGGGAGTGCTTAAGGGGGAGGGAAAAGATCCAGTGATAAAAGAGTGATTGCAGAAACCAGCGAGAGCAGGGGCAAGAGAGCCAATGTTATCCTTGATGGTCCTGGATGAGCAAGGGGAGACCTGTTTAGAAGAGACCTTCATGGAGCGGACAACTGTGGTAATTTCCTCACAGGCACGATGTGTGAGGAATCACCCTCGTGGACCTGGTGGCGAGACCGGGGTTCAGTTGAGCGCGTAGTGTAGCCGTAGAAATCTTCCTGACAATGCAACTCCCAATAGTACCAAAGGACTGTTTGGAAGGGGAATTGCCCGGAAGATTATGGTGAGTCGGAACACAGCTGCCTAGACAGAGAACACAGTGTCAGGAGTTTTGTTCACGAAGCAAACAAGAGAAAAAACAATAACTGAGCAAACCAAAGTACTCACGTAAAGTGATACCTCTGGGCAATGATAGCAAGTCAAACTGAGCGGAAGGCCAGAGATATCCAGGAAACCAGTCTTGGTGCTTGTCCGTGAAATGTTCCACCAGTGGAAGTGGAAACCCAGAAGAAATAGGAAGTCCGTCCGAGGAGCGTGGTTCCAAAAGAAGGACAATCCAACCTAAACCTGTACCCGCCGGCACGCGGACGCCTATAGGGAAATGGAAGTCCGTGACAAGTTCCCAAAGTAAATGTGTTCCTTGTGACAAGTTCCCAAAGTGATGCGTTCCGTGTGACGAGTCCCAAAAAGAGTTCCTTTCTGGATGAAGAGGAGAGTTTGTGCTTGCAAAAGGACCGTGGACAAAACAGATGATTGATTCTGTGTATCAGGACGTGCAGAAAGGGAGTTCCGAGGCGACAAGACAGAAAAAACGTAAGACTAGAGGGATGGTCGTTCGTTGCGAAGTCAAAGATTACCAGGTATAAAGTACAAGGCCACGGGTGTCCAATATCAATCCGTAAGGCAAAACAAGGTCGAGGTTCAAGGCAAGAGGTAACAACAAGAATAGAGCTCCAAAATGGCAAAATTCAGAAGCAGCGTTCTACGGTCAGGGCGGAGCTTTATACAGAGTCACGTGACCGCGAGGGGAACGTTGCACACGCCCTAGTCGTGCACGTACTTGCTCAGGCAACCAGTGTTTCCAAGGCAACCCCCAGCGTTGTCTGAGGGTTTGGAAACGTGAGGAGAAACACTTCGGCTCCAAAGATCTCGGGGATTCGGGACTTGCATGTTTGGCATAACATTTGGCGGTACGGGGAGCTGGTTTCATGACACAATGCTGCACGTTAATGATGACAGACACAGTGGTGTTCACTTCACAGGCCCAACTTCCAACTTATACCCTAAACAAAGTGTGATCAACATCTTTGGAGACGTGCCTGAACTAGGACAACAGTTCACGGGACATTGGTCAGATTGAATTCATCTCCGACAAGGTCTCCTCGGTAATTAGACTCTGGATCCCGTCAGGTGTTGTGCTTAATACAATTTGGTATGGGGTTTTTAGTTGCACAAACCCAGAAAGATACACCTCCAGATCGATTCAAAGGGTGCCGATATTAAACACTAGACCGAGCATTTCTCAGACACACGCCAGTTACATTAACCACCAGCCCTCCCCGTCACTCTTTTCTTAGCCTTGCCAGCTGGAATAGGCGAGGCCATTCCCATCTACAGGCCTCTCTTCGCGTTCTTTTGGTTACCTATGACATCTTGGCGTTCCAAGAAATGTGGCTCTCTGTTCCTCCCATTTGGGACAACTATGACACGATTCTTCTACCTGCAATTAAACACGAGAAAGGCCACCCTTTGTCGGGTTTGCTCATCGCAGTGAATAAGAAATGTGGCTCACTGGGACTCAGTAGGTTCATTCCTACAACTGGTTCGCATTGAATGCCCACAGCATGTCATTGCGTTGATAAACATATACCGCAATCCAGCTGGCCTCACAAATCACGCCTTTTACTGAGGTCTGGATAAACTTCTTGAGTTAATCATGTTCTGCCCCGAGATCACTGACAGTAGTTGTTGGCGACATAAACTTAGATTGTCTGTCTGCCAGGAATGTTGGACTTTGTAACCAAGCTAATCAATGGGCCTCCTTCATGACAGACAGACATTTTCTCATGGTTATTGGTGCTGTCAAGGGAGACATCCCGGCCAAACCCACTTGGCAGAGGGCCTCCTCGACAAGCATCATTGACTACATTTTTGTCGCCCACACTCTTTTCAAACACGTGAGGACCTTCAACGTCATATCACAACCAAACAGTGATCATAACCTTTTGTCGGCATGCTTCAATTGGAGCACTACTCCCACTGAGAAATTGTGGATGACATAATCTGTATCAATTAACAACGCTAGATCTCATCTTCATTGGTCTAAACATACTTTAGGAGTCTTTGATAGAGCAGTTGACCGGAATAGTGTCCGCCCATGCCCAATATCATACACGAAACTTCTGAACTCTTTTCTTCGACCCATTCTTGTCATTGGCGGTCAAAGATCCAAGCACCTGCACACTTTCGATCCCGGAGTTCAATCTAGGAAAGCTATCGTTATCAGCGCAGACTAATTATTAAATCTAGCAAAGAGTGTCCAAAATCAGCTCTTAACTCTCTCCGATGTAAATATCGGCATTGAACTAGAGTGCATAAAGCCCAACAATATCATAGGGACAACGAGCAAATGCTTCAAGTTTTAGCCACCAAAAATTCTGCGGCAACGTGGGTCTTTCTCAACCGTTGTACCAATCCACTTCAGTCAGTTTCACGAGTTAATTCTGTTAATGAACAACAATGGCTAGTTCACTTCACTGCTCTATACACTGATGTTGACTTCGATCTGTATAATCCGGTCACCAATACAGCAGTAGCGTGGTCCATAGACTGTTTTCCTTCCATCTTGGAACAATTTATTTGGGAGATAAGCTCATCTAGGGCATCTGGCCCTGATGGCCTTCACAATTTAATGTTCAAATCCAACCCAAGATCATGGGCTGTGATTTTGGACAAAATATTCAAAAAGTTGTACAATCCAAAGAGATACCCCGATCATGGAAAACATTGATCATTGTTCCAATCTACAAAAAAGGTGACCGTACCCTGGCGCAGAATTATAGGCCGATCGCCCTGTTGGATGCCCGGGCAAGCTATTTGCCAAACTCATACTTTGTGATTTCAATGCATGGTCACTTTAGAGATCCATATCAATCAGGGTTTGTTGCCGGCCTGGGTACTCATATCAATCTGTTATGCCTAAATGCCATAAAAGCTCAGTGCCATATATCCAAACAGTCGGTCTACTTTGCATTCAGAGACCTACATGCTGCCTTTGACTCAATATCCTGGCTATTGTTGATGTTGAAGTTGGAGAGAGACCGCTGCCCTGCCACCTTACATGAAATCATCTATGCCCTACATTCCCAAACTTCTATTCTTAGACAGACACTCGCTGTTGTAGACTCTGACTCCCCTGTGTTAAATGGAACTGCTATCAAAACACAAATTTATGCTGATGACCTAGTTCTTATTGCAAAAACACCAATAGGTCTGCAAACACTATTAGCCGCTTTCAGTACGTATATCGATTTAAACCAACTCATAATCAACACCGGTAAAACACAAATTGTAGTTTACTCTGCCACCAGAACTACTCACAATAAATTCACATGGTCAGTTAAAGAAACCAAACTGTTGACTCTTCCCAGTTATATGTATTTGGGTATGTCTTTTGAGGATAGACCATATGCTGTAGGCCAAGTAGATAACGTGGAGCGAAAACTAGCCACTGCCATATCACAAACCAAGATAATCTTACATCGATATGGTAAATTCACACTGAATCCTGCTTCATCTTACTGGAATCAGAAAGCCATTGCATGTATTCTTTACGGCCTCGAAACACAGCCGATCTGGCCTCAATCCTCATTTGACAAATTGGAAGCAAAATTCTGGAGAAGCATTCTCTCCCTGCCACAATGTATCCCAGGCTTCGCCATGAACGTGGCATAGTATCGCTCCACGCTGTCTATTGTGCTCTTTTCCGGAAATGCTTGATTTCGACTGATTGTTACAACATCTTACAAATCTTGTCATCATGCTTGTTTTCCACCGCTCATGTTTTAATACAAAAATGGATGAGAGAAGTTCACCTTGTTTTGGCCAGAGCTGAAATTACTATAGAAATCTTGGTCACCAAACCAGACAAGGCAAAACATGTGTTATACCACCATGACTGGATTACGACCCAGACCAGATGTCTAAAATACAAGAATCATTGTGACCAATTTCTTTATCCCAAACACATGAAAACTATGGAACCGTATCTGGTAAAATCTCCATCTCCGGCTAGGCGAAGTGACATCCTAAGGCTACGATTCAACCTGTGGCCTACGCGGGATATTCAAGCAAGACACCAAATCATTGACATACAAATTAATTTTTGTCGCTTTTGTGCGAATATAGCCAAACCCAAGTCACTTGAGCATCTTATCTCACTTTGTCCCGCATTAATAGAGTTGCGACACATTTATTTTAGAGAGCATTGTTCATACTTGGGCTGCTTGTAAACGGAGCGACGATGGCCTTATATCTTATGTGCTGGTAAAATGTCCATTCAGTTAGCTTTTAAAGTTTATGTAAGCTTTTTAAGTATGAAGTACAGTGTTTACTTTTATATATGTGCAGATTTGTATTTTGTATTGATATTGAAAAGTTGATATAATGTCAGCTAAATCAAGTGTGAAAGGTCTTATTTAGTGTGCACATGAAGCGCTCTGCCTCCCCATTTGCGCGCAGCTATACAGGTGTGGGTAGCAAATACTTTCTCCATCACAGGTATCACTTCTTGTAGAAATAGGAATGGGACAAACTCTACTTCAGGGTAACGAGACCACTGGTCTATCATGACCAGGAAATGTGAGTAGTCTCTGTGTGTGGAGCCAACATCCATGTGAATGGTTTCCCACGGCTCCTCGCTATGGGGCTTGCACTGGATGGACGGTTCCCTGCCCTTCGGAGCAGGAGCTTGGCACCATTTGCAGGCACAAATGAACTCATGCACCTTTGATTCGAGTGCCGGGAACCAGACTTCGAGTCTGAGATGAGACTGTTTTTTGCGGCGCCCTGGTGGCCGTAGTGTTCTAGGGAAATCACTCTGTCAACTCGGTGGGGAATCACCATGTAGGACTCTCTCAGGAGGAAGCTGTCACCTGTGAATGTTAGCTCACTTTGCACTTTCCACAGTTGTTTCAGGGTTACTTTAGCTTCTTGGGTTCTGGTCCCTAGTTCCTCGAGAGCTGATTTCAATTGCCCTGACTCCATTGCGTCTCGCAGAATTTGGAAGCACCCGTCATGTCTTGATGCGGCTATGAGCTCTGCAACGTCCATTTACTTGGGAACCAAGCACTCCACAACCAGTCTTAGGTGCTTGTCCGCCTTAGCAACCTCCCTTTTGGGGACTGTGTTGGACTCTTTCAGTTGGCGGGACAGGTAATCTGCAGCGTTATTTTGTCCGGGCCTGTACTTGAGGTTGACACCATATTCTTGGAGCACCAGTAACCACTAAGAAGCCAGTAAGAATCAGGCCCATATGGAGACACCATGGTGCTGGACAGCGGCTATGAAGGCACCTTCTACTGGCAGTGGAGTCTTGTCCCCAAAGGTGAGTATACGCACCTTGATCCCTTGGAGTGGCAGAGGTCCGGTAGCATCTGGTATTGCTCATTGGCCATGATATTGACTGAGGCACCAGTGTCTAAAAGTACGTTGATGGGGGTAGTCAGAAGAGACACTGAGCACTTGGGTTTGGTGTTTTCCCCGGCCGACAACTATGAGCACGGCCGATATGAAGAAAACATCTTCATCTTCATTCCCTATGCCCTCACCTGGTTGTACCACCTAAGATTCTGTGAACGTGGTATTGGCGGTCTGGACTGTCCAATCTTGCGGAAAACCTCTGGGACACTCTTTGCCCCTTGATACACTGGCGGGGGCTGGTGCTCTGCATACCCTGGCAAAGTGATTTTGGATTCAAGACCTTGTGCAGGTGTACCATTTTGCTGGGCAGTCTTTCTCATGGGGAGGTCATACTCACAATATAGGCAGGGACCTTGGGCAGAGGGGTTTCAGTGCTTCCTCTGTCGCCAGGTGTTCCTTGTTCCTTGGCCCTTTCGGAGCTGTTTTGCCACTGAGCACACGTCCTCAGATTTGACTGCTTCAGCACGGACTCGATTTTAGACGCCCCGATGTCCGCTAGTTCGTGGGAGTGTCCTAACTCAGGGATTCTGGGAGGCGTAATTCCTGGCTCACGAAGGATTTGCCTCTGTAGTTTGACAGAATGGCACCCAATAATGATTTGGAGTCTCACCTCTTCCTCCTCATTCTCCAAGGCGTAGGTTGTGGCTAGCTGTGTCATGTGACTGTGATATTTGTCCATGATCTCCTCCCCTGTCTGCATGGCTGTGCGCATGACAAACTTTTCATAGTCGGTATTCTCCCTGGGTGCGAAGTAATCCGACAGCACCTTGACAGCTGCACAGTATGAATTATCGGCGGGATGCCGGGTCTTGAAGAGCTTGTGCACTGCTGGACCTGCTGAGTATATCAGTGTGCATTTTTTCATTAGGGCATCTTTCTCCCCCATGGAATTAAAGTACATGTTCAGGTGTTCTCACCACAGTTCCGATTGTGGTCCCAAATTGGCTGGGCCCCGTCGACATCAAACTCACACAGAGGTGCAAGCGACCCTCGTTGCTGCAATGTTCCTCCTTATGGATGTAGCTGTGCGGGTGCGGCATCATCCTCAGCTGACATTTCTGTGCACGGATGAGGGGTCTGTCACGGGCATAGAATGGAGGAGAACAGGCATTCAAGGAGTCGCCGCTACCCCTGTTCTGGCTGATGGAGTATCCACAAAGGCACAGCGGGTGCACAGGCACTCCCTTTGAGGGCAGCCGCAGCCGCCACGTGCAGTGGGGGGGAGGTGTGCCGCACGAGCACTCTCGGGTGAGAACCATGCCTCCCCCTTGACAGTGGTGGCCCTGCATGGGGTGAGGTGTCGGGCAACACCTGGGTTTTTTGAAAATATTGGCAATAGCCAATTCACAATGGTATGAGGAGCGTTCCTTATGAACAGAAAACACAGGGTTTCTTGTGCTTATGGAGCTTAGTGAGCAGTGGTGTTCACTTCACAGGCCCTGCTCCGCTCTGCATAAAAGAGCGCAAAGCCAGATTCTTTATTCTCCATTGCACGTTGTGACGTGCAACATCATCACGCCACTCACGTGATACAACAGTCATGGAGTTAATTAAGGCAACAACCTTTTTGTCCTTTCTTTAATATATTACAAATCTGAAGGTAATGGCGAAATCTATTTAAAAGTGTTCCACAAATATTTTCTCTCTTCCTCTTCTTCAGCACATCCTGGCTCTAGTGTGGCATCTGTTCAACAGAGGTGTACAAGGTTACATTTTGGCAAAAGTTATGCATGCGTGCATCATTTATTCACTACCATCTGCTGGTCTTATTGGCTAAATCTTTTCGTGTTGTTCTATCAAACACTGTTGAGGACAGTTTTGCTGGTCGTCATCTGCCGAAAGATCTCAAGATTGCTGATGGTGCACCATGAACACAGAATGGCGTTGATCATATGGCTCGCCCAACAGATTCAGAACTCATTGACTTGATATTGAATGGGAAAGGTTTCTATGTGATAAAAGATATATAGTGGGGCACAAACTCAATAATGCAGCAGGATATGCATTCATTAAGAGCGCGCATGGACCCAGGGTGTCGGAAAGTGAAGATAAGTTGCAGAGACAAGGAAGGACCATAAAAGCCTGCAAGTTGGATTATCAACAAATTGTGGATAAGTGGAATGATTTGGAAGACCTGTCCAGAAGCAATAACATAACAGTCTTCTTGGACTGGCAGAGGTAATGGATGCTGGGAACATGGTGGCATTCCTGGAGAAACTGATTACATCACAGTTTGAAGATTGTGCTTAACCTGCAGATGTGTGATCAATAGAGTGCTCTGCACCCAGAAGCAGAAGTCAATACCAGCTGCCACAGCAAGACCCCTAACTATGCCAATTCAACACTATCAGGATCAAGTCAAGATCCTTACGTTTGCGGGACATCAGATGGAAGAGAATATAATGGAAATCGCTACCTTTGTATCTCAATTAAAGCAAGAACACACAGAAACTCGGACAATTTGACAGTGCCAAGAAGAAATTGAGAGGAGAATATTAAATATGCTTTATTACCTCCCACTTAACTTTGCATTGGTACGGATCTCAAGAGACAGTTTCTCACAGATCCTGAAGAAGCAATGCAATTAGTAGAATACATGACATGATAGGATTGATGCAATTTCTTTTATAGACCTGTGTGTTTCTCAATGACAGCGTGGGAACCTATTTGGCTGTTGTGTTTGCTGTGGGAAGCTTATTTGGACATGGGTTGTTTATCAGTCTTCCATAGATGTTTGCTGTACCCCTTGTAATTTCTCTGGAATGCTGGCTTTCTCCTTGGCTGCCCTCAAGGTCGAGAAGTGGTCCTGTAGCTCCTTGCTGTGTGCCTTTTTTGCTCATTTTCCCAGGGGTGCTGGAAAGGAGGTTTGATTCAAGACTGATGAGTGCTGTGCAATTATGCAAGATACTATCTCATATTTGGGCAACTCTAGTTGGGGGTTTTATTGTCAGGGAGAAAGTTTTAAGTTGTCTTTTCGTTTGGTTGACTGCCAGATGCAAAACCTTACTGCATGTGTGGCTCCACAAATATATGATGCATGTATACATGTTTAAATGTCTGGGTTAAATGTCTCATTGAATATGGAAAGTCAATGGGGTTGCCAAAAGACAGAGAATTTGCTCTAATATGCACACGAAGGAGAAAGATTAAAATCACACTATTGAAAGAGACATCTTATTAAGGTAGAGCATAAACTGTCTCAGGGATGGAAGGGACAGATTGTATTCTCATCATCTATGTCATCGGCAAAGGGAGTTTTGATTTGGATCGATTCTTCTTTACCATTTAGTTGTCAAAGAGCTTCTCAGATGAAATTGGCAGATTCATTTGTGTATCTAGGAAGTTATGTGGGAATCAGATTTGTATCTTGAAGAGAAAACACTCCCTTAATGTTAAGGATGGTGTAGTTTATTAGTAATAATGTAGACCATTAAGCATATTGGTGGAGAATATAACTGTGGACTAGATTCAGTCTTCGATAGCTTGGCTGGCACTCTCCAGCCCCCAGGCTCCACTGCCCTTTTATTATCTTCAGCAATGTCTGAACTGGGAATAATGGAATCAAGGAGGAAGCAGCAAGATAAAGGCCATATCAGCTCTTTCAGCATTGACATGGCCATGGTTGAGTATGCTGATGCCCACTCTCTTGGAATTTGATTATCTTGATGGCTCACACTCTGATCTCTCTCTGCTTCGGATAACTTTAAGACTCTCTAGGAACAATGCATCCCTTCCTACCCAGGGGCTCCAGGCTATGCTGTTGAGAGATGTGGCATGTTGCTCTTTGTTCTCGGGATGAGAATACTCTTTTAAATACATTTTAAAAAGGAGGGTTCAATGCAAAGGTTTAGAATGCTATCAAATTGCTAATTAGGGGTTTTGAATATCAACATTGTTTGTGAGTCAGAAACGTTTTTTCTAAGGAAGTCACTACTATAGGATGAGATAATATTGCTGGATGATCCAGGTGATCAAGACATTCATTCGGCCAAACTGGCTGCAGCGAGGAGTGAACTATCTGATAAGTTGGAAAGGCTACGGTAGTAGGACTATGGGGCATATATTGCTAAAAAGCATGGAGAAGATAATATGGTTGGGAGAATGCTCATTGAGCTCACAAAGGGAAAGGAATGGGAAGTCTATTAGTTTGGTTGAGGCTGTGGACAATATCCAATCATATAGCCTGGCAAATATTAATTAATTGTTCCAAACATGCTCTAAAAATATGTTCAGTCAGCAAGTCCATATGGATGTGGCACACGTTCTTTGGTGGCTATAGTATCCCTACTCTCTGCCCCTCCCAGTGCAAAATACTTGATACTCCCTCTATTGAGTTATATGTTATGAAATGGGGTTGCAGCATTAGAAAGAGGTAATACACCAGATGGAGATGGAATATCAGTAGGGTGTACGCAGAATTTGAAGAAATACTGCCACCTCGACCATTGCAGGTGTGTGAGGAGACCTTTGAGCGTGGCTCCCTCCCACAATCCGTGAGAAGAGCACGGATTGTTATGCTGTTGGACTCCGGGAAACCAGATGCATCATGTAGCTCCTTACCAACATCTTTCACTTCTAAACATTGATGTCAAAATATTGAGGAAAATATTGGGTGCAAGATTGGCAGGGGTGATTGGTGGCCTGATGCATGACCATAAAGCTGGCTTTATTCCTGCACGCAGCACTAAATTTTTTTGTATTGTAGATTTAGCCAAGAATTACCCCTGGGGTTATATGAGGGCACATTTGATTCCATAGACTGGGAGTTTCTGTGCTAATCTTTTAGAGCTTCTGGGATCAGTGAAGTTTTCCTTAGTTGGGTTAAATTATTATCCCCAAGCTAGGGTTAAAACTGGCGATATGACGTCTGGAGCACTTTTTATACACCCAGGCACGGTTGTCCGAATTCCTCTTTGCCACATGCATGCATTGGCAGTGGAATCTCTGTCCTGCACACTTAGGGTGTTGTAAGTGGATAGTATTATTCGAGCTGCTGGTGGGTCACATATCGTGTCTCCCTTTGCTGATGACATTGTGTTGTATGCTAATGAGCCACCTGTGGCACCCAAAAATCTGCTTATATGAGACATATATTAACATCAGAAAATGTGTAGTATACCCTATTGCAAACTATGACCCGCGATATATCTCGCATTTCTACCCACAGAATAGCTGAACCATAAGTGTGTGGGTATAGGTTGATGACAATCAGAAATATGTATGGTCGTAACATTACAAAGAAGGTGGATAACCGAGCATTAGCTGTTGGCAAATCTTGCATATGCCCTTTGTCGCTGATGAGATGTACTTCAATTGCTAAAATGATTATACGCTGTAGACTTTTGTATGTTTTCAGTTTTTGCCCATGACTGTCCTTAGGCAGCTATATAAGCGAGTATAAGGTTTGCTTGTGTAGCTAGTCCGGTGCGATAGAGTTCCTACGATAACTTTAGTGGAAGGTGGGGGACCGGCAACACCTGACATTTAGAAGCATTAAATCACCTCTCAACTTCAACATGTCTCTCCTGGGGGTTGTTACTGTAGATAGTCCCAGCAGTATCACTCCTAAATTGATTTATCCTGGAACCAGCGGTAACCTATTATGGGCAGAACCCAGTATATTAAGAAATGACATACTGATAATTACATGATATGGTGACGGGGGTGGTCTGGACCTAATTGAATGGTAGTACCCAGAGTGGCACTTTACTCCAATGGTATGTCCCTATGCGGGAACAGATATTTTAAAGGCTATGAGCTACTGGGAGGGAGAGTTGGAGGGCGAGGGGTTCTGACACAGTAGGGCCCTTACATTTCATTTGCAGGCTGTTATCTTTCTCTGGCTTGGTCACCACTTGGAGACTTGGAAGTGAGCAGTTCTTGAATGCTGCCTCTACTGACGCTACTTGAAGGAAAACATGGCTGGGATCCCTTCACAGCCTGCTGAATCCAGAGTTGCTGTAACTATGAGAGACCTGTCTGGGTGTAATACAGAAATCATATTAATATAAAGAGCATTGCTCTTAGAGTAATTTGCGAGCTCGTTACAGGTGGGAATGTGACTTAGTTGGCAATGTATAAATACACCATCTAGGAATGCCCTTTTTACATTGATTCACTTTAATTCTTGAATGGAGCATCTAGAGACATTCAGTGTGGACGCTAGCACTGAATGGCCCAGGCGCAGGCTATCCCCAGCTGGCTTCTTTCCTGCGGTTTTGGGAGCGTGGTATGACGAGGATCTTGGGACAAGTAGCAGTAAGCCATTTAGCGACCAGTACGTCATGGACCCCCGAACCCTCGCCACTATTATGATTACTGGGACAAGTAGCGCAAAAGATGGAGGGCGAAGCAATGTCTTGATTCATAGCGCTGGCTCTCCTCCTTGTGAAGAGATTGCTTGTCGTGAACTGGAAGTCTTGCCGGCCTCCCACGGTGCCTATGTGGATATGGGCAACTGCTGACCATGTTTGCTGCAGAGATTGTGGGAGTTGTGTCGAGGAAATGCCCTCTTGCTTCTTTGTGCTGGATGCTTTCCTGGATTCTGTGAACACTTATTCGGATTTAATGCCATTGTGTGCTACTGTTTTTGCAAGTGTATTCTTTCTCCACCTTTCCCCAATGTTGGCAGTGCCATCAGTTGGTATAGCAATGGCATGCTTCTGTCTGCTACTGAGGGCTAAATATGTATCATAGTTTTCGAAACTCTTACTCATCGTTGTGACTATTACCTGTGTGCTACCATTTGTGGGGACGCAGGGCGAAGGTTGCGTGTTTGTTTCAGGCAGTGGATGCAGTTTTTGCGTTATTGTTCCGATTTTGTACCAGTCTTATTTCTGATGTTGCATATTGTCAGTACTGTACCCCTGAAATATAAAAGAAAACTGAAAAAGGAATATAGTATTGCCGATGAAAAATAATTTGGAAAAAAAATGGTTCAAAATCAAGATTTCAAATACCCTGTTCAATACACAAGGTTCTTCAGCGGCCTGGAGACCATCATCCACCATGGGATGCACCTCACTTACTGCATCGCACCATCTGAAAGACTGCACCTAAACATGCACACCTGATCCCAGACAACTCCCAAAATCAAACGATGGAAAGAATCAACAAAGCACAAATCAAACACCGGCACATAGCACGAAGGGTCAACACTCAGGACCTCACCAATCAAGCACTCAAACAACTACCACATGGACATTAGGGGGGCTCTCATCCGCTTTTGGCAACGCACAATAACAAAACAAAGCGGGTTGGTGAAAGTTGCGCAAGCCAACCACACAACATTGCAATCACAGTATGGAAAATAATGACTGCAGGGAAAATGACCCACACACTGCATGTCTTGAGAGCACATGGCCCACTGTGTACACACGCATCGATGTTGGAGAAAGTCAACCATTGGGAACTCCACACCTACAGATCACATGATCTACTCACCATATATAAAGAGGGCTAGGGCATGCCATCACCGGGCACCCGCCGGAAGGAAATTCAATACTACTGGCCACATGATCGGTAGTTTCACATAGGCAGGTTTTGTGGTTTGTTGAAGGTCATGATGCCCAGGATTGCTACATGGCAAAATCAATAGGAATGGCAGATATGTGCTACACACATACTGGTAATATAACACCCTCCTGTGGAGGGATTTCACAGCAGAGAAATCTAAAACCACAGACCATATGGCGGAAAGTCTGCCCACATACATCTTTTGGAGAGGTTCCAATACCCACCCTCTATGAGTTCTAATGTAGGGAAAACATAGACCACTCAAGTACAGATCATATGACCATTATTTACCCGTACACAGGTTTATTAATAACATGTTGGTATTGCAAACTTCAACGAGGCACCCATTATAGGAAAAACCACAATCCTGACCACATGACCCTGTAACATACACACACACACACACACACACACACCCACATCAGTGTGAGGGCCAATACAGTCCTCGTTGTGTGGGTAATGCACCTCCAACAAACACATACATAAACACCAATTACAGAGCATGCGTCACAATGTCCACCTATAAAAAGATTTTCGATTCTTAAAAGACTCCATCAAAGCAAATCACCTATGTAGCAGACAAATGGGATAGATTTCAGAAGCAAGAGTTTGCGTTAATTATTGACATTTACAGCATGAAATAGAATATGTGGACACTACAAAAGTGAACTTGGAAAGTGAAAGCTACCCTCTCCTTCGTCCTCTCCTCCCCCTCTCATTCCCGACTGACTGCTATTCAGGCATGGTGTGCTGCTAATGATCCCTGCCTTAACGCCATTAAGACTGAAATCCTTCTCATTGGGACTCCGACCCCCCCTACTTCCCTCCTACACTCTGGCCGCCCTCCTTGGACCCCCTCCCCTCATCCTCATGTGATGCAAAAAACCTGGGTGTCATCTTCGAACCCCTCTCTCTCTCTCCTTCTCACCTCATATTACTGACCTTGGCAAGAAGGCCCACTTTCAGCTTCACCTCCTCAGAGGCATTCTCCCTTTCCTCACCTTCTCCCAGAAACTCAATGTCTCCAGAGCTCTGGCTCTCTCCAGGCTGGACTACCGCAACAGCCGCTTCCTTAATCTGCCTCTTTCCTCCCTGTGCCCTCTTCAACAAATACAAAATAGGACAGCGAGACGTATCCGTGGCCTCAAGCCCAGGGACCGCACCTCTCTAGCCCTAAAATCTCTCCACTGGCTCCTGGTGGTTGCAAGGATCAAATTCAAGATGCTCTGCATCATCCACAAGGCTTTCTGGGGCCAGGGACCTCGCTCCATCCAACTATATCGCCTTAAATAGACCCCAGCTAAAGTCCAACTCTCTGCAGTTCAGACGTTTCTCCAAGCAGACAGTGGGGTTGGGGGGGGATAGATCTCTTTCTTCGGAAGGAGTCTCCCTCTGGAATGGCCTCCCTGCCCCTCTCCAACTTGAGCCAGATATCCTTAAGTTCCGGAAGCTTCTCAAGACCTTCCTTTTCTCCTCATCCTTCCCTCTCCTCCCCTCCCCGTCTCCTCCTGCCACTGCAACTGGTTGTCTGTTCCCTTATGAGTCTTATTGGGTTCAGACCTTCCTCTGGCTAGTCTTCCCCCACGCCCCTTCTTACCAGCACTCGGGCACCCTTCCCTGACTAGCCTATTGAAGATCGTCCCCCCTTCCTCACACTAGCTGACTTCAACCCCTGTTTCCCCGTGCACTTGCCCAGCCCTTGAGGTCCCCTCCCTCTTGCATTTATGTCTCCTCACCCTTCCCTATCCCATCGTCCTGTTCTGCCCCAACCCCCTGCACTCCTTGATACTGCACTTGCACAATCCGATTGCCACAAGGCCTAGTATGTCAGTTGTTATTGTTTGTCTCCCCTGTTCCTTCCCCCCATCCCCGCCCCGTTTCTTGTCTTGTGGTACCTGGAAACACGTTTTGCTGTATAGGCGCCATAGAAATGTTCCATAAATAAAAAAAATAAACATTTTAGAGAGTTGGACAAAAAACAAGAAAAAGGTTTTGATAACGGACGCTATACTCTAAAGGTAGTATACATTCTAGTGGGCTGCCAATGGCTGCCATTAAAAGGTGCAGGGGATACATAATTGTTTATTACTATTATGAAGTGCTTCATGCAAACTATAGGGTTACTAACAAAATATTCTGTCATGCCCACCACCGCGCTTCTCTCTCATTAGTGAACACTTGCGTAGAATAACACTTTTACCGCAACATAATGGAGCGCCAAGGACCAATAGGACTTTAAGCACAGCTTTTCTTTTCCCAGCCCAGGCAAGCATTACTCATTTAGAGCAGACAAGGTGCTGAAACCTTTTCTTTAAGCAAATCCCCTTTTCACGCTGTTTCTTAGATTCCATGAAAATTCCTTGTGCGAAAAAATAGCTAGTGTCAGCAATCTTCCCTTGAGTAACCACCTGACAACAAAGTTGAGGGGAAAAAAGAGCAAATAATCCCCTTTTAGAAGCCGCATAAACTAGACGACTAAAATGTATTAAGTCAACTCTTTCAATTGTTATTTTTAAATTGCCGGCTTAGCGTGACAAAGGCCTAGGTTGAAGTGCTCACCTGATGTCACAGGATTAAGCGGAACCGCATACCCAGGGCATTCCAGCAGAGAGAAGCCATTGTTCCCTGACCTGCGCACATGCTGCCGTGCGTTTGGGAGAGCAGGTCCCTGGTAACTCGAGAAGGCATGAGAGGGCAGTCCATTTTCTTTGAATAAACGATGGCATTTCTGTGACTGAACTGACCGCAATTTTCAGAAAAAGTCAATCAACAGTTGTTTTCGGTGGCATTACATTGAAAAGGTGAATGATCAGATGGGATGAATGGCGCGGAAATGTAGCATGGATTCATAGCCTTTGGACACACCAAATGCACATCATGTCAGTAACGTGTTCCCAGTAATGCTTCACGTGGATAATAGCCACATGTCTAAGTATTTGCCTTCATGTGCCTGGGCCTTTCATATTCGCATTACTCTATGGTTCTGTTCAACTCTAGTCACATTAGACAAGGGCCAGACGTGGGCGGGGGTGTTTCTGGGGACCAGTGATACCCACTGGCAGTCTGAGGACCGATCTGGAGTTGGCGCATGGTGGATTTCCCCAAAGCCCCTCATTCTGTCCCAGGTGTCCGTACCAATGGAGATTAGGAGGGAACTTTAACCTGGGACTAGGACAAGTTAGGAGAGTGTCCCGTTGTTTTACACAAAGATGGCCTCTGGGATATAGCAATTAATAATAACCCCACTTGCCCAAAAGTATGATGTGGAACCGAAAGTTGACTAATATAGCCCTAACACCCAATTCGGCACACGGGATTGGGTGGTAACGGCTTGGGGCACAAGGTATGGTGCGAGGACCTTAACGATGGGCCTAACGCCGTTACCACGGATCGGGTGTTATTGCCATTAGCACCCGAGTTTTCCAATCTTGAAACCCGGGATGTTGATAGCACTGTATTTTCTATGAATGAGCAGGACGCCTTGCAAAGAACATACTGATTTAAGATGGTTACCAGGTGAAAATATTGTTTTAAAAAAAAACTACATTTTCAAGGCCTGGTTTAGAAAGACCGCTCTGTGACTGCCTTGAGCGGTCTTTCTAAATCTGTCACGCCCCTGTGGAACACGACAGCACGCAGGGGCTGACCGGCACGGCCAAGAAGAGCAGGGGAAGACAGAAGTGAGGTAAGTGCATGCGCGTGTGTCTGTTGAGGGGTGGTGTTTGGAGTATGTGGGGAAGGGGCTGGGGACAAGGGGTGTATGTGTTGGTTGGGGAGGGCTTAGGGACGGTTATGGGGGAGAGGGTGCAGGAATAATGTGGGGCTTGGGGGGAACCCCTGATTTAAGAGGTGAGGGGGCGGCAGGAGGTTGAAAAGTGATAATGGGCAAATATTAAAGGCTGCACCACATCGGCAAAAAAATCAAGTATTGTTTGTGTGCGGCCTGTAATATTCGACAATATCACATAGAACCCTTAAGATGGCTGCCATGGAGACCTCCATGAAGAGCCCCTCTTCCACTTCAACGGTAGCCCAGGACGAGGCTGGAGCTGCGGTTGTGCCGCTACCAAAAGAATACAGTAAGTGGGTTTGGGGGGGCATAGATGCATACTTATTGACGCCAATTGTGAATGAAGAAAAAGTCAACCTAACCAGCTGTGAGACCTAAGGGGGATCCTGAGTTACCAGAGAAAGTCAACAGGTTCATGGGCATAACCAATCACAGAGAGGGAGAAAGGTGGGTGGGGGGGCTAGCCTAAAGGCATTGTAAACAAGTTGATCAGCCTTTTTATAAAAGAGCCCAGGGATGAAGGGCTCAGCTAGTGGTGTCACAAACCTGACTTCCACCTTTGAGGAAGGGGGAAGAGAAGACCGACAGCCTGCTGGGTTCTAGATCCCAGACACAGACAGAGATCGAACTGAGATCGAGCATGAGAGAGATTTCAGAAAGCCTGCTGTGGGTTATATCCTAGATACTGGTAAAGACCACACCCAGACAGGAAGAGATCACAAAAAGCCTGCTGGGAGCTATATCCCAGATACAGGCAGAGACCAGACTAAGACCAAATGTTGGCTGGGGACTGAATCCCAGACATTGACAGAGACCAGAGTGAAAGTGTAATGATTTATTGAGAGGGCACCCTGAACACAGGGAGTTTCTTCCCTCCCCAATCAAGGTGTCACACAGCCAACTATTTAATGGATTCTATGTTCAGCCCTCTTTCAGACTCATATCATGCCACTTGGATCCCTCTCCCTGTGCCACCAATGAGCCAAGAACCAGGCCAGTGTACAGAAAAGCTATTTATTTGAATAATAGGTAATGGAGATCACACTAAAACTACACACCTACTCTGTGGCTCACAATTAAACTTCTTATTACATAAATAAATCACACAAGTTGGTTTGTAGAACATAAATCGGACTACTTTATGCAGATTTCAATTTAAGGAATAATCAACGCTGGTCAATGAGCAATATCAATTTTCCTGTGTGTTTAAAAAGGCTAGCATTTTGGTCCACAGATTTGTACAAATGCATATGGCAATTATTATTTCACCCAAAAGTTTGCGTCAAAATAAGCACAGGGTCATTTTAAAGCAAGACATACATCACAGGTTCAGTGTTAATAGACATGAGGTCTCACTTTTGCAAAGCACTTCTCCCCCTAGTGCCAACAACCTAAGCATCAATTACATGCTGCACCCTTCTATTTAAAGCCCAGGTCTAGGGAGTGGGGACAGTTTCGAAGTTTGTTTTTCAGACCCCCTCACTTAAAGGCCTGTTTTGGGGAAGTTGGACAGTAAAATGGGGCCGATTTAGGAATTTGGGGTTTTCATACCCCCCTCTCATTCACTTAAAGGCCTGTGTTGGTGGAGGTTGGACAGAAAAATTGGGGATGATTAGGAATTTTGGATTTTCAGACCCCCCCTTCACTGAAAGGGGGTGGTTGAACAGAAAAAAGGGGATGATTAAGAATTTGGGATTTTCAGACCCCCTTCACTTTAAGGCCCGTGTTGGGGGATGTACACAGTTTAGGGACAAGGACACCTCTCTTCCTTAATGTAGTCGACATCAACAGGAAAAATAGGATTACCCAATTACATTACAGGCTATAGTTTTTAGCATACACTGGGGAGTAGCTTAGTTAATTTTGAATGTTAACAAAAATCACCCTGTTTTGTTTTGCTAAAGGGGAATTCAATTAATATTCAGTCTAGTATGCTAAGGATCTACACAGTTTGCCTCCCACCCACTAATGGAAAGGAACCCACCAATGAAAGGGAATGGGTTTAATTAAATAGATCCCCATGCGGACCTTTTGTTGGACAATCTACTTACTTTTGGAAATCTCTGGGCTTGGCACTCAGGAAAACTGAGCAGAACTTCGCTTGTAGGGAAAAACAGGATTCTAGCCAGCACTTCAGTCAATTGGATCTCACAGCACTTCTCTCTCTCTCTGGCTCCACTGAAGAATCACAGCCTCTGCTTTCTATTCTCCCCAGCAATAGAAAACTCCAGCACTCTTCCAATATTTCCCTCAGATGAAAGTTCAGTAGATCTCCTTTGGTGATTTTTGGCAGCTGTCCCTTGGTAATCTTTTTGCAGCTCTATCCATTTCCAAAGTGCAAGACTATTTTACTCTCCAAGCCTCTCCCCACATCAGGAGGTACCACTTATGATCAAGCAACTAGAAATGGACATTCACATTTATTTCAAACCCCCAAGCCCAGCCCCTGTCTAGGGATTGGTTCAGGAGTCTAGAACAGAAATATTGCAACTCCCATTTAAAATTCACATTTCTTTGTCCATTTCAGCCAGAAAGTAGCTACATGGCAAAAGTTTGTAATTCATCAATAAATGCCATGGTATATATATAGATTAATATTCCTCTCCTCAAGACGGATCAGTGAAGCCTACTTTCATTTCAGTACCTTATTGCTCTGGCATATGGCAATTTTCCGCCATTCACACCAAAAGTATAATGGTTATGAACATGCAACTAAACCTCCAGATACCTAATTTTACCCTCCATCAGCTCGTTAATTCTTAAATTCGGGACATTTTCAAGGCATCCAGAAACACATTTTAGCTTGCTATTGCAAATCCATAAGTCGAATATGGATGATAATTATTATAATTGTTTTTTTATAACGCGCTTACTACCAAAGAGGTGTGTAAGCGCAGACCCGGGATTCAAACCTCTGCTGCTCTGCGTCGTCTTGCTTCCAAGACAAACGAGTTGCCACTGAGCTATTCTACCCATGTCCGTGGATAACTTTTATTTCAACAAAGTCGCCTTGAAATTTTCTTTAAAATGACATATGAATGGATACAATGCGACTTATTGTTGCTGAGAAAATCACTAGTTATGATAGTCATTTAAGCTAATAGGAAATCTTCACATGTATGCAAATCTTAGTTCTCATTTCTCTGCAAGCATGTGACCAAAGCCTCCTAGACTGTGTTTTTCTAAGGCTGGAGTACAAGCCATTAGTCTCTTTCTTTTTAAAAGTTGATGGGTTGAGGAGATCTTTATCAAACAGCAGACCATTCACCTCTGCCCTGTGATGCTGTAAGGCCATGCTGACATTTGGCACTTTGTCCCGTTATCTGAAGTTGACCACAATTTTGATCTCAAACCTTCTATTTGTTCGGTATTTTTCCTCATTCATAGCCGGTAGTCCTTTATTGCAGTTGTAAATAGCTGGTATGCATTAGCTTCAAAGGGATACCCTTTCCAGGCCAGAAGGCCAAAAGGCGTGCAGTGGGGAATCATTTGTGAAGTCTGCCCAACATCAAAAACAGGTTCTGCCTCGGGCCTAAATGGAATCAAAATAGCCTTTCCTTTTCAGTTGTTGCCGGTATTTTGTATGTGAAGCATATTATCGATATGAATACATTGCATCTTACCACACACTCAGTCTTTTCTCTGACATTGTTACGCTCACCTGGTCTCCACAGGGGCGCCGAACGAAGCTGGACAACAACTGTCTCCACCAGCCTCACACGTAGCAGAGTGGTGAATGGCTGCACATGCCCTCTCTGTTTTGCCCTTTTGTCACGAATGAAGATTTGCCCAAAATGTTGAAATGAGATGTTAACTAGCCATAAGGAGGAGGACCGGCTCCCACTTCCCGTGACCTCCTTATGCACCCCTCTAATATGTCTCACCTTAGAGTTATGAATGGCAGACTCTCCATCCTGTGACTGTATGGAGGGGTGCATTGTAGTTCAAGGATCTAGTTACTTCACTGATCCTGCAGATTATTGTAGAGTTCCAGACAACTGTGACTCTGTGGGTAAGTCTTTATGCCAATATTTCTTGGTATGGAGTGCTTTAGAGTTCAAGTTGCCAAATGTTCACTACTGTGCTTGTTTCTTTGCAGATCACCTTTTTGATGCACCCGATGAAGAGTGTCTCCTCTCCACAAATGATGAGCAGAATTTTAGAGGCGAGTTTCAACTCTAGCGCGATGTGATAATGTCTAAAAATACGGTATTGTTCTTCTGTGCAACTAACCTGCTGTTCCTTTTCAGTTCTGCAGGCGCGGTGACTCCGGAGCGCGATCGCGTGATGGTGGTGCCTCGATGGATCGCAAGAGTGAGCAGCATTCTGGTGAGTATTAGCGCTGCGCAGTGTTGAAATGTCTTTAACGTGGTCCTTTGCTCTGCGGGGCTAACCTGATGTTTCCTTTTCTGTTCAGCAGATGCGGCGGCCCCAGAGCGACTGAGATGGAGCGTCAGGTAAGAACCTTGTTCTCATTTCTTCTCTCTCTTCCTTTCTTTCCTTACAGGCAATGGTTTGTGAAGACCAGGATGGGCGTGGCTGAAGACCGGGCTGCAGCTAGCAGACACAGTGAGCGTTACGCTGCAGGAGTGCAGAATAATGCGAAGCGTGTTCTGTTCTGAGGTTGTGGTTTGTATAGCCTAAAAGAAGTAGTCCCAAGGTGAAGTAGTCCCTCCAACCACACCCTACCCAAGTAGTCCCAGGTAAAGTAGTCCCTCCAGCATGCCTCAGACTGGGCTGAATGTGATTCCTCTTCCCCTGCAAACTGCCTTGCTTGAAAGAGCATTATGAGCCTGGCGCCAACGGCGCCAGGACTGAGTCCAGGAAGTCTTTAGGCAATCCTTTGGGGCCTTAAAGGTCCCCATAGGTGCCAGTACCTGGGGCAGGCTGGTCTGCTTCTGATGTCTGGGCTGGGGGCAAGCACCGTGACAGATATCTTTATTTTATATGGGGAACATTTTTCTCATTTCTATGCTTTAACATGCAAGTCATTTTAGTTTGTGTTTGAACACCCCGTTTTTCATGTAGAAGCGGCCTTTGAATTTCTTTTGCCAGTGTGAATTAAAAGGCTGCTTTTCAATTTGACGTTTCCTTTTGTAATGAAAGACAGGCCTTTTGATTTCCAATGCCTGGCCCATTTTCAGTGTGAATGTTTTTGAAGGCTGGCAGGTCATTTTTCCAGTGGGCCTTTCAGTTAGGCTTGTTTAGGCCTTTGATTAAACCCCACAAAAGACAGAGAGACAAGACAAGAAGTCTACTTTAATCTATAGCTCAAACACTGGCGGAGACCACATCTCAAATAGAGACAGCCAGAAAAGACCTTTGGGCGATCTCTCAGACACTGGCGGACACCAGATCCAGGTAGAAGAAAAAGCTAGGAACCTGTTGAGGGCCATCTCACACACACAGAGTGAAGAAAGAAAAGAAAAACAAAGAAGGAAAGAAAGAAAGGAAGAAAGCCAAACACCCAAGAGAAGACCTGATCAGTAGAGGAAGAAAAAACTAAAAGCTTGCTGAGAGCTGTATCTCAGAGGTTGGTGGAGACAAGACAAATCAGAGGTAGATAATGAGTTATGTTTGGGGCTCTATATTAGACTAGACTTGGGAAGAAGAGAAGAACTGTTGAAAGACCTGTTCAAATCTTGGCCAAGAAGGTCAACCTGCATCTGATGTGTGAAAATATCACCAACAGACTAAAACAAGGGGAAGCAATAGCTGATGGGAAGAGTCAGTTAAATATATCATCATCAGTAGGGCAGAGGGTGGTGATATCTATGTCTAGGTTGGTACCAAAAGCAAGGATCATACTTGCTGGTAAAAGTGTGAATGCCACTGGCCCTGAAGGAAGGCTAAAGGGTAATAATATCTGAGACATACATGTACTCTAAAGAAAGGGGGAATGGTACCTGCTGGTAAACTGCAAAATGTAAGCAAGGGACCTATGTATGCGCTCTACACGCCTCTAAATTTATTTAGGTGGTAGAGTTTGAGCTGCGTTGCTAGATCAAATTCTGTGTATGCCTACCCATGCACAGTAAAATAGAACATATAACTAACTAATGACCAGAAAGTCGCGCTCCTTCTAATTAGTAATATAATTCTACAGTATTATAAAGAGTGCATAAGGAATTATTAATTATTAAAAATCAACAATAGTTCATGCGCATTGTGGTGTTTAATAACACACTGTATCAGCCGACACGTGTTTCGACAATAGCGTCGTTCTCAAGGCTGATGATGTCAAAGCAAACATTTTTTTGATGTGAGCCAAATTATTATTAACACATTACGTCATCTGATACTTGGTCATAGGATTCTGATCATAAGGCCACGCAAGAACCGTGGTCAAGGGATGTGTCTGAATTTTCTTGTAATGAGCCCTCTGAGATTTCTTTATATGTGCATTGTTAGTGGTTCATGGCTGGTGTTGTATTCGTCTATTATTATGAAGCTTCAGGGCATTGCAGGATGTATGGGTAGTGGTGTGTCATCTGTTTCCTGGTCTTCGTGGGTTGAAAGGTTTAGAAGGTCATCATCTTGGGAAGCGGGTTCAGACAGTGGTTCTGTTTGTTCGCAGGTTGGTAATACTGCGGTCTGTTGCTGTCGGTTTGAGGTTTTCGTGTCCTTTGTCGAACGACATGATATCTTCTCTGTGGGTAATGGATGGCTTTGTTTCAATGACTTCTCTGTTGCTGACAATTGACTTTGTTCTGTTGATTTTATTGTTCTGAGGAACGCTCTAGAGCCCGTTTGTCTTTTTTTGGTTGCTTTGGACTGTATTGGTTTCACGGTAGTGCCAGGTTTTTCTTTCGAAAAGATCTGATATTGTTCTGTGTTATTCTTAGTTAATTGATTAGCATCTTGAGTCTCTGAATGTAGGATTGTGACAGATTCAATTTTCCGTTGTGTGAGGCTTGCACCAGTAGTTAGAGCTCCTCCAGTTGTTTGTTGTAACGTGTCATTTGGTTGGGGATCTAGTGGAAGTTGGTTGCTTGTTGTATATGTTTTCTGCATTATTTGGTATTGTTGCTGTACTTTGAGTAGAGCTAGTAGTTCATTATTTAGGTTGGTTTTTTCCTGTCAATCGCTTCTTGCCATTTCTGCCAGGCGTTGTTGCCAGCGATTGGATTGCTCTTTCCACATTGAGGCAGGATTCTATTGTAGTTATAAAGTTCTCAGTATGAATCTGTTTGGAGTGAATCATTGCTAAAAGGGTTGCTTGATCCTTGATATTGTCGTTCATGGTTTCGTGTAGCTTCATAAAGGGTATCATGGATTGCGAGAGTACTGCCATAAGCATGTTTTGCAAGTCGAGCAAGGTAGTCGGAATCCTGGAGTTGGTGTGATCCTCGTGTTCAATTTTGTTGAACGTTGGAATGGTGGATTTGATTCCTGTTGTGCCCGGTGGGGGCATGGGTTGTTCGTTTTTGATCGTGGGATTAGGTGTATAGAAGGATTCATCTGTATCATAGGTGAATCGAGTAGGAATATTGTGGTTTCCTGCTTGATTTGACTCGAGTTCTCTTTTGATCAATCTTTTTCCAATTTCTTGTGTCAGACATGGGGTTGAGGTGAGCTGTGATTGATGAGTTCCAGATATTGTGCCAAATATTTATTTTCGTTTGTCGAGACTTAGCATGATTGATTCAATTTCTGTTATGTCCAATGATAGTCTTTTTGCCTTAGTTATGGTTTGATTATTGATGTTATCCAGAGTTTGAGGGAATTTGCTTGAGTTGTGAGTATGCAACCATGCAAATTTAGCTAATCTTGCTTTTTCTTTCTTCGTGTGTTGTGTTAGGTTGTTTGGTGATTTTCGTAAGATGGTAGTGGTTCGTGGTTCATCTAGTTGTGATTTGACGCCTTCGGGGTCCTAAAGCCTTTTCCAATCGCCCATGGTTGTTCTATGTTGACGAGATGGGACTTGGGTGTATTGGTGTTACATTCGCTTTGTCTTTCTTTTTCATTATTCGTTTGTTGACTCTCACTGTTAGGTGGTTTCCCATTTGATTGAGAGTTAGCAGCTTCATGTATCTTTGGGTCTTTTGTGCTTGCCCATGGTTCTTCTCTGTTAACAAGGTGAGTTTTGAGAGAGTCGGCCTTGTGTTCACTTGGTTGTTTTTCATCAGTGTTGTGTGAGATCTCGTGATGGTGTGGTTCGAGATGTGGCGCAGGCAATTCTTCCTGTAGTTCAGCAGTGTTGTGAGATAGGTTAGTTGCTTTTTCTATTTGCTCGTAGACTGAGTTGGTGGTCAGTGTATCTCGTGGTGGTAGTGCCGGTCGATTTCGAAGAGTTACGAGTTTCGTTTAGCAGTTTTGTTGCGTGGTATCATCGGCCGTGGTGTAATTTGTCTTGGGCTCTGGTTTTCCAGTTTCTACGCTTTGGATTGTATTTGGTAGGTGTAGGTGGTGTGGTTTACGAGACAACTGTGCTGATGGAAGGTCTTGTTCATCATGGTTTCGTGAGTAGGCTTCAGTTAGGCGAGTCTTGTTAGGTAATTGAGTAGGGGCGTTACCTGGTCAACCATTTGCCAGATCATAGTCATTGTTGGTGTCGAAGCCTTGAATGGTATGATGTTCAGTTATTGTGTTGCTGTTATGGATTTGTGCTTGTATGTTGGTCTGATTCTGAAGGACTGGTTGATCGTTCAGTTGCTTTGTTGATTCGATTGTTATTTTGGGGGGGTCGTCTGGAATGAAAGAGTGCTCAATGTCAGAATCCAATTTCTGTTAATGGTGTTTCTGGACAGGTTTTATTGGCTGAGCTCTGGAGAGTGATTGTTCCAACGTTAGTTGCGAAGAATCTAGGGCAGACATGGTCGGTTTATTAAGTTTGGTTCTCAGTCTTGTTTTGGGGTGAACAACTGAAAGCTGTTTAGGTCGGGTTGCCGACATTTCTTCTTTATTTGATCTAGGGTCTGTGTTGCACTCTGTCGTGCAGGCCTTGTCCTAGTCCAAGGTGCGTGATCTTTTGGTCGCCTAGGTGGGCTACCGGAAAGGAGGGCCAGGCCCTTTCTGGCTTATATAAAGAGGACGTAAGGAAATCTCTGTTGAAATCCAAGAGAGAAACCCTTTCGGTCTCTCAGCAGATTTAATCGATGTGTTACAAGGTTGTTGTCTGGAGTTGCAGTTGCAGGCTGCAGGATCCAAGGGGCATGCCCTTTCGGTCTCCTGTGTGTTAAGATTTGTAGAGCTCTGTTGAGATCCAAGGGACAGGCCCTTTCGGTCTCTCCACAGATTTGTTCGCTGCCGGAGAAGGTTGTAGTCTGTTATTAGCCCTGCTGGCTACAAGATCCAAGGGACAAGCCCTTTCGGTCTCCTGTAGGGCGGACGTTGGAAAACACTGTTGAGATCCAAGGGACAAGCCCTTTCGGTCTCTCAGCAGGTGTAGTCGTTGGTGAACGAAGTCTTTGTGAGTTGCTAATCTCCAGGTACAGTTCCTTGTTCTTACTCTAGCTGTATTGGTTAATCTCTGTGTAAGGATGAAAACCAGCTTGTGTGAGAGTCCTGGCCGAGATAGTCCAAATTCTTCTAGGTGGCTGGTCCGCTTAGCACATAGTGGTAGTGTCTTCTTGTTGATACTAGGCGTCTTTGGGGATGGTCTGATGGATTAAGGCTTAGATATACAGTTTACGTAGATCGCACTGGCGTCTGGGTTGTTTTCAGTAAGATGAGGGCTTAGTTTATATCTTCTTGTTGGTTTGAGTTCATTGATGGTGCACTGATAGGTTAGTGCTAAGGTGTTCCATCTAAATAGCCATACAGGCGTCTGGGCTGATTTCAAGCAAAGTACAGGCTTGGGTCTAGGTCTGTATGTGTGATTAAGTATAGGGAGTTAGATGGTATATTCAGAGGAAACTGGAGCTTTCGGCGTGATCCCAAGGCAGAGCGAGGGAGGGTTACAGTCTGTGATTGAGGATGTTCAGCGGGGAAACGCTGATTCAAATGCGAGATCCGAATTTCAACAATCTATTAGATTGGAAAATAAGACGCTATTCTGGGCAGACTGGTTTTTGGGTGGTGTGAGTTGGATTGATGATTTATTTAAGGAGGGGAAATGGATGAGTGCTAGAGAGTTGCAACAACAATTTCATATTGAACATTTCAGGTTTTTGGATTACAGGAAATTGAAGATTGCAGTTGGTGAGATTGATTTCCAGGCGAGTTTGAATTTGGATTTTCTTACAAGATAGTCGTTGGTAGGTGAAGGTGGCTTAGCTAGCCGAGTGTACAAACAAATAGTGAGTGAATATAAAGACAATGTTCAGCTCAGAGACGAGTGGAGTCGAAGAATTGGCTCTGAAATTGCAGTGGAGACATGGACAAGGATGTGTGCAAATGTCAAATTTTGTTCCCTGGGTTTGACTGAGAGAACGAGACAAATAAAGATATTAAACAGGGTTTATTGGACACCTGAAAGATTATGGAAGCGAGGTTTGAAATATGACTGAGTGTTGGGCTTGTATTTGTGAAACTGGTACACTGGAACATATGATGTGGGATTGTAGGAAGGTGTGTGAATTTTGGAATGAGATTGGTGTGGTGATGGAAAAGGTCTTGGATGAACCGATAGGTCTTGATTTTGAGACATTAATACTGGGAAATGATGCTACCTTAGATATACTCACTCAAAGCCAAAAGAAGTGGTTATTTAGGGGAGCCATGATGGGAAAAAAAATCATCCTTAGGAATTGGAAATCCGACATTTCTTTAAAAAAAGAGGACTGGTTGAAAGAAATGCTTGATCTGGCGGATGTGGAAAATGTATATATAGGAAACAAGGCAAGAATGGGTTATGAAAATGTGGGGCAAATTTCTGACATTGTATTGATTCTGACAATTTCATATTATATGATGTGTACCTGGCATCTGTAAGGGGGTAGGGGGTATTTATGTGTTTGAAATTATGTATATAGTTTTTGCTACGAATTTCTTTGTTATTTCATGTTTTGTTGTTAAAAGTAAAATGAAAATAAAACTGCAATAACGCACCCCTTTCTAATCTACAACGTGGAATAAAAAGTGACGCGCTGATAGATGCAACGCATCCATCTTTAAACACGCAAATACCTGCAATAAACCCAAGGGATTGGTCGATTCGAATCTTTATCTAACACGGCAATTGGCATAGCAGGTTTACACCGTCTACTGGTTTTTTTCTTTGGAAATGTTTTGATTGCCTGGACAAAAACATAAAACGTAAAATAAACAAGAAATGCACGACAACAGATGCGAAGAGAGCACTTTCTGCACGTGATGCATTGATCTGCCATAGGGTTGGTACCAGTAGTCAATGGAAACACACAAAATCTAATTCCGATAAACTGTGGGTTTGGCTTAAGAGAAGACAACAGATTAATTGGAGCCACGTGCAAAGTCCTGCATAACGTTCACCTTTATAGTGGGCACCACAAGCTTAATTGCTACCTGACACATACCTGTGGAAACAGTATCAATCACATTGCTGAAGTAGCAGAAGGTTCACTACAGGGCTCTGGCGAATAGTTAGCTGGGTCTCAAATGGAGGGAGAGAGGAGAAAAGGCAGGTTTAGAGTTTGACTTGGGACAGAGGGCGGGATCAGTGCTTTTTGATAACTTGCACAAGGCTATTTCAGAGACGAGGGCCCATCCTGGACAATCATCAGTCTCCTCTGTGTCTAAGGAGGAGAAAGGGGTGGTCAGTCATTTAGCACTGGCTGTTCACATAGAACGCTGAGGGTTGTTCCTATGGATCTTGCTTCAGAGGTAGGCCTGGGTGGATCCACCCAGACATCGGTAAGGAGGCAGAGGATTTCTTTCAGATTGCTTTTGTTATTATTGTCATTTCGTGGTCACATTAATTATTTTTAATAACAACACAGTTACAAAGAAAATAAGATAGGCCTTAGAAGAGAAATGGACCCTTCCACTGTAGTAGCAGCTGGTGGAGATTTCTTAGTTGTGAGGTTACAAGTTGGATTATTTCATGAGGAAGAAAACTAGTAATCTGGTAGATCTTTACACCTTTGGAACCCCTGCTGTCCGAAGTTCAGGAGGACAGTATAGAGAGCACTGTCATAGTCTATTCATAAATTGATAAGTGATCCGACCTCTATGTATTTAGTCATTGGAGGTTTATAAGGCATGGACTGTGAATGCTGTTCCTTTGCACTGCCTCAAGTAGAAAGGAAAAAAGAGTGGTAGGGGACAGACCTCTGCAGCCTTGAAACATTCAGATCTTGAAAGGGCAGGACAAAGGAGAAATGCACTGGAGGCAGTGGGGGTTAAGTGCAAAGTAAGTGCAGGCAATCAGATACCAAAAGAAATAAGTGCATCAAGATAAGTCTTCCAAAGGAGGCCATCGGGCAAGGTGTGGAGGAGAGTAGATGACCGCAAGTACAAGGAGGTGGGAAACCAGGTGCCCTAGATGCCATATCAGATTGTAAATGTCAAAGAGTTTAGAGAAAAGGAAATTCTTGCAGCCTTGTCTGAAACAAAGATGCATGTCAACTGCTTGGAGAGAGGTGGGTAAGTCATTTCAGAGACTGGCCCCAGCAGCAACCAACGACCTTTCACCAGTCCTCCTTTTCTTAGGTCACCAGACTACCAGAGATCTTGAAGTGGCCTATCTTAAGGACAGAGGGGCAGTATCTAGAAATGTACTTGGGGAAGCATCCAGTGCTCCTGCACCAGTAGGCCCAAGGAATGATGTAGCAAGGTCTGAATTAATCCTTGTTTTTGATAACCCTCACTGACCATGAAGGATATCAGAGTAGTTGATATTGTACAGAAAAAAAACTATGGGCTAGATTTCTTTGGGAATGAAGGATATGAAGCTCTGTGGAAGAGTATGTTGCAATAATATACCACCTTGTTCACCTGTGTGTCCAGGAACATGGCGGCAGCCCATATGAACATGAGATTACACACCTTTTTTTTTTCTTTTCCCAAAGATATGGACGCCATCCCTGAAAAAGATGTAGGGGCAGATAACGTATACGATTGTCTTATTGAGCACTACAGACACACTACCTTCACTAAATGCAGGGTGGTCACCGATTACTGGAGGTGCAGCCAGACTTTAACTGCTTCTGTCCATCAATCGTGCAAATGGGCATTGGTAGAGGATTCCATGATTGCGATATGGAAACCGAAAAGGAAAGCGAGGCCAGCATGCTTTTGCATAGCCATGGAAGCATTAGCAACTGGCGCCCAAGAAATCGCAGCTTTCAATTTGGGCAATAGTATGACAACTTCTGTTATTTTTGTTTATTTAGAGAACAAATCTCACTAAAGTTTTGAATTGGATCATTTCCTAAACGATAGTGAGCGTAGAGCCAGCAATGCAGGTGCAATATAGCCTCAGTTAGAGGCATTCTATGAAGATATTTGGCAGTTCCAAACATAGGCTATTTACATATTACACACTTGAAAATAGGGCATCGAACACCACATGCCGAGGTAGGAAAGACCCACAAACAAAACATTATTAGAATATAGGAAAAACAAGCTAACCCTGATTCTCACTTTCTCAGCCAAACACATCAGTTCATTGACTGGGGACACAAAATCCTATTGTGGTTAAACAGATTATTGTCAGTGGCCCAGATACAATGTGTGTCATCAATGTTTGTAATGTCGCCCTGCACACAATGTACTCTTTGCTCGAATACGAGCCAGGTTGTCTCACTGAGGGACCTCCGATTGATACGTTTCCTTTTTTTCGCCCATAACTGATAGGCCTAATGACAAAATAATGGCACCTTTTTATGGCGCGGCCCTAGACAGAAACTTCACTTCCCATGTGCAACATTTTGCGGAGCTGCGTGCATGATGAAGTGTGATGATGTTTTGATGCTTATGTATCCTTCTCTGAGCTTTGTAGCTAAGCCATTGCTTGTGAAGTTGCTTGGACGCGCGCCTCCAGAAAAGGGGCAACCATAGGAGCCTGGGTTTGACCCTCACCCCCTCCAATACCTGTTTAAATAATTGGCGTTGTATTTTTATTTTTTTGCTTTTGTTTACTCATTGACAAACAGGGCACATACATACACAGCCAACATGGGGTTGAAGCGTAAGCACGCATATGAGGCAGCGAGTTGCTTCACGGCTCAGCAGCCGAAGGAAACTGCCATAGCCTGTGAAACGATGTGTGATACATGGCAGTAGTCCTTTTACGGAGCAAAGTGAACATTTTCTGAGCCCCTTAACTGTCAACACCGTTTTTTTAGCTCCTTCTTTGCAAACAATTACTTTTTTTTTTTTTAATTTTTTTATTTGTTTTGGCTTAAGCCTTTACAAAAATAATACAAAATAGTTAGCATAAAGCACATAAAAATTACAATACATTTCATTGTTTTCCACCAACCCTGCCAATTTTCTATTTTTCAGCTAAATCAATGTTTTGAATACGTTTGTCCTTTATTTTATTATGTGAAATGATCAGTCCACTTTCTATTATCACCTGGATTGCTGCAAACGTCAAAACTGCGTTGCTTCCTGAGGTAATTCTGTCCCAAAAGAGGTCCGAGATTATATCTTCCTCTCTCCACACAAAGTCTCTGAAAAGTCTTAGTCGTTGAGGCCATGTGCCTTCACATTCCATTAGAACATGCCTTAATGTTTGTTTGGCAGGGTTGACACAGATTGAACATAGTTTTTTTGCCACATCCCCTTGGTTGCGCTTTTCCAGAACAGCCCCACACTGGACAAGATTCAGTCTCATTCTAAGAAAGTCTGAGCGCAGTTTCCTGTTTGGGGATTTTAGTAGATAGTAAGAGAGACACCCAAGTTTCTTTTCTCCCTTCAGAAATTGATTTTAAATTGGTTTATCTCTTACTCTCTCTACTGTTTCAATCCAATCCCATTGTTCTAATCTTCTTTTCACTTTGAGTGGGTTTAGGACTAAAGTCTCTTTGTTTATATCTAAAGTCTTCAGTCTTTCTAATGTTCTCGCCTCTAACAAGGTGAGGATAGTTGATTTCTTTAGCAATGTTTCATGTCTGAGGTCTCCATACAGTGTCGAGTCCTTGCTTGTTGCTATTTCTCGAGACAGTGTGATGAGCTTCCAGTCTGCCATACAGTTCAACGATTTTAGACCTAGCTCAAATCTCAAGCTTTTTGAGGAGGCACAGTTTGGGAGACCCAGAGCTTTTTCCCATAGGCGGCCCTCAAAATTGTCCCAGTTTATGAACCAAAGATCGGGTTTGGCTTCTAAACCATACAGGATGACTGGGACCACTTTGGCGAGGTAGAACTTTACCAATGGGAGAATAGAAAACTTACAAAGTTTATAGTTTAATTTGATCATTTGTGATGTGAATTGTATTACTTTAGTCATGATTTCACTTTCTGCTTTGTATATTGCTGGATGGGCATGGATGTTATATCCCAAGTATTTTATGGTTTCTACTGTTCTTATCCGTTCTCCTCCCATATTCCAGTTTATGTGCTTTGTTTTTGATAGTGGATGTTTGAAAATCAAGATATTTGATTTAGCCGGGTTTACTGTCAATTTGTTTAATCCCACATACTCATTCAGTTTGTCAAGTAAATGTTGTAAACCAATTGACGTTCTGTCGAGGAGAACTATATCATCCGCGTACGCGAGCCAGAATATTTTTCTCCCATTTAATATTGGACTTAACAAAGCAGATGGTTGCAAAAAAAGGCCCATATCTGCTAAGAACAAGTTGAAGAACAGAGGTGCTCCCAAGCACCCCTGTCTTACCCCCCTGTTTACTTCAACCAGTCTTGAAAGATGTCCCATTGCATCGAGCCGTACTCTCAGATTGGTTTCCCTATGTAATTCCACTAAGATGGACAATAGTGGTTCTGGCATTCCCCATTTCCGGAGTTTCTCCCAAAGTAAGACTTGTTCTATTTGGTCGAAAGCTTTGGACAAGTCTATCCAGGCTCCGTACAATGTTTGTTTTTTTCCCCCTCTTTTTTGTTCATTTAAGATACTTAAAATCAGGCCATTAAGAGATGTTGAGTGGCCTTTGCGGAATCCTGTTTCAAAGCGTGATAAGATATTGAAGTCTTCCACCCATTTTGAGATGTGATTTAGTAGAAGCTTCATAAGAATTTTGCTTTCAATGTCCAGCAATGCTATTGGTCTGTAATTCATTGCTACACGACGATCCCCATGTTTAAAGAAGGGTATTATAAGGGCCGTTTTCCAAGATGCTGGGAAAGTCCGTTTTTTTAGTATTTCATCAAAGAGAGCAAATAAAAGCTTTGACCACATCACAGGTTCGCCTTTCAATGCCTGATAGGTCAAGCCATTTAGTCCCGAGGCTTTGGATGTTGAGGAATTAATTATGATTTCGTGTATGTCCTCTTCATTGAAATTAAGTTGCCAACGGAGTTCTGGCTTGCCTCTGAATTCCCAGTTGTTGTCGCTTTTATATGTCTCTGTCAAATATCTCACCCAACCATCTTCTGGCACTAGATTACATAGTGATTGAGTGTAATCCCCTTCGAATTGGTTCATTATTTCCCAGAAGTTCTTACTGTTGCTTTCTCTAAGGGTAGTAAGTATATGCTCACCGTCTGTTTGCATCCGAAGAGCTTTATGTGAGATTGACCATGATTTATAATTTACTTTTTGGTTTTTTATCGCGATTTGCATTTCTTCAAACAAATATCCTGCTTTTCGAATATCTCTCAGAGCTTTTCTATGTTCTCTTTTTCTCCTTTGTGTAGGTTCGTCAAAGGCATGTAGATGTTTCTGTTTTGTTTCTCCCGCTAAATATTTGGGCTCTAGAGTCGCCCATAAAAAATTAGTGAATCGGTCTGGGTTACATTGTATTTTCCAGATATGTTCAGGAATCCCTTTGAGTTTTCCATTTAATTTATCTCCCCCATCTTTGTATTTGACAACTCTGAGTTTTCCTTTTTTTTCTTCTAACAACTGTAATTCTCTTTCAGCCTCTGTTGTTAAAATGTTTTCGAATGACAGCTCCAATCTGCTGTGGTCACTGCCAATTTCCTGTTTTATTATTAGAGTGGAAGGCAAAGCCTGCAGGGATTTTGAAACAAAGATAAAATCTAACGCAGAGGATGAGTTCCCTCTTCGCCAGGTTATATATGGTTTACCATCCTGGGTGCCAGCTACCGTGTGAAGATCCCATTGTTCCATGAAATCCCGCTACTTTTTTCCCCTGCTCACTTTCCCGTGAGTCCTTCGATCTGAATCTCCTTTCTGTGGATATAAACAGTTCGAGTTGAAGTCTCCTGCTACCACAATTTTACTGGATGCTAAGGTTGTTTTTAACAATTCAAATAGTGATGCTAGATCTTCCAAAAAACAACTTAGTTTTGATGTCACTGAGTTCCAATAAATATTTACAAAGATCCAGGTTTTAGTGGTTTCTTGTAAATTTACTTCAGCTCTACATGCATGGATACCATGGGGATTTTTCCATATTTCTATTACGTTTTTAAAAACTTGGCTTTTCAATGCTATCAATAAGCCTCCTGAAGGACGACCTAATGGTTTTTGTGCAGTTGATAAACAGTTCACTGTATATCCTTCAATGGTTAGTGGATTTACCAGCCAGGTTTCTTGTAATAGAACTGCATCTCCCTGGTTGAATAGATAAGTCCGTGTTTCTTTACCTCTAATGACACTAGAGCCTCTTGTGTTCCAACTAAAGATATTTATATTTTTCCTTCTAAAGTCGCTGCGTGCCCAATCCCAGCTTCTGTAATACTTCTGTCAGTATTTCTGGAAGGAGCGTGAGAGTATTGTCTTTTGTCTTGGGGTCTCTTTCTGAGTTTCTCTTCCCTGTAAGGATCGCCTCATTTTGGGACGTTCTTCCTTTGTTTGGGCATACAGGGTTGCGATGTTCACTCATGATGTTTTTTTTTCTATCATTGCATGAGACCTCTAATCCATAGGATTCCAATTCAATTGAGTTTTGTAGGATAGCGTTTTTTGCATTTTCAGACGTCAATATAAGTTCTACCAAAAATGGATCATTTGACATTGGAAATTTCACGCTCTCAATGTCATCAGATTTGAAGGAATGAAGATTTTTAATTTTGTGTATTATGCCTAAAATCACTCCCCGATTCAAAGATTTGTGGTGCCCATAGTTTGATCGCAGCCTCAACCAAACCCTTTGGGTGATGTTTTCCATTGGTATGCTTTGGATTGACTGATCACATACTATAGAAGGGGTTTGAATGCCTGCAGTGTTCTCCTCATGGCTTGTAGGGATGTCAAGTCTTGCAAATTTCCCTTCTCCATTTTGAATTTTATTATCACTTGTTTTAGATATATTTTTTCCCACCATGTTTGCTAAGACAATTGAGTTGGAGAGAGTTATTGCTTGGGTCCTTGGTAGCCACCTGTTTCTTTAATAGGAAAATAGGGGCGATTTTCCTGCTCTCATGTTGGCTTAGAGCGATGGCTTTCCCATTGGATTTATTTTCTTCGAGCTGGAATTTTTTTTTTAGAAAGATAGGGGCCCATTTTACTGTTTTTGCTATGGGCTCCTTTTGGAATTGAGCGTTTAAATTGTTTTTTGCTGGTAGCTTTTCTGAATTTGGCTGGCCTTTCGGATCCTTATCAGCCTCTTTATTTATTTTTTTTGGATTATCTTTTTGCTCTGTCTCCTCCTCTGTTTGCAAACCGATGCTTGCTTTTGTTACCAAAGCTATATCATCCAATTTGTTCCCTTCCATTATTTTGATCTTCTTAGGGATGGCAGTCTTACACTTCTGGTTTCCCTTTCCTGCAACAGATTTATTTCTTTTTGTGTAATTTTGAAATGTTTTAAAGTCGCCCGTAATACTCTCTTGTTCCTCACTGTACCCATTTGGCTGTATTTTGTGATGTATTTTTCCATTCTCTTTTTCGGTTTTGTTTCATTTCAGCCCTTTGTCTTGTTTTCTTTTCCCTTTAAGGTGTATAGATTTGGATCTCTCTCTCTTTGCGAGACGATTCCTTCTTTTTCTTCTACCTCTTGATGTTTGTTCCCCTTGTTCTTGCCATTCTTGGAATTCACCCGTTTGTATATTTTTTCGTTTATCACAATCTGTTTTTAGTATGTTTTTTTCCAATATCTGCATCTTCCTCCATTACGGTAGCAAGTCTTAGAAATTCTTCCATTATCGAGTCTGAAAGCGGTGTGTCATCAAGTGAATACTCCCGATTTTTTTCTGGAGTTTTCTCTGCTTGGGCTGGGGACGGGTGTCCTTTCAAGGTTGAGAGAACCTCTTGTAACAGTCTGTTATTAAGGTTTCCAATTTCATTTTTTTCCTTCAATGATTGCTGGATGGAGGAAATGTCAAGTCCTTGTTTTACAATCTCAAGGTTTAAAGCCTGAATTGGAGTATTGTGTTAATAGCGTTTGCCAAGCCCACTAAAGTAGAATCACATAGTGCGATTTCTTTTGTCATTTCTAACAATGTCCCGCTTTGCGATTGGACCTCTCCTTTTAACATCTCAAAGACTGTGACCAAAGAACTAAGAACAAAGTTCAAGGCTTTCAATGTGTCTGTGTTTAACTTTGTTTTTGTCTTCTCATCATCTTTGAGATCTGTTTCACTTTGTTCCTGAAAGAATTGTGTAACATTTTTTGTTGGGTGTAGGTTTTGTGGCGATGGAGGAGTCACATTATCCTCCTCAAATTGAATGGGGGCTTCTTTTTCCAGATTTGTTAATTTGAGATGTATTTCTGTGCTAGAAGCCGGAGTTTGGGAGTGTCTTGGATCTTCCCAGAGGATGAGTGATTCTCCTTCGATGTCACTGTGACTTTTGTGTCGTTTTCTCCCAAAATGATTTTCTATTTTGCTTTGTATCCTTTTTGTTGTGATGGTGTATTCCAAGCCCCGCTTCCAGTTGTTCACTATTGCAATGTTTGGGTTTTTCTCCGTGGAGCTTTTTACTGGGGTGCTATGAGATTCTTCAGCATGTACCAGTACTTGGATTTGCTGCGGGGTATTTGGATTTACATTCTCCTGCGCATGTTGCGCAGTTGATGTGATTGCTTCCTGAGTTTTACTTAAATATGATCTGTCCCCTGCTCCTTCCATTTCTTTTGTACTACGAAGTTTCATTCAACTCTTTTTGGATTACAAAACACTCTATAATGTGTGCACCGTAGGTCCAAAAAAAGTACAAATTGTGTGTACAGTAGTTTGAGACCTGAATGGGATGGAAACTTTCTGTGTCAGAGATGCTTGCAACCTAGGATGTGTATATCGCGATAATCTATCAATGAGCCCCTTTCAAAGCCCCGAGAGGTAAGTATATCCCAAATCTTATTGGGCAAAACCAGCGTGATCAAAGGAAATAGTATTCCACAGTCTCACGCGGAATCCAATCTAAAGTACAATGCTATACAAGTATAGTGAAGCCCCTTACCTCAGTTCCACTTCACCTGTTTTTAGATGGTACAGGCTCTGTTTGATTTCCAATGTAGGTATAATGGGTGATCCTTTATAGGGCCATATGCGCCACCCGCGCCAAACAGCCGCAAAACAGTCTGCGCCCTTGACACCGTCGGGCTTAACGCCGCAAGGGTGGTTTGTGCTTTGTTTTGTCTCGGCAGAAGTTCACGTGATCAAACAGATGATCTGGCCAAGCTCCGCCTCCTCCAGGAAACGAGCGTTTTCCAAACGAAGTCTTTTGCTGGTTCTAAATGCCTGTTTCACAAACAGCAGGCTCAACAGGCAGGGAAAATAAATGCTCTCCTCTCAGAGCGCTTCTCCTCTGGACAAACAATTACTAAGAAATAAAAAAAAATATTCTTCTGGTTTCAAATGAGCGCTACTGTATAGGCTGACTTTAAAACATATACTGTGTTTGAATTTTGCGTTGGTTTCGGTTGGCGTGGGAATCCAACGAAGTGCTTAGAATATTAGAATGGGACTGCCACTTGTTTGTTTGGTTTCTGTGAAAAAATAGGCATGCTTTGACTCCTAATGCCCCGCTTCTTATTCTCCCCGTTTGTTAAACTTCTGAATATTTTAATGGTCTCTTTATAGAAGTACATGCCACTGTAGGGCTGACTTTCTTAAAACATCTTTCATTAGAATTTTGGGTTGGGTTGCTGTGGGGTGAAGGTGCCCCACTGATATAGAGAAGTTAACCTCCTCCAGATTGCCTGATAGCACCACTAGTCTCTTGCAAGATATTCACACCTTTTCACATGGGCAATTTCTTTCTACTCTGGATTAGAAATATATATATGGGCTCCGATTAAGGTGGCAAACTGTAAGGATTTACTTAAGAAGGTACTCAATGAAACTATTAAACAGCATACTTATAAACATCTTGTATAACCGCCTCATTCCCAAACCTGCCCTTCTTAAAAGAACCAATTTTAATTTCAAAAGACCCCATTTTTAATTGTGCTTTGCAACATATGACCTAATGCACTGCTCACGTGCAATGCATTAAATCCTTGGGCCAGAGATGAGCGTCAATCTAAGAAAGATTTTTGGCGCTGCTTATTCCATTACAGAAATCCTGCTATGGCTCGTCAATCCTGGGATTTCTGTCACATGGTCTGTGATCTACTATTACACCAGTTAAGCATGAGGATGAGCAAGCGTTGTACTGCATGCTGTATCAGATGGTGGTTTGTTATGATATTTGTAACGTGCCTGTACATAAGTGTTTCTAGGTGGGACAAGACTAGCAGGGGGAAACAGAGGCAGGACAAAACAACAATCTTACTAGGCCTTGTGTCATTCAGATCACGCAAGTGCAGGAAAGTGGAAGGGGAGAAGTGCCGAGGGGGTGGAAGAGGAGAAGTGCAGGTAACTCAATAAGTGCAGCAAGCGAGTGGCTCATAAGTGCAGAAAGAAGGGACTATAGTGTTGTAGATACAGACCACAAGTGATGGGGGAGCCTAGAGGCAGTGTGACGGCAACTGGACATGCAAGAGCCTGGGCCTTAGTTCAGAGGGTAGCCAGGTGACCAGTGCGTGGAGCAGTCGGGACATCAGCAGGGGAGAGGAAAAGAGAAAGAGGAAGCAAAAAGGAAGGTCTTGTGTTGCTTCCAGAACCAGAGGTGGTTCTGCTCAAGTTTGAGAGAGGCGGGAGGCTGTCCCAGGGGGAGGCCCCGGCTGAAGAGTGAGATCTGCCCCCAACAATCTGCTTGGAAAAACATTGGACCCCGATAGAGTTGGAAGTGGATGAGCGGAGAGCTTGAGAAGGGAGATGTTTACGAAGAGAGAGAGTTGGAGGTAGTACGGTCCCAAGCCCAAGAAAGCTTTGTGGACGATGCAAAGGACCTTGAACTTGATCCTTGCTGCGACAGGGAGCCAGTGAAGAGATTTCAGAGCTGGAGAGATATGATCTCTGAGCTTGAGTCCAAGGACAAGTCTCGCAGTCCTGTTCTGCAGAAGTTCAGAGAATAGAGGCAGGCAGATTTAGAAAGAGGCTGCTGCCGGTAAGAAACTAACCAATATACAAAATTCATACCTAGTTAACCAAGAAGTACATCACAATTAACGAGAGGACTCTGTGGACCAGGTTACCAACCCAAGGGCTCAGGTCCCCACATCTCATCATGGATAGCTTAAAAACACATACCAAACCTTAAACCAGACATCCACAGATTAAAAGTTAGCAACATCTATAATGAAAACTGGATGGAGTATAGAACCTAAAAAGACAGTACAGGACTGTGTCAACAATATACGGCCCCTAGCAATGCAATAGCACTGTATATGTATGGGGTAAGAAAAACACGGGAGAAAGACTGGGTTCTAGAATTGAACACTCCTGTGCTGAGCTTTGTATTAGGTTTGTTATTCTTGAAAGTTCTGTGCTAGGTCACAGGTTGGAAGAGGTTAACCCAACACCTCTTGTAGGGAAATTGCAAAAAATCCTGGTTACCTTGCAAAGGAGAGTTTTTGTTGAATCTTGTAAATAAAAAGATTCTCACGCTGGTTGCTGCGTCTCAAATTGTTTTTTTTGTTGTTGTCCATAGTGTAGACAAATTGTCTTGTCTAAAAAGTGGTCAGTTTATGGGGTAAGACTGATGTTAAAAAGAGACCCTGGGCTATTCAAATCAGAGAAGTGACACACTCATATGCGTCAATGAATCAACGTGCCAACGCACCAAGTGTTACTGCAAGCTGACCAGTTAGTTTTAGACAATCAACATGGAAGAAACGAACGAGGAGGGGGAAGAGGAAAAGGTCCCGGAGTACAAACGAGATTTCAAGCACGAGGAACTTAGTGGTCCCCATTTCAAACAGAACACTTACCAAACAAGAAGACGACGTTCTACAAAAAGGGTTGAAATTCGTACCTACCTATAACACCAATTTATTTAATACCAAGGTTGAGATACACAAGCTCACTAGAAAGCTAAAACTTAAAGTTTTCTTTGCAGAAATGGAGAAACCTGCTTCCACCCAGGAACCACCAGAGTTAGTTGAATTCAAACCTAAAAGTACATTTGTGCCACCCATCAGCGTTCCATCCATAGACATTTTTGAAAGAATGGTAACAGCAGATCTCAAAAAGATTAAGTATGGTGCATCTGGAAACAGAAACCTCAGCAGAGGAGAAATGTCAATAATTCAGAATTTATACTCTGATGACACGATAACCATAAGACCGGCCGATAAAGGGGGTGCATTAGTACTACAGGACACACTGGATTATTAGAAAGAATGCAAGAGACAGCTTGACAACCACAACGTCTACTCTAAAATCGATCATGACCCAATATATATATAAGTATAGATCCAGGGATACAGTTCACCACAGAGATTGGCAATCCAGGCATACATTACTTGGACATTAATGTCAACATACACAACCATCAGATCACAACCTCGTTGTTTACTAAACCAACCAACAGGAATAACCTACTACACCGCATGAGTTTTCATCCTCAGAAAACCCTGAAAAACTTACCTTATGGACAAATGTTGCACTTAAAACGGATCATCAGTGACGAGACAGAATGCGAACAGGAGCTTGAGAAACTAAGAAAAAACTCAAAGAAAGAGGCTATCCCAATGAAGATTTGCAAACAGGAAAGGAGAAGCTATCCACCAAAACAAGAGCCAGTACACTTATACATAAAGACAAGAAAAAATCCCCAGCACTAGTGTATGTGTCAACATTCTCCTCACAAAGTATGCAGATCAAAAGGTGTATTAACAAACACTGGACAATACTCAGGAGTGATGAAAGAACCAAAAATCTCTTTTCCGAAAGCCCAACATTTGCATATTAAAGATCAAGCAATTTGAGAGACTTGCTCATGAATACCATAGACTCAAAAAAGAGAAGGAATAAACAAAAGAAAGTAGGGACCTATCCGTGCCTGAATTGCAGCAATTGCAATAATGTCATCAAAGGAGGGTTAGTCCCACATCCTTACACTGGAGAGAAAATGGCAATTAGATGCTACGCAACTTGCAACACAGAAAATTGCATCTATTGCATACGTTGCCCATGTGGGCTTTATTACGTGGGAGAAACAGGAAGAAAATTGAGAATTCGAATGAATGAACATAAATCCTGTATTCGTAACAGCAACACGAATTCTGCAGTCGCAAGACACTTTAATGAAAAAAAACACAACATTTCTCAGGTGAAATTTCAAGTTTTAGAAACCATGGAAGAACACGGCTCACACACAGATATGAAGAAAAGAAGACAACAAAAAGAAGCTTACTGTATAGATCGATCAGAAGCACTTTCCCCACGAGGACTCAATGAAGAATTTGACCTTAATTGTTTTTTGTAAACAGTATTGTTATTATTTTTTATGCTAAACATTATGTAATGCCACTAATGTAAGATGATTGAAAGAACGGCTAGAATAACATATAGATTCACATAACAAGAGCAACCCGAACACATGTGATACTCCATGACACACAGCACAACCATAATTTACACTATATAACAAGTGCAGGACATTTGACTTTTGGATTAGTCACTTAGTTTTAGCGTAAAAAAATGCATAATAAGAGTATTCGTGATCATTAATATTTAACCTACAATTGAAGTATGCGTACACTCAATATTATTTGTCAGTGCACACTAGCTATATGCTTAGAGATAATATATATGTGTTGCAATTTGCAACACGCTTAAAATTCTTTTCAAAAATTATTTTCAAACAATTTCATTACTTAGCTATTTGTAACAATTGCTATAAGCATAATCATAGGTGCACATGCATTAAGATACCAGCCTTAAAGCCAATAGACAAATACTTTATGTGTTGCCCCTACCAACAAGGCCGACACGTCTTGTTAATGACTCCAATCAAGCATTCCCACTAAGTCAGTGCCTTGTCTGGGATTGCTCAAGGGAAGCCCTTATTTATATATTTTTATGACAAGTTATAATCTGGATGATGAACCCTTGTATAATGCCCCTCTCTTAGAATCTCCCTGACCCCACTGAGCCAAGAAGTAGGTTTGTTTTACAAATTAAAAAGGTTTATTTGAAAAATTAAACAATAGATATATATCACACTTTTATAATAAATTAATATTTGATATCACACTTAGACATATGACAGTGATCAACAATGGATGATGTTATACTAGCACACTGGTTTAATTACTTAGGAGTAGTATAGAGGATAAGGTAGCTGAGAATGCTTTATGGTTTCAAGGAGATGCAAAGATGAATAAAAGGCAGTACAGAAATAAACTTGATATGATTTTAGCAAAAGATAATATCACTTTTTATCTGACAATTCACTCCCCCCTATGCAATGTAAGGAGATGGAAGTAACACACACAGTCTTCAGGAATACAATCACAGTTCAATACGAATTCAGTTCCCCCCTAGCAAGCTTATAACACCAGGGATGATTTTGAAACACAGGCGAAAGACTTTCAGGTGATTTGCAAGGGAGTGAAATATGCTAAAATTGATTTTAATTCCCTCTAGAGGTTCAGGGTGAGTGAGAGATACTTTAAATCAGTTCAGGTCCACAATAACAATGATTAATGAGGGATTATCAGGTTGAAAACAGATTTCAGTAATGGAAGCAAAGGACAGATCTTTCTACACGTGGTTGAAACGAACCAAAATGTCAAATCGCAGCACTTTTTTTCGAGTGCGTCAAGCGCAATTATGGAGGCGCTAGAAGGAGTAGCAAGTCGGTTTAGAGCTTGTTGGAATTTCGTTCCTAGGATGCACGGTTCCAAAGATACAGACGATTTTGTAAAGGTAGTTTTTCAGAAATTAAATTACAGTTTCGGAATGACAGATGTGCTTTGAAAGGTTTGAATCAACAGGAGGAACACATAAATTCTTATGATGCAGTTCTAAACAGGTTCAAATGTTTTGAATCAGATTATTTTAAGCTAAGAGATGGGTTCTGCACAGTTCTAGCTGGGTACTCACACTATAAATTTGAAAGGAATGGCCTCGTCACGGATCTGGTCAACAAGTTTAGCTGCGGTTCTCTCTGCTCGGCGGGACAATCAGGCACCGGTTCTGTTCACAGCGGTCTGGTCTGGGTCTCTGGTTATGCTGGTTTGGATCAAGTGGATTCTGGATACCGCACTGCTTTCTGGGTACTAGTTCTGTTCTGGATACACAGGACTCTTAGCAAGCAGCAAACCGCACAGCCCGGCGGTTGAATAGTTTGCAAAAGATTTTGAGGCCTGCTGAAGAGTTCAGCTCTTTGGAGTTTTTGTTCTGGAGTTAGTCTGGATCTCTGGAGTTCTGGATTCTGGAGTTCTCCGTCAGCGTGCTGCGCAGGAATTCAGTTGAAGGTTGGAAAATGAATCTCCTGTCTGGCTTCCAGTGGCTCTTTTTATGTCTTTAGAAAATGGGTGTGTGTTGGCATAACTAAGCCTGCCCCTCACAACTTATCATTGGCCAAGTTTTCCTCTCCCCCTTGATTGGGGAACTGAGTTGTGTGTCAGAGTGAGTCATCAGGTGTCATCTTTATGGCTTACAGAAAGAACACTCCCCTTGTCAATTTGCACACAAATCTATTTCTGATCCAAATACATACTTCCCAGATACACAATTTGTTGAAATTACATACACACATCATAGATCACATAAGGTAGTCTCTGTTCCAACTCTGATGTTTCTAAGAGCTTGGATTAAGATATGACAATATTTTGCGCTTTTTGGTTGGTTTTCCAATATTGGATTTTTACCAAAAATTACACAGATGTACACCATCTCTCTACACATATTCCAGTAATTTACTGGGTCTCTAGCATAAACACAGTGTCTGTAGTACTAATAATTAGTGGGGTTTTGCCTCAGAACATCACAGAGCGACCAGCTGAGCCTTGAACCGTGAGTAAAATTGTCATTTTAAGAATCTCAAAGTTGTACATTTCTGTCATCTGGTTACAATTAGTTATCAGTATTTTTATAAAACGTATATATTTGCCTTCAATTCAATTCACAAAAGTGTCTGGGTCCGCCCCCAGAAGCTTGGGGAGTCAGATGGTCACATGGCCTTCTTTGCTGGCAGTGTACTGTTTACAGCCCACACCCGAAATCAACATACCCCATTCAATTGAAAGGCTCTATTATGTTGGGTCCAGCAGGCTGCAGGGAAGTCCCCTCCCTCTCAATCAACAGGGCCATGTGATATCCTGCCTCCTGGTGTGGGTCTCTGGGGTGTTAGGCTTCCCAGGAAAATCACGCCTTTGAACTTTTAATTAAATAAGACTCCCTCTGATCAATGCACAGTTCTGCAAGACAGCTCTCCTGTCAGAGTTTAGACCACTAGCGGCGGTTAGTGTCCAATGCCGGTACTGCACCTATTTATTTAGGAGTTGTCTTGAATTAATACATTTAAAAAAGAAAGGATTTTGAACAGCACCATCTTTCTTGCACTGGTTTTAGCTCTGTGTGTAGCCCAAGGTTAGGGCCCGGCAATGGTCTCTTGTATTAATATTTGACAGAGGCGAAATGGATGGCAACCTATTTTTCATGCTTTCCCTGTGCATTTTCTGGTGAGTCCTGGCCATCATGATGTTTTCAATGCCAGTAATGCACAGTTTTGTGGTAGGGCTTGGATGCATGGGTAAAAACATCCCACAGTCTACACACGCATGGCCATTTTGGGATCAAACGTAGTCATAGTAACACCACGTGCAGCAACCAGGCTTGCTGAACGCGCCAGCAGGAGCAAGACCGGGCTCCTATCACTCGAAGGTAAGATCATCTGAAAGCCAGATCGAGCGCACTAGAGTTAAAATAGAAATGTTGATATAAGAAAAATCTTGAGCTATTGTTGTTCAACAGCGCAATTCGATCAACATAACACAGAACTTTCCGTGCAAGATAAAAATTACGGCAAACAGGTCAGTGACTCCGGATGCATGGAAACATGCATAGTCACGCGTTTACCAATACAAAGAGTGGATTAATTCACTAATGGCACAATCAATCACAATAATGGGGCCACATTCACTAAAACAAGAGAACACAGTTGAGGTAATTTTAAAACAACATTAAATTGGTATGCATGCAGATAGGATATTGAATCACGTACACTTATTTGACTGGTTGAAGGTCATGTCCAAAATGGTAACTGGTGATTTCATGAAGAATGTGGACTAATTAAGTCGATTTTTCTATTCATTAATTCATTTTTTTAATTCTCTCTTTTTTTAATTCTCTCTCTTTACATATTGTTGTATGTTTCTTTGTATTTGTGGGCACCCTGTGTTTTTTGAAACATTGTTATGCGTAATATGATGTTATGTTGCATTTAAAGGTGGAATTATGATTTGGGGTTGTTGTAATGCATTAATGGACACGCTAATCTTGATATTACTTTATCAGAATGTATAACCGAGCTCTGAAGAAGGAATCAATTCTGAAATGCATTAGCCCAATGAGTTACTGTTTGCCCCAGTCTCAGTGCTAGGCTAAATGATGAAATGTAAGCACTAACTCGATGATCTGATAACACAGATTACTTATTGAAAATAAAACCACTTTTGGAATGGTTACAATGATTTCGAAATATATATTCAAGCACCAAGCAAATGGTTAACCATAGTGGGTATTAAGGTTGTGCGGCCCACACCGAAGGCTGCTTAGCCTAGGTCTCTTTTCTGTTTCAGTTAGTGTACCAACACCTGTCATGCAATGAATCTCAGAGAGATGGTGAGCGTACTAACCTGGATGAGTCAGAGAATATGAATACGCCATGACAATAGAAGGTCATGTGTGGGACAAAAATGTTCTGTGGCTGAAAATGAAAGGAAAAGGACCGAAATACGTCAGTCAGCCCGAAGCTAAATGCAGAGGCCATTAGAACGCAGAGTCAAAATAGCGAGTACCCAACACAATTATGAGGCCCTTAATATAATAGCGGTGCTCAGGCAAGATACATGCAAGCACCCGAGACAAAGCACTCTTCTTCTTTTCTAGGCTGTCAACTAGGATCTGTGATGTGAATAAAGACAAGTGGATGCTGCATCCACAACAGTGGCTCAAGACAGAGGAAGACTTAAGACATTGGGCCTCGTTACAAGTTTGGGAGGGAGCCTTGCCTGTAATACAGGCAGGCTACCTCCAAACATGCAAAATAATCCTGCACCCGTGAATGGGCAATTACCGGGTTATTCCAGCCCCGCCAGACCCGGTAATTTCCCTTTCGCGGGTGCTGGAATCGGGTGAGCCCCATTCCCACTTGAGCCCCACAGGGCTCAATGGGAATGGGGATGCTTGTAGCACCAGCACCAATCATTACGGTGCCTGTGCTACAGGCAAGCTGTGCTCGCGGGTCAGACCTGGTGCAATGAAAGGCACCAAATTGCACAACTCAGAGTTTGCCGGTCCGGATACAACGGTACCGGCAAGCTTACCGGTACCATTGTATCCAGACCGGCAAACCCGTAATGAGGCCCACACTGTTCATGGTTTAACGTGAAGACCTTTTAGAAGAGAGTACCCGTCTACTAAAACTACAGCTGATGCACCCATTGGAGATATATGACTGAGAATCTCCAAGAATGGGCCAGGCCCCATAGCCCTCTTTGAAGACACTATGAACACAGCCTTCTTCAAGGAGCAACTTGTCTGTGGGGCACTGGTCCCTCAAGCGCAACGGTTTTATCCCCTGGTGTGTTGAAGTTACCTTGCTGTGCCTGGAGGTAGTGAATTGGACAGTCACAGGGGTGGGGTTTTGTCACCAGTGCAATGATGCCAGGCTTGGAGGAAGTACATGGTGTATCTAATTGACCAGTCCAACACTCCCCAGGGATCTGGCTAGAGACGGTCACTATGGAGAGCTACACCAATGGTTTATTCCTTTAAGGAGTCTTTCTATCCATGTGAGGAATCAAAGCACTGCTATTCAGCCACACATCCCCATTCACCATCAGTCATCCTATTGGGGGAAAATAGGTACAAGTCTGACTGTATCACCAATTACAGGCAGGAGCAGGCCGGCAACGTTCAATGTAGCACAGTCACTGCTGGAGCCCTGCAGGGATCTGCTCTGCGAAGAAGGTCCACCCGGTAGCTACAGAGTTAAAAGTATGCAAAGCAGGATCTATGTCCATGTGTCACACAAAGGTTGCAACCGCGGATTGAAGCACAAAAGACTGCATTCCTCCAGTGCAACCTTTTGTGCGTGTCCCTCGCCCGGTCGTGCCCCCCTAGTCCAAACCGGCAGCTGCTACGTGGCACCTTCCGCCCCTTCCACATGCTTCCACCCCCTCTCCCACTTTCCTGGTAAGGGCTCCGGAATCCCTGCTTCTTGGGCGCACTGCATACTATGGGTTATATTGAACCACTCAACAGTATTTCCCCACATCACCAAGCTGCATGTGCGCAGAAACAGCGAAATGGCTGCGCTGGCTCCTGTGAGCACCAGGACCTCAAAACTGCGTTGTTGCAGTAACAAAAAGATGACTGCACCTTCTGGCCAAGCACACACGGGCAGGATGGAACAAGGGGACACACTAAGGGATCGTGCCAGTGTGTTCTTACCTGTACAAAAGAAATGGATTGAAAAGGCAGCACTGCTTTGCTGAAAGCCCAAGATCTCCATTAAAAAGGAAACTTTTCACCTTTAAAATAATACTGCTGATGCTATTTCCATCTGTTCTTCCTTAAATCACTGTGTTTAATAAGGCCCTGCCATGCCCAGTATCTCATTTTGCCTCAGCAAAACCAGGCAGGATTTCTGAATGACAGGCCCTGTCAAACCAACTCTGAGTGAAATCAACAAGGAACTCCACTTTTTGCTTGCAAAGGAAAACGCGTTCATTTATTTACAAATGTATTAAAGCTCAGTAGTTCAAAGGAGACTCCAGCTATATGAGCCATGTCCGTTTCAATGCATCTGTGCTTTAAATAAACTACTGCCTAGAAGAAAATAACTATGGCTGCGAGGCAATATTGGGAAGTCAGATTGCAACATCGAATTTGAAAGGAAATGTTAGCATTTTCAACTCATGTGTAAAAATGGGCTTTTGCAAAACTAAAGGAGAAAAATGCCCATTTAAAAAGTAAACTCTTGAATAAAAGCCTGCTTATTTAGCAATGTGAAGGGGCTTTGTTGCTAGTGAAAATACATACATGGGCTATTCTATTCCACAGGTTTGCTTTAATTCAGGACCAAATATCAGAAAATAAAGGTTTAAACCACCTTGGCTGGATTTGCAAGCTGGCAAAAACAGGTTATTCTAGTTGGCAGAGTTAAAGCTTCCCACTAGGAAGGGAGCCACACCATAAACGTACAGGACACGAAAGTGATAATTGCTAGCTTGAAAAACTTTGTATGGACCAGGACAAAGAAAGTTCACATGCTCGTCAGACATTCATCTGTGCTCCAGGCTGGGATATAAGTCCTGGGACACTAACCTGTGAAGATAGGGGGGCCATAAAATCTTCAATCAAACTGGGAACTCCCACCCCACACAGGGCTGAAGTGACAGTTGATGGCAGCTGAAAAAGAAACAAATGGTCCAGTGCAAGACAAAGGACCGCCATTTGCTTCCAAAGACGATTTTACAAATAAACTTTAAAGACTTTATCTCTGCAGCAACAATTTGTCAAAATGTGAAAATGTTATAGTTTCAATATAATTTTATGGGCTTTCATTGAAGACATGGTAGAATTCACTGACACTTTGGGCACAGAAATGGCAAAGTATTGCGGATTACAAGAAAAGCATCCCTGTTGTAAATGCAAATTTTTGTACAAACATAACTGATGATAATCCACACATGTGTCTAAAGTTATGGAATTTTAGGCCAAATATTTCATATTGAAAATGACCAAAAGAATATAAAAGGACAAAACAATGTCTCACAGATGCAGGATTGGACGGCTGTACTCTACATAAAATATGTAACCTGATTATGTCATTTATTAAGGTGCCACAACTGTACAAATGTGTAAATTCGGGTATGGCAGATATTTGGCAAAAAGGTCTGTAGGAAGTCTTTTTACATCATAAAATGCAACCTCCTGAAATGAGTCACATCCCAGGGGAGGCAACCAACATTGATTGTCCAATCCAGTTGTTTAGAGGTGGGCTTAGCTAAGCCGGCCAACAATTTAGTCTATGATGTCACTATGCATTATAAATAAGAGTCCCTGACAAGACTCTAGACACACACTCTTCCAGACATTACTGTGCTGCGTTCCTGTTCCATCCATCTAGATCCCAACTAGCATTGCTGACCCTACTCCAGGGCCCACTGCAAAACCCAAGCATTGCTGATTCTATCCCAGCAAGGCCTCAATTCTGAATTCCCAAATAACCAAAGGGGAAAGCTGTGGTGTTTTTGGGAAGCATCCTGATACCACTAACTGCATGCTCACTGCACTCCTGCCAACCAGCTGATCTTTAGTATCCAGTGACCAGAATTGCCAGTCTAGAAGTGCCATCATGTGACCAGAACTGCCCAGCTGTTTGCCAGGCGTGCTGCCGTGAAGTGACCCGAACCGTAGAAGGTCCAAAATCCCAAAACTAAAAAGTGGACTGTGAGTATAATCACCACCCCATAGAAACTCATGGCATATCTTATATTTGTCCTTATTCTACTCTCTAAGCCATCCTATCCTTACCCTGTTAACTTGTTAAAACTGTCAGAATCATCCCTGCAACCTTGCACTTGATTTCTAGTGCTAGCACCATCTCTTTAGTAATTTTGTCTTGTGTAATTCTAAGCCATTAGTCCTATTTCGAGTGATCGGACTGGTTTCCGCCAGGGTTGGGCGCAGGGGTGACGGGGTTGAAGTCACAAATCAACTCTGGCTCTTACTGTGTCCCTCTTTGGTGGCCTAGCCTGAATACTCTAGTGTAAAGTAAAACTGTTTTGTCACAACTGATTTCCTGTCCTTTCTCACAGCTCCATTTTACTCAAAGCGCACCTTTTTATATCTTGCATAACTCATCCAATTTACCAGCTAGAGACTTAATTTTACTTCCATATTGTTCCTGTGATATACCTCTATCCCATAACCAAACCGCACTCCAAATCAGTGTACTTCACCCATTTTTATTAAAAACCGTTTGGGTAATTTCAGGCGGGAATTAGAAAAATGTGTGCATGACCTTTTGTGCCCGAGGCTTATGGCGCGCAGTGTGCAGACTGCATACCTGGAAAGCAAGAAGGTGAATGAGCCTAAAGAAGTCTTCGGTCTGTAGAGCTGCACAGAGGAGGTTTTCTTAATTGAGCGAATGTACTTATTATCCTACACAGCTGCAAACATTCCTGCAGTGGGCAGACCATGGGGAGGGGTAAGGGCATGATAAAAGCCAGGGGCACCAAGGGTGTAAAGGTGCTGAAAAGAGTTGGCTAGCAAGCAGTGGAGATGGTTGGTGGCAAAGTGTGGCAGAAGCGAGGAGGGAGGAGGAGAAGTTTGGGTAACAAATGATAAACAGCAAATACTGAAGTGAAGGAACAGGGGGAAAAGGAAAAAGAAGATTAATGGGGAGGAAAGAGTGATAAGCAAGGCAGAGTGGGAAGAGCAAGAAGGGAGGAAGGAAAGAGTACTACCACATGGTTTAAGTTACTTACCTGTAAGTATTATTCTCAAGCATGGGTCTGGCATGGATTCAAATGCTCATTAATATTTCCGGTTGTTAGGCTGGGAAAACTCAGCAAAAGAAAAAACTGTTTCACTTTCCTTCAAAACTGTATTTATCCTCTAAACCAATCCCTGTCATCTGGGTCATACTGACCCCATTCAATCACAGTCTTCTCCCTAGGCTCCACCTCTGGTGGCCATCTTCAGATGTGGTAAGCACGTAAAGTGGCAGTATGAATCAAGAAGAGCCATATTGGAGAAGGAGGGAGGGTTTGCATGGGAATCCATGCCAGACCCATGTTGGAGAACACTAGTTACAGGTATGTAACCAGCATGGGGTCTGGCATGGATTCACATGCTCATGCAAAACAATTACACAGCAGTACATATACACAACCAAGGGAGGTGGCAAGGCTCAACAGAAGCAATAAACCCTCACCTCTGGACGAGGCTCACCTCAAACAAACAGGTTGCGTAGCACCACTTGGCCGACTCTGGACTTCTCCATAGAATCCCTGTCGATGTAGTAGAACCTGGCTAGGGTGTGCGTGGACCTCCACATATGTGCCACGTAGAACTTCAAGGCACGAGCAATGTCCAGCAGATGCAAGGCCCTTTCTGCTGGTGACAACTGTTTCAGAAAGAAGACAGGTAACACCAAAGGTTTGTTGAGGTGGAATTCCAATTGTACCTTTGTAATAAATGTGGGGTGCGCACACAGTACTACCCTTTGAAGCGTGAACAGACGATTAAGGCCACTTGCAAGACAGGGTCTGAATCTCCCTGACCCGCCTGGCCAAGTTGATAGCCACGAGGAAAGTAGTCTTCCACGAGAGAAACTTGAGCGGGACCTGATTCATAGGTTCGAAAGGAGCTCCCATGAGCTAAAATAGCACAACGTTGAGCTCCCAAGCCGGGGGAGGAGCCTTCAGCAGCGGGAAAGTCCTAAACAGTCACTTGAGGAACTCCTTGACGAGTCTGGGAGACCACAGCGAAGGCCTGCCCAGAGACCTGGTGTACCTGGATATGGCGGCAAGATCCACCTTGATAGAGGCGTGAGCCGATCCCGCTTTGCCCAAGGAAATCAAGTATGGAAGAAGTTGCTGGACAGTGACACGCAGCAGGCTAATCTTCTGAGTCGGGCACCACACAGAGAAGCATTTCCATTTATGTCCATAACACTTCAATGTTTACGAGACCATCGCCCTGGCCAGGATGTCCTTACATTCCGTGGGTAAAGCATGAAGTCTGCACAGGCGAATGAGACTGATGCAAGAGGACATCATGCCTTGCAGTGACTTGATGGACCGAACCATCGCCGTCTGAGCCAACGACACTTTGCCTTGTATGGCTCTCACCCTCTCCTCCATGGGCGACGCCAAACATGTCACTGTGTTCAGTCAGGCACCTAGGAACAGCGCGTCCTGAGATGACATTAAGCAAGACTTTGGATAGTTTATGTAGAACCCAAACTCCATCAGCAGATGTACGGTTTTCGATGTGTGCTCGCTTGCCAGATAGTGTGAGTGGGAATGCCCCAGCCAGTCGTCCAGGTAGGGGTATACGTGGATGCCATGTAGACGAAGATGTGCCACCACCGGGGCCAGGCACTTAGTAAAAACCCTTTGGGGCCGACTTCAGCCTGAAGGGCAGAGCCTTGAACTGGTAGTTCTGACCTTGAACTTCAAAATGTAGGAACTTGCGGTGTTTGTGTATGTGGAATTAGGCGTCCTCCAGATCCAACATCAGAAAATCTCCTTGCTCCAGTTGGCCAAGCACGTGTTGCAACATAACCACCCAGAACTTTTGGGACTTTACGTACTTGTTGAGACGACGTAGACCCAGGATTGGCCTCCAACCCCCTGTTTTCTTTCGAACCAAAAAGTAACTGGAATGTACTCCGCAGCCCTGGAGATGCTGGGGGATGGTTTCTATTGCCCCCTTCGATAACATGGCCCGTACGTCTTGCAAAAGCTGTGGTCCGTGTTGTTCTTGTTGCTGAATCGGCAAAATACGAGGACACCTGCGTTGGAACTCCAAGGTGTGCCCCTATCAGAGAGCGTCCAGCACCCATCTGTTTGTGGTGATATTTTCCAACGTGCTGATGAAATTCACCAGCCGGCCTCCCGCTGCGATGCATAAGTGTGGGCCCAAGGTCATGGCCGGTTCAGACATGCTTGGGGGTCGGAGCTCTGCCCTGTGGGCGTGCCAACGCTGTCCTCTGCTGCCTTCAGAGCGACCCTGGTACGCTTCTTGAGTGAAGGAGCATGAATTCTGCTGGTACAGGGTATTATAACCCTTGGAAGATCTTCCTGGTTTTCCTCTGGAAGAGCGAAAGGATGGTGGCCGTCAATGTTGCAAAGCTCCCAGATCCATGGAGATCCATGTTCTTCTTTATTACTTGCAAAGACTCGTTGACTGCGTTTCCGAAGAGGTTCACCTGTTGAACGGTATATGCAGTACCTTATCTGAATGTCCTGGTGGAAGTTTGATGCCTTCAACCTACCTTGACGATGCAGGGACACCCCATTCCGCATCTGTGGAAACCTATGTCTGCGATGTCCACTGCCACCGTGATGGCGTGATCCGAGGCCACTTCCCTTTCCTAAAAGAGTTCTAATGCCTCGAAATTCTCAGCTTCGGGCAGTAAGTCCAGAATAGGACCCAGCTTGAACCATAGTTCCCGGTCATACTGGGACAAAATGGCTAGGGCATTAGCTGCCTTGATCATAGAGGCTGCTGTATAAATTATCCTCTTGCCCATTGCATCCACCATGGCTGCCGATGAAGGGTTCGCCAAACGCTTCCTGGCTGCGGCTGAGACCACCGAATCAGGCACGGGCTGACACTCTAAAAACCTGGGAGATGAATCTGGAACCCTGTACTACTTCTCCAATCCGTCCCAATTGGTCGGGCCGTACTTGGGTTTCTCATTAGAGCTAGGGTTTCCTCCCAGATTTTGCGCAGGAAGGGAACGGACACGATGGTCTTTCTTCTCAACTTGTGCCGCTGGTATAGGAAGTCTTCTTTCTTAGTCTCCTCAGGAACCAACTGAAAAATCCAAAGGCCCTTGACATGATAGAATGAAAGGATCCAACTTCATCCGGTGGGGAGAGCCTATGGGGCTCGCCCATGCGTGGTGTTTCTCCATCAGTCGCAATTAAATAGTTGTCCTTGTCGGTGCCCGTAGCTGTGGTAGCCATGTCCATGCCGGTGTGCGGGGCCAGGGCTCTGGGTGGGGTCTTCTTGCGACAAGGTGGTGGTGGTGGTGGAGCCATCGGATGACGCAGATGACCAGAGCCCCCTTTAGACTTTCTCGTCCACGGGGGTGAGCTCAACATCGGAGGCGTAGGTAGTGGTGGTGGCATCCTCTGCTGGATTTCAGTGACCAGTGTGTGCAGGGTAGGGATGTACCGAATAGTACATTTAAGTATTTGGCTGAATAGTTTGACAAGTATTTGGCTGAAGCTGAATACAGAGCCGAATAGTTACCTTTTTAATAAATAAAGTTATATAGACAAGAAAAACACTTTGCAAATTAAACAAAACATTTTACAATTTGTATAACCATTCTTTATTGAATTTAGAAGGGGAGTTTATTATTGCTTGCTTTCTTTGCCTAATAAAATGTTCAATCACAACTCCAATTGCTTGAACATTTGCATCTTACAATAGGCCATGCTAATAACAATGAAACAACTTTAAAAAGTTATTTCCCAGTCCTTCAAAATTGCCCGGTATACCATATTTTGCACAGTGGTTTCAATGTTTATTCATGGGCACCGTGTAAACAATTTTCTTAGATCCTTTTGTTTAATGAAGGAATGTAATAGAAATAAAAAATACATAAATGCAAAACGCAAAGGTTATAAAGGTGCGGTTATCTGGAATTAAATACCCCTCCAATTGCCTGCTTCCAGTGTCCGGGTAAGGCTTGCAGGCCAGTAGGGGCAGACATACCTGCATGGAAGAGGGTATAATGAAGGACTAGCTTTTGTGCAGTATTTACATTGATTAACCTTTGCAAATGTTAATTTATGTGGGTCTTTCCTCCTCGCTAGAAGAACAATATGCTTTATTGACTAAACATGTGCAGTTATGGCAGCTCTGATCTGTCTGTAGCATAACCAGTCATAAAAGCCCCATTCAGTAATGGCATTTGAATATTCCCAGAAGTAGAACACAGGACTGATTGGTATTATGCAAATGTGGCTCTGTGTCTGAATGCGCGATTGTTAGTTTTAAAATATGACCGGACTGTTGTGCAAACGCTGCTCCATATTGAGGAGACACAGCGGGGATGTGAAGAATCATTTTCTAAACACCTCCCCCTCTGTAGTTCTTCATCGGACTCATTAGCCCCAGCATCCTCCGCCTGCAGAATGATGTAAACTGCAGCCCACACCGAACAAACGGCATGTAAACAAGATGCATGTGGACTGCGGTCTCTGCATACATTACCGAGATTCCACAGCATATGTCTCTGCAAAGATCTAGTCTGGCAGCTACTGAATTGAATTTGTCTCAAACTGTTTTTTAGAATCAGATTATGAATATGACTTTGAAAGCTCGGTTATGTTCCCTCGGCAGCACTGTGGGGGATGTTTGCTGTGCTCAGTGGATCAAACACACCTTACCCTCGGAATTAATTACTCGCTCTCTAATAGGGGTGTAACTTCGGCTTCAAGTACAAGTCAAGTAAGTATTTGGCCGAATGCGAATAGTTGATTTTCAGATGGAATTCGGCCGAATACTTACTTGAATCCGAACTTCGGTACACCCCTAGTGCAGGGTCGTTAGAATGTCATGTGATACGTCCCTAGATCTGGGGGTGAAAGGAGACAGTGGAGTGGGTTTTGGGCTGATGCATCTTCTTTTGCGATCAGGGTATTAAGGCCCACCGCTCTGAAGATCCTCCCCCCTTTGTGATCTGTGTAGTAATCATCGTGCAGATCATTCTCTCCCTCGCTGATACTTGAGTAGATCTGCTCCAGCCTATCTGTAGCAGCCCGCTGGCCCATGTACCGGGGAAGTTCCACTGGGGAAGAGCACCATGCCTCTCTCCTTCTCAGGAGGTTGGTGCGGTCACCGGGTCTTTTCCTGACCCCGCAGTAGCCACCGCCTTTGTCGCTCCCTCCACAGCCGTATCTCACCTCGGAGGTAAAAACACCCATGGAGCGGTCGTCACTTCCTTTGTGGGCCCACTCTCCTTCACCCCTGCTGTAGTGGACATCATTGACGATGTGCTCATCGCTGCTCTTGTCGACAGCACCGTTGTTGACTCAGTTGACCTGGCATGCTGCAAGGTCTTAGCCAGCTTTGACGAGTCCGCTCCGGACTTGTCCCTCATCAGTTTATCCGCAGACACACAGAGTTTGGACGGGATTAGGGACTTTCTCTTTGAAGAGGCCCCTTTTGTTGGTAGGCTCACTGTGGAGGCCGATAGCCTTTTGCCCAACTCAAGACCTGCATCAGCGGCAAAACCAGCAGAGCTAGCGTCACAGAGTCTGGCCCTCTGTTAGACCCCCGTGAGTGGGGCGTCCTCAAAGGATCTCAATCTCCTCCCAGAGGGAGTTCGCTCCTCGGACAAGCCGGTCCTAGATGAGGCTTGACCCTGCCCGAGGCTGAGTCAATTGCCTTGCTCGACTTGAGCCATGCTGACAGTCTGCTGTAGCTGCGTTTTTTATTTTCTTTGAGAAACCACGGCACACCTCCCATCCCTCGCAGGTTGACCCTACCTCTTTAGTGCCAAGATGCCCCTGGGCTTACGCTGCACTTTATAAGTTTGATTAAGATAAGATCCCTCCTCATCGTGGTCCGGATGCAGGAAATACAAGCATTTATGATGCCGATCTTCCACGAAAACATTTCTTAATCCACACTTCAAGCAGAGTTTGAAGAGGCTTTGACTTTCCTTCTCCCCTATCATGGCTGAAAGGTGCAAAGTAGGCCCAAGACTAGGCCTTCTCAAAACTTCGATAACGATCCAACGGTGGATCAAGATCTTTGCCGGAAGTGGATCCCCGCTGCTGGTCTCTGTCCTCCTTCAAAGACTATCAAGAAAAAAAAGATGTTCAAAATTCAAACTGGTTTTGGACAAACATTTGAAAAACACGAAATTAGCTCAGAGAGCAACGGACTCCCAACACTGAAGCGTGCGGTAAAAATCTGAAGATGGCAACCAGTGTTGGAGCTTAGGGAGAGGACTGTCATTGGATGGGGGCAGTATGACCCAGGTGACAGTGATTGGTTTAGAGGAGAAATACAGTTTTGTAGTGAAAGTGAAACCGTTTTTTCTTTTGCCAATGATTCCCAGCCTGACGGCGGGGCATATTCTTGAGCATGTGAATCCATGCCAGACCCCATGCCGGAGAAGGTGGAACGATTTCAGTATAAGAATTATGGAAAAGGGAGATGAGGCAAACAAAGTTAGAAAGAATATCTGAAGAAAGGAGGGATAAGGAAACCAGAAGGCATGCATGCAGGAGGTGTAACAGGGAGAAGGGGAGTGGAGAGAATGAAAGGAGGTTGGAGGAGAAACTGGAATTAGAGAAGATGTGGGAAGAAGGTGCCAAAAGGATTAATGAAAATATAAGAAAGCAAACAAGAGGTTGATGAGGGGACACCAGAAGGATAGTGAAGGATACATAATAGAGACGAGGGAGGTTGGAAGGTTAATTGTAAGAGAACCACTGAAGTAGAGTCGAATGTGAAGGTCAGGAGAAGGTCCGTCCGAGCCCCGAAGAGGGTGATCCCATTGAGATTGAGATACAAGCATGTGGCGGAGCGGTGAGCAGGTTCATAAGGAGACAGTCTGGGAAGGTGAGAATTGTACAGTTAAGAGAGGTTTCCCTCAATACGACATTGAGGGCAAGGACCATAGATGGCAAAACTAGGAGGCAAGAAATAAGTGGGAGGGACATCAAACCCTTTAAGTCTGTGAGTGACTGAAATGATCATTCAGTAACATTTTTTTTTACTTGCACTATGATGACATAAAACTAATATGTGATCCTGTATCAGCACACTGTAGATCGTTCTCAGTTTAAAGTCGGAAGGTGGTGTTAAGTAAAGTGACGCATGGGAGTGTGGCAGGGCTTTTGGCAATGCCAGGTTTTCCTTGACCATCATGGTGGCAAGGGGGCTGGGGTTGGGGTCGGGTTACCCTAAAATGTACAGGTGTTAAGTTCACCCTAAAATAAGTCTGCAGCAAAACAGAGAGACAGTCTTAGTTGAAAGGCGTTCACTGTTTCTTGGGAGGGGCAGAAGATAATTCTTCCAGCCATTGGCACAATCCTAAAGTGCCTCAGAAGGCTGTCAAGTATCAGAGATTAATTGGTCCCACTTTAGCGCAGAGGTGTGTTGGTGAGGTGGTCGTTTCAGTCTATAAAACCGTGATGTCAACACATGTCGCTCTCCAGGACTGAATTAGTGCCAGAGGTACAGCGCGTCCGCACAAGGCATTTGGAGGTGAAGTCCTGAATCAGCTTCCATGCATTCTGCATATCTCCCTGCCTAGACTCGCTATTGGTCTCCGACCATCAACCCCAATGCTAAGCCCTACCTCTGCCTCCTTTTCCCAGGTAACCACTTTCCAATGTCTGCGTCTAACAACAGCTTGAAATAACTGGCCCTGTTCCCAGGCCCCTTGCGCCCTTGTCTGGTTTTGCACCACAAGGACTGCAATCATCTGCCACACAGGCTTGACCACAACCAAACACATCACTTCCCTCTTGGCCAACCACTGCAGCTTTGCCCTCTCCATGTCTTAACTCCCAGCTGTCTGCCTTTTCCTACTCTTAGGCTGACCCTTCACCTAGAACCCCTGAGGTTGCAACCACTAATTGCCAAGCCAGCCAGCTGAATTATCACCCTCTAAAACTCCTAATCTACCTAGTATGTGCTCCGAGTTTTACAGCAGTTTCAAGTTGCATGCCCACCTACATGATCCATCTGCATGCACTAGTCTGCTCCTAAGCATGTGGACGTCCCTATGCATTTCTCCCACACACTCAGTGCTAGCCCCACTTGCCCTTTGTTGCCAAGTAACCGCAGCTCATGATCAACCTGAAAAGGAACGATAATTCAGTGAAGACACTGCAACTTGACAGAGTTCAACAAAAACATCCTTACCCTTCAAACATCATTGTCCCAAACACCTCACTCTGGATCCCAAGACCACCTTCACCTCAACCCAGAAGGGGTTTCATCATTGCATTGCAGCTTCTCTGCTGGAAAACAATGGCACACGCTCACTCAGCCACCAGACTTACTAAAACAGCTGATTATGCCAATGTAAACTGTCTGTTTCCTTGCCCTAGGGAGTCAGGCAACTATCCCAGAGCTAAGTATCACCTCCCACCACCTGGTGCATTCCTGGTCGACGCTCTTTCTCCCCACTTAGCAAACCCTGCCCACCTGGTGCCTTCCTGGTCTCCGCTCTTTTTCCCCACTTAGCAAGCCCTGCCCACCTGGTGCCTTCCTGGTCTCTGCTTTTTTTCCCCACTTAGCAAGCCCCGCCCACCTGGTGCCTTCCTGGTCTCCGCTCTTTTTCACCCCTTAGCAAGCCCCGCCCACCTGGTGCCTTCCTAGTTGCTGCTCTTTTTCCCTAATTAAGGAGCCCTCCGCCTCTTTTCCTTTGCAGATGGGGAGCAGGTACAAGTGGATCTTGGTCACCTGGACTAAGCACCACCCACCTTCTTAGCCCTGCCTCTTCCTTCCTGCTCCTAACTCTTAGATCAAGGGTGTCTCTTTCCCGGGTGTCCAAAACGAAGGACGGCGAAGAAATGGGCAATTTCTGTTTGGACCTGTTCAGACCAGGAGGACCCAGGGCCCGAACCCCTGCTCAGACAGCAGGTAAGCCCCGCCCCGTCCAGCCTACTTCTGCAGGAGTCTGTCCCGATACATTCTGGTTTTACCATCACCGTCTTGTGGCCAATGCTGGATTTGACTTTTATGGACTTCATTGATTCACGGTGCATCACCCTTTCTCAACTTTCATGCTGGACTTCCTTTGCATCTTGTACTCATGGTGGCCCTGAATCATGCTGTTCCCATTTTCATCTTGTATCCTGGCTTGCAACATTATGTGTTACTATTGACTCCTGCAATTGTATTCACTCTCCCCTCTTGCTTCTCCACTCTTTTTGACAGCTTACTCCCTGTCTCTCTTCCTCTGCCCATCTCCCTTTCCCTATCTCCTCCCCTTACTTTCTTCTATGCACTGCCTCTATCAGAATTGTCCCTGGACCCAATATGATAGCAACCTCGTCTGTCTCCTGCCCCCTCCCCTTGTTTCCCCCCACCCCCTCCAGCACTATCTGAAATGTCGTCAGGCCTAGTATGACAGTCACTTGTTTTGTTCTTCCCCTCACTTTCTGCACCCCTCTCCCTCACCTTTTGTTTTTCTCCGGCTCTACCAGAAATGTGTCAGGCCTAGTACGGTAGCCGCCTGTCTGTTTCCATGTCCTTCCCACTCTCCCCCCTCCCTTCCTTATCTATGTCTTAGCTCTTGTATGATCGTTAATTTCACATCCTTACTGTTCATGGCCTGTAAGAATGTCATTGTATTTTCCCTTGTTCCCTCCCTTGCCTTGAAGCGTTCTGAAACACATTGTGTATAGGCACTATATAAACTATCATACCATACCACTTGGAGTCTTATGTGTGCTACCAATAGAGACTGACCTAATGATTCACTTACCTGATGTAACCTAGTGAGCTGCTATGACAGATGGCCCACCCAATCCTACAATTATTATGCCCTCTCGAGTGAACTGATCATGAATCAACTCACGGTTAAAGCCAAGTCTCATACCCTCTGGCATCTATGCCACCTGTGCCAGTATTACTCCTACCATTACAGAGCACGCTTATGAAGGCCCAATCGGTAGCCAATAAAATCATTCTCACAGGAGACACCTTGGCAGTACACTCCCAACGATATCTAACACTTAGATAAACCTGTTAAATGGAGTCCACCGTCCCTTCATCGCAGAACTCTTGCTTCCCACATACGCATCCAGCAGCAAGAAGAGGGAGGCAATCGCCACTTCATGTAAGGCGAGCAGACTTTTCTCTTCAATGCATCACTCGCACATTGTCTACCTTTGGCATTTCAGGTATATACCACCTTCAAAAGCACCAGGACTATTTCTCAGATACAAGGCCTGGCTTTGCCCAATACAACAAAGTCCTTGAAAATAAAACGAAGAGGTACTTAGAAACAAGCAGTTCATCAATGATCACCCTCCAGGATGTTGCAGCTCCATGTGGGGGACTTTCGCAAGCAAACCTAAGGTGGCTGACCTAATTTGCAAAACGGGACCTCCCCCCTGTTATGTGCTTGGCCAGAAAGCAGAGCATAATGGGAAAAGGAGTTGAGCTAAAAGGCACAGAGCCACTGGAATTCAAAGGAAAAGGGATGGAGGCTTCCTATCCATCAGGACTCAAGATGAGGATGAGGGGTACAAAAAAGCATGATTGCTGGAAGGCAATGAGTCATCGTCTAGAGCTGGAGGAGGGAGAATCAAGCTGCTGTACTGAGAGGCTGATGGGGACAGCCTCTGAATGCTAATGCCTAGCTGCCAGGCAGAGGCAAATGCTGGAAGAACCTCTCGGGAGCCCTAAAAAGCACCTAGACCCTAAGGGGTGCTGACCACTGTAAAAAGCCTAAACATGGCGATAGACGCACACAACGCTTAAGAGCACCAGGCACGTCAGAGGGGCGTTAATGTTTTAGAAAATGCCTGAAGCCTGTAGGGGTGCTGAAATATCTGTGTATCTTACCCCTCAGAGGAGCATTGAGAGGTTTTGCAAAGGACCCAAAACCCAAGAGGGGTACTGGGAAGTCCGAAAAAAGACTACAACCTGTATAAAGTGCATTGAACCTGAGAGGTGGCCTGATCATACTGAAGTAGGTCAATAACTTGAGGGGGGGCATTGAGAGGTCTTATAAAGCCCCTAAAGTCTGAGTGGGGAACTAAGGAGCTGGAAATGCACCTAGAACATGGGAGAGGCATTAAGAAGTGGACAAAGAGCCTAGAGACCCAGGTAGGTGCTGAGAAACCCTAAAGTATATGAATTTAAGAACGGCTGAGAATTGTGAAAGACATTGACAACCTCTAGAAAATAATAAATATGATTAAGTAATATTAACAGAGTGAGGAGAAACTTAACTATATGCCAGAAACAAGGTCCCCTAAATGGAAGGACATCACTGACACAAGGTAACTATGCCCTTGTTTCATCAATACCACTTTGCCACACCTCTAAAATAAAGTTTGCCTCGGGGGTGACTAATATCCAAGCATAATACCTCTTCAACTCTTACATGCAAGGGATGATCACCGAAATGCATTTCCTATAGCTTACACAGAAAGTTGAAGAAACTACATCCAAGATCAAACACACACTCATATTTACAGGGAAGGCACTCATGACTAGGACTACTGGTGGCCACTCATAGCACCATTATACAGGCAATAGTTATGTCCCAACTTCAGCCAAGCTCTTCTTTGTCAAGATCTGATCTGAATATGGTACTCGGGCCCCTTAGTCGCTGCATTGGCCACCAGAGAAAGAGCTCATAAACTTCAAGAATGAACACAAAGCATATGATGGCCTTCCACCAAATTAACCTACCAAAGTGCTCTCCTTGCAGCCAACAAGGGATCCAAGATTGGTTTCCCAACAACATCTGAAATAGATCCAGTGGAGATCTAAAAGATCTGGGGGTAGGACGGCCCACCATGAAGTCACTACTTGGAACTCAATGCTGCTGTTGCTCATGAATTAACAGGTACACATTTGCTTTTGTGGAAATTCATCCAAAGCACACCTGTATCAAATAGTTACATTACTTGACAGGGGTTTGGGCCACTGTGCTCCATACACTTCCCCTAAAGCGAGAAACGTTTGCTGAAACCCCTGCATGTTCTCAGCAACAACATAGCTTTATGTAGTGTGTTACCAAAACTCCTATTAAAACTGAATATGTAAAATAGTCTTCAATTACAAGGAGCTCTGAGTGACTAATCAACAGCTGTGTGCTAGCATTCTACATATAGAACTAAAGAGTGAAACCACCTGGCCAAATGTTGAAAACAAAGTTTAAATTAATAAGGAGATTCAAGAAGTATCAGAGTAAAGATGCCACCAGCAGCTGACACAGATCATTAAGGAGGACTACCAGAACTCACTCACTGCCCTTAGTGGTTAACACAACCTGCCACTGGGAAGAGCCACCTTTAACTTCTTAGTCTGCTCCATGATGGATTGCTTAATGGGCCCAGTGAGCTGTGAGCTTAACGACGAAAGGGAGGCTTGCAAAAGGCTTGATGCTGGCTTGGTCAGGATGATCTAAAAGGTTTCTTCAGTAGGAGGATGCCAGACATGTTAGTATAGTGAGTATGAAGCACTTTATTGGCAAAGCCACAGAGTTCCTCGCGAAGTCTAATCTGCAGTTTTTTTCCATTTTTGGACAAAAAGGACCTGGGTAGAGAGGGGCCGCGTAGGTGAGTGGAAATGTGACTATTGTGAAAGCATCTTCCAACAAACATGAAGCCTGTAGTGTTTTCACTTTTTTCTTTCATTGTGAGATTTCACACATTGACCAGATCCGGGCTCTCTATTTAATTGAGCTGTCATGCTTGTTCACTTTCTCTCTTGTCAGAGCTTAAACTCACCACAAACACCAGTGAATCGATTATTCTCCAAGCTCTGCAAGCTCTGATCAGCCCATGCAAACTGTAACTCAGTGAGAGGAGACACTTTCTAGCTCTTCCAACACAGTCTAAGCTCACCTGCAGTGGCATTCTTCATGAAGCGGACATGTACAATGTCATTTATAGCACAGCTCATCAAAAACTCAGGCATCATAGAATATGGTAACCTCCCCTCAGAAGGTAATGCTTATGCATTGGTTCTAATAAAAAAAAAACAAAGAGAAAGGGATATGTTCTACTGCTGTTACTCATCTGTGAATCCAGAAAACACGGGTAAATAGTCCATATCTCCCGCACTTCTCTAACTTCTGTGATATGGGTGAACCAATGCACCTACTGTGCCTTATTTTCAAAGAACAAATGACTTATCCTCATTTAGGGTATCCTATCCACAGCGCAGCTATTCTTCAGAAACCTTTCTGCTGCAAGGGGGCACAGTTCCCCGTCGGCTCCTTCTGATGCCTTTACGTGCCCCGTGCCAGACATGACGTCAGGGCCAGGATATATAGAGGTCCTAGCACTTCGATGCTGAGGGATAGCGAAACTGCTATTCGCCAAGAGGGCAGGTAGGGAGAACGATGAAGAATCCATGCGAGGAACATCCATCAGAAAGAACATAGATAATGACATAGAGGGATAAGTAATTTGTTCTTCTAATGGATGAATTCCTCCCACGGATTCTTCATCTACAATAGACTCTCAAAGCAGTACCGAAATCTGGAGGAGGAAGGTGGGCATCCTGGCATTAAAGGGAACCCAAGCAGTAATGCTTAGTAAACGTTGCTAATCTTCATTCTGCTTTTACTTCTTCGCCCACTCCCCCTCCTTCCTCCTCTTCTAGTTTACCTTCATACTCTTTCTCCTCACTCACTCCTCTTACTGATTCTGATACTTCTGCTCTTCATACCCATGCTCATTCAACAGCGTCTTCTTCTGATCCTCTTCCCGCTTCTCTTATTCCACCCATCTATCCGATCATCTTACTTCGCTCATTAATTCTTCTCTTTCTAACTCATGTTTCCCTGCTACCTTTAAGCATGCTCTTATTTTCCAGATCCTAAATCTTAATTCTCTTCTACCACCTCTCCAATCTGAATTCTATCCTTCTCATACTACTGATGCTTCTCTTTTGCATGTCTCAAGTCTCTTCTCTCTGCTCATCATTCTAAGCTCTCCTTTATACTTATTCTTCTCAATTTATCTGAAGCAATCGATACTGTTGATTACACTCTTCTTATTTCCTCCCTTTCTTCTTTGGGTATTACTGGGTCTGTCCTAAAGTTGTTCCGCTCCCATCTTTCTCAGCGGTCCTATTCTGTAACTTCAGCTGGACACACCTCTTCCTCTTCTCTATGGTGTACCTCAAGGTTCTGTACATGGCCCTCTCCCATTCTCTCTCTACACTCCCACACTTTCTGCTCTCAGCTCTCATTTCCTCAGTTAATCTTTCCTTTCACCTGAATGTAGATGGTGCACAATTCTTTCCCACTTTTTGTTCCTTTGACTCTACACTGCACTCCACTTTATGAACTTGTCTTTCTGCTGTCCAAAACTGGATGTCTTCTCATTTTCTGCACCTCAATCCTTCTAAGACTTAGGTTCTGTTTTCTCCAGCTTCAACTATTCAATCTACTCTTCCTCTTCTGTCTCTTTTTGACTCCTTCTATGCCCTTTTCCTCTTCTGCACGCAATGTGTAGGTTTCACCTTTGATCCCTCGCTTTCCTTTAACTGCATATCTTTTCTATTGCTCGCTCCTGTCGGTATGCCATTTTTAACATCCATCATGCTCACCCAAATCTCTCATTTCATGCTACTAAACTTCTTCTGTTCTGCCTAGTCTTTTCTCGTATGGACTACTGTTCTTCTCTTCTTCCTGGCCTTACAGCCTCACATCATCTTCCTCTCCGATCTGTTAATAATTCTTCAGTTTGTCTTCTCTTCTCTTTACCCTTTTGCTCCTCTATCAGATCTTCTTTACTGTCTATTTCACTGCTTCCCTTTGAATCAAGTCTTCTCTACCATTTTCTTTCTATTGTTTTGAAATGTACTCATGGCTTGAATCCTTTTCATCTTTCTTCTCTAATCTCATTATATTCTCCCTCTCGTACTCTCTGATCACAGAATCTGCTTCTTCTCACTGTCCCCAAACCCCCCTATGCTTCTCCCCATTTCTGATCTTTTGCCCTCTTAGCCCCTAAGCACTGGAATTCTCTCCCTCTCACTATCCGCTCGTTTTCATCTCTTCATATTTTTCAATCTAACCTGAAAGCTCATCTTTTTTTGCATTTTCATGTAAATTGCACCTTTTAATAATATTTTGTAATACCACTTTTGGCGACAGGTGCATTATAAAATCAATAAATGAAATTAAGTGTGAAGTTATGGCCATGTAGCTGCCTGGCAGATGTCCAGGACAGGGACTCCCCTTTGCAAGGGAGAGGTAGCAGCCAATCCTTTGGTAGAATGGGCTCAGAGATCGTCAGGCACATCCTTCCCAGCCATAACATAGCATTATGTGATGCAGAGAATGATCCACCTTAACAGGGTCTGCCCTGCCAGCACGAGCAACAGAGTAACCAACAAAAAACTGGTCATCTTTCCTAACTTCTCTCATCCGAGAGATGTAGTGGCCAAGGGCCCGCACATGGTCAAGCTGATGGATTTGTTCCTCTGCCTTAGAAGGAAGAGGCAGAGGAAAAAAACACAGGAAGATGGATTTCTGAGAGAGATTAAAATCTGAGACATTTGGAAGTAAAGAAGGTCTCACTCTCAAAGTCACCTTCTGTTTGTTGAAAACCAAATAGGGAGTTTTAACAGATAACGCTTGGATCTCAGCCCCTATCCATCTTGCGGAAGTGATGGCAACCAGGACAACTAAAGGTGAGTTGTTATGCTGGAAATGCTTTGGAAGGACAGGGCCTCCTCATCCTTGTCCCACTACCTCTTTAGACTGTGTTTTCTGTTCATTTTGTGCACAGCAATCCAGTTCGGATCCCTGGCATGGAAGCTCTTCATTTTCTGTTCCTGGTGAACAAAGACCAATGGGCTACTCTTATGGCACTTATGGGTACGGATAAATCCTTGAACCCCTAGTGTGTGTGTTTTGGGCATGTGTGTTACCCATAGAGCAGGGTACGGGCTGGTGGCAGCTACATGCTGACTTGACAGCGGCTCCAAGTGTCATCCTTTTTTGGACACCCAGACCCTGCCACAGGACTCAATCGATTCCTTTGCCTTTCCCCCTTGTTGCTCAAAGTCCTGAGAAACCCTGTCTCGGTTCCCGTCCCGACTGGATGTTGGGTGGAAGGACCATATATGAAACTGGTGCTGCCCCAGCCACACTAGCTAGAGCCTTCTGTGAGGGTTCAGAAATGGAGACATAGGTATAGTTTTCTCACAAGATGCCATTTTATTAAATAAGTGGTGAGACAAATGCCTATCTTTCCCGAGCCCAAAAAGGGTTTCCCTACATGACAAACTATGGCTAAGAGAATGACCTTGTGTCAAAAAGTATCTGTCCCTCACACTAATTAATACAAGAAAATCATACCAGAATTATTTGGCTGTTTAAACTTCACAAAATAACATATACATTCGAACACAAAAGTTCTAAACAGGAATCCTTGTGACCAGGGTTGGATCCCCTTCCCCTGAATCAATTCAGGATGTTTCAAACCAAAGTTCAATTTCAGGAAAGTTTGCTTCACTAGCCAAGTTCCACTCCAGGTAGAATATAAAGTTCTTTTCATTCAATAAGTCCTTCACTTGGCAAAATGACTATCTTAGTTCAAAATGGTTTTCCACACTCAAAGACAATTGTTAAAGTGTCCACAACCTTCTGCTTGGCAAACCAAAAAGACTTTCTCTTCCCACCCCAAGTCATCAGTCAAGGTGAATGTTCATTTCTCTGAAGTTCAATCACTTTTTATCACATTGTATTTCGCCTTCATAAACAACACCTTAGTCAGGATGGTTATACAGCAGTTCATCAAAACACGGTAGTGGAATTGCTACCTTTCCACCACAACCTTATAGCACATTTACAGTACTTCAAGTGAAGTTTTTCCTGGTCCGCCTGCCTGCCTTAGGCGAGTAAACCAGGAAAGGGACAAATAGTGGTTAGCAATATGTGTCCCTTTCATGGTTTACTCGCCTGCCAGGATAAAACTCCTACTACAACTTGTACTCTGTGGTAAAGGCTGTTCCAAACTTTCCACACTTTAATCCTGAATGGGTAAAGTTGAACCAGCAACTGCTTCTGGGTTTAATCTTTGGACTTTCAACACAAGTGGCGTACAACTTCTTCCACAAGTATACTGCACAAAAGGACAATCATTATCACATTGATCTTTTTGCCATAGGCAACACAGGTTACAATTCTCTCCCCTTTATCCTCTTTACAAAAAGGGCTTTTTTTCCTGCAGTCTCTGATTCCTATTTGCACAACCTTTTGACTGTTGGTAAAGAGATTTACAACTTCCTCCCTCGAAGTATCTTATCCTGGGACTCGGACATTAAAATTGCTTTGGTCCCACTCTCAGCTTTCTTTGACTTTGGCAATGCAGGTCATAATGCCCCCTTATTGGATATCCCCCTTCAGGAAAGTAGTATTCCCTTGGGTTTACTATTGCCCCTCTTTGGCTGGGCAATGCGGGTTACATATTGGCTATTCACCTTTTTGGCTTTGGCGATACAGCTTCCAATATTCCCCTATTTGACATCTCTTACGAGGAGAGTAGCGCTCAGTTTGATTAAACTCAAATGTTCGGTATTCAAAATTACACAGCAGTCTCCCTCAGAGTGCCCCAGGGCCACTTGCATCAGGCCAACACACTGGTATGTCCTGGTGTCTCCTTCGGACTCGCCGGTTCTGCTTCTTCGTTTGCCATGACTCCTGCAGCACTTGACAGCTCCTGTCAGCCTGTCGCTGCTCACGCTGACCATCAATGGAGCTTGTACAGCCCTGTACGCTCACTGGTGAAAAGCTTCTGAAATGGGGGATGGCACCGTCCGTGTCTCGCTTGAGGCCTCCAAAGCCCAGGCGTGACAGGCCGCAATCTATGGGGACATGAAAAAGCAGGTGCCCTGGTGGTGGTAGAGGATAAACACTTAAAAAGTACCTTGGGTTTACCATCCTCCACTTTACTACTGGGTTTGGTTATGGTCAAACGACTTATCAAATATAGAGAAGCCTTGTTGGATGTAAATAGCCAGGAAAGGGGGTTGTCCCTGGCATAGGTGGTACATGTCAACGATGTGTTGGGTGTTCTAGGCCTTGGCACATTCTGGACCGACCCAAGTACGATATCCAGTTCTTCAAAGGCTGTAATTAAAGATGCAGCGCTCAGCAAGGCTGAGCATGACATTGCATCGAAGGTTGTAGGTTCAGTTGCTATGTCAAGATATTGTAGCATAAAGACAAATGTGGGGTATGAGGAGTATCTTGATTATGTCAACCCTAAATACGAAAGCTCCTTGTATGTCAAGGCGCGCTTAGGGACTATACCAATAGCATGTTTGAGACATAAATGGGATAAAAATCTGCCTGCAGCATACCCATTGTGTGGCAACACAAATGAGTATATGACTAACTTATTATTTCTCTGCACAGCCACTTTGCAATGAACTTTACGATTTTTAAAGCCACTGTTTCTGATCCGAGGCTGTAGAATGTTAACGGAGGCCATGGTCGATCTGTCTTAACTGTAGTGATTTGCCTGCTGTATATGCCACATGTTATATTTAGTGTGGGCATGGAGATTAGGTTTGAAGGGGGCATTGATGAGTTCTGATCAACAGCTGAATTGTATCGCACAAAGATTAATTTAAATATTTATATATGTATTATGCTTTTAGATCTTTATGTTCTTGTTCAACAACTGAAGTCGCAATGAATTTCTGAAATGTAATTTTTATACTCTGAATGTTTATGATTAGTTTTATGATGAATTGTGTGTTTTCTTGACAATCCTGTAGAAAATAAAACATGTAATCACCATTGAAAAGCTTACACCGTAGCATATTTCAGGATGTAGAGAGTTCCTCTCTCCCTAGGGGTATCTGACCTCAATATCGCTTCCCACTGCCTGTCCTCTGCATGTAACAGGATTCCCGACCTGCACCAGGTTCTCTGCACGGCGTTCCGCTGTCAGCACAGCGGCAACTCCATCTTCTGCTGATCTGTCTTGGCCCGCACCTGAAAGGCCTTTAAATGTTTAAAGGCCTCGCTGAGGTGTGGGTCATTACAATGACAAGACCACCCATTACAGTTTGGTAACTCTGGATCCCTCTTCCATCGTCTCAGTACTAAGGGACTTGAAGTCCATAATGTTCTTATTTGTTTTAACCTTTTTTAATCCACTTTTTTTGAGCGATTCAAGGGATGTATTTTTAAAGGGAAGAGTTCAAAGGAAGTAATGGTTGTCCCCTGAATCTATAGTCGAAACACAATGTAAAGTCATAACTACTAGAAGTACTAGTATTGACTCCCCAACACTTCTATATATCATTTTCATGTTTATAAAAAGGGTTCATATAATTGGCACTTTGGAAAAGACTGGGAGGGGAAGCCCTACTGCGACAACATGCTATTAAACATTCAGGCACTTGGGAAACCTCATCCTCAGAAGAGGATGAACACTGCGTCGCCCCTGAGTCACCACATTCCCTTCACAGCCTTCTCCCCTATGTGGTCCTCCCTCCTAACAATACCCGCAGGGTTAGGAACAGGTAGTGAATGCCTTTCCCTGGCCACAAGGGAGGAGACTTTAGACTTGGATTCTGTGACGACTCTGCAGGATTCATCAAACTTCCCAGGAATTGCTATTCTGGGTACACATTTATATAGACTATGGATAATTCCCTTAATTTGTTGTTTATGGGGGACCGTTCTCAAGTCGGGAAGACATAAGCTACATCATAAAGGCTCGGAGATCAGTTACCCCTCCCTTACACAGTCAACAATTGTGATTATCCTCATCTATCTTAATGGCTAATCAATAACCAACATTGAACACCAGAGTATCATTTGTATCATAAATGTATTCTTTAATTATTTTCATTTTTTTTAAATTCATTGCACTTTCTCTCTCGCATGGATTATCCACATTAAACAAATATATATATATATATACTCATTAAAAAAACATTAAACATTCCAAAACCATTTAGTGCATGGGGGCTAGTACACAGTGACCTCTAACACCTTTCCAGTACAGCGTTTTTAAAACTTGAATCAGAACGGCTTATTTTGCCGTTTTTATTGGAGTGTTCTGGGGACACCCCAGGAGAGAGGAATGAAATCACAATCAGTGTTGTGGGTGTCTGGTTTTGGTTGTGTGTCAGAATGCCTGTGGTCCTGCCTGAGCCCACTGACTGAAACTGAGTGAAAGCCGTGAATGCTCTGAAAGGCTGGGAGTTGCCTCCAATCCACATCCTGCGTTATGGATGTCTGGTTTTGGGTGAATTGCCTGAATGCCTGTGAGCATGATTGGTAGCTGCTAGAATGCAGTGTGTGCGAGTGGCTGGCTGAGCCTGGCTCAGCTTGAGTAAATGGAGTACATTTGTGTATGACTAGGGACCCCTCAGTGGCCTCCTTGTTAGAAGCTGAAAGTCGAAACTGAAGCAGAAGCTGAATTCTAAAGAAGCGTGTATCCTGAATACAGTCAAAGGAAGAAGCCTGCCGCTGCGACTCTTCATCAAATCCAAAAGCTGTTTTTTTGGATAAAAGGAATGAACCAGAGAAGACCTAGATGGGTAACATGGTCCTGTAGCTCAAGGGGATATTGTGTAATTGCTGCTCTTCATCCTAGGTGTCCTGGAAGTCAGTCCAGTGTTCCTGCCGTCCCGAAGAGGTGCTTTCATGGGTCCAGAAGAGGAATGCCTGAACATCTTGAGCCCAAGACGTCCATCTGTGACGTCCAGGTTCCAGATGTGTGTTTGCGACAGCTGAAAGCCAAGTTGTCGTGTAGCGCCCAGAAGTGGGGGTACACTGCCATAGTGCTGGTCGACGCCTGGAGCTGCCAAAGTACCAAGTACCAAGAAATGCAAGAAATCTTCAAGTGGCACTGCAGGCACAAAATATGTCCACTTTTCTGCGCTTGAGAAGATCCAGGGTTGCTGCCTGCAGAGGAGCGCCAGCCGGTGGGTTTCCTACCACCAAACACCATAAAAAGCATCCCGAAGGTCCATACTTGGTGAAAGTCTGCAGTCAAGTGCTCAAGTCCAAGTCGCCAGAAGGCACCCTGTCATCCGTACTGTGGCTGCAGCACCAAAGAATCAAAAGGCAGCCAACCCCAAAATACTGACACCCGACACCTACTACTCGTCGACCACCAATTATCTTCACCCAAGCCTTGTCGAGGTCCACAGCAAGTTTTATCTTCGTGGCACATCCACAGCCAGTATAGCAACCCGACAACAGACCACCATGACAGACCTGCATTGATGCCTTTCCAACACTGCTTGGTCCCCTTCTCCTGCTCGACACCGACGTCCCAACGACTCCTTCTTCCAATCCTTTTGGGATATCAATGAGTGAGGCAGAGTAACTCCACCACTTCACCTTCTAAGGCATCTTCCAGCCTCTGGATTAATTCAGGGGTCCCAGATTAGTCTTGGATCTTGTTCCCCAGTGGCTTTCCAGGTACTTTGGGGTAGTGGGATCTGCAGAAACAGAAGGACACTATTAATGAACATATTTGGAATGTGCTGTAATATACACCAACATGTACACCTTAGCCTTTTCTTACAGGTTGCCCCCAGCTTGGGGGAAGAGGGGATCCTTACACAGTATTGCATTTTTACACTAAAGAAAGCATTCTATGTTCTAAGTATTACCCGCATTTCTACAGTGATGTTTAGTAGGTTAACCCTTGCCTCATAATATAAATGCTTTTTAATAACTGTTAGCAGCTGGTGCATTATAATGAATTCAAAGGTAACAGTGGTACCACATAGAACTGTACTAGCAGTCTAATCGGGTAACTTAACTTAATATATACAAAGTAAGTTATTTGTGTACACCTACTTGACTTTTTATCCTATAATAAAAGGAATGTGTTATCACCTAACAGTGTGCGGACATTCCATTGTGGGGAGCTCAGGGATTCACTGTACTTAAGATCCAGGATGCATCTCCTCTGAGTATTAGCCTTAGTTGCACATCCATAGCTACCATTAGAGAAGCTTGGCCGGGGTCCTCTGTGCCTCTACCAAAACCATATAGTGTGAAGAAGTACAGATACCCTCCTCCAGTCTGTCCATGAGTAAGCTAATAGAACCAGAATGAAGGGGCTCAAACGGAGCTCCCATAAGGAATGTCAAAACCAAATTTAAATTTCATGCTACACACTAACATGGAGGAAACTGGTTATACAAACCCCACAAGAACTGCATGACAGTGTGGATTGTGAAGAATGCGCCCTGTTCTGGGGACCTCTTGAAAACTGAAAGAGCGGTAAGGTATCCCTTAACAGTGTATCTGCATGCCTGCTTGGGCCAAGGACAGCAAAAAAGGTAAAACAGGGCACATTGGACAGGGTAAAGGGTTAAGATCCCTCTCCCGGCACCATGCCAAAAATGTACGTCATCAGCAGACATGAATGCACTTTGTGGCAAGTCTCTGAGCTGAAAGGAGCACATTAAGGATGTCATTCGACAAGTGCCACTCCTCGTATCTCAGCCTATCAGTAGCCAAGCATGAAGGTTCAAGGCTGCTGAGGTTCAGGTGGAGAACCTGCCCATCTGATTGGGAGATCAAGTCGACTCTCCTTGGAAGGAACCAGGGAGGCAGATGGGCATGTCCAGCAGCTCCAGATACCAGGTCCTCGGGGCCCAGTCTGGCACGATCAGGATCAACGTGGTTACGAGCAAGAGTAATTTCCTTAGAACCAGCAGAATGATAGGGATCGATGGGAACACGCAAAGGAGGTGTAAAGTCCACTTGACCGTCAGTGTGACTCCCAGAGTTCTCCGAGGAGGAAATTCCCTGGAACAGAACAAATCACACTTCCTGTTCCCACTGAAAGCAAACAGGCCCTCTTGAGGAGTTCCCCAAAAGGAGACAATCTCCTCCAGAACTTCCTGGCAGAGCTCCCATTCGTGAGAGGCCAAAGTGTCTGCTCAAGACATTCTTTCTTCCAGCCAGATGGGTTGCCGTCAGAGAGACACCATTCTCCAGAACCCAGAACCACAGTCGCATTGCTTCTCTGCCCAGAGCCAAGGACCCCACACCACCTTGTTTGCTGTGGCAGTGCATGACCCCTTTTTTGTCCGTCAGGATTAGCACAGTCTTGCATTTCACAGAGGGGGGAAAGGTGACCAGGGCCAGCCTGATCACCCTCTGTTCCAGCAAGCTGTTTTTTCCTGAGACTCCACGGGAGACCGTAGTCCACTCACTGTTCGATCTGACAGGTAAGGACACCATCCAGTCAGAGATGCGTCCGTGACCACCATCACCTGGGAGCAAGTTTGACGAAAAACAACTCCCCTCTCATCAAGTTGTCTCGCACGGCCCACCACACAAGATTCAGAGACACCTCGTTCGAGACCTGTAAAAGGTTTGACGTGTAGCCCGGAAACTGCAACTATTGGCAACTGAGAAGCCACTGGAGTGATGTCATGCACAACCTCACCTCAGCACCACTAGGATGCATGATGCCATGAGGCGCAGAAAGGCTGAGGCTGGGACTTGTTGCTGGGATTGAAGGACAATGACCATTGTAAAGATGTTTGTCACTTGGTCCTGGGGTGGGAATACACTCGTCAGGTCAGTGTCCAAGACGTCTCTGATAAATCAGAGTCTGGGATGGCGATACCAGAGACTTTTTGAGGATCAGAGAAAAGCTCAAGCTGTGCAATAGAGTGCATGTGTGGAGAAAATGCTCCAACACTAGATCTGGGGAGCGGACTGGGACAAGCAATTTATCCAGGTAGGGAATGGCATGAATGCCCTTCCTCCTGAAGTGAGCCACCATCACTGCTAGCAGCTTGGTGTAAACCCTGGGAGCCAAAGAAAAACTGAATATCAGGACTCTGAACTGGTAGTGATGTTGGCCCACCACGAACATTAGGTACTTCCTGTATTTCAGATGCATCAGCACAGGGAAGTGGGCATCCTGAAGGTCCAGTGATACCGACCAGTCCCTGATCTGGGCTAGTGTAACCATCTTGAATTTGTTCTTTTGCAGGAACAAATTCAAAAGATTCAGATTGGGACACAAGCCGCCATCCTTCTTTGGCACTAGAAAACAGGTGGAGTACCAACCCTTGCCTCGTTCCGAGTGAGGTACCAGTTCTATCGTGCCCTTCAAGAGAAGCTGACAGACCTCTTCCAATAGGATGGGATCCGGAGGCAAGGAGCTGGCAAAAGGGCCTGCAAGAAAGAGCGACAGTAACCTTGTTGAACGACCTGTAAGTCCCAATGTCGTGCCTCTTGGGAGACGTTGCTCCCATGGACGATGAATTTCAGCCATTTTTCCTTCCAAGATGGCCGCCGCAATAGACGGTGTGGGTCTAGACAATGCACAACCCAGCACCAAGGAAGCTCCACCCTCCTACCCGAGATTCAGTTTATCTGTCCCTGCTGACAACGCACGGATGCGTTGCTACTCTTCACAGACAACGCTACCTAAGTTCGTATCTAGGGATACCTTTCCAATACATCTTTCCTGCATCCAAAACTTTATAGCACCTAAATCTGTTCCTCGTTCTTTCCGGCTTTCAGACTCTGCATCTCTGCGCGACTCCTCTCCGACCACAGAGACTCCAGCCCCCTCTCGCACACACCTGATCATCGGCTCTGTCGAGGAATCCGGCACGCAGACTGTTAGGGTTCATCGGTACGAAGGATAGATGTAAACAGACACCCCCTGATTCAACAGCAACCCTTAGTTGACACATTTCCTTCCCTTATTCAATATCTAGGGATTCCGGGTTCGGTCTGCAGACCCGCTCGTTCAACACCTGCTATTGCTATTGCTATTGTACACCCAAGCTCCTCTCCCACAACTTGCCAGATATAGACCCCTTACTTTTACACTTCTTGCTCACTCTATACCCTGTACTGTGCTAACGAATTTCTGTACTCCATCAGGTGATTACCAGAAGTCTCCTCTTCCAGCGTGATACACCTTCTAATCCTTTTTAAGGGTAACTTGAGAAATACTTACCTTAGATTTCTATCACTCACCCTCAAATACTTACCAAACTCTCTTCTTCTTTCTCCGTCAGGACCGCTTTCCACCAGTCTTCACCTGAATCTTCGCTGCACAGACGACATCGATCCTGCAGTCGCTGACACATGGTTTTCTTCCCCAGAGGGTTTCCCTGAGACCTTTTCTCTCCTTTAGTCTTCTAGAGGTAGGAAAAAGGGTTTAGGGAGGCTTTTGTACTCATCCCCCTGTTGGAAGATATCCGATTCAGAGAGAGGGAGAGAGAGAGAGAGAGAGAGAAAGGAGAGGAAGAGGAGTATCGGTGAGTCATTGAGATAACCTGTCAGTTACCTAACTTGTTCTGAATCCGCAATTATTACACCCAAGTATTGAACGTGGTCTTAACCCATTCTTTGCTCAACAGGGAAAGTGCCCCCCCCTCCAACAGGGGAACTCTGGCAGAAAACCTCACAGAGGTTTGGCCCCTTGAGGTGCTGATGGGAGGTTGGCTGCTGCTGCTCCTCCTCTGGGGGCACTTCTACCTCTAACCCTTGAAATTGCTAGCCCTGCAGTCTTCCTGGGGTGGCCTGGCCTTGATCCTGGGTGACGCAGGAGACTGAGCGATGGAAACCCGGCCTCTTGTCGAGGATGCAGAGGGCTGCTGCTTTAGGCTCAAGGTCTTTGCCGTGGCTTTTGATGCCTGAAATTTCTGGAGGAGTTACCAGCTTTCCCCTCAAATAGGTTTTGGCCATCAAAGTGCTTGTCCAGAAGTTTTGCCTGGACATCATGCATGATGCCAGACTTTCTCATGCAAGAGTGGTGCCCGAGCATCGCACTTGAGAGCATTGACCTGCCCACACAGTCAGCCGTGCCCAGTCCTGATTGGAGAATCTGGTGGTAACCTTCCCTGACATCTTTTACCATAGACAGGAAGCCAGCCCTAATTTTCCCCTCATGGATATCGCTCAGCCAAATTCGCCAAAGTGGACCATATGCCGAAAGAGAAATTTGCCACAGTCCAAGAAGCGCTTACAGTGCGAAGGGCGAGGATGCAGGACGCAAACACCTTCTTCCCCCAAGCATCCAGTCCCTTACTTTCCCTGTCAGTTGGAAGAGAGGGGAATTTGGAAGAATTAACATTGGCCATCACAGCCTGACCACCCAACTCTCCAGTGAGGCATGAGTGTAAAGATAAACCAGGTCAGAGGGTGCAGGGCAATGCTTCCTGGCCAGCTCCCTGTCGAATACTGATGCAGAAGCAGGCTTCTCCCGTACCTCCATTATGGGGGCTTCTACTGCCTTCCTGAGGCCATCGTTCAGAATGTCTGTTTTATTTAAGACGGTGACATCGGCAGTTGTTGTAATTATACTACGTCCAGCCGACTTCTTAAAGTCATCAGCGAGCAAGCTGGGTAGCTGAAGAGCGCCATATGGGAAGAGCAGAAGAATAGTTGAGCAAGGTGCCTGCTAAGGAAAAGCCGTCAGCGCAGTGGAAGAGTTAGCGCCCAGTTGGTGCAGAAGAAGTCTTCGCAAAAGCGCTGAGATTGAAAGCGGACCTACCTTTTGCATCTTATCTGGCACTGCGAGTTCTCTCCCAGACTCTTGCCAGCAACGACCACTGCAACGCGCTTCCTGGAGGAGGCGCGGCTTTGTTTGGACACGTGATCTGATCACGTGATCTGGGGCGGACTCAAAGGACGGAGTTTGCCGCCCGTTCCGCTGTGTTCTCAGTCACAAAAGCGCTGAGATTGAAAGCGGACCTACCTTTTGCATTTTATCTGGCACTGCGAGTTCTCTCCCAGACTCTTGCCAGCAACGACCACTGCAACGCGCTTCCTGGAGGAGGCGCGGCTTCGTTTGGACACGTGATCTGATCACGTGATCTGGGGCGGACTCAAAGGACGGAGTTTACCACCCTCGCGGCGTTAAGCCCGGCAGGAGACAAGCCCATCGGCTGTTGTGCGGCTGTTTGGCGGTCTGAGGCGCACCCAACAGGTAAATAACTATCGCGTCTTGCGCGCACTAACACCATCAAACAATAATTGTAACATCCGTAATGAGACTGCGCAGCTCACCTCTTGAAGAAGACATGGATGTACAAGATGGGTCTTACCTAGAGGCAGGGTGCGAGCCAGGGAGGGGGGCATCTATTGTCTCAGACGCAGATCCAGTAACCTCACATGAGACTCTAACCCATATAGACGCACAACAAACTCCAGCGGGAAGATTCCCCAATCTTAACATTCAAAAAATATGGAAAAGAGGGCTAGAGTACACTCTGACAACTGAAAAAATCCAGACAAGAATCAACGATCACTTCCCTAGGAAAAGGAACAAGAGTACCAATGACCTAGAGGACATTATTGACACTACCTGGCAATTATCAACACATAAACCCAATACCCCGGCCACAAATACACCTACAGAGGGGTCAGAAGCAAACGCTACCTCAACAAACAAAACTCAAGGAACCAAGGCAATCTCACCGAGAAACCATAGCCAACAAGAAGAGCCATTGGCCATCTCACCAGAAGGGCCTCCAATGGCATCTGAAAACACACTGGCAGCCCTGAGCTATGTTTTAAATTCTCTGGTCTCAGTGTTCGAACTCCTAAGAACAGAGGTGCAAACACAAGCAGGCCATCTCTTGGAAATGTCGCAGGAAATTGCGAAAAACAAATCATCTATGGTTGCTGTAAACAATATCATGAATAGCATTCTGATTCCAATTCTAAAGGAAACACAAACAGAGGGCATCAAACAGGGGCTAGACATCGCCCAAATTCAAAGCCTACTGAAGGAGGGGGCAAAAAGTAATTCAACCACCCATGAACTCTTAAAGATAATACCCTCGGAAATTCAAAAACTGCAAAACCAGAACAAGACTCTAAACGACGAAGGGCCAAAAGATCTCTTCGATGACACACCACTCTCAGACTCATTCTTGGAAGAATTTCGAAGGCTGGCAAATGTCGATGTCGACTATATAGAAGTTATCAACAAAAGCCCTCAAAAAACCCAAGAGGAGGAAGAAAAGGAAACCGACAGTTTAAATCAGAATATCGAGGCACCACAGAGATTGAGAAGGAAAAAATGTCACAAAAGGAACAAAAGGGGCAAACAAATAGAGGCTACCTTTTCTCAACCTTCAGGTGGAACAATGAAGAAACCCAAAAATCAGAAAAACGAGGCAAAAAAGAAAGCAGGGACAAACACATTCCTGAAAAATCTAACTACTCCCACAGCTGAAAAGACAGCTGATTCCATCGCTATTGCATCTCCAGTAACCAACTCTTCACAAACTTCAAAAGTACATGATGCCCTCGTAAGCAAGTGTGCTCCTGAGAGAATCCAGGGCAAAAAGACGTGCTCAACGGGCAGGGAGAGTCCTAGTAAAATCAAGGTTCAAACATCAAACTTCGGTATGCAAACGGATCTTATATTTCCATTATCTGCAGCTTCCGACAACCAAAAAAGTACACCGGTCTCTACAAACATCAAGATTGCGCCAATATTTCTAAAACAAAATTTACATAAAGAACCAAGAAAGGGATTTAGCGGGGAGCCCTAGCAAGCATTTATAAAAATGGCCCCCATCTTCCTAAAACCGTCAGGTAAAAAGGCTCCTGCATTACAAGAAAAAAATACATCTCCCCTGTCAGCCATCAAAGATGTGACATCACCAAGCCTCTTATTCAGTGAAGTAGACTGTTGGAACGTGTCCGGGAAATTTAAAAACCTGGAAATGTGTCCTCAATATGGAGAAAGAGAGAAAAACGAACAAAAACAACAAACCCCTACTGCAGGAAAAGAGGAAGTAGCGGCTTCAAACTTTACAATCCCAAGATTGTGGCTTAGACTAGAGAATCAGAGTACAAAGACGTCACTCTGTAGATCCGTCTTATTGTCAGAAAATCAAAAGAATTACAATCTCTTTCTTTTCGATTCAGAGGACATTGAATACCTAGCCTTCCCATTTAGGGAGGATAAATTCTTTGTGGAGATAGCTCTTAACTCAAGAAAGGCACAACAGGCGCTTATCAATAATAAAGACGATCTGGCTAAAGAAGGGCTCTGGGTTTATGAATCAGAGGAAGAAGGCATATCTGGAAATCACCGGTGGCATAAACAGACAGGAGAGGAATCCGCACCCACTGCTGTGGGTACTGCCGGAACTGCTAGAGGGCTCCAAAGCAACAAGTGGTCTCAGATTAAAAGACGATCTGATAACTAAACTCCCAGAAATCATCTCGCAAATCCTCCAGAAACTGGGCGAGGAGCAGAACAGTCTTTAGTCGGAGGGGCCTTAGATTAGTCTCCTGGAACACCAGAGGCCCAAGCTTTTTGAAGAAAAAGCAACTCAAAAACGACCTCTTAGAGCGCAATGATATCTTATTATTCCAGGAGACGTGGTTAGCTAACCCCATCGAGATAGAGGGCTTCACAGTGCAAAACCTCAAGGCCTCTCAAAAAGCCAAAGGAAGACCAGCAGGAGGAATGATAATAGCAACCAAAAATTCCGCCATTAAAAATGTGGTTACGCTCTGCAATAATCCAGTGGGCATCCAGGCCTGTAAAGCAGAGACAGGACAGAGCGACTGCCGGGCCAATCTCATTCTGGTAAACATCTATTGGAACCCAGCCATTTCCAAACTCCGAGAATACATAGAAACTCTAAATGAACTATTCTCCACGGTCAAGATTAATCACATAGGAGCACAGATCGTTGTAGCAGGGGACCTGAACACAGATCTCATTAGTGTAGGAAATAGGAGAAATAGCTCACCTAAACACAGTACCACACAGAAAGGTAAACAATGGTGGGACTTCTTTCAATCATGGGATCTCGACATGATATCTGAAGACGATAGCAGTACGGACAACCCCGGACCAACATGGCGTCAGGGAAGGTTGCAATCAATAATAGACTACATCTTCGCCTCACCATCACTTACCCTGCACCCACATCATCTCACCTTAGATTGGGAAGGGGGAAGTGATCACGCGAGGATGGAACTCTACTTTCCTGTAATTCAGTGTTCTACAAACCCACGCATCAGACAGGACTTGGAGGGCTCTAAGGGGAAACTGAAAATAGTCAAATACAAACATGGGGGGAAAAACTTGAACGATCATTTAGCAATAGTTCATCCCTCAATAGTGGCCGAAGAGTGCCATCCAGAAAGATTCGGAAAGTTTATATGGTCCATTTGCCGACCAAGTGAAGTACAAATAGTGGGGAAACAGACACATCTCCATCACTTCGACGAGGAAACTTGCAAAAGGAAAAGAACTCTGCGACAAACACTGCGAAGCATAAGACAGACCAGAGCAGAAGATCCTCTAGGCTGTATTCAAAAACTTAAAAAAACCAAACAAATTTATAGAAACTGGTCCAAGAATCACAAACATTTAAAAATACAAGAGGATGGGGAGAGAATGCTTTTGCTTCTTAGTACAAATAACTGCAGAAATTTTTGGGCAGTTCTAAATCAACTTGAAACTGGCCAAAATAGTTCTCTTTGCAACTTAGTGCCGGAACACAAGTGGGTAGACCATCTGGCCAAGAACTTCGAAACAACAGGCTGAAGAGACATTAGCATCTGCAACATCACCTGGTCTCTGGAATTTACCGAAGAGGATATTGAAGAACTCATAACATCATCCTCTACCTCGAAAGCAGCAGGTCCGAACGGCCTCACATATCAGGTGTTAAAAAATCAGCCAAAACTCTGGTCAAAAATGCTATTTCATCTCTTTCAAGGAATCCTGAGGGAAAAAACTTTTCCACCGTCGTGGAAGAACGCAGTGATTATTCCATTCTTCAAAGGGGGTGATAGGCTAAGTCCAACATGCTATCGACCCATAGCCCTCTTGGATATAGACAGTAAAATATTCATGAGAATATTATTGAGGGAACTTTCTCTATGGGTGGACTCAAATGAGATTCTCCCCCCGCACCAAACAGGCTTCAGGAAGGGTCTTTCTACCAGCCTTAATGGCCTTACACTGAACCTGTTGAGCGAAAGCTCAAATGAGAAAGAAGGCTCGCCGCTGTATGGGGCATGGGTAGATCTGTCCAAGGCATTTGACCTGGTGGACAGATCACTCCTCTGGCAGAAACTGAACAACTGGGAACTTCCAGCCCCCCTGCTGGCTATGCTCGTCGAACTACATAAAAATACTACGATTAGAGTGAGGCTGGATGACGTCGGCAACCTATCAGAAGCAATCCAGGTCCTTAAAGGGGTACGACAAGGATGCTTGGGTGCACCACTGTTTTTCAACCTATTTCTATCAGACATTGGAGACTTTCTGGCCTCGGCGTCGCTCATCTGTCCCAGGATTAACAGCAGAAGACTACACTGGCTGGCCTATGCGGACGATCTTGTTCTTTTGGATGGATCAGCATTAGGACTGCAACATCTTTTATCCAAACTCAATGAATATGCCAAGTTAAATGGCCTAATAATCAACCCACTAAAATCCAAGGTCCTGATTTTCAAACATCCAAGAAAAAAGGTAACATCAAGGATCTGGGTGTTGGACAACGAGGAAATTCCCCGAGTAGATGAGCTCACATACCTGGGATATGAAGTCTTAGCCCATCCAACTGCAAACAAGGTGAACTCATCAATTCTCAACAAGACCTCGAAAATTATTGCGCAAATGAAAAACTTAAACGGAAAATTTTGTAAATTTTCATTGTCACCACTCAAGAAATTCTACGTAGGCAAAGCAGTTCCTGTCCTCCTCTATGGATTGGAGGCAAAATCTCTGCTGTGGAACTACGATTGGAACAAAATTGAGGGCCTTATTTGGAAATTGTCCATTTCGCTACCAATGTGCACATCGTCAGTCAGTCTGAGGTTCGAACTAGGCCTGACCTCATTGAGCTGCCGTGCAGAGTGGAAACTCCTGTCACTCTATCGTAATATAATCACAGCCAGCAAGGCCACTCTTTTTTTCGATATAAACCAACACCTAAAGAAAGCAAAATCAAACCAACTATCGAGCCTAGAAGAAAAGATTGGACAGATCCTGCATAAGCTTGATTTACCAACAGAAATCCTTCTACAAAACCCCTTGAAAGTAAAAAAAAAAATAAAAATGGCTGACTGGATCGAAACAATCACAGGAGTCAGAAACCTAAAAACACTAAACTCCTTCTTGATAGTAGACAGGAAACTTGGAACCATGCCACGTTACCTGGAAAAATTCCCAGATCGTGAGATAAGAAACAGCTTTCTCAGACTGCGACTGAACCTAGCCTACACAGGAGAAATATTGGCTCAAAGAAACCAAGGAGAGAAGGCAACAAAATTCTGCGAAATTTGTAAAACTTCGAACCTCCAAACTTTGAAACATCTACTGCTGGAGTGCGAAGGCACATGGGCCACAAGAGTGTCTTTACTGAGGAGATTTGTAAGCAGAGAAGAGAGTCTAAATCAAGATGCATTCTGGAACAGACTGATCTCCGGCCAGGAAATCCTGCTCACTGCAGCAATAGTAAAAGTCTCAGAGAAACTTACTATACTAACAAAGTATCAAAAGATGACATGGCCTACTGAGCTTCCTGGTTGACATTCTTTGGCCCCCCCAGTTATTCTAGTTATTCCCTGGTTTCCGAGATCCTATTGTAATTTTATCTAAGGAAATGCACTATTCTTTTGTAAAGGTTTTTCTTTTAAAACCAAAAACAAATAATTAAAAAAAATAAAAAAAGAATGTCTGTTAATTCGAACAACATTTTCGTCCTGAGCTGGGCTGAGAGTCCCAGGGTATCTGTCACTTTTGCCATAGGCCTCTGCAAGGAGGACTGGGGCTTACCAGGCATAGGAGATGGAAGAATAACCAGCTCAGGGGAGGCGTCTAGGCCACTGAATGTCCTATTCCTCTTCATAGAATTCCTCTGGAAAGTTCTTCTTTTCCCTGGAAACCAAGGGTTCAAACCTAAAGGGTACCTGGTCCCCCTCATCGCTGTAGATGTCACACACCTTCGATATGTAGGGTTTGAATGGAAAAAGAGCATATTCCCGAGGTTCTTCAGTGCCCATATCCAACACCTTTTGGCAAAGTTGTTCCCATGTCTCCTTGTGGAGGATTGGATAGGAAAAGGTACCTAATCAAGCTCCGGAGAACGTCTGTATAGGTGGATATTCTGTTTCCAACAGGAGGAAGAATGCCAATGTGAGGATCCACTCGTAGAATTGGATGTCTTGTGGTGCTGCTTCTTCTTTTCCTTACGTCAAGGGAAATTCTCCTCAAATGACAATGCGCGCCACGAATTAGACTGCGCAACATGACCCTTTGTCTTGTGGATGAAGGTAAAATGTGTTGCCGCCCGTTCCCCGAGGGCCTTCGGGGTGCATGGATTGACATGACCCACAATCCTGGGTGTCATGTTCTTCGACCAACCAGGCACAGTCCACGTACGATTTGAACCCTGAGGTTTTTGCAGGTTTGGGCATGGTGACGACGAATTCAAAAATTCAGACGGCTTGTCTCTGAAGCGAACAGAGCAGAGGCGTTGCTAGGGGGGGCTGAAGGGGCTATAGCCCCGGGTCTTTTGGTTGTAGCCCCGGATAGAAGCTCATGTGCTACAACCAAAAGGGTAGCTAGCCCCGAGTCCCACCAGTCTGGACATTAGCTTAGCCCCTGATGTTTTCCAGACCTAGCAACTCCCCTGGAACAGAGTGCATGGAAAAAAGGGACTGAGGTCACAGGGCACACACCTCTATATATATATTGTGATATGAGTGGATTTGCTACCATAGACTGCGCACACAAACACAATTGTTAAGGCTCATTTGAGCGTTATTTAATACAAATCAAAAACAGCCGACACGTGTTTCGAGCAGCAATGCCCTTCTTCCAAGGCTTGAGGATGCTTGAGCCAAAAATCTATGTAGTTGTGTGATTGAGAAATTTTAAGTACAGGGTACAATCCCCGGGTCCACTATATAAATGCAAATGCGAGGTGACTCTGCTTTTCCGCACGTAGTGTTTGTGTGCGCAGTCTATGGTAGAAAATCCACTCTTATCATAGTCCTTGACGTGGACACTTTGGCAGGGTGACCACAACCTGACCACAACCTGCTCCCATCTGCAGCCTCCTAACACATCTTATTTCCCGTCAGGGTGCCTAATCTCAATTGTCCACCACGGCCAAAATCCTTTCTTCCCTCTATATATATTGGCCCCCACGTCCGGGACAGGCCGCGTTGAGATGCAGAGCCGCGTGGTGACCCCTGGACACAGAAAGGGTTCAGAAGAACAGCTGCGCTGTGGCTCGAGTATCAAAAATGAGGAACGTGTTGGAGGACGGAATCCATTAGAGTATGTGGATGCACTAGCAGTGAGTATGTTCAGTATCAGTTCAGTATGTGCTATTGAAAAAGCCTCTGCTGCATATGAAGACCTAAGAAGCTACTTGTGTGGTAGTTTTCACGTCACAAATAAGTCATATCAACAATAATATTACTACTCGTGTCAACGCTACTTGTAAGCCATGGTTCGTTCTTTTCAGAAAATTTGAATACATAATATATTGCGTGTAATGCAGACTTATTTTCAATGCAGATACACTTACATATATTATACCGATTGGCGTCTGTGATCTCCGATTTGGTTACGTCCCTCCCTGACTTCTAGATACACATCGCTGATAATAGGCCATACGAGAATTGCATTTTACTCTTTGCTTGCCAGAAACTTTGCTGGCAGCTATTTATATATAAAGCCTACAATTTTGTTTCATGAAACCTGGCACAAGGAACGCCACCATTGCAGAGTGCATGTCCAAAGATATTTATTTTCCGAATAATTCAAATAAACATCAGGGTCTTTCCCCGGCCCTCCTAATCAGAAAATGTGGACAAGGGAATACTACAGCTAAAAATGGGCACTGTTCTGCGCAGGCGGGTCATTTTAATATCATTGCCCAGATGTGACTGATGTCAAGGCGACACACAGAACATGGAAGAATGCATTTTACACCACTAAGCCAGTCACGCTCCAAATACCAATCAGTAATAGGTTTAGGTATTAATGCTTTTACTAGTCGTGGGCTAACTGACCTTTTTCTGCCAGTACAGATGTTGTGACAGTTGATATCTAGCTTGAAATAATTATATGTAGTCTTGATGGATAGACAGTGCCAAATGTACATAAGCTTCTTCATCAAGATTTAACACCGAAGAGGCAAAGTGGTTTACAGCTAAAGAGTACACCCAACAGTCAATTACCTCAGTAATTAAAAAGAGAAAACCTATAAAACACAATTTAAAACATTTACTTCTAAAATGCACCATTGTCACACCCAGGATCACCCAAACTCTGCCCACCTGAAACCTGGCTCCAAGTCCACGCCCTGCCACTGTCGGAGCTTTTTTTTGTCTTTCTTACATACGGGGGTTTTTGTTTCTAATCTGCCACTGTTCAGGTGTCTCACACATATCACATAACCTGCAGTGAAGGGTCATTTACCACTCGCCCAATGGTAGGTATGATCATCCCAGGAGTAGTATTTCCTAGCAGAGGGCGGCATACTCAACCCATAACTCTTTATTTTAAAAGGTATGAAGCACGAGTCATCATACAACGTGTTCTGACGCACTGTACAACCATCAGTAAAAACATTGGACTCACAATCAATGCCCATTGATTATGTTCCAGACGTCCCACCTTTGCATATGGATTTTTGAAAGAATTCTAACTAAAGTGATAGTCTGATTATTTCTCCATTGTTAAATCCTTTATTAGATCAAGTTAATTGTACTAACCATGAGCATATTGTCACATGGCCGGGGGAGTACAACTACTGAAACTGGAATAAAGTTAAAGCGTTTTATTATGCAAAAGTAAAACATAAGATACGGCATGGAAATTGTTTTAGGATGGCTGTTACAAAGGATGTTGGGAAACGCAGTCCTTGAAAGCTGGATTATACATTAGGGGAGGAAAATAAAAAGGCATACAGAAAGTTTCAGACGAGAAGTTATTCTGCCTAGTGATTTCTAGATCTCAGTTCTTATCGTTTCTTCTGGGGACCACAAGGCCTCTCCATCTCTCTCAGGATTTAGGGGAGTCCTACCTTTGCCAAGTGTCCCAAAAGTCCTCCCCTTAATGGGGCTCTCTGTTACTTACTCCCCTTTTCCGGGGTAAAGGGGCTCTACCCCTCTGTTATGCATTTCCTCTTCTGGGCATCAAAGTCAATCTCTCTCTTTCTCTCTCTCTTCACTCTCTTCACTGTAGCACACCCCTCTTGTGGGCTTAAAGAGCGCTCCTCCCCTTCACTGGAGCACGCCTACTCCTATGGTGTGTTCAAGGGGCTTTCTTCTTCCATTACACATCGCCTCTTCTGGGTATCAAATGCACTCTCTCTCTTGCTACTTCACACCCCCTTTGCCTTGGGTCAGGAGTCTGTTTCTTCTGGTACTAAGGGGCCCACTTCTCTGCTGATTTCCAGCTTTCTCAACAAACTCCTCTCTTCAGCTCCCAGTTCGGAGACACTGTGGAGCTTAGTCTCCACTTTAAAGCCCTTACCATGCCCCCATTGGCTGAGGCAAACCTTTGAATTGATTGGTTAATTGGCTTCCTATTCCAAGCCAGTAAAGGGAAGTCTTTAAAAGACTTTCCACAATGTTGGATTTCTATAAGTGTTTTCCGTGCAGGAGCGGGGGGTTTACCGGCTGCATTGCTCCTAGCTGGGGACCTTTTGACACACTCCTCCAACCACAAAATGAGGGTAGCCTTTTTTTGCCTTGAAGACCTGTGGTGTCACGTTGTGACAGGATGCCATCTGGCGAAGGTGGGGAAGCATTGCCTATTTTATTGTAATAAATTAAAGGATGCAGGTAATTCTGTTTCTGAAAGGGAAGTCTAGGCAGACCACCCTTTCATTAAAAGCTCCTTGCCAAAAGCATAGAACATCCATGTACCTTTGCTGCATCAATCACCTGTCATCTACAGCCCCTGCTTTCCAGTGGCAGAGAGCAGTTTCAAAGGCCACAGGTGTATGCCTGACAGATGCTGGAATAGGTTCCTGCAAACACATCTAGAATTTTAACTTCTGCACCTCTTAACTAAAATATAATGATTGTTGTCTAGTGGCAAGGTAATCTCTAAGAATAAGCCATAGCTGGTCATGGTTTGTTGATTGATAAGAGCACGCAATTATTAAAGCCACAGCAATTTGATATCATGCATATGTAAACCATGTGAGCACATGTCAGTGATGGCAAGGCACATTATAGTGATGGCTAGCCTGGCTGTCTCCACTACTCCAAATGAGATAACCAACAGAATGCTCCTTCCTTTGATTTTCCAGGAGGAAGGTTAAAACCGTCCCTCGGGGCACAGATTTCATGGGAACCCTGTTTCAAAGGGGCACTCACATAACAAAGGCCAACCTCATACAAGGTTGCTGCACTACAGAGGGCCTTTGAAGTCAGCGGGCATGGGAAAGGGGCAGAGTTAGAGCAGAGAGGGATGGATGGACCCCAGAAGGGGCTGCATCATCTTGCTTTTCTGTTGGTACACTTCTTTTCCCTTCCATTTCCTGCAGGACAAGGCATTCTAGGTATGATGTAATAAAGGCAGGGTCACTTTTATTTATTTATATTTGCATCTACAAAGTAGGTGCAAATATGCAGACTGGCAGAGCCTTGCCTCATATTGCAGGGGGCTACATCAGGCATGCATACATCATAGGGACAAAGTAGGTACAAGTATACAGACTGGCAGAGCTTCACCTCATATAACAGGGGGCTACATCACGCATGCATACATCATAAGGACAAAATAGGTGCAAGAGCAGAAACACTAGATTCGTTATTGCAGCAGGCATACAGAAGGCAACATTTAGGCAAAGCCAACAGCAGATATCAGCACATCTAGATTCAACTTTCTGCTTACTGGTTAAAAATACACACATTTAAATGTAGCAGCAATTTCAAAATAGAAGCAATTATTATCTCATTTTGGGCCGCTAGGATATAAATGGGTGCATTTGAAACATATTGATGTGGAAGTCCAAAGAGTGAGTAATTTGCAGGGTGCAGATGATGAGAAGACGTTCAGGGTCACAGTAGCTGCAATAGATTAGTCCAGCAGGGCACAGTGCAGTCGGCGTGGCCAGGGCAAGAGAACAGCGGTCAACTTATAAGATATTTGGCCAGTATTGAAGACAGGAGCCCATAAATTATGCTTTGTGAGGTAGGTTTGAGCAACATTTGGGGCGCGCAGTCAGAGCGAAAAAGGAGGCACCGAGGCTGTTGAGGCTGTTACAGGGTGTGGGAGGCTTACCAGGGAATGAGGAGCTCAGTGTGGGGAGCCCCGGTGCCCTTTAGTGCTGCAGATGAGGTGTGTAGGCCCTCGCAGGCTTGGACAGGGCCAGATAGGGTAGACCATGGGCCTTAGGAAAGAGCCTTGTCGAGGGTGCAGCTCACGGCCTGCCGGCTCTTCTGGTTGGTCTAGGAGAGTTAAGCCAACCAAGCAGGTGGTGCCAGGCAGGCGCAGGCTGCCCACAACGAAGATTATGAAAAGATAATGCAGTTTGGAAAGCACTGCAGATGCATTCTCTTGCATCTACGGCCTAAGTAGGCAGTAAGCGTAATTCTAGTACACAAAATATGGCAGATGGGGTCACATTCAAATGAGGGCTCAGTGTGCTCTATAATTTGACCATACTTCATGGGACTTCAGTGCAGCAGGAATGGTGTTGCTGTAACCTCTTCTGCAGCTCTGGTGAAAGTGGGGCCAAGAAAGGGAGACCATGGGCCTTAGGAAAGAGTACCATGTGGAGAGGCCAGCTCACCGCCTGCCGGCTCCTCTGGTTGGTCTGGGAGAGTCAGGCCAACTAATTGGGTAGTGCGAGGCGGGCTCAGCCTACCCCACAACAAGGATTATTAAAAGATAGAAATGGCAGCAGCCATTTTTGAAAGTTAGCATGGCTATAGATCTGGAGGGTCATCCAAAGCCCGAACAATGCTGATGTTTTCAAATGCAGTTCGGAAAGCACTGCAGATGCATACTCTTGCATCTACTTGTTACAGCAACAGGGATTGTTATCCCTTTCAGCAGGCTTGTATGTAGAATGGGAATGTAATGAAGGTGCTGATTCAGTGCCAGACAGAGGGGCGCACCTACCAATTCAGGGACTAGGCGGGATGGGCTCAGACACCTTCTAGGGGAGAAACAAGGAGTATCTGGGAATTGTAGTTCGCCATTTAATAAGGCCTGGAAAGGGATAAGCGGATGAGGATACCTTGTATATGACATCAGCACAAGGAATGTGTATGCACAAGCAAGTGAAAGGGAGAAACCCCAGACAAACGCACTCAGTGGGGATGCCACAGGATGAGCTTCACCCAGAAGACCCGCCTTGAAAACATGACCCCTGCACCGTGGCTTAGGGAGGGGGGACGCTGAACTCAAGCTGCACGTCTCCATCCGACTATAGTCACTGAGACAGCACTGGGTGATGGAATCAAGGTCGGAGTGCCAGTCCCACAGATGCTTGTGGGAGCTTGGAAGTTGACCTGAACTAGAGGAACACTCAAGCAGTCTTAATTGCCCTTTGGCCAGCGGGTATGGGAACAGCGAGGTGGAATGTAGCTGTGATCTTTGAAGAACCAGTCAGACGGTAAGATTCAGTGTCCCTGGGAAGTAACCAGCCCTCAGAATGTCCACTACAGTGTTTTCGAAGGCTTTTATCTTGCAGGTGCTGTGTGTGAATGTCTCCCTTCCCACAAGTTCAGGGTGTCTCATGTTCCTTCTGCTGTGGTGCTCACCAATGACAGATGAATAAAGCACCAAAGGCCAGCACAAATATCTTTTTACTAATTGCAAACTGTTTATGGAAGGAGTGCGAAGCAAAGTGTTCTGTTTGATTTGTGCTCGCCCAGATGTAATAAACAATGTTACTCCTTGACTGGTGTGCACCCCTTTTTTGGACTACTTGTGGCAATTATTTATCACAAGCTTTTGGAGGACCCCATAAATCCTTTTGTCCAATCCCCAATAACAATTTGCCTTTATAAGCAATGCGTCTCCAACGCCTTCCTTAATTCAGCTTTGGACTTTCAAGAAGACTTCACTAGAACTACATTGGGAGTGCAGCCCATTCCAAAGTCCTCCAACCATGAAGTGAAGATAGGAGACATCCAAGGCAGAGGTGAAGGAACTCCTGCAGATGCCAGCCAAGGTCCATGAACTGGGATGTATTTATATTCAGGAGAATCAATGCTCTTTTGGTCACAAAAGAAAGTACAATAGATATGAAATCAGATTTAATGGGAAGCAGTGAGCTTCTTACAATAGGTTGAGTTGGAGGGACATTCTGACCAGGTTGTGGAAGGGAGAAAATAAAACAGTCACTTGGAACAATACATAAGTAGGCACACATTGATTAAGGATAATGAACATTGAACATTGTAAGTGCAGGTAGGTGGTATGGCTAGCTGTGCTTGGCATGTACCCATGATGGGTGAAGTGCTAGAGTGGAGGTAGAGGAAGTGAGGGTCAGAGGCAGGATAGAGGTGAGGGAAACATTTTAGCTAGCAGGCGGATGAGAGGTAGGTTAAGAGGGTAACTCAGAAGTGAGGCGGTAGGCTTTTAGTTTGGTTTTGAACAAATCTGTGTGTATTGTTTCTCGGATGTCCGGGGAGAAAGAATTCCATGCAAGTGGAGCAAGAAGAGAAAAGAAGCGGAAGCCGATCAAGGATGACTGGAGCCCTTGGATTGTGACTCGCAACACCCAGAAGTCTAAGAGCATCAGGAATCCTGTTTAACCACTTTAAACCATCTTCGAGCTGCTTCAACCACTTTTAACACCCTTCGAACATGACATGGGGTGCTGCTTTTGGCAAATGTTAGGGAGGACAGGTCATTTTGGACCCCCCTCCCCTTCATCCCCTATCCCTGCATGCACTCTACGCTCACCCCATGGCTGGTCACACACCTCTGGCCAAAGGTGTCGAGCAGCCTTGGGTCGACACATGAGTGCAGCACCTGTTAGAGGGCTGGGATATGACTCAATTTTGTAATGAACCCCGACTCCATTTTGTATGTGCTCAAGCAGGCCTCATAGCAAAGCCAGCTTGCAGGCCTGCAGCTCTCCCCTGAAGCCGCACACAGTTAGCCAGCTACTCCCCCCCACCTCCTCCCCTCTGGTGTCCATGCAGCTGTCCTGTTCTCACAGAAGATTGGGCACAAAAGGCAACAAACTAAACACTGCATCTCTCGCCTTCCTCCTTACATCACTGCCGTGTGAATGGCCATTCATCTCCACAAACCTGCCTCCTCACTTGCAGATGCTGCCCAAAAGATATATAACCTGTATAGCCCCCAACCTCATACCGTGTTTTGATGCAGCAGATATATGCCCTATGATTGTGTGCCACCCAGCTTCACCCATGGTACTAATCCCACCTACGACCATAAATTCTCTTCTGTGGTAATGTATAGTAAAACAATTGTACACAGTGCTGCTATATATGCACATATGCATTGAGAGAAGTGCATAAATAGTAGGGGAGAAGGGATGCACAAGTGCTGAAGGGTGCCCGTGAAGGAAGTCCCAAGGAGTAGCAAAACCAGAGGCCACTGCCTAAGTCTTGGGGCAGAGCAGGCCCAAGAGTGGGGTGCACATCCACCAGGCAGTGGGTCCGCAAGCACAGTGGTGAAGAAAGGGTGGGTTTCTGATGTCGACTAGGTATAGGTCCTGCAACCTGTCAGGTTTGTAAGGGACCAGGCCACCAGTTTCAATGGCAGTAGCAGGAGTTTATAGGGAGGGAAGAGGAAGAGAAAAGCAAAGTTTTGAGTACTTTACAGAACTTGAGGAAGTCCGGCTCAAGTCTAAAAGGGGCAGGGAGCCTGTTCCAAAGAGAGGCACCTGCAGAACACAGAGACCTGCCTGCCGCTCTCTGTTTCAACAAGCGTTTAACAAGCAGAGAATTCAAGTTACACGAGCGGAGGGCTCTAGCAGTGGATTATTTAGGGAGACAATGTTGTAAATTGTGTGGTCCCAGTCCTCAAAAAGCCTTCTGGATAATGCACAGGGTCTTAAATGTCATCCTTGCGGCCACCCGGACCCAGTGTAGTGATTTTAGGGCTGCGCAGATACAATTCCTGGGCTTCAGTCAAAGAATATGTCTTGCAGCCGTATTCTGGATTAGCTGATGGGGGTGTAGGGTACAAAGGGGAGGCTAAGGAAGAGGCTGCTGCAACATTCCAGCCTAAAACCCTGGGAAACACTGCAAGTAGAGAGTGAAGAGGTGGAGGAGAAACAGCCCAGTTGCAGCTGTGAAGGGCTGTTAATGACATAAAAGGTCAGCCAGTCCAGTGCCCGGTCCGTAATGCCAAAGGTATCATGGAGCTGTTTAATAAGGATAGAATGGTTGATTGTGTCAAAGGCGAAGCAAAGATCGACGATCACTATCCTCATTTGCACTACAATCATGAATACCATACACACTTCAGTTATATATCATTCCACCATATTACAAATATGATATACACCTTTTATAGTACCTATACTAACTAAACACATATTACTATAATGCATGTGGCAATTGGCCAGATTCTTCGGGGCATGGCTGTAGAATTAAACCATATAACAAGTATGTACAATACACCTTGAAATAACAACTCTCCCCCATCCCATCCCAACTTTTTTCACCTATAAAAAGAGCTCTATATCAACTTTTGACCACTCCTCTGACCTTTCCAGGACCTCTTTCATCCACAAAATAACCCCAAATATATTTTCCAGACTCCTTTTCCTCACTGCACTGTCCGCGGACAAAGGCTATGATCCACCATCCAATATAGCAACCGTTTAAAAAATGACACATTTTCAAACATCCAATGAGCGTGCGCCTCACTACAAAGTTTGGCGACCATTCGTCGAACGGAGGCAAAGTTATAAGCTGCCCAAAAAGTACTCTTCCTGTAGTTTAAGCAACTTTACTAATAATATTACCATTCATTATATAATTGTACCTCCCTCACCCGATCATCACTTTATATAAATTCCAAATTCTCACATTTATGTTTCTCATTCTGATACCCCATCACTTTGATAAATAAATGTTTTATACTATAAATAACTTCGATATTATTCTGTGATACATTCCTTTTTTTAAAACCCCAATTAATACTCAGTGGACTACACGACTATTCGAGGGTCTGTTTACTAAATGGTGTCTGCACACATCACACTGTGTCTGCACATGTTCGGTCTCACATAACGCACTTTAAATTATTTCACGGACAGCGCCCCGGATTCCGGACATCCATGTGCATACACCCGGTGTCTCCCACTCAACACGGTCCGTGAACACCCGCTGCCACACTCATCCCCCGACATCAACATGTAACCGTGCCCGTGCAGCATGACCGAGTGTCCGCAGACACGGTGCATCACCATGGACAGTTTGAAACTGCATTTTCAGTCAATCTACAATATTTCAAATTCAAAATTTACCCCTCTACAACTCCTAGATGCATTCTTACTTGATCTGTCAACTTTTTACAACTTTCCAAGACCTACATTCATCTTGGTAGTCGGCGGACGGTTTCTCTAAAGGGACACAACCACTACTTTTAGCCATTCACAATCTGGCACACTAGCAGACAGAATTCTCCAACAGAGCTACTTCCAACAGGCATCCAGAAGTTTAACAATGGCATCTCTCATGGCCATCCCTCTTTCCCAGGGGCCACCACCACCACAGCCACCAAGTGAAATGCATGGACAGGGCAACAGGCGCAGTGATGTGGATGAGGAGAACGAGGAACAGGAAGAGTAGGTAGAGGAAGCGCCTACCTCCAGCGCCAGGAGAGAGTCAAGGGTGTGCTCGTTTTTTACCACCGTTGGGGCAGTACCAAATGCTCATGCTGCCTAGGTGAAATGTATTCAGTGTGGGTTTGTACATACTTGTGAACAACCTTAGCAGTACTCCTTCGGCACCACCTCCATGCGCCGCCACACCAGATCCAACCATTCGGGCGCTCAGAGAAAGTCTGTTCCTTTGTCATGGAGAAGCAGTTAACTCCCTCTACCCCATCTTCCTCAACCACTTCTACCGCCACACAAGGTACTCCTGTGGAACAGGATCCCACCAGCTCCCTCACAGGCCATACAGGAGGCTGTCGATCCTTACCTTTTGAGGGTCACATTTCTCTGTATATACTGCGACACACCGCTTTTCAGGGGGAGCCGTTTCAAAGTGGTTTCGAAGGCGCAGTCAAGGAACACGAGAAACAGTGCCCACTACCTTATAAAACATCGCAACCTACCTTATATTTAAGGCCCGCCCAACATCTTCCCCTGTCCATCTGCCCCTCCGTATCTGTGGTTCCTACCCCTTCCCTCCCTACCATCCATTGCCTCCCCCACTTTACCTCTTCACCTCTCCAACCAAAAAATGTGTTTTAAAAAACCATAAAAGCCAGAAAGACAAAATAAAGGTTCCTTTGGGAGACAGTTAAAAAATAGAAAACTAAAATAAATCAGAGGACCTTTTCAGACTGTAAGGTCCACAGACACTATTCTAGTGCACGGAGAACTGAAAAATTCCAGGCGCGTGGCAGGGGAATTAAAATCAATTACTTTCTAACTTCTATATATTTTTGGGATTATTTGGTTTTATATACTTAAGTAACAAACGTTCTCCTGAACTTCATTATTTTTCCAACTTTCACAAAAAGTGCTTTTAATTTATTTTTCTGTTTTTCCTTTTTCTTTACAAGTACTAAAAAAGACTTCAATCCATATTTTATGTGTTCACAAAAACTGTTTGAATGCATTTTGAAAATGTTCAAGAAAGATCCGATTGCCAACATCAGTCAAATGCACTCCCATCTCTTCAAAAAACGTTGACAACCTGAAACTTGATATTTTCACTCTGAAAAGATGTCTTTCCAACATCCTGTATAAAAGCATATACAGCTTTGTTTATATTGTGCCTTTCTTTCTCAATTTGTGGCCAAAATAAATTAGAATGCCTCCACATTTGTCTTTCAGCTATCCGAGAGAAACCAATCTTCAAATGTGGAAACCGTTCCATCAACTATGAAAATGTATCCTTCATTGCAAACTGTAATGAAATATCAATGACATAGCCCAAACTATTGCCACCACAGTGAACTACAATGATGTCCGGATGCCTCAAAGTAACCATAACCTCAATAAACAGAGCAATTTTGCCCACTTCATTCCTCGAACTCCAAACTAGGACACTTCAACTTCTTGAAATCCAAGCTTCCCAGGTAATCCACACTGCTAACAGTACACCTTAATCCAATACACCTAAGAATCGTCCACCAACCAGACACTCTGCTTCCTCAAAGCCATAGCCATGGTCACTGCACACAACAAAGATAACTCTTGCTGCCCAGTCTTCCTGTACAACACACACATAAAACCAGTAGTTCCCTTTCCATGCCTAGCATCCTTAACGTACCCGGATTGAACATATAGTGTCCGTGGACTACTGCGTTATCCGTGGACGGTATGACCAATTGAAGGGGGTTGGGAGGTTTAAACTCAAATTAAAGCCTTTATTTTACAATGGTGGCTCTTAAATTAGCCTTTTTGCATGTGGGGGGGGGGACTTTTTTTTCCTTCTCATTTTTATGTCCTACACCTACTAAGAAGCGCTTTAGTATACGCTTCACATCTTCCCTTTTAACTTGTTCACATGAACTTTTCCAATGCATCTGTAACATACTCTCGGGAGGATAGCTCGTGGGCAATGTGCTTGCCTTGGAAGCAAGACGACACAGAGCAACACAGGTCCGATCCCCGGGTCCTTGCTTAGAAACCTCTGGGTATTAAGCGCATTATAAATGACCTATCATATCATATCATGGCAAAGAAATATCTGCTTGCCAACATCAGTTAAATGTACTCCATCGCTCTGAAAAGTATTTACACCATCCAACTTGACATTTTTATATTCAAAAGATATCCCTAAACCATATAAAAAAGCACACACCTTTATTGACAAGGTGCCTATCTTCTTCTATTTGTGGAGAAAACAAATGTGGACATCTCCATATTTGCCTTGGATTGATTTGAGAAAATATAATCTTCACAGCTGGAAACAGTTCCATAAGGTTTCTCAACATATTCTTCATGGCAAACTGCAAGCATACTAGAATTATATAGCCCAAACTGTTGCCTCCACAATAATAATATCTGATTTTTAAAGTGAGCCATACTCTTACATAATGGCACTAAGGTCGCCCAGTTCAACCCACAATCTGCATACCACAGAACTTCCTCTGCTTCCAATCCAATAGTACCAGAGATGCCACAAGATTTAGTGTAACCCTTCAATTAATGCATCCAATAATCTCCCACCATTCACAAACTCAGCTTCTTCATAGCCATAGCTACAGACATCTTCACTGCACCCAACAAAAGAAAACACCTGCTACCCTCTCTTCCTGTACACCACAACCACAGAACCTGATTGGCTGATCCCCTGATGTCCGTGGGCATCCTCGACTGCCCGCGGTCACTCCAGTCCCCTTTTCATGCCTGGCACCATTCAGGGACCCGGATGGCAACCACGGATTTGCGGTCTAATATTGTGTCTGCAGACAAAATATCACAAGGCAGCACTTCTACCTATACTGGCCTCCATCAACACAATAGAGTTAAACCGGCACTACCTTTTGCACCTACATAAATGGGTCCATCTTAACTTGTTTCCACTCCCATACCCTTCCCAGGTCCTCTTTGGCCACAAAATAATCCCAAGTGTGTTTTGCACACTTTTTTATCACGCGCTGTCCGCGGCATCTGCAAACCTTTTTTCCATCTATAAAAACAGCTCCATACAAACTTTATTTCAATGCCCAACCCTTTCCAGGACCTCTTTCAGCCACCAAAATACCCCAAATGTGTTTTCCAGACTTTTTGCTCACTGCAGTGTCCACTGTCGGCAGTGGATTGCCACGGATCCGACATGGCGACAGTTTAAAAAGATCTCATGCTGGTCACGTTTCACAACAACCAATCAGCGTACGATGTCTGTGGACATTGCGCCGGATCCTGATTGGTCCAGAGGTGTCTGTGGACCCCACATTAGGAAATGAGCCCGCAGACGGACCCAGCTGTAACTAATTTTTTTACCTACTTTTTTGGCCATTTTGAAAGGAACTAGTGGACAGATTTACACCAAATTTCCAAAAGCTGACGCTCCTGGTGCACATTTTGTAAAAATCCATCCAGTGGTTCGGGCTGTAGGCACGAGCATAAATTGTTTTCCTTTTTCTATGAGGATTTCCATACATTTTGGGACTACCCGCCCTATAACTTTTCCCTCCCTGGACGGAACCGCACCAAACTTTACAGAATCATTTCAAGGGGGTCATATACTTTCTTTGCAAAGTTTGGTGAGGATTCATCTAGTGGGGGCAAAGTTATAAGCCACCCGAAATGTGCTGTTTCTATGAGTTGAGCAACTTAACCATAACTACAGGGCTGCATTCGCAGGCTCTGTAATATATGTAAAAAACAAGTCCTGAAACAAATGGCAAGATCAAATCTATAAAGGAGATGTGTATCAAGGTTGTGCAATTATGCAGGCCAAATCAATGAATGCATCTGAAAAATGTTTACAACATTATTGTCTAATTGAGTGCAGTTGCAAATACAATACACAACAGTGAACACCCCAACTATACATTGTGATTATTATACCTTTCAGAGGAAGCACACCTCTGCAGTTGGCTGTTTTACGCAAGCATGGGGCGCCAAGGTGATTTATAAACGTATAATAGTGTTGATTGGGGGTACAGTATTCTCTTATACAACAGTATAATGGGAACTCTCCATTTACAGTAACCAGTGCTTGCCTTGGTTGTAACTTGAAATTGCAGCTGTCTGTGATTAATGCCCCATGTGCTTTTCCTCACAATGGGAGTGGATTATAATGAAATCATCATGATATAGGATATTCTATTAAGTGTGTGCATACTATGTTAACTGTCATAGTATATAAATCAATCCCGTGCTTTCTAACTACATCTCTGAGCAAACAAATAATAGTCTGAAAAAGATTTTTTAAAAAAAACCCACTTTAGGAGTTAAAAACATTCCTCATTACGTGTTCTAGCCACCGTACATTGTGTGCTGTGACGCACTTCCTCATAAGAGTCACAGGTTGGCTTTGTGCCTCACAACGTGCGAGTGGCATGCATCGAATCTTGTTTTTGAAGAAAATTGCAGAATCATTACATCAGCAAATGACAATAATATTACATAACTGCAAAGGACAATAGAGAACAGAGGCAATCAACAGGAGCGGTCAAAACAACGTTTAGTTTACTGTAAATGAGCATTGCCGTCTTGACACGGAACGCAGCAGGAAGTGCAGTGAGGATCTGTTCCTAAACTCGGTTAAGAGTAACAGCAAATACTAAAGGCTGAGAGGCAGCAAAAAGTCAGCAATCCCACTCGGAGTAGCATGGTCTGATCACTGTATGGTGTATGAACACATCTGCAATGCTGGGTCATGGCACAGAGGATTCATATTATATCTTATGTTATGTCATTGTGATGTATACTGTGCACCGCTGCCATTTTCATGGCCTCCTGCTCCAAAGCAGCCACCAAGGTTGAAGCATGCACAACAGGTTAACAATAAAAAGCATTATAGAGCATTTTGTTGCAGCATTCAGCTTACCTATAAAAGTCCGCAAGGCTGCCCCCTAACCAAAATGTATTATTAGCCAGCATCGCCTCCCCCCAAATAATGTGTCCAAAATGATGATAAATCCACCCGTCTAACCCATCATGCCGTAGCAGAAACACTTTATAAAAAGCAGAACAAAATAAACTAACGGGGAGAGTTTCTCAAGTCAATAATTAGCACCTCATACTACCGTGAACAGACCCCACATTACTTTGGGACATTGAAAAAAATCTGGACGCTCAACAGCACGTGACCTGGTGTCAGTTATCCTGGTGATGTGAAAAGAAAACAGTGAAGAAGAGAACGCTGTGGGGCCAATCCAAAGGCCTCACACGCAAGACCCCCTTACATGCCACCAACACACACAAGCAACAATAGTACAGCTGACAAACCCTGCAAGGAGAGATCAGAGTTATTAGACTATTCTTGAAACCTACATCTCGCGTGACCGAACATCTAGACTCAAGGTGGTCACACAAAACTAGCCCTTTTGGTCATCTACAGTCAAGGGGATGCTGTTCAAAAATTGGAAAACCATTCAAAAGAGAAGGCCTAATAGAAATTGGGCGATAAAGATGAACCATAGGATAAGCCTAGCCAGATGCCAAAAGCACAGAAAAGGGATCCAGCACCCTTTGCAAACACCAGCTAGAGTAGGACGGCCAAGAAGAAATGTAGGCCTTCATTGAAAGGTCTGCGGTTTACCACATATCACTGAGATCAGCCATGCCATCAACTGAACTCTACCTCATACAAACAGTGGCTGCAGAGAGATCCAGAAGCAATGTGTACTGAAAGTAAGACATCCAGCATGCCACAATCAGACGTATCGGCACAAGCAAAAGCCCAGGACAAAAGCGTTTTTGGTATCACGAGGGGTGGAGGAAATGCGTAATTCACTCCTTCGACCAGGTTTGAAAAGACACCTCCATGTCGTCTGACCACTGCCCCTCCCCTCCATGTAAAGACAATGGGAATATGCGACTTCAGTAATGAGGCAAGATCGATCAATCTAAAAGGGGCCCCTGGCATTGGATATTGACCAAAAACATTACCAGTCAAGAAGCCAATCACTGGCATCCGTCCAACGATTGGTGCACCAACATGCTACCACATTGCAGTTGACAGGTAATAAATGTGCTTGAACTTTTATATAATGCATAACACAAAAGGAGCCTTCCTGCCTGTTAACATAGTTTACCGTGAGATATTGTCCATTTTGTGACCAGCGGTGCACTGCCAGTGACTCGTTGAAGAGCTCATGACCTTGACTTGTTGGTGGAATCTGTCTGTATAATGAAAGAAAGTGTTGGTCAACACAAATTCTGTACACCACAGTACAAATTTTATCAGAATAAATTCTTTGCTATCATGTTGGGTGAGCACCATACTAACTCACTCAAGCATGGCTAGTTGTGGAATTGTGGAATGTTGGTTTATAGTGAAATAATATCTAGTCCGATGAGTAAATTACAATTGGTACCAAAATCTTCTTCTTCCACTATATTAATAATGTGGCTGCTGACTTTTACATACAATTTCATCATAGGAATGTACTGTTTCAGAAAAATGTTTTCATTTTGCGACAAAGGTTCCAATATAGATGACACCCCTGATACTATTGGCTGTCCTGAAGGTTTTTCTTTGTTTTTGTGTATTTTTGGTACAACGTAAAAAATGGGATTCCGAGCAGCGCTTTGTATAGGAAACTGTGTTTTGTCTTGAGATCCATTCATTATGTTTGGCCTCCGGGATTATGTTCTGTATGGCTAACTGGAGAATCAGATTAAGATCTTCTTCTATAGGCTGTGGGATCTGATAGCCTCTCACATTCCAATTTGTAATCTTCTGTGTTCTGAAAGATGATAGCCAGTCCACTATCTGCTTTTCGAATATCGATAACTGAGTGTGTAGCCAAGTATCTCGACACATCTTTCTCCTCTTTACTGATATGATGGAAGGATTGTCCCTTGTTTTCTTGTTTCTCTAGATCTTAGAAAACTTTTTTTTCTCCAAAACGTTTGGCTCTGCATTAAGCTGGGGGGCAGGATTGAATGTGGGCAGGACGTTTATACTGGTTTGCTATTGTTTCTAAACAGATTGGTAGAGTACAAAATAAAAAAGAGATATAAATTGCCATTACATTCAGGATCTAAAAGGAGGAGCAAATTGGCCATTTTTTGCCAGATTGGGTGGGGGGTTGGGGGGTGGGGTGGACGAAATTTTATCTGTGATGAAATATTTTAAAACTGTAATTATATATTTATGTTATGTATTGCCCTGCGCCATTGATTGCTCTTTCAGTCCTTTACTATTGCAGCTTCAACTTTCAAACAGTAGAGACAGTTAATATGCTTTATCACTGTTGAGAAAACCGCTTTAGTCAAGGTTATAGAATGGCTTAGGGGGCCTTCATTTTTGGATTGACTAGGTTATTTGACGGGCTACCACAGCAATAGTTGGCTGGCATTAGAACTGTGACATCGAGTTTTGAAACTACCGCACCTCAAGGTGTCACGTGATCTGTACATGACAATGAAGGGTCATGGGTATATGTGAGGTTCTGGGTCATTGGTGACAGATTATGGTGGGCATCGAAGGAGGACTGGTTCAGACTGATAAAGACTGATAAAGCTTCCTTATCAGAGTTTCAGGCTTAGTTACTGCTCAGTTTTCTATAAACATCAGGGTCTCGGGAGCAGAGAATAGGTTGCTGCTTGAAGGTATAAGGGATTGTGTTGTCTTTACTGCATTGTAATGTGGTACAACGCTGTCTTCATTACTCTGTAAAGTATTTGTGAGCGTCTGGGTTCTCCAACAAACAGACCAATGAAAGGCAAATCTCCATCTCTCAAGATGACAGATTCCCTCCATTACCGAAGCCAATACTACAAAAGGCACAGAGTGATCTTAAAAAATATGTCATTAACAGATGGAATTATATAGCATTCACTGTAATGGCAACAGGGATTTTTATATTTCATTAATTGCCTTCCCCCCAACCCCTCTTGAAATACACAGACTTTCATGGCTTGCGTGTGGTGTTTTTACAGACGCCACTGATGTTACCCCCACCTCAAATGCAATGCAGGTGACAACAATTGGGTTGACTCTCCTGTGCACCCTACCCCAGCAGTAGCATGTTCAGAGTCTACTCTTCTGCCACTACCCTATAGCAAGTAGCCTTATATTAAACTGTCCTTGAATTCAGAAAAGGCCATTGGTGTAAGGGAGGGCAACTGAAGGTGCTGTTGAGTCATGATTATGGAAGATGCCAGTTCAGTATTGGCATACAATGGGGGTTCAACTTAAAAGGGGGCATGAACACCTTCCAGGGCACTGGAAAGCAGATGAAAGGCCTAGTGTACACGAGTCAGTAGAAAGGACATGTGTCTCCTTAAACTACATGTTAACAATATCCAATGTGTGTTAAACATAAGACACACGTTCTGAAACCTTGTTAACTTTGCCAGTTGCTTCACAAACACCAGGAATGGCTATTGGACAGTAATCTCTGTCTCAATGGTGACAGAACTAATGTACTAGCACACAGCTTGATCAATTTCCACACCACCCATTCTCCTCGCCATCCTCGTTAGGGATCCCCCAAACTCTACTAGACAATGTAAGGAACCTGGGTGTAACTTTCAACTCAAGTCTTTCTTTCATCCTGCAAATTGAGAACCTAGCCAATCCCGACACTTCCAGTTTCACATGCTTAGGAATATTCTCCCTTTCCCGACCTAAATATTAGACCAACCTTCTATGCTGGGCAACTGTTACAGCCTCAATATTCGATCCTTCTAGCGATCCAAAACAGAGCATCGTGTTTGATCTTAAAAGTTATGATCATATCACTGAGACCTTGAATTACCTTCACAATTCTATGCATAGTTGATTGAGCCACAGAGTGAGGCCCTAAACTCCCTTAAGAAATACAGAAGACCCTACGGACCCACAATAACCCTCCCATCCAAAACAGAGATACTAGCCCACAAAAGAAACGACTGTGTGGCATACTCTTGCCACAAGTTGACCCCACCTCTGAAGCAGCCTGCCTCAAATATCTGAGAGATTAAAAAATAGGTTAACTATAGAAAGATATGTAAATCCTTCATGTTCATAGATGCATTCAGATCTGGACCACAGCAAAGCCAGTCTTGCCTGTCGGATGGTATTATTTTGCCGTCTTCAGATTACTGGCAACCAACCTTGGCTATAGTTGAATGTTGTCATTCCTCCCTTTCTCACCTTACACTTCACTAATGCTGAGCTAGATGGTCCCATTTCTGATTAGCCCCTCACCCTATTTTCTCTGATAAGTACTCTGAAGAAATCCTATACACAGAGAACCTCACACAAGCAAAACAAATAAATAAATGAAAGCCTGAATTTTTACATTTCTATTGTGCACTGTATTTATTATCTGTTTCCCCCCCCAGTCATCATTTGCCATGGATTTAGTAATAACATTTGCTTCCTTGCTCCTACTTGTCAATTTCAACTCTACATCAATGCAATCCTCCTCTTACTACCTTTTCAAGCTACCAAGACACTTATTTTGAACTTAATATTTTCTAGTCTTGATTACTGTTCTTTTTTAAGTTGTCTCTCTTCTGCTGAACCTTCCCCTTTACAATCCATCTCTAATTCTGCTGTAGCTCTAATCCACATTCTCACATTTGTTCTTCCTTTGTGTTTCTTCACTGGCTTCCCTTTTATTCCCATTTTTACTTTCGCTATATTTGCATCGTTTTAAAATGCGTTCATGGTCTGGCTCCTTCGTAACTATCTTTTCTTGTTTCTTCCGACAATCCAGCTTATCCTCTTCACTTATCTTTACGTCATCTAATAGCTACTCCTCAGTCTCCATGTGCTCAGTCACGTTTCTGCTCTTTTTCTGTTCTTTACCACCACCCCAACTTCTGGAATGCTCTACCGCTTTTAGTATGCCAAGCTGCCACTCTTGCTACAATAACCTCTGTACCTTAGCCCCATATGCTTTTTTTTCTCGCTCATAACTTCTTGACAAATGTTTCGATCTTGGCAATTGGATGAACCTTAACTACATTTTGAAAGTAAGTCTTTAACTTTGTGCAGCACTTTGTGAAAACTGAAAGCACCATAATCATTTGATGGAGAAATGAAAGCCTAGCCTGCTGTACATATGTACACAGGGGCCAGTGTCATAATGCTTCAGACTTGCATAAGAACAAATACTCTTAACAATAAAAACAAAATAAACACATACTAAAAGACAGTATTGTTGGCGTGGATCAGATGTTCACAGGTGAGGATTCTAACATCTGGTCAACCAATGCTCTGGCAATGCTTTACGCCTGAACACTTGAGTGTCTAAGGCTTTGAGGACCCATCACCACTCTAGTGGTTTTAAGGTGCCTAACTTTGTCTTGGATCGGCGTATTGTGACCCGGCCAGCATGTGCTGTTGGTAGTAAGGAATAGATGACAGGCAGAGGAGTACATAGAAGTAAACATAGAAAGGAGTTAACAAATAGTTATACAGCACAAAGGGAAAAGTGCTAGTATGAATGCTTTACTTAGGGCTGTACCTGCTTATAAAACAGCATGAAACCGACTACAGTGGATGGGTGGCCTGTAGTAAAATGTAGCTTTTACGTGAGCAGCAATATCCAAGCCTGGAGCTCTAATGTGCTATAAGTATTGTGTGGTTGCATGATGTGCTAAAGCGGGTCTGTGTAATGTGGAGGATTTTCGTTCTATAGTTTATATGAAACCACTCCTGTGAACAGGGAAGGGCGAATGTTGCTGAGCCAGATGACAAAACGCATCTGTTCCAAGATTTGGATGTGTCAAGAAGTGTGCCTTAGAAAACATGGGGTACAACGTGAAGAGGTGGAAATGGAGAAAAACAGTGATGCTCTGCTTGAGATCTAATGTGGTGAGTGATAACCAGCCCCTCTGGGTCATTGAAGGCTTATGCAGAGCGATAAGCAGAAGTTATGATGATGCCTGGAGTTTCTCTTTTATTCCTTTATTCTTATTTCCATATTTGTTGCATTTTATATACAGTGCTAACATGCTACTCAGAGTGCAATATCCTGATACATCAGACAAGGGTGCGATCATGACTAGGAAAATGGGGGAGAATGAAGATCCAGTTGCTTATATTCAAGATATTCAAGATAGATGGCGTCAGGAGACTCGAGAACCATAAGGTAAAACAGTAGCATTATTTTATCAGATTGTGTGTCTGTGGTCTCCTGTATTAACACTGACATAGGAAAAAGTGGATGGCGGCCTATTTTTCAATTTTTCAGATTTTTACTGCGCATTTCTGGGTGATTTTAACGAGCACAATGCTTTCCAGTGGCCTTTCTGATGTTCCTGATGCAAGCAATGCACGGTAATGTTGCAGGGCCTGGACTAGTGGAGAAAAACATCCCAAAAGCCCCCCCCCCCTACTTGCGATTGGCGTTGAACGTCCATCAATGGGAATTCGCAAGACTGGGATGTCAGTTTCTTCTCTTCTGTTTCCACAAATGGCAAAGTTCCTCACCTTTTCCTCCATCAGGGGTGGATCGATCAGTTCTCCTCGTCAGTCCTGATGTGAGTATTGAGCGATACTCAGGGCCCCTCGGATCTTTGCTCCCGGTCCATGGGTAGTCCTCCTTGGTTTCCGTCTCCATGGCTTATCAATCCTAGGATGACAAAGCAAAAACATATTCATAGACATTTCCCCACCACTATTAATGTAGTGGGGCGGACACATACATTTGATAATCAGGACACATTTTTATTATTGTATTTTATAGGCTATATATGGAATATTTTAGAGTTGGAATTTTATGGATCTGGAGTGACCACCTGTGGGGTTCCAGAAGACTCCTCCAGTTGCTGCAGAGTGTGCCTAGGATGGCAACACTTTGGTTGATTAATATGGACCCACTTGTCTTACCCTCCGCCAAACTGCCTTTGGGGATTCGGATTTTGTAGGCGACTGGTGAGATTTTATCTACAATTTCAAAAGGACCCCTCCAGGTAGGCAAAAATGTTCACTGTTTAGCCTGGTTCCTTTGGAAATTGTATAAGTAGACCCAGTCTCCTACATCGTATTCCTTTCTGGTAGTCTTTAAGTCATAGTGGGTCTTCATGCTGTCTGCAGAGCTCTCTAGGTTTTGCTGAGCATAGGCAAAAGCAAGTTGAAGGTGTTTTCTTAGATTTTCAACATACTCATGAGTTGTGGAGGCATTGATCAATGTCTGCTCTTGGGTTCTGTAGAGCAGATGCTGGGGAAGCACCATCCTGCATCCAGTCATCAGCTCAAATGGTGACATTTTAGTTGCAGATGAAGGGGTAGATCTGATGGCCATTAGGACAAGAGGTAATCGAATATCCCAACTTGGCCCATAATCTGCCACAAACTTTTTTAATATGCTCACAATTGTTCTGTTGTATCTCTCAACTGCACCACTAGAGGCTAGCCGGTAAGCAATGTGTAGCTTCCTTTTAACCCCAAGTATCTCCCACATCTTTCTCATTACTTCGCTGGTGAAATGGCTATCTCTGTATGACTCGATCCTTTGGGGTAGTACAAAACGCGAAAAGATGTGGTTGATCATCAGGGCAGCTGCTGTTTCTGCCTTGCAGTTTGGGGCTGGGAGACATTCCACCCATTTAGTAAACAAGCATGTCACGGTCAACATGTACTTGTTTCCCCTAGAGGAGCGAATCACGGGCCCGATAAAGCCGACTTGCAAATCCGACCATGGCAGTGTCATCCCCCTCTTTTGGAGAGGCGCACGGTGTGTGAGGGATGTTGGCTGAAATTGTACACACACAAGACACCCCTTCAAGTATTGGTCGAGGTCCTGCCCCATGTGTGACCAGTATGCAACCTCCCTTAAGATTTCAAGTGTTGTATGAAACCCCCTATGACCGGCTGTGGCCGCATCATGGGTGTGACTTAACATCAGGCTTCGGAATGAGGTAGGAACCACCCACTGATCATGGCCAGCTAGGGATTTCCTTACCAACAAACCGTCTTGTATTTGGAACATTTCTGGACATTTCTCAACACTCTGAGGTCCTCTTTCCCAATGTAATCGGTATCTGTCAGGGGAAAGTTCTCAGGGTCCTCAATGTGTTGGTAAAACTTACCAATTATTGGATCCCCCTTCTGAGCTGTAATCAAATCAGCATCAGGGATCTCCTTACTCAATTGTGCAGTTGAAAGATCATTGTGAGCATTTGTCTGGGACCTAGTGATAGCAGTGACCTGGATTTCCCCCAATAGGGACTCTATTTCTATTAGATCCCCTTGGATGGCCCCGGTTTTGGCCAGCTGATCAGCTAAGTCATTTCCAGTTTTGTCTGGTCCCTCTACTTTGGAATGACCCTTGATCTTTTTCCAGTAGATGGTCATCCCATTCGATGTGACCAGATCATCAATGTTTTGAATTAACTTCCCATGTTTCAAGGGTTTGTTATTAGCACATAACATGTCTCTGGTTTTCCAATTAACCAGGTGCTCCACGAACCCGTTCCGTACATAATCCGAATCTGTGATTATGACCAGTTCGTGGAGTTGATGTTGGACAGCAGTGAGGATGGCCTGATGCACAGCCATCAATCCTGCCACTTGACTACTTCGGGGACCAATTTTGTATCCAGCGGAGGGTTCTGGTGACTCATTCACCCATGCATTCCCTACGCCGGCCACCAGTTCTTTCTCCCCGTTGTCGTCAATATGGTACGAGCATCCATCCACATAGACAGTGGGCATTCCCTCACACTTGTCTTCTTCAAAGACTTTGTGTGGGGAATTAAGGTATGCCTCCATGTTGTCCTTGATTTTTAGACTTTCGTCCTCGAGACAGTTTTCTCTGGCACAATCATGCAAGTCAGCCAGACCTTGCGCGAGGGGACTCTTCTTGTTTTGGCCATATCTTACCTCCACAGGAAAGCCTTGCATTGCCAGAATCCAGGAAGTAATCCGGGAATTACTCACATTTCCGGCCGGGATTCTGTCACTTTGGAGATATTGCAGAGGCTGGTGTGGAGTCTCCACTATGATGTGTTCCCCCTGGATAAACGGGCAGTAATTCTTCAATGCCCACACCGTTACCAGGAGTGACTTCTCACAATCGTTGAATTTTTCCTCCACAGAGGATAAAGTTTTTCTCGCATAGGAGATTACTTTATTGACCTTGTCATGCTTTTGGTATAATACTACCGTCAAGCACGTATTAGAGAACCCTGTCTCCAGGAAGAACTCCTTGTTTCTGACAGGGTAAGCTAGGGAAGGCGCTTGTGAGAGGCTTCTTTTGAGTTGTCTTACTGCCTCGGATTGTTCTGGACCCCATTCCCACTTGACCCCCCCTTCAAGAGATGAATCAGGGGTCTAGTGATCTCTGCATAGCCTTCAATGAACTTTCTGCTGTAATTAGTCAGTCCAAGGAGGCTCCTTAGTTCCCGCAGAGTTGTGGGGTCTTTCAGCTTCTGAAGTGCTTCCACTTTCTTTTCTTGGGGACAGAGGCCCTGAGGAGTAATCTCATGCTGCAAGAAATTAACACGGGTTCTACACCACTGTGCTTTCTGGAAGGAAAGTTTTGCTCCGGCGGCCCTCAACTGTGTCAGAACATAACGGATCTCTGCTATGTGTTCTTCCACAGATGAACTTTTGATGAGGACATCATCTACATAAACCAGGTTACCGCTCGCACCCAGGTCGGCATGGCCTTATGTAAAAAAATATTTAATTCATTGCCGGAGTTGAGGTATCCGAAGGGAGTCCAGGTCCATGTGTACTGCTGGCCCCCAAAGGTAAAAGCCAGTTTGTATTGGTCCTCCCTACTGACAGGCACGGTCCAGTATCCATTGGTCAGGTCTATTGCAGTGAATACCTGTGACCCTTGAATGCCGGACGAGCCCCCACTTTTGTAAGCGATATTCAATCAACACTAAAGCAAAGTCAATGCCTAGTCTGGGATCTGAGGAAAACCCTTATTGATGTATTTTTATATCCAGTTCAGTACTCTGGATGACAACCCTTGTATAACACCCCCCTCTTAGAATCCCCCTGACCCCACTGAGCCAAGAAGTAGGTTTGTTTTGCAAATTAAAAGTTTTATTTGAAAATTTAAACAATATATATATATATATCGCACTTCTATAAATAAATTGATAATGGATATTACACTTGTGAATATGAGCAGTAGTCAGCAAGAGGTAATTTATGAATAGGAACAGAAGAATAAGGTGGGAAAGAATGCTTTATATGGTTCAAGGAAACGCAAGGTGGAATAAAATGCAGCACAGAAATAACTTGTTATGATTTTAGTAAAAGGTAATATGATCACTTTTTCTTTTGACAATTCACTCCCCCCCTATGCAATACAAGAAATGGAAGGAGAGCACACAGTCTTCAAGAATCCCAACAAATCACACTTTATAATGCAATACACAGTTCCAGTTCTCCCAGCAAGCTTAGGGAAAACAGGGATGAGTTTTAAACACAGGCGAATTACTTTAATGTGGTTTGCAAGGAAGTGAAAAGGTGCTAAAATTGCTTTTAATTCCCTCTAGAGGTTCAGGGTAGGTGATGGCTACTTTATATTAGTTCAGGCTCACTAACAATGAATCTATGAATGATTAGCAGATTGCAAACGAATTTTAGCAAAGAGAAGCAAAAAGCTGCTGATTTCTACAGATGAAGAAACTGGGCCAAATCGCAAATCGCGGTAAATTTCCCGAGTGCGTGTCTCGCGATTACGGAAAAGGTATAGGGAGTAGGAAGTCGGTTCTAGGTTCATTGGAAAGCCTAGGTTCTAGGCTTTCAGATGAAAGTTAAATCTCGTTCCTAGCACAAACGGTTCCGGAGATACGGACGATTTAATAAAGTTAGATTTTCGGATTTAAAGTAAAACTCAAAATGACAGGTGACAGCTTGCAGCTGCAGAATTGACAGGTGACAGTTGTGCAGCTTTAAAAATGACAGATGACACGATTTCTAGGAGGCTGTTCTAATTAGGTTAAAATAGCTTGAATTAGATTCTTTTAACTAAGAGATTGGGTTCTGCACAGTTCTGGCGGATACGCACTCCTAATTTTGAAATGAATGGGCCTCGTCACGGATCTGGTCAACTGGACTGGACTTCGGTTCTCTCTGCTCGGTGGGTCAATCAGGCACCGGTTCTGCTCGCAGCGGTCTGGGTCTCTCTGGATCTCTGGTCTGGTCTCTGGCAATTGTTCTTGGCAAAGAATTAAAACAGCTCGCCCGGCTGTGGAATAGTTTGCAAATGATTTTAAGGATGCTGAGGCCTGCTGAGAAAAGTTCTCAGTTTGTGGGTTTAGGCCCTTGCTTTAAGTTCTGAAGTAAAGTTCTGGTCTTTGGAGATTGATGGATGTGAAATCTGGAGTCTCCCGGCAGAGCGTCCCGCAGAAAATGGAATTGAATGTCCCTACCTGTCCCAGCAGTCCCTTTTTGTGTGTTTTAAAAGTGGGTGGAGAGGCTAGTATCCCTAAGCCTGCCCCTCTCTTGATTTGATAGGTCAATAGATTCTTTGGTCCCTGATTTGGGAAGGGATAGTGTGTCAGAGTGATGTCATTTTTATGACCTGCAGAAATGACACTCCCCTGGTCAATGTGCACACAAATCTATTCCTGATCCAAATACATATTTCCCAGGTACACAGTTGTTTGACATCACATACACACATCATATATTACTAAAGATAGTCCCTGTCCCGACTCTGGCGTTTCTAGGAGCTTGCATTCAAAAATGGCAACTTATTTTCGATTTTAGTGGGTTTTGCAACATATATCCCAGTAACTTTCCATGTCTCTAGCTTAAACACATTGTCTACAATAATCATAATTAGCGGGGTTTTGCCCCAGAACATGGTACAAATTGGAGTTTGGACTCAAATCGTGAGGGCATTTTCCATACTAAGACTCTCAAAGTTGTACATTCCTGTCATTTGGTTACAATAAATTATCACTGTTTCTATAAAATATATATTTGTTGCTATTCAACTCCCCCAAGTGTTTGGGTCCGCCTCCAGGAGTCTGGGTGGGTCAGTGATCACATGTCTCTCCTTGCTGGCAGAGGGCTGTTGACAGGAAACACTCAAAATTAACATACCCCATTCAACAGAAAGAGCCTTTTGTGTGGGCTCCAGCAGGCTGCCTGGAAGTCTCTCCTCAATCAATCAACAGGGTCATGTGATATCCTGCTTCCTGGGGTGGGAATCTCTGAGGTGTTAAGGTTTCCCAGCCTCTTGGCCTCTGGGAACAGCAGGTGGCTAAGGTTTCCAATTAACCAACAAGCTTTCAAGTCCCAGCCCCTCTTGCAACTCCTAAATACAGTTTCCCTGTCAGAGTTTAGACCGCTAGCGCAACCTTGGGGAATTTGTCGGTACTGCATCCATTTTTGAGTTGTCTTGAATTACTGCATTTCAATAGAGTGGTCTTTTGCTTGATAGTATAGGACCCTTGCTTAACATTGTTTTGATGGCATCCTTACAGTAGAGTGGTGATGCGGAACCCCCCACAAGAAGGTTTTATCTTTGGAGTGGTCTCGTGCCAACTGCGCAGTTCTCCTATTCTGGCGTGAATGTGGGCGGCGATAGCTCATCCCCACATCCACCTAGTCTATTGATTTAGTTTGTTCTGGGATAGAATAATGGGTGGCGACAGCTCATCCCCACATCTACCCAGTCTATTGATTCAACATGGGTCAAAACCCTTTACAAGGAAAGTGGGTAAAGAAGAATGGATTATTATGGGGTTGAACATTTTGTGGATACCTGGGGAAAAAGTTCTGCCCAGGATTTGGGGATTTTCTGCCCTCCTGGGGGAACGGAGGAGGGAAGTTCCCCGGGTTAGGGGCTGCTTGGTTGGATCCCCCCCTTGGGCTGGAGGAGCCCACGAATAACCCAGGATGGGCCTGTTCCCCTTGTAGCGGGGACTTACATAGTCAGGGGAGTGAGGGATCCCATTTGTGGGACTACCTCCTTGGCTCCCTGTCTGTGACTGGCCCGAGGGCCTTCTGGGCTTGGAATTATTCTGCTGTGCAGGCGGGTTTTTAGTCCCCTCCCTCATCTCCAAATCCAAAATGGGGGAAACCTTTACCTCTGCCACCTTAGCAGCAGCAGGCGTGTTGGTTGGTTAGGGGCTTTTCTGAGCATTCTTGTTTTCTATGGGCTTTTGCACCTCATAGATTCGGGTGGCCTGTTCAATGACCCAGTCTAGTGATCTTTTCTCATGAAAATCTCTCACTAGCTGGGTCATGATGTACTTTGGTAGAGCGTGGAAAAAAGTATTAAATTCTTTGCTGTCCGTGCGCACCCTTCTGGTAGTCTGCGCAAAGGCACGCTTTAACTCCTGCACAAAGTCTTGTGGGGCCTGATCCTCCCCACATTGCAAGTTGTAGGCTGCCTTGCGAGCCTCTTGGGGATTCCTGTGAACAGAAAAATTCTTCAAGATGGCCGCCCTGTATGTGGACCATCTTGAATGATTTTGGTCCTCCAGCCCCGGAAAGAAACTGGAGTATTCTGGTGAGAATGTCCATTTCACATACTGAATGCAGCTACTGCTATCTTTCAAATGGAAAGTTTCCATCGTCTGTTAAAAGAGCTCCAAGTGCTCCCAAACAGAATACTTAGCGTTCTTATGATAAGGTTGATGACGCTCCTTATGGCCTTGATGTTTTAAGGGGTCCTTAAGCAAGGACATTTTTGCCTTATTGGCCTTCTTGGTCCGGGTGACCCTGGTCCAATCATCCTCTGACTCAGAGGCACTGCTCCCAGAGGTGCCCATCTGATCATCAGGTTCTCCCGGATTATGCAAGCCTGGGAATGGCTGGCAGAATGTGGGGACCTGGTCTCCTATGTCCTGGGGCGCTCAGAGGAGTCTTATGATTCCTCCTTGCTCCCAGGATTTGATGGGTACCCCGCCCCCACTGTCCTAGCTGGGCAGAGGTTTTGAGGATGCCATTAGTGGGTCTACTCTCCTGGAGTTCCCCACTAAATTTCACTGTACTTGGGTGCCCATACCCAGATGCCCGCCCATCCATTCCTGGGAAGTGCTGGTCTATGAGCCCCATATATATGACTGGATAGTAATCTTCCATCCCCGTGGCCCTGAGCTCATGTGCTTTTTAACAAACAAGAAAGAGATCCACAAGCAGAGTAATATTCATTTCATTGCCATTTAGTTTGTGACAAATGATAAGCTTGGAGGGAGGGGTTGGGATCTGTGCCCTAAGGGTAACTAGGGGAAGCAACAAAGTGAAAGCATACTCAGATTGAGTTGAGGTTTTAATATATTTAGATTCGAAAAAAGAAAACCATTAAAAAACATATGACATTATTCAAAATCATACACAAGATTTTGTTGAGGGTATATACAGACAAACGAATCATTGATTAGACAATGCAGTATGCGCAATTCAAGAACAACATAACATAACGTTCCCAACCCTCCCGCCCCATCCCCCTACCTCCGAAAACTGTCCGTACTGTCCGAGGCACTATCCTGCGCCGCTGGGTGGAGCAATGGCACCGTTAGCGCCACCCAACGGAGCAGTTCTTCACTGGAGTCCAGTCTCTGTACCTGAATTGCCGTTTCCCAAGGTGCAGTCTCAGCGGCTATCCATCTCTTGAGGTCACCCCACCAAAATGCCTCGCTCGGGCCTCCGGCGCTTTTCCATCCCATGGCTATGCGTCTTTTCGCTGTTATGTATATCAAGTCTATGAGTCTATTTAGGGGCTTATTCTTGCTGCTTTGCTTGTATCTCCCCAATATGCAGGCTGCTGACTCGTGAATTTCCACTTCAATCTCCGCGTTCGCCACCCTCTCTTTCACCTGAGCCCAGAACCTCTGGATCGTCGGACAGCCCCAAAAAATGTGGGTCATTCCTGCCCTCGGCTCGTAGCATTTGGGGCATGTCTGGGTTGTAGCTCCTTTGAACCTTGATATGGCGTCGGGTGTAAGGTAGGCCCTGTTGGTAATGTACAGCTGGATGAGTTGGAGACGGGCATTTCTAGAGATTTTTTTATGGTAAAGGGTTATTTTCTCCCATGCTTTGTCTTCAAATTCAAGGCCCAATTCCCTCTCCCACCTCTCTTTGCATTTAAGTTCATTCTTGGTCGTGCCCTGCAGTAGGGCTTCGTATAGTCTGGAGGTTTCTTGGCCTCCCTCAGCGGTGTCCAGCATTGACTCAATGATTTCATTCTCTATGAGTTGGTCGGCGGCCTCCACCCATCTTTTCTTCAGGGCCTGTGTTACTGCTCTGTGGGGCGAAAACTGTCCGGTGGACTCGCTGAGGTCAGTGAATGTCATGAGCTCCTGTACGTGTGTGAGGCCTCCCAATACTGCCACCCCATAGGGTTCCAAATGGGTGTGTGTTTCTGTGTGTCCCCATGAGAGCTTAGCCATGAGTGCCGCAATGGGGATCTGCGGGGAATACGGGTCTGTCGACCCCACTGTTATGCAGGCCCGCTTCCAGAGCTGGGTTCCAAGCTTGATCAGGTAAGGATGTCTTAGAGCCCCCTTCTCAACCCATAGTAAGTCTCGGAGTAACAGTCGAGGCAGGGCTGGTTGAAGAAGTCGGGTGTCTGTGGTGGTTTCATCAGCCATCCAATGCGTCACGTGCCTCAGTTGGCAAGTCAAGTAGTACAGCTCGAAATTAGGGACCTTCAATCCCCCCTTCTCGTAGGGTCTTTGGAGAATGTCCAGCGCCACCCTGTGCCTACCCTCCTGCCATAGGAATCCCCAACGGAGTTTGTTCAAGTCTCTGAAAAAAGCAGGGGGGATGTTAAAGGGGACGTTGGTAAAGCAATGCAGTAAGCAGGGGAGTGCCACCATTTTGAGGAGACCCGCCCGCCCAGCCACCGAGAGAGGGAGCTTACCCCAAAAAACCATGGACTTCGCAAGGGCATCTTTCACTCCCTGACCGTGTTAAGAATGTGTTCGGTACTAGGGTTACGGTGTATGGTAACACCCAAGTAGCTAAAGGAGGTCACCTGCCATTGAAGGTCTAGAGGGGGCAGGGATCAGTGCTCCTTGCTATACAATGCAGCTAGGGGGTAGAGACAAGACTTGCCTTTGTTGATCTGAATGCCTGTGTGGTTATGGAAACAATCTAAAGTTTCTAAAATGTAGGGCAGGAGGTGCTCAGGATTGTGCAGGTACAGCAGCATGTCATCTGCATACATGGAGACAAGGTGTGTCTCTCCGTCTAGTTCAATGCCTCCATCTCTGTATTCCTGTCAGAGATATGCAGCTACAGGCTTTGCAGCAATAATATATAGCATGGGGGACAGTGGGCATCCTTGCCGTGTGCCTCTGTGGAGGGGCCATTTATCAGAATATGTCTTATTGGTGCGCACCCTGGCAGTGGGGTTGGTGTAGACCAATTGGGTCCATTTAAGGAAGGCGGGTCCGATCCCCATCCTAACCATAGTGGCATATAACCATTCCCATCTCACCGAATCGAAGGCCTTGGTGGCTTCTAGTGACGCCACAGCATATTTCCGAGACCCTCGCTCAGTGCTGCATATGATGTGGGGTAACCTGCGCAAATTTTCGGTAATAGAGCGCCCTGGCACGTAGCCAGTTTGGTCCTGGTGAATCAGCAGGGGAATCCCTTTGCATAATCTATTTGTGAGGATGCTGTCAGTATTTTGCCATCTACATTTAACATAGATAGTGGTCTATATGACCTACAGTCCGTCCCATCTTTCCCAGACTTCAGCAATGGGATTATTATGGCTTCTCTCATGGAGTCTGGGAGGATACCACGATCGTAAGCCTCGTTGTATACTTGTGCTAGCAGTGGGGCAAGGGTCTCTTCATATGAATTATAGAATTCCCCGGGTAGGCCATCCGTGCCCAGCGCTTTCCCAGAAGGTAAGGATCTGATTATTGCCATCACTTTGTCAGGGGTGATTGGGTCGTCTAGGGCTTCAGCCATCTGTGAATCTATTTTGGGTAGCTCTATGCTATCTAGGACATCTTCAATCCCGGAGTCAGTGGGGGGTGGGGTCTTGGAGTAGAAGTCACGATAGAACTCGGAGAAGACCGAGTTAATCTCTGCCTGGGTGTGCGCGGTGGTGCCATCAGGTCTGAGTATGTGGCAAATGGGAGTCCTAGGGGTTTCCCTCTTGTAAAGCCAAGCTAAGAGTTTACCGGGTTTATCTCCCAAAGTGTGCGTTCTTTCAGTGTGCTTAGCATAACTTAATTTCCCCAAAGTTTCCCAGTGCGACAGACAGGCTTGTCACAGTTTGGTTATTTCCTGTAGATGTTCTGGAGTCGAGTCTGCCCTGCTCTCCAGCTCCCCCAGCTCCCTTTCCACGCCTACCAGGGAGTTCATGATGGACTTCTGGGCACCCCCCACCGCAGCTATCATCTCTCCCCTCATAACTACCTTATATGCCTCGCACGCGGTGCTGATACATTCTACACTGTCCAGGTTGTTTTGCCAGTATTCATCCGTACTGTCTTTTATGTGTTCGCAGAAGGCTGCATCGAGCAGGGCCTCGGCCCTAAGTCTCCAAGTGGGAACTGGGGGTCTGGGCGGGTACACCTCCCAGGTGGCCAACATGGGGGAGTTGTCTGATAGTACCCTTGGCAGATAATGTGCGTCACAAACGTGGTTTGCTGCCCCTGACTGACCAGAATATAGTCCAGCCTAGTGTGGACATTGTGTGGCGGGGAGAAGAAAGAGTATTCTCGTCGCTCAGGGCCCTGTTCCCTCCACAGATCACAGAGTGACAGCTGGTTTATTAATTTAGACAGTATCTTGGCTGGGGGGATGGGCGGGAGTGCTTGGTATCAGACCTGTCTTTGAGGGGATCTAGGGTGCAATTATGGTCTCCCCTCAAATCATGATGCAGTTTACATGAGGGCCCAGTCGAGAATATAGGGAGTGGAAGAAAGCCATGGCGTCGTGATTAGGTGCATAAGTGCTAACCAGGCATAGTTCCTTCCATGGTACCTTGTACAAGTGCCATCCTGCCCTCGTCGTCCGTCTTGGTGCTCACTACCCTGAAGGGGACGGTCGGGTCGATCCATATCAGGACCCCTCTTGCATATGAGGAGTAGGAGGATCCGATCAGGGTTCCTCGCCATGTTTTGGCCAGCGCCTTCAGTTTTTCCTCCGTTAGGTGTGTCTCCTGGAGCATAGCAATTCCAACCTTGCATTGTCGCAAATATGCATGTATCCGGCATTGTTTCACAAAGCTGTTCATGCCTCTGACGTTCCACATCATTACTTTTATTCTTTCAGCCATAGGCGTTGTGGTGTCCGTTGCTCCTCCTCGGTCTCGATCGGGGTCCTGTTAATGATGTGTCTGTCGTGAAGTTATCCTGAGGTCTCAGTGTTTTTTGATCAAATTTCCCAACATGGGTGCTAACTCCCCGTTGTTACAAATTTAAAATCAGCAAACATATCTTTAATTCCAGTCTTTTTCAACATGAAAATCAATGTGTGGCACCCTATATTGCATTTGATGGAAATCCCTTCTTTGGCATATTTAGCTTTTGAGACACAGTTTCTCCTGTCAGATTTAGAAATCGCCAGCGTCTGACAGAGGTGAGTAACGGTATTACACCCATTTTTGACAGATTTCTTCCCAACAACCATCTTCAAAAGTGGGTTTTGTTCTGATAACATATACTCCTGCTGACATTATATTTATGTGGATTTCTTGAAGTAGAATGATGTTTAACACCCAACAGGAGGTTGGATCTTTTGGGTGGTTTGTGGGCCATGAATTCTGCAAATTTGACAACCATGAAAACGAATTTCCACACAGCTCTATGTTTCTTTTGCAGTCATTTTGCTCTGTGGGTAGCCAAATGAGGGGTTTTGGCAGTGGTCTCCTGTGTTACCACTGACATAGGCAAAAGTGGATGGCGGCCTATTTTTCAGATTTTTACTGCGCATTTCTGGGTGATTTTAGCGAGCAGAATGCTTTCCAGTGGCCATTCTGATGTTCCTGATGCAAGCAATGCACGGTAATGTTGCAGGGCTTGGACTAGTGGGGAAAAACATCCCAAAAGCGAACATTTGTGTATGGCCCATCCTGACATTTTAAGCTGCAAAACAACATGGTTTGACCCATTTGATGGTTTTAGGAGTGTTTATTCTCTTAAACATCTATTTTAATCCTGTATCAACTTCTTTGATGGATTTATTATCATCCATTATTTATGTATTTGATTCATACTACTTATTACCCAATGTTTGTTTTCTGGTTTTGGGTGATTTTAATTCAAAATGTTTAGACACCCAGTGGTATCGACCTGAGGTGACCGGGCATTTCTCTCAATCGGCAAGAGTTTAAGGTTTATTATTTTGTACTTGTTTGGATAGCTTGGATCTTGTCCCCTTAAACGGGAATACTTTGGATGATAATCTGCCTAATTATACTTGGTGAGATGGCTCTAACAAATCCACCTTCGATTTCATATTTGTTTCTGCCCACATCTTTCCTACTATTAATAGCTTCAAAGTTGACCCTGATACTTGTAGAGACCATTCTTTTCATAGGTTATCCTTTAGAGGTATTGGTACAGCGGATCTCCCTGACCAGATTTTGGACTCTATAGAGATTAAACCTCAAAATCAGGCTGTAATTTGTCGTCCTAAGTATGCTTCTCGGTTCAATGCGAATATTGACAAGGATTTACTGGGTGGACTCTTTGTAGAAATGTGTCCTTTCTCTTTTTCTCCACATGTGAAGGACACACGTCCAGCCCTGATTCCATTCTCGACCTTTAGAATGGACAGTAACCTCCTCAGTGTGGAGGTATGTGACAGGAAGAAGCAGCTGAATCGAGACATTAGGAAAACTCCAAAAATGGGCTTAAACGTGCATCCAATTATAGCTAAGCTTAAGCAAACCTATAGAAATTGGGTGAAGGGTCACTGTGCCTTGTTACTGCAAAAAGATGCCGCAAATATGCCAACAGCCCTGGCATCTCAAGACACAGCTAATTTCCGGAGACTGCTACGAGGGGAGGCATGCAATACTCGTTGAAACATCAGCCGATCCCAGGACAGGAGTGGGAGAATTATTTCAGTCACTTGTATGCTGCTTTTAGTCACCCAGATGTTTGTGCATTTGTGAACATGGGGGTTTCCATGGGTATGGATGCTTAAGACCTATTAGATATTGATCCAGAAGGAATTCACACAGCTATTACGAGGGCCGAGTCTTCAAACGCCCCGGGACCAGATAGCCTCTCCAATTTAACATTAAAATCAGCACCTCTTCTATGGACCGAGGTGCTGTTTCAGTTGTTCTATAAAGTGGTTGGGAGGGCAGGTGCCCCGCGACTTAGAGAGAGACCATAGTGATAATTATCTTTGAAATGGTCAATAGGACGAATCCAGGGAATTATCACCCCATCTCCCTTTTGGATGCTTCATACAAAAGGTTTTCTAGATTCCTCTTACGCGCACTTGAAAGATGGGCAATTTATGCCAACAAGTTGGACCCAAACTAATCTGGGGTTGCAAGGAAACCAGCACAGCTCTGATTTGCCTTGTATTACAACTTTTAATTAAAGAACTAGACTTTTCAATCTAAGCGTACAATATATCTTTTTTTTCTTGATGTCTCCCAGGTATTTGAGTGTGTGGATCGAACTAGGCTTTGGGGAATGCTTAGGATATGGGGTTGTCCGGAGGCCTTGGTTCGGTTGCTGGAACTCCTGCATAAAGACACAGAATTAATGTCAAGCTGGACAAAAAGGGCATGTATTCGGGGTGAATTTCTGTGGATCGCGGTTTGTGTCAGTGGTGTGTACTAGCTCCCTTTTTGTTTAATTTATACATCTTGGGAATTAGGGCAGCATTGGAAGGTACAGGTGTTAATCCCCTGAGGTTGAGACACATGAAAATGCAATATCTTCTATATGCTGATGATCTTGTGTTACTCGATCACACTGCAATAGGTCAACAGAAATATCTGATGCGGACACAAACGTTCTTTAGGGACCTTGGACTCGATATCGATGTGACTAAATCTAAAATCTTGGTTATTAACCGCAGAAAGATCTTGTCGGGTAGGTCGAATTTTGGCTGGTATATTGATGGTAAAAAGCTGGAGGTGGTCGCTGACTTTAGGCATCTTGGTGTGGTAATCAAGTCAAATCAACCATTGTCTCTCGCTAACCAGGCCTTGAAGTTGTATACTATATCAGCGGTTGCGCAACTTTGAGTGATGGATAGAAAATATGGTCGCTTTTCATTACTGCCAGCACTCAAAATGTATAACCAGGTGCTAGTTCCAAAGCTAACTTACGTGTCAGAGGTCCGAGAGGTTGGCTTGGAATGGGCTAAAATGGAGTCCTTTATCTGGAAACGATTTTTGAGCCTACCAGGGAGTACCCTGTTCCCTCCAGTTAAGCATAGTTTGGGTTTCACATCTTAGACACTAAGGTCCACTGGAGAATTATGCTCTTAAGATCTATTATGTTTCTGCCGGCCTCGACTCTATTTATTCAATTGAATGCACTTTATAATCTAGGCAATTGTGCGGCAATTAAGGACTGGGTGAATTCTGTTCTGATCATCCCTAATGAGAGAGTAGTATCGCTAGAAGAATTAGAACGTAATCCAGCCAGGGTTAATAAGTTACTATTTGAAAATGACTGGATCGAAAATAGGGAGAAACTGCTCTCTTATAAGCAGTCTGGGCAGTTTTCTTTGGATATTAAAACTTTTAATTCGCCCCAGAACTATATGATAAAACATGCCTCAAGATTCCTTAGAAACACCTGGCTACATATAAAAGAACAAGTTACTTTCTTACCTGGTAACGTTCTTTCGATGGGATGGTCCGACGACGTATTCCATATCTATGACAGGTAATCACCACAGCTGTGCTGCTTCGGAAACTTTTTTCGGCGTCTGCGTCGATGACGTCGATGCGCCGTCGTCGAGGACCTCCTCCGACGTCCGACATCATCCGATGTGATAAGTAGGACGCATGACGCCCGTAGCCTCAGTTGTAGTTTTTTCCCCCAGAACGTGTGACATTAGTCTACTGCCAGTCAGACACAAAGCATTGCGGAACGTAAGCTGCAATCGCAAAAGAAATTCTGCAGCGGGGAAGGTAGGGAGGGAGCGATATGGAATACGTCGTCGGACCATCCCATCGAAAGAACGTTACCAGGTAAGAAAGTAACTTGTTATTCGAGGGGATTGGGTCCTCCAACGTATTCCATATCTATGACAGACTCCCAAAGCAGTACCAGAGCAAGGAGGAGGGAAAGAATTTAGAATTAAAATTTAGAATTGGCAATCAAATAGCAGAGCAAAGGACCGCCTTGCCAAAGATCAGATCCTGTCCTCGGATGGAATCGAGGGAATAGTGATGTACAAATGTATGTACTGAAGCCCAGGTGGCTGCATCACAGATGTTGCAAATAGGAACACCCCTCTGCAGGGCAGTAGATGCAGCCATACCCCTGGTAGAATGGCCCGCAAGCCAGCCGGTGGGTCCTTACCCGCCAAGCGGTAACACTCCGAGATGGCCAAAATAATCCAGCGAGACAAAGTCTGTTTCGTCACAGCTTGTCCCAAACGCTTTCCAGCGTAACCAATAAAGAGTTGATCGTCCACTCTGACCCGGGACATGCGAGAAACATAAAAGCTTAAAGCTCTCCTAGGATCAAGCCTATGGAGCCTCTCCTCTTCCTTACCAGGATGCAGAGGAGGATAGAATGCCGGCAGAACAACCTTCTGGGCCAAATGAAATTCTGTCACGACCTTCGGAAGAAAAGAAGGACGGACTCTAAGGACAACCCTGTGCTTAAGGAAAACAGTGAAGGGAGGCTTAACTGAAAGTGCCTGTAACTCACTCACTCTGCGAGCGGAAGTGACCGCAACTAAAAATACAGTTTTAAGAGTCAACAGTCTCAAAGGACAAGAGTGCAAAGGCTCAAAGGGAGCACCCGTTAGAAACCTGAGAACAAGGTTAAAATCCCAACCGGGCACCAGGAAAGGTGACGGAGGGAACACATTAGTGAGCCCTTTCAGAAACTGTGAAATTAAAGGGATTTTAAAGTAAGAACACTCTTCAGACGAGCGCTTAAAGATGGACAGCGCTGCCAGGTAACCTTTAATGGTACCCACTTGCAAGCCCCTGTGTTCCAAAGAAAGTAAAAAGGACAGAACCATGGGGATGTCACATGCAAAAGGATCCACATTCTGAACTCTGCACCAGTCGCAGAACTTACGACAACGGCAACGGTACAGAGACTTTGTTGCTGGCCGTCGGGCCGAGAGCAACACCTCCATCACGTCTTCAGGAAGGTCCCAATCCTTATACCTCAACCTTTCAGAAGCCAAGCGTGAAGGTTGAGGGATATGACCTCTGGATGGAGAACCTGACCCCCCCTCCCGTGAGAGCAGATCGTCTCGGTAGGGAAGACGGCGTGGAGGGCAGATGGACAAGTCGAGAAGGTCCGGGTACCACGTCCTCTGAGCCCACGCTGGAGCAATGAGGATCATCCGGGAACCAAACTTCCGTAACCTCCGCAGCACTTGCGGGATGACGGGGACTGGAGGAAACGCGTACAGCAGTGGGAATGACCACTCCAAAACGAATGCGTCTCCTAAGGCTCCTTTTGGAGGAAATTCCCGCGAGCAGAACCTCTCACACTTCCGATTGACACTGGAGGCGAAGAGATCCACTTGAGGGGTCCCCCAAAGGGTGAAGATCTCCAGGAGAATCTCCTGAGCCAACTCCCACTCGTGAGAGATCGTGCTCTGCCTGCTCAGAGCGTCCGCCGTCACGTTTTCGTCTCCGACCAGATGAACTGCCGAGATCGAAACTTCCTGCTGGATGGCCCAGAACTCGAGCTGCATCGCCTCCCTGCACAGAGGAAGTGACCCTGCCCCCCGCTTTTTGTTGATGTAGTGCATGGCCACTGTGTTGTCAGTCAGGATCAGGACATTCTTTCCTCGCACAGTCGGCAGAAAAGCCTTCAGGGCTAGCCTGACGGCCCTCAGCTCCAACAGATTGATATGGAGTCTGGACTCCGACGGAGACCAACGACCGCTGACTGTCAGCTCGTTGGCATGAGCTCCCCATCCCGTGAGGGATGCATCCGTCACGATCATCACCTCTGGCCAGGGAAGCCAAAACGGAGCCCCCTTCATCAAGTTGCCTTCGACGGCCCACCACAGAAGATCCTGGGCGACCGAGGGCAGCACCTGAACCGGCTCCGACATCCTGCCGGAGGACTGCGACCATTGCATCTTGAGTGCCCACTGCAAAGATCTCATCCGCAGGTGAGCCTCTGGCACCAGAAGAATGCAGGATGCCATGAGGCCGAGCAACCTCAAGAACTCGAACACTGGGAGCGTCTGGGCATGCTGAAACTTGTGCACCATCTGCTGAATGTGAAGAGCCCTCACCTGAGGAGGAAAACACTGCCCCAGGGACGTGTCGAGCACTGCTCCGATGTACTGGAGCCGCTGTGTTGGCGTCAAATGGGACTTCTTTAAATTGAGGGAGAAGCCCAGCCTGTGAAGGGAGTGGCAGGTGACTGACAGATGATCCAGGACCTGCTCGGGAGAGCGCGCCCTGATCAACTAATCGTCCAGGTAGGGGTAGACGTGAATCCCCCCCTTGCCTGAGATGCGCTGCCACCACCACCATGAGCTTGGTGAAAACCCTCGGGGCGGAGGTCAATCCGAACGGCAGGACCCAAAACTTAAAATGCGAGTCGCCAACCGCGAACCTCAGGTACTTCTTGTGCTTGGGATGGATCGGCACATGGAAGTAAGCATCCTTGAGGTCGAGAGACACCAACCAGTCCTGAAGCTGAAGGGCCTGGAGGACTTGAGAGAGAGTAACCATCTTGAACTTGTCCTTCCTGAGGAGTTTGTTCAAACCGCGCAAGTCCATGATGGGTCTCAATCCCCCGTCTTTCTTCGAAATCAAAAAATAAGGGGAATACCATCCCGTGTTCCTCTCCGCTACAGGCACCAGTTCTATGGCGCCTTTCTCCAGCAGGGCTTGAATTTCCTGCGCAAGGAGCGGATCCGGACTCTTCAAAGAGAGGTTCTCTGGTGGATTGTCGTGAGGCCTCTGCCAAAAGGGAAGACAGTAGCCGTGGGTTATGATCTCCAGAACCCCCACATCTGAAGTAATGGCATGCCACTCTACAAGATGCTGCGCCAGCCTTCCCCCAACCGGCGAACCATGGGACATGGCCTCATGACTGAGTGGTAGCGGCTGTAGCGTCACCTGAGGGCAAAGAGGCAACTGCCCGAGCGGCCTTGGCACCACGGGTACCCTGTCGTCCACCTCTGGTACCCCTGCGTTGGCCTCTTTGCCTGCTAGCTCCTCTCGCTTTATTGAAGGACGAGTAATAGCGAAAGGAACCACCCCTCCCATTGCTGTCCCCTAGGACGAAAAGGCGGAGGTTGGCGAACTGCAGCGACCAACGACTTCGCTGCAGCTTTGGAGGTCTGCAACCTCTCAAGGCTCTCGTCAGCCTTGCTACCAAAAAGGTGTTCACTGTCAAAGGGCATGTTGAGGAGCCGGGACTGCACTTCAGGAGCACACCCTGACTTCCGCAACTACGCAAACCTGCGTATCACGGTGCTCGCCACCATGGACCTGCTGACGCATTCAGCCATGTCCAAACCCGACTGAACGGACTCGCACATGGCATCCTTACCATCCTGGACCATAGCAAGGAAACCATCCCGTTCGTCCCCTTCGGGAATATGTTCAGCCGCTAACGCAACACAGTTCCACAGAGTGTGTGTGAAACGAGACAAGGCACATATGGAGTTGGCCTCCTGAAGCACCATACCACCCGAAGAAAACACTTTCTTCGCCCAGCCATCAAAACGTTTGTCGTCCCTATCAGGAGGGATGGTAGGGTACGACGCCTGCTTCGCCGGGGCCGTGGCCGCCTGCACCACCAAACTCTCCAGAGTGGGGTGCCTGGTCAAGTAGCAGGGGTCGCTACCTGGACGGTATTTTCGCGACAAGGACCGGCCCACCGCCGGGAGACTCTCCGGAGCAGTCCAAGCCGCCGCCACCCTTCTCTGTAGAGCCATATGAAATGGCAGTACCGGGTCAGTTGGGGGACCAACATCAATGATGTCCGTAAGATCATCCTGCACAAACTCCCCTGGGGGAGCAGACCATCCCAAGTACTCGGAGACCCTAGCCATAAGGCGCCGGTACGAGGAATCAGCATGAGAGCCAGGCTCAGGCCTACAAAACTCCAACTCCGGAGAGGTGTCCAGTCCACTGGTATCATGCAGTGACTGCCTCAAATCGTCAAATTGGCTATGGCCCGAGACCATCTCATCTGGAACCTGACTAGGAACCAGGCCATCAGAATCCTCATCCACCTCCGAAATATATTCCAGGTGGTGAAAAGAAGGCACCCGAGAGTGCTTGCTCTTAACCAGAGCCTTTCTAGGGGGTTTCCCCGTGCCACGGGGTACCTCCAACACCCCTGCCTCGAAAGGCGTCGAGGGCGTCGAGTGAATCGGCGCCGGCGTCGAGAGAACAGGCATCGGCACCGAGAGGATCGGCGTTGACGTCAGATGCAGCGCCGCCAGCATCGACGGCGTCGACACAGTCCTCGAAGCCGGAGCTCCGAGCGTGTCCTTCGACGACCTGAGCGTTGACGGCTTCGACGACTTCCTCGGAGCCGGAGCCTCGAGAAAGCCTGTCAACGCCCTCGACGCCTCAGGTGTCGATGTCTTCCTCGAAGACATCACAGGTGCACACGGTTTCAAACGCGTCGAGGACCGGGACCTGGAACGGGTACGTCGAGAACGAGTCCCCTTGTCCAAATGGAACCTCTCCCGTGACTCGTGCCGACCACTCCTCCGAGCGGTGTCTCTCGACCTCTCACGGCTGACCCCACTCGGGGGCGCGGACGGCTTAGTACCCTGCGACTTGAGAATCGCCAGCATTTTCTTCCCGAAGGAAGCCCATTCCTCCGGCGTCGCACCGCTGGTGGGGTAAGCGACGTGCCGGGCAGAGTCCTCAGAAGAGGACCTGGAAAACAACCGCTGTCGGCGCTTCCGAGAATGCCTCGAAGAGGCAGAGGAGTGGCGAGACCGACTCCTAGAAGGAGACCCACGAGACTTCCGACGACGACGCGGAGAGTCACCTCGCGAATCATCCGTCGAAAGCCACGCAGGCTTCGACTTCCGGGGCTTGGACACCCGACCTACCGACAACTTCTTCTTAAGTTCCCGTAAGGCTTTGGACGTGAGCGACTGGCAGTCGATACAGTCATCCGTGTCGTGGGCCTCCCCGAGGCACCAGAGGCAGGCGTCGTGCGAGTCCGTCACCGACATCTTGGACCCACACTCCCAGCACTTCTTGAAGCCCGGACGCGGGGTCGAAGACGAAGTAGAAGACATCTTCTTATGAAGGATTTTCTCACAAAAACGAACAGGTTCAAAGAACCGAGAAGAACAGAACTCCAAAGAGTCGAGGCGTAACCGAGATTCACGAAGCAACACGTTCGCGGAAAAAACGGAACTGAGGCTACAGGCGTCGTGCGTCCTACTTATCATATCGGATGACGGAGGAGGAGGTCCTCGACGACGGCGCATCGACGTCATCGACGCAGGAAAAAGTTTCCGAAGCAGCACAGCTGTGGTGATTACATGTCATAGATATGGAATACGTCGGAGGACCCAATCCTTTCGAATTAAATTTACTCCCAACCAACAATGTCCTAGGTGGCCGGTCATCGGCTCCACCTAGTGATCGCCTATGCCGTTGTTGTAGACACAAAGGTGAAACGTTGAAACATCTAATTGTGGAGTGCCTGCCCCTAACTGCTCTACAAGTTAACATTTTTAAATCTTATTTTATCACTCAGCCTTTGATAACTTGGGAAACCTTCTGGTGGAATTTACTAGTTACTCCCACTGATAGTTTGTTAATGAACCTGATGAATTTACTAAAGTTGCTCTTGTCTTTACGTGAAATTTCTTTGTTGTAAAGTTGTTTTATTATGGAATCTATGATGCTGAATGACTTTGTATACTGCAAATTTCGTTTTACTGTTCTGAATGATTTTATGTGAATGTGTGTGTAAAGTTTTCATTTTGTAAACTAACTCACACAATAAATAAATAAATAAATTGCCCAGCAAACGATTATCTGATATATCCCTTTCCCCAGCTGCTTTGTAAAGTAGTTTTACAAAGGTAGCGGGCGCCCCTCTCTCGCAAGAACAGACATGATAACCTGTTCAGTGGTTATTAACCACTTGAGAGTTCGCAGCCACTGCTTTTACTCACTGTGCCTTTCAGAGATGGGAAATATCCATTTGCATATCAGTCTTTGTCCTGCCCAGGGGCAGTCCAGCACCGAAATACAATGGCAATTCCAATCTGAACGAGAGTACCACCAGCAACCCCATACACGTGTTTCACCCTTGTTGGGGATCATCAGTGAGGTGAAGCTGATGCCTCTCTAAGCACAGTGAGAGGGAGACCACGTCTGGTTGCCCCCAGGAGACCTAGGGTTACCAATCCCAGGTTCCTTAACAAGTAGTTTTACAAAGGTAGCGGGCGCCCCTCTCTCGCAAGAACAGACATGATAACCTGTTCAGTGGTTATTAACCACTTGAGAGTTCGCAGCCACTGCTTTTACTCACTGTGCCTTTCACAGATGGGAAATATCCATTTGCATATCAGTCTTTGTCCTGCCCAGGGGCAGTCCAGCACCGAAATACAATGGCAATTCCAATCTGAACGAGAGTACCACCCCGCTACCTTTGTAAAACTATTTGTTAAGGAACCTGGGATTGGTAACCCTAGGTCTCCTGGGGGCAACCAGACGTGGTCTCCCTCTCACTGTGCTTAGAGAGGCATCAGCTTCACCTCACTGATGATCCCCAACAAGGGTGAAACACGTGTATGGGGTTGCTGGTGGTACTCTCGTTCAGATTGGAATTGCCATTGTATTTCGGTGCTGGACTGCCCCTGGGCAGGACAAAGACTGATATGCAAATGGATATTTCCCATCTGTGAAAGGCACAGTGAGTAAAAGCAGTGGCTGCGAACTCTCAAGTGGTTAATAACCACTGAACAGGTTATCATGTCTGTTCTTGCGAGAGAGGGGCGCCCGCTACCTTTGTAAAAAAAAATGCTTTGTAAAGTAGTTGTAACATGTTTACTGTGTCTCCCGTTAACACAAGTCTGCTACTACAATCGGTCCATCGTCCCCACCCGACTATAAGTGCCCACTTTGACCTTGAGGACTGTAATTATGTACTGCTATTAAATATATACCTCTTAGAATTGTCACATTCACCTTTATGCGATATGGCATTTATAACACGCCTGTAGACAAGTTGATCTGTACTGATAAATGGCAACTTGTAACAATCCTGGCTTGTCACCTTCCTGTATCTGTAACCTTCTTATGAGCACTTTAAAGCAGCCTTCCCAAGACCTGGTTCCCTACAAACTGTCAAAATAAAATTAAACGAAATATATGTGAATCGCATTGGCACTCGAGCATCTCCAAGATGCCACATGTATCTTCAGATTTGCTCCAGTTTTAGTATTTGCAAATAAGGTGTAAGGTAGCAAGTGGGACTCAGAGATGCTCATGGGCATCATTGCCTTTGCTCCATTGCAAATCTTTGTGAATCTGTGTCTTATTGAATATCGTTATGTCCTGATTGAGAAGTTTAATTAGACATTCAAAGGGGACTTTATTCATTTTATATTAAGGGATGTGTGGGATTGGGCAACAAACTCAAAAAGAGGTTCGGTGAATTATGGCCTTTACTTTTTTTTGATAAACGGTCTATGCGTTAAACCTTGCGTAAAACAATGGATTGAACGCCATCCAGGCCAGGCACTTTATTAGTCATGAATGATATGTTGGCCACATCACCTTTTTTAGGAGTAACCGACAACTATAGCTTAATGCTTGTTGCTTCATCTAATTAAGGAAGGACCATGCCGTCAAGATAGTTTCATTGGAGTATAGGGGCCAGTAAATGTTGTACATATAGCCTAGAATAATAATCTAAAAATGCTCTAATTTTATTTTCAAAACATTTACTGATCAATTTTTCATCTATATAAAGGTGGTTTCTCTTTTGCACCATTTTGATTTTATAAGTCAAGTAACTATTGATCTTCTTGCAGTTTCTAGAACAAAAGTTTCTAGTTTTCAACAGTTGTCTCCGCCTTATTGGATAGGAGAAACTCTTCCTTCCACTTTACAAGACTGATTTGTTTAAGAGAATGAGTGCCTTTATCTTTGTTCCTAGATTCCGACACCGACAGTTCAGTCTATCTCTTTACGGGTTGCTATCTGAACCCTGCAAATAAATGTCGATTCATTTTTTATTTTCTCTAGGTATGGTCTTGACAGCAACCCAAATGTTTTCCCACAACATCCCCACTTTTCATTTTTAGAGAAATGAACTGATCTAAAATGTTACTATCTTCTTTCAGAATGGGTTCATGTAATATAACCAGGTTGTAAATTGGCCATACACTGACAGGGGCTCAGATGCAAAGTAGAGGCCTTTAAAGACATGACCACATATTGTCGTCAGCTCGATACCTGTTGTTGCTCACTAGATTGAAATTGCTCCGACAGTCACTTCCCACTCCCCTGCATTTCTTGTTACTGCACTTGCATGATCCAAATGACACAAGGCCTAGTAGGACCGTTTTTTGTTATTCTTCATCTGCTCTCCCCCTTTCGTCTTGTTGCACCTTGAAATACAATTTGTTGTATAGGTGCATTATAGATACCCAATAATAGAAATAAAGAAATGTCATCAGAAAATAATCTATAACGGAATATAATTTAAAACCAAATTAGCAAAATGAGTAGTCTCTCTCATCAAGGTGAAAGCAACTCATGACTCAGAGCTGTATTGGTGTATGTGTTCCAATTGTATTGTTCCAACTTTTGATCCAAGTATAGTGTTGGAGTCACCATCTCATCAATCGAAGGCCCAATATTAGAGAAGGTACCCCATAACTCAGGGGGTATAAAAGTTCCTTTTGTTTACAGATAGACTTGACAGTATTGTAATTACTCAAAATGAGAAGAACAGACAGGGATCCATCTCGACATCTCACAAAGCCATTTCTGCATCTAAAGAGACTTACAGCAAAAACATAGAAGCAGAGCTATATATTGGCAAAATTTGTTTCGTACTATTAACTGGCCTCTAATATCCAAGCAATTGACCAAAAGGACAGCATGAACGGCAGAACAGTTTAACAAACCAAAGGAGAATAATGTGGAAATAATGTACAAAAAAAGATAAACAGTCCTTGTAACCCATACTGCCTCTCGAATGTGCAGCCGAGATAAGTTGCAGACATTGCAGCGGGTAGAGTTTTATGGGCTCCTGAGAGACCAGAGGTTAGGAAGCTGACCAAAACCTGTATCTTGGGGAAAGTTTGCCAGATACAGGAGGACACTCCAATCAGGTGAGCTTTGTGTTAGAATCTTGAAGAATTAGGACAGTTTCAGTTGGCCCCATTTCAGGGTGAGCCAGGATGAAAGAAGCAGGATTGCCCTCAAGATGTATTCATAGAATTATTTAGGAATACCTAGCAGGTGACATGGTGCCTCCTTTCTTCCAGAAATCTAAATTCACCCCTCTTTTGAAGAAGACCATCTTTGCCCAGAATGACGACTCTAATCACAGGTAGCTGAAATCCCAATAACTGTGAAGGTTCACAGAAAATGGGTGTGCTCAATCCTTCAACATCACTTGGATTCCAATAACATTCTTCAACTTTTACATTTGAGATTTCGACCAAGAAATGGGCTGGAGATAGCGAGCATGAAGCTCTAAAACGGCAAGGTAAGAAAGGTAGATGGGGCCACGAAGCCTAGTTCCGATTGCTGGACCTGTACATCACCTCGACATTATGGTTCATGTCTTTAGCTCTCTAGGCTTTTCTGAGCAGGTAAAATGGCATCCATTCCATCTGATTGCATTCAATGCGTGAAGCTGAGAGAATTTATGTCATCACCTTGGAGCTCACACATCAGGGTTCTGCAACCTTCTTCACTCTCCGGGGTTCTCTTCATAATAGGGGGAGGGCATGCACGTAATACTCTTCCTGTGGCACTGCTTCCTTTGCTGCCGCTTTGATTAAAATAATTAAAGCCAATCTAGTTTGTTACTCTCGCATACATTGAGCTTACTTCTAGAGACACTTAGTCTATATTTTAAAAGCGCCTAGAAACCTAGCACCTAGAAACAATTGAGATTGCTGCTTCAAAAATATACTGACCTACTCCTGAGTCACATTTCACTAAGACCTCCTAGCAAAGCTGTGTTACTTTGGGAGTTAGAGTGATAAGGAACATTCCCTTATTCAGCATGCTTATGGTACTAGCATTGTCAATCCATGCTCAAGCGGTCTTCATGTCCCAGTCACATGCCAGTCATCTCTAATCAGCTCAGAACAATCCAATTTCCCTTTCAGGCAGATTAATATTGCCAGGCCACTCGCTTTGGAAGAATACATCTAGTTATTCTGTCAAGGTCCCATACTTGTGAGCGCTCGCTTTTCCTAAACCCACCTAATGTAGGTCTACTGAAGGAACGCTAAGAGCAGTATCCCCTGCAATCAGGTTGGGTGGATAGTTCAGGGGCCATGTGCTTTGTTTGGAAGCAAACAAGGATGTGCAGCATGGGCCAATAACTTGTCCCATGCATGGATTCAATACCCTCTCTCATGCTTAGACACTGGACTACCAATTTAAATGTATTTATTTTGTGAATTGAGCTCTAGAGAAGTTAGAGGAGAGGTACACATTTAGATTACAGAGGGGAAATCTTTAAGATTCCACTCAACACCCTCCCCCACAACCCAGCCCTCTCAGACCCAAGCTATACCAAATAAGCTCATGCAACAGTATTTTGAGACATAACAACAGCAGTATAAAACTACATTTTGATATCATTTGAGGTCCCCCCCCATATCTGACTTACTAATGACTCAATGGAGAACCCAGCTTGGGAAGCAATACAACAACCTCTACACATAATGCTTAAACAGTTAATTGATATTATAGTTACCAGAAAACCCAACCAAATGATAGCAGTCAGCTCATCATTGGAAGCTGATAAAACCACGTCCCCCTTTATACTTCATTGGGAAGCAGGGGCGAAAATCCCAGGTTCTGCAGCAATTCAGGACAAGGTGACTGGAGGAGGAAATGGTGCGGGAGAGTTCGAAGATCGGAGGGGGAAGAGGGGCCCTCTTATAGAAGTTAGATGGCAATGGAGACGTAGTCAATTGTAACCGTAGAATCATGTGTGTATAGAAATCCCATTTAAGAAGGTAGACACCATTTTGGAATTGAGGCGTAGCGCCATGGCTATGCTAGTATGTTCACAGTTAATTCAGAGGGTTAAAAGGGTGTGCATGCGTTCTTCACTAGCAGCCATGGTAGCTTTGCAGAACGTTAATTTCCCTAACACACACACACTTTATTGCATCTTATCAGTAGTGCAGGTAACCCTGCAAGGCCAAACGAGGGCTGGAGTGGATCTTTGAAGAAGCTATCCCATGAGAAGGGGGGTGAGGGCATTAGGCCTCCGCCAGTCCAGATTGTTATGTTATAGCAGCCGAAGACCCCCAAGACATAAACATTCGAGTGTACTGATCAACCCAAGTCCCCTGGCCATAAACCTGTACAGTGACCAATCAATCAGGAAGATGCGAGAACAGGGACTGGCCACCAACATCATCAGTTCATGTGATTTGTGCTGCGAGGTGCCAGGGGAGAAGGTAACAAATGTACGCCTTGGGTGGGAAATTAGAGGAGGCACCAGTCTGTCTGGGAAACGAGCAAGGGTTTGTGTAGTTCTGAGGAGTGATTGCGACCTCTAAAGTAGCTCCCTCGTTCGTGTCCTTAGTACCAGCTGCCTGTAGAGATGTGAAATAATACTTTTTTTGTATAACCCAATTGCCAATCAAAGTTTTATATTTCGCTGACGAAAGAAGAATATTCCCACGTGGAAGAACATGGACAGAAGATGCTGGGATCAATCGCTTGGCATCCCATATGGAGTGGGCTATATGTGTATAGGGTCACACCAACGAGCTACCTGGATTTGTAAAATATTTGATGTATGTATTTTATGTAACTTTTCTATCCTTAAAAGCTACTGAAAGAGGTGTGCTGGGCCTTTTTCGCTAGCAGGTTGTATTTTTTCTAGTGTGAGTATTGAAGGGTTTCTCTACATTTTTGGTGACCCCAACGTGATTGTAGGTTTTCAGCAAAGACGGAGGCTTCCAGGACGCACATCTGCAGGGGCCCCCACCCACCTGCATTAACCAGTCCCAAGCGCGCAACCTTTAGTGGTGTAAAAGAGCCGTTTTCATAAAATTCCTGTCAGCTCTTTGGAGCGGGGTGCAGCTCCTAGGAAGGTGCAGGCCATTATTGGAACCCTGTGATGGAGGAGTTTGGGTGAACACACAGATGTAAGTACAGTTTAGTTTATTGTTTTGGTTTGTTGTTTTAGGTGTTACATTTTTATTGTGTAGCAAGCGGGGGTCTTTTGGGTCATTTGTAGGTCGAGTCTTTTCAGGTCAGGCCTGTCAAGTGCTCAACGAGGTCATTCACGATATCAAGGGGTGGTTTGGAACCAGATTCTATAAGATCTGCCAGTGGTATTGAACACTGACGCACATAACATCCTCTTGCGGCCACTGCATCACATGGATATGTCTGATACCTTTGCATGGCTTCCATTCTTCCTGGAAGACAGATCGTAAGAAGTCTTTCTTCTATATTTTGAGTCTTGTAAACTTAAACTAAAGTGTGTGGTTGGACCCGGGGTTGGTGCTTTCTCTTCCTTATTCAACCTCTACAGGTACCCTGTGGAAGATCTGATCTAGTATTGTGCGCTCTTGTTTGAATGTACACAGACAACAAACGCATCCACCACCATTGTGAAGAGGAGGGTGATTTCACCTTGTCTAGGTTCACTATATGCCTCCAACGGTTGGCAGATTGTATAGCTTTGAACAAGCTCCAATTGAAACACAAAAGTGAGAGGTAACTCTGTTTGGAAGGGTAAGTACCCTTTCATGCTCATGTGTATATCTTGGTATTATTTTGGATTCCTTTTTTTCATTGCAGGCCCAGAATTGCAGTCGTAGTCCAAACCTGTTGTTTTCATCTTTTTTAATGTAAAGTAATGGTCATCTGCTTACCTTTGCTTCAACTAAAATCTCTGCTACATAATATTGTTCTAGTTCGTCTAGACGACTACTGCTGCATGCTCTTTATCCCCTGCGCTCTATTGTACACTCTATTGTGAGTATTAATTTTTGTTTACCTTTTTTTCTAATGTTACCACTTATTTGGCTTGTCATTGTCTTTCGATCAAACAGCGATTAGAGTGCCAGTTTCTTTGCTTAGATTTCAAAAGTATTCATGCTCTTGCTGCTTCGTTCTTTGAGTTCTCCTCACCCTACTAAAGACCTTCACTCAGCTTCATAATGTCTTCTGTTTGCCTCTCACCCACCAATTGCATCTTCATATTTTCTTTCCTCTCAACTTCTTGCCCCTTAACTATGCAAACCCTTACCCCTAGATATACGTTCCTGTTCTACTTTGGGTCAGTTTAAAAACCGGCTTAAATTGAATTTGCTACAGACCACTTTTTGTTGAATTGTCATGTGAACTGTTACTCTGGATCATGCTTGTTTTCATTCATTGTTCATTTCTGATGTACCCTTAATTTCGATGTGTTCACTGCCTTGGATAAAAGCACTTTATAACTATTGTTAAATACAAATAATAAATACATCTCTGTAGTCTAACCCCGTTGGAGGCTGCCACACTCCAACTAATCATCTCAGGAACCTGGGTGTAATTCTGGATTGTTGTCTACTTAAGTCCCTTAATTAATAAGGTGGTAGGCCCTAATGTACTCCAGCTGAAATGCAAACAGAGTTTTGTAAAAGGCATTCTGGCATTACGTTACAGTGGTCAAAGTTTTAATTTCAGCAAGGATTGACTACTGCAACAGAGTAAAACTGGGCCTGCCTAAAAATAGCTACCAGATGCATTTAACACATACAAAACATGGTGCCAAAAGTCCTCCTAAGACTTGAAAAGTATGATCATATTTCCCTTTACATTCTCACTCTTCATTGGCTTCTGGTAGAGCATAAAGCACAATTCGAGGCATTCTGTCCAATACACAATTGCATCCATGGAGTTGGCCTTTGATTCTTGACTCATGAAATCATCAGATCCTCTCCAAGAATCTTGTGTTTCGATTCGTGGACTATTTCCTATCCAAAAACCAAACACTGTGGGGAGAGGTCTTTACTTCCCTTAATAGGAGCAACCTACTGTGCTCACCAAGACTTACAGACAACTCTATGTCCAGAATGAAAGACCTGGTTGTCCATCTGCATTTTCTCCTTCTATGGACGTTTTAGCCCTATGGCACTACTCTGGGGTTAAGTGTGCTCTATGAGGTCCATAAATGAAATAAAAAAAATACCTTTTTTTGAAATTACATTTGTAATACATTCGATGCGCAAACGTTTTTTGTATTGAAGTAAAAGTTTGCATTACTTAAATGGGAGCAAAGTGGGCAAGTTATTTGAGATTCTAACCAAATATAGTGGACTCATCCAAGGAGCGGAAAAGCACTCTCATCTTGGAAATATATGTGCGACTATATTGCCAGCAGCGGTGTAGACAGGCTAGGGCCTGAGTGGGCAAAGCCCACCCAAACCCCGTAAATGCCCATTCAGCAGGCTGTGTGGGCATTTACAGATGTTAATGTCACTGCAGTGGGCCCAACTACATTAGCTTCACGCCCCACTTTTTAGGCAATCCTGGCTATGCCTCCGATTTCCAGGCATAAATAAGAAAAGTTGCAACATTAGCAATGCACCCATATCTGAGATATTATGAGTTTCAAAGTGACCATAAGCGCAAAAAGAATCCAAGAACGCCACTGGGGCCTTTTCAGGATAAACTACAGTACAGAACAACCAACCATCAATCTCAGCTCTTTCAACACGTTTATTATACATGGTATATTTGTTCTCGAACTTACTTAAGGTCTTGGACTTTCTGTTATTTCGAATCATTCAACATAAACGTCCAATTATTTTTTTTTTTAAGGAAACCACCAGATGCGCTAGACCTCAAAATCCCAGAGTATTTCTTTCTGATGCAGTAAGTGTATCATGACTCGGCAAGAGGTGACTGGGAATTGAATGGGGTCAGTTGTCTTCAAATATTATACATAAACAGATTGAACAGCGCTGGACTAAAATAAACAGAGCGCTGGAAATCTGTGCTTCTTGCATTCCAGCCAGAAAGCCCGGGCACTCGCGTTTTGCTCTCCACTTATGAAACATCCTTTTCAAACTACTCCCTATTTTGAAAAAGCGATTCACGTTAACAGCACATTTGTTATTCGCACTGTTTTTGTGAAGGATACAAACTTTATAGAACAAGTTATCCCTTCCGACAGAATGGCACAGCTAAAGCGCACTTTAGTCCTGTATTAGACGTAATACGAATGGATTCAATGGCTCACTCCTTTATCAGGGACGTCATTTCACCAAAATGTGAGGGGTAGCGGAAGTGACATCACACGACCCATGACCTCTGATGACACCACAGGAAGTGATGTCATTTGACCTCACCCCAAAGTGACATCACGGGAAGTGATGGAACACAACCTTTCACTCCTTGAAAAAACAGGAAGTGGCATCACATAGCATTTTTCCTAAGTACACTACAAAACATATGGTTACAATATCACTATAATGTGACATACATTTCATACAATAATGGATCACATATGTATCATAAATATCAGTGTGTATAAGCTCATATTACCAAATAATTGTGAATGCAAGCAGACGTCCAAGGCCAAATAATAATGATGTGTTATTGTATAGCACTTACGCTTAAGCGCTTTGTTGGGGAGAACTCTCAGGTATGCGAGAGGGATACTGGAAGTTTGCGGACTTGGACGGTCCAACGCCCTCTCCCAGAATACACAGAGGACTCAGTCAACAGCAAGTTCAAACTGCGGTTTATTACAGACAAAACCAACAGCGATCAGCACAGGAACAGAGAATTATTCATGCTCATCTCACTCTTCCTCGGCTCGCAGGGCAGTTTTACCCTCAAATGGCATCAGCACTTTCTCACAACCTGGGTCTTTCTCCAGAAAACCTATCAGCCCAGGTGATTGGGTACTGAGTATTCTATAACCTATATAGGACACCAAAGAGGTTATTCTACTGTTTCTTCCATGTCAGGTGGCTGGCCTGTTCCATCCCCAATTCACTAACTATAACATTGTTGCAGTGTTGTGGACTTACCATTGGTTCTCGCCCGTTGCTACCCACCCCTACCCTACTAAACTGCGATTGCCTACAGCGGACGTCCCCATGCCTGGGACCCAAAATGGTTCTCAGCTCACTGTGTACCTCTTCAAGGTTATGAGACCGACCATGTGTCTGTATTCTAACTTGTGTGCACCACCTTTGACCTATGAGAATGCTCTCCTGCTCGGCGCTACACTTGTTGCATATTGTTGCATACTTGTTGCTGCCTGTGTCTGGCTGCCTCAGATCGACTCTCCTTTCCCACCACTGATCCCTGTTAATTGTCTCCTTCAGCCGCATCCCTTGTTTAGAGACCACAAATTTGAGCTCTGCATCTCTGAATTATGAGGATTTATTTGTATTTTCTGCAGCTGGTCTCTTTGTTGTCTGGGGATTGGAATGTCATCCGTATCTCTTGACCTTGGCTGCGGGTCCTGTCTCACACGTCTTGCTCTCTGTCCAGCCTGAATCAGCTCAGCTCCTTCCTTGCTCAGAGGACTGAGGCCTGCTGTAATTTTCCTAAACCTTATAATGCGGTTTCTACAGTGTCCATGCTATACTACATTCACCTTAGGTTAGTCACACTTGGCTCTGTCAGGTCCCATGGGTGTTCTTGCAGTTCCATAGGGTTTGCTCAGGATCTCTTGTGCCTTGCGGTTTCTGCATTGCTGCACTTGGCTAATGGCAAAAATAATAAAAGCAATGACAGTGTGTATATGTATCTGTCCTCGAACTATAGAACTGTAGCTCATGTTCTTCATGTACTCGAGTGTGTGTTTGTGTCCCGAAGTGCGGATGGCACGTGTGCTTCATGTCTAACGCTGCTATGTTGTGGGGTCTCTATCGACGTCAGCAACATGGCTTCTTGGTGCTCTAGTCCAGGCTGTCCATATAGGTGCCTTTGAACATGGCCTGTGGCTCTTCATCCACACATGGATAGATCCTGGTCTGTAGGGCTGGCTGAGGGCATACCTCTCAACATATTTATCAATCATTGATCCGTTAGGAATTTGTTCGAAATAGAATGGATGACTGCTGTGTTGTCTGGCTTTTCGTCTTGTCATGAACTTGATGCAAGGGGGGGATGGTAGGATCCAGACTCCCTATTCAGCTTCATATAGAACAAATATACATACAATATGACCCAACCTGTGTTGGTACTCATTTATCGACCTCAGAAGGATGAAAGGCCAAGTTGAAGTGTTTAAGAACAGACTAAATCAGTGACTCACCCCCAGAAGTGTGCCTGAAATAAACCTTTAATGAGTCTAGCAATTATTGTACAGAATTTGAGAAAGAAAAATTATTTGTTATTCTTATTCTTTCGTTTTTCGGGTCACTGTTCAAAGTGTTACACTTGTGGAACCAAGAGGCCTGAACAAGAAAGCCAGACACTCCAGAAACAAAGAGCAACATGGTGCTGGCCACTCCCCATGAGCTTAAATTAAAACACATATATATATATATATATATATATGTATTTTCTTTTTTAGGGATAGCAAGGGAGACCTCAGGATTTGCCGCTGCGATCCCTGGCGACCCCCAAATGACGTCCTTGTCGTTCATTATAACAATAACTGTTTTCTTTGGGTTCACAACTCTTAGTTATGACTATTAGAAGCAGTGCTTTAAGTATGATGAAAAAAGTGGGAGGTTTCTGAAGCATCTACAGGAGGCGTGCTCTAAGGTTTGAAGGGAGTGGTCTAACCCACATGGATGAAAATCCTTTGTGTTTTTTCAAGGGTCACACAACTTGAGGGGAAGCTTGAATTGGAACCCTCGACATGTTGCTTCAAAATGCCACCAACAACCGTTTGAAACAAACTAAAATTGAAGAACGAGCAAACTCAATACCAATTCTCCCACATCAATTATGTTTATGGCGGGTTGGGTAGAAAGGAGTGACCTAACCCAAACATATAATGGAATCTGTATTTTGGCCATTTGCTTTTGTCTTATGTTCTGCTACTGTACCATGCACATTTCAGATATTTTCTAGGCTATGTTTTGAGTTTGTGTATCGTGCTAGTCAACACTGGAGTGTCCAACAGCATCAAAGCTTGTCTGGAGAGTGCAAATTGTGCCCCAATCAGGGGTATCCAGACAGTTGTATACTAATTGACCTTTTCACAATTGACCTTCGGGAGAACTGACCTAATTTAGAAGGTCAATTAGGACATATATGTGGGGGGAAACCCCCGCAACCTCTCACCCAATCCAAAAACCCCTACAACCCCACACCCAAACCCCTTATATTATTTATAATCCAAAACCATCCCAATACATATATAAAATAACTAAAATAATATAAAGGTCAATTGTGCAAAAGGTCAATTGTAAAAGGTCAATTTGGGTAATACCATCCAGACGTGGCTCTGTGAAAAAACCCAAAAAGGGCAGTGGATAAGTGGAGAAAAGTTAATCGTACATGAAAGCTCTGTCCCGGAAGCCCAGCTTGTTAGGGGTGGCTGTTGTGAGCCGCAGACTGTAAAGAACGTTAGCCCAGACATGCTGGGAAGCACAGGAAGGCCACTCCCCCCAGCACCAAGCATAAAACCACCGGAGGGAGCCAAGAGCATTGAAGCCCAGCTGGGAAAGGGCAGCTGTTGTGGCTGCAAAGGACGTCAGTCCCAACATGCTGGGATGCACAGGAAGGTCACTCCTCCAAGCATAAAACCACCAGAGTAAGCCTGGAGCGGGGAAGCCCGCCTGGGAAAGGGTGGCTGTTACAAGTTGCGGGCTGCTTGGAGCAGCTGCCCCGTATTGGATCCTGTGCTGTGGTAAGCTCCACGTATGTGTTTGGTAGTGGCAGAGCCTGTCGAGGCTTGAGAATTCAGGAGTGTTTCTGTGGGTAAGCCCTTTTTTAGGTCTGCCGGCAGCTCTTGTTAAATAGGATACTCACCATTCTATCAGCCTCTGTGTACTGTTTGCATGGCTTTTGACTAGATGGATTGGACTGCAGGAGATTTGTGACCTAGAAAAGGCTTTGACAGGCTCATACCTTTTATTGGGACATTTATCTCGATTGATCCAAGTTGAGTAGTTGGACCCTGTGAGCAATGGGGAGGGGGAAGTCAGACTAAGGTTGCCCCTTGAGTGCTCGAGCGTTCCTGCCTGAAGGGCCACTGATTCTTGGCTTGCTGGCCCACACAAAAACCTTTGCTGCTATCAGAACCACATTTAGGAAAGGCTCTGCGGCTGTTATAGATAGCATCGAGCCTTGTGTAGAGCCTTCTAGCTGTTTTTGATCAGTGCTACACTTATTTTAATTATTGTGTTCTTGCGTTATTCTTATATAGTATTGGAACTTCTAACCTCTTTCATATTATATTTGAGTTTTAGTTTCTACATTTTAGTGATCTAATGTTTATCAGAGAAATTGGGAAAGTATCAACATATCTTGCTCCTTGTGTCTAAGCACATTTATGATCTGGTTGGTTCACTTAGTCAGTACTAACACTCTAAAAGAATGACCAAGAGGAAGGCTACTCAATCTCACTCTAATGGGAAGGCAGTGAAGAAATCAGATACATTCACCAAACAGATTGATGAACCTAACCTGATGATCAGTGACACTGCCAGTTTGTTATATGATATTGATGCTCCAGGGAACCAGTAAACCACACCCAGTAGAAAGATACAGCAGGAAGCAACAGGTGTCAAATTGTGCAGCTAATCTCACTGGTTAACAACTGACAATAGGACCAGCAGCTTCTCAGGAAAGCACCAGCTGCAAAAGTGGGAGGCTGTCTGTGCAAGCTATGAGTGAAGCTGATATGGGGGATCAGGCCAAGATGAGTCTCACTGGGTTAATGTCCCCCTTCCTGTGCTATTCAATGTTGGGCATATACTCCCAGGCTATGAGGTCCCCAATCCAACAGCCCAGTGTGGGGGGAAGACCTACAACATTCCTATTTAAATTATTAGGCATACCGCAGAGGGAGCAGGGCGGGAGCTAGAACTGGCAGCCATTAATGGAGGAATCTCCACAACAGAGATTAGACGTTACCCAAATAACCTATCCACCAGAGCTTACAATTGAATAGGTTTGATCCCTTAGCAATTGCAGATAAAGCAAGTGAACTAGCTGACACTAGTGAGAAAGGTACAGGGGTGAACCGGGAGAGGGCTGTATCCACTGAACAGGAAGGGGTTATGCCGAGTATTGCCCAACCCATTTTCAGTGTGAAGGTTACAGACTGATGTATCCAATTATTGCATTGCTTAAAGCATATAATGTAATTTTGCACAGAGATCTAGATATATAAGCGCAAATGGGTCAGGGATCTAAAGGACCTTGCAAGTCGGATTTGTCTGTGGGGTGTGAGGAAGATTCCCGATGAAACGGAGGACAGAAAAGAGAAGATATCGATAGTGGCCATTGCAACAACAAAAAAAGTAGATAGAGTGATTAATTATTTCGTGTCAAGAAATCCTGCTGATAAAGCTATATCCACTAGTCGAATTGTGCTCCCACAAGAAGGTAGGAGTCTGTTACAATGTAGGAATAATTCTGAAGGAATAGCTGGTAAGAATTACATATATTTGGCGAATGTACCTAAGGTGCAGAGGAGAAGGTGGGAACCGAGAGATGCACTTCTTAAAAAGGTGATACATTGGTTTAGGACCATGAGAGGCTGCTACTCTATTATAAGGAAGGAGATCCTGAGCGGTGAACTTTACCCCTGGCCGAATGAGAAGGGAGTAGTTTCTTACCTGTAACTCCATTTCTCCAGCGTTGGTATCATTCATGGATTCACATGCTGTGAATATTTCCCGTCGTCAGGCTGGGAAACCTCGGTAACTTTAACTTAGCGTTTTCGTATGGAAAACTTCGACACTTTAGTGTCCTATCGACATTCTTTTTGGGTGCTTTAGGCTGCACCAATAGGACGTCCGATATAAATAGCCCCGCCCCCGTGGCTTCCCTTCAGATTTTAACATCCAAATTGGAGAGAACCCGAACTAAGGTTTGCCTACAGGGGTGGCCGGCAGGCGCATGTGAATCCATGAAAGATAACAACGCTGGAGAAATGGGGTTACAGTTAAACTACTCCCTTCTCTAGCATTGGATCTTTCATGGATTCACATGCTGTTAATAGATTACATAGCAGTATGACCAATGTGTGGTGGTGCATTATAGGCAAACCAAATAATAACATCCATTAACATGCATGAGAACGAAAAACCAGCAAGTGACAGAATAAAATAGAAAACCCCTGAAGCTGCAGTGCCTACCTTACTGAAACAGGTGTTGGAGGACTGCCCGTCCCACCTGCACATCTTCCACATGTTGCTGCCCCAGACAGTAGTGCCTGGTGAAGGTATGCAGCACCGCCCAGGAAGCCGCCTGGCAAATGTCCATGAGCGGTATACCAGATCTTAGTGCTGCCAATGACAACTTGGACCGCGTAGAATGGGCCTTCGGAGTGCCCCTCAAAGGCTTGCCAGCCTTCGCGTGACAAAAATTAGATTGCAGACTAGACCGAACGGGAAAGTCCTTGCTGGGAAATAGACCGCCACTTGTTGGAGGGACCAAACGCTACAAACAGCTGCTTCGACCTCCGGAAGTCTTGAGTACGGTTCAGATAAAATGTCAGCACCCTCTTAACATCCAGAGAATGCCAGGCTTTTGGATTAGTGTGGATTAGTAGCCAGGAGCACCTTGTCCCTCATAAATCTCAGATAAGGCAGGTCAATGACCAGTGTCTGCAATTCAGACACCCGTCTGGCCGAGGTAATCGCAACCAGAAATGCAACTTTCCACAAGAGAAACTTTAAAGAAGCCATCGACATGGGTTCAAATGGAGGCTTCATCAGAGCAGAGAGAACCACATTGAGGCTCCACACCGGTGCAAACCTCTTTTTCGGGGGGAATGTCCGAAATAGTCCTTTGAGGAAATGCTTAGCCAAGCGATCACTACACAGCGGAGCAGCATGGCACCTTCTCGTGAACCTAGAAATTGCTGCCAAATGCACCTTGATGGATGAGAACGCCAGGCCCCCTTGCACAAGATGAAACAAGTATGGGAGAACCTGGGCCAGAGAGTCCTCCAATGGCTCCAGGCACAGAATCCTGCCCATTTATGACCATACAATACATTGGTAGAAGGAGCCTTTGCTGCCTCCAAGATCCGGCGACACTCCTGGGGTTTACCTAGAGGACCGAACTCTGAGTGGTCAGGAGCCACGCAGCCAGGCTGAGAGATGCCAGATCGTGATTCCACACTCTACTGTTGTCCTGAGACAGGAGATCTTGGTCCGCACCTAAACAAAACGGCTCTTCCACCGCTAGGTGAAGGAGATCTGAAAACCACGTCTGCCTAGGCCAGAACGGGGCAACCAAAATCACCCTGCACCGGTACTTTTGCACCCACTGGATCGTTCTCCGAATCAGTGGAACCGAAGGGAAACGCATATGCGAAGAGGCCCGTCCACGGGAATGAGGACGCGCCCCCCATCGACTCCTGATGAGCCCCTCTGCCGGCAAACTCTGGACAACGGTTGTTTTGCATTGTAGCGAAGAAGTCTATCGGGGGAGACACCCATTTTCGGAAGATTCTTGCCACCTGCTGACTGGCGTCTCTGCTGAGCGTGTCTGCCTGAACATTCAGGACTCCCGGCAGTTGGAAAGCTACAATATGGATGCCTTGAGCCAGAGACCAATGCCAGACCTCCTGAGCCTCCTTTGACAGGACCTGGGAATGCGTGCCGCCCTGCTTCCTCAAATAGAACATTGTGGTAGTATTGTCCGTCAACACCCTCACACTGCTCCTCGAATACGAGGGAGAAACAACTTCAGAGCCCAGTGCACCGCTCTCAACTCGAGCACATTGATATGCAACAATATCTACTCCCGAGACCATAGGCCTTGTACCTGTGACTTGTCGAGGTGCGCCCCCACCCCATCTGGGAAGTGTCTGCCACGATCGTGAACTGAAACTCTGGTTCCAGCAGGGGCATGCCCCGTACAAGACTGTCTGTGCAAGTCCACCACCGAAGGGCTTCCACCAACCCCTCGTCGACGACCATTTTGTCCGACCATAATCCTCGACTCTGCGGCCACCTGTCCATGAGGAATTCCTGCACTGGTCTCATGAACAGGCAGCAATTTGGAAGGAGCGGAATACACAACGCCATGGCTCCCAACAGCAACATGTAACTTCGGACCGAGACCACCGTACCACGGCCCCACTCGCTAGCTTTGGACCGCAACTTCACCACTCTTTCGCTGGAAGTTCTTACCAGATAGTCCTGGGTAAGAAACTGCATCACGAGAAACACCAATTCCCTGGATGGCGTCACATAGGATTTTTTGAATTTGACAGCGAATCCCAGCCGTTGCAACAGGCCCATGGTCGCCATAAGAGACTCCCTTGTCCGTTCCGGTGACAGACCCCTTAGCAAACAATCGTCCAGGTAAGGGTACACATGATGCCCTTCCCTGCGGAGGAAGGCAGCCACCGGAGCCAGACACTTCGTAAATGTCCTGGAAGATGACTTTAGGCCAAACAGGAGGACACAGAACTGGTAATAATCCTCCCGACCACAAAACGCAGGAACTTGGTGTTTTTGCCTCATCGGGATGTGAAAGCAGGGCTATGCAGATCGATGCCAGGAACTCACCCGGTTGCACCGAGCGGATGACATCCTGAAGTGTGAGCATCTTGAACTTCAGGCGTTGCCGATTCTTGTTTAGTGACCGAAGATCTACAAAAGGCCTCCATTTGCCATTGGCCTTTTTCACGATGAAATAACGGGAGTACACCCCTTGGCCCCGTTTCGAGACCGGAACTGGTTCTATCGCCCCTTTTCCTAGCATGAGTACCACCTCCTGCCGCAAGACTGGAAGATGCGGTTGTGCCACATACAAGGGGGGAATAGGGATCGGAGGACGCCAAAACTCCAACGAGTGGCCGAGACATACTGTATCCAGCACTCAGCGATCTGAAGTTATAAGTCGCGACTCGTCAACGTGGTTCACTACAGATGACGTATCGGCCGGATACGGAAAGCACGTGCAAAACACTAAGAGAAACACGTGGTGATCCCAACAGTTTGGAGACGGTTGAAATCTGAAGGGAAGCCGCGGGGGCGGGCCTATTTATATCAGACGTCCTATTGGTGTAGCCTAAAGCACCCAAAAAGAACGTCGATAGGACACTAAAGTGTCAAAGTTTTCCATACGAAAACGCTAAGTTAAAGTTACTGAGGTTTCCCAGCCTGTAACGGGAAATATTCACAGCATGTGAATCCATGAAAGATCCAATGCTGGAGAAGTTAAGGGATTTCATAAAAGTGCAATTTGTGGAGAAAGAATTAGTGGAAGGGTTGTTGATTATGGGACAGAGATCACTCCCTCCTCAAGGTTTGGAGGTAGTGACTAGGCTTTATCCCTGACTTCAGATGGCAGGCAGGATAACAGGATACTTAGACCAGCGGAGCAGGCTAGTTGCCATAAGCCAGCTGAACAACATTAACCAGATTGCAAGGAGACTAGTACTAATCAATTGAGAACTGTGAATAGTAGCAGATAAGTAGACATAATTAGAACAAGGCATAATGAGTCCAGTGCCATTGACTTTAGGCCTGATCCTGTCGCAAGGTTGTGCAATCACTTATCCCGGGAGAGTTTCATAGTGGCCTAACAGACAGAACAGCAGGGATCGCGAGGAGCGAAGAAGGATGGTAACCACGATAACCAGAGTTTGGATAGCAATATGGAGGATGTAGATTGAAAAGACATCCACCTAGGATCTGACAATATCTCTGTACCATCAACTAAGTTGTATGCAGGGCCGCTGGTGTATATAATTTCCTAGAACATTGCTGGGCTGAGGTAACACATCAATGATGATGAATGGATAAAATGTATTCGGCAGCACAAAGTTATATGTCTTCAGGAGACATGGATAACTGAACCACTGCATTTACAGGGCTGTGTCACTTTTTCCATCCCGGCCACCCAAGGTAAAAGGGGTATGCCCTGTGGGGGAGTCCTGATCTGGCCCAAGGCTTCATTGTTCGTGTCAGATACTTTCATCGCCAATGATAGTGGGGATAGCACGCAAACAGTCATTGGCTTGGTGCTGTAATACCACATAATGCTTGTCAGAAACGGCCAGTGCTAATGGTGCGGCTTGACGAGCGAGCAAGTGTTTCAGACGTGAGGACATTGCAAGGTTCTTTCTTCTTTCTCTTTTTGAGCTTGTGCTTCGAACTGAGTGGTGCGTTACCTCACAGGGATCGTGTGGATAATCTCGCTGTGAGTGCAGAGAGTGCCGCATAGAGTGCCGCGCCCGTGAATTCGGTGGTGAGTTGTGTTTTTGGTGGTCAGTGCCCAGTGTGAAGCGCTGCGTGCCTCCCATAACCAGGGAGGCGCAAGACGCAGTCTACAGTATTCAAAAACTGTCGTCCTGATATTACCAATGTCAAGGTCTATTAGCTGGTGGGTTGGTTGGCTCAGTGACTTGGGATTTTGTGATCCAGCACCATAATGCCAGCACCATAATGTGCCTTAGTAGCTCAGTGATTCTATGTATTGCTGCACTTTGTTACACTGTGTTCGTGTAGTCTCGGCGGGTGCTAAGTGGTGCAAAGGTGGTTGGCGGCGTGGCACGAAGGTGTTTTTATTTTTGTTTGACCACTTTGGGCATGATATACAATGACAAGCAGTTCGCATAGCAGGAAAATGTACACCCCAGGTACAATACGCCATCAACAGCGACATATATAAATAACTGGTGTGCCATAGTCCCATGGTTGCTTTGCTTAGAAGTAAGGGAAGTCAGGAGACACCTGACATGGACTCAAGAGTATAGTAAGTCTGCGGCTGGCAGTAATAATATACGGCAAAAGCCTTTGGCAGCCAAAATGCTAAATGCAAAGCAGTTAATTTCTGCAAGTAAGCGTGGAAAGTTGATGAATGCTGTGAGTGAAGCCGCAGATGTAGATGCTCTAGAAGGAGCGACTTCCAGTACGGAGCTGGAAGGTTATCTATTGGGCTCTCGGCTTTATTCCGATGTTGTGGCTTGGGGCAAGGAGAGGAGCAGTATGTTCCCGGAGGTTTACCTTTGCTTGGGGGTAATGATATAAGGTTGCAGGTCGCGCCTGATGAAGACATTGGGAATTTGGTAACAGTAGGGCATCTGGAATTGGATCTGGTCCCCAATTTGTCCATTTTGGAACCAGAATTCTTCTATGAACTAGTAAAGTCAGTAAGACTCTCTTTAGATTTTAAAACAAATAACTATTCTGCCCGAGGAAACCTACCAGTCTCAGTAATTTATTGAGGTTATGCTGCATCACCCGGACACTCGAGTGTCACAACCCTCACCCAAAACCCCCTCTGGCAAACCCAATGGCCAGGTGAAGTCAGGACTCGGGCCTCTACAGCCTGGCATCCTCTTCAAAAGCCCTCATGGGGCCAGTCCTGGCGCCTATGACGCTAGGATCTTACACCATGAAAAACAATGTGCTTGGGAACTACTTTATTGTATTGGAAGCCAACATGGAGACATCCACATAGCTTGATTCCTAAGAACCGAGCTATGTGGTCTAGTGTTTTGGGTGTGGTAGTTTAGGGACTACTTTACCGGGACTATTTTGTTGGGGCTATTTAAACCACACCCGAGCAAGACAACACGCTTCGCGTTACTTCACAACTTGCAACGTGACGCTCACCGTGTCCAGCTATTCCCTCGAACCTTGGAGAAGCAGAACCTGCAAGGAGACAAAACGAACATCTTTAGCAGCAGCATCTTACCTGCAGTCTTCATCTTTAAGCACTCACAGCTACGGACAACAGCTTCCTCGAATCTACACGCCTCCCGGACAGAACGACCTGAAAGAGGAAGATAGAGGCAACATTAAAGAAAGCAGTAGACACATTTACAAATTACGAACTGCTCAAAAGGCTTACCTGGCTGGTCGCCTCTCGGCTGGCACCACTCCGAACATTCCATTCGCGCTGAAGAACACCGCGACCTACAAGGAAGGAAAACACAGGTTAGCAAAGGCAAAACTTTGCAGCGCTGCGCATAGCGCTTACTTAACGCATTATATCGCTCTTAATGCGCCATCATTTACCAGCAGGCTCAACCAAGCCAGTTCGCCACGCTGAAGCTCTGCATACCAAAGGGAGAAAAAAAGAGACATTTTAAACAAAGAAAGGCATGCAGGATAGCAACAAAACTAAAGAACAGCAATAAGACCTACCTGAACAATATCAAACGGGCCGGCGTCAGTAAAGTAACTGGACCGCGTTCGCCCATGAAAGACAACGTGCCCCTGCAAAGAAGGCAGGACGGAGAGCACGCCTAATTCTACCACAAGGTGAGGAGAGGGTGCCACAGGGACTGAAATCATATGGGGTGGAGGGAGGATACTTACCCCAGTCGGTCAGTCTTGAACACAGTCCTCCTGTATTTTCAGGCAGAGCCTTCCCCGGAGACCACATCAGGGCAAAGCTGAGAAGCATACCAGCGAATAACCCGGCTGGGTGGCGTCCCTGTGGATACCAGGTGAGCGTAACAGAACGCAAAGCCTACCATAACAAATCCACCTGGGCGCCATGGAGACATCAGAAATTGACCAATTGGCCCAATTATTAGGAGAGCTTCGTGCTGAGGTTCATTCTGCCTGACAAGAGACTAATGCCCCCCGGAGAGACCTAATAGCGACCAAAGAACGCACTGAAGAGATTAGCAGGCCATACTTGCAATCACAGGCAGGACAGACGCCTCTACCTGGAAGCAATCCCACGATGCAAAACCCTGCCATACCACCCACTCCGGTACAGATCACGTTACCTGGAACAGTGCCCCTGGCACCACCAGAAAGGTTCTCAGGCGACCCACGGAAGTATGCAGCATTCATCAATCAGTGCCGCCTTCATTTTCTTTGTAGGCCTGGAGCATTTCCAAATGACCAAGCTCGGGTAGCTTTTGACTTATCATACCTGAATGGTAGTGCAGCAGATTGGTCGTTGTCGTTGGTAACCCACGACGATCCTCTATTACATGACTTTGGGGGGTTGCAGAGAGAAATGGAAACACTTTTTGCTCGCCATACCCAGGAACAAGCAGTAGACAATGAACTCTTGTCCCTCCGACAGGGGAATCAGGACTTGTTAACGTACAATGCTACCTTCAACAGACTGGTTGCCGAAGCTAGGTGGCCAGAAAACAAAAGAACCACGTTATTCCATCGAGGCTTATGAGGCGAATTAAAGGACATCTTAGACCAGATGGTTGATCCACCCAGAGACTGTGCAGAATTCATAAATCTGGTCGTGCAGCTAGATCACCGGTTGCAGGACCGAAAGGCAGACTGGTCTAAGACGGACCCTCGGACGACCGTGTATGTTCGACCAAGGGAAAACACACCCTGTGTAACTGAAAATGCTGTAGAACCCATGCAGATTGGAGGGATATGGCCTCCATTAACAAAACAAGAGCGGGACAAAAGAAGACAACAGCAGCTTTGTTTGTATTGTGGGAAACCAGGACATTTCCTGAAGGACTGTCCAGTAAAACCCCCAAGAAGAACAGTCGGGGCCACAGAGAAGGATGAAGCTAAGGAATTGGAAAACTACCAAGCTCGACAAATGTAGAGGTCAGTTTGTCTAGTGAGAAGAAAGAGTTGCTGACCTCGCACTTTGCAATACCAGTGATCTTAATTAACCACCAACAGTCATCAAGAATGCATGCCGTTGAAGCATACATCATAGCGGAGCAGTTACAAATTATACTGATCAAGAACTGGCAGCAGAGATGGGGCTTCCTTTGTGTTCTAAGCCAACTATGGACAAGGTAACCACCTTGGATGGGACAGAAATCGCTTCCGGACCAGTAACCCAGTTCACAGCCAGGGTAACCTTGATGTGCCAGGACGGACATCTGGAGTCTATTTCATTAGATCTCATCAATGCACCTCAGTTCAGGCTAATATTAGGGATGCCATGGGTGGTTGCTCACAACCCTTTGATAGACTGGCGGGCACGAAAATTAACCTTCCCCGGTGACTGCTCCCCTGCCTGCTATTACCAAGAGGAGAAACCCGACGTCTGTATCCCCATGACTCCCGGAGCGACAGTACCAACCCTGGGAGCATCTAATACCTTGCCAAGTGAATACCATGATTTCCAGGATGTTTTCCTAAAGGACCAAGCCAATACATTGCCGCCGCACAGGCCCTATGACTGTCAGATCGACCTTGCTTCTGGTGCACAAATACCTTGCGGCAGGATCTACGCTCTCACAGAACCAGAAAACCTTCATTTGAAATCCTATTTAGACCAGTACCTGGCAAACGGATTTATCCATCCTTCGAAGTCCCCCGCAGCCAGTCCTTTGCTCTTCGTACCGAAAAAGGAAGGGGACTTGAGAACCTGTATGGACTACCGCGCATTAAACCAGATCACTGTGAAGAACCGCTACCCCTTGCCACTTATCCCTGAGATGCTAGACCAAGTTAAAGATGCCCAGATTTATACCAAATTGAACCTGCGAGGAGCGTACCACCTGGTCTGAGTCAGAAAAGGAGATGAATGGAAAACCGCCTTCCGTACTAAGTACGGCTTGTTTGAATATCAAGTCATGCCCTTCGGGTTATGCAATGCACCTGCGGCATTCCAATATTTCATGAATAATGTCTTAAGGGAGTTAATTGATGTGTGCGCCTTAGTGTACATAGATGACATCTTAGTATACTCAGCCTCGGAACAAGATCATGTCAGGCACGTTCGTTCATTCATTCCTCACCAAGCTCCGTCAACATTGCTTGTTTGCAAAGCTTGAAAAATGCTTTTTTCAAGTTACCGAAGTAGAATTTATTAGTTTTATCCTTACTCCAGGAGGCATCAGAATGGGCGTGCACAAGGTAGATGCTATTCTGAAATGGCCTTCACCGACGTCTCTGAAAGGGGTACAAAGCATGCTGGGCTTTGCGAACTTCTACCGCCGGTTCATCCCAGATGTCTTTCAGGTTGTGCACCCAATCACAGTACTATTATGAAAAAACAAAAAGTTTGCTTGGACCGAAGAAGCAGAAGAAGCCTTTCAGGAACTTAAAGGTTTACCTCTGCTCCAATCCTGTGAATCCTCGCCCAGACCTCCCTTATGTCATTGGAACTGATGCATCCAGTCTCGCAGTGGGGGCTGTCCTTTCACAGAGAGACCCGGAAACCGGCCAGCTACACCCTGTGGCCTTCTGGTTGAAAAAGTTCTCACCTCCAGAGATTAATTATGCCATCATGGATAAGGAACTCCTGGCTATCGAATCCGCCTTTAAAGCCTAGAGGCACTACCTTCTGGGGGCCAGACACACCATTACAGTCATCACAGACCACCGAAACCTGCAATCTCTCAAAACAGCCAAGGCCCAGTCCTCGCGCCAATTCGCCGAATACGATTATGTAATCACATTTCAACCAGGAGTCAGAAACAGAAAGGCGGATGCCTTATCTCGCATGGGCATAGATGAAATAGTATATACAACTCCAGACCCAGTACCAATTATACCTGAAGACAAACTCTTGGGTGTCATGACAGCCTTAACACAATCAGAACTACGAAAAGAAATCCAACGGACAATGAATCCTGATGCCTACCTCGCATGGCAAACTCAAGAAGAACAATATACCATCAAGGACCATCTACCCTTTTTTAGGGATTGCCTATATGTGCCCAAGAAGGAGTTACAACAGCATATTATTTCAAACTATCACGATTCACTGATCGAAGGGCATCCTGGGATCGCCAAAACCCTAGCTAAGGTGAAAGAGAACTTTTGGTGGCCTACCTGGCGTAAGGACATCATTCAGTATATTCAGTCCTGCGGTGTCTGCACACAAAATAATTCACAGAAACAAAAACCATCTGGTCTCCTACAACCATTGGACATTCCTCCAGTTCCATGGCACACTCTTTCCCTTGACTTCATCACTGATCTACCTCCAAGCCAAGGGTTCAACACCATCCTTGCAGTTGTGGACTTATTCTCGAAGATGGCCCATTTTATTCCTCTCAAAGGCCTCCCACACGCAGCCACTTTAGCAAAAGTGTTCCTGGAGAGTGTGGTTAAGCTACATGGCTTCCCCATTCGGTTCTGGTCTCTGATCGAGGCAGCCAGTTTGTTTCAAACTTCTGGAAAAAATGTTGTGCAATGGCGCAGATCGACTTTCGGCTATCTACCAGTCACCATCTCCAAACGGACGGCCAAACCGAGAGAACCAATCAGACACTCAAGCAATATCTACAGTGCATACTGCACCACAAACAAAGGAATTGGAAAGACCTACTATGGAAAGCCGAATATGCATATAACAATTCTTTGCATTCAAGCACGGGACAAACGCCCTTCTATAGCCTTTATGGCAGACCTCCATGTACCTCTGAACTAGACCTCCCAGCCAGCTTGGAAATGCCAGCGGTAAAGACTCTACACACAACCATTACTCAGGCTTTCAAAAGGGCAAAGGAACACCTTATTCATGCCAAAGGAAAACAAAAGAGATTCGCCGACCAACACCGGAAAAAGGTCCCTGATTATCAAGTAGGAGACAAAGTTTGCTTAACCGCTAAATTCGTACCCATCAAGGGAACCCGGACCTTTCATCCCAGATTCTTAGGACCCTATACCATTAAGGCAATTATCAACCCAGCAGCCGTGAAACTGGATTTACCACCTAATCTACACATCCACCCGGTATTCCATGTGTCCCTCCTGAAACCAATGCAACCCGACACACGGATTGGGACACCACCTAAGCCCATACTTGTTGACGGAGAACCAGAATTCGAAGTCAAAAATATCTTGGACTCTAAATACTCTAGGACCAAGCTATATTATTTCGTCGATTGGAAAGGATTTGTACCACAAGATAGATCCTGGGAGCCCAGTGAGAATATCCACGCACCACGTCTAATCAGGAAATTCCATCGGAACTTCCCATCCAAACCTGGTCCAGACAGAAGGAACACCATGGGAGGGGCCTTAGGGGGGAGTGCTGTCACGACCCTTGCCCAAAACCCCCTCTGGCAAACCCATTGGCCAGGTGGAGTCAGGACTCAGGCCTCTAGAGCCTGGCATCCTCTTCAAAAGCTCTCATGGGGCCAGTCCTGGCGCCTACGGCGCCAGGCTCATACACCATGAAAAACAATGTGCTTGGGAACTACTTTATTGTATTGTCAGCCAACATGGAGGCATCCACATAGCGGGGTCCCTAAGAAACAAGCTATGCGGTGTAGTGATTTGGGTGTGGTAGCCTAGGGACTACTTTACCTGGATTATTTTGTTGGGGCTATTTAAACCACACCCGAGCAAGACAACACGCTTCGCGTTAGTTTGCAATTTGCCACGTGACGCTCACCTAGTCCAGCTATTCCCTCGAATCTTAGAGAAGCAGAACCTGCAAGGAAACTAAAGGAACATCTTTAGCAGCAGCATCTTACCTGCAGTCACCATATTTAAACAGTCGCACCTACTGAGAACAGCTTCCTCGAATCTGCACGCCTCCCGGACAGAACGACCTGAAAGAGGAAGATAGAGCCAACATTAAAGAAAGCAGTAGAGATATTTACAAATTACGAACTGCTCAAAAGGCTTACCTGGCTGGTCGCCTCTCGGCTGGCACCACTCCGGACATTCCACTCCCGCTGAAGAGCACTGCAACGTACAAGGAAGGAAAACAGGTTAGCAAAGGCAAGACTTCTCAGCGCTGTGCATAGCGCTTACTTACCGCATCATTGCGCTCTTAATGCACCATCATTTACCGGCGGGCTCAACCAAGCCAGTTCACCGCGCTGAAGCTCTGCATACCTAAGGGAGAAAAAAAGAGACATTTTAAACAAAGAAAGGCATGCAGGATAGCAACAAAACTAAAGAACAGCAATAAGACCTACCTGAACAATATCAAACGGGTCGGCGTCAGTAAAGTAACTGGACCGCGCTCGCCCATGAAAGACAACACGCCCCTGCAAAGAAGGCAGGATGGAGAGCACGCCTAATTCTACCACAAGGTGAGGAGAGGGCGCCAGAGGGCCTGAAATCATACCGGGTGGAGGGAGGATACTTACCCCAGTCGGTCAGTCTTGAACACAGTCCTCCTGTATTTTCAGGCAGAGCCTTCCCCGCAGACCACATCAGGGCAAAGCTGAGAAGCATGCCAGCGAGTAACCCGGCTGGGTGGCGTCCCTGTGGATACCAGGTGAGCGTAACATCGAGTAAAGGCACAACCTGACCCACCAGCTCAGTTTAATCCAAGTTTACAAAGTGTGTTGGGGGATAAGAGGATTGTTTAATGCTCCACCTGCGGTACCAGGAAGTCCAGGGCCAATTGACTGAACTTTGGCTCCCCTACCAGATGACAGTTATCTTTATGCCCCAGGTCTATACCTGGTAATACTGGTGGATTGGAATATGAAGATGTGTTAATTGATATTCCTTTTTTGACTGTGCCTGCTTTAGGTAAAGCTAATGTTGAGGCTGAGGGAAATAAGGTATAGAAAGTTTTAAATATCCATATAGCAGTGCACGTTGGTTCAAATCAATGCTAAATAAATTGATAAATACAGATACAAAGCAGAACAAAATCTAAAAATTGCAAGGCTCCCAGGAAACAGTGTAATCATTTTTCCTGTAAATTCCTGAGTAAATTGAGTTTGAATGCAGTAAACATATCCGGACCCCAAAGGGCTAATGCTAGAGTCAACGCCAATTTCCCTTTACGAGTACCAAGTGCAGTTATTTGGTCATAGATAGGAAAAGGCAAACAAAAACATATCACCCCGGCTCAGGGGAAGGGAGCGATCACACAAAGCCTATGCAAGACGGTGACTGCTCCCTTGACCAGAGTAATCTTTCTACCTACCCAGTTTCTGGGGACTCATTGGTGGGTGGAAATTAAGGAACCATTAGTGGGTGATAGTTGGTGAGGTTAAGTTTTGTAGGCCGAGTACCTTACCAAAAGTGGCAAGTGTGGGGAGTAATTTGTGTTCTGCCGCACCAGATTTTAGGCCAAGAGATGGGCCTCTGGAAATATGCGCCCAGGTTTTTCCCATGTTTCGCACCATAAAGGAGAAAAGGAAGGGCTTGGAACGACCCCCGAGTAATGTAAACGTCAATGCTATGTTCTGTAGGTTGAGCACTTCACCAACGGTGGTAAGTGTGGGGAGTAATATGTGCTCTGCTGCATCTGCTTTTAGTCCAAGAGTCGAGCCCCAGAAAATATGCCCGCAAGTTTTCCCCATGTTCCGCACCCTTGAGGAGAAAAGGAGGGGCTTGGAACAACCACAGAGAAATGTAAACTATGAAAAACAGAGTTTAATAAACATCTGTTATCTGGGGGCCACGTGTTATCCAAAGGTTTAGGCATTGATAGGATTGAGGCAAGAGATCTATGTGAATCGCATGGTAACGCTAGTAAAGATTGCCATTTTATATTCTTGGCCCATTTATTTGGGTTGCCGGGTGAAAGACCTTTGCACCTGCAATGTATTATGTCTCTGTTTTTTAAATACCTAGCTTGCATTTAGTCAATTACCACAATCTTTTACAGGTGTAATTTGTGTATGATAAATGTGTTGAAGTGGTTAAAATCCACTTCCTCTCACAAATGGTGAAAAAGGGTATCCTAGCTGAATGTCAAGCATTCCATGTACTGTGGTATGGAGTGTTCGAAGACTTCAACATTTTTGGATTAAGTCACAGTGACCCACATTCTAGAGTCAGGTTTAATAAGGCTATTGTTAATATAGACAAACAGATGACAGTAAGGAAGCAGCCTGATCCCGCCTGCCCAGAGTAGGCAAACAATACTAACCACCCAAGATACTCTAAAAGACTGGTCACTTATGACTGGCCAGCCATTGTTGATAGTCTACACTATGGGTGAAGGGCTGATAAGCTGTGTGCATGATGGCCCCTGGTGACATTACTTTCGAGGAATTCTCTGGGGGTTTCTCATTTATTGAAGAACCGTGCAATCTTTGAGAATGGCTCTGTCACTTGTCTTCAAGACACTCTGATGCTAGATCCCCCGATAGTAGAGGATTTTGAGGTCTTTTATATTAAGATGAACTAAGGGGTAAAGGGTCGACCATTCGGTGGGCTGCTTACGGCTGTCAAGGGTGCCAAGGCTTCTCAGTGAAAAAGATAAAAGGCACAAGAAAGGACATTCTGCTTCTTGTAATTGAATGGAGGGAGCCAAAATCACAGGTGGTGCAAAAATGCTTTTTATATAATATGTATTTTAATCCTACAAATACTGTGTACAATGTATTTTTAACTGATATTCTGGATTCAATGCTGGCAGAAACCATTGAAGAAGCTGTATGTACTATAGTAACAGGCGATTTTAATTCAAAATGCCTCAATCTCTCTTAGTATATGCTGCCAGACAGGTTACCAGTCTCTAGGAATGCCCATGAGAGAGGCCAAAGAATAAGGTAACATTTTGAGGCCTGAGTTTTACCCGGCATAGCAATTGGGGCCGATTTACCTTGGACTATATTTTTTGTCAGCTGATCTGTTCCTTAGAGGGGGATTTTAGGGGAGTGAGTTTGTCCTACAAATTTAAGTGATCACTGTATGCTTGAGTATACTATTCCGCTGTCTAGGATTGCAGTGCAACCCTTGGATAATGTAAATGTTTCAATCAGACCTGGAGATCATACAGTGTTGTGGCGCTCTAGGGTGGCACAAGCATTTAATGACCTGGTACTTGCCGAGCTGGAGAATAATAGCGACCAACTGCTAACTCCATCGGTTTTGAGCCTGCTATTCAATATCTTTTGGGAGGATTAATTAACGCTAAGGGTTTGTCTTATGGAGTTGGTGGTTGACATCTTGTACATGTCTTTGAACATAGTATCTAAGCATGCAAACGAGAGCTGTGTGAGAATCTGTAAAAGCTACAAAAACTAAGGCCACTGCCGGTCTTGGCGATGGGTAAAGAGGCCACAAGATCCTGATGCTAGAAATGTGGAAAGGATGCTGAACTGTGTTTGCGGCAGAGATATTAACTCTTTGTGGCACTCGATTAAATTACATGGCATTGATTCTTATCTCCAGAGCCAAACCTTAACTGAAGATCTACGGCTAGACCACTTTACGAATCTGTATGTAAAGGAGATGGTGCACAACCAGGTTGTTTAAGGAAGTTCATCTCGACATAGTACGACTTATTAGGGTAGAATTTGGTCTAAGAATTCTAATGCGCTAGGTCCAGATGGGCTGTCTAACTCGACTCTTAAATCAGATGTTAACTTGTGGTCTAAGGTTTTGTTGTCTTTATTTGAAAATATTTTAATCACACAAGTAATACTGTCCTCCTGGAAAGTGGCAGTCTTGTTCCTGATTTTTAATAGGGAGTGACAGATTTCTGCCAACAAATTACAAACCGATATCACTGCTGGATTCCACTAATAAGATCTTTGCAAATGTACTACTCAGAAAATTGCAAGCTCAGGCTGTCTCAATTTGTATCATGCCGGGTTCCAGAAAGGTGTGGGGACGGCCCTAAATAGTTTCACGGTTGCACTGTTAGATAAGAACTCAAGGGCGCAGGGGAGATCGACGTACCTGGCGTTCCTTGATACATCTAAAGCCTTCGACTGGGTTAACCCGGGCAAAACGGTGGAAAAAAATGTTGTTCTATGGCTGTCGCCCTGCCCTGGTTAGTATTCTAATAGCGCTACACCAAGACACCATAATTAAGATAAGGTTAAACAGCCAGGGGGGTTGTACGAAATGGATTAACACCAACTGTGCACTTCATCAGGGCTGTGTCCTTGCACCTTTCTTACTTAGCTTGGATACATGCGAGATCGGCCTCTGTTCAGATAGGTTGCAGACCAACCCTCCTGCTAAACTAAGGTCCACTATTTAAACTATGCTGATGACATGATCCTCTGTGACCTGACCCCAATTGGCCTGCAGAGGTCATTGGACAGTCTAAATGTTTACCTGTTGAACATGGACTTGCACCTGAACATTGAAAAATCGGCGGTTACAATACTTAATTTAGAAAAGTCTAAATGGAAACATTTCAACTGGAAAGTAGAGGGTGAAAGCATTGAAGTGGTTGAGCATTTTAAGTATCTTGCGAGTTACATTTATGCACTGTGACACAGACAACAGATTGAGAATTCAACAGTAGAATATTTATTAAATATCAGGATGGGTGTACTGCCTAACTTGCACTATAGTTATGGTGGGGATCTCCATACCTAAAGAAACTAAGGACAGTCTATGCCCGTATTTCCAAATTAGAAATCTGTCTGTGTCAAAACCTATGCTTGACCTAACGTCTAATGCATAAATGTAGTGTAGGGTTATACTAACTTAATAAAGTCGGAAGCAGCCTCTAGCTACCTTCCCCAAGTTCAGGATGCAGTTCCAACAGTTACGGGTTTCAAACGTTTCGTCAGGACTTGGGTTTCTCTTCCCCAAGTTTCAAACACCCTTGGTTTTAGTATACAAAGTTCAAAAGGAGCTCAGGGTTCCTTCTCAAAGCTTCAAACACTGGTTAACAAAACACTGTTCCAAAGGAGCTCAGGGTCCCCTTCCCCTTCCTTGACATTTGGATCCACAAAAGCCTCATCAAATCTAGGCCCAGCATATTCTACATCCAACATAAAAGACTCCAACATCACAGTCACAAACAAGGTTAAAACACTCGGCATATACCTGCAATCCTCATTAGGAGCAGAGGCACAGGTCTCGTACCTAAAAAGAAATTGCCAGTACTATCAGAGATTACGGCATCGCATTAGGCCATTCCTTAATGCCAAAAATAGCGCTACCATCGCTAGAGCCACCATTCTATCACGACTCGATTATGGTAATGCATTGATGCTAGGATCTAGCAACAGTTGGATTAAGCGATGCCAAATAATCCAAAATAATGCAGTTAGATCCATCACTGGGAAACCGAAGCGCGACCAAATAACCCAAGACAGAATTGGCCTTCATTGGCTCGCCATAGAGGAGCGCATCAAATTCAAATCTTTGACGTTGGTCCACCGCTGTCTATATGGCGTGGCCACAACATACCTAAAAAAGGAATACAAATGGTATGAACCAAGCCAAAGTTTAAGATCGGCTTAGCAAGGACTACTCAAATCCGGCCTTGTCAGAGTAAAAGCCACTGGCCTAGGGAGGGCTTTTCCCACCAAAGCCATTACTCTCTGGAACGAGCTTCCCGGCAATCTTAGGCTGGAAAGTAATTTCCTTTCCTTTAGAAAGCAGCTGAAAACATTACTCTTTCGGTAATCTGACACATATTCAGCTCCGGACTCATACTGAGTCCTTCTCTTCTCTGTTCTGTGTAGTCCCGTGATTCCTCAGTCTTTGTGTTTGTCGCGCCCTGATGCTTGCGAGCTGCAGCGCGCTATAAATATATAAATAAATAAATAAAGCTTCAAACACTGACTTTCGAAAACAGTGCAAATCTCCTGCATCTGACCACTATGATATCCAGTTTCAAAGTATTCTATTAGCAACATATCAGTCTTTCACAGTTGCTCAGAAGGCTTTCAAAAATCTTCTATACACGATCATTCTGCTGCATGGTTTCAACGTACTGCATTGTTAATGCAGCATTCCATTGTGCTTATTCTTACCTCAGTTCAGAAGTGTTTACAAAGATACTGGCGGGACTCGCCCGCTCTGTCACAACTTATCTTCCCTTCTTTCACTCGCGTACTGGGTTTCTTCACACACAGAAGCTCACTGGTCGCATTACTGGATGCTGCATCTCCTCCGCTCTCAGGACTTCTCAGGGAATGAAGTCAGGGTCTCCCCACCTGCCTCTAAGGCACTCCTGGGCCGGCTCCTCCGCCCAGGAGAGAGAGCACTGCAGAACCAAATGGGAAGGGCCAACACTAAATATGGCTTCCATCCTCCAACCTCACTCGCTCCCTGGAGAGAGAGCTCCCTCGCCACGCTTCCGCAGAGCGCTGTGCAAATTCCAGCATTCTAATGTTTCACTCTCCTCCAGTTCCCAACGGTCCGTCTTGGCTTCCCTGATGCCTTCTTTCATTCATTCCACCGAGGCAGCTCTCCCTGCTTCAACCAAGGGAGTTCTCCCTCTCTTTCTCTGGTGCGCCACCTTTTATACATATGAGCCCCATCAAGGGGTTTCAGGTGTGATTCACTAGCCTGGTTTGCAAGATTACAATAAGGCCCATTGCTGGGACATGCCTGACCTTCAGCCTGTAGTCAATAGGATCCCTCTTCTTCATCCCAGTACTATAGTGGTGTTTCCTGTAGGTAGTCTGCATTACTCTCTGAGGCATCTTCTTCTCAGTACTTTGTGTCATTTCAGGGGGAAATTAGAATACGGACAGCAATATCCTACAAATGCTGAGGGAAGGTCTCACCGTGTCTCACCCTCTGGCACCCTCTCCACAATCCACAAGGACCTTCAACTCAGGTGATCCTCCCTCGCCAGCCAACCCCCAGGGTCGGGATCCAAAAGCGATGGCCCTTCTCTGGTCACCTCAACAGATGATCCCTGGGGAATAGATGTGAGAGTACCTTCAGGTTTCTCACAGCACAAAGTGGAACATTAGAAGTGTACAAGCTGTACAGATGATTGTTTTTAGAAGTGGATGCTCAGTTACGACAATTTGATTTTAAATTTGGTCGATTCTCTACTTTACTCATTTAAAACTTTTATAAGCAAAAAATACTCCCACATTTGATTTGTGGAGCAGAAACACAAGAGGAAGGTATAGACTGGTCCATATTGGAAGCCATGGGTTGGAGGAAAGTCCTCTCATTACTCACGGGCATTATTTCCCTCCAAGGGCAGGTAAGTGGAGCGTCCTGCAGATTTATGGACACATTCTAACCGCCACAGGCTTCTTTATATCTTAAATTGAATGAAGTGATGACACATAAATGAGTGTTGTCCTGTCGACTTGGAGGGATCAAAATGATGAATTGCTTGAGACGTTAAACCCCTTAGCCGACGAGCGGACCCTGAGTCCACGAAAAACAAAAAGAAAATCGTATGGAAGGAATTGGATTTTAAATAGGGAGGTTTTATTAAGGCATAGCTTTTTCGACAACCAATTTAATAGGTCGATCAAAGGTGATGTTTTAGCACCTTATCTTTTGAAGCATCCCACCTGTGAGAATAGGAATTTGGTCTTTAGAATAAAATTGAATCCATTTCCAACTAGCTATGTCCTAGGAGCAAGATCTAAAACTCTGAAAGAAAATAGATTGTGCCACTATTGTAATAGAAATATTGAGACCTTAAAACATCTGTGCACTGAATGCCCTGGCTTAATAACAGTCCACCATGAAAAATGTTGAAGGTTTGTCCATAACATAGACGGGGCCCTCCCCATTTGGCTATGGATACTGTGAGAAACCAAAGGGTGTCTCACCTGCTAGTCCCCGGGGATATCTCTCTCAGGTGGCCAGGACACGACCATCGCCTTTGGATCCAGACCCTGGGGGTGGACCAGTGCTGGAGGATCAGACAGGTGAGGGCTCTTCGGGCAGTGGGGCTGATGTAATTGATGGTGAGGCGCGGCATTCCCCCCTTTTCCGTACCCATGCCCCATCCTATTTTATAGATTTTCCAATGACCCAACTCCCCCCATTTCTGCACAAACACTGGGCCGAGGAAGAGGGTGACAAAGTAAAGAGACTATCCCTTACATATCTCATTGGACATGTACCGCTAATCGGGTCAGGCAAAGTTAGGCACTTGACTTTAATCACCTACATCTGATACCCGTTAGCTCTCCCCACACGGATAAAAGGCAGAACATAGAGACACACTCTGAGCAAAGTGGAACATGAGAAGGAGCAGATCTTCTGGGGCGAAAGTGAACCTACTGGAGCAGAACGACCGATCGAGGGACAAGAGAAAAGGGTAGGGAAGCCCAGGAGATCCCTGCAGGAGGTCATTGCCTCTGAAGAGCCGTGAAAGATACGCGGAGAAGGCCAAATCCCAGAAAAGAAGACTGCATTGTGTTTCAAGAACGCCAGCGACCCTACCAGGTGAACGACAGAGTTGGGGAGGCAAGGCCAAGCCTGTGGTATTAACCTTGACTCCTGAATTAAAGCCGCAAAGACAAGAAAAGAATGCACACAGCCGGTGAGCTAGTGAATGACAAGAAAGGGCCATGTGTGTTAAGGAAAGATAGAAGTTGCAACAATATATCTCACGATTGAAGGCTGCGCGTGGGCTGATGAGACATGAAGGAAGGCAGACTTGTGGTGAACTTTAAATTGCTGATAACTGTGAAGCCAGTTATACAGAGTAGCAGAGTGGTCCGGCGACAGGAAATGGCCCACTTGAAAGTCTCTGCGAAATATGTGATATCTTGCTGTAAAGCAGCAAAGTGAACAAACTATTTTAAGAGAAGGATTTCTATGCACATTTGTGCTTAGGATACTAAACTACCAAGAGACACTGGGGCAAATAACACAAGAGTGTGAGCTAAAGAGCCCGACCGAGGGAGACCTAGGTGAACTGTTGTTGAACTGTGAAAGAACTTTTGAAAGCTGGAATAAGGGACTTTGACGTGATAGGCCAAGCAGGCCTCAATCCATGTTTTGAACTGCCTTTGTTTTGAGAATCTGAGCCAGAGTGTGTCATCCTGTTTACAGAGGCTGCCTTACTCTGTGCTGTCCAACATGGGAAGGAAAGCTGACTCAGCCACATTGATTCTTGATGTTATAACACAGACTTTCCTTTGCATACATATTCCCCTTTATACACTTTTTGTATAGGAGATATGGCAGGCATTATGTTTTGTTAGTATATGCCATTTTGATTTGATGTAAACTGATTAGGACTGTATTTTCTTTTTTATGTGATGGTAGAGACTACTCCCATCTTAGCTATAGTGCAGAGTAGTGAAGTGGGAGAATGGAACAAAAGGCTCCCACCAATCCCCTCACACCCCTGGCCTAGAGGATCACGGCCCAGGCACCCGCCACGAGAGGAGTTTGCCCATCTACCAGACGACCAAATACCCTGGTACAGGAACATACGGATTGTAAGAGGATTCAATTCAACACTACAGCTAAGTCAATGCCTAGTCTGGGATACTGAATGGAAACCCTTATTAATATATCTTTATGTCCAGTTCATGCTTTCTGGATGACTACGCCTATATAACACCCCTCTCTTAGAATCCCCCTGACCCCACTGAGCCAAGAAGTAGTTCTGTTTTGCAAGTTAAAAGGTTTATTTGAGAATTTAAACAATATATATATATATGACACTTTATAATAAATTAATAATTGAATATCGCACTTAATCTGAGCAGTAATCAATAATGGATAGTCTGGCACTAGCACACTTGTGCGTAGGAACAGAAGAATAAGGTGGTAGAGAATGCTTTATATAAGTTCAGATGGATGCAATGTTGAATGAAAATGCAATACAGAAAATACTCAATATGATTTCAACAAAACAATGTAATCACTTTTCTCTGGCAATCCCCTCCCCCCTTTATGCAATGCAAGGAAATGGAAGGAAAGCACACAGTTCTCAGAAATGCAATCAAATGTAATTCAGTTCACCCCAGCAAGCTTAGACTACAGAAGTTTGAAACACAGGCCCAAAATGCTTTTATATGTGCTGGCAATGAAGTGAAAAATATGCTAAAATGCTTTTAATTCCCTCTAGAGGTTCAGGGTGAGTGGTATCAAATTAATATTAGTCCAGGCTCACTCTAGCAATGATTCAGGGATGGTTCTTAAGAGGCAAACAAATTTTTAGCAAGGAAAGCAAGGAAGCTGCTGTTTTCACACGTGGAGAAATTTGCAAATAGCGGCAAATTCGCGAGTGCGTTTTTCGCGATTGCGGCAAAAGTGTATGGAATAGGAATGCGCTTCTAGGTTCGTTGAAAAGACAAGATTCCCAGCTTTCAGAGGAAAGTTACTGCAAGTCTCTAAGACAAACGGTCACGGAGATATGAGCGATATGTAAAGGTTGTTTTTCAGATTTGAAATTTTGAAGTTTAAAGTGACAAGTGACAGCTAGCAACTAGAAATGACAGGTGACAGCTTTACAAAATGACAGGTGACAGTTAGGAGGCAGTTCTGGTTAGATTAAAATAGATTGAATTATATTATTTTAACTAAGAGATTGGTTCTGCACAGTCAGCTAGGTACTCACAATATATTTAGAAATAGAATGGGCCTCGCCACGGATCTGGTCAGGTTTTCTTCAGTCACCACGGACGGTCTCTGCGCACAGCGTCTGGGTCAGCTCTCTGGTTCTGCGAACAGCGGTCTGGGTCAGCTCTGCTCTGCCTCTGGTTCTGGATACTGCTATCGCTGTTAGGTTTGCTGGATGCTGAGGCCCGCTGAGAAAAGTTCTCAGTTTGTGGGTTTAGGCCCTTGCTTTGAGTTCTGAATCAAGTTCTTTGGAGTTTTAAAGTCTAAGTGTTGAATCTGGTATCTTCTGGATGTTGTGTGGTCCGGCAGAGCGCGTTGCAGCAAATGGAATTGAATGTCCCTATCTGTCCTGACTGTCTGCTTTTATGTGTTTTGAAAGTGGGTGTGTGTGCAGCATCACTAGCCAGCCCCTCTCTCAACTGCCCATTGGCCACTTCCTCCTCTTCCCCTTGATTGGGGGAATGAAATGAAGTGTCATCATGATGAGGTCTGTTTATGATACAGAGAACCCACCCCTGTCAACTTTACACACAATCTGTATTTGACATAAAGACATATTTGCACAGGTAAACAGTTGTTTAAAATGACATGCACCCATCACATATCACATGAGGTATCCCCTGTTCCAACTCTGCTCTTCCTGGGGGCTTGCGTTCAAAAATGGCAATATTTTGTGCTTTTTAGTGGTTGTGCAACATCAGATTTTTCTCCAGATTTGTACACGGCCTGTCCATACATACTCCAGTAAATTACCATGTCCCTAGCTTAAACACAGAGTCTGTAGTATACATAAATAGCAGGGTTTTGCCCCAGAACATCACACAAATTGGAGTTTGGGCTTGAATTGAAGGTACATTTTTTAAATTAACGCTCTCAAAGTTATACATTTCTGTCATTTGATTACAAAGAGTTATCAGTGTTTCTGTAAAATATATATTTTGCTTTCAATTTCAATTGGAGTCCGCCTCCAAGACTTGGGTGGGTCAGTCACATGTGTCTTCTGGCAGGCAGGCCTTTGTTGACAGGAAACAGTCAAAATCAACATATCCTATTCAATTGCAAGAGCCTATTGTGTGGTCTCCAGGAGGCTCCCAGCCAGTCTGCCTTCTATCAATCAAGAGGTCATGTGAGATTCTAACTCCTGGTGTGAATCTCTGGAGGTGAGAGGGTTTCCCAGGCTTCAGGCCTCTGGGAACAGCAGGTGGCTAATTTTTAATTAAAATGCAGCCTTTGAAGTCAGCTGAGTCAAATCCCTTTGTCAGCAACTGCACTCAGTTCTCCTGTTAGAGTTTAGACCGCTAGCGCCGCCTTGAGGATTTTGTTGGTACTGCATGCAATTTTGGGATCTTTCTTGGATTAATGCATTCCAAACAGGAATGGTTCTTACATGGTAGTAAATCCTTGCTTAACATTGTTTTGATGGGGCTCCTTACAGTAAGATGGTTATGTGGAACCCCACAAAAGGGTTGAATCTTTAAAGTGGTCCAATGAGTCACGATTTCAGCAACTTTTTGACATCAGTAACAGTGGATTTTGTTAACAAAGATCTTTCTTTACACTGGTGGGTGGCAAGGTAGGTAACCATTTTGGTGTGCGCACAAACTGCATGGTTCTCCTGGATTCTGGCGCACTTGTGGGCTTTTTTGGCCATCTTGGACCTTCCAAGCCCACAGCACCAAATGTTGCAGCATGATAGCTCAAACGTGGGTCAGGACACCCAACAGGATGTGCCCACCCGCCTGCCCACCAGCCTGCCCTGCCCATGCCGACACCTGCGGCATGGATGAACTCGACTGAACCATCCAACACTAAATCAACACATCGTTAGAGATGCCATGACGACCTAGCCAACGGTCAGCACACCCGTGCACACTGGACACTCCCACACCAATCCACACGAAGAATGTATTCAGTGCTATGACGTAGGTGACGGACACACCCACTGACGCGCATCTTTATTATTTTTCACATAGGCTTTCCAAAATGCAGAAACGCAAGACGCACAATGAACTCATCTAAAATGCTTGCTCACGCCTCTCCTAAACCCATGCATTGCAATGAGAAATATAACGAAGACATGATACTGGGGATAAAGCAATATGATACCATAACCTAAAGCGCTGTGTATCAAACGTTTCCACCTATGCACCAGGCCCAAGTAGGCCGCAAGCAAGAGCTTCCATGAACATTGAATGAGCAAGAGTACAGTTGCTGACCCTGCAGAATGAGCCCGGCCAGAGCAGACAGTCAAGGGCACAATGTTGCAAACTCGCATGCCGCAAGCCGACGCCAAGGTCACACCTGCAAATTAAGCCAGGCACACAGTGGAAAATGCAATATTAATTGTGCAGAATTCTGCCTCAACCACGGTCTCGCCTCACGTGACCAAGCCGAACCTGACAGGGTGCCAGGCCCAGGAGGAGGGAGGCGCCTGGATCCCACGTTTCAAGACACAGTCAGATACAATTAAGCGACTCAATGGACATCTGCGGCGGGGGGAGTAGTCTGCCTTCCAGCATATGAATAAATCCTCACATTGTCTGCACATACCCATAGTGATACATTGTTGCAAATGACAGGTGCACCGCGAGCTGGGAACAGCGATGGTCCCAGACTGGGGGGCTCGCAAGTGGACCAATCAGAACATGGGGCTCTTATCACTGACGCCATTAACATTAGCCAATCCTCAGGGGTCTTCATGTAACAATTTTCATGTATCAAATTGAAGGGACAACCCAAGTATACCACCTGACTGACCCTCAACCACTAATAACGCTCTCTATACGTAAGCTATACTAACCCTACCAATCGAGGAGCCAATCCAGAGTGGCGATAGGTTTTTTGCTAACTTTCCCAGGTGACGCAAGTAGCACTTCATACTAAGGTAAAAAGGGCCTGCGAGCCCCACGATTGAGAAGAGAGTGTCAGGACGGACGCGTACGATCCTTGACCCATCCCTGCCGTTTTGTTTAATAAACAGCAGAATCACCTTGCTTCTTGCGTGTGTCTCATACTCATTTTTTGGGATATACGGGAGGAGTTGGGGCCTCCCTGCCCGGAGGTCCGCGGACGGCCCAGCCGACCCCGGGAGAATTTCCCCCCGACAAGTTGGAGGCACTGCTGAGATCTGTTTAAGGTCTGCTTTTATTTTATTTTTCCGAGTACTCCCGTTGCGAGGAGGCCCGGCGGCGCGGCCCCCTCTGCCGCTGCCCCCTTTTGAGGACTACAGGACCATCGCGGAACTGCGAGAAGACCGGACAGCGCAATCCGGATATTGGCCTTCGGGAGCCGGTTGAGAAGTATCCCGCCCGCGGTTGGCGAGTGTCCAGACGTGGTCCAGACGAGGGGAGGTAGTGAGCCGCTTGGAGGGGTGCACGCAGTCGAGCGGCCCCGCATCAAGAGAACTTGGTGAGTATGCCACGCACAACAAGCAATGTGAAATTGTGAGGGAGGGGGGAGGAATTGAATACGGGAGGCGGGAGGTGTTACACAGGTGCGCGGCAAAGGTTTGATAAATTAGTGTTGACGGTACAATGAATGGTAGCTGGACAAGTGCGAGAGCAGTCCGCTACATTACGGAAGAGAAGGGGGCAGAGCACGAAAACATCACGTGCGGCCGCTCGTAGACACTGATTGGCCTAGGTCGCAACCACGTGTAAGGGTGTGTGTGTGTGCGGTTTCCTACGATTTGGTAATTATTGATCAATGAGTAGATGAGGATCCCTATTGATCGAGCAGGAAACTCGATAGATAGATGACGTTTCCCTGTAGGCGGTAGCTAGCTGGTTGCCTTATACGGAAGATAATTGGCTCGTTAAGCCCTCCTGTCGAGGGGCGTATCACACGCGAGGCGACGCAGCGTGCGCAGTCCGATTATATTGTTGATTACCTTGTTCCAGGCGTGACAGGAAGACAGCTGTGGGGTTAACGGGGGGAGATTGCAAGCGTATTTTGAACTTTTAAAAACATATGAAGAACTTACCAGTAGTTTTGAAAGAGATCGGTGACGTCACCAGTAGGGCTTTCATAGGACACAAGGTTTTTTTCTTTCTGAGAGTGGTGGGGAAGAGAATTATGGTAAGGGAGTGGAAACGGAGGTAAACGGTAACGAGTTGATCGGGGGGAAGGTGAAAAAGGGGACGTGGCTGCGCACGGAGAACGCCAGCCACGGCAAGTGAAGAAAGGGGAGGAGGAGTAAGAGAAAGTGGGACGGCTGTATAAGAACGTCACAAGGGGCACGCAGCCGCAGGGGGCTACGTGCGCCTCGGCCGCAGGGGGCCGTAAAGGTGTTCGGTAAAGGAAGAAAAGAAAGAAAAGAATATACAAATGCTATATTTTACTATTTTTCCTTAGCGGACTATCGCAAGTCCCCAAACTTACGGGGCCAGGTAAAGATCTAAGGCTGTATAGTGTACACTGTTAGTAAGATAACCGCTACCAAATAGGGGAAGGATAACAAGTGAAGCGCTACTATGTCATACGGGGCAGGATCGGGAGGGTGGGGGAACACCCTCACTACCCCGCTACAGCACATATGTAAAACACTGTCACCCCAAAGGGAGAAACTGATCAAGTATAGCATAGAATGGACAAAGGGGACGGACAACAAAATGACAACACCATGGCCACCTAATGGCAGTTTCGATCCATGTACCCAACATTCACTATTAACCCATCTGCATAACACATACAAGGGGAAGAAGTTGATGCACCATGTGGAGGTGTTTAACTTATGGAGGATGTTCCAAGGGTCCCGACCAGGACCAAACGGAATGTTCATTATGGGGGAAACAACGGAAGAGGAGAAGATTAAGGAGGAAGGAGAGAATGGGGAAAAAGAGAGTGAAGGCACACAGAACACGGGGAACAGAGAAGAGGGAGGAGAAAAGAGTAACAACACAAACGAAAAGGAAATAAAAAAGGAACAGAGCGACGATATACCCCTAGCGAAGGTAGTGAAAAAGGAGGAAGGGGGGTTATATCCTTTAACAGAACTACGAGACATGGTTCAATTAAGGGCGGCTGAGGGGTACTCGAACCCGGCATACAGCCCTCCACCATATACAGCCACAGGTAGCCACACAAGAAGGGAGCAGAGTAGCGCGACGGGATCAGCTCGCATGAAAATGCCCGCAGGGGAAGGGGGGATTGGCGAAGAGCAGATCGCAGGAATAGGACAGGATGAGTGGGTAGCTGCGCAGGTATTATTAAAATTACAAGGTTCATTAACAGAAGAAGAGGAGGAGGTAGTAAGGAAAATGGACGAGGACAACACCAGGAAGAGTGAAAGGAAAGGAGAAGAGGGGAAAAGAAAGGGGGAAGAGCTGGTACGACAGAAGGAAGAGATTTTGGAAGAACGATTAGCAGAATTAAGGGATGAGCAGAATGCACTGATCAGGCAGCTCGAGAGAGAGGCAAGAGAGAGAGCACGGGAAAGGAAAGAAAGCAAGAATGAGTTGGACAAAATGAGGGAACGAACTGAGGAGCAAAAGAGAGAAGCAGAAAGGGTGAAGGCAGTAGCAGAAAGGGTATCCAGAGCAGCACTGCGTGACAAGAAAAGGGAGGAAGAAGAGAAAGAAAAGGAAATGGAAATATGGAGAAGGAGATTACTATCAGAAATGACAAGGAAATACGAAGAAGGGAGGATGACAGAGGGTATATTAGAGCGGGAAAGAGCGAGATGGGAAAGGAAGAAAGAAGAAGAAAGGATAATGGAAAAGATGAGTATTGAAGTAATGGAGGAATTGAAAAAGAAAAGAGGAAATTGGTAGAGAAATAGCGGAGAAAAATGAAGGGGAAAGAGAAGATAGGAGAGGGGGGAGTGAAGTAAGGAGGTATGTATACAGAGACACAGAAGTAGCAACAACATCAGCACAAAGGGGAGCAATTGGCAAAGAAGACAAGGGAGGAACGGATCTAATAGACTTAAAAACAGTAACGATTAGGGGGAAAAAGACAGATTGGGGGTTGCCATTAATGGAGGACTTTTGCAGTGAGGAAGGAGAAGGAATGGAGAAGGAAGGGAGAGACAGTGAAAGGGAAAGCTTAGATAAAGTATACATCACCCGGACAAATGGAGAATCACCATGGATCTGCAGGAGAAAGGAGGAACTGGAGGGAAGTGAGGCGGAAGAGCAAGGAATAGGGGAAAGGCAGACACGTGCAGCCACACCCTCACCATCCCGTCCCACATGCTCCACTACCTCACGCTCACTACGTGCAACATGCCCATCTAAACTTGCGCCCTTCCCCCACGAACTGACACCCTATGCAGGCAGGCTTAGAGACCTCCCTGGACGCAGGCAGGGAGAACGAATACACACGCCCACATTAAATAAAGGAAATGATAAAAGAAAGGGAAGAGATGGAGGAGAAACAGTTACGAGCGGGGGAAATATGGACCCCATTGACGATGTAGAAGACAGGGAAGAAGAGGAGGGGTGTACGGATTCGATTGTGTGGGACCCAAGGGGCCAACCAGGACACAACTTAATGCCACTTCTGGAGAGGGGAGGGGTTAGACCACAATACATCCCCTGGAAGCATGCAGACAAGGAAAATATAAAGTGCAGGCTCCCATCATTAAGTGGAGGTGCGGGAAAATGGATATATGAAATGGAAAAACACACCGCAGGACAGAAATTGGCAGTGGGGGATGTAAAGGGCCTTCTAATATCAATATTAGGGGATGCAGCAGATGACATCTGGAAGAGAGCAGGCTTCCCCGGGGTCACAATAACAAACACATCACACGATGGGGCACCAGTCGCAAACTGCAGACATGCATTATGGCAGGCGCTGAGGGTACAGTACCCAGACACATCAGACATAGGAGCAATTACCTCACGCAAGATGAGTGAGAACGAAGGTCCTGTTGATTATATCCAGGAAATTCAAGAGAAGTGGCGTATGGAAACTAGAGAACAATGGGACAAGACACCAGCAATATTCTATCATATACTAGTACAAGGGCTCCCAGAAGCAGTTCAGAAACAACTGAAGAAAGTAGTGGGGATGGAAGCAAAAGCATGGCCAGAAATACAACTGACGATAGTGCATCATTGTAGGACATGGCAAGAAAAAACGAAACAAAAGGAAGAGGATAGAAAAACGGAAGAGGCTAAATTAGTACAGAAAAAACTTACTAAATACACGATGGAAGGTGCACTAATAACTACACCTGCAACACTGACTCAAAGCCCCACACAAGTAGTGGCTGCACAAGATCCCTCCCAAATACAATCATCACAGACTGTAACACAACAGCTGCCGCCACTCCAACCATACACGACTAACATGGGAGGAGGATACTCAACGCCAGGAGCAGGGTATTATTATTACAACAGGGGAAGGGGAGGAATGATGAGGGGGAGAGGGTACGGATATAACACACAACAGCAGGGGGGAGGATTTAGAAATTTCTACCCCACCGGGCAACCAATATACCAGGACAACCCAGGAAGCTTTCCATGGCAGAACAGGGAACCACCGGTGTGTTGGATTTGTGGATTAGTAGGGCACATGTCACGCACGTGTAGAATGAGACCAGGCACACCATCATGGGGTGAACAGGGACAACAAGGGCCTACACAGGAACAGCAGGGCATCCAGCAACAGCAGGCATTGCAACAGGGAAATGGGCAGCAACAACTAGTAACACAACAGCCACAGACATATTCACTGCCACAACAACAGGTAGTGATAACACAACAACCCCAAGTACAGCAAGTATAGCAACCTGCCCAAATCCAAGACCATAACATAACCTCTACCAATACACAACTACAGAAGACACAACTGGGAAGGGTGACGGTCCTGGGACACAACCCTTACACAGGAAGTGGTCAATCATTATACCCTCAATAGGACAGCCCACAGACGGCCTTGGTGTGTCCCATCCTGCCGGTAACACCTAATAGTGCGGAGGAACCATGCATAGAGGTAACGATAGGTGACAAAAAATTATCATTCCTTGTTGACACCGGGGCGACCCGGTCTTGCATAAGGGAAGGTAAATTTAAGATGTCAGGTGAAGCCAGGAACACCCAAGGATTCTCTGGGGCTCGGGGGTTGGTTCCCTTTACTGATAACATTCCCTTATCAATAGGGGATTATGACATGTCAGTCCCGCTTTTATATTCTAGGGCCTCACCAGTAAACATACTGGGGAGAGACATAATGAGCAGGTTGAACATGACGATCTCCTTTACGGAGGACGGAATAATTTGCTCCACTTCAGGAATTAACATGCTCACTGCACGACAAATTATGCAAGCATACTGTGGACAGACAGTGATTAGGGCTGAGCCAGTAGATGGTGAACTGTTCCAGTACGGGACAGGCATGGCATTTGCATGGATGCCAAGAATAGAAGGAAAGATCTGGAGGAGGCCAGCAGCCTATTTGTTTAGACTAGAAACACCAGCCAATGAACCAGAAGGAAAGGTAATTTCAGTGAACATAGAGAGCATTATAGCAACTGCTGATTACATCGCAGTACATGCCCAAGACAGAGAAGGAAGAGCATGGAGGGCAGTGATAGCACTAGAAGAGGGATGTAGGCTCACCCAGGTGTCAGATGAGGAGCTCTTCTGAGAAGAAAAGGAAGAAGGTGAAATGGCGTTTATGATGAGTGTGGAAATATGGCTAAGAGTGACGTACAAACAAGTGGCACAGAAAATTTCAATGGCACTTGAAGCACCCACATCCACCCCAGTTCCCTTCTTTGAGGAGGATATGGCAAAGGTACCAACATCATTATGGACTACTAGTCCCTATGACGTGGGGTGCATAAAAAGTATAGGGGGAGTAAGAATAAAATAGAAAAAAGGTGCAATACTCCCCAGAGTGAAGCAGTACCCACTATCAAAAGAGGCAGATGAGGGCATATATGAAACAATAACGGCCCTTATAAATAATGGCATATTGGTACCATCAGAGTCACCATGTAACAGCTGTATACCCAGTGCGCAAAGCTAAAGGGGGGTCTTGGCGCTTCATACAGGACCTCAGGCCCTTGAACAACATAGTGGAAGCAGAATACCCCATAGCAGCAAACCTGGCCACAATATTGTGCGGCATTCCAGCAGAGGCATCACGATTTACAGTGATAGACCTCAAAAATGCCTTTTTCTCAATACCCCTGCACCCAGACTCACACAATCTGACAAGCTTCACGTACAGGAACACAACATGGAAACACACCAGATTGCCACAGGGGTACTGCGAGTCACCCTCAATTTTCAACAGAGTAATACAGATGGACTTGGGTAACATTGAAGTGGAAAGCACAGTGTTGCAGTATGCTGATGACATAATAATTTGCAGCACAAACGAAAGAAGATGCAGAGAGGACTCATTGAAGATGCTGACAATATTGGCTGAAAAGGGTTACAAGGTAGACAAGGAAAAGTTACAGTACTGTCAGGAACAGGTACTTTACATTGGTCAGCTCATATCCCAATACGGAAGAAAGATTGCACCACAAAGAGCACAGGCCATTTCAAAAACGCTGCTGCCCCAAACAGTGAGGGAACTGCAGCAGTTCCTGGGACTGTGCAACTACTGTAGAGCCTGGGTATTTGATTACAGCTCATACATAGGACCCCTACTTGAGGCGTTAAAAGAAGCTAACAAAGGGGAGAAAAAGTTGGGGTGGACAATGGAAATGAAAGAGGCCTTTGATGAACTGAAAGATGCGATATCAACTGCTCCGGTACTGGCCACCCCAGATTATGAACGACAATTTTTTATATTTTCACATTGCGACTCAGCAGTAATGAAAGCAGTGTTGGCTCAAAAAACAAGCATGGGTTACAAACCAGTAGCGTTTTACAGCGGCCACTTGGATCCTGTGATGTTAGGTCATTTCCCTTGCGAACAAGGTCTCGCTGCAGCTGCCTTTGCGGTAGAGAAAGCATCATCAATAACAATGGGGTGCCCAACCACACTATTTGTGGAACATGCACTATTTGCAATATTGAACAAGCCTAAGTCCACACTAACCACGCAGAGGGCGTCAGGTTATGAGATCATCTTATCTAGACCAGAACTATCAATTGTTAGATGCAGCATGGTTAACCCTGCAAGGTTTATAGCAGAAGTAATTGAGGAAGGAGACTATGCACACGATTGTACGCAGACTACCGAAATGTACTCATGTACTAGAAAAGTTGAAGAGAACACACTAGATGGAGGTGAGCTCTTGTTCATTGATGGGTCATCAACAATAGACCAAAGTGATGGGATAAGGAGAACTGGAGCAGCAGTGGTAAAAATGACAGAGGAACCGGTGTGTGTGGCGATGAAATGCGTACAATTACCACAGCATTACTCTGCTCAAGCAGCTGAATTGGTTGCACTGATCTTGGCATTGAAGGAAAGCTTTGACAAAAGATTGACTATATATTCTGACAGCGCATATGTCACGTCTACTGTCCACTCAGGATTGTCCAAATGGAGGAGAAGAGGGTTTAGGAGAGCTGACGGCACCCCAGTACAACATGCTCTCTTGTTAGCGGAACTAATTGAAGTAATAAATGACCCCCAAGAATTAGCTTTGGTCAAATGTACTGCACACAATAATGGAGAAGATCATATCTCAAAAGGGAATGCAGCAGCAGACGCACATGCGAAGTATGCTGCATATTTTGGCGAGATATGGAACCCCCCAGAGTTAGAGAGAGGGAGGGGGATAGCTAAGGAGATGTTGATAAGAGAGGGGTACACCCATCTCCCAGCCACACAGATAATGGAGCTACAAGCGGCTGCACCAATGGCAGAAAAGGAAATATGGGTAAAAAGAGGATGTACAATGTCACCAACTGACGCACTATGGCGCCAGGGTAACACTGGAAAGATGGTAATGCCATTGGCACTATTGAACACCGCCCTGAGCCAACTCCACCACCCAGCCCACACAGGGAAGGAAGTTATTGCAGCACGAATTAGGGAAGATTGGTTCTGTCCCGAGTTAAATTCCCATGTGACAAATTTTATCAGCAATTGTCTCACATGTCAACAATTCACGGCCGGTCACACGCTGAAGGTGATAAAAGGTACTATACCCCGGCCAGAGGGACCCTTCCTGCACATCCATATTGACTATGTTGATATGATCAACGTATGTCAAGGAAATAGGTATATGATTGTAGTAGTATGCCCATTCTCCAGGTGGATTGAGGCAGGACCCTGCTCACACCCAGATGCATTCAGAGCAGTTAAATTTCTAGTGAGGGAGGTTTTCCCCAGGTGGGGAGTGTGCGAGGTACTGCGGTCAGATAATGGCCCGCATTTCGCTAATGAAATGTTCCAGCACATCACATCCTTACTGAACATCAAGCATAAATTTGCATGTGCATATCACCCGCAGGCCAACGGTGTATGCGAACGCCTGAATGACCTACTGAAGGAGGCAATTGCAAAGGTACAGCAAACAACAAAGAAGAGTTGGTTGTATTGCCTTCCGCTAGCCCTATTTGAGCTAAGGAATAGACCAGGCTCCGATCACCACCTCACCCCTCACGAGGTGGTGACCGGACGTCAAATGCGCCTTCCTCTAACGCCAACATCAAGAGCATTCACAGATTATGAAAACACTGCAACTGTGGTGATGTGGTGATGAAATGTACCAATATGTGTCTTCTTTGATTACTAGTGTAGTGTTTGTGTCTCAACAGCTCGAGCGCACGCGGGGCGGGTCTAAGAGTGATCAACAAGAAGACGCGGATAAAGAATTGGAAAAGGGAAAACTGTGCGAAATTGCTAAAGGTGACCACGTACTACTCTGCAATTTCAACAGAAAGTGGAACAGCCCACGCTTCACTGGCCCCCACCTGGTAGAGGAAGTATCTACGAGAGCAGTAAAGTTACAGGACAAACGTGCTTGGAATCACCTACACGACGTAAAGATCTGCAAACTCCAGACCCGCCCTAGCGTCACCGACAGGGCCATTGGAAGAACAGCAACAGCGTCACCCACGGAGGAAGATACTTCTACCACAGCTGACGCCCTAAGTGTCTCCATACCCTACCACCCCCCAGATTCCCCAGAGACAACTACTGAAATAGAGAAGGGTAATTCCCATACCGCCCACCCCATGGTCACACGATCAAAGAGTAAAGAGACTTCCGCCAGTTGAGCTTTAAACCCTCTGCCTATCGACCTCCTACCCACTGCAGAGAATCACCCTAAGCCTGCAGACAGAACTCTCAAAAGGCCGCTGGTCTGACACTGAAGGACATTATCTTGCACATATACACATGTAAACACTTGAATGTTCTCTTTTTTCTTTCTCGCACATGCAGGTACCGCGTATTATTGTACTGCTAAGAAAACAGATAACTAACAAAGTTCATTGCCCAGGAGTAGATGCTACCCTCAGACGATAACTACCCTGAAGAGCTATCACACCAATTTGTCTATCACATAAAAAGGCCAAAGTACCTGAAAAGAAGGAGGATACGTGTCTACTACACAGCATTTCTCTTGGCCATAGAACAATCAATGACCCATCTTCACCAATACTTGCCTGTCCTAAGAGATAGATTGCTTAGATTGGCGTGGGAACAGCTCTTCGCCTGGGCACTGAACGACTACTTGATAGGGAGAGCTTGAAAACGACAACTAACACTAATAACAAGCATATTGAGAATTTTCAGGCGGGCAACTTTAACGTCGCAAGAATTAGCTGCCAGACTGCAGCAAGGTAAGAGCAAAATGCCGGTGAGACTAGCCTCTGTACTAAAGATGATAGGGATTTTGATGATCACCGGGGTCTTGGCTGCCTCTGTATGGCAGAAAAGTTATGCTATCAATATTTTGGCTGTACCCAAACCTAATATACCCCCACCCACGGCTGCAACAGGTGTTACGTCAGGTGGTACTAGCAAAATTCCACACAAGGGAAATAGAGTTAAACGCAGCACATACTCAGATAATAAAGGTATTGACAACTACATACAAGATTCAGCTCACGTCTCGAACAACATGTGGTACCAACACATGACCCAAATAGGTAAGCAGACAACAGAAGACAGCTGCTACGTTTGCTCATTGATCCCATACGCATGAGCGCTTCTCGAACTTTCGTTGCCACGGAAATAGATGAAAAGACAGCACGATGTATAGTATATTTGGCACTGTTCCAAACGAAAGGGAGATTTCAAGGGACGACGGTGCACCTGGTATGGAAAACGCAAGACACATATCCATACGAAAACAACTTCCTCAAGACTTATTTGAGTTACCACAAGACAAGTTTGCATGCTGAAGCATTCAGATACATGACAAGTGGCCCTGAAAAAGGAGAAACAAAGAAAGTAACACTACAATACCTACCATGTGATTGGTACGCCACTGAAGTTCCTGGTAAACAAGGATGTTGGGAGAGACCACTGATGATGATAACAGGGAAGGTGTACCTGGACAACAAATGGGACATAGGAGTGGTTGGCAGCAACATGGTAACGAGAGAGGATACTACAACTATTACTGAACACAACGACAGATGTCGGATGACTTGGGTCAAGTACGTACCCATGCTAACGTGGATAGAGAAGGATGAAGACCCAATAAGCATACTGCCGCTGTCTGCACCTAAGATATGCTACCAACATAGAGGAGAAGTGGACGTGGGATACAACACCAACTGTGCAAGCGTGATGGAGTTACCTGAGGGGGGAGCAGGAACAGCAGTATTAATGGACCATTACTGGTCCTGCGGAGACAAGGCATACCACACACTGCCCCCCTCTGTGGAATGGTATATGCACAATGGTACACGTTAATGTACCATCACTAGTGGTGCCCCAAAAACATGTGAACGTGGCGAACTTCCCTAAAATGGATGAAGGAAACAAGAGGAAAAAGAGATCTGTACAACCTCAGAAGGGGCCAGAGAACCAAAACAACAGCAACAACACTGTCCTGAATAGAAAGAAGAGACAAGGAGAACTTCTGACAGGAAATTACCTATGGGGAAGGTCGGAAACAGCACTCACTTCAATCCCACCAGAACAGAGACTATTCAGCAGAGCAGCAATGTTCTTCTCCTCAATAATACATCCGGGACTACAAGCTTACGCAAACGCAAAATGGCTCCAGATAACTAGAAGGGAACTAACGATGACAATTCTACAGTAAATGGATTCAATGCAATAAAAGAGGAACTGCGAGCAGTAAGGATGGTAGCACTACAGAACAGATATGTACTGGACCTCCTTACAGCAATGGAAGGAGGAGTTTGCGCAAAGATAGGACAATCATGCTGCACATTCATTCCTGCTAACGATGCTGACAATGGTACACTGACAGAAGCAGTATCACAACTGGCCCAGATGCACTCCAAAATGATGGATGAAAGTAAAGGTGTGAAAAAGGAGGACAGCTGGTTTTCGCTATTATGGTCATGGATGCCATCTTGGCTGTCGGACGGACTGAAGATTATAGTTGGATGCATAATTTTGGCTGGAGCTGCACTGATCATAATAAGATTTTGGAAGGCCCGGAAGGCACGCACCACAGACGAAGTGATCGAAATGGTTGGTATGCACCCCTTGATGCCGGCAGATGATGGCCAACACACAGGCACAATCATAAAAGAGAGAGAGAGAAATTGCGCAACCAGATCATCACCAACCACCTGGACCCACCATCTGTGAAGCTCGAAAACCCAAGAAACCCAAAGAGCTACATAGGGAAATGGGTATACTGCACACCTGGAGGAACTTGTGTATATATGTATTGGTCATTTGAAGACCATGTCAACCACTATGGACATTTGGGAGGAGTAACTAAAATATGGAGAGTGAGAGGAGATAAGGAAAAGGATATGTTTGTGGTCGACAAGTCGACCAGAGGGGGGACTGAAGTGGGAGAATGGAACAAAAGGCTCCCACCAATCCCCTCACACCCCTGGCCTAGAGGATCAAGGCCCAGGCACTCGCCACGAGAGGAGTTTGCCCATCTACCAGACGACCAAAAACCCTGGTACAGGAACATACGGATGTGCCCACCAGCCTGCCCTGCCCATGCCGACACCTGCGGCATGGATGAACTCGACTGAACCATCCAACACTAAATCAACACATCGTTAGAGATGCCATGACGACCTAGCCAACGGTCAGCACACCCGTGCAAACATGCACACTGGACACTCCCACACCAATCCACACGAAGAACATATTCAGTGCTATGACGTAGGTGACGGACACACCCACTGACGCGCATCTTTATTATTTTTCACATAGGCTTTTCAAAATGCAGAAACGCAAGACGCACAATGAACTCATCTAAAATGCTTGCTCACGCCTCTCCTAAACCCATGCATTGCAATGAGAAATATAACGAAGACATGATACTGGGGATAAAGCAATATGATACCATAACCTAAAGCGCTGTGTATCAAACGCTTCCACGTATGCACCAGGCCCAAGTAGGCCGCAAGCAAGAGCTTCCATGAACATTGAACGAGCAAGAGTACAATTGCTGACCCTGCAGAATGCGCCCGGCGAGAGCAGACAGTCAAGGGCACAATGTTGCAAACTCGCATGCCACAAGCCGAAGCCAAGGCCACACCTGCAAACTAAGCCAGGCACACAGTGGAAAATGCAATATTAATTGTGCAGAATTCTGCCTCAACCACGGTCTCGCCTCACGTGACCAAGCCGAACCTGACAGGATGCCAGGCCCAGGAGGAGGGAGGCGCCTGGATCCCACGTTTCAAGACACAGGCAGATACAATTAAGCGACTCAATGGACATCTGCGGCGGGGGGAGTAGTCTGCCTTCCAGCATATGAATAAATCCTCACATTGTCTGCACATACCCATAGTGATACATTGTTGCAAATGACAGGTGCACCGCGAGCTGGGAACAGCGATGGTCCCAGACTGGGGGGCTCGCGAGTGGACCAATCAGAACATGGGGCTCTTATCACTGACGCCATTAACATTAGCCAATCCTCAGGGGTCTTCATGTAACAATTTTCATGTATCAAATTGAAGGGACAACCCAAGTATACCACCTGACTGACCCTCAACCACTAATAACGCTCTCTATTCGTATGCTATACTAACCCTACCACTCAAGGAACCAATCCAGAGTGACGATAGGTTTTTTGCTAACTTTCCCAGGTGACGCAAGTAGCGCGTCATACTAAGGTAAAAAGGGCCTGCGAGCCCCACGATTGAGAAGAGAGTGTCAGGACGGATGCGTACGATCCTTGACCAATCCCTGCCGTTTTGTTTAATAAACAGCAGAATCACCTTGCTTCTTGCGTGTGTCTCATACTCATTTTTTGGGATATACGGGAGGAGTTGGGGCCTCCCCCGCCCAGAGGTCCGCGGACGCCCCAGCCGACCCCGGGAGAATTTCCCCCCCGACAGTAGGAGTCTCTCCTAAATGCAAAAAGATAATAAAGGTTTTGAAACATGTAACTCGTGTGTCAGTGTCATACTTGTGATACCAGGCCTCCCTTGCAATACGCATTTTGAACACTAATGAGATATCACCATAAATGATGTAATGGATTTTCTTAATGTGATTTAAAAATGTAACTGTTGAATTTTACTCCAATGTGTTTTTATGTATTTAATGTTTTGAATTGCGTTGTTGATCTGTTTTGATTTTCAGAATGCATTATGATTAATTTATTATGTCTTTTAGAGTTCTATATGTGGGAAACGTTTAGTTTGAAAACTATAATGCACAGTAAATATAAAAGTGGGAATATAATAGAGTTGCATCTCAAGTTGAAATATGGTGTGCAACTCTTATTGATTAATTTGTATAATCGAGAGCATCTGGCACGAGGGATAAGGATCTTTGCCATTTTGTATGAGAGCCTAGACTTGTGGAGGGATATACAAGTTGCACAATTTAAGAGTTGTAGTTGCTGGAGACTTAATTTTACAGTTTGAACCACTGGAGATCATGAGGGACATATGTGAGAATGGGGAAATGGCATGGGGGTGAGGCATTGGTGTCACCCAAACTCAGGGGGAATATTGGAATGCCAAGGAGGTGGCTAGTCTTTTAATAGCCTCTAGTATAAGGGCCTGCACTGGTAGAATACCAGGGGATACCCCAGCTTCTAATATTTTTGTAAGTGGTGTGGGCACCAATTTGATTGGACTATATATTAGTCAATTCAGGGTCATAGACATTCTTAAAGAATTGTGAAGTAATATCCAAATGAGAGAGTTACTATTATCCACTTGTACTAACAGTTGGCAGTACTATGTGTGAGGTACTGTAGGAAGGAGAAGAGGCGGCAAGCACAGTGCTTTCAATAGAGGGGTATGCAAGGCGAGCCATAAAATGGGTTAAGCTTGGTACAGGAAAAATTGCTCCCAGAAGTATATGGTAGTATATTACCCCTGTTGGACGATTTCTTCCTGAAAGAGCCTTGGGCAAACATGGATATTGTACTGGCCCATATTAAAATAACTGAAGAAGTAGGAGGGTTTTTTAAGCGAGTGCCAGATCAGTAGAGAAAGATTGCCTAAAACAAGACTCATGTTAAGATAGGGATTTTAGGGCTGCTAAATGTATATTGGTTAAAAGTGCTAAGGAGGTTGCCATAGGTGGTTAAGTGTTCAACGGGAGGCCAGGAAGAACTATACAAATGTAATCACGAGTACAAGGGAGGCCTCTGGAGAAGAGCTGTGGAATTGTCTGTTAGCTGCTATCATCAACAAAAAAACTCAACAATTCTGGAAACTGATGGTAGCAGGACGAATTACAGATCAAACATCTTTCGTTGGTTGTATTCCAGAACAAGTCTGGTATAATCGTTTTAAATATATGTACTGTGAGTACAGGTCCTTTATTGAATAGCAGCCATTAACATTAACTCAAGATCTTGGCTCCCCAGATACAGCCCCCTAAATCCTCAATGAAGAGGATGTAAGAATGGCTCTTATGAGCCAAAAAACTGGCATTTAACCAGGCCGGATAAAGTTCCCGTAGATTTGTATACATCAGAACCTTCCATTTGGACTCCATATCTCACCAAACTGTTTAATGCAGCCTAGAATCTAACACACCACTGCCTTCTTAGACTAGAACCAATATAGTATCTGTATATAAAAAAGGTGGAAGGGACCATCATTGTGATTACAGGCGAATTTGATTGCTTGATACCAGTGGGAAAACATTTGCTTGAGCAAATTTGGGGCATCTACAAGTTTGGATAGACGAGCAGAATGCAATTAGGCATTTGCAAGCTGGTTTCCAGTGCAGTACGAGTACGATTGACCAAAATCTACGTGTCCAATTACGGTGTAGCAAATTTGTTAAACAATGGAAGATGTTCTTACACCCAGTATTTATAGACTTAAACAGCCTTTGATAGGGTCCCAAGGTCCAGGCTATGCAAAGTCCTAATTAGTTAGAAAATACCCCCGTCACAATTAAGGGCCATTCAAGTTCTTCACTTAAACATTGAGGCAGTTGTTAGGTGGAATATAAATGGCAATACCACGAAAACGATAGCTATTCAGATGGGGGTACAACAAGGCTGAGTTCTCGCCGCCTACATTATTTTGTCTATTTATTAATGAGGCCATCAAAAAATTGTCAGGGTTCCCAACTGACTCCTCTTCTTCTTCTTCTTCTTCTTCTTCTTCTTCTTCTTCTTCTTCTTCTTAATTATCGGAGGCGTGGGCGGACCCACGCAGGCACTTCCCCATCCTATAGGATGATGTGCACCGTACCCACTAATTATTATTTAGCTCCATTTAAGCTCACAACTCCTCCCACCTCCCCGTCTGCCTCACAAAATCCAACATCACACTACTCCTCCTCCTGCCTCTCTCTCCATCACCTCCCAGTAAAGACCTCCCACTCAGCTCAGCCACACCCAACGCAGTCAACCGAACCCTCATCAATTCTCTCTCTGCAACATGTCTCTCACACCTAATCAAAAAATGTCCCACCGTTTCAGGACCCCACACACCGCACAGTCCCTTGATTCACGCTTCCCTATTCGAAATAGACAGTCATTCAGCCCCACATGACCTATCCTCAACCGATTCAGCATCACCTCCTCCCCCTCCTCCATTCTGAACTCCCTGCATCCACCTTCACTGACACTTTCCCACGAACACCGAACAGCCACCTGCCCTTCACCCCACTCACCCACCTCTCCTGCCACTCATCCAGGACCCGTCTCACCATCACAGCCTTCACCTCATCCACACTCAAAGGCAACCTCACATCAATCGCTCCCCTGCTCATACCCTCACCCGCCGCCAGATCCACCAACTCATTTCCCAAAATGCCACTGTTTCCCAACTGACTCTCTGACCCTGCCAGGTGACAAAATTCCAATCCTTTTTTCCCGCAGATGATGCGGTTCTCATGTCACTTACCCCTGAGGGGGCTCAAGCCACAGTTAACTGCATTTACAGAGTCCTGCATTGATATTGGGCTGTCAATGAACATTGGATAAACCAAGGCCATGAGCTGGCATTAAAAGGCAAGCCAATGAAGCAGGTGGTCACGTATGTCTACTTTGGATTGAGAGTCAAAGAGGACTGCAGGTGGACCCTTAAAATAGCTAAATCTAGTTTGACCCTGGCAAGATATAGAGGAGCCATAGCTAGGTGTACCTATGAGCATGGAAATGGGACAGTTAGAGTCTCCATGGAAGCATACAAGTTGCAGTCAAGGCAGGCAGCTTTGTATGGAGCTGAACAATGGGGGCATGTTAATTTTGGCAGCCTGGTAGTAACTGAAAACAAATGCATCAAAAACACACTGGTCCTGTCAATCTATGCCCCTAATCTTCCTGCTTATTTGTGCATTATTATAAGATAATTAAATTGTGTTAAACAAAAACAAAAACAAAAAAATGATGCGTCTAGACATACCTAGTCCTCTGAACACACATATCAGCCATTGAGTGACATTAAAAGAAACCTAAATTATTCATCAATACTGCTCAAATACTTAGCGCACAACTTAGCCGCCTGTGCTCCTTTGCTTCTCTAACCACGTGCGCTCCCTCGCATTGTAGGTCCCTGCATACAGTTCTCTCAGCCCTTCCCTCTTAGATCATTGTGTACTATTCTGACTGTCTCTTGCGCCACTGTTTTTCTGGCATTACTTTGCATTGCCGGCATTCTTCTTCTAGGTTCCTGTTGTGTTCTCTGCCTTGTTGACTGTATTGACTTTGTGGTTGCTCTCTACGGTTCTTGATATTGTGTTGTGATCCAAGGTTTGTGGCATCACATTGCTATTGCCTGCATTCCTCACTTCAAAGTTCGCTGCAGGCCTCTGTGTTTTGCTTTTGGTCCTGTATTGCATCTGCTTTATTTACTTCCAGGTTCCATGTTGTGCTTTGTGCTTTGCCTTGGTTCTGTACTACATCTGCATTCTCTACTTCTAGGTTCCCTTGTTCCTTGTTGTGCCCCCTTCCTTTAATCTCCCCCCTGTGCCTCCCCTCCTGTCTGCCCCCCCTGCATGACTTCCCCGTCCCCTGCCTGAGCTCCTCTCTCCCTACCCCCCTCTTTCCTCCCTGCACCCCCATGGTGCCCTCTGTCTGACCTATCTTTTCTAACTGCTTTTCTATTGACTATCCTATCCCTCTCACCAAGTCTGGCAGGAAGAAGCTCAAAAGGGACATCCTGGTCTCGAACCCGGCCCTCCCTATCGCTCATACCTATACCAGTGCTTCCTCCAGAAAGACCCTTACATAAATACTCTATTTTCCTCTGCAGGCCTATGGACCCCCATATGGTCTCTGTTCTCTCTCCTTTTTCCTCTTCTCCCATTAAAAGTGGCACCAGTGAGAGGCCCTCCTGGCCCCCTTCCACTGCTATAAGACCAACATTAATGTCTGTCGTTATATGGCACATTCTTGGTCCACAGGCCAATCTCCTACTCTTTGATAGACACTTCCCGCACCATAACAACTTCCTTTCTTCTCCTGCTATCCCTTCTCACCCCTCTCTGGCTTCTCAGCTGCCTCCTTCCTCTGCCATCTGCTTCCTCTGCCACCTCTTTGGCACCCCCTGCTGCTTCTCTGGCCACCCTGTTGCCTCCGTACTCTGCCACCCCTCTGACACTCTCTTCTCCTTCTCTGACTACCCTGCCTTCTCTTCCTTCCTCCTCTGACCATCCTCGGGCACCTCCAACATTTTCGCAGGGTGTACATCTGGCATGTACCCCTCTCTGGAAGTCCTTCAAATGTGTCAACCTGCTCCTTACCGCTGCTCTCAACTCTCGTTCAGCTGTCAAACACTCCTCTGATATCTGGCGTCTCCTGGAAAAGCTTGATTTGGATGTACTCGGCCTCACTGAGATTTGGTTCACGGGCAGCTCTGTCATGAGTTTCGACAATCTCCTTCCCAATGGCTAAAATATCCTCTCTGAACCCAGAATCAACCATCCCAGTGGGGGTGTAGCCTTGATTTACCCAGATTGGATCATTGCTTCTATCATTCCAATGCAGCACTACTCCTCCTTTGAATGCCTGGTCTGAAGGTTCTCTATCTCTCCTGGCCTCTCTCTCACTATGGCCACTATCTACAGGCCACCTCGCCAGGTCCCCCTCTTCTTCTCTGAGTGGGCTGACCTAAACTCCTCAATCTTTGCCTCTACCTCTCAACTTCTCCTCCTCAGAGACTTGAACATCCACCTGGATGCTACCAGCCCTTTTTCAGGACTCTTTCGCAACTTGATTCTCTCTCTCTCTCCATTCTTCCCTCTGGCCCGACTCACTCTGCAGGGCACACCCTGGATGTTCTGATCTCCTCAGACCTCCCCTTCTCACCACCATTCTCTCTTGGATTGATATCTCTCTCTCTCTCTCTCTCTCTCTCTCTCTCTCTCTCTCTCTCTCTCTCTCTCTCCCCCCCCGCCCGCAGGTCAATCTGACTCCAGCACTGCCGCCTACCCACTCGGCCATCCGACCTATGAAGCGTGTGTCAGTTGAGGCTTTTGCTGCTACTTTCTCTCCTCCTGCACCTTTGGCTGACTCGCACCCTCACACAGCCCTCTGTAACCTTCATCTCTCTATCTCTAACACTATGGATGTCCTTGCCTCTGTCATGGGGATCCTGAAGCCCAAATCCAAGTGCAACTATTGGTATGATTCTGACTCTCTATCCTCTCTAAGAAGAGAGCCTACATCCAAACCTGCATCTCTGCGACATCTAATAACTCGGCCGAACATTTCAAAATCTGCAGGGAGCTGGCCAATCTTGTTGCAGTCTCTACCTCTCCTGTTCCCTCCCAGGCTCTCTGCACGGCCTTGGCCTCTCATTTCACTACTAAAACTCGGGACATGCTGTCCACCCTCTCTTTCTCTAACCTCCTCTTCCTCCTCCTCTACCACTCCGGGCCCATCTGAGGCTGTCTCTCCTCCTCCTTTCTCCTACCATGTTCACCCCTGACAATGTTTCTAGACAAGTCTGATCTATGAAAATCTCGTCAAAGCAGGTTCTCCCCTGCTCATCTAGAACAATCAAGGACCACGTCGACACCCTTGCTCCAGCCTTGGCCGATTTCTGCAATCACTCCTTTGACACTGGAACTTTCCCCTTCTCCCTTAAGCACTCTCTTGTGCACCCCCTTCTAAAGAAGCCCTCTGCCGATCCTTCCTCTCTGGCTAACTATCGCCCGATCTCCATCACGCCTTTCCTGGGCAAACTCTTACAAAAGCTGCCCATCTCACAGCTTGATCTACTTACTGAATATGTTGGTTGCCTCCATGACCACCGGTCTGGCTTCAGTGTTGCCAGAAGCATGGAAACTGCTCTACTCAACACCTGTGACTACTGCCTCTCGGATCTGGAGTCCAATCTCCCTTCTGTCCTCATTCTCCTTGATCTAGCCTCTGCTTTTCACACAGTCAACCATGCCAACCTGCTCAATTGTCTCGGCAACAACCTTGGTATTAATGATCAGGCACTGGCCTCATTGACCTCCTTTCTCACCAACCAATCCTCTCAGGTCCAACTGGGATCTTTCCCCTCTTCTATCTCTCTCTCTACTTATGGTGTAACCCAGGGGTCTAACCTCTCTTCCAGGCTCTTCGAGCACTACCTGGCACCTCTTGCCCACTGCATTGCTACTTTCTGCTCCAATTTTCAATGTTATGTGGATGACACTCAGCGCTCTTTCAGGCTCTCCTCAGCCACCTCTGTTTCTTCTCTCATATCAGACTGTCGGGCCGCAATTCAGGAATTGTGTGCTGCCAATGATCTCTGAGTTAATGCCAGTAAGGCTGAGATCCTCCTCATCTCAACGCCGGCGCCCTCCTTTCCTCTCTCTAGCTGCCCACTGCGGGCCATCTTCCTGCTCCTTCTTGTGAGGCTAAGAACCTTGGTGTCAACTTCGACTCCACTCGCTCCTTCTCTCCTCACATCTCTGACGTCTCTAAGAAGTCAAACTGCACCTCCTCAGAGGTATTCTTCCTTTTCTCACTTTCCCCCAGAAGCTAGCTGTCTCCAGAGCTCTGGTCCTCTTTAGGCTGGACTATTGTCTTTCTAAATCTCCCTGCCTCTACTCTTCGACCTTTAAAACGTATCCAGAACAGGACTGTAAGACTTGTCCTTGACCTCAAGCCAAAGGATCGTATCTCGCCAGCACTGAAATCTCTTCACTGCCTCCCTGTGGCTGCAAGGATCAACTTCAAAACCCTCTGCATTATCCACAAGGATTTCTGGGGCTTATGACTGCTCTACCTCCAACTTTCTTTTCCAAAACATCTTCTTTCTCAAGCTCTCCGCTTATCAACCTCTAACTCTCTGAGGGTCATAGGTTTCTCCAAGTAGAGAGTTGGGGGCCGATCTATCTGCTCGGCTGGGGCCCATCTCTGGATCAGCCTCCCTGCCTCTCTCAAACTTGAGCAGAACCACCTCTGGTTCCGGAAGCAACTCAAGACCTTCCTTATCACTTCCGCTTACCCTCTTCCTCTCCACTGTTGATGCACCCAAGTGCCCCATGCACTGTTCACCTGGTCACCCTTTGAACCCAGGCACAGGCTTCTGCATGTCCAGTTGCCCTTGCACTGCCTCCGGGCTCCCCAGCACTTAAGGGTCTGTATCTTCAACCCTATAGTCCCTTCTCTCTGCACTTATGAGCCACTCGCTGGCTGTACTTGTGAGTTAACTGCACTTCCCCCTTCCCCTCCCCCTGCCACTTCTCCGCTTCCCTCTTCCCAGCACTTGCACGATCTGAATGACACAAGGCCTAGTAAGATTGTTATTTTGTCCTCCCTTTGTTTCCCCCTACTTGTCTTGTCGAGCCTAGAAACACTTGTACAGGCGCGTTATAAATGCCACATCATATCTTATCATGCATGTTTAATACTATCTCTTGTTTACAGTGGATTCTTCAGGACAGGCCCCCCCTTTACTCGCATGCACATTATGAAGCTCCTTGTTGCCGGCTTCTGGGCACTCCATAGCACACCATGTTTGAATCACATTTATATTTCATTTGGCAGTTTTAGCATTTTATTTCTCTACACGTGCAAATCTAATATATATCAAGTTAAACAAAAAGTAATGCTAAAGTAACATATCCCATTCACAATTAAGTACACTGGATACATATGTAATTGCAACATCACACCCAGTTCACCGAACCCCCAGTCACAAATATGGTACGGCAACACGAGCCCCTCTTTATCGTGGGGACCTTTCCTGACCATCCCAACATGCTAAACTCTCAAGAGGGATGTGCATGTGATTCAGTTGCAACCCAAACAGAAAAGAACAGTCAAAAATAAAGGGAATATCCAATGAAGTCTCTATCAAAAAGATATATACTTTAAACACACCATCTGAAATATTAACTAAATAGAAAAATAGTACACAAAACAAACCACTGAAGAAAGAACACTGACTATGCAAAGGATCGAACGATGCAACACTTGGGTTAATGAATCAGGGGTTAAAGGCAATAATAAAAACAATGTTTGCAAAAGATTATGTTCTTGTATTAAAAGGTATTAAAGTTGACCTAACACGTCTTTAGGGCTCAAAGGTGGACCAAGGAGGCACTTAGCAGTCAATAATACCTTTCCGCGGTTTGTTAAGGTGGTCAGGAAGGGTCTCCATGATTACAAGGGGTTCATGTTGTGCGTGCCAAATTAATGACTGGGGTTGCGGAAAACTGAGCATGATGTTGCAATTTCATATGTATCAAGTGTAGTTAATTATAAATGGGATATGTTACTTTTAGTGTTACCGTTTGTCCACAATTTATACATATTAGCTTGCACGCAAGCAGAAAGATAAAATGTTAAAACCACCAAATGAAACAATCACAATTCCCACATGCATGCTTTGACATGCAAGGAAAAGGAATGGGTGTAGAAAACAGGTAGTAAACATAAATGCACATTGATACAAATACATGGGGAATTCATTAATCTCTATATAATGGGTTTTTTATAAATTATTCAAAATATGGTAGTTGGGGCAAGTGGCAAAGTAAACTTTGACTTTTGAGAAATTGATTTTATGAGGTTTTAGAGGCCAGGGGATGGGTGAATAAGTAACTTCACAACCTTCGCGGTAAGCACAGCTGCAGAAAATGGCCATGAGTTTAGGGTTTGGGAGTGTGACAAAAGGGGTTTCGCTATTTGTCCTGGCTAGCAGTAAAATACAGGGTTTGTCAATGCCTGTGGCTAACATAATTGGAAACCAGGAGTTTCAATAGTATTTCCAGGTGTACTATGTGCAATAAAGAAGCGGTTATTTAGATTAGAATTCTTCAATGAAACCAGTGTCCTAGGGAATGAGATAGTATCGCTGACTCAAATAGAAATTATTTACCCAGCCTTCTTCATATTGCTTGAAATATTTACATGAACCATGTGCAATTAAAGATTAAGGTTGAAAGGGCCAAGGCCAGTTATTACTAGTAATTAATTATGTTTGCATACCAATGTTTAACTGAATGATGTAATGACCCACCATGAACGAATCCTCAGAAGAGGTGTGTTCTACACATGAGCTGAAGATGGTAGTTAAGATACGGGCTACCATGGAAAACATAGGAATTGGAGAAAGATGGGATTTCTTTGAAGATGGTTTGGTACAATCACAGGTGGGGGGTGGATTATAATAAAGTATCTGGGAGTTTTAACTGTGGCAAAAACATATATAAGATGTTACCTGATGTGGTTTGTTGGGACTTGGGTTACTTTGGTCCTACACCACAATCTAACTGCTCCCTGGATAATTGTACAATAAAGTTGCTTTATGTACAAACGTGCACTCGTTCTTCAGGTGGTGGGCCCGCTTTGGTTGAGGTGATTAAGGATTAAGGGGCCAGCCCTTACAATTTTGGCAAGCCAGCCAGGAGCTCAGGCTTTCCGAGACGTTGGGGGTTTTCTGTCCGCACCACTGAGCTGCAGCACCTCACTGAGGGGACCAGCCTTCCGTGCACAGTGAAAAAGAGGTCTTCGGACACCATATTGGTAGAAGGTCTGTCTGCTCCCTGGAGACGTGATGCCATGGCCCAGCTATGCAGGATGACTTGACAGAGCACCACAGGTTCACGTGAGTGCATGTTTGGGTTGTAAAGCAAGAGGGGAGATAGGGGTAAAAAGGGTTGTTTCTTTGATTTAAGGGGTTTGGTATGGGTAGACTTGGAGGGTGGCTGTGAAATGAGGTTGCAGGGTTTGAAAAAGTGTATGTTTTTGACAGAGTAATTGAACTGTTCCATTTTGTAAGTCCTGTGTATATATTTTGTACCTAGTTTATTATTTTAGAGGTGTGAGGTGGTATCCTACCCTGCACGCCCACTGTGTGGTTTGTCCTCATACCCATTAGTTTGCCTGTCTGGTTGGCTGGAGCCCTTACCTGAAGGTGGGGTGGCATTTTATGGTAAATCCAACCATAGATACCTTTCTGAAGTAGGGCTTGACATTTGTCTGTATTAGCCATGCAGGCGGAGCCCATGCATCGATTTTCTTGGTTAGTCGAAGTAGATCGAAGGGAAACTTCCTGTAGTCAATAAAAGACAGTTTTGTAGTAGAGAAGGCCGTACTAGTGATAAAGAGAATGAGAGCAGTGGTGATACAGTGGAAAACATTGCACCACTCCTATGCTCGAGTGGTGGGGATGTCTCGGTAATATTGGCCGGAAAGTGTTTTTGATAAAATGCTGCCTTTCGTGTAAGAGTGAGAAGTAGAACTGAAGTAAGCAACTGTGTGAGGTAATTCTGGTATAAACGAGTACAGTGAGTGATTTATTATTATAATTTTTTTATATACATAAGATTGCGCAACAAACAATCGAAGCCTGACACAGTTGGGATGTGTCATCATAACAGGTATAATAGCCAATCCCATAATGTTAGTAGCCCGTGGGTCAAGACAGAGAAGCCTTATTTAAAGCATTACGCTTTTAATCTTGCTCGAAATATTGGAAGCAAGGTAGATTTCCTTAAGTTCGGAGGGAAGCTGTTCCACAATCTGGGCACAAAGACAGAGAATCTACAGTCTCCACTGGAGACACATTTTGTCCTGGGGATAATGGGTAAGTGTTTTTCTTCCGACCTTAAGGCCCGAGTGGGATGGTATGGTTTCTACTTATCCCTCAGATAACTTGGTGATAGACCATTTATGGATTTGAATACCAAGCAACCGACCTTGAACTTTATGCAGTTTTACACTGCTAACCAGTGAAGAGAGCAGTGAAGGCCAGAGATTGGAGTGTATTTAGGTACTCCAAACACTAATCTGACCACTGCGTTTTGTGCCATTTTCAGGCGACAAATATGCTTGGCAGTGGCTCCAGCAAGGAGCCTACTGCAGTAATCCAACTTCGAGTTAACTAAGGCTCCCACCTCCAGGGCACGGTCATTCTCTGGTACATAAGGAAGGCTTGTCATAGCAGCCGAATATTATAGAATGCCGATTGGACTTTTGCTGATACTTGACCATCACAGCCCAAATGACTCTGCCATTGGGGGGAACGACTTAGAAACTGGGTATGGGTAAAATAGGGGTTCTTTGGTTGGACATTTTTTGTGCTGCAGGTTCGGCTCGACATTTTTTCTGTGAAATAATTTTTTTTAACTTGGAGTGGAGTATGGAAACTCCATTGAATCATTTGTGCCAAATGTTGCCCGTCTTTAAGGTGAACATTCTAAAATGCAACAGGGAGTGGTTGCAGGAAAGTAGGCTGGAGAATAATTATTCTTGGCCTGTCAAGGGACCTATGATGCAGGGATATTGGAGAACCTGTATACCCCTTTGATTACAAAGCACAAAGGCTCATTTTGGAATTATAGAGGATGTACGAAAAAGGCGAGAAGGGCCATAATGTTGAAATCATGGAGGGAGGGTCAAAAAAGGAGGGGGCCGGGATTCCTTCTACCCCGCCCCCATATGAGTGCTATCCTTTATCGTACACAGACGATGAGTTTGTACCACCATTTACCCCAGCGGCTACTCCATTGGTTGCAAGACGGACACAGGTAATGCCACCATCAGTTATGATTTTTTAAGAACAGGGATTTTGAGCAAAGTGGAAGGGTAACTCCTTCAATGGTTAGGGCTGCAGAGAAGTTGAAAAAAAGAGAACGTGAAGGGGATAACTCCCCTGATTGCTAGTTTAGCAGAGAGATTAACAGTGGAGGAGCAAGAAAAGGTGAGGCCGGCAGTCAGAAGAGCAGATGAAGTATTGAAAATGAGAGAAAAAGAAAGGTTAGGCCTTTTCCTGCTGGGATCGAGGATAGTCTGTGAAGAGTGGTAAAGACCCAAGAACAGGAAAAAATGAAGGAAGTACTGAGGCTAATGGAGGAAGAGCTAGTGCTGCTCTGGTATCAAAGAGTTGAAGAGCAGGAGAAAGTGAGAATCCAGATAAGGGATGTAGAAGAGGGAAGGTGGAGACATGGCAGGTTCTTGTTAGATTGGACAACTCGGTTATCAAAGCAGTTGAGGTGGATATGGAGAACAGGGATGTCGTCACAGATGCAGGGACTGAGCAGGGAGGATGGAAGATGGCACCCTATGGTAGTGCTGATTATGCTTCCAAGCCTGTGGAAGGGTCAGGGATATAGTAGCCAGAGTAGAAGATAAAGAGGGATGGGAATCAGATGTTGAGCAGGGAGAGCAGGGTTTAGTCACCATACGTCCCGCTCCAGTAGCAGCAATAGAAAGCACACCATGAAGCCATAGAATGTGCCAGGGTACCTGCATGGCTGTAGCAGGTAGTAGGGGAGAGATGTGGGAAGCTCCAGTACAAATGGGTGTAGCTCAGTTTCCGTTGCTCCAGGAGGGTCTAGGAAGGGCATATTGTCTCCTGTGGTCACAACCGAAATAACTTGATGAAGACACTCCCTTTGCTCACTGCAGGGACGGGGAAGTGGATTTATGCATTAAAGAAACACACTGCTGGTGTCATGTTGGCCTTAGAGGGTATAAAGAGCTTACTCACAATCCAAATGGGGGAGCGGTCAGACTAGCTTTGGAGGAGATCTGGGTATCCGGGAGTTCAATTGGATACAAATACCCACGATGGAGCAGCTTTTAATAATCTTAGGGCAGAGGTATGGGGGGCCTTGCAGATTATGTACCCAGATACGCCTGATATCAATTCGATGCTAGCTGAAATTGGATGTGGATCCTGCCGAACACATGCAGTTAATTCAGGATATGTGGAGGGAGGAAACAGGAGAGGCATGGGACAAGAATGTGGCAGTTTGGTACCACATGCTAAAGAAGGGACTTCCCAAAGATGTCCAGCACAATTTAGATAAAGTGGTAGGGATGGAGGCCAAGAGTTGGTCAGAGATCCAAGCACATATTGAGCATTTTTGCAAAAGACGACAACAAAAGGAGCAGGAAAGTCTAGAGCAGGCACAAAAAGCAGAGGCTAAGCTTGTTCAAAAGAAATTGGCAAAGATTTTGTCTAGAAAGGGCAGTAATTACGAATTCTATGGGGGGACAGCAAGGGGCAATCGGGACAACATGGACACAGTGAACCAGGTATGAAACAGGGGTGGATGGATGGGTATTCCACCGGTCCAAGGCCGAGGATAGAGTTTCTGTGGGGCAGGGGAGGATTTCCAAAGGGAGGTGGGTCATTTGGCGGGTTTGGAGCAATGGGTCCTAGGTTTAATGGGCCGGTGGGATTCAGTGTTGGTCGTATGGAAGGTTGGAACACGTGTCATGAGATTTTTGTGAGCGACTGCAGTATTTTAATATGGGAGGACAATAGATGCAAGCTCCGATCCTGCCACATGCCCTGGGCTCTGTGCAAACGCAGCAGGCACGGGTTGAACAGAAGCCAGCGACTGGGTCTGCACAGACCTTTGGGTTCCCAATGACCATACCAGGACAAGCATCAGTGCAAACGTGGGATAGGAATCCTTTACCGCAAGGAACGGTTACTCACTATACAGGAGGAAAGTGGAGGGAATCCTTTTTCTCTTCACAGGGTGCTAATATGTACCAGGAGGAGGACACCCCACAGGAGTAGCTGATGTGTCCAGTTCTGTGTGTTACCATTGAATCAGAAGAGGAACGCCGGATAGGCATGCAGGTAGGTGAATGAACGTTCTCATTTATGGTCAACACAGTGGCTACAATGGACACACAGAGATTCTCTGGGGCTATCCCGTCGGTTACTCATACTGAAGATCTTCATATTAAGGTACTCAAAATGTATCTGCCTCTTTATTTTACTGTATGGAGACACCCCAGCAAATTGTTTCAGAAGGGATATCCCAAGTAAGCTACAGATGTTGATTGCTTTCAATGAGTAAGGTATTGTATGCTCGACTCCACGGTTGTATCCGGTAAGGGAAGCAGCGCATTTTCAGGCCTATAGGCTTCTCACTTCATCTCTAAAACTCAGGACATCTTGTCCACCCTCTCTGCCTCTCATGTTTCTCCATTCAGTCTCCCCTCTTCCTCTGGCCCCCCCTGTGGCCAACCCCCCCCCTCCCTTCTCTGCTTTTCCTCTATTCTCCCCTGATGAGGTCTCGAGACAAGTCCGATCTGAGACAGGAGGTGACGGGGAAGGTAGTAAAGCCTGTAGAGCCGTTTCTACCCGTCACATACTTCTCAACAGAAAATCTCTGCAGAGCTACAGGAGGACTTGTTTATCCTGTAGAGGAGCAGGTGGCTACGTCATCCCTATATCCTGCCCGCTTACCTCATCATACTGGAACAGCAGGAGAAGAGCCTTATGTGGGACACCAGGTATCATCCCTATACCACACAGTGTATGAGAGACGATATGTACTCAGACAACTGTATCGATTGTACCCTCACACTGAAAGGGTAGAAGGATGTCGGCATAGACCATTGGATATCCTAGAGCTATAACTGAAATAAGAAGAGGGCAGAGTGACGTCACGAAGGAACGATACTGAGACATACTGAAACGATATCAAAATATTTAACAAAGAGGTAACTGAAGTAACAAGAGAAACATGTAATCAAATACAAAGAAATCATATATGCAAAGAAGATAAAGTAACCTGCTGACTAATAAGTGCAGATACGCAGAAATGCATGGTCGACAAGACATATAGAATCTTGCTGCAGAGGAAAACATAATGTGGCTAGAGCGGCCATGATGGAAAGATGGACGCTGGACTCATATTAAAACCAATCAAGCTACCTTGGAGATAGATCATGTCTGCAGAGCCAGGGACGCTGGAAAAACAACTTCATGTGAGGAATAAAGAGGAGTCTGTTGGCCTGGGAAACAGGATGCTACTTCAAGGAATAATTGCAAGGCATGAGGGGAGTCAAAAGGATAAGCTATTTACGTAAGACATTTCTCTTAGATTAAGCAAAGAGGAAAACATCTGCAAGAGCCAAGTATTGAACAATTAAAGGTGAGGAAAGCCTATGCAAGGTTAAGTGATCAAGTCTCTAGAGGGCGAGAGGAGTAATGACACCCAGTACAATGAATCAAATAGCAATAAATAGCAGGTCAATATGGACAAATTTGTAGTCTCCTCACATGTGATTCAGAAGTCGAAAACAAGGGCTTTTCATTAAGCCATAGACAAAGATACTGGTGCACCTACACTCCCTTAAAAATCCCAGAAAAGAGAACAGACTGCAAGGTCAACTACAAAGGAGAAACCTTGACTTAGGGCCGGACCAATGAGAGATGATGGACTAATTGGGAAAGTGGGGAGTAGTCCAACGTTCCACTCGGCACCTTGGGTCCATTTTGCTTCTGTGCTGCTAACGAGCCGAAAGTCCAAGGTTGGGAAGGCATGCCAACCAATGAGAGGGTCTATGTAGCAACATGCTATACAATGTTGCAAAGAGCAACCAATTGCCATTTTTCAGCTATAATCAGTATTATACATATTTAGAGGTAGTTCGAGGCGTGCCTAACAGATAAGGGGCAGCCAATGATGTTATTAACACTCAAACATACTATCGGTATGTATGTTCCCTTAACCAATCCCTCTCTTCAATAGGTTTTACAGTTTGCTATGTAGGATGACCTTTGTATGATCAAGTTTAGGTCTGAGTGTGTGGACTACAGCTTGTTCGCCAGATTACCCTACTTTGCCATATTCTATGAGTTAGTCCGGTTATTTGGGTCTGAGATCATTATTGGTAATTCCATCTAGCACATGAGACGGTGCTAGAACACATTTTGGTAGTGGTGTGGATGGTTCTGGTCTAATCGACCTAGGCCCAGACCTAGATTCTCGGACTCTCGATTTCTTTCGCCATTAGACAGAAGACCATGGAACTTACGGTGGCGATCGGCACACAAAAACACACGTGTGAGAAGAATCGTTTGGCAGGTGCCCCTTTGACGAAATTCCTGTCTGGTCCCTGCAGTTGCCCCGTGGACTGAAGGCGAACTGGTCAGTTGGGGAAGAGCCGATGCCGAGGGACTCGACCTGAGCCACCGATGTAAGTAGAACATCGAAGGTGGCAAACATAGGGGGATGGACTGTATTGTAAATATATGTATAGAAGTAACTGGATTTTTAGGGATTAGAAAGAAGAGAAATAGTTACCCGATCTTCCCGTTTCCAAGAGGGGCAGAAGGCTACGCACTAAAGACCTGCAAGTGGGGGTATTAAGGATTCCTGATACAAAGCCAAAAAGAAGAGTGCATATCAAACTCCAAAATGGGCCAAAAAGTGAGATGAGATATATTACTAGAGATAGAAAAGGGAGGCGTAGGCAGAAAATTCAAATGTTCACATGTTTATGGGGTTATAAATATTTCAGTATAAAACCTTTATTGTGTCTAGATTAGGAGATATAAAACAATAGTAAAAAGTTAAGGTGATCATCAGATGTTTTAATCAAGAGATTGACGTCAATCAGGAGGGTAGAAATAAAAGAAGAAGAATAAATAAATAAAGAAGAGATTTGTAAAACATCAATAATAAAATAACAAGATGGTTAAAATTGATAGAAAGTGTAAACGAAGAGGAACAAAAAATCATCATCGCATACATTTTTAAAGTGGTAAAAAAATGTTTTTTTTTGTAATATGCGGTGATTGATGGTGCCTGCACAAATTAATCAGTGTGATATACTTGATAAAAGAAATAAAAGAATAAAAGATCTGCTAAGTATTGACAGTCGAGACGGACTTGTCATAATAGGGGACACTCCTCTTTTACATCTATGCAAGACACTGCCGAGAGATATGTCCAAGATAAGGCAGTATTACACGGAGTGGGTTAGAGGCACGACTAATAAATCACTCATGGTGTGGCCTCAAAAGGGTTTGTTGTCAAAGGGTACTGCGATATATGACAACATTTGCATGCTACAAATAAGGGGAAGACGTTACAGAAAAGAATGGCCGTTTTAGAGTTGTGGAAGATGTATCAGAGCAAGAAAGAAAATCCGCCTGAGAAAGAGTGGATGCTTAATCAGCATAAAGAGGAGGATATAGCATCTTCTGAGGAGCAAAGTGAACAGTGTGATGAGAAAAAGGAAAGACAGGGCAGGCAGATGGAGCTAGAGGAAGAAGCAAGGAGACAAAGAAAAGTGAAAGACAAAGCTAAGGGAGTAACAATAGTACAGAATGAACGGACAAATATTACTCAAGCTAGATGATAAGAGCATTGATGGAGTTTGAGAAAAAGAAAGAAGAGCAGGAAAAGAAAGAAAAAGAACACAAGAGCATAGAAAGAAGAGAACCAAAAAGAGAGGAAGCAAAAGGAAGAACATACGAGGCAAGGCAAGTGAAGGAGAGACTAAAAGAGAAGAAACGAGAGGAGATAGAAAAACAAAGATTGAAAGTATGTAGGTTGCAAAGAAGGCAAGAGGAAGAAGAGTTGAGAGGGATGAGAAGAATGGAACAAGAGATTAACAGAAGTAGGGGACTAAATGATGACGAGATAGATTATTTAATAGAAGCATTGTGCTGATTGAAGCCTGAAAACCATCTTTTAGATCTGCATATAGATTATGTAGATATGCTGCAGATGTGCAATGGCTATAGGTATATCGTGGTTGTGGTATGTCCCTTTTCCAGATGGAGAGAGGCAGGTCCATGTACGCACCCCAATGCCACATGCACTGCCAGGTTCCCTGTGGCATTGGGTGTTTCCAAGATGGGGTGTGTGCGAAGTCTTGTGGTCTGACAATGGACCGCATTTTGTATATGAACCATTTGAACAGGTCACTCGTTTATTAGGGATAAAACACAAGTTCTCTTTTGCCGTTCACGCACAGGCGAATGGGATTTGTGAAGTTTAAAAGGACTACTTAAATAGAGGATTGCTAAGATTAAAATCACTTTGAAGAATGGGTGGTTACACTGCCTACCCCTTGCCCTATATGCCCTGCGAAATCAGTCTGGTTTAGATAACCACTTAACTCATGAGTTGGTGACTGGACGCCAAATGGGAACCCCTCTTGCTCCTCCAACTAGGTAAGAAACTGATGCCCACAGTATAGCGAAGACATTAGGTGATGAGAAGCATGATTATTTGGCAACTATGACCGCTAGTTTGTCTTATTTCTCAACAGATCCAGAACTGGAGAGAGGGGTTCAAAGAGGATTGAGGACAGCCAGCTAACTGATCCAGATAGCCTCTTAAGACAACCTAGTTTATGTCCAGGGGACCAGGTGCTGGTGCGTAAATTTGTCCGCACCTGAAATAAACCCTGTTTCGAGGGACCCTATGAGGTGGAAGCAGTTATTCCCACAGCTGTTAAGGTACAAGGAAGCCTGGCTGCATCTGCACAACATCAAACCAAACAAGTGAGAAACTTCAACCCCCCTCCTGCATCTTCTGGCCGTGAAGCAAGAGAAGAAGTTCAGCGTATGCAGAGAAGATCAGAAACCAAGAGCAAATAAAAAGTGTCTATGGAATAACAAAACCCTTTTGAAATTAGAAATGGACATTTCTTAAATCTAATAAGGAATGAATGGAGTTACACCATCCTGGAACTTTTTTTTACATAGGAACAAGGAACAATGTGTTGATATACCAGAGCCAAAGGAAAAGGAGCACACTGCCTCTCCTATGCTACCTATCGTAATAACATTGCACACATTCTTGTATGCTGTTTTTCCATACATATTCCAGTGTCACCCAGCCCTGATAAGACATGTAAACATTGTAACATTTCTCAGCAATCCCAAAAATAATCATATTTTCAGAATCACACTGGCAATTATTTTACAGTTGATATAGAAATAAGTATGATTTATAAAACATTACAAAATGACATTGCATTAAAAACAATATGGGAAGGTTCCAAAATATCAGAAATTTGCCATCAAGAAAATCGATGAGTTTTTCTGAAATAGTAATTGTGATGTCATTTTGTATTATGATTTGTCTATTCTTTCTTATAATAATGGCATTTAGACATATAATGTTTAGAAATGCAGATACAGTGGGTGAGAATGAAAACATTTTTATGATCCCCAATAAAAGCACGAGCAGCATCTTTCCTGATTTTACTAAACAAATTGTTGACTTAAAAGAGATGCTGGGGAGGATCATGAAGATATAAATACATATCTTGATAATTCGGCTCATTTACAGAATAACTTATGGTACCAGCACATGAAGGAGGAGGGAGAGAGAATGTCAGATGAAAGCTGCTACATATGTCCATATCAGCAGAGCAGCCTTCGATCCAGCACAGAGCTCAACACCATCCCCACGAGGCTCTGGAGGAGTCTCTCACTGACGCCAAGCAAGGTGAGCCCTGTTGCATTTTATGGGCCATTTCAGCACCCCCAGATGTACCGTTGCATCAGGCACTCATAAATATCATGATTGACCCATTTTTCCAGCATTGAGGGAAACCGCTCACTGCAGCCCCCTATGTGTGCTCATTGTGCTGCTGTGTGCTATTTTTCACCCTAGCACGCCGTGCTTGCATTGTTAAAATCTATCTGTGCCTCTTTCCATCATGGCCGCTGCCAAAGCCTCAGGCACTGGAGTTCCTGTCCTTCACCTGCAGCCCCTGCTGTGATTGGCCAAACTCTTCTTAGGCCCAATCAGGAGCCGGTAGAAGAAAGCTGGCCCTGACACAAAGGCCCACCATCTAAGGCCCCTGTCGGAGCTTGTCTGAAGCTGGAGGGAGCCCCTCTCCCTACAGCCCCCCGCCATCTCTCCCACCTGCTCTTGCATGGATGTGGTGGTCGGGATGTCCACGTTCATAATTCCAGATTCAAATCGCTCTGGTAAGCAATCCTTGGACCTCCCTAGTCTCCTTCCTTATTGACAGTTTATCTGATCTAATTTGCTGCCTGATTGCTTCTGCTACCTGCCCTATCTGTATCTCATCTCCCGTCACTCCATCTGCACCATGCATCTGGATGTGCACCACCTTTCTGTCTGTTACGGCACTCTAAATGCCCTACTTCATGAATGAACTACAATATGCATAACCCGTGACAAAATCCATCTTGACTTGCTCGATGGGGCCACTGTTCTCTTCCGCAACCTTTGCAACATTCTTTCCCTCTCCATCCTTCCTACAGGCTCAACCCACTCAGCCAGACACACGCTTGATGCTATCTCAACAGGCCTCCCTCTCTCTAGCCCTCTCATTACCCCTCCCTCCTGGTCTGACCACTATCTCCTCTCTTCTCATCTTGACCTTCCCTGTCCCCTGATGCCTCTACCAGCAGTGCTAGTCTCCTCTGATGAAGCGTTTGTCAGTAGCTGCATTTGCCTCTTCCTTCATCCCCCCCTCCCTTATTGGACTCTCATTCTGACTCTGTTCTTGCTAACCTCCACCTCTCTATCTCCAATACCCTGAACATCCTTGCCCCTGTCATGAGGATCTGCATGAAGCCTGCCTCCAAATGCAACTCTTGGCATGACTCTGACCTGGCCGCTTTGAAATGCAAGTGCAAAGCTACAGAGCGGAAGTGGGTGGCATCTAGCTCATCCTCTGACAAACCAGCCTGCTCTCTACTTCAAAGGCAATACCACCTCTCCATCTGCTCCAAGAAGAGGACTCCTGTCCAAGCCTGTATCTCTGCAGCCACCAACAACATGGCTGAACTCTTTGAAATCTGCAAGGAACTTGCCAATCCTACAGCAGTCTCCTCTTCCCCTCCCCCTCCCAGGTCCTCTGCTCTGCACTGGCCACCCACATCTCTTCCAAAACTATGGACATCCTGTCCTCTCTATATTCTGCTCCCCCTCCCCATGCCGTCACCCCCTCTCTCGACTCCCTTGGCGCCCCCTCCCCCATACTCTCCTCTTTCTCTCCCATTGCACCATATGAGATCTCTAGAAACATCTGCTCTATGTAAGTCTCCTCTAAATAGGTACTCCCCTGCTCCTCCAGAACCATCAAGGACAATATTAACTCTCTCGCTCCAGCCTTGGCTGACCGCTGCAACCACTCATTTGCCACTGGCTCCTTACCCCCAACCCCTCAAGCCCTCTCTTGTGCACCCTCTACTAACAAACCTGTCTGCTGGCCCTTCTTGCCTGGCTAACTATCACCCTATCTCCATCACCCCCTTTCTTGGGCAAACTCATGGAGAAACTGGTTAGTGTCTGGGGGATAGCTCAGGGGCAAAGTGCTCGCCTTGGAAGCAAAAAGACATGGAGCAACACAGGTTCAATCCCCAGGCCCGCGCTTGGATACCTCTTGGTATTAGGCGCATTATAAATAACCTATCATATCATATATCATATCCCAAAACTGACCGTTAACACTGAAAAGGCTGTCTACCTCCACGATCACCAGTCCGGTTTTAGGGCTACCAGAGGACCGGAAACTGCTCTTTTGAACACACATGAAGACCTATTCTCCAGCCTGTATTGTAGCTCCCCCTCTGTTCTGATCCTCCTCTACCTCTCTTCTGCCTTTGACACGGTCAACCACTCCATCTTCATGAACCTTCTCCGTGACACCCTATGCATCAAGACAGGGCACTGGCATCGCTTACTGCCTTCCTTCTAAAAGACCCTCCCAAGAGCAAATGGGTCCTTTTCTCTTCTCACCACACTCTTTAACCTGTGTCGTCCCCCAGAGCTACATTCTATAGCCATGGCTCTTCAACGTCTACCTGGCCTCTCTGGCCTACCTAATGTCCACTTTCTCAACTCATTAACAGTGTTATAAAGATGACGCAGTTTTCCTTCACGTGGCCATCTTCTACCTCCTCCTCCCTCATACCAGACTGCCTGATTGCTATTCAGCCATGGTGCTCTGCCAATGACCTCTGCCTTAATGCCAGTAAGACAAAGATCTTTCTCATTGGGGCGCCTGCTCCCTGTCCCCCCCCTCTCTCTCTCTGTTCAGACTCCTTCAGTCCCATGCCCTCACCCACCTGTGAGGCAAAAAACCTTGGGATCATCTTAGACTTCTCTCTCTCTTTCTCTCCACACATCGCAGGCCTTGCCAAGAAGTCCAACTTTCAGCTCCACCTTCTCAGGGGCATTCTATTTTTCCTCACCTTTCCCCAGAAGCTCAATGTCTCCAGAGCCCTGGTTCTTTCTAAGTTTGGCTACTGCTACAGCCTCTTCCTCAATCTGACTCTTTCCTCCCTTCATCCCCTCCAAGTAATCCAGAACACGACAGCAAGATTTATCCTTGGCCTCAAGCCCAGGGACTGCATCTCTCCTGCCCTAAAATCTCTCCACTGGCTCCCGATGACTGCAAGTATCAATCTAAAGACCCTCTGGATCATCCACAAGGCCGTATGGGGCCTGGGACTGCTTTACATTCAACATTCCCTGCCTAAATACCTCCAGACCAGAGTCCTTCAGTCCTCCGGCTCCAACTCTCTGCTGGTCAAACATTTCTCCAAGTGGAGAGTGGGGGGTAGATCCCTGTTTGCGGCAAGCTCCTCCCTCTGGAATGGCCTCCCTTTCCCACTCTGGCGTGAGCCAGATCTTCTAATGTTCCAGCAACTTCTCAAGACTTTCCTTTTCTACTCTTCCTTCCCGCTCCCCATCCTGTGCTAACTCTCCCTCTGCCGCTACAACTGGAGACTTGTCCCTTCAGAGTCATACAGCGGCCAGACCATTCTCCCACCAGTCCCTCCTACATGCTCTACTAGCACTTTCCCTCAGGCTCCCTTTACCGGAATAACCCAATTTAGTCCACCCTGCCCACTGCACTAATCCTCCCTTTCCACCTTTTTCCCCCATGGCACTTGCCTTCTTGGCCCCCCTAGCACTTCCTGCCCCCCTCCCTGGGTGTGTCCCACTCCTGCACTTCTATCTCTACCCCTTTACCCCCTGCACTTACCACCCTCTCAAGCATTTGCAGTATCCAGTAATAACGTCGCTGAGATTATCCCGCGGTACAAAATGCTGATGTCTTTTTTTTTTTACATGCACTTTTTTCACATATATATATGTGGGGGTGGTTAATGGTAAGTATGTATATTATGGTGAGTGTTGGGGAGGTTGCGGGGGTCTCCCCCTGCATATATATGTGAAATATTTTTTTTTTTTAATGAAAACAATCCAGCATTTCTTACCGCTGGATTTAGTATGGCAACTTTATTACATGGAACCACATCTGCACTGTAGGATTGTCACAAGGCCAATATTACCATCTTTTGTTTTGTTGTTAATTCCTTTCTACCTCCCCCCACATCTTGTCTTGTGCTGCACGGAAACACTTGTATATAGGCGCCATATAAATGTCCAATAAATAAATAAATGTTCGCTCATCCTCTATGCCATAAATGCAGCAAGAACATTTATTGCAAAAGAAATGCCTGCAAATGATGCGAAGTGCCTTAGTCCTCTAGCAGCGTTCACAACCAGAGGATAATTTGAAGGAAAATAGGCAACCCTACGATAGCGATCAAGGTGAACATTTCTATATGAATATACTTATGTGAAAACACAAAGGATGTAAAAAGGGCTGGGTTGGAAAAGCAAAAAACATATGTATCCACCCCAGATTGGCGAACGAATAAAGTTTGTCGAAATGAGGAGGATGGAATGTTCAAACGTAGTGGAAAGGTCAGGAGCATCAGGATGTTGGGAGAGACCTCAGCTATTGGTGTATGGACGAGTTTCCACCAGTACAGGATGGGAAGAAGGAATGATATCCTGCCCTACACACTTATTGAAGAAGGAACCAGTAAGCGTAGTGAAAATGGTACATGACATGCCTTTAGAGTCATGGGGCAAGTATTCTAAGCTACTAACATGGGTTGACAATGAAGCGGGACCAGTATCTATAATAACACTAGAAAATGTGACATCATGCTTCAGGAATGAAGGCCTGGTTCTGGTTGGAGAAGATGAAGGATGTGAGCAGGTTCTTGAAGTATCAGAAATGAATGAAGGAACTACTGTGCTGATAGATCGACATTGGGCCTGTGGATCCAGAGTTTACATGCAGCTGCCCAAAAATTGGGGAAGGGTATGCTTCACTGCAGTCATACATGTTCCTGCATTAGTGATTCCCAAAGGTGACCCCCATATTTAGGAATTTACAAAAATGAATGAACACCAGAGGAAGAAGAGGTCCCTCAACCTCTGCCGGCTGAAAAGGGAGAACTATTTCTCATCAAAGTTCATAGAAGCCTATAACGATATAGCAGATGAGCATAAATTATTCAGCAAAATGGCAATGATAATGACCTCTATATTTATGCCAAGACTTCTGACTGCAGTGAATGTCAAGTGGCTGCAGATTACCAGATGGGAGCAGTTAAATAAAAAATAATAATAATACTTCTAATATCCTTTGAGTCTAGCAAATAATGAAGTACCAGGACAGAGTGCTATTTTTAAAACATTCAGAGAGAGAGAGAGAGAGAGAGAGAGAGAGAGAGAGAGATATTTTAACAGCTGCAGCTTTACTCATTGTCGTGTAAAGACACCCTCTGAGCGTTTTCTTTCTCCGTCTCTGCTCCACTTCCATTCATAAATGGAGTATATGTACAATTTAAAACAGAGTACATTACAACAGCCATTGACTTAGTGCTAAAATTAAACTGCAGCCCAAGTCTCACATTTCCTTCTAGAGCTGCTCCTGGCTAATTTAACACTTCTTTGTACATGTTCTCGACGCAGGCCCAACAGCTGTGACCTAGCAAGGACATTCTGTGTTCTTGCAGGTTAAGGCTTTTTTCTAAAACATGTTCGCAGTTAACTGTTGTCAGAGAATTTATGTTAAACACTTGCAAAGCCTACAATTGTAATACATATTGCTAACAGAGCTGCTGCAAGCGATCAACAACAATAAAAGAATGTAATGCAATCAGAGAAGAACCGAGGGCCATTAGACTTATGACCCTCCAGAAAAGGTATGTCCTGGAATTAATTACAGCAATGGAAGGCAACGTGTGCACCAAGGTCGGACCTTCTTGCTATACCTTCAGCCCTTCCCATGATTGAGAAAATGGAAGCCTGAAAGAAGCAATAACTATGTTGACAACCCTGCATACGAAGATGGAGGATGAAGTTGATGAGACAACAGGTGATGACTGGTTTCTTGTCACTGTTTTCGTGGATTCGAACGTGGCTGCCAAACAGCGTTCAAACTACTTGGAGAAATACTAGTGTTAGTATTGCTAGGATTCTGTCCGATAAGGATCATATTGGGACAATACCAGAAGACATCCAAGAAAGCTATTGGGATGAAGATAATGATTGATATATATGCTGAAGCTGGTACATGCAAAATGAGGACAGTACCCATGCAAATATATTTAAAAAAGTCCCCTGCACCTACAGGAACAACATGCTACTACCCTAAGGAGCACAAGAAATATGTAGGACGTTGGATATTATGTCCACCATCTGGGGAGTGCTGCCATATTACCTGGAGTGTGGATGAACACAGAAAGAATGTAGGCCACCTGAGGGGGGTGACAAAGATCCCTAAGAAACAGCAGTATGAAGAGAAGATGAAAATTGAAGAGGAGAAGGTGGTCGAGGAGTCAACCAGAGAGGTTAATGTAGAGGAGCAGGTGGATACGTCATCCCTAGCTCCAACCCCCTTACCTCCATTATACTGGAACAGCAGGAGAAGAGACCTATGTGGGACACCAGGTATCATCCCAATACCACATTGAGTGTATGAGACACGATATGCACTCAGACAACCATATCGAATGTACTCTCGCACTGAAAGTGTGGAAGGATGTCAGCATACACCATTGGCTATCATAGAGCTATAAGTGAAATCAGATGAGGGCAGAGTGACGTCACGAAGGAAAGATACTGAGACGTACTGAAACGATATAAAAATACTTAAGAATAAAGATGTAACTGAAGTAATAAGAGCAGCATTTAATTGAATATGAAGAAATCCTACATGCAAGGAAGATAAAGTAACCTGCTAACTAATAAGTGTAGCTACGCAGAAACGTAAGGTGGACGAGCCATATAGAAGCTTGCTGCAGGGGAAAACAATGTGGCTAGATCGGCCATGATGGAAAGATGGGCACCGGACTTGTGTTAAAACCAATCAAGCTACCTCAGTGACAGACCAGGGCTGCAAAGCCAGGAAACACTGGAAAAACAGCTTCATGTGAGGAATAAAGAGGAGTCTACTGGCCTGGGACAAAGGATGCTACTTCAAGGAATAATTGCAAGGCACAAGGTGGGTCAAAAGGATAGGCCATGTACGTAAGACATATTTCTCTTATATTAAGCAAAGAGGAAAACATCTGCAAGAGCCAAATATTGGACAATAAAAAGTGCAGAAAGCCATTGCAGGGTGAAGTGAGCAAGTCTCTAGAGGCTGTGAGGAGTAATGACAACCAGTACAATTGAATCAAACAGCAGTAAATAGAAGGTTGAGATGGACACATTCGTGGTCTCCTCACTCGTGATTCAGAAGTAAAAAATAAGGCCTATGCATTGAGCCGTAGATTAAGATAATTGTGTACCTACACTCCTTAAAAATCCTAGAATAGAGAATAGGCTGCAATGTCAACTACAAAGGAGAAGCCTTGGCTTAGGGGATGGATCAATGAGAGATGGAGTAATTGGAAAAGTGGGGAATAGTCTGACATTCCTCTCGGCACATGGGGTCCATTGTGCTTACGTGCTGCTAACAAGACAAAAGTCCAAGGTTAGGAAACCATGCCAACCAACTAGAGGGTCTATGTAGCAACATGCTATACAATGTTGCAAAGAGCAATCCACTGCCATTTCCTGGTTCCTGCGTACAACCTGATGCTAAATCAGCAGCGAGATTTCTGGTGAGAGGTATTTCCACGGTGGGGAATTTGTGATGTTCTAAAATCCAACAATGGAACCCACTTCTTTAGTGCCAAGCAGAGGCGTTGCTAGGGGGGGCTTATGGGGCTATAGCCCCGGGTCTTTTGGTTGTAGCCCCGGATAGAATCTCAGGGTCTACAACCAAAAGTCTAGCTAGCCCCGAGTCCGGACAATCCCGACATTAGTATAGCCCCTGGTCTCTTCCAGACCTAGCAACACCCCTGGTGCCAAGTTTGCAGAAATTACTTTGCTGTTAGGAATCAAGCACAGGCTGTGCTCGGTGTACCCCCCGAAGGCCAACGACATCAAGGAGAAGCTCAATGGGGTTCTTAAGGCCTGTTTGGCCAAACTTTGCAATGAATTAAAGAAATCCTGGCACCAACTGGTGTTATTTTACATGGGAAATCAGCCAGGGAAGGACAACCACTTGAGCCCTCACAAAATCATGACTGGGCATAGGCTACACACACCTCTCTCACCCAGACGCATGGCATCAGACACACACACAAGACCACAGCAGTCCTAGGAGAGGAGTTTAGGGAGAACCTTAGGGGTTTAACGAAAAGTGTAAAGATTATATCTTCACAGGTTGTGTCTTCTCACCAACAGACAACAGGAGAAAATGGTAAGATTACTGACGATCGACGCAAGACAGCTACTCCCAGGAAACATCCTCTATGTTCGCACATTTGTGCGTCATCAGAACAAGCAGCGTTTCCATGGGCCTCACAGAGTGATTTTCTTGACATTGACCGCTGTGAATCTTGAAGGCAACAAGAATTGTATACACCTCAGTGATACCTGAAGAGATACCGCCAGCCCTCCACCTGCACAGGAGCAGGCATAAAAGTGAAGTATGCCCTAAGTTTCACTGTTCGTTTCAGTACAAAGGGGGGTGCGAACGAAGATCTGGAATTTAAATCATTTTGTTTATTAACAGAAATGTCTAGACTTGGGGATAGTATAAAAATGAATGTCTTTATTGTCTCCGAGTCATCATGTTTGAGGATGACAAAGTGTACATATAGAACATTTAAATGTGTCCAATGTTGTGGAAATCAAGGAGATAAAAGCAAGAGAAAAAAAGAAATGTTGATAATGATCCGCTTGATAATGGGGATAATGAACTAGACCCCACAATGAATTCACATGGTTTCGCAGCCGATAACATATGGTATAGCCATATGAGGAAAGTGGGGAGAGCGAGAGATCCACAGGATATTGCTACATCTGCTCTCTCATCCCCCATGCTTCTGGCGTTCCTAGTGTCTTTATCCAGAATGATTATGTACTAGGCATAACACTCAGTAAAGGAGGGATTTAACATGCTGTCTATTGTTCAGTTAATTGAAATACAAGGTCGAAAACCTCATAAGAGGAGCAAGACCTATGGAGAAAACAGGGGTGCTATTTAACCACCAATGAGGCAATCTGGAGGCAGGATAGCACTGGAAAGCCAGCTATGCTTCTAGGATTATTGAGGGTATTGATATTGATATTTGATTTGTATCGTGCTCATACACATGTGTTTCAGAGCGCAACTAGGCAAGGGAGGGGAACACGGGAGAACAAAACAACCATTTTACTAGGCACAGAAACATTGAGAAAGTGCAAGTGCAGGGGAGACGGAAGGGGGAAAGTGCAGAGGGGGGAAGTGGAAAAGTGCTGAGCATAGGAATGAAAAACAACAACAAACAACAAGTGTTAGTGCAGCCAGAAGGTGGCAAGTGCTAGGTTAAAAGTACAGACCAGGGGTGTCTGATAAGTGCTGGGAAAGGGGGGGCTGTAGGGTTACAGATACAGCCCCATAGTGCAAGGGTTGCCAGGACGCACTGCGGGTGCGTGGCAGGGTGGGCAAGTAGCTGGGCCAGAAATCAGAGGGTAACCAGGTGCACGATGCCTAAGCAGAACAGATCAGCAGGGGAGAGGAGGAGAGAAGGCAGAACCCAAGAGGAAGGTCTTGAGGTGCTTCCGGAACCAGAGATCGTTCTCCTCAAGTTTCAAAGTGGCAGGGAGGCTATTCCAGAGGAAGGCCCCAGCCAAAGACAGAGATCTGCCCCCAGCACGTTTCTTTGATAAACGACTGACCCTTAGGGAGATGGAGGCGGAGGAGCGAAGAGCTTGAAAGGGAAGGTATTTGCGGAGAGAGAGTTGTAGGTATTTTGGACCCAGACCCCAGAAAGCCTTTTGGACAATGCAAAGGGTCTTGAATTGTATCCTTGCAGCCACTGTGAGCCAATTAAGAGATTTCAGTGCTGGGGAGACATGATCCCAGGGCTTGAGGCCCAGGACGAGTCTTGCAGTCCTGTTCTGAATGAGTTGAAAAGGGCGGAGGGTAGAAGTAGGTAGACTTGGAAAGAGGCTATTGCAGTAGTCCAGCCTCGAGAGAACCAGGGCTCGAGATACAGTGAACTTCTGGGGTAAGGAGAGGAAAGGCAGAATACCTCTGAGGAGGTGTAGTTGGAAGATTGATTTTTTAGAGACATCGGAGATGTGGGAAGAAAAGGAAAGCGTAGAGTCAAAGATGACCTCGACGTTCTTGACCTCTCAGGTGGGGGTAGGAGGGCCAAAAGAGGCCGGCCAGAGAGTGACAGGAAAGGAGGTTGAAGGTGTACCGATGATGAGGTTCTCCGTCTTACTGGCATTGAGGCAGAGATCATTAGTGGTAAACCACTCTGGGTAGTGCTGGAGCAGCTTCACTACACCGCACAAACGACTCAAGAGAGTCTTGCTGCTACAATTGCAGAAGATTGGTTTTCCCCAAATTTGTTAGAACATGTGGCACAGTTTATTGTGCATTGCATTGTGTGCCAGAAATGTACTGCAGGGCACACTTTGCAAACAGTGAGAGGAGCAATCCCTAGACCAAATGGCCCATTTCAACAACTACATATAGATGTTGTAGATATGCTGTAGACATGCAACGGCTATAGGTATATGCTGGTCGTGGTATGTCCCTTTTCCAGATGGTTCAAGGCAGGTCCATGTATGGACCCCGATGCCACATGCGCTGGCAAGTTCCTTGTACGTGAGGTGTTGCCAAGATGGGGTGTGTGCGAGGTCTTGCGGTCTGACAATGGACCACATTTTCTATATGAATTAATCCAACAGGTCACTCTTTTATTAGGGATAAAACACAGGTTCCAAGGGTATTTACCCTGAGTGAGGTAGAGGTAGCAGATGTGCTATGTCTAGTGCACCTGGTCTTGTGCAGGGTTCGGAGGTAGTTTAAAGGGCAGTCAATTGCAGCATCAATCCTACCAATCAAAGATTGTTCAGTTGCTGATCGTACGGAGCAGAAAAAAAATAAGGTATGTCCAAAGAGCCCAAATGACGTTGGAAGGGGCTATTTTTTCTAAGAATCGATGGGATCAAGGGGTGAAGAGTTGCAGAGGTGGGGGAATTAGGGGATTCTCAGAAGAAGGGGTGGCACGAATAAATCAAGAGTGTGGGACAATATGGAGAAATCACTTGCAACATCTGACGTGGCTCAAGGAGCCAGAAAAATCTGTTGAGATACATACACTTACCCATTTGTCTCTTTGTTTTAAGGGCGATAACACGGTGCCCACTGGCACAAATGTGAACTGCGCCCGCAAGCTTTGCATGACAGATCTTGCTGGAGGTATGACAGCTCCTTTAGATAACTTTAGGACCTGCAGACAAAACGCATATAGGCATTTACCACCAGCCTTGCAAGGTGTGTGCAGTTTCTCTGCTCTTCATGTGCCCATTCTCATAATACCCAAAGTACACATCGTTTTGGCTTGTTTAAAGCACAAAGTTACATCTGTGCCCCCTTTGCCCCCTGCGCCCCTTTCATCACCTTATGTGGACAAACTAAAGACTATGTTTGACGACGAATGTCAGGAACAACTTCAGCATAGAAGGCGATACCTTTCAGCAGCATCATCAAAGGTTTTAGCAGACATTCCCGATCTATAATGGCTGTTTAGTCAAACCAAGAATTTCTTTGCCTCCTTTCTGGCACCCAACCAGCGGCCAATGCCAAATGGATCCAGGTGACCAGGTACACACATTTGCTTTTCATTAACACTTCTGAGTCTGCGTTTAGTGCCATGAGGGAAGAATTGCGGGTACTCAGGCACATGACTTTGCATAACTGGTATATACTCGACCTCCTGACAGCAATGGAGGGTGGAGTATGCTGGAAAATTGGGAGTACCTGCTTTACATTTGTAGAACAGTACCCTCACGCGAACCATTGCAACCTTGCATAAACTCAAGTGATCATGGAGACTGGGGCTGCGTTCACCAATGATTTGTGGATTGACTTGCTGCTCTTGAGTACCCTCTTGCACAAGCCTCACTGTGAAGATTCTGTTGCCTATTTTTTTCTTTTTTCTTATCCTTTTCTGTTTCTGTCAAATGCTCTTAAGATGTTGCTCTGCCCAGGTACCAACAGCTGCTGCCATGATGACTGTAACCCTGTCCAAGGCCAGGGTCACCACCACTTCATCCCATATGGGTACTCAAACTGAAGTAGTCTTGTATCCTCCACCAAATTGGCATGCTTATGTGGAGCAGTGGGTAGATTGTGGAAATGGGGGAGGGGTGGGGGACAAGTGGAGATTGTTTGACAGAGGAGTGTGCCCATATTGGGATAGGTATGGTGGATGGTTGTATGGTAGTTCACCAACAAGATGATTATGATTTGTTAGTGAAATTATTAACTAAATGGGGAATGCTGTGGTGGTCAGGAAAGGTCCCTATGATTACGAGGGGTTAATGTTGCACACGCCATTTTGATGACAGGGGTGGGGGCAAACTGAGCCCGATGTTGCAACTTCATATGTATTGAGTGTAGTTAATTATGGATGGTATACGTTACTATTAGATTTACTGTTTGTCTAAAATTGATACATATTAGCTTGCACGCACGCAGAAAGATAAAATGTTAAAATCACCAAATGTAACATAACCACAATTCTCACATGGGGTGCTTTGAAGTATATGGGAACTAAGAGAATGGGAAGGATTTAATGTACATGCAAGGCAGAGTGCTGGGTATAGAAAACGGGTATTAAACATACATGCACTTTGATACAAATACATGGGTAATTCATGAATCTCAATATAGTGGGCTTTTTACAAATGAATCAAAACACGGTAGTTGGGGCTGGTTGCAAAGTGAACTTTAACTGTTGAGAAATAGATTCTGTGAGGTTTCAGAGGCCAGTGGATGGGCGAATAAGTAACTTCACAACCTTCGCGGTCAGCCGAGCTGCAGAAACTGGCCATGAGTTTATGGTCTGATAAATATCACAGATGGCAGAGGTAATTTCCGGGTGCATGGGAGCGAGACAGAAGGGGTTTCACTGTTTGTCTTGGCTAGCAGTAACATAATGGGAAACCAGGAGTTTCAATTGTATTTTCAGATGTACTATGTGCGATAAAGCAGCAGTTATTTAGATTAGAATTTTCCAATGAAACCAGTTACCTGGGAAATGAGATAGCATTGCTAACTCAAAGAGAAATTATTTACCCAGCCTTCTTCATATCGCTTGAAATATTTACATGAACCATGTGCAATTAATGATTAAGTTTAAAGGGACTTAGGCCAGTTATTGCTAGTAATTAATTATGTTTGCAGACCAATGTTTAACTGAATTATGAAGTCATGACCCAGCACAAATGAATCTAAAGAAGAGGTGTGTCCTACACAGGAGCTGAAGACGGTAATTAAGATAAGGGGTACCAAGTAATATGTAGGAATTGGAGAAAAATGGGCTTTCTTTGAAGATGGTTTCGTCCAATCATAGGTGGGGGTGGATTGTAATAAAGTATCTGGGAGTGTTTCAATTGTTGCAAAAATGTATAAAAGGTGTTCACTGATGTGGTTTGTTGAGACTTGGGATAGCTTGGTCTACAGCACCATCTAACTGCTCCCTGATAATTTTACAATAAACTTGCTTTGCATACAAAAGTGCATGTGTTCTTCAAGTGGTGGGCCCGCTTGCGTTGAGGTCATCAAGGGGCCCGCCCTTACAGGTTCTTGATGGTGTCGAGCCAGGATCCTCTGTACTGTGACGCTGTTCGAATCAGGCTTGAATGTGTCTGTCATGTTGTTCCAGATGGGGAGGAGTGTCGAGTCAGTGTTGAACTGAAGTTTGTTATGGTTCGAAGAAGTGCAGATCATAAGGGCTATCAATGTCAGTTTGACAGCAAAGAGGCTGGTGATAGCATGCACAGGGCCTGTTTTACCTAGCGATGAAGATCAGCAGCGAAGATGCTGGTGGTCCAAAGAGCATCTAGAGGCCGCGTTCAGAGAACTGCAGATTGTGAGGGCCACCAGGGTTAATTTGGCAGTCGGTTTGACGATGAAGATGCTGGTGATATGATGCACACTTAGAGACAGTCAGTCTGATGCAGCGACAAGGGTTACCGTTCGATGAAGCCACCAGTGGAGGGTCAACTGGCGATAAAGATCGGTAGCCAAGATGCCGGTGGTTCAAAGAGTGGCTCAAAGTGGTGTTCAGCAAAGTGCGGATCGTGAGAGCCACCAGGGTTGTTTTGACAGAGAAGATGCTGGTGAATAGGTACACAGTTCAAGTCAGGCGGTTTGATTGTCATGGTTTGATGGACTATCAGGGTCAGTACGACTGGCTTTGATGATCGGAAGCAAAGATGCCAGCTGGTCGAATAGAGGTTAAAAGGATGTAGATGCAATGTGGAGCTTTGAGTTCAAGCCAAGGCAACAGCACGCTCAGCACAGTGCGGGTGTGATCTAGTTTGAACGTGCAGTTCAACCGTTCGAAGATCGGATGAGTTCCAAAGGCAGCTCCAGAGGGAACTGATGGTTCGATTTGGTCGAAAGAGATCAAATCACGGCTTGCAGCAGTTCGATGGTGGGAAATGCTGGAACACTGGCTGTCTTGTCTCAGGGGTGCTGCGAGTGTCATGGTCACAGGCCCCAGAACACAAAAACCACACCATCTAGTGATGGGGGCAATGGGTCACTTCACTCACTTATGTCCCTTTGGGACCCATAAACACAGGGGGGCCCTGGCTGGACTCAGTCCTGGCACCTATGGCCCCAGGCTCATATAGAGATGTGAGCAGGAAGACTGAATTCCAGTGCAGGAGTGCTTTTACTTTATTTCAGTGCAGGAGTGCTTTTATTTTACAAGACCTTTCCAGGAGCTGAACGCCTTTATTCCAGAGAACATCCTCATATGCTGACTCCTCTGGTGTGGTAGGCAGGATGTACCTGGTGAGCGTGGCTTCAGAAGCTCAGATATATAAGCTGCTCCATCCTTAAGGCTGGTGCTTCACGTTACTGTTCACTTTCATGCAATGTGACGCTCAACGCCGCTTGGACCAGTTTATTGAAACCAGGCATTCTCCTGCATACTCACCTCCAGGAAACCTTCGCTTCATCTGCAGACTCATCTCCTGATATCCAGTGATCTTGATCCCGCCGTGCAGTACCACGCTCCGCATCCACGAACTCGGACCCTGTGAAGAAGAAGAAAGACAAGGTCATAACATCCATCCTAGGGCTGCGCCGCATTTGAACCCTGCTAGCCCCCCCCCCCTCGTTAACAATTTACCAGCTACTGTACCTCTGCAGCTTAGTTCCTCATTCCCTCCGGCTGCCGCCTCGAGCTCCGCAGCTTCTGCCGGGCCGGCAACATCACCTGCAAGGGAAGAAAGCAAAAGAGCAAACATCAAAAGTGGAACGGACAGCAATACAAGACAAGGACTTTACAATACAACAAAAACAGACGAGGAAAGGCAAACAGGAACACTTCCCTGAAGTATAGTGGCTTAGTCGCAGCAGGACTGGACTACCACGTGCAAGGGCCCAGTGAAGGAACTCGGTCCAGATCATACAAGCGCCCCTTCCAGAAGCAGCAGGACAGAGTGCTCACCAAAACTAATCAACAGGTGAGTTTTCCAGGGACAGCGCATCCCACAGGTATCACGGTTTGGAAGAAGGGGTCTGGAAGGGGATCAGGCGCACAAGCTGGCATACTCACGGCCCCTATTCTCCACGCAGGAGCAGTTCCGAGCAGCATCACCTACTACCACCAGTCACCACATAAGCGCAGAGGGCGAAGTTGGACCCGAGCGACCTCACTCCCGGGAGGGCTACAACCGTGCACTAACACTCTCCGCAAAGACCAGGTGAGCGTAACAGTGAGTCCCTCTCATGGGTCTTGGGACTAGCGAAGTCCTTGTTCTCAGGCTCCCAATGCAAGGGAAGCAGCTGAACTCCTTCATGGGTTGTTCACTATGATGAGGTAATATGCAGCAGTGTGACTGCCAGAGTTGCAGGTCTTGTTCCAGTAGCAGGTCACCTCATATGTTCCCTGGAGATGGGTGGGGAACAGAGATAGCCTCTGCCTTGGACACTCAGTATTCACCTCACTGGTCAACTCTCCCAACAGAGGTCCACCAAAATGTTTCCTTACGTGTTTGTTCCAAAGTAAATCTCAGAAAGAGTGGGAGTCGCCTTCTTGTAAAGGCAACAGTATGCACCATGGGACCTCCGGCTAAAGTAGTCATAGGAGCGAAAAACCAATCCAAAAAGGAGCGCACACCAAGTGATAAGTATCACAAATGTATTGGACCCAAACAGCAGGGTAGCATGGTTCAGACAGCCCCATGGAACTGAACGATATGAGCTGTCAACACTGCCCACTGCTGCTAAATATTTCATACATGGATTACAGAATTATCATACATCATTTTTGTTACATTTGTAGGGAAGGTCACAGGAGCTGATTGGTGAACTTACGTCAGTCCCCCGTAAGTATGTTAAGGGACTGGGTAAACAATTTTTTGGCCAAAATCACAACACCCCTCATGACGTCACAAACCATCCCACACCGCCCCACAATTACGTGATTGTTCTGATCTGTGAAAACTGAAGGATTCTAACCGGGCATCACACACCGGATCAGGAGTCTTGCCCTAAGCCTATGATGCAGCGCTCAATTAAAATACTTTCTCTTTATTTCCTACAAATTCGAATTGAGCCGATACCCAACCCATCTAAAAAAAACCTTTTACAAATACCCCGGGTCACAATGCACCAGGCCGGTTGGCGGGAATACAATATTTATGTATTTTAAATTCAAAGAAAATCACACAATTTTGATATTGGGCAGCAACCACCAAGGGGGTGACAATTACAATGAAAACCACTGAAATACACTTGGGTAACCTTCTACAAGAACATATCCAAAGCACAAATGAATAGGAGCACTTTTTAAATTAGGATAGATAGCACCAAAGTTAAGGTTTACCCCTGCAATGTTGCCTCAAACCACAATGAATCAAATTCTGAGTGGATAGAAAGAAACAGCAGTGAGTCAGGAATACGAAGCAACAGAATCAAAATCCGACCTTCCCTCACAAAATAAGAGGTAAATCCTTTTGCAATGGCATAAATGACACTCAGATTTTGACAAATAATTAATTATATGTGTGTTTATAAAAAGATGTACATATGTTTTATCACAGTATCAGGGGTGTTATATCACTAGACACCATAAGGTAAGGTCTCACGGAAGCCCTATAGTTCAAACAGCAACTTGAAATGAAAACACAGTGCAGACAAATTCACACGTTGAAAAATTGCAATGTACACATTTGCAGTTTTAAATGTAAACATGTTTTTTTTTTAAATAGGTGAAATACATATAATTGGAATGCGGTCTTTAGGCTAGGTGTTAGGTTCACATCACAGGGACAATATAGAAGTGAAAGAGTGACTATAGCTGGATAATTGGATGAGATTTTCAAGGTGAAAGGCGTTTCCGTTTTGGTAAAATAAAGCAATTAAGGAGAGAATATCAGTTTTAAAGAAAAGACAAATTTCACTTACACTAGATTTAATGGCTACAAAAGAGGACCACCACCCGTGAATATCAAAGTTACACTGTAGTTGTAACCCTTCACACAGTGTACCCCTTTTCTTTATGGAAAATTAATTTATTTAATCAAAATATGGCTAAGGACTTATGATCTATGCAAGACAGAAATGAAGGGAAAAGTGGCGCTAACGCTTGGAGATCAAGGACAGGATGCACAGAAAATTCTAACAGTCTTAAACAAATTACCAGGGTATGGATAGGATTACTTGGAAAATAGAACAAAGACAAAGGGTCAAGATGGGGTAGGCTATGTGTTGCTATGGGATGGGGAAATACTCACAATCCGCATTGGAGTTTGCGATTTATGACAGTCAACCGGGTTCTGGACTCAAAAACTCTGGTCACCACACGGCGGGCGCCCCTCACAGCAAACAGCTGGGCAAGTCTGGTCACTGGATGGCAAGGGTACAGCAGGCATGCAGGAAGTGGGAAAAAAGCCGGTCTGGTCACAGGATGCTTCCAAAAGGGTACCACGGCTTTTCCCCCTTGTTAGTGGGATTTTAGTGGGGTTTCTGGATCAATAGCCTTGCTGGGATAGGGTCAGCTATGCTTTGACCTGGAAGTGGAGTCTGGGATCTTGCAAAGATGGATCTGGAATGTCTGGATACGCAGGGGCTGGAAATTCAGGAGAGAGTGTGTTGTCCCTGTGAGCTCCAACAGCTAAAGACCAAGTAAGAATACAAGGTCACACAACCGCTCTCAAAAAGGGCCCAGATCCGGGCATTCAGTCAAGACATTCAAAAATATACTTTTTATCAAGGTATCACAGGAGTACTTCAAGGTTGGTAAATAATAAAGATGAGGTTGTCAGTTGATTTTCATATAGTATTTTATCGGAAGAATAAAGCTATCACTAATATTTCCTTAGTGAGGGAGCATTTGCCGCAACCCATATATATTTCAGACTAAAGCCAATGCATTTCGGAACATTTTTCCTTCAAAAGGGCAAGTCTATGTAATTTAACATTGAAAAAATAATATGCTGATTATAATACACACAATACAAACAGTGATATAAATAATGAAAACATACCGATCAGTAGCAAGTCCACACATGTTCATAAAATAGAGAAAAACAAAAATGTAACATAGTAAGTGGATTAATGGTAACCAAATACAAAATGAGAATCAGAACAAGAACTGGTTTTACCTTGGAAGATTTGTATAGGAGCTGACAAGCGTTAAAGCTGCCCACAGAAGGGTGCAGCGGTGCGGCATGCAGCAGGCAGCCGTAATGTTAACACGTACGTGTTTCAGAGTGAAATCTGTTTGGAAACAAAGGTCGGGTCCCGAATGTCAGCATGTATGACAGGATCTGTGATAAAGGTAGAGTGAAATGGAAATGCTAGCGAAAATCGCGGCGAGAAAGTTGCGTACCTTAACGCATCTGGAGCACAGAAAAGCTCCTGCGTGTAGCCGCCGTGCTTAGATTCCACTGAGCAGTGTTTAGGCGGTTGCCTGGACGACCGCTCGTGTTATAGTACACGTGACTCACGAGCGCCATTAAGTGGCCGGTGCTCGCGGATCACGCTGCATTACAGGTGTGGGCCTGCAACATTACACAAACTAACCAATTTAGAGGCATGCTAGGGTGAAATGCATCCTAAAAATCAAATTTAGCTAGAACCTAAAATGTGGAGATTTTCATAGAAATAGAAAAAACACTCAAGTATGATGAACATGGGTGATGAAATAAACAGACAAGTGTGGATGTATCTAAAATATTGGAAGTAAAGCAGAAAACAAAACAAAATACAAAATGCAAGATACAAGTTTTAGCGGGATGCACTATGTTGAAAATTAGTGCATAGGCAAGGCTGGTACAAATATGCGCAGTTATGAAAAGTAAAGAAAGGACAACAGACAGAATTCATTAGGCATATCCTCGTCCAAAGTGGTGTTGCCCACAGGAGGCAGCACCTAGGGTCCCAGACAAAGGTCCGGGAGGTTGGACGAGGAGAATATAAAGATCACAAGCAATCCTAGTGATGCATGATGTCTTAAACATTTTAAACATATTGGTCAGTATTGGTATGAGCACAACAGGAACATCAACAGCCAGCACAATAAGCGTGCAGAAATGGATTCAAATATAACAATGGTAATTTATCTCTTCATTCAAACCATGGGGGACCAAACTACAGAGTTTATCGATCCAGAATGTTTCTCTACGATTGAGACGTAGGCCCAAGTCCTCGTGGGGATTGTTTCTGGTGAGAACCTCTAACACCAGGAATTTGATCTGTGACAAATTGTGGTTATTCGTGGCCCAATGTCGTGCCACAGCAGAGTTTGGGTTGGAAGTTCGGATGCAGGATCGGTGTTCGTTCCATCGGATCTTTGCAGCTCTGGTGGATTGGCCCACGTAAAATTTTCCACATGGGCATTTAATGCCGTAAATGATGTTGGTGCTGTCACAGGTACCAAAAGTTTTTAGAAAAATCTTTTTGCCTGTTCGTGGGTGAAAGATAACATTTCCTTTGATTACCGAGTTGCAGTTAATGCAATGGAGGCAGGGGAATGTACCCATGCGCTGTGTGGACATTTTGGTTGGAGGTAATCTTGTCTGGACAAGTTCATCCGTAAGATTCCTGTTCCTCTGGAATGCAAATACTGGTGGTTCACTAAATAGATCCTTGACTCTTGTGTCGTTCTTAAAAATGTTCCAAAGTTTCTTGATTTTGTTACTTTGAATTGAAAATTTCGACATATACACCGGTGATTTCAATTCTCTAACCGGTTTCTTAGAAGCAGAGAGTAGGGTGTCCCGATCGAGGCTATTGATTCTATTAGCAGCAAGATCCAGTTCCTCTTGGCGGTAGCCTCTCTGAAGAAATGTCTCTTTCATTACCAGTTGTTGTGCAATGCAGTCTTTAGGGTCACTAACAATCCTTTTTACTCGTGGTAGTTGGCTGAATGGTAGATTCCTGAGAAGGCTGGGTTGATGGAAACTCAGCCTGTGGAGAAGATTATTACGATCGGTTGGTTTCCGGAATAATGTAGTCTTGTAGGTCATATCTTTCACTGTAATTTGCACATCAAGAATTGTAATTTTTTCTCGTGATGATTCTCTGGTAAACTCTATCTGTGGGTCAATGCTATTGATATATTCATTGAACTCATCGAATCGTTGCTCAGTGCCTGTCCATACACCGAAGATATCGTCGATATAACGGGTCCACATGTGGATGTCCTCCTTCCATTCTTGTTTGGTCAGTATGTGATCCATCTCATATTTAAACATGAAACAGTTGGCGTAAGTTGGTGCCATGGTGGCACCCATAGAGGTGCCTGAGGTTTGTAAATAAAACTTATTGCAGTATTGAAAATAGGAATTTTCAGAGATTAACTGCAACAAAGCTAGGATAAATTCTTTTTGTGCGCGTACATCCGGTGATTGAAGTAACAGCCATTCAACGGCTTTAATGCCGAGGTTGTGTGGAATGGAGGTGTACAAACTTTTGACGTCTATGGTGAACATCAATTGGTTCTCTTGGGGGTTGATTGAATTCAGTTTTTGCAGAAAATGGGTAGTGTCTCTGGTGTAGGTCGAGGTTTTCTCTATCAGCGGTTGAAAGAAAAAAATCAATGTAGATTCCTAGATTTGTTGCAATGCATCTCTGAAAATTCCTATTTTCAATACTGCAATAAGTTTTATTTACAAACCTCAGGCACCTCTATGGGTGCCACCATGGCACCAACTTACGCCAACTGTTTCATGTTTAAATATGAGATGGATCACATACTGACCAAGCAAGAGTGGAAGAAGGACATCCACATGTGGACCCGTTATATCGACGATATCTTCGGTCTATGGACAGGCGCTGAGCAACGATTCGATGAGTTCCATGAATACATCAATAGCATTGACCCACGGATACAGTTTACCAGAGAATCATCACAAGAAAAAATTACATTTCTTGATGTGCAAATTACAGTGAAAGATATGACCTACAAGACTACATTATTCCGGAAACCAACCGATCGTAATAATCTTCTCCACAGGCTGAGTTTCCATCAACCCAGCCTTCTCAGGAATCTACCATTCAGCCAACTACTACGAGTAAAAAGGATTGTTAGTGACCCTGAAGACTGCATTACACAACAACTGGTAATGAAAGAGAAATTTCTTCAGAGAGGCTACCGCCAAGAGGAACTGGATCTGGCTGCTAATAGAATCAATAGCCTCGATCGGGACACCCTACTCTCTGCTTCAAAGAAACCGGTTAGAGAATTGAAATCACCGGTGTATGTGTCAAAATTTACAATTCAAAGTAACAAAATAAGAACACAATCAAGAAACATTGGAACATTTTTAAGAACGACACAAGAGTCCAGGATCTATTTAGTGAACCACCAGTATTTGCCTTCCAGAGGAGCAGGAATCTTAGGGATGAACTTGTCCAGACAAGATTACCTCCAACCAAAATGTCCACACAGCGCATGGGTACATTCCCCTGCCTCCATTGAATTAACTGCAACTCGGTAATCAAAGGAAACGTTATCTTTCACCCACGAACAGGCAAAAAGATTTTTCTAAAAACTTTTGGTACCTGTGACAGCACCAACATCATTTACGGCATTAAATGCCCATGTGGAAAATATTACGTGGGCCAACCCACCAGAGCTGCAAAGATCCGATGGAACGAACACCGATCCTGCATCCGAACTTCCAATCCAAACTCTGCTGTGGCACGACATTGGGCCACGAATAACCACAATTTGTCACAGATCAAATTCCTGGTGTTAGAGGTTCTAACCAGAAACAATCCCCACGAGGACTTGGGCCTACGTCTCAATCGTAGAGAAACATTCTGGATCGATAAACTCTGTAGTTTGGTCCCCCATGATTTGAACGAAGAGATAAATTACCATTGTTATATTTGAATCCATTTCTGCACGCTTATTGTGCTGGCTGTTGATTTTCCTGTTGTGCTCATTCCAATACTGACCAATATGTTTAAAACGTTTAAGACATCATGCACCACTAGGATTGCTTGTAATCTTTGTATTCTCCTAGTCCAACCTCCCGGACCTTGGTCTGGGACCCAAGGTGCTGCCTCCTGTGGGCAACACCACTTCGGACGAGGATATGCCTAATGAATTCTGTCTGTTGACCTTTCTTTACTTTTCATAACTGCGCATATTTGTACCAGCCTTGCCTATGAACTAATTTTCAACATAGTGCATCCCGCTAAAACTTGCATCTTGCATTTTGTATTTTGTTTTGTTTTCTGCTTTACTTCCAATATTTTAGATACATCCACACTTGTCTGTTTATTTTATCACCCATGTTCATCATACTTGAGTGTTTTTTCTATTTCTATGAAAATCTCCACATTTTAGGTTCTAGCTAAATTTGATTTTTAGGATGCATTTCACCCTAGCATGCCTCTAAATTGGTTAATTTGTGTAATGTTGCAGGCCCACACCTGTAATGCAGTGTGATCCGCAAGCACCGGCCACTTAATGGCGCTCGTGAGTCACGTGTACTATAACACGAGTGGTCGTCCAGGCAACTGCCTAAACACTGCTCAGTGGAATCTAAGCACGGCGGCTACACGCAGGAGCTTTTCTGTGCTCCAGATGCGTTAAGGTACGCAACTTTCTCGCCGCGATTTTCGCTAGCATTTCCATTTCACTCTGCCTTTATCACAGATCCTGTCATACATGCTGACATTCGGAACCCGACCTTTGTTTCCAAACAGATTTCACTCTGAAACACGTACGTGTTAACATTACGGCTGCCTGCTGCATGCCGCACCGCTGCACCCTTCTGTGGGCAGCTTTAACGCTTGTCAGCTCCTATACAAATCTTCCAAGGTAAAACCAGTTCTTGTTCTGATTCATTTTGTATTTGGTTACCATTAATCCACTTACTATGTTACATTTTTGTTTTTCTCTATTTTATGAACATGTGTGGGCTTGCTACGGATCGGTATGTTTTCATTATTTATATCACTGTTTGTATTGTGTGTATTATAATCGGCATATTATTTTTTCAATGTTGAATTACATAGACTTGCCCTGATGAAGGAAAAATGTTCCGAAATACATTGGCTTTAGTCTGAAATATATATGGGTTGCGGCAAATGCTCCCTCACTAAGGAAATATTAGTGATAGCTTTATTCTTCCGATAAAATACTGTATGAAAATCAACTGACAACCTCATCTTTATTATTTACCAACCTTGAAGTACTCCTGTGATACCTTGATAAGAACTATACTTTTGAATGTCTTGACTGAATGCCCAGATCTGGGCTCTTTTTGAGAGCGGTTGTGTGACCTTGTATTCTTACTTGGTCTTTAGCTGTTGGTGTATTTTGAAGTCCGGGTGTCTCCAGAATTGTCACAGCTTGCTCCATTCAAATATCTACCATTATACATTTTTTACCTCTACATCTACCTGGATATATAAAAATGTCTAAACTAGTGGTGCCCACTTACTTCCCCGTTTGTCCCTGTGAGCTCCGACCCCTTTTACAAAGCGGGTGACATCAACGGGTATATTGTTGGGCAGAACTAAGCTAGACCTACACCCAAGAACCGGATAGGTCAGCCTAAGTTAATCGCCTCCTCAAGGAAGAGACTCAGTTTATGAGGTGAAAAGCCATCCCACAGTCCTTTATACCAAAAATCAATCTCAACATAAATTACACATTTGTACAGTCGTGGCCTTTTGGCAAATTACATAGGCAGGTTACATTTTTCACACAGAGCATGACAGTCCAATTCTCACGTTTCTAGGACTTTGTTTGTCCGTCTAATAATTTGACGTCATTTTTAATGAAATTATTTTACCTAAAATTCTCTAACTTTATACATGTGTATATATTATCATAAGGCATGTAAGTATTGAATTTCAAAGGGGCATCATATACACCTTCCTCAGAATATCCAATTCTCTGCCATTCCTGTCCAGAATATGCCAGCGAAGGCTACCACGTCTTGTTTAAAAGGCACAAAAATTACATTTAAACTGTTAAACTTGTACATTCCTGCGAAGTCCTGTTTCAGAGATAAAAGTCTTAAAAGTTTATTAATAAAATAGTCTTTTGAGACAGATGGTCAGCATTGTCTACCGAATAAGGGCATAGCTTACAAGGCTGCTCTGAGGTTGCCTTTGAAGCTCCCAAGTAGATGTTGAGGGGAGGTGTTACTTGAGTTTTCACATGTAGGCGTCCCAGAATCTATTGTGTCAACCGGGAGCACAGACAGAAGTCTGACGAGCGTGTGATATTTCTTTCTCTTGGTCTATTCAGAGCTTCCATGGGCATATTTAACACAGAGGTGTCCCAGAATACCTTTTTGGCTCCTTCGGGTGGGGGGGGGTCAACTCCTGTTGTTAGCAACCCCCCAGAGGAAAACCTGTTTGGCTAGTTCCACACTGCAGCCATTGCCTTCACTTATTTATTTTATTTCTTTGAATCAGAATCATGCTTGTTGAAACAAAACATCCCATTTAGGTTTTCAAACACTCCCCCCCCCCAGGAAAGGGCTTCATTCAACATGACCCTTTTAAAACATGCATTTTTCTAATTTGCAAAAGCACATTTTGACACATGGTGAATTCTGCTGGATGTCCCTGTCAAATTTGGTTTTCTTTCTCATCTTGATTCCAAACACATATTGTAGTCCCAGTCAGTTTCTCTTACACAACAGTCTGTATACGGCCAAAGGTCCCTTGAAACAGACATATGCACAGAGCTACGATTTCCTTTGCAGGGTTTATTTTTGACACTTTGTAGCTCAAAGTCAAGCGCTTTTCCCTACGGCTGAAAGTAAAGTGTCTAGTGACTCCCAGATCAGGCCCGACACAGCCTGTCATTCAGGGATAATGCTTTCTTTTGCTAGCACAATCTGAATGTGGATGGGCACAGCAGGATCTCCCAGGATCAGAATTGTGGAAGGTTGAACAGATGAGAAAGAGCATCAGGGCGCCAACATTTTAAACACCAAATATTTACTTTTTCAAGAGGAAATGTTGAGCTAGCAGCAAAGCAGTGCTGCTTTTCCATTTTCTTCTTGGGTGCATGTAAACACACTGGCTGCCTTTCTCGGTGTGCTCCCCGTCCCATCTTGCCCAATAGGTGCTTGGCAAGACAGTGCAGCCATTATTTTGTAGCTACAAAACACAGTTTTGATGCAAGACCCTGGTGCTCAAAGGAGCCAGCACAACCATTCTGCTGTTAACTGCGGAAGTGCAGCTTGGTGATGTGGCAAAGTACTGCTGAGTGGGTAAATCTATCCCACAAAACCACTTGTCTTTGGTTGGCATTGCCCAATATACAAATAGATACACTGCTGCATACTGATTGGACATGGAAAGTGGCGAGACATTCACACCAAGTCTAACCAATGATAAGCCCCCGCCAGTGGTCGAAGTGTGTAGGAGCGGTGCTCCTCTACTTTTTGCATTACGTTTTACTGTTACTATACTTTTATTCTAAAAAGAAGCTGTTCTGTAATTGTTTTGTTTTAAAATAAGTGTGTAGGAAGAAGTTGAAACTTGAACTTTCAGTGCTAGCAGTGAACATTCCCTTAAACAGCAGGCGCAGGTGTTTTGGGGGGTTTCTATTGTGCGAGAGAGGGGGTGTGGGGATGGGGTTTGTGGGCAGCCCAGGCAGGCCAGTAGGGAACATAATTCCACTACTTGTTTTCGTACACTTCAACCACTGGCCCCCTCGGACATCAGCGAGGACACACTACAATGTTGCACCCTAGGTACACCGAATACCTCTCTCTGCTGATTGGATACCCGGCATGTGGCCCCATAACCCCCACCCTATTGGCCTGGCACCCCAGCTCCCTTGTCACACATCGCTGTCAAGTATAGTCTGATAAAACTGCACCCCAGCACGGCTAGATTTTAATTAACTGTATTTGATATCTATTTCTCTGCCAATTCTTCTTGTGCACACAGATGCCTAGCTCATTGATCTCTTTAAGCAACTTCGATGGGATTGCGTTCTCCTGGGAAACTTTAGCTTTGCAACATTTCTGCTGAATATTCAAGAAAGCATACTGCTGTCACCACAGCCTGCTGCCCTTTATTATGAGCTGTGTGCGAAAATACTTTCCTAATGTGGGGCTACCAAAAGAAATGACTTCTCTACTGTTCGCATATTGCTCAAAAGCCCCCCTATCATGTTACCCCTTAAGGCACCATGCACCCCTACCCTGTGCCCATGCTGCACAACCTACCCCATTACTACAACTAATCACCCCAACCTTCATTGCGTTCCCCCATGGGACTTCTTGCCCTGTGTCTGCTTCTGTGTCCCCTATGCATGTTGCACTGTGTTTAATGAGGTCCCACTCCCGTTGTCACCCATGTTATTCTCGACGTCACCACATTAATTGTGCAACTGATACGTGACCCCTCCACATTCCCCCCTGGCCCTGGGTGTTTTGGTTGTAGCCCCGGATAGACGCTCGGGGGCCTAGCAACACCCCTGGGACCACTGGCCGTGTAGGCTCTGCAGATGAGGAGACTGATGCAGCAGGGCACTGTTTACACTGTGCTTTTGGCATGGAGCTTATGGAAGGAATATCTGATTAGCAAATTTGCATGCCTGGTATGAAATTACTCGTATCATTCTATTTGTGTGATAGAAATATTAAAAATCAGAGCTTCTACACCATCACCAGATCGAAATCTGTCACAGCACAACGCAAGATACCACCTCTTGTGATTTTAAAACATTTCCACTGGACAGATGAATTTTGTAGACATATATATGTTCATCCAGACACGTGAAGTTTTCCGGTATTAGGTATGTGACAGTGAAATACTGCCATTCATTTGCACTTCAGAGTTACACGCCGTCCTGGCGGGAGACTAATGTGAACAGGGGGTCCTGGGGGTGTGGGGGGGGCACAAGCGTTTCCCCCCGGGGTGATTTTGGGCGCTGCACAGGCCAGCGAGCTGGCCTGCGCACAGAACGCTCTTGGGGGTATTTAAGGGGGCAGGGAAGGTTCGGGAGCAGGCGACGGTTAGGACAGAGTTTGTCCCTGCCCTGCCACCCCCTTTTTAAGGTAAACTGGGGGGGGCCGGATTTTCTTTTACATTTTTCCACCTTTTTGTAGGTCCAGGGCTTGAGACGGGTCAGAGGGGCTGGTGGTTTTCGTGCGACAGGCCGGGGCGGTAGACGAGGAGATGTGTTGTAAGGTTTGCATTGTTGCTGATGTGGCAGGTCAGCTTGGCTGCAGGTCATAGGATAAGGAGGAGATTGGTGTTGAGGGGAGTTTTCGGGGGTAAGGAGTTTTTGTGTTAGTGCCGGGGACATGGCCCTGGAGGAGGGGTTGGGGAAGCATAATGGGTGCGGTAAAGGAGGGGGGGTGCTGTTTGCACGAACGGGCTACCCAGAGGGTACAAAGAGGGGGAAGAGGTATTGAAGAAGGAGAGGTGTGGCTTCAAGGAGAAGATGGGAGAAAGTGGGAATGGAGGTTGAGAGGAATTTAAGGGGACGGGAGGGAGAGGGGATAGGAAGAGAGGAATTTTAAATGGTTAATTTATTTAATTGTGCAGGAACTTAAATTTTGTATTTATTTATGTAAGCTCAGGGAGCCAGGTTTGTGTTTTCTGTGAGCTGTGTGTGGCCTGTCACATTAAAGCGACTTTTTCCACTTAAAAGCGAGTCTGGGTATTTGTGTGCAGTAAGCCCAAAGGTCATGGTGAAGTGCCTATTGTCTTCCTTCACGCAATTTGAAACGTCCCTTGACACTGGAAGGTGTGTATCCGAGCTTGAGAAAACAATCTGTGTCTGTCTTATTCGCAGTAAACCCCAAATCGCAAGATCATAGAGCTGGAATGACCGCCCCCTCCCCCTCATTTCCGGTGCTTTCTGAAGACGCTCATGCAGGGGAGGCCCCCTCGGGTGGCGCTAACTGCAGATCACACTGCGCAGCCCTACAGCGCGCCATCTCGGTGCTTCCTGGAATGGAGAGAAATCAGGGCGAAAACTGGGATAACACCGAGTCCAAACAGCACTTGCTCCAGCGTACTGAGGGAACAGCACAAGTGTTTTCAAAGTGCTCATAGTGCATGCGCGTGAACATTTACAATAATAAAGTTATACTGCCAAAACGGTTTGCGTATGCACGCTTTGGCGTAACAGAGACTGCACCCACCAGCGCGCTAGAGATGGGTCCGCGGACATCTGAGGCAATGGCGCCTCTGCCAGAGGGAAAGCGCGCCAGGTGATATCCATGCGAGAAATAAAGGTACGGTAACAGTTACATCACAGACATTGCGGGAAAGCCCTTTATAGAGTCGGCCGTTCAAGACCAAACCCAAATAACTGAATCACATACACAGGAAAAAAATAAGTATAGGGGTGTGTGGGCGTGCAACCCTGTATGATGTGTGGCCCATTGGCCCTCCTCACCACGTCTTTCTGTTCTATTGTACGCCTCGAATAGACCGAATACACGCGTGGCTGCACCTACAAGATGCCATCTGTTGCACGGTGCACGCTGGTGCGCTCTATCTGACTGAGGATAATCACTTCGCAAAACATAACCCGCATATTGCCGCGGAGCTAGCGGACAGGTTGAGAGATTCCCTGCACCATGGGGCCAGCCTGCGCTTAAGTTGGCATTGAGGGAGGAATGGCTCTGCCCATCATCCATCCCAGCTTCACTAAACTTGAGAATAGCAGCTATTCGGTCAGCCTTGGAGTCTTCCGGCATGAAACGTTATATAAAAACGTGATCATATAATAAACTCTTGTATTATGTACAGTTTGAAGACGTCGATCGGGCTAGCAAATACAGCTGGGCCCGTCAGGTGCTTCCCACTGAGTCATTCATTTTGCCACTTGACACCAGAAGGGGCACCATAGTGTCCTTGGTGCATCGTTGGTAGCGCATACTTCCGTGGCCCCGCTTCTAAGCGCCTCTTTGCCACCGGGACCCAGGTGACTAGAGCACCGAGTGCGTTATATACGCAGCACTATAGCGAGGGCTTACAGTGTTCGGAATCTCTTGAATTGGATTCCGGGAGCCGCGCTCCCCTCCTGTCAGCCCCCGCTCTGTGGTGTCTGCAGGCCGGGGCTCGCCTGCGAACGATAAGCGGCGCGGCGATACCATCTGTGCCTCTGCGAAACACTTACAAGTAGTACCCTAAGAAAGCAACAGGTCGCGGCTAGCAACACACTACGCCACCAGGATGGGTGTCACATATCTGCAGTGTCACTCTATCCGCCTGGGGGGCGGGCGGGGGGGGGGGGGGAGGTTGGGGGCGTGTGGAGGTTTCCTCGGGGAAGTGCTCGGGACGCACGCCTGTGCGGGGAGTGGGCAGTGGAAGCCCCCTCTCCAGACTGCATTAGTCAGACACCTCCCAGTCCCCGGCACAGGGAGATAGCGGGTGTGAGCGAGGGAGCAGCGCGCACATTCACTCCTCGGCCGCCAGCTCCTGTCATCCCATCCTGAGGGGAGATTGATCTGCACGCATACTCCGCCGCCGGGACAGTGCGCAGCAGATAAAGCCAGGCACGCCACTGGAGAGTGTGCGACTACCCGCCCAGCCCGCTGCAAGAGGTGCCCCCTCAGACAGCAACATTTCACCTCACAGCCTTCACCTCCCGCCCGCCTGTGTGAGGAGGAGAAGAGGAATCGCTCTCTCTCTCTCTCAGGCAGGACCCCAGCGGCTCCGCGGGAGCAGAGCGGGCGCCAGGGAGCGGTGCGAGGCGGCAGCATGTGGCCGGGGCTGCTGTGGATCGCTAGCTGCCTCCCGGCGCTGTGCTCGGGGTACAGCGCGCTGCGCAGGGGGCTGGCGCCGGCCGGCAGGAAGCAGTACCAGGTGCAGCACGGCTCCTGCAGCTACACCTTCCTGCTGCCCGAGCTGGAGCCCTGCCCGCCGCCGCCCTCCGCGGCCGCCTACGGAGGGGGCAACGCCGTGCAGCGGGACGCTCCCCCGGAGCACGAGGACTCGGTGCAGAGGCTGCAGCTGCTGGAGAGCATCATGGAGAACAACACGCAGTGGCTGCTCAAGGTAGGCCAGGTGGGCAGCGCGCGCCACCAGCGGGGGGTGGCGGAGGGGCGAGGCCAGGCTCCCCGGGGGTCCCACGCCTGCACTGGGCAGGGCGGGCACTTGCCAATGCTAGAGTCAGAGCCAGCACAGGAACACCTCAAGGAACGGGGACGGCATTTATATGTTAGACTTAAGAATACGGTCATCTCTCCAGGCAACGCCAAAACACACATAGCCAATCAACACCAAAGGCGTCCAATGAAAACACTGCAGGGTGGAAAAAGCCGTTCCAATAAGCACGTTCATTTTGTATGACATGCATTTTGCACTCTGTATTTTCCTCGCCAGTTAGATTTTAAAACGCACTTTTTAACTTATTTAGCATACGGATTTCCAAGCATACAGCACCAACGACATCTGTATTTCGATTTACAGCTGTAGGTTTCCGTTACTTTTTTGTCTCGTCATACGCACCAGAGAGCTGTGAGCAAGGGCTTATTTTCCCTGCCCCTTTGTTTTCATGCATGGCTTAAGGTGCAGCCCCGGCTTCACGGGAGGGAGTCCTCGGCGGTTCCCTTCTCTACCTGAAAGTGAACCTATTGATCCGTGTACTTGGGAGATACGGGGGTAACACCCCCCTCCCCCTCCCAGTGAGCAGCCGGGAAAGGCAGGCTTCCAAATATTCATCATATTCTTATTCAGGCACTGGAGTTGGCTGATCTCTGGTCCAGTTTCACAATTTGAATTTGGTTTGGGATTCCTCTTATATTGAATTTGGTTTCTGCTCCTCATTGTGTAACGCCTGACCGTGGCTCAGCTGTTCATCTCCCACATAAGCACAGCGCTCCACAATATCGACGTGGGCGTCAGGTTATTGAATTCTTATAAAAAAGTTATACTTTTGCAGTAGGATTTTATAGAAGATCCTGATAAAATTCTTTAAAAAAACAATACGAAATTGTTGTATGGGAGACTAATACTAGCTGGTCGCCGTTTCACAGCGTGTTACTAAATGTTGACAATACACATCTGCTTTCTGGAATGTAGCAAGTACTGTGTACACACGTGCGCCCAAAGTACACCCACTGTGTGTACTTTTTCATCTTTGAAACAACGGTGGACATGAGAAGTGAAATTCCACCACCGTGGAAGGCCCTGCAGGGGCAATGGCACCACACATTCAGGGGGCTGCCCAGATGCTGTGCGTACGCCCTAAACCAACTTCAATAGGCACGAGGGTCTTTGGCGCATGGAGCGAGACCCCTTTATGGATGGGGGGCGGGGGGAGGGTGAGGCACGCTTTTTTCACTTAGCAGTCTATAGTCCCCGTTCATTGGCCGGCTTGCCGGGCATGTTAAAATGCTTTCAGAGCGTCTCTGGCGTTTGGTCGGATTTCCCCTCCACCTAGGATCCACCCTCTCTCCCCCTTTCCTTTGCCCCCTGCCTCCGTTATCAGAATGGAGACACCAGGGCCTACCTAGCGGTGTCTGGACGTAAGCAATTAGTGAAACACGTTAACAGAGTCTCCAGAGCGTAAGCGGAACCTGTTTAGAAGTTCCCAGAATTACATGTCAACGAACACAAGTGGAAAGATGACAAGGCAGTTAGTGTTTACAGAAGGCGATAAGCTGTCTCTTTATGGAATTCTACTGGCGTTTTGGACATAGCAATTAGATTGCCTCTGAGTTTCGAATTAATGAGACTGGACAACAGGGCGCATCCTAGCAGGCCTGCATGTCTGTACTGCAGAGTACCAGTGGCGAACACGGAGACAAGGTACCAAACACGGTCACATATGAGATAAGCGTCAAACATCAACAAGGGAGACCGTAAGACATGTCAAGTTAACTACGAGAGACAGGCCTTGAGAAATTAGTCAAGGAACCTCGAGGAACTAATTAGGGAAACACTGAGAAGAAAGGAAGTCAAATTCTGAAAGTTAACGAGAGAAACCTTGTGAGGTAATAGAGAGAAACCTGGAATCCTAATGCTCGTGCATGCAGGCATTCAATACGAGCCAACAATGATGTGACAAACAGGCGATGCACAACCAAAGCATCCCACGGTCAAAGCACTCCATCAGAACTTCAACCCACTGCTCCTCTCCCGCACCAGATTCGATACAATTAGAACAATAGCAGGCTTATTTTAGTAGAGGCGTGGGGGGAGTAGAGAATTAACCTTTTAAATACACCCACTCTGAAGAGGGGTGTCTCGAGATGCCTTTCGGTAGCAGGCCTAGGGTTCTGCTGGTTGCATATGTCGCAGGCTCTCCACTAGTGACTGTGCTATTCTCACTTATGTGAGAGGGACAAGTGGTATTGCTTTGATCCTCCACTGCTCTCAAGCTCTACATACCTACACGGCCAAGGTAAAGAGTAAACAAATCCAGACGAGACCATATATCACTGCAAGTGGAGGTCCAAAGAAGAGGACGTGTCTTAAAACAATATTATGAATTAGGGAAGCAAATATTCATAAAAGGCCGTTCTGACCATTTTCGGCACGCTGGCTTCGATGCCGCCAATTGCAGCATAGTCCTGCCTTCATTGACGTGCAACCACGAATCCCACTCATAATTACCATTTTGGGGTACAGGAAGTTAAGAGCTGCTGCTTCTCAAAACTGAGCACTGACTGCATGCCCGGCCGGCTGCTGCTCTTCGCACTCAGGCATATCAAGGGCTGTGTCTGGGTGGAGATTACTGCGCATTGATTTTGCTGTCTACTTGCTTATTTTATTTATTTATTGGGTATTAACAATGCGCCTATACACAATGTGTTTAAAGGCACAACAAGACAAGGGGGAGGGAGGATGACAAACGCGGTCCTACTAGGCCTTTTGACATTCGGATCATGCAAGTGCAGTAACGAAGCATGACAGAGAGGGTTGAGGGGAAGTGCCGGTCAGGCCGGAAGGGCCCGTGGGTTAAGCGAGGGCTGGGGGAGGCCTGGTGCACAGAGCCAGCGGAATGCAGAGAGTGCCGGGGTGGTCCACATTCACATGCTAAGTGCGAGGTACAGGGCTGGAAGGGCTGAAGGGGTGTAGGCCCAGCCAGGCTAGAGCAGGGAAGGGGTCTCAGAGGGCAAGTGCAAGTTGGGGGGGCTGGGGTTGGAGGACACAAAGTGCAGGGGTAGATTGGAAGAGGAGGGCTTGGTGCCCTGTAAAAATTTGAAGGAACCAGGCAGCCAGTGAAGAGTCAGAGGCAGTGATCGAAGTGTACGAAAAGAAGTAGTGGATCTATGTTCCCTGCCGGCCTGCCCCCACTCACCACATCGCCATGCCCCTTCCCATGCGCAATCCAAACCCCCAAACAAACACACCTGCTATTTAAGGGATTGTTCAGTGCACTGAAGTGCAAGCTTAAACTTCTTTCTACACTTTTATTTTAAAACGAAACCATTGCAGAACGGTTTCTTTTTAAAATAAAAGTATAGGAACAGTGAAACTTAAAAAAAAAAGTATAGGATCACCGCTCCCGCCCACTTCGACCTCTGGTCAGAGGGGGACATTAGCAGGGGAGCGGTAGAGGGAAGGAGGAAGAGAAAAGAAGGGTCTTGAGAAGCTTCCGGAATATAAGGAGTTATGTCTTATTTTAAATCCTCTCCCAGAAGCATAGACACAACCAAATCCTGCGAGCTGCTCTTTCACAGATGGTGAAGAATATATTTATAGCTACCCAGGAACTATGCTGTTCACCAATGACAGCCGCCATGGATTCAAACAAGAGTAATTCAGTTACCCTGGTTATTTTAAACACTTAAAAATAAAAACGTATCTCATCTATTGACGATTAATAACCGCACCCCAGTCAGGATTATATACCACAGACTAGAAGGTTTTGCAGATTATTTTCTGACAATCTATTCTGTACTATAACGGTGCAGGCTGCAGCAGTATTTTCCCATCTAACAGCTGGATGCCACACTGGAGGAGACGCCTAAATAAACATCTCCCCTTCATCCAAATGAGTGCATTCACCTGATGCCGAGATGCTAATCCCTCGAGCTAGCACCATCATAGAGTTTCACTTTAAGGACAACCGTTCTCTTTTCATAAGGCACCACATTATAAACAGTGCCAATCAAGGCCTGGTTTAAACATTTAATTGAAGCTGAGACAGTGCTGGTGTTCTTTTACACTAAGGTTAGGAAATAAGGGGGCAGATGGAGTAGCTTCGGACTGAGGTACTGTGCAGTCACTTAGATTATGTTTATTTTAAAATGGCCGGATACAGCATTCTATTTCTAAGGTTAACTGTGCCAGGGAACAGAACAAAGGGCACAGATGGCAGCCATTGTAAAAGCAGCTCGCCCACAAAACGAGACCTCTTTCTGTTTCCATGGTGGCCCTGAGAAGCAGCAGGGAAGCATCTGACGATGCAGGGGCCAAGAGCTGCAGCCAGGACAGTAGACGGACCAAGTAAGTACATCATAAATGGGAGGTAAGCCAAGCCCCTCAGTTAGCTCGCAATGCAGCGCAATACTGGCGAGTGTCTACATTCCAGGCAATCTGATTGGTTTAGGTGCATGTTCCAGGTGCTAATAAACAGTAATCACGGTGATTTTAGTGATATCTTTGGTAGTTTCTGTAATCTCCTTAGTGATTGCAACATATATGCTATCACTGAAATTGACATTTCTATCTAGGTCCATCTCTCCCCCACACATCTAGAGAGAGATGGAGCTACAAAAACATGGCAATTATGATTATATTGTCAAGTTTGTAGTGCACTGATACAATTTGTCCTTGTATTTACTTTCAGAAATTAAGTGGCATCATTTGATGATCAATGCCAGGACACCAGTCTTCAATCTACTTTTTTTTACTTTGTAAAAGTTGGGTAGATTGGCAAAGGTCCACTATAAAATGGCCACGAATGCTTTTGCTGGACAACACTTCTATAACCGCATAACACGCATACCAAACATGCTTGTTTTGGCTTACAACTCCCATGATCCTCCAGCACTAAGTATGCTGGCTAGGGCTGATGGGAGGTGTAGGCCATCACTGACTGGTTGGCTGCCCTTTGTTTCTGAGGAAAAAACATGCAGATTTATCTAAACTTTTGAGTTAAACTAAAATTCATTTTCTGTATACATTGCCTCACTGCAACACCATAGAGACATTCTACAAGACAGTCTGCAAGAACCCGCATATACGAAAATTTAAGGTACACCAGCACAGATGCCCCCACAACAGTATCATCCATCCCAATAGGTCTTAATACTATTGGCATATTACCAGACTTTTTTTTTGTTTTTACATCCGTAGAACTTTTTACATTTTTTTTATTTCAGTTTGCATGTCCTCTGCTGGCCTGGAATAATAAACTTGCTATCTAAATTTAGGGACGGTGTGCGGCTTCTCCTAACGTCGACATTGTCGCATGCCTGGATTGCAGGCTGTAGGGCATAGAATCGAGCGCCGGAGCTATCTGCTCTGTCTTTTCCGGTAGGTCTCATTCCAGCGATGCTTTGAGCCACTACATACCATTAATTAATTACCAATTTCATGGTTAAATATAATTTGAGTAATGTATGGCCTTTTTAAGTAGACACCAAAAATGCTCCGTTATAAATCCTAGTAAACAGTCAATTTTATATTGGTTTTAAAGTCTTTTAAAAAAAATCTTTACACAGTTCTATTAATTGACATTATCTGTGGTGTACACAACTCGGGACGCAGAGGCGTTGCTAGGTGGGGGTGCGGGGGGCTATAGCCCCGGGACTTTTGGTTGTAGCCCCGAATAGAAGCTCAGGGACTACAACCAAAAGGCTATAGCTAGCCCCGAATCCCGCCGGTCCTGCCATTAGCTTAGCCCCTAATCTTTTCCAGACTTAGCAACACCCCCGCGCAGCGGTGGGGTATTTATAGAGCACAACCGGTCCCGAGGAGGAGAACCGTGGCGCTGTAGAATGGAATACTGAAGGAGTAGGCGACTCATTTTCCAACCCTTTGACTCTTAGGTGTTGGGGCTTTGAGCCGGTGTATTGAAATGTATATTTCAGTGTGGTGCATACCACTGCTCAGTTTAAGCTTTCTTGAAGACCGGGATGACTAGTTATTCTCCGTTTGGGGAGTAACAATTTTGAAATGGGTTTTAGAAAATGATTCTGCAGTTCAGAGAAGTGGATCTTAAACAGAATATTGCCAACGTCATGACACAGTAGCAGGAGTGATTGTCTAGCATTGTGGAATCCTAGCTGCACAGTTCTGCGCACAGGCCAAACAGTTAACAGTGTTAGATATCTAGTCTGGGCGGGATTAATGCATTCATAGCTAAGCCATAATGAGTGAAGGACACACAAATAAGTAACTTGATAAACTGAAAGCCCCAATAGAGGTGGGAGAGGCAGAGGCGGTCATTAAGGCCTTGAAATCTGGGGCCCTGAGCCCAGATGGGTATTCCACCAAGTTTAAAAAAATCTTCAGACGCCAGTTGGCTAGCCCACTTACAACCCTCTCTAATTAATTTAGGGAAACGGGATCCACCAAGCCTTCCATGCAGGCCTCCACCCCCATAGTGCTCCTAAAACCCAAGAAAGACCCCAGGGATTGTGCATTGTACAGGCCAATTTCACTTTTGAATATAGACGCAAGCATATACTCGAAGGTCTTAGCTAAACACTTGGCACCAATCATTCTGTATCTTATTGACACGGACCAAACAGGATTTCTGATGTGAAGGAAAACGGGGGATAACATCCCTTGGGTCTTAAATCTGATAGAAAAAGCCGGCTCGGTTCAACAGCAATTAGCGGTCCTGGGGCTGGATGCCACTAAGACTTTTGATAAAGTCGAGTGGGCCTTCATGGAATCAACCCTGGGGGCCTTCCGTTTTGGCCCCGTGTTCAGGTCAATGATCATTGCCAACTATGCCTCTCCTTCTACTTCCCTTAGTGTTAGCCAGTGCCTCCCCCACCCATCCCGCTCTCCTGTGAGACGTGGCAGGGCTGCCCGCCTTCCCTTCTATTCTTTGCCCTGATCATGGAGCCGCTGGCTCAGCACCTCTGACGTAACCGCACCATCAAAGGGTTTAATATCCAGGACTCCCAGCACAAGGTATCCCTTTATGCCTATGATGTATTTGTCACAGTAACTGATATCCAGGCCTCTCTCCCACAAGCTCTCGAGGCGTTAAGGTACTTCGGCAATGTAGCCGGCTTTGAGATCAACTACAGTAAATCAGTGGTGTTGGGGCAAGGAGGTGAACGCCATGTGCCCGCCCCCTCCGTCCTTTTAGGTGGGAGCAAAGATGATTGACTATTTAGGGGTGCAGTTTACAGTCTCTCCCAAGGCCCTGTTCGGGGCTAACTTCCCTCCGCTCTTTAGAATATTGGAGAAAGGCCTGACCAGATGGGCTACATAGGAGAACTCATTGTTGGGACGCATAACTGCAGTAAAGATGAACCTACTCCCCCATTTACTATACAGATGCAGTGTCGCCAGAGGAAGGCCCCAAAAAAGCATCTGGACCGGTTGCAACAAAAGATTTTGGGGTTTGTCTGGTGTAGGAAACGGACTAGAATCCCCAGGAGAGTGTTTTTGGGGGGGCTCCTGGATTTTTACAAATACTGCTTAGCTGCCCAGATTTCAAACAACCTTACATGGTCCCCATCTGCCTCCCTCCCCAGATGGGCTTCCATTGAACAGGCTGGTCTGTCTCCCTCTCTGGGGGCCTTGCCTTTCACCCCTCCCTCGAATTGGAAACACTGGCACCAGCTCTCCTTCCTCAACCAGGGTATCCCTACAAGCATGGGATCGGACCCTGAGATTGAAAAAAGTTCCAAGGGGGCTAAACCCTGTCTCCCCAATTTTTCACAATCCAGCCTTCGCTCCCGGGATTCAGCCGGGGCCTTCAGACGATGGAGAACGAGATGCCTTCAAACTTTAGCTCAACTCTATGGGAGGTGCACCCACTTACCTTTAACCAATGCAGGGGGATCTTGCAGTTGTCGGAATTGGGCAGGTTTTTACTACGGACAACTGAGGCACTGGATAACGCATCCCTTGGTACGGCAGGGGGCCACAGGAAATTTAAGCGCTATTGAGCTAACAGTCCAGGAGGGCATTCAGAACAGAGGGGTCTCAAGGATTCACAGACTCCTGCAGGGGACATGCTAAGAAACATGCCCTCGTATATGCACAGGTGGAAGGCGGATTCGACCCATAGAAGATCAGGAATGGTTGAAAATTTGGGCCAGGAACTACTCAACCTCCAGATTTGTCATGAACAATGAATGTGCCTTGAAACGAATGCTCCGATGGTATTACCCTACAGTGCTGTTATATAATTTCAGGGCGGCCGAGGAATCCCTATGCTGGTTGAAGTGTGGGCCACAGCGCTCATATGCACATGTAGTGGGACTGCCCCCTCATCAACACTTTCTGGGAAGAGATAGTGGCCCTGATAGACACGTTTACTCATATCAAGCTTCCACAGTTTCTTCTCCTGGGTGTGCCAGTGGCCGAGGTCTACCCAATATCTGGGCAAGCCGCCCACCTTATATCCCAACTCCTGTTGGCGGCCCGGACTACAATAGCCAAATGTTGGAAAACCTTTGGGGGCCCAGCTCTGCCCCTATGGTGGGTTCAAGTGTGGGATATTGTGGTGGGAGAAAAAGTTACGACGGCCAAGGAGGGTCGCCTCCATACATTCTTGGACACATGGGCCCCCTTTCTGGACTATGATCAAGAATTCCCAGCAGTGACTTACAAGCCGAAAGTAGTGAAACTATTCCGGCGGGACTCTTGAGGCATTTCTGGGGAGGATGCAGGGGCAGTGGGGTGGAGGGAGTTTGTATGATGCAAGGGACACCAGAGACTTAATGTTGACCTGTTTTCTGTCGATCTTATGTATTTTCCTTTCATAGGCGTAATATCTCCGATGTGCAACAGAAATAAAGTTATGTTTAAAAAATAAAACGTGAAAGCCAAGCCTGGAGATCGGTGCGGCCAGGGCTTGCAAATACCGCTGGAAAGAAAGGGGATAAAATAGATTCCACCAGGATAGCCAAGTCCAGGGGCTTGGGCTTTGATGTAAGTGCTGGAATGGCCGCTGACTGAGTGCTAATCAAGTAATGGCTAATCCTAGAGAGAGTTCAGCACACCACTGTGGCTCAGGAAAAGAGGACGCTCAACGGCATCGAGGACCCCAGGGGTTTTTATTTAGGCACCATTTTCTTTATGAATTTGCTCTCTAATAACGCTTGGCAGCCGTAATGATCGCTTTACGTTTTAAGTTTTAAATGTTTATTAAATATCCCTTCTAATATCTGTGAGTTTATCCGGAGTTTACCTTGTTTCACAGACTAATCCATCATCATTTGAAAAAGTTTGCGTCAAAACTAACATTTCTGCTAGTTTTAGCGAAAAACATGTTAAAAGCTGGTTTACAGTGTGCAAGAATGCATATTTCAGAGCGACTCCACCATACGTGATTCTTCCGATGTAATACTGTATTAAATGCTCATTCAGCATGTTTTAAGTAAGAAATACTGAAAAAACAAGATACAATTAACTGTGGGGAATCTCCTCTGACCAAAAGGGCCTTGCACTGGACCTCTACAATCTGTCTTCCACAGGAGTTATCATGTGGCCACAACTGAGGGAAAAGGATCGTACCCGAGGGAGGGTGTGTTTCAGGAGGGGGGGGGGAATAACATGTTTGTTGGAGGAGGAGTAGGGGAGCTACCATCTTGAGGGCCTCCCTTTTGAGAGCACACAGGCCTGGCAGCATGCAGCTGGGCAAAAGTTGAGGAGTAGAAGGTTGCATTGCATGGGGTTGTTGCCGGGCAGCTACCTGCAAAAGAGATGCTAGACGAGGATACAGGCTTCAAAAGAGGCTCAGACACAGCGAGCATTTTACAAAGTGAGTTAAGTGAATCATAGAGTAGAACCCAAAAGGTGGCTATATCATAACAATACAAGGGAGACGAACAGACACATACGATTAGGAAGGGAGGAGCCTGCAGAGAACTGAGCCCACAAGAGGCCGACAGAGGGGACAGTGAGGTCACTAGATCAAAGGAAACTAACTAGGACTTATTATTGGCATGTTGCTTATTGAATCATTTGTTGCATGTTGGGGACTGAAGTCAAAGGCCCAACCCAAATCTCCCAAATACTGAGAGGGAAGCTGAATAATCTGTTGGTTCTGGGAAAGAAAGTGTCATATTAATCAAAGTGTAAGCTAGGACTACGAGAAGAGTTGATTTGAATCATTTATTGAATTTTGGTGGACAGGCGTACGCCAACGCAAGTCTAAAGGCAGAAGAACAGAGAAGCAGACTAATGTGTTGCTTGCTGGGAACGAAGTCTTGCATGCAACCCGAGCTACAGAAAGGGAGACGTGCTGACTGAATTGTGGCCGGACAGGAAACGAAGATTGTGCCCAGGCCAATGCTTCTAAATACAGAAACAGGAGTAAAAACCTATATTACCAGATGGGATACCAAGCCTTAAGCCCAGACCAAGTGTGGATAAAACGAAGAGAGAAGCATTATTAATATTTGGTATGGGAAGTCTTGCACTGAGCCGGAGGATAAAACAAAAACGTGAGAAAAAGAGTAGATTGTATGCTCTGGACTGTTACAAAGCCCGGTACCTGTCCCTGTCTCCGTCCAGGTCCCCTTGATGAGCCTGAGGACTTAGCCTCTCAAGGCGTGTACAATGGTGATTTATCGCCTTTCTTTTCCCAAAATCCTATTCCCCAGCTGCACATGACGTCAGAGCAGGGGAGAGGAATACTAGTCAAACAAACCTGGTTATAGGCCCACAGGACACTTTAGCAAACCAGGAGGATCCATCCCATTGTCTAACCTCAACCCAGGCGCCCATCAACCAGTGGCGGACCTCTCAAAGATACTCTGACCAACTGACAGATGTGCAGACAAGGAACACTTCAACAAGCCAGACGGCAACGCAATGTCCCATATGCCAGGAGGACCTGTCATGGGAAGATTAAGAGCAGACCAAGAACCTGGGAACACAGCTGAACAATTATACAGAGCACCCTTCTACTCCACAGGATCCTGTGTACCATAGGGGTTCCCAGCAGAAATTCACCAAGAAGATCTACAGCACAAAAGACAGCAGCGCTGTGAGAACCATAGAGGCTGCTGACAGCCAGAGTGGAGCCTGACATGGAAGGGGGGCTTCTGCCTGATCTAAAGATGTCTGCCAAGGGTTTTTAAGCCCCATAGCCATGCAGATCCCCAACAGCTGGGACACGATCAAACACCGGAGCCTATCTAGAGGTTCCATACAAACAATCCTGCAGATTAGTCAATGTGGGGATACACGAGAGCGTCCCTTGTAGGGAGAGTGCTATGCAAGTCCCGAGGGTGTGGTGCAAGGGGCAGCAGAGGCTGACATAATACCAGACAGAACCCACAGCAGCTGGACAGAGTGTGGGCTAGACCAGAGCTTTCCCACTGGAAGAGGCAAAGGAGCTAAATGTAGTGAGTAGATTGAGGTGTCTGGGAAAAGCATTTGATCATTAGACAGCTAAGAGACGCAAGTGGCTGGAAAGCCTGAGAATGCTGAAAGGCCCGGGACTGCTACCAAGTGAGCTGGGCACTCTACGCCAGATGCATGGGCTGGGCATATCCTTGAAGAGTGGGTGGGGCATTTCCTCCACGTATGTTGAGCAAAGCATAACCTCCCTGGAAACAGTAAGAAGTGAGTCATGAACTATAAACCGGAATGGATTAAAAACAGTGAGATGGGCACCATATTCCCCGGACTGTGAGGGTGGTAAAAAAGTCTGCTGGGAGCTAGATCCCTAAAACCGATTGGTTTCAAGTAGCATGCTTGGTGCTATATCCCAGAGACCATAGTTTGCGAAAAGAGAAGCAGGCATGGCACTATCTCCATTGGACTGTATTCAGAGCAGTTACCTGGAGACCTCCATTCCCACTAGAGAGGAGACAACTGATAACGTTATAGTTTGGCCCACCCTGTCAACCTTTGTTTAGATGATTCCAAGACTCTTTAGTTGTAGATAAACTCCTAGTTCCCATAGGCATTTATCCCTAACCAATCCTGACCATAAGTAAAATAGATAAAGTTATATTTTGGTGTCATATGCATTGTTGATCCCTAACAGGACCAAAGTGCAATAACCAGGTCAAACATACTTGTCTTTGGGGAGAGAAATAGAGATAACCTGACCTTCTGAGACATTCGTAGAAATGCGATTTACCCCTAGCCAAGCAACAGCGAGGAAAAAGTAATAGTTTGTTTCAAATACCCAGCTTAAACTTTACAGCTACCCTGTTAGAGCATCTGAACTATATGCTGGCAACCGACGTCCATGCCCAGCCCCAACCTTATGAAGAATGAGAAAGAACTGGAACTCTTTTTGGAAAGGCTGGGAGTCGAAGTTCAATACCAACACGTAGATAACAAAGACTAAGGAAGAAACAGTAACATTTTTGTCTGTGTTGCTGTGTGACGTGAAACACAATTCAAATTCGAGGTACCAGGCTTATCAAAACTCAGAGAGAGTCAGTAGAATATTTATTGAATGTTAGAAAGAAGCACCTACATAGCTCAATTCCTACAGACTAGCAGGGAAAATGTGACTTATTATGTAGGTTGTGCAGTGAAGGTCTAAAACCCAACCAAATTCTAGCCAAGGCTCCATTAGAGAAGTAATACTTAGTAACATCCTGAGGAGTGGAAGACATCACTATATCTCAGTCAATCCTAACAAGACTGTGAGGGAAACTCAGACTCCTTGGTACAGAGTGGGGTGACTAAATAAAACCCCAGCACTGCAAGCCACCACTAAGAGCAGGGGGCACCATCCTCCCCACCAGAGTGGCAAGCCGCCACCTCACCTGAGTGGCAGGCAGCACAGCTCCTGTGTTCTTTATTTTCACCGGGGAACTGGCGGGGCGTTGGAAAACTGCCCAGCCAGTTTTCATTATTCTGTGCTAGGAGCATATACACGCTGCCTGACAGGAGAGGACTCCTACGCATTTCATTTATGGTACTCCATATTTTCATTCAAGAGGAGGGATGGAACATATGTTGCATTTCTGCCGCCTCCTTCCTCGCCGCCATCCAAATACTCGAGCATTTGCGCCAGCATGGATTTTCATGCTGCCCCAAATGCTGGCGATTCCTATGGAGTCTGCCTGCTTTTTGCACCAGTAAAAAGCAGGCGGAGTCCATGAGAATCCATTGTAAATGCTGCATTTACTCAATTTGCACAGCGGATTGTAAAAGCGAATATGCCACATTTTTGCCCTCCCCATTTGCACTCTCCCATGTAAATGATAAACGGGTGCCCGTTGCCTAACTACGGGACTTGCAAAAGGAGCCCCTTTGTGTGTCATGGCATTTTTGTACTTTGCATCAAGGGTAAAAGCAAACATAAGTGTGACTGCGTGGACTATCTTGGGATAGCCAGTCTGGATATACTTTCTTTCTGTGGCATTTCTACTGGCTTGCAGGCCTTGTATCGTAATGCTGGCATATATTGCAGCATGCAGGAAAATGTGTAGGCGCAGCCAGCTTGAACATGTTTTATATACTGGCATATGTTTTGGACAAATTCATCATGAAAATGTGTTGCAAAATGGTCTTGTACACTGTGGGTGACTTGCATCTATTTTCAATTTGTTACCAGACAATACTGATTGCAAACTGTGTGGCTTTGTACCTAATTGTTCACAGAAAGTGTTGTGAAATGCAGCATCTGAAACCATAATTTATTTTAAACAGGTCGAGGTCAATGAATTTAGTACAATTAAATTAGGTGATACGAATACCTGTTATTACAATGCTTAGAAGCAGGAGCAACCTGGCATGAAATGTTATATAAAAACGCAACATTCTTTTTCTTGTGTCAGTTCATTGCATGGGTAGTGCTACCGAGCAGTCATTTTTATTTTTCGTGCTTTAACGTTTGTAAAATAAATGGTAACTTTACACAAAATGTGTACAACAGATGTGTATCCTCAAGAACAGCTGTGAGCACCTTGAAACTCAGAAATAATTAGAGTATCTGTCTGTGTGTAAGAATAAAATACTGCTGTGGAAGAAAAAAAAATTTCATTCGGCAATTCAAAAAGCACGGCAAATATCGCTATAAAGAAAAACAAATTAAGATGCTAAAACTTTTTAAATGATTGTAGCTTGGAGCACGGCCTCATTTGCACAATAAACAGCGTTATAAAATATTGAAAGAGAAAAATATTCTCCTTATTTGGCTGAAATGGTGGTTGGTTAAAATCTATGACAACAGCAAATAATAAATGTTCCTTTTCCTTTCAGGGCTGCTCCTGAGTGCAGCTATCATTAAGGCCCCTTAACACTTGGGCATTATTGAGTCGATGACATCCAAATGAAAGAAGCGCATTTTTCAGCACCTACGCGTTGCGTGCATTCAGCTTGCTGGTGATTTGTAAGGCAGGCTAAGGTTGAACAGACACTTCACAGGCATGCCCCATATCTGGGCTTTGCTATCAAGCCCTTTCCATTTTCCTCAACCTGACAGATGATGGCCTCCTTGCTATCAACACAGGTGCAGCATGCAATGCGGACAGCCCATGACTATTTTTACCTCTCCGCATAAGAGGACATATTTCACTTTGATACATGTTGAAAACTATTTTTTCCCCTGAAATCCTCGCAAAACACCTCAGACAGCTATCGGGCGAAGATATGCTTTTGCTATTATTAGCATTGCAATCACAAATTCTCTTGCACCCCGTGAAAGGTCACTGCCAATCACTGGAACTCTACCAGCACCCCTATTGCACATACTAATGGAAGATAGGGTGATTAATGATGGGAGTGATGACATATCATGCTCCAGCCACACAATACATAACAGACCAAGCCTACCCACCCACAAGCCAACCTGTGAGAAATATGAGCTGGATAGAGTGTAATGGAACTAAGGCCCTGCGCCTGGAATTTCTCCGGAATGAACATTTCTGCAGATATTGATTACCCTTCACTTAAGGAAAAAAAACACCTCTTTACTCTTCAACGAACTATGGGAAAATAATATTTTTGGGGGTTTGTAGAGGTAACATAGGAATACATTTTTTAAACTGACATGATCAGTTCTAATAAAGTAGTTCTAACTCCAACTTTGATATACACACTGCCATAAAGAAACATTTCAGAAAAAACAACCAGGGAACCGATAAAGCATCGAGGTGGTAGCCAACATGTAGTCACTTGGCTACCCATAACCCCATCATAATTCTGCACTAGCTGATTTGCACCAGATTCAAGCTGTGCTGCACCCAATATTGAACTCTATAAAGCCCGCTGCCGTGGGTGCAGTCGCTAGTAGATGGGGAGCAGAGCTCCTGAGGCAGCTTTCAAAAGGAATTCTTTCCAATTAATTAAGTTTTTACCATGAACCCACAACTATCAACATACAAAGTGAAGCCTTTCAAACCCAGAGCAGCGTTGGGCACAATTAATGAGCAAGCGTTGACAAAGGCAATATGCCCAGCTTTCTAAATGTATCGGGTACGCTTTTTTTTGTAAAGCCCCTACATGACAAACAAGAAAGGAGTTCCTTGTGCATTTTTAGAGCCAAACCTATCGGCTTTGCCAAAGTTTGATATTGTGGATTTGTCACAGAAGAGAATTTCAAATGCCTCATAACCCTTGCCAGATTGGGAAGCTTCCTTTTTGCTTTGCATACTTATTTGTTTTATAATTGGATTGACCAACACCTAGCAGGCATGCTCCTCTGTAGTATAATACCTGAAAGGATGCGCTGGAGACTGTAAGGCTCTGAATGATGCTGCTTTATTTATCTCTGCCAGCAACTAACGAAATTCAGCTCTAATGAAACAATACCAACGTGGCAACAGGCCCTCAAACATAGGGCTGTAACAGAGTCTCTGGGTTGCTTTATTAAGGCCTGTAGGCCAGTCCGGTGGAGGAGCAGGCAGGAGCCGATGCTGCTCCGTGCTCTCGCTCCAGGCTTCTCCCCGCGCGGGAAGCACAGGGCGGCGTTTCCCATACAGCAAGGTCTCACAATATCTCTACACACCTCCCTCTGATAATGCAACAGCAGTTATTGCAGAACATAGTCATTGTATCTCACCGGTCTTCTGTGTTCCCTTTTCGGCCGGTCATCTCTCTCTCTGCGAGTATCTTGCTCATCTGCTTGCTCTTCTATGGGTGTATTTGCTTCAACTACCTCTTCTCCGGCTTCTCTTCTGTCAGTTCCTGGCTCTTGTTCTCTCTCTCTCTCTCATCGTCCATTACTTCCTCGGCTTCGGATCTTTCATGGGTCTTTTCTCTCCCTTGCTTCTTTTCGAACATGGCTACTCTCTCCATGTTCCATGTGCGCCCATCTTTGGTGCAAATGTAATTGGTTCCTCTGCGAACCACCCTTACCGGTCTGCTGAACCTTGAGCCTGTAACTTGATCCTTGGCCGGCATCCGTATTTTGATACAATCTCCTTCCGTTACATATGACCTTTGCTTTGTTGTTGTTCTTCTGTTGCTCCACCTTTTCATGCGTGCTTTTCTGTTTTCTATCCTCCACACCACTTCTGACATGTCCACTTCCTCATCTTTTCTTACTCTGACCAACCATGGTGGTACTAGTGTGAAGGCTGCCCTTCTCCCTCTCAACATGCGAAAAGGGGAGATGTGGGTGATCCCATTGGGAGTCAGTCTGTGAGCCGCGATGGTCTCCTTGGTCGTCTTGAGGGGATCCATTCCCGATGCGGTCGCTAATTGGATGGCTCCCTTGATAAACCTGTTGGCCCTCTCCACGAGCCCATTGGCTTGGTAATGATACATAGCCGCTTTCCTCTGATGGATGTTGTGTTTCTTCAAGAATAGTTCCATGTCTCTGGATATGAGTTGTACCCCGTTGTCCGTTACTAACTCACTGGGGAGCCCTTCCAGCTGGAAGATGGTGGTAAGAACTTCTATTACGGCGGTCGTCGTGATGTTGGGAACAAACTCGGCTTTGACCCACTTTGATAAGTAATCTACCAGCACTATGCCATAGCGATGTTCAGGTACCATTGCTTCCAGTGGTCCTATAAAGTCCAGGCCTACTTTTGAACACACCGCTTCGGGGGTTTCAGTGGGAATCATGGGTGCTTGTCTGATTTTTAGGCGCATGTCACTGTTGTGACATTCATGGCACCTCTCTATCATGGTGCGAATCTCTTGATCCATAGACTGCCACCAGTAGGCTTCCCTCACTCTGCGGCGTGTCATGTTATTCCCCAAATGGCCTCCATGAGCCCTGCACAGGATGGATTTCCTCATGCCTGTAGTTGGAATTACTTGGTCGGTCTTCATCACTATGCCATCACTCTCAGAGATTTCATCAGCCACTTTCCAATATGGTCTCAATCCTTCTGGCACTTTCATCTGGCCATCCTTTCTTGACCCATTCTCTGATCCTCGCCATGGTGGGGTCTTTTCTATCCTCTTCCATCCAATGTCTCTCACTCAGCTCTAAGTAATCTGGGGCCTTGAGGTCAGTGATGGATGCCACGATACACTCTTCCTGCAAGAAGGTGGTGGCATTGTCTTTTCCTTCTGGTAATCGTGACATGCAGTCTGCCTGCGAGTTCTTCCACCCTGAAATGTGTTGCACCTCGAAAGTGTATTCTTGCAGCTTGACAGCTATGCGTGCTAATCTGGGCGTCGACACTTTGGTGCCGCCTGGGTTGAGCATATGGATGAGTGGTTTGTGATCGGTAACTAACTTGAACTTCGTGCCCCACACGTATGTCCTGAAATGTTCCACGGCCCATGCACACGCAAGCATCTCCTTCTCGATGGTGGAGTAATTTTACTCGGCTGACGATAAGGCTTTGGAGGCAAACGCGACCACGTGTTCTGTGTCGCCCTTTTTCTGGGTAAGGACAGCTCCTAAACCGTAGGCACTGGCGTCCGTGGTGATGACCGTACTCCAGTCTGGGTTAAACGGTTGTAGGCACGGCGCATCCACTATGTGTCGTTTGATGCTTTCTACCGCTTTCTTCTGGGCTTCTTGCCATATGTATTGTGACCCTTTTTTGAGAAGTTTGCAGAGTGGCGCTGAGGTTTCAGAGAATTTGGGGATGAATTTGGCATAGTACTCCGTCAACCCAAGAAATGACCTCACTTCGTCTTTGTTGGTGGGTTCGGGGGCATTGATTATTGCTTGTAGTAAGTTTTGCTTGGGGCTTATTCCTTGCTCCGATATCTTGTACCCCAAATACTCAACTTCTTGTGCCTTGAACACGCATTTTTCGTACATTAACCATACTCCTGCTTCTTGAAGTTTGGTGAGCACTGTTTTCAATGTGGCATCATGTGTCTGTTCGTTTGCAGCGTATACTAGGATGTCATCCTGGAAATAGGATACATTCTTGACATTCCGTAGTAAGACGTCCATCATGCCCTGAAACGCGGAGGCTGCAGATGATAGGCGAAACGGCATTTTTGTGAATTGATAGGTACCAAACGGAGTGATGAAGGCAGTTAGTGGTTTGGATTCTTTGTGTAGCTGTATTTGATGGTATACGTTCCTCATGTCTAGTTTCGAGAACACTCTGGCGGCCTCCATAATGAGGATTAATTCAGTGATGCTTGGTAAGAGGTAACTGTCCACGATTACTTCCAGGTTTAAACTGCAGAGATCGATGCTTACCCTCAGCTCTTGTGAGTTCTGTTTCTTAATGAGCACGACTGGGCTCAACCACTCAGATGCTTCAATTTCTTCGATTGTGCCATCTTTCTTCATGTTGTTTAGTTGATTTCTGAGGGTGTCTCTTGCGGTTGCCTGTACCGGCCTTACCCTGTGTTTGACCGGGACTGCGTTGGCCTTAAAGGCATGGTCTAGTAAAATTTGTTATTGTCCCTATGGGTCGGCCATGTTTTTTTAAGCCTAAGTGGCTCGATTTTAGAAAACTTTCCTATGGACCTTACCCGAGTTTTCGTCCATTAAACGCACGCGAAAACAAGCACCAGGGAGCCGCCATTTTCTGATTATCCTATCTTTTCCCCCATCGCCCTGGCTGACCTGCTTTTGCGGCACTAAATCAATTCCCCCGCCCCTGAGCCTGACATTATCAAAACATTCATATTCCCCGCCTCTCTCCGTGACGTTACTGTGCTGCGTAGGCAAACGCGCCCAGTCGTCTTCTGCGCGACTCCACACAGAACCCGGAAACCAACACAGATCAACTCACAACACAGCGTGCCACAATTCGGAATATGAAACTGTACTTTAAAATGAAACAGCAACACGGTACATTTGGTAAAGTACATTTATTTGACATTCAATGTTTAGAGAATATTCAGCAATTGCCATATGAACTCCGAAAGCCATTTATTTTCTTTTATCTGTATCCGCAATAACTGTTCCGTTTCATCTTGAGTCACGCGCTGTTCCTTTATGGTACACAGGGTGTTCATTTTCGTAAAAAGAATCACTTTGGAAGCACTGTGAACCGCAAGGATGTTCCATCAACTAGGCACTAGTCCAGCCTAAAGGTTGATATGTTGCTTCTAGCCACTAGTGTAGCGTAAGGGCATATGGGCCCTTGGCGATCATCCCATAATATGGTGATCGTGCTCCAGTTGTTGACACGAAGCTGCAGGTGTCTGCTGAAGAATCCATCCGCCGGTGTCTCAAACAGATGGCATTGGCAGAATGGGATCAAATACCTGTTAAGAAAACAAAAAAATGATAATTAGTCTCGCTAGCCGAACTTCATTAATATTACTCATTTTATTTATTACGGCCGATCAGAAACTATTTGCTTGCAAGGATAGTTCAATGGAGTATGTTCGTCTCTAAAATCAATGCGAAAAGTAACGATATAAATCGAGGCAAACACACAATGATAAACGACAGTTAGTCTACATGCGTGAGGAATTATATGATATATGATATGGCATTTGTAACGTGCGTATACTCAAGTGTTTCTAGGTGTGACGAGGCAGGTGGGGAACAAGGGCAGACAGACAACGATCCTACTAGGCCAGGTGTCTTTCTGATCGCGCATGGGGAAGGGCTGTAGATGGTTAGTTGAATACAAATTAAATAATAGAGCCAGCTGGTGGCAAGTGCAAGGTAAATGTTGGGAGAAGGGGCTGAAGGGTACAAAGACAGTCCCGTAGTGCAGGTAGGCAGTGCAGGGAAAAGTGGCTGGGTCAAGGACCGAGATCGGTGAGACCAGTGGACCTGCATGCCCATGTGCCCACTACGAACACGTTTTACTTGCTTTTCCTAGCTCTTCATTCATTCATTTATTCATGCATCCATTCGTTAAATCTTCATTCCGGTATAAAAGCGTGTAAAGATTTACTTACATTATATTTGAAATTTCCCTTGTGTCTCTTCGTAATGCAGTCTGTAAAACGGACCGTGCTCTTGACAACGATTTTTCGTATACTGAACTAAAATGAAACTCGGTCTAGTTTCTGAATTTTCTGCCTTATCGTCTCTTACGTTATTGCGCACTCCCTTCAAATGTAGTTCTTTCGGCATGGTCCCTGTCTCAAGGTCAAAAAACAATAGACCCTTATACTTCCAGTGCGACTTGTGGGCATCATCTGGGCACTGTCCTTCGCATTCTTTATTTGCAACATCACGTAGTATAGGCATCTGTGAGAACTTGAAGTTTAGAATCCGTCTATGTAGTGCGCCTCAATGTGCAAATGCGAACTGGCTTCTCTCCCAAATGCCACGGCCTGCTTGGCTGGCGCATTCTAAGTGCCCCAAGTTTGTCCCCGTTGTCTGCGAGCTTTGCAGCCCAAATTGAGACATTTAATTTTTGGCGGAAGGTCAGGGAAAGTATAAAGTACCACAGGAGTCGAGTTAAAAGTGAGATTTATTGTTTGTTTGTTTGTTTTATTATTTGCAATACGCAAGCCTCCCCTCCATTAACAGTGCACAGCATTTACATTTACATGAGATGAGACATGAGAAAAATATATACATACACATATGTGAGGTGAATAGAGAGAATTCAAAGATGACACCCAGCTTGTTCGCCACCCATGATGGTGAAGGTAGGGGTTAGGTTTACAGGTACACTGTACAATAACATTTATTTACAAAAAGACAATCGTATTGCAATTATTTAAACTGGGATTTGTACTTCACAATCAGCTGTGCTTCGGGTGGGCATGGCACAGTCGCAATGTTCGGTGGCAATGGATCACTGCTCTGCACAGAAATGTCCAAAATTCCATATCTGTGCTTCTCTAACACAGCAACAATAAGGCCTTTCACAAAGTCGAACTGCATTTCATCATAGACTGGTTTGATCACCCATTGCTTACTTCGTTTTGAAAACACCTTAGTGTAGCGAGGCATCCTTACTTTACCCCTAGTCCTAGATTGTTCATGTCCGACATTGCTGTTATGGGCCAAGACCGCTAGTAGAGTGCGATGTTTCATGCCCCGAAAGCTGAAATGCAAGCGCTTTGGCCTGTACTTTAGGCACATATTGTGGAACACCTCCAAATCTCCTGTGTGACAGAATTCTGTCAGTCCTCTCAAATCTCTTGATAGAGGTTTGTCGAAAACAATCTTCTCAATGGCTTTGTGCGTCGGTGAAGATGGAATCAACCACTTCTTCTTCCGTGCCTCCTCTGGGGACAAAGGGCCATGTTCACATTGGTGGAAATGTTCATTTGCTGTCCAGCGGTGAACGTTGGTACAGTGGTGCATTAGTGACCGCCATTTTTCAAGTAGTATTTCCACTGACCCCTCACAAGTTTTTGAGCTCCACCAAAGATGGTTGGTGATAGAATGTGACCACTGCAAAATACTTTCAAAACCTTTTTTTTTCCCTGCAGCCGAGATTTTCTTATTGATTGATTTAGCAAGATGCCATACGTCAAATTGATGTTTAATATGTGGGAACTGCTCTCTCATTGTCTTGGCAATTGAAACGTGTCTATCCGTGGCTATGAGGTCGATGTGCATTCCCCTTGATTGTAGATATTCCACTGATTTTATAAATCCTAGTTTCTCCATGGCCACTGATGATGTACATTGTGTCACCTGCACGACCACCAAACTCACAATTTTCTTACTATCCATGTCCTGAAAGTGGTAGGTGCAGTACTTGGCAGAAAATCCAGGGCTGTCGCACTGTCCATCGCCGGCTAGCCTGAATCGTTTGCTTTCGAATGTACTTGCTAGAGACAATTGTTCAATTTTCCAAGCATCACTAATGGCCGGAAACAGATAATCACGTTGGTATATGTAGTACAGCGCTTTAGAAATGAAATGGAGTCCCACAAACTGAAAGAAAGCCTCTAACTTTCTAAAACTGGAGCCACTAAAAAGTGATGCAGCTGCAAACTGCAGTTTCCCCAGCATCGGTTGTGCAGACCATGAGAACCTATGATTTAATCTACAGGTGGCATTAATTTTGACGTTACTGCCTTTTATTTGACGAGTCACATTAATCAATGGCTTCCCACATACTTTCCCTCTAATGGAATGCACACATTTCAGCATACTTATAATTTCCATCAAACAACTGTCGAATACAATGCATTTGCTCTCTTTCATTAGACTGTCATCCTGCGTCAACGTTGTTTCGGCCTGTGACGTTGTGGAGATTTCAACACATTGGAAAGTAATATCGCTGATATCAAGTTTAGATGCGTCTATGGATGCTGCGGCTGGTTCATTCTCTGTCATTTCGACATCTATTACTTCAACATTGATGGGAGAACACAACAATGTTGGTGGCAAATTTTTGGCGGGTGTAGATTGTGTAAATTGAACTGCAACTACTTCAGAGCTACCTTCAATACATTCAATAACATCTTCTTGTGGTGGTGCGTTCGCACTGTAGCTATGGTCCAATGCAACTTTGCTGTAGTCTCCAAACACAGTTAATTCATGTTCTGGCCATTGGACATGAGCATCTCGAGCCTGAACACGCCTCGCCTCAATTAATAGTTCCTCCATATTGTACACGGTCTGGCAAGCCACATCTCTCATTCGCTTCACTGTCTGTGTGTGTATAGTTCTGACACCCACGGGTAACTGGAGGAGAGATTGGAAAAGGGATGTTCAGTTTAAACACAATATGGAGTGTAGTAGAATTGACTGGAAAAAACATAAAATAGTCCACAGCACAAACATTTTTTTAAAGTTATGAACTGTTTGTAACTAACCTTTTTTTGTTTTTTTTTTCTTTGCAACTTTTTTGACTCGACCTTCAACATCTGCACGCTGTAGCTCCAATTCGTTTCCGCATGTCCTCCCTTCCTCTTGCGCTGCAACGACTATATTTTCTGTATCCGCATAGACAGCACGGAATGAGGCTCCATCGTCTCCCTGAAACATAGTACTTTCATTACTATGTATCAAAATATTGTTCGCATAAAACACACGTGAGGACGAACACACAGGTACATCTCAATAGCCAAACACGATTTAAACATTGTGTGCAACAATCAAAGGACAAGTATTCGACCAGTGATGATCTATTTCGATGGAACTGTCAGTATCCATACCTCTGGCTCTGCATGGACTGCCATGAATGGTTGTATTGGAGAGGAGGCATCCACATCTCCCTGAAACACAGTACTTGCATTAGTATGCTTTTCAATATTGGAAACACAACACACACTTGGGGTAGACGGCACAGGTACATATAAAGAGATAACCACAAATGATGCATTGTCCAAAAGAATCAAGGAAAATCCAAATATGATCACATTTCATCGACTTATTTCAACTATTCCTTTACATCTGCATCGTCTAAATGAGATGATGTGATTGTGGTGGAAGCTCCGTCGTCTCCCTGAAACACAGTACTTGGATTAGTATGATTTTCAATATTGGAAACATAACACACACTTGGGGTCGAACGCACAGGTACATATAAAGAGATAACCGCAAATGATGCATTGTCCAAAAGAATCAAGGAAAATCTAAATATGATCACATTTCATCGACTTATTTCTCCGATTTATTTACATCTGCATCATCTAAATTGGATGTTGTGATTGTAGTGGAAGTTTCGTCGTCTCCCTGAAACACAGCACTTGCGTTAATAGGGAAGAAAGTATAGCAAATGGAATCACGTTATATGATCACGCATGATGGAGCTGTCATTATCCATACCTCGTGCTGCTGAAGAATATCTATGGATGTTGCAAATGTAGTGCGCACTTCCGAAAGCTGTTGCGCCGATTCGTATACGCATGGTCCCGCTTCCACTTCCCCTGGAATTACTTGAATGTCAGGCTCTGCATCAAGTGCAGGGGTTGACGCTCCATCAACTGCCTGAAACATAGTACTTGCATTAGTGAGGATTACAATAGTGAAAACATAACACACACCTGGGATCGACAGCACAGGTACATATCAACGGCTAACCACGAATGAAACATTGTGTAGAACAATCAAACGACAAGAATTCCAGCTCTGATGATGACGCTCGATGGAGCTGTCAGTATCCATACCTCCTGCTGTTGAAGAACATCTAGAAATGTTGTAGATGTGGCGGACGCTTCAGCATCTCCCTGAAAGACAGTACTTGCATTAGTATGGATAACACTAATTATAACCGAAAACAAACACCAGTGGACGATAACTAAGGTGTATATCAATTGGAAAGCACTAACCAAACATTCGGTAAAATGATTACACAATAAAATAAAAATATTACTTGACATGCATAAAACAGGTCTGTAGCGGATTAGCCTAGTAAGATTACCTGATACGCGCTAGAAGTGGTTGATAACTGCGACCACGTCAAGGATGTAGAATGTTCTTGCTTCAGATTCAAGGGATAGTCAAGAAGTTGTAAAGGTAAATTAATGATTGATAATGAAATGCCAATATTAAAAATAGCCATGTAAGGCGACAGAATACTTGTAAAATGCTCAATACAGCACAGTTCCCTGTTCCCATATATATACATTGCGTTTGTGGGTTATGAAATCGAAAAAGAATATATTGGTAAATGTCATTATTCAAAAAACTATACAATCATATCAATATCGAAATTATTACAAGGGATAGAACACCTACAATATCAATTAATCCGTTCGGATACCTACACACTACCGCAAGGCCTAAAGCTAAATCCGGACACTTGACTCACCAGTGGCGGAATGTGGACGAATAGAGCGGGAATAGCGTTTGAGCAATTTCCGTGTCGTTCGCCGTTTATTCTTCTTTGTTACCCAAGATGTTGTGTACATGTCCAAGGAAAAGTGCCGGCTGCAGATGCGGTATCGATCACCCCTCTTGTCCTGTAAGACTTGTTGGACTCTACTTTCCAGCTCATCCAGTGGATATCCGCAATGTCTGACCCATTCTCTTATTCGATCAACAGTTTTCGGGAATACATGCATTGTAGTGCCTTCAGATTTCGCATGGGTCTTCGAAGGGCAACCGCTAATCGAACAGGCAGGCATTGTTGATAAATCTGAAAAGTAAATATCGACATTATTATACAAATGAATATAAATGAATCATAATCGAACAGGCAGGCATTGTTGATAAATCTGAAAAGTAAATATCGACATTATTATACAAATGAATATAAATGAATCATACAATGATCAATGCAAGGTTTGTTTTGGTCGCAGGAACTATACCAGTTCATTATGTGCGGCTTAGTATTTGCATAAGTTGCAGAAATGTATAAATGATGTGACTAAAAACTGAACATGTGACTCATCCCTTGGATGTTCTGTATTGCACGAGAAGGAAACATGCTTACATTATAGACTGGACCCCCGAAGGATGCAATTCGATGACAATTGACACAGATGAAAATAAATAGATCTATTGATAGCATAGCAATGGAAATTCAAGTCAATAGCAATGAGACCAATGAACATAGCACTATTGGGTCCTCTATTCGCAAATAGATAGAAATTTAAAAATCTGCGAAATATGACCAGGATACATGGCCTTACCTTGACCAACAAACAGTTGGATTCAGCAAGCAGAGCAGTATGTTGCGGGAGAATAGGTGGATGGCCACAGGTAGCGCACTGATGGTATGCTGGAAGCGGTCACAGAAGTTCACGGATAGCACGACGATGAGCAGATTAGCATAGATCTCAGTGGTTCCCAGGTAGCACGTTCAGGAGTTGACTTGCAAAGCACAAAGATGTTCTCATGAGACATATCGCGTGGTTTTTAAAGTATTAGAAACTGGGGTGTGTTTGTGAATGAACGACGTATGTATGTCGTGGTATTAGGGGGGCGGCCTGCTTGAAGGGGAGGCCTGCATGGAGACACGGGGTCTGAGGAAGCCATGTGACCGATGGCCCCTTGGCGTGGGACAACTTTTGAAGTGTACATGTAGTTTGGCACCTTGGCCTTTCGCGCCCCCGACAGCCTCCCATGCCAGCGCGCATCCACCGGCGCGAACCGCCTTTGATACAGGGGGGTGGGATGGATGGCCCTGGGGCGTGCAGATAAGGCACAGGAAGACTGCTGAATGGCGACACACTTATGTGGATTGCAGGGGGGCAGCCTGCTTCAAGGGGTGGCCTGGCTGGAGACACGGGGTCTGAGGAGGCCATGTGACCGATGGCCCCTTGGCATGGGACACCTTTTGAAGTGTACATGTAGTTTGGCACCTTGGCCTTTCGCGCCCCTGACAGCCCCCATGCCAGCGCGCATCCACCGGCGCAAACCGCCTTTGATACAGGGGGGTGGGATGGATGGGCCTGGGGCGTGCAGATAAGGCACAGGAAGACTGCTGAATGGAGACACACTTATGTGGATTGCAGGGGGGCGGCCTGCCTCAGGGGAGGCCTGCCTGGAGACACGGGGTCTGAGGAGACCATGTGAACAATGGCCCCTTGGCATGGGACACCTTTTGAAGTGTACATGTAGTTTGGCACCTTGGCCTTTCGCGCCCCTGACAGCCCCCCATGCCAGCGCTCATCCACTGGCGCGAACCGCCTTTATATCAATATACAGTATATCGTTGCTTATCAATAACAAATGCCACATACCGGAGATTCTTGTGAGCACAGACCCACACTTCAACCGGTGTATTATAGTGGTCAAGACCCTAAGGCCTGTATAATCCAATGGTAATTGTTAGTATAGATATATGTGTGACTTTTATAGAGACATAACCTACTGAAAGACTTTGAACAAGTGTTATTTAGTGCATGCATTATCGAGAATATGTTATGTTAGCTTATATAGATAGTGACCACCCTGCTTCACAGCGACCAGACCTTCACCCATTCGGAGCACAGATGCCCGACGTCCATCCTTGAATGGAGACACACTTGATTCATTTAAAAAATCAAAACAAACGTTGTTAAAATATATGTGGTGTTTTATTTTGTATCTTATTTTCATGACACAAAAATACAAGACTTTAAAGATTATACAGGTCAGGTTGCAGCACAGCAAGAGAAAATCCCCTGTACTGACCGCTGTCACTCGGGAACGTTTCGAACGGCACAGGCGGGTATCACTCTTCGAACGCGGTGTCCAAGCCTCCCATGGAGCCACCATTTAAAGGAACGATAGGCCACCAGCCTGTACCACCTGTGAAAAGGAATGAAACAAACTGTTTTTAAATGACCAAGATAAGTTTAATAAACTTTTGTTGTTAATTGTTATTGTTATTGTTATTTTGCATTTATATAGCGCCTTATATACCATTGGTATGGTCTGAAGGCGCTGGTAGGTTGAACGCCCTTGGGAACCGAAGTTCAGATCAGTTGAGGGAGTAGACAGAGTCAAAGGTGCGTGTGGGCACCATGTATGTGTGCAGCTTGTGCGGTAGTCGTGTAATAGCTGCTTCTTAGCGGTAGATGTGGTGGTTGAGGGGTCAGGAGTATGTGTTCGTTCTGGCAGGATTTATCCAGACCGGATGTGGCTGCGTTAGGCCTGAGGAGAACGCCTGGCTGGGGGTGTGTAACCAGCAGTGTTTACATAGAGTGATGTGGAGTATGTGACGGATGTTGGTATGAGAACAGTTATACCGAATGGTGTCATAGTATCTCTGTGTTCTAGTTGAGTGGTGGTGTAAAGGAGAGAGTAAGCATATGGTGGGTTATATGGTCATTCGAATGTTTTCTAAAATGTTCTAAAGAGGCTATTGGGAACACTTCTAAATTCTACTTTCTCAGAGAGGCTATTGGGGACACTTCTAAATTCAACTTTCACGAAGAGGCTATTGGGCAAACTTCTAAAGTCAGTTTTCACAAAAGGCTATTGGGGAGAAGAACAAGTTACTTAACCCTGGTAACGTTTTTTCGACTGGATGTTCCTCCCACATATTCCTCATCCCCGACGCTCAACATCCAGCCTCAGCTGCTTCGGAATTGCCCTCCCAGCAGAGGGGAGGACAATTCCTGTAACTAATGGCATTCTGCACGGACAAATGCTATCTAGACAATGCACACTATTGAATGACTTGCATGCGTTACAATGATATGTAGATGTAATTTTGGATATAGTAGAAGAACATGAAATAGGAGTGGCATGACAAGCAGAGTATACTTACTCGTTACTCGGATTACGAGGACGAACAGTTGCGCGAAGTTCGTGCATAAGCACCATCATTATTCTCAACATGGCCCGTGTGAGGCAGGCTGCCCTGAAGTCTGGCAGCTCGGTGATGCATTGCGGTCGTGGCTCGCCTTCCGAAATGTAGGCCAGGCATCCTGAGTTTTCTCGGCAGCAGCAGTTCTCATCCTCATTTGGCATTAGCTCGCACCAATTGCATGTGCACCAGGTGGAGACGCCGTCCATTCGACTAGGCCCAGGCTCTTTATCTGTTGATTCGTCCTGCCAACTGCCGTCCGAATCCCCATCGTTTTCGCGTGCTTCCCTTTCCAGTAGTTCCTCCTCGGTATACTCAGGCTCGTACATGTAGGGCATTATTGTAGCCATTGTGTGGTAAACAGAGTAAAATAATTTACCGAGATGGTACAGGTGTTCACACGGGCTACAAGCGGCGAAGGTAGCTGACCAGAGCACTGAAACGAGTCACAGAATACTCAAAGTAACACAGAGAGAGGAATGGAATCGAAAATCTGCTGCTGTGTGTTGTGAAACGGTCTGTTTATACTTATTGAGGAAAGAGGCGTCCTGCCATTTCCATGGCGACACGTCATTAGCTGAAGCGCAGCAAATGTTGACACGAGACGTGCTTTGGCGTTGGGAAATGGGTGGTACGAGTCTGCTGATGACAGGCTCAGGGGCGGGGGAATTGATTTAGTGCCGCAAAAGCAGGTCAGCCAGGGCGATGGGGGAAAAGATAGGATTATCAGAAAATGGCGGCTCCCTGGTGCTTGTTTTCGTGTGCATTTAATGGACGAAAACTCGGGTAAGGTCCATAGGAAAGTTTTCTAAAATCGAGCCACTTAGTCTTAAAAAAACATGGCCGACCCGTAGGGACAATAACATTTTTTACTAGACCATGCCTTTAAGTAGTATTTTGTGGACGAAGCCCTTGATGTGTCCCGGCTCTTCCGAAAATAGCTTTGGGTAATCTTCCTTCGCTACCAGCGCTCTTCTGTACCCGACTGAAAGTACTTGATCCTCTGTGCTGGGGTCCAGTTTGATTTTCAGGTTTGCTTGGTCATCCCAACCTAGCACTGCTGGGCCTTCTTGGCTGAAGTAGACTTTGGTGGTGGTCTCTCTGCCTTTGAACTCCACTTTGCCCTTGATGTAGCCAAGCAGGTCTACCGACGCACCACCGAACACTGTAGACCTGTGCCGTGTGCTGAGCACTTGGACTGTCTCTGCGCCCATCATCTCCTTGTACGTGCGCAGCGCTATTATGGTTAGGTCAGAGCCGGAGTCAGCCATGACTCTTGTTTCCAATCCATTGATTTTGATGGCACAGTGAGGCTTCTCTCTTCTAGCTCGCGTGCTGTTCACAATTATGACGGTAGGTCTCCCTTTTTCATCCGAGGACGATTCCCTCTCCTTATTGTGTTTGGCATTGACACTGGCGATTTTATTTGTTGCACCATCGGCACACTATGGAGAAATGTCCAATCTTCTTGCATACCGAGCATTCTTTATCTCTTGCTGGGCACTATTTGTCATACGCTAAGTGTTTCGTGCTGGTGCACCTGTGACATTTCAACAGTTCTTTTCTCACCCATTTCCCCTCTCTCGAGTCGGGGACCGGCCTCTCTTTCTTGGGGTGGAAGGTTACCACTTGTACTTCTGCTTGGCTGTGCCCGCTTGCGTATTCTTTCCTCCTGCCTGCTGTCTCCTCCACTGCTCTCGCTATTTCAACCGCTATCTCCAGTTGCAGCTGCTCCTCCAGTATAAACCTATCCTGCACCTTCCTGCTGTTGGTATGAGCCACCAGCATGTCGCAGATCAAAATCTCAGCGTTGTTTCCGAAGTTGCATAGCGCCGCCAACTCGCGCAACTTGGTCACGTAGTCGTCTACTGGTTCTGACGCCTCTTGTTTGCGGCTGTAACATCTTATCCTTTGTAGGACTGTATTCTCTTTACTGGCGAACCGCTTGACAATTCTTCTCACAGCTTCTTTAAACACATCTTCATTGTCACCAGCTACCGGCTCCGGGGTGAGACTCTCGAACACCCTGTGCCCTTCGACACCCAGGGCATTTAATAGCATCATCCTGCGGCGCGCCGCCGAATAGCCTGCACCACCCAAGGCCTCCACATACGTGGTGAAAAAGGGTTGCCATTGTGGCCATGGAATGGCTGACCTACCTAGGGTCTGAATGAAAGGTGGTGGTGGCGTTGCCCCTTTCATGGCACTGCGCAGATCCGGTGGTGATCCTCGTCGCCAATTATGTAGTATAATACCTGAAATGATGCACAGGAGTCTGTAAGGCTCTGAATGATGTTGCTTTATTTATCTCTGCCAGCAACTAACGAAATGCAGCTCTAATGAAACAATACCAACGTGGCAACAGGCCCCAAAACATAGGGCTGTAACTGAGAGTCTCTGGGTTGCTTTATTAAGGCCTGTAGGCCAGTCCGGTGGAGGAGCAGGCAGGAGCCGACGCTACTCCGTGCCCTCGCTCCAGGCTTCTCCCCGCGCGGGAAGCGCAGGGTGGCGTTTCCCATACAGCGAGATCTCGCGAGACCGGTAGGTCTCGCAATATCTCTAAATGCTCGAATAACCTATATGAACGCCCGGGAAGCTCTGTTTGAATGATATTTTCACGCAGGGTGTATTACAGCGAGAGTTTTATCAGTAGAGATGTCAGAATAAACAGTTACCCTTACTTTGAGCGTTTCTAGAAATATATATCAATGTGCCCTACTTCAGGAAAGCTTTGTCAGTGAAGTATAATGACAGCTGATATCACAAGCTGCTTTAAAAAAGTGATGCAAGTCACAGCTCTCCACTCCTCCACCATTGACACCCCACTCACCCCCAGCAGATTTGCAAAACGTCAAGGAAACAATTACAGTATATTGCGAAAAACAGTAGTCTAGACTGTGTGTAAAACTATTCTCCTATAACACAATGTAGTGGTTCCTTCACTCTAATGTGTAACACACATGTTAATGATATAATATAGATTTATTAACTGTGATTTATCGGTACGTTCTGCAGCTCAAAGTTGCCACACAAAAGGAAACACCCGCAGAAAAAGATATTCCCTGATAAATGCAGTGATTCATCCACTAAAATATATTTTTACACTCTGCAGCTCAAAGTTGTCAAACATACAATGACTAAAACACTAAGCAAGAAGATTATCCAAGAGTGGACACACATACACACGTACACAATATCATTGATATTCACGTCTTACCGAGCGAAGATGGGGTGTGTGAAAATACAGCTGTAGTCAAGGTGCAGTGGCCAAATGAAAGGCAATCTATGCATCGGTAAACAGCTGAATGTTATTGGTGGGGGCCCTGTAATATGTTGTTTTGCCCCACTGGTATGCAGCACAAATGTGGAAAACATCAATGTAGCAACATTTGACAATTCTTTCCCCATCACACAGATACATTACATTTAAGGAAATGGCACGCATCATAACAGAACTTTCTCAAATGTGCACTCTTTCTGCATCATGGATTATTTATCCTGGCAAAAGACAGGAGCTACTTTCTACACATTTCTGCAAAAGATGATCTTAAGATTTCTATAGTCATACCTAATAACCCTGTGCTGTAACATCACAGGAATAGGCACAGTCCAAATAAGCAGTAAGATACAGCACAAATTAAGAACATATTTATCACATTTCAGCAGGGATAAAAGTAGAGGTTCTGGGGGAAAACCTGAACATCCGTGGAAATTATACTAAGAGTGTATATTAATCTCTCTTTTTCTGCTATAAAATCATTTTTAATATCAAACTGCACTCATTTTCTTTTCGCACAGAATATTTTTGTTGAAAAAGTCAACTATTTGAGATTGAAACGTCTCTGGTACATTAACCCATACCTATTATCTTCCTCCGTGTGACTTGATACCAGGGGTTTTATATTATTACACATATATCTCTTCTCAGTCCCAACATATCCACATGACAGGAACTCGGTCATCTATTTTTTATGGAGGAACCTGGGTATTGTTTTATAGGGGTGGAATACCAAGAGTCAGGATCATTATCCAATCAGCGACCACACTCCCCACTAACATACACTGTGGTAAGTCAGAATTAGGAGATGGAAACTGCCATTTTCTTAAGGCTTCTTCATTATTAAATGCATCAAATCCTACTCTGTCCGTGATGTGTGAAGCCCTACTGTAGAGAAGAGAAGTATAAATGGGTGCTCATCAGAATATCCTACAAGGAAAACAAAGCCCATCATCCAAAAAACCTAATCTAGTGTGCTTTCTGTCCCTACCACTTTGAACAAATACGAAAAGGTTTCTTGCCGGCCCCAGGAATGGTGACTGACTTCCGAATCCCTTGTGATTTCTTCTGGTCACAGGCTCTTGGCAATTTTAAGAGTTGCAGTCACTTCAAGCCCTTCTTTTTCTTTTATCCCCCTTTGGGTTCTGTCATAGTATGACAGCCTCAGATTACTCTCTTCTGTATTATACCATAGCAGATAGTTGGTGTCAGTCTCTGAATGACAAAGCAGCCCGAGTTATTTTCTGATTCGCTAGTTAGTGTTACGCTGATGACACCCATAATTTGCTACATTTTACGGGGGATTATAAACATGATTCTAACAATATTAATACGATTTTTAATACAGTCCAAACTTGGATGGCCTGTAATGGATTAGCTTTGAATGACTCCAAAATGGAGCTGATTATTGTTGGCACCCAACAATGACTAGCACATCTCTCTGCTGATTTTAGCAAGTTTACCATTGCTGGTTGTGTCATTCCAGTGGCAACAAAGGTTAAAACATTGGGAGTTTATTTTGATGCTCTATGGATGGGCCCATAATCACCTTAACACAAAGCAGACCCACCACTTAAGGAACAAGTGCACATTTGTACGTAAAACAAGTTTATTGCACAATCATCTGGGGAGGGGCTAGATCACACTGTAGAGTCAAACTAATCTGAGTCTCATCGAACCACATACATTGGCACATTATATACATTTTTGCAACAGGCAAATTACCTCCATATATTTGATTACAATCCACCACCCATTATGATTGGCCAAAACCTACACAAACAAATCCTATCTTTCTCCAATTCCTCCATTCCCATTGGTCAGCTATCTTAACTACCATCTTTATTTCAAATTCATAGCACACCCCTTTTTAGGATTTGCCCATGGCAGGTCATGACATCATCACAAAATTCCACATTCACTTACAAACATAATTCATTACAAGTCCCAGCTGGTCTGAGACCTTTTAATCCTAAATGTAGTTGCTCATGGTTTGCACAGATACTTCAAACGACATGAAGAAGAGTAGAACAAATAGGTTCCCTTTGAACTGTCTATTGCCATCTCACCCACTGGCGTCATTGGAACATTCTAATTTATACAACTACCAATTCAACACTCATGACCTCTGGCCACATCCTGAGAAAACAATCGAAAAACAGGGAGTATGATTCCCTCTGGACTCGCGTCACCTCACCCCACGTTTATTGTTGGTCAAAAGCAAATGATCGGACCCCTCTGCAAGCTCTCATGCACAAAAGAGATTACATCTGCTTTCTGCAAAACTACCAGGCCATAACCCTTGGCCATTTGCTAGCTGCCCATCTGCTTGGTTAATCATTACTCCTCCTGCGGCCTCCAACACTGCAGAATTATATTTTCCCAGTCACTTAAAATTCACCTCACAAACTCCTGACTGCAGAGTTTAATTAATTCATAAAAGCCCACTACGTATAGATTTATACATTCCCTGTGTATGTATGTATCTCAGTGTGCATGCATGCTTAATAAATATGGTCGCTTCTTTACAGTGGGTCGTCCGTGACCAGTCCCCTTCCTCGCATGCCCATTATGAAACTGCTTGCCGCCCAGCCTCTAGGCACTTCGTCGCACACCGTATCAGGATCGTGTTTTATATTTCTTTTGGTGGTTTTGGCATTCATCTTTCTATTAGCATGCAAATCTAACATGTATCAATCTTGAACACTTGTAGTAACACATCCCATTCAGATTTAATTTCACTGGATACATATAAAATTGTAACATTGCATCAACTTTGCCGCATCCCCAGACACAAATATGGTGCATGCAACGTGAACCTCACTTCCTCATTGGGACCTTTCCTGACCACCCCAACAATGGCTTACTTAGAATGAAATCCTACACCAACAATGGTGTCTCTACCACCTCATTTATTTTAACTGTTGTGCCGTATTCGCCCGTGCCATTGTTGCAGCAAAGATGGATTACTGTGGCAGCCTTCTGCACTGCACTACACAAGGCAATATAACTAAGTTGTAGACACTTCAAAATAGTGCATTTAGAATAGTGAACCAAATCAAGTGTAGGGAACATGTCACAGAGGGTCCTCGTGCCTTAGACTGTTTGCCAGTGAAGGAGCATTTTGCCTTTAGATTTCTTTCTCTTGCCAATAAATGCCTTCATGGGAAAAGTCTGACCCATCTAAAATCTAAGCTGGCCTTTAAATCTTGTGCTCGGACATTGCGCTCCAGCAACACTGTTTGTTGACCATGCCTCGAGTCAAACTTGAAAGAGCTGGTAGACTGGCTTTTGTCTCAACGGCTCCTGAGTTTTAATTTAGCCTTCTATCAGTCCTGATAGAAATACGCTCCTTTCCTCTCTTTAAGAGGGTGCTTAAGACTCACTTCTTTAAATAAGTTGTTACTGGATTTGCCAATGCTACTTTAATGGCCTGTCCCAGATTATCTCTGTCTGACGGTTTCAGTTTCTAGTTTATAAATTTGCCATCGGCTTTGCAGCGTTTTCCAGTTGTTATTAATGTTTGTTTTTCTTGTCTCTTTTTTTTTTATGTGTGCCATAACGCCTATGGGCCCTTGGCACGCTACAAATGAATAAATAAATCAATACAAATATTCTTCCTGCCTTATTCAGTTCTCTCCAGTGATCATTGTTCTTTTCTGAGTTCTCTACTTTCCCAATCCACCTTATAGTTTTCGTTTATTATGATCCATCTTGGATTTGGGTTGCTGTCACTCTTTTCTCTTGTTTGTTCTCTTGATCCCCGCTCTGGGATTTGGTTTCTCTTTCCCCACCTCGGTTATGGTCACTGGTAGTCTGCTTTGGGCTGTCACATCACTTGCGCTGCCTTGGGTTATACTCTTGGTCACTCCGCCATGGGGTATAGTTTCTGGCACCCCACCTTGGGGTATACCTGTGCTCACTCCACCCTTGGGTATGCTTAATGACATCCCACCTTGAGGTATACTCATGCTCACCCCGCCCTGGGGTATGTTCTCTGGCACTACACCTTGGAGTATACTCTGGTTCATCCCATCCTGTGTTATGGTTGGCCTGCCCCTTCTACATTTCCGGGAGCCACTGCGTACCATGTTTCCATTGTGGTTAGCTTCGTGGTCATCAACAGATTCTCTGGTCTTGGCTGCAGTTCCCGTCGGGCCCTCCCTTTGACGGGCCCTTCAGTATTCAGTGGTTCTTCCTGGCCCATCATCCGTCTCGCAGGGTAAGACTATGGGTATTCCCGGCTTCTGATTCTCTGTGTCAGCATTCCACGGGCCTCTCTGCATGGTTGAACGCCACGGCAACTGTCAGCCTGCCTCCTCCGAACACGCCTCAATGGAGGTCATCTGCCTGCTTCTGCTGCTCCACAAGCGACTCGCTCTCTCTTCTTCTCTATGGACCGTACTGTTTTATTCCACTCCACCATGTCTGTTCTCTGTATTCTGAATTCAGGTTCGGACGGTGTCTGGAAGAGATCAGAAGTCAAGTCAGCCACCCGTGTATGACCTGAGTCACTGCACCATTCCACTCACAAATAGCCAACAAAAGTGCTTTCTTTTTGCGATAAGGGATGATAACCGGGAGGATAGCTCAGGGGCAATGAGTTTGTCATTGAAGCAAGACAACGCAGAGCAACACAGGTTCGAATTGCTGGTTCCGCGCTTACAGACTCGTCTCCAGTATTCAGTGCATTGTAAAAGCATATCTCTTTGTTGGGACTGCCTGTCCTCTAAAAGGGTAAGGTGGATAACCCACAGTGATATCCCACTTGCCCTTTCCCTAGGGGGGTCTTAAGCTTACCAGCCTCACATTCCTAGTGCCAAAGGAGGTGGTTCCCCTTTGGGGAGAGGAGACACCTTTTCTAGATTTGTCAACACACACACATTTTTATAACAGTTTATTCAACGGTATGCATATTTCAGTTCTTACATTTTCATACTGACATTTAATGAGTGTGTTCACCCAGTATTGACTAGTTTTGTAACCAACATTAAATAACTCACTATGCACTTCATCGTTTTTTTCCTCCTCCTCCCTTTTCAGGTGAGGTGAAAAGAGACTTGATGGCCTCTTTTTGGTCAACTGATGAAGTCGCCAACTTTATCCAAAAACCTTCTAAGGTTTCTCAAGTTTCTCAATATGTTTCTATCCAGGTGGACTTTTGGCCATTCTTAAGATGATGCTATCTTCTCTAAAACCTTTTTTTTAATGAAATTGCACTACACAATTTTATTTTTGGGTTGCAATCTGTCTCATATCTACAAAAGAGAATACGGTTCCATAAACGTCTTTAACCCTCCTATGTGTCAAGTTTAGTCAATCTATTGCTGTGCTACCTGTTTTATCATTAATATGTCATAGCTCCTTTAGGGCATCAATTTACTATTCGAAAAGACTGTACATTAGTAATCATTATGCAAAAAAAGAAATAGAAAAAAGAAGAATGAACATTAGAAATATCATCCAGCCATTAACATTAAGAATAACTAAACTGCATCATCCCAATCTCCTGTAGGAACCAAAAGGAAAGACACGAAAGAGGTGAACAATAGATTAGATAGTGCTAAACATTAAGTAGTGAAGAATAAATATAAAAGATATACAGAGAATAGATAAAGAATTTAATTTCCCCAGCCGCGTCTTAGTGAGGAATATGTGGAGAACCAGAGACATTTACAAGAACTGAGGGTAACTACCATTTTAATAAAATTAGTATGACCTACGCTAGAAATTGGGAAAGGGATTCAATGCTTTAATAGTTGTGAAGTCTATAAATATATTGGCTCAACATTCAACTCCCATATTTTAGCCTGTTGGCATTTATTTTATTTATGGAATGGATAGTGCAGCCTGACTATAGGGTAAAGGCGTTCTGTAAATTATAAAGTAATAAACAGAATGTAAGGAACAAAAAAAGAAAACAAGTGGTCTAAAGGCTTTCCAAAAAGCCAGGAGCGATGGGGGGAGGATAGTAGGAGGATGGGTAATCCAGACAAGAGGTTCAGTCAGAGACAAGCTTGTGCAGAATATAGGGCATGTTTGAAATGAGGGATTGTTAGTCTCGGAATATCTTGAATACATGTAGCCCTTGACCCACCAGAAAAGTGAAGTTTGACAGTCAGATACACAGGCTGGCCTAAAACTACTGCCTTATGGTAATGCAACAGATCTTGAGAAGTGCATAAAGGTGAATGGAGAATCAGACGTATGCCTAATTTTCTAAAAGCAAGTGGTTGAAAGGCTTTTTTGTGCCAACCACAACTGCTCCTCCCCACCTACTGCTCACCCTTTATTATACCCTATGAGCAGTTGCATATTGCTCTACCCCAGGTGGTCAAAATCTACAATCCCCCCCCCCAAAAACAAATCTCTGCACCTACTGTGGCGCACTGGAGGAAGGAGTCGGACAATGGGGTGGCATGGTATAAACGCTTTTTTATTATATAATAAGCAAAAAGGCCTCACTCTCCCTGTTCTAAAGGGTATTGCCTGCCCAAGGAAAACGCAAAGGAAATGCTCATCATCAGGATGGTTGTCAAAATGAAAACATCCTGTCCTCCGTCCAAAACAACCTAACTCTAGCCCTACCACTATATACAGAAACAACATAATGTAGCGTATTTTAGAACACGGCACACTCCAGCCAGGGACTCTTTCCACTGAAAAGAATGTGGCGCATAATTGAAATGCTTTTTATCTTTATTTATCCTCAGATTCTACTTTGAGAAGGCACCCAACCCATCTCACACTCACCTTAACAAATAACCTGTGTCACAATGGACTATGAACCAGGCCGGTGTCTAACAATGAAATATTTATTCATTTTTATAATTCAAAGAAAATCAAGCAAATCCAAATTTAGGACAGCAGTCACCACTGCTGTGGTTATACAATGGAAAAATCCTACAACACAATTAATTCAAACTCTTAACATCATCTACATAAACCTTTAATAGAAAGCTGAAGCAAAATTACTAAATCACAGATGGCACACAGGTTATGCACTCCCCATGCACACTTCCCCCAAACACCTACTAACAAAATTCTTTGTGGATGGAAAGTAGTGGCAAGGAGTCTGTATAAACAGGGAAAATAAATGTTTGAATTCAACCCACCACCCCAGGATGGAAGGCCAGAAATAAATTGAAAATCTTCAAAAGGAGCGAAATGGCATACTCAGATTTTACTGGCTACTTGTATATCAGTTTACAATTGCAGTGGGAAAGCTAGGACAGAAATGTGTGTGGCTGTACCTAAGAGACAAGGAAGCTTACAGACTACTGACAGAGCACCAAAGCAACGTGACACAGGTAAGAAAATCGGTTTTGGGAGAAAAACAATGCAGAATAAAAACACGCGGCAGAATTGCAATTTCTTATTTTACACAGGCTTTAAAATGACAAGCAGCTAAGAAAAGTGGTTTAGCTGTCAAAATCGGAAATCGGTTTTTGGGATGAGAAAACAAAGGCACATAACAGACAGGATTCTGAGGTAAAGGATTACTCTTTATGGGATTATGTTTGGGATTGTGTTATGGGAAAAAGGCAAATTGGAATTTGGAGAAAAGCACAATACATAGGCAAATTCGGTTTTGGTTGCATAATGACAGGTTCTACTGAGGCTATATTTTAATGACTATATTTATTAAAGAAAGGCACTTGACATGAGGTGGTTGAGTTCGAATTGCAACCAGCTCACTGTGGATCTCTTTATAGGGGAATTAATTTATTTCGAAATGGTTCTAAGGATTTAAACAGATAACGGAAAGATTTATAAAAGGAATACACTAACAAATATGGACTAACAGATTCTTCTAAGGAAAGGTGAATAAATCATACTGGAAATTTGGGATGTTGTATGGGATTTTAATAGGATTTGAATAGGATGCAAAAGTAAAGAGCAGGATTTGCAATATTTGGAAACTGAGTGATATGATACTTACAAGATAAGCTTGAGTTTTGGAATTCGGACAACCAGTGAGGTCTCTGGACAGCAGGCCAAGGATCTGTTCACAGCGACAGCGGGGTCAAGAGATCTGGTCACTGGGACAGCTGTGTTCTCCTGGATGGTCACTGTGGCAGCGGGGTGGGTCAGCTGGTCAAGGTCTGGTCACTGGGTTGTCCTAAATGGGATCAGATGCCTTTCCTCCTTTCTCCCTGGATGCTTGGGTATGGCTGGATCTGGAGGGGTGGTTCTGCCTGGATCTGGATGGTCCTGTCTGTATGGGATCAGCTGCATCTGGATCTGGTTTTTGAGTTTTTAAATCCTTGAATCTCTTGTGTTTCCCTCTATAGCCAGAGTGACATCATAGAATTTTACAATCTGTGGGTAAGCACTCTGGAGATGTGCCTCCGCTGGGAAAGGCCAAGCTACTGGTGGCCCCTCCTCCCTCCGAGCTGATTGGTTCAGGAGAACTGACATCTTTTTATGTGTGCGCTTTTATGACTTCCTTTGTTTCCCCAAAAGTTACTTTTAACAAAAATAAGTTATGAGGCAACATTTCAAATCCATCCTAGTCACCATCATCAAAAACAGATATGCAGATTCCATATTTCGAAAGGAATCCGACAGTCCGATCGCCAACTCTGTGTGAGGTAGCATCGCTTTTTGGCACAATTTTGCCATTTTTAAGAGACATAATATTTAAAATTCTGCGAATGGCTACACATATGCCCACAATTATTTCGCATATTTTTACCAACTTTTATATCGGTATCATTTATACTTCACCCAGAAATGCATTTTTCCTGCCATTCCAGTTCCTCAGGTGCTAGCAACATATGCTTAGTCTCGTTGTGTTCGTTTAAAAATCACACAAAAACTGTCATAATATCACATTGCTGCTTATTCAGATTGCGGGGAAAAATGTCTTAAAGTATAAATGTCCCTTATTGTCAATGGGGTAGATTTGTTACAGATGTGGGCGGTGCTACAAACCCCCACAGCAACTGTCTTCCCCTGGGTCAGTCTGAACAAAGGGTTTCCATGATGCCCTTTGAGCTATGCAGTTTGGGCTGCGGAGGGGTGTCAGAGGAAATCACACCTCTTGGTGAAAATGCTAGTTCCCTTTGGGTCCTTTGTTCCTCTATGTAAGGATGCCGGCCAGTATGACGAGGCTGCAAACTCTCACACTTTGGCCCTTTCATGTGCCCACGGAGGCTGGTTCACTTGTGGAGGTAATTATTTTCCCATGGAAGGCAGGTCACCTTTGAAGTGAGTGCCTGGGCAAAATCTGCTCTGCTGATTTCAAAGTTTTTGTTTATTTCTTTCAACAGAAACCAAGTATTTCTGGCAATAAATATAATGTACATTTTAGTTAGCCATGTCACTGCAAACCCCCCACATATACAATACTGTTTCTGTGCGAGCAACACAGTCATTTGTCAGTTCACTTTTAAACAGCATTTCACTGATTTTCAGAAGAGTAAATTCAAACGTCTGCTTATTTCAGTTCATTTTGAGTTTACCAATACGTTTTTTGCAGCACAAAGTTTCTTGTTAATTAATCTTCTAGAGTGCTTTTACAGATACGGTCAGTTTCTGGACACAGAGATATATACTGCCAGGCATTTCTTTGAAATTGACATTAGAAAAAGAAACACTGCATTATTTCTTTCATTTACTGCAGTTTGTGCCCAATGGTTTAGAGAAAAAGAAAACACAAGCCGTGTTTACAAGAAAAACCCAATTCTTTGCCTTTCTAGTGATTTCCGAGCACATCAGCTGTTCTGGAAATGTATTACCTCACATCTTGGTACTCAGCAGAAGTAAAGCATGCCAGGGTGGGTTTCCATGGAGTGCACAACTTTGTGATGTTTGAAAAAGAAATCAAGAGCAAATTGCAAAGCCGTCTTGGATGTCATGTGTGCAGCTTTAGTATTCAGAAAACAGAACAGCAAATGTGGTGCCGTCCTGCATGCAGGTAATTTTCAGATGATTTCAAATGGAGGTAAAACAATGCAGAGCACTTCTTTTGGTGGCCTTCTTGTGTTTAGTGCTCTCCACATATATGCGCCATGGAAAGGAAAGCACTGGCATTTTTTCTGCATTATTTCCCTGCAGTTTTTGTTTTAAGGGGATTTCTGCAAGGGCCTTAAATGTACCCCACAATAAAGACCACCAGGAGAATGACTTGCTTCTCCTGTTTTGGTGATTGTGTTCAAAGAGTCTTAACAATGAGTTGATGTTCCACAAGGATATAGAAAACCACGAGGAAACTCCCTCCTCCTGATCCAATGCTTAAAATATCTCGACAGTAATTCTGATCACCATTGCCCTAGTTTCTGAATTGACAAAACTGTTTTGGGAGGCCAGAAGAATGACTCCCTTCTCCTAGTTCACTTGACCTTTGATTAACAGTTCTTATTAAGCTGAAGAGGAGCAGCTGAATGCCTATGCAGGAAGTCTCGCTCCTATTCTGCTATATGTTGGAAACCGGAAATGGTGACATGTGCAACGCCAGTAATGGTACTTATACCGCGAAGCACCTTTGAGACAAGGTAAACCCTACATGATGTATCCCCGAAAAGATGACGGTCTCCTGAGGGAGATCCCCGAAGTGTGAATATGTGAAAAGGAAAGGCTGGTAACGTCCCAAGAGAAAAGCATGACACAATGAGAAGGATGACCAGAGAAGAGAATGCATAGACCTTATAGAATCTGATGGCAAAGTAAAGAATCAAGAAGACTTTCATGTACGGAATGAAGATGTGAAGGAGCACTGCAGAAAATGCAAACCGTTTTATAACTGTACAGAACTTAACAACTGTATATGCAGAATCTGGACATTCAATGTCACAATTTTAGTAAGCTCAACCCGTGGAGAAAGGAGGATTGCTAGCTGTGTGTGTGTGTAGCAGCAAGGAAATAACGAGAGGCTCGAAGATGGACCAAAGGAAGACTGCTTGGCCTGGTGTCAAAGGCTAAAAGCAGCCAAAATTGGTTATCAGTCCTTGAAGAACAATGAATGTAAGACACTGAGGCATCCCTTGTTAAGTTGCAAAGAGAGAACACCGTGAGTGCCAAGTTTCTTTATTCAGGACAATTAAATGCTATAAAATAGGCTAATTCACGGTCTCCTGTCACGTGAGTCCAAGATGGAAATAGATGTGGGCATGCAAGCCTGAACCTTGATAAGAACGTGCTGACACTCCCATATCTTCCCAGAAAACAAAACTACCACAAGGCCAAGTTCAAAGACAATCTGAATGGCATAAGGCATGAGAGATGATGGGCTAATTGGGTGGGGAGGAAGTCCACCCACCAGCACCTGGGGTACCAGTTTACGCGCTGCTAGAGAATCGAATGTTCCAGAAGGGTACAAGAGTGCCAACCAATTATAGAGGGCCATTTGACGAAGGTCCTTATAGTTTGAGATCCAGTGATGCATTGTGTTTCTAATCACTGTCAAAGATAATTTGCACTAAGGGAGGGCATGAGTTGCCCACCTGACTATAGAGACCCAATCACAATTCAATCCCTTATACAATATATATTTCGATACTCCCCTCATCACAATCCCGTGTAGGTTTTTGTAGTTTGTCACATAGTAGATTGTCACGTATGATGAGTTTTTGCTATAAAAGCAATGTTTTCTATGAAATACATTGAGACCATGCTGTGCGACGTTCGTTGAAGTCCATTGTACTCCCTGTTTTAGACCACTTGAGAATAAAACAGACACTTTGCCAACTTCCTGAGTCGGTCTTCTTATTTGATGTGAGAGTTATTCTCCATACCATCCATCGTATGATGTGTTACATTAATTAAAAGGACCATAAGGTTTCAAATCTTTGCACTTCTTTCCAGTGTTAATTTAAGGGTTCCTGCTCCACTTTGTTTACAGTCACCATAAGTATTGTTGTGAGGGGGGTACTCCCGAGTCCCTGGTTAATTTTGCCAGAATCACTGAAATGAGGGAGATTACTCCTGAGGCTTTGGTAGGCTTTGTACCAACTACTGCTGCAAGGGAGATCACCCCTGATGCACTTCTCACTGTCAATATCAATCTTGGCACGTCTCCATCAACCACTGTGACAAGGGAGATTGCTCCCAATGCTTTAATCAACTTCACAACAATTAATGAGATGGGGGCGATCACTCCCGATGCATTTGTTGTTCTCCCCCAAACCACCTACCGGGTCTACCGTTGTTTCAGTTACCATTTTCTTCCTGCGACCATGTCGCCGGTTCTTCCTGGGACGTTGGGGCGCTCTTCTGCATTCGTTGCCACTTTTTCCTTGCTTCGGTTGTGCAGGGCCTCCAGTTCAATTGTATCAATGCTGTTAAGGGACCTACTGTTCCACCTAGCTGAGGCCATGCCACTGTTAACCAGAGTCTCACTTCTGCATTGGTCAGGCCTCCTAGTTCCTGAGGCTTTCTCCGACCTGCCGTCCATGTCCTATCGACTGAGGACTTGCTTCTCCGTCCAGCGTCTTGGTCGCTGGGATTGAACTTCCCGGGCAGGTGCGTCTTCATGTTGGTTTCTCTCTGGTTTCCCTGGTTCCCTTTTGGGCAGTTCTTTGTTTTTATGGTCGGTATCTGTGTCCTCCTCAGCGCAATATCAAAGTCCCTTGTCTGTATCAATGATGCACTCTTCAGGCCTCCTAGGGGTCATCTGTTCTCAGAGTAGTTGGTATAACTCCTGTAATAATCTTCTTCACAGTATCTTCACACTATTTTTGTAAGACAAGGAGTTATGTTTTATAGGAAGAATAGAAGGAGTGTCACAATAACATATAGTGGTACTGTCAGAGGATTTTCTTCCATATCTTAGGGAATTTGGGGACTCAAAGTTAAGAGGGTTAGGAAGTTCCAACATGGAACGGGGTCACCATCCCCAAGAGGGAAGTGCCTCCCTGTGAGGGCCTCTTGCTTTTGTACCACCCCTAGAGGGAATATCTGGTAGTGGCCTCACCTCTCTAACCTCACAGGGAAGGGCTCACCCATGGGGAGAAGTGACGTGATCCCATGATTCACCACACTACTCGAATACCCTTTTTCTCTTCCCAATACCCTCCCTGCTCTCTTCAGTTCAGGGGAACCCCTCTCTGGAAACAATCCCCTGTGATCGCTCCACCGTGCATGTATCGTTCACTACCCCTGTACTGCACCATGCATTACACCATCCCTGCCCCAGACCCCCATTACACGCTGCACTCCAATGATGCTTCCTTACATTATACGAACATACCTCAACCATGAATTCCCCCACCACTTTACCCAGTCTCAACCACATTTCCAGCATGTCCCCACATCACCATACCCTCTTTTTCAATATACCCCACCATGCATTAAACCACACCCTCCCACCATAGCCCCCTCCTTACATTCTAGGTTGGGGTCTCTGCTTGTCAGCAAGTGGTTGACCAGTTGGACAGGTCGACCTGTTTAAAAGGGTGTAACAGTCCATACTGGTGACCACTTGCTAACATTCAGTCGTATCCTTTAACTGTTACGTTCGAGCAATGGACCCAATACCTGAGAATCAGGGAAGAGGAATCAAAATCGGGTTAATGTTCTCATATATTTGACCGACTGAATTAAACAGGCAGCAGAATGAGGCACAGACTTCAGAGGAGCCAAAGATAAAGCTGGCATTCTCAAAAAATGGCTTTACTACTGCCCACTATGCATATGGGAGGCACTCAACGCTATTTATAAAGGTTTAACACCCCATATGTGATTCCGTAGAAATGATAGCTAATTGTTACTCCTACAAAATTAATATGCCCCCTTAATTGGTAGTGATCTAATTGGAGGGTGTGGAGCAGTGGTCACTAAAAAAGATATTGCAGGTGCTTAAACACATTAAAAAATGAATGTGAAATCTGATGATCAGACTCACACCGATCGTTATTCAAAATTAGAGCAAAGAGAACACCTTTGTAAAGTTCTGGCATACCTTTCTAAGGACCATGCGGCTTGAGGAAAAGTATTTAAGATTCAGAATGCTAGGGGAGAACTAATTACGGACATGATTCTAGGCATATTATGCACACCTCTAATGGTCCAACATTCATAGTCCTCCTTGGGTAACGGAAGAATGTTTTCAGAGTAGTTTCTGTTGCTAGATTAGGACTAATTTTAAGGAAGGGCAGGGGCGGCAGGCGGTATGTCGCAGAACCAAATCTACTGCAAGCATTAATGACCGCTTAAAGTTGGGTCTGATAAAGTGTTTTGTGTGTGCGATTTCAGTAATTCTGCCTCCCTCATTAATACACATCATCTTTGCCTATGTTTCATTATGCCAATCATACCTTGCTCTCTGTATCCTCATACACAGCCCTCCATAGCGTTTTGTATGTATCCTGTTTTGTGTTCTCTGCGCACACAAACCTCTTGTACGCCCCCTTTGTGTATTCTGATGCTGGGGTCCATCACTCTCCCACATCACATATTTGTATATCCTGTTACTACCACCATTCCCTTTACAGACATCACCATTCAGACAACTTTGTGCTGCCTTATTGTGGAACGCTCACTCTCACACATACATCTTCTTAGTCAAATGTCTCCTAGTGCTAGAGAGCCATTCCTTCTCACACTTCTACACTGAGCCTCCATTCATGCATTTCATGCTACAAACATCCTTCCTGGAGCCCCTTGATTAGCCCATTCTTGTGTCCTCATCCCATGATCCGTCTGTGATGCTGGAAATGCATTGGAGGGACGGGGCCTCCATTTCCTTGTCCTATACTCCCTTATGTGTGTTCTGTGTTGTTTTCTGCACAGGAGTACAGTTGGGACTCCTGGCAGTGCAGCTCTTCCTCTTTTTGGTTGTGGCGAACAGAGAGCCTTGGGATACCGTTATGGCACCCGTGGGTGGGGGTACAACCCTGTACTCCTAGTGTATGTTTTTGGGCACCTGTGTGCGGCCCACAGAGCAGGGTATGGGCTGGTGGCAGCTCCACGCTGAATTTGACAGGTGCTCCGAGTAGCCTCCATTTTGGGATTCCCAGGCCCTGCCATAAGGAATCAGTGGATTCCTGATAGGAGACACGATGTCCCCTGTGGCCTCTTTGTTTCTTTTACCTGTTACCTTGTTTTCCCAAAGTCATGGGAAGCCCCGACACTGTCCCTTCCCCTGACTGGCTGTTGGGTGGAAGAACCATGTATGGTATTGTGGGGAAGTCCAGGCTAGACTGGCTGGAGCCTTCCCAGTGACTGTATGTTGTGTATCTGTGCCAATGGAGTGTGTGACCAATATGCACTTCACGTTGTGGGTGTCTGGTATCTGTGTGTGTGACACAAAGAATGAGACAGCCATGCCTGAAACAGACATGAATACAGTGTGGTGTGCTGAAAGGCTGGGTGCTTGCCCCAATCCACAATCCTTGTTGTGGGTGTCTGGGTGGACGTAAATGGCCTGAATGCACTGTGAGCCTGTTTACCTGCCTGCATGAATGCCCTTCTGGCCGATTGGCTGACTGAGCTTGGCTCACCAGTGTTAATGAGGGACCAATGTGTATATCTGGGGACCTCTCACCTACCAATTTGTTCAGAAGCTGAAGTTGAAACTTGAAGCTGCTTATCCTTGAATCCCAGCTGGAGGAAGAAGGTTTGCTGCTGTTTTCCTTCGACCAAGTCCGAAAGCTGTTGAGTCGTTCGAGGACTGATCTGAGACAGGACCTGGCTAGGAGACCTCTTCCCAAGCTACGAGGGAACATCATGCAGAAGTTTATCTTCATCGAGGCGCCCTGGAAGCTAGTCCCGAAAGGCTATCGACCGGAGATGGGGTCCGCCGAGAAATCGTGAAGTAAAGCACCGGGACATTGAGGCCATCGAAGTCCATTGCCGTCGACCAGGGTTCGGAGGATTTCCGTAACCACTGGAAGCCAGTCGAATCGTGTTGCCCAGAAGCGGGGACAACTTGACACTGTGCTGCTCGACGACCAGAGCTGCAACACGTCACCTTTTGCCTAAGAACATTTAAACTAAGGTCTCCCTTGACTTCACTGTTGACCGACAAAGACATCGACAATAGAAGATCTGAAATCCAACCGTGGTCGAGTCCACATCGCCGATGCTGACAACCGATGCCGACACTCGACACCCACTGCCGGGCCTACGTTCTTCATCAAGCTTTCTTTGAAGCATCAAACCCTTTTCATTGAGGAATCTCAACACCAGGGTTCACATTCTTCGAGGACTCTCGAAGCCTGTGGCTCCTGCTTTAAAGGGAGTCTAACCTCGGGGATCCGTTAATGAACCATCCAAGAAACTCTGCTAACTCGGGTACATTGGGGTAGTGGAACATTTTTTTACCAGGAAACAAGACTATTTTAACATTAATGGACTGGGCTTGTTAACACATTTTATTACAGGTTGCCCAGGTGGGGGATCCTCACACAGAACTGTGTCTTAGTAGCTAATGTACCATACTGCCATTGCTTAATCCAACTTGTCTTCCTTCCTATGTCCTATGTTGATATACATTACTGTTTGATTTGTATGCCACCAGAACTGTCAGCAGTTGATGCGTTTTAAAGGACTCAATAGTTAAGTGTGGTACCACATACACATTGTATATATTTGCCATATTAGATTTACCAAAGTCCAAAGTGTGTCATTAATTGTGTATACATATTTAAACTTATTTTTATATAAAAAAAACTGTTAGCACATGTGGACATTCCTTTGTGGGGGGTTGAGGACTACACTGTACTTAAGAACCAGCCTGCATCAACTCCTGAGAGCTTAAGCCTTGGTTGCTTGTCCATTCTACCATATAGAGAATCTTGACTGGGGTGCTCTGTGCTTCTACTCTGCCATATAGAGGGCAGGAGTACAGATACCCCCCTCCAGTCTTTACACTGTCCCACCCTTTCAGACATCTTTCCTTAAACCCATTTGTGTGCCTCAGAGTTGAGAAGGCTTTCAATGTCAGCAGGTTCCATGACCATCTTAGCCCAGGGAGAACAAATGCAGGTTAATACCCTCTGTAAGCCACATTGGTACGGGTCTGTTTCGGTCCAGCATGAAGCTAAAATATTTCAGAGAGTCATAAACATGATCCCATACTGACCCTCTTCTTGACTCCACTTTAGAACACTGTTTTTTTCCATCATGTTTTTCTGTTATGCATAACGTTTACAATACAAAAAAACAGTCAACAGCAATTTATATACCAATGATAACCTTTCTTGCGAATGTGTGGATACATTTTGCAATATCTTATTGGTTCTATACAGTACATTTACAGTTCATCTCCATTTTGTAAATATGCTTGTTCAAGGAGTGCAGACTAACAGCATGCATCCAGTAACATGTACACACAAAAAAGAACACACACAGGAGTGGGCATAGACATGCAGGGTACAGCAGTTTAAAAGCATCTCAAAGTAACCTAACATAGGAATAAAAAACTAATCATATTTATAGGCGGACCGACTACTTGCCAAACACATTCAGGCAGTGGTTTGTTTTCAGACTTCTCCAAGAGACCAAACCACTGTTTTCATTGAGCCAGTCATCAATTTTGGTTGATGGTGTGTTTTCCAGTGGTGTAGTAAGTGTATCCTTACTATAAATAAGACTTCTCAAGATAGTTTGTCTTATTCCAAAATACGCTGTAGACTGTGTTCAGAGCTATTTCTAAATCATACTATCATTATTGGTCTACTAACAATGAGATGCAGTCTTTACAAACCTTTCTAAAGCAATCACTTTTGAGCATGCTGTATTTAAAGGTCCTGGGCGGACCATGGCAATTCCGATAAGTCATACCCTGATTCCTAACGTTTTACATCTTCTGATGTTACGTTTTGAAATGTTTGGTGTGTGCTACCCAGTGCACTATGTGACAGATGCGAGATGCTATCAATTTTAGACCTGCAGAAGATTGGGAGGTCAGGAAGGGGGGCAGGGTCTTTAAAAAGAGTGATGGCTGCAGTAGCCTACGTATGTAGAAGAAAATGTTTCTAAAATCGAATGCTTAGAACTACACTACAATACCACTACCCTTACGGCCTTCGTGAAACTGTGGTGCACAGGAACACCAATGTATCAAACGAAAAAGGGGAGCAATGAGCATGGGGAACTCTGAACGGTTACTGAGCCTGGAGCGTTACTCTCCAAGCCTCATGATCCCAGCTGATGGGTCATAAACCAAATGTTCCTGTCTACTCGCCCTCAACAGGAGGCAGGCCACATCCGTATGGACACACAAGAGTCAATTTAGGAGTAGAACAGTGTCAATAATCCAAGCATTAAAAGTCAATATAGCACGGACTGAATTCCCCCATTAGGGCAATGATTAAAGTGCCTGTTTCTATTGAATGTTTTAAGATTTAAAAAAAGGAGTTAACCATTAGGCCACGCTAAGTGACCCGAGGGAAATTCATATATGAGGCATTCAAGTGTAGATGGCTCGAATTCCTGGCTCAAAAACTCTGATTTGACATTGAAAAGCTGCACCTCCGTTTTTGTTTACTTGAAACTTGAAGCATTCCCGATGTATTCAGGTGATGAGTTGTAAAATTGGTGCCATACAGCTAATGGATGAAACCAAATAAGTAAAAGCCAAATTTTATTTGTAAACTTTGGCTCAGGAATGTTTTTTTTTTCTTGCAATGCGGTGACAGCAGCAGCTAAGTCTGTCCCCATTTCTCAAGGAATCAGGTTTACCCTCACAACACCCCAGTTCAATGTATTCATTAAGAAAACGACTTTAATTACATTATTGCATTTGGAAAACAGCATTCACAAAGGCGTGTTATTACGCATTTGAATTCAGGATATCTAAGGCTTCCAAAGATCTTAAATTGTCAGAGAAAAACCATATTTGGGTAAATCTCTCAGGGGTCTAGTTTGCATTATCAATCACAAAGCACCTAGGCCGCCTACTATATCCCCCCTTTCGGTGATATAGCTTGTAGACAGAGGTCTCCAGAAATAATGTTCATTTCTATCAGAGATTTTATTCATTTTTGGGACATTTATCTACATACTCTGGGATTATTGTACTCACTTTTAGTCTGCTGACCTCAGGCAGCACTACCAGTTACGCGCTTCCCTTCAGTCTGTACACCCACTCCCAAAATCCCTCTCTGGTAACCTAGTTCTGCCTTGGAAAAGGCCTCGGCATTTGTCACATCTGGAAAAAACCTTATTAGCTAATTCCAGATGTGCTATTACCTTTTTAATGCCTTCATTAAGGTGAATGCAACAGGATCTGGGTAAAAAGCCGACACTTGCTCAAACAGAGTTTTGTCTGAAGCAAATATCACAGCTTAAGTTCACAGAATGTAAAAGCTACCCGAGATATACGTTGATGCATGTGCTGTTTACACTTATGACAATGTGTGTCTGATCATAAATATTCTAGACCGCATGTGATTTGTAATAATGTTATGTATATAATTTCCTTAAAATGTGCTAACATTTTCTTTGCACAGTTTATTGTATTCCCCTTTAACATGGCAATACACATGCACACCCACTTTTAAATTCCCCTTTTCTTTCATTACAGCCTGCAACATAGCATGTTTTTCAGAATTTTCTATTTTGTCTTTCACATTAATGGGTTGATATATAAGTGTAAAGCCATTACAAGTTTGCATTATTTAAAAGAGAGCATTACATTTTATGAGATAACTCATAACACTGGTTTGAATGGATCAGCAATGGCGTGACCCAGGGGGCTGGGGAACACTGAGCATGTGGATCTGGGATGTTATGGAAGGACGCCCCTGGACCCCTTCCCTAGTTCCCCATCACATGACAGGGGACAATCACAGGCTCCAGTGCTAAGCCGTCCTGCTGACCTTGACCATGCTCAGCCTGCCCCAGTGAGTTAGGGCAGTACAGTCCTGGTAGCCTTGATCCATCCCAGATCCCTAGGAAATTATGCAGGAGGGTAGTTGTGAACCTCCTCTCCAACTGAGGGAACACACGCCTCTCTCTAGGCATGTCCAAAACTCAGGTGAAGGGAAACAAACACTTCACTTAAGCCATAGTCAATTTAATTCACGCAACAATTCTCCTGGCATTTCAACCGGCATGATCAGGGAAGTATTTCAAAGCCCTGAAGAGATCCTCTGTGAACTCTGGAGATCTGTGTGTGATAGAAAGTAAATAATTCATGTATCCCAGCCGAGCATCGTTTTACCAATGACACAAGTTTGCAAGTTCCCCATGAGTCAACACTCCCTCTACATTTGGGAAGGTTTTAAAGTTTAACAAGAGTTACTCCTGCATATAAGTCACACCAGAAGGGAACATAAGAGCAGGGACATGTGTAGCAAACACCAAAGAGGGGCTGGGAGGCCAGAGTGAAATCCATGGTGGGCAAGCAGCTCAGATCAAGGCTTGGTCCAGGCCCCTAGACCCAGAGTGAGACGAGGTGCACCCAGCAGCAGCATACAGCCCCAACCCTGCCCTAATTACCAAAAACAAGTGAGGCCACTCACTAAGAACCCAGTCCAGGGAGAACACTAAAAAAAAACCACAGAGACCAATCAGCCATTTTGGGTTAGCGTAGCAGGAGGTTTGCGAGTTTGGGGGTGGCTGGAGATTCAAGAGAGATGGAGAAAGTGTATTCTGGAGAGTCAGAATAGGCTGGAGAGGTGGTGGCAGTGAAGAGTAGCTTGAGGTGGTGATAGCTTACAGTTTACAGGAGGAAGTGATAAGAACTGCGGTTCAGGAAGAGGTGGCAACTCAAGGGGAGAAGCTGGTAATCAGGAGGCAGTGGTAAGCCAAAAGAGAAAGACGGAGGGGGTAACATCAGGTGGAAAGAAAGGTGGTATAGAGAACGAGGAATGAGAAGGAGGACATGGTAATACAGGTGGTGACAGTGATACAGAGGAAGAGGAACCTCAGTGGTAAATTCAAGTAGCAAAGGCGGGTCACAAGGAGAGGATAGTAATCTGAAGAGATTACTTTCCTGAGGAGAAGGCAATGTGTTGGAGGCAGCAACATCAGGAAGAGAGGAGAGTGCAAAAAGAGTTGGTAACTTAAAGAGAGGTGAGGCGGGTGCAAGAGAGGAGGAGGTCAGAAGCATCCGGAGGTGAAGGTGAGACAGAGGAAGGAAGAGCGCAGTCCTATTGACAGAAGAGAGAGGAAGGTTCTAGTGGGCCAGGTAGGCCCTAGGCAGGACCATCTTGTGGGAGAAAAAGAGTGGGCTAAGCATTGTATTACAGGATCAGAGAGTTGAGCGGGGAAGAAGCAGGAGGGTCCCCCAGTTAAGACATACTTCAAAAGATGCCTCTCCACTTCGTCCTGCCGACTACTGCTGCGGATTCATCTGCTGGCAAGACTACACCCCTGAAATAGTCTTGGGGTATAGTACCCTACAAAGCCCCAAAATAGTCCACATGAAGAAGGATTTAGGAAATTCTAGAGCCCACCACTCCTAAGGAAGCGTGAGGAATGCAGGCACTCGTGTTGAGCTATAAAGATAAAGGACATTTTAAGGGCCGGTAAGGCCCAAGAGACCATATTGATTGGGATAGACATTGTGGGACACACCCATGGGAACAGGCCTATTTAGACTAAGGAAAACCATCCCGATACAATTTTGGGTTTTGGAAGATACTGTTTATACTTTAAATTGGTGTCTTTTTGTGTACACATTCGGTCTTGGTGTACTTCGTGTGCCAGATGTTTTCTGTGACAAATTGGACTGTGAACTGTGAAGCTGTGAGCAGTGCATTGAAGGGGGCAATCAAGACTGCATAGTAAATTTTAATTGGCAAATTATGGGAGGTTTTTTCAGTTTCAACATCCTCTTAAAATGGGTTTTACCGCTTTTACATTTTTATTTACGTCCTGTGAGGAGGTCCGGCTGCAATAAGGCAGTGTGTATTATTTTCTATTTTTGAAGGACCGGTCTAGTTCCAGTCAGAAATAAAAATAAAAAGGCGTATTCTACCACCTTCCAGGTGTTACCTTAACCTAACACTCTTCACAGCCCTGCAGGAGCACGACATTCTACGAGACATAATTATTAGTATACAAGTATAACTAAACATATCTTTGGCCAGGCACACAGAAATAGTTTTTTCCTATTGCCATCAACTATAAGCACGGCTAAATTGTATTTAAAAAGAAATGTCGGCTCTTTAGTAAGGTTTTTATAAAATAAAAAGTAATCATTGTTCACTGAATAACTGCCAATGTCAAATAGAAAAAAGTGCAACGTTTAGTTGTATCAAACAATTTAACAATCCTTAATGAAAGTTCTAGACGTGTTATGTGTATACAAAAGAAACAATAATGATTGCAAATAAACATGTATAGATTCCAATAAAGGATAAACAAAACAAATCCTCATCACTTTTAATAGTACAACATTGATATGATTGAGGCTATACACTTCTTAGTCATAAGGAAGCACAATGGGAAATAACTTTATCCAAGACATGGGATACGATCCAGGAGTTGAGAGATTTATTGCACACAAAATATAAATGGATGTTATAGTGAAACTGAGTGGTCATATCTCCACAGGTGATTGGCATACGTTTACATATTCCCTGTGTCAGACCTGTGGGGAAAACATTTCTGGGGGCATATTGTGTGTGCAGTTTAGTGCTTTCAAAGGCTCATGTATGAGTCAACAGCAGTTGTCAAGGGAGCCATGCCATGATCATGAGCTACAAGTGACAATCTAAACTTAATTGCAAGATTAACTATCTGACGATCAAGAAAAAAGCAAAACTATGAAGCCTATATATATATATATATATATATATATATATATATATATATATATATATATATATATTTCAAAGAAACACAAGCTTCTGTATGGGGATGAAAATTGGATTCAGGGGGTTTGGGCGAGGAATACTCGATAACAAGGAGCCAATACCACAATGACATACAGCAGTAATGTGCAGCATGGCAGGGAGTATTCTATGAATGGTTCAGTAACATATATGTGATGAAATGACTACTGCTCTGCAGGAGTACAGGGATGAGTAGTGGCTAAACCGCATGCTCAACACCACACCACTACGAAACCAGTAGTGATCCTAATCATAAAAGAGAAACAGGCACAACCTGACAGGTACACCTCTTTTGGTAACATGGGTAGAGGATGGACTCTGTGCTTGAGAAGGGATGTGAAGTAATGCAGTCGCAACACAAACAATATTATGCTGGTGCCTAAATAATATTGGCCAATCAAGGTTCTTTAAAAATAAGAGCTTTAATGAAAACGAGCAATGCTCATACCTAGTAAAAAAGAAAACTAAAGAGCCACCCGTGTAAAGGGAACACAGGAATACAGACTTTTAGAATAAGGGGCATTGGGTTGATAAGCAGGGGTGCTCCTGCAAAATATTTCAGCAGCAATGTCAAAGTTTAGGAAGATGTTTTTCAAAAGGTAGAAAAGAGGGGATTAAAAGTCACTTGGACCCTTTAAGGCAGCCCAGGAGGACAGAGTTTATTGCTTTCGGTACCAGCCATTGTCAAGTCGGGGAGCTGCAGTGATGGGTCCAATAATGCAGTGTTTGCCAGTGGGTATTGCTGGGGTTGGAAGGGGATGTTCGGTCGGTGGCACACGAAGACTGAGCTGGCTCGGGTGCATAGAAGCTGAGCTGGGCCATCAGTGGCAAGCAAGCTCGGCAGGCTCAACATGGCATCATGGCACTGCAGCTGCAATGGCTTGGAGCTCGAAAAAGCTGGTGACCAGGTGGCGGTGTCGAGATGGGGACGCTAGAAGACTTGGTGTGTCTCAGATGCAGAGATGGTGGAATTACAGTGTCTGCATTGACTGAAGCTCAGAGATGGTGTGGCGATTAAGCGTTGAGGTCGGAGATTACGCTGGCAGGTCCCATGCAGTATCTTGGACAGCATTGAAGTTGCCCAAACCAGCTTTGGGGGTAGTTCAAAGATATAGGGAGAGCTAGGGGGTTGCTTCATTGGTTCCATGGTTGCTGAGAGACCCAGCACAGGATTTGAAGGGAAAGGTAAGTCAATTTCTGCACTTTGCATGTTATGTTATTTTGCATTTATATAGCGCCTTATGTACTATTGGTATGTACCATTGGTATGGTCTCTTTCTATGCAGGAAGAGTTGTAGAGCACACTTGCAGGGTTCTGCCACCTTTATTAACCAAGTTCATGTGTATCTATGTTTCAATTGCAAAGTCCTTGTCCACAGCAGTGTCACCCCAAATGGGCCTTTGATCCGAGTAGGGAGAAGAGCATTCCTTTTCCTAGAAACCTTCTGGAGTCACTTTGGAATAGACTGTATTCCCAAGAGAGTTCCAGAGAATTATTTTCCTGAGAGTCCAAAGATGAACCAATAATTCAGGGATTCCTTCATCATAAAGGCAACACGCTACAGAGGCTTGGGCAAAGCTATCCTGTTGTCAGGGGCCCAATCCAGGCTGCTATAACTGCCCTTTGCCTTTTGATATCATTCCTAAAGGGATTTGGCTGTGAGAAATGGGGTCAGGAAGTGAGGTAGCCCTGGCAGGATCCAACATAGTGAAGCCCCTCTCATGGTCTTAACCTGTCCTCTCTCTATGCTAACTACACCTCCTTTCTATGTCTGCCTACTTCGAAATGACTCCAATGATCAGCACCCTGGTGCGAGCGTGACTTCGTTATGTCAGTACTGTCCTGGAAGCATTCTTTCTCCCAGAGAGAGTTCCTGTGCCCTGAAGGAAGATGTAAGCTTTGTCGGGGGGATAATAAAATCAGCTTCCTGGATCACCCTGGTAACTTAGGGTGACACCCAAAGTTAATTTATGCAAAACAAAGGGGGGCCTGGGAATCTCTTTATTGATCCAGACTTTGACCCCTTGCTCACTGTTCTTAGAGAGGCACAGCTTCACCTCCCTGATGATGCCCAACAAGGCTGAAACACGTGTATGGGGTTTCTGTTGGTACTCTTGTTCAGAGGAGAATTGCCTAGCATTTCGGTGCTCGACTGCCCCTGGGCAGGACAAAGACTGATATGCGTGGAAATGTCTTCTCTGTGAAAGGGACAGTGAGCTAAAGACTTGGTAGAGACTCTCCCAGGAGTTATTCACCCAAGAACAGGTCATTGGGCTGTGTTTGTGCTGGTAGAGCGATTCCCAGACCCCCCCTTTGTTTTCTATGTATAAACCATTCAACCAGGTGATTAGCACCATTTTGTTAATCCAATCCTTTAAAAGCGGCACATGTGCAGCCCCCCCATTTTCTAAGACTACATGATTTGGCCACTGTTGGGGTCGACACTCTCCACCTGCACCAGTGTGTTGTTAGGCCTTCCCAGGGTAGTAAGACATGTAGCATTACTATTCTAGCATTACATTTGCAGTAGTGATTGGACACTGAGCTTCTACCAATAATGGTGCAATTTCAGCAGGACCACAAGATGTGTGATGTTAGTCTTGCATTTGTTAGACCTACAACACCAATCTCTTGAAAGAAAAGTAGCATTGATTAGTCTGTAGGGAGTGCAATGCCAACGATGAACTATTTTAAATTTCATACATTAAAGTCTGCACTCCCTGAGGCCAACATTGTGGATTTCTAACATTCCAGCCCATTGATCATACATAACTTGGCAGTCCAGTTCTGGCCCCTTTATTTTAAACCTTCTCTTGGCGAGCTTGAGCTTCCTGCAGATTTGTTCGTGCCAGCTCACTCACTTTTTCCATATATTGGCGGGTGTTTTGAACCATAGGATGGTCGCTGGTCTGTCAGTTGCATGGCTCTTACCATTCTTCCCTCTTTATGTCCAGCAAGTCTCTGGGGTTATGACTATAGACCAGTTCGAAAGGTGAGAACTCTTTGGAGGATTGGGGTGTTTTCTGAATAGCGAAGAGAACCCAAGAAATGAGGTTGTCCCCATTCCAGACATCCTCAGCAACCAGTTATTTCAATATACACTTCAGTTTTTGGTTCAATCGTTCAACAAGGCTGTCTGTCTGGGGATGGTATATAGAAGTAGGGAGGGTCTTAATTTTCAGCAGTGTTTTCATTTCGGCCATTAATGTTGACATAAAACTCTGGTCCATGAGAATTTCAGTGGGGAATCCCACCCGAGTAAAGAATGGTATGAAGACTTTTAGGATGGCTTTACTGGTATTACTTTGCAAAGGGAATGCCTCAGGATACCTCATGGCATATTCCAGGATTACAAGAATATATTTATTACTGGCTTTTGAAGGTTCCAGAGGTCCCACAATGTCCATCCCAATTCAGAAGAAGGGCGCCTCAATGATGTGGAGTGGTTGTAGTGGTGCTTGTGGCACATCCGTAGGGGGATGTCTTCTGGCAAACTGGGCAGGCAGCGCATAACTGCTTAAATGTCACAGAAACAATGTCTGCTCTCTCACATCCCATGCACTTGACATCTATGACCTACTTACCTCACACAACCTCGATGCCCTAGCCATCTCAGAAACCTGGCTGCAAGATGCATCTGGCCCAGCCCTCTCCCTCCCAACTGGCTACACCATCTTTCGTAGAGACCACCCCTCAAGCAGAGAAGGAGGGGTTGCGGTCCTGGCAAAGGAATCCTTACCCTTCAGGCAGGTCGACTCCTCCCTCAAAGGAAACTGTGACATCCTATCTCTTTAAACTGTCCATAATGCCCACCTGCACCATCTCAATCCATATTCTCCATCGTCTGCCTGGCCCCCTAGCCAGCTTCCAAGAGAAATTCCTCCACATCCTGAGTAACATCAAAACCTCATCAAAGATAATCTTAATGCGTGACCTAGGCCTCAATTACCCTTATGATGCCCATGCCACCTCACTAGCCAAAGCTCTGGAGACACTAGGTTTCAGGATCCACCCCAACAACCCTACCCATCACAAAGGTTGCATACTACACTGGATTGCCAACTTCAACTGCCCTACTACCATCAATTCTAACACCCCCTGGTCTGACCACCATGTTTATCCACTTTTCCATCCCCTACCTCACCACACCCAAGCCACGGACGGTGCCACTACCACAATCCCTAGACCACAGCGCCCGCAAGCTAATCAAAGAGTGCATTCTATCATATCTGGACATTCCCAAGCTCAAACCCCCACTGCCTAAACACCCTAACAGTCTTCCAGACCTATATGCCTCCACATTAGCACTGGCAGTGAACAACATCGCCCCCTCACACCTCGGCAAGCTAAATCAGTGAGACACTCCAACTCCTGGTTCACCCCAGACCTACTTGAACTCTTGAACAAAAAAAGACAGGCATTATCCACATGGCAAAACAACCCCTCCGACTCCACAAAACTGGAGTTCTCAAGACCTTCAAAGCATATAAACAAGCAATCACCTCAGCCAAATCCTCCTCCTTCAACTCAAGAATTACCAACGCAAAGTCAGATACCAGGGAAATCTTCTCCATCTTCAGAGAACTTGAAACTCCCGTCACCCCTCCGCAGCTCCTAACCAAAGACGAAGCCTGATGCACCAACATCCAAACCGCCATGCTCAACCGAATTGACACCTTCAACAAAACAAATCACATCCATCCAAAGTGGCCCGTTCACACCTTATCCCACCACAGTCTCTGCCGATGTTGTAAAGCCTCAGACACATGAGACACCTCTGTTCCACTTCAAAGAGATCTCAGAACTAGAAGTACACAGGATCATAACAAATCTGAAACTCTCCAAGTGCAAAGGTGATATCTGCCCACCCTCAATCATCAAGGATTGCTCTGATGCACTAACACCCCTCAGCACCAACTTCATAAATGCCTCCTTCAACTCAAGATTGGTACCATCTAGCCTCAAGGAAGCATGGGTATGGCCCCTCCTAAAAAAACACCTTGGGTGCCCAGTAACTACAGGCCCATAACGATAGTCCCATTCATACTGAAAATATTACACAGAGCTGGACTACATACTAGGACCAACCCAGTCTGGGTTCCGCCCCGGCCATGGCACTGAATCTGTGCTGCTTGATTTTAAAAAACAGAAGGACGAGATCAGGGACAGTGACAAACCAGCCCTGCTCTTCCTTCTAGACCTCTCAGCCACCTTCAACCTAGTGGACCATAAAGTCCTCAGCCACTGCGGCTCACTTCTGCCTGGAGCAACCAAATGGATAGCCTCATCCCTCAAAGGGAGAGTCATGAAAGTGTACTCTGAACAGACCAGTGCAGCACCCACACCTATCCCCTGCAGAGTCCCACTCCTGCATCTCCCCCACACTTTATAACATATTCACCAGACTGCTCTTTTGACACCTCCGACACCATCGGCATAGCCTACACCAACTACGCAGATGACAACCAAGTCCTCCTCCCCCTTATGCCAACTACGCACAAGACTCGAAGATGCTCAACACAGTTTGCACCCATAACCTGCCATCCAGGTTTGCACCCCAAACCTGGATGGCAGCTATCCGGCTTTGCCTAAACTGGCATAAGATCGAAATCCTGTTAGTAGGCCCACCCACAGTGCTAAAAAAAACTCAATGACCAATACACAGCCTTCGCCATAAACACCATCCGAATACCGGTCTACTCCTCAGTCCATGGGGGGTCTACCTTGATGCCACGCACTCACTGTCTCGCCAGGTTAATGCCATAGCATCCTCAGCAGCCTACACGACAAAGCTACTGAACACAGCCAAACCCTTCCTCTGCACAGACAGCTGCCTCACCCTCCCCAGAGCAATCATGTGATCAAGGCTGGATTACTGCAATGTCCTCTTCGCCGGCACCTCTGGAAAAAACCTCCAGAAGCTGTAAGTCATCCAAAATAAAGGACTACGAGCTAGCATTCCCAAAAGAGAACACACATCCACAGCCAGGAGAGCAGCCCACTGGTTGCCCATCAAAGAACGCATCCTATTCAAAACCCTTGCCATCAACCATAAATGCTTCTCCTCCATCTCTCCCAAAAGATCACAAGAGCCTGCTCCTCCAGACCCATTAGTACCCACTATGCCCACCGCCTCAGACAACCAAATGTTAGGCGTGCCAAAGCCAGAGATGCAAGCTTACTCTTCATTGCGGCCAAACAGTGGAATTCACTGCCACCCTCCCTCAGAGCAGAACCACCCTCCTGGGTATTCCATTAGGCACTAAAAACTAGTTCAGCTAAACCAGAAGGCACTGGTAAATCATTTTACCCTGCCAGTGCCTACTCTGGCTGCATATCGTAACCTGTGTTTACTCAATCTGCTGTAACAGCGCCGCCATTCCATTGGGCTGCTTTGCGCTTTATAAATGAAATAAATAAATACATTAAACATACATATTGGGGCTCTTGGAGTATGCGATTGTTCCTTGCTCAAAGATATCAAGCAAACTGTGAAAAGGCGAAAATCGCATACCCGTCTCTTGCGCCCTGCCCCTCTAACCTTTGGGTTTCTTCAGTCCAACATTACCCTGCTATTATCATCTCTGGTCGCAGATACCATGCCTATCTGGAGCTTAAAAAGTAATCTTAGCAATTTGAAACGTGGCCTTCTTTACTGCGTGGCAGCATTAACGCAGGCGTGTGTGGCCTATGTCTTGTCACTGGGGTCTCAGATAAAACGGAGAGCAACGAACACAAGGGTACAAATAGCCAATTACTAAGGGGTATGCACCCTCTTTCATCTTTGATTCCTGGTGCAGAGTGCGCTCGTTTAAATGCTCATGCTTAATGGGCGCTCGCGTTATCTTTTGTGGGGCAATTACTTCGGCCTGGCAGGTTTAATTGCCCATGGGGGATGTTTTACTGTTCCACTAGGTTTGGTTATAACACTCCTGGGCTTACAAACCTGTTTTGAGATGCACAGTTCAAAAGAGCAATCCCTATTGAAGGTTTGGTTATAACACTCCTGGGTTTACAAACCTGTTTTGAGATGCACAGTTCAAAAGAGCAATCCCTATTGAAATTGACGATTCAGCTTGCTCCCAAAAAGCTGCCTATGAAATGGCACTGCACAGGCCCGTGCTTTCCTGCTATCGGAGGAATCCTGTGCTTAATGAGCGAGGCTTCCCCCAGCATGCTCATGAGACATTCCAGAAACAGCCAAATCAGCGCAGTGAACAGACACCCTGCAGACTTCATCTTGAAATAACGCAGACACTTGGGCACTTATAATATGCATGTATTCACTCCATGTTCTTGGAGGTTAACGGACATTATGCAGGCTAGCCCACATTTATCAGGCCACATTTTATAGATCTAAAAATGTTTGCCATTCGATTAGGACTGACGCTTATGGTTGTCATGAACGGGTAGTGAACGAATTGGATATAATCAGTGATATAAGTGAGCGGGACGGTCGGGAGCGGAGTTCCACTGATTTTTTTTTCTTTTCTGTTGACCATGCCTCTACTTTTCGTGACCATATTCACCATTCTATATAGAGGAGTTGTCCATTCATATCCCTTTGCAAGTGTAAAGTTGTTATAGGAGCCTTAGTTACTAGTCACCTAGACCACTGGAATGCCTCAGCTGCAACACGTGTCACATGTTGCACTATGCTTCTGCCTACCCTCTCCCCTGCCGAGACCACAGTTCCACTACTTCTTTTCAGCACACTTCTACCACTGGATATAATATACATCCTAAGGGCAGGCAAATTAACAAAGCCGAAGTGTTGTGTACGAATGCAGTAAACAGCACAATTCACACCACACAGTATTTTACTATGTTTTTGCATGATAGGAAAATGCTCGTGCTTCCTAAAGAAGTATTTTTTTATTTTTGCTAATTGTGATAGTCTTCGAAAGCTTGGTTGTGATCACTGCAAAAAGGGGAGGAGTCATATAGGTAGCCTATCATTAAATGAGAACGCGAAGGCACTTACGCTTCTTGCAACACATATTGGTCAGTAAAGTAGAACATGTAGCAGTGCAAAATGGCAACATCTCTGAAGAGGCATTCGTTGATTTAGGAATCAATGTGTTCCGGTATACAGAGATCTGTCGGTAATGTGAAGGGAGAAGGGTTACATGGATCCATATCATGCCAGGATGATGCCAACTGAATCACTGGGCCTTACCGGCTCAGTTTATTGAGACAAGTATGCAGGACATGCCAGTGACGAAGCTGGCACACAAACACGTTTATAAAATACACACAATTGCCTAAAAAAGGTGTTACCTAGGTGTGCCTGCCAGCTCATGTCACCCATATAACACACCTTCTGCTATGCACAGACAAATGGCAAACCAGAAGCTGATAGGCATTATGGCCACCACCTTTCAGTTAAATGCAGTTAAGGAATGTGCTCAAAAATCGTGCCTAGACAAAATGGGACTCATTTTCTTTAAAATGGAGCCCCATGATGTAACTTGATTTGCAATTTTGTTATCTCAGTGGTGGTGTAGCAGCTTACACACTGGATGCTAGGCAGGCTTACATATAAAGCGAGTTATGATATGATATATATATGATATTTTATTTATATTGTGCCCATATACAAGTGTTTCAGAGCGCGACGAGGCAAGGGAGGGGTACAAGGGAGGACAAAACAACGATCTTACTAAACTCAGTGGCATTGAGAACATGCAGGTGCAGGGGAGACGGAAGGGGGAAGTGCAAGTGGGAGAGGAGGAGTGTGCTGAACAAGTGATCAAAAACAACAACAGATAGTGCAGCCAGAAGGTGGCAAGTGAAGAATTAAGCACAGACAACAGGTGTCTGATAAGTGCAGTTAAGGGGACTGTAGGGTTGCAGATACAGACCCCAGTGTAAAGGATGCCAGGAGGCAGTGCTGGTATGCAACTGGGTGGGCAGGGAACAGGGCCATATTGAGAGGGGAGTCAGGAGCACACTGCAAAAACAGGCTGATCAGCAAGGGAGAGGAAGAGAGAAGGCAGAAGCAAAGAGGAAGGTCTTGAGGTGCTTCCGGATCCAAAGATGGTTCTCCAAGTTTTAGAGAGGCAGGGAGGCTGTTCCAGAGGGAGGCCCCAGCTGAAGAAAGAAATCTACCACCAACTCGTTGCTTGGAGAAGTGACTGACATTGAGGGAGTTGGAAGTGGAGAAGCGAAGAGCTCGAGTAGGAAGGTATTTCCGAAAGGAGAGTTGAAGGTATTGCGGACCTAGGCCCCATAAGGCCTTATGGACAATGCAAAGGGTCTTGAACTTAATCCTTGCAGCCACTGGGAGCCAATGAGTTATCACAAAGGTTCTTGTGGTATGAACAGAAAACAATTTATGGCCAATGTTGTTTTTATTATTTAAAATTACTATAACATGCCTGCCTGTGATCAGAGGTGAGATAGGGTGTGGATAAGTTACCCTGTAGCCCCTTCTCAGAGATCTGACTTTAGTTTGTTCAGGCACAGACTTGGAAAATCTCTAATCCCTTAAGTGGTCAATTGTCACATTTTATCCACATGTGACTGTCAAAGGTTTAGCTGGACCAAAAATAGACTACTGGAGCCTGGACAGGAGGGTTGATAAGAAAATGTAATTGCATTCAAGAGTCCACTATTCTTGGGAAGGCAAGACATGGTTGACGTAATGAGGCAAGGGAGCTTGGGAACTCCAGGCATGTTTCTACCCCATAACGACTCCACTATCAGCAAGGGACTCTGCGAATTGCTGTAAGGGAAGGTAAACACTCTACTTGGGAGCTTTCCCCTTTAGATGGTAAGAGGCTTTCAAGCCACCAAACACCATCATGGAATGACATATTAATGGAGTGGTAGAGAGCCTGGTTCTGTTGGAACTATTTATAGTTTAAAGTCCCCTTCAATATGGATGAAGGCAGATAATACGATGAGGGAAAACAAAACCTTCACATCCCTGGAGAACAGAAGGGACATCAGATTCAAGAACTTGGAGCTTGCCACTATCTGGCGACAACCACAACACCAAGGTACCCAGAGTGTCACGGTTTATTACACAGCACACACAAGCCAGGGTCCCCCTTCCCCTACAATGAATGTGGCACACAATAAAATGCCATATTTTTTAATGTACTACAGATTCTTTTTGAGTAGGCCTCCAACCCGTCTCGCACCCAACCACCACAAGCACCCCATGTCACAATGGACTAGGAACCAGGCCGGTGTGTATCAATAAGATATTTATTAATGTATTATTTAATGAAAAAGGAAAATCAACCAATTATAGCGGCCACCAATGTGGTGGCAACACAAACTTCAATAATCTCTACAAAACAACCAAGTTAAGGTATATTGTCCCAGTTTCTTCCTTTTTCTAATGGCAGAACAGAAAAGGAACAATTCAACACAATGATAGCACTAGCGCTAAGCAACCCCCCTGCAACACTCAACCCCCCAAACATTAATTGGACTAGATTCCTTTGAATGGAAGGCAGTGGCTGGCAGTAAGAATAGAGGGGGAAATCGGTTTTGGTGTGGTTCCCACAGAAACAAGATGGGGAGTCAGCAAAGCAGGGGAAAATCCGTTTTTGGAGCACCAATGGAAGAATGGGTTTTTATTATTTCTCATGACTGCTAGGGGAAAGAGATGGAAAAACAGGGAATTTGCTTATGTTTAGAAAGACAGGCAGAGCTTTTAGGGAATACTAATCTGCGCCGTATCTAGATAGAATTGTAAATGTTAGCATGGGCCACATCTAGATGTAATCTTGAACATTGGCCAGCGTCGCATCTAGACATAATCGTAAACACTAACCGGTTGTCGCACTTAGGTTAAAATGTCAGCATGTGCCACACTTAGATAGAATTGTGATTGCTAGAATTTGCCCAATTAACCAATCCACTAACGATGTCACCCCTCTGCACACACCTCTCAAACTCTAACCTAGCACAACCACAAACCTATAATACAACAGTCCACACAAACTTCACTACACTGCAACAACAAAACAAACCACACATACTCGCACAACAGCACACGACAACTACTGACCAGAAAACACCCCAAGCCCAGCCAACGGAATTCCGGGTTGAGGCCGCCAACAGCACATCACTGCGCTCTTGCACTTTTACAGCTTTCTCCCACTAACTCACCCCCTTCCCTTTTTCAGAGCTGCCAGAGTGCAAGGGGACCACTCCGGTGGTGATAGCTCGCGGTACAAATATCCATTAACATTAACTCAAGGAGAAAATCGACAGGGAAATCGGGTTTGGGTGAGAATAGCAAATGCAATGGGAAAATACTGTGGCAAATGGAAATTCGTGTATCAGGGCTCAATTTAAACACATGGACAAATTTGTTTCTCAGTTCACAACTATAAAAATGAACAAAAACACTGAGACAAAGATTGCTGGTTTTGAATTCCACCAATCCCGATCCTGTGAAATTCAATAGGGGAATAAAATGATTTACTTACAAAAATACAAATGATTTACACAGACCAAAGAGGGGGTTTTCAATGGGGATATGCTAACATACACAGGCAAACAAGAGATTTTTCTATGTGGAAGATGACTGAACTGCACAGGCAAACAAATGATTCTTTAGTGGGGAGATGACTAAAATGCACTGGCAATTCGGGTTTTCTATGGGGAATTTTCAATGGGGAAATATTGGTTGCAATGTTACAAGAATGAAGGATTTATGCAATTTAGGGCTGGGGTTATTGCTACTTACATAGCAAGCCTTTGTTTAAGGTCCAGGAAAGCCAGCTGCATCTCAGGACATTCTGGAAAGATAAGGCAGGGGTCTGGTCACTCCGCTGTCAAAGGTGGAAAGTTTCAGCAGCCTTCTCTCCGTCGTCCTCCTCTTTCTGTCTACCCGTTTTTATTGTGTCTGTCCTAGTGCAGCCCCCCTTATATAGCAGAAATGACATCACCAATTTTACAATCTAGGGGAAGTACCCTGCAATAATCTCTGCCGCTAGGATTGGACAGTTACCCCCTCTCTCGCTCTCCACCCCAAAGTCAGGATTGGTTTAGGGGTTTGGAGCAACATCGGTCTGTCCCCATTTGTCATCATCCTTTGTTCTCCTTTGAACTTATTGGCAAAAATGTGTTATGTATCACAACTTCATAATTGTACTAGCAACTGCCATACTAAACATTTTGTTTTAGCGGATCATGGGGATTTAAATAAACCGACCGCCAAATCCATAAAATGTAGCATGGCCATGTGTCACATTTTTGTTGTTTCCATAAAATGTACAACAGTTATGAATATTTAAGTTATTAAGCATATCCCTGATTTCATTTTCCACCTTTTCACCAACTCTCACATTTGTAACATGTTCAGATCAGCCAGAAACCTAGTCTACCTGGCCATTACAGTTCCCAGAGTCACAGGTAGATGCATGTTATATTCTGAAAACCGTCTGGAAATGACATGAGAAAAAGGTATGAAAATGAACTCAATCCACAGTATGGTAGCTGTGCAAAAAATGCCTAAAATGAAAATAGTCTTTTAAATTAATTGTGGGTCTTTGAAGTTAGTGTGTGCTCTTTGCAGTGGGTGCAACAAGGATTCACACCTTTTAATCATGCGCCAGCCAAAGATGGCTTTCTTTTGAAGTCCCTGCTTTCCTAGTCAGCAGGTCTGGAGGCTACTGAATTTTGACGCTTTTAGCAGCACCAAATTTTATTGTGGGGTTATTAGATGTAAGATGCGACATCCAGGCTGGAAGTGGAGTTTCCTTTTTGAAGTTTTGCCCTTAGCCAGAAACAGGTTTTTCCTGAAGACTAAGGCCATGATTCATGGAATTATTTGCGTCCAAAATGGGGATTTGCATGCCATTCTGCCCGCAAATCCTTGTTAGACGAATGGGGGGTTTGCCGGCAGAATGGCACGCAAATCCCAGTTTACATGCAAATAATTCCATTAATCAGGGCCTAAGTGTCTCTTGCTGGAGTTTTGTGGATGAAACATAATATAAATTGCTTTGGTCAACCCACACATCAGGTTTTGCTTTCCTGACATTTTTTCTGTGAGCAGTGATTTTTTTTTTCTTCCATTGTGGCTTTTTAAAGACGTTATTATTTGCAAACACATGTGCAGGCCGTTTTTGCTTTCAATGTTTACAAATCCTGTTTTCCATGTCACAGGATTCTTTGATTCCTCCTCCTTTTGTAGATTAAAGAGCTGTTCTTCCATTCATAATGCCAGGTAGGGCCCTTTCCACAGGGTTCTTTCACTTTACATGAAACAAAAGCAAAAGCCAGACAGTTTTCTTTGCAGGGTTTTAATGCCTGCCATTCAGGTGAAAGGGACTTCTGTTTGGGGCCTTTACATGCACCCTACAAGAGGTATACAGTGTGCCCGGAAGTGCCTCAGTTCACTTTAGTCTGGGGAGGAAGCAGCATAGAAGAACTACAACTTAGTTTGTTTTTCTGGAGGTGACCCTCAGCAGACCCAAGTCCACAGTTATTACCCCGGGCACCTGCTGCCACTTAGGAGATTTAAAAAGGACATCAGAGCCAGCAGTGAGATGTTGAGTCCACCTTTGAACAGACATTGAACAGCAAGGGGACTCCCTGCAATGGACCATCATCTGACTTGGAGCACGACTTTATATACCACACTACCCAATCAAAACAGTTTAGCCTAGCCGCTTAAAAGTCATCCACGCTGCAATTGTGCCCCATCAAGCTACCCTGCCTGCCCCAAGTCTCCTTGACAGAACTGTCTCTTTTCTCTGATCAAACCATCCACTGGGAACACCAAACCTCTCGGAGTTCATTATACCACCCATACCTGAAAGAAACAAGGCCATCCACTCTAAGACATACGCTGTGGTTATGGTGTACCGATGAACTTCGAAGCTGTTAAACTGCAGCTAGTACCAATGGAAAGCTCTCTGAAGACTGGTTTGATGCTGCTGGATTATCAACAAAGCAACTACGGTAGATAACTTGTGGACTAGGTGTCATTCACAAGCATCTGTGAGGAGGCCTCATATAATGGACTGGGGGATGGAACTAGAGTGTAAATGGGGGCCAGATGCCATTACCCGTTCTATGATGTAGGATACAGAGGCGGTATTACAGGAGATCCCCCTGACTCCCCTGTCCAATATTAGCCTTAGACTAGCCATATCCCTTTTCTCTTCTAAATGTGATACCACTTGTGCTTTTAGGGAGATTCAGACGAACGTGAGTAGCAGTCTCTCCTGAGGGTGTGTGCTCTAGTAGGCAAGGCAAGGAGAAAGTAGGCGGTGACAGGTCTAAAATATGATAACAGAAAGTTGGGAATTTATCAAAGGTTGTATAACCGCTCCAACAAGCACACTTTGGTCCCGTGGAAAGGCCTATGGGCAAACTGGAAACCCTTTTATACAGGAGAAGGATTCAAACAATAGCCTTATATGTCTTAGCACCACACCCCACCATCTTTAGGCTCCTTTTTACCAGTTTCTCTTGAGGTCTTAGACTACCAGGGTCTTCTTGTCTGTAGGCAAGGTGAAGCCAGGGATTCTGGCAATAAAAAGGTACACACCCCATAAGCAGGCATCCATTCAGTTGCAACATTGACCTCGGGATACTGGACTTTGTGTATCTGCTCCTGCAGATACCTGCAACTCAAAGTCTGTAAACCTCACTGACTGATTTGAGTGCAGACACCACTGGCATTGCCCACTCTCGTGTACGGCTGTCAGTGAACTTTAAGAGATGGGGTCTGGAAAGCTTTACCAATGGCTTAAGACGTCAGGATGTGCAGCATTTGCATGCCGAAGAACAAGCCTGGGCTGCGTGTCACTTTTGCAAACCATAGCAACAAGAATTTCAAGATGGTAGCTGGCCTTAATGAATGCTCGGGCTGTGGACCCACCCCAGCAAAATTGATACTGCAGCTGAGCTTTTGGTAGTGCTGCTACAGAACAGCCAATCCTAGAGCTCGCCTGAAAGAAACCACTAGGTGAAAGTAAGCAATGAATTATCTAAGCAACAGGCTTACCTGCTGCTCAACTATAAAAGGAGGTAGAATGTCAAAGGTAATGCAGGAGTCAGGAGTTGGAAGGGAACAGAGCAAGTTGGTACATTGTGGAGCAGCAGATCGTAAGAGTAGAGAGGAGGAGAAAGAGAAACTGAGAAGAGGGGGTGGAGAAGCAGGAGAGTGCAGCAACAGGGAGAAGAGGTGAAAGAGGATATGAAAAGTTGGAAGGACAATGAGAACAATAACAGGAAGAGTGGAGTGGGATGTGAAAGAGGGACTTAGACGAGAGGAGGAGGTGAAAGAGGAGCTGAGAAGGAGGCGGCAGAGACTATGAAAGGGGAGCAGATGAGAAGGGAAGAACACCAGTAAAGGAAGGAAGTGAAAGAAGAGCAGAGAAGGGAGGATGTGGAGAAAAGTAGAGGAAGAGGAAAGGAAGGTTGGAGAGCAGCCACAAGGGGAGAAAAGGGATAGATGAGTGAGGGATGGAGCTTTATTTTTTCAATGACTCCTGAGTTGGTGGAAGAGTTTGAGTCAAAACAGTCTCTGGCAACCCAAGAAAGAGGAATCATACAGCTACCCTTTTGCCCACTGTGATCTTAGCCAGGATCATAAAATGCTAGACAACTAGTTCACCCTAACACTGCAAGGCCCAACAGTGGTGGCTCCAAAGGTAACTAGCAAGAGAAGCAGGTAAAACAACCCTGGCAAGAAAGACACTGCAGCCAAGAAAGAGGGGCTGGGCTCTTAAAACCCAGCCGACAAAGTGACTCGCTGATCACTGCCAGAGTGGTGAAACCTAATGGAGAGGGGGGCGGCCTAAGGACTACTATCCTGAAGGGAATTTTCCATTTGGTTGTCACCCCCTTCCGTCCTTGATCAGAGCCACCCTTTATCCCGTATTTTCCGTTACCATCATGAAGACTCTTGAAACTTGACATTTGGCTTCAGGTCCTCGGTTGATCCTTCTGCCTTTGTTGCACCCTAGGTCACCAGACACCTTGACCGTAACCTTGGGCTGCAGTGAAGGCTTTCATCCCCATTTCTCTACCTTGGCCGAAACATTTTGAAGACTCTGTGCTTTCTCTCCTTAAATCAATTGCCTAATTTTGTGATTCACCCTGCAGTAAAATGTCCACATACTTAGCCTGCCTATGGGTATATGTTCACCCTGTATTACTCTTCCATGGCAGAGGTGGGTGTTAATATTTTGAGTTACACCATGTGTTTTTGGTAAATACATACAATACTGACAATTTTAGAGTGTCTTTCTTGGACGTTGTTTTTATTTCAGCACTTCCCCAGCTGTAGCTGTTTGTAATCTTCCGTTGCTGACCTACTTGTCTGGAGAGTTTAGCCTGCCCTGGCCCACGTTATCAAACTAAAGTGCAGCAGGGACACTACTTACTTTATCTCTTTGCTTTTATGCAGAAATGCCTTTGAGACAAGTTGCGGTATACGCTTCGCTCTGCATAGCAAACAGAGCCTTTGCTCCCCTTTGTGCTGCTACTTCTGGCCCGAGTAGGAGCTGGTCAGGTGCAGTTCCCAGCTAACTTGAGTACGCCCTCTATGCCGAAGAAGCTCTCATAGAATAACATTTAAAGAGGAGTAGCTAAATTGAGACAGTAGGTGAGCCATTTAGTTCCACTTGTATTAGTAAATGGGAACGTACATGGGTATTGTTGCCTGGGGCAGCAGCAACACTATGTGGCCAGTTCCTAACTACTCTCCTTTATGCCCAGTGTGTGTCAACAATGCTCACATGCTACATACTCATTAGGAACTAAAATAGTTGTTTGAAATCTTGAAAGAAAAAAGACTTGCAACATCCCTGCAACCAAGCAACAAAAGCCTAACATTTCTTCATACTTTTTCAACTTCTGGTTTGATTCTTAAATAATAAAATTAGAACTACAAAGGCTCAAAAGAGAAAATGTTAGGGCTGAGTTTTGAGAAGACTGGAATACAAGTTCTGTATCTAGTTCTTCATACAAGTACCTAATTACTTATCATTAGCATGTGGACAAAGGAAAATCTTCTGTTTTTTGGGGCCAAAACACAGAAAAACTAAGTAGATTGAGTGCTAAGTGTTAGCTTTGAAGAAAAACATCTCAGAAAACAAAAGTTTATGTGCCCGATTATTTCCAGACAAAATACGCAAAGGAACAGTGAGTTGAACATGTGTCTCTTCAAATGGCCATTGTTCCCCAGCTGTGCCTACGGAGAGCTCCACCTCAACCACACCAATGATCCCCAGCGGGGCAGGCAGAAACATGTGCATGCGCTCACTGCTGGAATGTTTCAGAGAATTGTCTGGCATGTTGGTGCTGGACTGTCCTTGCGAACGGGATCAGACCCATACCCCCAATGGATTTTGATCTCGAGGGATGGCAAAGAGAGTTAGCACGTGATTGTAGACCATTGTGAGTGGGCACCATCCCATAGAACACGTCATTTACCCTTGTCCATTTGAAGTAGAGGGCTTCTCACACTTTTAGCACAGGCAAGGCTTATGACAGTTAACGAGGAAGATTACAGATGGTAAAATCTGTATTTCCACTTTTATGTTGCATCTCAAAACATCTGGCTGATCATGGATGAACAAAAAAAAAAACCTGCTTGACCTTTTCAAGTTTTCTTTCTACACCAGTAGAGGGCCAGGGTTGCACAGCTCTGCTTGACCTCGTTAACTGGAACCACAGAGATCCTCAAGCAACTTCAACAATTTGGGTTTGAAGGCTGTCCTCAAAATTATCTGCCCCCTTCTTTGGCAGTCATAGTATGGTAGCCTCCTAAACTACTATGACGTTACAAATCGGCAGTTCTTCCCTAGCCCCCAACATGTTCCCACGTACATCTGCCAGCTAACTTTCATGATTCTCAGTCAGTCAGACATGTTTATTCGAATTTTTTAAAAAAAATCATCAAACAATCAATTAATACACAAGTACATACAATCCATAAAAAATTCACAATTCCTAAAAACTAGTGCTTGCGGTTAAAATGAGACATACAGATAAATTGAACAATAGCAAGTTCACATTCATTACATCGTGGGATCCAATTTGAACAGGGGCACAATGTCATGCCTGCGCCATGGGTGCACACATTGGCAACCATCATGGACTATTTGTAATTCATTTATCTTCAGAACACTCTTGGAACAACCCCAATTCACACTTTGGTACTTAATTCCCATTTGCGCGACTTTGGTGCGTTCTTATATAATTCAACTAACTACACGTACCACAATGCACCTTGCTACAGCTATCAATTCCTGGCCATTCCCATTCGTCAGCATTGGAACCACAATCCCCAGAAGCCCTAGGGATCAGTGCTGCTTCCACCATCTCAGGACCAGAGAGGGAGGAGGCAGATTGTTTCCAGGTGTGCTGCTCCAGGTGCTGCCAATTAGCCTGCCTCAGTACAGGGCAGGGCAGGGCGGTATTTAAGCAGCTGCCTGCAGGAGCTCAGTCTCTTGCATCAAGAGTCCTCCCAGCCCCTTTTTGCCTTTTGTCTCGAATTTGTATGCTGTTCCTGCTGCTGCATATTCCTGCTTTTGTTCCAGTGCTCTTTCTGGGCTTCCTGCCTTGCAGCCTGCTACACCCTGCTGCCTACAGCACTAGCCTTTTGGGCTCTCTGCCTCACAGCCCTGCTCCGCTTGGCTTCCTGCCTTGCAGCCTGCTACACCATGCTGCTTACAGCCCTAGCCTTTTGGGCTCCCTCCCTGCCTCACAGCCCTGCTCCTCTGGGCTTCCTGCCTTGCAGCCCGTTACACTCCGCTGCCTACAGCCATAGCCTTCCGGGCTCCCTGCCTCGCTGCTCTGCTCCTCTGAGCTCGCTCCTTGCTGCTCTGCTCCGCTCCGCTGGGCTCCCTGCCTTGCAGCCTGCTACTCTCTTCTGCTTTCAGCCCTGATCCTCGGGTCTCTCTGCCTCTACACCCTGTTCCTTTGGGTTCGCTCCTTGCTGCCCTACTCCTCTGGGCTCTCTGTCGCCTACTACAGCTCTCAGTCCTGCTCCTCTGGACTCTCTGCCTAGCAGCCTACTACAGTCCTCTGCAATCCACTACAGTTTTTCTGTACCTTGTACCATTTGGTACTGCAGCCCTGCTTCCTTGTTTGCAGCACCCCTCTTTCCTGGCTGCTGCTCCCTTGCTCTCTTCCTTGTTGCAACCCCTTGTTCTTGATCCCTGTCCTTCTCTTCCTTGACTCCTCTGTCCTCCCCTTTAGTTTACCCATTTCTATTGTACTGTTTCTTCCTTCATTCCCTTCTGCTAGATTTCTCTTAGACTTCCTTCTCCCTTGTTATTTCTGTTCTTGTCTCTCTTGTGTCTTATGTTGTTCCTTTGTACAGAGCTTGACTGTTTGTTTCCGGCAGGCAATCTCTGCCCCTTCTCTTGTTGCATTTTCTGTTTAACAGACACCCACAGCTGTTGTTCCTAGCCATGAGCAGATAGAGTGGGCCTCTGTAATAGTAATCCGTGCAGAAGGCTGGAGTTTCCAAAGGTCCGTGGAACACTCTTTTTCCATATATGCATACACCCCAAGAGGGAATCCAGTTTGTTTGTATCTTTGTATTTCCTGCCCCTTTCTGTTCACAACTACAGTTGCCTACTTTTTTTTCTTGACGAGTTTCCTGCTGTGTGTGTACTTATCTGTCACCTTACATCAACACAGCCACCTTGACACACAATAAAAGTCAATATGCAAGGTATATCCATTGTAAAGATGGTTCAAAGTTTGCATTCGTCCTCCTGGAGCCGGAGAACATTTTTCCTAAAGTACAATGCTCTTTTTAGGAATGTAAGCAATGCCCATGCTGTAAAAACGCATTCAGCACTAAGTAAATAAATAAGTGCAGCTTTATAATGGCGCACCTTGGTTTTCCTTAGGGCGGGTAGCAAAGTTGCCCTTCCGATGCCTGCGTACCCCGGGCAAAAGATCATAAAATGAGACAGATCTTCCAGCTGATCTCCGCAAACCGGACAGCCGGCCCCGTCTTTGGTTCCCTTCCACCTAGCTGCTTGCAGGAGAAGGGAGTCAAAACGTGCCCTTGTGATAAGCCACCTATCCTTTTAATAAGGGCTCCATATTAAATAGGGTTGGATCCCCGATGGCCTACTAATCATAGTGTGATATTCATCACATTTGTTGCCGTGTTCCCGAAGTGTTCTTTTCCTTACTATGGCCTCTCGGACCACAGTTTTATAACTAGATGCCTCACTTCATTATGAGTGAGACTGGTGGAAAAAGATCACTAAGGGTGGCCTCCCCGAGAGCATTGGATATATATGCAAGTATAGGAATTTTTTGCCAGCCCACTTTGCCCACCATGGTTCGAATAATAAAGGGGCACAGAGATGCAAATTCATTGGCCCACAATCGGATCCGAAATAAGATTGGAGCCAACGCCATGATTCTACTCTTCTGTTTTTCAAAAAAAGAGAGGAAAAACAATCTGTGTATACCAAAGTTCGTATGGCTGCAAAGGCCCGTTTCAGTAATTTCAAAGATTAGTATGTGTTGTTTAATTGACTAAATACCACACTGGTGAAATAATTAAAAGCACATGTTCGAGTTTGTTGCAAAATGTCTTCACTCGTAAAATGCTTCATGGGTTTCAGACATGGAATTATTCAAACATTCCTTTGAACCATCAACAAAATTGTCAGCTTTGTCAACTATTCAACCATTCCCTTTGACCCAACATGGAAATTCTGAACTCACATTTCTCTCTTTTGACACTTTTTAAAGACAAAATGAATGGGTTAAACTGGTCTACACCATTTATATAAATTAAAGTAATTTTAGTTTAATTGTGGAAATAAGATCTTTTTCAATTGAGCCATATTATCAGATGTTTTGTGATCAAAAAAGGATCCTTCATATATATATATATCATTTTCTAAGAATGTCTATGGATTGGGGTCTGAGCCTGTGCCCAACCACCCTTCGCCTGGAGACCTGACTTTCCCTCTCAGTCCCTCTTCAGCTAAAATTCTGTACCTGGAAAATAAAGATTATCTACTGTACCAAGAAGCAGGTCTGCTCTAGAAGCCAAATGGTGCGACAAATGTTGTAGGCATTGTATATTCAAATCCACATTTTGTGGCGATCAGAGTCTGTATGTATGGTTCAACACATGCTTTATTGTTGGGCTGAGTGTTGTGAAAAATGAAATGAGCATCAAACCCAGTGAACATTGAGTAGTTGATAATTCAATTACATAAATTTATCGAACATAGATCTGAGGTCAATATTATGTTCTCACAATGCTATTTTATTTTATGGTAATCAGCCATGAAGCCATATTGGTGCTATTTGTCTCCCTCCCTTTTCTCATAGGGCAGTGGTTTTCACACTTTTTTATGCTGATCCCTCTCTTGAATAAAAACAGTGCCACCCACAGATGTAATATCTGCTTATACTGTCTATTAAAAGCAGTCACTGTACTCCTTTTGGAAGAGCCTCACACCCCCGTGGGGGGGCCAGCCTCACAGTTTGAAGACCACTGTCACATGGTTATTTTGAAAGAGAACCATAGGAGAGAGAGCAGACTGCCCATCCCATCTTGGAATGAAAATCGATCAGAACATAATTTACATGTTTATTCTAGGCTTTAATAATCGTTTGTTTTACTTTATTTCGGCATTGAGCCATACAAGTGTTTCACAGCAGATACAAAACATTACAAATATATAAAACAAACATTTATTTCGTGATTACATTGGATGAGGTTACTGGTGACTGGGGCTTCTTGCAGTGCTTACATGTATTTACATGACCCCTGTATGCCCTTTAATTCGGATGCCTGGTTCCCTTCTGCTGCTCCCCACGTATATACGATTGCTCACACATTATCATGTATACCACATATGCACTTAGCAATTGAAAAACGTAATGTGGATCACACTGCCTGTTTTACTGGTGCACAATGCGCACATTATCCATGCTAAACTAAATTCCATGGCCGACAGAAATGCTTGGCATAAAGTTTGGTGATACTTTTTTCCTCATTGTAGGTGCTTTTTGTACCATATATAAGTATTCTTTTTGAGTATTTTATAAACTATATCGTATTGTGTTGAATATTGCGTTATACATTTTATATTTTCATGCTGTTTTGGGAATCTCGTGTCGGCTGTGATTTTAGCAATTCAATTCTTTTTCGGAGTCTTCTGGTCTCTATAGCAGGTTAGTAGCCCGCTATGGAATATCATCGAGTGTGTTAAAATACTTGGAAAACGCAGCCTTAAACATCACCGCCGTGGCCTAGGTCCATGGACTGAGGACGTGCTTGCCTTGAGCGCCTGCCCCGATCCTGAAACAGATCCTTTAAAAGAACATTCAACCTAACCTGACAACGCAAATAATCATATGCACAGCTGCCCCAATCGATCCTGCACTGCCTGAAGGTGAATTCGGAGGAAAACGGAGCCGGCAGCACACAAACGCGACCTCCGCGCTTCGTCCCCCTGGAATCAAAGATGGCGGCCGCGACTCCGTCTAGAGCCCCGAGACGAGGAGAGGCCGAGAACTGAGGGAAGCGGCATCCGCGCCCCGGAGAGCGCAGAGTCGCTAGACACCTGCGCCACCGACGGCGCTCAGGCATCTGCGCCCCCCCTGCGCCGAGACTATCGCGCGGCACCTGCCGCCAGGGTTGCACCGCTGCTGAGCGGTGAGGAGGAGCAGGCGGAGACTGGATGCACGGGCTGCTGTGGGCCCCTAGGAGGACAGGGAACGCAGTGCGGAGTGGCGCATTGAGCCTTCCGGTGACATCGGGACCCGGCGGCTGGAGGATTTCGCCGCCGGGCAACATCCATCCTCGGCGGACAATTCGGTCCGTGGCGATCCGACCCGAGCAACCTGGACCACCTCTGAACCCTAACAAACGCCGGCGGGCCTTGCAGACAGCGATCGCCATACGGCCCGACATTTCTCCATCTCCTGACTAAAGGGAAAAAACAGTACAGCACTATAAATCCTGCAGCGCTGAGAGGGGGAACTGGCCTCCGACCTCGGACGCTGCCCCTTGGAAAGAATCGGATCAGCACACCACCAAAACGGGGTGAGTAAGGTGAGGCCCCTACTGCATGCAAGATGGCGGCGCCCACAATGAACTAGCGACCTGCACCCTTTCGCACAAAACAGCTGAAGGCCCCCAGAACGGACCAACTCCCCGGGCCCACGCCCCGGGCCCACGCAGTCACCGGGAACAATTAGAGGTCCAGGGAAAAGAGGCGCTGCGGAACGCAAGGTGCAGTGTCAACTGGACGCCCAAGAGACGCCACGGGCCCGGATGGGGGGAAGGCATGCCGGCCACAGTGCTCCACACCCGATAGGGCTGAGATCACACCGGCGGGGGGTCAACACCACAACTGCATAACCACCAAATAATAGAAGCCACCAACGGCCCAGCACCACTGGCGCAGGAGAATAAGACTGCTAGGAGGGGCCGCACCACCGTAGGCTCCAGCGAAGAAAGCCACTGACCCTATAGCCTGAGAACAAGCGAGTGAGTCCCGAGGCGGAGTGAAGAACCGGGTACCCAGAAGCAGGGGATGTCACCTCCCAAGGCCAAACTGAAAGTCGCAACAATGGACTCCTTTACAACAGTCAGGCCCAAGCAGCAACAGGAAACAAGGGCAACAGCAGCACAAACGACCCAAGAGGGAGACCCTACAAAAATGCAGTTACTACAGGCAATAACGGCACTACGGACATCACTTGAAACCAAAATCGATGAGGTTAAAACGGACATACAATTGATCAGGCAAGATGCCCGCAACCTCACTGAAAGAGTGACCACAGCGGAAGCTACTCTGCAGGACAATGTAGACAGCACGACGGAACTCAAATCCAGGGTCCAGGACCTTGAACTAAAGGTGGCAAGGCTGGAGGCAAGGTCGGAGGATGCGGACGGGAGGGCCCGCCGCAACAACATCCGAATCCTTGGGGACCCGGAAGGCACGGAAGGCCCGGACCCAACAGAATTCATAGAGACGATGCTACAGCAGGAAATCGGGGCCGGCAATCTGTCTCAGGGATTCTCTATAGAGCGAGCCCATAGGTCCCTACAAAAAAGACCTCCGCTGGGCTCACTCCCACACCCAATGATCGCCAAAGTCCTAAACTTTAGAGACAGAGAGACAATACTAAGATTCTCGAGAGAAGGAGGGGAAATTAGGAGACAAGATGCTAAAATAGTGGTGTACCCGGACTACACCCCGACTGTACAGCGCACGAGAAACTCCTTCATCCCGGTGAAAGCAAGAATACGAGAACTCAACTTGAAATATATGTCGATGTACCCATCGCGCCTTAAGGTGATACACAAAGGTAAAGCGGTCTTCCTGGACACCCCGGCGGCAGCAAACATGTGGCTCGAACACAATAACCTTGCAGACGGCATGGAAGAAATGGCAAGAGGAACCACAGGACATTGAACACCCGAAGAAATGGGCATAAAGGACGGATGTCAGCACAACAGGTTGATAAATGAACCCAGGCACGGCATTACAAACTACAGCATCAAGGAAGCAATAATGGGCAGGAACACACCAACCTACACGACAAGACGTCAACGCACCCCCTCAAGACACGTGTAGGCATACCGCCGACAACACCCGCACTGGGAGGCCTGGAAAGGCACGGAAGGCTCGGAAGCCCCTGAGTGCTGCAAGTTGGAAGCAACTGCTGGGGGCAGTTCAAAGTTACACTGTTTGCTGTTTTCATTCACCAGAATGAACGTTACCACTGTTGGTAAGTCTCCAAAGGGAAAGAAAAGAGGGGGAGGAGGGGCTGACCCAAGGGAAAGGGAAACCAGTGCCTTGGCCCACACAGGGAAGGGGCCTTTGACACCAGGCCTACAACCACGGACATTTAAGCAGAATAAATACCATACCCACCTTAAACCACCATGACCACTACGACAATTAAGATATTGACATGGAATGTGAGAGGCCTGGGGACATATCTCCGCAGAAACAGAATTAAGACCAATCTGCACAGGAAAGGGGTGATGATAGCACTCTTACAGGAGACCCACTGCACCGCGGACTCAATGGCCAAACTCCAAACACATTGGGGAGGGCAGGGATTCGGTACTGCTTATTCCAGATATGCTAGAGGAGTATATACTTGGATACACCCACAGCTCCCTTTCCGCTTGACCAAATCAGAAATAGACCCGGAAGGTAGATTCGTAATGCTATGGGGACATATAGAGCAGACGGAAATATGCATCTTGAACTCCTATTTTCCTAACAACAATATACCGGCCCACCTGAACTCGTTATACCCCAAAATTGCACAACACAGAGACGGTCTGTTCATCTGGGGGGGCAACCTAAATTGTATATGCAACCCGAAACTAGATAGATCTATCCCCCTCCCGAAAGGTCCGTCAGCAGCAACAACAGCACTGACTGCAATGATAGATAGACTGGACCTGGCAGACGTATGGCGAGAAATGCACCCAGCTGTAAGAGGATATTCATACTACTCATCCCCGCACAACCTACACACGAGGTCAGATCATAACCTCATTGGCAGGGAACACTTACCTCAGGTGGAAGGAGCGCAGTACCTAGGAAGGACCATCTCTGATCACTCCCCACTCCTAGTAACATGGAACCACAATGGCCCCAGGCCACCAATTCCCATGTGGAAAATGCCGGTAGAGGTTCTCAAAGACCCTGCCTTTAGAGAAGAACTGCAAGAGTCCATAGATGGCTACATAGAAATTAACGTGGGAAGCGTGGAACACAGTAGCACAGTATGGGACGCCCTAAAAACGGTGATAAGAGGGGAGACCATTGCAAAGGCCGGTGGAATCAGGAAATTGCTCAGGAAGGACTTAGACCAGCTGGAAAGGGAGATCGGAGAACTGGAAGCAGCCCCCACAGACACCCGGGAAAGGGAATCAGAACTTCAGAGGCTTAGGGGGGAGAATGAAACAGCATGGAGCAGGCTAGAAAAGTTTGACCACACGGCCAAAACAAACAGAGCACATATAGAGGCGGACAGACCGGGCAGTCTGCTGGCCTGGCTATGCCGCAGGGAACACCCTAGACACTCCACCACCTCGTTGCGAGACGAAGCAGGGAACATACACCACACACAGCAGGGCATCAATGATGTCTTCAAAAAATATTATGCATGCCTATATTCACGCGTAGAAGAGGTCCTCCAAGAACTGATCATGGACACGCTGGATGAGATCGGGCTCCACAAAATGCCTTCTGAACAGGCCATGACACTAGATACAGAAATCACACCTGAAGACATAACCGAAGCAATTAGGTCCCTAGCCACGTGTAAGGCACCTGGCACTGACGGGCTGCCCTCAGAGTTTTATAAAGCTTACGAACCCTCCCTCACACCCCTGCTACACAAAGTATACCAAGAGGCATATGAGAGGGGGATACTGCCGGAAAGCATGAGAGAAACACTTGTGGTCCCACTCCTGAAGCCCAACAAACCGGCAGACCTTTGCGACTCCTACCGACCACTGGCAATGCTAAACTATGATGTGAACATTTTAACCACCATATTGGCCAAGCGCCTGTCTAGAATAATAGGCGACATAATACATACTGATCAGAGCGGCTTTATACCGGGTCGCAACACGTCAATGAACCTGCGCAGACTGCAACACATTATAGCGCAAACTAGTGAGGATGAGAGTCCCAGTGCATTGCTATCCCTCGATGCCATAAAAGCTTTCGACTCCATTTATTGGGAGTGGCTTGTGGCTGTGCTCAAGGAATTTGGCTTCGGACCTGGATTCATTAGATGGGTTAAGATACTATACGCCAGATCAAGAGCAAGAGTAAAGTCAGGGAAGCACGTGTCAGATGCCTGGGACATACAAAGAGGGACCAGGCAGGGTTGCCCACTATCCCCAATGCTGTACGTATTGGGGCTGGAACCCATAGCTATTTATTTCTGGAAACAGTTCTTTGACGCCGGCATAAGACTAGGAGGGGTGGATCACATAATTTCGCTCTATGCAGATGACGTCCTTATATACGTCAGGGACCCACACCTCAATGTGCTAACCATACTAGAAGTCCTGCACAGTTACTCCAGAGTCTCTGGGATCCAATTTAGTAAGGCAAAATCCTGCTTGTTCCCTCTAGCGGCCCTAAAAAATGAGGACGTGGAAATACTCCCGGAAGTTGGGATAAGATGGCAGACCACCACATTCCGATACCTAGGAATCCAAATACTGCACACCCCCGCACTGATGCATGAACATAACAAAAGCAGCGCTTCCGGCTCTGCGCAGATCCATGAACTTTTGGTCGAGACTCCCCTTATCTATGATGGGAAGGGCATCCATAGTTAAAATTATTGTTTTACCGCGATTTCTATATGGGTTCCAGAATGTACACTACTATATTAATAAACCCTTCTTCCGGCTGCTTGAGACGCTAATAAGAGAGTTCAAATTGGGGGAAAACAGACACAGGATAGCGCTGTCGACACTGACCCTACCATACACACAAGGCGGCATCCAACTCCCAAATCTAGAAAAATACTACCTAGCAGCCCAACTTAGCTTTGTAACTAAATGGTTATCCGATGAGCCCACAGATGAAACACCCCTGCTACAGACCATGCGCCTCCCGCTCAATTTGAAAGAACTGGTCTGGGTACCTTCTAAACTGCTGGGAGCGGCACCTCTCAGTCACCCTGGGGAGGGAAATCTGGCATAGAACAAGGACACTTACCCGCATGCAGAACGCTTATGCACCAGAAATACCCTTGCTCGCAGACCTGTACACAACGGTCACTGACCTAAAACAAATCAGATTATGGGAAAGTGGAGGGGTTTACACCTGGGGATACCTTTACGAAGAGGGCACCTTTAAAGAATTTGCCATGCTACAGGACAGAGAGGGCATCCACACGGGCCAGTTCCTCTGGTATCAGAGGGTCCGCTCTACAGCACAACGTAAATGGGAAGCATGGCCCGAGGAACCGGACCCGGAACCATTACTTACGCCGTTATACAATATGGGGGAGGGGAGCAGACCAATATCTCAAATATACAGACACCTGAGCGACATACCTAACCCCCAGAGCATGGAAATGAAGGGTAAATGGGAAACAGATGTAGGCAGAGAAATGACAGAGGGGGAGTGGAATAGGGCGCTTGCATTCCCCAAAGAGGTGTCCAGAAATCATAGATTCCGACAAATACAGATGCATGTGTTGCCCCGAACCTACCTAACCCCGAAACGAATAGCTAAATTTAACAAACAAGCGCAGTCACACTGCACCTGGTGCATGAGGGAGGAAGCAGATCTAATCCACATGATGTGGGAATGCCCCAAGTCTAAGACGCTGTGGGATATGGTAAAACAGACATGCGAGAAAACAGGCATGACCAACTACAAATGGACACCTGAGGAATGCCTACTGGAAACCTATCCTAGGCTAGCCAAACTGAAACACATAGTCAGGCTTATGGACATAACGTGCATACTGACCAAAAGTACCATAGCCATGTCCTGGAAAAAACCCGCAGGACCACAATACAAAGCATGGCATAGTGAAACAGAGCGATGGGTGTCGGATGAGACCAAGGCCTGGGAAGAAAGTGTCACTAGATCTACAGATGAGTCCAGCAGAGCTCTTGAGGCATGGAAAGAACTTACTAGACACATGTTTCTCCCCTCGGACGACAAGCCCCCATGAGCCCATGACTTGAAACGAACTTATCTGCAAGACAGGAAAGGGCAACCTCAGAGAAATGACTGGAGGCAACGCTGGCCCTGGGAAGGTAACACCCCTGCACCCTCTCCGAGTATGCTACCCAACTTCCCTATGCCCCCCTCCCCCCGAAACAGGGGACGCTGAAACATACGAACATGGCAAGGAGACAGTTATTGTTAATTGTTATTTGTTGCTTGTTATACTGTTAAGGCTAAACCGAAAAGCATTGTAAAAGAATATGCACAAGACGCATTTGCAAAACTTGTAAGTGATATTACTGAAAATGCCAATAAACAAATTTAAAAATAAATTAAACATCACCTTCACGTTTTGTGTAGCTTTGTTAGGCAAAAAAGGGGAGATTTGTTCACATTAAGGCAACACAATATATTTATAAATTGAATCAAGACTGAGCTAAAATTGGAATTCTCTCCTGACACACTAGAAGTCCTGCGTGAGCTTGGTCTTCCAGTGGTCACAGTCACCTGCCCAAAGGCCTCAACAAAAATCTTGCTCACATAAGTGAACACTCTGAAATCGAATCTACAAAGAGCCAGTGACATCACATTACAAATCCACCTTCGAGATAAAATGTCATTAATAGATGTATTTATCACTAGAGCAAACAGCGAGTCCCTTTCGTGTCTGGCGTGTGGGGTTCAGTCTCAAAACACAAGCCTTGAATGTACAGAGGCACCCGTCACACTTCTCTGTGCTGCCAGAGCTCAAGATAAGAAAATCCCCAACAAGCCTGGTCGACTATTTACTTTCTCTCATTCTACAACCGCAGTGCCCTCTCCAGAACAAGCAAAAGAGCTGGCGTAGACATTCCTTCCTGTGTGTCCGGCCTCACTCCTGAGGACACATGGTTGTGTGGAGGCTCGGGAAAACAAAGCAAGAGCGTAGTCTGAACACAGCGCCAGCACCCTTATAGAACATGCCTGCACACCTGGAGCGTGACCCCAGGGGTTAGTGGCTAGGCCTTAGCATATTTAGCTTATCAGGAGGAAGGGAACAGCTTTACTGAAAGGTTGGTTCAGGGGATTTGAGTGCAACCAAAGGACTGTAAACAACCAGAACAGCACAACTGCACATTAGGGAGTTGCTAAACAAGCTACCCCGTTGAGTAATAGCAATAATAACTGCATTTGTAAAAACACTTGTTTTCTAAACATATTTATTGTACACTACATCAGGGAGGTATTACAGTTTTACTCTTTTCAGGGGCTCTTGCTGCATTTGTGTCTAGATTGTTTGCAGCTGGCTGTATACTTTGGCAGTGACTATCATGGCAGACATGGGCTGGAGAATTTTTGCCCTTTTTCTACATCATCAGACGTTTCCATGGCTCCAGGGCTAGCATTTCTATGTCTATGATTTCCCTTTGAAGTGTGTGCACATCTGTGTGCCGGTAGGGTAAGTGAAAAGTGGGCATGAAGCTTGGCGCAAGAGTCTCATGTGCATCACGAACGGAGCCAGGGGGTGAATCACCGCATCCTGGTCCACCCCTGGTGTTTGGTGCGCCCCATGCTGCTTGCAGGACTTGCACTGATTGAGCTTCAGGGATGCGATTTACTGTGACCATTACTGGCATAGATTTAAAGTGGCTATTAGAAGCATAGGGTGGCAACTCGACCATAATTGGCGTGGGGGCAACTACCCACCAGAACCCTCGTCCATCATTGTGGAGCAACGCAAGCCCAGTAGCGCTCTTGTGCTGGCTAAATAGTCCAAGGAAAACAGGGTTTCCCTTTGACAGTTCATACCCGAGCCGTGCATGTCCAATGGGCCGTGCATGTCCAATGGGCCATGCAAGGCCCGGGGTGTTTTGCTTCCCCACCCTTGCACGGCCCTTTGGGGATGCAGGTTGGGGTACATGTTTGTATGCACGAGGGGGTGCTCGAGTGCGTCCCAGCAAATACAAATGGAGTGGGGTGCTGCTTCATCAGCGCTCCAGCTCCTGCGTGTGTGTGCAGGAAGCATGCTTCCTCATTCCCATTCTTTCGGCGCTGCAGCTGTAGGAAGTGGCAGAGTCCATGAGGATCAGAGCTGCATGCAGGTAAGACTTATTTTGATGTTTTGTGTCTGTAGAGTATGACGTATAGGTGTGAGTGTGAGTGTGAGTGTGAGTGTGTGTGTGTGTGTGTGTGTGGGGGGCCAGGGAGCTGGTGCCTGGGGTGGCAGTGCATTAAAACACACATTTTCAACCAGGCATCTATCTTGGATACGCAGTAAATAATAATCATCCTTTCCTTTGTCAACCATTGTTTGATAAAATAAAGTATGTTGTGTTATTACGTGGCTAGGCTGGCTTTTCAGGGCAGGCAGTATAGCCACTTATTACTGTGGCATGACCTTGTTTTACTGGGCATCTATGAAAATGCAAGCATATTTAAGTGTTATTACTTAGCTAGACTGGCATTTTGGGGCAGCCAGTCTAGCCCTTTCTTACAGTGGCATGACTTTTTTCTTGGGCATTGGATAAAGCAAGCATGGTATGTGTTATTACTTGGCTAGACTGGCAATTTGGTGCAACCAGTCTAGCTATTTCGTACTGTGGCATGGCATTTATTTTACTGGTCATCAAGGATAAAGCAAACATGATCAATTGTTCTTTGGTTGGGATACAGCCATATATTGGCAGAGCCATTTTGTGCATGTTTTCTTATAGTAGCATTACTGACATTGTTTGCAAAGCAAACATGATTATGTTCTTATATAGGAATTCTGGCATGTATTGATGCATTCGGCATGGAAATGTATGGGCACAGCCAGTGTGAAAGCGTTTTTATACAGGCATATATTGAGGACGAAGGCATCACGAAAATGTGTTGTGAAATGCTCATATGCACTATTGGTGAATTACATCTATAGCATTTTTGGATTACAAAATCAATTACAAATCGTTCAGCTTTTTACCCATATTTCCACAGAAAGTGTGCTGCATAAAGCACCATTTTAACCCAATATAATACCCTCTATACCCGTAACCTCTTTGGTTGGTACAGGCTCCCTTGCTATGCTTGGTTGCACTAGCACATTTGGGGGAAATATTTATGCCCCTCCAATAAAATAAATCACCAGCCGCCACTGGTTGGGGCACCAGCCTAATGTATGTGATTTAAAGTGACCATCACTGGCATAGATAGGAACGACTATCTATGCCAGTAATGGTCACTTTAAATTATATGCATGAAGCACTTCAGCCTTCATGCATGTGATTCCAAGGGACAATTACTGGCATATATTACGCCAGCAATGGTCATTTTAAATGACATGCATGAAGCTTCTGCCACACTATCTATGGCAGTATTGCTTACTTTAAATCATATGCATGAAGCACTTCATGCTTGTGATTTAAAGTAACTCTTTCTGGCATAGATAGGTTGTGGTAGCAGACTCATGCATGCAATTTAAAGTGACCATTACTGGCACAGAAAGACCACTATATCAATGCCATAATGGTCACTTTAAATCATATGCATGAAGAAAATCAGCCTTCATCCAAGTGATTCAAGGGGACCATTACTGGCATACATAGGTTGTGACTGCAGCCTCATGAAAATATACAGTGCTTCTATTTAGGTTTCTGTTTTTGGCTTGGCATTTCCTGGATATTCTGATGTGAACCAACTATACACTGAATGGCTTTTTACCTCTTGTCATAAATGGTGCTTCAAAATGCATTTTTTCAGCACATTATTTTAAAAAATGTTCCTCAATTATAATTATGCTGTGCTCTCTCGCTACGCTCAGTCGCTTGCACTAACTTTAGAAACTATTCAGGCATGACTGCCCATGAATCATATTTACTATATATTTTGGTTGTTTCGGTAGAGAAACAATTATACATTTTATGGATTTTCATCCCATTTCTCTTAATAATTGTACTGCAAAATGCCTAATTTCAGCACATAATTTAAAAAGAATTCTTGGGGGAGGTTGGGAAACCCCATTGGCCCCCATGTATTACTTAGGGCCCCTTTTGTATGCTCTGCTCAGTTGCTCACATTAATTTGTGGGAAAATGTAGGACCCTTTACTGAAAACCTTCACGCCCCCCCCCCACGAGGGCTCACCCATGAATCATTTAGAATCTTGGTGCCCCTTCAGGAGCTAGCTACTCCACCTGGCACTGAAAGCTGCCTCTGCTACTGGTGTGCATGCCAGGGAGAGGGGGGTCCACGTTGGCTAGAACTCATGCATACTGCACATGGAGCCCATGCATTTGAGTACGAGGTGCTGGCGGGGCCAATATCTTTTTACCCTAGGTCAGTTTCTGCTGGTCAGCCATATGCTTGACTGGTGTCTCTTTAGCTGCCTAATAACCAAATTGTGTGGTGGGTTGCCATTACTTTATCTGTTCTTTGGCATATTGCACACATTATTTGATTGAATGAGTTGCTATCTATTAAATGATGCGAGATCAGAATGATACAAGTAATTAATGGTAGACACAAAAAACAAAGTAAAAACTAAATTCATCAGCCACTCTTCTACGCTATGCCTGTAGGCTTCAATAAAAGAAAAATGTAATCTGAATGTGTGCTGCCATGCTCTATACAAACAAATGAGAATGGAGACGTATTTACAAAGTTAGAATTTGTATTATAGCTTGCGTAATATCTATTGATAGAACAGCCTATTGTTGATTGCTGTTACAAGTACATCCAGTTGAAATTACACATGTTTTGTTATATTGGATGGAGTTGATCCATCATGCTGCTTTTTAAGTTGTGAACTGAAGGTGAAAGAACATGTGCATGTGCAATGTGCAGAAACCATTACGTTAAGAGCGGAGCAGCTTTGTGTATTTAAGGCAAAGCCGTTTTTCTAAACTTGAAAAGTAACATTAAATGCAAGCTCTATATTGCACACTCTGGCTAGAATATGCTCTGACCATCCTGGCAGCTGATTGACGAGTGCCTTGTCAACTTCAAACAGTAACATTCTCTTTCAAAAGATACATTCACTGTGGCCATTGGAAAACATTACACATTGTTAAATACAATATAGATCTGAATTCGGCAGAAAAAGGAGAATCATATACATATAAGAATATTTTAAAATGTATGATTTGTGTAAAATGTGCATATTTTATTTACTCCACCATCAGGCATAAGGTAGCAAAAACTACAGATCTCTCCAGATTCAGAAAATGTAATTGCCACCAATGTAACATGCCCATAGAGAACATTATTAAAAAATGAATATTCCAGTTCAATACTGATTTCACTTCAAAGGAGGGGGTTGGTTTTTCATGGACACATTCGCTTATGAGGCATACAATTTCAGTGGGACAATAGAAGCAAGGAGGGCCCTTGTGAGTGATAACGTCAAGGGAAACTATCCCACACTTAGTCCAATTCAAAACACTGTATCAAATGAAGCTGTATGGGATGGAGGTTGCTGGGTATTTAAGCTCACACACATAGGAAAAAGAGATTTTGAGGAAAACAGAGAAGCAAGAGGGCCTATCCAACAGGAGAGAAGCAGAATGGATAACAGCTGGATATAACGATGAGAAAACCTTGTTAACATGGCCATTTCCCACATTGGACTGAATGCAGAGATCTTACACAAGGCAGAACCTGCAATGGAGTCTGGGAGCAGGTGCACACATGGAAACAATGGGCTTACCGGGCAGAGCTTCCTCAGCCCATTCTTTGTCCCTCTCTGTGCTGGGCCTTCGAAAGAAACAATACGTGAGCCCCCATACACCCCAGATTATTTAGAGAATTTCTCCAAAAATGTATTAAATCCTGGATAGCATTTAAAAGTATTTTGGGGATACCGGTTGTAAAGCTATATCATTGGTAAAGGGAATGTAGAGCAAGATGTATGTGCTTTGTGATTTAGAATTAATAATGAAATCACTATGTAGGAGATTAATAATAAAAATTGAACCCTATGTTGCATAATTTTTAAAAGGTATTTTCTTCTGCAATTTGTGATCCATGGTTGCCTTAGACATCTCAATTGAAATGTGTAACGACAAGTCCTTTTATTGGTGTCTGATATAATCAATACAATAATTGAACTATTTTCCTTCAAAAAATAAAACCCATAGAACTGGGGTGTTGCTGGGTGAACACGATTCCTCGAAAATAGTGAGCGAGTTAGACCCCACTTTCCAAAACCAACACAAAAAATGGAGAAACCCAAGCCTTTCCAACTATTCCAACCTCACAAAAGATTTCAAATAATATGTATGCCCAGGGTAGGACCCAATAGGCTGTCACAGTCTCCAACATTCTTGATTTAAATCAGTCCACGAATTGGTGAACAATATTAGAGTTACAAATTTCTCTGTTACCAGTAATTGTTAATGGTTTCAGGGAAAACTAAGTAAATTATTTTGGTTCAAACTTTATTCTGAGAGCTGTTTCACTTTTAGATATAAAGGGAGAGGCGGATTTTAGGTAAACATAATTCAATATTGTATATTGATGATTTCACAAAAGGTAAATAAAACCATGTTGATGTGTATGTATGTATATTGCGAAGTATTTTAGTACAGTGTCTAGAATAGTCAATATTTATTTTTCTACATATGGATGCTAGAATGATGGTGAAAATTAAGTTGGATATCATATTTGCAATGAAAACAGTAGTGAGGCAACAACTGCAGGTTGTGTTTTCCTTTCTGTAGACAAGCTGCCTGTATTCATTTGAAGTATTGTGGGTGACTTCGCCAGGATTTTATGTTAAGGGACCACCTTTAACACCTTGATTTATTATTATTTTCTTTTTTTTAAACAACTTTATTTATTAACACTTGACGAACAGGTAACTTTGACATTCAATACTTTGTTGCAGACCCAACTCAGTACATATGCATCTAAAAAGAAATGTTGCTTGCAGCGCTAAACCCATGCCCCTGATAACAAGATATTGGAAGAACACAACAAAACAATATAAGGCACCCACCTTAGTGTACCCACTCTGCCAGATACTGGCGGAATACCTGCCACATGTCCCTGGGTCGGTGCTTCGGCGCCGATATTGCTGCATACACATCTTCTGTGTTGTTTGCCACACCATGTCGTTTAGCCAGTCTGACAGTGTAGGGGGGGCTGTTACATGACCAGCGCATCAATATAAAATAAAATAAAAAAGTAGACACGTTTGGCTAAAACTGTCAGTCTTACTAATGCCAACCTGACCTGCAAGCGACAGCAGAGCATGACCGCATCTAGCCAGTTTCGCTAACAACTTTACCATATGTGTCGTGTAGTTCAATTCTTATGTCAATTCTTATACCTAGGTACCTAAAATCATTGCCTGCCCACTGTAACGCCTGTATATCTGAGCGTTTCCGCGTGGCCTCCGTTAAGTGGAATATTTCTGACTTGTTACCGTTGAGCTGAAGGCCAGAGTACCTGCCAAAGTCTACCACAGCCTCCAAGACACCACACAAATTAACCTCTGGATCTCGTATATACAACAGAATGTCATCAGCATATAAGGATATTGTCTCATGCTCCCCAACCCCCCCAAGAGAAATCCCAGCCTTTCTGAATCTGTTACAGTTGGCAAGCGGTTCGATTATTAATGCAAACAGTAGGGGTGATAAGGGACACCCTTGCCTTGTACCCCCACCTAGCTGCAGAGTAGGTGATAGCATGCCATTAGTGTATACCTGCACACTGTTGTGTATTTAACAGTCTTACCCACAAGATAAAAGTCAGCCCAAACCCATGATTACCCAAGATCTGAAACAGATACAGCCAAGGCACTGTGCCAAAGGCCTTTTACATATCTAGTGCCACTGCCACCGCGCTGCTGTCCTGCAGCACCCGTTTACGTATTGTATAGTCTACGCACATTTAGTGCTGTTGACCTCCCTGTTATGAAGCCCGCTTGATCCTCATGCACCATATATTGCATTAACGGAGCAAGCCGTGAAACCAGCAACTTGGCAAATATCTTGGCATCAATATTTATTAGGGGTAGTGGCCTGTATGACCCACGCTCGGCCGCATCTTTATCTGGCATAAGGAGAAGACTGATGACTGCCTCCTGCAGCGTGTCTGTAGTATTCCCTTCAATAGCACCTCTTCCCACATTAGTAACAAATGGGGGGCTAGCGTCCCAAAAAATCTTTATAGAACTCTGAACAAAAAACGCCTGACTGCGCCTCCTTCCCGCTAGAAAGGTTTTGTACAGCCTCTATTATTTCTTCCACCTTAATAGGTTCTTCCAGAGCTGCTTTAACCTCACCGGATAACAGAGTTGTTTGTATCTGGCTCAGGTAACAATCTATATACGAGTCGGGGCATATAGCGCAGCGTAGAAGTAAAAAAAAAAACATTATCGTCTGCATCCGTATGCGCCACCGAGCCATCCTGTCGCGTGACACAGGCGATATGCGTAGTCCCTCTTCCGGTGCTAACCACTCATGGTAGCGTCCTTCTGGGCCTGTCGACCGCCCTGTACCTCCTAGCTGCCACCGGCCTGTCAAAGTACTGGAATTCTCAACTGGCCACATCTCTAAACGCATCCAGTGCACCCTTCATGTCCTGCCATAAAGCGGGTGAAGGTCTATTTGCATACCACTGCTGCAATCCTGACAATTCTTTTCCATGGCATCCCATCTCCCTCCTAATACTCTTCAACACACCCAAACTAAATCGACATTGCGATCCCCCTCATGTATGCTTTAAACGCCTGCATTAGAATCACTGGGGAGGCAACCAAGCCTGTATTTATCTAAAAAAACAGCGCCACATGCTCACGCAAATTCGTCGTAAAGGCAAGGTCTTGCATCGCCGCAGGTTTAAAGCGCCACCCAGGCCCTCCCCTCCCTCCATCCGTCAGCTGAAGGCTCAACACCACTGGCGAACGATCCGAAAATGAACGGGGAAGAATACTACAACCCTCTACCCTGGTAAGCAGCAACCCTGCGACCAACCACAGATCTATACGCAAATGCATGTTTTGTACCAACGGGTAACATGTGTATTCCCTACGTGTGGTGTTCAATGTGCATCAGATGTCCACCAAATGTAAATCTTCCATCTTTATATATAACCCGGAATGTATGTATGTGTGCATGTTTGTCCGGCTATACAAATCCACACGATTGAATCAAATTTTGCATGGATTCCTCATTTGTCTGGGGCAAGATCATAGTCTATGTTTGGATGCAAAAATCTTAAATGCAAAACATTTTTTGGATGTGTGTCGGTATGTTAGTCCAGCTATACAAACCCACACCGTTGAAACCACTGTTATTTTGCATGGATTCCTCATTTGTCTGGGGCAAGATTGGAGTCTGTTTGGATGCAAATAATTCACTCTGTAGACACCCTCATTTACTGATCCTCACCCTGATACACTACAGTAGGTACTAGAAGGAGGCACATTTGGAAAAGTGTCTGAAGCAAAATGTTCCATGTGCTGGTTATTCCTTTGAAATGTATTACTACTGTATACAGTTCGAAATTGTTTATTAAAGCATTTTTAAAGGAAATTAAAGTTTTTTATCACGCCACTCCAAACATGGGAAATGGCAAGGTTACAGTTTTAGTTCATTCACAAGAAGAGAGCATAATCAATCAATCTTTCTTGGACATGTTCTCAAATGTGCTGAACCCATTGAGTGACTGAAACATGATGCACAACAAACGAACATCACTTGGAAAAAAGCTCCATCTGATGTAAAGTGAAAATCAATACCAAGAGCTTCTGAAACAGCAACATACAGCAAAATGACTTGCCAACGAGAGGACAAGAGCAACTTTCTCCAGGGCACATGAGCGCCACTCGATCAGGACACGGGCAACGCCGGGTACCCCAGCAAATATGTAATAAAATGGTGTGGGCTGCACCTGATATACCCCAAGACGTCATCGAGGTACAGTCCAGTCTCAGATTCAGTGTGGTATTAAAGTCACCACCGCAGATCACTGATGCCAATGGGTATTGAGCGCACCAGCCAAAAAACCCATCATAGAACTCTGTCGTCTATGTTAGGGCCATAAATATTAATTAGGGGACTCTCTCGCCCACATAATATACCATTTGCCATCACAAACCACCCACTCTCATCCGACTTGAGACTAGTAATAAAATTGAGAGAGAACGGTGTAACAAAACCAAGAACCCTTGGCTGGGATGAGAAAGTTGTATACCATCTGTTTGCTCCCCACCCTGGGGCCATTCGCTCTGCTTGTGTACTTAGCATGTGGGCTTCCTGTAAAAACAATATTTTCGCCCCTAACCGGTTTGCATATGCAATTATCTTGCAGGCTTCCATAGGGCATCCTACTCCTCTAACATTCCAACTCAGTAACTTCAGCACCTGACCCGGACCATTCTTCCTGCACCATCTGTTTCCCTTTATATTGCCTTGCACTGTGGATCTACCTTTCTTCCTTCCCATTCTTACCAAAAACCGTCGCTAAGTGTTTTTTCTTATTACTCTCAACCAAAACTTCCACCTCCCTCCCCTTCCCCACCCTCACAGACCCCAAAACTGCGGCTATGTGTCCCTCACCCTTCAACCTCCTCAACAATGAACCGTTCAAAGGCACTTGCATAAAGGGGCAACTGTTACCGTGAAGGAGGATCAGTTATTATGCACCCAGTGTCCCAAGTGCCAGGATACCATTGTCCTCAATCTGGCTCTCACTTCAATTAGATACCATGTACACATAACCTGCCGATCACTTGCTCTATGCCTCTGACTAGCTAGCTGTTCAGGTGGAGTTCACCACCCGACCAGACGACATCAGGACCTGTGCCTCTACAAATGACACAGCCTCTTCCGGACTGTGAAGAAAAACACATTATGATGATGATGAATTCGGAGACGTGCATGAAACAGCATGGCCTAGGCCATATTGCACTCTCTGAGCAACTTTTTAACACCTGAAAATGTCTGTCACTCTTGCTGCCCTGCGTAATCCGGATATATATGCACAGTGTTGGAGCCCATTTATAACTCCTCCTTCTCTCCTGCTGCTAACAGAATCAAGTCTCTGTCCCTATAGTTCATGATGCAAACGATAATTGGCTGGGGGTAGTCTCCTGACTTCGCTTAGACTGCGAATGCCCTGTGGGCACCTTCCACGGTGAAATGCAGGGACCACCCTGCATTGTCTAGAAGCTCCCGCAATAGGTTTTCTACCGCCACTTCCATGTTGCCTTTCAGTGCGTCCTCCGGCATTCCGATAATACGTACATTGTTCCTGGGCGATCTGGATTCGAGGTCCTCACACTTTGCCTTGACCTTTCTCATGTCCTGAGTCAGTATTGAGACTGCTGCCTGTAGTGTGACCACATTATCCTCTTTGGTGCTTAACTGGTGTTTGGCTTTGGTTATCCACAGTGTTTCCTTCTCCAGTTGTGCCCTAATTGACGAGACATTGACAGTGACTTGTTATTAACCGACGCAAACCCTTGTTGCATTATCTCCATCATCTGATACAGGTCAACCAGAGTTGTCCACTGCGATGCTTCCACCGATTCCATACTACTTGTATGGGCCATCCAAGTCCTTAGCGGGCAAACCGGTATATACGCCGAAAGCGAGGGAACTGCTCGGCGTCTAAATGAGCAGAACACCATAACAGCCTCAGAAGGGGAAGGTTGTACTACAGCACCTGGTTTGCCCGCTAAGAAGGACTGTGACAGCCCATTCAAGTAGTATGGGAAAACAACAAAAGAACTGAAAGTTAAGAAAGAACAAAGTACCTCGGGAAGAGACGAGGAGGTGCAACAGGCATCACAAAAGTGCAGTGGCAGCCTGCATCCAATACTGTGCAGTTCAGAATTAGAAGTTAAAAAGTCACAAGCGGCAACAAACAAGTAGCTGGATGCCTAGCCAGAGTGCAGGGCGGACTACGAGGGCCTCCCAAAACAAGCAGAGTTTGAATAAAATTGGACTATCTTGGTAGTTAATAGAATTTTTGTAGGGTAACAAAAACCCTATGTACGTATAGGTAGAAGAGCATCAAATATTCACAATGTGTGTAGAAGCCATGAGACACTACAGCTCCATTTTGTAATGCTCCACCTGGACGTTTAGCGGATCATTGAAAGGTTTAGTTACTGTATAACCCCTGAAGAAGTTCTAGAGAGTTGTCGAAAGAGGTATATAACGAAACATGTTGGGCACATGATGGTTATGCAGACCCTTAAGAGGATCTAGCTAATCATCGCAAATTTTGCACAGCGGTTTATTGTGATTTACATTGCACACTTTGTCACTTTAGCACATTGCACTTTAAATTGTTTTGTTTTTAGGAGATGCATGGTATTATATTGATTTATAAATTGTGTTTTATGTAACTAAACCTTGAAGTCAAAACCTAAGGGAAATGTTTTTAGAAAATAAATGTGCTTTTGTAAAAATTAGTGGTCATTACCTATATTAGCAGTGCAGGTAGGCTCACGTGCTTTTTTTGGAGTTTTGTGTACCAGGGTTAATCTACCTGCTGCGTAAACAAAGTCCCTGGAATCTCCCAGAGTTGTTGACAGTACTTGTGTTCAATGCCTGGATTACTTACCCATAATCTTCATTACTCCTAGTCCTACTCCTACTCTTCCTCCTTCCAGTACTTGCCTATGAAGCACCTTGCCTCATACATAAGTACTGGAACGGGTAAGAGGGGCGTGGAGGTAATGCTGGGCCAAGGAGATGATTTTGGGGTTTGGAGGAGGAGGAGAGGGGTAGGGGACGTAAGGGAAGGGTAAGGGAGGAGGGGGTGCACTAAAACATAATGGGCATTGATGATAAAGCAGTCATGACATGTATTATTAGTGGCTAGACTGGCATTTTGGTACAGCCAGTCTAGTAATTTCTTATTGTAGCGTGACTTTTTACTGGGCATCTATAATACAGTAAGCATCATATGGGTTATTACGGGTCTAAACTTGCATTTTGGTGCAGCTAGTCTAGCCATTTCTTACTGTAGCTTTATGTTTTGTACTGGGCATCTCTGCTGAAGCAATCCTAATTATTTTATTTATTTGTGCCGTTGGTTATACAACTTTTACACATGCATAGAAAGGAAACACTTCTTAAGACAATATTGCCATTTCTTAAAACAAACACAATCCAGCAATGACAATACAATCTACTTGCTTCCATGCTTTAAAAAGTTGCCGCGCATTGGTCACATATTAAAAGGGAAAAATGTCAAACAGATTTTAAAATTGTAACAAAAATAAATGAATGTTAAAAGCCAATGCTGACCCACGTGTAATTAATAGAAGCTATACAAAAAATTCCAAAGTCCATAATTATATGCCCAACAACATTTGATAGAAAAGTTAAGAGAAAGGAACACTACATTCGGGAGTTAAGAAGGTCTGTCCGTAATCCGTTTCCATAGATGGAATGCTGCCGCCGTAATCACCAACAATTCAGCACCATATATAGCGCCCCAAAGTTGGTCCGAGGCAAAGTCCTGAAATTCTGCATGAGTTTTTTTTATATAAATGGACCAAGGAACTACAGTTGGTAAGGACAGGTCTCACATTTTCAATATGTGTGATCTGCAGGTCGCAGGTTTGAATACTAGCAAGGACGACTCAGCCTTTCATTCTTCCAAGGTTAATAAATGAGTACGAACTTTGGTTGGGATGATTATTGCATGTAAAAATGCTATCTACAGAAGCGCTCTACAAATAACAAATCCTCTTCATTAAAGCATTAATGCTCCTGTGCACTGTAGAGACTTGCAGCTATTGGATTTTGGATACAGTATTATCACAGCAAATGGTAATGTGGGGTATCTACTTTTCACATAATTACATTATCTAACATGCAGCTACAATTGGCATCGTATGGAAGTAACTGGCCATACAATGCTGACGTTGCACATCTATTGTGAGTCAGCGTATGTTGTTCTATTGTGTCTAACCCGGGCATATCATGACCGCATCCATGGTACATGAAGGCAGCACTCTTGTTAAAATGTCGTTGGTATCTAAAATATTCTTGTCTGCTTTAGTGCACATTTGGTATTTAAAAATGTTTACGTTTATGTACTTTATTTACGCCTGCAAAGCACTTCCGGTGATGTCACTAGGTTTTAAGAGGAACTGATGCCATCCAGGTCAAAGGTCGAGTGACATTGCTTCCTGTGATGTCATCAGGTCTGTGATGTCACTTCCGCTTCCCGTGGCATTTTGGTGAATCGAGATCCCGGAGTATAACCAATGTTGTACTGAAAAATTCACTTAGTGACATTTTTTGGTATGTATGTTTCCACAAAGATAAGCAGCTGTTTATGCATGCAAGAGCGTGCCGTTGCCTTGTAGAACATTTGACTTCCTTTTTAACATTTAGTGTTCTGCATGATGAGGTATCTAAAAGACTAGCAAATGTATCTACTACCATATACACGAAGAGCATTTCACTGTAGAATTAGATGCATCTTAACATTTAATATTTTTCAAAGGGCTGGCTAGCTATCGGATTTAATGCAGACAAACGGGTTCAACTTGTAGGCCCCAAGAAACTTAGAGTAATTTACTGGGATGGTAGATGCAAAGCAGCGTGTAAACAAAGCCCAAATTGTTTGCGCAGGTTGCGTTGCAGGATGGGCTCTTCCTCTGTGTCAGCAAAATCCTAGTGTAATGCTTCCAAAAGTCCTACACGAAACAGGGTATTGCTGGTACTTCTGCTTCTTGGTTAAACCACTACTGGAGCAAAAGGAAGCTCTTAACACTAACCCAATACTGAATTCTAGATGGGACGTATTCTCAGGTTGGAGCAAATACCCCAGCTAAATAATAGACATCTACATTATAGAAAATGTAAACATCATACAAGATTACATATAAATAAGGGACAGTTACTGGGTTCTCCAGAGTCAAGCTATAATATGACTAAGAAAGCAAAAGGTGTCCCAAATAACTTTAGAGCCGATATGTAGGTCCTGTACAGTAATGATATCTGGAGGATGCCAAGATTTACCAATACATGGTCATTTTATTACTGTTGAGACCGAAGGGTGACTGAGCAGAAGCCAACACCTCGGACGTTAGTACATATTGATGTGCTAAGGCAGAGCTCAAAATTTGCACTCACTACTAGCCGTTAGCTAGTGATAATTGACTCTTGGCGAGTAAAAAAAAAAGGTGTTATGTGTAAAACTGAGGACGCAAGTGACTTTTGCTGGCTGGCTAGTAGCTTACAACTTGAACATTTTCCCACTGTGCCAAGGGCTTAGAAATCTAGCACTGTGTAAGTGTACTGTACTTTTTTCTGGGCATAAGGCAACTTTTACTTTGATGCTGTGTTTATGCTGAGCTCTTGATTTGGACTTTTCTTGGTCTGGGAACTTGTCAGAAATGGCTTTAGGTTATACGATGTGTGACTCAGTGGCGGCAGGTACATTTTTTAAGTGGCGGGCATAAATATTTCTCCCACATAGCCAGAGCGACAGAGCATAGCGAAGGATCCCAAACCACTCAACAGGGGTTCGGTGGGGTTCTTTCCCCCACCCCCCCGAGAAATCTTTTAAAATAATGGGTTGAAATGGTGCATTTTAGAGCACACTTTTAAGAAACATTAGGTAAAAAGTCAACAGTTTGCAATTGGTTTTGTGGGGAAACGCAAGAAAAAATCCAATAGATGCAAGTCACCAACAAGGCACAGGAGCATTTCTTCGACACATTTTCCTGATGCCGTAACCTACAATATGTGCCAGTTTAAAAAATGTTCACACTGGCTGTGCCTATACATTTGCATGCTGACTGCACCATTATACTCTAGTACTCCCATATAAGAACAAACTGCTTTGCGCATAATGCCAGTAATGATACTATAAGAAAACATGTTCACGTTTGTTCGGCCAATATATGGCAGTATCCCCACATAAGAACATACTGCAGTTGGCTTTACCATTAAAAATGCATCCCACCATATGAAAACATGTCCAAACTGGCTGCACCAAAATGCCAGTCTAGCTACATAATAACACCTAGCATGCTTACTTTACTAAAGATGCTCAATACAATATGTCATACCACAATAAGAAATGGCCTACTGGCTGCATTGAAATGCCAGTCTAGTTTTATTATGCTTGCTTTATAATCCATGCCTAGTAAAACAATGCCATGCCTGCCCCCTGGTGCACCAGCGCCTCACACTCGGAACATAATAACATTCATTATGAGTGTGAAGTGCTACGGGTCCAGGGAGCAGATGTGTGTCAGGCGCTGGGGTCCCAGGGTACAGCTATGGCATTTTTTACTGGGCATAAAGGCTCAGTAAAAACTGCCATGCCTTCCCCCTGGAAACGTAAGAGCCTCACAAGCACACAATCAATTGTGTGCTTCGGGGGCCCAGGCAAATAAATGGCATGCCTTCCCCCTGGGCCCTCCAGCACCTCACATGCACAGATAATTGTGTGTGTATGCGAGGCGCTGGAGGGCTTAGGGGTCAGGCATAACATTGCATGTATGGCGCTAGAAATCCTAATGGACTGGGCAGGCATTCTTTACTGGGCATACCCAGTAGAAAATGCCATACCTACCCCTTGGGGCCCAGTGCCTCACACACACATGATAAATGTGATTGTGTGTATGCGAGGTGCTAGGGGGCATAGGGTCATGCATGGTATTTTTTACAGGACATCTATCATAGATGATCAGTAATAAAATTGGCATGCCTGCCTCCTGGGTGTCCAGCTCCTCACACACACGCACAATAAATGTGATAATGTGTGTATGTCAGGCCAAGGAGGCAGGCATGGTATTTTTTACTAGACATCTATCATAGATGTCCAGTAAAAAATACCCTGTCTCCTAGGCCCGACAGTGCCTCAGAAGGAGAGCTGATTTTGGCCATTGGGGAGGGGGATTGTGAAACAAAGGCAAAAATGCCTTTGTTGTAGAACCCTCCTCCCCCCTACTTGCCAAAATCAGCTCCACGGACCAGCACAAACACACACACATTCACACAGTAAGCACTCGATTATTCACATGAGCACCCATCATACTCTTGCTCATAACACAAGCATACACACATCCATACACACATTTAAATAATTAATAAATGAACATAAAGTTTCCTTCTGCCCTGGACCTGATGTTTCCTCCCTATCGTTCCAGCTCCTGCATAGCATGAACAGGAACCAGGAAGCAATAGCTTTCTGGTTCCTACACATGCGCACAGGGGCCTGAGCGTGGGTGATGAAACGCCCCACTCCAGCCTGCTCTGTCTGTATGTGCGAGGAGGTGCAGGAGCGCCCCCTCGCACATACAGACAGGTAGTTCCTCAGCCAGCATTTCCAATGAGCTATGCAATGCTGGGGAAGCAAAACGCCACCAGCCTTCCATGGCTCATTAAGCGTGCACGGCTGGGGAACTGAACTGTCAAAGGGAGCTGGCTTTCCCTTTGACAGCTCAGCCAGCCCCGGAGCACTCCCTCATCTAGAAAAAGCAGCTGAAGGAGTGCTACAAAGTGTCCCATAGAGCTGCCATAATTGTGCCTGGACAGCTTGAAAAAGGCTTCTCTCTCCCTGATAGTCTTTGTGAATAGTTCTCTTGTAGCCCTGTTTGGAGTGTACATTAGAAGTATTCTGATCGGGGAGAGGCCTTCCTATGGGCCCTAAGACTAACAGAATGATATGACTACAGTAGACTGAAGAAATAACTGAAATCACTTGCCTTTTCCCTTCCCAAAGAAGCATTTGCAACAGACACACAAACGTTTTCAGGAAATAACAGATCACACATTTGTTTGTATGTTAAGGGGTTACAGAAGATTAAAAATGGACTGAGGCATTGTTTTTCCAGAAGGCAGAAACCAATTGTGCTTAAAGGGGTAGTTCACCCCAAAATGTTATTGTTTAAAAAGATTGGCCATAATGAAAAATATATATAAAAACTATTTTTACAAAAAGTTACTATGTAAAATTTCTGGGAAATAAGCCTCAAAGTTCGCACTAGGAGGCATCCATTTTCTACATTTAAGCAGCCTCCTTTGTTAATGTTAAGCTCTGCTCTCGCGGCTGTAATCAAGCAAACGCCCCCTACTGGTTTGCTTATTGCTGCAGGAGAGCAGAGCATGCCTTTATTGAGGTCACATCCCTTCTGCACATAAAACTTAAAACGAAAGTACCAGCATTTATAAATGCTCTGCTGCCTTCCTGCGGGTGGCGGAGTCTTCATAATTTCCAGTACTTTCGTTTTAAGTTTCTGGGTAAGGCCGGCAAACTTAAAGCCAAAGTCACGGCAATTGTGAAGACTCTGCTGCCCGCCAGGCAGCATAGTCTTCATAATTGGCGTGGCTTTCGTTTAAAGTTTACTTGGAAGCCAGAGAAACTTAAAATACAAGTCACAGCAATTATGAAGACTCTGCTGCATGCCAAAATCCTATATTAATGAACTGGGAGAACCCAAGTTCATTAATATAGGATTGCGGCGGCTGGAGTAAATGCAAATTGGGGTGGGGGCAGGACTCACCCAGAGCACAGGAACAAGCTTCCAGCTGCAGCCTGTCAGCATTCTCTGCTCTCTGGCAGTAATAAACAAAATCTCCCAGTAGGGGGCTTTTCCTTGATTAATGCTGAGAGAGCAGAGCTTAACATTAAGACAGGTGGCTGCTTAAATGTACAAAATGGATGCCTCCTAGTGAATAAAAATCCTGACATGCTGATTTCCCAAATATTTTATAAAAGAACTTTTAACAAAAATATTTTCATATATTTTTTCATTATGGCCAATCTTTTTAAACAATACAATTTCTGAGTGAACCACCCCTTTAAGACGACGAAAATAACTGCAATACAGCAGGCGACTTGGGATAAAACGGGCAATGGAACACATCCGCCTTCCATCATTTGTGGAGGATCCAGTGTAAAGTCGAAAGGCTGCCTGTACAGGCTGTAGATGCAAGAATACCAGGGAACTAAATGGTATCTTGTTTCCCATGATACTGCAAATCCTCCTTCCCAAGCTCAGGGGGCATCATAAGGGATGGCCGGTTAAGCGTCACCACCTGCAGGTTCCATCCATCAGTTCAGTGACTGAAAAAGCACAGCACTTCCCAAATAGGACAGGCAGTTTGATCCATTACAACTGCAACATCCCGGAGAGGTTCCAACCCAGCCTTACCAAGTTTTGAGGTGATACTCATCACCCTAGGTTTAGTTTTAATAGACTAAATAATGCTACCCAACACTACTTTTTAGTTTTGGCTATTACATGGCTGTGAAAGCACTGATTATAAGCTTAAACTATTGTTGTGGAAAGTAAGGATAGGAGAGAGATGAAATGTAAACAGTGCTGAGATTGGTGCAGAACCTCCTGGATTTGGTATCTGCTAAAATACGTCTCCACAGATTTGAGAAAACAAACAGCCCAGGCCCCTGCTGAGCCATTTTAAAGTACTTCACCCACGGTGATCAGCTGTTCTCATCGGTCAGAGACATTCCGAGCACAAAAGAGCTCTGCTCTGACTGGTCTTTTTTAGTCCGGGCTATTAGGTGGCACTTTAGTGCAATACAGATAGGGAGAAATGGCATATGAGGAGGGACACAAAGCTTGTAGACGTTGTTTGGTTGTTTGCCTACCCATTGACATCCCATGGTCATGCTAATCCCTTTGGCAGTCCCATCCAGTTCCTGCCTCCCCCCGCCCAAAACATCTCCCCATGGGAACTCTTTGAGCTCGCTTTAATCAAGCTTTACCATCAATCTTTGCACTCAAAGTGCCTACCAATGTTTTTTCAAAGCAGTATTCTGAGAGTTAATGATTTGATAAGGGCAGTACATGGGCTATTGGTGTAATAAAAATGCTTAATCAGGCCTGCTTACTCAATTTATAAGCACTATGCGTTTCCTTCACTGAAGTCCTGTTAAAAACAAGCATTGGCAAAGCCAACATATTTGGCTTGTGTATAAGTATTTGGCATTTACCAGGCACTGCTAATAGATACCCATGTGCTTCCACCATTTTGCACTGGCTACCATCAATGTCCTGGTAATACTACTAGAGCGGGGCCTGGCAGTGAATTTCCCTTGACTACACAAAAGCACAAACTGCTTTGTGTTTTAACTTAAGCCAGAAAAGTCCAGTAAATGTTACATTGCTGCAGACATAGTAGCAGTGAGTGACTAGCAGCTGCTTTTCTGTCTGAATAGGTGCAAAAGGTGGATGATTAAAAATGGGAGGGGTGCACAAAGATGCATTCTGTGTGACACTGAGTAAAACTGTCTGTTTCTTGCACTGTTCTTTCTAGATTCAGAGGCAATTTTATTGGGCTATTTAACTGCATGGTGGTAATTGTAGGCTTCCATTCATGATATGGAAAAATAAGCACACGTCATACTCTTATTGCTGAACTGTATTGCAATTGGTTTATTTTATGGTTATGTTATTCCAGCATATTTCAGGTCATCTCTGTTATTTTAGTCCAGTATGTATACAATTGTTAAGTCTCCCATGTCTTTTACCACTAGTCCAGCCCTTTCTCCCCACCCTGTCACACCTCTCGCATGGATTCCAAGAGTAATTTGTACTCATTTCCAGCACTCTGTGCGAGGAAGGTTCCACAGCCTGTGAGTGTTGCTTGGTTGTTCATCTCACCCAGGGGTCTGCAACACTTGGCTCGCCTGGTGTTTCAGACTAAAATTCCCATGATATCTGGCTATTGATTATGCTGGTTAGAGATGATGGGATTTGTAGTCCAAAACATCTGGCGAGCCAAAGGTTGCAGAATCCTTCCAACTGTTTCCCAACATGGGCATTTTAGTCCGTATAGCTAGTCCCACCCACTACTTGTCATTGGCCTCCCACCCCACAAGACACAGTCTTGCTCTGTGCTTCATGAAGTTCCTTCTAAGAGGCAATTGTAGCTATAAACCATCTCCTGATGACATACAACTGTCTCAAGCAATAGGCTCTGGCTTGGTTTTATAGTCATGGTTTGAGAACCCTTCTCTTCATGACATGCATTATACCCCAGTTTCTTTTGATGCCTTATGAGTGTTGGAAAAGACGCAATCAATTACAAAACAAACGTTGGGCTTTTCTGTAGGCATGTCAAAGGCACTTTCCTGGCACAGACATAGTGGTATTAGCTGGTCATTGGTGGTACAAGGGGCAACATGGTGCGAGTAACTGTGCATCTAATGGCAGTGGCCAGGCAAATGCCTAATAACTCTACACAAGCAAAAACAGTTGGCTTTGCCAATGGTTGTTATTAACAGGACGTCAGCGAAGGACAAGCTTACTGCATTTAAAGAGTGGCCAAAGGCAGACCTGTTTAAGTCATTTTCGTAACACCGGCAGCAGGTTTACAACTCCAATTAAATTAACTCTCTGAAGACTGCTTTGGAAAAATACTGGCAAGCACTTTGGGTGCAAAGTTTGATGGTAAGGCTTCCGTAAAGGGAGTTCCCATGAGGAGATGTTTTGGGTGGGGAGGGGCAGTAACTGGGTGGGAACGGCCATAGGAAGTCGATGGGTGGGCAAATAATCAAAACACCTACAAGTTGTGCCCCCCTCCTCAAATGTAATTTCTCCCTCTCTGTAAAGTAATGCAATAGTTTCAGCTCATAGGTGTCTGAAGCAGTCCCTAATAGCCCTAACTAATGACTAACAAACCAGCACTATGAAATGAGCAGCCAGTGACAACCAACTACGGGGAAGTCATTCTACTGCTTTTGGTCGCATGTAATGTCTCCCGATTTAACTTAATGTGAACTGTTCAGTATCTGTGCAATTTAGTGGATGGAATAAATATAATTAAATGCGCTGCCAGCAATTTAATGTTTGATCTATTTTTGCCCACTAAAAAATAAATCCGATGCACAGCCTAGTATGATTTTCATTTTTTTCTTAGTTAAGTTTCAGTCCAAAGGCAATTGTACACTAGTGTTTCACTCATCCTTTTTTTCGTAGCGTTTGAAGCATGCTGTACATTCATTCTCAAATGGGGTGAATGAGTATGCTCTTATTGTGTGAACCTCTTGGAGCAGCTCATGCACTTGAGATGGCCAGAATCTGCTGAATCGGACACACCTATGAAGTCTTCTCTATGTTGCGACCAAAAAAGCTTCCTACTTTTGTCGTGTTTTGGCCAGCTATCCAGAAAAGTGGCATACCAGCCTGTTTTACTTTCCAAGATCAGGCCAAGCCAACACACTCAAAACAAAATACTCTGGGGCCTACCCTTCGATACAACCTTCACTGGAGTGTTGGAGCCAGTTTGATCAGCAGCACATGCCGCAACAATCTGCCATTCTCTTGCTTAGTAAAAGGCCTAGCAAGATAAAGAAAAATCATCTTTCAATTTTGTGAATTACTAAAATGATATGAATTAAAAGACAAATACAACTCTCAAAATTAAAATGCATTTGTATGTATTCCATCATAAATGCTCTAGAAGAGAGTGTAAACTGCTTCCTTAATCACAGTGTTTAAAGGTTAAATCTTATTTGGACCAGACCTTTTTTTGAATCATCAACTTTCTTCACTTATTTCATAGGTCATCAACTGGAGTTTAAAAAAAAAAAAAAATCTTGATATTGGTTTGGAGTTGATTTACAAAAAGTTCTTGAGAGTAAAATACTAATCATAAGAGTTAATGAACCTCAAGTTCTTGTACCTCGTCACATGTTTCCCCGCTCTTTGGTGTGAGCGGTTCTTCAGGAGGTAAGGTAATGGATGGTGTATGGGCTGGAAACACGTTTTTTTGGGGGCTCTTTTCACTGTATTTGGTCCAAATGGATGTTAGTTTTGAGCAAAACAAGATTGGCAAGTCATGAAGTTTTAGTTGGATTTATGTTGGTCCAGATCTGTTTTAGACATGACAGAATATTTTTTCGCTCTTTTTGGTAACTCAAGGTGATAGTATAATTTCCAAATAGTAGGAGAGATTTGCCCTAGAAAACAAAGTAATAAAAGGGCATGAATGCAAAGGCTCAGACGGAGCACCCATCAGAAACTTGAGAACAAGGTTCAAATCCCAACCGGGCACCTGGAAAGGTGACAGAGGGAACACATTAGTGAGTCCTTTCAGAAAATGAGAAATTAAAAGGAATTTTAAAATAGGAACACTCTTCAGACGAGCGCTTAAATATGGACAGCGCCGCCAGGTAACCTTTAATGGTACCCACTTGAAGGCCCCTGTGGGCCAAAGAAAGCAAAAAAGACAGAACCATGGGAATTTCACATGCAAAAGGATCCACATTCTTAACCCTACACCAGTCGCAGAACTTTCTCCAACGGCAACGGTACAGGGACTTTGTTGCGGGCCTTCTGGCCGAAAGCAACACCATCATCACATCTTCAGGGAGGTCCCAATCCTTATACCTCAACCTTTCAGAAACCAAGCGTGAAGATTGGGGGACCTGACCTCTGGATGGAGATCCTGACCCCCCTGCCGTGAGAGCAGATCGTCTTGGTAGGGAAGACGACGTGGAGGGCAGATGGTCGAGAAGGTCCGGGTACCACGTCCTCCGGGCCCACGCCGGAGCAATGAGGATCATCCGGGAAACAAACCTCAGTAACCTCTGCAGTACTTGCGGGATGATGGGGACTGGAGGAAACGCATACAGCAGTGGGAATGACCAGTCCACCACAAACGCGTCTCCTAAGGCTCCGTTTGGAGGAAATTCCCACGAGCAGAACCTTTCGCACTTCCGGTTGACATTGGAGGTGAAGAGATCCACTTGAGGGGTCCCCCAAAGGGCGAAGATCTCCAGGAGAATCTCCTGAGCCAACTCCCACTCGTGAGAGATCTCACTCTGCCTGCTCAGAGCGTCCGCCGTCTCGTTTTCGTCTCCTGCCAGATGAACTGCTGAGATCGAAACTTCCTGCTGGATTGCCCAGAACTAGTGCTGCATCGCCTCCCTGCACAGAGGAAATGACCCTGCCCCCCCCCTTTTTGTTGAGGTAGTGCATGGCCACCGTGCTGTCCGTCAGGATCAGGACATTCTTTCCTCGCACAGTCGGCAGAAAAGTCATCAGGGCTAGCCTGACAGCCCTCAGCTCCAACAGATTGATATGGAGTCTGGACTCCGACGGAGACCAACAACCCCCGACTGTCAACTCGTTGGCATGAGCTCCCCATCCTGTGAGGGATGCGCCCGTCACGATTGTCACCACCGGCCAGGGCAGCCAAAACGGAGCCCCCCTCATCAGATTGCCTTCGTCGGCCCACCACAGAAGGTCCTGGGCGACCGAAGACGGCACCTGAACAGGGTCCGACATCCTGCCGGAGGACTGAGACCACTGGAGCTTGAGTGCCCATTGCAAAGATCTCATCCGCAATCTGGCCTCTGGCACCAGAAGAATGCAGGATGCCATGAGGCCGAGCAATCTTCGAGAACTCGAACGCTGGGAGAGTCTGGGCAAGTTGAAACTTGTGCACTATCTGCTGAATGTGATGAGCCCTCACCTGGGGAGGAAAACACTGCCCCAGGTACGTGTCGAGCATTGCTCCGATGTACTGGAGCCTCTGAGTAGGTGTCAAATGGGACTTCTTTAAGTTGAGGGAGAAGCCCAGCTTGTGGAGGGAGTGGCAGGTGACTGACAGATGATCCAGGACTTGCTCAGGAGAGTGCGCCCTGATCAACCAATCGTCCAGGTAGGGGTATTTGGGAATCCCCCCCTTTCCTGAGGTGCGCTGCCATCACTACCATGAGCTTGGTGAAGACACTCAGGGCGGAGGTCAATCCGAACGGCAGGACCCGAAACAGAAAGTGGTTGTCACCAACCGCAAACCTCAGGTACTTCTTGTGCTTCGGATGGATCGGCACATGAAAATAAGCGTCCTTGAGGTCGAGAGACACCAACTAGTCCTGAAGTTGAAGGGCCTGGAGGACTTGAGAAAGAGTAACCATCTTGAACTTGTCCTTCCTTAGGAGTTTGTTCAAACCGTGCAAGTCCATGATGGGTCTCAATCCCCCGTCTTTCTTGGAAATCAAAAAATAAGGGGATTACCATCCCTTGTTCCTCTCCGCTACAGGCACCAGTTCTATGGCGCCTTTCTCCAGCAGGGATTGAATTTCCTGCGCAAGGAGCGGATCTGGACTCTTCAAAGAGAGATTCCCCAGTGGATTGTCTTGAGGCCTCTGCCGGAAAGGAAGACAGTAGCCGTGGGTTATGATCTCCAGAACCCACACATCTGAAGTAATGGCGCACCACTCTGCAAGATGCTGCGCCAGCATTCCCCCAACCGGCAAACCATGGGATATGGCCTCATGACTGAGCTGAAGCGACTGCAGCGTTGCCTGAGGGCAAAGAGGCAACAGCCCGAGCGGCCTTGGCACCTTGAGTACCTTGTTTTCCACCTCCGGCACTCCTACGGTGGGCCCTTTGACTGGCAGCTCCCCTCGCTTTACCAAAGGATAAGTAATAACGAAAGGAACCTCCCCTCCATTGCTGTCCCCTAGGACGAAAAGGCAGAGGTTGTCGAACTGCAGCGCCCAACGACTTCGCTGCAGCTTTTGAGGTCTGCAACCTCTCAAGGCTCTCATGAGCCTTGCTGCCAAAAAGATGTTCCCCATCAAAGGGCATGTTGAGGAGCCGGGCCTGCACATCAGGAGCAAACCCTGACTTCCGCAACCACGCAAACCTGCGTATCACGGTGCTCGCCGCCATGGACCGGCTGACGCAATCTGCCATGTCCAAACCCGACTGAACGGCCTCACACACAGCATCCTTGCCATTGTGAACCATGGCAAGGAAACCATCCCGTTCATCACTTTCGGGAATATGTTCAGCCGCCAAGGAAACACAGTTCCACAGAGTGTGTGCGAAACGAGACAATGCACAAATGGAGTTGGGCGCCTGAAGCGCCATACCCCCTGCAGAAAACACTTTCTTTGCCCAGCCGTCAAAACGCTTGTCGTCCCTATCAGGAGGGATGGTAGGGTACGATGCCTGCTTTGCCAGGGCCGTAGCCGCCTGCACCACCAAACTCTCCGGAGTAGGGTGCTTGGACAAGTAGCAGGGATCACTACTGGCTGGGCGGTAATTTCATGGCAAAGACTTGCTCACTGCTGGGAGACTCTCCGGAGCAGTCCAAGCCGCCGCCACCCTCCTCTGTAGAGCCATATGAAACGGCAGTACCGGGTCAGTTGGTGGACCAATGTCGAGGATATCCGTAAGGTCATCCTGAACAAACTCCCCGGGGGGAGCAGACCATCCTAAGTACTCGGTGACCTGTGACATAAGGCGCCGGTACAAAGAATCGGCATGAGTGCCAGGCTCAGGCCTACAAAAATCCACCTCCGGAGAGGTGTCCAGCCCACTAGCATCATTCAGGGACTGCCTCAGGTCCTCAAACTGGCTATGGCCCGAGAGAATCTCATCAGGCACCGTGTCTGGCACCATGCCACCATCAGAGCCTTCATCCACCTCTGAAATGAATTCCAGACGGCGGTAAGAAGGCACAGAACTGGAACCAAAGCCATGCTTGACCTTGGCCAGAGCCTTTCTAGGTGGTTCCCCCGAGCCACGGGGTACCCCCGTCGACACAGCCCTGAAAAGCGTCGAGGGCGTCGAGTGAAACGGCGTCGACGACAGACGCGGCGGCGACAGCATCGACGACGTCCACACAGGCCTCGAAGGCGGAACCGCGTGCGTGTCCCTCGACATCCTGGGCGCTGAAGGCGTCGACGACGGCCTCGGAGGCGGGGCCTCGAGAGAGTCCGTCGACGACCTTGGCGCCACAGGCGTCGACGTCTTTCTCGAAGACTTCACAGGTTCACGCGGTCTCGAGCACGTCGAGGACCGGGACCTGCACCTGGACCTGGACCGGGCATGCCGAGAACGATTTCCCTTGTCCGAGCGGGACCTTTCCCATGAATCGTGACGACCACCCGAGCCCGAAGGCGTGCGGGCGGTGTCTCTCGGCTGATCACGACCGACCCCACTCAGAGGCGCGGACGGACCAGTGCCCCGCGATTGAAGAATCGCCAACATTTTCTTCCCGAAGGAAGCCCATTCCTCCGGTGTCGCATGCTTGGTGGGGTAAGCGACCCGCCGACGGGCGGAGTCCTCGGATGAGGACGGGGAAGGCGACCGATGACGGCGCTTCTGGGAGTTCCTCGACAAGGCAGAGGAGTGGCGAGACCGACTCCGGGACCGAGACCCACTGGACTTCTGACGGCGACTCGGAGCGTCGCCCCTTGAGTCGTCCGTCGAAAGCCCTGCAGACCTCGACTTCCGGGGCTTGGACAACTTACCTACCGATAACAACTTCTTGTGCTCCCGCAAGGCTTTCGACGTGAGCGACTGTGAGTCGACACAGTTATCCATGTAATGGGCCTCCCCGAGGCACCGGAGGCAGGCGTCATGCGAGTCTGTGACCGACATCTTGGATCCACAGTTCCTGCACTTCTTAAAGCCCGGATGCGGTGTGGAAGACGAGGTAGACATCTTCACGAAGAATATTTCACAAACAGGTTCGAAGAACCGAGAAAGCAACAGAAACTCCAAAGAGTCGAGGCGCGCCGATATTCCCGAAGCGAACACATTCGCGGAAAAAACGTAACTGAGGCTACAGGCGTCGTGCGTCCCACTTATAACATCCAGTGACGTCGGCCGTTGGAGGTCGTCCTCGACGCAGGATGCAGACGCCGAAGATTTTCCGAAGCAGCACAGCTGTGGTGATTACTGTCATAGATATGGAATACGTTGGAGGACCCAATCCCCTCGAACTTGAGGTTCATTAACTCTTATGATTAGTATTTTACTCTCAAGAACTTTTTGGAATCAACTCCAAATCAATATCAAGACTTTTTCAAAAAAACTCTTAGTTATTAGTTCAAGATTTCCTTACAGACCAAGTGAAGTTTGACCCAGGTCCCGGGCCGCATGAAATGCGGGACGATAGAGGGTCTGGCAGTTTAGGCGCAGGGTGGGGGAAAACGGCACGAAAGCATAGGGAAGGGCGTCCGAATGGCGCCACAAGAAACAAAAGCCCAGGAAGGGCAGGAAACAGCACCTGCGAAGGTGCGAAATGTAACAGCAAGGGGTCAGTGGGGTAACCCGGCCGCCCCCAGGAAGGAACAAAAGGCCGGGGGGGTATAAGTAAGCCTGGAAAAGGAGAGGCGGCACAAACCAGGTAAGAGCTCACCTCTCTCGGGTAGGCTCTTAGTACCTGGAGAAGGGGAAGGAAAAACGTTTGGGGATATAGTGACCAGTAAGATCAGGAAAGAAGTAGAACTGGGGAGGGTAGAGGGCCCGTTCACGGCCTTACCATTCGAAGAATTTTTATGTTCACCACTAGGACTGGTGCCGAAAAAAGATGAAGGGGAATACAGGCTGATACACCACCTATCCTACCCCCCGGGTGCCTCGGTGAACGACGGCATCGCTCAGAGCGAGGCAAAAGTATCATATTCAGACTTCGAGGAGGCGGTGGAACTGGTCAGAAAAGCAGGGGAAGGGGCATGGATGGCGAAAGCAGACATTAAATTGGCATTTCGCCTGTTGCCAGTCAACAGCAGATCACAAAGATGGCTATGCATGCATTGGGAGGGGGAATACTTCATCGACAAATGCCTCCCGATGGGGTGTGCCATCTCATGCGCATATTTCGAGAGGGTAAGTTAATTCTTACAATGGGCAGTAACACAGGAGATGAGGGAGTCCATGATGGTGCATTACCTGGACGATTTTTTATTCGTCGGCCCCAAAGGTGCGGATCTATGCAGGGCAACCCTGGACAAATTTGTGGAAATAACGAACAAGTGGGGTTTTCCTCTGGCGGAAGAGAAAACGATGGGGCCAACGCATGTTATCCAATTCCTAGGTATAGAAATTGACTCAAACAAGGGGAGGTGTCAGATCCCGGAGGACAAGGTGACGGAGCTGCTGAAGACAATAAAGGAACTACAAGGAAGAAACAAAGCAACAGTGAGAGAATTGCAAGCGCTGGCAGGAAAACTGAACTTCGCAGGAAGAGTCATACCGCAGGGGAAGGTGTTCCAGAGAAGTATCGAGCTGAAAACGAGAGGTGCTACCAAAGGGCACCACAGGGTCAGGCTAGGGGGAGGAATCAAGAGAGATCTGGAAGTGTGGGCAGAATTTCTGAAAAACTTCAAGGGGGCGGTAATATGGCGCTCACCGGTGAACGACGAAGGTAAAAGGGTGTTGTTCACTGATGCAGCAGGTGGCTTTGGTTTTGGCGCAATACTGGGGAAAAAATGGTGTGCAGGCAAGTGGCCAAAATCGTGGCAAGTGGCGGAATGGACAAAGAACATAACACTGCTGGAGCTCTTCCCGATATGGGTCGCGCTATGCGCATGGAGGGAAGAGCTAGGGAACAAGGAGTTGGCAGTATGGTCAGATAACATGGCGGTGGTGCACGTGTTAAACAAAGGGAGGGCGTCATGCATGATAGTATTAGAATTAATGAGGGCAATCACACTGGAAAGCCTAAAGATGAATACATGCATAAAGGCGAGGCATATCGCTGGGGAAGAAAATGTGGTGGCTGATGCAATCTCTCGCTTTCAGTGGGAGGAATTCAGGGAGCTGAGACCGGACGCCAACAAGGAAAGAACGCCCACGCCACGGAAGGCATTGGTCCCGTTGGAGGCACTAGAAAGGAAAGCACGGTTGGCCACAAGGTCGACTCAAAAGAAGTGGGAGAAGAACAGAGAAAGGAAAGGGTCATCGACAAGCTGACCAGAAATGCCCTGACGTACAAAACGGATAAGCAGTACGAAAAGCATGTAAAAGATGTGTTGGTGGAAACAGGTGTAAAAAAGGTGGAAAAAATGTCAACAGAAAAAATGTGTGCATTTCTCGAAGGGGCATTTGCCAGAGGGAAAAAGAAAAGCTGGACAGCAGCGCACCTGGCGGCGGTGGCATATATCACAAAAGTGACGGGCATACCGGACCCGACTGACAGCGCTAAGATAAAATACGCTATGAGGGGATGGGCAAAGTTAGAGGGGAAAAAAACAGATAGCAGAAGGCCGGTAAATTTTGGGAAATTGATAATTCTGCTAAAAGTGCTGCAAGACACATGCAGCAGCACATACGAAACCGTGCTGTTCAGGGCAGCATTTGCGCTAGCATACTATGGAGCGTTCTGAATAGGGGATCTGGTGGCCAGGAATACGGGGGCAGGAGACGGCCTGGCAAGAAAAGACATTAGTATGGGTACCAAGGGGATGTCTATAATGGTAAGGAAATCTAATACAGACCAAATGGGGAAGGGGAGAGCAATAGATCTCAATTGCATCAGAGAAAAGGACCACTGTCCCAGATGCATCACCCAAGAATTCCTAGATCTGCGACCAAAGGTCGACTGACAGTTATTTATTCATAGGGACGGCAGTGCGATCAGCAGGTACCAGTTTCAGGCAGTATTAAAACAGGCGGTGGCGAAAGCGGGATGGGATCCAGCCGAATTTGGGACACACACTTTCAGGATAGGGGCAGCAACCTCTGCTTGGGCGGGGGGCCTGGGAGCAAAGGGGGTGAGATGAATTGGGGGATGGAAGTCGCAATGTTTTAAAAAATACATAAGGGAGGAACTGATATGACACTTATCTCCCCCATTTCCACAGAGGCCGGACCATACAAATCGGCATGGATAGTGGGGCACTCTTTCGTGACCCGGGCAGGCAGGTGGCTGGAAGAGGTGAAGCAAGGACTACATTTCAGGAACACAATTACGTCATGGTGGGGCCTCCCGGGGATGCACTGGGAGGACATCCACGACAGGCTGTCGGACCTGATAGGTTTCAGGGACTCCCCCCAACCCCCCCCCTATCTCCCCCCCCCCCCCCCCCCCCGAGTACCTGGTTATACATCTCGGGGGGAACGACCTGGTGAGCACAAGCAGGGGTAAATTGCAAAGGAAAATCTGCGAGTCACTGCATAGCATAGCCGCAGTTGGTGGAAAACTGAGATTTTTATGTCAGAGATAATACAAAGAAGGGTCTGGTATGGGGCACAGAAGAGGCACACAATTGAAATAGCCAGAAAGAAACTAAATAAAGCAGTAGAAAAGTACTGCAAGTGCACAGGGCTGCATTTCATAAGACATGGCTTACACCGGAACAATCCGGACATGTTTCACCAGGATGGGGTGCACCTATCAAAGGAAGGCATGGGTTTTTTTTCTAACAACATTTTTAGGGCACTCCAGGAACGGGGTTGTAGGTAGGGTGCTTTTGGGGGGGGACCTGAGCGGGCATAAGGAACACCCCCTCAGGTGTGGCGGCATGTACCAGGAATGAAGGCTCAGGGATAACAAGGACTCAGGAGGAGCCTTGGGCAACTTCGGAACTGGACACAATGTGCCCAAAAGCATATGGCAGTGTAATTATTTTGTTGTGTTGTATTTTCTGTAAAAGAAGCAAAGTGAACCCACACTACTCAGCCTATGACCCAGGCCACGGGCCGCATGAAATGCGGGACGATAGAGGGTCTGGGAGATTAGGCGCGGGGGTGGGGGAATATGACGCAAAAGCGTAGGGAGGGGCGTCCGAATGGCACCACAAGAAACAAAAGCCCAGGAAGGGCAGGAAACAGCACCTGGGAAGGTGCGAAATGTAACAGCAAGGGGTCAGGGGGGTAACCCGGCTGCCCCAGGAAGGAACAAAAGGGTGGGGGGGTATAAGTAAGCCTGGAAAAGGAGAGGCGGCACAAACCAGGTGAGAGCTCACCTCTCTCAGGTAGGCTCTTAGTACCTGGAGAAGGGGAAGGAAAAACGTTTGTTATCAATATCGAGACTTTTTCAAAAAAACTCCAGTTATTAGTTCAAGATTTCCTTACGGACCAAGTGAAGTTTGAAGAATTGAAAAAGAACCTATACTTACCAAATATTTAGTGAATGTTTAACTAAAATATATGGTACTACTTGTTGTAGAAATTTATATCCACATCTCCTTATAATTTTTTCTTTGAAATTAAATAACAAACCCTAAAATTCGTGTGATTTTTATTTTGACAGAGCGCAACCAAATGACTCGAACCCCCTTTTTTATTTACTTCAGTCATCACTCAGGTCAGCCTCTGAGAGAGTCCATTTGGATGCTGCCCCTTTGTGATATCTAACTTAATTTAAAATATAGGCGCCAATCGCTGCCTAAGAGGCTGAAACTCTTATTATCAAGTCATCAAAATCGAGACTGTTTAAAAACATACATAAACGATGTGCACTATTATCATTGAATTAGTATGATTTAAAAAGCATACATACGTTTTAGAGTAGCATGAAAAGACGACATACAGTGATGCTGTTATTGCAGTTTAGAAACATCTACACCTACCTTAGGAACAAGATCAACACTAATGTAATTTATCTCATATTAATTAGATTTATTTTAAATGCATTCATTATTCTTTCCTTGAGTACATGTCCAATAATGTGGAGATCGCAAGGCCACCATACACGTGTGTCATGGAGAAGCCTCGTTCTTGCTTCACAATCCCTAGTAGTTATAGATTGACCTTGAAAAAGCTCTTGTTCACTTTTTTTAAATGGGTATTCCCTTCTAAATTGTAGGTCATGACTTCCTTGTACAGGTTGTGATTGTACATGGCACACTACATCTTTAGCCTCATGCCTCTTCCCCACTCCACACCATCGGCCTTACTGTTGGTCCAGGGGCCAGCTGATAGATTTGGGTGATCACCTACATATACCCAAGTATCACTGCCGGAAACCACCCAGAACCGTACCAACACTCGGTAGTGGCTGCCTACTGCTGTCCTACACTCATCAAAGTCCCAGGTTGGCCGTTTGCTCCCCCCACCGGCCCACTTATCCCTCCGTCCTTATGTGAGTACCATGGGCAAAGAGGGGCTAAAATGGCAGAGGTGCGCTACTAAAGACTACAGTGTAACAATAAAACCCATGCTTCTGCCATCACACTACAAACTCGTTTTTGCTTAATCCAGGCCATGAGTTTTGCCCCATAGTTCCACAATCTCAGTGTTCCCCTCCAGAGGTTGAGCCAAATGCAGCAGGTGGGCGTCATGTCATATGTAAACCTTACGCTTGTACACATTTCAAATCTAAAAAGGCCCACAAGATTGCTGTTGATCACCATGAACTAATCCATCGGCACATATTTAAATGTTTTTATTTTAAAGCCACCAGACATTGGACTTGTGGTACTTTTGAGATTTACAGCTTAAAGTATTCACTAGTTTGCAGTTACCTTAGCTGGAAAAATCAAGGTTTACCGACAAGCAGGGTCCTCAACTGAGGCAGCTCATGTCTGCTAGTTGCAGTGTACGGGTAATCAGTATCCACTTCTCTCATATGCTGCACGTAAAGGCTACCTGGAACATTGAGTCTTCCACGGAGCATTTCGCAGCATGGGCAGCTCTCTCTTGATAAGGGACAGCTTTGCGTGGCTGTGGCTATTTCTGCATATTTTATGAGGTTATATGCGCCTTCAGTGGCTAGAAGACTCCTTTGCGGAGTGGACTATCTATGTTGCAGACTCCCTCCAGAAGGCCCCCGCACCCTTAATACATTGGAATGGATTTGCAGAATGACGCTCCCCATCACAGAATCTTTTTTTGTACGTTCAGTGAAGCTCTCCGTTAGTGCCAGCTTGCAGCCTTGTGTTTTGCAGATTAAACTGCTTGAGCTTCAGTCCCACAGACAAACAATTTTCAAAGTGCTCTCCCGAGCCATGACTAGCTGAAGATGAGCGCGAATTGAATTGAAGTGATTCAGAAAAGCAATGCACTAGTCTTCTGGAAGGGAATTTCCACCTTCTTGCATGTATGATCTACTGCACAATCTCCCCGAAATTGCTTTTAAAAAAACACACCATGCTTCCCCTTGCTTTTATTTGGGAGGAATGCCACTCTAACACCATCATGTCCCACTGTCTTGTATTAACCCTTACGCCTATTCTTTCTTTATTCTTTTTGACAATGTGGCTATTGATGACAAAGTTAATGTTAGTTGTCAGGAGGCTTTTGTGCCTCGCAACCAGTCTTCATGGAATCTTGAAATCTCGCCTCCTTTTGCGAGCTGGGTCCCAAGTCTGGAGCTGATGTGTCCTATGGGAGCAGTTGCTTCCAGCCTTTTCTGACAGTGTTCTAGTGGGGATAAAAGGAATTGCCATTCAGTAGTAACTAAAGTTAAGCCAACTGATAGGCTTGCTTTTAGGAATTGCTCATACATTTCATTTATCTATGGATGTTGGCATACTGAAGCCCTATGGGACCTGTGTGCACAAGTCCCTTTCCGTGATCTTTCCTTGGATTCCACTGAGGCGCTTGTGGTCCGAGGATTCAAATAAATTAGTTGTAATTTTTCAGATGATCGAGTGCACCTATGAACTGACCTGGCAGAAGAGCGTGTCCATGTTTTGTGAAAATGTTACAACTATGCTCTCTTCAAAGTCTTCTGTTATAGCTGGTGGATATTCTGTGATAACTGGCTGGATGTGCAGACGTGCTGAATGTGTGTACAGAGGCACCCAATGTCTCACCCTCTAGTGCCTTGGGGTCTCTCACTCAGGTGGCCAGGGCACGGCCATCCCCTTTGGATCCAGACCCTGCGATGGACCAGTGCAGGAGGATCACCTGAGTGATGGGTCTTCGGGGAGTGGGAGACCTGTTGGCAAGACGTGGTAGCCCCCCATAACACCTTTACTCCATCCTACCAGGTAGGATACCTGGGAACTGTAACCCTTGCCCCTTCCCTACATAAACACTTTCACACGACAGCTCACTCTGGGAGAAAACAGACTCCTACCTGAGCATTGTACCGGACATGTCCCACTACTATGGTCAGGCAATTACTGTTAACAACTCACACCTGACTTGCATTAAGCTTCCCCACACGGATAAAAGGCGGAGCACAAGATCACACTCATGAGGTGATATGGGAGAGAAAGAGGCGAGAAGAAGGGATGGGGAGGGGGCAAAGGGAGGTCTGAGAGCGGGTGAGAGGGGTGTGGTGTAGAGGAGAGAGATGACAGGATGTCCCGAGTTTTCGTAATGACGTGAGAGGCCAGATAAGTGAAGGGGGCCAGGGAAGGCAGAGAAGAAATGGAGACTGCAATAGGATTGGCAATTCCTTGCTGATTTTGAAAAGGTCAACCATGTTGTTAGTGGCCCTAGAGATGCAGGCTTGGATGTAGGCCCTGTTCGTCGAGCAGATGGAAAGTGCGTATTGCCTTTGGAGCAAATGGACTGTGCTGACTGCCACACAGGCAAAGGGGCAGCACACTCGCCCCGAGTGGTGAGCCACCACTGGCAGCCACTGTCAATAAACCGACAAGCTCGTTCCGCGTGGGATTCAAGTTGACAGAACATAGCTCAATGAAAAGAAAGTGCTCTTTTACACAAACACATTATGCAATTCCCCCTTTGTGACGTTTTTGAAAACCTGATTATTTGATACATTTTTGGTATTAGTGAAAATTAAAACAAACAATAATGGGATTGAATAATGTCACAATATAGTAAAAGTACAAACCATTGTCTCCTTAGACTGTACTTCCACATCACAGCAGAAGACACAATTGTGATAGTACAGGACCTCATCCAGAGTCATAGGTTGTTTTTATATTACTTAATTTGAATATTTGTAATTGGCATTTGGGGTTTTCGTACAGTGTTATTGGAAAATCTACACTTATATTTCTATATTACAATTTTCTTCTTTCTTAAGAATGTAATTATTTGTGAATTTTCAAATGAGTCTTTCGCACAAGTGGATACATTTTGGAAACAGTTGCCTGAACTCAACCGAAAAGGCTGTTAACATGTTGCACGACTTAAGACTGTCTACGAAACAGCATGGGACCGACAGCTTCCTTTTATTCAAACATGACTCCACCGTGGAAGGAGATGTCTGTAAGAGATACATCCATGGAACAACAACTCAAGCATAAATGTCAACTCTGAGCCACGTGATGCAAAGGGCGATTAACGCACACTGGTCCTTGTATAAATATTATCTGTGTAACGCTGCCTCTTTCATATTTGGTTGGCTTCGTAGGCGTCGGGCAGTTTAATTTCGCTCCATCTTTAAGTCTTCATTTTTCATTTCAATGTTTAGGACGTGCCCAATAGTGGACTAATTCAGCCTTTTTCACAAAATAAATCCCAGAAGAACCCAGGCCTCTTAGCAAGCTGTGACCATGACAAACTGCCAGCATATTGCTTTTTCAGGTCTTATGCAAAGTGACTCACTTAGTTGTAGACCGAGCATTTACTGCCCTCTGAAGCGTCCCTATAAAATGTGAATGAATAAATAAATACATATGATCAAAACAGATGGCAAGGCAAACAGGTCTTGTATCTTCGATTTACACATAGAGCGTGTCAGAAGATGCTGTTTAGCAGAACAAAATGAGTCAAAATTGATTGAGGTGCCCAGAATCACCCACACTAAATGCACCAGATTGACTGTCTGATTGCAAAGAACTCCTAGCAAGAAGCAAGGGGCCATATTCAAAGCGTAATGCAACCTGGGAGCCGGTTAACAAAAGAACATTTACTTAGTTTATAAAAGGGGTGCTAGTGACAATCTTCAACCAGGAAAAAAGGGACAACTGTGAGGCAATTCAACTTTATCTTTGACACATACATCTATCCTACAGTTCTTTTGGGCCTCAGAAAATCCTGCTTCCATCAGGTCATGGAAACGAAACAGCACTCCTGGATCTAAAAGCACAAATGGATCAGATTTAGGACAAAGGGGACCTCTGCATCCTCCTCCTGCTTGACTAGTCTGCAGCATTTGATTTGGTCAACCACAAAATCCTTTGCCACCGTCTAAAAAAGGGCAGTACAATTCTCCACTGAAGCCATAAAATGGATTGAATTGTTTCTTTTTAATCGCACTATGAGGGTTTTCTCTGCCACAGCAGAAGCTAACTCAGGCCTAGTCTCTTGTGGCATACCACAAGGATCTTGTATGTCACCCACATTATACAATGCTTTTACCAAACTTCTCTTGAACAAACTAGACAAATTGGGTGTCACGTATACTAATTATACAGACAACACCCAAATACTGCTACCTATCACAGGCTCCTACGACACTGATTCAAATACCATCAATAAAATCTACCTCGCCATCGGAGCCTGGATGGCACAAACCGAATTATGTCTCAATGATGAGAAAACTGAATTAATCATCATAGGTAGTAAATCAAAACTAAATAACATATCACAACACAATAAATGATTGAATATTGATGGTAATCCTATTAATGTTGCCAAAGAGATAAAAACACTAGGTGTCTACACTGATTCGACTCTTACCTTAACGAGACAGGTCAATGCCATTGTCTCATCCACAGCATATACCTCCAAACTAATTAGAGCCAGCAGACCATTCCTATCACCGGACAAATGCATTACCCTTGCAAGAGCAGTGATCCTGTCTAGGATTAATTATTGTAACTCTCTCTTTGCAGGATCCGATGCTAGAAACATTAGCAAACTTCAAGTCGTGCAAAATAATGCAATCAGAGCAGCGCTAAACATTCCCAAACATGAAAACATCTCAGCAACTAGACGCAACATCCACTGGCTCCCAGTACGAGACAGCATCAAATTTAAAGTCCTGTCGCTCACTCACAAATGCCCCTCGAACAACGCCCCAGCTTACCTTAGCAATCAAATTGCCAAAACCCAATCCAACAGACCCACCCGGGCCTCCTACACCAGCCTAATCCCTATACCAAGATTCAGGAGGCAGAAAGCTGGCGGCTCTAGCTTCCCAGTGATTGCCGCCAAACTCTGGAACACCTTACCACCATCTCTGAGAATAGATACTTCCCTGTGGTCCTTCCGTAAAAGCCTTAAAACTCTGCTGTTCAAACAAGATGCAAACTAACTATCACTTAGATTAGAACCCCCCCCACCTAGCACAAGACTCTACATATAGAAACAAGGAACCCATTCTAGTCCTGTCACACATTAAGGGCTGCCTATCTGTATAATCTATGTACATTGTGTAAACTCCATAAATGATATGACACTGTATGATGCTGTATGATAAGAATGTAAATTAAGATGGTAACCCTAACCTCTGCATTACACCTTGCCTCTGTAACCTTTACTGGATTAAGCTGAATTTGTATGACTGTATCCATTCTCATAAGATTAAGCGCCTATACACCTATGGGTTTTTGTGCACTATATAAATGCTCAAATACAGTTCTGTGAACACTGGCAACACCGATTGGCTCTTAATCTTAAAATGTGATCGGCGACGTAAGATTTTATGACAACCAACATACTTGAAAAATTTCACCCATTAAGACATATTTCATTATTTCATTTTTATTATGGTATTTATTGAGCACAGACCTAGCTTGGAGAAGCAACCGAGCGCTTTACAGAGCATATTAAAAGAACAATGAGATAACTCTGGATTTGAAGGGACATTGAAGAAGAACAAGTTACTTATCAACTGGTAACGTTCTTTCCACTGGATGTTCCCTGAAGGTATTCCTCATCTATGACATGTAATGTCCACAGCTGAGCTGCTTTGGAATTTTTTTGGCAGAGGGCGCCCTGCGTCAGGTCGATGTCCCTCGAAGGCCTCTGTTGAGGGTGACATCATCGCATGTTATAAGTAGCACGCACGGCACCCGTAGCCTCAGTTCATGTTTTCTTCCCCCCTTGCAACGCGTGGCACACGTGCCCATAATACAGCATTGACTGCACTTATCCTTGTTGGAACGAAAGCTGCAATGGCATGGGAAATTCTTGAGAGGGTTAGGGGACGATGAGGAATACATTGGAGGAACATCCAGTCGAACGAACGTTACCAGTTGGTAAGTAACTCGTTCTTCAAATGGATTGTGTCCTCCAACGTATTCCTCATCTATGATGACTCCCAAAGCAGTATTCAAGAGTGGAGGAGGGAGAAGAATTTAGACATCCCCAATTAAAAATTAAAACACTGCCTTACCAAAGGCAACATCCTGAGCATGGGAAGTTTTCAGGGAATAATGCTTAACAAACATGAATGGAAGACCACGTTGCAGCATCACAGATGTTCTTTACCGCTACACCCCTCTGCAGGGCTGTCGACGTAGCCATGCCCCAGGTGGAATGAGTCCGCAAGCCCTGAGGAGGGTCCTTGCCAGCCAATCTGTAGCATTCAGAAATAGTCAGGATGATCTACCTAGACAAGGTCTGCTTAGAAACACCCTGGCCTAATCAGTGTCCAGTATGCCCCACAAAGAGCTGGTTGTCCACTCTGACTTTGGACATTCTAGAAAGATGAAAATTCAATGCTCTCCTGGGATCCAACCTATGGAGTCTCTCCTCGTCCTTACTAGGATGGGGAGAAGGATAGAAGGCGGGCAGCACCACCTTCTGACTTAAATGAAATTCTGAAACTACCTTAGGTAGGAAGGATGGACGTACTCTCAATACAGCCCTGTCCTTGTGGAACAAAGTAAAGGTTGGCTTAGAAGAAAGTGCCTGGAACTCGCTCACTCTTCGAGCAGAGGCAACTGCAACCAAGAAAACAGTCTTAAATGTCAACAATCTCAACGGACGAGAGTGCAAAGGTTCAAATGGAGCACCCATCAGAAACTTTAAGACCAAATGAAGGTCCCAGACCGGCACCTGAAAAGGTGACGGCGGGAACACATTTGTGAGCCCTTTCAGAAACTGAGTGATCAGTGGAATCTTACAATAAGAGCATTCCTCGGACGAGCGCTTAAAGATAGATAGCGCTGCCATGTATCCTTTTAATGGTTCCCACCTGAAGACCCCTGTGGTCCAAAGAAAGTAAGAAGGAGAGAACCTCTGGAATTGCGCACTGAAAAGGATCAACATTCTTTCCTCTACAACAGTTGCAAAACCTACGCCAACAGAAACGGTACAGGGACTTTGTTTCTGGCTTCCCGGTCGAATGCAACACCTCCATCACGTCATCCAGGAGGTCCAAATCCTTATATCTCAACCTTTCAGACACCATACGTGAAGGTTGAGAGTCTTGACCTCTGGATGGAGAACACAACCTCGCGAGAGAAGATCCCCTCTTTGGGGAAGACGTATTGTAGGACCGATAGACATGTCTAGAAAGTCTGGGTACCACGATCTCCTGGCCCAATCCTGAGCAATGAGGATCATGTGGCTCCCGAACCATCCTAACCTCCTGAAAACTTGAGGAATGCCGGGGATCGGAGGAAACGCATACAGTAACTGGAATAACCAATCCATCACGAACGTGTCTCCTAGAGCTCTTCTCAGAGGAAATTCCCTCGAGCTGTGGGATGTTCTGACCCGCTGGCTCTGCCCTGCAACATCGCTGTGTGCTGCTTTCATCAAAGACAACAGAATGGCCGCCGGAAAGCCTTATGCGCGCTAAAAAATTGCTGAGAAGTGCACAGGGAAACCTGAAAAATAGCCGCCAATCCATTTTGCCTATGTCAGTGGTAAAACAGGAGACCACACTGCCAAAACCTGCCATTGGTCTGCCCGCAGAGTGAAATAAACTGCTGGAAAAGGCAGTGCTGCATTGCCAGGAAAATCCATAAGTGTTTAAAATCCGTTTTTCCTTGGCTGTTGAAAGTGCAAATTCATGGCTCCCAAACAGCACAGAAGATCCAACATCCTTGTGGGGTGTTCACTGTCACCTTATTTAAGGAATTCCCCATAAGCACAATGTCAGGAGAAACACCTTTCATCATAAAAAAATCCACATTCAAAAGGTGCTTGCCTTGGAAATATATGTCAGATATGGGCGCAGTATCACCGCTCGCCTGTGTCAGAAGCTCTCATTAATGATACTGTCACTTTAAAACTTGTGTCTTAAAATCAAATTGTAGAAAAGAAGAGACTTGCCATCACTAGCAATATGGGTTGCTACAATTCAATTTCTATGTTTTAAAAAGACTGGAATCAAAGAGATTTGTGTGTATATTTGTAGAAAATGTAAATTGTATTTTAGAAAAGCCCATTTTTAAACAGTGTTTCAAAGTGAAACTAATGTCAGCCACGCTGGACTTCAAAGACATTCCACAGCTTCTCCCCAAACAAAGGAATCTTCCTCCTGCTCTCTGCTCAGGAACTGGCATTGCGTTGTTAAGGGAAGTGGGAGGAGATTTTGGCCTGTTGCTCAGAGTAGGGACAAAAGGCTCCCTTGACTGAAAGGAAATGCAAATTTGGGCGTAAACAGAAACCAACTGCTAAGGAAGAGAGGCTCAGGTTGCTCTTCGTCCAGCCAAACCTTGGAGGCGGAGCTAGACTGATGTGTATCTGAAACTTCAAGGAAATATATTTTTGGAAAAAGACTCATAGAAAACTGTAAACAATTTGGAAAAATATGTATTTTATAGGTTGTTAATACGAAAATGCTGCTCACAGTTTGAAACGACTCTGAACCCTGTGGGATATTCAGAGACCGGACTACTAAAATGTTGATATTGTAGAAATTGTGCTCATGCTAGGAATATGAAAGTTTACAGGATTATGCCCAGATGACATGCGCATGTATGTGGAAAAATGTGTACAGATCTGACACTGGGTAACCAACCAAAAGCGCGAAAAAATGTCAGTTTTGAACCGAAACTCTCAAGAAGATGGGACTCGGACGAATACGTGCTTTATTAAATATGTGATGTGAATATATATTATTAGCAAGTTGGTGATATTGTAGATATGCTTTCTATGAAAAATAGATTTTCTGTGTAGGAACAAAGGGGAGGTTTTTCCCTGGATTGTAAATTGCATCATCACTATGACACTTGATTTCCTTCTCAAATCAGGAGAGGGGGAATACTCTGACCAATCGGATTCCTAGAGGGTGGGCTTAGTATAATCGGCCTCCCCACCCCTTTGGGAAATACATAAATAGGGACTGTTTTAGGACCTAGACTCACACACACATTCACCCTTCAACTGCTTTACTTGCGAAGCGCTCTGCAGGAGAACCCAGATCCCAGACTCCAGAACTCTGAAAGCAGAAGGCCCAATTCCAAAGCTGAACCCTTCACAGCTGGCCTTTAAAATCTGGCAACCTGATTTTAATCCCAGACTTCCAAGGGGCACATCAAACATTGAACAACCTGGCTGTGCTGTTTTCTGCTTCTAGCCGAGAACTCTTGCCAGAACCCAGAGATCCAAACCAGTAGAGCAGAGCTGAAACCAGATAGCTGTAAACTCCAGAACCAACCCGTCAGACTCAGTCCAGAGTGCCGTGCAGAGACCAGAGTGCCGTGCTGAGTGCAGAACCGGGTGCCTGAATCCTGTCTGGTGGGCTATCAGAATGCCAGTCCAAAACCTTTGACCAGATCCTGATGGACCTATTCCAAAACCATAGTTGTGAGTATTTAGCATAGAATTGTCCATAGCCAATCTCTTATCCTTAAGTAATCCTATCCAACCCATTCTAAACATATCCAGAACCGCATGGTAGAATCTCTTTTGTCTGTTCTGAATCTTTCCCTCAACCATATAGTCCTTTGTTAATTGTAGTGATAAATTCATCTTTGCGCTGATATATTACTGAAGAAAGACAAGTGTCTTGGCGGGCAAAAGTCAGAGCAGAGCCGCCCTGTTCTGGTGGCTGTACCGTTGGGTATCTTGCATCTTCATAGTCTCCTTAGTGCCAAGAAAATTAAATTATTGTTTGTAATATTCAAAAGCACATCTTTCATTTGAAAACCTTGACTCTTTCTAAAAAAATCAACCTCTACTAAAACCTTCATAACTTCTGAACTGTACATGCTAGCAACAAAGTTTAAATGTCAAATTGAAGCTCACATTCCCAGCTTTCAAACGAATCTCAAACCACATTCCTTTTTTTTATGTAATCGTGTTTCTCACGCACTGAAAAGTTTGCTGCGATTCTGCATTTGGCTCAATTTCACCACATGTAAAATAGCTATTTATTGCACTCAAGCTCTGAATTCAGTTTCCCATCAGCCAGTCATTCAATCCTCATTGCCAGCGTTTACCTGAAAATATCGCAAGCGGCTCCCACTAGTTTTGAATCCCATTTAGAGAATTAAATCCATTTCTAGCATTTTTCCCTTTCATTCAAATCACATTCAAAAGCATTTGTCCTGTTTGGAAATCATTTCGGTTTCTCTCTAAGCTTGCTGGGGGAGTTGGGATTGAAACTGCATTTGTAGAGTGTTTGTTTATTCCTGAAACCTATTTTCTCTCCTTCCATCTATATTGCATATTAGGGGGGATTGAGTAGTATCAGGGGGAAAGAGTGATTACATTGCATTTGATTGAATTCATATCAAGTTTTATTTCTGTGCTGAATTCATTTCCTATCATTGCATTTGACTGAACCCACACAGTTATTCTATGCTACATTATTCTTCTCGTCCATACTCCTACTGATTAAAGAGATTGAGAGATTGTTGATTGTAATATCCCCCAACGCTGATCATTGTATAAATATTAATAGCGTGATATCTAGATATTGTTCAAATTCATAAAAGTGTGATGTGTATATATATTGTTCAAATTCATAAAATACATCTTTTAACTTTGCAAAACAACCTACTTCTTGGTTCAGTGAGACCGGGGGGGGGGTTCAAAGAGAGGGGAGTGATATAAGAGTACATCATTCAGAAATAAAAGAACTTTAGACATAAAAATATCTAATTAAGGGTTCCAGCTGGTCATCTCATGCTAGGCATTGACTTAGGTGGAGTGCTGGGTTGAAACCACTTACAGAGCAGTACCTCTCGCACTTCTGGTTGACACCGGTCACAAACAGATCCACCTACAGGGTTTCCCAAAGGGCGGCGATCTCTTGAAGGACTTTCTGAGCTAGTTCCCACTCGTGGGAGACTGTGCTCTGCCTGCTCAGAGCGTCCGCCGTCATATTCTCCTCTCTGGCCAGATGAACCACCGCTAGGGAGATTCCTTCTTGAATTGCCCAGAACCAGAGCTCCATTGCCTCCCTGCACAGAGGTTGTGACCCTACACCTCTCTTGTTGAGGTAATGCATGTCCACTGTGCTGTCCGTCATTATCAGGACATTCTTCCCGCGTACAGATGGCAGGAAAGCCTTCAGTGCTAGGCTGATTGCTCTCAGCTCCAAAAGATTGATGTGTAGTTTGGACTTCGATGGAGAAAAACGACCGCTGATGGGCAGATCGTTGGTATGAGCTCCCCACCCCGTAAGGGAAGCATCCGTCACTACCGTTAAATCCGGCCATGGTTGCCAAAAAGGCTCTCCCTTCATGAGATTTTCCTCGCCAGCCAACCACAGAAGTTCCTGTGAGACCTTGACTGCAACATGAAGGAGCTCCGACATCTTGCCCAAGAACTGGGAGCATTGAGTCCGGAGAGCTCACTGAAGGGATCGCATTTTCAGCCGGGCCTCTGGCACCAGAAAAATGCAGGGGGCCATGAGGCCGAGCAACCTTAAGAATTCGGAAGCTGGTAGACTCTGGGCATGTTGAAATTTGAGTACCATCTGGAGAATGTTTTGAGCCCTCACCTTGGGAGGCGAGCACTTCCCCAAGGATGTGTCCAACACAGCCCGATGTACTGGAGCTGCTGTGAAGGTATCATGTACGACTTCTTGAAATTGAGGGACAAGCATAGTTTGTGAAGGAAGTGGAAGGTCACATTGAGATGAGCCAAGGCTAGCTCAGGAAAACGCACCCTGATCAACCAACCGTCCAGGTAAGGGTAGACATGAATCCCCCCTCTCCTGAGATGCGCTGCCACCACCACCATGAGCTTGGTGAAGACCCTTGGGTAGAGGTCAACCCGAATGACAGGACTCGAAACTGATAGTGCAAGCCAACAACTGCAAACCGCAGATATTTTCTGTGCTTCAGATGGATCAGCACATGAAAATAAGCATCCTGCAGGTCCAATGACAGAAACCAATCCTGAAGTTGGAGGGCCTGAAGGATCTGAGAAAGAGTGACCATCTCGAATTTGTCCTTCCTGAGGAACTTGTTCAAGTATCTCAAGTCCAAGATGTGTCTCACTGTGCTGTCCTTTTTGGAAATCAAAAAATACAGGGAATACCAACCCTTGCTCCTCTCTGCTACTGGCACCAGTTCTAAAGCGCCTTTCTCCATCAGGGTTAATATCCCCTGCACAAGGAGCAGATCCAGAACCCTCAAAGAGTGCTTCCCTGGTGGATTGTCTTGAGGCCGTCGTAGAAAAGGTAGGCAGCAGCCGTGGGCTATTGTTTCCAGAACCCACGCATCTGAAGTAATGGCCCGCCTTTCTTCTGGATACTGAGACAGCCTGCCACCTACTGTTGAACAGTGACTCAAGGTCTCAGAGTGGTTATGAAGCGGCTTCTGCAGCGCCTGATGCAAAGAGGCAGCTGCTTGAGCAGCTTTGGCACCTCTACCTCTTCCACCACGAGGAGTCTTAAATTGGCCCCTTTGACTGGCTATTCCTCTCGCCCTTCCAAATGAGGCGTAGAAGCAAAAGGATCCACCCCTCCATTGTTGTCCCCTATGACGAAAAGGCTGAGGTTGTCTCACAGCTGGAACCAAAGACTTGGCAGCTGCTTTTGAGGACTGCAACTTCTCAAGGCTCTCGTCAGCCTTGTTGCCAAAAAGATGAGACCCATCAAAGGGCATGTTGGGAAGACGGGCCTGCACACCCGGGGCAAAACCCGACTTCCTCAACCACGCAAACCTGCACATCACGGTGCTCGTAGCCATGGACCTGCTGACACTATCCGCAGTATCCAACCCAGACTGAAGGGATTCACACATGGCCTCCTTGCCATTCTTCACAATAGCTAGAACGCCATCCTTTTCTTCCCCTTCAGGAATATGCTCAGCCGCTAAAGAAAAGCAATTCCACAAGCAAAGGCACAAGTGGAGTTGGCCGATTTTAACGCCATACTCCCAGCAGAAAACACCATGCGTGCCCATCCATCCATGCTCTTATCATCCCTATCAGTAGGGATTGTAGGGTACGCCACCTGTTTCGAGGTAGCCATAGCTGCCTGGACCACTAAACTCTCCCGAGTGGGGTGAGTGGACAGGTTGCTGGGGTCGCTACTGGATGGGCAGCATTTTTTCATCACAAGTTGTTCATCGATGGAATAGTCTCTGGGGCGTTCCAAGTTGCAGCCACCCTTTTTTGCAACGCTAAATGAAATGGCAACACAGGGTCGGTCGACAGAACCTGATCCAGAATATCTGTAAGATCATCTTGATCAAAATGCACCGGTGGCCTGGACCAGACGGAATACTCCACAACTTTTAACATCATTCTCCGATAAGAAGAGTCAGCATGATCTCCCGGGTCCGGCTTGCCAAACTCGATCTCAGGAAAAGTGTCAAGGCCACTGTCATCGTGCAAAGTCTGACATAGATCCTCCATCTGACTCTCTTTGGAAATGAGGCAGTCCCGAACATTAGGTGTCCCATACTGGAGACCAAAAGGGACATCCTCCTCCTCAGAACTTTCTTCCTCCATACACCATTTTTCAGCTACAGGCTTCAATGCTTAGAAGTAGCCTTCCTTGAAGGGTCCACAGTCACAGGCAGGGACCTCCACTGGCAAATTCGGCCCAGATGGCTCGGATGGCTTCGATGGCTCTGACGGCGTTGGTGGCTTCGAGGGCCTGACCGGGGTCGAAGACCCCACAGATGCACCCGACGGGCATGGCACCAATGGCGTTGATGCTTTCAAGGGCTGTGATGATTCCGATGGCTTTGCCAGAGACTAAGACCGTGACCTTGACCTGGCACGTCTCTGCTGATCTCCCGATGCATTGTCCGAACAGGGCCTCGAAGGCTCCAAATGTTTATCACGCCTTCCACTCTGGCTCAAAGGTGCGCGAGTATCAGGCCGAGACCGTTCCTTGCCAGCTTCATCAGAAGGCGCGGACGGAACTGTGCCCTGGGACTGAAAAAGCTTCAACATCTGCACCCGGAAAGCATCCCACTCTTCCGGGGTCGATGATTTGGTCAGTCAGGTCACCCTTTTCGGGGAGGCGTCATCTGAAGACGAGGAAGGCGACCGATGGTGCCGCTTGCTTGAACGCCTCGATGAAGATGACAAGTGGCGTGAAGCACTGCGGGACCTTGTCGGTCAAAAGACCAGCAGACTTGGATTTATGGGGCTTGGACACCCTGCCTACCTTCATTTTCCCCTTTCTCCTTTCGTTCCCGCAAGGCTTTGGCATTTGGCAGTCAACAACTGGCACTTCGAACACTCATCCGTATCGTGGCCCTAGCCGAGACAAATTCGATGCAGGTCGTGATCGACATCTTGGAGGCACAGTCACGACACTTCTTGAAGCCAGACCCCGGGGTAGTCGGGGTAGAAGATGAATACAAAATTCAGTAACTTCACAGTAACCACGAGGCATGCCGAGTTTTACGAAGGAAACATGTTTGCGGAAAAAACCCAGAACTGAGGCTATGGATGCTGTGTGTGCTACTTATAACATCCGATGATGTCACCCTCGACTGAGGCCTTCGAGGGACATCGACCCGACGCCATCGATGCAGGGGGCCCTCTGCCGAAAAACTCCCAAAGCAGCACAGTTGTTGACATTACATGTCATAGATGAGGAATACTTTGGAGGACCCAATCCATTCAAATTACTACTGTATAAATCAGAAAACTCTTGCAAAAGAAAGCATAACTAACACTATATAGTACATTGGCTCCTATGCAAAATTATTTAATAACCCCCACAAAGATCCAAGTTAACATCAATAGTCTACTTAAGCAATAACCGCAAATGTGCAGGGTGTGCGGTTGGGCCTTCAATCACGTTACCCCAAAGCAGGCCCACCACTTAAAAAGCAAGTGTCTGTTTATACGTAAAGTACGTTTATTGTGCAATCGTCCAGGGATGGGCTACATGACGCTGTAGAGTCAAACTAACCAGAGTCTCCCTGAACCCACACAAGTTGACACATTATATATATTTTTGCAACAATTCAAACACTCCAATATATTTTATTACAAACCACCCCCACATGTGATTGGTCAAAACCTATACAAAGAAATGCAACCTTTTTCCAATTACCCCATTCCCATTGGTTGCAGTCCTTTTAACTACCATCTTCAGTTCGTGTAGAACACACCCCTTTTTAGGATTTGTCCGTGGCAGGTCATGACATCATACAGTTACACATTCACATACAAACATAATTCATTACAAGTCCCAGCTGGTCTGAGACCTCCTAACACTAAATGTAATTGCACATGGCTTTGACAAGTACTTCAAGCAACATGAGAATGGGCAGAATAAACAGATTCCCTTTGAATTGTTGATAACAATCTCAACCACCCCAACTTACTGGGCCACTTGTGTACCGGTGTATTATAAATTACTTATCATATCCTATCTGGTACATGCTAATCTAAACGACTACCAATTCAGCACAAATGGCACAGCCTGAGAAAACAATCGAAACACAGAGTATCTGTCAACTCTGGCCTGCTGGCTTTCCATCTGCTAAGGTTGTAGTTACTCATTACCTCTACTCCGGCCTCTGAAACCCTACAAAGCCAGTTTTTCCCAGTCATTTAAAATTCATCTTGCGAACAATGACTGCAGAGTTCAACAAATGTATAAAGAGAGCACACTACGTGCAGATTTATAAATTCCTTGTGTATGTATATCAGTGTGCATCCATGCTTAATAACTACTGTGCAGGGTTCAAACTTGAGATTTGATGAGCAGGAGCTAAAACCAACTCCTGGGTGTCGGCCATCACCCTGTAGGCAGGAGCTACTGCAGGGAAACCAGGAGTTATCAGAGATACCCCTTTAACTTTGTGTCCATTTTGTATGAAACATTGGGTTTAAATGTGAATTAGATGTGTTCTAATTCTTCTTTAACAGCATTATCTAATACTCATAATGTCACATTTATATGTTTGGAAGGCACCAGTTGGCCCTATAAGCCAAACGTAGCTCCTGGTAGCTGTTGGTTTCAAGCTAACCAGGTTCTACTATGCTAGAAGCAGGAGCTAAGTAGCTCTTAGCTCCTCTCAATTTCAAACCCGGACTGAGTTTTTTCAGAGTGGGTTCTCCATGACAAGTCCCCTTCCTCACATGCGCATTACGAAACTCCTCGTTGCCTAGCTTCAAGGCACTTCGTAGCACACCATATCTAGATTGTGTTTATATTTAATTGGCAATTCTGACATTTATCTTGCTGCGTGCAAGCAAATCTAATATATATCAACTTGAACACAAAGTAACACTTGAAGTAACACATCCCCATTCACATTTAACTACACTGGATACATATAAAATTGCAACATTGCCCCAACATCGCCACACCCCCAGTCACAAATATGGCAGGCGCAACATGAACCCCTCTATCTCGGTGGGACCTTTCCTGACCACCCCAACAAGGGAAACTTTACTGGCACAATTACCTGGCTAGTAACACTCCCGCCTACCCCAAAGATGGGTTTATAGCTATTACCACCCCAGCAGGATTTTCCATCATGCGAATAGTTTTTTTAAGTGGCAAAACAACCAAAATGATAAAATAAATAATGGTGTGGGAGGCACTACGAAAAAATGGCAAAATTCACTGCAAGCAAATTTCGCCAAAAGGTCTTTAGAAATGTGTGTAAGTTAAGTGGATAATACTTCAGTCAAAAAACAACTCAGAAACAAAAGATAGTAATTCAATTGAGCTGAAAAGGGGCTCAAACAAACCGTAATTAATACAAAAAGCAAATGTAGAGTACAACTCATCTAGGAAAACATGGTAAAACAATTCATGTATAGGCGAGTCACCACATTTGTGTTTCCCTACTTCTGGGCAGTTTCATTCATTCTGCTCAGAATTTCCTAAAGACACTCCTATAGAGTAATAAGTGCCAACGCATTTCGGATTATTCCATGATTTGTTTTTTGACTTGTATGAATTAATATGTGAGTTGGATCAGCTTCACACACTGTAAGGTAACAGTGTGGTGCAAATTAAATTTGATTACATTTTATATGACGACAATTTGGTCTGTCTTAGATCTGTCTGCCCTCAGCCTTGTGTTTTCTTGACTGTAGATACACAAATAGACAGATGCTCATGTACACAGTTCGCTAATTGAATATCAGACAAATAAATTGTACTTTACTACTTTGAAATGTTAATTTGATTAAATTAACCCTCGCAGATCAAATACTCCCAGGAGGGAGTCTTCTGTATCTACAAGGTGGAATTACTATTTGGAAAACGACCAAAATGGCCATGTATGTAGGAAGAATGGAACTCCAGGTAGTCCATTCTCCCTTTCCATGGGGACCATTGTGGTGAAGGAGACAGCGAGTGTTCCGGGACCTTTGAGGAAAGGCAGGCGCAGGTAAGTGGGGCCAAGGTTTGGATGGGTGGTGTAGGTTGAAAAGGTGAGGTGGCAGGGGGGAAAGGGGCGGTATCTGAGCCCAGCAGGAAAGACGGCAGCCTCCTGCTTCAGAGGAGGTTTAGAGTGCTGGCAAAACCATGAGGTATAATGCGCTGTGCAAGCTTCCTGATTGGCTTGTTTACCGTGCAGGAGTTAATGTGGGACTCCTGGTGGTGCGGCTCTTCCTCTTTTTGGTTTGGTGAACAGACCCTTGGGATACCCTTATGGCACCCATGGGTGGGAGTACGACCCTGTACTCCTAGTGTATGCAATTGGGCACCTGTGTGTGGCCCACAGAGCAAGGTATGGGCTGGTGGCAGCTTCATGCTGAATTTGACAGGTGCCCTGAGTATCCACCATTTTGGGGATACCCAGGCTCTGCCATTGGAATCAGTTGATTCCTGAAAGGAAACAAGATGGCCCCTGTGGCCTCTTGCTTTCTATCACCTGTAACCTTATTTTTCCCAAAGTCCTGGGAAGCCCTGACTCTGTCCCTTCCCCTGACTGGCTGTTGGGTGGAAGAACCATATATGGGATTGTGGGGAAGTCCAGTCCAGACTGGCTGGAGCCTTCCCAATGACTGTGTTGTGGGCACCCCTGTGGGGTGGGACCTGGGTGAATGGAGTGTGTGACAAATACACATTTCATGTTATGGGTGTGTAGTATCTGGTGGTTGACACAATGACTGAGACAGCCCTGCCCGAAACTGGTATGAATGCAGTGTAGAGTGCTGAATTGCAAAGTGCTTGTCTGAATCCACATTCTGTGTTCTGAGTGTCTGGATGGAGAAGAATGGCCTGAATGCACTATGAGCCTTAATGGCTGCCTGAATGTCCTACTGAATGATTGGTTGCCTGAGTGTGACTCAGCAGAGTGAATGGGAGATCAACAGTATATCTGGGGGCCTCTCACTGCTAGAATTTGTTCAGAAGCTGAAGTTGATACTTGATGCTTAACCTTGAAGCTCACTGGAAGAAGAAGAATTGCTGCTGCTGTCATTCGCTAATCTGAAAGCTCCGTGACTGTCAAGGAACTGATCCAAGAGAGGACCTGGCTAGGAGACCTATTCCCGAGCTATGAGGGACCATCTTGCATCAGCGGATCTTTGCCAAAGCTCCCTGGATGTCATACCCTCGAAAGGCTGCTGACCGGAGAAGGGGACCGCCGCGGAATCACGAAGTGAAGCACCCGGACATTGAAGTCCGTCACCGTCGATGACCGTTGTCGCCGACCGGAGCCGCAGTGCTCCTTTGCCTAAGAACATTTAAACAAGGACTCCCTTGCTCATCATCGTCAACCGCTTTTGTCCTGCCGGAGAAAGTCAAGGCCGCAGCGGACTGAGGAGAATTTGCCAGTGGGTTTCCCGCCACCCGAAGACCACAGAGATGATGATGACTCGGCGCCCTGGCTGGGACAAAGTTCTTCATTAACTCTTTTGCGGCAATGAACACTCGTTGTCGAGGTGCACCGCACACCTCAGCTTGCAGGATGTTTTCCACAGATCGCCAACGAGCACCGCAAGAACCAAAGTTTCTGCCGCAACGACAGTGTGCATGTTTTTCTTCACCGAATCTCGATGGCCCGTGGCTCCTGCCTTAAAGGGAGTGCACTCAAGAAGGGCCCATTGATGACTCATTGAAGAACTCTATGTAACCAGGTACTTTGTGGTCATGGAATCTTTTTAAAAGGACTCAATACGACTATATTGAGCATAATTGGACTGGGCTTGTCAAATACGCTTTATTTACAGGTTGCCCAGGTGGGAGGATCCTTGACCAGAACTGTCTAGACAGGCGACTGTTCTGCCATTGCTTGATTTAACTTGCTTTCTTTCTGTGCCAATCGTTGATTCCTCTTATAATCCGATTCGTATGCCATTTTGAATTGTTAGCAGTTGATGCATTTCAAAGGAATCAATAGTTAAGAGTGGTGCCACGTAGACCTGTATATATTTGCCATTATATTATTGCCAGAGTACAAAGTGAGTTATTGTGATTGTGTAGATAATGTGAACCCTATTTATATAAAGACTGTTTTCACTAATATAGTGTGTGGACATTCCTTTGTGGGTGCTTTGGGACTACACTGTACTTAAGAACAAGCCCACATCACCTCCTGAGTGCTAAGCCTTGATTGCTCATCCATTGCTACCAACAATAGAGAATCTTGGCTGGGGTGCTCTGTGCCTCTGCTCTCCCATTTAGAGAGCATGAGTACAGATAACCCCCCTCCAGTCTTTACAGTTTCTTTCACTGGTGATGTTGGAAAACGAACATAAACCAGAATAAGCCCCATTGTTCCTTCTCTTCTTGCCTTTGTGTTTCACTAAACAATACTTGATTTGTAGAATCATGGACATCAGATAAGAAAAAGTAGCGGGATGAGGTAATCCAGCCATTTTGTCCTTGATGTCATTGTTTAACCCTCTCCTGAATATCGTGTATAGGGCTGTCTCAGGCCATCCAGCTTCAGCTGCAGTTCTTTTAAAGGAAGACATGTAAGCAAGGACGTCACAAGTACCTTGGCCTAAATCTAGAAGAGTTTAATAGGCTGAATACATTAATTCTGGTCTTTCGAACATGTCTTTCATTGCTTCAACGAAGGCAGTATAATGCGATAGGAGAGGAATTACTGAAGTTACAAGTGGCGTAGCCCAAGCCAAGGCATTGCCTGTCACGTTTGAGAAAATAAACCCCACCCTTGGATGTATTAGAAGCATAGGCAGTTGTGCGGAACGTAAAATACACTGTGCATGAATCTATAAAATCACGTACTTGTTGGGGGGGATTCATAGTATTTACCTGAAACCAACCCAAGCAGAGGTGAATTTATAGCCTGAGCATCTCTAGTAGTTCTCATTTGCCTAAGGGAAACATGTTCTGCTTTCAAGTGTTGAACTTCAGAGGTGAGTCCCTGTACTGCTTGTACTAATTCCTGAATCTGTTCAATCTTCGCAGAATCAATTGGGCATTGCCTTGATCATCTTTCTTTCCTTCATTTTGTGAACTGACACCCTCTGAAGAGATAATGCCTAGTCCTGTCTGTAGCCGCATGCCAGGCGAAGAGAACAGGCTATGCACAGTGGAAACTGGAAGGACATAGCCCTCTGAGAGAAAAGCCAATCCTAGCACAAAAACCTGCAAAGAATGGAGAGGCGAGGACAATGGTGAGCCTTTGGAAAATCCATGAGAGGTTCTGGTTAATAAACAAACATCAAGAGACAGCAACAACCTTAGAATAGTCAATTAGCTCCAGTACAGATCAGGCTGGTAGCGTCCGGTATTGACAAAAGAGGTAAGAGCAGGTAAGCAGCATTTGAGGGAAATCAGAGCATGTGGAGAAAAACCACGGAAAACCAAGGCTAGAAGAGAGAGAAGGCATGGAAAATGAATGGAGAGAGCATCCATACAGGGGAGGTCAGGAGGAAAATTTGTAGCTTACCCCAGCAGTAAGGAAGGGTTGTAACGCACTGGCATGGCGCATCCTCAGATCATAAGTAGGACATGCGGGCGCCATATTGAAAAAGACTATACGGCAAACGGTCTTGAAGGAACGTAACGGAACATATACGTGTATCCGTTTCCATTGATGCCACAGTGACCATCGGCACGCTGCAACATAGTGTTTCCCCTACAGAAATATACATTCACCTGGCCACCTAATCTTATCTCGCATGGAGATATTCCTTGGATGTAGTAGCAGGGGTGATAGATCGAGATTATAGAGAGAAAATAAAAGTTATCTTACACAATCATGGCCCTGACCCCAATGAGGTTAAAAATGGGAGATGCAATAGCTGAGGCTATTTTAAAAAAAGCCTTAAATCGTAAACCTCAAAAGGTTTGCCACGAATTATTGGACAGTCACTCTCAACTCAGGAAATCCCCCCTCCCCTGAAGCAAGGTGGTGCGCAACAAAGCGCTTTATAGACTCAACTTTCGTGAGGCCTCCAACCTATTTCATGCCATTCAGCATATCCCCTCTTTACCAGTAATGAGCTAGAAACCAGGCCGGTTTATTTTATTTATTTATTTGTTACATTAATGATACGCCCCAACCCAAGGGTATCACAGCGTAGGTTACAGTAGGCTTCAACTCTGGTTACATAGAGGAGAAGGTTACAAATGAAACATATATATATATATATATATATATATATATACGTATAGTATATACGTATTCTTACGTATAGTAAGAATATATATTTAAGGTTTGACAAAGAATAATAGAACAACCAAAACATCAGCCACCAACGCCGTGGCACTACACAATACCACAATCTCAAATAACTTGCACCAATTGACTGACTTAGATTTCTAATGGCCTTACAGATACAGCACACAGGTAAAATTTAGAGATAGGCAGTCATCACTTTACATCAGATTTCTTTCAATTGCACCCATAGAACAATATAACTCACACAGTGATTGCTTAGTTTGTTAGAAGACCTCTTTTCTCCCAGCAACCCCCAACCCCAGGCATCAATTACATATGATCCCTCTGGTTTGAAGGCAAGGTACAGAGTGGGAATACAATGGAAACATTGTTTTGGCTTATTTTCGATTACAAAGTCAATGTTTGGAAAAGGAACTCCAATGAGAAAATCGTTTGGGGACTTTTTTTTTTAAAGGCAATGTTTGGAAAAGGAAATCGATGCAAAAATCATTTTGGGCTTTTTATTTGAATAAAATGCAGGGTCTTGGGATTCTGTTTTAGGATACAAGTGAAATAAATGGGAAATTTTGTTTTGCACACTCTACATTCACTTGAATGGCAGAGTTTTAAGGTAAATTATTTTGGGAGTATGGACACGCCCCTGTGATAAGGAAGACAGGGTTTCAGAAAGGTAGTCACCCAAGTACTCTATTGTCTGTACTGGCCTAACATACTGGGAATTAACTTTGTTAGTTTTGAACTCTAACAACACTCATACTGTGATTTCTCTATATGGGAATTAATTGATTTAACTTTAATTCAATGTGCCATGGTTCTACAGTTTCACCCCTCCTCCACAATTTAATGGAAAGGGTTTAGGCAGGCAGTTCCCCACACAATTCAATTTAAATAGATAGGGTGGTTTTCTATGGGGAATTAATTTGAGTTCTATTTAGCAAGATGTGCCAAGGGTCTCCTCAGTTCCACCCCTCGACCCACTATGTGAGATGGAGATTAAGGCTGCCAGATTTCCCCCCCACTTTTGTTGGCATTTGGATTAATCTTACATGGGAAGCCTTGGTATGGGGCAACCAGGGAACCAGCAGGGCTTCTCTGAGGACAGCACAGATCTGGTCAAAGGCTTAGGTCTAGGATAGTCCCCAGCAACCCAGCCCTCCCCTGGCTCCTCAAATGGCAGGCCCAGCTAGCTTCTAGGTTTCCCAATCTCTGTCTCCTGTGCATGTTTTAAGGACTTTCCAGGTAACCAGCTCTTCTCCTGGCAAGATTTACCCTGATGGCCTGGGATGCTCTCCTTGCCTCTCTGCAAGTTGTTCCTTGCAAGAGTTTAGAAGTAGACTACCTGCAGGAGTAGAGTGGAAAAGTCAAGCCTAAAGTCCCTCTCAGATTGAAAACCGATTTCTTATAGGGCTGGTGACACTACATTATCATCATAATCCCCATGATACGGATTGGCTAGCTCTCTCCTGACCCCTCCCCCCAGTATGCCCAATGCCTGCTGATAGGACAAGGAGTTTGGAGGATGAGGGAGGAGAAAGATTAATCATCCCAAAATGACAAGTGGGTTTAACTTTTAGCGTTTCCAAAAATCTCACAACATGGCAGCTACCCCAATTTTTCAGATAACTGCAGGCACATATATATATATATATATATATTTGAGTTCTATATTTTATGGCAAGTTGGAAAATACTAATCTTATTTCGGCACGCCCTTCCTGGGAGGAGCTACCATTTTGCTTCGATTCGCTCTGGAGTCAAAATAGTAAGAAATTTGACACTTCAAGATTCAATTATTAATTTCCCCCTCTAGCACCACACCAACTTTCCATTTCCTTGGAATTATGAGAAGGCCAGAATCATAATTTTCTTCATAACTCACATTGTATACATCACACAGAATTTATATTTACATGGTACCGACAAGCTTATTATCCCTTTTACTAGGAGTCTGGGATGAGCTCACTGAGACACACAATGCTCTTTTCATTCAGGAAAAAGGAGTCCAATGTTAATCAATGGCAATGGCTCACATATGCCCCTCAGTTTCTCATAGCCCCAACTATTCCTAAGTTTCAATTCTCCATCGTCACCTGACCAGGACCATCTGCCTGGCTCATGTTATCCTCCCCTCCCCTCATTAGCTTCAAAAGACCCTGTTTGAGCCTAATGGACCATTCATGGGGAGGTTTGACCTTAAGGTAATTTCTGCTGGCCATGTTATCTGCAACTACCACAATTCTGAACTAATGCTCTGTATCTCTTAGCATTTAAACTGAAAACCAGACATTTTTCTCCTAGACGGCCTCAGTCCAAAGATCTGTCGGTCAAAGTTCCAGATACAAAGCAGTTCAGTGGGGGGAACAGCAGCAGCCCATTACATGCATAATTCTGAGAAAAACAGCATTTTAAATTGAAAAGATGGGTTTGCATGTAACATTTTATATTGCCTGTGGGGCTTCTGTCTGTACGTCAATATATTTCTTTGATCTTCTGGTTGAAATGACAATAGTGTTCATCTTTACTTGTCCACACATAGGCTATTTAACATGGGAAACCAGTGTCCCTTTTAAAAACAAAGTAGGCCTTTCCTTTTAAATGTCAGTTCATTTGTGGAATGTAACTGGCTTTCTCCGTGTCAAATGAAATAGGTCACTTGGCCTCACTTTTTAAATGTAAGGCATTTTTTTAGAGGCACAGCATTTCAATTTATCTATTCCCATGTGTACTGATGCAGTTTTGAATATGTCGAAAGGTGCCTTTTCCCAGTTTACACAAAGTCACCATCTGCAGCACCACATGTCTTTTCCTATTCCTTGGGCATATCCAGCAGTTTTAAGCTCTCAGGTAGATTCCCTTTCACTTGAGCGCCTGTGCATTTTAGTCGAGTTAAACTAGGCCCATTTCTTTTAATTTCACTTTGTAGAAAATCACTGTTTTGTACTGGCTTTTATATCTCAATGGGACTCTACATTAGCCAGCTTCACTCTCACAATAGGGGCCTAGCATGGCCTCTCCATCTTTGTCACTCTAGGGCTGTATTAACACCCCACAGGTTGATGAGTTAACAGACCATCTGAGGATCCTTCGTATTCGTAGAGGCTGACCTACCGGTAACAATTCCCACCAACCCAGAGTCTAAGGGTCTCACCCCTCTACCTGACTTCGCTTTCGCCCAACAGAATGTCCCTTGCCTTGCCGAAGCCTTTGGCAGGTGGGGCCCTTCTTTATTAAGAAAGGTTTATAATATAGAGGGGATACAGAGAAAGATGGCCTGACCAGAAACCCATATGGTACTCTCCAGAAGGCACTGTAGAATAGTATTAGATGTTGCCCATTCCCATACTACCAGCCGCTAACCGAGGGATAGGGAAGACTCAGAGTGGTCCCTCAATTCTATTGGCCTGGAGTATTACTGGATGCATAAAGGTATATAGCTGCTTGCAACATATGTCAAAAAACAGCAGCTACCCCAGTACCCTGTGCCCCATTACAACCACTTTGCATTATCGAAGTTCCTTTCTCCCACATCGTGATGGATATTGTTGGGCCATTAGAACCATCTAAGCTAGTTCCATATATTTATAGTGGATTACACTACTCAGTATCCCAAAGCGTTTCCACTAAGGAACAACACTAGCCAGCAGATCCTAAAACATTTGCTCCCCTTTATTTCTCGAGTAGGATTGAGTAGGATCCCCTAAAGAGATTCTCACGGATCAGGGAACCACACTCCTGTCTAAATTCATGCAGGAGTTGAAGGGAATCCTACAGATAAAACCATTAAGAACCTTGGCTTATCACCCCCAGACCGATGACTTGTGGAGAGATTTAATCAAACTCTCAAGAGAATCCTCAACAAGTTAGTGGAAACCGATGGCCGTATTTGGGATGTCATGATTCCATGGGCCGTTTTCGTCATTAGAAAAACACCTCAGGCCTTTTTAGGATACTCCCCCTTCGAGCTGTTGTATTGAAGGGAACCACAGAATGTTTTAGACAGCCTTAAGGAAAGCTTGGAGGAAGGAGAAGAGGCTATATTATCCATTTTCAGACAGCCCAGAAACTTAAGACCCACGTGGCTGCAGTGCAGGAAATTGCAAAAACTCATTTGGGTAGAAGCCAGGAACACCAAAAGAGTACATGAGACCCAGTTCTTTGCCATAGAGGACTCTGTACTAGTTTTGTTACGGACCTCATAAAACAAAATGGTATCGAAGTGGTATGGCCCCTAGAAAGTCTTCGGAAAAAAGGGTGCCTTCAATTTCATAACTGCCCAATCAGACCAAAGACAAAAGACACAAATTGACCCTGTTAATTTGCTCAAGGAATGGAAAGTAGACCCTTTTGAGAATTCCAGTGTTATTATGGCCACTCTCCCAAAAAACTGCCCCGGCAACAGCAGGGAGATCTTTATGATCTACTAGCTTAGTTCCCTGAGGTCTTCTCTACAGAACCCAGTCGGATATGTAATTTGTTTTCACTATATATGCACACCACCGGGACACATGGTAAACTTAAAACCTTACTGCATCCCTGAAGCCCTAAGAAAGATCATAGAATAAGAACTTATATCCATGCTGAAGGAAGATATAATTGAACCATCTGAGAGTCACTGGTCCTCCTCCCCATAGTCTTGGTAATGAAACCCGACAAAGGTTTGAGGTTTTGTATTGACTTTAGAAAACTCAATTCCATCTGGAGTTTTGACAATTATCCTATGCCAAGGATAGACGAACTTAATGTTAAACTAGGAGTCACCCGATACATCTCTACCACAGACTTAACTGAAGGTTATGACATGTCGACTTGAATTCACATGAGGGAGAGAAAACTCCCTTCTGTACTCCCCAGGATCTCTTCCAATTTAAGGTACTTCCCATTCAGGTTACATGGGGCCCCAGCAACTTTCCAGAGGCTAATTGACAGAATATTAAGACCATACTCTGATTTCGCAGGGGCCTAATTAGATGGCATCGCAATACACTGTAAAGGGAAAAGAGAAAGCGAGGGGCACTACTATGTTCCTCTTTGTCGATACACAATTATTCAAAGATCTTTTAGAATTCAAACATTGAAACAATTAGATAAACAATTCCAACTATATTTCTGGTGCAGAGGAACTGAATATGTCTCAAGACCACTGGAGACAAAGAAATAAACCAAAAACAACAAGACCTGTCATATGCTGACAGGTGGTCCCTGTGTGCACTCCTACGGGATATATCTCCATTCAATTACAACAAGTATTCACTAATTTAAGTGATTCAAAAAGCACTATCAATGACTCCCAGAGAACCGATTGATATTTTTCAGAATAACATTACCTTATGTAGAAAATTAAATCAATATACCTTAACGGTTTTCAAAACAGACATTTCATAATCATTTTCTTCATGCACAAACAAAACAATACAATTTTTCTTTTGTCACATACAAATTTTTCTAGGAATTGCTAAAGGTAATATGTTCTTATACATATATACATTCCAGATAGATAATTTCATGTAGATAACAGAAATTCTCACTACAAAATTCCCAATTCAAAATAATAATTCATCGAGTCACGACATACAATTCATAGAGAGTGTCTCACACACTCCATCACATTGAGTGTGGAAATTCACAGGTATCTCTAATGTGTATTGCAATTTACAAACGTTGAATGTCCAATGTTAATTTGTCAAGATGATTCAAATATGTAGGCAGTGTCCATGGTGTAGTATCTATGGTGCCAACACGTTTTGCAATAAATCCTTCTTCAGGGCAGTTACTGTCGTATTCTAATAATCTTTCAAATTCCAGAGGTGAATCTGTGAGTAAACATGTATGTGGTTGTTAATCAAGATATATATCTCAAGAACCAAAATTCAAAGCATTCAAACTAATTCAAACTGACCTTATGTCACATAACCAGAGTGTGGAACCACCGTGTCTTCCAGGGGCGGTAGTGGACCCGAAAAGTTAATGGAAATGATAATTGTCACGGTGCTGCGGATTATGTGACTCACACCCTCATCCGAATAGTATCCGGACCGGGACTGGTGGACTGTGAAAAGAATATAGGAAGTAGAATTCACTATGCTGAACACAGCTCAATAACAGAGTGTCACTAAGAAATAACTAAGACCAAGTTACTGTACAGCTTAATTGTATTAATGTACATGGTGTGTGGTCCTGGGGTGACCTTGTCGCCTATATTTAAATATATTGACACACTATCAACTACACCGACTCTCAAAATGAATGTTGGATATAAAAGGTAAGCCAAAACTAGTGCCTGCCGTTCTTGCTGCAGGCGTAACAAAAAGCGCTTCCAATGTGCTTCCAATGTTCTCAGGTGTGTACACGTCATACTAAATATACTGATAAGCAGTATCTCAATCTTCAACTCATACCGGCTGACTAGTCTTTCAGCCAACGAAAAGCACTCAAAACGTATGAGACAGGGAACCTGCGTGCTGCGCATCTGTCTGCTTAGTCTCCCGTCTACTCTCTCGGCGAAGCCGCCATGAATCAAGTGTGAATATGTTGCCATGGCAACTAGTGCGCATGCGTGGATGCTCGTATCGACATCTTGGTAGGAGCCATTCAGGCATTTGTCATAGCAACCAAGTACACTGTGTATAACTCACTTCACGGTTGATTCTAATACTGCATATCGAGTAAATTAGCAAGTTGGATGGACAAACGTGTATGGAGAATCCCTTACTAATGTATTATGACAATGTATACCTAAAATTATCACGTAACCATATAAGTGCTCTACATGTGCCAGCCCAAATGCTGGCTAACTAACAGATTTCAAAAAGGGGCGGGCGAAGGGGCATCACGTCACTAAAAGTGTACGCAGTGTCCCTTACAACCGTCCACATGTCAAAACAGCCATGGGGAGCGGGTGGGTCAGTACCCTCCAACAAGCTCCTCAATAGCTGATGTAAATCTTGTAACTAAATGATTCTTAAATACTTCCATTGGATATTCCATAATCATATGCAACACTTTCAATCAACCACTCGCAGGTGCCCTAAGTATTGAGCATATCACTGATATTTTTGCGCCCCATTAATTGCATTCTGGCAATCTGAAATGTATATTCTAGCAACCTGGACCTGTAATAACAATCTCTAATGCTCATGCTCGCAACCCATTCAAGTAGATAATTGCGAATTTACAGTAAAACAGTGTATAAGAAAATGAACACAATATCTACATAATACTGCTTGATCAGTCTCCAAGATAGGTCGAGTAGGTATTCCACACCATAAGCGGCCAAAACTACCATGTAGGGATTGGCTAACCCACTGTGAGGAATGTTATTCCACATTCCAGAGAAACATGGAAACAAAGTACCTATCAATGTCTTACTTCACCACCAGTGTGTATCAAAGTGTCTAGTTCAATAGTGGCAGTAACAATATCCTTGTATCCTTGTATTCACAGGTGTTGATATCACACAAAACATCATCAATACATTGTAACACATGACCCGAACATATGCACCATCTGTATGAAATCACTTGTGCCTTAAGGAAAGCTGGCTTATGTGCAAACCCAAGAAAAGTGTCACCTTGTTAAGTCTGCAGTGAGGTAGTTAGGCTACTTTGTAGGGAATGGATTGATTCAACCCCAAATGGAAAAGATCAAGGCTGTACAATCAACTCCCATTCCTAAAACCAAATGGGACCTTCCTAGGGTTGACTGGATATCACAGATGATTCATTCCCCATTATTCTCCCCTAGCCGCCCCTCTCACGGTTAAGTTAAAGGATGCACAACCTCAAAAACATATCAGGGAAGAGACAGACCAGTGTAGCTTCGATGGGATAAAAAAATATTGTGGCAGAACTCCCGTACTTAAAATGCCCGATTTCAACAGGGAATTTATTATCCAAACTGACGCTTCTAAAGTCGGACTGGGGCAGTTCTTTCTCAGGAACACGATGGACTTGAACACTGTCCTGTACACCAGCAGGAATTGTGTTTCCTTGCGAACAGGCCAACAATAATAACGTATGGGGGTCAAGGAATATTCGTTTCTGATCATTCTGTTTATATTACCTTGTTTAAGGCAAGACACTCATTTTTTAGATCCTCATTCTGTTAAACCTTAGCTGAAAAATAGGTACTATGCAGTATTCCGCTAATAACCTATTGGAATCCTGCTTACACTGTGATAAACCTGAAGGTGTCTCACTTAGTAGTCCACAGGGATCTGTCATCCACGTGGCCAGAACACGGCCATCGCTATTGGATCCAGTTCCTGGGGTTGGACCAGTGAGGGACAATCACCTGGATGGCGGTCCTCGGGGAGTGAAAACGGGACACCAACAGGTGAGACGCGGAATCCCCCTTCTTATACCTTTTCCCCATCCTACCCCGTAGGATACTCAAACACTCTACCGCTCCCCCCTTTTCCGACACAAACACTTTCACACATCGCGAAAGACAACGTACAAACACCAAAGGCATTTACCTGACGTCCCAACGCCAGGGTCAAGCAAAGGCAGGCGATTGACCAGAATCTCACACACCTGATGACCCTTTCCCTTCCCCACAGGGATAAAAGGTGGTGCACGAGAGCACAATATGAGCAAGGCAGACCTCACAACGAGAGAAATAACTCAGCCCGGCAGTTCAAGAGGAGGAGAAAGACAGCGCGAACCAAGAGGGTCACGAGGAGAGAAGCGACCTTGCCCTTTCTGTGCCAGGCCAGTGAAACCTCCACAGAAGGAATCGTAAAACCGCAAACAATAGCCAGCATGTGTTGCAGCAGATGTCACCGGTACACAAGGTCCTCCTCCGCTGATAACCAAACAGAAGGGAGAAGCTTGTCTCTGTGGTACCGATAAGAAACCAAACTGTGTTTGAACTAAAGTAGCAATACGGCTAATCAAAGAAGGTACAAAGAACTATTTGTTAAATACGAGAGGGGAAAACCAGTACAGAGGAGTCAAACACCATGTGGGTGTTCACTTGAGAAACTCTGGATGATTACCCTAAGGTTGAAACTACCGTTACCAAAAGGCCTTGAGAACGGCCGGAGAAGAGGGTCAAAGTGGTCATACGGGGGTCTAGTAAAATCCGTTGTCCAGTAGAAAGTCTTTGACTGACAAATGAAGGTAAAGCTAAGGGAAGCGTATCCGCATCATAAGAACTGTGTGAATTACAAAAGTTGGCAAGCGTGAACCTGACAGAGGGATGCCGACGAAAAGGGGGCAAAGTCTGAAGTCCCAATGTACAGTGTATTGACAAGAGTGAACCCGGCAGAGGGATGTCCACAGTGAACAGCTTAAAAAGACATTAAGATTTGTGAATGGCACAGAGAAGATTGTGTGTGACCCGGCAGTGGGAGGCTGCCATTCGAGAGGGATCCGAGTCCCAGAAGAGGGGGACCCAGGGGTGAAGAAACATCACTCCAAAAAACGAGTAGAAAATAGCTTTTTGTTATTCTGAATATATCAAACACTCAGAAGCAAGAGAGTGAAGCACTGAAGGACCTTATATCGTAAAAAACTTTCTAGGGATCTAAGCCCAGGGGAGGGGGACCCAGGGGTGAAAGACATCACCCAACATGCAAGCAGAAAGGAACTTTTGTTTATTATTTTTGACACATCACGTCCTCGGAAGCGACAGACAGTTTGTAGAAAAGACACTTAATCATTGAAGGCTCCGATAGTTGAGAGCGGAACTGCTAGCGCGTGCTGGGAAAGCATGAGCGTGTGCTGTGCTCCGGAGTTCTACCTTGGCCCATGCTCAAAATGTAGGGAAGGGAGACCCTGACTAACGCATCCGGACTTATTATTTGTGAACACTTCTTTCCTGTGAACCCTATCCCACACTTTTTGTTTGTATTTAGTGTAAGGATTGACAATAGGTTTTTTCTTAGTATAGGCCTTTTATTTGACAAGACACCACTAGGACTGCCTTCTTTGTCATTTAATGGTTGTAACTTTCTCCCATCTTAGATTTAGGTTTAGATTAGGCATTTTTCCAACCTGCATACAGATTAATAAACACCCTTGAACTGTGGTCACTTGTGTCTTTCTTTACTGGTGCCACCATGAGTTCCTTAGAACACTCACCGTCAACGTAACATTCCCCCCATCCCAACATGCTCGGACTAGCGAGCAATGTCTGAACCAAAAAACACAAAATGCTAGCGTGGACCAGTTATTTGGCCCATTTGGGCCAGTTTCAGAAGTTACTTCAGAGGTTTTGACCAGTATTACTGAATAACTATTCTTTAAAATACACAATTTGCTTTACATTTGGCCAAAATCCTCCCCCTTGGGTACTATTCAAACAGTCTGTCACAAAAGAAATGAATTACGATTTGCATCTCTGGGCCACTTTTTCACCGGTGCCTGAGACAATTTTATGGCCCAGTCCGACCCCGCCTTCCCGACACCAGATGCATGAGTCTGGCGGCATGTACTAGTGGGTGGGTAGTGTTTCTTTCTGAAGGGGCAGGCATGGCTGTCGGTCTCCCAGAGATAGCACATTATTATTCCATTAGTGCGTGGACATGAAAGAGTACACTCCATGTTTGAAATGTCACATCGAGGATAACCAAAGTATTGCATAATTATATACCAATGAAAACTAAATGAGCCCCCTCCGAAAAATAAATAATGTGCGGTGTTAAAACTTGAAAAAGAAATAACTTGATATTGGGTACTCCATGGAGAAATTGACGTACAATTTGATAACGTGGGCTGAAGGGAGAGACAGCGTGGAAAGGGTTAGGGGGATTAGAGGCTGGCAAGCTCTTTACTAAAACTAAAACCTCACATAACAGATCATTTTACAGCGCAGTCCCGAAACTTCTACAGGCTTTATTTGTCCTCCAGTGGTTGACCACAGAGACATTAACTACACTTGGGTTAGTAGAGTCGGCGGCTTACCACAAAGCACTTTTTAATCTGCTTCTAACAATACCTGCCTACAGGAACTAACGACATGAAAACACAAATCACATCAAAATGACTCACTACGTTTATTTAGGACCCGTCTGTTAATTCTTACAATGACCAACGTGCCATTTACTCCAAACAGCAGCTGATTTAGCAACAACTTTCCAGCCACACACACTCTTGCAACTTCTGTTTCTCTTGCCAACTAGAAGTTGCATAAACATTTTTATTGTAACTTTGAAACAATGTTTGTTTTCAAATCTTTCAATTTGATTGATCTACTCTTTGTTTTGGCAGCCAAAGTCGATTTTGTATGTCAAGAGTTAGAATTTCATATTACTCAAACTAACAGGGAATGACGGATGAACCTACCGTAAGAACGGGTGTGTTACCATAAGTAATGCATGTCAGAGCTGATGCGCTTGGCACCTATATTAGTACAAGACATTAATTAGACTCTCTCTGGAAGAAATCTAGAAAAAAACTAGCATGTATCCGGGCACAGGGAATGTTTTCTTTTAACTGTACAGCATATGGGTGTTCTCCACAAACATACTTTTTTACAAACCTCGAGAAAGCCACCCAAATAATATAGACGAGCCCCATACAAGGAGACACAAGCATTGTAAAAGCCAACAGTTTTGGCATTTGTGTAGGCATGGGATAGGCATTTGTCAAGCACTGCCATAATGGGACCCCCTGGTCAGAGGATGGTAAAGGGTGCCAAGTGATGCAAGAACCTGGGCATATGATAGCAGTGCCTGCAAAATGCCCGCCTAATACATATACACAAGCCAAAACCGTTGGATTTGCCAATGCTAGTTTTTAACTGGACTACAGTGCATGGACACATACTGCTTATAAATCAAGTGGCTGAAGGCACACTTGGTTAAGGCATGTTTATTGCACAAGTGACACATTCACAACTGCAATTAAGCTATTAAATTTGAGACAATTGCTTTGAAATAGAACTGGCAAACACTTACAGCACAAAGTTTGTTGATACTGCTTGAAAAAGCTAGCTCAAAGAGACCGTAGTAGGATGTGTTTTGGGCACGGAGGGTCTGGTAGAGGGTGGCTATGGCCATAGGGATTATCAGACATGGGCAATGAATGGATGGATAAATAACCAAACACCCACAAGCTGTGTCCCTGTCTCGATCCCATCTCCCTTCAAGTTGTAATCCCATGAAATATTTTTGGGATATAGGTGGCGCTGGAGTGCGACCAATAGCCAGAACTAAAAGGGTCTTAGTTGAATGATGAACTTGATTCATTGATTGGTGCACTATTGAAGCACACTCTTCCCAAGGGCTTCTAAGCACTGTGCTTTACTCTGAAGTCTTAAATGCGTACATGAAAGCCACCGTTCGACTATAATGCACATATTGTTCTAGAAGCAAAAAAAGCTTCTTCTGAAAACATGTCAATAACATTATCTATATTTTATGTTTCAGAAATTGTGAACAAAGCAATCCAATGTACTTGCCGGTTGAAAAGACACATTACTCATGAATACACATCTGTATGTCAAATCCACCACTGCCATCCCACCTCCCCCGCCAATTGCAGCTCTTTATCCTGGGATGACTTCTCAGAATCACAGCTAAATTTAGGGGTATGCAAAATCTCATTGGGGAATGGTCACCCACATGTTGGCTTTTGAGATTCCAAGTACTTCACCAAATATTGAACTAATGTATAGCTAGAGTAAAACAAAGTAATCAGGCAAAGAAATGATAGTCAACCACATTGAACTAAATGTTTTGCTCTTCCCTGATAGAGATGACCTTTTCCAAAATAACTGCTATTGATTCCTTTCAAAGCCTACCAACTACATCACAGTGACAATCCCCAAACATGGTACTATCCAGCTGTTGTACTGGTTATTATACTCACACACACTCTATATATGATTTTAGTGGAGGCTAGAGGGCCTGAGCACTTGGGTAGACAAGTATACATCACATTTTGCAAACTATCAAGAAATTCCACGAAACCAAAATGTCAATATCCCTAATAATAGATTGCTATAGATCAATAGATTCTTGTAAATGGCACAAGTCCATACTAAGAATTAGAAGGGAAAGGCTATTCAGTTCAATTGTAAAGGGGGGGGGGGCACTACCTCATAGCCACCACATCCCCTTGTGACATAGATAATGCAATGGAGCAATCGAGCTAAAGAGAAGAATCTAGTGGGTGAGAGTACATTTAGGGAACCTCTTGTCCAATCCAAAAATGGCGGTGTCAATAATGCTGCATTGATGGAGTTTGCTGGGTATTTAAACTCAAGCATATAGGAAGAGAGTTGAGTTTTCTGTTAAAGCAGCAAAGGAGAGCATGCCTGACATGGAAAAGTGGGTTGTGGTTCCAGCTGGAAGTAACTGATGGAAATTCACCTTAAAAAGGTATTTTCCAGAAAGACATATAAGCAGCAGACTTTCCCAAGGCAAAACCAGACTGCCCAAGAGGGGTTTTGGTGAATATATGGACAGATTGAAAGGAAGCACTTGCCTGGCAGCATTACCTGGGGCTGATTGATGTCCTTACCTGACCTCTACCTCTACCTTTGAAAGACAAACCAGAAGTGAGTATAAAAATCTCGCAGCATTTAACAAATGTCCCAAGAATTAAGTAAATCACAGTTAGTAATTCAAAGTATTCGGTGGAGAACCCTGCTTATAAGCTGTCAATAAAAGGGGGGGGATATTGTTCAGAGCATATGCGCTTTGTGTTTGATCATTAAAATTGAAACCCTAGGTAGTTTCACTTTCATATGGCTTTTCTCCAGCAATTAGGGATCCCTGGAGGTCTAAAACATCCGACAAACTACAATAACGCAAATTGACCCTGGATGACTTTTTCATCATGATGTATTCACATAATGGTTCAATGCATTTTCATCGGAAATGTACCATTATGTCGCCCTCATTTGTGCGCCCCCACAGTCACTGACTTTGGGGGTGCACAAAATACTGACTCCCATTACTGCCCCCAAGCAGAGCAGGGGTTGTGGGGTGTCCCCCGCTCTCCTTGGGGGCAGTAATAGAGTCGGCGGTTGCGTGGGTGTCTCCCGCTTACCATTGTGGTAAGCTGGGGACAAGAACAAGAAAGTAAAAAACAAAGAAAAAGCACCCTGCAGAGTCAGCTCCGACCCACACAAGTGGGAGGAACAGACGTTGCAATGATAGCGGGGAGTCGGCAGAGCACAATGAAGTGGGCCCCCTTGAAGTTAAGTGGGGTTGGGGGGGTCGGGTAACAGTATGCGGGGTGGGTAAAGTGATCTATTTGATCACTGAGCCACATAGTAATTGGCATCAACAGTTTTATCGGCACAGTTACGGGTGCCAATGTGATCACAGATTCTTTTAATCGTATCTCTTTACTCAGTATGGGCACTGTCTGTTACTCGTGTTGCATTCAACCCATCCCATTGGGAATTCATGTCATAATTAAATGTGCATTTTGTTCCTGTAATAACATATTGATCAAAAGTCACTTTATCCTCCTCTTGTTCGTTTCTGGAAGATGAAGTGCTGGAAGGGAACTTCTACAAAGATGTCATTGCCATAGCACATCTTCAGTCAGAGCCATTACTTAACTTCATGTCTTGAAAATACGTTTTTGTTGAATCAGATGAAGTCTTTTGGAAACACTAAAGTGCAAATTCAGCAATCAAAGTAGCATTGCAGGGCATAGCAAACTCCTAACTTAAGAATGTTGAGAGAATAGGGGTTAAGTCGGAAATTGGAAAACTAGATCAATGACCTACGCTGAAATCAAGCAAACTAAGGATTTTAAACAACTCACTAATGATCATATGCCTAAAGTGGAACATTCAATGGAAGCACTTGCCAGATACAGGTGTTTTGAGTCCTTTGTATATCCTTTGCATACCATTGGCCTGTCAAAGTGGAGACAAAGTTGGGTGCAAGGAAACGTGGTCTTTGAAATGAAAGAGCATGCAGAGTGGCCCAATCCTGGCAAGAGCAAGAATGAAACAGAAATGTCAAATTCAATTCCAGATCCTTAAAGCCATCACCTACAAGGTGTGGATAGTATACTACAAGCGTCGTCACATATGCCTCCTCATGCTTAACAGCAGTGAAACAGGGTGTTATGACAATGTGTCTACTGAATACCCTGTACTGGGCTTATCAGTGAAACCCTGGTGTTTAGCATTATTTTTTTGTATACTTGCGTCTCGTTTAGCATTATTTTTTTGTATACTTGCGTCTCGTTTATGCCGATCTATCCAGCGCTTGCTGTGCATACAAAACCATACATCAGTGGTGTGAAACCTACCACCCTCCTGATGGGTTGACCCACAATTCCCATGACCCTTCATTATTGTCTGTACTTGCTGGGGCTGATGGAAGTTGTAGGACGGTTGCCCATCACTGCGATGGATACTGATGTATGAGACTGCACCGCAAAACTTCCCCTTCCAACCATCTACATACACAAGATAAATATGTTTGCTGAAACTCCCCATGAAGCAATACGTCCTGGGGGATTACAAGGATATAGTGCTTACTTATGGCCATTGTTTATCTCCAGGCACTCAGACATGGGATGCCACAAAATAAGCTGTGTGCAGTGCCAAGTGATTGTGTTGAAAAATATATAATTAAATTGTAGGATAGCAGTTGCCTAACCAGCATTGAAAAGGGTGTTCTGCCCATATAGTCTCCATATCATTGCTGGTCCTGCGGGTCTGCAATCCTCTTCATGACAGGAGAGCATGGTTCAACTACAAACATACTGAGGAATTTTGAAGTCGGCAAACCACAGAGTGCCTTCTCTGTCAGAATCACCCTGAATATCAAGGTTTCTAAGTGCAGATCCGGGATTCGAACCTCTGTTGCTCTGCTTGGACTTGCTTGCAAGACCAGCATTGCCCCTGTGCTATCCTCCATTCTGTTGTTGAGAGAGGGACACGCATTCTAGTCATTGAATCAGAACCTGCAGACCCCTAGATTTAAGGTATAAAGAAAAACATGTATCTCCTCGTGTGTCATATGTGCTGGGCAGTGCACTTTTGCATTTCTTAATGAATCACTTTGTTTATATGATGCAAGTCTGGGGGTCGGACTTGGATTCCCCACACGTTTTACTCCTATCCGAGAGTTGAACACAGTACACAAGTTGCTATACTTAGGGAGTGTCAACAACCACTACTAAATTCCATTCACTGTAGGTTTAAAAAATATGGAAAGACAGAAACATGCTTTAAAGTAATAATAAAGTAGAATCAAAATAAAGCATCAAACACTAGGACAGCTCAAAAAAATGAACTGCAGTAGCAGTAAAGAGAGACCCATGAACTCCGGGCACCAGAGGAATCTGCATGCTGTGACCCCTCGGAGGCGCAGAGCCTAGTCAAACGCTCTGCCACCCAAACCCTGGCAAGCTATGGGGAGTCCTACATATATGCCGCCTAAGGTAGGCAACTCTAGGCACAGAGCTGGAGTCCCAGCATGCCGTACGCCCGAGGGGCAAAACTGACATGGATCGCACACTGGACTCCAAAATAAAACATTAAGCGGATACAGTAATGAAGCATTCAGTTAAAGGCACATTGTTAGGGATATTTTTTTAAGCCCTGTCGTCAGAGTCTTTAGGTGTGTTTAACACCTTATTGCTGCTGGCTTACCAGGCTTGCTAAGTGGTAATGTAGCAGAGACGCACAGGCCTAACCCTCAGGAGGTGGATCCCGAGAACTGCATACACGTTTCACAAACATCCCAATGAGAACATGTGCGACATTTTTTTTATAAAAATATAATCTTTATGTAAAACAAAGCAAGAGATACTTACTACACTTACAGGTAAGTAACCTTTCTAAAATAAAAGGTGCCACAAGGTAATAAGTAAAACCGTTTCAAGAAGAGTTCTCAAATTCAATGTCAGCTAAATAACACACTTTTCCTATCTAGGCTGGAAAGTTTCTAAAGAGATCAAAGGAGAGAAATTGTGCAGATTTTTTGGGGAAAAGGTTACCTTATACAAGTGTGTCCCAAGGACCAGTTTCTGGAGTTTGCGTTGTAGGTCAAGCTATAGAATACCCTTGGTGATGAGGAGGGGGCTGTAGAAACAAATTAAGTAGACTCACCAGCGCATCCAGCGGCCAAAGATGGCCACCTTCCCTCACATACACAAAGCAAGACAAGGCCCTTCCTCAATCAGTCTCCCCCTGCACTCTTTTACTAGAACTTGCCTATGGGCACCCTTCCCCTGACTAGTCTATTTAGTCTCCCCACACTATTTGCCCCCCCCTGTTTTCCCCAGGCACCTGCCCAGCCCCTGGGGCCCCTTCAGCCCTGCACTTCTCCCCCACCCCCTATCCCTTCCCTCACCCGGATCAGCACCCTCCCCCGGCACTTCTAGGCACTGCACTTGCACGATCCGAATGTCACAAGACCTAGTAGGACTGTTATTGCTATTTTCTGCTCTGTCCCCCAACCGCACCCTTTGTCTTGTGGCACCTGGAAACACATTTAGTTCAATAAATACAAATAAATAAGGCATAATCATGTGACTCCTCAGGTCTTAGAGACAAACAAAGACAACAGAAATGGAGGAGGGGGTCAAAAAGGACCCAGCCATCAAAAATGGATTCCACACTGTAGAACCTTTCTAGCCAAATAAAAATGCCACCGCCAGCCTAGCCTCATGATTACCAGAGAAGGCAGAGTTTACAAAAACAGAGCTACTCCCTCAATCTGGCTTTTAACAAAGTACATACTCCAGCAAAGCCAGCAAAATGTACAGGGGCAACAACATTATTTTACAAGTGGGCTTGCCACCCAAGACACATGAGCAGAGACAAGAGAGCCACTTCCCCACAAACCTCCCGTCCCATGCAGACCATTGGTTGAGCAAGCAACCATGACCACCCTGACTGACTCAAACATGGTGAGAACCCAAAAAAAAGGAGGAGGAGCAAGGAGGGTAGAGAAAGAGGTTGGATGAGAAGGGAGAGGTTAGAGGCCAATAGTGCAGTCAGAGTAGAAGAGAAGAGTAAGAGGAGGAGAGAACAGCAAAGAGAGGGAGAAGGAATATTTGGAGGAGGAGGAGCAAAAGTAAAAGCAGGAAGAGGAGGGCAATAGCATTCGTATAAAGATAACAGGAATAACTTGGGGGTAGAGAGGGGGACCATGAGTCGGTCAGCTCCAGGAGACCCCAGTGATGCAGGACCCTGAAAAAGAATCCACGCCATGGCATACAGCCTCCTGAGGATAAAAGCTGGTAGGGGCAAGACGGAGTGAAATGGACCTTGATGTAGCTTGTCAGGATGGCCCTATTTCCGTAAGGTTGGTGAGCATGTCTTTAGCGGTAGAGTAACAAAGGTCTTTGCAGACCAGGCCTGCGCACAGCACCACCTAATCAAATGTGGAGTTCCACAAGGATGCTGCATTTCACCCACCCTGTACAACCTCTTCACAAGGTCACTATTCAACAATCTAGACACCATGGGCATCACATACACCAATTACGATGACGACACACAGGTCCTTATTCCTCTCATGGGAGACTACGATGTGGATCAGACAACCCTCAACAACATGTATGCCACCATTCAGTCTTGGATGGTGGAAAACTGGCTCTCTCTGAACAGCGAAAAGACCGAACTCCTAATCATTGGCTCTCCAAACATAATCAGAAAGATGGGTCCACAATATGACTCCTTTCTCATCGACAACACTTGCATCACTATATCTCAGTCAGTCAAAACACTTGGGGTCTATCTGGATTCTAATCTCACCCTGACCAGACAGGTAAACGCAATATCGTCAGCAGCTGCCTACCATTCAAAACTTATCACAGCCGCCAGACCCTTCCTAACGCAACAAAACTCCATCGCCAGAGCAATCATTGGATATCGCCTAGACTACTGCAACGCGCTTCTACTATGCACGTCAGCAAAGAACATCATGAAACTCCAAACAGTGCAAAACAATGCCCTGAGAGCAGCAATAGGCATTTCCAGAAGAGAGCATATCTCGGCCACGAGGAAATCGGTCCATTGGCTTCCCGTGAAGGAACGCATACTCTTTAAAACTCTTGCACTTACTCACAAATGTCTCCATACCACACCACGATACCTTGGTCAGAGATTCTCAGCACCCCCCTAGAACAGACTCACCAGAGCCAGCTACACCTACCGGCTCACCATTCCCAAAAGCCTCAAAGCTCGGGCAGGCAGCTCAAGCTTCCCGGTGTTAGGAGCCACCAACTGGAACCTGCGCCCTCCCACAATCAGAAATATTGAATCCCACACTGCCTTTAGAAAAGCAATCAAAACAAGACTATTTGTATAACTCTTACCCTTGATCTCACGCTGAGCACCGATACTTGTAAACCATGCATCTCCATGTACCTGTCGTAACTAAGACACTTTCTTGAAACAGCGCCACGATGCCTCTGGGCTGCTAGGCGCTTTACAAATACAAACATAAATAAATAAAAAATATCCCCCTATTAAGCAATACTAGAAAGGCACAGTGCAGTTCAGACAAGGGTGGCAGACCCTAGAGCTTGTACCCAGGAGGAAAGGGAGAGAATTGTACCCCGACTTCCCGGTTGGGAGGGGGCCCTACTAGAGCTGTTGTAGGCTGGATGGCAAAGCCTAAAGGAGACCTCTAGGCCAGAATGTGACCTTCAGGATATGAGGGGTCCAATGGCCACCTCAGGCAATCTACGAACTTCAGAGGTGCTAGAGCCAAGGACTGGCAACATGCAACAACCAGGATCCCAGAGCACCAGACCCCGTGAGGACAAAGAAGAGCACCATGATCCTACGACTCCCAAGGACCGAGTAGGATTTGTGTACACTGTCCTGGGGTGATTATTAGGGAGCACTACTGCCTAGAGTAGGGCCTGGATTTTTTTTGCTTATTACACTAGGTCCTTCTAGAATAGAGAATATTAGGTTTTTGTTTCACCTAGCCTAACTTATATTTGATTGGAGAGAGAACACTTCCATTGTTGTGTTGGAAAACCTGTAGGTCCCACGGGAGTTCGCCTAAGCCATATTTGAGATCTATAATATGAGATGTATATATTGTGTGGGTGTCCAGGCTGATGAGCTGTGGGTAGAGGGACCGTGGCAGGGAGACAGTGGGGGTGGAGTGAGCCTTTAGACTTTTTTAGTTGCTACCTGGTTGCCCAGAGGTTTATATCTGTTTTGTTATTCATGGAGATACAAAACCTCCGTGTGTTTGTAAATAAATACTGTGTAAGAACTTCAAACTCTGTTCTCTGGATGTTCTGTGCTTCTCTCTTTGTAACATGGCAAAAATTGTAATTAATAAAAAAAACAGGAAATAAGTAACCCTGAGACTCCATCATACAAAATATTTTTCCTTATTTTAAACCCATGAAAAACAATCAATGCTACTAAATACATATCCTAAATCCCTATTTGTTTGAGCAGGCTATTATTCCAAACTGAAATAACACTTTTTGAATTTAAAAAGTAAACACAAATAAAATAGGAATAATAATAAATCCCCCTATTTTTTTTAAATTCACACATGCTTGCTGCACAAAATCATGAAATTTATATTTTTAGACAAAATAAATCAACATATGTATAAAAAATAAAACACTCAGGGCACAATTCAAAGGTGCATGTAAAAACACGGAAGTGTTCATCCATGAAGGATGGACACTTTCCTCAGAAGCACCCTATTCTGCTAATGTGGCGGTCTGGGATCAAAGTCATGACTTTAGCATGAGCCTGATTTACTACTCGACAAAAGCCTTAGCAACCATGTGAAATGCTGGGCTGGCACTGCGAGGGGATTCTGCTTTCAAAAGCACAGCTTTAGCACAGCAATAAGTGGAGTTAAAACACGACACCAGTGAGGTGCCGTTAAAGGCCGCTTCACACTGTTTCCTTTGTTAAAATGGCATTTCCGAGACTGCAGCAGCACTTTTCTAGTTTAATGAAAGCTTAAGGAAACTTTTTTAAACTAGAAAAGTGTCAGTCTTTTAGAAAATGCTTGCAGTGCCACTGGGACACATGTTTCTATGTAGACGGTATATTTATGCAGCTTTTGCTGCTGGGAAGCACATTTCCCCTCGAGTATTTCCACCCACCTCAGGATGGTGGTGCTGGAAACTAGAGGGGCGAATGTCAGCTTTCAACACTCTCATTTGCACGAGCTCTGAATCAGGCCCTCCGTGTATCAAACAGAAAATTCAATCTCAACAAGGACAGAGACTAGAAAACAAGAGACCTTAAGAGACCTATAGTATCTTTATTATAGTAGCACAACAGATGGTGGCGCCCAAACAGGTCTGGGTTTGCATACAAATGTTGTGCAAAAGATCTACATTTAGATTATGATTTTGTACAATAAACCGCTTCTGATTTCTGATTTCTTAAAAATGTTTATCTTGCACACGTATTTCTGAGAGAAAGAATATTTGAAAAACATATGAATGGCTCATTATAAGACTTGAAACTAAGGGATAGAATTGCCAATAATAAAATAGATTAATTTAGATTAATTTACTACTCGTCTCCATTAAAATTAGTTAAAAAGCATTAGTGGGTCTACAACAACAAAGGTGATAATATTCTGCAAAATAATGAAGATTGATGTGGCCCAGTGTCTCGTCCTATTAAAACAACTTTACCGTCCCAAAATCTCTCTTCCAGCAGAGTTCTTGGACATTTTTTTTGATTCTGTCTAGAGCCGGGTTTGTAGGCCAAATGTATTTGGTTGATCATCACGAGAGCATAGGTGAGGTGCAAAGGATGCCTGGTAATGGGTAGACTATGTGTCCTACTATAGTAAAGGGAGAACAGGAGAATAAGAGGTGTTCTAACAAAGCATAGAATTGGTGCTGAGAAGGGAAAGTTATTAAGAGCAGTAAGAAAAGGGACCCTAGAAAAGTAGTGTATTTGCAGGGGAGACAGATGAGGTATTTCATTTTAAGGGCCATTTTTACTATATTTTTCAGTTACGCGTATGATATTTTGGTGGAAGATTTATAGTATTTTCCGGGGGTCAACTTGACAACACCCGAGGACTATATAGACGGCTCTTTCAGCACAAATATACAGTAACCACATATTGGTATTAATGAGAAATGCAATTTGGAGTAACAGGAAATTAATTTAGGTGCTCAAGTGCTCCAGGTGGCATAACAAAATGCAAAGGAGAGGAAAGATGTGCACCCTGGAGAGGTAATCAGAAGTGATCACCACTACCGGGGTACGCGGCTTTCTATTGAAGTGAAAATTAAGAAAGAACAGTCCTAATGTTTGATAATATCCTGTAACTGATTTTATTCATGTTCTCTTCCACAGCTTGAAAATTATATCCAAGATAACATGAAGAAAGAAATGGTTGAGATGCAGAATTACGCAGTGCAGAACCAGACCGCCGTGATGATTGAAATTGGCACCAACCTCCTGAATCAGACGGCTGAGCAAACTCGCAAATTGACAGATGTGGAAGCACAGGTGAGCAAAATAATAGTTTTGGTTCATTGGGCTATTCATCACGATTAATGCCACAATAAGCCCAGCTGGATTTAATAATTAACAAGAACACGTTATCTCATGAAACAGAGCCCATCATTAATTAGATTATTGATGGAGGTGGCTGCAGGTAACATTGTAATACGTGGAAAACAGAGAGAGCAAAACGTGCAGGTTTCAGAAAGATTGCATTTCTTCTTTGGATTTAAAAGGGGCTGGGGTTGCAATGACACCTTGAATGAGTTCTGGAAGCACTCAGTGAATAGTTTTATTTTTCCATTATTTGCTTTTCAAACCAATAGAAAAGGAGAATCCCACCAGCCACCCACTTGATTTCCCTCTCCCTCATTCAGGGACTTGCAGATTGGCAGGTGGTGATATAACCAGTGAAATTACTGAGCCAGTCCGATAGCATCTAGTCACTTTGACATCTGTGCAGAGGCTGCTGATGCAGGTTCGAATCCGGGCAGGGCCAAACTCAGCCTTTCATCCTTCCGAGGGCGATAAATGAGCACCGCACACCCTGGGTAATAATAAGCAGCGCTCAGATACCTGAGGGTTCGAAGCGGAATATAAATGCTAAATTATTATTACTCACATGGCGGCTGCGAACAATATTCCGTGCTCCCATTTGCCGCACTTCATCTGCAACTCAGTCGCTTTCCTTAATATCCTTGCAATTAACAAGACAGCTCTCCTCGTGCACCTGCCTATTTATTTTGCTTGCCATTAATTAAACATATCATGGGCAAATGGAACAAATTAAAACAACACCCTTAGATTTGAAAGTCATTTCTACACATCTCAGAAAGAAAAATCTAGGGGGGAAATAACCCCCACAGTTTCTAAAGCAAACAGTTTGAATATGCGGCCATAGTGAATTTAAAAACATGTCTGGACAACTATTCAGTTAAAGTACATGTCGCAACACAGTTTGGTTCAGATAAAGTCACGTCATTGGACGGAGACGTTTGTCTTATGCTGCACACCCCACGTCCGATTCACCACTCGAGCACTGCTTCCGGGAAACGCTTGATAACACGTGGAGCTAAAGAATGACTGGGCCAAGGACACAGTGCATTCTTGGCACACATCCTGAATTACACTTAGGTGTGAAATCACATCCTGAATGACCATTTAACATGTAGGATGTGAGTAATCAATTCTTCCTGTCAACAGCAGCCAGCATCTGACCTCAAGCCAGGCTCAGGCACAGCTTGAACATAATACGAACCAGGGTGCAGTGTTGCTCAGAGCACACATTCCAGATAACATTATTATATCGTCCTCAAAATGGGATATAATGAATTCCTAAATTGAGGAAGTCAACTATATTTGTACTGGAAGCCGCACTCGTTGGATCGGTCATTTGACCACTCTGCCTACTTACTACCTGGGATTCCATCAACAGACTGCTACACTGTTTTATTGGAGCGTTTTGCATAAATGACAGCACAAAAAGTTATTTTGATGAGTTCCCAGTCAGTAAACGGAGCACAAAGGAACCTGCTAAAACCAAAAAGGCTTCAATCGTTCCAAATGCACTCCATTCTACCATGCCCCTGGTTAAACGCAACTCCAGAGTCTAAACTTTGGGCTGCACGGGGGGGGGGGGGGGGATTCTGCGGTTATCAATGCATCCACCACAGGAAATTACTCGTACAGCTAGAAATGGAAAGGCAACCCACTTGAAATAAGCTTGAGATTACCCCGGAGATAGCGGTATACCAAGCTTTGGCGTCTGATTGGTATTCGGACAGAATCTGGAGAGACAAAAAGCTGCTCTGGCTCCTCAAGGTCGCACCACAGAACAGAAGCTGAAATGGAGTGCAAAATGCAGATAAAAGGTGAGCACACATTCACTGACCGCGTGTTCCTACGACAAAGAGCAAGAGGTTTAAGAATGAGTGAGAGGGTGGGGGGACAGGTCTGAAACTAAAAGATACCATCACAGTGGGTAGGAGGGCCGCACAGCCGCTGTAGAGTCATATCTCACCTGCATGCCAAGAGAAAGGGTAAGTGGGAAACTATGTCCAACAAGCCTCTCAAAAGAACTTCATGGGTAATGTGTACTAAGTGGATGAGTCAGAACACAGTGCTGTAATGAGTCTAGGCAAACATTTGGTTTCTGTGCCAGCTGTATGATAGGATTAGGGATTTTATTTCTATTGCGCCCATACATAAGTGTTTCAGAGCGCGACAAGGGAGGGGAAACAAGGGAGGACAAAACAACCATCTTACTAGGCCCAGTGACATTGAAAACGTGCAAGTGAAGGGGAGAGACAAGGAGGAAAGTGTGAGGGGCAGAGGAGGAGTGGAAAGTGCTGAACACGTGATACAACAAGAGGTCGTGCGGCCAGCAAGGGGTAAGTGCGAAAATAAGGTGTAGACCGTGGGTTTCTGATAAGTGCTGGAAGAGGACTGTAGGGTAGCAGATACAGACCCAAGTGCAAGGGTTGCAAGGAGGCAGTGCAGGTGTGTGGCTGGGAGGGCAGGGATCTGGGCCCAAAATCAGAGGGTAACCAGTTGCCTGGTGCCAAAGCAGACATATTAGCAGGGGAGAGGAAGAGCGGAGGCAGAAGCAAAGAGGAAGGTCTTGAGGTGCTTCCGTAACCGAAGATGGTTCTCCTCAAGTTTCAGAGAGGCAGGGAGGCTGTTCCAGAGGGAGGCCCCAGCTGAGGAAAGGGATCTACTCCCAACTCGTGGCTTGGAGAAGCGACTGACCCGGAGGGAGTTGGAGGTGAATTAGCGAAGAGCTCGAGTAGGAAGGTATTTACGGAGTGAGAGTTGAAGGTATAGTGGACCCAGGCCCCAGAAAGCCTTGTGGAGAATGCAAAGGGTCTTGAATTTAATCATTTCAACTACTGGGCGCCAATGAAGAGATTTCAGGGCTGCAGAGATACGATTCCAGAGCTTGAGGCCAAGGAGGAGTCTTGTAGTCCTGTTCTGGATAAGCTGCAGAGGGTGTAGAGTGGATGCAGGTAGATTTAGAAAGAGGCTGTTGCAATAGTCCAGCCTAGAGAGTTCCAGAGCTCTGGAGACAGTGAGCTTCTGGGGGAAGGAGAGAAAAGGAAGAATACCTCTGAGGAGCTGCAATTGGTAGACTTTTTTGAGAGGTCAGAAATGTGTGGAGAAAAGGAAAGCATGGAGTCGAAGATGACCCTGAGGTTCTTAGCCTCGCAAGTGGGAGCAGGGAGAGGGCCATGCCAGTACAGGTTAAAGGGGCTTTGTGCAATGTGGTGCACCTCAAATATTAACAAACAAGGCTGCTTTACCAGGTGCAGCTCAATGTGCACAGTTGCGATTGCAGGTATGAAGGGTCTGCATGGCAAAGCAGGCTTCCGTTCCTTTTGCAAATCTGCCTACATTGCGACCGCTGTTCCTTACATGGGCCACAGTCACAATACATAAACGTGGAAAGTGAAGCTCCCTTCAGCGGAATGCAGTGTAAGCATGTTTACTCAGAATGGTTACCACCACCCGGAAAAGTCAGTAACCATCCAAGATATTGCTGGCAGTACACAGTAGTTTACTCGATGCGGTTTGCCTCACAATTTAGTGAGCAAAGATTTACATCATGCTGGACTCTGCTGTATCCGAATGCAGACTGTTGGGTAACAATTGGTGTGGTAACACAGTGTGAGACGACACAACACTTATCTGCTTGGTATAAGGTAACCCACCTTTTGGTATAGGTCTGTACTGCTCAAGTTGGTAGTGTGACTGAGCGCAAAGCCTATCTCAAGAGGGGTCAATGTGAGCTGTAGCAATGAAATACACAAATACAAGTATCCAAGAACACAGTTATAAATATTAACTTATTTAACATCAATTTTCTAAATAAGCGTTCTTTAAAAAAGGCAAGATATGTAAATGTACTTTAAAAATACTTTTCAGGATCAGCATCATTTAGTGGATACTCTTTGGATATGCTTATTACACAATTACAAACCGAGGTGACTTCATTCACAAGGACAGTAAGGGCATTTATATATCACTAGTTATACTTTGCAGATTCTGAGGTTTGCAGAAAGGAACGGTTAACAAGGAAGGCAAAAGGTTAAACAGGTTCTCACAGCCTGTGAGTATACGTAAATCTTCCAATGAAGTCTAGACAAGCCTTTCCCAGTAACAAAACCCTAAAAAAAGTTACCACCAATGAGTGACAGAAATATCCAATTCAATGGACTAGAAGCGTCTGCAGGGAACCAGGACAGCCAAAGCCAATTGGAGCACAGTCTATGGAGCTGAGTCACTTCTTAAATAATAAAAGTCTTGAACAAAGTTAGAGAGTTTTTTAGAAATCACTCGTAGGGTCACAAGCTGTTACACTTGTGAAAAGCAGTTTTGTAATCAACCCCAACAAAAGTAGCCAATACAAGTCTCAACTGAGAAGGGCACAGCTAAGGAGACAATGAGGTAAGTACCCCAAGACTTAACAGTACCTCTGGTTTGGAGAAGAGTGGTCCAGCTGGATTCTGTCCTATTGCAGCGATGCAGATCCTGGGTTCCTGAGCCTCAGTCGTGAAGAGAAGGAGGATGCCTGGAGGACTCCTGTGGCAGCAATTTGGAGGTTGTCGGCAGCTACAGGCTCTGTTCGGATCAGCGACCACAAAAGTGATGGGTGGAAGGTTTTGGATGAATCTGTACCACTGGCATTGCTCTGGGCAACCTTCCACACCACCATTTTTTAGCCCGTCTGCGCCATTGCAAACGGGGTCCAGCCATATGCAAATCAGTCAGGTACTGCCACCAATGGTAGCAGCCCAGCCCGAACTGCTAGGCCAGGTCCCCTCTGTACGGAAATACAAGCAACCCCAGACATGTTTCGGCCTTGTTGGGCCTCCACAGTGAGGTGCAGCTTGGTTCCCTATGGCGCAGCGAGCAAGGGTCCCACGTCTGGGCATACCCTCTCTCACATAGTGAGACAAACTGTGACCACAAAAGTGATGGGTGGAAGGTTTTGAATGAATGTATACCACTGGCAATTCTCAGCAGCACTTCGCAGTTTCAGCGTGCAGTAAACAGCACTACTGCGGATACCGGTTGGGCTTCCTGCACTCTGGTGAAGGGACTTGAGCTCTGGTCGTCCTGCTTCTGGAGGGTCCTTAGGAGACTCCTGGAGCTTCTGGCCAGATTTAAGATGTTGCACTCGATTACGGATTTCTCGACCCCTGGCACTTGGTTCCAGTAGCAGTGAAGAAGTACAGCCAGTCGGCGAAGATGGTGCAGTGGAGTTCTTCTCGGGGTTAGTTGGTCCCACTAACCCAATGGAAGAAGTCGTCCCTTCCAGAGCTTCTCTTGTCGATTAGAAAAAGGAGTTTCCATACAGCAGCAGGGCTCCACCTGGAAATTCAAACGTCCAGGAGGATGCAGCAAGCTTTGTTCACGGTTTCTTCGTCGGGCGTTTCTCCCAGTGGTCGACTGACTCTAGTCCCAAAACCCTCGCCTTTTAAGCAGGTTTCTCCCATTCATGCACAGCCTAGGCAGGGAGGCTGTCCTTCCAGCTTGCAGGTGCTGTGTGTCACCATACAAAAAGTAGATGCCTATGGAGTTTGTCAGACTCCAACAACAGAGGAAACACAATCAAAATCAGGTCAAAACACAAGAGAGAGTGAGAAAAAGGGCTCACTGACTCCAGGGTTAAAACTAAAAAGTCCTAAAGTCCAGCAAAAGTGCTGGGGGTCTCCAAGGTTGAAGGGAATTAGCACAGAAATAACATGCAGTTCGAACATCAGCGTGCCAGATCACTGGAACAAAGAGACTTTAGAAGCGTGAAAGGAGAGGAGAGAGATTCTGTGCCCCCCCGGATCTATATGGGGTGATACGAATGACAGGACCTGAGTTTCCAGCAGATGTTCACTGGTTACAACGGCAAACTTCTCTATGTGAACATAAGTTTCTTCTGAGAACAAAACTTTACAGAACCAATTATTTTATAGAAGTGTGTATGATGGCCCTGATGAAGGGAGGTGTTCAATGGAATTAAATTGACCTAGCCGAAACTGGAGTTGGCCAAGCATTTAGCTTTTTTTCTGATTGATATTTTATTGGTTGGACGTTAGTTCCCTATTCGATGCATTGTGCATCAGGGGCAGTCATTTGTTAAGCATTTAGCTATTGATAAAGAAAGCAAATGCCAGCCAGGACATACCACTGCGTGTATTATTTGTTAATTTAATGGTTTATCAATTGTTTTTTTTTTATTTTTAGTAATTTGTTGGAGGTGAATGTGTGAAGATGTGATTGAAGAGGGTGAATCATGCAAGTTGCTGGTGTTAGAAAACAAAGTGACCATTTGAAGTGTTTATATTGAGGTATATGTGTTCATGGATATATTGGTGTGTAGTATATGATATGATAGGTTATTTATAACACGCTTAATACCCATAAGCAGGGGTGTTGCTAGGTCTGGAAAAGATCAGGGGCTATGCTAATTTTGGGACTGTCGGGAATGGGGGCTAGCTAGTCTTGTTGGTTGTAACCCCTGAGCTTCTATCCGGGGCTATAGCCCCCTCGGCCCCCGCTAGCAACGCCTCTGCCCAGAGGTTTCTAAGCACAGACCCGGGGATCGAATCTGTGTTGCTCCGTGTCATCTTGCTTCCAAGGCGAGCACGTTACCGCTGAGCTATCCTCCCGAGATCATTTTGTGCAGTTATTGTTATTTTTTGTACATTTATTACTGTATTGTCACAGAATGGAATACATTCTTTTTCTGATTAAATACTTTTTTTTTTTTGCAATGGTCATTGATATTGTTGGTTGCTGCCACAGCAGCTATCAGAACCATAGATGAATTCCCTTGCAAGGTGCAGGGAAGGGATGCATGCTTGGGTCCTGCGTCTGTCCTATTGCAGCACGGAAAAAATTCCAAGGTGAACATACAATCCGGAGTTGCTTACACTGGGACCCCAGGTGTTGCTTTTGCAAAACGAGCCCTTTTAAGTTACTCTGGTTCTATGAATGCAAAATAAGTTGATATATTTGGTCTCCTGTTTATGGGTGAGAGAGCCCCACTCTGTTGGTGCAATTGGGAGGAGAATTATGTACAGGCAGCCTGAAATGTTCAGATATAGGAAGACGTTGCACGACACAGGTACCAGATGAGAGTTGTCGGGGCAGTTCAGTGTGAGCAACATGCGACTGACACTACACAAGCCATTCAAACTCTCAGAGGAACATGCATGCATCTTTTCCTGCGAGTTAATCTGCCTGTGGGACGAACTAGTGAGAGTTGAGTGGCTTATGTGGAAGAGAGGCCAGAATCTAGGGGCAGGTGTACACGCTGCCTTAACTGCAGCAGCACAACGATTTGCTCAGTCCTTTGCCTGGCCACAATTAGCCGCTGCTTTTGTATGTTACTGAAGCAGATTTTGCATTTGGATCTCATTGCACGTAGCAGAAAACAACGACGCAGAGGGCTGAAAGGGACAGCAATTACAAGGAGGCCCGCTTTGAAGCAACTGATGCCTTGGAAGTAGAATGTTAAGGGGTCATGGAGATGCAGGCAGCAGTGTTGGTGGATTCATGCCCAGTCCTCAGATGCTAACCCATGAGCAGCGGCAGCAGTCCTCCATGCCACTGCAATAGCTGTCAGACACCATGCTACATGTGTGTGTGAATTCCAAGGCTTAGAGAATGAATATATTTTGCAATATAGCCGTGTATGTACATCGTGATCTGGGACTTTGCAGTCACAAAAACTGCCAACTGAAGTAGCACTTGGCTTTTGCATATCTGTTCCCGGTTTCTTTATTATTTTCTGACTTGTATGCTTTAAGCAAAGATAAGGTGCTGCAAAAAACTAAAGGGACAAACCGGCAAAATGGGAATGTTTAAAAAAGTGCATATTTTCGTAATAAACTGGGTTTATCATTTTTAATGAATTACTAAAACAATCATTCTGCTTCTTCTTTGGTCAATTATTTTGTATACGTCAAAATACAAAATATGCTATTTGGTACACGGAGATACAATGCATACAAATGCAGGGGTGTTGCTAGGTCTGGAAAAGACCCGGGGCTACGCTAATGTCGGAACTGTTGTGACCGGGGCTAGCTAGCCTTTTGGTTGTAGCTCCTGAGAATCTATCCGGGGCTACAACCAAAAGACCAGGGGCTATAGCCCCCCATAGCAACGCCTCTGTACAAAATGGCTACCACACAAGACAAAGGGCCTCATCACAGGTTGGGCAGAGCAGTAAGAATGGAGCTGTAACACTATTACGCCGCATTACCGCTCCGCCCAATCCCAAATTTGTGTGGAAAGTTGGGAGATTCACCTCCATCTTTTAGCTGGAGGTAAATCGGCGGACTTTCCTCCCTTTTTCGTTGCATTTACCACGGCACAATTTGTGCCGGGGAAAATGCAACGAAAATGCCCCATAGAGTCCTATGGAGTCTGAATGAAATAGGGATTTACAGCCTTGCCGCCAACTCTGGATCCAGTGCTAATAGCAGCGGACCGAGTTGCGGTAACGCTATTTGCATTGGGCTGTATCCCGGCATATTTACCGCCAAGATACCGGCCAACTTGTGATGACCCCCAAAGAGTGTATCAACATCATTGGTTTGGAATTGGGATACTTCAGCATGTACATTGCTTTTCAAACCCCTGGGCATAGGTCTGACAGTGGTGCCAACATAGGGACTTGCCAATAGCAAACACCAGCACCAGTTAATGAAACATGTCCCACAGCAGTAGCACTAGTTATTTTAATGGAAAGGGTCCATAGTTGCACGAAGGTCACCATAACCCGGCCACTCTGAGTTTAAATGTAGAACACCTTCTGTTTCACATCTGGGCTCCATCGAGCGCGCCCGCAGACAGACATCAACCTGCTTACTTTATAAGAGATTCCTGCTGCTTATAGGTTGTCATTCAAGTAGAAGAACTGTGTACCCTAATGTGTATTTTTATCTTTGCGCTCCCATAATATTTAGGTGCATAATCAGACAACAAGACTCGAGCTTCAACTAATGAAACATTCTCTATCAACAAACAAATTAGAGCAGCAAATTTCAGAGCAGACCAATGACATATCACAACTGCAAGACAAGAACAGGTAAGCACAATCTCTGATTGGAGGACGACTCTGCTTATGTTCTAATATGTGACCATATGACAAAGGTCTTGAATTCCTGGGGTAGGTGGCCCAAGTGATGGTGACAGGTCTGATGGACACGAGTGCCTAATTGTCACCGATGTTTTAGCTAAAAACTACACACAACTATTATAGATGTTTCTAGACATGTCTAGATGTATTGCAGTAAAATTGCAAAATAACAAGCTTGGATAGCGTCACACAGAAAATAGACACTCAGTAAATATGTGAGTGTAGGTACGTGGGGGGGAGTTAAGTTCTTACCTCATGAGTGTACACTGAACCATTACATTTATTCCGATCTATAAGTGACGTTCATGTGTTTTGTGTTCAAATGTTTGGACAGGCCGTTTCCAACACAACGTTGTCACTTGAATTTCAACACAATTTTAGAAATGCTGAAATGTCATACTTCTCTCTTTTCCCCCTCCTTCTTGAAATGCAAATCCTAACCAGTCAGAAAAAGGGATGAGGCCAATTTCCTTTGTCTCATTGATAGGTGCAATTTGTTAGATTTCGGATCAAAGGACCCACACCTATACTTGTTAAGGAAATAAGGCTCATCGGGTCCCACCAGAGGATTTACGGACACTAGTGGGGCTCAACATTGACCGTCGCCAAGGATTTGGCATATGAGACAGACTGCCACTAAACAGTTGCCCCACACCCTAATATGCCTCAATGGGGAAACATACACATTAATTGACTCAGTCAGGGGAGTGCAGGAGGTGAGAAGGGGCAGCTTTCAGCCACTATAGCTAGCACCTCTCCACCAACAGTGGCACATGCTTCCCATCAGCGCCAGAGCAAGCACCTGGCAGCAAAGTGGTGGTATCGCACAGAGGACCTTTGGAAACCCAACTCCACATTTAAAACAGGGTAGCAGATCCAGCTCCACCAACCAAAAGAACCAGTTAGCTAACTAAAATAGTTAGCCACCTGGACACTTATTGATAACACATTGTTTTAACCATTGAATGTAACGTGTGCAAACACGATTAATGTTTTAAGGATGCCATAGCTGATTTAGTGTTCAGTAGGGAACTTTTCAAAAAGAATATTGCTTATGTGTGAATATTGATTTAGTTCTAGTGAAACGTGCCTAATTTTGAGAAGCGTGAAGTCCAGGCATCCGCAGAAGTGCACTGTGTGCCACACTACTGACCAGCTGCATTCAAAAACCCTTGCCAGTAGCGTGGCCGTGTCAGGTTCCCATGTTCATTCAATCCCTGGACCCCAGTGAGACTGCCTACGCGTTCATGTGTTATGGGGAAGCTGCATCTTGAATGTCTCTTCTAAAATTAATTTCACACCTCCCCGAGTCATCTCTTATTCAAAATACACATTACAAAAACGTCCAAATCTTTATTTGATTTGCCTTTAATCTGTGCACTCAACTGTTTATTTAATAGTTGGAAGGTGCCCACTATTTCCCATCCAGTAGGCAAACACACACTAACTCTACAGAATGAAGCGAGAACTGGGAACATTTTAAGATTGCTACAACATAGCGTATGCGGGCTCATAGATTGCATGTCCACGGGAAGCACAAGTTGGACAGAAACATACCTACAAGCAAGAGCATCTTTCTGCTTGTCCTCTACTGACATGGGGACACCACTGTTGGAGCTGAAGGGTTCTGTGATCTCACAAAACGGTGCAAAAAAATCTTTAAATGCAAGAAAAACCATTAGTTTTCACCGAAAATGAGCTCTCTATGATAGTAATACAATCAGAATGTGTCACATTTGCTTGCATTATCTCAAAGCGGCCGGGCCTGCCTGAAACGTCCAATAAAAAGATGTTATGATCCACTGTAGAACAATTGTTTGAATCCCAGCGGAGCAGGGTTAGCATCATAACAGGCAGAGATTTCTATAAGGATAATAGTTTTAGTGTGACAGGGCTGTCATGCTTTTAGTACCCAGCACATGGCAATCCCCACTGCATGCATGCATACAATGCATTTATTTACAGGTTTTCCAAAGATATATGGAATTGGCACAGCGCACCACATAAGTACCCAGAGCAGAGCAGCCAAGCACACAACTTATTAACTCCATACTACTAAATATTTGCAATGCACACATTATTATGTTGTAATATGGTATTTATTGAGCACGCACCTAGCTTTGAGAAGCAAAGAATGGCTTTACAGAGCTACACAACAATACAGATACGCAATAGAGCCCTTTACAGAGGTATACAACAGTACAGATGCATAACAGTGTTTTTCAGAGGTAACAACAGAACAGATATACAGCAAGGAAAGGATACACACGGATGGGGTACAGCTGTACAAGGTGTTGGGGAGGAGAGGCGCGGATGGCGTCTAACGAGTCAGATGGCACAAGGGCGACCTGATGGCCTTTCGTGTTGAGGAGAGACCCCTTAAAGAGATGGGTCTCGAGTTCTTTGCTAAATTTTAGAAGTGTGGTGGCTTGTCTGATGCTGACAGGGGGAGGTTCCATAGTCTTGGGGCATACACAGAAAAGGCTTCTTTTCTGGTCATTTCCTTTGTGCAGCACCGGATTTCAGGTCTGCATGTGTCCTGGCTTCTGGTGCTTAGATGCCCGCCAGAGATGCTGAGTTTCTCTGCGAGGTAGCACGGTGACTTGAGGGCACTGCCTTTTAGATGATGCAGAAAGACTTGAAGGTGATTTGTGCGTGCAGTTTGAGCCAGTGAAGGACGATGAGGGCCGGGGTGATGTGGTTTTATCTGCGTAGACCCGATGATGAGGCATGCAGCAGCATGTAGAACACTTCTCAGTGGCACAAGTGAGGATGACGAGAGGCCTTCGAGGAGGGCATCACCCCACATCAACTCAATTGCACACACACAACATGCCTAACGTACCATTTCTAACTGTAATGCATGATTTGTTAGAAAAATCACATACTACGGGGAGGCATTCATCTCCTGTCTCTTCTTAGATCTTGATCCTCATGTTAGAAGAAACTACAGCTCCCAAAACATGCAGGTTGTGGAAGAGCTCAATAAGGGATTTTCAGGCATGCACACATGGGCCTGGGTATGTTATGTTATTGGGATTCGTAACACACACCACTTCTCTCTAATAAAATGGTAGGATTTTCTTTTTTTTTTGCTGCACCCCAGAAATTAGTGTCAGTAAAAATATGGTCCGGATTAATAGCACTGATTAATATCACTGACTATGTGTGATATTTGGTTTTATGTGCTTAAAGTTTACATTTAACTAATGCACAATAAATAAATATATATAGCACTGATGTAGTATCATCTTGCCACATAGGTATCCATATACAAAAAGCCTTGTAAGGTTTTAGGTCTACCCAGCACATTGAAAGGTCAGTGATATTAGCATTGAAGGATTCTTACGACATACAATGCAATAAAACAAAGAGAAATACAGGAAAGCGAACTACGAAGGGTAGAAAATAAGAACGTGAGATTAAGGTTTTGATTTTCATACTGATACAATCATTCTTCAGCCCTTAGAGCCTTTTCTTTATAAAGTTGTGCATCGCATGCCAGCGTGACTGCAGTACTTATGAGAACTTGATGTTTTTCATTGCTAACAGCAATTGTTTGATATCGAGTGCTATGTAAACACCATTTCGGATATTCAATTTCCGTTTTAACAAAATATTCCGCTCCGTCAACTAAACTACACAAATACTCTTAATGAGGGGACTTTAGAGTAATAACCATGTTTTCCCCAATGATCAATAGAGGAAATACCATCTGCTTGCATGAAACAATAAATGTGAAAAAGTTCAGAGGTTCTTCCGCAGGACTGGGGGGAAAAAAGCATTTCCACACACAGACTCCAAGCATCGCTGTCTCCGCTCATCTCTGCAGGCTTTCTACTACGGCCTGGCTCGACGCCAAACCGTAGACTGCACAGCTACCATGAGTCCACATGCTCTAGTCAAAAATATCTGCACATTTCAAATAACGGTATTGCATTTTCAATAAGCGTTTGAGGTCATACAGCGCTAATGGCTGTTCTGATCACAAAATCTGGTCAATGGTCCTGACTTTTTAGGATACGCAACATTTCAGCAGAATATTAAAAATGAAATCACATTGCATGTCTATCATTTCTTCAATCATAGTACTGAGTTTACTAAACATGTTTTTACACCAAAAACAACGTATTCCTAGAACAATAAGCCCATTTGTATGCACATGCAAGAATAGATGTAAATGCAGTGCTTCACCAATTATATATATCTACCAATAATAATGCATGCATTAGAGGCTCGTCTAAAGCACACAGTGTGCAACGTCATATGGCTTGGAAGATGTGTGCAGTCCTGCCATTGGACAATCCGAAGGCTATACCAGTTCCCAACGTTCCAAATCTATTGCTAGCAATTCAGAGAGCACCTGCGGCCAATTCTCTGTCACCACTCATGCATATTCATTTACCTTTCACAGGCCAGTGTATGTCCATGTTAATCTTAATACGAAAAGCAGGTTAAAATAGCTTTCGAGACCCATACCTTACTCTGTGCCAGGTGCTATGGCCTCTTCACCTTGTTAAATGCCCTTGCTGCCCTGGGACCTTTAACTCGATCTTCAGGGCTCTCAACACCCAGAATGGGCCTGGGGCTGGTTTATGAAGCTTAATTAGCATATGCATTGCATTATGGACTTCCTTTCAGCTAATCAGAATCCAGTTTATAATCTCTAGTATAGACCTCGGTCCACATATTCTAATTTGAGCAGCAGCCTGAGAAGCAGCACAACAAACATGGTCTTCATCTGTGTAAAGGCAAAGAGGAGCATGTGAAGGTCAGTCCCCCAAACTAAAAAAGCAAATAAACACAAAATGTTCATGCTCATTAAATTCAAATTACAAGTTACTTATGTGCGCTCGCGTATTTATTTCATCTGTAAGGGTGCAGAATTAAGGCACAGTTTTTGTTATTAACCAATAAACGGGTTGGGAAAACGAGATGTCTGTCCCTAAAGCTAAGAGGGGTATCACTGCCTCAAAGCAATCTTATGTAAACATCAGGATGTCAAATAAATAGTCCATCACTGTCATGTCCAAAGTGACCCTAACACTAATAACTTAAACCTAATGTGTAGGGATACAATCTTCACAACTCAGGTGATAATGACAGTTCTTGACAACAGAAAGTTCTCAATGTCTCGTGTTGTCAAATATAAAGCAAGTGTTCCTTTTCCACAAAGTAGTATTTGAATATCCAGGGATTAGCTCCCTTCCCCTGGATTCCTTGTTTCAGTTCACAAGGCAGGATCTCCTCTCCTCCTTATGTGGTTTATTGTCCGGGGAAAAATAAATGCAATAGTAAATGCAGGGTTCACTCAGGCAGGGCACTTATCTCCCTTCCCTGAGCTTTCCCCAAAGGTGCACAAAGGTTCCCAGCTTTTCCACGCTTCCTTGACTGAACTTCACATTATATTCTTAGCCTTTCAAATGGGTGCAGGTCCCAAACTCACACTGAGGTAATATAGCAGCTTGGTGTACTCGCCTGCCAAGCATAGGGGTTTTTCTTGTCCGTCTCTGTTGCTCTCAGGGTCCCAGACCCTCTGATGCTCAGGCTCTTATATGAGGGTGGGCCCCAGGCTTGCAATAATGTCTTGCCTGCTTGGTTTACTCTTCTGCCAAGCCTACACCGGTTTCTTTCTCTCTCTGTTATTCGTGGGGTCCCAGACCCATTTATCTTGTGCTCTGTAGTTGATACCCGATTCCTTGTGAACCTCTAGCACCTCTTGGTCTTCCTGTGTACCTGTTTGCATGTGTCACATCTTCCGAGTGGGGATGCTCCATCGTGAGGCTCCGGCAGTATTCGGGCGACTTTTTGGGACGGCGCCTGCTCTGCGAGTTACTGCTTCCTCCTCAGACTGTGGACTTGGCTTCCGGCATCGTTTAGGTATCTCCCCTCCTCGGCGTGTCCTTTACCTGCAAATGCTTCATTCTCGAGCTGCAGTTTTGCTCTCCGGCAGCTCCCTGGACTTCGGGATGCCCAGAGGGTTTCTAGGGCAGCGTTCAGCATAGTCCCTTCCCACTTGACTATCTTTGTGCTCCCATTTGCCTCAGTGCGTGGCCGCTTGGGGTTCGTCTCCCTGCTTGAGATAGGGCAAGTTTGGCAGTAGAGGCATAGGAAAGCCTCCATTTGGGCTCAGACTGTCTACGCTTCAAGCAGAGCGCTTGTAGCTCATCGGTAATCCTCTGCTGAGATGAGTGGGAAGACAAACTAGACACTTGAAGAGGGGCTAATAAATATGCCACCAAAATTAAGGTGTCATAGGAAGCCAAGATCTATGGGGCAGTTTCAGCATGCCAAGCACAGATTTGATCAACAATGTCATCCTGGGAGACAGAGTACCAACCGCATAGAGGAGCAGCATGGAAGTGAGGGGGATGCTTCAAAATCCTGATGTCCCAGACCAATGGGACAATAAAGGGATCAGTCCAAGTGACTGGGAAAGTGGAAAAGATGGTGACCTCAGAGTACGGTGAAAATATGAGGTCCAAAGTTTTGCCCAACCCATGGGTAGGGCCAGTGACCTTTTGATTAAATGATACTTCTCAGATAGAGGAGATGAAACTTTGTATTTTAAAATCACTAACATCATTAACCTTGAGGTTGAAATCCCCTAGAATAAAAAGATGCGCATGACTGAGCTGTCGGCAGTAAAATCAAGAAAAGCATCATAAAAGGATGCGTCAGCGCTAGGGGGGCGGTAAACAACTACAAAACTAAAACATGAATGCAAAAGGCAGGGGATATTGAAAAACGGACTAACATAGCCTCCATTTTAATCTGGTGATAAATAAGAAGCAAGGAACCTGAGTAAAGAGATTTGAAGATGATGGCGATGCCACCCCCAACCCGAGGAGGGGGCGGTCGGTATACATGATTTTAAAGTCATGAAGAAGCAAACGGGCCAAAGCAGGGTGCAATGCCTCACCAAGCCATGTCTCAGTGACACAGGTAAAGTCAGGTGCTAGATCTGTCAGACGATTGTGGCAATGAGTGGCATGAGCAGCCAGTGACCAGGCATTCAGGAGCAGGAAGTTCAGGGAGGCATGGGAGGAGGACAGGGGGACACTCAACCTCTCCTGAATCACGCAACCCTCTGGAAGTATTGTGGCCCCAGGTGCAAGCAGAAGCAGCCAATTGCATGAGTAGACATTAGGGTGGAGGATGGGCTGGACTGTCCAGGGGAACGAGCCTCCCATGCTGCCTGTGTCACGGACGAGCACAGACGGGCTTGACTTAGGCTGGACTTCATCACGCTAGGTGCAAGCACCCTGCGCCCGTTCGCTGCACCTCCTAAGAGGTGTTGGCCTACATAGGCACAGGATATCGCAGAAGCCAGACTGCCACCGGGTGAATGCAGGCTATCGAAATGAAAGAAAGACAACCACCGGAACGAGCACCAGGGCTAATGGAGGCCATGCAACTACCTGCCGCAATTGCGGTTTACAGGGAGAGCAAAAATGAAATAAAAACGACAGCGAGTGGTAAATATAATTAACCAAGTGATGCAGGCAAAATTCTGGCGCCCAGTCACACGCTGCGGCCGGGAGTAGAAGGAAAGTAATACAAATAATATAATATAACAACAATATAACAATTGCAGTCTAAATGTGACTACAACAATCACAATATTCAGGAGCAGCAGGGGCAAATGAACACCCTACCTGCGAGGTCAGCAGCAGCCCGGTGAACTGACGGAAGAGTCAGTCAATGGCTAATCCCCTGGCAAGCATAAAGCCTGCATACCTCGTACCCTTACTGTTCAACAGCGTTCCTGATAACAATGCTTCCTTAACCACATTTTAACCCCATCCCTGTAGCCCTTGGTCTCTCCTTTGCCCACTAGTTTAAGGAGAACGCAAAAAAAAAATAATAAACTACTATATTATTGCACTTTGATTAGTGCAACCAATGCCTGATTTATTGCTGACCTAATTGGAAATTACGATTTGGACATACTGTTTATTACCGAAACCTAGCTGTTTGATGAAAATGTGCCCAGTCTTACATACTAAGCCCTGTGTGGTTTTGTCATTAAAACACTTTCTAGGGACTCTCAGCAGAGGCAAGAGGGGTGGCAGTGAGTTACAGGAAAGAACTTCAGATGACTGAATGCCCCTCTACCACATGGATACAAGCTTCAGACACTGGACGTATCCAGTAATCATCACTTTATATAAATATAGTACTTCTATGTCACCCACTTTGTGCTGAACATCTTTCCTTGATTCTCTGGCCACCTTTGTACCATATTGGGGTACAGATATATCACATTCACTACAGTTCAGTGACTTCAACAGATGGTTGAAAGGTCCTGAAAAATCTGAGACATCTGTTTTTCAAGATCTATTCATAGGTTGTTAGTCCCATACTCCTAAACACAACAGGGCTCATTGCTTGGACCTAATGGTATATAGAAATGCAAACATCCAGGCAATAAATACTACTGCAGTTCCAGATTTTTGATATCTTTGGCGAGGCATCCGCTGCAAAAAGGGAATGTTTTATTTAATGCCCTACCTCCATTTCACTCTAAGGAAAAGTTACTTTCCCAGTCCCTTGTGTAACAATCAGATAACATTCTACACACAGCACCTGGGGGTCATACAGAATGCTCTTAGAGAAGCACGCGACAGAATTGCTCCACTACAAAATTGGAAAACTAGGATCCAGCATCCGGGTTTTTCCTTGAATTTGTCAAACTTAAAACAAAACAGACAGCTAGAAACAAAGTGACTTTAATCATCCTGTGAATTATACCTTACTAGAAAATCACTTTACTATAAGAAAGCCATTTTCCTGGCTAAAAGGGTATTTCTATTTCATAGAATCCAAAATTCCCTTAAAAAACAAACAGCATTTTCAAACCATCAATTTCTTTTTAGTAGACGGTTTTAATGATTTCAATACTTATATTTTATTGACAAGATTAAAGATATCTAGACATTTCTCTACCAGAAACATGAAAATTAATGATGGAGGAAGTGATACCCAAATATCGGCGCCCTACCTCCAGCCAATGTTTAGCTTTCAACCCACTTTAATTTCGGAAACATCACTGTGTCGTACTACTTTGGAACCTGCAAACAGGAATATGCTATACTTGCCTTAGCCACTAGAGTATATGAAAATGCCCTGGCTCCAATGACAAGGGAATTTGTTAAGCTGTCACCCATGGGGTTGTTCAAGCAATCTGTTTTTATTTATCATTTAAGGAAACCATCTCTAGACTTACCTCTGCTAAATAACTATCAATCAATAGCTTTATCACCAAGGCTTGCAAAGACTCTCAAGAAGGCGGCCACGTCCTAGCTGCAGAAGTTTGTGGAAGGCAATAAACAACTGGTATGGTACCAATGTGAGATACCGGAAATATGGGATGGAGAACGTATGGGAGGACCTTTTGCAGGAAACTGATGACAATGCTCTCTTAATTCTTAAAATGCTGAGCCTGTAGGTGGTGTTGGGCACCGTGGACGGTACACAATCTTTGGCTCAGTGTACTGAGTTACCACAGTGTCTTTTGAATGGTCCTGCTCTCTCCCAAGTCAAGAACCAAGTGTGAAATTATGCATCTTTAACACAATTGCTATTGAGGAGTTTTACATGGTTCCTCTTTGTTTCATGTGTACGTCCACTTATAGAACTGATGAAGGTCTCCAACCTTGCATTTCACTTCTATTCTGGCAACATGCAGATATATCCATGAGCCCATAGTCCACGGCATCATTTCTCAGATGTGCCAGAGTCTCTGCTGAAGGTTTTCCACTGGCTGAGATCTAGTGGTCTTTAACTAAATGCAGGAAAACCCGAGGTGCTGCTATTCATCCTCGTCATATGCTAAACCAGCCAGAGAATATTCCTCTCCCCTCAAACTGCGAGCAATGAACACAGCTTTCTCACCTCAGGCTAGAAATGGTAGAGTCATATTTCTACCCTTTAACGTGAGCTGTCTCCCCACACACCCCCACCAGATTCCAATCATGTGATCACACAAGCCCTGATCAATTCCTCCTGAACATTGCCAGTCTTTACATGCCAACTGCAGCCATGCTTCTGGATTTATTCCAGGGGATGTGAATGCTGCTGTTTGCCTGGTGTTTGGAAAAAGCAAGAGATACCCTGTCACTCCTCGGCACCAAACCTTGCACTGGCTGTCTGTGGAAAGTCGACTGATCTTTAAGATTCTTTCTGCCTGGTCTCTAGGTGCACACATGCCCTGCTCCCTCTTACCTGGCTGAGAAAATAATTCCAGACTTGCCTGGTCGGTAGCTACAGTCCTCCAACTAGTACCATTGACCATTCTCTCATTCCAATTTTAAGACAAGCGGCAATAGGGGTTTTGGCAATCTTATGTCTGTGCCCCTTCGACCATCACCCCTCCTCTGTCTGTCCTTTAAGCAGGACAGTGGGTCTCAAGAAAAAGTTGCACATGGATTTTTGTTGCGTTTGGACCAAATGAGGTTGGAAAAAAAATCCTGTAGTGATGTGAAACCCAAAGTCAAATAGAAGAACACGTCCGAATGGATGTGTTATCTATGTTACTGCTTCTGTATAGGCCTAAAGGGTGTTATGCTTTGTTAAAATAGGAGTGAATTCTGAGTTCAAAACTAGCCTTGTGTTTTGTATGCATTGTATTTGCATATCTAGTGTATTGGATATACTGGTTGTTTCCCCTTCTGCTACTGAGATTAAAAGATCCATATTTTCAATATCCTTAAAAGATGGCTGTAAACATATGTGTCTCAGGCCCCCTTTTCTGTTGCTTCTCAAATATGGGTCCCAGACCCCTCCCACTTAATAATGTGGCAGACTTGGCTCAGTTTCCTGCCAAGTACTGCGACTGTGAAGATGACGGATGATGTGATCTTCTTAAGGGTGTGGGTAGCACACCCGTCTTTGTTGGTTTCCCCCTCGGCCTCTGGGAAAACCCACTCTGTTTCCATGAGCCTCCTTTCTTCCCCTGTTTGGCTGGGTCAGGCTTCTCCACAACTCCCTTCTGCCCCTAGCAACCTCTCTGGTGACTCTTGTACCTTTAGGGTCTCTCTTTGGTCGTTCTTGGGGTCTTTCTGCCTTGGTCTCTGGCTTCTGCAGTCTTCTCCTCTTGTTCAGTGTGTTGCAGCAGCTCCGTAGGACATTGTCGCTCACAGCGAACGCGTCTCCTTCTGATCACGCAGCCTACCTGGCCTGCTGCTTCTCCTTCTAGCCGAACGATCCTTCCATGTTGGACCGTTTGCTAGCACCTCTGTAGACTCAACAAGCTGCTGTTCTGCAGCCCCTTCTGTTCACCAGCAGATTCAGCATTCACCATGCCTGTGGTTTCTCCAGGGAAGGCCAGACCCTTGGTTCCTCCAGTCAGGGAGTCTCCAGTTCCCCTCCATTCCTCGCACACTGCTGGTGCTCAAGAACCCACCCCCCCTTTCTCTGGGAGGCACACTGTTCCACAGCCCCTTCTGCTTCAGCACAGCATTCCTGCTTCTTGCTCCTCCAGGGAGGGCTTGACAACACTTCCTGGTTTCCCTCCTATTACTTCGACTGTTAGACCAATAGGAAGTCAGTAACCACTAGACTTTTTAATGTGGTTCCCATGGGTAATATTCATGCTTTCGCACTTCTCCCTCGTCACAGTACTGATCTTATGCCTCCTTTGTGAGTCATTGGGGCTCTTCTTCTTGGGAAGATAGCACAGGAGCAACGTGCTTGCCTTGGAAGCAAGGCGACAGAGCAATAGAGGATCGATTCCCCCCCCTTCCTCCTGAGTCCATGCTTAGAAACCTCTGGGTATTAAGAACATTATAAATAACCTATCATATCACAGTACTGCGAAGAGGATCTTCACTTACGTTATTCCTATTCTTCCTCATCCCAGTGCTTTTTAGGGGAACGGTAGCATGACAATAACTCATGAGCTAATTAGTGAAGGCGTTGTTAGGGTTTCAGAAAGGGGTCTAGGGACAGGTGATTGGCAGGGATACTGTGTTCTCCCACAATAGTATTCACTGGTCCCCATAGAGGTTTTCTCTCCCTATGAGATGCTCCCACCGTTTACCACCCCCCAGGGGAACTATCGGGTAACGGCCTCACCTCCCTGGCCTCATGGAAACGTGCTCCCTCTATAGAAGCAGTGACGATACCCTGGGATTCGTCACACTGTGCAATTGGACAACTAATTGATATTATTGGGGTGGGGGTGCATATAGATGATTCTAAGGAAATTATGTAAAAGCACTCAAATGCATATTGTGATGGTCATTGCTCTATCAAGTAGTGTTAGGATTTGCCTGTCCAATGAGTTACTCCTTGATAAATTAATGTTTTGAGAGGTTCACATCTATTCAAGTACCAGCTTATGTCACATTTTAACAAAGGTGTTACAGGAATGCAGAGCCATTAATGAGATAAATACAAATTGTTTTCTCGTGCCATCATTTTAGATGTGCACCTTAGAGCCATAAAATTGACATATTTCTAGCAGTTTTCTTAACATATACCCATAGTAGTGTCAGTCAGAAAAGAAACACAATCCTTATTAACAGACCAATGTAGGGTCTTCATGTGATGATATGATCCCTACCTTGAGGAGCAGGCATTATTGCAATGTGCACAGTTGTATGGTCTTAAGAACAATAATTTGTGTGCCAATTATGCCAACCTCTCATTCAACTATGTAAGTTAGTAAAAACATGCTGTATTTTTGCAATAAACTTTGTGGCTCAGCTTTGGCAACATTTTCGCAGCAAGACGGTAACTTATGACCACAACATGCGAGCCAAGTATTCGGCATCTGCAAACTTATCAAAATATTGGTGCTGGTATTTTGTTCACAACTTCTGCAAAGTAATCTGCAGTATAATTGCACTTTTTGAACTGAGATACCTATGGCATGGGAGGCAAAGCAAACATGTTTGTATTCCTCTTATCAGTTTTTTAGAAAAGAAGGTCCTTGACCTGGAAGACAAGCACACTGTGCAGCTCCAGTCGATGAAAGATGAAAAAGATCAACTTCAAGTGCTCGTGTCAAGGCAAAATTCAATAATTGAGGAGCTGGAGAAGCAGTTGATATCAGCCACAGTAAACAACTCGGTTCTGCAAAAGCAGCAGCAAGATCTGATGGAGACTGTGCACAACTTGCTCACCATGATGTCTCCTCCGCACCGTAAGTTAAGAAATATAAATATACCGTTGTCGGTTTCAGACTTGTTCTCACTCACAACCTTTAAATATGTCAGACAGGCTGGCTGTAGAAAAACAGCTCTCCTTTTCTGAGAAGGCAAAATAAAAGCCAACGCTAAATGTGCTACGCTTGTATGGCTTTCATATATCTCATTGCCAACGAGGTAACATGATTTACAAGTACCTGCTCTCAATATAATAATACATTTAGGATGAGGTCACAGCCATCACAAAGCAATAGATAACTGGATAACGTATTTCAGTATTGCGAATTCTGTGTGCAAGCTGATTGCAGAATCTGTGCATTCATATTTTTAGGATGTTCCTATGCTTATTATGGATTTATTATAACAATGATTCAGGGCATATTACATGGCAACAGAGAAACATTTATTAATTGGGAATTCGTTTCTGATAAGGTACACTGCATGGGAGAACGAAAAGCAGATAACACTATGGTTGTCTATCAGGAAATGCATATGAAAATAATGCCCATATCCATGCAATAGATATATTTTAAATCTTATTTCACTGAACACAGATGTGCTTTTCAAAGGACTGGGGCCTAATAAAGGGTGTGTAAGTAAGGAGAAAAGTTCTAATCTCTCCTGCACCACTTTATCACATGTTATGATCCTGGTAAAATCCATTCTTCTGTCTATTCTCAGTTTCCGTCTTGGACGGACATACACAACATTGGAAGTGCATAGGAACATACTATAAACTCCAATATAAAATGCAATGGAAAAAAGAAAGACAACCTAAAGACGTATGGGTCACTTATAGGCCGATTCATGGAATTCCTCACAAAAGTGTCGCACGCGGCTGCGCACAGCGTGCCCGTGCGAATGTCTGCGCCAGCCGCGTGCGATAAAATCAATTTCCGCGCACAGCGTATTCATGGATTCTCGCCTCCAAAAGCAGACATGGCGCAGAGTGGCGCAGCGACCCTGCAGCTGCGCCAGTTACGCCCTCAAGAACGCCCTCGCGCAAGGAAAAGCCATCAAGATCGCAAAACCATCGCAAAGGGCTGCGCCAACCCTGTACCAGTTTACCAGACTGGCAAACAGCAAACGCAAAGCGGGGAACGTGTATTACGGGTTTCGGGAACACGCGTGCGTGAGAAGTCTCACACACGATCTGGCCTGGGGGAGCGTGTGCGTGTATTTCAGAGGTGCGTAAGAAGTTTCACACGCGAACGGGCTGGGTGCGTGTATTTCAGGGGTGCGCGAGAAGTTCCACACGCGATTGGCATGGGCGCGTGTATTTCAGGGGTGCGCGAGAAGTTCCACACGCGATCGGGCCTGGGGGAGCGTGTGCGTGTATTTCAGAGGTGCGCGAGAAGTTCCACACGCGATTGGCCTGGGCGCGTGTATTTCAGAGGTGCGCGAGAAGTTCCACACGCGATTGGCCTGGGCGCGTGTATTCCAGAGGTGCGCGAGAAGTTTCACACGCGATTGGCCTGTGCGCGTGTATTTCAGGGGTGCGCGAGAAGTTCCACACGCGATCGGGCCTGGGGGAGCGTGTGCGTGTATTTCAGAGGTGCGCGATAAGTTCCACACGCGATTGGCCTGGGCGCTTGTATTTCAGAGGTGCGTGAGAAGTTCCACACGTGATTTCAGCAGGGTACGTTTATTTCAGGGGTGCGCGAGAATTTTCACACGCAATTTCAGCAGGGTACGTGTATTTCAGGGGTGCGCGAGAATTTTCACACGCGATTTCAGCAGGGTACGTGTATTTCAGGGGTGCGCGAGAATTTTCACACGCGATTTCAGCAGAGTGCGTGTATTTCAGGGGTGCACGAGAATTTTCACACGCGATTTCAGCAGGGTACGTGTATTTCAGGGGTGCGCGAGAATTTTTACACGCGATTTCAGCAGGGTACGTGTATTTCAGGGGTGCGCGAGAATTTTCACACGCGATTTCAGCAGGGTACGTGTATTTCAGGGGTGCCGGGGGAGTACTACATGTGATTTGGCAGTGTGGGTCCTCCCAGGTGTCCCCTGTACACCCTCCACGGCCCCTGCAGGCAGCCCACACCACAGGGGACTACCCTGCATCCCTGGTCATGTCCCGCAGGCAGCCCACCCAACATGGGCATGCCCCCCAGCAAAGGCACATGTCTCCTTGCACTACTGATCACCAACTCATGTCCCCCTGCACCCCCACCTCCCAGCATTGCGGGGCACCTGCCAGCAGGCCCCCACTCATGTCCCACTCATGTCCCCCTGCACCCCCACACCCCAGCATTGCGGGGCACCTGCCAGCAGGCCCCCACTCATGTCCCCCTGCACCCCCAGCCCCCAGCATTGCGGGGCACCTGCCAGCAGGCCCCCACTCATGTCCCACTCATGTCCCTCTACACCCCCACCCCACAGCATTGCGGGGCACCTGCCAGCAGGCCCCCACACATGTCCCCCAGCCAACATGTCATCACAATCTAGATCCCTGGCCCTTATGGTCAGCCTCCAAATGCAAAAGAGTATTGCATCCACCCACTTAGAAATGGCAATGACGATTGAACCCCAATAGCAAGTTTGGAAATGAACACATGGCCCTCACATACACCCAATGGGTGTCAGTGAATCTCAAAACCCATATCATGATATGCATGATACCAATGAGTTGATACTACACATTGAAGTTTGATGAAAAAAATGTATTAAAAACAGCATAAATGGAATTAAAAATAAACAAATGACAATGGGAATCAAAAACCAAAAGCAGCATGTCCGTAAAATAATGAAAAATGACAAATCATAATCCAAAGGAAAGGTGTCCAAAGTCACAGTTCAAGAAAGTAAATCCAAGGTAGAAACAAAACCGAAAACCATTGCTCCATGGGTAAATCCAAAAAAAAATAAAAAAATCCAACAGTCAACTATATACAGATAAACAAACCAGGGTCCATGATCCCAACTGAAGAAATGAAACCTACATAAAAATACTACCTAATAAAATAAAACTATATACAAAAATGTGGCCCATTGTCTAAAAGGTCCAAAATAAATAAAAAAGCAAAGGAAACCTAACACTAACTACATAACTATTTACAAGGGCAGCGGGCTAGTCCGACGGCTCACTGGTTGTTGTCATGGGCCAGGGCATCATCGAACTCCTGTTCAATGGCTTGGAGGCGGGCATGTTGCCTGGCCCCGAGGTCCTGCAGGGATAATGCAGTGTCCAGCTCCAACTCCCTGCGAAGACCCTCGAGGCACTCAGCCCGCCTCAGCGCCCTCCGCATGGAGTTCTCCGCCCTGACCATTGTGAGCCGTTCCTCCTCTGCCCGCTGCCGCTCCGCACCTATCTGCTGGCCCAACCGCTCCCACACGGAAACCACTCCCATTCCAGGGTTCTCCTGCCCTCCGGCCGATGCCTGCACCCCTGATGTTGATGGCCCCGAGCCATGATGCCTCCCACGTCGAGCCTGCCGCTGCCTCCGACGCAACTGCCTGTGCCAGCACAACGGCATCCAGGCTGATGGAAACCACCGACGCCGTTGTGCACGTGCCCTGCCCAATGATGCCGTCACATCCTCCATCTGCTGGGGTCCAGTTGCTGGTGTGTCCACCCCTGCTGGACCTCCGACTCCCGACTGTGGCAGGGATGGGATCCCCACCGAGGTGGCTGCATTGGTCGGGGCAGGTCCACAGGGGGCCCTGGTGGCATCTGGGCCGGAAGACGGCATGGAGTACGACTGGCGCATAGCCTCCACAGAGGAGGAGAGGGTCGCAAGAGTGCCCGACACATGTACGAGACCCCCAACCATGACCGCTCCCAACTGGGCCACGTTGGCATGGTGCTCTTCACGATGACGTGCGTGCTCCCCCCGGGAAGCACGCACCTCATCACGAATGACAGCCGTGCGCAACGCGACACCAATCAGGACCTTCTCCATACGTCCAGGGGTCCCCTCGTCCGCAGGTGGAGGGGAGTCAGATGACATGGACATCCCCACCTACCTGCGGACGGGCCTGGGATGGGGCATCCCTGCTGGTGCATGGTGGTGCAGTCACAGTGTCAGGGACAGTGACATGCACAGGCACCTCCACGGCGACCTGTGCTGCCTCCTGCCCCTGCCCCTGGACTGCACCACTTGCACCAGCAGGGATGCCCCCACCAGGCCCCATGTGCGGCTCAGTAGCGGCCTCCTCTGTGGAAACCACCAACCAGGATGGCTCCACACCGTCTTCCGCCGTTGCAAGCCCCTGTGGGGGCTCACCCACCCCTTCCGCTGCAGCCGTGGGGGCATCCCCGCTGCTTAGCTCCACAGCGCCGTCTCCACCCTCTTCTTCACTTTGCGCTGTGTAGAGGGAGACATAGAACACAAGCATCAGGGTACTGTACAATGGTCCCCTAGACAGGAAGCAATAGCAGATGAGTGGCACGGTCAAAGATCACTTCCATCATGTCCCTCCACAACACATGGGTCAGTGCAGGCAAAACACATGCAGTAACAGGCATGGTGCATGCTATGGACATAAGCAAACATGTCCAAGGGACTCTTGAAGCATACAATGTTGTTTTTGGACTCACATACATCATGGGTCATGCCTATCACATGCACACACTTCAACATACTTTCATCCATCTGGACTCGTACACCCCAGACACAGTGGATGCAAGGATAACTAGGCTGCATCAGTGAATCTGAACATTGTCCCAGACATGTGTCATGCATCCATGGCATCCAAAAGTCACAGACACGCAGGTCAGAAACACAGACATGGACACCATACATGTACATGGCATCAGCACCCATCCCTCACCCACACCCATGTCCAGGAACAGAGACTGGCATGCTCTCATTTGTCCATTCCGCATAGGGCTCCCCATGTTACATTTAAACACATACACCAACCGTGTGCTTCACACATTACTGGTCTCACATGCATGACCATGATGTCCCTGCACACACACACACGCGTACATGGCCTATGTCACACATACAGGCAAGTATCAGACAACCAGCACGCTGCAGCATGCCCTGTCTCACACAGCAATGCTTGGCCACTTACCGCTCGACTCCAGACGGGTCTGCCTCTCAAGGATCTGGGCATGGAGCGCTGGGCTTACGCGTTCCAGGACCCTCAGCTGGATGGTACTCATGCTGCCCCGGCCCCCCTCCACGAGGCGCCGGGCCTTTATGAGGGTCCTGGACCTGAAGTCCCCCCAGCGCTTCTTGACTTGCTTGATGTTGCGGGTTGCCACCCCCTCTGCGTTGATGGCAACCACAAAGTCGTCCCAGATCCTGTCCCGTCCTTCCTTGTCGGCGCGTGGTGATCCGAAGAGGGCATCATAATGCCCCAGGACAAGCTCCACCAGGACACCAACTTCCTTCTGACTGAAGCTGGTGGCCCTCTGCCCCTCTGGCTGGGGGTCGTCTGTGGTCTCGGATGGTGTTTGCCCCGACATGGCGACCCCCGAGGCAGGCGTGGGTGGGCAACTGGGTCCTGGGGCTGGGCTGTGGAGCGATGGTATCCTAGTCGGGAGTGTTCTGTTCCAGCAGGGGTGGACACAGCAACTGGACCCCTGCAGATGGCTGATGTGCAGGCACCAAATGGCAGGGCACGGTGGCAGCAGGCAGGCAGCAGCAGATGGCTCGTGGGAGGCTGCTCGGGGCTCTAGGGGGCAGTAATTCGGCCTTTTGGGCAGGAGCGTGGTCTTCCGTGTGCTTATGCGTGGCCAGCTTGATACGGAGTGATTTGGCATGTGAAAATTCTGCACGTCAGCGTGTGAATCGAGGAAAGGCCCTTAGCGCGTAAGCGTGTCAGCACGCATACGCGATTCCATTGGACCAAAGGCCCTTAGCGCGTATGCGTGTCTGTGACGTATCGCGCACGGGCGTTGCTTTTCGTGGGGTTCGGTGCGTGTGTTTTGCAGGCGTTGGGGTTCACACGCTATTACTTCACAGCGGGTGGGTGTTGGCTACGCGTTCTTCTACACGCAAGGCAGACGGTGAGTGGTACCCTGCTCCCCCAGGCCTGATCGCATGTAAAACCACCCGCGAGCCCCTGAAATACACGTACCCCGCTCCCCCAGGCCCGATCGTGTGTAAAACCACCCGCGAGCCCCTGAAATACACGTACCCCACTCCCCCAGGCCCGATCGCGTGTGAAAACACCCGCGCACCTCTGAAATACACGCGCCCAGGCCAATCGCGTGTGGAACTTCTCGCACACCCCTGAAATACACACGCCCAGGCCAATCGCGGGTGAGAAACTTCTCGCGCACCTCTGGAATACACGCACACGCTCCCCCAGGCCTGATCGCGTGTGAAACTTCTCGCGCACCTCTGAAATACACGCACAAGCTCCCCCAGGCCCGATCGCATGTGAAACTTCTCGCGCACCTCTGAAATACACGCACACGCTCCCCCAGGCCCGATCGCGTGTGAAACTTCTTGCGCACCTCTGGAATACACGCACACGCTCCCCCAGGCCCGATCGCGTGTGAAATTTCTCGCGCACCTCTGAAATACACGCACACGTTCCCCCAGGCCCGATCGCGTGTGAAACTTCTCGCGCACCTCTGAAATACACGCACACGCTCCCCCAGGCCCGATCGCGTGTGAAACTTCTCGCGCACCTCTGGAATACACGCACACGCTCCCCCAGGCCCGATCGCGTGTGAAACTTCTCACGCACCTCTGAGATACACGTACACGCTCCCCCAGGCCCGATAGCGTGTGGGCCTTCTCGCGCGTGTAGAACTTTGCCGCACATTTTTTTTCCTGCGCAGGGACGCTACCGCCTGCTTTCGAGTGGCGGACATGTATGGGCCTGTGCGCGTCTTTGGCCGTGCGCTGTTTTTCCCTATTCGATTCCATGAATACGTGTTGTAGGCGAGCGTGTGGGCGTTCTGCGCACTTGCCTCCTGTACTTCCCCCGTGACGCCCACATTTTCACGAGTTGTTCCCCATTCTGCGTGTGACGCCCCGTGTTACACCTACTTTTGTTATGTGCGCCGCGCTATGTGCGAATTCGCTGTGGCCTTATCGCATGGCGTTCGATGACCTGTGCGCCAGCGTGTGCCGTGCACTTTTTCTGCGCACATTCCACATTTTGCGCGTGCACGGAGTTCCATGAATTGATGTGCGATGTTTTCTGTGCGATAATCGCACTTGCACTGCGATTTTTGCTATTTCACTGCGAAACGCACGTTTTCGCACGCGTGCGCCGTTTTTGCGACGCACATTAATTCCATGAATCGGCCTGTAAATATCATAAAGGTATAACAAAACATGTGTCCACCCACATCTAATCCATATTGGTTATTGATATCTGTGGCCATCGCCTGAGCAAATACTTTGCCACACATGACCAAATTCCACAAATGAAAAGCAACCAAAGTTTTCGTTTTTTTTTCCAGTGAAGATGAACGCAACAGGGCTACATGACATAAAAGGTTGAGATGACTTTCATGGGAATGGGAATTCTTGCTAGTGTCAAACGAATGTCCAGCCAAGTCTTGATCAATCGCAATCCGTGGATAACTAAGATCGCCTCTGAAACTCACAGACACTGCTGATCTACTCACAGCGAAAAAGTCAGTCCACTGGGGAATTATAAAACAGAAATCAAAATAAACGCGTGGCACTAGACTTTTCGTTAAGGACATTTTGTATAAATCATATGCGAGTTGTTACAGCTATTTTTAAGTATTGTGCATATTTATCACAGAATGGCGGCTCAGCTCCATTTTGAAAAAACCCATATAAATTAACAGAAAATGAAGCAATTATTTCCAATTACACAAACACCTGGGAGTGAAAACTGGGGCTTGCACAGCTGTGGTTTTTACTTCTTTTTAAGAAATATTTTGGAACCTACTCTGGTGGGAGGTTCCGAGAAGCCAATTTAAAAGTGCAAACATTTTCACACTCAAGTCGCAGATCAATATCTCAATGATGAGTGGCTGATAAATTAGGCTTGTCCATAGGAGTAAGCACGAAGTAAAATCAACAAATCACTGACAAGTAAAATTATAATGAAACATATACATGCACAATTTGGTAACACCAAATGGGTTACCGAACACTGAATTCAAGACAATTAATCATAGAGATACACACTGTAAATAGATAATGTGGGGTAAATAAAATGGTTTGGAGATATTGTACAGGCTTTAAAGCTGATTGTATATCCTAGCACTTCAGAACAATGCTTAGGGAGTCCATCCCTGCCTTTTCAGAGTCCAGTCCTTAACAGTCAGTTGACATTATTAAGCAGGTTTCTTTGAAAAGTCACGGAAGCAAGGCCCCAGTTAATTCTCCAGCTATGGATGGGATAGACTGCCAGTCAAGCCCTAATTGATGGAAGAGAGAACTCCGGACCCAGGATCCATCATCTTTGGCCTGGTAAGGTAAGTGCCTTTCAGTTAAGGCTTTCATGCCCAGTGCAGAACAATGGGGATTAGGGGTCCATAAAGAGAGATAAGGTATGTTAACACCCGCAACACCACAGACACTGCGGGACAGGGAATCCTTGGAGACAATGGGGCTCACCACCTGAATGCCTGTAAGAGGCCCAAAAGCTGCATTTTCGAGGCTTCCAGCAACAGTTAGGTCAGGCTCATGCAGGGGGCCGTGGACAGGGTGAAGATGACACACATTTAGTCCCAGCAGCACAGGAGGACCTCTCGGGAGCAGCAGATCTGGGTGGATGTTGGTGTAACCCAGGACTTGGTCTTCAAGCCCTTGTAAACAGCGCTATCAGACTTGGGATTCCAGCATGCCATTTCTCGTGGTGAGGTCCCAGCAGAACTCAGAGGATGCCACAAAGATTTACACCAAGGAATTCATTCATGTAAAGCGGACGTCCAGTTCCAGTTAGGTGCTGTCCAAATGGGTGTCCAGTTAAAGTTTTGAAAATAAAGGATCGAATGGCCTTTATTCGAAAGTCAAAGGGTCGAAAAAAAAGGTTAGCATTTTTTATTTATTTATATTTTTTTTAGTTTGGTTTGGTAAAAAAAGTTTTTTTAATAAAGAAAACGGAGGGTTGGGGGGGGGGAACCCCCCCCAATAAAAAAAAAAAATTGACTGTTGAATAAAAGGCATTCGAACCTTTTGATTTCGATACTTTAACCTAGAACCGTACAAATGCAGACCCAGGTGATGACACCGACCTTGCAACAATGATTTATGCAAAGCCAGGCTTCAGACCAGTTGGTTCCAAAAGTGCAGAGGAAGGCACCCTGTTCCGGTCTTCCCATTTAACATGAAAGCATAGGTCTGAAACATGTTGGCTGGCTTAGCCAATGCTGGCTGCAGCAGCAGGCCCCCCAGCCGGTCTTTGGCGGTCCTTTGGCTTCAGATATTTGGAGCTTGTGGTTGTTCTCAAATTGTTCCAGGGCCTCTCCTCTTATCCAGATTTCAGGCTGGGGGCTTCCCTCGCCCACCTATGGAAGGGACCAGCAACATTCAAACAGATGGAGGCTGTCCAAAAAGGGACAGCAAGCCACCTCACACTCTGCCCAGCAAAAGGGCATATCCTGGCTAAAGTGTGGATTGCGACTGGCCAGTCCCAAAACCCTGCTTAAGCCAGTTCACACACACAAAGCACTGATTGATTGTACAGAGCTGGATTACCACAAAAGTGCATGCCCTTATTTGGCAATTTCTGACCTGGAAAGGAAGGAAAACGGCCAACCGAGATGATGGCACAAAACAGGTTTTGTATCGCCAGCAACAGCCTTTCTGCCAGAAAAGCTTTCCCAACACTGCTGTATGTATACAACATCCGGGAATAGTGACACCAAAAAGCCACAATGTGAGGCTTAAAATCACTTAAAAGCATTGAGATACATTGATTTTTGAAGACTTTTGTCCTAAAGACAAAAGCTTCCTTATTTGCCCAAATACATTAGACACTAAAAAAGAAGAAAACAAGGAAAGTGATATGCCAAAAGTAAACATAGAAAACGCTCAAAACAAACAGAAAATAAATTGATTAAAAAAACACTGTATCCAGCTGCAATCATGTCTTACATCAGTAGGAAACTAAAGGTTGAGAAATGCACAGATAAGTCACACAGTAATCGATACCCTTTTACTTGCACATGTCAACTGTTACTGTATGCTTAGATTCTTCATGTGTTCCTTCAACATTAATGAAAGAAACGGTTTTGACACTTAGCAATATCATTGTCTCCAGGTTTGCCATTTCCTCTGGACTTAAAATCTTCCATTTTTATTAAAGAAGTTCGAGAAATGTCTCTTGCCCACAGTGTTCATTTGTAAACTGCTAACTTTATGATCCCTGTCCCTTAACACAAGCCCTCTCTGGACGACTCACTAGCCCCTCTTTGGCATAAAACCATAAAATGGGGTCAACGATAATCAAACACCTGCAACTGTCCTGTTTACCTTTTGCTTGCACCATCATCTTATTCATCTTTACTTCTTGTTCACTCTTCATCAAGTTCCAGGTCATTTACTGAGACCATTCACTTCTTTGAGAGTTTGTTAGATTGACTATTAGTGGTAGTTGTGTGTCTTGATGACATCTTGTCTAGTCTCTGAAACTCCTCACACCACTTCACTAAGCACCTAATGAAGCTTGCACAGGGTAACCAGAATTTCATGGCCAATTCTGTCAAGTCAGTATAATAGACATAGAAAAAAAGACACAGAAAATATGACACCGCGGAAGGCCCAAGTCCGCAAATTGAAATCAGTGGCATATCAGAAAATTGGTATATCTTTAAAACCTTCCACTCTTATTTTGGGTGACATTTTAGAAGCAGTCTTATGTGGTGAACAAAAGATGATAAATTCAGATGGTGGCACACTTGGAACAGCATTAGGGCTTTAGGTATGGATACACATTTACTATCGTATCTATGCCTTCACATTCAGTACTTTTGTTTACTCATCTTCTATTGCTTCCTCACTTATTACACAGTTTGCTCTCTTACATTTGTTATCCCATTTCCACATACCCATTCATCCGTTCTGCTCTTTTTATTTTTTGAGCCATCCGATTTTCTGGCAGGAAATGGTGTGCACTAGCTTACAATTCTCAAAATGTCCCTTGGAAACACAGTGTTAGGACAGTGTTTCTGAAATCCAACTAAGGGCTTAGTAAAACCATTCAACTGAGACAGTACAAGACTCCACTCTTAGTATAAGGCTGTACCACCTGAGTATATGGTAGCATAGACAGAGCAGCCAGACTTATCTTAGGAGGGAGGGTGTGCTGTAAGAAAGTACACCGAACCAGTAGTATACAAAGGATTCAATAGAAACACTGACAACCAGAAGTATTACATTAAAAAATAAAGTTAATTTTAAATACAAGTAGGCCAAGGTAAATACTGGTCATAGAGTCAAACACATTCATAAAAAACACACCACAATGCTTGAAGGTACACAGACCAAAGCATAAAACCTTCTTCAGAATAACTAACAGTAATTCTAGGGAAGTGTGAGAAACCTGAATGTGTCTCCTCGACTAGTCCCCGGGGATCTGTCATACAGGTGGCCAGGACACGGCCATCGCTATTGGATCCAGTTCCTGGGGGTGGACCAGTAATTGTAATTGTTTATTTGTAAAGCGCTTATACACAAGCGAAGTGCTTCAAAGCACTTAAGTGAGGAAGGATCACCTGGATGGTGGGTCATCAGGGAGTGGAAGTGGGACACCGACGGGTGAGACGCGGTATCCCCCTTCTTATAACACCTTTTCCTCAGCCTACCCCATAGGATACTCTAACACTAAACCCTCCCGTTTTCCAACATGAACACTTTCGCCCCCCACAAAAGACGACGGTGTAACACCAGAGCCATTTACCTGACATGTCCCACCACAAGGGTCAGGCAATTGACCAGATCCCACACACCTGACAGCCCTTTCCCTTCCACACAGGGAAATAAAGGTGGAGCACGAGAGCAAAATACGAGCAAGGCAGACCACACAACGAGAGAGCTTACTCAGCATGGCAGTTCAAGGGGAGGAGACAGACGGCACGAACAGAGAGGGTGAGCAGGAGGAAGCGACCTTGCCCTTTCCGACAAGGCCCATGAAACCTGTGCAGTAGGAATTGTAAGACCGCGAACGATAGCCAGCGTGTGTTGCAACAGATGTCATTGGTACAATTGGGTCTCCTCCACTGACAACCAAGCCGGGAGAGACTCTTGGCCCCATTGTACTGGCCTTGAATCCAGAGACAAGAAAAGCCAAGCGGTTCATCACAGCCGGTGAGTCAAGGGGAGAGCCGATAAGAAACCAAACTGTTTTGAATGAAAGTAGCAAGCGGCTCATTAAAGAAAGTACAAAGAACTGTTAATAGACAAGGGGAAAGCCAGCTATAGAGGAGTCAGGCATCACGTTGGTGTTCACTCTGGAAACTCTGGCGATTACCCTATTGTTGAAACTACTGTTACCAGAAGGTCTTGGGAGAAAGGCGAGAAGGGGGTCAAACTGGTCATACAGAGGTCTAGTAAAATCCTCTGTACAGTCGAACGCCTTTGACCGACAGAGGATTGTGAAGCTAAGGGAAGCGAATCCCGCATCGTAAGAACTGTTCAAGCAATTATATGATAGACAAAGTTTGCAAGAGTGAACCCGATGGAGGGATGTCCACAGTGAACTGTTTAAAAAGGCATTAAGATTCGTGAATGTCACAGATGAAATTGTGTTAAAAGCCATAATGAACCCGACGAAGAGAAGCTAACATTCGAAAAGGGCCTGAGACCAGAAGAGGAGGATCCAAAGGTGAAAAGGCATCACCTAATGTGCAAGCAGAAAATAACTTTTGTTTATTAATTTTGAAGACATCAGGTCCTCAGAAGCAAGAGACTTTTTGTAGAAAAGAAACTTAACCACCGAAGGCCCTGATAAGCTGAGAGCAGAACTGTTAGCTCATGCTGGGGAAGCTCGAGTGTGTGCTGTGGTCAGGAGTCCCACCTTGTCCCATGCTCAAAACGTGGGGAAGGAAGACCCCAACTACTGCATCCTAACTTGTTATTTGTTAACACTTCTTTCTTTCCCATAAATCCTATCCCACACTCTTTGTTTGTGTTTAGCATAAGGATTGGCAATACATTTCTCTTAGTAAAGGCCCTTTTATTTGACAAGACACCACCAGGACTGCCTTTTTATTATTTGATGGTTGCAGCTTGCTCCCATCTTAGATTTAGGTTTAGATTAGGCGTTTTTCCAATCTTCCTATACAGTTTAATAAACACCCTTGAACTGTGATCACTGGTGTCTGTCTTTACTGTTTCCACCATGAGTTCTTTACAGAAGTGAGACCTTATCATACACATTTAGTATAGGCCACACCTATTTATGGGGAGTAAAAACCATTAGGTACTTTTAGATTACTTTCTGTAATACAACGGTAGTAGACCCTAGCACTAATATTGTGACGCTCAACAAAGAAATCACTCAGTCAACCAACCTGAAAGTATACTTTTCTGAACAATGGAACACTCATTCAAGGAACAGTGCATACATATAACTACATTTATGATAACGAATAGTAATACTAGGTGAGTAAGACCTTTTGGTGCAATATAGAATTACAGTTGCTTTTCAGCTCAGTGAAACACAGTCTAAGATAAGCAAGAACTCTTCACGCTAATTTTAGGATGTACCAGGCAAACCAAGGTCAGCTAGACCTAAAGAACACTTTTCAAGAATGGCACACTGTCGCAGTTTATTACGCATTCACACCCAAGTCAGGGAGATCCTTTCCCTAGAATGAATGTGGCGCACAATAAAGCACTTTTAGTTTTGGTTTGGTTAACTTTGGTAAGGCCTCCAACCCGTCTCACACCCAACCCCAACAAGTACCCGGTGCCACAATGGTCTAGGAACCAGGCCGGTGTGTATTCAGAATATATTTATTTATTAATTTAACCAAATATCAGAAAAAGATAACCATCAGCCACCAATGCTGTGGAACCACAACAAATTAACTTCCGTAAAGCACCAACACAGAGATATACAGTCACAATTTATATACAGTCATATACAAGAACAATTCAAGACGCACAATGATTTCAGATTTAAAACAAAATGTTATGATACCTTTCCTCCCAGCAACCCTCACCCTCCAAACATCAAATAAACAGGACTCATTTGAATGGAAGGCAGTGGCAGAGAGTGGGAACACAATGGGAAAATCGGTTTTGGGGTATTGATCACAGAAACAATATGGGAGACAGAAAAGCAATGGGAAATTCATTTTGCCACACGTAAAAAGAACAGGCAGGGCTTTGGAGTTTTGGTCAGAGCACAAGGGATACAAAGGGGCAATTTTGTTTGGCACCTTTCATATGCAACGGCACTACCAGGCTTCACACTTCTGATTTACAATCAAGGGATCAATGGGGATTTTATTTTCACACCCTGCACACACACGTGGAAACATGGCTTTGAGGATTGATTCTTTGGGCAAATCTTTATGTTTATACCGGCTCAAAACACACTGGGGGGAGTTTGTTAGTTTTGAATGCCAACAAACACCACCTGTGATTTCAATAGGGGAGTTAAGTGATTTACTTTAATTAAATATGCTAGGGATCTACACAGGCAAACAGGATATTTTTCAATGGGAAATAAACAATGCTGGAAGAATATAGGGCCTACTCCATCTATAGCTTTGGGCTAGTTCTTCTTACAGGAGAGGCCTTGAACAGGGCATCAGGATCATCAGGGCACCGCTAGGACAGCAAGGGGTCAGTCAAGGATCTCCTCCGAGTCCTCCAAGGGGTCCCAATCAGCTTATATGTCTCCAGGTTCCTGTCTCCAAGGCAAGGTTTAGGCCTCACTGCTGGGATGTTTCTCACCAGATTTCAACAGCAGGAATAAGTGGAAGCTCTCCAGATCGAATGCAAACTGATTTACCTATAGGGCAAATGACATCAACGTCATGATTCCGGCAAAAGGGATTGCCTGGTTTTCACTACCCACCTCCCACCAGTGTACTAATAGGACAAGGGGATGGGGGGAGTGATTTGGGGTAGCTGTGGGAGGAGAAAGCATCATCCCACTTTGACAGATGGATTTGGTTTTTTGACTAAGAAATCTCACAACATGGCAAGTACCCTACATTTTCCAATCTTTACATGAATGTATAATATATATATTTTTGAGAAATACATTTCAAGGTGAATCAGATAGAGCTACTCTGAAGTCAGCACACACTTCCTATGCAGAGATACAGTATTTCTTCATTTATTCAGGAGCCATATCAGTGAAAAATATGCCACTTTATGGTCTTTAATTATTACATCCATGCTTATACCAACTTTCACATCTCTCGGAATCAAGGGAAGGCCCAAATCACATTTTCATTAATACCTTATGGTGTGTTCATTACACCAAAATCATTTTAGAATGGTTACAAGGGGGTGATTGTCACCTTTAATAAAATTCTGGAATGATCTTTGTGACATGTGCGCTGCCCATTTGATGCGAAAAAGGGTATTTTTTATGTTTAAAGTTGTTTATTTAGTTTGATTAACAAACTTTAACAACATATAAAATAACATATTACAAAGTTAGACTTCATCATATGCGCATGATACATATGCGACATCATCATTCTTATTTACAAACACGTTTCAAAGCTAAAACTATTTACAACACTATTTTAATTACTTCATTCTACATTTTTCTTTTCTATTTCGAAATCAAAATTTTTAGAAGAAATTTGCAAATCAAAGATAATTCTCTTACTAGACTAGATCTACATAAAGGTGTCCGAGCCCATACCAACACTTGAGGAATGCTGTACAGCACATTACAATCTATACAACAGTGCCATAATGCTTAGCAAAGCTTTACACCATATGTAGTAGCCTATAAGAGATTAAGAATTCAAAAGGCAAGACAATTTTGTGATATATACATATTACATTTGCAACATAACCATTCTTGGTTATAATTACATTTCAACATTTTAATGCAGGCATTTTTCATTTGTCTCAATTCCTGTGTTTTTCTTCTCTAGCTCTAACCCCAATTTTACAAGGAATTAACAAAGTAAAACAATTCTTTTAATTGAATATCCCCACATAAAGGTTTTCCAGCACCATTCCCTAGCTTGGAGAGTCATGCCCAAGACACTAGGACCCATAATGGAATACCGTAATGCTTCAAATTTAGTACAATAGATGCAGAGGTGTTTTAATATGTACACCCTCCATACAAAATCTACAGAACACTTGTGTTTCATTCGAGATGGTTTTTTCCCAGCCTGCTATTCTTTCATATGTATGTAGCTGATTCAGCTTAAACCTCAAGTATAGGTCACATTGTACTTGTGCAGGGAATTTTAACAGATATGCTCTGTGTGGAGTTCTCAAGTCCGCAAATTTAGCGGCTTCAGAATATAATTTTTTTGTGTGCATCTCATTTAGAGTCAACATCCAATCATGTTCAAACACTTGTTTTTTCACATAGGCCACACGAAATTGTAAGTTTACAGGTTTCAACCCACATGTATCCAACTTGTTGATCATCAAATTCGAGAACGCCACCACAGAAGGTGGATTTGCATCATTTATCATAATAAAAAAGTCATAAAGCGAACTTGGTGGAGGAAAAAGCATCTTTCCATAATTCGTTAGCTGACGCCAGAGTAATCTAGTGGAAAGTGCAGTTATTCCTAACTCTTTTCTTATTACACAATTAGGTAAAGAGTGTTCCAGCCTGAGGGTGGATTTCCAGAGTTGCCCCTGGATTTGATCAAGCAATGAGTCAATATTTTTTAGGCATAAGTCCAAACCATAAAGTAAAATAGCTTCCACTTTTAGTAAATAAAATTCCAGCAACAGTGTCAATGAGAATTTGCAATATTTCGCAAAACACTATTTTCAGTTGGGTGCTCAGTACCACTGTTTTCTCAGTTAAATTCCGTCTCCACATTTTTTTTTTAGGCGGAATCATTAACATCATACCCCAGATATCTCATGGTTGGATTGACCGGTATATGGGTTGAATTTATTGACCATTGCATAGTGGAGCACGTTCTTTTTAAATTTTTCAGTATAAAAATACCAGATTTTTTCGGATTACAAATTAGATTATGCTTACATAAGTATTCCGAAAAAATTGCCAGTTTATTTTGTAGACCATAGGGAGTGCGGTCGAATATTAAGACATCATCCGCAAATGCCATCCACTGAATTCTCAAGTGGCCCAACCTTGCTGGATATGATATTTCAGCATTCCAGATTTGCTCAATGTCCGCGGGGTAGAGGTTAAACAGGGTCGCTGCCAAGTTGCATCCCTGTTTAACCCCCACCTCAATTGGAATCGGACTTGTTGTGGCGCCAGCTTTATTAAGTCGTACGAGATATGATGTATCTTTATGAAGCTTAGCTATAAGTACTATTAGATGGTGGGGAACTCCTTTTCGATCAGGTTTTTCCCATAGCACTTCACGAATCAGAGTCAAATGCTGCGGATAGATCCAACCATGCCATATACAATGCCCCTGCATTCAATGTCCCATTTTTTGCAATCAAATGGGCCAACACCGTTGCATTTAAAGCAGTTCCCATTCCTGCAAGAAAGCCAATTTGAAATGGTGACAAAAGTGCAAATTGGCTAATATAGTTTTTCAGTTGTTGGAGAATCAGAATTGAAAAGACCTTGGCACTTGCGTCAATGAGTGCTATGGGACGAAAATTGGCTGGGTCGGTTTTATCACCTTGTTTGTGAATCGGGACTATAACAGATTGAACCCACGAGACGGGTATAGCGGAAACTTGAATGATCTCATTAAATCAAACTGCAGTTTCATATCATCTGTTTCTCTGGCCCCCATCCTTGCACCCTGAGTTTAGTTTCTTCTTAGGCACGTGACTAAGCAGAGCAGCCTGATAGCCACACTAATGGATATTTTATGGGACTTATGACCTGGAGGTCACTCCTGCTGCCAGAACAGACGTGTGTTTATCTGGTCTTCACTGTGTTTTTGATCTAAAAAATGTATTTCAGTACTGCCCCTGATTGATGATGACAACCAGGCCTGAATCTCCAGGGCAACAGAGGGAGGCCCTGGAGGTTAGTTTCAAGTTTGGAAAAATGACCGTAGATGTACCCTGCAGCAAACAATTGCAATTTTATACGGCATCTTTGCAAACCACACAGTTTCAAAATACATACGCAGTACTTCTGGATTGTCCACGTGTATAGGGTTGTGATATGAAACATCAGGTTCAAGCTTTGAAAGTCGAGTGAGCATTTCTCTTAGCAGACTGTCAATTCGGATGAGGGGAAAAACGAAAATGACATTCTTTTATTTATTGTACATGCATTGAGCTCGGTTTCACTTTAGCTGCTTGGAGCACAATCTGGTATTTCATTGAAAATGTTGTATGCACTACTGTTTCTTATATGCGAGTGCAGTTCTTCATGGATTTGTCAAAACATCATTGCCACATGTCTTTTCCTTCCTGAAATGCATTGCGCACATCTTCACACCTTTGATTTTAAAGCGCACTTTCTTTCCTTGGTGATTTAGGTTTAATATGTCTTATATCAGACATTTCTGTGCTGGCCTTATATTTTGGTGAGCATTCACAAATGACACTGGCCTTCATTTCTGGCCTTCAAAGGCTACATTTCACCCCACAGCACAGCTATTCTAGGCAGGCAAAAATGAATGTTGTAATATACATTTGCAGTTGTTTTTTCAGATCAGTAGAATACAGACTGAGGTAAGCAATAATTATTTTAGGATGGCACACAGCTAAGCTAACTCAAGGTAAGTAAAACCTATATACATGTTAAAGGAGCTATCAGCAACTTAAAGGTATGTATAGACCTAAGGCTGTTTTAGCATCTGTATAAAACAGACCAGGGAAAGCAAACCCCAATGTTACACTTAATGAATGACTCAATATTATTCTAGGTAGGTAAAACCTAAGGCAGACATATTCTAAACACGCTATACAGCATGTTAGGGGAAGAAAGACCCAGTTGGGGAACGTATACACCTATTCTTTGAAAGAAATAGTTAGTGAAGCCAACAGAATTACTTTTGTGAAGGAGGCACAGCAATTCACAGGTGAGTAAATTAACCTTGTATATACTTTTCAGAATGGCACAACACACATTCAATGTAAGTAAGAACTTTTGTAACTGTCCACTCTCAGAGTTACAGTTACCAACTAAATCATTTACAAGTAAGTACACTTTTAAACACGTGTTCTCTTTTCTAGGCAACAGTCCCAATCCTTAGAAAGTCTTTCCATTATTCTTGGAGAATGAGTGTTCTCAGTGGCAGAAGGGGGGGGAACTAGATACAACAGACAGTTCAGGGGATCACCAGATCGATTGGCAGGAAGGGTTACAGCAGGCTCCAGTTACACAGCAGGCTCTCTGGTTGCTGGAAATCATTACACCTTCATTTCATCTTCCTCTTCGGTTTCAGCTCCAGTGGTCGACTTGTCATCAGCTTCCAAGTTCAGAGTTGTTATCAGGAACTACAGCACAACCTCTGCATTCTCTCCCCGCTTTTTCCAGCAAGGAGTGGTCTGGCTGTCCAATCAGGACAGCCTGCCCACCACTGGGAGTTGTTTCCTTTCAGGTGGGAGAAAAAGGGTTGCAGAGGTTTGTACTCCTCCCTCATTTCCTGCCTTTCCAGACACCCTGCAGCCTGAACAGGGAAGCTATAGAATTCCCGCAGAAGACAAAACAGCACCTAAGGTAATTCCCACTTGGAATGGCAGGGAAGACCTCAAACAGCAAGCACACAAGAAATGGCAAAGGAAGAATGAGCCCACCATTTTCGAAAAATGGTGGTCCTGTCCATTACCGAGACTGAATTAACAGCCTGTGGGTAATAAAGACTAAAAGTCATAAACGTAAAACCACTGCCATTCATGTAAAACTCGCAATTTTAACATGTGACCAGGTAAGTAAGAACAGAGATACATTGTATCCCCCCAGCACTCCACATAAGGTGGGGTGTGCTGGCTCACTATATAAGATGTAAAGGGGGGTGAAAATCTCTCTTTAATACTTAGGAACAGTAGTTCACTCAAGTACATGAAAGAGAAATTAACAGGCAAGCCCATAGGGGCAACCCAGCCTAAGCCCAAAAGTTGTAGGAAACTATAACTTCAACCATACACTATGGAGAGACATAGAAAGGTCACCCATACAAAGAGTAAAAGACTTGGTGAGAGGGGAAAAAGATTCCCATTCACCTGGAAGCAAGGTAAAATAGTTACCTAGTCAAAGCAAAAGGTTTTGGGGTTCACACAGGTCCGGAAGATCTATCATTGTTATGAAAATCTTACCCAACACTCAGCCATAGTATTATTACTGTTAAGGAAATGGCCATCCCTTCTCTCTTTTTCCAAACTATGCCCGCCTAAAAGGACTGACATTCATCCATGCTATCACAAAACATTCTTCCCCCGCTGCATCCCCCTTCCTTGGTTTGTAGTATCCTTCTCCAGCTTTCCCATCCTCTCATCTTCCCCTTGCTCATTTTCTTTCCACCAAAACGAAAATGTGGAAACCCCCGGGCAGGGTCAAAATATGGCCCTCCATGGACAAGCCTTGCTGTTTTGACTATTATGGTGGTGATTGTGTGCAGTATAAATGCCCATTAGGTATAACTTTAGGAGGCATCATACCCGAGAGGTGCTGAAAATGAATCTAGGCACTGGAATCAAAAAGGTATTGAGAACCCTGATAGGTATTGGAACCAAAGATGCCACATCAAATCAAAAGACGTAATGAACACTGAAAGCAAGCTCCTGGTATCACACACAGTGTTGCAGGGCAGGAGAAACGTACGTTTTCACTTTTTAAAAAACATTTCTTAGCTTTTAGCACCCATGTGTGGTCACTCGCAGGTTCTAATGGCTGAATGGGGGAGGGGAGCAAGGGAGGCACAGGGTGAGGGGCAGACAGCCACAGGGGAGCTCAGAATGCGAGATTATACCCACATACTGAGCTCCCTGAATGGCTAGTGCCTCCGGCGAGGGTGCTAATGAATACATTTGTAGTGTGCATACATTTACACAGATGTGGCTTTTTGGTGCTACGGTAGGCAAAAATGTAAACCAGTATCAGTCAATAGTTAACTTGGGGGAAACTATAGGCTTTAAGGGGTCAGACGAGTTGCTGATGACTCTCCATAGATATTAGGACAGATGTAAGTTGTTTCAAAGCAATGCAATTTGGACTGAAAAACCAAAGCTACTCTACCAGACTCTCCAAAAACGTTGCACTTTGTGCAGAAAAAAACAGCGGCTAAATTCAACAAACACAAAATGGTGGCCCGTTTCTTTGACATAAACGCCATTTTAAACTTGACCTGCTGAATCACTGGAAGCCATCATAAGGCTAGCAAGAATATACAATGCTTTCACATCTAATGATGATGGTAACCCACGTGTGCGGCAGCATTTTTCTCAAGTTGGCATTGATAGACGTGATAGACCGCTATTTCCAAGCAAAGACAAACACACCAGTCTAATCCAGTGGAGAGCAAGGCTGTGGGCACCCACACATGATAGGCTTAAATAGGCATGACATTCTTCAGGACAGTCACATAAAAAAAGTACACACTAATAACAAGGACAATTTGAAGAATAAGGGAGAGTATGGAGTCAACCAGGTTCTTCACCGGGTGTACTTGGGTTGGAAATGTAGGTTCCTCCATTTAGAATATGCAACCATATCTACCTTTTTTCAGTATGAGATTGAGGGAACATGAAGTCAACAGGGGAGACATTGTTTGTCTTTCTACTATACAAGAAACATTAGTTCGTCTCCTGAGTGAATCTCTCCATTCTCCATGGACTCACACTAGACGAGTTGTACTTTCTAGGAGGGGGTACCCGGAGATCGGTTTATGAGGAGTGAGTTATATTATAACTCACATAAGCAGAACATCCCAAACACAAACCCCCGATGGGCTGCAGGTACAACTGTGACTACATTTCAGGATTTTTCTGTCATGTGGCAATAACCTTCTGTATTCTCTTTAACTGTATCGTATAGGAAGTCACCTACCATAATGGTAGCAATGTGCTGCTATCTCTCATAGTTAACCGTCTCTCAATGGGCTGTAACAAAAGCCACATATACTCTCCTAAGCGCTTTGGGTCGTGTTAGTGGGTTTTGATGCTTCAGGTTTCCCTATCTGAAGACATTACCAGACACCATGTATTGGTTTGCAACGAATTTGTAGGTGAACTGCAGTAGTATGGATGGTAGGCTTTCCACTGGTATACCATGGAAGCAGGAAAAGAAGGGAATTCCTACGGAAGAAAAGCATAGGAAGCAGAAGCTTCCTGTTATGTTTCCTTGTTGACTGCCTATGGTCCGCACAATCATTCCTGTTTGGCTTCTGTACCATCTGTCTTAGCTTCATGGAATGTTCCAGTTTATTGGCCAATGAACTTGAATGAATGACTGCATTAATTTAAAACATGTATGGGGGTCAATAAGAGTATTCAAGTAAAAGTAAAATCATGCAATATTTTAAATACCACATGATTTCTACCCTCCCCCCTTTTTTTTTTTAACCAATGAAGTAATATTAAAATACTGCAAATGGTATTTTCCAAATACAGCTTGATTATAGGGTCAGAATACTGCAGAAATTTACCCAGTATTTTGCAAGTAAACAAGGAGTGCACCTCAAAAGAATGCTTACCCCAAAAGTAAAGTAATACACCCCAAAGGTGTGTGCACCGATCCATGCAGCGAACACTGTAGAACCACTACTATTTTCTCTGTCAGAGCAGATGCTACCACGGCCCTACATGCAGTGAAATAATGCCAATGACGCCAGTTCCATGTATATCAAGAGGGAACATTAGGAGACCGCATCTCTGCCCAAGCCACTGGCCACATGGAAGTTAACATGCTTGCGTCGACAGTTCTGTGTAAAAATGTCCCCAGGAAAATTTAGTCATGTGAAAATGTAATTATCAAAAAGTCCTTTTAAAAAATGTAGTCATTCAATAGAAGCAATGCAAAGTGTGAAAATGTTGTCAGTAATAAGGTTGCCATTTAAATAAACAAAAGCACAAGGCTGTAACCCTATTACCCAAACCTCTAATAAAACCTCCACAATCATCATAACAATTCCTAAATCTAATCCCAAACTCGAAATACAACCCCTATTCTACCCTGAATTCTTACAAAACTCTTCAGCACGCCAAAGCATTTTATTTGCATGTTACTAAATACAAAATAAATCAAATTAACCGTGAACCTAACTTCAACCCCACCACCAGCTTGCCACTAATTAAAACTTGTCCTAACCCAAACCCTTGCTTTAATCGTAACTTTAGCCTTACCCTAACTGCAACTTTAACACTTACCCTAATGCTTACTTTACCCTAACCACTAAGCTTATCTCAACCCTTGTCCTACACCAGCATCACCAGCCCTCTCCAACTTCCCTATCCCTTTCTTTAACACTTACCCAAATAATTGTTCTATTAGCACTAGCCTTACCATAACCCTTAGCATCACACATACATACCATGACACTTAATTTACCCCAACCCGAACATCATTAGGCCTGCAGCATCACCCCGACCCTAACCTTTGCTAATTCTAACAAATGTTTACTCTTACCATAACCCCTACCTATCCTACCCTAACCCATATCTTAAACCTAAACCAGGCAATGAGAAGCACACTCAACCCTAGCAGCAGTGCATTTTTGGCTGCTTTTCATCTGCATTGTATACCTACTTTTTGCTTGACAATGTTTTCACTGCAGAGGTATTTTCACCACGACCTTTTCACAGACTACATTTTTGTTGACAACATTTTCACTGGATACTGCGTCTGTTTGATGTTTTGTCATGTGAAAACACAGTACTGAGTCGACATCTGTTAACTACACTATATGGTGATTGCTTGCTCTGTCAAGTAACCCGGAAAGACCCAGTTAGCTCTAATGCAACCAGTTCCCCCCTCATATGTATACAGTGCAAGCACCCACCCTCAGCATACATGCAAAGCAAGTTGTGCCACAGGGAGAAGCGCTACCTAGATGCCTCTGGTGCCAATCCGGGGTGCCTTTACAAGGAGGCGAGGGAAAAGGTCTGAGTCAAAACGTCAGCCATGAATTGAACAATCATGCTGAATCTGGTGGAGAGGGAAAGAATGCTATCCAACACATTTTACATGACATCGCAATTCGTGCTCCTTACAATGCAAGCATTACAAAGCATTAGTTATGGGGCTTCCTGCAATAGATTGGCAACCACACTGGGTATCATGACAACCAGCACTTTGAGGTCGAAATCGCCAAATCAAGTTTTGCACTAAATTAGGCGTGTTTAGTGCACCAAGTTGTCAGGGGTGTGGGGTGGATTTCCTTACGCAAAAGTGTGCCACCGTACAAGCGGCATACTGCTACATGCTAAAGGAGGCACCTCTGCATTTACTGATGAGTGGTCTAACCCTGGGCGGTTCTCTTTTTTTGTACTGACTGTACCTTCATCTTTTCCCTTAAATCTGTCCCTTACCCTCTTCTGTTGGCCCTTGCATTGTTGAAATGGCAAACATTAGCACACTTCCTACAGAAGACCAAAGGCATAAGGGTGAAGCTAAAAGGGGAACTTGGCGGCAAATGATAGGCTTGTAAAACGTGTTAAATTATTGACTGGAAGAGTACACAAATGACATAAGAAACCAGCATGACAAATTTACGTTGTAATGCCAGGCTTAGGAAAAAGAATACGTGTGTCTTTTTTTCACCCTCCCTGAATAAAGTAAAGTAAGCCTAATAAAGGTCTTCCACAGTACTGATACTGGCTACCTTACCCCTAAGCTTTATCTTCTCACCGCCCTCAAATGCATCTGATCAGGCAACAGAGAAAGCCAAAAGTCAGTTAAACGTAAGGGAATACAATGATAAGCGCCACCTATGAAGGATCCAGTGCTGGGCTTCGGCCACTTTGCCCCCCTGTCCTTTTTCACATTAGCCCATTCTTTCCCTCCCATGCAACACCGCCTTGCACTAGCGCAAGCATTACGTAATACTGTCACTTTTGTGATGGTTGTCTTGCACTGCTTGCTTGCTTACCACCAGGCCATTATGAAAATATAGTGAAGTGGGAGGCCGCAAAGACAGGCTCATGTGGAACTGCAAACCCAGATGCGCAACTGAGCAAAATCAGCTCCACTGTTACAAATAAAACACAACAGCAGTAGCCAAGTAACCCACCCACCTGTATTACTGAACAAGGGCCCCACAACCATTCACTGTGTGCAGAGAGACCGAGTAATGTGGAGTAGTTGAGTAATGTGTTCTATCTGAACTGATGGCATAAGAATTCTAGTTCTTAACCCTGGGTAGTCATAGAGGTAACAAGCAAAACAAATACCAATGCAGTGCAAACGTAATCACCTCTAGTCGCGGAGAAAAGGACTACGTAGAGGCCCAAGGGGCTGAGATTACATATGTTTTCAAAGCTTTCCAAAGGACAAGGCTGGCAGAAGATAGGCATATCTCAAAAGACAGATTTCCAATAGATGGCCAGTGTTAGGGATATTTATCGGGTTGATGCTTAATCCCCTCTCCTAGTGAGACCCCCAGCACGTTTTTCTTGACTTCTGGACCTTATTCCTGTTCTTCTGAATGGGAGGAGCCTTTTTCCCCCTTATTCATTCTCACTTGCTCAACCATGGGGACTTTGTTCTTTATGTTTTACCTTATGTTATGGGATCTTGCTTTCCTCCATATCTCTTAAAAGCATCTGTGTCACATTTTTCAGCACACAGCACCCTCTGTGCAGTTTTGCTGCGGACCCTTTGGGTTCTCCTATTTATATTCTTTCATTTTCAATAAGAACTACTGTTCTTAAGGAAAGAGGGATACTTTGTATCCTCCTTAAAATGTGACTTATGAGACATAAGCACACACCCGTTTATGTGGTTTGCTAAGGGGATACGTAGTATCCCCCTGCTCTCTGCTCCTGTGAATTTTTGGTCACAGTGACAACCCTAAAGTTATGGCTGGTGGCAGTGGACATGATCTACCAACCTTTCTGCTATTTTCTACCACAGACTGTATTCACAGCCTCAGTTATGCACAAAAGGGTCGCCTATGTTCTAACATGGTGGCTCCTTTCTTTTTTCACCATTTCTTGTGTGGTTGTCCTTTGTTAGCCCTTCTACCATTCTGGGAGGGGAAGGTCTGAAAGTGTGTTTCGCCTTTGACAGGAACACTTTGAGTAGCCTGTCTTGGCTCAAGTGTGTCAGAGGACAGGAATTGCAGGAGAAGCCCGAAACGCCCCGGTCCTTTGGCTGCTGATGTGTGTAAACAATACCAGTTCCCACTGGGGGCTGGCTGTCCTGATTGGACAGCCACCTGCCCCTTTCTGTAAACTGCAGGGAGAGTTTGAAGAGGAGTGAATGGGAAAACTGAATTAAATGTGGGGTTCCTGAGGCAGAAGGCATGTCAACCACTGGAACAGAAGATCCAAAGCTGAAGACAACCAGATACGCCTGGAGATCATTCCACTAACCGTGAAGTGACCAATGCTGTCCTGATCGCGTTTTCTTATAGACAGAGGAGCTCCGAAGAGCAGGACCCCTTCCCTCTGGCTGGTGGGATGAACTGCAGATTGAGCCATCTCCCAAGGTGCTGTGACCTTCCAGAGCTGCAAGCCGTGAATACCAGGGGACTTGAGACTAATTTGCAGTGCAATGTCTTTGCGTGGACAAATCCTTCCAGGTCTTTGGTGAGCTCCAGTTGGACCTTCAGAGGCACAATCCCCCTCATGGACTGCAGAATCGAGGAAGATCATCCAGATAGTAACCGTTCATTGTTGGAGCTGATTAACAGGCACCAAAATCGCAGACCGATGTGGGAGACCAATTACATCCTTGCTGAGCGTCCTTTCTCATGACTGCTGGTGTGACATCCCATTCAGAGTCCTTCCTTTCATCACCAGACTGAGGAATGGGGAGACCAGGTCTGTTGCTGCTGCACAGGAAAGTATCCAGCTGCATTTTCTTCAACCACCTTAAGGTACTGTGGGGATCAAGTCAGAACTTACCTAAAGCCGCATAGTCGCTCCAGTGTGACTGGAGTGTGATACTAGGTGTTTGGGTGTCCTCCCATACCTCTTGCCCAGGATTAACAGCTTGTGAGCTTTTAGGGAGTCCTTTGCAGGGTCTTTAATAACTGTTATCTTGCATAAGCATTTTATTTGAGTAACTAAAGTATCCTGACAACTTCAAATGTTCTGCTGCTGCATGAGACCTTTGCTCCATCCTAAAATGACTTTGATAAACTCTTGACTAGTTATGGATTGGACTGCTAAAGCATTAGACACCTTGAAAAGTGTTGCTAAGAAGTAAACTACTGCTAATAGTGTTGAACAACCCTCCCTTTCCTTCCTATAGACCTCTGTGAGACTTTGTAATTGAATGAAACTGTCATTTCACTCTAACAAATGCAGGTGCGTGTCACTATTTAAACAGTGGAACTGTCATTTTCTGTAACAATTGTAAGCACAATCAACTACTATTGAAGCAGTCACCCTTACAAGTATTGTTGATATTTACTATGTGTATTGGTTAGTCTAAAATAGTATTTACTTACCTGCCTTGTGTATATAAAATAAATGTATATTTTATTATAACTTTCAATGTGTAAGAGTTTCTTTGGGCTATTGTATTGACTGGGTTCATTGTACTTACCTACAGCTCACATCTTCCTCCTAAAATAATCCTGGCTGCTCTGCCATTCTACCAATCGTTTGGGCTGTACAGACTTATATTAAGAGTTGGGGGATCTGTATACCAAGGGATAGTTTTACAGAGTCTTACCTCCCACTGGACTTTAGGAAAACTGCCCTAACAGCCACCTGGTGTAGAAATAGTCAGACTCGCCTCTACATTTACAATCTGATGGAGGGGTCATCCAGCAGAGGTTTGCTCTTGGTGTGTTCAGAACAATAAATAGCAATCTTTCCACCAAGATAAATTGTGATGCATTTCATAGCCGCTTGAACGTTAAGCAAAAGGATTGTTAAAGATGGCTCTGTTTAATGGGTAACGCCTAGGCAATTATGGTCCAAGATGTCATCCCAATATTTTATGATTTAATTCTTTAATTGCTTCTTCTGAGTACAGTGTTTTTGTATTGTGCTGTATGCCGAACTCCTCCAGCTTTTAAACTCCTGACCCGGGATCGATCCCATGTTGCAGGGCATCATCTTGTTCACAGGGAAAGAGCATTACAACTGAGCTATCCTCCGGGGAGCTAGCCATGCACGATATTCCACGTGCACTCAGTTGCAGCTTTGGGGATAACAAAGCCAGCTGACTCAAAGTGGATGTTCATTGTAGGAAGCCGCAGTTAGCACCTATCACTTAGGGACAAAAGTTGGGGCCAGTCTTAAATATTTATTATTAAATAGGCTGACTCCATTTCAGCCACTCTATTGTGCTTTAATTCTCTACACATGTTTTGTTTTCAAAACAATTAAGTATCTTATTTGTTGCAACTGAAGAATAACAAACCACTGAACATGTTTGTCTAGGACCTAAAACCACTTCTGAAGTTAAGAGTGTCTGGTGCTGCTGTGCATAAGTGTTGTTTATCGCTCGCTTCCCTATGTTTTGTGTGGTGTAAAAAAAATATATTGTTTTCATTCGTTTCAGCTGTCAAGTCTTCCTTTGTGGCTAAAGAAGAGCAACTCAGCTTCAGAGACTGTGCTCAAGCTTACAAATCGGGACTCACCACAAGCGGAATCTACACTTTAACCATTCCCAATACCACAGAGCATGTTAAGGTACGATGCTATTCCCAAATTCTCCATGATGTACCGACATATCGCCAACTTGCCATCTCCGCAAGGAGCCTTCATCACAAATGCGGTGGATCTCCAACGTAGTCAGGGAGAAGCACATGAAATGAAGCATTCATAAGAATTGGCGTTCTTGGTGTGTACTATTTGTCAAGAAAGGTAGATGTCTGTAGCTGAAGGACTGCTTACTTTCACTTGTACCTCTACTAAATGCAGAATGCATTTTGAGTATAGTATTTAGACAGGAAGGGTCTATAATACATTCAAAATATTCTCTGATCCTCAATTATTTTTCCAGTGAGCAAATTGCATGTCTTCTACAATAAAGACGTGCAAACCCATTGTGTCACTAGACACATAGCATTGATGTTTTTCAAGTAGGGTGAAATTCCTTAGTTAAATCCCCTCAAGTAAGATAGACTGTGACAAGGAGGTGGTTGTTTCTTCTGCTGAATGTCCCCTGCCTAGCCTGGATCTGAGGACGATTTTTACGTTAAAAGTGTTGTGTTCCTGCTGGTACACTCAAAGAAATATATTTATTAACATTTACAAAACAGACATTAAATATCGGTATTTCACAACAACTTTTTGGAAAAACACTGAATTATTGGGTGTACAAAAGACACAGAGGATGTGTATACAATAGACAAACTCCACAACACCCCAGCATTGTGACAAGCATTTTATACATTTCTCAGTGATAGATTCCAGTAGGCATTTATTAAAAAGTGTGCATTAAGATGAAATTGGGGTTATTTCAAGTGAGTAAGAGACAGCTATAAGTGCTATTATATAATCTGCCTGTGCATCCTCTTAAGAAATGTATCTTTCGAATGGATTGTGTACTCCGATGTATTCCTCATCTTTGACATGTAATGTCCAGCTTCAGCTGCTTCAGAAAAGAAATTCGGCAAAGGGCGCTGTGCGTCGATGGCGTTGAGTCGAAGGCCTCTGTCGAGGGTGACGTCATCAGATGTTATATGTAGCAAGCGCCGCACCCGTTGGCCTCAGTTCTGTTTTTCTGCAAGCGCGGTTGCTTCGCGAGAAACTCGGCACGCCTCTTTACTTGTGAAAGTTATATTCTCGACTGTTTTCTAAGAACTCGACGATTATGTCTTCTTCGTCTACACCGTCGACACCCAAGTCCGGTTTCAAAAAATGTAGAGACTGCGGATCGAAGATGTCCTTAACCGACCGGCATTGAATCTGCCTTTAGTGCCTCGGAGTGGACCACGATACGAATGCTTGTTGCAAGTGCCAGTCCATGACGGGAAAAGTCTTGAGGGAACAAAAGTGGTAGCTTAAGGTAGGAAAAGTTTCCAAGACCCCTAAGCCCCGGACTGCTGGACCTTCGACCGATGAGTCGAGAGGCGACTCTCCTCGGAGGTAGAAGGCCAAGCGTTCAAGGTCAAGGAGTGGTTCCCGCCACTTGTCTTCTTCGAAGAGGTCGAAGAGAAGGCACCGCAGGTCGCCTTTGTCAACGTCTTTGTCTGACGGTTCCCCCGACAGGGTTGCATGCCCGTCCACACCCGCAGCATGGGAATCTATCCGTGTGGGAATGTAAATATCTTTGAAAGACAAAGTCATGCTCTGACCGAGCCTTGTAAGGAAGCCGGAAAGGAGAGGTCTCGGCCTAAAATGTGCACGTCCTCTATCCTGAGTAAAAGGCGTGATCCGCATTGAGAGCCCTCGAGGCCTCGATCTGAAAAATCAAAGGATCACTCGAGACATGCGGAGAGACAGAGGTCGTCGACACCTTCAGCGCCATTGGTGCCTATGATGCCCATCAGGCACTAGACCCCGACTAAACCGTCGATGCCATCGACGCCAGTGTCGACATCGATGCTGAAACCGCCAAGGCCAGCTGCGCCAATTTTGCCGACTAAGCCATTACAACATAGTGACCTTCCGAAAAAGGCACGGTCAAAGAAAACGTCGACGACTTTGACAACGTCGAAGCCTTTGGTTTCAAAACCAGAAAAAATATATACTTCTTTTTCAAGTCCCTAACTTCAATTTTTGAGGAGGAAGAACGCTCAGATGATGAAGATGCCCTTTTTTGGGCTTCGGTATGATACACCTAATGTGCCTGAATGGCTTATTTCAGAGGAAAGCAAGATGTAAGATCTAAATGATAATTTGCACAATGCAAGTGGAATTGACACCCCTCCAGAGCTGGAGTTCGGAAGACCAGAACCAGGGAAGCATGCTGACTCCTCTTACAGGCAGCTCACGTCTAAGGTTTTTGAATACTTGGTTTGGTCTAGGCCTCCAGCCCCCTATGATCAAGATGATCTAACTGACATTCTGGACAAGGTTCCACCTACTGATCCAGTTTTGCCTTTCCATGTGGCACTTCAAAAAAAGGGTGGCCAGGATTTGGGAGACACCGGAAACTAATTTGGCAGTCGACAAAAATCTCACCAAAAATACTGCACCTCCAGTAATGACCCCGGCTACCTGTCAAAGCACCCCACTCTGGAGAGTCTGGTGGTCCAGGCAGCTATTGCTACCTCAAAACAAGCTGCGTACCCTACCATCCCTCCTGATAGGGACAACAAGCGCTTAGATGGATGGGCGAGAAAGGTATTTTCTGCAGGAAGCATGGCATTAAAATCTGCCAACTCCACTTGTGCCCTTGCAAAGTTTTCGTACACTCTATGGGAGTGTATTGCTATTGCAGCAGTGCATATTCCCGAAGGGGATGAATGGGACAGCTTCTTAGCTATTGTTAAGGATGGCAAGGAAGCCATGTGCAATCCCTTCAATATGGATTGGATTCTGCAGATAGCATCAGCAGGTCCATGGCTAACAGCACTGTGATGCACCAATTTGCGTGGTTTTGCACCTGATGTGCAGGCTAGACTTCTCAACATGCCATTTGACGGGTCTCATCTTTTTGGCTTCAAGGCTGACGAGAGCCTTGAGAAGTTGCAGACCTCAAAGGCAGCGGCCAAATCTTTAGGTGCTGCTGTTTAGCAACCTCACCCTTTTCTTCCTAGCGGACAACCTTGGAGATGTAGATCTTTTCGCAACAACTCCTCATTTGGAAGGGCAAGAGGAATGGCCAGTCAAAGAGGCCAAAGAAAATGTCCTTGTGGTAGACGAGGTAGAGGTGCCAAGCCGGCTCAAGCAGCAGCCTCTTTACCATCGGCCTCTGCAACAGCCGCTAGAGAGCCACTATGAGGTCTTGAGTCACAGCTCACCAGTGGGGGGCAGACTGTCTCAGCATCTAGAAGAATGGCGAGACATTACTTCAGATGATTGGGCTCTGGAAGCAATAGCCCACGGTTACTGCCTTCCTTTTATAAAGAAGCCTTAGAGCAATCCAATGGGGAAACATTATTTGAAGATTCCGGATCCGCTCCTTCTGCAGGAAATGTTCACCCTGCTAGAGAAACGTGCTATAGAATTAGTGCCTGTAGTGGAGAGGAACAAGGGTTGGTATTCCACATATTTTTTGATGCTCAAAAAGGGCAGAGGACTGAGACCGATCTTGGACTTGAGATACTTCAACAAGTTCCTCAGGAAGGACAAGTTCAAGATGGTCACTCTTTCTCAAATCCTTCAGGCCCTCCACCTTCAGGATTGGTTGGTTTCATTGCACCTTCTGGATGCTTATTTTCACGTGCCAATCCATCTCAAGCACAGAAAATACCCGAGTTTCTTGGTTGCCGGCTCGCACTATCAATTTTGAGTCCTGCCATTCGGGCTGACCTCAGCCCGAGGGTTTTCAACCAAACTGATGGCGGTGGTAGCAGCGAGTCTCAGGAGAGGGGGGATGCATGTCTACCCCTACCTGGATGATTGACTGATCAGGGCATGTTCTCCAGAACAAGCCCAGAATTATCTCAACATTAACTGCTACTCCCTTCACAGACTGAGCGTCTTCCTTAATTTCAAGAAGTCCCATATGACACCTTCCCAAAAGCTCCAATACATCAGAGCTGTGATAGATACATCCCCGGGAAAGAGCTTGCCACCCGAGGTGAGGGCTCAAGACATTTTTCAGATGTTAACCACATTTCAGAGTGCCTAATTTCTTCCAGTCTTCGAATTTTTGAGGTTGCTCGGCCTTGTGGCATCCTGCATTTTTCTGGTGCCAGAGGCCCACCTGAGAATGTGATCCCTTCAATGGGCGCTCAGAAAACAATGGTCCCAATTCTCAGGAAAGATGTTGGATCGACTTCAGATTCCATCCAGAGTCTCACAGGCTCTTCTGTGGTGGGCCTGTGAGGAATATATTCTGAAGGGAGAACCTTTTTGGGCAACCATGACCAGAGATTATGGTAGTGATGGATGCCTCACACACGGCGTGGGGAGCCCACGTCAACAATCTGACAAGTCAGTGGTCGTTTTTCTCCATTGGAGTCCAAACTATACATCAATCTTTTGGAGCTGAGCGCAATCAGACTAGTGCTGAAGGCTTTTCTACCCTCTATACGAGGAAAGAATGTCCTGATAATTACGGACAACACAGTGGCCATCTAATACTTCAACAGGAAATTAAGTGTAGGGTCACTAGCACTGTACAGGGAGGCAATGCAGCTCTGGTATTGGGCAATTCAAAAAGGAATCTCCATATCGGCAGTTCAGCTAGCCGGGGAGGAGAACAAGTTTTGCAACTGGTGCAGAGAAAAGAATGTTGATCCTTTTCAGTGTAAAACGTGTTTTATCCTTTTTGCTTTCATTAGCAAATAAAGGTCTTCGGGTTGGCACCATTAAGGGATACTTGGCAGCACTGTCAATCTTTAAGCGCTCATTAGAAGAATGTTCTTATTTCAAGATCCCATTGGTGACCGAGTTTCTAAAAGGGCTCACTAATGTGTTTCCTCCATCTCCTTTTCGGGTTCCGGTTTGGGACCTCAATCAGGTTTTGGAATTTCTGATGTGTGCTCCATTTGAACCTTTGCACACATGTCCGTTAAGGTTGCTAACCTTTACGACAATACTATTAGCTCTAACATCAGCCCATAGAGTGAGCAAGTTGCAGGGACTTTGTTCCAAGCCACCCTTTACCATATTCCACAAAGACAGGGTTGTGTTAAGGGTAAAACCCTCCTTCTTGCCAAAGGTACTTTCGGATTTACGTAAGTCAGAAAATTGTTCATCCTGCCTTCTACTCTCAACCTCACCCATGTAAGGAAGAGGAAAGGCTTCACAGACTGGATCCTAAGAGAGTGTTAAGTTTTTACATCTCCAGAATGGCAAAGTTGAGAGTGGACGACCAACTTTTTATAGGATACACAGCACACAAATTAGGCCAGGCTGTTTCCAAACAGACCTTGTCTAGATGGATCATTCTTACCATATCTGAATGCTACAGGCTAGCAGGCAAAGACCCTCCTGAAGATTTGCGTGATCATTCCACTAGGGGCACGGCTATGTCCACAGCCCTTCAAAGGGGCGTTCCTATTGGGAATATCAGTGATGCTGAAACGTGGTCATCAATACACACGTTTACAAAGCATTATTGTCTGGATGCTTCCCATTCCCAAGACGTTGCCTTTGGAAAGGCAGTACTTTACTCTGCCCTGGAAAATCCTTAATTTATAAATTCTACACCCTCCTCCTACCAAAAATACTGCTTTGGGAGTCTGTCAAAGATGAGGAGTACGTTGGAGGGGACAATCCATTCGAAGAAAAAGTTACTTAGCCCTGGTAACATTCTTTCAACTGGATGTTCCTCCTACGTATTCCTAATCACCCTCCCAACCGACCCTTCTGTAGAATTTCCCATGCTATTACAGCTTTCGTTCCACCAAGGCTGAGTACTGTCATGCCCTTATTTATGGCATATGGACTACACGAAGAAGGGAAAACAGAACTGAGGCCAACAGGCGCCACACGTGCTACATATAACCTCAGATGGCGTCACCCTTGAAGGAAGCCTTCGAGGGACATCGACTCAACATCATCGATGCACAGCGCCCTCTGACAAAATGTTTTTCCGAAGCAGCTGAAGCTGGACATTACATGTCCAAGATGAAGAATACGTTGGAGGAACATCCAGTCCAAAGAACGTTACCAGGGGTAAGTAACTTGTTCTTTTCCAGCAAAGTAATCAGACTTGCTTTGGGTTTCTTATTTCTTCCGTTAATGGTGAAACATATTTGTACGCAGAAATCTGTAGTGCCATAATTCAAGTTAAAAGGTCAACATTATATTAAAGGATAATGCAAACTCACCATTGCCCATTACAAGAATTGATCTAAAGTAAAACGAACGATCCTCCTGAGGAAGCTACAGAAGCAGTGAAGCACAGGTTGCGATTACAGTCTATGTGAAAAATTGAATGCAACCAATAATCACAAAAACGCAAAGAGGTAATTGAACAAAATGACACATATGAGAAGGATTAAGTGGATATAATTGACTAGCAGTAAGAAATTTCACGCAATAAATGTAATGCAAACACAATTAAAAGAAAGAAATAAAATCAACTTGCATTACTCTGTTTGAAAAAGATAAATGCATTATGGAAGAAGTTCAGTGCATCATATAAATCTATTTATAGTATTCACAATATGTCTTGCAAAAATGCTAAAATATGGAGCACACATAACCTCTGCGTATCAACCACAAAATCCTGGGCAACAAGCTCTTCTTTCTGCACAGATTAAATCAGAGAAAGGTTTGACACCATGTTTTGAGACCTTTTATTTCACTAACTAGAACTATGATGCTGTAATGGTAAAAATCCATTCGCTTTTGAAGTCCCAGGGATTCCAACATCTAAATTCTATGAGACTTTGAAAGCCAATGCCTTGTACCATTGCAGCATAATATTTTACATCAGCCCAATAAAACTCAGATTTTAAGTTAAAAACCAAGAATGTTATTTCAACTATAGGCACAGCACGATACATAAAAAGTATCATGCTCTGATTCATCTATCTTAGAAATATGACACCATTTCCAAAATGATACGTTGCAATGTGAAGAATCTTAAATACCAATGTATGTGCAATGATATCACTAAATAGTCTTTGTCCCTTATTGCATTTTTATGTTTCACTAATGTGGTGCAATATAAACCACATTGGGTAGGTTTACATTCAACTTCTTGAAAATGTCAACCAACATGCAGTTGCATAAAACGATGACTGCTGGTCACCTCCAGAATCCAGTCCAGCTACGGTTGTCATCTCTTCTCCATCTCGGTTCCTAAAGAATAAGTGTCTCAACGGTATTACCCAAATTGTTTGTTTACAATTGTTCGAATGAACAATGGACCTTTGGCCTTTGGGTGGGGGGTTGTGGGGGGTTTCCCTCCACATATATGTTATAATTGACCTTCACAATTCATTCAATTGTGAAAAGGTTAATTGTAATTCGAACAGTTGTAAAACGAACAATTCGTATACAACCGTCTCAACATCCTCCATGATTTGGAGGCAAAACAGACAATATGTCCCACAGACCTGTCCCAGGGTGCTCAGTGCGTCAGTAAAAGTGGTCGGGATGCTGTGTAATCCAGTCCAACCCAAGCAGGTGTCATTCCAAATCCAAACTACTGCTCAAAGGAAGCCCCCAGGCGGGTCAGTGTCTCACATAGTAACCCTCAGCTGGGGTTACAATGTCTATGGGGGTGGGTGATTGTTTCTGTGAAACCCTGGCATGCTCACCCGAGGACTTATTAGCTTGGAGACCTAAGATGAAAAGATGTTCCCAAAAGCGCACACATCAGGAACCAAGAAGCAAAGTTCTTATTGCTGTATATCAAACAGCAAATTGTAATACTAGACCTTTTGTAGATGTGGGAAGAGGAGGACTTGAAGCAATATGTGCTCCTTGGTAAAGCACCTTGACATTAGCACCCTGCTATTCACACTGATATTTTCTGTTTGGTAAAGCACACTGTGGTATGTGCTCTCTTATATCCACATTGCAGCTTTTCAGCCCAGTCTCCCACCATAACGGACATCACACCACACAACACACTGCACCAAATAGGAAGACCAGAACTGCCACAAAGTACATGCCTGGCATTTAAGAGCTGATGCTGTTCACTGCACAAACTCAAGCTAGAAGCAAAGACCCTAGCCAGCAGACCACCCCACACAACCACAATGCTCGAGAATGCCATAACAGACACATACAAGATGCACAATAGGCCTTTCCACTTTAGGGCACATTCCAAAAGACTGCACACCAAAAACATCAAGAAGCTTACCCTGAACACAGAGTCCATCTGGATCCACCAGCACAGCAACATAGTCTTGCACTGCTCCCTTTGCTCCTACTACCCAACCCCAATTCATATCCCACAGGTTCCATGGTGTGGTTCTACTCTCTACACATGGTTCAAGGCTGTGAAGCCACCAAGCAAACTCAGTTACATCTCCTGATGGTGAAAATATGTTCATCGCTGCTGCAATTGCTGTCTTTTTGTTTTTTAAATGCAGACTTGGTTTTGTGCTGTATAAAAATGGAATACTTATCTTTATTAAACACTATTCTGAAAGGCATAGTGATCTCCGACAGTACTCTCCCCTCTCCCAATTGGAGCGTGTCAAGAAAACGCTAGAGAAGCTGAAGGTTGTGGGCTATTACTATGTGGCGCAGAGCCCCCCCCCCCCTCTCAAGCAAGGCGTCCCTCCGAAGGGGCACATTATATCCCTCTGGCAATTGAGCCACGAGTGCGACATACACATGTCGAACGTGCACAATATAAACTAACCCGCATCGTATCGTGCATTGGCTGTAAAGCACACAACTAATACAGCAGACTTTCCTCAGTAAAAAGGACTGTTCAACTATCATGGCGAAAGGAAAGCATAATGAAGTGTTTTAACTCTTCCCTGGGGCAATGTGGCTTTTTCGTGGTCGTGGCATTTAGAAAACTATCCTAAACCCATGGGACTAATTGAAAGACATAAAAAGAACGATTGGAATCAATTTCTAATCGTTTCTCAGCGCTGCACTTTGTGGATTTTATCACAGTGCACAATTGTTTTCTACTCTGCATTACATGTGTTCCCATTTTATGCTGTTTATGATGTCAATGTCGCATTAAATTATCATTCCAACCAGGAAACAGAATGGCCCCCGTTCATTTGGCAACCGCTTGCACTGTCTGTGTTGTCTGTTTTCCAGCTCTTCCTCTTGCGCCACCTTTTGACCTCCCATGGGTCTCAAACTAATTATGTGTAAACCTAATGTCAACTGCCTCCCATTATCGCGTAAAATACCACTAAAATACCTAAGGCAGCATCTAATATTTGTTTTTTTCTTAAATTGTCAGTCAACTCCTACATTTGCTCTACTTAGGACATGCGCCCGAGAGGTACACGGGTTTCTAGCGGACCACGTTATTGCCGCCTCGCCAGGGTGATGAAGAATGTTTCCGCTTCCTGTGACGGGCACCAGGTCAGGACCTCGTGCTCTGTCCCCGATATTTCCTGTACAGATGTCAGCTGCAGAGGCAGGCATGTGCCGTCTGTGCTACTCACAAGGTGCAACGGAATAAAACGACGAGGACATTGGGAACACTGCTACAAAACATCCAGCTCATTCTCTGACACAGCTGTTAGCCAGTGATATTAACGAATAGACAATATCGGGGAAAAAACACCGTTTTTATTACAAATATATATGGGGGTGGGGTAAGGGAGTAAAACTGGTGGGGAGGGGATATAATCATACGAAAACAGGGAGTTTGGGGGGAACCCTCCCACCCCAAATAAAAAAATAAAAAGATAATTGTACGGTATTTTCTATACCAAATAAAGTTTTTGCTATTAGATTTTTGGTTACTAACACATCCCTGTTAGCTCTTTCAGGGCTCTTGAGGTCTGCCAAATAAAGGTGTGCAAGAGGCTTTTGGGGCTCCGATGACCCGAGGCTCCTTGCATTACACTTGAAATGCTTTTATTCTAGTGATCAAATGAGACCAGGCCGCAAACTTAAGTCAAATACGCTTACGGGTTCAATATATTTCCAAATAACTGGCATGCATTGGTTTACGACCATTGCATTAACAGACACGAGGTACCCAAACTAATAGGCAATACAAAAAAGATGAAATAGAAAATAGATTACAAAAACGCAGTTGTAAATCAGCTGAATTATTAAGTGGAGTACCACCACGTGTCAAGATTGGAGGGTAGCCTGAAGGTCACAGTTTCAGACCCTACTGGAGCACACTCGGGCGTTTCTCATTCCACAGAATAAACAAGCATTGGCAAAGCCAACAGTTTGGGCTTTCGTTTAGGTATGTGATCATCATTTCCTAGGCACTGATACTATGGTACAACCCGGCCATGAAATGGGAAATGGTGTGATCTCAGAAGACTGCTTAGAGATACCTATGGCAGTCCCATAATAGCACAAACTGTGCTGTTACTGTACAACAGAGCGATGTCAAAGAGATCTCTGGCCAGTATGTTATAGGCAAGGAGGGGCGGGTAGTGGGGAGAATGGCCATAGGGATTAGCAAAGCTGAGTGTCACACCGCACATTCCAGTTTCCTTTTATTTGTACTAATATTTCTGGCATGTAGGAGGCGCTACTGCACCACCTAATGTTCAGTGCTGGACAGGTGTACAGAAACACCCCTACAGAATCACACACGGCATACTCGAATTATGTAAGCTCAATTAATGAACCCCATGTAAAATTGCTTTTGTATACAGATCTGGAGCACACATTTTCCATTAAGAAAACAGTCAATTCAGCATCAGTGATGAAAGGTAACCTTTGCTTCTATACTGCTTGTTCAAAATCACACCTTTGCTTTCTGTGCTGAACGGGGAGGACTGGCAACCTTTGGCCAGGGTGGCAAGTACAATTTAGGGGCCCATGATGCAGCGGCCCAAACCAAACCCACAATGCTGCAGGATCTAACCTTCAGAGCAAGCACATTGACTACCATCCTCTCTTCCTCAACCACAAGCTCTCAAGTTAAGATAGCATTATAGACTGAGTGAGGGGTCATTATTGCTGGGTAAATGTTGGGCCACCAAGTGCTCGATGCGAAGCCGAGGGGCATAAACTGGGGGAAGGTCATTATCCCAAGTGATAAGGACCCCTCCCCGTAGTCCACAAGGATATGAGCACATAATAGTAGCAATGCACGTTTTGGAGTTGGAGGTTTGATGGTGAAGTTGAACATTTTGCTTTAACAGTGAGTAAAGTAACTCGATAAACCGAGTTAGTAAATTAAATATAATTTTATTTTGTAGTATTCCAATAACAAGCTTGTCTTCTTAATTTAAGCATTTTAATTGATAACCTGGTTGAACTGGAACATGTTTAACATGAGTATGCATGAAGTGTCATGTAAAAGTAAATAGTTTCTCTAGAAAGCTTTCCCCCTTGCTTTAGATGTTTGTTTTGTGTGTTAAATAGCAGGTTACATCAACAAAAATAAAAGAAAACAAAAACAATAAGGTCCTCCAAAAGCGGGAGTGCCTTGTTGAAAGATATCTGGCCTTAGATTGCACTATTGTTTCCTGGTCTACTTTGGTAGACAGCATGTTAAGAAAAAAGTCAATACCAGTAGTTATTGACTGCACTCTAAACATTGTGATTTGCTGAGAGGCGATCAATAACTATCTCCATGTGTTAATATACGATAAATATTTTTTTTAATTACTTTCCTTTTATAATCAGAGGACAAGATGCAATATATATTTCAGTTATTTATTTGGAGTCAGGCCCCAGGGAACCTACGTCACATACCAAACATAGTAAAAACGTTTTCACCAGGAAAATATGATTTGAAGAAATTGGAAAGCTGGTATTTGAGTTGTGTCCCAGTGTTCAATTGACACCCTCCTCACGCTCATCCCATTTTAAAACCAATGTAAAGAGCTGGGGAAGCTAGAGAATTCAATGTAGAGTCGAGGGGATCTGGCTCCGATCTAAGAGCCATACTCAAGCTGATAATGCAGAAGACCAATTCCTGGCCTCTTGATGACTTCCTACCCAAAACCACAACACATACCATGGAACCCTCTCTACACACCCTCCCAAAACCTAAGAAGCCCACTTTGCATCACACCTAGCATCCTGTCCCCACATCAGTACATATCATTAAAAAAGTCAACATTTTAGTTGACATGGATTAACACTATACATTAAAAGCCCAGTTTTTTTTTAACAAAAACACTTTTTGCAAACTTGCCATACAAAGGCCAAACTAGTACATAATTAAGGAAATCTGACATTCACACTGCTAAATAAATCTGTCTTTCAAAGCACCAAGTTACACCATAAAGCTACCACACAAAATGTAAGACAAATCTTAATAGAAACACGCATTTAAAAAGCAAGGGTTGAATCACAATCGGGCAAGTGGCATACAGGTTAGGCACAGTTCTCAGCAAGAATCACTCAATCTGCTGTCCTACCTTTCCAGATGTGTACCCCGTCTCATTTACCCTATTTTCCTTGCCCATCACCCTCCATTGTCCTTCCCTTGCACCTCGTCCTCAATGCCCATTTACTCCCTTATTATTATCTTTTCCCCTTATGCTCCATTCCTTTGCGCAACCAGTTTCCTCTTGCATCTGTTCATTTGCCCATATTGCTCAGTCACCAATTTCTTGCCACTCATCTCCTTCAATTGTCCATCACACTAAGCCCATTTCTTGTCCCCTCAAAACTTTCCGTTAACCTGGCACCCATGTAGATGGACGACCTTGACTTTCCAGTTAGCCTCTTCCAGAAACGACAAGAAGCTGTGGTGGGGTCTTGCTGGCAAGTGTGGCACTGGGTCTGTACTTGGACAACACAGAGCTACAAACACCAAGGGGACTTGCTTTTCATTTAGCTCCTAAAATGAACTTTCTTGCAAAGTCTTCTGCATACATCAATTCATGGAAGCCGAGGAAACATTAACAAATATATATCTCTTTTTAAAATTGAGAGGCCCACCCTCCAACTCAGTTTCCCCATGATTTTAACACCACCCTGAACCATCCCACACACTTTATTACCCCTTACCCCCACCCCCCATGTATTTATTTTTCATCATTTTTGTCTGTATTATTTCATTCGTTTCTTTTCTTCGGGATAATCACTGCACACCTCTGGGAGCAGGTGATGGAGAGGGAGGGTGGCCGATTATATTTAATGACATTTACAAGGAAGGTGATATGTGTGTGTTTTTTCATTCACTTTCATTTTAATTGAAACTGCAATCCCCAGAGATGATCACACAAACCAACTTGGTAAAAAGGTTTTCCTGCAAGGCGGCCGTTTCATTGCATCATAAGTGGAAATCAGTGTCTTAAAATAGAAACCATACAGTGGAATAAAAAAGATATTCTATCGGAAATGTGAGATAAGACTAGGCCTTTTCAGCTAACAAGCGCACATGGCACAGTGCCACCCAGTAGCCATCTCTGGAGGTTCACACATCCAATTCTGAAACAAAACACTGAGTATGCAAATTAGCTAAAAAGTATGCATTTTTTTCTTCATTAGAGATAATGGACTGTCTTATTGGGCAACACTACTTGATTTACACATAACTATCACCATATATGTGTTTCACTCCCATTAAGCCTCATCACTGTGGCATTCTGACAGCTTTCTGATTGGCACACTGGTGTTTGGTAAACATGCTCCAAGGCTCCAAACATAGGCATGGCAGACTACACTAGACTGATGAGCCCCCAATGTGGGTGAAGCGCTTATGTGGTCGTTTGCATACTTGAGACATGCCTGTCTTGGTTTGATAAAGGTATGTACAACATAGTGCTTTCCTATAAGACATTTTTCTTGCTTGTAGCCAAAATGACTTTTGGCTAATTTGCATACCCACAACACATTGCTCAGCACTTCAGAATAAGAGATGAACTTCCAGTGATGGCTTCTGGGTGGCGCGGTGTCATGTGTCCTTGTTGGCTAAAACGACCTATTTTACTTTCCACAATACAAGCAGACTGACCAGACGAACATATTAGAATCTTAATACCATCAGCTTCAGGTTCGGTCAACAAAATGGTGATCGCCACCCATCCACTTCCAGGGTTCCATATGATGCATATGGAAAGGCGTGCACGCTGCTTTAGCCTGTCCAGTGCATAATGTGATACCGAGTCCACAAAGGATTTTAAAAGCAGTGGGGAATCAGTATGGGGGCACTGGGACGTTGATCTCAATGCATGGACACAAACAGCGGTGTGATCCAAGCACTTACAACAGAGGGAGAATGGAAAGACACTGGTAGCATTTATGCAAACGCATTGTTCAAACATGTTGCTCTCTCATAATGACTTTCCTGTAAATGAAGGCAGGTGATTATAAAACGCAAAAGCCAAGGCCTTCCCATGAGATTAGAGCAGAAAGTAAGGCTTGCTGCACTTACATCGTGCCGCGAGGCCCCTGCTCCATCTACTTAATCACTGGAACAGTGGACGCTCCAAGTTTCTGCTCGGGGCTGTGTGTTGTCAAGTGATGCATTGCTTTTTTAGGGCCTCCAATTAGTCGGTGCATTACTTTGGCTTCTTGTAATTGGGCGGCGCGTTCATCTTAGATCGGGGGCAGTGATGCTGAGGCCATTCTAGTCTGAAGCCTATCCTCATGCACTAAGACAGGTGGACTTCATTTCATGCTTCACTGAAAGCGAGCTAAAAAGTAACACGCTGGATTTATCTCAAGAATTCATCAAATATGCAGCAGCCTTGACCATTGCCAGTACAGGCAGCATGCACAGCCATTCGTTTACAGTATGGTTTCTCTGCTCCCTTTTCCTTTCTGGAAAACTATTGTTGTTTTGTTTCTCCTAATTCTGGGAGTTGCAGGCCAATGGACTAACAGATAAAACCCAGAAAGGAGAGAATGACGCGGCCAGTTGCTAATTGAATAGTAAAATGAGTTTGAGGAAATATGATTTCTTTCAATTTGTTTGGATTTCGTATTACAGATTTTTTTATGTGAGTTCATGAATTGATGAATTGCGTTATTTCTTTTTTGTTTTGAATATTTATTAGCCCTGGAAGGCGCAATTGACAGCGAATCAGGACGATGAACAATTCTGTTTGCATAGGCTGCGCATGGTGTTATTTTCATTGTACTTGGTACCAACTTAACTGTTTAAAATGATGTGGGTTCAATTCTATTCACCAGGATTGCTCCAATGTGAATATCGATTAACTTAATGTGGCCACATTTTGCAAGTATGCACTGTGCATTAGTTTGTAAAGGTAAAAAGAAAAAAAAGGCTCTCTGGCCGTTAACGTTTTTTCTTGAAGAACGATGATCAGTATCATGACAACTAGGAGAATAGCACCAATCAGAAAAGATGGGCTAGCGGGTCCCTCGCCTGCCACCAGCTGATTCGGCTTGCACAGTCCCCACTCAGGAGAGGTGCGTGCAGGGTGCCCCAGTCCCTCCAACTGACCCGGGTCCTAGGATTCCATGCATCCCGTGGAGGTGCAAAGGCAGAAATCGGAAAGGCACAGCAAGAAAGCCACCTACTAATACAAAAGAGCACTTGAGGGTCAAGGGACGGCAGCTTGTGTTGTGCACCTTGATGCTAGTCAGGACAGAAATGATATCGCTGGAGGTTGTCCCCTCATCTAATGGTATATAGTGCACAAAACACTAACCCAGCCCTGCCACATGCCCCTCTGTACTTAGAGAGGTGTCCAAACCCAAGAGATATCCTAACCGAAGATTATTTCCAGAGAAGTAAAATTCTCCTCACCAGTTTCCCCATAAAAGAAAGTCGTTGCAAGTGTGCTCTGAACAATGAAAAAGGGAGTCCAGGGCTAAAATGAGTAAATGCAACTCTTGCTGTGTTTTATTTTAACTTAGTATTCATATAGACCTGACTGTTTATCAACTCCTCGGGTCAGGAAAACAGGACTACAAATATGTAGATATGACATGATTGCGCTGGAAGTAATGATAAACACAAGATATGTCTCTTTTAATCCCCTAGCAACTGTAGATAAATCTCTCTCCTTAGAACAGATTTACCAGCAACAAAACAGGAACCCATCAAAAATAGGGACCACCACATGTATGATCCCATACTGAGTGCAAAGAGAATGACTCTTGGGCTGCTGACAGGCTTCTGAAGAGCAGCAGGAAGCCACCAAAATAACATTAGATCAGAGACCCAGAAGTAATCCGTGCAAAGATCTAATGAATAGAACACATTTATAAAGGCACTCGCTAGTGGGCCTGACCCCCTTGCTGCCGATCATCACTTGATCTCTCTCTAAGGACTATCTCAGACGAATGAACACACTGGAGTGGTAACGCGAAGAGAACAAATGTTCCTTTAATTTTTTTCTGACTGATAGAAGACTTGAATCCAGCCTTAAATCCCCAGGAACACAAAACAGGAGGGCCTGAACACAAAATCCTCCAGTACCAGTTTTGCTCTCTTCCACAGAGGGTGGGGAAAACTAAGGGGCCTGGGGATCATCTCTAGTCCCCTAGATTGGAGGAGTTGAATGGTAGAAGGAGGCTAGAGACACATTGAATTCTTCAGCTAGGTAGGATATTTACCATAAATTATTTTGAAGTCAATGTGCGGTAACTCGAGGCCCAATAAAGTACCCCCCTCCTCCTGCTGGAGATATGGTCCTTTTCTTATTTTTATTATTTATCTGACTCCATAATTCTGGAAAATGTGAAGCCTAGTTAGCAGGCCCTTGATTATTCCAGTGTAAAGGTTATTACAGTAGTCAAGACAGGAAATGTAAAGAGCCTCCACAACCAATGCTCTCAGATCTGGAGATGAAGAGAAGCATGAAGTTGGAACAAAGCTATGTGGTAGAGTCCACTGAAAGCAGTACACTTGAGAACCACGCAGCAAGACCTCTTTTAATGAGAGAATGATATGCTACGGTAAATGGACAAAAAAGTACAATCACTGACATGACAGCAAGAATGTTGTTGTTTTGATAAACCCACCTTGACAGAGCCTAGAGATACCAAGAAAGATGAAATCCTACTATAGTTTAATCAGAAAAGGGAGAGGGGTGCGTAGGAACACACGGTTACACAGTGGTGCAGTGAAGAGAAATAGAGGACTAGACCTCATGCAGTGGGGTCATGGACAACAATTCTTATATTTTGATTTAAAAAAAAAAATCCTTATTCTAGCAAGCAAGATGGTGCCATGTACCCCATCACACATTATCTTATCAGCAATTTGGCGAGTCACAAAGCCACACCCCGCCATTTTAGCAGCAATTTTATGAGAACCCGGACAGTTCAAAAAGGAAATCAAATGACTGGGAGCCCCTCTACCAAGAAAGGAAATTGGCTGGGACCCACACCTACTAACAAACTGCCTCCAAATTCATCTTCTATAGTCCCATTACCTGCCAGGATAGCAAACCAGGTCTGTAGCCTCAAGAGGGGACAAGCTCATGGGTCTGGGACCTGCACCCTTTTATGAAGAGTAACCCAAGTAATCTTCATAGTCGCAGTACATGGCAGGATAGTGAACCAGGTGGGCTGTGAGACAAAAGCCTAAGAAAGGCAAGGGGAAGAGAGACATTCCCCCTGATGCTTGGGAAATAAAAAAAAATAAAAACATTTGTCTATGGTTATAAAATTACAATTTTTAATGTCAAACACATTAAAACCATGCACATACCTTCTAGACAAGGATTAAAAGATAAAAGGAAAGTAGATCTTAAAATAGTAATCTTATTACTGAAACATATAGTTGCTAATTTGCATCGGCATTTGACCACATTCATCAAACCACCTTAAACAGGTGTTACTCCATCATGATTATACCAATCTATAACATTACCAAGCAAACATTTGTGCCTAAGCAGCTTTTAAGCTCAAGAAGTGTAAACCCTTAAATTATTAATAAAACCTCGCATGCTAGGCCTATACAACAGGATGAGAGCCCAACAATACTCCTACGCAAGGTTTCTTTGTGTACATAATTAATGTTAAACACGAATTGTCCAAGGTACAGCATTAAAAAAAACATGAGCGTAGGGCAAGATAAAAACATATGCTTCCATGTCTCTGGTTCCTTTATATCTCCACAATGTCGACAATGAGCAAGATCACCTGATATAACTCCTCTTTTTGCAACATCTCTCTAGTGGATACAATATTAGTATGAAATCTAGGTAGAGTACTAGGAGCAGTTGCACAGGGAAAATGAGCCAAATAAGGATATATCACACCTAATTTTTTGTGGTAGAAATGTAGATGTTTTAAAGAGCTCAAACCGTGCATCTCATTCATAGTTGTAAACCAGTCTGCTCCATACAGCGTCTTTATTTTCTTTAATGGGTTCAGTAATAAGTCATCCAGTGTATAGCCCAACTCTTCCTATAGCCTCTGGATGTAGTCAGTAAGGCACATAATTGTCTCCATTAATAACTTCAGATCTCCATATAAGGAACTATCTGAAGAGGCTACAATTTCATGTACCAGAGCCACTAACCTCGAAGTTGCCCTTGCCATCATTGTCTTCAACACCAGCTCATACCTTAATAGCACGTTAGGAGAGCAGCTAGGCAAGCCTAAAGCCTGCATCAGTATGAGGCCTTCCAGTTTTACCAGGCTACACACAATCCAAAATGGCATCATTTCTATACCATACAGTAATTTGGGTACTATTTTCCCCTCATAATATTTCAACCATGGATATTACAGAAAATGTCCCATATTTATTGGTGATTTGTCTCAACTGTGTAGCCAAAGCAGGTGCTTTATATCTCATTTAATTCCAAAGTACATGCTTTACTGGCTTGCTCATAAGCGGGAAGCCTAAATATATAAGGCTATCTTCCCTTGATAACCTAACATTGTTGACAGCCGATGTAAATGATACGGATTTCCTAGGGTGGTTAAGTGCAGCATTTGTATTTTTGGAGGGTTTATAAGAAGCCCATTATTGGTGGAATAGTTACCAAGTGCTGTAATCACCCTATGCAATCCTATGCAGGTCCTATCAAAGAGCCTAACATCATCGGCGTAGGAAATCCAACTAATGCGCTGGCACCTTTGGTGTTACGAAAGACACTGATTCCACAACCTCATCAAATCTGCTATAATCTGCAGATCCCTCACTGAAACCCTGCCTAAAGTCTCATCCCAGGTGGCCTGGGAAGGACAGATGAATCCGGATCCCAACCTGGGGGGTGATGTACTGTGGGAGGTTCACCTGGGTGGACGAAGGGCCCAGGGTAGTGAGGAGATTCTGTGGGATGAAAGACAGCCTTTTTCCTCTTACAGGGAGATTCTTACCACTATGGCAAAAGAGGTTATAGCTTATTATCATTTTAATATCTCTCAACCTCCTGTTAAATCTAAGGTGGTAAAACCTAAGGTTGTGACCCCCAAACCTATTACACTGAAATAAATAATCCTTTTGGTCCCTAAAAGCAAATGTCTTCCTCAATACCAAGGATACACTACAAGGAACAGATAAGTGTTGCCTTCTCTAGACCATTATATGCTCATTCCAATGTATCCTATTTCTCCCTGGATTGACCAAATTCTCTCCCACCAGTTTTTCCTGATACACCAACCTTTGGATGCTGAACTCTGCAGTCAGCATGTTGTGGTCACTTAATGTGGTCTCCACTATGAGCAGATTGTTTACAGAATTAAAAAAGGTCATTGTCAACAAAGATATAATCAAAAACGGAGGAAGACATCCCCCCTCTGCCAAGTTAGGTCCTTCAGCAAGTTCCCATCGTGATCTTTTGTATCTGTACCAGGCCCACAGATGACAAAACTGCCTGCCAGGCTCTACCATCTTTGGTCTTTTGAGACGCACCATCTGTTAGCCATAATTGCGACCACTTATCCGCCTCTTCTTCCAGATGTTTACATGTAGAATTTAAATCGGCTGCTACAAAAATGTGACCGCCAACATGTAGACTACCACACTCTTCACAAATTGATGGAGTACTTCCAAAGAAATGCGCAAGTGGGGAAACTCCAGCATGCCAGTAGATTTCTATATATATATATATATATAGTATACAACATTCCTTCCCCTTATTTCCATGTATCACCAGTTCTAAGCCCAGTGCACCAAAATGGATTTGAAATGTTTTTCCTACGTGGTAGGATGGACTAAACTTCACCTCTATAGTAAGCCCCCTAAGGTTTGGAAGGCAAGAGTATTCGAGTCTATGACTGGCTCATATGGCAGCCATACCTCTTGTAATAAAATCATATCATATGACCTTAAACACTGACACAATTCTATAGTACCAAAAAGTTGGCATAACCACGCGAATCAAATTATTCATGGATCCTTCATCTGCCCCACAGCCTGCGAAAAAACTCCTGCTACCCAGGACAACCCCTGTACATTGGATTTGTGTACAGGATCTTTTTTCATCATCCAGACCTCATGATAGGAAGCAACCTCTTTATGAAGGGTAATCAACAAATCTTTTGTATGTGGAATAGAGAATCAGGATCTTTGAGCATCCGTATGTTTCGGTGGTTCCACAAAAGCAGTTATATCATAGCCCAATTGTCTTAACAGTCCCTATTCTTTCAAGTCAACATCATTCACAATTTTGGATTTTAAAAACAATCGGTCCTTATCTATAAACTGAATTTGTGAGATATCCTTGGTGGAAATTGCCCTCAAATTTGGTATTTCTGCAAAGAAAAGCAGGATGTTGTCTCTATTCCTAACGGCTGGATAGTCCTCCTTGAAACTACTTTACAACAGCAAACTGTTCTCTCTTGTATTCTGCTGATGGCTTGACTGATTACTTGGTGGCGGGCCAACATGAGTATTATCACAAAGGGGATGGTGAGTTTAAAAAACATCCGAGGAAGCAGCACCCCTCAGTATGCTAAATACTGGTTTGGAAATATGTGTTACTTTAGCACCAGCCCCCAATACTGGATGCTTTATCTGAGCTCTCCCAACCACACCAGAATTCAAATGAGTGTCACTGTTTCCCACACTGCTTTCTACAATGGACCCCATTATAAATATCTGTTGATGGAAACATTGGTACGGTCTTGTTGCCTTAATGATAGATGTCCTTCTGAAGATCTAGGATATTCAAGGCTGGTTGAATCGTTGATTGATGTTCTTTAAACTGATGTAGTATTTGTGCATCATTTTGTAATCTTTTGTCTAAATCGTCCACACGATATTTAGTACACACAGCCAGGTCTGGCCTATCACCAACTTTCATGCAATCCTCATTAAAGGATCTATAATGTTCTTCAAATTGAGATCCATACGGTGTAAGAATCAAAAGAGAAGCTGTTGCTTTCTCCACTTGCTTGTGCTTTCCATACCTTCCTCCATAAGAGCCATCCTGGCTGCAGTTCTTCTTTATGGGACTTGCTGATGGACCTTTAGAGTTTCCTGTATTTGTTGTCACACGAGTGGAAAGTTAGGGCAGTATTCTCAGAAATGTTCTCGAGCCACGTTGATGATTACTTAACACCTTTGATATTCTTCTTACCCCGTTTTAATTTATTTTCGAGCAATGCATCCCTCCTTTGTTTAGTATCATGATTTTCACACGAGGAACCTTCTGCACCTACCTTTGTTAGAAGTGATAACCCCGCCACCACCAACTGATTACTGGATGGAATCGTGAGTGGAGGATGCGGGGGCCACATTGTTGATCCCACCCCCTTCTTGAGTGCAGGGTATTTTATCAGCGCTTTCTACAATCGTCAATGACAGCTGCTAGGGATTAGAACCATGCTTAACCGACTCGCCCATATTGGACACTGCATTTGCTGGAGTTTTGAAGCACTCGCACAATTCATTTGTTTTGGCCAATCTGTGAAGTTTGTTGGTAACCTACTACAAAATTTCTGTATGTAGCTTGACCTCTATCTTTATGTTTTTGTATAAACATACGAAGGAGGAGAGCACATAATTTAATGCATGGAGGACTGATTGGTTCTGCTGATCATCCGTAGGATTAATGTTTCAGGTATGTAGTAAACTCCTCCCTCCTAATTGATCTAGGAGTCGAGCCATTCCTACCTGATAATTCTGCTGTATCTTCCCCCTTTCCTTCCTGGGTCAGCGATGTAACAGATACTGAAATCTCCTCCAATGTTGCATACATTTCTGAGGCCTCCATATTTTCATGCACAATTAGATTAATTCATTCAGTGTCTGTCACGGACATGTCTACAGGCTAGTACCTTGGTAATGCATGCCCCTTTTCTATGTCCGGCACATTATAAAGGTGGTCATCTTGTTTTTTGCATCGTCATGAATCTGTGCCGCTTTCAAGATTTCTTGAGTGATGCCGCTTGTTGAGGGAATCGCATCATCCAATACCCTGCCTCCGATGTCTCCTAACATCTTCCGGAACCCCAAACCCATGTAGTTTGCATCAATTAAGTCGAAACTTGGGGAAGGGGATGGAGGGAGTGGCAGAGCACAAGCTTTTTCTAATCATTTGAGAACTTTCTTTTGTGCCACTCATTACATTGTTCTGTTGTTCTGTTGCTACGCAGATCGTACATTGATTTGAATAGTTCAGCAAAGTACACTGCCGCACTCACTGCTTGCTTATGCACAATCGTTATTCTACTAGGCCGTCTCTAGCGATATTAGTTGTTCAGAGCCTCCACGCTCCCATCCACAGCCAACTGCTGAATGCACAGCTGTCACGTCTCGGTGCTGCCGTGAGTTTGTCATTCCACCTGGTAATGTGAACATTGTGAGAAGCCTGAGAAAGACCAAGGGAAGGGAGTCTTTCTCTTGGCGCTAAGGTTTTGAGTTGGAACTTTGCTTTATTTGTGAACAGAGACATTCTCAATCTGGAACTTTGTGTGCTACCTTTGAAAAGGACTGAAACCTGGGGAAGGGAGTCATTCCCTCAGGAAATAGTCTCTCCAGACCATTGTCATGGTCGTCCAATCTACAGAAGAAGGGAGCCATTCTTCTGCATTAAGAAGACTACCAACCCTTTAGTTTAGTTTCAAGTATAAATGAAGGAAATGGGTTTTGACACAGGACGGAGGACCTTTGGTTATGTCTGACATATCCTTCGTATTAAGTTGAAGCAGGGAAACCACTTTCAATAATGGGGCCAGGTAGAGTTTTTCCTTTATTTTTCTTTAGCAACAATCATGCCACCTGTGTGTCAGTCTTCCCCCTTCCACACCCTTACAGTACATATAGGAGAACAGAGACAAGTGGGATATGTTGGTTCTTTTTTTTTAGTACGTTTTATTTATTGTTCAGTCTCCGATAACAATGCAGCCAAAATAACAGAGGGAATGAAAGGCCTTCACTAAATCTCTTCTTCCTAAGTACAATTGAGTCCTTTTTACAATGCATCATAATCAGATTCCAGAGGCAATGACAACCCTTTCCGATTATAATTTTTACCCAGTACCCCCTAGCTCCCAACTTTCATCAACATAAATTAACATAAGTGGCGTAACAGTATTTGTCTGGGTCATCCCCTTGTAACCCGTTTCTATTGTTCATTCTTCAGAGTATCGAGAAATTGTTTAGTTGGCGATGCCTATGATAGTGGTGTTCTCACAGGCTGGGAAGGTTTGGCACTTCTCAGCTTGAAAAGCTAACACCAAAATGCAATGTCTTTTGAAATGACTCCTATGTCATCCCACATTTCTGTACGTTTATGGTTAACATCCCAAATGGCTCAAAATATGCGAACATACTTTTAAACGTGATGTTTCATTGCTGCCACTAAGAGGTCCCGTTTCTGTGAAAAACAGCCTATCCTTGGCTCCTATTCATATTCAACCCATTCATTGCTGGGACGTCAATGCGTTTCTATGGTAATTTCGATGTGCTTATACAAGTCCCAAAGGCAGTGAAAACTTTAAAAAAAAAAACAGAGCCTTATGTAACACAAAATTATGCATTCACATTTATGGTGAAAACACAAGGTAGATTCCAGATTGCAGCTTCAGCTTGTGTCACAGCAGTTTAGTGAAGTAGACTGCAAATATCAAAGGACCTAGTGTGGTACATGACCCAAAAATCTGACATGTGATGGACCACAATAAAGCCAGTAAAGTTCCCGAGCTACCTCGCTGCGAAGCTCAACATCTCTGGAGGCCAGGTGCAGACATGAACACTGCTGGTTCAGGAAGGAAAGAACCAGAAGACAAACCTCTGTCTACGCCCCCAGACTCTGGAACATCCTCCCCGTCAACACAGAAGTCACCCACTTTCCTTTACAATTCTGGAAGGAGCTCAAGACACTCATCTTCAAGGAATGGTTCCTACCCAACACTTACGTCAACACACCATACAAGCCTCAACTAACGTCCATGCTCCCTTGTATTAATCCCTTGCAATCTGTTTGCCTCGCTGTGTAGTTCCCACTATGACTCTGTTGCTTCCTGAAGCTAGGTCCAAGCTCAATATGTACTCTACTTATAATGATAAAAGTACATTCAGCACATCGCAAACCTTTAGATGTATAGCTAGGAGAGGAGTTATGATTAACATGGGCAAGTGTTACAAAGAAGCTCCATGGTAAATATGCCTCTAGGCACTAAAAAGTGAAAGAATGCTGTCTCTCTGTACGTACACATTTAGAGTTACAATAAGTAACACGGGTAACAGGATATCTTAAGAAGGAACACACAGGCAAAGCAGTCTCCTAATCTGATGAGAAAGCCATCTACCTTGATATAGAAACAAAGTTATACATTTTATTTATTTTATTTTATTGAGCATTTGTAAGGCTGAATAGTGTTTCAAGGCACCACAAGGCTAAATGGGAATGGAACAGGGAAAAAATAACAATGGCAAAAACAGTAAAACAGTCATGGTCCTAGTAGGCCTTGTGGCATTCGGGCGTGCAAGTGCAGCGAGAGATGTGCAGGAGATAGGGAGGGAGGGGGAAAGAAGAGGAGTGGGCAAGTGCTGGTTGAGGGCCCGGGACGGAAGTGCTAAGGGGAGCCAAGGAGGAGAATCTCTGGGTAAGTGCTTGTGCAGGTGACTCCCATGTGTGGTGTCTAGAGCCGCCAAGCAGGGGACCAAAGGGCAGTGTAGTGGGTAGGGGGAGTGGTTGTATCGACTGGTAGGAAAGGCCTGAAATCCTGTGAGGTTCATGAGGATCAGGCCACCAGTCACAGCAGCAGTGGGGTGATTAGCAGGGAAGGGGAAGAGGTAGAGAACAGCAGAGTTGAGCAGTTTCCGGAACTTGAGGGGGTCCGGCTAAAGTCTGAGAAGGGCAGGGAGGCTGTTCCAAAGGGAGGTGCCAGCGGTGGAGACAGACCTGACCCCCCACTCTCTGTTTGGATAAGTATTTGACCGTCAAGGAGTTTCAGTTAGAGGAGCGTAGGGCTTGAGCAGGGGAGTATTTAGGGTGGAAAAGTTGGAGATAGCGTGGTCCCAGGCCCCAGAAGGCCTGGTGGATGATGCATAGGGTCTTGAATATGATCCTTGCTGCCACCGGGAGCCGGTGGAGAGATTTTAGGGCTAGAGAGATATGATCCCTGGCCTTGAGGCCAAGGATAAGTCTTGCAGCCCTATTCTGGATTAGCTGGAGGGGGTTTAAGAAGGAAAGACAGACTGAGAAAGAGGCTGTTGCAGTAGTCCAGCCTGGAGAGGATCAGAGCTCTGGAGACATTGAGCTTCTGGGGGAAGATGAGGAAAGGAAGAATGCCTCCGAGGAGATGGAGCTGGAAGTGGGACTTCTTAGGAAGGTCCATGATGTGAGGGATGAAGGAGAGAGCAGAATCGATGATGACCCCATAAGGTGGTAGATGACCCAAAAAGGGTGGCCAGAGGGTAGGAGGAAAAGAGCACGCAGGTGCCCCAATCAGAAGATCTCTGTCTTACTGGCATTAAGGTAGTAAACATGTGGTTTTACGCCAGAGGTACAGGATGGGCAGGCCTATATATTGTAGGCACGGAATCCCAAGAGTGAACATGCAATTTGCAAATAGACGGAGCAGTACCTGCCTATCGGACTGAGCTTAGAAACATGCTCTTTCACACCTACTTTCAAGGGAACTCTGAGCGTCTTGGTAGAGGCATTAATATATGGGCAGGACAGAGGCAGCTGGTGAATATGTTTACTGGAGGGCCCAAATATTTCACAGTAATGAGCCAGCAGACATGCAGAGAGTCCAAGTGGGTTTCCCCCGAAAATATTTTCAAAATCATAGGTTAAAATGGTGCACTCTACAGAATCCTTTTTTGTGAACAATTTTGTGAAGAAGCTATACAATTTGCAAACGGCTCTATAGGGTAACATGAAGAAATCCAATAAGTACTATATCACCAACTGTACACAGGAGCATTTTACAATGAATTTTACTAATGCCTTTGGCCACAATATAAGTCAGCATTGGCCCTATAAGAAAACACATATTAGCTATGCCTAATAATGCCAGTATTGCCAAGATCATGCTGGCTGTGCCAATGCATGCCAGTATTACCAATGTAACACACTCATGGACAAGTCACAAGTGAGATTGAGCCTGTTTGAATTTAGGAGAGCTTGTTACAGGAATCATACCAAATTGTCGACCTGACAATTGCGGCGGCTGAAAATACAGACATTTTTTTTTACCCCCCCCACCTTACACCACATATATATGTGTGGGGGTATAGGATATAACATTAATATGGGAGGGGTGCTGGGGTTCTCCCCCTCCATTTATATGTGGTGTAAAGGGTTACAAAAGAAAAGTCGCCATTTTCGGCCGTCGCAATAATCACATCAGACCCCCAACACTGCAATCAGCACATAGCTTCTCACAAACTTGCAGATGCCAAGAGTAGATAAGTGGGCCTAGTCCAAATCATGTCAATAACAAAACACCACCAACAATACGAACATTGTAGTGTGATGGAATCAGCTCACAAAAGTCTGAATTCCCTTACTCTGGAGCAGTTTTTAAGCAACATGTTCATCTAATACAATCCAATTGTGGGCACTTGCTAGAATATGCCATGTAAATCATACGATATCCACTGAATTCATGACACATCCAGCTCACAAAAACCATAGTGATTTATAAATAAACAATCAGACTTATCTGCATGCCCACACAGCCTTAAAATGAGACCCCTGGAAGTGCTAAGAGGCTCATCGATTCCGAATTGACATTCAACCTTTATACCTTGTAGTTAAGCTCAAAATTGCACATTAATATTCCAAAAAGCCAGATGCACACCCATCTATACGAGACTTCATTTCATGGAAATATCAGTCATTCACTGGAGAGTTATATTCCAAGTATTCATTGGGCAAGAACATGTTTCTTTATCCATGTGGGAACATCATCTAATAATAATAATGAGATGCTCACGATACCTGTCTTCAAGTACTTTCAGAATATTCAAATCTGTCTAGTAATCAACCATCTATTAGTACCAATGTGTTTTTCTTTTATTTAATTTACATTTGTATCGCAAGTAAGGGTTTCACGTATTATCCTCCTCAAAACTGTTATCAGAGTTTCCAAGCAGATGAGGGGGGCATGTTTTAAAATCCTTTGGCATCAATTTCACTGGCAAAGAAAAGCATGCCGCGCTCTCACCACCAGTTGGACCTTTCCCATAAGCAAATAAGGCTGCTAGGAGAAGGGTAAAGAAATGGCAGCCAGGGGACAGAACAATCATTCCCACAATGAGCACACCAGGGCCACTGGCAGACACGCCTCTACCAAGCCAAAAAGCTGTCATTCAGCTTAGTGAATATCTTCTTAAATTAAAAACGAGTTAATAACGTAATGGAAACATTTCACATGCACACATACCATGTTTTAAGACGATATAAAAACGCATGTCAAATAAAATGTTTTGTAATGCATGCTTACTAAGAAATTCACTTCAATCAAATAACAAAACATAGACCTTCTGTACACCAAATACTTGAATTTCCTACAAAAACCACAGATGTGGGGGGGAGAACCGATGTACAGCAAGGAGCTGCGGGGTGCAGGCACTTGATCTATGGAATACTCCATGTAGTTTAGATGTTTATGTTGACTTTATGCAGAGACTTGTGTCCATTTTACTTAAGCTTTCCAGTTAGGCTAGTAATCCACCGTAACATTCTTATTTCTTTATTTCTTCATTAGATAGACTCAAGCTCCTTAGCCCAATTGCAGTCTACAGCGTGAGGTTTTATTAGTGATGGTGCACGAGCGTGAGGTTTTATTAGTGATGGTGCACGTGAGGCAATGTGATGGTTAGGAATGACCCGCATCTTGTGATTCGGGTGTCCTCCTCACTTCCTTGTGGGACAGTAAGGGCAGTTGGCAACATTAAGCATCTGGGCGAGAAAGCTGGTACAGTACATGTACACCCCCCAGCCCCCAGTGATGTGAGCAGCAGCTGATCCACATTATGGGTCTTTAAATTCAAGTGGGCACCTCAGCCTGCAGCAGCAGCTCCTACATGGATTGGTCAGGACCTAGAGGAGCGCAGGAGCCACAGGACTGGAAGATTTACCTAGGCCTTTGCAGAATTGACATTTGACTGGGAAAACACATTGCAAATACAATGAACGCCAACATAAAATCACGTGCATGCTTCAAAAGTAATAACAAGTAAGGGCAATGCTTAAAATGTAACCATTTGCATGAAATGGATTCAAGTGAAAAGAGGGAATAGATCAGTCACGCATTTAAAACAGAATTTAGATGCAGCTGAGAACACCCACATGGCTGGCGGCCTAAGGAAGGTGCCCTTTCCCAACTAACAAATCCTCCTACACTCCTCATCTGTCCTATGGGTGGTCCATTTTTGGGTATTTTGTGTTACTCGAGTGTGTAAAGGGTGTTTACATTATTTACGGCCCCTGGAGTTATCGCGTCTCTTCTTGTGCTGCACTCGGTTCTAATTTGCTGCGAAAAGACACAAGTGAAACAATGAAGGTTCCAGAGACACAGCAAAGTTCCCAGTATGTCTTTTTGTTGTGTGCCTTTGTCACAGACCTATATGTTTGACTAGGGCCGTTTTGTCAAAGTAGTCATTACATTTGAAGATTCCTTGTCGGTAACTGGGTGCTTAGGTCAAAGAAACAACACATATACGAGGGATACAGTTATGTGAACAAAATGCAAAATAAATGAGTATGTACACGCAGAAGAGATGCGTCACACTGTGCTTCCCATTGCAGGCATTCTGTGACATGGAAAGCAGCGGAGGTGGGTGGACTGTTATACAGCGGCGTGTGGATGGCAGCGTCGACTTTCACCGGACATGGAAAGAGTACAAAACGGTAAAAAACAAAAATGACTTTCTACAAACATATTAGCAGATCTATTTCTGTCCTTGCCCTCTCATCACACACATTAGGGTCCGACTGGGGCATACAATTGTCTCGTACACCAATTAAAAAGTGGGCGACAGTTGAAAATATCAATTCATTCCTTTTGTGACAAACTGTTTGAGTAGTACCCAAGGTGGAATTTTTTTATAAACTGGGATGTAAATTGTGCATTTTAAAGAAGATTTATTCAGTAGCAATGGTCAAAACTACTAGCCGCATAGGGAGGTAACTCAAGCTGGCACACTTTGAACCCAAAGAACGGGTCCGCTAGTATATGTGGGAAAGTGTGCACTCTTGCACACAGTGAGGCTGGGCGGGGAGAGGTGGACAGCCTCTTTTCACGTTTGAAGCCAAGCACTTAATTCATGGCTTCATTTCATTTGCATCTTGCCATGCCATTCCCACTGCAGCCCCGCGTCAGAGCGGGACCTTTGGTGACAGGGAGGATGGATGACCTCCTCCAGTGCCGTCTATGACCAGAAACCACAATGCCATGGCTTTCTCCCTCAGTGACATTTCCCAGTGCTAGCTGGCCAAGGCGCAAGAGGTCACCCCTCGTCTGAATTTCCCACATACGCCTTCAGTAAGCGAACCACCGAGCCATCTGGCCCACAGGACCAGTTCCCCTTTTAGGTCCTGGTAACTGATATTTTTTTCTTGATTAAAGTCCGATTGTGGAGCAATACCAACCAATGGTTTTGCACTGGCATTCGGCAGGTTGCGCAGAGCTTATCTCAGAAGTTCTTGTCCAGCTGAATGGCTGCCAGTGTAATCAGAAATGTTTAATTTAGCTGAGACTTGAAGCATGATGTTTGTTTTCGAAAGGAAGGCTTAGCATTTTTCACTCAGTCAACCATTTCATTGGTTTTCCACATCTGCCATTTTCACTGCGTTGTTCTATTTGTGTTACGTTTTGTGTTTTTCTTTGGTAGTTCTAATAATTGTAAAGCAATGTATTTGCTTTAATAATGTTGTAGTTGCTTTAATACGTTTGTCACAAAACAGGTCTAACACGTAATACATGTGGACATGTTCACTGCTAACCAGTTGCAGTTCAGTCACCCAGTGCTATTCCAGTTACATTTAGTGTCACAGAGAGGGAAAAACATGCCAAGAAAAACCGTTGAAAATACGTAAATCTAGCCTTTTGATTTGCAGGGATTCGGCGACACGTCCGGGGAATACTGGCTGGGGAATGAGCTGGTTTCACAGCTGACGAATCAGCAACGTTACATCCTTAAAATCCAACTGAAAGACTGGGAAGGAGGCGAGGCCTACTCGATGTACGAACATTTCTACCTCGGGAATGAAGCACAGAACTACAGGTGGGTTCAAACACCACTCTCTTAGTGACTCCTCCCACCACTCAACACCAATAATGCTTCAAACACGTTAGAGAATCTTATGTAATGCAGACGGTGGAGAAACTGCAGAGACTGTTGTGACTAAATGATGAATTAAGTAGCTCTATGCACGGGATGGTAAGGGAGAAGAGCCGTTGCCACCACAATCATATGCTTATTTATTTATTGGATATGTGTAAGGCGCCTATACAACAAATGGCATTTCGAGGCACCAAGCTAGTAAGTTTTTCTTTGCTCTCCCAATTGTTCTCTGGAATCCTTTCATTTCCCCATCGCCTGGCTTAATTACATAATACATGCATGTGTAATTATCAGCAATCATTCCCTCCAGTGAGGATTTCCAGTGGAAGCATGTTATTATATTTGCTTTCATTTAGTGCTTTAGAGTAGGGTATTCTGTCTCTACTAAACCAGGGACAACACATAGTGTAATAGGTATGACTGCTGCAAGTTGCAGATGCATCACTGCAAACTTTCCACCGTTTCCATTCCTATTTGACATGAAAATGTTATGACCTTGTTAAGTAGCTATGATCCGAGTGTCTCGCTTAAGGTTGTGGCCATCAATTTTTAGGTGTGGTTAGTGAGTGCATTGGCTCTCTGCTAGAGCTCTTGAAGCGATACATTAGAGAGGGGCCATGCTGCAATTAACATGCGAGGTGATGCAGAAAGAGTGCATCCAGGCAAAAAACGTTATGTTATTTTATTCAGCATTTATACTGCGCCCACCACTACCGGAGTGGTCTTAAGGCACCTGATCATGTCCGATCAGGTAACCACCAGCGTGGTGTCACACCCTGGTTAGAGGATATAAAAGAAGAAGGGTTGGGGAAGAGTAGGCAGGGCTTTAAGTGTGCCAGGGCTAGCCAGGGACCTGTTTTACCACTTTTCTTTAAAAATATTAGTGGCAATACTGCTCTTTGCCAGTAGATGTCACCTTCAGTATATATGAAGTTAGGTACTTGTCAAACAGGAAAGGGGAGTTATAAGAGAATACATTGTGTGATTTTTGCCATTGTATTAAAATATTATCATGAAAATGCCTTTAATAAGTATGTATGCATAATGGATTTCTTTCAGTATTACTGTAGTATTGCATGATGTACTGACCCCTTTTGATTTGATGTTCTGTTTACTATTTGAATATATTTATTTTGGTCAGAATTTTAACAAGCATTAACCATATTTGAATACATCTTTTAAAAAAGAATGTTTGCCCTTTCATTGCACATATCTAAACTCGATTGGCTCGGTTAGGCCACTAATTACACAGGCCACTCCTCTTTTAAAGCTTTATTAGATACTTGGGATTTCAAGCTGCCCAAGCCCTTTTTAGGTCCTGCCCTCAGGCAGCACAACGCATTAGAGTCCCCTACCGCGATTTCTTATCCGAATTAAAGCACTCAGAGTAGGTGACAGGAAAAGGAGATTAACCAGTGGATGAACAATTTATTGGGGAAAAACACATGCGATCAGGAGGAGGAGGCATCATGGTTTTGTAAGCTGGGGTGTGTGTTTATTGACTGTAATTAGTTATGAGTAATCGCGAGGGAAGGATTCAAGAAGTGCAGCTATTTTAGAAGCAAGAATGAACTGTGATGGTGGAAACCAGACCAGGTGATAACTGGTGCTAAAAATGTTACATCGGTGGACATTGCGTGGAGCCATGGAGCCAAGTGGTGCGGTTTAAGTTGAGGAGAGATTTGTGAATGATGCCTTTGAAAGCATGTTTTGTTTCCTTGCTGATTGGCACATCAGTGTGTTTTTCACTTTTGCGCTGCGTTTTGATGTTCCCGAACGGCAGGGCAATGAAAATCTGCATTCACGCAAACAAAACAAACGCCACTGCTAAATGCTTGTCCTAACTCTCTGCAAATGTCTCAGTGTCATAATGGACCTCCAACTCGGGAGGACATCTATGAATCCAAGCTGCAATATAAGCTAGACTACAGCACAACACCAACACAGCAGATACACGGCAAGCAAGGCAGCATAGCACATGTACAATGTGTCACAGGGTTCCCAGCTTGGAGAATGATTAATTATCACATCCAATTCGTGATATATTGAAGTGGCAAAACGTACTATTATTTTCACTCGCACATAAATTCTTGATGTTTACTCCTCACCTAGATCCGGGATGCAATAAGCATTGCATTGTGTCCCCAGGTGGCAGAAAAGGAATCGGCTCTAACCCAGTAAGAAGCTGGAGATAACCGCTACGTTATTCAAAATGGTGTGACGTACACAATCTTGGGAGGATAGCTCAGGGGCAACGTGCTCGCCTTGGAAGCAAGACGAGACAGAGCAACACAGGTTCGATCCCCGGGTCCGCGCTTTGAAACCTCGGGGTATTAAGCACGTTATAAATAACCTATCATATCATACTTATCATATCAGTAGGTAACTGCCAAAGGAGCAGCTGCTTAAATATTGAGTCAGAGCCTCTTGGGAGATCAGTTAAGAAGACAAACTGCAGATAGGGGATTGCAACTGGCCAGATGGTAACTCAAGCACATCAGCTGCCTCTAAACTAGGAGTAGGTGTTGCCAAGCTACTGGTACCTGAGGGCACTCAAAATGAGGCAGCTTTGGAACTGGCCCTTACAAATGGGACAATGCTACATTCATTTGGATAGGGACACAGCGGTGGTGGCTCATGCACAGCGGGCGTCGGGACAAAGCACATAAGCCATACATTTCATTGTTTTTAAAATGGGCAGCATTATGAAAACACAGAGGCCTACTGCAACCGCAGCAAGCAGCCAAGGACATGCTGCTGGGATGCCGTTGTCGTAAGGAAATATGGTTTTCGTGTGGCATGCAGTAACCCAGCCAGTGCATTACCAATGCTGCCGGCCTTTGATTTTCCAGTTTTGCATGGTCCTTACAGGCTGGGGGAATGGCAAGGCCAAAAGTGTTTAGGGGGCCATCTTTCTCCGCTGCGCACGTCAGGAGCCAAGAAGGGAAAGGGACACTGTTTACAAAACAGTGTCCTGATGGAGCGTGCACGTCTTAGGAAGGCTACAGGATGGTTTAACATATTAGATATTAAGGAAGATTTGAAAAGTTAAGCAGCGCAATTAATAAGCCATGGTAACCCATTGACACAGAGAGAGCAGTTCCTGGAGAATTGAAGAAAGGCAAAGTGCTTCAACAGGACTTAGTTTTGCCCAAACTCTTGAGCATGACCAGTTTCAACCACATATAGACTTTATGAAACTGGTAGGGAACATCCATGTGAAGAACAAGTTACTTACCCCTGATTGCATTCTTTCGACTGGATGTTCCTCCCAGGTATTCCTTATTTTATGATATTTACAATATCCAGCTTAGCTGCTTCAGCAAATATTTTTCAGCAGAGGGCACTGCACGCCGATGTCTGTCTACTCGATGTCCCTCGGAGGACTCTGTCTCGATGACGAGGTCACCAAAGGTGTATATATAGCAAGCGCAGTGTCCTTTTGCTTCAGTTCTGTTTTTACGAATACTTGACAGTTGCAGGCTGCAATAGCACAGGAAAGTCTACTGCGGGGTAGGTCGGGAGGGTCGATAAGGAATACGTGGGAGGAACATCAAGTTGAAATAACATTACCAGGGGTAACTTGTTCTTCGAATGGATTGTGTCCTCCCACGTATTCCTTATCTTGTGATAGACTCCCAAAGCAGTTTCTAGTATTTCTGGAGGAGGGATTTGGAATGTTTATGACAATTTAGCAGTACTCATGGGTTTGTGTGCACATAATTCAACACTGCATTACCAAATAAACCTTCCTGGCCTGAAGAAGAGCCCAAACTGTAATGTTAGATGAAAATATGTACGGCGACCACGTGGCAGCCGCACAAATATCTTTTAGTGGTACTCACCATTGTAATGCAGAGGAAGTCACCATGCCTCTGGACGAATGAGCCTAAAGGCCTTCTGGAGGATCTTTTCCCACCAGTTTGTAGCATTCAGATATTGCCAGTATTATCCATCTGGATAATGTTTGTTTAGTAATAGCCATACCCAACTTGTGGCCTGAGTAACCAACAAACATTTGGTCACCTTGTCTTATTTTTGCCATTCTGGTAATATAGAAGCTTAGTGCACGTTTAGAATCAAGCCTGTGTAGCCTCTTCTCTTCCTTCTCAGGATGCGGACAAGGGTAAAATGATGGTAATGTTATTTTGTGTGTCAGATGGAATTCAGATACAATTTTTGATCAAAGGTGGACTCCTTATAAACCATTGTGTATGAAGGCTTGCAGGACAAAGCCTGAAGTTCACTCACCCTTCGGGCAGATGTAATGGCTACTAAGAAGATGGCTTTTAGGGTTAGCAGCCTTAAAGGACAGGAGTGTAAAGGCTCGAAGGGAGCTCACATCATGAATTTCAACACCAAGTTGAGATCCCAACCTGGGACTTGAAAAGGGATCGGAGGGAAAACATTTGTCCATCCCTTTAGAAACTGTATTATTAGAGGGATTTTGAAGTAAGATACTTCCTCCGAAGTGCGCTTAAATATAGAAAGCGCAGCAAGATATCCTTAAATAGTACCACTCTGGGGCCCCAGATTAGCTAGGTGTAACAGGATAACACCATAGGTGTATTACATGTAAATGGATCAACATTCTTATCTCTACACCAGCTGCAGAATTTGTTCCAACGGCACAAAGACTTAGTTGCTGGCCTTCTCGCCAAAAGCAATTACGTCATCCGGGAAAATATATATCTTCTCCTCCGCCACCCCCCAGCCCCCGAGGGAGAGAGAGAATGTCCTGTCTTTGTGGAAGATGTATTGGAAGGCATATGGCCATGTCCAGAAGGTCTGGGTACCATGTCTTCCTGGCCCAATCCGGAACAATTAGGATCCTGGATTTCCCGAAATTTCTCAACCTCCTGATGACTTGAGGAATGACTGGGATTAGAGGACACACATATACAAGTGGAAATTCCCAGTCCACCACGAACATGTCTCCTACAGCTCCTCTTGGGGGAAATTCCCTGGAGCAGAACAGTTTGCACTTTCGGTCGGCACTGGTCGGGAACAGATCCACTTGAGGGGTTCCCCAAAGGGTGAAGGTCTCTTGAAGGACTTCCTGAGCTAGTTCTCATTCATAACTCTCCGGCTAGGTGAACTGCTGATAGGGAGAGCCCTTCTTGGATTGCCCTGTACCAGAGCTGTATTGCCTCTCAGCACAGCGGTAGTGACCCCTACACCTCCTCTTTTGTTGAGGTTGCCCATCATTATCAGGACATTCCTTCCCCATACAGAGGGCACAAAGGCCTTCAGTGGCAGTCTGATCACCCTCAGCTCTAAAAGGTTGATGTGTAGTTTGGACTCTGATGGAGACCAACGACTGCTGATTGTCAGATCGTTGGTGTGTACTCCCCACCCCGTGAGCGAGACGTCCGTCACTACTGTTATCTCCGGCCATGGTTGCCAAAAAGGTTCTCCTTTCAGAATGTTCTCCTGGCAGGCCCCCCACCGAAGCTCCTGTGAGACTCTGCTCTAAATCTGTAGGAGGTCTGACATCCTTCCTGAGAATTGGGACCACTGAGTCCTAAGAGCCCATTGGAGAGACCTCATTCTCAGGCGAGCCTCTGGCACCAGAAAAATGCAGGATGCCATGAGGCCGAGCAACCTTAGAAAGTCGAAGGCTGGGAGATGCTGGACACACTGGAATTTGGTGACCATCTGCTGAATGTCTTGAGCCCTTACCTCTGGTGGCAAGGCTTTTCCCAGGGATGCATTCAGGACTGCTCCAATGAATGGGAGCCTTTGAGATGGTATCATGTGAGACTTCTTGAAGTTGAGGGAGAAGGCAGTAGCAGGTGGAGCTGAGATGTTCCAGGGCCTGTTCGGTGGAACTGGCCATGATCAGCCAATCATCCAGGTAGGGGTAGATGTCAATCCCCCTTCTCCTGAGACTCAATGCCACCACCGCCATTAACTAGGTGAAAACCCTCAGGCAGAGGTCAGCCCAAATGGCAGATCCCGAAATTGATAATGAGAACCGCCTACTGCGAACCCCAGGTACTGTCTGTGCTTGTGATGGAGGCCTCAGTCTCGATGTCGACGTCACTGAAGGTATATATATCGCTTGTAGCGTCCATTGACTTCAATTCTGTTTTTCTGCGCAAACACTTCGGTTACAGTACGCTTCGTTTCTTGGTGAAGAGAAATATTTGACAAATCTTCTTGAGATGGCTTTGTCATTGGCGTCTCCCACTCATAAGTCGAGTTTAAAAAAATGCAGTGACTGCAGTTCGAGTATGTCCATTACGGACCCCCACAGAATATGCTTGTGGTGTCTGGGATCCACTCATCCTTCATTGGAGTGTGAGGACTGCCTGTCCATGATGTCGAAAGCCCTAAGAGAGCAGAGAACGAAACCTGCGGCAGGTAGGACCCATGAATCCCCTTCGACTCTGTCAAAAAGACATACTTCGGATGAGTTGAGAAGAACAAGTTACTTTCTTACCTGGTAACGTTCTTTCGATGGGATGGTCCGACGACGTATTCCATATCTATGACATGTAATCACCACAGCTGTGCTGCTTCGGAAACTTTTCGGCGTCTGCGTCCTGCGTCGATGCGCCGTCGTCGAGGACCTCCTCCGACGTCCGACGTCATCCGAGGTGATAAGTAGGACGCACGACGCCCATAGCCTCAGTTGTAGTTTTTTCCCCCAGAACGTGTGACATAAGTCAACTGCCAGTCAGACACAAAGCCTTGCGGAACGTAAGCTGCAATCGCAAAAGAAATTCTGCAGCGGGGAAGGCAGGGCGGGAGTGATATGGAATACGTCGTCGGACCATCCCATCGAAAGAACGTTACCAGGTAAGAAAGTAACTTGTTCTTCGAGGGGATTGGGTCCTCCGACGTATTCCATATCTATGACAGACTCCCAAAGCAGTACCAAAGCAAGGAGGAGGGAAAGAATTTAGAATCAAAATTTAGAATAGCCAATCAAATAGCAGAGCAAAGGACCGCCTTGCCAAAGGCCAGATCCTGTGCTCGGATGGAATCGAGGGAATAGTGACGTACAAATGTATGTACTGAAGCCCAGGTGGCTGCATCACAGATGTTGCGAATAGGAACACCCCTCTGCAGGGCAGTAGACGCAGCCATACCCCTGGTAGAATGGGCCCGCAAGCCAGCCGGTGGATCCTTACCCGCCAAGCGGTAGCACTCCGAGATGGCCAAAATAATCCAGCGAGACAAAGTCTGTTTCGTCACAGCTTGCCCCAAACGCTTTCCAGCATAACCAATAAAGAGTTGATCATCCACTCTGACCCGGGACATGCGTGAAACATAAAAGCTTAAAGCTCTCCTAGGATCAAGCCTATGGAGCCTCTCCTCTTCCTTACCAGGATGCGGAGGAGGATAGAATGCCGGAAGAACAACCTTCTGGGCCAAATGAAATTCCGTCACTACCTTCGGAAGAAAAGAAGGACGAACTCTAAGGACAACCCTGTCCTTGAGAAATACAGTGAAGGGAGGCTTAACTGAAAGTGCCTGTAACTCACTCACTCTGCGAGCGGAAGTAACCGCAACTAAAAACACAGTTTTCAGAGTTAACAGCCTCAAAGGGCAAGAATGTAAAGGCTCAAACGGAGCACCCATAAGAAACCTAAGAACAAGGTTTAAATCCCAACCGGGCACCAGGAAAGGTGACGGAGGGAACACATTAGTGAGCCCTTTCAGGAACTGTGAAATCAAAGGGATTTTAAAGTAAGAACACTCTTCAGACGAGCGCTTAAAGATGGACAGCGCCGCCAGGTAACCCTTAACGGTACCCACTTGCAAGCCCCTGTGGGCCAAAGAAAGTAAAAAGGACAGAACCATGGGGATGTCACATGCAAAAGGATCCACATTCTGAACTCTGCACCAGTCACAGAACTTACGCCAACGGCAACGGTACAGAGACTTTGTTGCTGGCCTTCGGACCGAAAGCAACACCTCCATCACGTCCTCAGGGAGGTCCCAATCCTTATACCTCAACCTTTCAGAAGCCAAGCGTGAAGGTTGAGGGATCTGACCTCTGGATGGAGAACCTGACCCCCCTCCCGTGAGAGCAGATCGTCTCGGTAGGGAAGACGACGTGGAGGGCAGATGGATAAGTCGAGAAGGTCCGGGTACCATGTCCTCCGAGCCCACGCCGGGGCAATGAGGATCATCCGGGAACCGAACTTCCGTAACCTCCGCAGCACTTGCAGGATGACGGGGACTGGAAGAAACGCGTACAGCAGCGGGAAGGACCACTCCACCATGAACGCGTCTCCTAAGGCTCCTTTTGGAGGAAATTCCCGCGAGCAAAACCTTTCGCACTTCCGGTTGACACTGGAGGCGAAGAGATCCACTTGAGGGGTCCCCCAAAGGGCGAAGATCTCCAGGAGAATCTCCTGAGCCAACTCCCACTCGTGACAGATCGCGCTCTGCCTGCTCAGAGCGTCCGCCGTCACGTTTTCGGCTCCGGCCAGATGAACTGCCGAGATCGAAACTTCCTGCTGGATGGCCCAGAACTCGAGCTGCATCGCCTCCCTGCACAGAGGAAGTGACCCTGCCCCCCCTTTTTGTTGAGGTAGTGCATGGCCACTGTGTTGTCCGTCAGGATCAGGACATTCTTCCCTCGCACAAACGGCAGAAAAGCCTTCAGGGCTAGCCTGACGGCCCTCAGCTCCAACAGATTGATATGGAGTCTGGACTCCGACAGAGACCAACGACCGCTGACTGTCAGCCCGTTGGCATGAGCTCCCCATCCCGTGAGGGATGCATCCGTCACGATCGTCACCTCCGGCCAGGGAAGCCAAAATGGAGCCCCCCTCATCAAGTTGCCTTCAACGGCCCACCACAGAAGGTCCCGGGCGACCGAGGACGGCACCTGAATCGAGTCCGACATCCTGCCGGAGGACTGCGACCATTGCGTCTTGAGTGCCCACTGCAAAGATCTCATCCGCAGGCGAGCCTCTGGCACCAGAAGAATGCAGGATGCCATGAGGCAGAGCAACCTCAAGAACTCGAACGCTGGGAGCGTCTGGGCATGCTGAAACTTGTGCACCATCTGCTGAATGTGAAGAGCCCTCACCTGGGGAGGAAAACACAGCCCGAGGGAAGTGTCGAGCACTGCTCCGATGTACTGGAGCCGCTGTGTTGGCGTCAAATGGGACTTCTTTAAATTGAGGGAGAAGCCCAGCCTGTGAAGGGAGCGACAGGTGACCGACAGATGATCCAGGACTTGCTCGGGAGAGCTCCCCCTGATCAGCCAATCGTCCAGGTAGGGGTAGACGTGAATCCCCCCTTGCCTGAGATGCGCTGCCACCACCACCATGAGCTTGGTGAAAACCCTCGGGGCGGAGGTCAATCCGAACGGCAGGACCCGAAACTGAAAGTGCGAGTCGCCAACCGCGAACCTCAGGTACTTCTTGTGCTTGGGATGGATCGGCACATGGAAGTAAGCATCCTTGAGGTCGAGTGACACCAACCAGTCCTGAAGCTGAAGGGCCTGGAGGACTTGAGAGAGAGTAACCATCTTGAACTTGTCCTTCCTGAGGAGTTTGTTCAAACCGCGCAAGTCCATGATGGGTCTCAATCCCCCGTCTTTCATCGAAACCAAAAAATAAGGGGAATACCATCCCTTGTTCCTCTCCGCTACAGGCACCAGTTCTATGGCGCCTTTCTCCAGCAGGGCTTGAATTTCCTGCGCAAAGAGCAGATCCGGACTCTGCAAAGAGAGGTTGCCCGGTGGATTGTCGCGAGGCCTGTGCCGAAAGGGAAGACAGTAGCCGTGGGTTTTGATCTCCAGAACCCACACATCTGAAGTAATGGCTTGCCACTCTACAAGATGCTGCGCCAGCCTTCCCCCAACCGGCGAACCATGGGACATGGCCTCACGACTGAGTGGGAGCGGCTGCGGCGTTACCTGAGGGCAAAGAGGCAACTGCCCGAGCGGCCTTGGCACCACGGGTACCCTGTCGTCCACCTCTGGTACCCCTGCGTTGGCCTCTTTGACTGCCAGCTCCTCTCGCTTTACTGAAGGATGAGTAATAGCGAAAGGAACCACCCCTCCACTGCTGTCCCCTAGGACGAAAAGGCGGAGGTTGGCGAACTGCAGCGCCCAACGACTTCGCTGCAGCTTTTGAGGTCTGCAACCTCTCAAGGCTCTCGTCAGCCTTGCTGCCAAAAAGGTGTTCACCGTCAAAGGGCATGTTGAGGAGCCGGGACTGCACATCAGGAACAAACCCCGACTTCCGCAACCACGCAAACCTGCGTATCACGGTGCTCGCCGCCATGGACCTACTGACGCATTCAGCTAAATCCAAACCCGACTGAACGGACTCACACATGGCATCCTTACCATCCTGGACCATAGCAAGGAAACCATCCCGTTCGTCCCCTTCGGGAATATGGTCAGCCATTAATGCAACACAGTTCCACAGAGTGTGCGTGAAACGCGACAAGGCACAAATGGAGTTGGCCGCCTGAAGCGCCATACCACCAGAAGAAAACACTTTCTTCGCCCAGCCATCAAAACGTTTGTCGTCCCTATCAGGAGGGATGGTAGGGTACGACGCCTGCTTCGCCGGGGCCGTGGCCGCCTGCACCACCAAACTCTCCGGAGTGGGGTGCCTGGTCAAGTAGCAGGGGTCGCCACTGGCTGGATGGTATTTTCGCGACAAGGATCTGCCCACCGCTGGGAGACTCTCCGGAGCAGACCAAGCCGCCGCCACCCTTCTCTGTAAAGCCATATGGAACGGCAGAACCGGGTCAGTTGGGGGACCAACATCAAGGATGTCTGTCAGATCATCCTGCACAAATTCCCCTGGGGGAGCAGACCATCCCAAGTACTCAGAAACCCTAGCCATAAGGCGCCGGTACGAGGAATCAGCATGAGAGCCAGGCTCAGGCCTACAAAACTCCACCTCCGGAGAGGTGTCCAGTCCACTGGCATCATGCAGTGACTGTCTCAACTCGTCAAACTGACTATGGCCCGAGACAATATCATCCGGAACCCGACTAGGAACCAGGCCATCAGAATCCTCATCCGCCTCTGAAATATAGTCCAGGTGGCGAAAAGAAGGCACTCGAGAGTGCTTGCTCTTAACCAGAGCCTTCCTAGGGGGTCCACCTGTGCCCTGGGGTACCTCCGACACGAAAGGCGTCGATGGCGTCGAGTGAATCGGCGCCAGCATCGAGAGAACCGGCATCGGCGCCGAGAGGATCGGCGTCGAGGAAATCGGCGTCGACGTCAGATGCAGCGCCTCCAGAATCGGCGGCGTCGACACAGCCCTCGAGGCCGGAGCCCCGAGCGTGTCCCTCGACGACCTGAGCGTCGACGGCATCGACGACTTCCTCGGAGCCAGAGCCTCGAGAAAGCCTGTCGACGCCACAGACGTCGATGCCTTCTTCGAAGACCTCACAGGTGCACACGGTCTCGAACGCGTCGACGACCGGGACCTGGAACGGGTATGTCGAGAACGAGTCCCCTTGTCCGAACGGGCCCTCTCCCGTGACTCGTGCCGACCACTCTTGCGAGCGGTGTCTCTCGACCTCACACGACCGACCCCACTCGGGGGCGCGGACGGCTGAGTACCCTGAGACTCAAGAATCGCCAGCATCTTCTTCCCGAAGGAAGCCCATTCCTCCGGCGTCGCACGGCTGGAGGGGTAAGCGACGCGCCGGGCAGAGCCCTCCGAAGAGGACCTGGAAGACGACGGGTGACGGCGCTTCCGAGAATGCCTCGAAGAGGCTGAGGAGTGGCGAGACCGACTCCTAGAAGGAGACCCACGAGACTTCCGACGATGACACGGAGAGTCACCCCTCGAATCATCCGTCGAAAGCCCCGCAGACTTCGACTTCCGGGGCTTGGACACCCGACCTGCCGACAACTTCTTCTTACGTTCGCGTAAGGCTTTGGACGTGAGCAACTGGCAGTCGATACAGTCATCCGTGTCGTGGGCCTCCCCGAGGCACCAGAGGCAGGCGTCGTGCGAGTCCGTCACCGACATCTTGGACCCACACTCCCCGCACTCTTGAAACCCGGACGCGGGGATGAAGACGAAGTAGACATCTTCAGAAGGATTTTCACAAACGAACAGGTTCGAAGAACCGAGAAGAACAGAACTCCAAAGAGTCGAGGCGTTTAAACCGAGAAACACGAAGCAACACGTTCGTGGAAAAAACGGAACTGAGGCTATGGGCGTCGTGCGTCCTACTTATCACATCGGATGACGTCGGACGTCGGAGGAGGTCCTCGACGACGGCGCATCGACGCAGGACGCAGACGCCGAAAAGTTTCCGAAGCAGCACAGCTGTGGTGATTACATGTCATAGATATGGAATACGTCGGAGGACCCAATCCCCTCGAACTGTTTCTACTCGCCACAAGAAAAACAAACCATCCCAATCGTGAAGTGGTTCACAGCATTCGTCATCGTCTAGACATTCGAAGAAAATGGCGCCATAGGTCACTGTCTTCAACGTCTTCTATTTCCTCTACGGAACAGGTTGTATGCCCAAATAAATGTGCCTCACCAGCTGAGTGGGAAGAGTTTAGGCTTGAAATGATGAAGGTGTTCGAGAATGCGGCCTTGACCCCCTCGAGTACAACCAAAAGCCATGCTCTGGTCGAAAGATTCGATAAGCTTAAGACCCGTGCCCTTCAGGCCCGGCAGGCAAATCTCCTCTATCTGTCTAAGGATCCCTTGAGTCGCAGAAAGGTCCCTTCGAGGACTGAGTCATCGACACCATCAGCACTAAGAGAATCTTCATCTCCGCCATTGGCGCCAACAGACGCATCAACGCCATTGGCGCCAAAGACTCAAGAAAAACCATTGACGCATAGGGGTTCGAGCTCCTCAATGTTACATGCGTCAACGACTTCGACGAAGCCATCGAAGCCCTCGACGTACTAGCTAAAAAAACAAATAACCCTTTGCCTATGGCTGACCTTTTCAAGTCTCTTTCCTCCATTCATAAGGACGCAGGGCCATCATCAGCTGAGCCTAGACCTTTTGGCTCCCAAAATGGTACGCCATCAGTCCCTGAGGCCCTCATTTTGGAAGAATCTAGAATAAAGGATCTTCAAGGGTGCCTGCATGATGCCAGTGGTTTGGACACCTCACCAGAGGTAGAGTTTGGCAGGTCAGATCCATTTGATCATACAGAGGTTACCTACAGACAGTTGATGTCAAGGGTAGTTGAATATATGGGATGAGCTAGACCAAGTCCAGTTTTTGAACAGTATGACTTGACCGACATTCTGGACAGGGGACCTCAGGAAGACCCTATTGTTTCATTCCATGCAGCTTGGCAAACGCGTGTAGCTACCAATTGGGAGGCGCCTGAAGTAAATATGGCTGTCAACAAGAAGCTGACCTCTAAATACAGGGTGTTAAGCAGTGATCCCTATCAACCACTAGACAAAATGCTGCCACGTCAACCACTAGACAAAATGCCTACCCTACTATCCCTCCTGATAGGGATGATAAGTGTTACAACGCTCTAGCCAAAATGTTTTTTCGGCTGAAAGGATGGCCCTGAAGTCAGCAAATGCCACGTGTTTGATGGCTTGGTTCTCTCGCACCCTTTTGGAGTATATATCCCTGGCGGCTGACCATATCCCCAAAGGGGAAGAACGAGACAGGTGTTTAAACATAGTCAAGGATGGAAAGGACGCTGTTTGTGAATCCCTCCAGACTGGACTTGACTCCGCTGACAGTATCAGCAGGGCAATGGCGGCTACTACAGTGATGTGCAGATTTGCCTGGTTGTGAAAGTTAGGATTTGCTCCAGACTGCTCAACATGCCCTTTGATGGCACTCATTTGTTCGGTAGCAAGGCTGATGAAAGTCTGGAGAAACTGCAAACTTCAAAGGCAGCAGCCAAATCCCTTGGTGCTGCAATTAAACAACCTCCAAATCGCCCCACAGGTACGCCCTGGAGGGTTAGGTCCTTTGGTCACTACTCCAAAAATGGAAAGAGGCAGAGGACGGTCAGTTCAAAGAGGCCAAAGAAGATTCCCCCGTGGTGGATGGGGAAGAGGTACTAAGACGGCCTCAGCAGCGGCTACTTTGCCATCAGGCACTGCGCCAGCCGCCCCAAAACCTCTCTGAGAACCTAATTCACAAGACTGCATTGGAAGGCAGACTGTCAAAGCATCTGACAGAGAGTGGCAGGCTATTACTTCAGATGCATGGGCATTAGAAACAGTTGCCCAGGGTTACTGCCTTCCTTTTCGAAAAAAGCCTCAGAGTCATCCACCGGGGAACAACTCTTTCCATGCTAGAAAAAGATGCTATAGAACCAGTGCCTGTAGCGGAGAGGAACAAGGGTTGGTACTCCCCGTACTTCCTAATTCCAAAAAAGGACAGAGGATTGAGACCCATCTTGGACTAAGGAAACTTGAACAGGCAAGTTTGTGATGGTTAAGGAATACGTGGGAGGTCAATCGAGTCGAAACAATATTTTTGAGAAATGGAGGTAGATACAGCAATGAATACTACTGTTTACCATATACCTTTGACTTATCTACCACCAAAAGCTATCACAGCAGAATCCATTACTTTTGTAGATATGCTTATCAATAGCCTAGAACAGCTTGAACACATTCAGAATCTCTCTAAAGAGAAAAAAGCAATGTTCAAGTTAAAAAAAAGTAGTGATAAAGCCATAAAGCCATCTTACAAAGTGGAGGCCATTGTAGTTATGAACATTACACAATAAGAAACATGTTGTGTACATTATTAGAAAACTATGAAAGCTACACACCTTTAGGGCAAGACCACACCCAATCTATTCAAGCATTGATAGGCCCCATCATGGAGGGGCTATAGCTGAAGGTTACAATTCTCAAAAAGAAGCAGAATTTCTGACCCTGCAATGGCCACATACTCCAGCTTTCTATGTGCTACCTAAGTTACACAAGGGCACCAAACCACCACCTCGTAGATCCATTATATCATGTATATGCTCACTTCCTGACAATCCCACCTACATTTGTCAATTTCACTTTGAAACATATATTGACACAAATATCATCAATTAAAGACAATACAGCAGTATGTAGCCTGTTAAAAAACGTACAATTCCAACCACAATTGAAACTGTTGGTTACTCAGGCTATTAAGCAAATACCACAGCTGGAGACACTTTTGGAAAGAGTGGGCGTAGGATACAGCAGAGTTCTTCTGAAGCTCAGATATAGAGTACTATGATAAAGTGTCCTTTGTTTGAAAGCAATCAGCAATTTAGCAGGAAGAAGTGAATAAAGTAACAACCTAATTTTTTTAAAGGGATGAGCAACTTTCTGGGGTGTAGGTAGTGAGGAAAATACCTCAGTGCCCCTCTCTCCACTAGCATTACTAATGAACCATTAAACACCCAATGTGAGCTGGGGCACTGGTGACTCGAGGCGGTGAAGAGTGGAAAGTGGAAAGGGTGAGCAATAGAGCTAATGTGAGGAGAAGATTCAGAGAAACTGCTTGGAGGAAGATAAGAGAAAGTGACAGGAGGAGGTAGAGAGGTGATAGACCCGGAGAAAAAAATGGAGAGGAATGAAAAAGGAAGATTGATTTGTAGAGAAACAGTGGAACAGAAAAAGGGATGAAAGACAGGAGTGGAGGAGAGAGAAAAGGAAGGAATATCTGAGGAGGTTTGGGAAAAAAGGAGTAATGTTGAAAGAAGGCAAGGGGAGACACAAGGCATCATGTAATGGGAGAAACAGAAGGTGACAAAAAGTGGGAGAGGCAGCAGCAAGAGAGGAGGCGTTTGGGAGATAAGTGTAGGAATGAAAGGAAAGACGGTGAGAAAGTAAAAGAGGTCAGCACGCCACCACTGGTGCAGAAACAAAGGGAGGGAAGGAGACTGAAAGAAAGTGGAAGAGAGGGCTGGAAGCCAAGAAAGGAGACAGAGGGCCCCAGTGTTGCAGGGTGTTGAAGAAGCACTAGGAGAGAGTTCCCTAGTTGAGGGGAGGGGACAGAGACAATAAGGCCATGAGATGGAGAAGGCATCCAATAGTGAGCCCATGAACACTTGTGCCGAGATGGGTTGAATTCCCCACTTGGGAGAACAGCATCCCGACCAAGTGACAACAGAGTGACCACTCAGCTAGGACAACAGAGTGCAGGGGGGAACCTAAAAGCCTACAGACTGTGAGTAACATATCCACAGGAAGAGGGGGGGTTAACTGTTGTCCTTAAAGAAGCTGAAATTGCTCAGGTTCGATTCTTTTGTTATTCCCCATATACAGTTTGTACTAAAACCTTGGCATGCATTTGTTGTGAAATAAAGCCTCTTGACAAAAACTTTCCAAGTCTAAAGTTGTCTGCTGATCCCCCTACCATGACACCATGCTGTATAAAAACCTGTAAATAATGTTCTAATATAAGCCTAGTTGTGGCATTACTAATCACCTGTAATAAGACAATGACATCACTTTCCAGCTATAATAACCTATCATCAGCCGGCACAGGGGTAGCAACCAATCAGGTTGCTCGGAACATGGGTTGAAACAGCCATTCAAAGCCTTTGTTCCGATCTGCCTGTTTGCTTCCCCCACCTGCCATCTTACCCCCACCACCCTTTCCCTTGTTTTTCAATCCCCCCTCATTCTCATTTGCCTTATTGCGACGGCAGCATGGGATCCACTGCCGCCGCTTCAGCTCCTGCTCTTTTGTGGCCACCATGGAAATGCAAGAGGGGTTCCATACATCTTCCATCTCTGTGGTGGCCATTTTGGTATAGTATTTTGATTGAAATGGCTGCCGCACTGCGTGCCGTACATTCAATCAAAACACAATGCTCTTGGCAACCTGGGGTGCTAATAGCATTAACACCCGATCCAGCCCATCGGTTCGGGTGTTATTGCTGAATTACAGTGGGTTTGTGATGTGACAATGCTTGATACGTGAGCTAGAACGGAGTAGAAACCCAGCTGCCAAAGGCACTTTTAAGCCATTCGTTGAAAATAAATTGTTTATGGTAGTAGTTTATTTTGAGTTTTCCCCTGGAATTTAGCACAGGAGACATCTACCTTCGTATTACCATTTCTTTTAAACCGCAAAACATCTTATAAATGATATGTACTGAACTGCTTAAAATATGTTTTTCTAGCTGCATATTGGTGTTTTTTTCTCTCAGACAGATTGTACAGTGATTATATGTATGTATTAAAACTGGAAAATTCCTTGCATAAATGGGGGGTTGGTGGAACTATGTATTTTAAGGAAAAAGACCCCTGCCCCCCCGCTAGACGTAGAAAGGTTCGTGAAAGCCACCCCAGAGTTCAGTTGCCTTTTAAATAAAATCAGCCTTTGACAAATGTTCTCTCTGTGGTCATGGAACTCCACAGTGATGTGAAATACCCTCATAATGAATAGTAGCGGATGCTTTAGTTCAAATATATGTGCGTATACACAGACACAATCTCTCCCCCACTAAAGGAAAGGAGTAGTATGGGGGCACAACAGATACATTAGTACACCTAAGGGGAATAAACAGAGCCAGTATTTTTCAAAGAACAAGAGGTGAGACTATACAGAGGAGGTTCGAGAGAATCCTTAGTACAAGACATGTATAGAACATTGTAGTGAACACATGCCACAACAATCATGGTGGAGACAAAAACAGGGAGATAGGCATTGTTTATATTCATGTACTATTCACTGTATGTTTAACAATTGTTTACACATACATGCATAAAAAGAAAATGAAATCAGAAAAAGATACGCACACTACTAGGCTCATCATAATCACTATTATTTTAGGCACCAAAAGCTGATTTTATGCAGTATTATAAAATGTTGAGATCTTGGCTTCAGGACTGCTCAGACCCATCAGAAAGCAGATCTGTTAACGACTGTGCTGAATCCAATATAAATATTTTCCCATCTGTTAAAAGTTAGAAATTTAAGTATTTTGTGTGTAACTAAGGCATCAGGATACTTGGGCCATGAAGCTTATGAAAAGTAGCCCTAACTCTTGTCTGTTCATTTTATTAAAAGTGAATGACTACTCCCTTAGATGGTTATTACCACAAGTCTTCATTTTGCAACAATTATTTTTCTTTATGCCACAACATTCATTTTGACAATTGACAAAATCTATTAAATGGCCTTTTTTCACAGACGGAATCAATTTATCATTTGCAAATGAACCATTGAGGTGCACCTTTCAGCAAAATGCTTACATTCATTTAATGCGCTGGGTATAGTTTGAAACGTTGCTCTCAGGACAAAGGGCAAAGACAACATTAGCATACCTAAAAATAATTAAGCATTTGGGGATGTCTTTTTTCAAACACAGCCGGGTTTTAAACAATCAAACAATTTCTGAAGATAAAAGGGACTGGCAAAATGGCCAGCATGACACAATTGAAATGCGATCCATCTATACACTCTATTACCTGCCTCCTTCCAGGTTAAGCAGGTTGAGCCAAGGAGGCCTGCACATACTAAGGGGGAGGGGAGAATAACAAAACACCCATATGAAAAGAGGGCTGAATTCGTAACATGAATTGGCAACGTTCGAACCAACACTGTACTTTTTTTTAAAAACAGATTTTATTAGCTTTTTGATATACACAATAATCAACCAACTATCCAAACCTCACCCCTTTCTCCCACCTCCCCAGACTCTGTTATCCCTAGTCTCATCCTGAACCTCTGCCCCTTCTCTTGCCCTCCCATTCCAACCTTGAACCCTGCTTAAGCTATCTTTAATCCTACCGGCGAAATGCAATGATGTATACAAACAAATATCTTAAACATTCCGCTGCCCTCTTATATCTGGCGTATAGTTTCCAAACACTTCCGGCATGTTCATTCCTTCAGGGGGAATGTTTGCAAGTCTGTGAAAAGAGTGCCGAACTCCATTTCCTGGGTGTCTGATTCATCGTTTGTTTGTGTACAATTGCTTTTTCTGCCATCACCCATTTCAGTAAGTCCTGTGTCCATTGACTGAGTAAGGGTCCCGTAAGGCATTTTCAGGAGATGGCCATATAGTGTCTCGCCATCACCAAAAGAAGGGAGGCTATCTTGTTCGTATGATTCGTTCTTTTGACCCTGGGACGGGCCCCCAACAAACAGATCTGGGGGTGTAGTCCAGCTGTCTACCCAGTAACCCATTTACTCTGTCCAGTACCCAATGCCAAAAGTGACATATTACCAGCCACTCACAGACCATGTGCCAAAACCCGGTGGAGTCCCTCCTGCATCTCGGATATGTGTCTATTATCTTCATTTATCATATGTAGTTTCTTGGGGGTGATGTAAACTTGGTGCAGGATGTTGTATTGAATGAGCAAACCTTATTCCAAAGCTTTTCATCAATTACCTCCCCCATGTCCCTTTCCCATTTTTCCTTCACCTTCAGTTGGGGACAACCTGATGCTGTCCTGCTGCGCTACATACAGTTGTGTTATCTTAGGACGTTCGGTCCCTATGGTCAGAATGGATTGAAGGACTGGAGTGATCTGGGGCTCCTTGGGAATGGAACTCCATTTGTATGCCAGTGTTCTTATCAATCGTGCAAAATTGAGGAACTGTCCCCCAGACTGTAAAGGGAAGGAATTTCCCCACTTCAAATAAGTCTCTTACCGCCAGGAACCCTACTTGAGTGCACCTGACTGCCCCAATATCCCCTATAATATCTGCTATCTTGGGATCTTCTCTTAAAGGTATAAGTGGACTATAATCCAACACTAGTTTCAGTTTGTTACTCGTCCTCTGCCATACCTGCTGGACCATGCGTGTGATGCAGACAGTCTGGAATCGTTCCACTGCCCTCCCTGTGTGATGTCGCAGGGGTTTCCCCAGTAATAATCTGGCTGCCCCACATCCCTGACATCGCATCTGGTTGCGTGTTGTAATTAAGATGCCAGAAAATATAACTCAAAGTGCAAGAGGTTAAGTACACCCTCTTCATAGCTCGTCCGAAGCGTTTTTGGGGACACTTACACATTCCCCCGGCCCACAGGAACCCCGTCAATTTGCTGTCAAGGGGTCTGAAAAACAGGGATCTGATCATGTATGGAATGTTAGCAAACTAATGCAGTCTAGGTAGAACCATCATTTTGCAAATTGCTATTTGGCCCATTAGAGATGGCAGCAACTTCTACCAAAATTCTATACTTTTCTCTAGACCCGTCATTGCCCTTCCTACACTATATTGAAAGGTGCCCACCATCGTGTGGTGGACCTGTATGCCCAGGTATCTGAAGGAGTCTGTTTCTCATTGTATTCTGTGACAAATCCCGTGCTGTCGTGCCTTCTTCCCTAGGGGGAGCCCCTTCTCATCAGGCCAGGGAGGTGCGGCTGCTACCCGATAGTCCCCCTGGGGGTGGTAGTCGGCGTAAGGATCTCATGGTGACAGACTCCCCCGCTAGGGGCAAGGATGAACATCCAAAGGAGACGCAGTAGAATAACCCTCACCCACCATCCTATAGACCTCCCCACCTTATAAATCCCAGTTCTATACCAATCCAACCCATGTATATATGTACGACAAAAGACTTGACTTCTACTGAGATGAAGAAGAACATGGACTACCCAAGGGAGAGTAATAACAGAAGTACTGGGACGAGGAGGCAGAGAGGAATAACGATTGAAATAACAAAGACGCTGAAAAGGTACTTAGTATATTATGCCAACTAGCCAATACGGAAATAGATGGACTCCATGAAGAGAGCCAGCCAGCCAGCCAGCCAGCAGGAGAGGCAGTCCAGCCCAGGAAGTTCAACAAGAGGACGCCAAGTAAGCCACAAGACACCTGTTCCCCAAGCCCAGAGAGTGAGCGGGGAACCCTTGTCCCGTGCAGTGGAGTCACAATCAGAAGTGAGAAAGAGTGCATCAGGAATCCTCTTCCTCAGCACAGCGGTTGGTCGCAGACCACTATTGAGAGTAAGAGTGCGAAAAAGTGCATCAGAAGTCACCTTCTTCGGTACAGTGGCTGGTCACAAACCACTCCCAAAGTAAATAGTGAAAGAAAGCATATTGGAAGTGGTCTTCTTTCTTGGCAGTACCTAGCAGAAGAGTGAACCAGGTCTTCCAAAGCAAACCTTAAAGAAGTACGGTTCTTGGACCCGCACCCACAACAAAAGGTTACAAACCCCTTTTCACATTGCAGTATTTGGCAGGAGAGTACACCAAGGAGAAAAAAGAGAAAACACTATGGAGGAATCTTATCACAATTGGTTCTTGCTTGCTAAGAAAGGCAAAGAGAAGGGAGTCATTCCCCCTGGTGGTGTGAACTGTGGAGAAGCGCCTGAGAAAGGCCAGGGGAAGGGAGTAATTCCTCCTGGTATTGTGAACTGTAAAGTAGAGCTTGAGAAAGAAAAGCGGAAAGGGGTCATCATTCCCCTTGGTGGTGTTAACTAACAAAAGCAAACTTAACGAGGGCCAGGAAAAGGGAGTAATTCTCCTGGCAAACCAACCAGCAAGGATGATCAAACCAGGAATCCAGGGGAAAGGTGTAATTCCCCCTGGAACAAAGTATTGAGCTTTATGATGCAGATCATTGGATGATATACATTTTTTTTGTTTGTTTGTAAATTGCTGGAATCAGGGGAAAGGAGCCTCTTTCCCCCATCCCCCCTTGTTGGAGAACTTTCAGCCAGAACTGTACCACCTAGTTCAGGAGGAGGTAGTCATTCTCCTGGAACAAGAACTTTGGTACACTTGTTTAGTTTAATGACAAGTGCAAGGGACAGAAATAGGGACATTTTTTTGAAACAGGACAGTGGACTCTTCAAGTTAATAAAACATCCTGACCAACTCATTTAGTACTTTAGTTGAGGCAGGGAACCCCCTCATAGATATAGGGAGAGGTAGGTATTCTATTTATTTTCATTTCAAATAAAAGTATATAGCAACCACTATGCCACTTGTGTGTCAGTCTCCTCCTTCAGCACCCTTATATATGGTGTCAGGCGTGGGATCTGACCTGGTTGACACAGACAGGAAGGAACTGAAGGTTCACAAGATTAAGTGGCCAAGCCTCCAACCCCTCTAACTTTCAGTGAGTCAAAAGGGTTTGACCTTTCCAGTAGCCCGAATATTGCCATCAAGACAGGAACCAATCTAGTGCATAAAACCCAGAGCCCTAGAATGGGAATAATATCCCAGCCATTAACCTCTCCCAGGCATTCTTCCAGTGAGAGAAGCCGTGGAGGGAAATAGTTACCAACTCTCCGTCCCACCCACCTCCCTCCCCCCGAGAATATATGGTTCAGGGCAGGGACAAGATTATAGTCGCCTTAGATCTCCATCTAAATCTCTTTATTGATCCTATCATTTACGTGACACCTCTTGGGGAGCCATTCCATAAAAAGCATGTGCAGATACTACCTCTTCTATCTTCTGAACAGTAGATAACATTCATCATCTTTCATTTTTCGCTGTGCATGTTTAATGTCTCAAATTAAAGAAGTATACTTCTGTGTCATAAGACTATAAGACCGCCAACAGGGGTTGGCAGTCTGAAAAGATTGAAAGGCTTGGACGCCATTCTTCAGGGTGAGGGGGAGAGTTAGCAGCTGGCAGGGGCATGTTTCCTTACTGGGACAATGCATTTCAGACACAAAGACAAAGTCACCATGATGAGTATTCTTACATGCAGGGTGGGGGCTGTTTGGATTTGTGTAGCCAGCAAAGACCTGATATCTTACTATGGCAAACCATTCTATACTGGCTTTAATGGCAACGTCAACATGATTATTATTCTTACATAGGAGTGTTGGCATTTGTGTAGCCAGCAAAGACATTGTTTTCTTATTATGGTATAGCATTTTATAGTGGCTTTATAGACAAAGCCAACACAATCATTGTTCTTCCGTATGGTGTGCGGGGGTCATTTGTGTAGCCAGCAAATACATGTTGTCTTACTATGGCATGGTATTCTATACTCACTTTAAAGGCAATGCAAAGATGAGTATTCTTAGACATGTAGGGGCATTTGTGTAACCAGCAGAGAGGTGTTTTAACTCTATGGCATGGTATTTTACACTGGCTTTAAGGGCAAAGCCAACAGGAGTGTTCTTGTATGGATGGTGGAGAATTTGTGAAGTCAGCAAGGGCATGTTTTCCTACTGTGGCATAGCATGTTATATTGATATTAAGGGCAAAGCCAACATGAGTACTAGGTAGGGGTATTTTTTCAGCTACCAAACACATTTCTTTCTTTCTGTGGCATAGCATGTTATACTGATGTTAAGGGTAAAGCCAACAGCATGAGTGTTTTTACATGGGGCGGGGGGCATTTTAGAAGACAGCAAAAACGTGTTTTCTTATTGTGGCTTGGCTTTTTCTCTCGCATCAAGGGTAACGCCAACCTGCTGAGCGTTTTTGGTGCAACACGTCTGGGTAGCTTTTCCTAATATGGCTGACGTTGAGGGCAAACCCAACAGGCGTATATTCTCATGTGGGAATAATTACATATATTGGCAGAGCCAGCATGGACATGCTTTTTATATCATACCTGGCATTATGGGCAAAGTAAACATGTGTATGTTCTTATGTGGAAATACTTGAATATATTGGTGGAGCCACAGTGAAAATGTGTTTTTTACAGTAGCATATAGTGGGCAAATGCATCATGAAGATATGTTAGAAAATGGTCCTGTGCACTGTTGGTGAATTGGCATGCAGTAATCTTCCTTCCCAGTTTACCCTGCAAAATAAATTGTAAACTTGGTGGATTTTTCCTCAGTTCTTCACATTAAGTGTGCTGTAAAATGCGCCATTTCAACCCATTTTCTTAAAACAATTATTGTGGGGAAAACACCACCAAACCCCCTGTGCTGGGTTCAGACACCCTTGCAATGCTGGTCACTCAGCATTTTCATGGGAAATGTTAAAACCCCTACAATAAAATAAAAATCATCAGCTACTATTGTGCACAAGCTGGGTGGTGATAGAACAAGTCCCAAAATCCCCATGGCATTCGTTACATATTTCAGCACGTAATGCAGAGGAAAGAGGTGACTCTTGTTCGCCTCCACTCAAACATTCCTATGGATATTGTGATAACGGAAGGAGTCTCTGGGAAAGAAAGGCTTGGCTCGAGTCGACCCTTATTCTCCCATAGTCAAGAATCCGTGATTCATTCTAGAATGGGAAGGGAATGACTTTGTAGTCTGGGTTCAGTGTGATCTTGAAGCCTTAGGACATCTCTATAAAGGGGGAATCCCCCAAGCTTTAGAGGGAGCCAATCTTGAATTGGGAGTTGGAGAACAAGAGATTATAAGAGATATAGACCTCAGACCCAACGGGTTAAATTTGAAGGAATTAGGCATGCCATTCTATGTGAGCCTACCATGGTTGAGGGGGTGGACAGGGATTGTTGGGTCTCTAAGCTATATTGACATAGGGAACCCCAAGTAAAAATTGGCTTACATGCAAAAGTGGGAAGAAGAATTGGATGCTGATATTGAGCTAGATGTTTGGCTACAGCACACAAGTCCTTGAGGTGCACTACAATTAAAATATGCACGTCTACAATATGTTTTTGGTAGCACCACTCCCCTAGAATATTACATTGGTCCATTTCTCCTAAATCCCTGCTATGCTGGAGGGGCTGTCGGGATCCAGTCTCAGACCTCACTTTTATAGGCTAAAGAGTGGGAAAACTACAGGCATTATTTGCCAAATCACTGCCTATAAGACTTGGTCTCCTTTTTCAGACTATTGTAACAACCTATGAGAGCTGTAAATTCAAATCCACTTTGTTGAAATAGTCTTCTGTCTTTTAGGTGATGTTCTACATTAATCGATTTTACTCAATGAAGAATTGTGTTAAGCCTATTTATGGGTTCACTAAAATGCTTGTATAATGAGTATTTCCTGTGCCACTGTGATTGGGTTTTTGTTTCTTGCTTGATCTAAACTTGTGTGTTCACTGACTTCATGTGCCTCGCGTGTTTGGTTAAGCTTTCTATGTCTTATTGATCCAATTAAACAAAAGTTGTTTAATACCATAGCCCCTTATCTGGGTCAAGGATCATGAGATGCTACTTTCTATGGTGTCATAAGGTTGTTATGGCTCTTCCACTCGTCTATAACTTTGGTAAAATAACGCCAACAGACGTACTGGATGCAATACGTTAAAAGTAAAGTGTAGGTTCTAATGTTGGCAATTAATATCACAAAACCAGCCCTCTTTTCATATGGGTATTTAATTATCCTCCCCTCTTACTATGTGCAGGTCTCCTTGGCTCAACCTGCTTAACCTGGGAAGAGGCAAGTAATAGAGGGCGTGTAGATGGATCATATTTCAATTGTGTTATGCTGGCCATTTTTCAAGCCCGTTAATTATCAGAAATAGTTTGATTTCTTTTTTAACACCCTGGTGGTGGAACAGAGACATGAAAATATATCCTTGGTGTGTGACAGGATCAGTAAGCTGAATCTGTCAGGAACGGATGGGGAGCCCTATTAGCCTAGGGTGGAAGGATGAGGATAAAAGGCGGAGCAGGAAGCAGTAAGATGTGGGTTATTCAAGTGAGGTTGAGGAAGGAGAAGGACGAAGACCAAGAGACCAGGTAGAGGAAGGATGGTGGAGAAGGGCATTGAGGAGAATTACTGAAGGAGTTTGCAAGTGAGGCACAGGTTTGAGAGCAAAAGTGGTACTTGGTTGTGAGGTTGCATGGAAGGTGCGAGAGGGTAATTGATAGAGTAGGGAGTGCATGGTAAGGCGAGTGGAGGAGAGAAAGGAGATTAATTGTGTTGGAGGAGTAGTGCAGAGAGAGGGGTAGGCGTAGAAGCATTGGGCCAAACATCTGAAAACCTCCTGCAGCCGAAGTCCCTTGTTTTGATGCCCAACATACATTTCCCCCTGAACCTCCCCCACCAATGTGCACAGGCCCAGACTATCCCATACACCTTGGACTAGAAGATGATGCATCTACCAAGAGCTTCTAACCATCAATTAACCTCTGCAGGAAGAGACAGATGACGATTGGTAGAGACAGCCCCTGTGATTGACCTTAACCTGTTCTTTCTATGATGCAGTCAGGGCGGCCTCAACCTGTGGTCGGTGAAGAATAGATGGATAACTGCTCCATCTGATGGCCTGATCATGGTCTCACCCTCTTCTTCACGCTGCCTAACCCCCTCCATGAAGTCATCCAACATCACAGACCATGCCTTTCCAGTCCCCAACCCCAGTGAGCACTTGCAGGATGCCAGGTGCCCTTCTGTTACCCACCTTTGGCTTATGGTTGCCTCTTAACCGCTGATCTTTGGCCAACTCAACCAGTTTCCCCCGATACTCATGGTCAAAGCTTCATCTTCTTGTCACAGACATATATAACAGTCCTAGTCCTTTCCTCTAGCACTTGAGACATTACCATGTAGAACTCTTATTTATTTGTCCAATGCTTGGAAATGTTATGTATCACTTATCCCTTGAGACTCTCTAACCCACCTCTCATATTATCATTTCTCTCAGCAGGTTCCTGGAAGTGAACCTTGGGCTCAGCTATTAATAGCCCTGTAATTGCTCACTCTTCCTCCAGTCAGGATCTGGAAGGCGGGCAGCTCCTTAGGGCATGTGGGGGCAGGACCAAGCCTGATTTTCATATGGTCTTTTCCCTTCTGTAATGGCATGACACAATGAAAATGATGGCCTTGAGGGTTATCCTGAGCAATTCCATATGTTACAATTTATTGTCACCTTCCAGCCAATAACCTTCTCTTCTGTGATTATTTATACGTCGTGATTGAGAATTTTTTTTTTCTTAAAGCGGACAAAACTGGATTTTTTTGTTTCACATCTTTGAGACTTTGTTTTTCTTCTAGTTTTAACTAGATGTATTGTATCACTCATACCCCCGCTCGATTTATTTACTATCGCTTTGCCTCCTTTATGTCCCTCCCCTATTTTTTCTCTTTCTATCTCATTTTGTTACATGTTTAATTCCTGTTCATAGTCCGTATTTCTTTTAGCTCAGGAAGTGTCATAAAAGGAGATTAGCCACTTTCCAAACACGTGTGACTGAACACAGTTATTTATTTCCTTCTTGAAATTTCTGTTATCTGGAAATTCTAATGTAAAGGAATGGATGTGTTACTCTGCTATTAAGACGTGTCTTGAATGATACAGTTTACCCTGCTTCTGATTTATGGGGTAGTATAATTGGAACCTTGCACAATCTGAAACTTCACACATTTACCATTACCCTCTGAAGCAGAAATTGATCTTTTACCAAAATTAGTGCAGCATCATTGTCTAGGTCTTGAAACATGTCCTTATTAGATTGTCATGTGTAACAGTGTTAAGTGATTTGCTAAAGTCAAGGGCGACCAGGCCAACATAGTTGCAATTTATATAGCAAACTGAAGTTAATGTTTCATCATACTAATAAATAGCCTGCTGGCATATTGTTTCCATACATTAGGAAAATAACATTTTCCGATACAAAAAATAGGAAACAATCACACTCATTTATTGTTCTGGCAGGATTTGTTAATTGTGAACGAAGCTTGCACGTATGCAAATGAACAATAGCCAACATCTATCTCATATGTTCTTTCTTTTGCACTTTGCCACAGGATACACCTTAAAGGATATACAGGGACAGCAGGAAAAATAAATAGTATAAGCCAACCAGGAAATGATTTTAGCACAAAGGATGCAGACAATGACAAATGCATTTGCAAATGTTCACAAATGGCAACAGGAGGTAAGGACATGTTATTTACAGTATTGCTACTGACCATTAAATGATTTTGGATTTCAAACATAGGGAGTTCAAACCTTTTACAATCCTAATTAGTTCAAATGTACAATTCTTCCATCGGAAAAATATCTTATAATGCTTTAGGGTTTTGCATCTATGTTGGATAAAGTATATACATTGTGTAAATAGTGGCCAAAATCGAGTGAATGTAGACAGGATGTTAGCACATAATGTATAGAAAAGGCATGAACACCCTCCTACGTATAGAAAGAAAAGGAACTTGTGTTTAATCAGAAGGACACACATTTTTGCCTTATGGAACCTTTTTAGATTGATCATGTAGCTGAACTAAATGCAGCACTTAAAGTATAAAATGAATCTGAAATAATCTTCAGCAATGACAACAAATGTGCTAATACATAGGGAGGGTAGTAATTTTGGCTGACCGGCTTTACAAACGTAAATCACAAGGAGGTATTATCGAGGAAGAGAAATATGTTGGTGAGTAAAATGAAATACAAGTAGAAACAAATGTGAGAAGTGTAAATTCTTTTTTATAATACTGAGTTAATAGAGTAGTTATACTTATCGCTTAATCATAGGTAATGTACGATAAACAAATTGTTATAGTTTCCTGTTTCCCATAGCTTGTGGTGATCTCTATACTTAACAATTCCAACAGAAAACAGTGCGTTTTAATTCATAAACACGAACTAGTTTTTTGTTTAGTTTTTGTTTGCAAAAATGTATTTCGTTTGGCCGTTAAATATGACAGTTTGAATGGGGACTTCTGTGGCAAAATGTTAGTTATCATTTCCTTAATGGAAACAGTCATACTTTTGAACGATTATATGAAAATACAGGACAACAGTTGAGCCAATTATTAGATTAAACTGAAAATCAATTGCACATGCAAACCTGCAGGAGAGCAGAGAATTGTAAATGACTGACGCACATGGTCGGTTTACAGACACTGCTCTTCTTGATTCAATATATTAAAACATTTTAAATTCCAAGAATACACCAAAAATGTGATGACATCAATTGATTATACTGCTTTAAAACATTTTAAAAACAGCCATACTGAATGTATTGTGCCTTTTTTTTAATCTGGGAATCTGATGTTTGGATGTGATTGATATTCTTTCTTGCAGGCTGGTGGTTCGATGCATGTGGTCCTTCAAACTTAAATGGAATGTACTACTCATTGGGACAGAACACCAATAAGTTTAATGGTATTAAATGGTACTACTGGAGAGGCTCTGGCTATTCACTCAAAGCTACTACAATGATGATCCGGCCAGCAGAGTTCTAGCTACATTTGTATTTTCGCCTTTTCTTTTAAAAAAAAAAAAACTGGCCCAAGTTCTCAAAGACTACAATTTGCCAAGAATGCAACCACAATCGCAATGTATCTCAGCTTCCAACAGAGGACTGCGTTGTTCTGAAAGGAGACTTAGAATTTCTGGAATATAATGGTCCTGATGGGCCAGCATGAACTGTGCAGCCAAGCAAATTACAGGAAAATCTGAAGTGCAAGTCATAGTGGATTGTAGGACGACTTTAACATGAGCAACCTTGGAATGAGGACATCCAGGAAAGTGAAAAGGAGTTGAATCCTGAGGCGTGACAATTTGTGATCGAGTATTCATAAATAACTGGAACTGTGAAATACACTTTCAGAACATTACCTTTGTGCCGCATCACCACATCTAAGAAAACAACTAATATGTCTACCTGCGTCATATGGTAGAATAAGTACTGTAAATAGGTTATTCTTAATACAGGTATGGATAACGTTCCTACAGTTTTCATCAGTATAATGAAACCATACATATTTTGTTTACATACATATAGTCATGAGAGTGTTGCACACTCTTTTTGAATTCTTTTTTTTTTTTTAAGTACTGCGTGTTCCAAGTTTGCCGACTGTCTTTAATGCCATGTATTAAACACTCTGATTCACGCATAAGTACAAACCGTTCTTATAAATGTAGGCATGTTTCATAGGATTTCTTTCCCTTTAATTGTGCTCTTATCATTTGCATTCCTCAAAGTTCAACTTGAGCACATTTTTGGTTAACTGTCTGTTTCTGCTCACTTTCACCATACAAGTTTGACAATTGTTGTCATTTGAAAAAATAATAATAGAAATGTACTATCAAGACGGAAAAAAACAGCTTCACGCCAAGGACTGTGCAGATCACTTTAATGCATTTACTTCAAAATCCTTACAAAGAGCCACTGTGCCATAGGATGTGAGACATTATGGCTAGGTTTGGTTATTGAATGTCAATGCAGGTCTTTTTTTATTTTCAGGAATACTATGTTAACAGCATACACACCTGTTGAGCTGGTTGCTGTAAGTTTCCCTTTTGAGAGATTAGCATATTTAAATTCCTTTGAACATTACTTGAAATTTGTTGTCCGTTGTTGTAGTACCCATTTCTATGAAACATATAGCGCACATCATGTAATATAATGTATAGGTTAATTTAAAGTCAGCATTTTACAAAATATGCCTTTTGTATAAAATGTTTCTTATAAAATATACGTTTTATATGTTAATGTGTTCTTTAAAATGTCTTTAAATACTCTCAATGACTTTCGTCTGATAGCACAGATTCTTCTGTTGCTCTCTGCTGTTTTTATGGACATGTGAAGAAAATCCCAGCACTGTGTGGGATCATGTTTGTTCTATTAGACCGTTTATGAAGACCACACTTTGGATTCCCTCCTAGAAAACAAGTACAGCATGCGGACAATGCATCACCCGCTGTCCTCACTGCAGCACCACTACTTCTCTTTAACCGGTGTGGTGACAATCAAATGCTTTTGTACTGCGTGTTGGAGCCTTACTGAAAGCAGACATCATTTGATGCAGAATGCAAGTGTGTTTCATTTTGGAACAGTACGAAAGAGAATGCACTAAAAAGGGAAAACGAAACACACAGGAAAAAAACTTTCCAAACATCAATGCAGTGCCTTTGTATTTTGCCAAAATGTAGGTCTCGCATACTGCCATTTAAAATGTATAGTTGTTAGGATTTATGTACATAACAGCATGTGTGAACTGTTCTTGTATAGTAAGGATGGGCTCAGTTCACTTTGATAAATGGCATTTCTATAATGCTTTCTTTACTTTATTATGGCAGCACCAGTCAGTATTGGCATACATAAGATTACGACCAGAACGTATAGAGGATATTTTAATTCCCACAATTGCTCGTTTCAGTGTCCAACTATGCTTTGAACCACTTTATTTTGCTTCTTAGTTAAAGGGCGCCATCCAATTCCTTATGTTATGTATAAACGTTTGTCATCAACAGAGAAGAAAGGATACCCTGGGACACCACCTTACCAGAAACACATCACCAACCATTTCCCTACAAAATGGTCTTGGTCTTGACACCAACTTAAAATAATGCTATCCTTCCACAAACAACTGCATGTAGGACCTCTTTAAAAAAAATAATAATAATAATAACCACCACCCCATCCGCAACTGGTAAACACTTTTCAATCAGGATACCTTATCAGGAAATGGTAACCGCTTTCCAATCGGGTTAACCAATGCTTGTTTAAACCTATCGTTCATGTGTTACTCAAGATTTATCTATAGAAGATTCTCTCTTTCAAGCTACATATTTCATTTTATGTTCCTGCACTGTGGTGTGGCTTTTGCCATTTTCATGGCATCTTAGCGCTTTGAGTCCTGTAAGTAAAATGTTTAGGTCATGGGTGGTTTAGTGGGCAAACAGGGAGAAGGACAGATGTTGCTATTTGATCATTTGTGTGAGGTAAGCATGCTTTCTTTGCCTGGGTGCAATATACGCCAATATTCTGTTAGGTGTTGGTGTTCAGCACCTGAAAATACCACCACACCTTTGTAGAATGGAGTGCCTACTATAAAGCGTGAGAATGATACCACCACCAACACAGTATGTTGTGGTGGTAGTACAAAGCCTAATTAAAGAAAAGAGATTGTTTCAGTATACAAAAACATACTTTTAACATTTTGAAACGTATTTTGGTTTGCTCCTAGTTGAAGGTCTCTCTTTGAAAACATTTGCTTAAATAGGGGTTTAATCCATCCTCTTTCTGAGATGTTCAACATTCAGTGGAAAAGCAGGAACCTGGTTCATCAGTTTCAACTACCACAATGTGAGGAGCAGGAAGAGAGGGAGAGTGTACGTGTTCGAGAGACTGTGTGCACTCGCGCAAGAGGGTGTCTGGGTTTGTGCAAGAGTGTTTGTGTGAGTGTGCGAAAGAGCATGAGTCTGTGTGTGGATATTATACAAAAACACTAAAGGTTGCTTGAATGTAACACTATTGTAGAAGAAAATGGAGAAAAGTGAGATTCAATATCTCAATGCACTGCTTACTCCCCCACACAAAATGACAAACTAACCCTGGGTTTGGCTGCAAGTGTAACATGACAATGGTGGCATCAAAGAAACAGTTACAAATAATGGCCCTGGTACTCATTCTACTGCCCCTTTGTTCCACTGAAGGAGGTTATGTGCTTAATGTCGTATGAAAAGTTCTACAAGATTAAACAAATGGGTATGTGGAAATTGACAATTATACACAGTGGTACTGTGCCCTTCCTTTGGTGCTGACAACATGCACACACAGTCTAGTGGCATATTAAGAGCTCAACACTGGCCCATAATCTGGTTATGAGTAGGTGAGTGAGTGTGCGACTGCCTTCGGGAAGGCCTTACTGTCCCTACCCCCACAGCAATGTTTAAAACGTAGTCTTTGGGCAATGGGCGGCATAGAGTACTGCTCACACGAACACTCAGGTACACAAAGCATTTGTATCTGGGATGCGGAGTCCTTCCATTTGGTAGCAAGTGGGCATGCTGTGCTACACTTAAAGAGCAGCTCATAACATTATACAAGACTTTTCAGGTGGGAATGTCTCAGGGAGGGACTAAAGAGAGGCTATACCTTAACACTTGGCTTTCACGATTCTTTTACAAACTAAACAAATACAGGTTATTCCATTATACAGGTTAATTCAGTAAAGGTATCTGTTCACCCTCAGTGACATAGTTAATGAATGTGTTATGTTAAACACATTTTTACATGTTAACTGCCAGGGATGTATGCCACCTGTAAAGTTGCAGTTTTCTCATTTTTGTAATAAAGTATTTAAAAAATATTTACCTCGTCTTTACGTTCTTACACCTCTAATGTGCATATAATTCCATAATTAAGGTATAAAGCCTATGTAAAGTGTTTTTCATAATTCGATTGTATTGCATAGAGTTTCACACAGGCAGGTGGGAAGCCACTCAGGCTTTTATTGCCCTATTCTCACATGCAGGCAATCGTAAGTATTCATAAATTGGCACAGAGGCTGTTGTCTCCACATGAGCTACTGTACAGCAACATCAGTACACATCACCAAATACTCTTTTCCCCCTTAGCTGCTTCTTCACAGAGATATAGTTTACACCTCGCTGCAAACCCTGGTCTTTCTTGCATGGTCCTGAGAGAAGGCACTCTATCTTGCAGGCAGAAAAACATAAGGAGGTGAGCTAACCATTGCCAACTAGAACATCCACCCGTCCAACTCTTTATACTTTAAAATTATACTCTGCTCTATCAGGGTACTGCCTTTGCTCATCTGATCACCTGGGCCATCTGTACAAATTAAATCATAGTACAATATTATTTTTTAACTTTTATCTCCATAACCCAAGTACCTCAGGATTCCAACTTCTGCTAATGTCTCATAACTCACCCTTTTTCTCATGCTCCTTTGCACATGGGTCCCTGTTAAGGCGAGGCAGGTGACTGTGGTGTCAAATTTCATTGTTTGTGCTTTGTGTAATTTCCATTTTCATCTCCCTCCGTGCTCTCCTTTTCCCTCCTGACCCATTCCCTGGTGTGCCAGCACCTTCTCCCGCCTCTAGAACCCCCTCCCCTGACCCTGATTGGCCCATTGGACCATATCACACATCGTACTAGTGCAGCCCCGTTTGGCTAAGGGCCACAAGGCAAAGGGCATCTCCTGCAAAAGCAGTTCCAGATCGTGTTTGCCAATGGAGCCTGCAGTGCAGCCGTCAACCAGCAGCGACTGACAAGGTAAGCAAGGTGTGGGCAGGGGGAACAGCCATTACTGCTCCCTATTAAATTGTCCCACCACTCTAATTGTTCTTATTACCAACAAGCTTGTAATCTGCTGTATGTCGCCCACATATGTGGCATTTAGGGAATCTGTGTTAGCCATAACTGGTCTTTTCCCTCACTTGCCAGGTGTCCCACTTGCCAGGCATCCCAAATCTAGGTGTTCGTTTCACTGTTGTGTCCTCAATATAGGCCTCTCTCCCACTTGCCAGGCATCCCAAATCGGGATGTTACCATTTACTGTTGTGTCCTCAATCTAGGCTTTTCTCCCACTTCCCAGGCATCCCACTTGCCAGGCATCCCAAATCGGGATGTTACCATTTACTGTTGTGTCCTCAATCTAGGCTTTTCTCCCACTTCCCAGGCATCCCACTTGCCAGGTATCCCAAATCGGGGTGTTGCAGTTTTTGCTGTTGTGTCCTCAGTTTGGGTTTTTCCCCCACCTGCGAGGTGTCCCAAATCCATGTGTCACTGCTTTTACTGTTGTGTCCTCAATGTATCCACTTGCCAGGTATCCCAAATCTAGGCGTTTCCACTTGTATTGTTGTGTCTTCAATCTAGGCCTTTCTCCCACTTGCCAGGTACCCAAATGCTAAGTATTAACCCTTTTATGGTTTTGTGCGCAATCTAGGCCTTTCTCCTACTCGTCATGTATCCCAAATCTAGGTGTTACCGCAATCACTGATGTGCCCCTGATTTTAGGCTTTTCTCCCACTTACCAGGTATCCACAAGCTAAGTGCCTCTGCCATTCTCCCAGCTTGGGTTTCCCTCCAATCCCTTGGTATCAAAGGGACAAGTGCCCTTTGAGTGATCACTGTGTCTCCAACCCAGACATGTCCACCCGCCGTGGGTTCCTTGTACCCTGCTCTCCCCAACTAGCACAGTGCTCCAACCCTTGGTGTCCCCAACCCCACGGCTGTGTCCTCATCCCAGGGGCTACCCACCCACTCAGCTGCCAGCCCCTAGGGGTTGTCCCTCTTCCGCTGATGAGAACCACTTGGTCCCTACCACTTCAGCAGTGAGCTAGTCGCTCAGTCCATCCTCGCCCTCAGCTGCAACCTGTCTTTTAATAACCTTACTGAACAACGCCCCATAGCCAACACAAAGACCTGCTGCTCTAGCTAATCCATTCGGAGGTGTCGAACCGCTGCTCACCTGAACCTACACAAAAAACCAACCACCTAAATAAGCCAAAACTATACCAGCCGAATCACCAAATTCAAACCCTTGGAACAAGACAGAGTTGACCCTACTACATCAACCAAAGGACACCTGAGATAAACACCAAAAATCACATCAGAGACACAAAGGAAATACCAGAAGACAACCAAACCATGAGAGTTTACAACCCCTGGCTCAACAGCCACACCCTCACCAACTACAAGCAACAACTAACCACAAACCACAAAGACTCAACCCCAAGGACCAGCAAACATACCAATCCAAAAAGGGTGCCCAATCAAAGAAATCCAACCTACAACCCAAACACCATGCTTTGCCACAAGAAAGACAAGAAGCTAGAATGGACAACAGAAATAATAAAGAAACCTCAGCTGCGTGGGAAGGTGCCGACCAGCAGGATCTCACACCTCCGAAAAATGTATCGAAGAATAAGCCAGACGACCCGAGGACACATACAAAGAACAGTAAAAAAAAGACAGACTACATCACTCGCTACCTCCGCACAAACAACTCCTTGGTAAGTAAAGACAGACCACCAACAACAAACCCACAGACAAGAAGGGAAATAAATACAGACGCCCATGGAATCTCTATTGATGGCTGTGCTAAGAGCCAATGGATTAGCCCTCATAAACAAACTCAAAATTACAAAACTAGATGCTCTCTGCGGGCTCTCAAGGGAGAATAACCTGCCATGTATCAATAGCATGACCATTTCCCCTCTAAGCATATCGACACCAATAACAGAAGAGCATCCAGTGCCTCTTAACCATTACGTTAAGGCACCAATACCTCAAGTCCCAATACGGTCTCCTCCTGGCATGAAGCTTCCTAGGCACAAATGCCTAATTCTCCAGAACAGTGCCATAAGAGCCTTGACACCAATAAGAAATGTATGGCCTTAGACTCTATCACTCATAGCCCCGTGGCCCATGTATAACAGCCGAGGAACCACACCCTCCTCGAGTTACCAATCCAGAGAACACTGCAAGAGAAAAAAAAGACCTTCTCTAAAAAAGTAGACCAAGTTAAAAATCACCCTCCTGAATATGAGATCCCTAAATAAACATGCACTAGATCTTCATGATCTCATGGTGGATAGTAACCTTGATATTTTGTGCCTCACAGAAACCTGGATCCAGGACTTCAGTGGCCCTATGATCGGCCTGGCGGTTCCAATAGGTTTCTCATTCTTTTGTACCAATCACGCTTTAGGCCATGGCGGTGGGGTGGCAATCATTGCCAAAACAGAGTTAGGACTTTGCCCTGCCTCGGTCTCATATTATGGCTGTGATATCCTTCATGTCAAATTGACTCCGACAAATCACATTGTTCTAATTTACAGGCCACCCACATCAATGCCTGATTTCAATGAAGAAGTCATAAACATCCTAAATAGTCTTTCCAGCTCAAACACTGCTACCCTTTTCCTGGGGGACCTGAACCTCTGGGGAGGAAATAAACAGGATAAAGAAGCGATTGAGCTGGAATCCGCCTTGAATATCATAGATTACGTGGTCCAGAACAGCAAACCAACCACAGATGAAAAAATATTGCACTGGATAGTGACCAGAAAGCTCAAAGTCAATATTAACCAGACCGCCCCTTGCATATAGTCGGACCATTACGTCATCTACTTTACCATCCAACTTATAGATCCCCTCCGCAAACCTAACAATCAGACCAAAATAGTCAGTTGGAATTTTAAAAAGGTGCTCCCTCAAGATCTTCAAATGTGCATAGATATCCTCATGACCAATACGCGTACCACAGACTCATCTGATGACATGGTGTTCTCTTGCTCCAGCATATTCACTGAAATGTTGGATACGACGACACCTCTTAAATCCAAATTTGTAAGGGACAATCCTGGCCACCAAAACTGGTTCACTTTAGAGCCCGGAGCCCTAAAAAGACAAACACGCTCACTCGAATCACAATGGCTAAAACTTCAATCCGATGAACCCAGATCAGCCTGGAAGGAGGCTGATAAACTATACAAATCACAAATAGTGGACACAAAAACAAACTTTTTCAAATCCATGATCCAACAATGCTCCAATTGCACAGGAAAGCTTTTCGAGATTTTGAAATTACAAGAAAAACCAAAAGGTATCCCAATCCACCTTTCAACCCACAAGCAAAGACTGCTCTACGGTCCAAGTTGCTTTTGAAGCTAATGTCTCCAATGCAAGAAACAACAATAAACACCCAGAGCACTGCCCCCATACGGAAGTATCAGATAAAAGCTAAACCCAAGGGTTATGAACTCCCTGTTTTCCAACTCAAATCTCGGTACTAGAGATGCCTAGAATGGTATCCTCTATGCACCCCACTTCTTGTTCAGATAATATTCTCCCACCAAAACAGATTTTACAGCATAGCAATCTCTTTGCCCCATTTCTGGCCAGATTTATAAATGCCTCCTTCAGGGATGGCCAAGTAGCCAACTCAATTAAGAAACTTAGATACCCCCTTCCAAAAAAAAAAAAAAACAACATTGACCCAAAAGAACCAAGTAATCTGAGACCAATTATAAACTGCCAGTTTCTTTTCAAGATCCTAGAAAAAATTGCCACCATCCAGCTCCAAGCCTGGAATGTAATAACATCCTCCATAACCGACAATCGGGCTTCCGACCATCTTCCAGCACCGAGATAGCTCTTGTGGACCTTCTGTCCCACATGCTAAAAATCATGGGGGAGGGTAAAGCTGGGACATTGATCCTGTTGGGTCTTTCCGTGGCTTTCGATTTGATAGACCATTAATGTCTTTTGCACTCCTTGAGCGATCTTGGCCAGTGCTCTAAAGAGGCTGTTGGCTGGTTCCACTCTCTCTCAGACTGAGAGTCTATAATTCAGTGGGGACCAGTCTTCTCGCCATCAGCGCCCATCATATGTGGGGTGCGCCAGGGTGCATCCCTCTTGCCTGTGCTCTTAAATCTTTATATCAGATCGCTCTGCACACACCTAGACAATTTAGGCACATTTTTTACAAACTATATGGATGACACCAATGAGTCATGGGAATTAGTGGTGACTATGCCAAAGACTCGACCACCTTAACCAACATCTATGGTCAAATCTAAAAATAGATATCAGAAAACTGGCTATGCCTAAATGGCAGCAAATCAGAGCTTCTGATCTTTGGCTCACAGCAGGCCAGGGGTAAACTCAGAGCAGACTATAAAGGCTTCTTATTAAGTGACAATGAAATCCAAGTCCAACAGAAGGTAAAAAACCCTGGGAATCCAATTGGAGGCCTCCTTAAATGCAGATGACCACATAAATTATATAAATCAAACCTGCAATTACCATATACTCCTACTCAGGAACATTCAAACCCTACATTACAGAAAAGAACTGCGCCACCAATCGCTCGAGCAACTGTCCTAACCAGACTTGATTACTGCAACTCCTTACTAAGTGGAGCTTCACTTTCAAACCTGAAGAAGTGTCAGATTATTCAAAATGATGCTGTACGTATTGTCAAAAACATCTCTAGAAGAACCCACATTTCAGACCATAGAAGAAACCTCCACTGGCCGCCGATATAGGAGCGTATTCTTTTCAAAATGGGAACCATAGTCCATTGCTGCCTCTTTGGTACAGCCCCTGATTACCTCAAACCACCGGTTCCTCTGTATCGTCCCTTCAGAACCCTTTGTTCTTCCAACCAAGGTCAAATACAGGGCCCAAGTGTCAAACGCATCAAGGGCCTAGATTGTTCCCCGCAAAAGTGACATCTTTCTGGAACACACTGCCATTCGTACTCAAACTTGAACCAGATGTAAAATCCTTCAGGAAATCACTGTTTCTGTTTGCGCCACGATGCCTGCAGGCTGCCGGCACAGTATAAATAGATAACATCTACATGTGCCCACTGATGAAAATCATTCGAACCCACGGACTAACAGCCTACAACTATGCAGACGACACACAACTCATTGTGAAAACAAACAGAACCGAGGAACAAAACAACTGCCTTAACAACTGCCTCACAGACATCTACAATTGGGTGACAATGAACAACCTTAAACTGAACCCGGCAAAAACAGAAATAATGCTCACACCCGTAGAAATTGACACAAGCAACCCAAAACTGGACTGGCCGTCCTGCCGGCATGGGAATGCAACTGGAGACTACCGAAGTAGTAAATTACCTAGGAATACTCCTGGACAACGGACTATCCCTGGAACCGCAAGTCAACGCAATCACCAGAAAATTCTTCTTCCTCCTAAGACTACTCAGATGATTACTCCCCTACCTCCCCTCCCCTCCCCTCACAGAACCCTTACAATTATATTCCTGAAACTCACAAGAATTGACTACGCAAACAGCCTCTACCTAGAAATGCTGGAAAGACTCACCCAAAAACTCCAAAGGGTGCAAAATAAAGCAGCCAGTATTTTATTAAGGCTAAACCGAAGAGACCACATCACCCCAGCACTGAAAAGCCTACACTGATTACCAGTAAAAAAACGCACACAATTCAAAGCACTCTGCATCACCCACAAAGCATTGCACAGACAAGGAGCTGAATTCCCTCAACACAAGATCAGCCGGTACCGGCCAAGAAGGGACCTAAGATCCAGCAAGACCTACAAATAGAGACCAAACGTTACGGAAAAAGAAAATTCGGCGGAACAGCATTCTCACGTCTTATTGCAAACCTCTGGAACAGCATGCCTAAAGAAATTAGAACCACAGAAGGCCACATGACCTTCAGGAAATGACTAAAAACCTGCCTATTCAACAGACAATAGCCACAAGGGACAACAGCAGCAATATCACAGACCAAAACAAATAAACCTAGGGGACACAGTTTCAAGGTTTCACAGATAAAAACGCCAAAAGCTTAGAGGACCAGGACACTGCATCATCCCACCTCCTGCTCAGACTCCTTCCATGTCTCAACAAGATGGGCTCACAAACCACAACCAAGAACGTGGGTTGATACCATCAACCGGAAACCAAAGAGTCACACCAGAGGCTCCACCGAACCGACCGACCTACTAACCCACCTCATCTTCCTGCTCCTCCAACATAACCAACGCCACTACACTAGACCTTGGGCTAGCCACACTACACATAAACACACAAAGAATCAATTCAATGTTCACACCCCACCATCTCCCCGAGATTCTGTAAGCACACCTAGAATGAACCACCTGCCACAGTCCACACAACTGTCAATAACACAAGTGCACACCAAGGCACCAGATAGCCAAACAGCAATAGCCAACCTCGACTCAGGATCCCTTATGGATACAATCTAACCAGTGCGCACAACCCACCCAACATCACATGACAGTAACACCAACACAAATACTGCCACACAACCGAGGCAGTGTGTCTTACCCTTATGGTTACAACGCAAAGGGCCTCCAATACCAACTCCCACATGCAACCAATACTCAGACGCCAGTTGCTCCTGGTTCTGAACCTATCATCTCATCATATCCTCACTAACCCCCCCCACCCCCCCTCATCCCCTGTTTTGCAGAACCACACGAGCACCCGGAAACTGTCAGTGGGTGTTAGCGGTGCGCAGTATAAATCAACATAACATAACAGTGCCAAGATATAAAGCTGTTCTGACACAAAATGTCGTAACTGATGTACTTTCCTATGGCTCACACTGACCACTCCCATCAGGGCCTCAAAAGTATGTGACAAAGTCACATTGCATGGTCCTCCTTTGGGAAAAAGGTAGGTTTGGGGACCTCGTATGCCCCCGGGTGTGATGAAGTGCCTTTAGGTGGTAAATGGGGATTCCCCAGAACCCTTCCACATTATCTGTCCAGCAGGGAACACTACCCAGTCTACCTATAATGGTATGATATGATAGTTTATTTATATAGCGCCTATACTGTCAGGTGTCTTGACCCACGTTTGAATTATTATGCTACAACAGTTGGTGCTGTGGGCTTAGAAAATCCAAGATGGCCGAAAAGCCCACATTTGCGCCAGAATCCAGGAAAACTGTGCAGTTTTGCGCACACCAAAATGGTTGTCTGACCTGCCCCCCACCAGTGCGAGCGTGATGGGCCAGAAGCGCCATGAGTGAAACGTGGTGCCAAAGGAAAAACAGCAGTGCCTGTTGGCTCAAAAAGCACTTTGAAATCACCTTTGTTTCTCTGAATGCAAGCTCAAAATGCCTATTTCAAACATTGCAAGATATTCAAAAATCTCACTGAACACCAGCAGACATTTGGCATAATGTAGTCTTGTGTGCATACAAAATCTGGAAAGATGAAGAGCCTAAAACAATGTTTATAACAAAACTGGCTGAGCTGTGGATGTCAGCAGCTTAAGTGAAATTGGATTTAAAACCACTAAAATCGAAATGTTTAAAATAAATGAGTGACCTACTTTTGAGTGTCACATAGGTTGCAACTGTTTAAATGTCATAGTTTTGAACTCATAATCAGCGTTCTAGCTGCATGTGTAAAAATTGTAAGTTTGATTTGAATGAAGAAAACTGGAACAAAAGTGTCATTTAGCTGAAGCCTGGCTTGAAGAGATTGAATTCTGCCCGGCAACTACCCCCGACAAGAGTTGAAACTTGCCCAGCAACTGCATTCCCTGGCTTGGCCTGTCTTCTCCTGCCCCCACCAAAAGGAGATTACACCTCTCTGATTGAATTAGGGGAGGGGTACCTGGGGCTGCAGGAAAACAGAACAATGAACTTTCCTTGGCTCAGGCAAATGCTAAATCAGGGGTCGTAAATGGCGTCCCTCTTGGAAGAAAATGGGAGGGGCACTGCCTCTGGGAGCCACCTGAGCTGGAGGCGGGGACAAACAAATTCTCCCATGTGCTTTGGAACCTAAACCACACCCATCTGGGCCAGAGCATAATTTTAAAAAGATGGATAATTCATAGTACGGAAGTGTCAAAATTATGTAAATAATATCATTATTTCTGTGATTTTCCTGTGCACATTTTAAGAGGTGTTCGGACTCTGTGGTATGTTCTGGGGAGTAGTAGCGTAAAATAGGGTGTTACTCCAAGTGTCTGTATGTTAAAAATCTGACACTTCATCATCTGATGCCCATATTCCTTGCGCACATTTGTGTAAATTCTGGAAAAGTTTAGAAGTTGTGTTCTGGATGAAAAGGGCAGAATTCTGACAGAAGTGGACACAACATCTTACAAAGACAGGGATCGGATGGTTTGGTGCTACAGAAAATATGTTAACTGGACATATAATATTAGAAAAATTGTACATAGATAAATACGCATTTGGATCAAAAATAGATTTGTGTGCAAAGTGACAAGGGGAGTGTTCTTTCTGTATGCCATAAAAATGACACCGGATGATTCACAACTCTGTTCTCCAGTGAGAGCACAGAAAATCCGCTAGCCTATCAGGATCCTCAGAGGGTTGGGCATAGAAAGTCAGCCTTTCCATCCACTTTCAAAAGACATAAAAAGTACCACTGAACCCCAGGTAGGGACATTCACTTTCCACTTCAAACTGATTTCCTGCGAAACGCTTTGCCAGAAGACTCCAGTACCAGAACTTAGAATCCAGACTTCAAATCCAGACAGATCCTGAGATCGAGAACTTAGACTCCAGAACTTAAAGCAGAGGGACCAATCCACAAGCTGAATCCTTTTCAGCAGGCCTCAAAATCTTTTGCAACCTGATATTCAACAGCTGGACGAGCTGTTTGATTCTGGCTAGAACCCTGTGCCAGAACCCAGAAAGCAGAGCTGTATCCAGACCGCTGTGCAGTGCCATTAGAAGACCAGACCCAGACCAGACTGCTGTGCAGTGCCAGAACCAGAGATCCAGACCAGCAGAGCAGAGAGAACCGCAGCTAAACCTGTTGACCAGATCGGTGACGGGGCCCATTCCTTCCAAAATTAGGAGTGAGTATCCAGCCAGAACTGTGCAAACCTATCTCTTAGTTTAAAATAATCTAATTCAAACCATTTCCACCTATTTAGAACTGCATAGAAATCGTGTGTCCATTCTGTGATTTCAAACCTGTGAAAGTGTCATTTGTCATTCTGAGCTTTATTTTAATTTTGAGAATCTACCTCCACTAAATTGTCTGTATCTTTTGAACCATACGTGCTAGGAACGGGATTGTCATCTTAAAGCTAAGAATCTAAGCTTTCCAACAAGCCCAGAACCGACTTTCTACTCCTTATAATTTTTACGTAATCACGCTCGACGCACTCGGAAAAAGTGCCGCGAATTGCAATTTGATTCAAATCTTTTCTCCACCTGTCAAAAACCGCTGTCTTTTGCTTGCAACTGCTGAAATCCGTTTTCAACCTGATAATCCCTCATGAATCACTGATAGTGTTGACCTGAACTAATTCAAAGTAGCTGTCACCTACCCTGAATCTCCTAAAGGGAATTAATCATTTTTAGCATATTTCACTTCTTTGCAAATCACATTTAAAGTATTTTTGCCTGTGTTTTAAAATCATCCCTGTTGCTCTAAGCTTGCTAGGGGGAAACTGAATTGGTATTGCATTTGATTGTATTCCTGAAAATTGTGTGCTCTCCTTCCATCTCCTTATATTGCATAGGGGGGGGAGTGAATTGTCAAAAGAAAAAGTGATCATATTATCTCTTGTGGAAACCATCTCAGTTATTTCTGTGCTGCATCCTTTTCCATCATTGCATTTCCTTGAATCCATAAAAGCATTCTCAGCTACTTTATCCTCTCTATCCTAAATCCTAAGTAATTAAAAAAGTGTGCTAGTGTAATATTATCCATTGTTGAGCACTGTCATATTCATAAGTGTGCTATCAAATATTAATTTATTTATAAAAGTGTGATATGTCTTGTTTAATTTTTCAATAAATATTTTAATTTGCAAAACAAACCTACTTCTTGGCTCAGTGAGGTCAGGGGGATTCAAAGAGAGGGGCGTTATACAAGGGTTTATCATCCAGATCTATGAACTTGTCATAAAAATATATAAATAAGTGCTTCCCTTGGGCATCCCAGACTAGGCATTGACTCAGATGGAGTGCTGAATTGAAGTCACTTAACAATACACAATGTGTTTCAAAGCGCTTCAAGGCAAAGGAGGGAACAAGGGAAAATACAATGATATTCTTACAGGCCATAAACAGTAAGGATGTGAAATTAAGTATCGATCGTACTCGGCCTGAAGACATATCAGATAGTGCAGGAGCTAAGACATAGATAAGGAAAGGAGGGGGAGAGTGGGAAGGAAATGGAAACAGACAGGCAACTACCTTACTAGGCCTGACGACATTTCTGGTAGAGCCGGAGAAAACAAAAGGTGAGGGAGAGGGGTGCAGAAAGGGATGGGAGGAACAAAACAAACAACTATCGTACTAGGCCTGATGACATTTCAGATAGTGCTGAAGGGGGAGGAGAAAAACAAGTAAGGGGAGGGGGGGTGGAGACAGACGAGGTTGTTATCCTACTAGGTCCAGGGACAATTTCGATAATGTAAGTGTGTACTCCAGAGACCCCCGGCCGGCCCAAAGAGCAGAGGTTTGCTCTGAAGTACTTTAAGACGAGATAGCTGCACCCTTGAGATGGATGGGGGTGCAGATTTATTACTCCAACACCAATCAATAAGGACAACTCAATGGTTTGGCAAAGGGAGTCCGTTTAATGACAAGTACAAAAAACGGAGTCTCATGGAAATTATCAGTGATGCGATCGTTCATCTCGCTTCAACTCCAACGAACATCATACAAGCCGTATCATTTATACTTAAAACTCGTCATAATTGATGTGCAACACTCAAAAGTTAACATGAAATTCTATTGGTTAGGAAAAGGTAACTTTAATATAGGTACTATATCTGTATATGGTAACGGAGTGAGGGGATTGGGTAAACACTGTCAGGTGGGTGGCTAAGCCCTTCCTTCAAAAATGACTACTGTAGACGTCACTAAAAGTACGACGTCCCATTGGTTCCACCAACTATAGGACCCTCAGATTATTTGGTCCATTGTGATTGGGTTGGCACCAACCCCAAGCATATTCTTCCACTTCGCTTAGCAGCACGCAGAACGGTCAGCCAGGTGCAGGGTGTCACTTAGTTACCCGGCCTTCCTCCAATTAAGGTTACAATCAATCATCGCTTCAGCAAATGTGTCAATTATTTCACTGTGGTTAGCCTCGAAACTGCATCTTCTGTCTGGAAAAGTTCCGATATCTCTGCCTGGGCAGATGCCAAGCGTAGGTGTGAACCCGTGCTTCTTCTCGCTCGGCTGGTCACGTGCTTCCCACACCGTGAATTTGTCTAGTTTCTCTCAATTTTGTGCATTTGATTCTTATTTAGCTTGCCACCTGCCTACGCTTCCTTACCTTGACCTTTGAGAGACAGTATATTCTGTTCTTAAGCTTCAATTATATGTAGCTACTGTTCGTTCCTTCTATTGGTATGACCTTGACTCTCCTGGCACGAGTTGCATCTGCCGAGTTTCGATTCAGCCGTCTCTTCTCGTTTTGCTAGAATAGGAATCTCTGCTCATTCAGCCTTTAGTAACCTGAGTTGATTCTGCTTCGTTTGCAAAGTGGAATATACTTATACTAAAGTACTTTGTTTGAGGTACATTTATGTATAATGGCGCTTGCCGCACTATCCTTCTACTTAGCATAGCAAGCCACACTGTTTTCTTAGCTTTCTTGTGGTTCCAAGCATATTTTCAGGTGTAAACTGGTTGAATATCTTCATCTTGCTTACAGCTTGAACTTTGCATTTCAACATCGTTCTTCCGCTTTAGGTTCACAATATCTTTATTCATGGCGTTTTGTCTCTTTGTGTCATTCATGGGTCGTTATTTCATTTCTTCTATCTGCGAGTCTGTCCGGATCCCTGTGACGTCACCATTAGTCTTTCATTAAGACCTTTTTGGTTTCTTCAGGGACTGTACTTAGGCGATCTTCATTTGGTCTCATTTGCTGGTGGAGTTTTTTTTCTTTCTTTCTTTCTTTACTTATTTATTTAAATTTATATAGCGCACAGCGGCCCTGAGGCATCGTGGAGCTTGTTACAGATGGCTTAGGCTTACATTTTACACAATAGAGCTTGGTCAACATTCAGATAGAGTAAAGGACAGAAGTGCAAGTTCCTTGGTTACAGTGGAACATAGGATTTGCGGCACATGCAGTCAAAGATGGTTGGATCAGGATTAATCGAACAGATTGGTTTTCAACTTTTTGTGGAAGATGGAGTAGGAGTTTTCATTTCTGAGGGCGGTGGGAAGGGCATTCGTGTTTTGGTGCCAGGTGTTGGAAGCTAGCACCCCCTGCTTTGGCTCTTTTGAATGGGTGAACGCAGATCTGGTTGGTGAGTTGGGATCTCTTAGGTCTGGAAGAAGTGCACAGGGTGATCCTTTCAGATAAGTATGGAGGGGCCTTGAGTGACAGGCATCTGTGTGTAATGGCCATTGTTTTGAATAGAATTTGCTGTTTGACAGGCAGCCAGTGAGCGTCTTTCCTGGCCTGGGATATGTGTTTGTGCTTAGGAATGCTCAGTGCAGCTCTTAGAGCATTGTTTTGGGTCACTTCTAGTTTGTGTAGATTTTTTTCAGAGGTGCCCAGAAGGAGGGCATTGCAGTAGTCTAGTTTAGTGCTGATGGTGGCTCTGGCAATAGAAAGGCAATTTTTTGTCGATAAGAAAGGTTTAACTGCATTAATGATTTTAGTGGCGAGTGCAGCGGAGGCGGCTATGGCATTGACCTGTCGTGTCATGGAGAGGGTAGAGTCGATGTACACACCTAGAGTTTTTACTACTGAGGATACTTTGATGATGGTGTTCTTTACAGTAAAGGTGCTGTAGTGGGGGGGAGAGTTTGTTGAGGTCTCTTTGGTACCTTCGACAAGAATCGCTGTTTTGTCTCCATTGAGACAGAGACCATTGGCTGCCATCCAAGTTTGGATGGCAGTGTAGATGTTAAGGGTTGCGGTATCTTGTTCATAGATGCATAGTTGGTGTATGCTATGTTGCGACGATCAAGATCATTGAACAGGGGGAGGGTGAAGATGTTGTAGAGGGTGGGGGTGGTGCAAGAGCCTTGGGGAACTCCACATTGTATAGTGGTAGGTGGGGCACAGTCTGTGTTGGGGAATACTCTCATAAGTCGTCCACTGAGTAAGGAAGCAATCCAAGCCGAGGCTTGTGGAGAGAAATGAACTGCGTTTTTTAGTTGTTTGCAGAGGATTTCATGGTTGACGAGATCGAAGGCAGCTGAGAGGTCTAGTAGGAGGAGAAGTGCAGGTTTGCCTTTGTCCATTATATTCCTGAGTTGAATTTTTAAATCGAGGAGGGCAACTCTGTCCCGTGGCCAGGGCAAAACCCTGATTGTCTCTTACCAAGAATTTTGTTCTCTTCTAAGAATTGCTGGATTTGGGTGTAAGCCACCTTGTCCAGAATTTTCATCAGGAACAGTACCGTTATGTTATGTTAACTCAACTTGTAAAGCGCACGGTGGCCCAGGGGCATCATGGCGCTGGCGAGGAAACTGCTTGCTTAAGGAAAAACCAGTGAAAAGAGCAGAGGACTAGAATAGAATGGTTTTCAGAGCTCTTCTGAAACCCAGATGGTTGGGAGTGGTTTTGAGTGACAGTGGAAGGTTGTTCCAAAGTTTGGCGGCAGCAAAGGAGAAAGCTCTGCCACCAAGCCTTTCCCGGTTAAACCTTGGAACAATAAGTCAGTTGGTGGCAGAGGAGCGTAGGTTCCGTTCCGGGATTTATCGAGAGAACTTGGACTGCAGAAACTCTGCTCCTTGGCCATGGATTGCCCGGTGGACAATACACAGTGACTTAAAATGGACTCGCTGGGCCACCAGGAGCCAATGAAGTCGGCGGAGCACTGGCGAGATGTGAGCGCTGTAGGGGGAACCGGTGGCTAACTTGGCTGCCAGGTTCTGCATAAGCTGAAGCCGTTGTATGTAGTACTGTGGTAATGGGCCTGTAGTTATTGGCTAATTCGGGATAGAGAGAGGGTTACTTTAGTAGAGGATGTGCCCAAGCTTCTTTTAAGCTGTTAGGGACAGTTTTGGAGTTAAATGAGGCCTTGATGAAGGTTTTTAGGAAGGGGGCCAGTATCTCAGCGCAGTCTTTGACTAATTTGGCTGGGCAGGTGTCCAGCCAAATTAGATTTCTTAATGGATACCTTACTATGCATGGTTTTCTGGGTATCTGGACTTCAATAGGCGTTACTCTTCTGATAGGTACTGGGCAGAGCCCTACTGCGGCTCTCTGCTGGTTTATTTGCTCATCATACGTCACATATCTTGGTGTGAACGTTCCTGACACCTCAAAATGGGCGACTGGAGTGCAGGCTTTATTTGGGACCTCCTCTACAAGTGCATAGAAGAAAGTAAGGGGAGGAGATAGGAAAAGGGAGAGGACGAGAGAACAGAGTAAGCAGTCAAAAAGAGTGGAGAAGCAAGAGGGGAGAGCGAATACAATTGTATCAGTGCTTTACTACACTGACAAAAATAGCAAACTCAAAAATGCCTCTGCATTTTGTTCTGAATTTCAGTGCAGTTTTGTGTGGAGGGGTGGGTAAGGGTAACTTATTATGTAAGGGGAGTATGGAGGAAGCTGCAGGGGGGGCTCTCTCCTCATAGAACTGCATGAATTAAAAAAACAACACAATCAGCATTTTCCCATTCAGCCTTTTGCTGGTCAGAGTAATCACACAGATCCCCTATAATTCACGGAAGAGAACTCTAATCCCTCAAAGATGATTGGAATTTGGAAATAAGATTTTTCTAACTGCTCAAAGTCCATACAAATATGCCCCATTTCCACCGAAAATGTTCAAGTGAAGCCCACTAGTAAAGCCACAAGTAATTGCAAGAGCAGGCCAGATAGTATCTGCAAGACCACAATTGCACGAGCAGACCGGATAATATCCGCAAAGCCATATGCACTTTGGCAGTGGCTCACAGGTGGAAGAAACACAATCTTATCAATGTGAAACATCAATGCAAGAGAACCCACTGCCAAAAGCATGAAGAGAACCATGCAGCCAAACACATCCACCACACTAAGAAGGGGGGCTTTGAGCCTGCAGCTGCAAGGACAGCACCATTTGAAAATATATACTTGAATAGAGGTGATAAATCACTAGACAGCATTAAGCAGGCAGGGAGACCAGGCTTATGCAATGACGAAGCTAGTTGGGAAAGAGGATAATGAAGCACCAATCTAAGATCTCATGAGGTAATCAAGAAGGGTAAACTAGAGCAATATAAAATCCCCCAGCCTGTTGCAGGGAGTGTGGCAGGCTGGGCTATCAACCTGGAGGCAGGTGAAGACCAGAAAAAGTCAGGAGGGTACAAAATACCCAGAGAAAGAGAAGTAGCTGGAAGACAGCTGAGGTAGAACGCAGATTACAAGGAAGATGCAAAGCTCTAGGTCTAGATTACAAGGAAGATGCGAAGCTCTAGGTCTGCTGAGGGCTATATCTCAGACACTGGTTGACAGCAAACCAAAGGAAAGAAACATGGTGCAGGCCTGCTGAGGACTACAATCATACTCTACAAGAAGCCAGACACCAAGGAGAAAATCAAGAGCCTTTTAAGGTGCTAGAAACTGGGGGTGTACCAAGTTTTGACTTCTAGTAGGTATTCAACCGAATTTGGGCTGAAAAAAGGCTATTGATTTGTTGATATTCAGCCCCAGGTGCATAGTCTTCTCATTTGAATTCAATGCAACGATTCAGGGAGGTAAATAAGGTGCAGGATTCAAAAGTGAATGGAATTATAAATTGTCTAAAATATCAAAATGGTTATGTGTTGGAGAGAAAGAGTGGTGAAATTTGGGGCGGGGTTTTGCCGGATCGATGTAAGTACTGTAGGAAAAGAATCTGGATTCCCAAAATGTCCAATTTATTTTTTCATTATGCACCTTTAAGCACAATTATATGGGTGGAGCGACACCCCTGGAGCGCACCCCACAAACTCCACTCAAATTCTATATTACCCAAACCTACCCCCCACATATAATTGCGCGGCAATGCACAGTAAAATATTTTGGCATTTTGGGATTCAGGATAATGGGCAGTGGAATTATGGGGTGATACAGTTTTGCCTATGGAAATGGCATATGCAGAAACTTTAATTCACAACAGGTTGGTAGTGGTGACCGTTCAGGCTGGATTAATATCACTTGTACATCGGGCAGATTGACATATCCCTACAAAGGAGCCCTTTCAGAGGGACTTCATGTTGTGGAACCTCTCCAGTTCCCGTTTGGGTTGGTCTGCCTGAGGGCATCCAGAGTGATTGTTGTGAGAAATGTGTATGGGTCATAGACTTTTGGTGTAATTGGAAGGAGAGGTGAGCAAAGGAGGACTCAGACGTTACATGGCGAGTGGTGGGGCATGTGCCCAACATTTTACCACCCATATTTGCCTCAAAGGAGACCATGCTTAGAGGGCAATCTGTCCATTGAACCACAGGCCAGTTTTCCTCAACATAAGGTATGCAAGATGAGATCACTTGTCTGAGTGGACTGTGAAGGAGGCATGGTATCACAACTAGACAATGACACAAAAGCTGCACGTTTCAAAACCTTTATTGATGGTTCAAAAGGTGTTGGAAAACTACTAGCCTGCCCAATAACTAAAATGGGAGTATTCTCAACCATCAAACAAAAAGAAAATACAGTCATAGTCAGTCCTTAGTCAAAATAAAATGGCCTATACTAATCAACCTAATGCCTGCCCTTTTTCTAATACAATAAATGTGTAAAGGGAATGTGTGATGGAAAAAGGAAAATCAGTGTTCAAAAGAAATGTCAGTATGGCCGAGTAGAACAAGTTACTTTCTTACTTGATAACGTTCTTTCGATGGGATGGTCTGACGACGTATTCCATAACTATGACAGGTAATGTCCACAGCTGTGCTGCTTCGGAAAATCTTTGGCGTCTGCGTCCTGCGTCCTGCGTCGATGACGTCGATGCGCCGTCCCCGAGGACCTCCTCTGACGGCCGATGTCACCCGATGTGATATGTAGGACGCACGACATCCATAGCCTCAGTTATAGTTTTTTTCCCAGAACGTGTGCCACCAGTTTTATGCCAGTCAGAGACACAAGGCCTTGCGGAACGCAAGCTGCAATCGCAAAAGAAATTCTGCAGCGGGGAAGGCAGGGAGGGAGCGATATGGAATACGTCGTCGGACCATCCCATTGAAAGAACGTTACCAGGTAAGAAAGTAACTTGTTCTTCAAGGGGATTGGGTCCTTCGACGTATTCCAGATCTATGACAGACTCCCAAAGCAGTACAAAGCAAGGAGGTGGGAAAAAAATTAGAATACAAATTTAGCATGCCCAATCAAATTGCGGAATAGAGAACTGCCTTGCCAAAGGCCAGATCTTGCACTCTGATGGAATCGAGGGATTAGTGACGTACAAAAGTATGTACGGAAGCCCAGGTGGCTGCATCACAGATGTGACGAATAGGAACTCCCCTCTGCAGGGCAGTAGATGCAGCCACTCCCCTGGTAGAATGGGCCCGCAAGCCAGCCGGAGGATCCTTACCCGCCAAGCGTTAACATTCGGAGATAGCTAAAATAATCCAACGAGACAAAGTCTGCTTCGTCACAGCTTGTCCCAAACGCTTTCCAGCGTAACCAATGAAAAGTGGATCGTCCACTCTGACCCGGGACATGCGCGAAATATAAAAGCTCAACGCTCTCCTAGGATCCAGCCTATGGAGCCTCTCCTCTTCCTTACCAGGATGTGGAGGAGGATAGAACGCCGGAAGAACAACCTTCTGGCTCAAATGAAATTCCGAAACCACCTTCGGAAGAAAAGAAGGGCCTGTAACTCACTCACTCTGCGAGCGGAAGTAACCGCAACCAAAAACATAGTTTTCAGAGTTAAAAGCCTCAAAGGGCAAGAATGTAAAGGCTCAAAAGGAGCACCCATAAGAAACTTAAGAACAAGGTTCAAATCCCAACCTGGCACCAGAAAAGGTGACGGAGGGAACACATTAGTGAGCCTATTCAAAAACTGCGAAATTAAAGGAATTTTAAAATAGGAACACTCTTCAGACGAGCGCTTAAATATGGACAGCGCCGCCAGGTAACCTTTAATGGTCCCCACTTGCAAGCCCCTGTGGGCCAAAGAAAGCAAAAAAGACAGAACCATGGGAATGTCACATTCAAAAGGATCCACATTCTGAACTCTGCACCAGTCGCAGAACTTTCTCCAACGGCAACGGTACAGAGACTTAGTTGCCGGCCGCCTGGCCGAGAGCTCTACCTCCATCACGTCTTCAGGGAGGCCCCAATCCTTCTACCTCAACCTTTCACAAGCCAAGCGTGAAGATTGAGGGATCTGACCTCTGGATGGAGAACCTGACCCCCCTCCCGTGAGAGCAGATCGTCTCGGTAGGGAAGACTATGTGGAGGGCAGATGGACAAGTCTAGAAGGTCCGGGTACCACGTCCTCTGGGCCCACGCCGGAGCAATGAGGATCATCCGGGAACCGAACCTCCGTAACCTCCGCAGCACTTGCGGGATGACGGGGACTGGAGGAAATGCGTATAGCAGTGGGCATGACCACTCCACCACGAACGCGTCTCCTAAGGCTCCTTTTGGAGGAAATTCCCGCAAGCAAAACCTTTCGCACTTCCGGTTGACACTGGAGGCGAAGAGATCCACTTGAGGGGTCCCCCAAAGGGCGAAGATCTCCAGGAGAATCTCCTGAGCCAGCTCCCACTCGTGAGAGATCGAGCTCTGCCTGATCAGAGCGTCCGCCGTCTCGTTGTCGTCTCCGGCCAGATGAACAGCCGAGATCGAAACTTCCTGCTGGATGGCCCAGAATTCGAGCTGCATCGCCTCCCTGCACAGCGGAAGTGACCCTGCCCCCCCCTTTTTGTTGAGGTAGTGCATGGCCACCCTGCTGTCCGTTAGAATCAGGACACTCTTTCCGCGCACAGTCGGCAGAAAAGCCTTCAAGGCTAGCCTGACGGCCCTCAGCTCCAACAGATTGATATGGAGTCTGGACTCCGACGGAGACCAACGACCGCTGACTGTCAACTTGTTGGCATGAGCTCCCCATCCCGTGAGGGATGCGTCCGTCACGATCGCCACCTCCGGCCAGGGCAGCCAAAATGGGGCCCCCTTCATCAGATTGCCCTCGACAGCCCACCACAGAAGGTCCCGGACCACTGAGGGCGGCACCTAAACAGGGTCCGACAGCCTGCCGGAGGACTGAGACCACTGGAGCTTGAGTGCCCACTGCAAAGATCTCATCCGCAGACGAGCCTCTGGCACCAGAAGAATGCAGGATGTCATGAGGCCGAGCAGTCTCAAGAACTCGGACGCTGGGAGATCCTGGGCAAAATGAAACTTGTGTACCATCTGCTGAATGTGAAGAGCCCTCACCTGAGGAGGAAAACACTGCCCCAGGGATGTGTCGAGCACTGCTCTGATGTACTGGAGCCGCTGGGTCGTTGTCAAATGGGACTTCTTTAAATTGAGGGAGAAGCCCAGCCTGTGAAGGGAGTGGCAGGTGACGGACAGATGATCCAGGACTTGCTCGGGAGAGCTCCCCCTGATCAACGAATCGTCCAGGTAGGGGTAGACGTGAATCCCCCCTTTCCTGAGATGCGCTGCCACCACCACCATGAGCTTGGTGAAAACCCTCGGGCGGAGGTCAATCCCAACGGCAGGACCCAAAACTGAAAGTGCGAGTCGCCAACCGCGAACCTCAGGTACTTCTTGTGCTTGGGATGGATCGGCACATAGAAGTAAGCATCCTTGAGGTTGAGAGACACCAACCAGTCCTGAAGCTGAAGGGCCTGGAGGACTTGAGAAAGAGTCACCATCTTGAACTTGTCCTTCCTGAGGAGTTTGTTCAAACCGCGCAAGTCCATGATGGGTCTCAATCCCCCGTCTTTCTTCGAAATCAAAAAATAAGGGGAATACCATCCCTTGTTCCTCTCCGCTACAGGCACCAGTTCTATGGTGCCTTTCTCCAGCAAGGCTTGAATTTCCTGCGCAAGGAGCGGATCCGGACACTTCAAAGAGAGGTTTCCTGATGGATTGTCATGAGGCCTCTGCCGAAAAGGAAGACAGTAGCCGTGGGTTATGATCTCCAGAACCCACACATCCGAAGTAATGGCTTGCCACTCTACAAGATGCTGCGCCAGCCTTCCCCCAACCGGCGAACCATGGGACCTGGCCTCATGACTGAGTGGTAGCGGCTGCAGCGTTGCCCAAGGGCAAAGAGGCAACTGCCCGAGCGGCCTTGGCACCTCGAGTACCTTTGCTTCCACCTCTGGCACTCTTACGATGGCCTCTTTGACTGCTAGCTCCCCTCGCTTTACTGAAGGACGGGTAATAGCGAAAGTAACCTCCCCTCCATTGCTGTCCCCTAGGACGAAAAGGCGGAGGTTGGCGAACTGCAGCGCCCAACGACTTCGCTGCAGCTTTGGTGGTCTGCAACCTCTCAAGGCTCTCGTCAGCCTTGCTGCCAAAAAGGTGTTCACCGTCAAAGGGCATGTTGAGGAGCCGGGACTGCACATCAGGAGCGAACCCAGACTTCCGCAACCACGCAAACCTGTGCATTACGGTGCTCGCCGCCATGGACCGGCTGACACAATCCGCCAAGTCCAAACCCGACTGAACGGCCTCACACATGGCATCCTTGCCATCCTGAACCATAGCAAGGAAACCATCCCGTTCGTCCCCTTCGGGAATATGTTCAGCCGCTAATGCAACACAGTTCCACAGAGTGTGTGTGAAACGAGACAAGGCACATATGGAGTTGGCCGCCTGAAGCGCCATACCCCCCCGAAGAAAACACTTTCTTCGCCCAGCCGTCAAAACGTTTGTCGTCCCTATCCGGAGGGATGGTAGGATACGACGCCTGCTTTGCCGGGGCCGTAGCCGCCTGCACCACCAAACTCTCTGGAGTGGGGTGCCTAGACAAGTAGCAGGGGTCGCTACTGGCTGGAGGGTATTTTCGCGACAAAGACTTGCCCACTGCCGGGAGACTCTCTGGAGCAGTCCAAGCCGCCGCCACCACCCTTCTCTGCAGAGCCATATGAAAAGGCAAAACTGGGTCAGTGGGGGGACCGAGATGAAGGATGTTCGTGAGATCATCCTGAACGAACTCCCCAGGGGGAGCTGACCAACCCAAGTACTCGGTGACCCGAGACATAAGGCGCCGATATGAAGAATCGGGATGAGTGCCAGGCTCCCGCCTACAAAACTCCACCTCCGGAGAGGTGTCCAGTCCACTGGCATCATGCAGCGACTACCACAGGTCATCAAACTGGCTATGGCCCGAGATAAGTTCATCTGGAACTGTAACCGGAACCAGGCCACCATCAGAGCCTTCATCACCCTCTGAAATGTAGTCCAGGCGGGGAGAGGAAGACCTCTGGGGACCAAAGCAGTGCCTGACCTTAGCCAGAGCCTTTCTAAGGGCAAACCCCGTGCCACGGGGCCCCTCCGACACCACTGCCTCGAAAGGCGTCGAGGGCGCCGAACGAATCGGTGCCGGCGTCGACAGAAATCGGCGAATCGGCGTCAGCTGCAGTGCGCCAGCATCGGCGGTGTCGACACAGGCCTCGAAGCCGGAACTCCGAGCGTGTCTCTCGACGACCTAGGCGCCGACGGCGTCGACGACCCCCTCAGAGGCGGAGCCTCGAGAGAAATCGTCGACGACCTTGGCGCCACAGGCGTCGACGTCTTCTTCGAAGACGGCACAGGATCACGCGGTCTCGAGCGTGTCGAGGACCGGGACCTGGAACGGGCATGGTGAAAACGGCTACCCTTGTCCGAGCGGGACCTCTCCCGCAAGCCGTGCCGACCCCCCGAGCCCGAAGGCGTACGGGCGGTGTCTGTCGACCGGTGCCGACCGACCCCACTCGGAGGCGCGGACGGACCGGTGCCCTGCGATTCAAGAATCGCTAGCATCTGCTTCCCGAAGGAAGCCCATTCCTCCAGTGTCGCTTGCATGGAGGGATAAGCGACCCGCCGACGGGCGGAGTCATCGGAAGAGGACGGGGAAGGCGACCTATGCCGGCGCTTCCGGGAATGCCTCGAAGAGGCGGAGGAGTCGCGAGACCGACTCCTGGAAGGAGACCCACTGGACTTCCAACGATGATGCGGAGAGTCGCCCCTCGAGTCATCCGTCGAAAGCCCCGCAGACCTCGACTTCCGGGGCTTAGACACCCGGCCTACCGACAGCTTCTTCTTGCGTTCCCGCAAGGCCTTTGCCTTGAGCGATTGGCAGTCGACACAGTCATCCATATCGTGGGCCTCCCCGAGGTACCAGAGGCAGGCGTCGTGCGAATCTGTGACCGACATCTTGGACCGACAGTCCCCGCATTTCTTGAAGCCCGGACGCGGGGTTGAAGACGAAGAAGACATCGCCGCAAACAGGTCTTCACAACAAACCGAACAGGTTCAACAAACCGAGAATTGAAAACAGCAAACTCTAACGAGTCGAGGCGTACCGAGATTCACGAAGCGAACACGTTCGTGGAAAAAACGGAACTGAGACTATGTGCGTCGTGCGTCCTACTTATCACATCGGGTGATGTCGCCGTCGGAGGTCGTACTCGGGGACGGCGCATCGACGTCATCGACTCAGGACGCAGACGCCAAAGATTTTCCAAAGCAGCACAGCTGTGGACATTACCCGTCATAGATATGGAATACGTCGGAGGACCCGATCCCCTCGAAAACTCCCTTCACCACGTTTTGTAGCACAGGGAAAGGTGGCACACTTGGACCTTGTGACACAAGAATGCACTTCGCTTTGTGGACTAGGGCCCACTTGGCCTTTCACGAAAAGTCAATACAGTTCAACAAAAGTTGGTTTCCTTGTTCTGGTTACGACAATTCAGTACAGTTTCCCCTCTGCCGGGCTCAAACCTTTCCATCGCAATTTGTGGGGGTTCCTTTCCCCAAGCTTCAATCACACGAGAATAGGCTTCCCTCCATCAGGCTCAAGCCTCCTTTCACTTTCCTTCCGCTGCCAAAGACTTTCAAAACTGTGAGGCTTTTGCTCTTACCTCGGCATGACCACTTTGACATTCTTTCCTCAAACGTCACTTTTTCTCTCCTACACCAAGGCCTCTTGGTAAATGTAGTTTCATTCACAGTACTTATTTCAAAGTTCAGATATCTCTCACATCCAGGTTTTCCTCTGCCAGGATCAAACCTAACAGCAGTTCAAACCTTGCATTCAGTTTCTTTCTCTTCCCCCTGATTCTACAGCATCAGACATTTCACAGACTTTCGATTGGGCAATCTTCTTTCGCCGGACCGCTCCGTTACTTTGTATCTTAAATTTACAGTTCTTTACAATGCTTTGCTTTCTCTCACATCTTATCGGCACACAAGCAACCTTCAGTCGTCGGATACTGTTGCCGTCAAGTAACACTGCTTTCATCAACTCACAGGCTGTGTTAATTCTTTTTTGTGGCTTTGAGCCTGAAGTCAAGACTGCGACCACAACTGCAGCTGCACCTCCCCACCTCTGCCGTTCACCCTGGAGAGTGGCTGGTTATCCTTGAAACACTAAAGAGGTTACTCTCTTCTCTCCAGCTGGGCTTCCTTGTGCAACCTTCAAGGCCCTTCAGAGGTACCGATCTCTCACCGGGGTGTCCAAGGTTTCTTTGTACCTCGGTTCCGTCCCTCGGCCTGTCGCCCTGGAAGAACAACTCCTTCTCTTGCATTGCCTTGCTCAGAGTGTGTCTCAGTGTTCCACCTTTTAACCACGTGGGGCGAGCTAATAGGTACCAGGTGTATGTAATTAAGATCAAGTGTCTGACCATGTCTGATTTTATTAGTGGGACATGTCCAATGTATTGCATGGGTGGTACTCCTTTCAGCTTCAGACCAGGAAAGGGGGGGGTCTGGAAAATTGGAATATCCCATAAAATAGGATGGGACAGGTGTATTTGGAAAGGGGGATACCATGTCTCGCCATAGGGCGTTCCTCCGCCGATACCGTAGAAGTGACCTAATCCAATGTTTTCGAGGAAGTGACCAAATTGTTTTTTTTATTTTCTTTACCAAACAAACATTTTAAATAAAATATATGTGGGGTTGGGGTAAGGGATAATAATGAAGGTAGGAGGAAGGATGGGAGGCTGCGGGGGGACTCCCCCTCACAATAAGAAAATAATAATTTGGTCACTTCACTCTTTCGAAAACATGGATTCAGTCAAATCACCTACAGCCTTCCTCCCCCACTTCCCGAGGACCCCTCGCCCAGGTGATCCTCCCACACTTGTCCACCCGCAGGGTCTGGATCCTAAGGCGATGGGCGTGCCCTGGCCACCTGAGAAAGGGATCCCCGGGGTCTAGGCAGTGAAACACCCTCTGGTTTTTTCACAGGACTCAGTGAGGCACAGCCATGCATCTGTTGGTATTGCATGGTGGAGCATTGAAGTGTGTCAGGTGGAGAGGAAGCCTCTACTGTGGTGGGACAGAAGAGGGGTAAGATGAAGTGGACAGAGACAGGGTGTAATTGAGAGACTTCAATCAAAGGTTCCAGGGTTGCCCTTGGAACAACCACGTGCTCTCGCTTGCCGCTATAAATAGTTGCCAAATCGTATTTAGATCAAATATCTATTTGATCTAATTAGCACATTGCTTAAATCAGATAGACCATATCAATATTTATTGCACAGTTCTTTTTAATCCATACTATGAGGCAGTATCAATATAGATGTTCTGTGTAGCCAATGCATTTCGGACTATGTCGGTCCTCAGGGCCAAACAATACTACAAACTACATAATATACGCAAAACAATGGACTGACAAAAGAATTGCAAATATTGGAAGACAAAATAAACTGTGAATGTTATATTGGTATATACAATATGGAGGAGCTTCCCCCTTTCTATTTGGAGTTGTTTTACCTGTATGCAAACAAACGCTTAGTCATTGTATTTGTTTAAACTGTATACCATCCCATAACATACTGAAAATGGTTGAAACATTTTACCCGTGCCTGATCACCCAAAACCTGTTCCAGGTTACAATCCACACTCCTCTATAAAATGGTAACAATAAAAGACAAATAAAGACACAGAGGTCATACTTAAACCAAGTTCATAATATTGCATGCCTCCCTTTAACATCCACTCATGGTATCAGCGCTTACCTTGCAAATTTGGTAAAAACCAAGAAATCACTCGGAACAGCGAGGCTGTATGTGTAGGGTGCTCTCCACCTACCTCCATTCTGAAAAGTTGCAAATGGTGTGACGTCACGGCCGTAAAAGCAATCAGATGTCACAGACACTTTACGTATGCTGCGTGCATATTGTTTACACTGCGACTTGTAAGGTTGTTGTTGTAAAACGGAGGCTCGAGAACCAAAGGTATTAAAATACTTTGTTAAGAAGAGAGTAAATGATAGACTTACCATCTATGGGAGCATGCTTTTTTATAGCTCATGGGCTTTATGTATTTATTGGACATTTGTCTGGTGCCTATACACAAGTTTTCCAGACGACACAAGACAGGTTTCGGGGCAGGGGGAACATGGGAAAAAAGTAGAACAACAAACCGTTATATTGGCTTTGTGACAAACCTACCGTGCAAGACAAGGTGGTTAGTGCAGGGGGAGGGGGTAGAGGGAGAAGTGCAGGAGTGGGATGGCCAAAGGGAGATGGGGTTGGGCAAGTGCTGGGGGGGCCAAGGTGCCAAGTGCCAGGGGAAAAGAGAGAGGGGAGGGAGGATGAGCGCAGTGGACACGGGAGACCAGGTTATGGCTAGCCTGGGGAAGGGAGCCCGAGCGTAAGTGCTGGGGGGACTAGTAGCGGATGGTCTGGGAAACTGTGTGACTCTGAAGGGATCAGGCTCCAGTTGTAGAGTCAGAGGGAACGTTAGCACGGGGGGGGTAGAGGGATGGAAGAGGAGAAAAGGAAAGTCTTGAGAAGTTTCCGGAAGTTAAGAAAATCAGGCTCAAGTGTGAGGGAGGACGGGGAGGCAGTTGCAGAGGGAGGAACCAGCCGAGGAAAGGAGTCGAACTTCCACTTGCTGCCTGGAGAAATGTTTGACCTGCAGAGAGTTAGAGCCAGAGGACAGAAGGACTCTGGCGGGGAGGTATTTAGGGAGGGAAAGCTGGATGTAGAGAGGTTTCGGGCCCCAGAAGGGTCTTGTGGATGATGCAAAGGGTCTTCAATTTGATCCTTGCAGCCCCCTGGAGCCAGTGGAGAGATTTTAGGGCTGGAGAGATGCGGTCCCTGGGCTTGGGGCCATGGATAAGTCTTGCAGTCCTATTCTGGATTAGTTGAAGGGGGCAAAGGGAGTAAAGAAGCAGACTGCGGAAAAGGCTTTTGCAGTAGTGCAGCCTAGAGAGAACCAGGGCTCTGGAGACGTTGAGATTCTGGGGCAAGGTGAGGAAAGGCAGAGAATGCCCCTGAGAAGGTGGTGCTGAAAGTTGGACTTCTTGGCATAGACTGATGTGTGGAGAGAAAGAGAGAGAGGAGTCAAGGGTTTTTTGCCTCAAAAGTGGATGAGGGGAGGGGGCCCAAGGAGGCTTGCAGAGAGTGGGGGGAAACAAGGAGCAGGTATTTCAATGAGAAGTATCTCCGTCTTACTGGCATTAAGGCAGAGATCATTGGCAGAGCACCATGCCCGAATAGCAGTCAGGTATGAGGGAGGAGGAAGAGGATCGCAGTTTGAAGGAGAGCTGTATGTTGTCTGCATAACACTGGGAATGAGGGGAGAAGGTAGAGCCAGGTAGATGTTGAAGAGCCATGGCGATAGGCTAGAGATATGAGGGACGCAACAGGTAGAGAGTGAGGTGGAGGAGAGAAAAAGGACCCATTTGCACTTGGGAGGGTCTGTTTGAAAGGAAGGTCGTCAGCCAAGCCAGTGCCCGGTCTGTGATACCTAGGGTATGATGGAGACGGTTTAGGAAGATGGAGTGGTTGACTGTGTCAAAGGCAGAAGAAAGATTGAAGGTATCAGAACGGAGGGAGTGTTTGAGTCCAGGTTAGAAAGCTGGTCTTCACGGATGGTCAGGAGAACAGTTTCTGTGCCTCTGGATGCCCTGAAACCAGACTGGTGGCTATGGAGGCAGCCAGCCATTTTGGTGTAAGGGTCAGTTGGGGGGATGACCATCTTCTCCATGAGTTAGCCCAAAAAAGGAATGATAGAGATAGGGCGATAGTTAGCCGGGCAAGAAGGGTCAGAAGATGGCTTTTTTAGGAGAGGATGCACATGAGTGATTACAGGGTTATGGGAAGGAGACAATGGCAAAGGAGTGGCTGCAGAGGTCAGTCAAGGCTGGGGCAAGAGAGGCGATGTTGTCCTTGATGGTTCTTGAGAAGCGGGGGGACCTATTAAAGAAGAATTTTCATAGAGCGGACAACTCTAGAGATCTCGTCTGGTGCAATGGGAGAGAAGGATGAGAGTATGGGGGAAGCGGGGGACCAAGGGAGTCAAGAGAAGGGGGTAGAGGTTGCCGCAGATGACAGAGAGGGCATGATTTCCAGAGTTTTGTAGAAGTGGGTGGCCAGTGCAGTGCAGAGAGCCTTGAAGTGAAGGGGGGAGGAGAGGGGGAGATTGCAATATGATTGGCAAGTTCCTTGCAGATTTTAAACAGTTCAAATGTGGTATTGGTGGCTCCAGAGATGCAGGCTTGGACATGAGCCCTCTTCTTGAAGCAGATGTTGAGACAATATTGCCTTTGGAATAGGTGGTAGGCCATTTTGTCAGAGGAGGAGCTAGATGCCTGCCTCTTCCGCTCTGCAGCTTTGCACTTGTATTTCAAAGCTGCCAAGCGGGAATCATACCAAGAGTTGCATTTGGATGCAGGCTTCATGTGGATCCTCATGACGGGGGCAAAGATGTACAGGGTGTTAGAGATCGAGAGATGGAGGTTAGCTAGAACGTAGTAAGAAGGAAGGCCCAAAGAAGGGGATGGAGAAGAGATGAAGGAAGAGGCAAATGCAGCAACGGACACATGATTCATCGGTTGAATGACGGAGAAGGAGAATGGCAGTGTGGGCGGAGGTATCGTCAAGGGAAATTGAGGTCAAGGTGGGAAGAGAGGAGAGAGGGAGTTGGAGATTGGGATGTCTGTTGAGATGAGAGAATCCAAGGTGTGTCTGGCCTAGTGGGTTGGGCCAAATAGAAGGATAGTGTGGGAAAGAGTCGCAGAGGTCACAAAAGAGTACAGTAGCCACATCCAGAGAGACGAGGTGGATGTTAAAGTCCCAAAAGAAGATAAGTCTGGCGGAGGCAAGAATAGAGGAGGACGGGTTCGCCCAATTCAGAGAGGAAGAGGGAGGTTGGTCTGGGGTGCCTGCAGATGGTAGCAAGAGTAAGGGAGAAGGTAGGCGAGATGGATAGCCCGCAGACTAGGCTTTCAAACGATGAGTAGGTTTGAGTGGTAATGATGGAGGAAGGAACCCACTCAGGAAAAATCAGAGCCACTCTGCCGCCAGGCCGAGAGGGCCTAGGATTGGACAGGATCTTGTAGCTCTCAGTGAGAAGAGTGTCAAAAGCAGTGACGTAGCTGGCCTTGAACCACGTCTCGGTGAGAGCAAGAATGTCAAGGTCTTCAAGGCGGAGACAGAGGTTAGAGGAGAGTTTGATAGCATAGGGAGAGTTAAGGGTAGCTAAGTGAAGCTGGTTGCTTCCTTTAATTTGTGGGGGGCACACAGGGGTGAGGGGAAACGGGACAAGGGAATGGAGGGTGGCAAGAGTGGGAGTTGAAGAGAGATGGAAGATGCCTGTCAAGAAGAAGGAGGTTGGTCTGGGAGCCCTGGGTCATGACAGTGTCATTGTGATAGACATTAATGGTGCATTTGGAAGATGTGAAGTATGCCAAGAGCACTTACCATCTGGTGCTGTCAGTAATGGAAGAGAAAGTAGAGAGGACAGAAACAATATGGGGAGTCGATAAACCAGAGGAAGAAACAGCAAAGAGAATGTCAGTGATCGTCTGTCTGGAGGAAGCATTGATGTAGGTTTCTGCAATGGGCAGACCGGAGTTGGAACGCACGAGTGCCTTTTTCCTTTTTAAATGTCTTCCTTCCAGACTTCGCTAGAGAGGGAGGTTAGGTGATCGAGAAGCAATTATAGATAGGAGAAGAGCGGGGGAATTGGAGGATAGCAGGGGAGAGGGTTAGAAGCACAACAACAGAATCTTACCAAGCAGACAAAATCATTGAGCACATAACAAGTGACCAGATAAAACGATCTTTAACAAATTGGAGAACACACCTAAATTCGACTTTGCGAGAGAGCACTAAAAAGCAGCACAAAATGGAAGATGCACATTTGGAAAAGCACACCAGAGAAACAAACTTGTGTTTTAGATTTATTTATTCCTTTTTTTTAAGCGGGTGTTAAGAAAAGAGCATGCACTAAGTGGCACAACACAATGCATATTTCAATTCGTGCAGATATAGGTGGTTATAGTTGGACTGTTGATGAAAGGAGCAGGAGACAACCAATAGCAATCAGAGTTTCCAAGGGAAGTGTGTGGTCCAGGCCAATGCGATCCATGTTGCTTACCAGAGCAATTTCAAAGTCAGGATCTTGTTCGTGGTCAGAGCATGCAGTGGTCCTAGTCTGTGCGATTCATTTTAGATTCATTTTAGAAACGTTGCCAAGAGGCAAAGGGTGAAGTAGTTGCAATAGGGAGAGATGCTCTCACCAGCTCCGGACAGAGACAGGCATGGGGCCTTGGTGTGGGTCTTGATTGGTGGGCCGCCTCACCGATTGGCTGTATGAGGAGGAAAGCAGCCCATCAATGCTGCAGATTCAAAGGCACTCCGGTGCCTGGATGTGATAGTATGGCGGTGGCCATCTTGAAGGTGGTTTGTGGCCTTTACCAAATATGCAGCCAAATTGGTAATCTATTTCAAGGAGAGAATTGTGTCGCTCACAATTCTCACAGGTGTGCAAGTTCAGCTGAGCGGATGTGGGAGCCAGGAAATGAAGTCTGGCACACATTGCTTGCTTGGTAGATGCAAGGGGACCGCCTCGTGGACCCATAGAATAAAGTAGAAAAGCACCTGCAAGCGCTGGAAGCCGGAGAAGGGTCAAATTCAGTCAAATGTCCAGTTTTAATACTTTTGATTGACCCTTCCCTGCTCCCATCGGTCCCTGTTCTGTAGTATTTGTATTTTTGTATTCGTATTTATTTGAATAGGGATGTCAATTTCGATCACAAATGACTTATAACACATTTACAGATGGTGGAGACATTCCTGCAAAGGGTGCCCGTACAATAGCACAATGATGAGAACAAGTTGTGAGACATCTTATGAAGATGTAAAAAAGTGGGACATATTCCAATTACAACCAAGACAACCAATACAATATATTTATAAGAATCAGGCGACTTTTAGAGGTAACATTTACCTTAAGTGGGCAGGTGCTTCAAACTAAAGAGGCATACTGTATAAATATATAAATTGACATTATGAAACATCACTGCAGAGCATGGATGGGTCAGATAGGGTGGATGTGGGAGAGGAACTCAAGGCCCTGGAGAGTTAGGAGAAGAGGGTAGTGGTCGACATGGTTGAAAGTGGTAGAGAGGTCCAAAATAATGAGTACAGAAGAGAGCTTGGACTGAAGAGCACTAGAGAAAGTTGGAGACATGAATGAGTGCAGTCCTGGTTGAATGTTTACTATGGAAGCAAGACTGAAGTGGATCTTCAAGGCCATTGTCCTCAAAGTAATTAGTGATCCAGTTGAAGACCACCCACTCAAGCACCTGTGACTATTGGGACGGAGGAAAACTGAGCGCGAGTTTGCTGAAATGGGATAAGCAGAGAATATCTTCAATAGGGGTAAGATAGTTGAAGATTTGAAGGAGGCAGCAAAGAGTCCAGCAGAGAGAGGAGAGTTTAAAGAGCTCTGAGAGGTAAGGGCATATGACTGAGATTAAGTCTTTGACCACATGCGGGGCAGAAAGGTTGCTAGGAGCACAACATGGATTGGCCCTGCAAAGGAGGGGTGCTAATACCATAGGAGAGTCTGAGGAACCAGATAGCATTCTCACACCTATGCCCTGGGGATTCTCTATTCAGATGGCCAGGGAGGTGCCATCACCTTTGGATCCTGACCCTGGGGGTGTACATCAAGGGGGGATCACCAGAGTAGGGGGTGCTTGGGGAGTGGGAAGAGGATGCCTGAGGGTGAGACACCGTATCCGCCTTTTACAACAATCAATCACCCTACTATCCCCTCAGTCTTTAGGGTCCATTGTCAATCATATCCCAGTCCCTCCCTCGCCATTTCCAACACATACTGAGATGAGGAGGCGGCACCTGAGAATAATGAAGATTGCCTATGGGAGACGTGCCTGTAGTACTGAGAGGGGGAAGAGGACTAGAGAGGTACACTGTAACACACTACCAACATGTCCCTCTAATGAGGTTAAGCAGTCAGGCACTTAACCATTATGCACACCTGTAATCTATTGCATACCCCTCTACCACTGGGAAGGATAAAATGAAAGTTAAGGGTCAGGCATGTCCCATTACATGGCCTAATGGGAGTCAGGTAAGGAATGCCAAGGGGACACACCTGAAACCCCTTAAGAGAGCTCAGGTGTATAATAGGTGAAGCATTCAGCAGTGCAGTGAGCAGCAGTCGGGAGAGCAGAAGGGGAGGCTGAGTGGTTGAGTCCAGCTGGGGATCTATTCTCAGTCCTCATCCAGTTTTTGCCAGAAAAGCAGAGCGAGCTGTGGGTGCTGAAGAGATCGTGGGGCTGAAGAACAGGAGGCTGCATCGGGAGGAGCCTGGTGGGTCAGAGGGGTTTCAGCATGGCCAGGGAGCCGGATCGAGCATTGTTATATCCTGTTTCCTGTGTCCAGGCAATTGCTTGTTCCCCTGGGAGGTGTCCAGATCCCAGGAGTGTCTGAGGGGCAGGTGGTGAGGTCCTGACAGTGTAAAGGAGGAGCCAAGTACTCCCCCTCCAACTGCCCCGCCCTTATTACCTATAGAATGGGAACCAGAGTATGTGACGTACGTGGAGCAGTTGAATCAACAAAGAGCAGAGCGTGAACTCTGTGCAGTACCCATAAGAGTACCAGTACATAAGAGTCTGGGAGGCAAGGTACCCATTGAGAAAACCGTACATGCATGCAAGACAATATGATGGCCGTTTGAAGGAGATTCCTGAAGAAACAGAGAAGATGAAAGGCAAGGATGAATGGTGACATCACACAGAAAGAGATGACGCACACAGAACGAGATGCAGAGACCAGAGAATGCAGATATTCTATAAGGCATCAAGAAAGTACCAAGGATAAGGACACGTGTACAGATGCAATTGAAACGCAAGCAGCAAAGTAATCTTCAACGCTAGCTTCAAGCTTTATAGTAGATAGATCCCCGTAAGCACCAATATATAGATAGATAGATAGATAGATAGATAGATAGATAGATAGATAGATAGATAGATAGATAGATGCATATGGACAAATAAAAGATGGATGTTTCCACTACACGTTATAAAGCAGTGCTGAACATGAATAAAAAGGCCTCACTTCAGTGTGTCGCAGTTAAAAGCAATTTTAATTACAAAATTAATCTCAGCAGACAGAGGTGGATGAGCCAGGAAGCCAAGGTCTTATCAAACAGGAATTGGCTGACATTGGATACAAAATTGTGTGAAGGAACAAGAGGCTCCTGTTCAGAAGGCTTGAGCAAAACAAAATACGTCAGAGGACTATTAAAAAATAATATCAAATACACGAAAAGGATTGATTTCATGGTGTACATTCACGTGGAAGGAAGAAATTGGACGATCGAGGTGGTCACACCTACGCATGAAGGCAGGCTGTGCCTTCACTCCTTAGAATTTCTCAGAGCATAGTACAAACTCAAGGCCAAACTTAAAAGCACTAATTGACACTGGACCATTGTGGTGATGGATTGATATAATAATTGGTGGGAAGCTAGTTTCTAGATGAGCCCACTAACACCTGGATGTTCAGCTTGCGTGCTGCTAAACGTAAGTGGAAAAGTACTGATGGGGTTTAGAAGCCAACCAATTATAGAGGACCGTGTAATTAAGGGTCCTATAGTTTGTGTAACCAAAGGAACGTCATGTATTTAATGACGTTCATAGTGGCCATTTTGAGGGGAGGCCTTAGTTGCCCCACCTGATGTTAAGCACCCTATCACTTTCTTTCATGGTTCTATACTGATATGGAACTTATACTTAGCTATTCACTTAGAGCCTATCACTTTCCTCAATAGGTTTTTGCAGTTTGTCACGTAGGTAGTGACGCAGGTCAACATCAATGATGACGATTTTATGCAATATAACCTCAGTTTCTACTAAGATGCGTTGAGTAAGAGGATCGAACGACTGCTGATGTTTGTTGTACTCCCTGTTTTATATACTTGTTAATAAAACGGACTCCCCTTTTGCCAAACTACCTGAGTCGTTTTGATTATTGATGTATGAATAAAATCTGCATCCCCATCCATCTCCAGGGTATTGCTACTCATTTTAAAGGGCTGGGCAATCCAGTTCAACCTCAACACTGAAGCCTAATGAGTCTGCATGCTAGCGCCACCGTGGCCAGTGAGCTTCTATGGAAGGGAGAAACCTGTAGCGTGCGAGTGGCTGGAGCGGGAGTGTTAAGTAAAGAGAGAAAGGTACAAGGTGCACAACAGCAAGAGAAAGAAACAGAGGTGCACGAGTGGCACGAAATAATAGATGGATAAAGTGTTTCAAGTTGTAAGGAAAAGGAAGAAACAAGAGGGTGTGAGCGACCCGAAGAGAAAGCCAGAATTAAGGTTTTAAACATGCGAGCGGCACAGGAGGAAAAAGGGAAAAAAGGGAAATCGTGCAAGCAGCACGAGTAAAGAAAGAAAGTGACAGTGTGCAGGCGGCATGGAAAGAAAGTAAGAAGCAAGAAAATAACAGTGTGCAAACGGCACTGAAGGAAGGTAAGAAGCCAGGAAGTAACGGGTGTGCAAACAGAATGGAAAGAAAGCAAGAAGCAAGAAACGAAGACTGCAAGTGGCACGGAAAGGCAGAAGGTGCCAGCAAAATGGGGGAAAGATAAGTCCCTTGTAAAGAGTACAAGGAGAGGGGGCTTTGTATCAAAGTGGTCACGCATGGGGTGGAGTAAAGCCCTGTATTCTCGAAAGTATCCGATATTACCTGGATGTTAAAAGGGAGGAGGTGAACAGCTCCACTTGAGAGAAGGTGGAAAAGGGGGAGCTACACTAAGGGTGTAGTGGGAGTAAAATCCCCAAAGTAAGAGAAAGGCTGTTCTAAACCAAAAGGAAGGAACTGTACTTTGTGAGGTGCATCCTGACATGTTGAACTTTTATGTTTTGTGACTTTGGTGTGAACCTTTTGAGACCACAAGGGGCATAGGCTTGGGGAAGGGAACCCTGAGAGGCCCAAAGGAAACTGTGAGAGACATTGCTTGTAAAGAGAAAGGCCTAGGCTTGGGGAAGGCCTGAAAGAACTGTACTTTTAGAAGCTTGTGGAATGGAGCCAAAGCGAACACCAGAGTTTTGTGAACTAAGTTGTTTTGATGCTGAAGAAACCTTGCCTGGAAGACTCCCCAGGCATATTTAACTTGAACTATTTTTGTGTGCTGGCAGCGCCAATCCTGGCAAGAAGTCCACCTGAGTCCAGTTTTGGATATATTTCTTTGGGACACTATTTTTCTTTTGAGGAAACCCTGCACAACATGTGTTTTCAGAATGAGGGCACACAAAGGTTTGACACAAGCAGTTTTTGTTTTGAGACTTAAAGACCTCGAGTATCCTTAAAAACATTAGTTGGGGGAAAACCCTAAATTAGAGCAAGTTAGCCATTACACCAACCCAAACATCGTTAAAAAGGTTTTCTAACTGTTACCTCTTGTGACACTCTTGATACCATGCCTGTCTCACAAGAGTTAGGGCTGAGATAGTTGAGAGTAGAAGTAGCAGTGGGAGAGGTTGTGGGCAGAAGAAGGGTAGATGAAAGGTTGCAGGGCTTATTGCAAAGTGCGGAAATTAGAATTGTGAATTAAAAGGTTTTGGCAAAGTGCAGTGAAGGCGTGAGAGCATCAAGGGAATTTTTGAAGGGTTTGAAGGGTAGCGGTCAGAATTTGTGCCAGTGTTGTAGGACACAGCTCATATTTGTTTTTATGGTCTGTATCTCAGCAGTGATTCAGGGCTGAGGACAGTGGTGTGAGTGTGCAAGCAGTATAGTGTTGGTCAAGGGACTTATAAGTGCAGAACGTGTGGATGAAGAGGCATTGGAATGGTTAAGGCCCCCCATTATGACAATGGGATGTAGGATGCAAGTGGTCGATAGGGAGCCAGAAAAGTAAGAGGAGTAGGAGGGAGGAGTTGAATAGTATATTCAAAAGAGGGATGGTGATAGCAGTGAGGAGCAGAGTTGAGGACTTTATTGATGGGTAATCCTACACTGCCATTTTTCCCATCATGTCAGGGAGAGTGGGAGAAGGTAGACGAGTCGGTGTGGTGCGCTGCTATTGTAGAAGAGTCATAAGGGGATATCCAGGGCACTGTGATAGCAAGAAGTGAATGCAGAGGGTGATAAGAGTGGCAGTGGTCAGTGATGCAGGAAGACCTGTTGCAGAGGGATTGTGGTTAACAGAGGCCAAGTGAAGGAGTGATAGGAGATGGGGGAGAGAAGCAGATGGTGGTAGACGAGGTGGACAGACTAGTCTGGAGAGCGGAGCATAGTGTTTGCAGAGTGGGGTGCAGAGGGAAGAAGGGAGATGGGGAGGCTGCAGAGTGAGACAGAAGATACACTGAATTGAGGCTGAAGGAGGAGAAGAGTGAGTACAAGGGGGAATGGCAGGAAGTCAAGGTGCATGGTGAGGATTGAAGAAATAGTTAAGTGAAGACAGTGAGACAGGGTGCCACCCAGGAGAGAGAGGGTAGTTTTGAGAGTGGAAAGGGGAGAGGGTGAGGAAAAGCTGGTGTAAGCTCCGAGTTGGGTTAGAATTGGGCTGCAGGTAACCAAAAGACAATTAACAGGCTCAAAACAGTAACATTCCTTGGTTCTGCGAGGTAACAGAAGCTCTAAGATGAATGGCTAGTTAATGGGTAGAATGCATGAAAGCAGGAGTCGGTTAAAAAGGTTGAACTCAGAAAAGTCCTGGCTTGGGCAGGGGTTCTGGCTCTAGGCCCAAACAAGGAGTTCTCCTTTGCTGCTTTTGGCCGTTTGCATCAGACGCCTGGTCTGGATGCCCAGGAGAGACTCAATAAAGGAAGGTAGTGCATCACATGACCCTCTGGAAGCCACTCACAGTGATCCACAATGCTTTTTGGATTTCCAGCCAGGATGCAGGAAGGTTCCTGTGTGTTGTATGTGCAGGGAGCTTCATTTTTCAGCCAGGACCCCTAGATGGTTCCCGATGTGCTCTGGGAAAGGAGGATGTGGCCAAGAAAAAATATTTAAATGAACATCCAGTCGGAGACGTGACCCTCTGTGTAAAAGCTATCATTGTTAGCCCAGAATGATAAATGCAGCTAAAGGATTAAAGTATCTATGCCAAGTCTCAAATACTTGTTGGTAAAAGATAATACAGAAGTGTGCTGGGTAGTAGAACTCATCCTGATGCTTTAGTATAATTTGCCTTCTGAATTTTAGTTAACACCCATTATAGGATTTCCTCCAACCCAAACAGCTAATTTAAAAAACTGTTTTTAGCTATATTTCGTAGACACCGTCTGTACATCCTTTGATACATTAAGTCCCCATCCCACGCCAATTTTACATAATACATGGCCAACTCTTTAGACTGTTTTGTGTGACAACTATAAAGCTAACAAAAGAACTCCCCTTAGCTATTTTATCTTGGCACCAGCCTTCTGAGCAAGCACATCTCCAATGTAGCCGACAGAAATATTCCTCTCATCCCTGCATCTACACTGACGGCCAACCCCACCCCTTTCATGACAGGCACCACTGGCCACAAACATGCAGGTACACGAGAGAGAACTCAGCTAACAAGGACACACAAACCACGTGCCAACAGGTGCACCATAAGAACATGGATGACCCTAAATAGAGCTCTTCCAAAATAAAGTAGGTTTCTGAGATTGGGCTGCAAGGGGCCACTATACAATCATCGCTTTTGGAGCATGCAACTTTCAATTTTACCAATCAATGTGTCCACTACACGCTATCCCTAACCAAAAGCACACCCTATCCCTACGGGGTGTGCTATCCCTAGACAAGAGGTGGTGCACCGCCTATCTAATAGAATAGATGGGAGAAAAAAACTGTCCCTAATACTACAATGTATGTGTGGAAAAAAGCTAAAAGAGGCTGGGATCCAGGCCCAAAACCACTGGCACACTGAACATTTCACATGGGAATATTTCCTTATCGGCACAATGCCATTATTTTATTCACCCTCAGTGAAGTGTGTACATGAAGTGCGAGAACGAAGAATTATCTCCAAAAAATGAGATTAGACAGTAGTACATTTGCTACCTTCGCAACTCATGGCTTAGGCTTTTGGTCTATCTCCAAGTGAAAAACGTTCAACCAATGAAAATTGCTTGTGTAAGTGCTGTCAGTCACGGTGTCCATCAGACAAGATGGGGCATCCATACCCGGCCTGAACGGCTCTACGGATACGATGTATAAGTATTAAGCATCAGTGCTGCTTGTCTGTATGGCAAGATACCGGCCACCACGAGGCAAATCCAGGTTCTCAGATATTTCCAAGGAATTACATTCTAGTAACCGAGCAAGCCCCATGATGCTCTTCAAAGCAACCAGGAGCAGTTTCCCGTCAGAAATAAATCAAGGCGCTCTTCAAGAAAACGTATGGTTTTGCAAAGTGGGGACCTTTATGGCCCGGGAATGCAGCCAGGGGTGGACTGGGAACCAAAAGAGGTCCAGGAAATCATTTTCAAAAGTGGGCCCATTTTGCACTTTCAGAAAGCCTAACCCTTATCCTATGCGAAAATTGCGAAACAAATTAAGTATTAAGTTACCACACAAAAGTGGCCCAGGCATATGCCTGTAAACTGCACATTAAAACGCGCGGTTTCCGTGCCAATGCATAGGCACCCAATGATGGCTTTCAATACGTCTGCAATAGGTTTCACAGGCCCGTGGTCTTTAGACAACGTCCCTCTCCTCTTTTAAAAGATATGTTTTCAACAAACACCACATCTTCCGCATTTTCTCTGGCTCCAGAGATTGGACGAAATCCCAGAATAGAAGCGAAGTTTCAAAACGAGGCACTCGGATCTTTCTCTTGCCAATTTCACATTCTGGCATTGTATAAACAAACAAGCCTGGGAGTACAAGGGACTTAAAAGAGAATGATGAGCGCCCCCAGATCGCTGCTGCTGGGAGAGGGGGAGCAAGGGTCAGATCACTCACTGTTGATGCCCTTGTTTCTGATAATACTACATTTCTACTTCGACAAAGAAGCCACCAGGGACACAATTCTAGGTTCAGAAGCATATACCGTGTACTGAAATAGTTATGCTTTACCCGGAGATGCATACACTGTGTATTGAGAGGCACACATTATATACTGTACTATTACTCTATACAATGAGATAAATGTGTGTATGCTTACAAATGCATGTTGTACATTTGTGTTTACTGAACAATAAAAATGCAATTTCGACCAGAAATTACTTAAATAGAAGACGTTTAAAGATGACAAACAAATTCTTGGTCGGGGGCTTCTGCAATATTAGATGGGTGTGCAGAGTCGGACTGGGGCATACAATTATATCAGGCACAAATGAAAAAGTGGCCCACATTCGCAAAAGGCAATCAGTTCCTCTTGTGACAGATTGTTTGAGTAGTAACCAAGGGGGAGTTTTAGGTTAAATGTGTTGCAAATTGTACATTTTAAAGAATATGTGTTCATTGTCACTGGTTAAAACTACTAGCTGAACAGTTAAGTAATTAAAAAAACTGTCCCAATTTGGAGAAAAACAGCCCACTTTGATTAAAAAAAAATAAACTGGCCCAAACTAGCATGTTGAGCCTGCACTTCGGCATTGCCCCATAGGCCGTTCCGAGCCTGTGGTTATGACAGAGTAAAGCAGGTGATGGGAAACGTAGTAAAACGAGGCATAGTCGGAGAACAGTGACAAGGGAACAGGCTTAGGCTACACAAAGGCATAGTGGCATGATTACATGCCCAGGAACAGCGCACATATTTCAATCATGAAAGGCTTTGTCGGGATAGGTAGGCTGGGGTCAATTTGGGAGAAGAAGAGACAGGGAAGGAGGTGCCCACCTTCATTAGCTTTCACTGATGGCTTGGCTTAGGTGGCTGGGGGGTGCATTCCAGTGCAGGGAGGGCTAGTACAGAGAGGAGTTACAGGGTAACTGTTGGTAAGTAGAGGTGAAGGAGAATCTAAGTAGGTTGTAAAGGATGCAGATGGGAAAGTCCAAAATGTTGATTATGAAACATAAGCAATCAATGGAAAGACCAAGATGTAGGCTTGAACAGTGGTTCAGTTTGTCCAGTTTACCGAGCACTAGGGCAGTAATCCGAATTTTAGCCAAGTGGTGGGGCAGAGCATCCTGTTGTTGAGAATGTTAATCCGAGCAGCTGTGGCCAGGGTCATAATGAACTGTTGGAGTTTAAAGTCACTATCAAAGAGGACACCAAGGTGCAAGCCTTATTGAGATGCATACATTATATATTGAAATGCATATAGTGCAGACTGAAATACATATATTGAATATCAGCCTATGTGAATGTATACACTCGGATGTGAATTGTACATTCAGATAAATCATTCCCCAATTTTAATTCCCTGATCTTTAGTTAATTGTTTAAAGGTGTTGTCACAGAGCTCGTAAGTAAGCCAAGACCACAGATTCCATTTCAGAATTATTTAGGGAAATATTTACTCCAAAGTGCCAACTTAAAGTAGGAACAGGATTATCCCAAAATCAAAATGTCAGGATGGTTCTTAATACTTGGGTTTAACTAGGTCTCTTGCCACTGGGAGGCCCTCCCTGCAACATCCTCCCTGGACAACCCGATTTCTCATGCTTTCATAGCCTCTCAAATGCCCTTACCAGTCCTTACAGTTAAAAGGGGAGTTCCTTCTCCCTTTCTCAGTCCCCTGTTCATTAGAGGCTCTAGGGTTTTGTTGACTTTTCTTCAGGTGATGGGCAAGTTGCAGGCTTTTTGGGATACTGTATCCAAACACTAATGCTAGAGTCTAGTCCTGCGAGAAGATGAGTCTGAGTCCTGCCCTAACCAGGCACCTCCTGCTTCCACACCCATCTGATCTCATTGCATCATCCCTTGCCAACTCTAATTCCCACCTCCTGGTCCAGAGTAGGGCTGATCTGGCCCACCAGAACCTACCTGTTCAGTCTGACTATGGGCCTGCTCTCCTCCTAAGACCCACCACAACCCTCCTGATTTTCCCACCTCCTCTTCTCTTAAGGTTACCAGTTCCCCCTCCTCTTCACCCCCTTAACTATCCGAGAGACTACAACAGTATCTCCTGATGCACATAACTCTGGGCTGCTGCTACATTATCCTGCAGACGTTACCACCAACTTTTGCCCCCTTGGCCTTCCCATCTTCTCTTTCACTCTCTTAGCTCTAACCACCTCCTCTTGCTGTCCACTGCTGTCACATCTCCAACCTATTCAGTCTTTTCAACATCTGCTTTCTACAACTCCCTCCAATCTCCAGCCACCAGCAAACACAAGCCTCCTGATCACGCAACCCACATACTGACTGGAGCCTCTGAGTTGTATAGAGTTGGCCCTCCTCCTCGTAGGATGGCCTTTGTTGGTGAGTGTATGCATCTATGTCCTGTAATTGGGGCACAGCTAGGATTAGTTGCTGGGTGCACCTAGCCTCACTTTGGGACTGTGTGCTGAACCAAGCCTTCATCTGGCCTGTCAGTCATCTTGGATTTCACTCTCCCTTTTGTATCATTCTCTAGTGCTGCCAGTACAGAGCCCAGGTCTCCTGTTGCCACATTATGTGAATAGTATTCTGGAAGAAACTCGGATAAGCTTTCTAGACCATCTGAATGTGCGGAGAATGTTGACTCGGGGTGAATTTGCAACATTGTATCCTCATCAAGGGAATGCTCTGCCAGATAGAAAAAGAATTGGAACTGTATACGATATCCCGTTAATTCCACAGTGGGAAAGTCATGCACTTCCAACACTGGAGCAGGCATGGGCTTCAGGAGGTTACAGGGCATTTCCCTCGCTCTGTGGTCACTCACAGATAAACGCAGTCAAAAAGTTGTGAACTGGCAACATTTAATCTGGTACCAAGCACCAGGCAATCACAGAACATCTCCCTGGGCCCTTGAACTAACGCATCTGTTACCACTGATTCACTCACAACAGAAACTGGATGAACCTATGTCCTTACTATTGGCTTTGGTTGTTATCTAGGTTTCATTGTTCGAGGATGGGTGTGATGAATTGACTTCTGTCCTAGAGGAGTACAAGGCTGAGTAGAAGCTATAACACCCACTTGGCCCTCACACTTCTACAAACCAAGTTCCAAAACTATCATGAAGGTAAAACAGTCACAGTTAAGAGATATGCCCCCTTTGCCTTTTGTGGTAATGTGGGTCGAGGGAAGGCTATACTCTAAGAGCGGTGTGAATGTGGTTCAGTAGCAACCCAAATAGTGAAGTATTAAAGTCCATAATGAAGGAATGTTCAATCAAGGTTCTATAAAAATGTATACACTTCAATTAAACACACCATGTACAATAATAACTAACTAGAAAACACACTACACAAAACCCACCTATGAGGAAAGAAACCAGAATAAGTAAACAAAGATAGTAGATGCAGCACTCTTGGTAATGAATCAGGCGTGAATGGCAAGCAAAGCAACAATGATCTTGTAAAAGGATACGTACTTGTGAGCAAAAAGGGTTCAAAGTGACCTAACCCGTTTGCTGTTCTTTGTGGTTTGGAAGCGCAAAACCAGACTTCTTGGACTGTGCTAAGATCGTGAGGGAGCAAAACGCGACGACGCATGGTCCTGCTGGTTCAAACGTGTTGAACAGTTGTTCGAACACACTCCAAGCAGTTAAACGGTCAAAAACACTAGGGTCCTGGCCAATGTTCCCCCTAAGCTGGGCGCATGTGCGCTTGCCCAGCTTCCCTCTGGGTGCCGCTCACAAGAGTTTTACCGGCGCACACAGACAATTTCCACCTTCTCAAGAACTAAAAAAGCAGAAGCAGCAGTACTTATTTTCTTGGTTGTAATATGAATAATGTTCAAGCACTAGAATTTCCAAGCCAATTGTGCCTTAGCAAAAGCGTCACCTCACACTATGTAACCGTCCGCTCAAATATTGGGTACTGACTTTAAGTAAGCAGGTTACTTGGTTGTTTAAGCTCATGCCATGATTCCAATTCTTTATACATATGTCACACGGGCGCTTTGAAGCAGTAACCCTGCAATTTACTGCATTACAAAACTCCAATATTAATTTGTCCTTTAAGGTTTTTGAGTAGGCAAATATGCTCAGCGTCTTCTGCTTGCTAATGTTACCCTGGAAAGCAAAATTGCAATATCATTTACTTGGTCTACAAGGAATTCTAGGTATGGAATATGCTTGGGACTACTCATACAATGCATCAGGGCAATTGGTATTCAAATAGTTACATTGCTTTTCAAACAACCTGCATGCTTTCCATGTTTTCAGAGTTATGTTGGGCATAGAACTTAACAAATGCAATGATCATTCATTCTCTGCTGTTCAAAAATGGTTTCACTGAGCACATGTTTAAAACAAAAATATTAGGGCATGTTGCAAACAATCTGGTTTGCACTGCAAAATAATTTTCTGTATGCACGTTGAAGAGATTTTATTAAACTGTCCATTATATTATGGTGAAGCTTTAAATATTTGTTCCTCTGAAAGTATTGTGGATATGCAAATATCCCAGGGAGTTTTTTATTGCTACATTCCATCACTTTTTACAGATCTCAATCAACTAGTATTGTAGGCCAGTACAGGTACCGGGGGGTGAGGAGTGAGGGGCACAAGTGAGCACTCCTGGGGTGTGAAGAACAAATTAGCAACTGTTAAGAAAACAAGTTAGATGCTTGGGCAGTACAGTACTATGAAGGGAATGCGCAGTTTATTTGCATTAAAGGATGGTAAACTCTAGCAACAGTCTCGGAAAAGGTTTCTTACTATGCTCAGCTGCTGAGGGCTTTTCAATATAATCTAAATTTCTGTGTTTATTGCCTCATGCATGTTGTTTAACTGTTAACTCTGTATTGCAGAATATGGGCACCTAGTCACAGGAGAAGGCTGTCCATCTGTTGTACCTGTGAATTCAAAAGGCACATTTATGTGATTTTCTTCCAAGGGGCTCAATCCAAAAACTTTATTGATGTTTTTACTGAATCTTTCCTAGGCTTGGACGAGGAGGGGTGAGGAAAGCAACTATAGGCTGTATTTATGCACCAGCCATTTCACTTTATGTAAGGGTTACAAGCAGTAATCTGATTAGATGTTAATCCCTACTTGGAATAAAATTATCTTTTAGGGAGTTAAAAACCAATTAACCTTTAATGGGCAGCAATAATATTAAATCTCCTTCCTATGGTAGTACATTGCAGGTCACCAATTTGAAAATATTAGTGGAACATCATGGGCAGAAGTCGGGTGATCAGCACTGATTTGTTAATCGTTTCCCATTTTTGTTGGGCCTATTTGTACTCCCTAATTTTTTGTTGGGCAAATGTGTCTGCTATTAGGGAGTGCAATGGAGGATGTATGGCTCTGATCTGTGAGGCTAGTTTTGAGTAATTGAGTTATTTTGTGCGGGCACCATTGTTCCATTTAATCACTTTGTAGGTAAGTAAGGGTTTTTCCCCAGTCTGTTTTGAATCTATGTTGTTCCCACTGGATATTGTATGTGATCTGTTCCATTGTCATAAATGACCACTCTCTTTGGAGCCATTCATAAATTGTTGGTGGTCATTTCCGTTTCCATTTTTGGGCTATTGCCAGCCATGTCGCTATTACTAGTCCCATAAAGTTCTGCTTATGTGGCTTGGTCATAAGCTTCTCTCGGGGATCCCAGAGCCCACAAAGCCACACCCTTGCCTCTAGCTTTCCCACACCTACGAACATCACCTGCATTTGTGATTTCACATCTCCCCAGAATTGCTGTATAGCCGGACAATCCCACCATATGTGCCTCCAGTCTCCTATTCCTCCACATTCCCTTCCCTCTAGCTCTGGTTCAAGGTTCTGGGATACATAGTGTGTAGTCTTTTCAGAGTATAGTGTCATTGGACTAAGATCTTTGTCTACTTCTCTCTGCTCTGAATTGCCCTTGTAAGTTTGGGAATAGCCCCCCATACCTATTTCCACTGTTCCTTGGAAACAGTACCCTAGAGGGTTTTTTTCCCACCTCTTCATTTAGAACTACTATATGCGTGTTCAGGAATTTGTATTTGTCCGAGACACATTTTTTTGTACCTGAATGTGTCGTGAGATAAAATTCGAACAGGGTCAGTTCCCTAGTCGCTGCTTGTTTGCTCTGCGGGGACAACAGCCAGCGGTTTAGCTGTACGTATTTGTACCCGTCTTTCAATGTCAGGCACAGCTGAGCCTCACATTCTTCAAAAGATCTAATCTCTTGTGCTTGATACATGTCTCCTATCTTGGTGCAGCCGACGTCCTCCCATTCCCCGAAGGCCCCTTTTTCCATCCCCAGCGGGAATTCTGGGTTGCAGAACAATGGCATGAAGGGGGCCGGATGTTTTGTTAAGGTTTCTTCTTTTGTTGCTTTGTCCCAGACCTCTAATGTGGCCTTCACTATTTCACTTATTTGGAGATTAGGGTGTCTATGCTGTTTCCCTTCCCAGAGCAGGTCTCATAAGTGGGTGGTCGCTACTGCCTTGTCCCGAGAGGCCCATATTTTCGGAAGTACGGGAGGGTGCAGTCCCCCTTCTGCTTTGGCACTGTAAGGACTGCTCTAGCCACTCTGGGGGTCTTTTGCCCCCATATGAATGCCATTATTATTTTGGACAGCACCTTAAAGTAAGATGTGGGAATTTTAATTGGTAATACTTGGAAGAGATACAGGACTCCGGGGAGGATGGTCATTTTTACCGTTGTCATCCGGCCCCACCATGTAATAGACATGGGGTTCCATCTCTCTACATCCCGCTTAATCTTCTCCAGTTGTTGGGGGTAGTTCTCCCTGTACAGCTTGTCTGTTTTACTGGTCAAGATTATTCCCAAGTACTTTACCACTTTGTCTGCCACCTTCAGCTGTAGCGGGGTGGCCTGTTGTAGGAACGCTCCCCTATCACCCGCTAATATGAGTACTTCAGACTTTTTGTCTTTTAATCTTGTGTCCTGACAATGCGCCATAGGTTTCTATCTCTTGGAGGAGAAGTGCAAGTGTCTTTTCTGGGTCCCTTAGTGCCACCAGCATATCATCCGCATATGCTACCACCTTGTGCGGGGGACCTGCCATATCTATTCCCTTCAAGGTTGGTGAATCCCGTATTCGCACCAGAAGGTGTTCTAGGAATATCGCGTATAGGAGCGGAGAAAGGGGGCATCCCTGTTTGGTACCTCTCTCAATGTTGACCCTGTCTGAAATCTCACCATTTACTGCTATGCAGATGCTGGGGGAGACATAGTTGGCCCATATCATGTTGATGAATGATTCCCCCAGCCCCATTTTTTTCAATATGCGGAAGAGGAGCGACCACTCTACGCGGTCAAAACCCTTCTCCGCGTCGAGTGCAAAGAGTATGGCCGGGGAATGGGTGATCCCTATTTTTTACCAACAGATGGATTATTTGTCTGATATTATTGTGTGTCTGTCTGTTGGGGACGAATCCTGACTGGTCTTGGTGTATTAGCTTCGGAAGGACCTGAGATAATCTATTGCCCAGTATTTTCATAAATAGCCTGGCATCTAAGTTAATTAATGCTATCAGTCGATATGAGCCAGGTAGTTCCGGGTTTTTCCCTGGCTTGTGGAAGACTAATACTTTTGCCTCGTTCATTGACAGGGTTATGTTGCCCTTGTCCTTGAAGGTGTTGAATAGTTCTGTAAGGAAAGGGGCTATGATGTCCGAGTATGTCTTATAGAATAGTGCTGTGAAGCCGTTTGGGCTGGGGGCTTTGTTCTTGGGAAGTTCTCAAATTACTTCAGTTATTGCCCTGTCTAGGCATTGCTTTTCCTCTTCTGATATGGTCGGGAGGGAAATTTCATTTATGTATGCCTCTTGGTCTTGACCTTTGGGGTGTTCTGAGGCGTATAGCTTGTGGAAGAATTATTTAAATGTGTTCCCCATTTCTGCTGTACGGGTCTGTGTTTGCTGCTTGCCGTCTGTCATTCTTTTTACTGTTTGCCTTTTTTGTTTCGCTTTTAGCTGCCTAGCTAGGAGTTTGTCTGCTTTGTTTGCCTTGATGTAATACAAGTGTTTCAAGTGGAGGAGAGGTCGCTCCGCTTTTTTAGTGCAGAGGGTTTCTAATTGACCCTGGATGTGCCTTAATGCTTTCTTTAATTTGGACAATGGTTTTTGCACTATTTCCAGCTGTATCACTTTCAGTTGGTGTCGTTATTCTGATGCAATTATCATCCTGACACACATTATGAGAAGCATGTTCTCAGGGTCTGTGAATAACTTCATTAAGTGGCACATGAACTCTTATCGGCATATTTTCTGGCACAATCCCTTTAGCTGCCATCGTTTCATCTGGCAAATAATGTACATGTCTGAATTTCTTGCCAGCCACATCAGTTGTGCTAATCAATATTAGTTTTTTGTAATACAAGTATTTCTTTTCCCCAGTGGCATAAAACACATTCTGCATTGTCTCTTAGCAATGTTAACAAATTAATAGCAACAACAATATTGTTTTTTTTATTGTAACATATAGTTTATTACAAACTTTTATTACAACTTTCCGCTCCCATTACTCTAATTCTTCTCATATAATCTAAATAATATTACAAAGGTAGCGGGCGCCCCTCTCTCGCAAGAACAGACATGATAACCTGTTCAGTGGTTATTAACCACTTGAGAGTTCGCAGCCACTGCTTTTACTCACTGTGCCTTTCACAGATGGGAAATATCCATTTGCATATCAGTCTTTGTCCTGCCCAGGGGCAGTCCAGCACCGAAATACAATGGCAATTCCAATCTGAACGAGAGTACCACCAGCAACCCCATACACGTGTTTCACCCTTGTTGGGGATCATCAGTGAGGTGAAGCTGATGCCTCTCTAAGCACAGTGAGAGGGAGACCACGTCTGGTTGCCCCCAGGAGACCTAGGGTTACCAATCCCAGGTTCCTTAAAAATAATTTTACAAAGGTAGCGGGCGCCCCTCTCTCGCAAGAACAGACAGGGCAGGACAAAGACTGTGCTGGACTGCCCCTGGGCAGGACAAAGACTGATATGCAAATGGATATTTCCCATCTGTGAAAGGCACAGTGAGTAAAAGCAGTGGCTGCGAACTCTCAAGTGGTTAATAACCACTGAACAGGTTATCATGTCTGTTCTTGCGAGAGAGGGGCGCCCGCTACCTTTGTAAAACTATTTGTTAAGGAACCTGGGATTGGTAACCCTAGGTCTCCTGGGGGCAACCAGACGTGGTCTCCCTCTCACTGTGCTTAGAGAGGCATCAGCTTCACCTCACTGATGATCCCCAACAAGGGTGAAACACGTGTATGGGGTTGCTGGTGGTACTCTCGTTCAGATTGGAATTGCCATTGTATTTCGGTGCTGGACTGCCCCTGGGCAGGACAAAGACTGATATGCAAATGGATATTTCCCATCTGTGAAAGGCACAGTGAGTAAAAGCAGTGGCTGCGAACTCTCAAGTGGTTAATAACCACTGAACAGGTTATCATGTCTGTTCTTGCGAGAGAGGGGCGCCCGCTACCTTTGTAAAACTATTTGTTAAGGAACCTGGGATTGGTAACCCTAGGTCTCCTGGGGGCAACAAGACGTGGTCTCCCTCTCACTGTGCTTAGAGAGGCATCAGCTTCACCTCACTGATGATCCCCAACAAGGGTGAAACACGTGTATGGGGTTGCTGGTGGTACTCTCGTTCAGATTGGAATTGCCATTGTATTTCGGTGCTGGACTGCCCCTGGGCAGGACAAAGACTGATATGCAAATGGATATTTCCCATCTGTGAAAGGCACAGTGAGTAAAAGCAGTGGCTGCGAACTCTCAAGTGGTTAATAACCACTGAACAGGTTATCATGTCTGTTCTTGCGAGAGAGGGGCGCCCGCTACCTTTGTAAAACTATTTGTTAAGGAACCTGGGATTGGTAACCCTAGGTCTCCTGGGGGCAACCAGACGTGGTCTCCCTCTCACTGTGCTTAGAGAGGCATCAGCTTCACCTCACTGATGATCCCCAACAAGGGTGAAACACGTGTATGGGGTTGCTGGTGGTACTCTCGTTCAGATTGGAATTGCCATTGTATTTCGGTGCTGGACTGCCCCTGGGCAGGACAAAGACTGATATGCAAATGGATATTTCCCATCTGTGAAAGGCACAGTGAGTAAAAGCAGTGGCTGCGAACTCTCAAGTGGTTAATAACCACTGAACAGGTTATCATGTCTGTTCTTGCGAGAGAGGGGCGCCCGCTACCTTTGTAAAACTAATCTAAATAATAAACATCCGTCAGATTTACTGATTGGGTTGAGCCCTTTCTTTCCGATTTTAGTTCATGATTTTGTCCAGAAAGTTTATGACTGAGCAAGTTAGATGCACGGGGCTTCCGCTTAAAACGCGAAACCACCATTCGTCCATATTTCCATCAACTGGTGCAAATTTGCCAAGATGCAGTGTCCTTTGGTCTTTAAGCAAAGGACATTCTGTTATTAAATGTTTTATGGATTCTGTTTTAACCAAACAGTATCTGCAGGCGTCGTCCTTTGTATCCTGATCGTGTCTCATCACCAACATTTCCTTTGATTTAAGTGTGTTCAGGCGCAGTCGAAGAAAACCATTGCAATGATGTCGCGATGGAAATTGTTGCAAGTAAAGTGGCATTTTTTCCAGTTTGTTCATTGTTGGGCCTAGATCTGGAACTGTAGCTAGTCTTTCGTGCTTGGACAGATTTTGAATCCACGACCACTGTTTCAACTTTCTTTTCGCAATTTGTGGCTGAGCCAACAGGGTGTCCTTTTAGTCCATGACAATAGTATTCCAGCATATGGACAGATGTCATTTGGCGCAAATATTTCATATGCTGGTTCAGGGTTTGGCATAGTCATCTTCCTTAATAGTGCCATAGATTTCCACATCACAGTTGTGTACAGCACATCTAGTGCTAGCTTGTGTCTGATGTGTCAACCTCAATACTCGTTTCCAAAAAGTCCCTTCTAGCTGAGACCAGATTCTATGGTCTAAGTTCCATCCTGCTTCTGCACCAAAAGTGGTAGCAGGTATTACTTTTTGTAAATAAAAAGTGTGCACCGGATTTAGGGAAAATTTGTCATATAAACTGTGGATTCTGGCACCTTGTAATGTAAATGTTCTCATGCTCTGGAAAATATCTTGAACCCAGCTCCATTCTCGTATTGATTTATTGATCATTACCCCTAAATATCAGATTTCAACAATTTTCTTCGATCACTTCGTTGTCAATCATCCAGCTGAAGTTTTGTTTTTTCTTCCTTTTGATCGACCAATTTTCATAATTTTTGTTTTTTTTACATTAATTCTTAATTCATCTTCATTCATATAGGTCTGCAATTTTAAGAGCAGTCGTTGCTTGCCTATTTGGGTGGAATCGATCAAGACTAAGTCATCAGCGTATGTTATACAACTAATGTGGTGTCCATACATTTTTGGAGGAAAGCACTTCACATCAGTTAGGGCAATGGGTACATCAGCAATAAACAGCTTAAATAGAGAGGCGGCGATGGAGCAACCTTGTTTTACCCCTTTATGAGTATCAATTGCCTTTTTCGTTTATCCTAATTCGGATTGATGTCTTTGAGTGAAGTGCTTTTATCGGCTGTATTAGATTTTCCGGGCAGTCCCAGTTTTCTAATTTCTGCCATAGCATCTTGCGGTTTATTGTGTCGATGGCTTGGTGCATAAAAGCCAAAAAAGATTTGACCTTTTCTCCAAAGCTTCCAATTTCAACAGATTTACCAACGTCAAGTTAATCTCAGTCCCGACTCCCTTTGTAAAGCCTGTCGGGCGACAGTCGCAGATTCCTTTTTTGTTTGCCCATGCTGTTAATTTTTGCTGCAAGAAGGTGGCAAATATCTTGCCAACTGTGTCGAGGAGGGCAATCGGGCGACAGTTGGCTGGATCAGCCCGATTGCCCTTCTTGAAAACTGGGACAATTATCGCCTTTGTCCAAGATGATGGTATTGACCCTAGGTCAGCAATTCTAGAGAATAACTTTGCAATGAATGTGGACCACTCTTGTTTGTGTGCTTTAAGCATCACGTTCATTATGCCGTCCGGCCCAGCGGCTCTTGAGTTTTTTAACTTGGCAATAACATGACTTATATCTTGTGTGGTGTCCCATATGTCCCAGCTTACAGCAGCTTCCACAGGTGCAGTTGAGATTGTGTCTTTTCTCATAGAAAACACCTCATTATAGTGTTTTTTCCAGTCACCTTCTGTCACCCCATTCGCCATCATGTCACTTTGATTTCCAGAACCCCTGTTCATGATGCGCCAGATCTCTCTTGAATTATTTGTTTTTATTAGGGACAGCATCGCCCCACCCAGTTCTTGGTCACGCAGATATGAGAAAGCTTTTACCCAATTCCGGTATTTTTGCTTCTGTTTTTTAATTTGACCAAGAGCGCCTGCGTCCCATTTGATTTTTAATTCTCGTATGTCCTTGTTGGCTTGTTTCTTTTCGTTGTTTACACTCATACTCCATTCATGAGTGTGTTTTTGTACTTTGTATCTTTAGCAAAGACCTCGCATTTTGGGAGGGTAATAGCGCTACATAGTTTATAGATTCTTGAGCAGTTATGTCTAGTATTTGTCTAGGCTTTAGTCAGCTGAATTATTTGTTTTTCATTTAATCTATGCCTATTACGCCTGTTATTTACCTCCATTGCTTGACTCAAAATCAAAATTTAAAGTTTTCGATGCATCAGCGCGGACATTACCAAAACATCATGGTCGCTGTTCGTAGTTGAGTTGGGATTATTCTCAATTTCGTTCCATAGATTTTTTGAGGACCAAATATAGTCCAAGGTCTTGTCATAGCCCATGTTATGCCAGGCGTAATTAGGTGGTATGTCACCAATGACATGTCCATTGACCATGTCGCAATCTCGTGCATCCATTTCAGCGTCCCATCTTGATCTTCTGGATTGGATTCTTTGAACTTCCTTGTTACTCTCATGAATAAGATCTTTTTTGGCATCGAACCATGCAATGTTCATGTCCCCACATACGATAATCGATAAATCATGATGACTCATTTGGTTTTTTATCAATTATCGCAGTTACTGATGATATAACATTTTCTGAGGTAATCTTAACTGGATTCCAGTACACATTAATTAGCAGCAGCTGGTGTAGTTTCTGCGTCTTTCCAATGGAATATTCAATCAGAGTACTTTCAACCAAACTGTTGGGATTTACTATTTCCATCACTTCCCAGTTTGTAGCAATTTTCAGCATAGTTATTAGCCCTGAAAAGGGACGACCTTGGGAATTTTTCTCGGCTGGGTTTAACAATGTTATAAATCCATCCTTCACTGGAGGACTTTGCAGCCACGTTTCCTGAAGGCATATAGCAAAATTGTCGATCAAATCTGCTGGAAAATCATTATATAAATGTTGAAATCCTTGCGTGTTCCAGGATATCAGTGTAGAAGGCACTTCATGTCCGTTATGTTCTAACTAATGCTTTCTCACCTCAATATGGCTTTTGCCAGACGATTGCTGGAAATTTGGCACAGTGTTCAGGTGTTTCCTTAGTTTATCTCTGCGCTGCTCATTGGTAACCTCAGTAATAAGTTTGTCGTTAGTACTAGGTTGATTTGCTAGTACTTTATGCTCATCTTCTGAGATCTCGAAGCCCAGAAACAGTAATTCTTCTTTTGCAGCCATTATGATCTTTCGGACTGCCTGAGATTTTATGTGCAGAAAGACCCTATCAGCTTGTTCTTCTGAGATATATTCGACTATGCAAATGTTGAGTAGACACGGTCCTCAGAGCAGGTACTGTATGCAAAAGCCAGATAACCTTTCCTCTGTTCAAATTGACGTCATTGTCATCTTCAAATACTTTCTAAATTCGAATTTTCCATGCCAGTGGGTTTGAATCCACCGTTTTTTTTTTGCTCCAATGGGATTGTTTTTTTCTGTCTTTGTGCTGATGTTAGTTTCGGATTCAAGCTCACCTGTGCCTTCTTTTTCGTCTCCGGTTCTGCGTTTGCTTATCTTTCTGCAGATCTTCCTTGTGTGGCTGCGGGTACTACTGATCCTTCATTTTTGGAATCATGAGATTAGCGGTTGGCCTCGCAGCCAATATACTCCGACTCTCAATACCTGGATGACAGGTGGAACTCGCCTCTTGGCAATCAGAGCTGCTGCCCTCCTCAAAGTCTTCAGAATAAGTCGACAGATTACATAAATTTTTGGATGAAGCCACTGACTGAATTGAATTTGCATCGGAGTCTATTCTCATTCGTTTTTTGGGATTCGAATGACTTTTATAATTGCTTCAGCTGCTTTCAGAAAGCCATCCGTATTAGCAGGTTTAGTAGGCAGAACAATTTTATCTCGCAAGAATAAACTTGGTTTGATGGGTGTTGATAGATTTCTTATAAATTTTCTTAAACTGCCAGTCTCTTTGTTCGGCGCTCGATTTTTTTTTCTCCTTTTTTTTAGTAGGGCAAGGCCCCTCATCTTGAATTTTCGGCATAGTCAGGGCAGTTTTAAGATTTTTTTGCTGCACCGCTAAATATCCCAAAGGACATTTTTGAGGTCAAACAGTGAGGATCTACAGATGGCTTTTGCATGAATATTGTTTATACGGAGCATACAATGTTTTTCATGCATAATTCTCTGTGCATACAAGTACTTTTGCTAGGTACTGTGGCAGACTTGGGCTGGTTGGTGAGCTCGCTTTATGATCACAAATAAAACTTTTTATTTACCAATGACTTTGGAAAAAGTGCTTTAAGAAGTACATTTTACACTGTAAAGAATTGCAGAGTTTAGGGAGCGGGACATTCCCCTCCAAATTCATGCTCACAAAATGGCTTTGCGCATTAGTTAGCTTTGCACATAGAAAATAATGTGTGCACAAAAGCCAACAACTTCTACAATTAAATAATTAAAGGGAACATTGGCTTGGCTCTGTCTTGCTCTCAGGGTGTGAGTACCACCAATCTGGGGGTTATGGGACAAGATGAGTCTTGTTATCATGCTCCCAAACACGGGGAAGACTTGCATACTCCTGCAGGGGTCCTTAAACATGTTGAGATATGGTCCCTGGAGATGGTAAGGGGAAAGAGCTCTCCTCTGCCTTGGAATACCTGACTTTACTCCAGAACTGGAGGACTTTGGAAAGGACTGCTTGTCCAGCAAGGTCCAACAAAAATCTTCTCAAGTGATGATTAAAATATGCTTCAATATGATTCAGATTAGTGGTGAGAGAACCCTTCTTTTATATGCAAAGGTCTCCAGGTGATTGGATTAAAGCTAGCCTGGTTTAGCGGTCCAATCCCTGCTCTTGCAATGAGCAGACTTTGGCCTGCTGACGTCACACCTAAAAGGCGTTGCTCCAGAGGCAGTGGAGGGGACAGGAAAGAGAAAGGGACAAGAGAGGGAAAGAGAGGCAAAGGGAATCAAGATGCTAGAGGGCTCCTTCCTTTGAACAGAGTTCCCCTTACTACCCTAATCCTGCCCCCTGCCTTCTCTCTAGGAAAAAAGGCCTTTAGAATTCCAGCCCCCTGGTGTGAGGACTGGCTCTTTGTGAATGGTGTGCCCGTTGATTCCTGTTCCGAGTTCAGCGTCCTGTGAAGTAGCTTTCCCTGGGAGAAGGGCGTTACCTGCCCTGGCAAAGGAACAAAGAGAGGCAATCCCACCAGGCTATATTGCTGCCAGTAAGTCAGCGTCTAGCCTGTCTGGGGGAATACATGTAAACCTGCCACAGCTCACAGCGGTCCACGGGGCTGACATGTGCGAGGTCAATTTAATGTGGACTAGATAACTCAGAGATGCTCCACACCATACGCTAACTCAGGTATGGCTTATGTGTACAGTTTAGTGTGCCACTAGGAAGGGATCTTTAGAGGTATGCAGTTGTTTAAACAGGGTGCATGTGCTGCAGAGACTTGGCTGCTATAGCAGCTGTCAAGAGGGGACCTTTGACCTCTGTAACACTGGTAGATCAGGTGCCGCAAATCAAGAAACTGATGCAACAAGGCACAAGTACACACTATTCTTTTGGCATGGAGTTTATGAAAGGGGAATCGAAGTGGCAGATTTCCCTTTCAGAGATGGAATTAATTACCCGCATCATTGTATTATTTAATAAAAAACAAAAAAGCCAGGGCTTCACACCCTTGTCAGATGGAAATTCATCAAAATGGGCACAAGGCAACTTGGATTTGTATCTTTTGTAGACGCTTGACCTCAACTAATGTACAACCCTTAAATACTGGGCCTTAATGACAGCAGTATAGAATTGTTAACAAGTGCCCTCTGCAGATTTTGATAAAGTGGACATTGGAGCACTGCTTTATCGGTGCAAATGGGCATTGCAGGTGGATCTGGAGTGGTTTAGATACTTTTCTCAGATTTGGCTGACTTCAGTTCAGGTAGGATCCTCCTGCTCTATCTTAATCTGTGAAGTGCATGGTCTGTTTTGTCTCCTGAATTTAAATAATACATTGGGTGTTATGCTCGAGCTAAAACATGGCACTGATGGGGGCACTCAGAGATATAATGGATATTTATTCCATGCCTCAGTGAAAACTGCACATGCTTTGTTAAAAAACATGCTTTCAATGTTATTCGTTGCTGAGCCTGGTATGCAGGCCTCAGTCAAGGACACTGTGCTGGGAAAGCTGCTGGGATCCACAGGTGCCGGCTGGCACCAGATATAAAAAAGGGCTTTATGATGTCTTGCTCAGGATGAGTTATGGAATTGTTTTCCGTGGTGCTTTAGAAGAGGGAAGCGTTTCTCCTTGGGGTTACTGTCGGTTGACCCGGCCGGCAACCAACAGTCACTCAGCAATGCGCAAGCGCTAATGTCAGAAGGTTTGAGAAATTGCCACCCCTTTTTGAGGAGGGCATATATGCCGAGCTCTGGAAAGGTCAGGTGGGAAAAAACACAAAGACCTCAGTCGGAGGGGGGACACCTTGTTCCGACCTTCCTGTGGGCTGTTGTGTTCTCTGGCTGTTACCGGGGTCTTCCAGCCGCTTCTGGCGAGATGAGGGATTCAGTTACGCCCATGGTGATGTATTTTCTTTATTTCTCTATCTTTTCTGTGATTTATTTCTGTTTTTATCACTTGTTGCTTCTTAGCTATGAATACATAGCCATATAAGTGCTCATTATCTTGATAACTGCATGTCTGGTTGGGAGTTATTGCTCCGTCTACCTGCGTTCAAAGTATTTGCTCTGCTCTGCAAATGTACTGGTGATTAATAACTGTCCGTGCACTCTTGGCAAGCAATACATTTGGTCACTGGGGAACTCGGTTGACATCTGTGGCATCCCAATCAGTATGCCAATGACATCCAATAAGACTTATGGATCAAATTAGAAGATGATGCCCGCCACCTTGGGAGCTGCCTTTCCATCAATGAAGCCTGGATAGAGCAGGACTTACATTTTACACTCTTAAAATAGCATTACTCTTGTTTAGATTTGTTCCACTTTTCAGGTTCCTTCGCTTCCCATGCTGGCACAAGATTATTTCACTCCATTCCTTGTTGGGTTTGCGTGATCGCTGGCTTCCCTTCTGGATACGTTTCTTAATCATGGCATCATCACTGAATACTTAATAAGGATGCTCCTCCATTCTCACTAGATGCTCGTCATCTTTATGTTGGTGTGAAAGCAATTTGTAAATATGGCCTATCATGCACTTGTGCCCAGCCCTATTCATATGCTCCAACGCATGAGTGTTAATAGGGAGAATCCTCTGCCGATCAGCCTCTTTGCCCTATCCCTTCCTTATTCCCTTTTGCACTTCTCTGCAGACTAAGGTCTAGAGACTCCAACTAGGGAAAAGTGCTCCACTTCTCGGCGGACAGGCCTAAGCATTGTGACTGATGCAGGTGTATCCCTATGATGCCCTAGGGGCCAGTCTTGGGGGGGTACCCATATAGGGTTTGGAAAGGTAGGCATTTTGCTGAGTTGCAAGGGGAAAGAGGGGCAGGTGGACTGCTTTCTATCTCGATCTTCAACTACACAGACCACCTCCCCAAACTTACTGATACAGAGGGTGCCCGGTCAGAGAGGCGCCCTCTCTCTTCCCTCACACTTCTCTCTCTACTCCCAGACCTCTCCCATCCCCTTCCCCTTACTGTCTCTTCACTGTACCCCCGTTCTCCTATTTCTATGCTCTCTCTGTCAGTTTCTCCAGGCCTACATCTCCTCCAGTTTTTCCTCTGGTTTTCCTTCTCTCCTCTGCTCCTGCACCTTCTCTCTCACTAGAGCCCGCAGACGTCCCTGTTGCAGGTGCTTGGCCCGCTAGGGACCAGGCTCTCTAGACTGCCGGATCATCATCTAATTGTGCAGGTGCCCTGCAGACCTGCCTAACCCAAGACTTAGGGCCTCATCACAGCATTGGCGGTATCCCGGTGGTAAATATGCCGTGATACCGCCAACAGAAATAGCATTATCGCAACTCGGTCTGGCGCTATTAGCGCCAGATCCTGAGTTGTGGTAAGGCTGCTACTCTCCTTTTTTTGTACAGTCCATAGGACTCTATGGGGCAGTAATGGCTATATTGCCTCGAGCGGTATGAGCCCTGTGGTAATAGGACCGCAAATGGGAGGAAACGGGAGATGTTTACCTCCAGCAAAAAGCAGTAAGTAAACTTCCCACTTTCTGCCCAAACTCCGGATTGGGCAGGGTGGTAATAGCGTTACCGCCACATTTCTTCCGCTACGCCCAACCCCTGATGATGCCCTTAGTAACTGCTCCAGGGGGCAGTGGCAGCTTGGATGTGTTCAAGACGAATATTTCTCCATTGAGTACATCCTGCCCTCACCACAGTGCCGGGTCATTCCAACTGTCCTAAAAACCTATGGGGTGGCAGGGAGCTCTGTCAGTTGTCACACCAAAATGAATAATGAAACGTGCAATAGCAAACTACATATCTGCCATGGCCTAAACTTTGAACTACGCTGGCTTCATTCAAAAATGTTTCCATGACCAGGCTCTAAACAACGTTTACTTCCATGTTAATATATTTAACCTACGGCCAAAAAGTACCTAAGCATGCATTGACTGTATAGTAAGCACCATGGACATAGAAACGATGACTCAAAAACAAGCTATTATCTTCGCCAGCACAACACTCCAGCCATTGTTCAAATCCCCCCTCAGCACTGTCCTAGTTAAAGACTGCTGTGAGGACAAACGCGTTTAATTTCCCCCAAAAGCCAAAACAGCAGTGTGTACACCCCACTATACAATGGAGGCTCCCAATTTTCCGTTTTTACTTGTTTTATAGCTCTAAATACAACAGAAATTATTGCCGTTTCCTGTTGGAATTTAATCAGAAAAGCCAGAAAAAAACGGAAATGCTGGTCTCCTGTGTGACTCTGCAAGCTGTCAATCACGTTTTCCAGGCCCAAAGGTGCTTAGTATAAACGTACAGGTGAGGGAATAAAAAAGGTATTCATTTTCTTTTGAAGTTTAAATGGTTGCAGAAATGTGGTTCAATCCAGCAACAATAACAGACAGCTGATGTTTTAAGGTGAAAATACGTCTTGGTTTTATGTGCAAGAAACTAGTCCAGTTAGAATCCCCATTACCATCAAGCATCACCAATGAACATTTTTCATTTCAATCAAAGGAGAAAAATATTAGCTGTAACTTACATTTTTACTGAGGAAAAATAAACGTGCACAAATACAGCTGTAATGAGGAAAAAATAAATATCGTTCAATGCTGACGGAATCTCTGAAAAGTAAATACCATAACACCGGAAGGCTTTTATATAATGTATGCATTGCACTGCACAGTATGTAGATTCATAACTCTTGCACTGCGCTCATAGGCTCCCCATAAAATGTACCGGCATTTTAAAGTAGATAATTGCGCATTCAACATCTGATTGAACAGATACCTGCCCTAAAGCAACAGGCGCGAGACGCAGCAGGATTCATGTTTCTCTCTCACCTGGTCAAAACATTCTGAATTTAACAGCTCTGGGAAAAGAAACGGTTTCGCACGAGCGGTTACTGCTGCTAAAAACATGTCATGCAATTCCACAAATAATCAGGGATCTTAAGAAAGCAAATACCGGGTGCGTGAACTACCTGGAGAACACATCACAAGGTCAAGCGAAACAATCCTTTGAACAATATGCTGGTTCCATTATTTTAGATGGTTGTTCACAAAGCATATCAGTGCCACCAGCTGAAGTATTGTAAACTTGGTATTACTGAGGGTGAGGTAAAAAGGCAGGTAAAAATAGGGATACAAATCTACAGCTTGCGTGCAGTGTTGGTATAGTGCCACAGAAGGCAAGCATCGTCTCTTCTGCCTCCATTGCGAGTTCTTCCTGTAAGATTGACAGGTGTGAATTCCACTATCACGGCAGGTGGAAGCTTGGTCGCCACCTCTAAAACAAGTGCTGGAAGAAGCCTCTCAATGCAGCAGTCGATGGGGAAAATGCAGGGTGGTAGTAGTAACGCAGCTCTCAAATTTCCGGTAACCATGTGTGAGAAGGCAATCCAGTCCCCCGCCCCCACTTTGGATTCTGGGACTTGTAGTTTTTACTTCAACTGAAAGTTACATTATTCCAATCAGAAACAGGACTGAAAGGGGGTTTCACACAAGGTCAGTGGAAATGTGGAAGCTTTGGCAATGATGCCTTTCCCTGCAACTCTGAAGCTGGCCATATGCCCCCTCCCGCTTTACTTTCTGTGGGCAGAAACAAGTGTCTCCACTTAACCCCACCATACCTGGATTGGGGCTGCCCCAACCAGCTCCAAATTGGAAAAAACAACCTTTCGTTGCATTTAACAGGAGGATCTGTGCCAGACAGGTAGAAGTCACCACTGGTGGCCTTTATCTAATGTGGCTAGTTATCTGCCAATCAGCAGGGCGAGCCCTTCTGCCGTGCACTCCAAATACAGGAGCATGTGCTGATTGTGAACCGTTTACTACCACAGTGCATTTTGTCTTTCATTCAGATTAAAATATGTTTAGCAAAAATGTCTGTGTTCCATGGGAGGCGTCATTGTGGTTAAAATAGTCTACACGTTCTTCACACTCATCATGGGAGGAATTGGGCCGGAACAAGACGGAGCTAAACTACAGCAAAAACTCTCTTTCTGAGAGCTGTTCCTTCTAATCCCGCCCCCAAATTGAGGAAGCTCTCTGCCTCTGACTGCAGTGAGTCTCCTGAACGCTGTGTTTAGCCGAGATATGCAATGACTTCACAGACTGCACCAGAAAGTCAGCCTTTGCTGAACAGCACAAAGTCAAACAAAGTCAAACAAAGTCAAACCAAGTCCAGTCTGTCGCATGTTTTCGTTTTGCACACATTTTACTGTCACAGACTTTTCTGAGAGAGGAAATAAGCCCCATTCCAAGTGTGCATTGCATGATTGCGTGTGAGTTCGGCAGGAGTTCCAATCGCACTCCAGTACTCATTGTGAGAGATGTCATGCTGGGATAAGCTCCTTTGGATTGAGCATTTTTGTTTTGGAAAGACTGTGCCTTTAACTGCTGTGGACCTCCCATAAAAACCCATCACAGGCGCATAGCGCCGCGCGCAAGTTCGGCAGGAGTTCCGGTCACACTCCAGTACGACTCCGGGGTGATGGCAGGGGAAGAAAATGCAGTGGACGGAGTCCGGAGACCGAATACCCATGCTCAGCTCTGCAAGAAGCCCTAGTTACTTCCAGCATTACAAAACGCCCACTGTGAAAAGACAAGGTCGACAAGCACAAGGTGGCGATCGGTAAGTGCCTCTGCCGTTAATACACAAACTGTACATAAAGTAAATGAGTGCTTCCTGCCTGTTGGTCTTAATGAGGGTAGCACCCGTCATGCCGTTAGAAGCCAGGACAGTCTGTATGCGACGGACGCCGAGCTGATTGAGATTGGCTCGGAGACCGATGCCGGCTTGAAGTGCAAAGGTACCGTACACGAGGTTGGAACAGACGGGGATGACTACTTCCTCCCTGACGTCTCATCGGTTCAATCGATGGGTGCGGGTGCTCCGTCTGCCCGCTTGACGGAGACAGAGATCTCAACGTGCAGATCCCCGCCCAGAAGGAGAGAGCATGATTCAACCTTTTGCCAATCGCATGAGGAGGGACAAAGAAATCAACGTAAAGACTCCAATGAGATCACCCCAACTAAGATCCAAGAACTATTGGTCGATGAAGTCCTGGATATGATGATGGCTGTGCGTGAACAAGAGCAAACGCTCGGCAAGTAGAGTAAAATAGCAACAGAAGTCGCCAGAGAATGTGAAGGGGGATTGCGAGACGAACAAAAGTCTGTGCTCTTACTCAACCCTTGAAGAAATGCATATGGGTATTACAGATAGTTTAGTGAAACCTACTGACCCATACATTGAGAACCAAGGGATGGAGCGGGAGGAGCGAAGTGCAATATTAGACCCAGTAATGGGTACATCAACTCAACCAAGTAATGATCATGCAACCGTGAGAACCCAAAAGGGGGGCCCACATTGCTCAGCGAGGTGCTCGGGATTCACAGGTACGGATTTCTGAATTAAAAGCAGCATATAAACCTGATGAAAGGAAGAATGTGGCACACTATTATTTTGTATGAGGTAGTGTTTCTACACTATGAGGTAGCGTTTCTTTAGAGGCTGGGCAGCAGTCGCAGCAGTCGCTTCATAATAAGGATTTGAAACAACGTCAAATGCAAGAGGATAGGGAAGAACTTACTCTCGGTTTGGATGACTAGGATGTGTGGATGGATCAAAGGAGTCATCTTACTCAAGCCCACACAAACCAATCCGAGTTGAGGCAGATGAAGAAAATAAGTCCTGCCAACCTCCATTCAGAGGCGACCCACCCCGACAAACTACTAACAAAAAAACGAATGTCTACACCATTGATTGGAAGGAAGACAAACAAAAGAAACCTAATTCTCCAGGAAACATTGATTTCTGATGAAATTTGCGAATTTGAATTGTGTCACTCCTTTATCAAAAAGATGAACATAAGATTAAGGCACAATAGATGGGGCCACTAATAGTTCAAAGCCAGTGCACAAACTATAAAAGGCCTCAACAAATCAACAGGATGCTATGGAGTCGAGGAAGGCTCCAGTCTACAGCCACGGAGCGAGGTGCAGGGCCCAATCGGAAAGAATAGAGAAGAGAATATGCAGCTTCCAGCTGACAAAAACAATCTGTCAATAGCTGCGGGAGTGCAGATTCATAACAATATAATGGCTGCGGTCTCAATCTCTCTGGCACCATATACAAAATTATATGAATCAATTAGTGAAAATGTGAAAGACACCACCTTGCTAGCTCTGGTTCACTCCAAACATGTCTACCTCAAATCTTTTACCTCAAAGATAGAACGTTTAAATCGAGAAGCTGAAGCTTCAGCGACTTGGCAAAGACGTCTAAATGACATAGCTATTGTCAGTCAAGAGGAATCTGCCGACATTTCAAGAGCTCTCCAAGACTCAATGAAATGGATGAGGAAGTTAGTGGAAAGAAATGAAAGATCACCAATATAATTTGGAGTGGATAAGAGAAGAACTCCAACAACAGAAGGGTGACCACTTTCAAGGGTAAGGATTTACAGAAAATGAACTGTGAAAAGCAAGGACACCAAGATGTATTCTGCAAGAGCAAGTACCTGAAACAAATGCATGGGCATGCTCAAGGAAATCTCCAAACCAACCAGGCATGACAGGTTCTGGCAAAGAGGGGCATACAACGACCGATAATCCATCAGGAGGCTCTTCCTCTATAGAAATAATTAAAAGTCTTGAGCGAGTCACAACAGCTAGGATTCTCCCAGAATCGGAATTCCCGATTGGAGTGCCACAAAACAAGGAAAAACCAGTTAAAGGGATGATGATGCCGGGAACTAATAATGAAAAGTAAAGAAAAATGGAGCGGCTGACAGTACATACGCTGTGTTTCATTTAAAAAAACTGATAGCATGGCAGAAACAAAGAAGGAAGGACAAAGACAGCCCCGCCCAAAGGAAGTCATGACGACACATGTGGGATCTCAATTGGTGGAGAAGAAAACAAAAAATATAAAATCAGGAGCAAAAAAAGCAATGGGATATCGTGCCTTCCTAAGAAATATTCAAACACCACCGCATTCCATCATTAAGTTGAGTACAGGAGCTCAGAAGGTTAACAAAGCTAAGATTGGTAAGCCGAATCCGAGCAAATTTCTGATGATGATCAAGCGAATGTGGACTCTGAGAATGAGAGAAATGAAACGCATGATTTAATTGATGATGCTTCCCTTTTATATTGAACAAAGTCATGATGTAAAGACAGCTGGCAGTAAGGTACCAAACAAGCAGGACAGATACGGAAGATATAAATAATATCACTCATAACTCTGATTCTGAGGAGGGCCTCTCTGATGAAGATATTGCTTTTGAAGGTAGATTAAGTGATGACCCCTTCATGTCTATGGAAGATAAATGTCAAAAATATGGAGTTGAGGCTCCCAGACAACAGCAATATACAAAGATAAAGCGGAAAAACTCCTCAGAAATGAATTGGAACCCAAAGAAACCTGCAAGTCAGCAAGGAAAAGCAACTAAGACAAAAAAGGAGGAGAAAGGTGTGACGCAAAGAGGTAATGACAAACAAAAAATCAAACTAAAGAATATTTTGAAGGAGCAGAATGCGACAAATATAAACAGAAAGAATGTTTTGCATCTGTTACACGAGATTCGTTCACTACGAAACATTGAAACTGACAACATAGTAGTGGTGGAATATGTGGACGAAGTCAGAGTGGATCGAGTAATTTTCATATGAACTCATCAAAAGTCAAAAAAATCCTGCTAGACTCCACTGATACGTTTCTAAAATTCAGCTACGAGGACGAAGATTGTTGTGCTAGACCATCTGAGGAACAACTAAAGGAAAGTGTTGCCAATGCTCATAAAATACCAAATAAAAAGGAGCAAACGCAAAGAGAAAACATAAAGGTCACCTTTGAAAACACCTTAACAGAACCTTTAGGCCATAATAGAACTTCTGATCATAAACAACATCACAGTCGACAGGAAAACTGGGCTTGGATTGCAAGTGCATTTTATGCTCATAAACATCATTAGCCAAAAAAGAACGTAACAGAGGTGCGGGACCTTCTATTATCTTGGAACACCAGAGGTGTTAAGCATCTCTTTAACGAGACAGATAAGGAACTAGAGGATGCCACAATCATCTGCCTACAAGAGACCTGGGCACAAGATCAATCCGTCTGTCCAAACTTTGAGCTTTTAATGAATATAGCACGAAAAAGGCGAAATGGCACACCGGATGGAGAGTTACTATTGCTCACTGGTCATATTGCTCATATAGGTCAAGGAGTAAATATTCAGATTATTGAGAATGGCAATCTGATGAACTTGGGCCAATGGGCATTAATTGAAAAAGGAAAGTGAGGGCAGAGAAATCCAGCGACAACTGATTGTAAATATTTACTGGAATCATGCGCATGAAAAGACTGGGAAGCTAATAAAGATGATGGCAACAAAAATAAAAAACGAATTAGGAAAAAATCCCCTCCTAAATCTAATAATAGTTGGCGATCTGAATATTAAATGCATTGACATAATGGGTCGGCCGGACCATGAATCAAAAATCATAGGTAACTCTCACATAGCCCAACGGCTTCAAATTATGTCAGAGTTTGACATGTTTATGCTCAATGGACAGGTGGACGGAGACATACTTGGAAAACACAAATGGTCAACTGGTATGTTAAAGTCCACGATTGACTATATATGGATTAAAAAAGATCATTTACAACTTGTGGCTCATTTTGAAATCTTGAATGAAGCATGTAGTGATCATAATATCTTGATACTCACATGGCATGATGGCCTTAAAGACGAATGTGCAAATGTGATATTGAACGAGTTGCCAATCAATCAAGGGGCCAATCGCCTATGACTAAGGAGAAACGATATCCTGGAACTGCATGAGAAATTTACCTTACAAAATGAAAAGGGTACCCTTTCCTACATACCACTATTGATGGACTATAAATGTAAAAACACAGGGCTGAAAAATCCACTTCTAGAGCCCAAACATCGTTATAGTGAAGATGTAGTGGCTAAAAGAAAAAAGGTGGGACGCCAAATAAATCTAAAAAGAGTGAAGATCCTAATGACCAAATGCAGTTAATAAAAATTCAAAAACAAGCATACAAGAACTGGTTGAATGGGTTTAAGAAAATGAGAGATCAAGAACAAGGAGAGCTAATGTTACGGGTGTTATCTAAATCAAATACCAGGGATTCATAATTTAACCCTCAATCAACAAAGCCAACTGCAGTGTGGAGTTACGAGCCTGCATGGGCAATACACTACTAAAAAGTATTTGGGAGCAATGAAGTGTGTAAAAGAGAGGAATTACCCCAAAGCCTAGCCACGTGGGATGTGCTAACAGACTAAGAAGAAATCAGGCTGAGAATATCGAAATTATCCACTTCTTCGGCTGCTGGTCCTGATGGGATTTCAAATATCTATTTAAAAAAAGACTTGGTGATATGGAATACCTGATTAGTAAAATAAATACTAACATCAAAACTCATAAGAAAATACCGGATTCTTGGACTAGTATCACTGTTCCAATTTTCAAAAAGGGCTTGAGAAAGTGATCCCGGTAATGACTGGCCTATAGCCCTCCTGGACACAATTGGAAAGCTGTTTGCAAGTGACCTCAAAGACAATTAAGCCAGTGGGCTGAACAAAACAACATCATTGATGCCCAAAAGACAGGGTTCACAAAACAAACAGGCACAGAGCTGAACCTGTTTATTCTCTCTCTGTTGAAACTCCATTCAATGAAAGCCAAAGAGAATTTACATCTGGCTTTCATAGGCTTGCGACAGGCTTTTGATGGTGTAAGTAGGGTAAAAATGTACAGCCTGGAACTGTCAAAGTGAGATCTTATAGCCAATAATGGCCCTTCATGGCAAGAACTGAACGAAAATTAGGATAAACAACAAAGGTCTTCTCTCAACAGAAATTAAGACAAAAAGGAGTTAAACAGGGCTGCCCTTAGAGGCAACGCTTTTTAAGCTCTACATAGCTGATCTCCCAGATAGCTTTAGAAACACATGGAAATTTCCACCGAAGCTGAATAACGTGAAAATTCCCATCATATGCTATGCTGATGACATAGTACTAACAGATCGTACACAAATTGGACTACAGCATATGCTGACTGATCTAAATGCCTATATGAAGTCAAATGACCTGGAAATAAACATCAGTAAATCCAAAGTTGTCTCGATTGGTGGAAATAAAAAGCTGAAAGAGAAAAGATTCAATTGGAAAATAAGTGATGAAAAACTGGAAAAAGTCAAAGAAATAGCATATCTGGGGATCATATTTACCCAGTCTATTGCTGAAAGCAACTGGGAGCTAGAACTGTTCATGAAAGCGAAAAGATTAAGTACCTAAGTGGCAATTTTGAACTGACGATACAGAAGGTTTTCTATACTACCAGTAAGATCATTTTCAGTCCTTAAAGTAATGCCAGCCTTAACCTATGGAGTTGAGGCAGCCTTGAATGTACCCTGGCGAATTTGGACTAAACTGGAAAGTCCGTTTTGGAAGCGACTACTAAATCTCCCAAGATGTACACCTATGGCGGCAATAAGAGCTGAATTGGGACTGCAATCGCTCTACTCTGTCATAAGATGTAAATCGATGGCCCTACTAAGAAAAGTAATTTTGCCACAACCAATATCAGGCTATCAATTTCTAGCAAAGTGTGAACCTGGTAAAAGTGCAGATTTGCTGACCCTCTGGAAAAAGAAGTTGATAGAATAACTAGCAAACTTGGCTCCTCAGAAAATGAACTAATAAACAATCCAGAAAAAACTAAAACAGGGAAAAAACTCAAGATTGGATATTAACACGAGAACTATGATTACTATATAAATCGCAAAAGCCTGCTGCAATAGACCATCGTAAGAGGGGGTCCCTACCAGTGTACTTAGAGCAATCCTATGCAAGCATATTAGGGAAAGACTGATGAAAATAAGATTGGGAGTATATCTGACTAACACATACAGGTTTACTACAGGAAAGCGATGCGTTGAGAACGGTTCCTGTCGATTTTGTAATAACGTAACGGAATCCGAAACAACACAACATGTTCTTTTGGACTGCATTGGGGTGGCTAGTATAAGGATGAAAAGGCAGCATACATATCCGATGGAATTCCAATCATATGATATGGATGATTGGTGGTTGTACTTCATCCAAGGCAGGAACAAGGCAGCCATCATTTTACTAGATAAGCTCATGAAAGAGAAGGACCAAGTTATTTCACAAGGTGCCAACAGTGGCAGAGTGATTGAGAAAGTAAATGGACTGAAGTGAAGATTGTCTCATTGACAATTGAGTAACTGTTTTAGTGATGAGGATTGTGTAAACAGTTTCTCTTTCATTGTTAAACTAAAAACCCAATAAATACATAATTTAAAAAAATTACTAGCACAGACATGCTTGATGAATTGGTGGTCATTATTTTCCCAAATGACACAGACATTTGCATTACATCCTATATTCAGAACCCGCACATCATTCGACACTTAGCCCCGCCCACACCACTGACCCTCGCTACCCCCGTTGTCCCCAGGGTTACCCCAGTATATTTAGTCCATTAACAGCACTTAGTTTGCCCCAGTACACATCTGCATACACTACGGAGGGGAACAGTTACAAAAAGGAAGTTAAATACGCAGACAACACGTTTAACAAAGGGATCTTGGAAGGACAGGTGCCTGCTGAAAAATCTAGCAAACGAATTCCGTCGGAAAACGTGTGCACTCGCATTTGTAATTACGCAGACGGAAACAGTCTTTTTTCTCAATGAAAACAATTGTTTGGCCTTCGATAGCTGCCGCGCAGCGTGCCAATGGAAAACAGCCCTGCCATTGACTAGGAGCGACATACACACATTCTGGGAGACTTACGGGAGCAGCGGGAAAGGCTTGCGAAAGCTCATACGGCTCCTCGGGGGCCCAGCGTCCATGTTCCAGAGACCAGAGCACCTGGAAGGGGGAACAAACACACACATTGGTCCAGTTCTGCAACGGGGTTTCTAGCGTTCAGGTCCAATATACTAGAATGGTCAGATTTATTAAAAAGACACTCGTCATTGACTGATAAAAGGTTAAACTAAACAATACAACCAGTAGAAAGAAACACATAGATGCATTTAGTACAAGCGAACGTAGTACGGTTTCATTAATACCATTTCCCGACCAGTACCATCCGCCAAAGATTACCCTTCCAGCATTCTGAAAGGAGCGAAAAAAAAATGTACTATGATGCAAACACAACTGGAATATCGCTTCTCACATCTATAAGGCCAAACGGGTGCTTTTTACCATGATGACAAACTGTGTGCAAGGAAGTCAAGTTAAATCCCTTAGCTTAGCACTCATTGCACTACACTCACAAAGAGCACGTGCCACTGCTTCTAGCCTTCAGCTCCGTGATCTGCACCTTGCATCTGCTTCATGCACCCATGCCCTTTGCCAGAAGTCCAAGAAGTCACACCAAAACTTCACACATGTCGGCCTGCATGACCTTCGGCAGTTTAACTTAATATTTTTAGGTTTGTTTTACCTCAAAATGTCAACATGCACCCTATTAGAGCCACTACTCCGGATTACAAGTTTAACTTGAGAGACAGACTACCCTCTCTTCAGAGTGATCCATGGCAGTCCCCATTCTCGGCATCTGCTTTGGAGTGAGCTCTAAAGTTCTTGGAAAGAGAGAAAGGAGAAGGAAGAACAACGAATCAGAATGGCCAGAGCATAACATCATCAGTCTGTTGCTGGGGTTTGCAGGTGTTGAGAACAATGCCGCATCAAGCCTGAATGTCTCGGCCGAGGCAGATCCCTTGAGAATCAACAGAGGTTTCCAAATCCACCCAGAAAAGCGCTCCACCGGTTTCATAGCCCCGTCCCATAGGCACAATTCTAACATTGCATAGCACCCCCTCAGAGAGGGAAGCAGGTACAGCATCAGCGCTACACACAGTGCATGGCACCATCTCCCCCTTAATTTGCATATGGTTCATTGCTGGTCTCAGCCCATGACAAATTAGATTCTAATCAGATGCCTCGATAACGTAAGTAAAGGACTGTTCTTAGTCAAGAATTCTTTATCCACTTGGAGAGTTTAGCTTTGTGCTGGCTTATGTTCAAGTCATTACAATGCACAGCATTCAGAAAGGGCCCAGAAAGAACTTTGCAACCCCAAACAAATTTAGTCATTTAGACTGTGTCACCTGCATAAGCCTTCAAGTTAAGGCCTTGACTGCCCAATTTAGGAGGACTGTTTGTAGTGATGGTAGGCACATTTATAACGTAGATTTTAAATGTTGGGGTGAATCCCGTTGCACATTTCTATTGGTTTTAATTGAGCATTCCCATTTCCCATTGGAGCCAATGGAGACCTTTACATAGGCCGCAGAGTATGAAGACACTGAAATGCACGTGAGGAAATGGAGAATTGGCAAAATGATTCGACAAAAGATTTCGATTGGTGCAATTGAACACCTTGGATAGGTCCACAAAACATCAATAACGTTTCTAGTTTGTGCATCTCACACCTACCCACAAGTGCCACAATCATAGATACACCTATTTTTGTTCAATCTTTGAATTCCTCTGATACAATTTTCGCTAGTGCCTTGATAGCAACGCCCAGCAAGGTCAACATCTAGCAGTTTTTAGGGTCCTGCGTTTTTGGTGAATTGGATCGGTATGCTGCCCCTCTATGTTTCTTGCTGATTAGTGGGGTGGACGTAACTCAAAAAGCAAAGGTTCAAACTTAATTTATTCACAAACGGGAAAGTGGTTGTGACAAGTGCCTACAAGGATTATGGGTTTATGTACAATAGCACTGGAATTACCTCATTGTGACTGGCTTAGATCAACAGGGTCAGAATGGGTCAATACTAAACTGTCATGATTCATAATCTTGTGGGGATTTGGTCTTCCCCAGGTTTTCTCAGCCCCTGGGAGGCAGCAACCAACGGCTTGTCTCGGGTTAAAGTCACAGAGATTATAGCACCCAGCCACTTCCTTACCATAGGAACTCTTCACAGGGTTCTAGTGCCCAGCTGACTATTTGCAATCCACGCCAGGAGCGTAGTGCCTGGTACACTTCTTCATGATCCAGGGTTATAGTGCCCCAGTTCCTTTTCAGGGATAGAGTGCACATCCCACTTTTAAGGCATATAGTGCCCTTCTTACCCATAAGGGAATGAATATCAAGCCGAGTAGCATTTGCCAGGATTCAAAAAGGAGGTGGGGCGGGGGATGGGCAAGCATTGGACTTTTTTTAGCTTGTTTCACAGAAATATGGCCATTTGCTTCAGGATTTTTCCTACCTAGTGGTTGCACAAGCAATCCTGTCCCCTTCTGTGACGGCAACTTTGAATTGCATAACTTCTCTTGCATTTCTCTGCTCTTTGGCGCCTCCATCCTTGGTGGCCTCCTGCTTTCCACCAACATTCTCTCACAGCTTCCACCACATCTAACGTTGCTTTCGTTTGGCCCTCCCAATTGCTGTCCCTTCTCTAGTTACCTCTGATGGGACCACCATGATGCTATTATCTATGTGGGGCTATATAATTGGGTAAGCCGCCTCTTTAGCTCTTTATCTCTATTGCCAACAGACAAAGTCTACAAGTCTCCAAGAAGCTAAGAGACCCAGTGGTCATGTTTGTGTCCGCCAAACGCCCTGTTCACTTATTAGTTCTGTGTTGTCCTGCATCAATCTCCCAGCTCGGCTCCCCTATTCCTAACCACTTTCACTGTGCTTTGGTCCTGCTGACCCCAGCTCTTCCTGGACCTTGGAACTCTGTTACAATTGTGGTAGAAGTGTGTGGGATCCCAGCTCATGAGTCTACTACCCTTCTTGCCGTTGACTGGTGACACCGGATGTTAGAGAGCGTTTCAGTGGGCCATCTCATCCCACCTATGCCCTCTCTAACATACGTGGCCCCACAGGTGCTTGTCTTCAATCATAGAGTTCTTGAAAGTAATCAATTTTAATGCATAATGAACGCCTGGGTCTTCTGTGACACCGCCACTGCCCAGGTTCTTGGCGCTGAAGCTGCTGCATTACTTTATGGCATCTGTACATAGGAAGTGGGGATGACATAGTGGCCATTCAGCACAGGTGTAACTCTGCCTTCAGAGTCTGGGGCCACATCACATAAATCAGGGCAGCATGTTTGAAGTGGGATGGTGACTCTACAGCTGCCATCTTCCACTGCATCTAGGTAGATCACGGCTCTAGCTAGATTTCACTGGTCGTCTGGTTTTGGGGGTTACAGCGACCCCTCCTGGCCTTAGGATGAAGTTAGAGGTATGACGCTGTCACAAAGCTCTTTGGGACATTGACAGATGCGCTGTCTCCAGGTCACGGGCTTGCTACTAGATTTTATACTGTGATACTCGCGGCTGTGGCCTCTTAAGAATGGTATTCTGCATGCTCACAGACTATAGGCAGCCTACCTTTAGTGTTTGAATAGTAGAGATGCCACAGGGGCATCACTTGCTTATGCTTTTGTGGGGCCATCACGTGAACTGCAAGGATGCATGGGTCCTTCAATGGCGATTGCACTTAGACAGCTGTTGCAGGAATAACTGTCCGCCTGTTTTGACATGCACATTTACCTGCATGCACAACAGTTATAAGCCAACTTGTAAAAATGAAGTGATGAGCTCTTTACCCAAAATACCCTACTGCTGAAAATCGGACAGTAATGTTTGTAGCTCAAGACTATTGTGGTGACATGTACATGGATGACAGAGAAATGAATAAACATGATTGTACAAAAGGGCTAAAGATCCACACACCAACGCTTTTAAGCCCTCACCATGAAATACCAAAATAGTTCTTACCTTTTCGTGCCACTGAGATAGCCAAAACCACCACTCACATGTTACTCCATCGGCTAACCACAGAACCATAGACTGGACTCTTTTGAAGTGCAAGGACGGTACAAAGTGACCATAATTTGCTGTCTATAACCTGGTCTGCTTGGCGTAGCCAAAACCCTGAGTGGAAGAGCGAAATTGAATCCAACTGCCAACAAACACGGCTTAAGCTATCTTCCGCTTCTATCATCATTTTGGCAAAAAAATACAAACAGCAGTTTAAGACCAATATAGACAGTGGCAATGAGTCAACCGTAGACTACCAACCTCTACTTATGAAACATTGCATGCCAACTAAATCTGGGCAAGGAAAAGGCCAACATGTCTACAACACCGACCAGGTTGAACGTTGTCGCAAGTTAAGACAACTCAGAAGATGTACTTTGAAATCGAATACACCGGAGATGTGGTCCCAATATGTGACCGAACAAAAGCTCTACTCCTCCTGGCTAAAATTTCATAGAATCACCTTGTACCAACAAGATGCAGAATGTATGCTTCAGATCATTGCACAAAAAAACCAAAGGAATTTTGGTCGCTAGTAAGGTACTCTGGCCCTCAAACGAACAAAACTTTAATCAACACTGTAAGTGAAGAGAAGTGGGTGCTTCACTTTAAGAATCTATTTGCTCAAATCTCAAATGCTGTGACCTTGTCCAACGAGTTCTCTGCGCATCCCTGGGAAGACGTAACAGATAAGGAAGATATCCTGAGGAAAATCCGTAAGCTAAAAGTCTCGAGAGCACCGGGCCCTGACGGCCTTACCAACTTTGACCTGAAGCAATATCCAGAGGAATGGGCATTGATAATTACTGACATTTTTGCACGCTGTATTGAACTCAAAACTATTCCCTCGTCATGGAAAACGGTGGTAGGGGTGCCCATTTTTAAAAAAGGCTTGAGAGAAGATCCACCTAACTATCGGCCAATAGCCCTTTTGGATATCATTGGCAAGGTCTTTGCGTCGTTGCAGCTTGGAAAAATCCAACAATGGGCCAAATCGTCAGCCAGCGCGGACCCGCTCCAAACTGTTTTTTTGAAAAACACCAATACATCGGCCAACATTATGTCTCTAAACATCTTGAAAAGCAAAGTTCGAATGGGCGGCCCGCGAGTTTACCTCGCTTTTGAGGATCTAACTCAAGCTTTCGATCGGATCGACCGCCAAAAGCTATGGGAGAAATTAGTGGGTTGGAATTGCCCAATATCCATCTTGGCACCTATTAGAGCTCTCCATACAGGAACCACTATGTGAGTCCGTTTGAGTCAGAATGGTCTGTTATCTGCAGAGATTCCATCTTTCAGAGGGGTAAAACAGGGCTGCCCTCTGGCTCCTGCACTTTTCACAGCCTTTCTGGGAGACTATAAGGACTTGGCGCAGCAAGTTTGGGCTTTTCCCCCTAAAATTGGCTCATCGGAGATCCTGTACTTAATGTACGTGGACGACGTGATCCTAATCGAAGCCATAAAAGGGACCTGCCCTCAACTAACTGCCTGGTGTGACAGAAATAGAGCCCTGTTGGTTTCAATAACGTGCACAGAAGAAGAGCTGATGGCTAATCCTCTGAGGATTAAGGCAAAGATGGAGGATTTAGATTGGATCAAAACCCTCGATCAGGCGGCCTCAAATAAACTTCTGGCGCATCTTCCTCTCATAGTTTGCAAAAGAAAAGAAGTTGCGGAATATGTAAAAAAAATTCACGAATAAGACCCTGAGAAGCACCTTCCTCAGGCCACGTCTCAATCTTTTACCCACAGGGGAAATTTTGAAAATTCGCTCCCAAGTGGCAACAAACGTATGCAGACTATGCCCAGACAGCAAACAACCGGAAACTATACACCACTTAATGATGGAATGCCCAGCAACGTTCATTCTCAGACAGTCTTATCTGTCGCCACTGTTCCTGGACAGTGATTTTCGGGAGAAGGACCTCTGGTGGACCCGCCTTTTGTCAGGCGATATCAAATGGACAATCGCAGCGGTCAAAAAATTATAAAATTGGCTATGGACAAAATCGCAGATCTAGAAACAAGTGATGACAAGTAACATCTAAATCAAAAACAGAACTTTCTGCGGAAATCTTAAAACTTAATTTCGCCTTTTTCATCACCTTCAACGTCTTGTAAAAGCCTTAATTGGCTCTAAAACAAGTAAATAAAAAAATAAATACATAAAAACACCCAATGCATGTGTGTGTCCTGCAATTATTTAATGCACCCACTAATCAAATCTTCAAAGGTCAACAGTGGTCTCTGGACAGAAGGAGCAAATATTAGCACCTATAGGTGAGCATCTGGCCCGTCAGGCAGCTGAGGACACGCCCACATTCTCTCTGCCACCAGCACGTCTCTCACGGGTACCTGTCATTGTTGTTTCAACCCGGGTGCCCCAGGCTTCTAGTCCCCTCACCGACCCACCAAAGGGCAACCCAAACGCCCCCATAGAATCCCGCAGCACCCCTGCTCCCTCGCCCCACTTACCCACACTTGCTGCTGCAGCTGTACTCCTTCCTGGTGGCTGCCATGGAAATAGAAAATGGCCGCAGTCGCTTTACTATTTTCCATCACAGCCATCTAGGTTTGCAGTTTTCTTTTATTGAAGGGGAATTGGGGCTGCGTTAAAGTCATGAATGTAATTTCGCTTAAATAAACGTAGCGACCGGGATTTAATTCTAGGGTGCTAATATCAATAAACACCACAATGTGGAGTGGACAGGGCCGATAACGTCCCTGATCCCCTGCAAAGGATATCGCTGCGTTCGAATCCACCTCGCTCAGGCTGGTGGGACATTACCGACCGTGCCCACCCCACATAGCAATGCGTATCGCTATATTGGACCTCCTGAGTCAGTAGAAGTATCTCAGGGAAATTGTAAACCTCTCTTCAGCCAGAACTGCTGTGGTGATGTTCCAAGGCATGGAGGCAAGACGGCTGTGCACCGGCAATGCCACTAAAAGCTGCCCAAGACCAGCCCCCACTTGGTTCTGAGATCAACCCTTGGCAATCTGGGCCAAAGTTCATCCTTTATAATCAATCCAGCAGTTCTGCCATGCTGCAGGATTAGGTATCAAGCTTGCAGCCAGAGAGGCCCACATCAACTCAGATTACACAAACACACCAATGCTTTAAAAAATGCTGAACTGAACAACACTGGCCCTCTTGCAAATTCCAGCTTCCCCATGACCACACTGTCATCCTGGGCAACTCGCTTATCTGGCAGAATGTAGGAGTGCATAAGGCGGGGACTCCACTAGAAACCTGGGACATTTTTTCAGCTTGGAAGTGTTAAGCAGCAGTTCAACTATGCACAAGTCTACTCACTTTTTTGCAGGCACATGCATACACAGCCATTTTGCAATCAGAAAATATCTGGATAGATAACGTGCAAGGACTTGAGGTGGGGGAGCCAGAGCCGCCTTGAGGCTGGTTTCTGGCAAAGCTTGTGTGCCCGTGTGGAACAAGAGCTCAGCTGGCGACAAGCATCACCTCATCCTCCTTTACATTCACAGAGTAAATGAAAGCGACAGTTCAAAGAACGGCATCCAATCATCTACTTGCACAGAGTACTTTGTTTATCTCTTGCCAGGAGTCGCATTATGTTGCAAAGCTAAAGATGCAATGGGAGCAGGGGTGCTCTAAAACCTGCAAAATTGCACACTGCGCAAATGCAAGACCTGGCTTCCAAGTTTGACCAAATTATGCAATCCTGGGCAAATCGCTTTCCAAATGGGTCAGTTCCGCTGGCTGCAACACTTAGGATCAATTGGAAGTGATTGTGTTAAATGTGTACTACATAAAATGCCACGCACATACAGCATATTAAACTACAGTATTTACTCGAAAGGCAATCAAAATATTCATCATTAATGTGTACACCAGTTGCTGAAGTGTTACGTAACCTACTCAATGTTCGGCCACTGACGAGCCATGTTTCTCTCCTTACGGAAACGTGAAATAGATGATGTACTACACTGTTTGGTTGGCAGGAGGCCTTGTGTGGTGCATTTTCTTTTTCTGTACACGGATCCTGCCAAGAAAATGTATTTTACTGTTCTTGAAACCACGGAATAAGGGAAATGGCCATTGGGGTTGCTGCATACTACACAGTTTGTGAATGAGGCAGTGGGAGGTTAAACTGATCTTGGGCAATGGAGCTACTTGCCTAGACATTACCTTCCCACCTGCCACATGGCCCTTTAGTTTTTATCCTCAATCTCCCACCATCCAGGACATGTGGGTGCTGCCTGTTGCCCCGATGTGTGCCTTCTGTAAGACTGGGGATCACTCCCCACAGGTTTAAACCCAGCGGAAGCTGTGCACAATAACCAGCTCCAGGTCTGTGTGAAACAATGACTACAAATAGCTGACCTTTTCATGCAGTTTTGTTGTGTGTCTGTCTTGAAAATACAGTTGCCAAACACAGGGGCTTGTTTAGGCAGACATCACTTTTAATTCTGATACATTCCATTCAGGGTGCTGAAAATGAAGCTATAATTATTCTCCTTGTTGAACGTAAGGTTTTATATATCTGTCAGGTTGGTTGATATTGTGATTTGTGCACTAAGTCATCTTTAAGTAACAGAACATTATTTAATGTCCTTAAAACTGCACATTAATACACATTTATATCAGCTACAAATGAAAAGATTATGTCCAAGTGTCTAAAACGCAGGCTTGGATCAAATCCCATCTTGCAGAATGTGTGTGATCCTGGACAAATAATGAAATATCACTGTGCCGCATCTTCGAAAATGTGGATGCCAGGCATATGTTTTCTGTTATGGGGGCAGGGAGGCAGGACATCAAGCATATGTTTTTTTGTGGGGTGCTGAGTAGAATATAGCAATTAACTGATTTTTGTTGTAGGGGTTGAGGAAGTAGCATGATGGGTATGGGTTTTGTGTTTGTGGCTCAAAAGCCAGAGGGCAAGATAGGCCTCTTTTGCTTGCGCGACTCACATTTGTCTCTTTGAGCCAAGCTAGGCCCCCAGTGGCTTGGCTCTGGCTCAGCTCTACCCATGAATTCTGTGGCTTGCTCACCTCTGGCAAGGACACGTGTTCCATACTCAGATATCATGTGGAAACACAAATTGGCCACATCTTTCTCTTCTCACCCCGCTCATGGTGCTTTGGGGTCCCCCCACCTTTGTAATAGCACTTAAAACTCTGCTTAAGCCATCTATTATATATTAAAATACATGGGATCAATGTATCTTTGTTTGCACGACATTTGGAACCTTCATCATCTATCATGTGTCCTAAAATTGCAAGCAATGGCAACATAAGGCCTGAGTTAATTTCCTACCAACGACTTAAGTATTTGGTTTGAAAACCACAAAGCACATCAGCTGTTAGACTAGTTAGAGTTCAGTCTTCCGGCTTCAAAACATCTGCGACATCTTGTTTGCAAAACCTCCTGGCACTTAATTTCAGGAACAGTTCATAAGATGTCATGGAGATTTTGGAAAATTCATACAGCTTCTTCCGAATTTCAAAGCAGAGAGTGAACTGAGGATCAGAGGATATAGGGATTTACAAATAAAAAATAAATAAATACAGCTAAGCAAATTACCCATTTCTCTAACATGAATATTTTATTAAGCACTACATATTCGTCTCATCACCCTAGTTATTTTTTAAAGAAGCAAAAACAAAATATGTGCTATATACGACAAGCATCGATGCTATGATAGGCTGTGGTGCAAGATGGGTCTGCATTTTCATGACTGGGCAAGTGAAAAATCCATCCAGTATCATTTTAAACATGTTATGCGGATGAGAATGACACATCTAAAATTCAACAAAATGACTGTTTTATGAAAGAGAGATTAGAAGTGAACGAAAATAAAGTTGTACAGCTAAAAGTCACCACTGAATGTTAAAAATTCCACAATTCATACGAGTTTTTAGAAATGTATCAGAGTATTCAAATTCGAAACAAATTCGTACAAGACAGAGAAAGGGAAGATGGATGGGGGTGGGGAGAAGGGACGGCTCTATGATAAGGAACGGGACTTTTAGCTTACAGGAAGCAACGGTTTGACATTTATTTTATTTGAATTTATAAAGCGCCCAGCGGCATCGTGGCGTTGTTACAGCAAGTTACTTAGTACAGTAGGACAGGTAATACATAGGCAGTGACGAAGTTGGTACATGTTCAGTGACAGTGTTGAGGAAGAGTTCCAGGGGTTACAGTGGAACAGGGTGGAGAAAGTACATTTGTAAAAGGTGTTAGTTAAATAACTTTGTTTTTAGCAGCAGGTTTCTGAACACTGTAAGAGAGTCTTCGCTTCTTAGGCTGAGAGGTAGTGCGTTCCAGGCTATTGGGACTAATACTTCAAAGCTAGTGTTTCCAGCTTTAGCTCTGTTGAATGCAGGGACCGAGAGTAGGTGGGAGTATTGGTCACGTTTAGGTCTGTGGGCTGGAGTCTGGTGTATTCTGTCTACTAGGTAGGCTAGGGCGATCTTGGCAAGGCACTTATGTGTGATGGTCAAGGCTTTGAATGTTATGCCTTCTCTGATTGGGAGTCAATGGGCATCCTTTCTTGCCTGGGAGATGTGCTCTCTCTTGGGGATGCCGAGGGCGGCTCTGAGGGCGTTGTTTTGTGCAATCTGTAGTCTGTTAATGTTATTGGCATAAGTGTCTATGAGAAGGATGTTACATTAGTCAAGGTTTGCTCCAATTGTGGCTCCCGCCATGTTCCCCCAAGCCTCCCGTCCCTTCTCCTGAGTTCTGCGTTCTTTTCCCCCGCCCCCATCCCACTTACCTGATAGGTTAATTGCCACCACTGCTGCCGCTTAATGTCCCTGCTGGCTACCATGGAAATGGAAGAGAGCCTTCCAAATCTACGGCGGCCATCTTGAGTAACTATTTGGTTTGAATGAACAGGATGCTGCGAGGTGTTCCGTTCATTCAAACAAAATGCATTGCTGCTAGCACCCCTGGTTTCCGGATTACAAACCTGGGGTGCTAATATGAATGAGGCCCACGCTGGCAGGGCTAGATCAGGTGGTAACAGCACCAGGGGGGCCCATCATTAAGGCCATTGCTGCGCTCAGGCCTGTAACTTGTGCCCCAGACATTACCATCCTATCCACCTGCCGTCTTGGGTCTTGTTGCTTAAATATGTCATTCTTTCTTTGCGACAAGCACGCACATTGGTTTTTTTGTAATCCGATGCATGTAGACACTTGATCCTTGCATAACACTTACGTCATTTGTCTGCTTCACTTGGGAGGTTCGCCACCAAAGTGGGATATTACCCAAAGTTCCTGTTTAGCTTCTGTCCAATTCATTTATAACTCTAAGTTTCTGATTACTTTGCTTTCTTTTTAAGATTGTAGATAGTATGTGGGTTCTTTGCACACCTTCATTATCATCATTCTGTTGCTTATCATAAATTTCATCAAGTGGTGACTGAGTGTAAAAATAATGATTAACCATAATGTACCACCAGCCCTCAGACCTGGACAATAGGAAATCTCAAAGCAAGCTTTGTGCTTAGAGCTGGGAATTGCATTGGGGAAAATGTGCAGCCATCATCATGTACATGTTGGCAGAACGTTGGTCTACGGATCACGCACAGTCCGGAGCAATGAAGCGGTTCCGCAGCAATTTCAGTGAACGCTGAGCGGGATTCGTGAAGCGGGAAGGCTGTGACTGCTGGTGCAAGTGGGCATTTTCTCCAGGATACCGGGAACGTTTCTGCAAGTCCCTGGAGCGTCCGACTTCGTCTTGTCCCTTGTCATTTTTCTGAGCAGGAACCGGGAAGGCACTGACTGCCGAGCTGCAAGAGCAGCAACAATCCGTCTACTCTTGGCTGGCATAGTACACAATTTGCATTTTCTTCGGGATACCGTGAACGTTCCTGCAAGACACCAGTTTCAAAAGGGGCAGGACTATACTCCACTGCCCCCTCCTCCAGAGGCAGGAGCCTCCTTCTGCCCTCCTGTATCAAAAGGACTACAAGCTGCAATGGACGCCATATGCTGCTGCCTGCAGCCCAACGACGTGATCGCTTTGCTTGCTGCATGGGTAAGCCACAACACCCCCTCTGAAGCAGCCCCCACCTACCCAAGAGTGGCACAAAACAGCATCCAAACTCTAATCAGCAGGATACGCTGTAACGGCAGCCATTGACCACGAGCAGTAGATCCCTGCAATGGCGGCACACTCATTTGATTAAGCATCATGTTGCTAAGCATCGTTTGTCTCCAGAGGATTGGCTCCCGACTGCCATTTCTGTACACACGGCAGACCAGAAGGCGTGAGCCGGGCTTCCTGCACCAAGGGCTTACACTAAGGGCATCACCTGTCCGAGCTGAAAATAACCTAGGGCCTAGAATGCTGTCCTCCTCCTTTAAGGCAAGGTAAGCCTAAAGATTCTCATTAGAGTCAGACTTTCTAACTCGCGCTCCAAGTCTCTGCACTCGCTATTATTGACACCACATCTACTGTAGCACTCGATCGTAGACTAAACCCTCACATTGCCGCGGAAATCTCAGCGGAATTGAGCTCATTTTTTGCCATGACTGTGCATACTCAGATTTAAGCCTACCCAGGTATATCATTGTGTAATGTTCCTTTTTGTCTATCATAGCTGAGCTAGCCAGAAAGAGTCTAACTGTTAAAAGTTACATGTGCTTTGTAATTAGACTGTCGTTGCCTCAATTATACAGTTATAACCTAACTAGCATTACGAAGACTGCCTGCATTCATCCTGCATCACAGCAATCATCTATTATGTAATAACCTATTTACACATCTTATGCATGTCCCAAATTAGCCTAACGCTCTGTTACAGAGTGTGCCTACTTGCCTATATTGCCACTTATATGCATTTTCTGAACTAGCCACTCGTATAACCCATAGCTATGTTTGTCTGACAAAGGGAATTCTCCCAATGAATATGCTTTTCAAACACTGCCGCTTATTCTGATCTATCCTCCCAACAGTGTAACACCTCCCATGCCAGCACTTTTCTGTTTTTTATTCAAAAAGTACCGCCCACCTCAACTATACCTTGCATACTCGATTTGGCCCACTGCATTCTCTCCAAACAGCGCCGCCCACGGAAATGACTGTTGCCCAAATTGCAGTGCCTTAAACTTGAACCATTGCTGATAGCCAGACTAACAGCCCACACTCATCTAATCCCACAGCACCCACGGCCAACATGTCTCACAAACTCCCACTCTCCCACAGCATACTGCCCACGCTTTTCCTTCCAGCACTTAAAATAGCCTCACCTACCACAAGAGTGATACAAACCGACTCAGTCCACATGCGGAACTACACTCTGCCGCTATCCCACAATGTATCACCCTTACCTGCCCTTCCAACACTATCCATAGGCTCATCAACCAGGAGTTCTACACCTACTTGCCCAGCTCCCATGCTACACAGTACCTCCCACAGCATACAAACGAAAACCCACACTATGCCACTCCACCTGAGAAATCAAAGGGTAGGCACCTGATCACACTGCCTCTCAGCCAACACTAAAACATACCCTGACAAGTCAACCCCGCATACACCATCACCGAAGGTCCTCCCACAGAAAAAAAAAAACATAGTAAAACCGCCACTCTCACCAGCATCCCTCCTAAAACAAAACTAGTGACAAATCGAAAAACACATCTCCAATGCGCATTCATTAATGCACACTCCATCTCAGCGCACACAATGGAGATCCACGATCTCATCTCCAACTTAAACCTAGACATCCTAGCCATTACAGAGACCTGGCTACATGCAGCTTCTGGTCTGGCAAACCCTACCACCAGGCTACATCATCCTACGCCAAGACAGAACCTCCAGTAAATTTTTATCCCTCAACGCCAGACAACTAAAAACTACTGAAGCTGACAACTATGACATGCTATCAGTACAAATATCCCCATCTCCAAACAACACCATAACACTCCACACTGTATATCGGCCCCCAGGCCCCACACCAGACTTCTAATCCAACATCATCCATACATTAGGAGCTAACCCTAAAGGAAATACAAGAGCCATCCTTCTAGGCGACCTTATCTTCGGCTACAAAGACCCCAAAGACAAGAAAGGCTCTGCCCTCTCTAAAGCTCTCCTGGACTTAGGATTCTCTCAGCTAGTCAATGACCCCACCCACATCAAAGGTCATATATTGGATTGGATAGCGGATCACAACTGCGCAGTAGACATAAGTTCCAATACCCCATGCCCATGGACCGATCACCATCTACTGCACTTCTTCATACCCTCCAAAACAGCTGCCAACCCAAGCTCACCTGCACCAGCCACTAAGGCTAGATCCAAGAAACTACTCACCGCAGAAAGAATTATCCCCCTCCACGACACCTCGGTGCTTGCCCACCCAAACTCCCACGATCCTACAGAACTAGTAGAGATCTACAATACCACTCTGAAAAAGGTACTAGACACCATAGCCCCATTGGAACGCAAAAAAGCCAAGCACATTCTACATGTGAACTCTTGGTTCACACAAGAACTCTCAGACACCCGCACTGCTAAAAGAGCAGCACTAACTGCATGGCAAACTAACCCTTCTACCATCACAAGACACACATATATCACAATTGCCAAACAATATAAACATGCCATCGCCAATGCCAAAGCTGTCACATACAATTCTAGAATCCAGAAAGCCAACTCCCAATCAAGAGTTATTCGCCATTTACAAATAACTGTCCATCCCTCCCACATCCACACAACCTACAGGAAAAAACGAAACATGGTGCAACAACATCCAACATGCCATGTTAAACAAAATCACAACTCTCCAAAACAAAATCAAGACTCAATACGACAAACTGCCCAAGACCACTCCGCCCTCATCAGAGCCATCAACCCTCCAGATGGTCCAAGACCCTCCACACTCCACAAACAAGCCTGCACTCTTTTCATTCAGGAAAGTAACAATCCCTGAAGTCTTACTAATCATGAAACGCATCAAACCTTCGCTATTTAAAGGAGACATTTGCCCAGCCAATCTAATTAAAGATTGTGAAGCTGCCCTGGCCCCATTTGTCACCTCTTTCATAAATGCCTCCTTCGCCAACAGCACTGTCCCATCAGCCCTTTAAGAAGCGTGGGTTCGAAACACTATTAAAGAAACCTACCTTAGACCCAGATTCCCCTAACAACTACCGTCCAATCAGTACCGTACCATTTCTGCTAAAGATATTGGACAGAGCTGCCTATATACAGATACAGTCGTACCTGGAAACCCACAACATATTAGGCAAAAGGCAATCTGGTTTCCGCCCTCGTCACAGCACTGAATCAGCCCTACTAGACCTCAAGAACCAACTAATAGAAGCCATGGAGAAAGGTAAATCATCACTCCTCCTATTCTTGGATCTCTCTGCTGCCTTTGACTTGGTTGACCACAAGATCTTATGTAAACATCTAGCGGACAATGCCCAATTCTCCCAAGAGGCCACCGCCTGGATCACTTCCTTCTTGAAGGGCCGAGCTATGCAGGTCTTTTCGGACCAAGCCTCAGCTTCTCCAACTCCGATTGAATGCGGAGTACCACAAGGATCCTGTACAGCCCCCACCCTTTACAACCTCTTTACCCTCCCACTTTTCAGAGACCTAGAAGACTTCGGCATAACTTTCACAAACTATGCCGATGACACAAATTCTTCTCCCTCTAACAGGAAACTACGAACTGGCAGGCGGGTGAAGCAGACATCTGGCTGCTCAGAATACATGCTGACGTTGTGGGCTTCAGCCTGCGATCCGAGCAACCCGATTGGTTGCTTCCCGTGCCCCAGGTGATATTGACAAATTAGCACATAAAATGCCAGTCACAATGAGCCACAACATTACATGAGAGTTTCAAATCCCAGATAATGTGCTGCAACATTCTAATTGGTAAAACAGTGTTCACATCCACCTGGAATAGAATAAAATTAACTCCTAAAATATGTTTAAATCTCTTTTTAAACACTGGTAAACGTTCTAGTATGTATTTTAAATACAGTCTGTTTAATTTGAGACGTATCCTGAAACCCAAAAATACAGAAACTAGTAAACAACCATGGATTGATTTGGAGATAAAATACTGCACTGATAATTTGAATATTCACCCTTAAATCAGTGTGTAAATTAAATTTGATTTTAATTGAATTATGTTGCAGTGGATTTGTTTACATTAGATGCTGCCTATTTTAGAATGTAATTAACTGTACAGTTAGCAATCCCGATGCATCCCTATTTCCAAGGGACATGGCTCGGAGGATTACGATTCACTTGAATATTTATTCAATTATTACACTAATGTGTATCCTAATAATGTCAATATAATTCAAATAACAGGCCATTATGTGCTTCATTCTTTTGGGCAAGATAAACAAGTTTGAGACAAATGATATAATGTTTGCTTAGAACTTGAAGTATCTGTACCATATCCCCTGAATCTCATAAGCTCCCAGGGCGGGGGAGCAGCCAATCAGGTTCCTTGGATTGCGGGCTGAAACCGCTAATCTCAGCCGCATTCCATGGTACCTGGAGGTTGCTTTCCCTCACCCTCCCATATCTTTAATATTTTTTAATGTTTATGTTTCCTCCACCCACTCCAACCCCCCGCCCCACTTACCTGTTTTCTGCGGTGGCGACAGCTCCTCTGCCACCTCTGCACTTCTGCTCCCGATCCGATGCTGCCGTGGAAGTCCTGCCTTACATATCCACGGTGGCCATCTTGGGACAGTATTTTCATTCATTGAACAAGATGCAAGCCACGTCCCGTTCAATGAATGAAAATAACACCCCAGGTAGCCCTACATATAAGGGGTGTATCAGCCACTTTTACTCCCTAAAACTAGGGAAATACTTCCCTAAAAAAATAAATGGGCAGTAAAAATACTCCCAACAAAAACAAGGAACAGACATGTAGAACCATGTGCCCCTGCTTTCATCCAAACAGGTCCATGGATATGTTAGGACCAGTAGTGCATGCAGTACAATAGGAAGAAATTACTATTTTTCCTGCCTGATGGGAAGAAATAAACATGTATCTTTTAATGTACATGATTAAGTAGGTGAAAAGAAATAGAAACATTTCCGTTTTCCTGTTTAATCATTTTTACTCGCTTATAAAATACTACCATTGGGAATGCTCTCCAAAAAATCGTTTCACTCCCAACTTTAAAAATATGGAGTAAAATACTCCCACTTCAAAATCTTATCTGGAGCACTGACCCCAGGTTACCGCTTTGAAAACCCGGGGTGCTAATGGCCTTATCACCCTCTCTGGCATGCCGGACGGGTGTTAACGCGTCAGTAAAGTGGGGTGTAATTTGTTTCTCATGAATGTATTCTTCTAATAGCAAATGCTTATTAATAACTAATGAATAATCCAAAAGCACTCACATGGGCAAAAGGGCCCAAACACAATGTCAGGTACATGTTTCACACATTTAATAAACAATCGATAAAGCAACAATTTAACTCGGCCAACTGATATTTCATTGAAAAAAATCAGTCATGTTCAAACAGGATTTAAACAAAAATTCAACAAAATTTCATGCTGAATATCCCAACATTTCCTATAAATGTTTATACAGCTAGCTCCTATATTTCAAAAAGTAATGATTCCTAATATGTTCTCCTTTACATATAAGAACTGTTCCAGACCATCCTTCTGGTTAAGTCTCGTCTGTCCTAATGCTTCCCAACGCATTTTGAATCACTGATCCTTCCTCAGGGGAGGAAGAACATAGCTTCCTAAAATCATAATTATGAAGCAAAGTTAGAACTACAGTATTAAATCTAATTTTATACCAAAATGTAAATGCAACATGCAGTTACTGACCCGAGTTAATCCTGGGTCCTTCACTTTCCCAACTAGCAATGTGAGCCTGTAACCCAATAACACATGTCTCACCAATCATGATTCTAAATATGTCACATCTCCAATTCACATCAAAGCAATGTAATTCTACATACCTTGCTCAAACATATAATGTATCTTTCAGTAAAGAGATAATTATTTGTGATCCAGTAGTAGAGGTAAGATTATCGCTCTAAAAATAATAAACCTGGGTACAATAGTGCCCAGATTATGTAAGCAGAGGTCCCTAGCCCGTTATGGCCACACAGACATCTTACCTTCATTATGTACTGCGAGCAATGGAGACAATGAACTGGAAAACCAGCCATGGGCTCCATGCTCATATATTAACGAAAACTAACTTGTCAGCTGACCAGACGGTTTTCTACCGTATCGCGACATGTCAAGTGATCTCAGCCCCCATCTTGTGGCTGACACCCGATGTGTATTAAATGAATGTTCCATTCGCCATTTTGTGATTGCTGCCGGATGCACTGTCTGTGTAAAAATCTTAATACACTGATCATGTGGTAAATATAAAATCATATACTCCTCATCAAATTACCTACAAATCAAATCTACTTGGAAGTGGTCAGCCTAAATTTAACTTAACGTGTAATGTGAACTTAGCCCCCATCTTGTGCTTGTGGTTGGCGACCTCTACTATATATATATATATATATATATATATATATATATATATATATATATATACACACACACAAGTCCTGTCTGCCATCTTGTGATTGGCGCCGGATGCACGGTCAATATAAAAACCTAAATAGTCTAACCTTGTTGTAAAGATAAAAGTACACACTCCTCACCCAATTAGCTGTAAATTTGCGATCAAATAGCAAGCATGAGTTCAGATGAAATTCAATAAAACTGCTGGTGACATACCCAGTTGACACAAAGATCCTAAACCCTTGCCTAATCTTAATGCTGTTAATATGGCTCAAACACATGCAAGACAGTTACCATTCATGTTCTTGAAATGTTCATATAACGGTACAGTAATTCACAAAACATAATCGTGGATGTTGTCCTACATGCTCATATTGGCAAGTCAAGAAATTTAAATAAGTATATTGCAGTAACCTAGATATAGAGAAGTGTATATATAGCATCTTATGATTGTGAATTGTGTCCTGCACATCCATATTTTTACATCAATCGCATTAATTATTGTAGAACAATCGCGCACTGTCCAAAGATGTTCTTTATATAGCATACATCAGAGCATAGTGACAAATCAATCCAGGTTTGAAAACTAAACATCAATCACTTTCCCTCTCCCAAAAAACAGGTCCCAATTGTATTCCCAGCCTGCAAAAAATGAAGAGCGAAAGGTGACATTTTATTTTTAGTACAGGTTTTAGATTTATGTTTCGTTCATCTAGTCCTAACTTTTCTAATGATCATTTCTATGTAATAAATTCCACAAGGACACTTCACACCATATATCAAGCTCATGGAATCGCGCGTAGCTGAATGTCACAACCAAATACGTTTCCCTGTGTACAGATGGTTAAATGACATTAACTCTGATAATACTTACACAATGCTGACAGTTTCCACACGGGATAGTCCCAAGATGTGTCTTAGATTTCAGTACACAGGAGGTGTGGTCTGCTTGAACTAGCAAATTCCTTAATGCTGAACATTTATGGTATGAAAACATAGGGGGACTAGGAAATAATCGCCCCAATGCTGGATCCAACCTGGTAATTTCCCACTGCTTAGTGATTTGATGACTGTGCTGAAAAAGTTGCCCCCGGGGATCCGTTGCTCAAGGGACCAGGGGAGGGCCATCGCTCTTGGATCCCAACCCTGAGGGCAGACAAGTGAGGGAGGATCACCTGGGTAGGGGGACCTTGGGAACTGCAGGGAGAACGTCTGAAGGCTAAATGCGGTATCCCAACGGGACGATAAGTGAGGAAGAAGGTTTATAGTGATAATATCGAAAAAATAATATCGAAAACCAAAAATGTCGAAAAAAAAATGTCGAATGTTAATATGACGAAGTTACATACATACAATGGGCAAAGTCATTTATTCGAAAAAAAATGTCGAAAAATTATTCAAAACCGCAATGCTAAAATATCAATTTAAAATGTCAAAAACAGTAACAGTGATATGGGAGGGGGTTCCCACATTTTAACCCCATCCCACCCATTTGACCCCTACCCCACTAGCATCTACATATTTAATAAATATTTTCGGGGTTTTTTTGGTATTATTGTTCACGTTAAAACTTATCTCTCTGTTTTGTTTTTGTCAAAATGACTGGATAGCGATTTTATTATAGGAAAAAGATCCAATAAGACAAAGACATGGTCTTAAGGGAAGTATCCATTCACCTTCCAGTACTCTAGACCACAGAGAATAATATGAAGTCCCATGCTTGTATGCCAGAATGTCAGAAGGACAGAGTGACCTACCGAAAGATCAGAAGGTAGCCAGGTAACCAGTGCAGTTTCGGTTTCAGTGAGGCAGTCAGCAGGAGAGAGGAGGAGAAAAAGCAGAAGCAAAGAGAAAGGTTTTGAGGTGCTTCCGGAACCGGAGATGATTCTCCTCAAGTTTCAGGGAGGCAGTTCCAGAGGGAGGCCCCAGCCGAAGAAAGAGATCTACCACCAACCTGTTGCTTGGAGAAGCGACTGACCCTGAGGGAGTTGGCGGTGGATGAGCGAAGAGCTCGAGAAGGAAGATATTTAGGAAGAGAGAGTTGAAGGTATTGAGGCCCGAGGTCCAAGATGGCCTTGTGGACAATGCAGAGGGTTTTGAACTTGATCCTCGCAGCCACTGGGAGCCAGTGCAGAGATTTCAGTCCTGGAGAGATATGATCCCTGGGCTTGAGGCCAAGGACAAGTCTCGCAGTCCTGTTCTGGATGATTTTCAGAGGGCGGAGAGTTGAAGCAGGCAGATTCAGAAAGAGGCTGTTGCAATAGTCCAGCCTAGAGAGAACCAGAGCTCTGGAGACAGTGAGTATTTGGGCAAAGTAGAGGAAAGGAAGAAAACCTCTGAGGAGGTGCAGCTGGTACTGTGACTTCTTAGAGATGTCAGGAGAGAAGGAGTGTGTGGAGTCGAAGATGACCCCGAGGTTTTTAGCCTCACAGATGAGAGCAGGAAGAAGAGGGCCAAGGGAGGCCCGCCAGAGAGTGACAGGAAAGGAGGGAGCAGGTGTGCCGGTGAGGAGAATCTCGGTCTTACAGGCATTAAGGCAGAGATCATTGGCGGCACACCACTCCTGGATGGCGGACAGACAGAGATCAGAGAGGGAGAAGAGGTGGCTGAGGGTAGCCTGAAAATGAGCTGAATGTCATCTGCATGGGAGGTGGAGTAATGTGGTAGTAGGTTGAGGGTGATCCTTCTTGATTAAAGAGGTGCAGCTTTAGTGCAGATGCAGAGGAGTGAATAGTGGGAGTGTTTTTCACATGGGACTGAAAGGGAGTTCCAGTGATGCTGGCTGAGAAGGGAGAATGAGCGGGATTGGGAGGAGGCACATAATTGTCAGGGGAGAGAGAGAGAGAGAGAGAGAGATTAGGGAGTGAACCATAGCACAGGGTGTGTCGAGGGGAGATGTGGGAGTTTGTGTTGGCTTGGTAAGCAATGCAAGCCCATGCAGGGAGTTGTAAACAGTAAGAATCTAAGGGTGAACCTTTTTTTTTGTTTTTTTTTACAGAAAGTAAGCAAGCTGGCATGGAGGGGGTGCTTGGAGGTGTGAAAAGAGTGGAGAAAATTGTAGAGGGTATGTGACAGAGTCAGTAACTGACTGTGTCCAGGGGTATAGGGACCGCTTTTAACCTAGGGTAGAAGGCCTACCGGTATTTGCCAGAACTAGTTCTGCCCCAGAGGAGGGCGTTCGGAGGGTCCCAGTCTCAGCCACCCCCTTTATGTACCAGGTTACAGTTGGGGAGTATCACTGTCAAACACCCAGTGCCAGCCATTCACCTTGCTGGCCAGTGTTCTTACTTTTCCCTTTTAGAACTACACCGCCCAGACAAGCTTGTAGCAAAGGATGAAGAACCCGACTCACAAGAGATGCAGCGAGAAATACAGAGCTGGCAGAACATCGTGCACTAGGCATCAGCTGCAGAGACACTCCAAAGCAGCAGAAAACAAACTCTGAAAATCGCAATGATAACTGTGCAGATATCACTAATTGCCAGTGGACCCACATTGATAAAGGGGGTCGGACTTGAGTGGAATTTTGTAGATTCACACCAGAGTAACCTGGCCCTGAGGAAAAGCTAGGCAGATATTAGCCCGGGGGACTAGGTGAGCATGAAAGCAAACATAAGGGGGAGGAGGAGACAAAACCACACAAGAGTCGGTATAAAAGAGAAAAGTGGAAAAGGGGAGTGTGAGTTGTTTGGGTGAGGTAGAGGAGGGAGGAGGCAGACCAAGAAACCAGACAGAGGAAGGATGGTAGATCAGAGTATGGAGGCTATTGAGGTAGAGCATGTTAAAAGGTAACATATTGGTTTGTTAGAGAAAGTGGTACTTGTGAGTGGGAGTGCTTGGAAACAGAGTGAGATTAGTGAGTAAAGCCAAGTGAAAGGGTAGGAAAATCAGTGTGGGAGGGTGAGAAACATGGATGAGAGAGTGACATTGTGCTGAATGCAAGTGTGAAGAGTGGAGGAGAGCAAAGGGGTAGAGAGTTGTAGATAGGGAGGGGAGTGGATAGTAAAGTGGGGAAGTCGAGAGGGGATAATAGTAGGGAGAGATAAGAGGGGGAGAGTGAGAGGGAGCAAGAATAGGAGAGAGTCTTGTGATCATCAGATGAACAAAAGGAGTGAGAGGAAGAGAAAGTAGAGTTGGGAGGAGGAGGGAGTGAAATGGTAGAAGAAGGGAAAGAGAAGGAGAGACCATCAGGGACAGGAACACTGGCATGAAAGAGGAAGAGAAATTGCATTTGAGTAAGGCACCACATCCCATTTTAAAACCCAGATATTCCTGGAGAGTTGAAGAAACGTGGAGGGAGAGAGTGAGATAAGGCTCTGCGCTTTAGGCCATCACGCCAGTTAGTATTTTAGTCAGTAGGGGTTACCAATCCCTATTTGTCAACCAAGAGGATAGGGACGCCTGGGCTAGGGACGGGGGAAGCCCACGGGAGATGACAGAGGTCTTTTAGTCTGTTCTCTTTCCATTGCTTACCAACAGACAACCTCATCTCATTTGAGTTCTGTAAAATAAAAGCCCTTGAACCATCTTCTGGAGGAATGGTATTCCTAAGGCCATCTGTAACAGGTGCAAGTGGGGTGATCTGTCTAGCGGGTAAGAGCACTAGAGTGGGAGGCGGAATCATCCAAAATGACTGAGTTTATTAGACCGAATGGGTGATTTGGGTGACATTCGGCCGTTCGAAAATTCTGGAAGGCTGCAAAGTTAGACCAAATCACCCATGCGGTGCTAAGGGCTGCGGGGGTGTCCACCGCACCCTTGTCACTATATTGTGAGTGGAGGTTGCGGGAGGAGTCCACCGCAGCCAGTCCGAAAAAGAAAAAAAAGTAAAGGCCCCTGCGGTGCCGGTTCCCTATCACTTAAGTGAAAGGGAACAGGCGTTGCAGGGACACAGTCAGCAGCGGTAAGGTAAGTAGGGGAGTGGGGGCAAAGTTGGAAATGTTCAGGGGAGAAAAGACTGAAGGTTATTTCGGAAAAATAATCTTCAGTCTTTTCTCCCTCGAACATTTGGAGGCTGGTGCAGTAGTCAAGATGGGTGAATCGATGTCAGTATGAGGAATATGGTGGAGTTTAAAGTGAGGCGTGGGCAGATTTTCCTAGCTGCAGTAGAGGTGGAGGTAATAAAGTGGTGAAGGTTCAAGTCACTGTCAAAAGGAGCACCAGATCCGTGACTTGTGGAAGGGGCGAGTAGATCAGGTGTATAAGAAGAGAGTGGGGCAGTGGAGGCAGGAAGGTAGGCGTGGGAGAAGTTGTTGCAGGATATACTGTTCTTGAGACTGGTAAGATTAGATCTTTTGAAATGGCACTCGACTCACAAGGAGTTATTACTAAGCAGGTGATAGCAGGAGTAGGTAAAGCAATATGAAATATGAAGACTAGGGTCCACTATGCCTAGAGTTCTAGAAGACATTTAGAGCCTTGTGCGTCCATATTTTGTCATTGTGTCAATCCAAATTCCCACTACTCAAGCAGCTATGGACGTTTGGGAGTGCAAAAACGTCTCCCTCGTCCTAAAGGAAGATATGAATGATGATGAGGCAACTGGAAGAGTAATCTTAAGGTTATTTGGGTTTACTGGCACAGATATATTTGGTGATTGGTACAAAGAACTTTTAAATGTTAATTCCATGGCCACAATTACACTAGTCAACATGACGCATAAGGAAGTGGGTGTCTCCCTCTAGAAAAATCTTGAAAGAATGGTGCATTTTGGATCCAAAATATGAAAAAACACATGCTACTAAAGGCAAGTACACGCAACAGTGTATACGTTTTAGTATACACTAAAAATGATAGTAAAAACTATGGCCCTAAATTCAATCTAACTGAAAGAACCTGATTGAAATGCAAACAAGAAAAATGATTTTTAGAGAAATTACTTATTGACTGCAAAACCACACTGTTTGGCAAACCAAGGTTTAACCTTTTATTGAACTTTATAAATACATTTAAATTGTCTTGTATGTTGATGATGACATGGTTTTGAACAAACAACACAATTAGCAAATTATTTGCATCTTTTTGCACAAACAAGAAACTTTATTATCCGTTTTTCATGACTCACTTAGAATCCCACTATGGGAACGAAGATGTTACTTTTGTTAAAATAAAAAAAGGTTCAAACTATTGCCTTAAAGCAGTACATAGCAAGATAAATTGAGTTCCCTTGCACTTGAATATTTTTTTTACCCCTGTAGATGTGTTTCTGGCGATATATTTTTACTGTGAAGTCAAGTATATTAATGACATGTTTCATTATTCAACAATGCTAATCTGTACAAATAAGGATTCATACATTTTATTTTTTGGAACGTCTTCTTTTGATTGTGAAAGTAATATGAACTGACCAAACAATTTTCAAAGGCAAATATATTTTTTGATGGAAGGCACAGGGTGGGCACTAGAAGCTGAATCGACCCACGCAACACTGGTAATTCTGTGTATGATCAATATTGGGATGGATTGGAATGGCAGCAAAATCACGGGAGGAAGAGAAGTTGCCCACACCTCTGTGTAAGCCTAAGGGATGAACCCCAGATATCTTGCGCTGGTAGCTATAATAAAGAAAGCATTGTTACGCACATTTTATGAAGTAGATTTAATAAGTGTTTAAGGTAGGTCAGCGACACATGTTTCGACCCACGCAGGTCTTTCTCTAGGCTGAGTCAACACAAGTTTAGGTAAAATATATATAAAAAAAGAACTGCTTTGTGCATTTAGTTGAAAAGAAAAAATATATACATTATGCAGTGTTGTGTCACAATCCAACACATGATTTTAAAACTGCCCAAAATATCAGAGTGATGGTATGATGTGAAAACAACAGACATGGAAGGTGTATTTAAAAAAAAAAAAAGAACATGACAGTCCGTGGCAAATCCAAATAAGAAATCAATTCAGATGCCATTTGGTAACAAAACAAGAGAGAGGGATGGATGGGAGGGGGAGTGAGAGAGAAAGAACAGCCAGTTAGTCTCTTTTGAATATTATTACTTATTCTGCTTGTATTAAGAAAGGAGGCTGAATGCCTGGACACGGAAAAGCCTTACCTAAATTGTATCTTGGTGGCCCACAGGAGCATGGGGATTGAGCTACTGGTTTGGAGGATCTGTATATAATCATAATTAGAGTCAGTGCACCAGGTTTTACCAAGGGTAATAATACTGACTTAGTTGCCCCAAGGTCGTGATGGGGGTCGCCAACTGACAAATAGGGTGCCTGGGGATTGGTTGAGGGTGGAGTGAAAGCGAATCCATGTTTGTTCCAGAATTTAAGAAACATGACGTGCACCACTGGCCCCCCAGTGACAGGGGTTGGCAGATAGATACTACCGGGGTGCCTTGGTTGTAAAAGGCGTGGAGCCTTCATATTGTGGACCTCTTATATCACCAGGTGATCTGATTTGGTTGGTGCGTGCCACTGTAGCGTGTTGAGGGAGCATGAACAAGTCTTACCCTGCACGGCACTCCTGTGCTCTTAATGGTGGCCAGCATAATGCAATTACCTGTTTCTTTATCTAAATATAGCGCCCGATGGGCATGAGGGGGCTGTGGAGAAATAGATGCTTGAGCATGCGTTTGTTCGCAGAAGAATGCCTGCTGATATGCTGGTGTGCATGTCTCACAAATACCAACTGGTTAGTGTTGAATTAACCTGATCTGCATCCGATGGAGGTATTTACAGTATTTAACCCATAGCAAGGTCTCCACTATCTTGATACTAGCATTCTACATATATTATATTTCATGCCTAAGTCAAATTAATCCGTATGGACGGTGGTGATCATCTGATCATTGAACATTCATACATTGCTCAGATAAGCGTGCATCAGACTTCTGGCAAAATCCGTTTGGCTAATTAGTGTGTGTGTCCAAGTTGGGTGATCTGATTGCAAATAACTAGTTGAGGTGCTTGCACGAGTGTGTAAACAGCCTACGCTGTCTCCTTACCTGAGCCTTTCACTGGGAAGCCGTGCCCAGATAAGGCTTCTATTGTGGACCAAGCGCCTGCCCACTAGCGAGATGTTGGTCACTCGCGTGGATATGTTTTCATGGAAAGACGCATGATCAGTGTTTCTTGAGTTCACAGCTCGTCATCACTGGAGACTCGTGAAGGCGTGTGCACACACTGAATTCTATTGTTGCATTCAAATGCGAATGTCTGTAGCCACGTATGCTTGAGTCTAGGTATCTGGCGTACCCCATCTGATGGTGGGGTGTCCCTGACTGGCGCATTTGATGCATATGATAATAAGGTGGAACTTGCATGATGTAATTATATTATGGCCACCCGTATAGGCATCTGCAGGAATAAGAGACCTAAGATCTCGTGAGAGTTAAGAATAAAATACAGCCACACTTGAAAAGAGATTCTTTTTGTTTGTCTTTTTGAAAGATTACGTACCTGAAGTTTAAAGACTCCACTTACTAGGGGCTATAGGAGTGCGGCCCGCACCGCTGGCTTCACTGTCAAGGTCATTGAACACAGTAATTATATTCAATGCCAGTCTGGTGGTGGCACAATATCACCATTGGTGAACCAAAGTTACTTGACTGTGGGACATCTGGGTGAGTCAGGCTGAAGTGGTTGGGGGGGTGGTTCCTGGATGGCAACTCTTACATTCCCGGCTGATCTGGTGGTGGGCAAGTTGACTGATGACAGGGGGTGATGTCTACGGGAGACATGTGTCAAAGAATGTGTGTCCTCAAGTCTGTGGTGGACTGATACCATGGAGTTAAGACATTGATGGCATGCACAAGGGTCATGATGTCGGTCTGTTTGGTGTTGGGCGGTGGGATGGAGCGAGCATGAAAACAATTGGTTTAAGGTTGGACAGGGTGTTGGGACAATGCACTCTGGCGCATGTGCAAGGGTCTGTAGATGCTTGGGGGGAGGGGGAGCAGTGATTCCTTGCCGGGGCATACAAGAGTCCTATCCCAATCAGACATTCATTTCATAGAAATACATTTAGCTCATGATCTGAGTTTAAGCTGTTGGTCACACATCTGAAACAGCAGATTAGTCTTGCTTACTTGCTGTCTTAGTTCTCTGTTGCTGCCTCTCGTTTCACAGGAGACTGTCTGCAATGCAACAAAACATATGTCTTTTCTCACACAACTGATGTTCTTTTTGCCAGTGTGTAGTCAGTGGAAGTGTGATGTCCTGTGATCCTAGTATACACAAATGTTCACGGATTCATACTCTGAGTTCCCTTATGGTGCTCCCCACCAATCTTTTCAAATACGCAAACAATGGCATAAATCACGTACTTGGTGTGGGCAATTTATGTGTTCCTTGATGGTGAACTTGTTGCAGTTTTAAAATGGACATTCTGTGTGTACAATGCTACTTCGCACATTGAGCAGGACCCACACTTTGAGAAGCCTACAAAGCCTTCCTGAGCCAATCTAGTTGTGGGCTCTGATTGGGTTGCATGAAAGATGGGCTTCGTATTGATCGTAATGTTGGTGCTCGACGAAAGGACAGCGATTGATATTCGGTGATATGTGTTTTTATAACTTGGTCCATTATTAGTAATGGTCAGTGCTTTTTCAAAATTCTCTGAATTTTGAAACAATCAGAATTGTATTTTGTCACAAATCTGATATTTTCTCTAGGTGGTGTCTTGTGTTTGGGGGTTAGCAGTGATAATCTCGTTAGGTCTGATGCTGCTTTCTCTGCCTGCTCCAGAATGGTTTTCTTGTATCCCCTATTCACAAAGCATCGGTTAAGTAGTTTGCATTCTTTGCTGAACGCTTCTTGGTTGTCACAGTTTCTGTGTGCTGCGATGTATTCGCCTTTTGGTAAATTCATGATAACTGTTTCTGTGACAGCTTGAGGCGTGTAGTACAGAGTTGACTTCGGTCGGTTTTCTGTACGTTTGTTTTAGTAGGCCATAGGTGATGTCTAAGAACTGGATCTCGGTGGCACTGAAGTTGCTGGTCATCTCAATCCCAAATTGACTGGTGTTCAAATATGTCACAAATGATGTCAATGCTTGATGTTCTGCTGAAATTCCCTGTTCGAGAGGGCGTGTGTGTGCTTTCATACTGGTGCATGAAGATATTAGCAAGGGTGGTGCGTAATCAGCACCCATCGCTACGCCTTTTGTCTGACAAAAGAATTCTCCATTGAATAGGAAGACATTGTTCGCCAAAGAAAATCTCAATAGCTGCTTTGTCTTTTCTAGGTGACTAGTATGAGGCCAATTTTCTTGAGATGATGAAAGCTATACTGTCCAGAGCCAAATTGTGCTCAATGGAGATATAGAGCGTTTTGATGTCTAAGGTGACCATTAGAAAATTGAGCTCCCAGGATATGTTGTCAAAAATCTTTAAGGTGTGCATTGTGTCCCTTAGGTATGAGGGTATGTTTGTTACTTTTTTCTGTATGATATTACTGATACATTTTGATAGGAGCTCTGTGATTCCACCTATACCACTCAGGATAGGTCTCCCTTCAGGCACTTTTTCATATGTTATGGACACTTTTGAAAGAAAGTAAAGCGCTGGCACTATAGGGTGCGTGACTCCTAGGTATTGGTATTCATCATCAGTTATGTAAGGAAGGCATAGTTATCAGAAGAACGACAGACACAAGGAATACAATCCAGCAGTGTTTACTGAACAGTATATGGGTGCGAAAAATGCCTAATCTAAACCTGAATTTAAGATGGGAGCAAGCTATGACCATCAAAGTAAAGAAAACACTGTCCTAGTGGTGTTGTGTTAAAACAAAATTGCCTATAACAATAAACCTATTGCCAAATCCTTACTCTATATAACAAAAGGGTGTGGGACAATGATATAATGATATGTATAACAAGAGTAGTGTAAACTGAAATGTCCAAATGGGTTTCGGTATTTCAGGGCTGCTGAACTAGTGCACTCTCCTTCCCTGCGTTACATCACGGTACAAGGCGAAACAGTGGCATGACTGTGAGCACCCCTTGAGTCTACAGGCATCAGGAACCAGTTTCTTCAGAAAAGGCAGGATCCCTCGAATCAATGTCTTTTGCTTGGCATTACAAGACTTCTCCCAAGCTCTCACCATGCAGGATTCCCATCTTCCCCCGTCTTTTTCGTGATACCCCTTTGTTGGGTTCACCTTCGTCTTTACACCACTGTTCAGTCACTTTATCAAACTATGGGATTCAACTGTGATGCTGGAAATGCAGGCAGGGACAAGGCCTCCATGTCCTTTCCTGTACTCCCTTATAATGTGTGTTATGTGTTGTTTTCTGCACATGAGACAACGTGGGACTCTTGCTCTTTTTGGTTGTGGTGAACAGAGACCCTTGGGATACCTTTTTGGAACCCATGGTTGGGGGTACGACCCTATACCCCTAGTGTATGTTTTTGGGCACCTGTGTGTGGCCGACAGAGCAGCGTATGGGCTGGTGGCAGCTCCATGCTGAATTTGACAGGTTCTCTAGTATCCTCCATTTTGGGATACCCAGACCCTGCCACAAGAATCAGTGGATTCCTGATAGGAGACAAGATGGGCCCTGTGGCCTCTTGGTTTCTATTGCCTGTTACTTTGTTTTCCCAAAGTCCTGGGAAGCTGTTGGGTGGAAGAACCATATATGGGATTGTGGGGAAGTCCAGGACAAACTGGCTGGAGCCTTCCCAATGACTATGTTGTGGGTACACCCTTGGGGTGGGAACTGGGTGAATGGAGTGTGTGACCAATATGCACTTCATGTTATGGGTGTCTGGTATCGAGGTATGTGTGTGTGACACAAAGAATGAGACAGCCCTGCCCAAAACTGACATGGAAGCAGTGTGGTGTGCTGAAAAGCTGGGTGCTTGCCCCAATCCACATTCCTTGTTATGAGTGTCTGGGTGGAAGTGAATTGCCTGAATATACTGTGAGCCCGATTGGCTGCCTGCCTGCATGAATGCCCTTCTGACTGATTGGCTGACTGAGCTTGGCTCAGCAGTGTGAATGAGAGACATAACTGTAATCTGGGGACCTCTCACTTACCAGAATTGTTCAGAAGCTGAAGTTGAAACTTAAAGCTGCTTATCCTTCAAGCCCCGCTGGAAGATGACGTTTTTGCTGCTGCTTGCTGTCGAAGAAATCCAAAAGCTGTCGAGTCTGTCAAGGACTGATCCAAGAGAGGACCTGGCAAGGAGACCTCATCCCGAGCTACGAGGGAACATCGTGCAGAAGCTGATCTTCACTGAGGCACCCTGCAAGCCAGTCCCGAAAGGCTGTCGACCGGAGCCAGGGTCCACCGAGGAATCTTGGAAGTAAAGCACCCAGACATCGAGGTCATCTAAGTCAATCGTCGTCGACCGGGGTTCGGAGGATTTCCTTGACCGCTGGAAGCCTGTCGTGTCATGTTGCCCAGAAGCAGGGACAGCTTGACGCCATGCTGCTCGACAACTGAAGCCACATCGCTCCACCTTTTGCCTAAGAACATTGAAACGAAGGACACCCTTGCCATCACCGTCAACTGCTTTGTCCCACCAGAGAAAGTGAAGGTCATTGACGACTGAATCCGCCGGTGGGTTTTCCGCCACCCGAAGTCCACAAAGACGCCGACCACGAGGAAGATCCAAAGTCCAGCCCATGGTTGAGTCCTGATCGTCACCACCGATGACGACATCCGCCGCCAGCCGCCGGGCCCACGTTCTTCACCAAGTCTGCTTTGCGGTAACAAACTCTTTACCTCGAGGTGCACTGCACACCTCGTTGTCGCAGGACATCCACGATCGGTCGTCGATGAGCACTGCAAAGGTCGAAGCTGCTATCTTGACGACAGTGTTTACATTTTTTTCAGGGAATCTCGATGACCCCGTGGCTCCTGCTTTAAAGGGAGTCCACCCACGAGGGATCTGGTGACGAACCGTTAAAGAAACTCTGCTAAACCCAGATACATTGGGGTAGTAGAACATTTTAGCAGGAAACAAGACTAGTTAAACACTAAATGGACTGGGCTTGTTGATACACTTTATTTACAGGTTTCCCAGGTGGGGGGTCCTCACACAGAACTGTCTCTTCACAGCTAAAGTACTATTCTGCCATTTGTTTAACTCAACTTGTCTTCCTTCCTATGTCTGATGTTGATTGACTGTACTATTTGATTTGTATGCCATTGGAACTGTCAGCATTTTAAAGGAGTCAAGAGTTAACTGTGGTACCACAAAGACATTGGCAAATATCATGTGGTAAATATGTACAAAGTATGCTATTGATTGTGGATATAGTCTGAACCTTATTTATATAAAGAACTGTGTTAGCAAATAACATGGTGTGTGGACATTCCTTTGTGGGGGAGGAGGGGCTGGGGACTATAGCACAGCGAGTAGAGAGCTTGCTTTGACATCTGTGCAGAGCCTGCCGACGCAGGTTCGAATCCCAGCAGGGCCAAACTCAGCCTTTCATCCTTCCGAGGTCGATAAATGAGCACTGCACACCTTGGGTAATAATAAGCAGCGCTCGCATGCCTGAGGGTTCGTAGCGCTATATAAATGCTAAATTAATATTATTATTATTACACTGCACTTAAGAACCAGCCCACATCACCTCCTCAGACATTAAGGCTTGGTTGCTTGTCCAAGCTACCAAATAGAGAACCTTGGCTGGGGTGCTCTGTGCTTCTACTCTGCCATATAGAGTGCAGGAGTACAGATGCTCCCCTCCAGTCTTTACAAACGTCCCTTGCTTTCACTTGGCATCCCTCCGTCGGGTTCACTGTAGCCTTCAAATTACAGTTCAGATAACTTTGCCAGTTCTACTAGCTCATATCACTGGGGAGCTCTTAATGTCTTTTTAAACAAATTTTCGGTTCACTTTCACTCAGACCTTCCTCTGTAGGCAGTTCTGGATTCCCTCGACAGGCACACGCCTTCAAACCACTAGCATTACACTTGTTACTTTGCAATCTTTGACACTTTCACTTCAAAGTACTTGCCAGTTCAATGCAGAGACTTCCGATAGGCGATCCTGTCTTGCCGGGTCACTCTAGTATATTGTAGCAAGTGAGTTTACTTTCAACAATCTGGCTTCTCTTTCTCACGGCTGCAGTGCTATGCACATGTCATAAATCACCAATGTATCAATTGAAACGGATACGGTAACCAAAAATTGATACAATTTGGTAGGGCTCTTCCGGACCCTATTTTCACACGACTTGATTGTAGGTAGGTTAATTTAGACCTTCCAAATGATACAACTCTCTGACTGAATGAAAAAGGCAGAGAGATGGATCACTGGAAAGGGCGTGGGACTTGTGTAGGAAGTATGCCTAAGATAGATAAAGTATCATAAGAAACTGTCCCAATCGAATTACTAAGATAACACAGTATTAGCATTAATTCAGACGCTGACCTAATGGCAAAACTGAAGTAATCCACGAAAGTTTCTTGAAGAAAACCAGGAGTTGAACAAACGTCAGAGGAAGGGTTGATTAGTAAGGTAGACTTATCCCGAACGGCACGAGGCTCTCGCTAGATACGGCTTGGTGCACCACAGGATAGCGTCCAAAGTACTGTGCACAATAGTTCATGAAATACTTCCTTTCCCACGAAGAACAAAAATTAGAATTTCACCTGTTAACTGTCACAGGTACCAAAGGTTCAAAGTAGTTCAGAAAACCACATGCAGGATTGCATGCGATAGCATACAAGCAGCCAGGCCAGCCGCGCTTGGAGACAGCGTTTCCTCGTGGAGATTTACCACACAAACTGGATACACGCAGCCCAGGATAGCCGCGCTTGAAAACAGCGTCCGCGTGTAGAGATTTAGCACGCGAACAGGATACACGCAGCTCAGGACAGCCGCGCTTGCAGACAGCGTCCGCGTGGAGATTTGGCACGCGAACAGGATTCACGCAGCTCAGGACAGCCGCGCTTGCAGACAGCGTCCGTGTGGAGATTTGGCACGCAAACAGAATTCACGCAGCTCAGGACAGCCGTGCTTGCAGACAGCGTCCGCGTGGAGATTTGACACGCGAACAGGATTCACGCAGCTCCGGACAGCCGCGCTTGCAGACAGCGTCCGCGTGGAGATTTGACACGTGAACAGGATTCATGCAGCTCAGGACAGCCGCGGCTTGCAGACAGCGTCCGCGTGGAGATTTGGCACGCGAACAGGATACAAGCAGCTCAGGACAGCCGCGCTTGCAGACAGCGTCCGCGTGGATATTTGGCACGCAAACAGGATACACGCAGCTCAGGAATTAGCGTGTGGAGGAAAACACGCTCAAAAAAGGCCAAAGAAGTTGCTGAAGGGAATGCGAGAATGCAGGTCCGGAGTTCAGCTACAAAACACCAAAATTGACTTAATCAGAAGCAGCGATCGGAGTTTCTACGCTGCTTATGTACGCACTGCCGTGATACACGTGACGGAACTAAGTCACGTGAATTTTAACGACGTGAAAAATGCAGACGTCATTTTCGGGCAATGCATCGAACAACCTCCATTTTGAGTAAAATGGTCTAGTGGTTCTATGGGCGTAACTCATTTTGTATGGAGAGGTCGTTCCTGGTCCAGAGATATGTCCAGCAGGCATGACAGTGCAGCCCACAATACTCGATACAGTCCAAAGGTTAATAACGGCCTCCTCTCCTGAGGCCATCTGGCATCTGTAGTTCCTGGTTAGCATCACAGGGTTAATAATTCCTTAGTTTAGATTTATACTTTGTTCCACCTTTTGTCTATTTCGACTATACAGGGTGACTTGTACCCTTGACTTTACCCTCGTATGACCACTTTGACTATTCGCCTCCTCTCTCAGTTACAGTCTCAAGTGCTTCAGATTTCTTTCATGGCTTCTCTCACACGCACAATTTCGGCATTCTTCGTTCTTGCTACAATGTGCTTTTTCGACAACCCAACAAGCACTTCAAACGTTAATGTCCTTTTCATTATCAACACAACCCAGTCTCCCATTTCACTCACTGGCAGCCGCTGATACAGTTTATCAATACCTTCCATATAGTCAAGGCTTTTGGCCCAGCGCGCTCGCCTCCTTTCAAGTCCTCACACCGCACATGAAGGAGGTACTGCCGTGACCTTCTGCAGTAGCTGGGAGTTGCCCCTTTTGGATTCTGCAGCGACCTTCGCCCCATGTTATGTTCTGGGCTGCTCTATGACTCTTCGTTGAGCATGCTCTGTTTGCTATTTTAGAGAAACCCAAGGGTACATTGACATCCCATAGAGCTTCAGTTTATTAGGTAATGATTTCAAACCCAACAATTAAAATTATAAGATGTAAAATAGTGAATCCTGCACGTCTGTTGCTGAGCCGGTAGAGGAAGGCGACATGTGCATTACTGTGCTAATTATGTTGAATATTATGATGATATAGCCTGTGTGAAGGAAAATGCTTTATCAGGAGGGGAAATTCTCTTTATTGATGGTTCTTCAAACATTGATCAGACTAGTGGGGAAAAGCATTCAGGTGCAGCAGTAGTGAGAGAAAGATTAAATGGAGAATTTGAAGTTGTAGCAAGTGCAAGACTACCGTCTCACTTTTCAGCACAAGCAGCAGAATTAGTGGTGCTTATTGTCGCGCTCGAGAAACACGAAGGGCAGGAAGTGACCACCTACAGTGACTCTGCTTATGTGACATCAACCGTACATGCAGTGTTAGCACGTTGGAAAAGGAGGGGCTAGATCTGTGTGGACGGCACTACAGTGCAGCATGCATCCTTACTGGACAGGCTTATCAAGGCACTGCAACTCCTGGTGGCCATAGCAATTGTTAAATGCACAGCGTACACTAAACAAACAGATTTCATCTCTTGCGGGAACAAAGCTGCAGATGTAGAAGCCAAAAGGGTTGCATATTCCCCAGATATTTTGAGTTTTGATACTGAGAATATTAAAGAGAACATCGTTATAGGCATGTTAGTGCAAGAAGGGTTTAATAAATTGTCGGTAACCCAAGTAATGGATATTCAAGGAAGCGCACAACAGGAAGAGCAGGAATTATGGAAGCAAAGGTGGTGTTCTTTATCCCCTAAAAAAAACATTATGGAGAGAAGATTGCACTGGCAAACCGGTGATGCCAGTAGCGTTATTAAAGGTTGCGCTTGAGCATCTGCATTACCCTGTGCATGTAAGTAGGGAGAGTTTGGCTGCTACCATTGCAGATGACTGGTTAATTCTGAATTTGTTGGAACATATCGCACTATTTATGGTTAACTGCATTGTGTGTCAGAATTTTACTGCTGGGCATACACGGAGAACAATTAGAGGAGTAATACCTCGACCGAATGGTCAGTTTCAGCATTTACATATTGACTATGTCGATATGCTGCATGTGTGTAATGGATATATGTATCTATTAATGGTGGTGTGTCCCTTCTCTAGGTGGATCAAGGCAGGTCCATGTACACACCCTGATGCCACTTGCGGAACAAAGTTTTTAGTGTGCAAAGTATTCCCGAGATGGGGTGGGTGTGTGTGTGTGAAGCGCTGAGATCCGACAATGTGCGACATTTTCTTAATGAGGTGTTTGAACAAATAGGGCTTCTATTGATAATTGAACACAAGTTTTCTTCTGCTTTTCACCCACAAGCGAACAGGATATGTGAAAGACACAACAGCCACCTTAAAGAAAGGATTGTCAAGATTAAATTGACATTGAAGAAGGCATGGCTATATTGCCTGCCCTTCGCTTTATATTCCCTTCGGAATCAGCGAGGTTCAGATCATCACCTCACCCCTTACAAGCTAGTGACAGGGTGGCGAATGAGAAGAACAAGTTACACTCTTACCTGGTAATGTTCTATCAATGGGATGGTCCGACGACGTATTCCATATCTATGACATGCAATCACCACAGCTGTGCTGCTTCGGAAAATCTTCGGCGGAGTAAAGGACCGCCTTGCCAAAGGCCAGATCCTGCCCACGTATGGAATCGAGGGAGTAGTGACATACAAAAGTATGTACCGAAGCCCAGGTGTCTGCATCACAGATGTTACGAATAGGAACACCCCTCTGTAGGGCAGTAGAGACAGCCATACCCCTGGTGGAATGGGCCCGCAAGCCGACCAGTGGGTCCTTACCCGCCAAGCGGTAACACTCAGAAATAGCCAGAATAATCCAGCGAGACAAAGTCTGTTTCGTCACAGCTTGTCCCAAACGCTTTCCAGCGTAACCAATGAAGAGTTGATCGTCCACTCTGACCCGGGACATGCGTGAAATATAAAAGCTTAACGCTCAACTAGGATCAAGCCTATGGAGCCTCTCCTCTTCCTTACTAGGATGTGGAGGAGGATAAAACGCCGGAAGAACCACCTTCTGGACTAAATGAAATTCCGACACCACCTTCGGAAGAAAGGAAGGACAAACTCTAAGAACAACCCTGTCCTTATGAAACACAGTGAAGGGTGGCTTAACTGAAAGTGCCTGTAACTCACTCACTGTGCGAGTGGAAGTGATCGCAACCAAAAATACAGTTCTAAGAGTTAACAGTCTCAAAGGGCATGAATGCAAAGGCTCAAACTGAGCACCCATCAGAAACTTGAGAACAAGGTTCAAATCCCAACTGGGCACCTGGAAAGGTGACGGAGGGAACACATTAGTGAGCCCTTTCAGAAACTGAGAAATTAAAGGAATTATAAAATAGGAGCACTCTTCAGACGAGCGCTTAAATATGGACAGCGCCGCCAGGTAACCTTTAACGGTACCCACTTGCAAGACCCTGTGGGCCAAAGAAAGCAAAAAAGACAGAACCATGGAAATGTCACATGCAAAAGGATCCACATTCTTAACACTGCACCAGTCGCATAATTTACGCCAAAGGCAACGGTACAGGGACTTTGTTGCTGGCCGTCTGGCCGAGAGCAACACCTCCATCACGTCTTCAGGGAGGTCCCAATCCTTCTACCTCAACCTTTCAGAAACCAAGCGTGAAGGTTGAGGGATCTGACCTCTGGATGGAGAATCTGACCCCCCTCCCGTGACCGCAGATCGTCCCGGTAGGGAAGACGGCGTGGAAGGCAAATGGACAAGTCGAGAAGGTCCGGATACCACGTCCTCCGGGCCCACGCCGGAGCAATGAGGATCTTCCGGGAACCGAACCTCCGTAACCTCTGCAGTACTTGCGGGATGACGGGGACTGGAGGAAACGCGTACAGCAGTGGGAATGACCACTCCACCACGAACGCGTCTCCTAAGGCTCCTTTTGGAGGAAATTCCTGCAAGCAGAACCTCTCGCACTTCCGTTTGACACTGGAGGCAAAGAGATCGACTCGAGGGGTCCCCCAAAGGGCAAAGATCTCCAGGAGAATCTCCTGAGCCAACTCCCACTCGTGAGAGATCGCGCTCTCCCTGCTCAGAGCGTCTGCCGTCTCGTTTTAGTCTCCGGCCAGATGAACTGCCGAGATCGACATTTCCTGCTGGATTGCCCAGAACCAGAGCTGCATCGCCTCCCTGCACAGAGGAAGTGACCCTGCCCCCCCCCTTTTTGTTGAGGTAGTGCATGGCCACCGTGTTGTCCGTCAGGATCAGGACATTCTTCCCTCGCACAGTCAGCAGAAAAGCCTTCAGGGCTAGCCTGATGGCCCTCAGCTCCAACAGATTGATATGGAGTCTGGACTCTGAGGGAGACCAACGACCGCTGACTGTCAACTCGTTGGCATGAGCTCCCCATCCCATGAGGGATGCGTCCGTCACGATCGTCACCTCCGGCCAGGGTCGCCAAAATGGAGCCCCCTTCATCAGATTGTCTTTGACGGCCCACCACAGAAGGTCCTGGGCGACCGAGGACAGCACCTGAACAGGGTCTGACAACCTGCCGGAGGACTGAGACCACTGGAGCTTGAGTGCCCATTGCAAAGATATCATCCGCAACCTGGCCTCTGGCACCAGAAGAATGCAGTATGCCATGAGGCCGAGCAATCTCAAGAACTTGAACGCCGGGAGACTTTGGGCAAGCTAAAACTTGTGCACCATCTGCTGAATGTGATTAGCCCTCACCTGGGGAGGAAAACACTGCCCTGGGTGCATGTCGAGCACAGCTCCGATGTACTGGAGCCTCTGAGTTGGTGTCAAATGGGACTTCTTTAAGTTGAGGGAGAAGCCCAGCTTGTGGAGGAAGTGGCAGGTGACTGACAGATGATCCAGGACTTGCTCTTGCTCGGGTGAGCGCGCCCTTATCAACCAATCGTCCAGGTAGGGGTAGACGTGAATCCCCCCTTTCCTGAGGTGCGCTGCCGCCACTACCATGAGCTTAGTGAAGACCCTCGGGCGGAGGTCAATCCGTACGGCAGGACCCGAAACTGAAAGTGCGAGTTGCCAACCGCGAACCTTAGGTACTTCTTGTGCTTTGGATATATCGGCACATGAAAATAAGCGTCCTTGAGGTCGAGAGACACCAACCAGTCCTGAAGTTGAAGGGCCTGGAGGACTTGAGAGAGAGTAACCATCTTGAACTTGTCCTTCCTGAGGAGTTTGTTCAAACCGCGCAAGTCCATGATGGGTCTCAATCCCCCGTCTTTCTTGGAAATCAAAAAATAAGGGGAATACCATCCCTTGTTCCTCTCCGCTACAGGCACCAGTTCTATGGTGCCTTCCTCCAGCAGGGATTGAATTTCCTGCGCAAGGAGCGGATCCGGACTCTTCAAAGAGAGATTCCCCGGTGGATTGTCTTGAGGCCTCTGCCGGAATGGAAGACAAAAGCCGTGGGTTATGATTTCCAGAACCCACACATCTGAAGTAATGGCGTGCCACTCTGCAAGATGCTGCGCCAGCCTTCCCCCAACTGGCGAAACATGGGACATGGCCTCATGACTGAGCTGAAGCGGCTGCGGCGTTGCCTGAGGGCAAAGAGGCAACAGCCAGAGCGGCCTTTGCACCTCTGGCACTCCTACGGTGGCCCCTTTGACTGGCAGCTCCTCTCGCTTTACCAAAGGATGAGTAATAACAAAAGGAACCTCCCCTCCATTGCTGTCTCCTAGGACGAAAAGGCAGAGGTTGGCGAACAGCAGCGCCCAACGACTTTGCTGCAGCTTTGGAGGTCTGCAACCTCTGAAGGCTCTCGTCAGCCTTGCTGCCAAAAAGATGTTCCCCGTCAAAGGGCATGTTGAGGAGCCGGGCCTGCACATCAGGAGCAAACCTCGACTTCCGCAACCACGCAAACCTGCGTATCAAGGTGCTCGCCGCCATGGACCGACTGATGCAATCTGCCATGTCCAAACCCGACTGAACGGCCTCACACATGGCATCCTTACCATCCTGAACCATGGCAAGGAAACCATCCCCTTCGGGAATATGTTCAGCCGCTAAGGAAACAGTTCCACAGAGTGTGCGTGAAACGTGACAAGGCACATACAGAGTTGGCCGCCTGAAGCGCCATACCCCCTGAAGAAAACACTTTCTTCACCCAGCCGTCAAAACGCTTGTTGTCCCTATCAGGAGGGATGGTAGGATACGACGCCTGCTTTGCCGGGGCCGTAGCCGCCTGCACCACCAAACTCTCCGGAGTGGGGTGCTTGGTCAAGTAGCAGGGGTCGCTACTGGCTGGGCGGTAGTTTCACGGCAAAGACTTGCCCACTGCCGGGAGACTCTACGGAGCAGTCCAAGCCGCCGCCACCCTCCTCTGTAGAGCCATATGGAACGGCAGTACCGGGTCAGTTGGTGGACCTTGGTCGAGGATATCCGTAAGGTCATCCTGAAGAAAATCCCCTGGGGGAGCAGACCATCCCAAGTACTCAGTGACCCTAGACATAAGACGCCGGTACGAGGAGTCGGCATGAGTGCCAGGCTCAGGCCTACAAAACTCCACCTCCGGAGAGGTGTCCAGCCCACTGGCATCGTGCAGGGACTGCCGCAGGTCCTCAATTTGGCTATGGCCGAGAGAGAATCTCGTCTGGCACCGTATTAGGAACCATGCCATCATCAGAGCCCTCATCCACCTCTGAAATAAACTCAAGTTGGCGGTAAGAAGGCACAGAATGTGGAACAAAGCCATGCTTGACCTTGGCCAGAGCCTTTCTAAGGGTTCCACCGAGCCCCGGGGTACCCCGTTGAACAGCCTCGAAAGGCGTCAAGGGCGTCGAAGCCGAAGGCGGCGCCGACAGCATCGACACAGGCCTCGAGGCCGGAGCCCCGAGCATGTCCCTCGACAGCCTGGGCGCCAATGGCGTCGATGACTTCTTCGGAGGCGGGGCCTCGAAAGAGTCCGTCAACGACATCGCACCACCGTCTTCCTCGAAGACACCACAGGTGCACACGGTCTCGAGCATGTCGAGGACCGGGACCTGGACCGGGCATGACGAGAACGATTCCCCTTGTCCGAGCGGGACCTTTCCCGCGAATCGTGCCGACCACCCGAGCCCGAAGGCGTGCGAGCTATGTCTCTCGACCGATCACGACCGACCCCACTCGGAGGCGCGGACGGACCAGTGCCCTGCGATTCGAGAATCGCCAACATTTTCTTCCCGAAGGAAGCCCATTCCTCTGGCGTTGTATGCTTGGTGGGATTAGCAACCCGCCGACGGGCGGAGTCCTCGGATGAGGATGGGAAAGGGGACCGATGATGGCGCTTCCGCGAGTGCCTTGAAGAGGCAGAGGAGTAGCGGGACCGACTCCGGGACCGAGACCCACTGGACTTCCGACGACGATGCAGAGAGTTGCCCCTTGAATCGTCCGTCGAAAGCCCCGCAGACCTCGACTTCCGTGGCTTGGACACCTTACCTCCCGACAACTTCTTCTTGCACTCCCGCAAGGCTTTGGACGTGAGCCACTGGCTGTCGACACAGTCATCTGTGTCATGGGCCTCCCCGAGGCACCAGAGGCAGGCGTGATGCGAGTCCGTCACCGACATCTTGGACCCACAGTCCCCGCACTTCTTAAAGCCCGGACGCGGGGTGCAAGACGAGGAAGACATCTTCACGAAGAATATACTTCACAATACGAACAGGTTTGAAGAACCAAGAAAGAACAGACACTCCAAAGAGCCGAGGCGCGCCGAGATCTCCGAAGCGAATACGTTCGCGGAAAAAATGGAATTGAGGCTACGGGCGTCGTGCGTCCTACTTATAACATCCAGTGAGGTTGGCCATCAGAGGAGGTCCCCGAGCCCGGCGCATCGACCTCATCGACGCAGGACGCAGACGTCGAAGATTTTCCGAAGCAGCACAGCTGTGGTGATTGCATGTCATAAATATGGAATACGTCGGAGGACCCAATCCCCTCGAACTTCCCTTAGGCCCCCCATCTAGGAGTAGAAGTGATGCCCAGAGTGTAGCTAAAACATTTGGTGATGAATTGCAGGACTATTTTACATGTATGACCTCTAGCATCTCTCTCATTGCAGATCAACTCAAGTGCCAGAGGGGTCAATCTCAGAACACAGATGAAGACAATTTAGCAATCAGGACAACTGAACTTCTTTCGGCGCCCAAGTTGTATGTTGTTGTATTAGTCCTGGAAAAAACCTTATGCGAACGTGGCATGAGCCACGTTTAAACGGTCCCCTTTGTGTTGAAAATATAACCCCTTCAGCAGTGAAGGTCCAAGGGAGACGAGCCTGGCTTCACTTAGGAGATGTGAAAGTCTACAAAGGCAAGACCCTCCCTCCCACTGTTGCTGAGCAAGAAGAAGAATTTCAGCATGTGTAGACTCAATCGATGACGAAGAAGGACGATAAAGCAACAACCATTGAATGATGCAGCTTTAGTTTGAACTAGAACTCCAGTGATACTCCTTATAGATGTTTTAGCAGGAGTACAAAGGCTTGCAGTGAGTTTTAGTAGGCAAACATTGGACTTTAGAAAGACATTGATGTATCACAGTTATGCCTAAATGCGAGTTCATGATCAGAAATTGGAAACAAAAGCAATATCCAGATTCATTTCTTATTGAATACCTGTTTGGTTAACCACATGGTCCTCACTGATAGAAAGCACAAGCCAATGTGCATCACTGTTTTTAAATTTATAATTCAAGCTTATCCTGCTCTTGTCAGGAGAGACAGTGATGTTCACACTTTTTTATAGGATCCTAAGAGTGGCCCTGTGATGAGAAGGCTTCTCATTGCAAAAATATAACAAATATTGCAGTTGCAGGTATAAAAGAATGTAATGATAGTAGTAAACATGAGACTCGTAGAAACTGGCACGGTTCGAGAGAATTAACAAGTGCAACAAATACCAGGATGTCCCAAAAGGTGGATGTCAATATTTTGGTGCATGATATATGTCTGCACAATTACACTCTTTGTCTTTCTATTCCTCCTCTTTCACATTCTCTATCATACTAGTACTCCCACTGAGGCAGAGGCCTCTCTAGTCTCCCCACCCCCCACTACGGGAACTGCTTTTGATTTGCTTACTTCCACTGAGGTAGAGGCTCCTATTGTTCTCCCTAGTGCGAGGACTGCTTTTGATTTGCTTCATAAGTATTATGCAAACATTGACTTTGAGAGACATAAGAGAAAGATAAATACCTATTTAGACAATGCAGCACACTTGGTTAATAACATGTGGTATCAGCACATGAGAAAGGTGGGAGAGAGAACATCTAAGGAGAGTTGCTATGTTTGCGCTCTCATATTCTAAGCCATGAACACAGCACAAACTCATTTAAAGAGAAATCCAAGAACACGATGCCAGATACCCCGTTCATCTTGCAGCATGTATGACCAGAGGACAATTTCAAGGAAGTTGGGCTACTCTGCGATGGAGATCAAGACTACACAGATGGAAAAGGAACCTGGATCGAAGAGCAAGATGCTTACATATCCTGCGACAGGGCAGGAAGAGGTAGTCATTGCAGAGATGAAGAGACTGAACTGCCCTGATAGAACAGAAGTAGATGGATATTGGGAACCAACTCAAGTCTTAGTCTATGGACGAGTGAAATCCAAGAAGGGATGGGAAGAAGGACTAATGTCCTGTGCAGCTCATCTACTTAAGTCAGATTATTTTCAAGAGGTACAGAGAGTAAACGACAGATGTTTCAAGTCATGGGCCAAGCATGCCAAACTACTGACATGGATAGAAGATGAATCAGGTCCAATGGTTGTGATCCAGTTGGCACATGCAACATTGTGCTTCTGAAGACATGGAAAGAATCATGTGGGAGACAACAAAGGCTGTAAAACTAAAGTTGACGTTTCCAGGATTGGAGCAGGGACAGCCATCCTGATGGATCGATATTGGGCTTGTGGGCCCAGGGTCCACATGAAGCTGCCCAAGGATTGGGGAGGGACGTGTTCCTTGGTGTTCATCCATGTTCCAGCATTGGTGATTTCTCAGAGTGACCTTAACATTGGGGAGTTTCCAAAACTGAATGCCTATTCGAGAAGGAGAAGATTGCTTGAATTTCTTAATCGAACCAGAAGGGAGAATTACTTCTCAGCTAAGTCAATAGTAGCATACTAGTCCATTCCGTATGAGCACAGGTTGTTCAGCAAAACTGCTTCAATATTCACAACCATCTTCATGCCTGGGATCCAGACGATGGCAAATGCCAAATGGTTGCAGATTACAAGATGAGAGCTTCTGCAGATGATTAACTCCACCATATAGGGATTCAATGCTATCAAGGAAGAATTGAGGGCCATATGACTGATGACCCTACAGAACAAATATATCCTTGACTTGATCACAGCAATGGAAGGAGGAGTCATGTTGCGCATTCATACCTTCTCACGATGACGAGAATGGGACCTTGACAGAGGCCATAAATTTGCTGACTAACCTGCATAGCCAGATGGAAGACGAGACAGAGGATATTGCAAATGACAGTTGGTTTGCGTCCATAGTCTCATGGATTCCACAATGGATGGCGAACATCTTCAAGTTTCTTGGAGCAATATTGGCGATGGTGATGTTTGGATTCTGTGTGATCAGGATAATAATTGGACAATGTAAGAAGACAGCAAAGAAGGCAGTAGAAATGAAGATCATGATCGATGTTGAAACAGGGTTTGGACCCAAGATGTTGACTGATGAAGATGTTAGAAAATAGATAGAGGCCAGCATCGTAGCACATGAGGGAACGAAGTTACTGTACCCAAAGAATCATAAGAAATACATAGGATGATGGGTCTATTTTACCGAATGGGCAGTGCTGCTACATGACCTCCAGTCTGGATGAACATGGTAAATCAGCCGGCACCCTGAGGTGGGTGATGAAGATCTGGACTCCAGAGAAGCACTTCTTTAAGAGAAAATATCAAGATGTGGAAACTGATGAAGGTGTGGTCAATGACTCGACCAGAGGGGGGAATGTAGAGGAGGAGCTACATGCCTCTGCAGGAAATCCTGCCACCCTACTGTCTATATGCTGTAAACCTGAGATTGTGTCACGCTTGACACCAACAGTTTTACCAATTCTACGACGTATATTCGAAAGAAGGTATCCACTAAGAAAACCCTATCAAATGTATTCCTGAAGAGACAACAATCTGAGGGAGGAACTCCCCAAAGGAATGTGAAAAGAGAGAAAGAGGAGTTGGTGACGTCACAAGAGACCAGCGTAACGCCTTGAGAATACTGGCTGAAGAGGATGTATGGATCTCATAGAAACTGATGGCGAAGTTAAGAATCGAGTAAGCTTTCATATGCGAAAAGAAGATTTCACATGTGAGAAGCAATGAAGAAAATGCAAGCCGCTCAATAAATGTACAGCTGCTGTAACGCAAGCAGATCAAGTAATCTTAGACGCTGGCTATAAGTAGTGAATAGACTGCAGGCAAAGTCGCCATTATATAGAAGCTGAACATCAGTGTCACACATTTTATTAAGCCAGGACCCATGAAGAGAAAAGCTGAAAGATGCATCACAGCACGAATTAGCTGAGAGTCTGGAAGGGATGTCTGGCCTGGTGTTGAAGCTGAAGCAGCCAAGACCGGTTATCTATTCTTGAAGACGGTAATTGTGAAATGCTGAATCATCCCTTGTTAAGGTGTAAAGAAACAACACCAAGGGTGCCAAGTTTTATTATTTAAGACATTTAAATGCTGCAAAATGGACCAAATCGTGGTCTCCTGTCACGTGAGCCAAGGATGGAAATAGAGCTGAGCGTGGAGCTCGAGAACAACGATAATGAAAGCTTGCACTCCCTTATATTCCCAGAGACGAGGCTACTTTTGCAAGGGCAAGTTCAAAGACAATCTTAATGGCAGAAGGCAAGGGTGATGAGAGATGATGGGCTAATTGGGCGGGGAGGGTACAGTCAAGTCCACCACCTGGCACCTGGGTTTGAGCCTAAATGCTGCCAAGTGAGCCGAATGTTCCAGAATGGCACAAGCGTGCCAACCAATTGTAGGGGGCCATATAACAGAGGGCTTTATAGTTTGAGAGCCAATGATGTATCGTGTACTTAATAGTGTTGAGAAAGACAATGCATTAGAAGTGGGCATAAGTGTCCACCTGATAGTAGATATCCAATGACAACTCAGCCCATTATAGAAACTATACTTAGATGTTCCCCTTGAGCGTATCAAAACCCCTCGTAGGTTTTCTTTATTTGCCACATAGTATGACATCACTTATGATGCATTTTTAGCATATGAATGTGTTTTTTATAAAATGTACTGAGAGACTCGAGCGAACGTTCATTGATGTCCGTTGTAACTCCCTGTTTTAGATAATTATTAATAAAACAGCAACCTTTGCCATCTTCCTGAGTTGGTTCGATTATTTGGTGTCAGAGTTATTCTGCATCCCATCTGATGCATGCACGCTACCAAAAGGGCTCTACGCTCAAAAAGCTGGAGCCAAAGAGAGTCAGAACTTATCAGGGTTATCCGACTGTGTATTGTTGGAGATCGCTGTGAGCACCAAAGCAGGGTGAAGAGAAATGGCAGATCAAGAAGGGGATATAAGGCAAGGGCATAGGCTACCCTTCCCTTAGACACTGGTCAGTATTTGTGGTGGTGGACCTAGCAGTACAGATATAACAAATAGTCTATAAATCAGGTGCTTGTTTCAGACTGGTAAAAACCTCAATTTATTAGAAATATAATCAGATTAAAAGTAAAAAATAAAAGTAAAAAAACAATCACATTGATTAGGATATCCTCAACTCATGTAATTATTTCATGGTTGATTCATATATCAATTGTGTGGAGTTAGTAACATTTGACTAAGGTGCATTGTTTTACTAGAGTACACTCTTAAAATGGCTTTTAAGAGTGTTTTCTAGTAAAACAACATGAAATAACGGTATTAATCAACCATGAAATAATTGAGTGACTGCTGCCACCAGTTCATCCTAGGCACACTTGTACAATCAACGAAAAAAAATCTTCAAGTGTGTCTAGGGCCAAAAAACATAAAGGACCCCAGCGCATGGTACTGGAAGGTACATTGTGCACTGTTAAAATGTTACCAAGAAATGGCAACACTGTCGAAGACTAAGGGAAACTGTTTCCCAATACTAACAGTCTGAAGGACGTGTCAGTTTCCCCATAAAAAGTGAGTAAAAATCACAGGGGAGTGCAGCAGAAGGCTGTGCTCCACTGGCAAAAGTCTGGGTAGGATAGCCAAACAAAAGCAAAACATTTGGGGAGGGGTCCACAAACAGAGGGAAAATTACACATTGATGAATCTTTCCTAACAACTTGCACAATTAAATAGACATAACTGTACTAAGAAATTGTGTAGACTTCAATTCTATTCATCAAGCAAAAGTTATTCGGTACAAACTAACTTCAATTTTGACAAGAGGTTTGGGCCAAACCTCCTCCATCCCGTGACCATTCAGCCCATTAAACCTAAAAATATTAAGTAACCACTTAACAAGCGAGTGGAGCGCAAGTGGATCCTAATACCTGGTGCCCAAACGACTCTGCTTAAGAAAGGAATTTGCAGTAACAAACTGACATTTATCAAAGATACTCTAAATAAGAAACTCACCAAGCGAATAAAATACATTCACAAACATAATAAGAAACTGTTTATATCCAACGAAGCTACGCAGATACACCCATTAGAGGTAGAGGCAGGGACAGGAAGTAATAAAATAGAAAATGGGTATAATTTTTTACTTGTAAACTAGTATTTGAACTTGTATTTATTTGAAGAACAGGGATGTCCATTTCGAGCATAAATCCCTTACAATAACACATTTGTACATAGCACTAAGATGACAACACGTGCTGAGCCAATTTATGAGTGTGTAACAAAATGGGACATGAATCAGAAGCAAAAAAACAAAAGAAATGTATAAGAAAACAGGTGGCTCACAAAAGTACCATTAACCTAAGGGGGCAAATGCTTGAATCTGAAGAGTACTATTTAAGTATACAAAAAAACATTAAGCGTCACTGGAGGTAGTGGTCGGGTCAAGTACGGAGGATGGCAAGAGGGCACGGGCAGCTTCCTCTTCAGCAAGTAATTGAGGTTTAAGTCAAGCTTTGAAGAGATCCACTGTTGGGCTGCTTTTGAATGTTTTGAGCAATGGCCCAGTGAAGCGGGTCGAGTAGGCAGAAATAGCAGAAGCAAGAGGAGGCACAGAGAACGTATAGGCCAGTGAGGTGGAGTACAGAGGAGGATCAGGGGGAACTAGGTGGTAAGTAAACAGAGATAAATCAGACAAGGCCATAGCTTTGTAGACTAGGAGAAGGAACTTGAAAAGAGAGCGGTTGTGCATGGAGAGCCAACCAGCATGTTTTTGGTATGCAGAAGTGGGGGAGGATCTGGGTAGGCTGTAGAGAGTGCAGGTTATCAAAGTTGAGGACTTTATCTAGAGGGTGGAAATAGAAGATTGTAAGGCAAAGGAGTAGGCTTGAACAGTCAAGTTTGCTGAGCACGAGAGTGGAGATTATAGTTTTTGTAGAGTGGTTAGTAAGAAAAGGACACATTTCCTGAATGGCGAGGAGATTAAAACGAACAGCTGAGGCAGTGATAGTAATGAATTGTTGCAGTCGTAGGTCGCTATCAAAGAGGGCCCTGAGATGGTGAGCCATGGGTGAGGGAAGACGAAGGTCAGGCGGGAAGGAGATAGGAGAGTGGAAGGTAGGGATGCCTTTGGAAACTAGGAGATAGACGAGTTGAGTTTTTGAAGAGTTGAGCATGAGGCAGCAGAGAGCCATCCCACAACCAATTCCAGTGAGACAGGAAAGAAATTAATATATATTCAGCCCCTGATCCAAGACCCTGCTAAATCCCCCCTACCCTGATCCTTCCCCACTAGGATTCCCAGCTAGGTTTGCACTAAAGAACACACCATACATACAAACAGGGTACGCAATGCACCCAAAGCCAAAATGATTACTGTAGTGCGCTAATCCTATTGGTGCACTCAAGAACTAGAAAGCAACAGAAAGGTGCTAGCATGTTACGCATGAATCTATTGATGCTCAGACATCACTCAAACAGGGGTATTCATTAGTGCTCTAGATAAGATTTTGAAGTGGGAGTATTTTACTGCCTATTTTTTTTTTTTTAACTCTTTCTTATTAATGGTCACGTATAGGCCGTCACACCACAGCACATCTGTTTAACAGTTACATCAGGGGTAGAATATCCGTTACATTTCACATAACAATATTATGAAGACAAGTCAGCATGGGCAATCATGTTACATAGATAGGATCTGAACGGGCCCCAAATGTCCTTGGGCCTGCATGCCGAGGGTCGGGTTAAAACAAACTGTTCCTCTGATTCGTTGACATGTGTCAGTTCTTGAAGAAATTGGTTTAGGGTGGGCGGGAGAGAACTTTTCCATTTCTGTAAAATACATTTTTTGGCAATAGCGCATGCAATGTTAAATAATCTTCTAATTTTCTCTGGTTGCTTGCCAATGTCCCCAAACAAGTATTTCTGAGGAGTCAAATCGGGGGGAACCTCAGTGAATTCTTCCAGGAGCTAGGCCACCGCCCTCCAGAATCCCCTCAGTACCAGGCAGTCCCAGTACATGTGAAAGGATCCAGCCTGGGGAGCATTACATTTAGGACAGGCGTCAGAGGCATCCGGTGCAAACCTTGCGATTCTGGCCGGCGTATAATGTAGCCTGTTCAGGATTTTAAATTGAATCACCCTTAGACCAGCATTAAGCGAAACCTTCTTGGATAACGCACAATAGCTGGCCCATTTCTTTTCTTCAATGGTCCCCTGCAAATCCGCTTCCCACTGCTCCTTTATCTGATTTAATGTGGGGGTATGAGCTTGCACGGCTGTGTACAACCTAGCAATCCCCAGGCCATTTTTAGATGTTACCAATTGCACACATGGATGGGGTGGGGGCTCATCCGGGAAGAGAGGCCACCTCTTTTGGAATGCAGACCTCATACGGTAGTATTGCAATGTTTTCAGGGGACCACCCCCCAGTGCCCTCAGCAAGAGACCCCGGTCTGCAAAAACACCATTCACAAACATGTCACCCAGTTTCATTTCCCTGTTAGGGTCCCAGGACTCCTGTATGTTAGCATCATGCGTGGGGGGTATGCCCGGGAAGTCCCAAAGCGGCACCTCTGGATTGTAGGGGACCAGCCTCTCAAATATCGCCATCCATGCCCTGACTGTACAGCTAACCGGATTGTATGCACATGTGTCTTTATACTTTGGATCGAAAATAACTGACTGTATATTCGTGGGATGTGTGGTGTGTTCCTCTAACCATGCATGGGGTGTATTGTTCTCGTCATTATACCAATATTTCGCAAATTGAGCTTGGGAGACTTAATAGTAAAGTTCGAAATCGGGGGCCGCTATCCCTCCAGAGGAATAGGGCTCTGCCATTTTCTCCCAGCTAATCCTAGCAGTCTTACCGTTCCAGATAAATGTTACCACCATGGATCTAAGCTTGGAGAAGAAGGCCCTGCCCGGCCATATAGGAATATTAACAAATAGGTATAAAAGTTTAGAGAGGACCACCATTTTAAGAATGACAACACGGCCGGCTAATGAAATTGGGAGCCGCCCCCAAATCTGAAGCTTGGAGCCTATTGCCTGTAGGGATTCCTCATTGTTATCTGCGTAGATTGTGAGCTTGTCCCTGGAGACCAGTATTCCCAGGTATCTAATGTGGTCTGCGGACCACTTGAGTCCCACTGTGTCTGTAGGGCATCGGGTGGCAGGTGTTAGGGGGAATATTTCTGATTTCGACAAATTTATGGTGTACCCGGAATAGTCTGCAAACCCCTGGATCTCAGTCATGACGGGTGCTATATTAACCTCAGGTTCCCTGACATATAGTAGTGTGTCATCCACGTAAAGCGAAATTAGTTGGGTTGAGCCCTTCATAGTGATCCCTTTGTCTGAGTGTCTAAGACGGACCGCGGCCGCCATAGGTTCAATGGTCAGTGCAAATAGTAGGGGCGAGAAAGGGCACCCTTGTCTGGTCCCCCTCTCCAGGAGGAACATCTCGGAAATGGCTTTATTGGTCAGGACACGGGCTCCAGGTTCCGTATATAGGAGTTTTACGTATCGTATAAAGGTGGGACCCACCCCAAGCGCCTCAAGCACCGAAAGGAGATAGACCCACGATACCGAGTCAAACGCTTTTTCAGCATCAAGGGATATGGCCACTGCGCTCCTCGCGGGATCGATCTGCGCCATGATACCAAAGAGTCGTCTGAAGTTTAGGGCTGTAGATCGAGTAGGGACAAACCCATTCTGATCGGGGTGGACTAGGGTCGGGACTGCCGGCAGAAAGCGATTCGCCAGGACTTTTGCAAAGATTTTAGCGTCTGTGTTTATGAGTGATAAGGGCCTGTAGGACGAAACGTCCTGTGGTGGTCGCCTGGGCTTGTGGAGTACCACTATTATGGCCTCTCTCATAGTTGAGGGCAATCTGCCGGATTCGAGCGCCTCCTCCCACACTTGTAGTAGTATCGGCACAAGTTCTTCACGGAACTCCTTGTAAAATTCAGCGCCTAACCCATCTGACCCTGTGCCCTGCCTGTTGATAGATCCTTGATTGCTTCCCCAATTTCTTCCGTCGTTACCGGCTGGTCCATTGCCAGTCGCACCTCATCCGGGAGCCTAGGGAAGGAGAGGGCCTCAAGATGGGTCTTAATTTCTGCAGATGTTTTCTTATCTTGGTTAGAGTATAACCTCTTGTAGAATTCCATAAATTCCCCATTAATGTCTTTATCCCCGAGGTGAACCCTCCCCTGTTGCGTGCGTATGCTTGTGATCTGTGTGGGTTGTTTATCGTGTTTGATTAGGTTGGAGAGCCCCCTACCAGCCTTGTTGCCCTCCCCGTACCTGCGTGCCCGAATCGGGGCGCAACATATCGGACCTCCCTCAAAGCAAGCTTGTCAAATTCCTGGAGATGTGTGTGTATATCAGCTAGTACTTTCTTGTCTTGCGTATTTGAATATGTTTTCTCGAGTGCATCTAACTTCCCTTCAACTGACGATAGTTCGGTCCTCACAGCCCTTAACATACCCGTAGTTCTAGACATCAACAGACCCCTCATCCAGACCTTGAATGATTCCCACACTATCGAGAGTCTGTCGACCGATCCGATATTATTGGACAGAAACTCCGAAATTTCAACATGAAGTGACTCCACTACCCCGAGGTCACATAACATTCCACCAGACATTCTCCACCTCCTAAAGGGGTGTTCCGGAATAGTAGTTCCAACAATACTGGGGAGTGATCGGAGAGGGTGCGGGGTAGGATTTCACATCGCCCGACCAACCAGTAATCAATCCTGGACTCGGAATCATGTACCGAGGAATAAAACGTGTATCTTCTACTGCCCGGGTGAACCTCCCTCCACGCATCAACCAGTGAGAGCTGTGCAATGACATGTCTAAGGTTCAATGCTGTCCTGCTTGGGGGTCTCATCACCGTAGAGGATCTATCAAGAACCGGATCAATGGCCAAGTTGAAGTCCCCCCCCCCCAACAAGACACCCGAGACATCCAATGATATAACCATCTGATATATATCCAGGTAGAAGGCTGGGTCATCAATGTTGGGGCCATATGTATTAACCAGGAGAAGCTGTTGGTTAGCCACCTCCCCCAGACCATGACAAATCTCCCCTGGGGATCGACCTTGTGCCCACCAACCCGAAACCCAAGGCTTGGGTGAAAAGGATGAGAACCCCTCTGGACTGGGTAGAGTAGTCCGTGTGGTACCTCAGGGGACCCCACCTGGGCAGGATGTGAGAATTACCTGTCCCCACTGCATGGGTCTCCTGCAGCATCGGTATTTGTGGATTATGCCTGGAGACGTAGTTGGATATCTTCCTAACCTTAACTGGATTGTTCAATCCCCTCACATTCCACGTCAGCAGCTTGACCTGCAGCCCGTCCCCGGGGACCCGAGATGCAACATTAGCCATTTCCAAATCTGACAAGTTCATAGTGTTTGTGCCATACAGACAGTGCCAGCCCAGCCGCGACCAAAACTTTACTTTTCCACCAACAGGCCGTCCCCTTCCATCCTCCTTTTAGAGGTAGCTCCAGAAGGCAGCCAAAACCCTCAACAAAATGTCCCCTTGAGTCCATCCAACAACTGAACGTAACTTTCCCTCCACCCTGTCCCACCCGTCCCCCCTCATCATCACCCCCAACTTGACGATGTAGCCCATACAACTTATGGAACATTCCACGGGTGGCCATGTTGCTTCAAATGGCCGCCGATCAGGTCCAACAGCTCCACCAACCAAAGTGCCTGGTGTACCTTAATCAGTTACTCATATGGGCCCCGGGCCCACGCAGGGTCAATACGCAAGTGCTTCTCATTCCACGGGTCTGGGCCTGTTGTTTTGTGCTGGTCTGCCCCCTCTGGGAGGAAGGGGTATGGAAGTTTCAATATAATGCATGGCCTCCGCTGGGGACTCGAAGAAATGGGCCCTGCCCGCATGTTGAAGCCTCATTTTTGCCAGGAACATTAAAGCGTATGGGATCTGGCGCTCTGTTAGGAGCTTCTTGACTGGCTCATAGGACCTTCTGCTCGCTTGTACTCCAGAGGAGAAATCAGGATAGAAATGTATGCGACTTTCCTCATAGTAGAGGGTTCCCGCCTCTCTTGCTTTTCGTAGGATTGTGTCTCTGTCTCTATAATTTAGAAGCCGAGCGATTATGGTGCGTGGTGGCGCGCCTGGTTTAGGTGCAGGGGCCAGCGTACGGTGTGCTCGTTCCACCAAAGATTGTTCAGAGAAGGCCTCCGGTCCAAACAGGGTTTTAAGCAGTGTCAAGATGTGTCTCCATTTGGCCCTTTCCAAAAGATTCCGCTACGCCCACCACACGAATATTATTGCGCCTAGAGCGCGATTCTAGGTCCTCGCACTTGCTCTGTAGCTTCGTCATACTTTCCTTAATTTGGGTGATATGCGGCTATGGTGCGAGATAACGTCTTCATTAGTGCTGATATGGGTTTCAGTTTCCGTTATGCGTAGGCTTTCCTTCTCCACTCTAGCCTTTAAGGAGCCGATGGTAGAGACTATGTCATCCAGCTTTGTGTTTATTGAGCGAAATCCGTTTTGGACTATAGCTGTTAGGTTGTCCAAATTCTCACTGGATTCAGCAGCGGGGTTCTCGGTGTCGGCCGAGTGGGCGTCGGCCGACGTGGCCTGCCCCTGACCCCCCGTGTAGGCGTCCATGGGGCCCTTCCTCGGCTTCCCCGGAGTCTTGGTGCCCTTAGCCGGCCTCTGTGGTTCCCCCATGAGTAATGGCGTTCCAGGTGGCGCAGCACACCGTATTCAAGTTACCAGTAGGGGTTTGGTTTCCCGTTCACTCGGAGACTGGAGCTCACCGCCTCAACAAGGGTGGTTGCGGGTCCGATTTAGTTGCTACCCGGCCGACCCCGTGGCATCCCGCGGGGCCCCCTCTCCGCCCAGCCTCGTCTCCTTACCGGTCGTCCATGTGGGTATTACTACTGCGATTCACATCGGGTGCCTCGCCCCTGTAGGGTTTGTAAAGAGTTCTATGGGGCTGAGCATCTGCAGAAACCACCACCAGGGCCGGGTCGGGCCTTGAGCAGGTACGGGCCGGAGAGTCGTCCACACCGCAGCAGCCCAGAAGCCGTATCGTGTCGCCAGATGAGTGTCAGGGCAGAGCCGGGACAAAGCTCCTCCCCTTTTGGGCCCAGCCGTTCCGGCCGCGCCGCGGCTCTGTACTAGACTGCTCTGGAGCTCGCCTCCGGATACCTGTCACTCTGCGTGCCGGTCAATCAGAATCGTGCCGTATCTCCGGCGACCCCGGACCTCAGGATTTCGTCTGGTCACCCACGGGCGGCCGGGCAAGCCCCCCAGCCCGTCCGAGCCGAAACAAGAAGCGCTGGACGAATAAACTAGCTCAGGATTTCTCGGTGGAGCAGGAGCTCTTAGATCAGGCGGCCATTTCCAACGTGCGCAACAGCGCCCCCCCTTTACTGCCTATTTTTTAAAGTTGGGAGTAAAATGAGTTTTAGGTAGTAAAAATGTATGCCCAATTCCCAATGGGAGTATTTTATAAGAGAGTAAAACTATGTTTTAACTGGAAAACGGAAATGTTTTTGTAATAATTATTCCTTTGCACCTAGTTATTCATACAAATTAAAAGATACATGTTTACTTTTTCTGATCAGGCAGTGATAACAGTTTCTTCCTGTGGTACAACGTGCACTACTATCCATGGAGCTGTGTGGTTGAAAGCAGGGGCAAAGGTTCTACTTGTCTGTGTCCTATTTTTTGTTGGGAGTATTTTTACACCTTATTTTTATGTTTTGGTATTTGCTTATTTTTAGGGAGCAAAAGCGGCTGATGCACCCCTTATCTGTAGGGCTGGTATTCTTGGACCACAGATACACGTAGAAATACAGTCTCTACGTTTGGGTCCCCTAGCATACTGAAGCACGCCATGAGTAAAGTGTTGCAAATGTTTTACGTACAGCGGCAAACTGAGCACGTCCTGTCTTCGCGGTGTGCAACACCCATCTGTCTCCTATCACTCTTGATTAGCACTAATTCAAGGGGATTTTTAACAGAACAAAAAGCATGCAGTAGTCCAGCCTGGTTGGTTTCTATAATGTGGCCTATAATAAGCCACTATCAAACACACATTTTTTTAAGCTGTCAAAAAGAAAATAAACACCACATTCCCCTTACAGATTAACAATTCTTAACGCCAGGAGAGCTTCTGCAGAATAAACCGTGAATATACTTCTGAACAGAGAAAACTGTTCCACAGGAATGTTTTGCCAATAGTGACGAACTTGGGCCCGAGGACCTGGGTCGGATGACAGCATTTGGGACAAAGCCCACAATCCGAGGGTTGCTGTGAAGTGGCTGTACTCCTCTGACACTCCCAATAGCACCATTGAGAAATGACTCTATATGTGACCAGGAATACCTTTTAGGGTACCTTTCTGCGCATTCCTCCCTTTCGCCTTCAAGGGAGCGAGAGCCATCAATGGTGTGATCAATTGAAGACCAGCTGAATAGTATAAATGTAACGCTTTTTTTCTACCACCTCATCTATTCAAAGGTGCACTGGCCTATGGGGAACTCTGGAAATTTCCCGGCAGGCCTCTGCATCCTGGGTCTTTTTTGTGCTAGCTGAAAACGTGTAATATGGGGCGGGGCCACTTTGAAAACTATTTCCAGGGCCTATTTTGGTTCCCGGTCCGCCCCAACATCTATTCTTAACGGAACACATTTCCAAAACGTCCATGGCCCCTGTGGAAGCATGCTATCCTTTTCTTTGGTAATGTAAACTAGATTTACCAGGTCGCAAAACAGGATCACCTAAGCACCTGTGAACCGCATTCACATGCAAGCATTGTCGGGAAAGCCAACATTATAAACACGCATTGGCAAAGCCAGTATGCCTGGATTTGTAAATATAGACTAGACTAAAGGCTACGTTTAAACTCCCACAGGAAACAAAAGGCTTACATTACACATATGCAAAACCAGACCTATTGACGCTGCCAAGGCTTATTATTGTAGACTTGAAGAGAATTCGCAATGTTGCCACGTCATTTTGTCTCCCCTCCCTGCCAAGCTCCCAGTTGGCTCTGTAGCCTTATTTGTGCTTCAATTTCTCTGACCAGGACCTACGGTGCATGTTCTAGAAATCAGCCAGCTCTTGTTTAAATACTCATGAATCCCAGTTCAGATTGACACCGATGCTTCAACTAAACTCTGCACCTCATGCAGTCTTGACAACCAGCAATGCACAGTGCGCATGACTACCAACTGTGATGGGCCAGAAGGAGGACGGGGACACTGATGCCATTTCAGCTGATTTTATTAACCAATAATCAAAAAGACCAATCTTTCCCTATTGCTATGTGTATAGCCTGCCTATACAAATAACCAAGGTGCTCGTCAGTATGTTACCAAAAAAAGAAGTCTGCTGTCCACAAACTAATACTAACCCTACCACTATTCTAACCAAAAAAAAAAGGTCCAGAGAATTTCTCCCTTCTCCCGTTTGTCTCTTACATAGAGTTCTTCTTTGCTTCAAGGATATTGCTATTAGGCTATTTTTAAATAGTATTTTGTATGATATGATATGATATGGCATTTGTAACGCGCCTATATACAAGCGTTTGAAGGCGCGACGGGGCTGGGGGGGGGGGAGACAAGGGGAAGACAGACAACGATCCTACTAGGCCAGGTGTCATTCAGACCGCACAAATGCAGGGGTAGGGGGAAGGGAAAAGTGCAAGGGGAAGGGGAGGGGGGATGTGCAGTACAAGTAAGTAGAATAAAGTAAATAAATAGGGCCAGCTGGTGGCAAGTGCAAGGTAAGTGCAGACAAGTGCTGGGAAAGGGGGGGCTGTAGGGATACAGAGACAGTCCCTCAGTGCAGGGGTTGCCAGGGAGGCAGTGCAAGAGGAGAGTGGCTGGGCCCAGGACCGAGGTCGGTGAGAGTGGCCCAGTTGCAGATTCGGTGCAGATTCAGTCGAGAATTTAGCAGGGGAGAGGGAGAGAGAAAGCAGAAGCAAAGAGGAAGGTTTTGAGGTGCTTCCGGAACCGGAGATGGTTCTCCTCAAGTTTCAGGGAGGCAGGAAGGCTGTTCCAGAGGGAGGCCCCTGCCACGGTGAGAGATCTACCCCCAGCTCGTTGCTTCGAGAAGCGGCTGACCCTGAGGGAGATGGATGAGCGAAGGGCTCGGGAAGGAAGATATTTAGGAAGGGAGAGTTGAAGGTATTTAGGCCCCAGGCCGCAGAAGGCCTTGTGGACAATGCAGAGGGTTTTGAACTTAATCCTCGCAGCCACTGGGAGCCAGTGTAGAGATTTCAGTCCTGGAGAGATACGGTCGCAGTTCTGTTCTGGATGAGTTGCAGGGGGCGGAGAGTGGAGGCAGGCAGATTAAGATAGAGGCTGTTACAGTAGTCCAGCTTCGAGAGAACCAGGGCTTGGGAGACAGTGAGCTTCTGGGGGAAGGAGAGGAAGGGAAGAATACCTCTGAGGAGGTGCAGCTGGTAGTGTGACTTCTTAGAGACGTCAGATATATGAGGAGAGAAGGAGAGTGTGGAGTCGAAGATGACCCCGAGGTTATTTGCCTTGCAGGTAGGAGCAGGAGGAGGGCCAAGCGAGGCTGGCCAGAGAGCTACGGGGAAGGAGGGAGTGGGTGTGCCGATGAGTAGAATCTCAGTCTTACTAGCATTAAGGCAGAGGTCATTGGCGGCACACCATTCCTGGATGGCAGACAGACAGTCAGAGATGAGGGAAGGAGAGGAGGAGGCCGAGGGTAGCCTGAAAATGAGCTGGGTGTCGTCCGCATAGCACTGAAAGTAGGGACAGAGAGCGGCGATGCGGTGGGCAAGGAGTGCCAGATACTGGTTGAACAGCCATGGAGAGAGATTAGATCCCTGGGGGAACACCACAGGTGGAGAAAAAGATGTCAGAGAGGAAGGACCCAAGTTGGACCTGGGAGGGTCGATTGGAAAGGAAAGAGGTCAGCCACGCCAGAGCCTGACCAGTGATACCCAGGTTATCACGGAGACGGTTGAGCAGGATGGCATGGTTGACAGTGTCAAAGGCAGAAGAGAGATCGAGCAGAATGAGAACACACGGAGTGTTGGAGTCGAGGTTCAAGAGCAGGTCCTCACGGATGTTCAGGAGAGCAGTTTCCGTGCTTCTGGCCGCTCTGAAGCCAGACTGATGGTCATGGAGACTACCAACAGTTTCAGCATGGAGGTTAAGCTGGGAGATGGCCAGTTTCTCCAGGGGCTTGCCCAGGAAGGGAGTGATGGAGATTGGGCGATAGTTAGCCGGGCAGGAGAGGTCGGAAGAGGGTTTCTTAAGAAGAGGGTGCACAAGGGAGTGCTTGAGGGGGGATGGGAAGACTCCAGAGGTGAAGGAGTGGTTGCAAAAGTCAGCCAGGGCAGGAGCCAGGGAGTCGATGTGGTCCTTGATAGTTTTGGAGGAACAGGGGTGAACCTGTTTAGACGAGACTTTCATAGATCGGACTTGTCTGGAAACCTCGTCAGCAGAAAAAAGTGGAAAGGCAGAGAAGGAGGGAGGAGGGAGGAGGGGTGGCTGCAGAAGGGCCAGAGGAAGAGCCGGAAAGAGAGGGAGGGAGGTGATAGGAGGAGAGTGAGGACAGGATGTCCTGAGATTTAGAGATGAAGTGAGAGGCCAGTGCAGTGCAGAGGGCCTGGGAGGGGACAGAAGAGGTGGAGACTGCAGCAGGGTTGGCAAGCTCCTTGCAGATTTTAAAGAGTTCAGCCGAGTTGTTGGATGCCGCAGAGATGCGGGCTTGGATAAGGGCTCTCTTTTTGGTGAGAACGGAGAGACCTTGAATACAAGTTCTTGCAACTCTTTCATAAGGTTTTTAGGTGTTCCTTCTTCTCTCAGGCTCTTTGTCCCATCCTTTGTCCTAGGCTGATCTGCCTTTTGGATTTCTTTAACAGACACTTTCTTATGGTGTATATGATTTTTTGACCAATCATGTTCTCCCTCTCCTGGGGTGATTTGGTTTGTGGCTCTTTGCTCTTATAGGCTTCACTTGACTTTATTTAATAGAATTATTTTTCTCTTATTGGGGTATTTTCTCCCTTCCGATTGCCTTTAGTCTTCAGCCTTTAAAAAACCTGACATTTTCCCTTCTTTCCAGAGTATTTGCGCCTCAGTTTCGATGATCTCTCTTTGAAGCTTAAAGAAGATGCTCTTTCTCTTTAAGACTTAATCATGTTTCCCTTTCTCTCATTTGGAGCGCTCTATCTATCTCGTTTGTTCCACACTTCACTTCTTAATGCATACGGTGTTTTCCCCTCTTGCCAGGGTACCGTAGTCTGAATGTTCTCTCTTTCTAGCATACAGGGGATTCTCTTTCTCCTGGGGTTATGGGTTCCATGTCATTTACTTTATATTCCAGGTCTCGTCAATTTCACTGCAGCAGGTTTCTCCTGATTTGTAATGATTCCCCGGTGGCCTCCCGGTTCTCCCCATTACCCTGGTATCTGTAGGGGAATGTCTATGGGGCCAGTGCCTGCTCGGATCTTCTTCGTTCATTCCTGTTTTTCGACTTCTTGTTCCTGCGGTGTCTTGCTCTCCATCGGCTCCCTCTCAGCAATCACGTATCATTGCGGCAACCAGCTGTCTCGCTGATTCCTCAGGTGAGGGGTTTTGGCATTGTTATACGGGTGCAGTGCCCACCATGAAGTAGCCCTGGTCACGCCACCACAGAGTTCCTATCCCCTTGGCTTCTCCATTCACTAAGACGCCTGACCTCTAGCGTCAAGCTTTTACATCCAGAGCATTTTCCAAAGTCACATGTTCCGTAGCTCTCTTCTGCTCCGCCTCTCTCAGGTGTTCTGCCTTTCGGGGGCTTTCCCTGTGTGCATACGCCTCTCCTAGCTTCTCAACGGCTCAGCGTGCTCTCCTCTTCTAGTTTTTTTGCACTAGTCAAATGTAGGTCTCTCTTTAAAGAGACAGCTCCTCTTTCTTGTCGGTACCAGTGTGTATGATCCTTAGTCAAGTGTCTGAGTTTTATACAGTTCTTCATAGTGGGTGCCACCACCAGCGATGGCTTAGGGAGATCCTCATAGGAATGTGAGTCTTTGTGCCCAAAGGATGAGTCTCTCCTGGTGAGGTCCCACTTGCCTCAACCACAAGGGATGGTGTTGCGGAGCTGTCTCACCTCCCTAGCCTCACAGCAGTTGGTTCCACCTAGGGAAGAATAACCTGAATTCATCAGACAACTCTGATATGCACCCGGTCTTGCCATATTAAAGGAGAAACGTGCAACTCAGTGCCCCCACACATCAATATACACATGCACAAAGATGTACAAAGGGCAACATAAGGCACTGGACCCCATCGGTTCATATACAATATCAAATACCGTGGCCACCAAAGGGGTCCTAGAACTGTCAAAATCATGCAAAGTCAAATAGGTTTAGACACTCTCCACGAACCTAGAACTGCTGCAACCTTCACCCATAGTCCAGTAAACACACCCTTCCTGTCACTCAAGAAGTGTTGCACCCCAACCTTCCCTAAACTCCCTTCCATGCGAAACAACTTCCTTGTGAGTAGACCCATTTTTTTTACTGTAGTGTAGGTGAAACAGCCCCAACAGAAAGTACCGGGATGAAGAGCACAGAAGACAAAAAGATTACTTACTATGCTAGTACTGGTACGAGGTGGCCCAGAGGATGCAGGAAGATCAATCCATCAAGACGAACAAATGACTTTGACAATCCACCAGGGCGGGACTGGCAACATTGTATAAGAAGAGAAGAATGACTGAAGTCTTTGTTAAGTCCAGCTGGGAGAGACAGCGGGTGTGCAAACCATCCTGAGCAGGAGTTTCAAACCTTGTCGGCTGACCAGGGATCCCAAAGAGCAGAGGACGCCGGCAAAGCACAGAGGGAGTTCTCTATGGGTCCAACTGGAGCAGACCAGAACACGAAGCAGGAAGAGAGCCCACAGACCAGTAGAGCGCAGAGGCACAGCGGTGCTGCAGAAGCCAAGGTGAGAATACTAAAGAGCCAAAGAGACGCGCCTCAGTCCCAGGAAGCCCTGGTGGTGTACCGAATTCCCAATGAAGGTAATGGAAGGTACGAGTGATCGAGAGGGGAAACTGAGGTGGAAGAGAGTCAGGCTCGAGAGGCACTCCGCTGGCCCTTTGGGAAGGGCGCATTGGGCATCCGAGGAGAACTTCCTCACTGCAATGGCAACAATAAGTCCACTGACCACAAGAGAAGGGTATGGGACCCCAAGACAAGCACATCAAGCATCAGAGGAGAAGTTCCCCTCGCAGTGGCAGCAACAAGCCCACTGACCACCAGAGAAGGGTTTGGGACATTGAGGTAAGTATACTAAGCATCCGAAGAAGGCATCCTTGTTGCAGTGGCAGGGAGAAGTCCACTGAGGCCCCGAGAAGGTTTTGGGACTTTGCCAATAGCAGAAGAACAAAGTCATTCTCCTGGTCCTGAAAATTGAAGAAATTGAAAGCCTTCTTGACCAAAAGATGCCAGGGGAAGGGAGCCATTCCCCCTGGCTTTGATGTGAACTATATTAGAGTGTGTGAACCAACAGCATGAGAGGGGTGTGATTCTCCTGGGCATGAAAGTTGTCAAATCTGAAAGGCATTTTGATCAAGAGACACCAGGGAAAGGGAGTCATTCCTCTGGCTTTTTTGTGAAATTTATTGAAGTGTGGGAACCATAAGCCAGGAGAAGGGAGTCATTCTCCTGGTTCTGAAAGTGACTGGTGCACATTGCACCCTTTTGCTTATGAACATTGCTTGGAATACCACCCAAACACCAGAGGAATGGAGACATTCTCCTGGATAAGGTACTTTCTGTTGACCTATTCTTTAGTTTCAGTGTGAGGGACAGAAGCGGATTATGACCCAGGATGGTGAAGTTTAATTTCGAATGACATTCTGACATGGCCTTTTATTATTAGTGTGAGGCAAGGACACCTCTCTTAGAAGATGGGGATAGAGAGGGTTTCTTTTCTTGTACAATAAAAGTCCTTGCCAACCAAAATGCCACCCTTTTGTCAGCATCCTTCTTTGACACCCTTACAACAGTTAATAAATGGAGTTTGCATCAAGAGTGAGAATCTGGTAGTTATTTGGGTTGCGTCAAGATTTTCCTATAGTGACCTCTCAATACAATTTGAAATCTTCATATAAGTGTTCAGAGAAAATTGTCGATTAGTTCCTGATGCATTAAGCGTCCATCCTTTCCATCAGGATAGTCATCCTGTGTCAGCCTGCTGGGCCGTTCATGGCAATCCTCCTACTCTAAGTCTAAGGGGCCCAGGTCATCTTCAACAGTCACTGCTACCTTCCTCCTGATGCACATATTATGCAGCGATGCACACACAAGGAGGATCTTACCAACCTTCGCCAGACTGTATTTGAGCACCTCCACATTCAGTGGAGGCACCATACACTTTTTTCAAGAGCCCAAATCTCTACTATCTGCACACTCTTATAAGAGGAACCGTCTGAGGCATCATGGGGTCCCCAGGAGGGGTCATGATTCATGGTAGGTGCAGATGGCCTGAGTCACCTTCAAATTAAAAGACATCGGGTAACTGGAATGTAGATTCTGGCGGTAATTCCCAATGCTAAGAAAGCGGAGATTGCATTTGTCTTTCCTAAAGCAAAGTAAATTCACTCAAATGTAATTAGGAAAGGGTTCCCCCTTGCCAACTAAGTGTGCTCATCCTACTATGTAACATGTGTGTACCCTCATTTTCGGCATCCCCAATCCTCCTTATAGACGCCACAATGTATTTTGCAAATTGCAGCCTTTACACACTGTTTTGTGCTCATTGTGGTGTTTTAGAAATTCGCCTATGGCAGTGTGTTAAATTAGTGTGATGAAGGTCTCTTTACAGTAGTGTACTACTGTGAGTGGCGGGGTTCTTTGCTCTCTGTTTCCATGTGTAACCACATGGGATATTTGCCCATCTCTGACTGTGGGTATAGGGTGTTAAAAGTAAAATAAATGCAAATCCAGTTATGCTGCCATATACATTCATGTGGCCACTTCAGCCCCAGGGCTTCAGTTCCAACTGGACCTTTTTGGCTATATCCCCAGGACCCAAGTGTGCTGTCTTCTGTGGGTGTTCATGCATGCATGTAGACAGGATACTGTTTCATAGAACCAGGACACCATAAGGCGAACCAGGGAAATGAGCACACGACTGGCTCACAGTGAGACACGCGTCCCATGGCATCTGTACATTCATTCAATAGTACTGTTTAGGGTTAAGGAACATGTACTCTGATGCGCCTGGGTTGCCCCCAATGCCACATTCCTGCAGTCCAGAGCTACTATTACCTTTGAGTAGTGGGCTCTCTGTTGTAATATACACTTCTACAGGTGTGGTGGGCAGAAAGACGTTAGGCTGCACATTTTTCTATGTTGCGTTAAGCACTTGTCCCAGCATTTAAGAAAAAGTTGGCTCTGACATGCCATGTAGCATGCTGACAATGTTTTGATAAGTGCCTGTGACATGAAAGTGCAGGACAGATACCAGCTTGAGGAGTGGTGGTATAGCTATCACACCGTTTATGGCAGGCTGGTTGAGGTCTGCCAGTTTAGACGATCCAGTCATCAAATGGGCATCTGTCCGTGACCAGGAAATGGTCTGGCTCAGGGAATGGGTGGCCTCCCCACCACACGTGCCTCTGCCACCTTTACCCTGGTTATTAGAGGGGGTGAAGAGGAAGCGAGCACACTCACAGCCTGGCTACATTTGATCGCTTCACTAACAGGGTCTGGACAAGAGGAAACTGCAGATAGTTCCTCGGACAGAGAATGAGATGTAACACCCATAAACTAGAAAGTGGAAGCGGTAGCTCTGCGAGGCTGTAAGGGAAGGGGAGGGAAGTTGGTGGGTAGAGTATGTTCGGGAAGTGCTTTTATGGACCGTGTTTTGGTGCAATGTATGTTGCATTTTGGAAACTAATAAAATATGTTTTAAAAAAAAATAAAAACCTTTGTCCTGGTTAGTCCCTTTGTTTCTGTTAATGCACTACCCTTTACAGGTATATGTAGAGTAGGGGACCCTGTATGACGAAGCTTGCAACTGCATGAGGCTGCTTAGTGCATGGAGGGGCGCTTGGGGAAGGGGTAGGCTATTGGTGCATCTGTGGTTTCATTGTATTCACCTGCAGGCACTTATCACCACCAGGGACGTCATTTGGGGGTCGCCAGAGGTCGCGATAGCGACCTCTGGTGATTCCCTTGCGACCTCTGTAATCTTTTTGCGACCTCTGATTTGAAAACTATATTTTTAAAAGAATTATGCAGCAAGGCACTGGCAGGCTGATTCGCGCGCACGGGAACTTGCAAGGCAAGCTCCATGATGCCTGCCTGGGGGCGGGCGCGGCTCCACTAGGTCTGGCTGGAGCTTTGGGAGACTCGAGGTCATGGTTGCCTGGCAACCATGAACTTTGTCCGACCTCGTTATGTTTCCTGCATATTCAGGGCACCCGCACCGGGACACAGATCATTGCTGGGCTTTTTGTGACTGCAGCTGGCAGCAGAGCTTGAGGGCTGGTCTGCACTGCTGAGGCCACCGTCCTCACGCTGTCTCTGGTGTCTATGTACAGGGACCAGCCCAGCGAGTTTGGCGCTGCTGTGTTCACGGCCACGGTGCAGGGAGAGGGGGTTTAATGTTGCCAAGAGACTGGTGAACAGTCGTTATGTTAATAGGACCTCAGAGGAAGGAGAGTCGGGCCGCGGGTCTAAATCAGTTCTTGAGAGTTGCTGCAAAACTGGCTCCGAGCGGTAAGACGGCTATAACTTTGCCAGAACTCCCGTGTTAGAACCAAGCAGGTTACGCTAGGGGGTTCTCTACACTGTTGAAGCATATGCAAATTCCTCCTACCCTTGATGTTGTAATGCGATGGCATGTACTTCTGCACTCACCGTGTATCGTACGACGTTATTGTTTTTGAATGCCTGCTTTTGCTGTGTACAGAATTAAATACATTTAAAAAAGTAACAGCAACACCTGCTATTTAACAAATGTCATACACTGTGGTCACAGGCGCTATATGAAAACACAGACTTATTATTATGTTTATGGTACGGCCTCACATTTAAACATTGTGCCATGCTGTTCTATGGAGTAGACTGCTATGTGCCCCTCTAAGCTTCCAAACACTCATCTGAACAAGACTATGCCAGCTAATGGAGTGTTTATGAGCTGGGTGTTTTTTGTGACACGTATGCATTCTGCTAATTTTTGGCAAAATAAAAGAGCAGAACTCGGGGAAACGGTGCAGTGCGTGTTTACTCAGGTGCCGAAAAGCCACGGTAAGCATGAATTTGAAGCAAGTGTCTCAATAGCCAGGACAGCAACGCTGCCTTTCACAGCAGATGCACTGGAGGTCGGAAAGAGTTCCGATTATCATGTTGGTCTTAACGCTGACACGTTGTGTGATCGTGGGCAAAGACCTTAACCTCGGATCCCTTATCTCTCACATCAGGAGGTTTAACTACCCGTAGTACGTGGTAATACATCTATTGTATGTGCTCACTAGCAGTCACTTCTTCTGTACTCCGCATACCCCTACTGAAGGCCAATGATAGCTCAGCGAGTTGAACATTCACTGCAGAGACGTGACGGTCACCTGCTGGTGGACATTTCAAAGTCCGTCAGTCCCCTTTCAGCCACCCATCCTTCCACTGTTTATTTAAATGCCAAGATCCCATTCAATTTGGTGTGTGCTGCATAAGTGGCCACTGTTATCATTGTTATCTTGGTTTGCTATTATTCATGTGCGATGTAGGGTGAGGTGGGAATCCCCTTTTAATGCATACAGACTGAGCCCATAAACTTAATTTGTAACCTGGGCCAAAAGAGAAATATTAAACACTCTCCTCCCCCAACCTCCCTATAATTAGGATTATGCTCCTACTAGGTACGTTATAATTGAGGCCAAGGCCAATTAGCATTGCATCAATGAAGAAATGGCCCTAGAAAGCGTGAAATACTAAAATGGAGGGCGTTGTAGCGCCGGGCCTGTGTCACGTGAAGGTGAGCCCTTTTTTCATTTTATTTTTGTATCGCTTTTTTTATCGCTACCCGGTGCCTGCATTATAATGTATTTGTCAAATCCGCGGTTTAGCTCATGAATACTGCCTTGAGAAGGGATGCAGCCCACCTCGCCCATTGTTAAAGGTGAAGGACACCGTTATAGGACAGGGCCGGAGGTAGAGGATGTCATGGATCTCCCAGTCAATCAGGGAGGTCGGAAGGTGGGCTTTATCTACTTCTGTATTAATGTTTGTTGGGGGGGGAATGATAGCTCAGGAGGGCAACACGTTTGTTTTAAGAGAGGCACAGTGGCATATTGCTGAGAATACAGAGCCTTAAACCCTGGCACACTCTTATCTCAGCCTGGTGGACTGCTGCTCCTCGGGAAACCTCTGCTGACAAAACTGTTCTGAAGAGCATTTGAATGACGATTTTGACCATAGGAAGGAGCAACCTTCCCCAACACAAAATGGAGAAGCAAGCTGGATCTTGCCCAGACTGTAACTGCATGCACTCACAGTGCATTAACTGTTTGCAATATTCCCCTACATCCCCACTACTCACCTAGGATCCAGATGTGCACACACTACAACTTTGCACAATCCACAAAAGTCAGATTCCCAATGCACCTGAGGCTGACTTCATCTGCAGACTGCTGATCATGTTGGCCTGGTTTCTTTAAAAGGTCCCTTTTGCAAGGTGTTCGGTAGTCTTCCAGTTAATGTGAGGGCATAGCCTACTAGTTCCCAGGCCCAGGGGACCCTTGACCTAGGCTACATAGCTCAGGGCTACTTTTAACTTAAGGGTTTTAGGCCCAATGAAAGTCAAAGGGCGCTGAGGTATGTAAAGAAATTATGACCCCAGAAAAGGCTGAAAACAGCTTTATTGTGTTCCGAATACATCGGGGTGTGGGCCGGGGGCGATTCCTTGGGGGCAGCAGACTGAATTGGACCTTGGTGTAATCCAGGACAGTCATCTTGCCCTCTGGAACAGTACAGTCAAACTTGTAGTTCTGGCGGCAGACCCTTACTCCTGAGACTGCAGCAGCAAGTGTGCGATCTCCCAGGAGAGCTCTGAGGATGCACTGTTTCCAGCAAGTAGGCACAAAGAGGAATCAATTGTGCAGTTCAAAATAAACATTTATGAGGATATCTCTACCCACCAACTTTACGAGTTCTTTACAAACAATCTAGCACTGCAATGATCAGGTTTACTAATGCAGCATGACATATTCCTGCTGCTTCTAAGCACTCGAATAATAATTGTTATGTTAATAAGAAACGGTACCCCCATAGCCAACACATTACCAAATGATGTGGTATGCACATTTAAGGGTAGATAGCTGGTAAGATAGCTCAGTGGGTTAAGTGCTCACTGCTGGGGTACTTTGCTGCATGCCGCTTTGCCTCTTTTTTTGGTTAGATGCATGTTGCATTAGTTTAAGTGTAATTGTGCACCATGACCATGCGTTGCCATTTTCTTCTATGCCAGGTTTCTGCATCCTCTGGCACAGGACTGGTAGCAGGACGGCCGGAGCACACCAGCACCAAGCAGGAGCTGCTCCTATTGCCTTGTCCAGAACCTCGAGCTTACCGTAACTGCATGCAAGCCAAGGTAAGTGTAAATGCTTACATTCACAATAATTTGGTAATATGGGCCTATACACACTGATATTAATGCTGCATATGGTGATCCATTCTTGTATGAAATGTATATCATATTACAGTGATATAACCATATATTTCTTAGTGTACTGAGGAACAGTGTTATGTGATGCCACTTCCTGTTTTGTCAAGGAGCGAAAGGTTGTCAAATGACATCACTTCCTGTGATGTCACCATAGGTCACAGGTCATGTGATGTCACTTCCGCTACCCCTGGCATTTTGGTGAAATGACGTCCCTGATCACCACCTATTTGGTTGAGTTAAAGTTTTCTGGTGGCATTTTGGCAGCATCAGTATCGGTACTTGAAATTGGATGTAGTTTGCTCATTTATTTTCTACGTTAGTCATCTGGAGAAAGTAAAACAAACAAGAAGCCCTGCGACAATTAAGGCACGAGCATTGTTATAAAAAAGTATCAATTGAGGATATCAAAAAAGGAATACAGGACCATGGATATCATAATTGAAGACCTGTATCAAGATAATGTGCTGGATCTTAATGAAAGTAACAATTTGAAAGTGTATTTTCCAGCGATTCCCCGATTCTACATTTTACCAAAGGTACACCCTTAGGACTCGACGTAGACAACCTATTGTTAGCCCGTATAATACAGCATGTGATCATCTGTCAACATAGGTTAACACATTTGTATTCCCATTTATGAAAACACTTCACACATGCGTGCAAGATACAAAAGTAGTCTTGACAACGATTAATACACTTTTGTGGAAAAACAACTATAGAATGATAACGATTGATATTACATTATTATATAGTTTTATTAGCCAGGCTGGGCTGAATGCAATAAAGCCCTTATTGACCACATACTCCGTAAGCTACACTAAAGAAACACTATTAAAAAAAGTGTTTTAAAAGTTAAAGTTGAAAAACCACTAAAGAAACACTGGTGATTGTGGAGATGTTGGAGCCATGCCTTCAGAATTTTTTTCCCCCAGAAAGTCGATAATCAACACGGCCAAATAACCTGTTCTCTGGGAAGGTGCCCACTCAGGAGGGATCTACAACCATGTTTAAACTCACTGTACCTTTCACGTGGTTGAAAACCCGCCTGAGTGGAAGAAATTCCCTAGAACAAGTTATTTGTACCATGTTCATTCTCAGTAGAGGGGCTCCCACACTCGTATGGTATTTGTAAGTTGGTGGGAGCAAACATGGGCCCAATGTGATGAACAGCAATCATATGTAGAGCATGCCATTTTTGTGGCTTTGATATATAGATGACATCCTTATAAACAGGGCTTGCACCATAGAATTGTTTCCAAAGTTATATTGACCCCTTCAACCGCATTGAAATTAATGTAGAACTTACATATGAATTGAGTAAAGAATGGATACTTTACTTAGATCAGGAAATAGAGGTGGATGCTGGAGCTTTGGAAACCTATTTTACAATGGAAAAGGTTACTTGTAATTCGATACTACAGTGTACATCCACTATAAGTAAAATGGAACATTTAGTTAACAGCATACTGGAACTTCAATTTAGATGAAGATTACAAGAAAGAAGAAAAAAAGGTCTGCAATTGCTTGAGAAATCGTACCACTCAAGAGTGAACTATGAAAAAGTCCAAAGAAAGAAAGTGAAATGTCTCTAGATAAGCACTGATTAAAAAGCATATAACTACAGGGGAAACGATATGAAGGCGTTGGATTGGATTTGCTATAATAGCAACCTCAAATAGCAATTAGGTTAATGGAATTAGATACATACTAAACAGACATGGGATGTATACTTCAAGGACGTACTGGAAAGGAGAATCACAGATTACCTTTAAAAGGTAACAACTTATATAGAAGATATATCAACAAGCATTTATTTTGAAGAGGAATATTTAAAGAAAAGAACATGGTTACTTTTACCAGTAGAAGGTTTTAATGTTTGTACAAAATACTCTGTATGTGAACATGGCTTGAATAAATGCAAACAATAGCCACGATCCTCAAAGAGTAAGAAGTGGCATAAAAATCAAACAATTAACTAAGAGCGAAGATGTGATATACACTGAGGGGTCAGAAACGTGAGGCAGACAACTTTGTGAAGGTTTTTCAAAAGATGCCATTTTATTTACTGAAAAGGGATTGATAAGCGTCTCACTGTCCCTACACTGACAAAGTTTTCCCTGCATATCAAACTAAACTAAAGGAAACACTCTACCAAAAGGATTCTGTGCCTCACATTTGTACATACAACAAACGCAAAAAGGTGATATATGGTAATTCAGATATAACAGAAATAACAGTTGTGTTCAAAACCAGTAACTGTTTCTCCTTGTAACCTGGGTGAGTTTCCCTTCGCCGGATTCAAACCGGATTTCAATCAACAGTTCAAAAGAATAAGAAAATCCTGCCTTGCAACAAAGTTCCAATAAAGTTCCTCTGGCTCCAGTAAGTATCGGACTTGGACTTGGTCAACAGTTCAAAATGTTCAGTAAATCTTTTATCTCTCCACTAGTGGCAGAGAGTTCCACAGAACAGCTTCTCAGGAAATGCGTTTACTTTCACATTTCATCAGTATCTACAAAAATGCTTCCGTCAGGATAATTCTGCAACAGTTCACAACATACTTGCATCAGCAATATTGATTTGTCAGGGTGATTACACAACAATTCACAATGTCCTTTTATGGTCTTGCCACTTCTTCTACAAGCACTTGAATGACCTCCACCTGGTCCATTCACCTGCCAGGTCTACAACTACAAGGTCCCTTGCCCTGGTATACTCACCTGCGTGGACTAATGAAAATACTAACACTACTGCAAATACTTCTGTGGCACAGTTCTACTTCTCACAACTTCACAGTTTGGACTACTTCTTCTGGGAAAACATGAGACACATTGGTGCTGTTTGTTCCACACTCGTAATTGCCAGATGCAAGGCAGGCTTTGCGCCTCTCCTCCTGAATACCTTCTGTCAGAAGGGCAACCTTCCTGCCACTCTTGTTGTTCCACTCTTGCATTAACTAAGTGCTTATAACTATTTTCTCTTCCCCTTGCTCTTCTTTGGGAAAGGCAATGCTTATTTAGGTTAGTTCCCCCTATTGCGTCTTCCTCCCTGTGACAACAGGATGCAAACACAACTTGCTTCTTAAGTGCCCTCTCTTGGCTTTTTCAATGTTGGTTCTTTTTAAATTGCTTTGCTATTGCCCTCTTTTGGCTTTGGCAATAATAGTTTGTATAAGCTTCTAGTAATATTGCCATCTCGTGTTGTTGGCAATTATTCTGACCTTCAAAAACACAATGACACTTTGCTGGCCTGTTCGCCAAGTTCTTATATTGCCACTTTCTCTACTTTGTATCAGCTTGGTATTCAAAATGATTATTATTCAGTTTTACATCAGTTCGATATGTTTCTGCCACTTTACTCTTTTTACATCAGTTCGGTATTAAATGTACGAAGACCTGGCCAGCGTGCCGATTACGGGGCGCCCCAGGGTCACAATATGCTACTAAACTCACTGGGTTTGGCATGCGCACTCACTCGCTCGCTCTGCTGTCTTTGAGTCATTTACTTCTTCTCCGCCTCTCTATACAGCTTACTGCTTCTCTCTGTTTTCCACAGCCCGTGCCGGTCGGAAAAGGAGCGTTCCTCGCTCGAAAGGCTCTCTGGTGATCGCACACCACCGGAGCCCATCTTATTGTGGGGAAGGATTTTCAACTTCACACTTCCCGCCACGTGACCTCTGCAACCACGGTCTTCCGGGGGGAAAGCAAGGCCTTTGAAGGAAGAGACCCTCTTAGAACTGGCATCCGTTCGGCAAACAACAGCAGCTCCGGAGGTTCTGCTCTCCTTCAGCTGCAACTGCAATGTGGAGTTACTGCAATCACTCCACCTCCCACTACTGCTCTCTATGGTCTACACATGAGGGGGCCGTTTATGCCTCCCAGTCTCCTTTCGTCCCAGTAATTTTGGCATTGTGGGACTTCAAGTTCCCAATGTTGAAATCACCCTTTGCCACAGTTTCAATTTTACAATAAGCTTAATGGATGGTAGGGTCTCTAGAAAAGTTATTAAAGGAGGTTTCCCATTCCTTCTGTCCTGCTCCCCCTCCCCCCAGGCGATCCTCCCACAGAACAGCACAACCAGGGTCAGCATCAGGAAGCAACCAATTTTTCCTAGTCACATGAGAAGGGTACCAGGCCAGGTTTTCTGGGGGAATCATCTCTGATACATCACAACACCCTTAACATGCCCCTGGAATTTAACATACATAGAGATTATTATAAGAAACTTAAAGCTGAGGATCCAATGGCATGTACAAGCTATTAGGTATAAAAATACATTATATCATATAGCAATGCACTTTATTAGTCACCACAACAGTGATATGAGACATTTTCATTTCGTTGGGAGTAAAAAAGATTTGAATTGCAGATTGAGTAAAGAAGATGCCATAATTATATTCATGCTTAATTCGATTAAACCAATGGGACTCAATATTTCAGAAGGCCTGCACGTATTCCTGAACTAGACGGTGATGCAAAGAAGAAGCAAGATATTGAATCTCATTTGATTGTTGAGCATTTTCTTCATTTGGAAATGGAATTAGCTCCTGAAATCTATCCACATTTCATATCTATGATAATGCTTTCTTGCTTATAGATGGAATTAAACAAGACATATTAAATATCAATGTGTAGAAAAGTGCAAACTAAAAATAAAAGAAAGCATTATGTCTAAGTGTGTTATATTCCAACCTTTTCTCCTCCATTACTCCCTTTTTTCAATTGCCTTATTAATGAGCGCAAGATTATTTTCCTTGATATACCACTAAGAGTTTGTACACCCTTCTCTATGCATAAGGCCACATTAACAGTAGTTTATGTGTTTAAAGATTTAAGACATTTGTGTCAGAATGTAAACACAATATTGATGGAATATTTTACAAAAATAATTGACACTGGATCATTATACAAAACTAGGTTAAGATGGCTGCCAGGTGCGATCATAAAATAACCTTTCACTATAAAAGGTGTTTTGGTGACGGTCTTGAATTTTAATGAAATGCAGTCTTGACAAAGTTCCATGCTGGAGCTAAACACGTTGACTATGTCACTCCTCCACCCATTCTTAGAGGACGTTTGCTGGACTCTTTCTTGAAAATGAAACAATACATTTTTTTAACGATTTACCTAGGAGTGCGGATTCACTATTAAGTTAACGAGGTGTCTGTCAGATCCAGAATGATGTTCAACTGTAATGAAACATGGACATGGTGTGAATAAGGAACATTTTCAATCTGAAAATGTTTAAGGCAATTATTGATCACAATCTAATGATCTGATGTTTGATTATATGCGGCTGAAATAAAATGTAAATGTCTTGTCTGATGTTTGCATTATTTCTACCTTTCTTGCTTGCAGACCTAAATATTTTCACCTTCATGTCAATGCTTTGAAAATGTCGGTTTAACTTTAGCTGTGTCGAGTCAAGTTTCAAACTCCCATTTGCCTTATCCTTCTAGTGGGATACCTGCTCATGGGGTATGGTGTTGGGTGGGTGTGATGAATCAGAGAGGATTCCCCTAGAAAACCTGGCCTGGGACCCTTCCCATGTGGCCAGGGAAGGGCAAAGACTTTCTGATCCTGAACCCCTCTGTTTCAACTTTCCCCGAGACCCAACCCTTCTAATGGCTTATTGCAAAATAGAAGTAGTTAGAAAAGCAGATGTTTACATTATGTACTCCAAGTCCCATAAGCCCAAAGTACTGGGACGAGGAAGAGGGCTGAAGAGGCACAAAACTGCAAAGTGCAGCCTATTAATGAAAATGACTCACACCTGAGTGATACTGGGAGGCTTAAACGGTCCCCTCAGATACAGGCCATGAGAAAGCAAGATCAGCAGAGCATTTGTCGTGGGTGGAGGGGCTGTGAACTCTCCACGTTGCAGCAGAAGCAGCATCGGTAGGGGGAGGACGACGCTGGGACCACTGTCTTGTGTTGAGCAGTTGCCAGTCCTGAGATGGTATGTGCCTCCAGAAGCCTTAATTGCAGAGGTCACGCAGTGGCAAGCATCAGTGAAGGAAGCTTTCCCCATGGTGACCCGAATTGTAGAGGCGGCGCAACGCAAAGTGAACGTTTAGAAAGCCTTTGGAGCAGAGAAAGCTCTGTGTGCGAGTGGCGCGGGCCACAGATTACTGAAAGCAGCTGCTGTCCAGATCACGAGAAGCAGCTGAGGCAGAGGACCTGGGAGCAGCGAGGCGAACAGACATGCACGCCAGACCCAGTGAGTTCACTGAGCGATTGTGACACCGGAGCGTTACATAACCGCCAGCTCGCGATAACCAGGTGCTTTAAACCTACAAACAACAGGCATAGAGGGAAATACAAGAAGAAAAGTACTTTTGAATACCGAACGGGCAGAAAGCAGACAAAGCAGTATTTTGTAAACCAAACTGATGTTAAAGGGAGCAAGTGGAATGATAAGCGCTTGATTATCAGACCAGAGAGGTGTGAGTATACGCATGTGGAGCAACTTAAAAGCCAGCAACAAGATGGGGTAATAATTCAAGAACCTCTTTAAATAAATCTCCCCTGACTCGTATTGATGTCCCTGCTAACGGATTTGATTGACTGTTCTCGTTCGTCTGTCCTTGTTTTAGCGCTTCCATACCTACGGGCTTCGTCTCAGCATTTAACAAATAAATTAAATACATTTTAAAAAGCATAATACAAACTACCAAAAGAAAGTTCTAAGAAGACAATTTAAAAACAACAATCATTGTGAAAATCAAGAGGTGGCAAATGAGAATACAATTGTTTGTAAAACATATTGCCCATGTTTGAAGAAGTTCATAAAAGGAACTGGTTTAAACCCACATTGTCAAAGGCAAAGAAGAGTCAGAGGGATACATAATTTTTGTCAGCATTTGGTTAATGAAGAAGTGAGTAAAACAAGTGTGGCAAGAAGGCTGCCCTTTTGGTAAAGGCATTTCAGAGGGAGTGGAGCCTAACTTGCAGAGGGTGTGGAAATCACAAGTGTCTAATAAATAGCCAGTGTGAGAATCTTGTTTTTCCCTGATGAAATTCTCAAATATTATGTTGTGAAGCGAGAGACGTTGCTACATTATTGGAAGTTGATCTATACAGCAGAAGTACTTGTGGTTGTCAAGCTGTGTTCTGGCCTGGCAGGAGTACACCAGGTCGGAAGTTATTGTAATAGTTTTCTGTAGCCTGGCAAGGGAGTACACCAGGCCAGAGGTTGTTGCAACACATTGTTCTGTTCTGGCAGCAGAGTACACCAGAAGAGAAATGGCATGGGGGTAAACCAGGTGAAAGTTGATGAAGTAGTGCTGACAGGTCACAAAGAAGAGGTAGTAGAACCACTGAAATGTTTTGGTGAAATATTACAGAATCATTCTGACAAACTTTCATTGCAAAAGCAAGTGTTGTGTAAACCGCTGCAGAAGTGTTTAACTTTTTCAGAACAAGTACTTTGTTACAGAATAATCCTGACAAAGACAATTTATGTCAATCCTAATGAGCTAAGGAAGCATTCTTGGTTCATACAAAGGTGGCGGTGTGATTTCTTAATATCACAAACAGAAGAGAAAGAAACCCTATTGAACAATTCTGAAGTGTTGGATCTTTTGTCATCAAGTTGGAATCAACAGGAACTGCATTGGAACTTTGTTACAAGACAAGATTCCCTTATTCTTTTGGAACTGTTGAACAGACTCCTGCTTGACTCTGGGGAATGGGAATTTACCCAGTTTATAAGGAGAAACAGTTATCATATTGTGAACTTAAATGTTATATTTGTTGCTTTTGAACTGCCACATATGACCTTTTTTGAGTTGTTGTAGGTACATATGTGAGGGACAGAAACCTTTTGTTAGAATGTTTCATTTAGTTTATTTTAGGCAGGGAAATCCTCATCAGGGTATATATAGTGAGGCGTTTATCCAACCTTTTGAGTTAATAAATAGCATCTTTTGAAAAACCTTCACAAAGTTGTCCGCCTCACATTTCTGACCCCTCAGTCTGGGTGAGGCCACTGCTGCAGCGAGGGTCAGTGCTCTTAGTTGACATGCCTGGCTTTATGGTCCCTTGCTCCCGCTTATACATAGACAAGGGCATTGCAATGTCTGTTGGCTAGGCTCAGAATCTTCCCCTCTCATGCTTTGTATGCTCTGGGAAGCAGGGTCTAGAAAAGTTGCTGCATGCATGGCCAGAGCCAAGCTTCTTATTTCATCTTGTTGGCACACAAACTACTCACATGTTTGTGCACACTACCATAGGCAATGTTTTAGCCAGCATTTGTAGATGGGTTACTCACTTCCCAAACAGGATGGGTGGACCATGCCCTCCTTTGAGTACCTTTCTCCCTGTTCTTTGTCTGACTCTTTGACATAAGATTTTAATTAACACACCTTGTTCCCCTTTTCCATTACCCTAAGGTAAATCTTTGGCCTTTGCTTTTATTGTGTGTAATTAGTGGATATTATAATATTAAGTTTAAATGATGTAAGGTTAAAGAGGGGGGAAGAATACTAGTTGTGTGTAGGGCATTGATGGCAAAGGAAGGATAGGATTGGTGGAGACCATTGTATTTGGCATGTGTACCGTCTACACAATAGAGGATGAGAGAGACAGAGTCCACCCGGGTTGGAGACATGTTGAGGGATGCTGCCCTAACTTCTGACAAGTCTAGAGCATTCCTAACCCATGATATATGCAATCACTTAGGTAGTGCCCACCCTTGTGATGAACTCTGTTGCTCAACAGCTCAAATTCTGGGTATTAGGTGCAATATTAGGCCACCCAAGGGACAGGGTCTAGACTCTTGGATTCTCCTTTTGGTAGCACCCCACCTGGGAGGAAGACTCCATCGATGAGAGGTGGACTTCGCGACATGAGGTGCCAGTAGCATGAGACAGGGAGTGAAAAGCTCATAAATTCACTACTGAAGACCTGGCAGGCCCATACTGTGTCAAGATATAGGTATGCTGCCTCGATGTTGACGATGCACAGAGAGGCCTCTCCTTCGGAGACATTTGCTAGGAAGGCTGAATGTTGCAATGGGGAAAACCTCGGACCGCTTCCTTGGCAGTGGGGATGACATTACTTTGCTAGAGAAGGGTCAAAAGTGGGCATTCAGTCATGAAGCTGTCAGTGTTAAGGATGTTGCTTACAAACGTACTGTACAACATTCCCCGTTTTTTTTGTCAATGGCCTGTTCTGCCATATTGCTTAATATTTTTCCTCGTGAATCTTTAGACCAGTGGAGAAAGAGACCCACAGACTCTTGAATGCGGAACGTTCCCGCCCATGATTAGCTAGCAAGGAGAATTTGGTCCCAAGTAAGGACACAGGAAGTTAGACTCTGCTGAAGTATATATGCTGAGATCTAACAAATGGAAATGACCAGGTGCTTTGTATGCATGAGGACCAGATGCTGGACCTCTATGCCCACTGGCTTGGATCCTGGATAAGGGGTGGGGGATCTCTTGTGTGGGGTTCCTGTTGGGTAATGTGAATTCTGCAATTATGACACTGACAGATATTGCAGATATGGATCAACCCCTGGTTGGTGGACTTGACGGACAAGGGCCATGGTATGTCATCCAGGAAAGTTCCTCTTTCATAAACTTAATAAATGAATGGGCAAGTATATCAGCACTTTCTCCACTTTGTAAAAGACTGAAAACATGAAGAGGCTTACAGGAAAGCAAGGAATCGGAGGACCTGTGCAATAGTGAAGAATAAATCATATACGTTTGCACTGCTTTTCCAAACAATTGTTTTTTACCCTGCTATGCCATTAATATGTGTATACACAATATGTATATCGGGCTCGTCCCATCAAAAAAGCAGAAGTAAAGCCCAAAAAGCCAGCTCACAAGGAACCCCATTCATGTTTTGGGAGCTGTAAGAGCTTTCCCGGCCTTACATGCTTCAGCAAAGTACCGTAGCACTTCAGTTGAGGCCAACAGTGCAGCTGCAAATTCTGTTCGGCTGACATATTTTGTCTCCTGCATGGCAGAGGTGCTCCCTTTTGAAAATTCCACACACTAACCAGCAAGTAAGGCTCCCCCTGTCTGATTTTCAGGTGGCCCTCTAAATCTTTTCTCTGCATCCTGAGAGAAGAAAGCATGGTGCCCCTTCGTGTTGCAGGCCATGGCGAGGTTGCGAACTGACACTATTTCCATCTCAGTTGATACCTCCTGGCCACATCCTTTTTAAGTGTAGTTCTTGCCTTGATGGACAAAGAAGATCTGGACCTGCTTTTAAAAATGATGATCACTGAGGTCCTTCTCTGCAGTGTCGTTTTGTGGGCCACCTCGTTTTGTGGATAATGGGAAGGTGGGTACATGCTAGTGTGCATCACCATAAGAGCTTCAAATTTCTTATTCACATTTCAAAATGGAGGGATCTCTCTCCTGGGGGACATTTTCATTCCAGGGGAATAAATTAATAAGTTAGAGCTGAAGGAAGCCCATCCCTCACAGGGGAGCTCCAACCTCAGTTTGTACGGGGAGACAGGAGGTGGCAGTTCACCAGATTACCTTTTGGATTTTCTTATGCTGCCCCAGCCTTTATCAACGTCTGATGGCTGGTGGTGGCCCATCTCCAGGCAAAAGGAGTTAATCTGATAAAATACTAGGAGGACCTCTTGCTCATGGCCAACTGTCCAGATCTGCTGCGGGGCCCTGTGTGGGGACCGTCATTTAGTCACTTGCGTTTCTGGTCAACCTTAGGTTCCAGCTGGGGCCTCCTGAAAGTCCTACCTACATGGCTGAGGTTGAAACATAAGAAAATAGGTCTGCTCCTGGAACATCCTAAACCCACCATACATGGTTTGGTTTGCAGCTTGGAACTGTTGTTTTCCCCTTCGTTTCATCTACAGCAGTGTTGTTGGAACAGCGCCACACTTCCCTGGTCACAGGAGGTGCCTGTGGAGCTTGAGTGGCAATTGACCAATTGGGAGACATTTAGTGATCATGCCATCTTTCAGCTACATCTGATCCTTGTCTTGGCAGCGGATGCGAACAACCTCAGGTGGAGCACTCACAGGGACACCCTACACACTGGTGGTGTATGGTCAGTGCTGGATAAACTCCTGCATATCAATTGAAAGTAGCTCTTGGCAGGTTCCTTCACTCTGCAGAGCCGAGCCAAGAATTTCAGTGGTTGTATAGTCTTGTTGTGGATGGGCGTTGTCTCAAGAATCTGTTGCCTCAACTGCCTCGGGGTTGTAATACATACCTCACTCTGCCGGAACTCGATGGGAATTTGGCATTTGCAAGTGGTGTGATGAAGTTGGTGGAACCTCACATTCATCATTTGTCCTGGAGGGGTCTCTGTGGCCCCAGTAGACCGTTCATCATTGCTACAAAGCTAGCATTACCTACATCATGGAGGTGGTGTGGGAATGCATGTCCATCTTTAAAGAGCCTGTCATCCCGCTATTATCAGGGCAACATATACATACTTACATGTGGACTGGAGAAGAATAAAGCTGTGACTCTGAGGATAACTACGCAGCCTGCATATAACTAACTTCACCCTATAGGATCAGAAGACCACAATGCCGTAGTTCCCTGGCAAATGGTAACCTCATATGAAAGAGAAGGCCCAAGTAAAGAAAGTGGTGAGCAGATGAGAGGTCCACACAGGCAGGCAGGCCAGCTCCACACCTGCACGATCCAGACCAGAGCACAATCAGAGGAGGAGGTTTTAGCAGAAGATGAAATCATGCATTTGCCCACCTCCAATTTGGAAACTTGCCCCAGGAGCATATTGGCAGAGTGAAAAGCACTGATGCAGAGAAGCATTGAATCCCTTGCAGCGCCTTAAAGTCTGGGTCACTGCAGGAACCCCAAAGCAGGGGTAACCAGTGACCAGAGCAGAGCCATGGGTAAGAGAGGCCTTATGCCTGGAATTAAAATGGCCAACAGACATTTTCTCACCTCGTGTGAGCAAGACAGATGCGGAGAGTCAGTGTACTGCTTGGAAATACCAGGAAATATTACAAAGATGTATCCTAATTAGCCAGTCATGACAGTGGTGGGACGCAAGAGACAAAGCAAAGCCTATGAAAGGAAATGGCAGTCTCAAAACAAGAAAGCGAAAAGCCAGCAGAAGCCTAAAGTGCATAGTGGAACAACCAGTAGACCAAACCAGACCAGTGCAGTGGAAGATCCGACACTGCAGCAGCAACCGCTTTCCAGGTCGACTGCGGGGAGTACTGCAGCTCAGAGGGAGAAAAGCATGGAGAACTCCGCAATCCCCGGAACTTACAGACATGAGCGAACCTGACAGGCCACAGGAGGGCCATTTTGACTTTCTGAACGCTGGTCCTAGTCTAGTTATGGAGGGCACAATATCCATCCTGAGTGAGCATGGCACTATAAGCCTTATAGTAAAGAGTGGTTAAGTAACCCTCATGATATGAAAGGACCTATATCTCTTAAGGTTGGCTTGAGCACCTCAAATCCATCATGCGACCACTCACAAACTACATTGAGTGTAATGCTTCGTCTGGTCTAGATATTGCACACTAAGTAAATTCTGCAATATGTAAGAAACATACATTGCTACTACCACAATCACATCCCATTCCCATTGTTTACCCTCTGAATTTGTTGGGTTGGATTGTCCAATCCCGCTCCCTCATCCCTTCACTCAACCCTACTCTTTCGTTTCCACAGACTAAGGACTGACAACATCCTGGTGGGGTCACAACGCACCACGTTTTAAACAAGGCCAGGTGCAGCAAGATCACTACAGTGGTGATGGACGATGTATAAATATTCGTTAACATACAGAGAAAGAGGGCCAAATGTAGAGGTCCAGGTAATAAGCAAACAAAGAACACCCCCATCCCTACTAGTGAAGTAGGACACTATAAATCTCGGAGCAGGGAGCAGTGTGCGATACACTATCCTTCTGGTGTAGATTACAAATAGCGTGCAAGGCATTCCATGCCTGTGAAGAAGATTTTGAGGCAAATACGCAGCTGGGCTCTATATGCCCGAGTCTATGAGTTTGAGCCAAGAAGTAGTAGGTTGCCATATCTTGGAGACTGTTGCATGTGATACTTTTCCATCAGGAAACCCTGGACACCATCATTTATCCGACCCTGACAGTGGTAATCTAGATACTCCCCAAGGAGACAAACCAGATTTTGAAAATACCTCTTTACCGCACAGGAGTTCATCCCAAGGCCTTCCCATTTTTCATAAATCACACTTAAAATTTGAAATCTCGAGTCACGCGTTTCGTCAATTGACCACACTGTATAGGGGAATCATGTTTCTGGCCAAATTAATTTAGGGATTCTTGAGCATAGACTCAGGTGGGAGTTCACGTTATTTGAGTGAGTAGAAGCTGCACATACAAAACCTGTAGGTGCGTCACACGCCTCTGTCTACTTGCACCAGATTCTGTGGTTTTACGGCTGGACTCTCGACCCAATGGTGGAGTTCATGGAGGCTTTGCTGTGTGCCACCCACCCCCATCTCACTGATCAGCATGGTGGTCATCCAATTAAAATGCTTCCATACCCTTCTGGTCATGGTGGACCCTTTCTGACCTTCTCGTCCTGCTATCCAGCACTTCTAGAATTGGCTGTAGCTGTACCAATGCTGTTTCTTTCCTGCCGTGACCTCTGCCTGGGCCTGAGGGTGATGATGTATCTGTTGGCAAACAGCTGGATTCTTCCGGTTTGTAGGATTTCCATCATTCTTAGCTGACGCTATAGCCTAACTATGCAAATGTAGGTTGCCTAGCGCTTGGTGGCATTACCAGTCAGCTTGGGTATCCTGGGTTGGCTGGTGCTCAGAATGGGGTTTAGACCCTGTTCTTGTGGCTGTTTAAGGTGGGAGTGTGTTTCTAGACTGTAAATTGCTAACAGACCATGATTGCATCTGGACACTGTTTGGTAGGCAGCCTTTATGTGGGTAAGAAACCTCATATCAGTGGTCTCCTGAATGCTCTCATGTCCTGAAGTACTCTATTCTTTGAGGCACTGACCATTTTTCATCTATTTGAGTCGTGCCTGGATAATGATAACCTGTCCCTTAGAAGTATTCGCTAGAAGCTAGCTATTGTTATTGAGGCATCATATTGTGCTTAATGCCAGACGACTCCTGCTTCTAAGCGCCAGGCCAGAGTTCGAATCCATGTTGCAGGGTATTGTCTTGTTCACAAGGAGAACGTGTTGCCCCGGACCTACTCTCCCTGGTTACATTGGCTTATTTATTTATTTTTGCTCCGGAGTACAATGCCTTGAATGCGTCTTTTTGTACATATACATTGGATGGTGTTTTCTTTTAGACTATTTGGGCCTTGTATTCATCCGCCTCCATTTTCTACCTTTCTTTTTTCGAGGGAAGGATGGCATTGTATGGACCAGATTTTCCTTTCCCAGTGTTCGTGCTTTCGCCAGGTGACTTTTGCTATCTTGTTGCATGTAGGTTTCAGTCTTGCAGGAGGCATTGACCTTTCCTTCTTGAGTACAGTGGCTTTGGGCACTCTTTGCAAGTTTCTGTGTGGAGGCCATTTTACAGAGGTGGGCTGGTGGAATTACACAAGCTTCATGTCTTTTACCTTTGGCCACTTCTTCATGTAGGGAAATTATGGTTATAGGCAGTGCCGGATATTATCCATTAGGCCAAGTAGGCACTGGCCTATGGGCCCCACAGCTTTTATGGGCCCCGCACCAACGGATCAAAATAAAGTGGCGCAGAAAATGTGTGTGGTGCCTCGACATTTCGACTACCTAGGGGACTCCACAGGGTTTAATCTGTCACTGATTATAACAACGGCCCTGAGGCTGCAATTATCCTTCGCTTTTTCTTGCCTGGTACGTGTTTTTGATGGCTCTGCATGTTTAATATTTTCCTCAGCCCTTTGACTCACGGCTTTGCCGTGTATGCACCTTCATTTGGTCTGTCTGATCCTTTGTATACTTCGGAAACTTGTTGGTGTGAAGCAGTGGCAGTGATCTGTGTTTCAAAGCATTGTCAAAAGGCTGTTTCCTAGGCGTTTCCATGTGTTTTGAAGCGTTTCCATGTGTTTTGGAGAGGTCAGAATATGCTATTGAGGCCATTTTATTTATTCCACTGCACCTGTAATAGAGTCACGATTTCACTACATGAAACTGAATCCTCATCAGTATCATTTTGTTCTTTATGTAACAAAAGAGTGCGTTTAAAGTTGCCGAGAAAGCAATCTATAAGGCTGTGCCTCAGGACAAGCTTGGTGCAGTTGTCCAAACCTCACCTGTGAAGTATCGGTTGTGTTTAGTTATCACAAAAGTAAATTCCCCCACAGCCTGTCAAAACACACAATACATGAGAAATATGGACATGCACTTTGGGATCCCATTAATCCGAACAACAAAAGGCGGAACCCTCCATATGCTGTTTTGAGTCTTGACAAGGAAAACTTTAAATAAGATTGTATTTCCCACTGCACGAATCCTCGCGCACCTGCCATGACAGAGTGCTGCTCGCTTCATGATCCGAGAAGGCAACTTGTTGCTAAATTGGTGTTATGATATTTAGGTTTTCAACCCAGACGCGGGGCTTCAAAACACCCCACTGAAAGGAGTATAAAGATAAACTTCAATGCAATGGCGTGTTGCAGGAAACAAACATTTCTCCGAAAGAATGCCGCTCCAGAAGCCTTTCTCAGACACGATACAAGCGTCATACAAGATTGATTGCACCTTACTCACACTAGCTGTAGGGGCAATCAAAAACGTATTTACTTTTACACCAGAATGCAAAGAATGCAAAACAGAACTAAGGCTCCACTGCTGTGGTGGATTAGAGAGGCAAGTTATCTCTAGGCTTACAAAATGTATCAGGTTTTTTTTGTTGTAAACAGAGATACCACTGATTGAAGATAAAAAGAGTGGACCACAGAGTGCCAAGTTATGCAAGAAAAACGGGAGGCCGATGGAACCTGCTCAGCGAAAGCCAAGTGCATCCACAACCTTCGCTCTGACAAAAATCACATCTCATATGTCAAGCACGAAAAAATGATGGCAAACCAACATGACAGTGCAGTGCTCTGATAAGTTGAGAGCGTTCATTCAATGACGTTGGCCTGAGGAATGCTACGCACTAGGCAACGTATTATTATAGTATTTAGAAATTGGGTAAGGCTAAAAAGAGTGCTTTTGGATGAACATGTATTGTGCCGCAGGTTCGCTTCGGTATTGGATTGCTTTTTAAAAAAAAAACTATACTTGATAACTTGGGTTGAAGTATGGAGACTCAGCTGAATCATTTATGCCATGTGTTACCCGGCCATAAGGCGAACATTTTAAAGTATCAAACAGAATGGTTGCGGGAGAATAAGGGGAAAATGATACATTCTTGGCCTACTGAGGGAGCCTATGACACAGGGATATTGGAGAACCTGCATACCTTTTTAACTACAAAGCACAAGGGCTTGAAGTTAGAGAAGCGGTTAAGCATCTTGGAATTATGGAGGAAATATGAAAAAGGCGGGAAGGGCCATAATGTTGAAATTGTGGCAGGAGGGCCGAAAAAGGAGGGTGCAGGAATTTCTTCTGCATTGGCCCCATATCGGTGCTATCCTTTACCGCCCACAGAGGGGTACACAGACTGAGTTTGTACTGCCATTTTCCCCAGCGGCTACGCGAGTGGATGCAAGACGTACACAGGTAACGCCTCTATTAGTTATGATTTCTGAGAACTGGGATATTGAGGAAAGTGGAAGGATAACTTCTTCAATGGTTAGGTAGACCTAACCATTGAAAACAGAGTGGGAAGGGGATACCTCCCCTGACTGCTAGGTTAGCAAATAGATTATGGGTGGGGGAGTGAGAGAGTGAGGCCGGTAGTCAGAAGAGCACACGAAGGATTGAAAATGAGAGAAAGAAAAGGTTAGACCTCTTCCTGCTAGGATAGAGGATAGGCTGCGAAGAGTCGCAGATGCACAAGAATGGGAAAAAATGACAAAAGCGCTACCGCAGCAAAGAGATGAAGAGTGGGAGGAAGTGAGAAGACAGGTAAGGAATGTAGAAGAAGGAAGGTGGAGACATCGGCAGGTTCATGTTAGATTGGTCAACTCGGTTATCAGAACGGTTGAGATGGATATGGAGAACAGGGATGCTGCCATGGGTAAAGGGGACGGGAGACAGCACCCTATAGGAATGGCAATTACGCTTCTGCTCCTGTAGAAGGGTCACGGGGATGTAACCGGAGTAGACGATGAAGGAGGAGAGGAATGGGATGTTGAGCAAGGAGAGCAGGGCATAGTCACCTTACCTCCCGCTCCAGTAGCAGCGATAGAAAGTGCACCATCGAGCCATAGGACGCACATGGCTGTAGTAAGTGGTAGGGGAGAGATTGGGGAAGCCCCAGACAAAACAGGGGTAACTCAGTTTCCATTGCTCCAGAAGGGACTTGGGAAGGGCATATTATGTCCTCTGGTGACACATGGGCTAGAGTACCTTGATGAAGACACTTCCCCTCACAAACTGCAGGGGCAGGGAAGTGGATTTAAGCATAGGAGATGCACATAGCCAGTGTTGTGTTGGGTATCTGGGAGTTCAGTTGGATTCAAATACCCATGACGGAGCAGCTTTTAATAATCATAGGGCACAGGTATAGGGGGCCTTGCAGATAATTTATCCGGATACCCCTGATATCAATTCAATTTGAGCTAAGACAATGAAATTGGATGATGATCCTGCCGCATACATCCAGTTAATTCAGGAGATGTGGAGGGTAGAAACGGGAGAGGCATGAGACAAGACTGTTGTAATGTTCTACCACATGCTGAAGAAGGGACTGCCTAAAGATAAAGTGGTAGGGATGGAGGCCAAGAGTTGGCCGGAAATTCAGGTACAGTGTATTTTTGCAAGAGAAGGCAGGAAAAAGAGGGAGAATGTAGAGCAATAAGCAGAGGCTAAGCTTGTTCAAAAGAAATTGGCAAAGATCTGCTTAGAAGGGGAAGTAATTACAAATTCTATGGAGAGACAGCAAGGGACAACAGGAAACCAGGTATGAAACAGGGAAGGATGAACGGGTATATCCCCGGTCCAAGGCCGATGAGGGTTTCCAAGGGCCAGGGGAGAACTTCCACAGGGAAGTGGGTCATTTGTCAGGCTCAGAGGAACAGGTCCTCAGTTTAAGGGCCAATAGGAAATAATTATGGAGGATTTTATGGGATTCATTGTTGGTCATGTGTAAGGCTGGAGCATGTGTCACAGGATTGTTGTGGATGGCCACAGTACTTTAATATGGGATCTCAACAGATGCAGGTCCCGACCCTACCATATGCCCCGGGCTCTGTGTAATCGGAGCAGGCACAGGTCGAAGAGAACTCAGCGACTGGGGCTGCACAAACCTACAGGATCCCACTGACAATGCCAGCACACGCATCAGTGCAAACATGAAACAAGAATCCTTTACCCCAAAGTACAGTTGTGCACTACACTGGAGCAGGTGTTTGAAGGAAATCCTTTTTCTCTACCAGTTGCTAATATGTACAAGGAGTAGGACAGCCCATCTGATCTGTGGCCTTCTGGCATCCTGCCAGGTGGCTGGGGCGCCTTCTGTGGACGTGGCAGGCACCCGCATCTGGTGTATTGATATGAGCCCTTCCCCTGGGCCCTTGTTGCCACTAGGGCGTGTCCCCGGCTTGCACTTGCAGCCTCACGTGGGCCGAGGATATGCTGTCCCCCTCCTTGCAATCTCTGCATCACGCGGGCCATCGCAAGCAGAGGATGTGCGGTCCTACACATGGGAGGTGCGCCGATGTGCGTGCGACATGCCTGACGGCATCCTCCTGGCCTCGCGTCTGCAGCATTGTGCTGTGGCGCAGTCTGTTCATGGCCCTGCACGGGCTTGAAAATGCCTTGTCACCAGTGTGCTGTCAGGGGACGAATGGGGTCTGCCCGTTGGCCCAGGCTTGCACGCTGTATCCACACACGCACCATTCTGACACAAAGTGCGGGACAACAGAGCTGCATAAAAATGTCGTCCTTTATTTAGATACAGGACGGAACTGCCCTTCCATAGGAAGGGTCCTGAACACCGGCCAGCCCACATAACGATGTGGGGAGCCGGCTTCGATGGTCCAACCACAACCTGACAAGCAGGAAGGAAGGTAATGCAAGAGAGTCACTGCAGTTCAAAATATGCCTCAGCCAGTCACAGTGAAACAGATGCAGCAGTTTCTGGGGCTATAACTAATGTAGATTGTAGATTTTTGATTACTCTAGTCATGCGAGACCCTTACTGCAGCGACTAAAGGAAGCACGGAAGGTGAAAGGTCCGATAGAGTGGTCTGAGGAAATTGGGACTTGCTTTCGGGAACTCAAGGCTGCGATAAGCAATGCTTTGGTCCGGGAGACCCCGAATTACAAGAAGCCATTCTTTCTATTTTCCATTCAAATGGGTAGGTGACGACAGTGGTCCTGACCCAAATAACATCACTAGGCCACAAACCTTTAGCGTATTACAGAAGACTCCTAAACTCAGTGATGCAGGGACTTTTGTGATTCAAAGGTCTTCGACCATTACCACGGGTTGCCCAGTGACATTGTACATAGAGCATGCAGTCTTTGTGATTCTAGAAAAGACTAAATTCACGTTGATGACTCAGAATGTATCAGGGTATGGGGTCATTTTATTTTTTAACATTTTAACACTGCTAGATCACCCGGCACACATGAGTCCTGAAAAGATGGACTGTGTGCATCAATAACAAACACCTTTGCATCAAATATATTTATTCAAATTCAATTAAAGTATCTAAAACAAATGACAACCCTAACATAACACAGTGGAAACTATAACATAAAATGAAATAATTTTAAACAACATGACAACGACAAATGAGTGTATAAACAAGAGACAAAAGATATCACATCACAACATACAACATTCTCAATGTGTCAATGAAATATTGATCCCGACATGTTTCTGTTCATCAAGCCCAAAGTAGGGAGAACATTTTTCAGGGGACTATATTACAAAACTCATACATTTCTTCAACACTGTGTAGTCGTTTTCTTGCACCACCAATGAAGCAAACCAGTGCTTACAAATCAAAAGAAAACACAACAAATCCTAAATTCTAAAAAGGTTTTAGGGGAGAGGTATAACAGGTAGTGTGAGAGAATGGAGCTGAAAATCAATATCAGCAGCATCCTTAGGCTGGCCCATAAGTCAGCAACCCTCTATGGGTTCCAAAGTAAGGAACTGAAGAAATTACCTTAAATGGTATCACTCTGGCAGGCGTCTTCTTAATAGAAAAATGCCATTCTCTCACACTACCATACCCAATTTAAAGAACCAGGCGCTGCCCCAAGGCCTTATAGTAAGAAATGAGCCCCGCCTATTCTTAGACAATAAAGAGTTCAAACTAAAATGGAGCTTTATATCGAATAAATGTGGGAGAGATTGGTTAGTTTTAATCATCGATACTGCCACAGATGTTTCCAAGCAAATAGAGATAGATATTAATAAATTGGAAGAAGAAATCAAAAAGGATTTAGATTTAGAAACATTCAAAGCAAAATTGGAACAACATCTGAAACGGGTTGATAGATTTTAAAAATGACAACTCTAGAAAGAGTAAAAAGGATGAAAAAAGATCTGACACATTTTTGTCATGAAAAATCATTCCCCTATGTGGCTGATGGTTATAAATTCGGAAATACTTTTCAAACTCCCAGAAACAATAGACAAGTGCACTTTAGAGACACGTCTTATAGCTTCAGTGATGAAGGTAGTACAGGTGCCAATGGACCTGAGATACAGCAAAATTTGAATAGAGGAAGGGGCCAAAGAGGGGGCAACAGAAAAAGACAAAGGATGCCTTTTTTAGGACAGGGCCCAAATCGAGGGGACTGGGACAATCAGATCAGGACGAGAAGTTGTTCAAGGAATCAGTGGTAATCAACCTTTCCAACCACATTCTAACCCCTAAGGAGTAAGCCACCCTGAATAGGTTTTTCAGCGAGAATGAGGAATACACCAGCAACAACTTCACTGGGCTCTGCAATACTTTGAACTTTTGTGCCCCTTGCCATTCCTACACTGCTGAATCAATGGTGTTTGAAAGACAAGTATTAGCGGAAGTCCAGAAATTAGAGTCTCAAGATGAGCTACACGATTCCAATCTCAGTAGATTACAAATAGCATTGACCATGAAACTTGGCAAAGATAAGAGACTTATTATCAGGCAGGCAGATAAGGGGGGTTCTATTGTGCTCATGAATCGGAGTGATTATGTGAAGGAATGTGAGAGGTTATCAGATGACATCAGTTACTTGAGATTGACTAATGACCCCACTGCCAGACTCAAGAAGATCATAAAAGAAAAAGTATCTAGTGCGTTTGAATCATAAATTATTAGTAAACAAGAATATGAGTACCTAATTAGGGAACAGGGGAGGGTCCCTGTGTTTTATATCTTGCCTAAGATACATAAGAGACTCACAGACCCCCCCCCCCCCCCCCGGGCGACCTATAGTGTATGGAGTAAATTCCATCTTGGAACCACTGTCTAAATTTGCAGACTTTTAAATAAGACCTTTTGTCCTCTAGATGCAGAGCTATTTAAGGGACACTACTGATGCCATCAACAAGATAGAGAATGAGGCTTTCATCCCTGGACATTCTCCATTGATTTGTTTGGATGGCACGACGTCCTTTCGTCACAGGGTGTTTTTTCATGGGTTTTTTTTTAACCGCAAAATCTTTTTTCGAAAAAAAAACATCCAATTTTTTTTTAAACGGGGGGAAGGGGGGGTTTGGGGGTTGTAAACCCCCTAAAAAAAATAAAATAAAAATAAAATAAAAAAAGAAATCGATGGGTTTTTTTCCCCCAAAAGAAATCATAGTAAAAAATCCTGCGAAAGAACATCACACGATGAAATGACATGGAACCATTTGGATATACAATCCTTATGCACCATGATTCCCCAAAGAGCCACCCTTGAGGTGGTTGAGGAAATATTGCTCGACAGAGAAGATGGGCATCCTGTCAGCAATGCTTTCATTCTATGGTGTACTGAGTTTTCCCTTACTCAGAATTTCTTTCAATTTCGAGGCAAGTTCTTTCAACAAATTGAAGGTACGGCCAAGGGGGCTGCTATGGCCCCAAATTTAGCCAACCTTTATGTTGAATATTTTGAGAAGTTGATCATATACCCAGCTACCAATCCTTATGGACATCAATTGTGTAAGTGGCTACGGTATATTGATGACGTGTTGATCATATGGGACGGCTCCAGGGATGAAGCTAATCTCTTTGTTGATTGGCTTAACCAACAAAATCGTTTTTTGAAGTTTACTGGGTCCATAAATGTTCTCAAGACTCATTTTTTGGACATCACCATTTTTCATTCAATGGATTGAAAGTAAAACCTTACAACAAGATTACTGACAAAAATGCATTGCTACACTTCAATAGCCACCACGCCAAGCATATGAAAATGAACTTGCCTTTCGGACAATTTTTGAGGCTTAAACGGAATAGCAGTTTGAAAGATGATTACAGTAAAAGTGCCAATGCTCTAACCCAGAAATTACTAGTGAAGGGTTACCCACCTCAGGCGATTAGAAATGCTTCTAAAAGAGCATACAACAACAATGGGGAAGCTCTCCTAGAGAAAACCAAAAAAACAACTAAGGTGATAAGTACTGTATTTGTCAATACCTATTCAAACCTGTCTTATAAGATCAAAACCATAATTAAAAAAACATGGATGAAAGTATACCAAGGTAAAGATGCGTTTCCTCCTTTGGTTGCTTTAAAAAAAAGTAGAAGTCTGCGTACGATATTAATCAGAAATGATATAACAGAAGTACAGACGAGGTCTGTACGACAGACCAGATTATAGGGTTTGCCAGAAGTAAAAGGAAATTTCCCCTGTGGGCAATGTAGTATGTGTGCACAAACTAAAGAAATTAAATTTAGTTAACTCTCTAGTCAACACCTATAACGAGTCCATGGCCATAGCCATTGACACCATTGCCCCACTGAAACTGCGCAAAGGTAAACCCAGAGCACACCTGAACTCTTGGTACACCCGTGAGCTCAAACTATTGAGGAAAAATAAAGCCAAATTAGAGACACTATGGAAAACGGCATCTTCCACTGAAAACAAAACAAATCTCACTACCATCACGTCCCTATACAAAAGCGAGATAATACGTATGAAAAAAGAATCCTACAACAGAAGGATAAACCAAGCATGCTCCAGCACCAGAGAACTATGTGACATTCTAAAAACTGGAAAACCCTAATCCACCAGCAGATACCTGCGTCAAGGACAAACCCTGGTGCACTACCATCCAGAATGCCCTTGCTAACAAAATCACAGTGCTCCAAACTAAAATAGAGTCCAAACGACAGCAACTTACCTGTAGCAAGTCCACCAGCCCTAGCACACCACCCACTTTGGATACTAACTCAGGCTTTACATTCAAAAAGGTAACCATACCTGAAGTAAAAAAAATTATAGCCTCTCTGAAACCTTCCAACTGCAAAGGTGATAGCTGCCTAGTCCAGACCATAAAAGATGCAGCTAGAGATCTATCCCCTTTCATTACTAAACTTCTAAATCTTTAATTCTCTACCAACTCAGTCCCTAGTAATCTGAAACAATCTTGAGTTCTCCCACTTCTAAAAAACACAAACACTAGACCCGGCCTTTTCCACCAATTACAGACCCATCACCACGGTTCCATTCCTATTAAAAATCCTAGATAGAGTTGCGTATCTGCAAATTCAAGATTATCTAGAGTCTAACCAACTATTAGGAATTGGTCAATCTGGCTTCAGACCTCTACATGGAACAGAAACGGCCCTCGTTGACCTCAAATGCCAGATTGACAAACTCAAAGATAAAGGTAATGCTGCCATCTTCCTTTTCTTAGACTTATCAGCAGCATTCGACTTGGTTGACCACGGAATCCTATGTAACCACCTATCAGCAGCGCACTTTTCCTCTACTGCTGTCATGTGGATACAATCCTTCCTTACCAATAGAACTATGAGGGTCTTCTCACCTGCAGCGGCCGCTGACCCTATCCCCATCACATGTGGTGTTGCACAAGGCTCCTGCGTTTCACCCACTTTGTATAACATATTTACAAAGCCACTATTCGACAAACTGGACCATCTGGGTGTCACCTACACCAATTATGCAGATGACACCCAGATACTCCTGAACTTATCAGGCAACTACAATGCCGACGTTACCCGGATCAATGAAATCTTCTCCATCATTCAGGCATGGATGGCCACACATGGCCTCTGCCTGAATGATGAGAAAACCAAACTCCTTCTAGTCGGCTCCACTAACAACCTGCAGAAACTTAGCCCCAACTACAATAGCATCATCATCGATGGAAATACTATTCCCATTGCTAAAAGTGTAAAAACCTTAGGTTTCTATCTAGATGCTAATACCAACCTCTCTAAACAAATCAACTTGACTGCCTCAGCCACTGCCTACACAGATAAACTGATCAGAGCCTGCAGACCCTTCCTGTCCTCCAACAGTTGCCTCATACTGGCTAGGGCCCTCATACAATCCAAATGTGACTATTGCAATAGTCTTTACCTAGGTGCTAACCACTCCATAATCAAACTGCAGGTACTCCAAAATAACTCCCTTCGAGCGGCATTAAACATTCCCAGGCGAGAGCACATCTCTACCATTAGAAAATCATGCAATTGGCTTTCCATCCAACAAGAAAATTGACCTAAAAACTATCTGCCTCACATATAAAGCCCTGAACCACCAAGCCCCCCCCTTATCTCACAAACAAATTCACCTTGAAATCTGCTACCAGAACTACAAGATCCACCAACACCCTTTGCCTCCTTGGTCCCAGATTCACCTTAAAAAGAGCCGGAGGATCTAGCTTCACAGTCCTTGCTTCCCAACGGTGGAATACCCTACCACTGAACATTAAATCCATCTCTAGCTTTCAATCATTCAGAAAACACGTCATCTCATGGCTACTGAATAAAACCTAACAACTACCATCCTTTTCCCTCAATAGCCATCCTCCGAGGGACATTCTTGCCGTTGTAGTCAAACAAAGTGAATAACCTGTAAAATGTGGATACTCTAAATGTAAATGTGTGATGTATAATCTGCTAAATGTATCAAATTTACTTTTCAACCGCTTACTTAAGCGTCCTCTTACCTCCGGGTCTGGAGCGCTATATAAATAAATAAAACAAACAAATCCATTCAGATTTTACCCAATTTCATGTGGGATTTATTTGAAATGACTAACTGCAACACCCAAAATGTTGTGTATTTGATTACATGCCTGTGCGGCCTACACTATGCGGGCAAGACAAATAGGCAATGCAGAATCCGCATGTTGGAACATCGGAGTTCTATCAAAAATAAAGTGATCACGGCACCATTGGTAAAGCATTTTGTTGAATTGAAACATGGCCACAATGAATTTACTTGGCTCATATTGAAAAAGATTTGGGGACACAATAAGGTAGATACCGATCAGAAATTACTTAATTGTGGACAGAAAATCATTTTCAAGTTACAGAGTCATGTGTTGGGGCTTAACGAGAGCATCAACTGGCATGTGGTTAGTTTAATATGAATATTAATATCTTTATGCCATGCCATTTGATAGTGCCAGCCTATCCCCAGCGTACATACCCATAGCAATGTTTGATGCTACACCCGTGGCATATGGTGTTCAAGGCTGTGTACCATGTTTAATTATGCTATTGTGTTGACATTGGTTGTGGGAGTAAGAATGTGGGTTTAGATAAATGTCCATATTACTTATGTAACAACGTTTCCGATTTGCATCACATTGTATATACTATGTCTGCAGGATTATTGAGGCAATCTCTTTGCTATGGTGCTCCATGTAAACCTATGTCTATGGCCTTGTTTACATTTTTGTTTAACATTGTAGTGCTCAAGATGTTAATGCCAGACGGTGGTGGACACCAGTATGTAAGGGCACATAGGTGCAGAAATGTATATTTTGGCAATTGATGCTCAACATAATGTACACAAATGCTACTCCATTACTGTACAGATGCGGTGTTTGACTAACAGGTTGTCAATTGATTGACACGTACATGTACTGATGCAAACTTGCTGTATAACCTTGGGGAATATATTTCTTCAACATCATTTCCTTTATTTGGCCTGCCTTTCATGTATGGGGTGTTGTCCTTACTGTGGATCCCCGCTCGTGAAAGACGAGCTTTCACTGATTGCTCCATGACAATATGGCACCATCCTCTTGCATCTCCGGTCTGCCGTTGAGCCGGTGCCTTTAGATTGAACCCTGTAGTCCTCCTTTTGTGTTGTGACGCAGCGTCATGGTTTCGTATCTGTGTTAGACCTCCGCCTGGATCAAACACACTGTGCTTGGCAATGGATACCAGCCATTGCAGGGAGTGCGGACATCGGGCTTAGGCAGTTCTTTCCTCCTACATACAGATGAGCCTGCGGGCAGCGCCCCTGAGATGTGGGTGCAAGGTTGCTCTTCCCCCCATGGCTCTCCTCGCCATTTTGAGCACCGGTTGACAAGCGGACTCGAGGTGGTGTTTGTCGAGTTACTTCCATGAATTTTTTCTAAAACACTGGTGAATAATATCCCCCCTTTCCTCGACTTTGTCTTGGCGGTAGGGGTCTATTTGTACACACGCTGCAGGTATGCCAACCTTCTTAATGCTATGGGTGCACGTTGGTGTTTCTTCACGGATGCATTTCTTTGAATAGCCCCGAGTAGTGGATGGTGCAATTCATCTTCCGGCTTGCTGTACTTTGTTCACAGATGCTGGTTGGAATTGCGTGATATTTGGTATCCATTCTGTCAGTTGTTATCGTGGTGAGCTGCCCTTAATTCCAGTGAAGGTAATCATGTAAATGGCAATATACTATTCAGTTACCATTGTGGTTTGTTGATGTTGGGCTTTGATACAGAGCATTTTGTCTCTGTTTGTTGGTTTTTTACATTAGGACCTCACAGTACCCAGGCGTACAGAGACACCCCTGAAAATTATAAGCGTCGCATTGGCGGGACACCAGGCATTTTTCTATTAAGAAGATGCCCGCCAGAGTGATACCATTGAAGGTAATTTCTTCAGTTCCTTTCTTTGGAACCCATAGAGGGTGGCCGACTTATGGGCCAGCCTAAGGATGCTGCTGATATTGATTTTCAGCTCCATTCTCTCACACTACCTATTATACCTCTCCCCTAAAACCTTTTTAGAATTAATAATTCATTGGGCCTCATTACAAGTACTCCGGTCCGGAATTAACACTGTCAGTAAAACCATACCGGCACCGTTTCCATGTCCGCGCAATCATGACCCGCGGCCCCGGTAATAGCACCACCCTAAACCGCCACCGCGGAAATAGGGTTCCCGTTAAGTCCGTCTGCACGGAAACCCCTCCGTTACCGTCAACACGAAACACCGTGAGCATCACAACTAGCGCGGACACGGAAATACCGGCAAAAAAATGGCAGAAATACCGTGATCACGGTGGCGGAACCGCCGCCACCGCGAACATGGCGTTATACACTGCCTGCTGAACTGAATCAGGGCACAGGTGCTCCAAATCAGCCCAGCTGGACCTAGCAGGCCACTGGGAGCCTACAAAAGGGCCACACCCAGCCCAACACAACACAGAACCATGCAGGCAGCAGGTCTAGTAGCACTGGGACTGGGCCTACTCAACCAACAGGCAGCACTGCACATGGTGGCAGTAATGGCGCAGAGGAGGAGGCGTAGGCGGAGGAGGCGCAGGCGGCAACCAGCCAACCCTGCAGCTATGGCAAACCCCCTTGGCCCAGCCAGCCCGACCCCGCCGCCAGCGACCAATACCACGCATCAGGGCCTCACCCTGGAACCTCACCCCAGGACAGATCCACACCCTATACCGGCTGGACCGTGCAACAATCCTGCACATCACCGCCATGATTGAGGACAACATCAGCAGCCTAATTGACACCCCCACCGCCACCCCCCCCCCCTCTTGAATGTTGTCTCAGTTCTGCATTTCCTTGGCACTGGCACCTATCAACACACGGTTGGTGAGCTGCACGGCATATCACAACCGTGTTTCTCAAAAATCCTGGTACAGGTACTGGATGCCCTGTTGCGCCATGTGTCGGAACACATAGCCCTACCCCGCACCCTCCCCGAGGTCATTGCCACCAAGTTGGCCTTCCATGCCATAGCAGGCATGCCAAATTGCATAGGCGCAGTTGACTGCACCCACGTCGAGCTGACAGTTCCACATGCAATTGAGGCGGTGTTCCGCAATAGGAAACAGTATCACTCTTTGAATGTCCAGATGGTTTGTGATGCCATGCAACTGATTACACACTGCTGCGCACGTTTCCCAGGCTCATCACATGACTCAATGGTACTGCGGAGTTCCACGTTGCCACGGTACATGGAACGCTATGCCGGACAAAGCACATGGCTATTGGGTGAGTACAGCTGACGATGCTACAACCCTGTCGGAGTGGTGTGTGTGTGTCCAGGCCAATGAGCATTGTGAGTGTGCCGCTGTGACCGCACATGCATCACCCCCCTTCCATCTACCAAATACACAGCGGATGCCAAACATCATGACGGAAGACATGACAGGGCACCACAATGTGCCCGTGCACACGCTGCCACAGCCAATCCCGTCACTGTCCCATGAACCCTGTGCCACTGCAGACACCTACCCTCAATTGAAACACTGCCCCAAAAAGCATGAGAGGCGTGTAAATGAGATGACGTGTATTTACTACTTCCGTACAGTGGAGTCACTCTGCCATGTGTGGACAGCACTGCACCATGACATGCACACAATCAAATGTCACCCGCAGGGCACAGTAAACATGCAAGTTAATGTGTAGGCCCATATGCAGTCAGCGACATACCTCGTGATGCCCAAGACAAACCTCCATACACTGCATGGTACATATGCATGAATGAATGATGATACACGAATGCACAGCAGCAGATGAGGACATGATGCCACAAACACTGACATGTTCCCCCATCTACATCCCATGTAGGTGATGCGGGATATGCACTCACGCCATGGATGATGACACCTGTACGGAGACCAAGGAACAGGCATGAAGAGGCATACAATAGGGCACATATCCGCACACGTGGAATGATTGAGAGGACATTTGGACTGCTGAAGGCCCGTTTCCGCTGTCTGAGCAGATCTGGCGGATCACTGCTGTACAGCCCAGTGAAGACGGGCAAAATCACGCTCGTATGTGCCATGCTGCACAATATATGCCTGCGCAGGAACATCCCAATGCCACCAGACGCAGACGCGGAAGATGGGGATGGGATGGCACCGCCTCCCCCTGGGGGTCCACATGATGGCCAGAGAGCACGGGATGCCCTGATTCGCATTTACTTTTGAGTCACAGCACATTCACAGAAATGCACAAACATGGTGACGACAATGAATTAATAGTTGCACTGCAAAATAAATGATCAATGTCCACACATGTATGTCTTGATTTGAAATGGTGATGTATTGATGTAATAACAACAGGGAAGAAGGTGCATTGGTTAGGGAAGCTGTACACCCGGGGCCACCCACCACCCAAACGTGCCCACCCCCACCCAGAGCCCATTGTCCAAACCGCCAAAACTACCTACCCCACCACCCAAACGTGCCCACCCCTCTCACACCCTTGTAATCCACATGTGTCCTGCACTGCCCCACACACATGCCATCACTTCCGTGTGCGCTTCTGTGCCTGTGCAACCTTGCCCGAAGGACCCGTTAGCCTACTCGAGCGCCTCCTTGGACTGGCAGTAGTGGAGCTGGATGGGGTGGTAGTGTTTGATGGGCCAGAATCTGGGATTGAGTGCATCCGTGCCAGATTTGCCTGTTGGCCAACCAACATGGCCTCTACAAGCCTGGAGGTGTGGTCGTTGCCCTCCCGCACATGGCGTGCAAGGGTCACTATGGTGCTCGCAAAGCGTCCAATGGACCTCGACAGGCAACGCACTGAGGCGCTGTAGCTCTCCCTCTGCAGCCTGGATTCCTCTAGCTGCCTCTCCACCAGCTGGGTGAGGGTAGCCTGCTGGTCCTCCATCCGCTGCATGCGGGCATTCAGTTCGGCCATGGATGGGGTGGGCGACCTCATGGGACTCCCCAGTGAAGTGGGGCTGAACCCCAGCTCATGGAAGGAGCCCAGGTCTTCCAATGTGGGCATCTCCCCCTGTGGCCCCGTTTCCGAGTGCTCTTGCGGGGCACTGTTATCACTGCAGGCCGCCCCCTCTGCAGTGCTGCTGCCTTCGGTGTTGTGTTGGGTGGCCATGATAGGTTCCCGTGGCACCTGTCTAGACTCAGCCAGTGTGGAGACGGTGGGGATGCCGGTGGTGGTGGTGTGCCGCACATCTGTAGTGGCTGGTAATGTGGCCAGAGGTGCAGAACTGCCGGCAGCATCCTCCTGTGTGGTGGCGGTGGCTAGTGTACTTGCCGATGCAGATTGGCTGGCCTGTTGTGCAGTATCACTGTCACTTGAAACGGCTGTGGGGACACAAAGGGCATGCAATTAGTGTTGTTGTGGTGGCAGATGGGTGCATCACATGCGTCATTAAGATTGTACATTGAATAGTGTAAGTCACATGCATCGGATTGCTGGTGTCTGCATTCAGTGATATTGGTTGCCATACGGATCATGATGGGTCCTTTGGCCCACACATGCACTGCCTGAGGGGGGGTTGTTAATGGGTCCTTTGGCCCACACATGCACTGCCTGGGGGGGGGGTTGTTAATGGGTCCTTTGGCCCACGCATGCACTGCCTGGGGGGGGGTTGTTAATGGGTCCTTTGTCCCACACATGCACTGCCTGGGGGGGGGGTTGTTAATGGGTCCTTTGGCCCACACATGCACTGCCTGGGGGGGGGGGGTTGTTAATGGGTCCTTTGGCCCAGTACTCACAACTGCATATTTACATGTGGCATTCATGTTTGGGCACTTACCGGCATCTGCAGGTGGGCTCACTCCTGCCTCAGCCTGCCCGATCCAATGGATTCCCTCTAGGTGGAGGACGCTGCTGCAACGCTCCTCCCATGCTTGCAGCCTCAGTGGGGAAGGGGGTCCTCCGCCTGTCCCACTGCTGCGTTGGCGGTGCGTGGAAATGAGGTTGCGTAGCCTCAGGTCGTCCCAACGCTTGTGGCAGTCCTTCACGCTCCTCACTGCCACGCCCACGGCGGTGCACTTGCGTGCAGCTTCGGCCCACACCTCCTTCCTCCGCTGCTGTGTGGCACGCCGTTGGTCGGCGCTGAACATTGAGCATCTCAGCATTGTCCACAATGTGCTCCACCAAGACGGTTAGCTCCGCCTCGCTGAAGCGCTGTTTGCGCTGCCTCTGAGCAGGAATCCTGGCAGACATGCTGGTGGTCCCTTTTGGCTTCTCAGAGTTAGGATTGTGCTTGTGCTGGCTCTGGATGGCAATGGATTGTGCTTTTATATGATGGCCGCCTCTCTGTTTCCTGTTTTGGCGATCATGGTATTTCCGGTTCCGTGTCCGTGGCGGCGGAGGCGGAAACGGGTTTTGCGCCACTTGTGGCTTCGTTATTTCCATTTCCGTGGGGTTTTCCGTGACGGCGGTAACAACGTTTCCGAGTCCGTGTGGTGCGCGCGACCGTCAGCGTGTAATCGGACGGTTTTTCCGCAACCTTGCGGACACGGAAACGTTTTTACCGCCGTCACGGATTTTGCACGGTCCCGGACTGGCAGGTTGTAATGAGGCCCATTGTGTTTTCTTTTGATTTGTAGGCACTGGTTTGCTTAATTGGTGGTGCCAGAAAACGGTGTTGAAGAAATGTATGAGTTTTATAATATAGTCCCCTGAAGAATGTTCTCCCTACTTTGGGCTTGATGAACAGAAACATGTTGGGATAAAGATTTTGACACATTGAGAATGTTGTATGTTGTGATATCTTTTGTGTCTTGTTATACACTCACTTGTTGTTGTCATGCTGTTTTAAATGTAATCTTATGTTCTAGTTTCCACTATGTTATGTTAGGGTTGTCATTTGTTTTAGATACTTTAATTGAATTTGAATAAATATATTTGATGCAAAGGTGTTTGTTATTGATGCACACAGTCCATTTTTTCAGGACTCGTGTGCCGGGTGATCTAGCAGTGTTGCTTATTTTTGGGTGATGATGTATGAGTCTAGATAGTAATCATCTGACTCCTTATTTTTTAGAAAATATCTATCTCCCTGTTGGTGGAGTGAGATGTAAGAATTAGAAAAGGGATTGTGTTTTTCAACCTATTTTGAGTTTACAGTCATTTTATTAAATGCATCAATTTATCCTGTGCAATGTTGCTTAGTAAATCCTGCTGCATTTGTAGCAGTGCCAGTGCAGCCTGAGGATATTGTTCAGGATTGTGGCACACATGAGGGAGAAGAGGAAGAGAGTGAAAGCGAAGGAGGATGCCCTGGAGGGGGGAGAGGTGTTTTTTGTTGATGGGTCTTCAACCATAAACCAGGAGACGGGTGAGAGGCACACGGGTGCAGCCGGTCTTGTAGATGGGGAGTACCAGGTCAGACTGAAGAGATGGTTACCGTCTCATTACTCTGCACAAGCGCCAGAACTGGTGGCCCTTAGAAGCGCTACAAATGTGTATTCTGACTCTGCGTACGTCAACTCCATCGCCCATTCTGGGCTATTAAGAGGGCAAAGAAGAGGGTTTAGGAGGTCTGACGGGCCCCCTACCGAGCATGCTGCGCTGCTATCCTAGCTAATTGAAGCGTTGCAGCACAGATGGGTCTAGTAAAGCTAGCTGCCCATACTAACTGCACTAATTCAATAGCTGATGCAGAAGACAAGGTGGTGAAGAAAGAGTATTTTCCTTTCACTGATTCCAGGAAAATGGAAACCGTGTCTTGACAGGTATGGTAACCAGACCCATACACTGCGGTCCCGTGCTCCAGATAATAAACATGGACAGGGAATCCCCTATAGATCAACAGGAGCTCTGGAAAAGAGAGAATGTGTTCTCTCACCCACAGATTTGTTTTGGAGACAGGACGTGACAGGGAAGGAAGTAATGCCTGTTGAGCTGCTTATTTTGGCTCTAGAGCAACTACATTACTCATCGCATACTTCGATGATAAATTGCAACAGAGCTCAAGGAAGACTGGTTTATCCCTAATTTACAAGAACAGGTAGATTCGTAGGTAATTGTGTAGTGTGCAAGAAGTTCAATCCCACAAATGCCAGGAGGTTGGTAAGTTTTTTTTTTTTTACCTAGGTCCTCTGGTCCATTTAAGGAGCTCCACATCGACTTTGTGGACATGATTACGAGGTACAGTAACTTCAGATATCTAATTGTCGTGGCTTGCCCATTCACCCGGTGGCTTGAAGTTTGTCCCTGCGTAAATCCTGATGCTAAATCAGTGGTGAGATTTCTGGTGAGAGAGGTATTTCCAAGTTGGGGAATCTGCGAGGTTCTAAAATTTGACAACGGAGCCCACTTCTTTAATGCCTTGTTCACAGAAATCACTTTCGCTGCTAGGATTAAAGCATTGGTTGTGCTTGGTGTGCCACCCGCAGGCCAACGGATGGTAGAGAGGCTCAATGGGGTCCTTAAGGCCCAGTTAGCCAAATTGTGTGCCAAACTGAATAAATCATGGCATGTTTGTCTCCCACTGGCTTTATTTTATCTAAGAAACCAGTCAGGGAGGGATCACCACTTGAGCCCTAACAAAATCATGACTGGGCCTATACTACATATACCTCTCTCACCTACATGTATGACATGAGACGCACACAAGATCACACCAGTCCTACGAGAGGAGTTTAGGGAATACCTTACAGCATTAGCAAAACAAAAAGTGTCAAGATTATATTGTCACATGTTGTGTCTTCTCACCAACAGACAACAGAAGAAAGCAGCGAGACTGCTGATCACCACAAGACGCAGCTTCTCCCAGTGGAACACATCTATAAGTTGTGAGCATTCAATCAGTGACGTTGCCCTGAGAAATGCTATGGACTAGGCAAGGGATTATTACAGTATTTATTGAACGCAGACCTAACTTCGGGAAGCAAAGAAGTGCTTTATAAATCATAGGGGAGCCAACGATGGGAGAAGCAGAGGGGAGGCAATTTGTGAGCAATGGATCTACACACAACCAGGGAAGGAGACAGAGGAGAAGATCACCAGTCTCATGTACGGTGGGGAGCGAGTATGTGAACCTAGATGTTCGGGAGGAGCCATTCCAGGAAGAGAAGGATCTTGAGCTCCTTCCTGAAATTTAGAAGTGAGGGCAATTCTGGTGTTGATGGGAAGGAGGTTCCAGAGTAGAGAGGCATAGACAGAGAAGGCCTGTGTTCTGTTTCTTTCCTTCCTGCAATGACAGAGTTCAAGTCTGCATATGGCCTTACTTCTGGTTGATCAAAGACCTCCTGTTATGCAGCGTTTCTCATTGAGGTAGCTTACGGACTTCAGGATGAGAGCCTTGCAGATGATGCAGCAGGATTTCAAGATAAAACATGCCTGCAGTGGCAGCCAGTGCAGTTTGATGAGGGTTAGGGTGATGTGGTTGTAGTTGCAGTCCTTTGAATCCTGCTGCAGCATGTAGGACACATCTCAGGGATACCAGGGTAGTCACCGGAAAACATTCCAAAAGGCCATTGCTACCATCCAGGTGGAGAGAACCAAGGCTTGGACAGATCTGAAATTACACTTGGAAGCAGATGTAACTTGTTTTTATATAAGTTATATCTGATGTACCTCATGCAACTGCATTTGTGCCATTTCGCTAAGCTGTAACTAAAATGTCTTTACTGTTACCTGCAACCCTACAGAAAAGAGGCATAGCGGCAAGCAAAATTAGCAAATGCTGTAAGCAAAAAATAATAAAGAAGTGAAAACCTCCCCCAGGAAAGGTAGGAAACTACAGAGCTCCACAGATATGTTCAAATCGGTGTTAACAGCAAAACATTGCCACAAGGAGGAGATATATTACTATAGCCTTTTAGACTGAGGGAGAAGCCGAGTGCCATAAGATGAGGAAGGGTCATCATCTTAAGTGATAAATGGCCCTTCCTCAGGTCTATAAGTTTATTAGCAAATAGTGGCAATAACAATATATGTTTGGGAGTTTTCTTGGTGAAGTAAAAAGGTTGCTATAAAGTAAATAAAACATGAGTAAAGTAAATAGGTAAACAGTTCATAAGTGAAATGTGTTTATTGTGTTGTATTTAAATAAGATTGTCTTCCTCAGTTAAGCATTTAAATTGAAAAATTGTTATTGTTGAGCAGGTTTAAAATAAACATGCATTATGTGGCTTGTAAAAGTTAAATATTTCTCTTTAAGAAAGGGAAAGCATTTTTCTATGTTTTAGCTTTCTCCTTTGTGTTAAATAGGATGTTGTGGCAAAAAGACTCATCTCATACAGGAAGCGTCTTGTTGGAAAAAGTCTTGCCTGGAAATTGCATTGCCGTTTCCCTGTTTACTCTTGAAATAGAATGCTCAGAATGCAGTCAACTCCAGTAGTTATTGACTGATCTCTGAACATTCGGATTGACTGAGGGGAGGTCAATAACGATCTCCATGTGCTAATATTACTTTTATGACCTGAAGAGGAACTTTGATGTAATCCTGCAGCTTTCGACTTTTATGAATTACTTGGTGGAAATAAGTATGGTTTGCAACAAAGACATCTTTTTTATAGTAAACTTTATATTTTACTCTCCTAGATAAATACCCACTTCAAAATTGTATATGGCGTGGGCTACCTGTTATGTTATGTTATAGAAATGTGTATAGCGCGACATACACCAGTTAGGGCATCAGGGCACTAAGCACGGAAAGTGTAAGCAGATACAACAGGACTAAAAAGCAAATTACATAGAGATTTAACCCATGTCTAAAAGTAAGATGATCTTGTACTGCACTCAACTCTCTTGTCCTAAATATCTTCCTTCTCAAGCTCTTCGCTCATGTGCCTCCAACTCCCTCAGGGTCAGTCGCTTCTCTAATCAACAAGTTGGTGGTAGATCTCTTTCTTCTGCTGGAGCCTCCCTCTGGAACCTGAGGAGAACCATCTCTGGTTCCCAAAGCACCTCAATACCTTACTCTTTGCTTCTGCTTTCTCTCCTCCTCTCCCCTGCTGATCTCCTGACTGAAACTGAAACTGCACTGGTTACCTGGCTACCCTCTGATCTCGGGCCCAGGTCCTCTTCCCACCAGTTGCACACCTGCACTGCCCACTGGCAACCCTTGCACTCGGGAACTGTTCTGTATCCTTACAGCCCCCTACCTGCACTCGATACCTGATGTCTGCACTTACCCTTGCACTTGCCACCAGCTGGCCGTACTTTTTATTTATTGTCTTTATTTATTTTACTGTTTATCCTATGCACTGCCCCCTTCATCTTCCCCTCTACCTTTTCTCCTTCTCCACTCCCCTGCACATGCACGATCTCAATGTCACCTGGCCTAGTAAGATCGTTGTCTTCGTCTTCCCTCTGTTCCCCTTCCCTTTCCTTGTCGTGCCTTGAAACACTTGTCTATAGGCGCGTTATGAATGCCATATCATATCATGTTATATCACGTAGGAAGAGTGGAAGGGAATTCCACAAACGAGCTGCACAGACCCAAAAGGAGTGACCGTCAGAGAGAGAGCACTGGATGCGAGGAACAGAGATGCAAAGTTTAGAAGTGGACCGCAAAGGATGAGAGGGAACGTACTGAGAAAATGTAGCCTTAACAATGCACAGGGCTTTAAAGTTGACTCTACTGACAATCGGAAGCCAATGACGAGCACTTAGAGCATCCGTAGCCGAAGAAAACCGAGGCGCTCCCAAGGCCAGGCGGGCCGCAGAGTTCTGAAGAACCTGGAGACTGTGTGACACATAATTAGGTTGGGCTAAATAGAGAGAGTTTCAGTAATCAAAGCAACCAGAAACGAGAGAAAAGATGACAATCAGATGAAGGGAAAGGGAAAGAAAATCAAGGACCCTATGTAGAACTCAAAGCTTAATGTGAACAGATTGACAGACCTTACTCACCTGGGTCAGAAGAGAGAGAACAGCCAGGTTCTGTACCAGAAGCAAGGGGAGAGGGAAGAGGGCGAGCTCAGGTGGCCAGAATGCACTGAACCACAGAGAGGTGTCGGGATGAGAGCCGACTAGAAGAATCTCTGCTTTATCCCCATTGAGGCAAGCCAGTTAAGAGGCATCCATGCATGGATGGCCGAGAATCAGGAGCAGCACCGAGTGGCCAATCAGAAAGGGCAAAATCCAGCTGCATCAGAATCTGAGTTTCATCAGTGTAATAGCAGCGGAAACTGAAAGAGTGAATAAGAGAAATAAGAGGGTAGATGCAAACATTAAAGAGAAGGGGCAAGAGGGCAGAGCCCTGGGGGACCCCACAGGAAAGGAAGAGAGCAGATGATGTGAAAGGGGACAGAAAAAGAGATTGAGATTGATCAGTAAGAAAAGAGAAACCAATCCAGAACTTGTCCAGAGATGCCCAAGAGAGAGAGCCTCTGGATCAAGATGGCATGATCTATGGTGTCAAACATGGCAGAGAGATCCAGGAGGAGAACACCAACCTCCATGCCCCCAGTCTACAATCTGTGCCAGATCAACCACCATCGACACCAGTGCCGACTTGGTGCCTGGCTGGCTCTAAAGCCAGACTGAAATGGGTAGAAGCAACCAGCATTATCAAGAAAGAAAGGAAGAAAGTAGACGTGTAACAAGAGATTCCTAAAGTTTCACAGAAAAAGGCAGAAGAGAAAAAGGGCGGAAATTAACAGGAAGAGAAGGATCGAGATTGATGTTTTTTCAGAAGCAGGATAACCAAAGCGCGTTTAAGAGAGGAAGGAATATAACTTTTCACCTGGCTCAATGGTACTCCAATTATCAAACTCTGAAGTTCAAACTGCTGACTCAACCCTTTCAGGATACAAAAGTTGCAATCGGTATGTTGAACAGAGATCTCAGTCAGCACAGAACATTCAACTAATGTATAGATCTTACAGGGTAAGGGATGTGTGTGGACTTCTTGCAGGGAACACGGCACATCAAATTTCTGTTCAATATCTGTTGTAAAATTGTGTAAATACTTAAGACCAAGGCAATGGAGACGGCAAGTAAGAGAAGGCTACTTTGCACTTTTGATTGGCTATGTAAGTGCAAAGTCAATAGAGATAAAAAAACAAAGAGGGCTCACGGAAACAAGAAAATAGAAATAAGAATATATTTTGATTCAAAATATTTAAATACAAATTACATAAAGACATTTGAATACAACATCTCATTGAAGCAGGACAAAGAGATAGCAGCAACAGTATTACAAAAATGTACAATTGCCCTAGGGGGGTGAGCGTGCTATGAACTAATAATGAACAATTAACATACAGTTCCCACACTCTCAGGGTGATCATACAATACAAGTCTAAATTGGATGCAGAGAACCAGTAGCCACAGGACCAAGCTCACCAATTGAGTAGGGGATAAGAGGGGGTCTTTGTCAAAAAGCATGTTCACTTGGGTACAGTGAATCAAATAATTCGACCCCAAATGACTCTGCGGCTCAGTCTAGCAGTACTGAGTTATGAAGGGGTCCTAGATGTCACTGAAAAAGTTCATGTGTTCCTTTCACCACTCGGACCATTCCAGTGGTTAGCAACTTATTGATTCAGTCATCTATATTCAGGTATGAAGAACTCTTCAGGAATAGAATAATTATTTTTGCAAGAATTGCGCTTAAGAAAGCCAGGCTTTCCTCCTTTTGGGCAATTTCCAGAGTCTTTTCATCCCCAGTGTGGAAATAGATGGCTTCTTTGGAATGTCTCATTCCAGTTGCAAGTTTAATCTGATCGATATTCCTTTCCAATAATCATGGATCTTTGGGTAGATAACAATTGATTGATGGGTATAGCTGCACTTTAGTTGTGTGATGGTGTAGAGCAGAGAGTAAGCACAGTGGTATGCACCGGGTAGTGTTTGGGTGGAGTTCTGCTCTAAGAAGATCGATATACCGGATTTCAGGCGTGGGTCGCTTGTAGCGAGTCAATAGGCGTATTAAGCAGCAAGATTTCTCAGGATCACATCAGGCAATTAGTCATTGGATGCTAGGTTTAGTCGTTAATAATGATTGTGGTTGGTATTAAGGAAAGAGATACGTCTTTTGAGCTTTGCGGAACGTCATATAATCTTGGGTGTGTCGAATATGAGCGGGAAGCGAGTTCCACAGAATTGACACCAAGGTTCAGAAGACGGACCCTCCAATCCTGGCAGAGTTAGCGGCTGGAATTACTAGAAGGAGGTCAGTGCTTGATCTTAGGGTGCGAGATGGGAGGTATGGTTTTAACTTCTCTTGTAGGTATAACGGGCCCGTCTTGTGCACTGCTCGGTGAATGATGCATAGGGTCTTGAGGGTGGTCCTTTGTCCGACAATGAGCCAGTGGAGGGTTCGGAGAGCTAGTGAGATATGGTCTCTAGCACCTCGGGCAAGGAGCAGTTTTGCTGCAGGGTTTTGGGCTCTTTGGAGTTTGTTGAGTCGGTATGCCAGGCTCCTAGGTAAAGGGAGTTCGCATAGTCCAGTCTCAACATTACAATAGACATAGCTGTGGCAAGTCTGTTCGGGAAAGAGAGGTAGGGAAAAATGTGTTTGAGCAGTTTAAGGTGGTAGTGACAGCATTTTGCCACGTTGTTGATCTGACGCGAGAGGGTTAGGCAATAGTGCAGCCTAGGTTTTTTACTGTGATGGAGGTGGGCAGAGGGACGGGGGACATGGGAGTGGATGAGGTAGAAGGGCAGTGTTGCCGCACACAATGATTTCAGTTTTAGTGAGGTTTAAGAGGAGGTGGTTTATTGTCATCCATCGATCAATATCTCGAAGACAGGCTTCGAGGTTGGGGTGGAGGTTGGTGTCTGATTTGGGGATTCTTAGGATGATTTGGGTATCGTCAGTGTCATTGTAGTACCAGATGTTGTGCACGCGGATGATTCCAGGAAGGGTGGTCTTATAGAGGTTGAACAGGAGAGCAGATAGGCATGCGCCTTGCGGTACTCAAGTTTTCACCGAGCAAACAGCTGAGACAAAAGGGAGAGGAGGCTTATTTAATTCCTGTTACTGAGGAAGGAGGGGATCCACTCTAGAGCAGTGCCACGGATGGCAAGGGAGTGGAGGCAGCAAGGAGGTTTGAGTGGGTGACCGTGTCAAAGGCTGCATAGAGATCGTGGAGAATTAGTTCAGCGCATCCTTCTGAGTCTGAAGTGACCTTAAGATCATCCCAGATCAAGGTCAGAGTGGTTACAGTTCCATGATGCTGTCTGAAGCCTGATTGTGAGCAGTCGAGGAGACTGTTAAATGCGCTGGGAGTATGCTATTCTGCCGATGAGTTTTGCAATGAATCTGGTGTTAGAGATTGGTCTGTAGCTTTTGGGGCCAAGGGGGTCGAGGGATGCCTTTTTAAGAAGAGGTTTGACATGCGCCATTTTGAAGGCATCTGGGAAGATGCCAGAGGTGAGGGAGTCATTTAGTATGGCTCTTGCGTGATCTCTTGCACAGGTAGATAAGAATATTCTTTTCAGGACAGAAGCGGGGCAGGGGTGGAGGGGCGACCCGGACGGTTTGCTGGCAGATAGTAGGTCAAGGAACTCATCTCTGGAGGTGGGTTTGAAGGAATCGAAAGTGGGGGAATTGGGCGTCGGGCAGTAGGGTGTGGGGGGGCGATGGTGGGAAGGGGTAGATGGGACAGTTTGATGTTCAGGGAAGACGTCCTGTAAAGAGTGGTGGTGTAGAAGTGGAGGGAGAGGGAATTGCAGATTGTTTGAGATGGGGTGGATTGGGTAGAGATGCAAGGGGGTTTGACAAATTCCGATATCCTGCAGAGTTATCTGCTGCGGTTGCCACAGTTGAGAATTTGTTTACTGTAGTAGGCTTTTTTGGCCTTTTGGATTTCAGCTTTGTAATTACAGTGGTGCAAGGCGAACGTGGATCTGCTGAGATCGCTTTTAGCTACTCGCCATTTGCGTTCCAGAGAACTATTTTGTTTTTTGGCGTTCCACAGGTGGGGCGTGAACCATTTGGGGGATGATGGTCCATTGCGAGAGGAAGCAGGGCGCGAGGGGATGAGGTGAATTAGTGAGTCATTGAGCCAACAGTCAATGGTTAAGGCTCTGTCTGAGGGGGTGTTGAATATGAACTAAGAAGTAGGGCTTCAGCAAGGTCGGGAAAGATTTTCACTTTGTTCCAGCATTTGAGGTCTCTGGGGGTGTGTGCGGGGGAGCTGTGGGAGGTGGGGCAAGGGTGTGGCTAGAGAAGGGGATGACATAGTGGACAGTCCAGATTAGTGGTTTGGGGTGGGAAATATAAACCAGGTCATGGGAGCTGAAAATTGCATCAAGGGTGTGCCCCCTCGAGTGGGTTGCACCAATCGTATGATGGGAGAGGTTGAACGAATCAAGACCGTCAACCAGCTGATGGGTCATGGGGAGCGTGAGAGATGGGTGGTTTATTTTAATGGAAGCTACAGAATCACAGAGGTTGGTGGTGAAATGTCTGTCATAACCAGGGGGTCTATAGATGAGCAGGAAGCTGTGGGAGAAAGTCGCTGGTAGCGAGAGTTTAACTAGAAGGGATTCACAGGAGGGAATGCATGCCTGAGATTGGACATGTGAGACGGAGAAATGAGAATTGAAGAGGACTGCCACTCTGCTTCCTCTGGAGGGTCTATTGTGGGGGATGAGCGAGTAGCCGGGGGGAGGCTTTATGTGCAACCGGGGCAAAGTTGAAGAACCAGGATTCAGTGATAAAGACGAGGTTGGGCTTGTCAGAGGACAGGGGGTAAAAGATGCTGTGTCTGTTTCTTGCTACGGAGCAGGCATTAAAAAGGATGCAGTTGACTTTGTGAGGGGATGAGGTCTTGGTGGAGGTCATCGGAGTGGGAGCATGAGTAGCGTGGTAGCTTGGTGGGGAGGTGGGTAAGGGCGGAACATCAAGGGTCGCTGAGACAGGTTGAGGTGGGTTACGGGGGTAGGGTGCCTGTGGATTTTGAATGATGGGGTTACGTCGATGGGTGCTGGGAAGAGTAGGTGGGCGGAGGTGGATATGTGAAAAGTGTGGGAAGGGTTAAGTGGGGACAAGAGAGTGGAGAGAGGATTAGTAGGAGTGAGTGGTGTTAGGCGGCTAGATTCTGAAGAGAGTTTGAAGGTGATGGGGTTCTATTGTATAGGGTGAGAAGTCAAGAGAGTGGAGTTGGAAGCTGGGTGAGCGGAGGGTGGAGAGAGAGAGGGGTTAGGGCAGGGAGAGACTGGGAGGAAGGGTTGAGGCAGAAGTGGTGAGTAGAAGAGAGTCGAGGGAGAGGACCAGTCACATTTTCTGCATTTCGTGGGTTTTGGTGCCATAGGGGTGTGAGAAAGGGTGGGGGGGAAGAAGGAGAGGGAGATAAAGCTACCGTTCTAAGAAGGGTGAAACGAGCTGCTTTGAGAGGTGCGCTCTATGAAGGGGGTGGTTTGTTGGTGGGGTTCGAGAAGGGGTTAAGGGGGGGAGAGTGTCACATGGGAGGGTGGGTGAGAGGGTGGTGAGTTCTCCGGTGGGCTAAGGGGGGGGAATTGAGCAGGAAGGGGGATTGGTAGGGAGGGATGGGTGTTCCTTGGAGGGTGCAAGGAAAGAGTGGATGAAAAGGAGGATTTGCGCTGTTTGGAGCACCAGAGGGTTCCACTGGTTTAGGAGTTCGATAGGGGGCATGGTGTCTGCGCCAGGGTAACAGGGTGTTCTCAATAGATGTCAGAGGGAGAGTGGAAGTCAATGTGTTAGGGTGGGAAAGTGGATCAGCAATGGGTGTTTGAGGAGGCAGGTGTTTGGCGCACCAGAGTGCACCTCTGATTTTAGAGTTGGATGCAGGGTGATGATAGGAGAGAGGGCGGGCAGCGTCAGGGCGTAATGAAGTACAAGGGGAAGGTTCTTGGGTTGTGATCAGGGGGAGCAGTGGGAGGTCATGAAGGTGGGTGCTAGAGCGTGAGCCATGAACTGCGATGAGTGAGCGATGTGGGGGAGTATGGTAGGGGGAGGTTGGATTAGGAGGGGATGGAGGGGGGATTCTTGGGAGCAGGGGTCTCCATCTCTGAGTCGGTGGAGTAGGGATTGAAGAACTAGTAGTAATTTCTAAGAGTGAGATATTAATGAATGGCAGTCATATAATTCTAGGTGTGTGGTGCTAATAAATCAAAGTTTTATATCAACGTGCAATTTCCAACTGTGTGGGGCCGGCAAAGTAAAATTCACAGTTGAAATCTCAGTGGGCACCCTCTAGATGCGAAGCAGTGCAACAAGGACAATTACCTAAGTGTGTGTGACAGGCAGAATAAGTTACACTACTATGTGGGAGGGTACTTTCTAGGTGTGAGTTAATGCAACAGGGACGAATTCTAGGGCAGTGGCAGAGACAAGTTGGTCCCAGTACAATCTTAGTTGGCAATTTTAGATGCGATTCAAAATGTCACTAAGGAGTTGGGCAGGCAAAAATTCACGGTGCTAGGATCGTTTCTATAGTGGCAGGGCTTCTGGGGTAGAGTGGTTGCTCTACTCCCAGCCACACCTACCTTTGTTGTAGCAGCTGGTTGACGGCTGGCCACTGGCTTCCCCTGCTGACACCTGCAGACACGAGATGGAGCCGCCTCTGTGGGAGCCGCCCTTTGCCTTGGGGCCCTTAGCTGCACTGGCTGCACGAAAAGAGGGCTGTCCTGGGGAGTTCATTTATGACCAAGAAGGGGGCCAATCAGAGAGGGTGTGCGGGCAGGGAGGTGGGAGGTAGAAGGTAATACTGAAGGGGATGCAGACTGGGGAGGGAGGACAGAGGATGCGTAAACAGGCCTGGGGGCCTCAATTATAGTCAAAAGCACAAAAGCAGAGGTCTACAAGGCACGAACACTCACTGGATATCAAAATCAAAAGTAAGGTGTATGCGTGCAAAGCTGGCTGGTAAGCTTAGCTGGAAATCTAAAAAAGACTAATCAGGGACGGTGGGTGGGCAGGGAGGTGGGAGGTGGAAGGGAATACAAGGGGAATCGGGTTGGGGAGGGAGGACAGAGGGTGCGTAAACGGCCCTGGGGCCTCACAATTTGAGTCAAAAGCACAAAAGCAGAGGCCTGCAAGGGTCTACAAGGCACAAACACTCACCTGATTTCAAAATCAAAAGTAAGGTGTATGCCTGCAAAGCTGGCTGGTAAACTTAGCTAGAAATCTACAAAGGACCAATCAGGGATGGTGGGTGGGCAGTGAGGCGGGAGGTGGAAGTGGATATGGAAGGGGTATCGGGCTGGGGAAAGAGGACAGAGGGTGCGTAAACGGGCCTGGGGGCCTCACAATTCTAGTCAAAAGCACAAAAGCAAAGGCCAGCAAGGGTCTTCAAGGCACAAACACTCACCGGATTTCAAAATCAAAAGAACGTCCAACACCATCCTATTCTGAAGTGCCACCAATCTAATAGCGTTTTGTTCAAATGTTAAATTCACAAATATATTTGCAGTCTCGTTCAACATACTTTCTACCACTCTACTGAGTCTATGACTGCTTCTAGAGTTCAGATCAACCCCTAACAATGGTATTATTCCTTTCCCAAAATCGGCTGCTACCTGGGCATCAGTCTCGTCCACTTCTCTTTTCCCCCTTTGTAATTTTACACGCTGCACATAAACTCCAAGAAATATATTAGCAAGGTAACTAACATATGCCTGTCCAACCCTTCTTCAACCACTTATATCCTTTCCGTCCTCACAAACATAATACCAATTGCCATAAGGAAGGATGGAATTAGTATAATTGGTATAGTCGTCAATAGTATCAAAGGATTGCATATTATATTTATCCCTTCCTATAGCAAATATAGGTTCTCCTATTGTAGTTACCTGGAATAAAGGATATGTAACATTCATGTAAGAAGTATAGGATCTCCTTGGAAGGTTAGACAGCATTTTAAAACTTGAACGATTGCTATTAAGGGTGTTATTACATATTTCAGGATTTTTAATAGTAGTGCTAAGCTTGTGCTCTATCCCAATCAGTTATCAACCTACTATGAGATGAAGAAAATACAGCACACCATATGTATCTATTAACTGGGACTGCATAAACCGTATCCCTACGCCATCTCCACTCTGCGGAACATGTGAAGAAAGCCAACCATTTGTTCTATTAATAGCTTTTTAACTTTATCCAAAACCTGTACATATGAATTATTACGGTAACCATTTCTTTGAAACACATCCAAGGGGTGATGAGTATGTGTTAAGACGTGAAGGGTAAAAGGGAGCTTGGCAGTAGCTTCAGTGTCATTGGGAAGAAGTGTCTTTAAAAGATGCACAGAATCATGTTTGAAGAGAGGTCAGAATACGCCTCCTGTCTCGGAAGGCCCTCCTTTCTACTGATCTTAAGAAGCTTCACTTCCTCTTCTTTAGTGTATGGACAAATTATTCAGCTTGCCCCATTATCAAAGAAAACAGGGGCCCCAGAAGATAGTAGCAGAGACAACTTAATTCAAACTGAAGTGTTAAATGCCTGTAAGTTTGGTTAGAGCACTCCAAGTCAGTTACTCACAGCAGACCATGCACTGAGGCCTACCATATTTCAATATACACAGAGCCTTTTGAAAGGCGATGCACCCCAGAACTGCCATTTATGAGCAGCAGTTCAAGTCTTGATTCTATCTGGAAAGGTTTTCAAATCTTTTTATTTTATGGTGAGTAAAAATAATAGAAAAAGTTTACATAACTAAAATATTTACCACAATCATCCACAGGCCACTCATACATTACGATTGCCCTTTATTAATAGTTTTCAACCCAGAATAAAGTTGCAAGAAGAACGTGTGTGTTTGCTACTTTTTAATTAACAACATTCTTTTGTTAAATAATTCCCAGCAAAATCTCAAAGTCATAATCTGAAGGCAGCCTGCACCTTAGATATACCTTTCAACCAAAGACATCTCATATTGGTTGTAGATACCAATGGTGGCATTGCTCGCAAATCTAAAAGCATATTTCTTTGTTCACGACCCAACATTAACCTTTTGGGTGCCCTTAAAATGTTAACTATATATTTGCGCTAAAAAAGTTGTCCTATTTTGCAAAAGGTTTTGTATACAAGTCCTTATGTGTTTGGCGCACGCGGAGCAATACGCTCGGTGCAAACACTCTTCTCTCCACCCTAATAGTCAGAGGGACGCATAGGCAAAACCGTTTTGCCTCAGCACTCTGATCCTCAAGGGTTGGGAACGGGGGCATTCAGATGGTTAAGACAATGTGTACAGAACCACTTTGCATCAGAAGGAATCTAAATCAGGTGTTGGTCTCATGTGTCCTATTGCCTCCCTAAAGCCCCCACTAGCTTGCTAGGGCCATCACAACGCGTATGGATGTGGAAACCAAGGTCTGCTGGACTGCACCCTTTATAGTCTGTTCTTGATAATTTTCCTTATCGTGGCCGCTACTGCTGTACCCCCTCTGTGCATAAATAGTGTTGTTCATGTACTGGAAATCTGTTTTGAAATCAGTTACACCCTATTGCATCTGCACAGCACCACCACAAACTTCTGAAGATCTGGTCCATTGCATTTAAAGAACACTGATACTGCAACATATTGCCCTTGCAAAAGCTATCTCTACTTTAGCTACAGACCCTTACTTGTCCTCTGCGATCACTCCAATTTGGTGTCTCTACAGTGTCCCGTCATATGTAATCACTGTTGATGCAGCTCCCAATGCTAGTGTTTCGGTATGTCAGTGCAAGCCTCTCTTTTCTGTACACATAATGTAACATAGAATATAAGCAAAACGTGATCAGCCATCAACTTTCGTTTTTTCACATTCAACTCAAAAGTCAAATTTGTTGGGAACAATAGTATTCCTTCTTCATAGTTGAATTTATAATGGTCTGGTTTAGTTTATACATATGTAGTCCTTCTATTATGCCTGCAACAAAGCTCTGTCCTTGTTACTGGAGGTTGGTTACTCATTTTCATTGGTTCCTCAGTGGTATCATGTGCACAGTTTCCACTACAAATTGTATTTATGGTACACTGGCGGCTGGTGAATGTATTCATTGGAGGGGCATAAACATTTCCCATGAACATGTGCCATCAAACAAGCATAGCATAGACTCTACAACCAACCAATTGGAGATTGTGGGTGGACTCCTGCCCCCACCAAGACATTTATTTTTAATAATATGTTAAAAGGTTGCAACACAACATGTGTCAAATTGGCAAAAAAGCCACACAGCTTTCAAAAGGTTTTGTAGGCTAAAACATGAACAAATCCGCCAGGTCAACAACAGTGCACAGAATTTGTTTTTAGGATGCCTTTGCCTTCAACAATATATGCCAGCATTCTGCAAGTGTAAAAAAAAGTTCATGTTGGCTGCACCAATATATTCTAGTACCTCTGTGTTAGAACATAGTCATGATTGTTTTGTTTTGCCCAGAATGCCAGTAATGATGCTGTAAGAAAATGTGCCAGTTGCATGAAAGTAGACCAGTACCTCCATGTACTAACACTGATCTAGATGGCTTTGCCCATACATCCAGTAAAAATATGAGGCTTTCAATTTGGAACCTAGAGACCCGCAACAATCAGCGGCTTGCCTCCCCTGGTGAATGCATGCAAACAAATGCTTGTGTGCACCCATATGCTAAAATAAGCACACTACACTCTTTCACATATGTACCAATTGTGGCACAATTCTTATTCTTGTGGCATCAGCCGGTCAAGTGGCACAGCGAGTAGAGCGCTCGCTTTGACATCCGTGCAGAGCCTGCTAACGCAGGTTCGAATCCCGGCGGGGCCAAACTCAGCCTTTCATCCTTCCGAGCACACACCGTGGGTAATAATAAGCAGCGCTCAGATACCTGAGGGTTTGTAGCGCTATATAAATGCCAAATTATTATTATTTATTATTTATTATTATAAAATCAAGTGCCCAGAAAATACGTTTTCAGAAATCTCGCAAGAAAAAGGCAACTGGGCTCCAAATCTAGGCTTGGTCCCTTTGAGCTTCTCCTCCCCCCCCTCTGCCCTGCAGGGGGCTCCCCCATCTCCCTAACAATGGCTTCCTATCTTCCTAACGCTGCCTTCCCTACGATCAAAAGAGCTTGACCAATACTGCTTCTCTAGTTCCCAAGGGGGCCCTACTAAAGGGGACCTAAAGCCTGTATCTTTTAAAAGAGACCTAATCAGGGATAGTCTGATTGCCCTTTGGTATCCGGTTTCTGCTGACGACCTTTCATTCTTCTCCTACTTCAGTATACCACTCTTCTGCCTCCCTCTCCGATTTTTACTTCACGTTTTGACCCTCCATGTCCCAGAGTTAAGTTTCACCTCACTTCTCTGGACTGTGCATCCATCCTGATCTTACTCCTCCCTCTCACTACTCCTACCTATTGGGATCCTATCCACCTGCCGCCCAGCACCACTACATGCGCACATTCAGAGACTTTGTTTATGGCATAATTGCGAAGTTAAAACCTACAAACTGATGCTGCAGTTTTGGACCAATCTAATTTCATGCATCATTCCGGGTTTTGTGTTAAACCAGCAGATGCATTTAAGCAAATGCATGCTGTCCAGGAGGCAGAGGGCTGGAGGAGAAATACTTAGTACATGTGTTCGCAGCAAGCTAAGAGCTGGAGAAGCCCTGATTGCATTCACCTGTTCCAAGCTACTGAGAGCTGGAGAGACAGTCATTATATTCCACTGCTGCAGGCTACTGAAATAGGGCTGGACTTGATTGAGCACAGCTGCCTGAGACTGCAATCAGCTCCATCCTGTTGGGCTGTGGGCTTGGAAAAATGTCTAGCTTACTTTGAACAGCAGCTATTCTGTCAACTGCTTTGTGCAGCAGCACCTGCAGCGTTGCAAGTGCTGAATAGCATTACCAAATAAATGATCTCAGGCCCAAATAAACCGACAGACTCAAAGAATATGGCAAAATACTACTTTATTATCAGTTCAATAAAGCAGGGAAACCTGGCAAACAGATTGTAGCTCACACACTCTCAACCCTTTCAACTATACAAAAGGTTTTATACCTCGATGTACGTTAGCTACGACATCTTCCTACATGGCAAACAGTAAAAAATCTACTGGGTGGAGGGGATTAATTAAAGGAATATCTATACCTATAGTGCAAATTAGTGTTAGTCTCATTATTGGCTGCCCCTTGTTGGGTAGGCACGACTTGAACAACCTCTAACTACGTAAAATATGGAAAATATCATATCAGCAGCAGATAGGCTTTTGCAACAATGTATAGTCCACCATTGCATAGGCCCTCATGATTGGTTGGCACTCTCTTCCAAACTTGCACATCGGCTCATTAGCAGCACGTAAGCAACGAAACCCAGATGCAAGGCAATGTCAGTCAACTGCCCTCCTTAGCTAATTAGCCTACCATCTCTCATCAGTTAGGTTTCTCTCTGTAGTTGACCTTGCTGACTGTTGTAGAGGAGGAGTCGAGTACCCCCACCAAAAGCTTCGCCCCCATGTTGCCTATATATTGGGAGCCAGCAATTGAGACACGTGCAGTACCAGTGAGGATGTCTGTACCGCAAAGAATCCTGGAAACAAGGTATCCATTGAGAAAACCCTATATGCATTCACGAAGAAATAATGGTCTTTTGGACAAAGTCCCAGAAGAGGTGTGAAAAGGAGTGAAAAAGAAGACTGGTGACGTCATGCCGAATGGAACTTGCGCACCCAGAAAAGATGCACGAGTTAAAGAACAGACATTCTATAAGATCTGAAGAGAGGTGTCGAAGATGAGCAACATTTCAGGCTCGAGATAAAGATGCTCATGCTACAGAAACGCTGAAGAAAATGCTAAATCAGTTTACACTTGTACAGACGCAGTAACTCAAGTAGACAAAGCGATTTTAAGGCTGGCTACGTAGTGAATAGTTTGCGGCTATGTGCCAACGTACATACATAGGAATGTATAGAACCTGGATATTCCACCATGCACTTTAGCAAGGATTGAAACCCTGTGATTGGAAAGGGTTTTCAGTGTGGCGCAGTTGGACAATAACTAATGGCGAAGGAGAAATTCAAGAAAGGCTTGGCTGGCCCAGCACCAATAAGTCGAGGCCGGCGTGAGCCTGGTTGTCCATCGAGTAGTTACATGAACGTGAGAAAGAAACCAACTTCTGTCTGAGGTGGAATGGAAAAACACTGAAGGCGTCAAAAGTTCATCATTTAATAGTATTAAATGCAGCAAAGAGCTCAAAAATGCAGTCTCCAGTTACATGGTCAGATCAAAATAGACATTGGGTCGAGCTACACTGAAACCAGAAGACAAACTATGCCTATACTCTTTTTTATTCTCAGGCACAGAGAGCTTCTATATGGCCAAGTTCAAAGCCTTAATTGACTGGCAGACTACAAGTGTGATGATAGATGTTGGGCTAATTGGATGGGGAGGCATGACCACGTCGATCCTCCCTGCACCTGTAGTGGTAGCCTGCGTGTTGCTAGCGTGTAGTACATTCCAGAAGGGTTCTAGGGTGCCAACCAATTGTAGAGGGCCTATAGTTGGTGTGACCAACAAAGTGTTGAGTATTAGTATAACACGGATGATGACTTGCACTTGGGATGGGCTTAGTTGCCCACTTGACAGGAGAGACCCAATCATTTCCCCTATCAGTATGGAACGTATACTTAGATGTTCCCTGTAAGCCTATCACGTCCCCAAGTAGGTTTCTGTAGTTTGCCACGTAGTGTGACATCACTGATGACAAGTTTTTACTATACAAGTTGTGTTTTTTATAATGTGTTGAGAGAAATTGAGCGAACGTCCGTTGTAACTCCCCGTTTTAGATAATTGCAAATAAAACAGCACCAAGTTTTGCCAACTTCCTGAGTCAGTTTGATTATTGATTGAGTAAAATCTGCATCCCCATCTATCTCTAGGTATTGCTACCCCATCTTAAAGGGCCCTAGGTCTATGGAATCACGTGGTAGCAGAGGTAGGATGGTTCAAGATCCGTCGACCCAGTTGGCTTTAAAGGGTCTTGGAAATATCAGATGTCCTCCGCCATTTAGCTGGAGGACCGGAAGGCTTCCTGTGGATAGCGGCCAAAACCAAGATCTTGCAAGACAAACGAAGCAGGTGGGACGGGTCCCTCTTTCACGGTATACCCCTCCCAGTTTCTACAGGCAGCTGAGCGGACCGAAAGCCGGTTGAGGAGGATACTATCCCGAGGGTCAGGAGCTGAAAAGCGAATGATGAGTAGACTGAGAAAGGTGCCAAAAAACAATGTATGCATATTAAGTAGGGAAAGTGATAATGGGGAGAAAGTAACAGAGGGTTGGTTGGGTATTTCAGTTAATGACGAAGAGCATCAAGTAAAGATATGTGGATGAGGAGCGATCCACAAGATAAGCCCCGAATCCTACGTCCAGGGATGTCTAGAAGGAGTTGTTTTAAAATACAAGAGGATATATAGGCTACAAACAGAATGATCTGTTAAAGAAAACAATTCACACTCTGATCGGAGTAGTTTTAGGGGTGAGAATAGCCACGAGGAGCATTGGCAAAGATATATGTGGGGCCTGCCAGTTTGTTTGTATATTGTGTGTGTTGTATGTATTAAGGAAATGATGAAATGTCAAAGAGCGACAACTAATAGATTGTGGTAAAGGGCCAAGAATAGGTTATTTATTTAGTTGTTAAAGGTATTGACCGAACAGGTAGACTGAAGTAAAGTGAGACAAAGGTTTGGAGCTGCGACGATTGGTGCACGCTCATATTGTATTGTTTTTCTGTAAAGAATTTTCTGTGTAAAATAACAGTAAGTATTGACAGTCGAGTGTGACTAGTCATGATGGAGGATGTCATTCCGCTCATGCACCTGTGCAAAGAGCTGCCAAAACACGCACCCAAGCTTAAACAGTACAGTGCAGAATGGGTTAAGGGCAATGCACAAAAAATGTTCATGCCATGGCCTAACGGGGGATCATTGTCAAAAGCAGTTTTACAACACATGACACGTACCTGCATGCTGCGTATACGGGAAAGAAGTTGGAAAAACGGTTAGTAGCTAAGAGCTTTGGAAAATGTACCAGGAGGAACGGGAAGACCCGCCTCCTGAAGACTGGATGCTTAACCAGTGTGAAAAGGGGGGTGTTGAGCCTTCTGCTCTCCCTACCGCGCCTGAAGTAAATGGCGATAGTACGAAAGATGAAGGATTGTATCCATTCAGAGAGCTTAAAGCAGCATCAGGATACAGTAATGAGACGCATGTGCCACCTGTATATAGTAGTGACGAAAGTCCAGAAAAAACTCCAGAAAGGCATGTGATCTCTAAATTCTTACGGGACAAAGAGAGAAGTGAACGACCAAGTATGACTCTAGATATAGAATGATAAATTAAGAATTGGAAAGGAGAAAAGGACAAAGCTGACGAGATAGCGCTCATACAGAACGAATGGATGGTGAGATATTGCTCAAACTTGATGCGAAGAGCATCGAGGAAGTACGGCAAGGGGAAGATCCAGATGAGCAAGATCAAAAAGACAGGTGTTGAGGAGGAGCCAAGTATCCCCCACTCCAACTGCACCGCCTACATTACCTGAAAAGTATGAACCAAAGAATGTGACGTATACTGAACACTTAAACCAGCAAAGAGAAGCGTGTGGAGTACCCATAAGAATACCTATACCTAGGAGAATATGGGTGGTAAAGTACCCATTGAGGAAACCATACCTGCATACAAGACAATATGATGGCCATTTGAACGATATTCCTGAAGAAGCCGAGAAACGAAATGGTAAAGATGAATGGTGACGTCATAAAAGTTGAATCGACACCCATATAGAAAGATAACCGGACCAGAGAGGCAGACGATTTATAAAACACAAAGAGGTACCAAGGATAAGTGACATCGTGGGATCAAGATGAAGAAACCTGATGTTAGGCAGAATCACCTGCAGTACCCTTTGGGAACACTACAGGCAATTATGACAAGAGTAAGCACAAATTCACCTTTGGTACAAGTAAAGTGGTAGCGATGGATGAGCAGCCAGACTTATCTCAAGAGTTTAAGTGAGTAGTATAACAAGTTACACAAAGGACCAACTAATACAGTGAATCAAGTAAACACTCACTCAAGGTTTCTTGGTAAAAGAATATACATTTATTTACTCAGTCAGTTAGAAAGCATTACACTAGCATAAGCAGCTCAATATCACACACTAATAAACCACAAAAATCCACCCGGTAAAATAATTGAACAAGTTTAGCTCCTGTGAAGTGGGAGCAAAATGGCACTTCAAATACTTATTACAGGAATAAAAAGGCAAGGTTATAAGAATAGACAGCCCAAATACATTCATAGGCAGGGCAAAGGGTTTCAGATAAATACAACCAGCAATTATTCTCATAGGCCTGGGCCAAAGTCAATGGTTCAGAGTCTTTGTATAGGATAGCACAGTTCTGGTAGGTAACGGTTAAGTCTTTGCCATGGAGTTTAGAAGAATTTGGCTAGGCAAAAAGTTTGACTTGTTTGAGGCAGTTGTTCCTGGCAGTTCGAGCAGATCTCGCTGTTCCTGGGCTTCAGTCGTGGGGACAAGGAGGACGTCGGGAGGTTCCTGCACTGCCCAGGGATGAGGCCAAAAGCTGTAGCAAGACGTCAGTTTAAGGTGTCCGTGCCTTAAAGTCGACGAGCTGGTTTCCTTCCCTCTGGCTATTCGGTTTTCAACAGCACTCTGATGAAAATTCGACCAGATGGGGACGGTGTCCAGGTGGCTTGCAAGTTGGTTGTTCAAACTCAAGGGAAGAAGTTAACCTTGTAGAGCTTCTCTGTCGATTGGAGTTTCAGGCAATCTGGACCTGCAGCAGGGCTTCACTGGTCGTCCAGGAGTTGCAGCAGTCCTCTTCCTTCAGCTCGTCTTCGGCTCTTTCGCTCCAGTGGTCGACTCTGCTTTCCAAGTCCCAGAGACCTGCTTTTAAACAGTTTTCCCCCATTCATTCAAGCCTAGCTGTGACTCACACAGCAGGGTGGCTGTCCCTGCCGGACAGCCAGCCGGCCAATCACGCCAGAGTGCATTCAGGTTTCCTAGGAGACTAAGCACAGGGAGCTTTGGGCACCTCCCTCACATCCTGTCCATCCCAGACACTCAGGCGCCAGAGGAGGGCTTCAGCACTGAAGCCCGCCAAAGGCCAACGACCAAAGGGACCAAACCTGGTTTGGCACGCAGAGACAAACACAAGAAGGACTTTTCCTAAAAGAAATGGCGATAAAAAATGACCATAGTCTGTTTTTACAGATAGGTCTTGGGAGCCATATTGAAAAACATGGCTGACCCGATTTTTAGCTACCGTCGTTAGCAGTCAGGAAAAATCACGGTAGTTGATCTAAACCACTGTCACCAGCCATTTAAAGTAGGAAAAGGTAACATTTTACTGTTATATGAGTGTTTTGACTCGGGGGAAGCTAGGCAACCCTTCCAGCACTCTATAGTAAGATGTGTGCTAGGTCAGTACATTTACAGAGACTAGTGAAGTCAATTTAACTTTACATGCTCTGGGAGACAGTAGTCAGTCCCAGAGAAGGTACTTAAACCTTGGGAAGTCTGAAAGACATCCCTGTGCCACTGCACTGAAGTTACTGTGTGGCACACACAAAAAGATGATGCCTATGGAGTTGTTTTAAAACCCCATAACCAAAGAACACAAAAGTAAAACACATTGAAAATGAAAAGTTCAAAGCCCCAAAATATAGCTAAAGAGCTGGAGGGCTGTAAGCTAGAGAATTTAGCACTTGGGTGAGAAATCTCCCTAACACCTGATGAAGATACTTAGTTTAAACGTGTACAGATGCAATGAAACGCAAGCAGCAAAGCAATCATGAAGCTAGCCACATGCTTTTAAATAGACCAGACCGCGGCAAGTGCTGAATATATATATACATATATACCTCCATAGAAACATATGGACAAGTAAAGGATGAATGTTTCCACTACGCATATAAGCAGTACTGAACAAAGCAAGAAGGCCTCATTCCAGTGTCGCAGTTAAGAAAAGCAATTGAATTAAACAGAATAAAAGTTCAGCGAAGAAGTTCACTGAGGCAAGAAAGCCAAGGTCTTATCAAACTGGAATTGGCGGACATTGGATACAATTAACATGAAAGAACAGAAGCTCCTGTTGAGGGAGGTGAAGCAAAAACAAGACGTCAGAGGACTATTGAACAATAAAATCAAATACACAGAAAGGCTCAATGTCATGGTGTCCAGTCACGTGATAGAGGGAAGTTGGATGAACAAGATTATGACACCTACGGACAGAGGCCGGCTGGTGCCCATACTCCTTAAAAATTCTCAAAGAACAGTACAAACTCAAGGCCAACTTCAAAGCACTAATTTACACTGGACCATTGAGGTGATGATGGATGATATGCTAATTGGTGGAAAGCTGGTGCTAACACAAGCTCACCCGCCTCTGGTTGTTTAGTCTGCGTGCTGCTAAAGTAGGTGGAAAAGTACTGACGGGGGTTAGAAGCCAACCAATTGTAGGGGACCACGTAGTTGGTGGTCCTATAGCTTGTGTAGCCAATGGGACAACGTCCATTTAGTGACTTTCATAATGACCATTTTGAAGGGAAGGCTTAGTTGCCCCACCTGATGTAAACTATCCAATTACCTCTTTCCGTTACCCTATACAGATATAGAACCTATGCTTAGTGATTCCCTTAGAACCAATCCCACCTCCCGTTAGGTATTTGTAGTTTGCCACGTAGGATGACGTTGGTAATGACGCAGGTCAAAACGTCAGTGATGATCAATTTTGGGTACAAAAGCCCAACTTTTTTATGAAGTAAGTAGAGTCAGAGTATCAAGCGATTGCTGATGTTCGTTGTACTCCCTTGTTTTAGATACTTGACATTAAACAGACGAACTTTGCCAAACTATTTGTGTCGTCTTGATTATTGATGTATGAATAAAATCTGCATCCACATCCATCTCCAGGGTATTCCTACTCATCTTAAAGGGCCGTTTGGGACACCCAGCTCATTTGGTAACAGAGATAAGATGGTTTGATAAGATAACCATCGGCCGTCGACATAAGTAACTTTAGAGTCTTGACAATATCCATGACCTTTGCCATTCGGCTGACAGGACGGACATGAAGCTCCCCGTAGAAGTGGTTAGAATAGACAACTCCTTCCAAGGGACGGTTTGACGGGACCCCTATTTTCAGATGGAAACCCCTCCCTCCCACATCCACATGAAAGGATCAAAAAGTGTCTCGAAGAGGCGGTGATCCCGAGGGTCCGAAGAAGAAAAATATGCGAACAGTGAGTAAATAGACCAGAGTGTAGCAAAGGGATGCATGTATAGTAAATAACGGAGAGTAACGGAGTAACGGAGGAAGGTGGGATAAAATATAACACAAGAGTAAGAGCAATCTTAGAGGGCAAGACGAGTCTTAAGAAGAAGATTGTGAACAGTACATGTGGCCTGTCAAGTTTGTCTGTTTGTTTCATGTGATTGAAAGGTGTGATGACGTCAGAGGTGAAAGAAAAAATGTTTATATAATAGAAAAGCGTGAAGTTGAGACACAAGAATTGATTGTTTTAGAATTTAAACTTTGATGGTTGTTTTTTCACAAGATTAAAGTAAAAACAATTGTGTTTTGACGGGATTGGGGCTTGCAACGATTGGTGCTCACTCATAAGTGTATTTTGATTGAGACGTAATTTGAAAACTGTAATCCAAGTATAAGCGAGTGGTAGCAAAGAGAAAAGTGAAGGTTAAAAATGGAAGAAGTTACTCCATTAGTGCATCTTTGAAAACAGCTACCTAAGCACGTGCTTAAACTTAAACAATACAGTGCAGAGTGGGTTAAGGGAACCATAGACAAAATGCTAATGGCATGGCCACAAGGCGGATCATTATCGAAGGCAGTTCTGCAGCATATGATGACATATTTGCATGCCGCGTACACAGGAAAAAAGTTAGAAAAGCGCCAAGCGAGTCTAGAGCTTTGGAAAATGTATGAACACAAAAAGGAGGAGGAGCCTCCTTTAGATTGGATACTCAACATATGCAAAGAGGGGGGTGAAGAGCCTTCTGCTCCGCCCGCCCCGTCTGAAACAAAAGACGAAACTAAGAATGGTGAAGGGTTGTACCCATTAAGGGAACTTAAAGCAATGACGGGATAGAGCAATCCGTCATGAGTCACCTACACAAAGTATTGACTAGAGCCCAGAGAAGGGTATTGTCACGATGCCTGCCCCCGGGAAACCAGGTTTGGCCCAGAGGTTTGGCAGGCATCATGCCATTTAATGCAAGCCCATGAACCCCAATTAGGGGCTATTTGGGTGCAGTCAGTAATACTACATTCTGAATGCCCGTTCTTCTATATTGTTTATATTGGTTGCCCAATATTTATTAATATTAAATAGAAGTAATTTCAGGTTTTTTACACTCTTAATTAAAATGCTTGATGTTTATAAATTGATGTGTTTGTGCTACACCCAGAGCGCAGCAAAGAGAGGGCTATTCATGTCTGTGTTAAAATGTAATTAAAGTAATAATGGAGTCAGACTGGCGCCCCCTACAGTCGGCACCTCAGGCAGCCACCTGCACTGCCTGATGCAATGACCACCCTGCACGTGCATGAGAATTACCGTTCTCATGGATGCGGTGAGGCAAGTTGTTGCAAAGTTAGAATGTATTTTGATTCTGAGTGAAGGTCACCAGCTTTGAATTTTTGTTTGCGAGCTCAGGAAGCCCACACATTGGACACACAGTATAAGGTTCAATTGTTTTTTGACCTTGAGAGAAAGGGAGCATTATGAAAGGAATTGAATGAAGGAGGGTTGTTATAATGCAAGATAAGATAAGGTTATGTAATCAAAAAGTGGACTAAGGAACATGTAAATTCAGTTTATGAAAAATTGTTGATGGGAACGGAGTCTGCCTTACGGTCTGAGTTATGCCAAGAGAATGGAAATGGTGAATGTAATGTGGGTTTAAATTTTGGATGATTTTATACTCGAACGAGCATCAAATTATCTGAGCATTATTTGTGGGTTAAATTGTAATTGTTTGTTCTGTGTGGCATATTATAATGAAACGCAAGTACAACCTTTGTGTGTAATGTTGTTTTTACCGTCCAGATGGGAAGGCCAGCATTGATATGCATGTAGACCACTACTCAGTTCTCCCAGGTTCAACGCTAATATTCCATTAAAATGCCATGCATGAGCACATAGAATTGTAGCGTCAGCTTTCGTATCCCGTTTACAGTTGATCATACTACATAGCAATGTTCTCGGAAGCAAATTGTAATAAAGATCGGCTAGTGAGACATATTTCTATTATGTTTCCGAAACAGGTACATTTTGCGATTGTCATCGATTCCAGAAGCCAAGTGACAGACTTTTTAATCGGCAACTCCAGCTACTTGTGAACAGCTGGATGTTTGTGACAGTTTTGTGGGACAATCGGCAAGGGCAGATGTGCCCTTACGCTGTACTAGCGATTAGGAGCAACATATCCTTTAAGGTGGTCTAGCCTCAAGTTGACGCACAAGCCCTGGAATTCACTGTGCGACCCAAGCGCTTCTTTTATCCAAAACAAACACCTTGTGTACGCAAAAAGAACAACGCGTGACACACGATAAACATTTTAGATCGCGAGCAAAGAAAGACATTTCTAATTTGATTGAATATGGCAATAGTCTGATGTTGTCGGAGCATTTATTGTGAAATAAAAGTACTTTACAAATTGTACAGTCTTGTTTTTTTTTTTTTTAAAGTACGGTTTAGTATTCTGAATTGTGCCGTGCTGTGTTGTGAAACGTGTGTTGATTTTCGAGTTCTGCGTCACGTCACGTAGGCGATGACTGGACATGTTTGGGTATGCTGCTCAGGAGCATCACCGAGAAAGGCAGACAATATCCCTAGGTTTGGTGATATGAGGTTCAGGGGCGGGCATATGATTTAGTGCCATCAGGGCAGTTCACCTTAGGTCAGTGGTCTTCAAACCTTTTTGGCCGGGGCCCCCCTGAGCAACATTTGGGCAGGTCGGGACCCCCCAGAAATGCAAAATGGACAGTATATATTGAGCTACGTCACCAGCTCCCATCACAGTCGCTGGGCTCCCTCATCCCACTCCTACCCAGTCCCTGGTCTCTCTGCACCCCATCACACGCCCTGGGCTCTCCCCACTCTGCTCCCACCCCTATCCCATGGTTCCCGGCCATTGTGCTCCCACCATAGTACGTGGGTTCTCCCCATCCCGTTTCCAACACAGTCTGAGGGCCAGTGGCGGCTGGTGATTTTTTTAAGTGGAGGGGCATAACCATTTCCCCCAAAAATGCCATAGCGACCAAGCATAGTGAGGGAGCCAGAACCAATAAAGGGATTCGGGGGGGGGGGGTTTCCCCCTGTGAATGTTTTTTAATTAATGGATTAAAATGTTGCATTGTAGAGCATACTTTTAACAAAAAAATCGGTACATAGCCAAACAGTTTGCAATTGGTGCTGTGGGTCCAGGGGGCAGGCATGACATTTTTTACTGGACATCTATAGTAGATGTCCAGTAAAAAGATACCATCCCTGTCCCCTGGGCCCCACTGGACCTAACACAATCAACATGATTACGTGTGTATGCAAGGTGCTGCACATTTATAAAGCAATCACTCTATCATTGACACGAGCATCCATCACCATACATTCACTCATAACATAAGCATACGCGCATCCATACACATGTTTAAATAAAAACAATAAACGTACCTTCTGCATTGGCCTGAGTGTGGTTGCTGAAACGCCCTGCTCCAGGCTGTTCTGTCCGTATATGCGAGGAGGTGCAGGAGCTCCTCCTCGGACATACAGACATGCAGTGCCCCAGCCAGCATTTTCAATGAGCTATGCAATCCTGATGAAGCAAAACGCCCCAGCACTTGTATGGCTCAGTGAGCATGTGCGGCTGGGGAACTAAACTTAACTATCAAAGGGAAATAGTTTTCCCTTTGACAGTTCAGCCAGCCCAGGAGCACTCCATCTGCTGTAAAAAGCAGCTGAGGGAGTGCTCACTGTTTCACTGGGCTGGCTCCTTAGCTCCTCCATAAAGGATGAGCTGCCAGGCTCGGACTGGGCTATAGGGCAATGCCTGTACCAAAAATGTAAAATGCTAGTGTGGGCCAGTCAAAATGGGCCACCGTTTTGGCCAATGTGGACCAGTTTGATTAGTTACTTAACTATGAAGTTAGCAATTTTGACCATTGTTGCTGAATATATCACAATTTACTTACATTTTAACACAAAGCACCCCCTATTGAAACAGTGGGCCTCATTACAACCCTGACGGTAGCTGTGGCGGTAAAACTGGCACGGCTGCCGCCGGAGTTGCATCCGGGTCCGGCACACGCGAAAGGGCAATTACCGGATCATGCTGAGTTAGGCGGACCTGATAATTGCCATTTCGCGGGTGCCGGTTAATAACGGTGCCGGTGGACCTTACTAATCATCTTCATACATAGATAGCATTGCTGTCTTCCACGTCTGTGTTTTCTCCTTTGTATATGTTTCATATGTTGTGAGTGGACCCTAAGTGAATTACTGTAAGAACATATTTCAAGTATAAATCCACAAATATAGTACTTTTTGAATTTTTTGTTCCTGACTGTTACTGGCCTAGATATATCAGTAAAGGAAAAAAGAGTGAGCCAGGCATCTGATGTCATCAGTGATGTCATCAATGACATTTGTGATGTCATCTTTGATGTCCTGGGTGTTAGTCTTAGCAGTGCACAATGGTGGCACGAGTTATGGTTGCTTACCTTACCATAACTAGCACATTTCAGGGGTTTTTCGGTTTTACTCTGAACCATAACGTCCCTTTAACAAAGTTTTTTTACTGAATTTCATAGCTTTTTAGTAGCGCAACTTAACCATAACGTCCCTTAAAAATGTTTTTTTACTGAAAATAAATAAATATATATATATACATACATATATATACATACATATACATATATACCGCCATAGAAACATATGGACCAGTAAAGGTTGAATGTTTCCACTACGCATATAAGCAGTACTGAACAAAGCAAGAAGCCCTCATTCCAGTGTCGCAGTAAAGAAAAGCAATTGAATTAAACTGAATAAAAGTTCAGCTAAGGAGTTCACTGAGCAGAGAAAGCCAAGGTCTTATCAAACTGGAATTGGCTGACATTGGATGCAATTAACGTGAAAGAACAGAAGCTCCTATTCAGGCACGTCAAGCAAAAACAAAAGACGTCAGAGGACTATTGAAGAATAAAATCAAATTCACGAAAAGGCTCAATTTCATGGTGTCCAGTCACGTGATAGAGGGAAGTTGGACGAACGAGATCACACCTACTCACGGAGGCCGGCTGGTGCCCATACTCCTTAAAAATTCTCAAAGAACAGTACATACTCAAGGCCAACTTCAAAGCACTAATTTGCACTGGACCATTGGGGAGATGATGGATGATATGCTAATTGGTGGGAAGCTGGTGCTAAAACAAGCTCCACCGCACCTGGCTGTTCAGTCTGCATTCTGTGTAACATAGGTGGAAAAGTACTGACGGGGGTAAGAAGCCAACCAATTGTAAGGGACCACGTAGTTTGGTGTCCTACAGCTTGTGTAGCCAATGGGACGTCGTACATTTAGTGACGTTCATAGTGGCCATTTTGAAGGGAGGGCTTAGTTGCCCCACCTGATGTAAACTATCCAATTACCTCTTTCCATTGCCCTATACAGATATAGAACCTATGCTTGCTTAGTTATTCACTTAGAACCAATACCACCTCCCGTTAGATTTTTGTAGTTTGCCACGTAGGATGATAACGGATGACGACGTTGGTAATGACGCAGGTCAAAATGTCAGTGATGACCAATTTTGGGTACAAAATCCCATATTTTTTATGAAGTAATTAGAGTCAGAGTATTGAGCGATTGCTGATGTTCGTTGTACTCCCTGTTTTAGATACTTGACATTAAAACAGACGAACTTTGCCAAAGTATTTGTGTCGTCTTGATTATTGATGTATGAATTAAATCTGCATCTCCATGGTATTGCTACTCATCTTAAAGGGCTGTTTGGGAACACGCAGCTCACAGGGAATGAGAGAAACGATTGACAGAAGACGAGTCGAAAAAGTACAGTAGACTAAGACAAGAGCAAATGTATCAGGAAGAACAGTTAAGAAAGGAAGAGAGCAGAAGAGCAAGGAAAATATGACAATAGGCAGATGACAATAGGCAGAGACCAATCAAAGAACGAGACAGGATAGAAAAGAAAAGAAGAAGAGGAAGAACAGAAATGAAGAGATAAAAGAATGCAAAGTCACAGATGCTGAGGTGCGTAGGGCAAATGAGAGAAGGGAAGCGAAACGACAGGAAGAGTAAAGGGTTAGGGAGGATGCGAAGAAACAAATTGAATTTGATGAGGAAAGGAACAAAAGAGGACACGCAACATTGATTGCACTGAAAGAGAGCTAATGGAACCAAGTCCAGTAGTATTATGGGAGGACATAGATATGAAATATTGGAGACACAATCGAAAAGGCTTATCAAGAGATGAGGGCAAAAGGAGAAACAAGATATTAAGGGAAAGATGATCGATCTGAAATTACCTAGTCACAAGGCAAAGAGGGGGGCCTGTTCAGCCTCGAGCATAGAGCCTTGTCTTTGGACAGGCTGACTCTAAACAGAGACGAGAAGGAGGACAGTCATTAAGAGTTGGGGACAAGATATGTCACACAAAGAAAAGAAAACCTTCCGTGGGGAGGAGGGTGGTGGTGCGTTTGGTCCCGAGGGATGTTTTCAGACAAGGAAGTGAGCAACCTAAAAGGCGACCTCTTAGTGAGAGGGGGGACTCGCCACCCTATGTGAGTAGGTTGAGGTAATTACCAGGAAAAAGGCGATCAGGAACTATTGTCCCTGCTATGAACAGGCAGACGATGGGAGACTATTGCGATATTGCGATTTTGCAATTTCACAGTTTCCCGTGTTAGAAAAAGGAGGGGCCAGACCACAGTATATCCCGTGGCCCCAGATGGAGAAGGATAACCTAAGATGTAAGCTCCCGAGTCTGACTTCGGGTGCCGGGAAGTGGATGAATTAGAAAAAATTACAGAAGGAAACACGTCACTAAATATGACTTTATGCATATCCATCCGGACACCTCTGGGAGTGAGGACAAACCCAAGGAACTCGACTTCAGTGACATGGGAGGAGCATTTCTCAAGTTTGGCATATAGTTGGTGCTGCCAGAGTTTTGCAAGGATGGAGCAGATGTGCTTAACATGGTCCTGCTTAGAAGCAGAGTACACCAAGATGTCGTTGATGTAGACTAGGGCACATATGTCGATCAGCTCACGTAGTACTTCAATCATGAAGTACTGGAATGCTGCGGGTGCATTGCAAAGCCCAAAGGGCATCACCTGATATTCGTACAGTCCATATTTGGTGCGAAAGGCGGTTTTCCATTTGTCTCCTTTCTTCACACGCACGAGATGGTATGCCCCCCTGGAGGTCCAGTTTGGTGTAAATTTGGGCATCCTTGATTTGGTCCAGCAATTCTGGGATAAGGGGTAGAGGATATCAGTTTTTTACAGTCACTCGTTTTAATGCACGATAGTCGATGCACGTTCTCAAGTCCCCCTCCTTCTTGGGTACGAAGAAGAGGGGTGAGGTTGCTGGGGACTTGGATGTGCAGATAAAATCGTTTGCCAGTTATTGGTTCAGATAGGATTTCAGATGGAGATTCTCAGGTTCGGTGAGTGCGTACATCCGAAAACATGGAATTTGCACACAAGGTAGGAGGTTGATTTGGAAGTCATACGGCCTGTGAGGTGTCATGATTCCTGCCCCTGATGTCCCCAGCCCTCCAAGATGTCAGGCTGGAGCCAGGCCACAATCACCTACATGGCCCTCAAGGGCCTCTCCATCCCTCCAAAGACCCACTTGGAGTCAGACTTGGCGTTTGTGGCACCAGACTCACTCCCATAGGATAACATTGGGGATTGGACTTGTAGTGCATTGATGGGGCTAAGATGGATGCCCCCACATATTTCGGTTCCCAGGACTGCATGTGCAGTCTAGTCTTTTGGGTGTGGTTCAGCCCAGAGACACCTGGGATACCCAGAGACTATTTAAGCCACGCCCAGGCTGAGAAACATGCTTTGTGTTTTCTGCACCTGCAGCGTGACACTCACCGTGTTCGGATTGGTCTCCTGTAGGCCTGCATCTTTCTTCTGCGCTCAGCTCCTGCAAGAACAAGAACACCGTTAGGAACAGCCTTACCTTGCGGCGCTTCTGCCCATCATTCATTGTTTCGTCTGTTCTGCGGGCATCTTCGGCGGTGTCATTCCCATCCCGGCACGCCACTTCCTAAGTAAAAGGGAAAAGAACAGAAAAAAGGCATTAGTTAAGACTGTACGAGCTTCAAACGCTTACCTGAATCCCAGCCGCTTTGAGGGAACTCTGTCTCCGGAACTTCTCATCCATCTGCAAGAGTGAAAAGACACTCCAGGTTAGCGTGGAAACATCTAGAGGTGCCGCATACCGCGCTTACTCACCGCATTCCTTCTTCATAAACGGCATCCACACTGAAAATGTCGCGGCATCTAAAAGACACAGAAAAAGAACTCAGTTCAATACAAATACAAAAGGGTCGCATCGCGCTCTCACTCACCTTCAGCGATACTCATCTCAGCAGCACGTCGCCATCCCCGGACGCCGGCCATCATCTAAGGAAGGAAAGGAACGAAGTTAGAGAACTGTTCAAAAGACTCATTATACTTACCTGTCGGACTCTTGTCAGTGAAGTAACTAGGCAGCAACGAGCCCGCATCAATCAACGCGCCCCTGCGCTGAAAGCAGGACGGAGAGCACACTTTCCAATAAAACAAGGTGAGCTGTGGATCAAAGGGAAGGCTTGGACCCCGGTAAAGAAGGGGTTCAAGCACACAGAGACAATAGGGAGTTACACTCTGCCAATCCTGTGTTTCGGGCCCAGTCTCCAGTCGAGTAGACTCCAGGGAAGGGTTCGAAGTCGTAAGAGGTCAGAACAGGCTGAGTGACATCCCCGTGGATACCAGGTGAATGTTACATGAGGGGGCAGAGTATAGGCCTGCTCCTTCTGGAAGACGTCTTGGTAGTCTTGATATTCGCTTGGTAGCGTATACGTTACGCCCAGTACCACCGCCTCTTTACCTTGGACAAGTCTCTTCGGCTCTGACAATGATACTTTCACTTGGTAGCACATGTGAGCACACTCGTTGGAGAAGGTCAGACTTTTTGCATTACAGTCGATGTTCGGATTATGAGACACCAACCACGGCATCCCTAGAATCACCCGAAACCGAGGGGCCTTGATAAGGTCGAAGGCAATGGCTTCCCGATGTCCGTCTTGACACAGAAGGGTCATTTCTGCTGTGTGTTGCATCACAGGACCAGAAGATATTTCTGTGCTGTCGACAGTGGTGACATTCCTAGTTGTCATTTTTTGACAGAGGGGGAAGCCCCATCCTTGTTGCCAGGTCCTATTCTATATAGTTACCAACGGCTCCGCCATCTATGTATGCCTCCACAGCATGCATCCGAGACGGTTGTTGGTGACCAATCAAAATCACAGGCAGGGCTAGGTGAGAGGTCTGTGGCTCCTTCCTTTCGCTCGACAAACGGAACTCTACGCTTGCCGGGCCTGTGAGTTTTCCGACTCTTGTTCTCCTTCCTCTTTATCTGTAACTCCAACTGTTCTCCTAGGAGGTTTTACTAGACATTCTCGGAGGAAGTGGCCTGATTTTCCACAGTACAGACATAATTGCTGTTGCCTTTGCTTGTCTCTTTCAACTTTGGTTAACCGACTATGTACTCCTCCTATTTGCATGGGTTAAGAAGAGTTCTCTGATGATCGCAAGATGTTCTCTTTTGGGCGTATGTACATAGCACGACTGTCCATTCTGGCTCGGTCAGTTCTTCGATCTTGCAGCCTGTGGTCTAACTGTACAACCAGGTTGATGAACTCTGCACAGTCTTTTGGGAGGTTTACTACCTGGGCTAGCACGTCCTTTAGTTCCCACTCGTAGACCTCGATGGAATAATTAGTTTGTTTCTCCTCAGGCCAACCAGTTTCAATGACTAGTCTGTTGAAGGTAGCGATATACTTAGCAAATCTTGACTGCCTTGGCGGAGAGATAGGAGTTCGTTGTCCAGTGCTTGACCCTGGGTGTTTCGGGTGAACATCTCCATTTCCTGTTGAAACCCTCTGAAGTGTGGGTCATCCTCGCTCACCAATGATACTGACCAATCCGCGGCACTGCCACCCAGGCACGACAGCACGAAAGCAACCCGCGACTGGTCGTCAGGAAAGGCTCCAGGTCTGCAGAGTAAATGGAGATGGCACTGGTTCATGAACACCGCGTATCTTTTTGGGTCCCCGGTAATATGTTACGGTGGGGCCAAGGGGACTGCCCCAGGAAGAACCACCTGTACTGGGTTGACGGATGAAGCTGGAACGCCCTCCTAAGAGCGTTAGTTTCTTGCTGGGCGGAGTGCAACTCGGTCCGTAATTGCCCCAATAACTGGGCTAGCTGGTCAGTCTCCGATGTTTCCATGAGGCCCAGGTGGAGGACTGATTGAAGGCTTTGCATTCTGTCACGCTCACCTGGTCTCCACGGGGGGGGACACACGATGCTGGATTTGGCGTCTGTGCGCTATCATAGGCTTCCTCTGCTTCGCTATTCGCCTGGTGGGAGCAGCTCCTATGATAGGTGAATGGAGCGATTAGGTTTGGGTCCTTGGTTGGTGAAACTCCCACCTCCCTCTGATCTCAAATCCCTTCCCCCTGGGGTTATTTCTCACCTTGGCTCGATAAGCGTAGAGCTCTCCATCCTGCTTCTCTGTGCAGGGGTGCAGTTGTGAGTGCGGGCGTTCCGCTGGACCTAGTTGCTTCACTGGTCTGTGGGCCCCTGTATCGGTTCCAGACCGGCTGTGACTCTGACTCTTGTTTGCTGCCTTCAGGTGATTTATATTGTCTTTCTAGTCTCCAATGTGTCCCTTTCTTCTCTCTCCGTTTTGTCCTTCTTTTCAATGTTTTTTTTCCCCAACTATGCAATTCCCCAAATAATGTCTTTTGTCTCCGCAGGTATGGCTGCTGTAGGAGCTCTTTACGAGAAGCTGGATGGAAAAGAGAATGCAGCGCCGGCCGGCGAAGATTACAGATAAGTGTTGATGCGCGGAGCGCAGCGCTGTTCTTAAATTTATTGTGATTTGCTAACCTGCTGTTTTATTCTCTCCTCTTTTTCCCACCGTTGCAGGTTGCAGTGATGTTCCGGAGCGGTGAGCGAGCGAAGCGCTGGAATGGTTTAAAGGTCTGCTGCTTACCCAGGTAAGTGTTGGTAGTCATGCTGCTGTTCTTATTTTCTCCAGATCGGTCATGGCGTCAAGATCGAGGACTTCAGGATGGGCCGGAGGTCAGATAAGCAGGTAAACAGGATCTGGACACGGTGAGCATTACGCTGCAGGAGTGCAGAACAAGGCGAAGCGTGTGTTCCAGCTCAGGCGTGGCTTATATAGCCAGCCACACCCGAAGGCCCTGACCACACCGAAAACACTGGTCTGCATAGTTCAGTTCTAGGAACAGAACTGTGATACAGGCCTCCATGCCGGGTTTAGACCCACGTCTGTTACTTGTCCTATTCTTGATAATGAGCCTGGCGCCAGAGGCGCCAGGACTGACTCTAAGTGTTCCTTTTAAGGTGTTTAAAGGCCCTTGTGGCCACTTTTAAGAGCTGAAGTCCCACTGTTGCCGGGGTGCTGTTATGCCTGGGGGGTTCAGGAGCATGAATCGTGACAAGGAGATTCTCTATTGATGGTTCTTCGAAGATTGATCAAACTGATGGAGAAAGGCATTCAGGCTCAGCTGTGGTAAGATACAGAGCCAATGGGGAATTTGAAGTGGTAGCAAGTGCAAGACACCGTCTCATTTTTCAGCAAAAGCTGCAAAATTGGTGGTGCTTATTGTCATGCTTGAGAACCACGCAGACCAGGAACAAACAGTGTACAGTGACTCTGCCTATGTGACGTCAACAGTACATGCAGGGCTAGCACGTTCGGAAAAGGAGCGGCTACCTCTGAGCAGACGGCACTCCGCTGCAACATGCCGCCTTATTGGACAGGCTTATTAAAGCACTATGACTCCCACAAGCCATTGTAATAGTTATTTGCACAGTGCACACTAAGAGAACAGACTTTATTTCACGCGTAAACCAAGCTGCAGACAAAGAAGCCAAACAAGTTGCATATTCTTCTGATATTTTTAGTTTTGATACGCCTGATGTGAAAGAGAAAATGGTTATAATAATGGTTGTGAATTAAAGTTTTAATCACTTATCACAAACTCAGTTAATGTAAATTGTGACAAGACAGCACTGGTAAACCAGTGATGCCCGTAGCCTTATTAAGGGTGTCGTTACACTACCTTGCGCATGTCACTAGGGAGAGCAACGCAGCAACCATTGCGGAGGACGGGTTCATACTGAACCTGTTAGAACACGTTGCTTTTTATATAGTAAATTGCATTGTATGTCAAAAGTTTACTGCTGGGCACAGAGTAATTCCTCGATCAAATGGTCCTTTTCAGCATTTACAAATCGATTATGTCGATATGCTGCAGATATGTAATGGATACATGTATATGATAGTGGTGGTGTGCCCCTTCTCAAGGTGGATTGAGGCTGGTCCATGCACACATCCTGATGCCACTTGCGCTGCGAAGTTCTTAGTCCGAGAAGTATTTCCTAGATGGGGAGTATGTGAGGTACTGAGATTAGATAGTGGCCCCCACTTTAAGAATTAGGTATGTGAGCAAATTAGCTTATTGCTTAATATTAAACACAAGTTTTCTTCTGCTTAGCACCCGCAAGCGAACAGTCTTCTCAAAGAGAGAATGGCTAAATTTAAACCGACACCAAAAAAGGGGGGGCTGCACTGCCTGCCTCTTGCATTATATGCATTGAGAAATCCGCCCGGCTCTGACCACCACCACCTCCCACCCCACGAACTAGTCACAGGGAGGTGAATGAGAACGCCTCCAACTCCTCCATCGAGGACTAGGAGTGCTTCCCAGACAACTGCAGAATTGTTGGGAGATATATGATATTTAATTTATATCGCGCTCATACACAAGTATTTCAGAGTGCGACCAAGCAAAGGGAGGGGACCAAAGGAGAACAAAAAATAAACGGTTTTACTAGGCCCAGTGACATTAAGAACGTGCAAGTGCCTCGAGAAGGGAAAAGGGGGAGAAGTGAAAAGTGCAGAACAGAGGAGAGAAAAGAATAAGTTAAATAAATGAATAAATACAGGCAATGAAAAAGTGGTAGTGCAGCCAGCAAGTGGCAAGTGCAAGATTAGTCAGATAAGGTATATCTGATAAGTGCAGAGGAAGAGTGGGGGACTGTATGGGTACAGATACAGAACCCAGCGCAATGGGAGGCCCGGATGCAGTGCAGGAGGGAGGCAGGGTGAGCAGGTGCCTGGGCCCAAAGGACAGATGAGCCACGTGCGTACTTAATATGTATGATGGCTGGTATCTCTGTCATTTCAGATCAAGTCAAGCGGGCGGGGTGTCGGTCTCAGAACACAGATGAAGACCATACAGCAACCGGAGCTAAAGAACTACGTTTTTCCAAAATTATTCGCTGGAGATAAGGTTTTAATCCATAATTTCACACGGAAGTGGCACAAGCCCAGATTTAGCAGCCCTTTTGTTGTGGAGGACAATACTCCATCAGCAGTAAAAGTCCTAAGAAGATGAGCTTGGATACACCATGGTGATGGAAAGTTTATGCTGGAGAGGTCGACGAACCCCCAACCCATTCGGAAGCAAGTCAAGGAGAAGTAGTTCAGCATGTGCAGACTCGATCGTGGACGAGGAAGAAGGATGCAGAGATGGTCTAGTAGATGGATGAAAGTGTACATTTGGACTGTGGCTCAGCTGAAACACTCTTTGTAGCTGCTAAGCAAGGATTGAACAAGTTACTGTTCTTGAGCCACAGGAAGTTTGCTGACATTGAACTGTGAAGTAGTGGAGTAAACGGAACATGCCAGATTTGGACTTTTTGTTTGACGACTGGAAGAGGGAGCAATTCCCCGACTCGTTCCTCACAGAGTTTCTTTTTGGAGGTGCCTATGGTGTTAAACCGATGTTGATATACACAGACTACTTCTTGCTGTCTTCATATTTATACTCGGAGCTTACCCTGCTCTTGTCTGGGAGAAGCACTGACATACGTACTTTTATCCAGGATCCTAAGAATGGCCCGACTATTAGATGTTTATTGGCAGCATTTATAGAACAGATCAGACTATTACCTGAACATCTTTCTGGAAGTACAGATGGTCCTGTCGAACGACGATGCCCACAAACTACTTGTTATGATCTTTTACTATTTGCTTCAAGTTCATCCCTATCATGTTTGATGAGACACCAACACTTTTGTGTTTATGCGACATCCCATAAATTGTCCAGCAATCAGCCAGTTACTTGTGGAAATCATAGAGCAGATTTGACAACTACCAGAGCATCTAACGAGTTTGCCTGAATAAAATGAGTTTTTCCTTCCTTAAAAGTAATTACAGGAACATCTGTGGTCCACAGAGCATATTGCAGTTCCAGAAAATGAGCAGTCTCAACGACGTGGAAAAGACATCGATGGTGGAACCTCATGTATTGGTGCACAATATATGCTTGTTCTGCATTTATCATTGTTTTTCTGATTCTGCTAACCCACACTGCATATCTTATTGGTCCCAAGAAAGCAGTGGTCCCTTTGATCCTTCCCACTCCAATCACATTGGCAGAACTAGACATTGTTAGAAAGCCAAGGCCCTATGTGATTGTCCCTACTCGAGTAGCTCATGTGGAGGCACCTGGTTCTGTGGAAAGTGTCCCTAGAGATCCTTAAATAGTAAGGACTCGTACATATCCTTACTTAGCGCCAGATACAGATTCTTAGAGAGAAACAAAGAAAGAGTACTAAGAGAAGTGCAAGAGGACGATTATGAATTGAATAATTAGGGAAAGAGAACTTCTAAGGAGGATTGCTATGTATGTGCACTCCTGCCTTATGCTATGGGAAAGTCTAAGATATTCATAGCTATCGAAATAGATGTTCAAACGGCTCATTGCCTTACTCATCTTGCACTCTGCCATACAAGAGATTAGTTTCAGGGCCAAACAGCATCTTTGATATGAGTGACAGAATGGACAGCACCAGATAAAGATGATTATGTCCAAGATATAAAGACAAGAGCAAGGTCATTTACCAGAAATCATGTGATAAGATATGAACAGCCTGGCATGAAGGGAGCAGGAATTAGATGGGAAGTAAATAGAAGACTACATTGTCAAGGGAAAACTGATGAAGAGGTTTGAAGCTGTAAAGGAAGAGGCCAGATGCAGGGGAATAGTGCTTTCTCCAGACGGATGGGAAGAAGGTGTGGTCATGTGCAGAGCACTTGCAGTAAAGGGATCGGGCAAATTAGCTATAGAAAATGTGGAACGATTGTGCAAACCTCTATGGCCAAGGCTTGCAAACCTTCTGACGTGGGTTGAAGCCAAAGGCGGTCCATTGCAGATAGTGCCTCTGGCTAGTGTAGAGCTACATTTCAGAAACAATGGCACAAGAAAAGTTGGAGAGAATCAGCAGTGTGGACGAATCTTTGATGTGCTAGGAATGAAGGACGGGACAGTAGTGATAATGGATCACTATTGGGCCTGTGGATCCAGAGCTTACATGAAACTGCCCAGAGATTGGAGAGGACTATGTTCTGTAGTGATTGTCAATGTTCCAGCGTTGGTGATCCCTAAGAGTGACCAGAACATTGGCGAGTTTCCAAAAGCACATGCTCACCTGAGGAAGATCTGCTGAGCTCTTCAATCGAATGAACAGGGAGAACTATTTCTCAGCTAAATCGATAGAAGCTTTTGATGCCATTCCATATGAACACAGATTGTTCAGTCATACTTCAGCATTATTGACGACAGTCTTTATGCCTAGGATTGAGGTGATGATGAATGCCAAATGGTTACAAATAACCACATGGGAGCTTCTGCAGACGATCAACTCCATTATAAAGGGATTCAATGCTATCAAGGAGGAGCTGAGAGCCATAAGACTGATGACTCTTCAGAACAGACATGTCCTGGACATGATCACAGCTATGGATAGAGGTGTGTATGCCAAAATCGGAGAATCATGTTGCACATTCATACCTTCTCACGACAACGAGAATGGCACCTTGACAGAGGCCATAACGATGCTAACAAACCTACATTCTCAGGCACAGATAGCTTCTGCAAGGCCAAGTTCAAAGCCTTAATTGACTGGCAGACTGCAAAAGTGATGATAGATGTTGGGCTAATTGGGTGGGGAGGCATGACCACGCCGACCCTCCCTGCACCTGGAGTGGTAGCCTACGTGCTGCTAGCGTGTGGAATATTCCAGAAGGGTACAAGGGTGCCAACCAATTGTAGAGTGCCATGTATCAAAGAGCCCTATAGTTTGTGTATCCAATAAAGTGCCAAGTATTAGTATGACACGGAAGATGACTTGCACTTGGGATGGGCTTAGTTGCCCACCTGACAGTAGAGACCCAATCACTTCTCCTGTCAGTATGGAACGTTTACCTAAATGTTCCCTGTAAGCCGATCACATCCCCAAGTAGGTTTTTGTAGATTGCCACGTAGTGTGACGTCACTGATGAGTTTTTACTATAAAAGTTGTGTTTTTTATAATATGCGTTGAGAGAAATTGAGCGAACGTTCGTTGATGTCTGTTGTAACTCCCTGTTTTAGATAATTGCAAATAAAACAGCACAGGTTTTGCCAACTTCCTGAGTCGGTTTGAATATTGATGTTTGAGTACAATCTGCATCCCCATCTATCTCCAAGTATTGCTACCTCGTCTTAAAGGGCCCTAGGTCTATGGGTTCACTGTTCTCTTACTTTGAACTTTAAAGTGATTGAAGATACATTGCTATATTTGTCTGGAGCTTTATGAATAGGCCTCTTTTCCCTGTCTTGTACCACGTGTGAGGAGATCATGATTTTGCCGATTCTGTCCTTCTATTTAGTGCAATTTGATTCAATTATATTGGGTGCTATTACTCTCCTTGGCCTCTGGAAACTTGGTTGCTCTGTCTTGCATTTGCTTCATACATCTTGGATTGTACAGCACTTGCCACTCTCAGTTATTTACTCCTTTACTTAATATAAGAGAAATATGTCCTGCGTATGGAGCTTATCCTCTTCAACTCCTTTCGTGCCTTGCAGTTGCTTCTTGCTGCACAATCTTCATTCCAAGCCAAGCAAATACCAGCCTTGGTTTCCCTTCTTGAGGCTTTTCTCTTACTATTATACGATGCCGACGTCCATTTTTTCAACATGACTGCCTTACTTGCGTTATATTTCCTACTCCAGCAAGATTCTACATTGTCTGATCTACCTTGTGCCTCTGTGTATATACATTCCTGCATCTCTTGTTACTTATCCTCTAAGTGTATATGGTTTTCTTCATAATTCCATACATATTTACTTCGTCACTTTAGTCACATCTTCCATTCTCTAGATATCCATACATCTGGTTTCGTGCACCCATGTATCTTCTCTTCTTCATGACGTCAATTCACATCTGTCAGACTTTGTTTTTACGTCTGTGTCCCGTGGTATCTGCAGACTCATGTCTGCAGCATCAGTCCGGGAATACATTTGATACAGTTGTCTAAGTGCATACTGTCTCTCATACCTTTGATGTGGTATTGAGATGATACCAGGTGTCTTGCACAGTGTTCTCTTGCTGTTCTTCCAATATGATGATGGTGAGGGGGTGGGCTCTATAGAGGACGTCTATATCTGCCTCTCTAAATCTTGTATTGGGAGTTTGTGCTTTTGTGCTTCAGTGTCCTGTTTTGAACCTTTTCTGAAAATTCTGCTTTTGACTTCTGAATCCTGCCTGCCGTAGCTGCTGTTACAACTCCTGTCCTGTTTTGTTGTTAAGGACATCCAGTTCTATATGGGTATCTCTGCTGCCTTTCCGACTTTCTGCAAACACCCTGGTTCCTGTGAGCATTTCTGCTTCACAGAATTGTGCGGTTTCAGCCTAAGCAGTTTTCTCTCCTCTCTGCAATCCCAGTCTTGTGCTTTACTGTCATTTGCTCCTGTTATTCAATGCCATGAATCTGCTGAGTTAGCAGCATTCCAGTATTAGGTGTTCCTGTTTGTTTCTTGCTTGCCTAATTACTAGACTTCAGTCCATAGTTTAAGTGCCTGCTCTTAAGTGCACCGAGTTTCCTGAACCCCTGATAGTTGGCAGCAACCTGTCTTGTCTGAGCCTACTACTTTGTGGGTCCTGATATTCCAGTCTCTGCTTTGAACTGTTTCACTACCTGTCCTGTACCTGGTTATTTCTTTCAACACTGTTTTTCGCCTGTATTAAATCGTGGTACATTATTGTGCCTCCACTTTATCTTTTTACAGTGCGACCCCTGAGTTGGTCTCTGTTCAGATTAGATTAGGGAAAGACTTATGTTGCCTTTGTCTAGTCTGTTGGAGTCTGACCTGCCTCAGTATATGTCTCCAGATTTTCCCTTACACTGAGTACAACACTCTCTTCGGCATGCTAAACTCATGATGCTGCTGTTTGACAGTTGTTAAGAGTAATCTGCTAGTACCAATCCCAAGGGCTTTGCCTAATTCCTGGAGACTCTGTATCATATTCCAGTACACCCTTTATTCTGATCAATCCGTGTTGCCCAGTATATTTGCTTACCTTTGCTTTTTCTTTGTCTCTTTGCTTACAGCCCAGCTCCTGCCCCTGCAGTTCCTGTGAATACCAGTTTCAACATAGATCTGCTTGAAATGTACCCTATTTCTGTTACATGCTAGCATTGCCTCAGTGCATACCCTGAGGTATACCTTTTGCCCTGTGCTCTTCAGCCCGACTCCTGACACTACCTCTGTTCTTCTCTATCTCTCTGTCCTTCCGACCACTCCTATCTCTACCCCAGCTTATCTTTCCTGGTCTCACCTCTCTCCCACCCTCTTTCTCTCTCTGTCTCTCTCAACACCCTTCTCCTAATCTCCCACCTAAAGTATCTTTAATCACTCATCCCAAAGTATACAACACAAAATCGGTACCGCTCTCTCAATCCCAGCACCTTACTTTCGCTTTATCCAAACAGTCCTCTGCCTGCCAACTACTGCACACGCCTCTTTGGTCTCCTGGTCTTGCTCCATCCTCACCAACCCTATACCTATCGCTATACTCAGTGCCCCAGATAAGATTTTGAAGTGGGAGTATTTTACTCAGTATTTTTTAAAGTAGGGAGCAAAAATGTGATCCAATTCCCAACTGAAGTATTTTATAAAAGGAGTACAAATGATTTAATTGGAAAACAGAAATGTTTTTGTTATCATTATTCCTTTGCATCTAGTTATTTATACACACTAAATGAAGCATGTTTACTTCTTCAAATCAGGCAGTAATAATAGTTTCTTCCTATGGTTCTATGTGCACTACTGGTCCAAAAATATCCATGGAGCGGTGTGGGTGAAAGCAGGAGCACAAGATCTTATGTGTCCGTTTCATATTTTTTGTTGGCGGTATTTTCACTCCCCATTTGAATTTCTTGGGAGCATTTACCCATTTCTAGGGAGTAAAAGTGGCCGATACACCGCTTATCTGCCTATACTAAACCTCTAATTGCAGGCCGACTGCTGGCTTTTTATAATCCTCCCGCTTCAGTCCAGAAGGTTCCCTCTGCTCCCATTGGTCACCTGAGTCACCTGCTTTCTTCGCTAATCTGTCCAAATTAATCATAAACCAGCCAAGTGGTCAGTGTGGTTGTTTGTTCTCTGCTCCCTTGCTGGATCAAGTTAGTCATTGTCCATAACGTTTTGGGAGAGTTTCCTGGTCTCCTAGTGCTGTGTTGTGTTCTTTTGGTTGCAGCCCTGTCACTGCCACTACCCTGCTCCTCTGTAGCATGCCTGGGCTATCTGTAGTGCATCATTGGTGTCCCACCCGGACCCACAATGGGGAAGCCCATCTCATTCCCATTTGATTAACCAGTGCATTCCTCTTGTTCCAGGCGGGGTCTTGTCCATTGGGCCCAAATGCATTGTTGCATTTGTCATTATTTGGATGGTAATGCCTCCTGCAAATCATTATCCATCCCAGGGGTCAGAGGAGTCGGGTGCATGCTAACTGTAGTCGCTTCGGAAACGCCTGAAACAGAAGAGAAAGAGACGTGGCTAGGACATAGTCTAATAGGCATCGTATCAGAAAAAGAGGACACCTGTACATAAACAGTTTCATGAAGATCGGGGAGCTGGGGAATGTGGTCCCACCAAACTCCCCCCAGCACCTCTGGAGTAGGTGTGGATCTGGCGCTGCCATGGTAGGCTCCTAACCCAGGTTGAGAGGGGTCCATGGCCCCCGTTAACAGGTTCAGTCCTCTGACCCTGTTCCATCATACATAATAAAATACAAACTATAACTGCTCTGACAATTCACTTGCTCTAATCACTTCTCCCCAGAGGGGAGCGTCTTTCCATGAGGCTTGGGTGATGGGCTTCCAACCGATAGTCCGCCTGGAGGTGATTACATGAGGGAGAACCTCATGGAGGGGAACTCCCCTCCTGGGTATAAGGACTTGAGTCAGAGGCAAACCCTCGCTTGCCCTCAACCCTACAGGGTGATACCCACCGCAAGTCCTTCTAGACGTAAAGATTCTTGTCCCATGACAGATCACCCTTGCCCTCCAGAACCCAGTGCTTATAATACCTCAGAAGAGTTACCCATAAATTGTCACAGTACTCTTGTACTAACTTGTTGTCTACGTCTGCTACTACTGATCTTGTTGAGAAGACTATGCTAGACTGATTAGCTAATTCTAAACCTTTCCTTAACAGGACTGAGACGAAGAAGACTGATGACACCACAAATAGTATAGCTAACAAAGTACTAGCACGAAGATGATCAGAGATATAAAGATCACTAGCCATGCAAGTACTGGGAAGAGGTGGCCCCTAGGTAGCCATAAAGAGTACTACTAAGAAGGAACTGCAGCAGTTTAGACTTCCGCACAGGCGTGGTTGCTCCTACGCTATAAAAACCAAAAGGAGACTGCCTATCAGAGAGACACAGCCAACCAGAACAAGAGACTGTGAAGCCTGGGAAGCACGAAGGAGACTTGTCAGTACTTGGCAAGCGAGGCAGCCAAGGGGACAAAGAGAGGGGGAGAGAAACTGGGGTCTAGGAGCTGACCGAAGACAGTGATACAAGTCATCTTCCTCGTGCCCATACTTGGCAGGGAAGTGAACCAACGGGGCCAAATCAAAGAAGAAGAGAAACAAGGGTTGAGGACCCAAACCAAGAGAGTGATAGGAGTGATAGAAGTGATCTTCCTCATAGCAGTACTTGGCAGGGAAGTGAACCAAGTGGGCGAAACCAAAGGAGGGAGAAACCAGGGTTGCGGATCCGTACAACACTCAGTTTCTTTTAGTAATATTTTCCCCCCACCCACAAAACCACTATTCCCTCTCCCAACCCCATGTTCAGTCTTTTCCAAAATTCGTTATTCTAGTTTTTCATTCGTTCAAATTTCATTTGTTGTTTTCTATTCGATGTAATCATTGCATACTATCCTGGGTAAATCTCATGAAATATTCAAACAAAAGAATAAAGTCTTGAACCAATTCTTGTAAGTTCCAAAGGAAAACAAATGTTCTCCAGCTTCCAGTTGAAAAGATCCCTTTCCAATTTCAGCCAAGGAAATAGAACCAGTGGTAATTCTAGATGTCTTCTTTCCAGGATTGGATTCACGTAGGTTACAAAATAAATAAGCCACTGCTCCTTTCACAGTTCTACATCTGGTACAATTGCCAGGATGCTTCTTCTTGGGTTGTTGCTCACCTCTTACAACCACCCTTCTACTGTCACTGTGAAATAGACTCCTTGGCTCCACAGTATGCTACTACTTCAAACTTCAACCTGCAATCTCCTGACAATATTATACTCCAACACAGTTCTGGTACTTTAACTTTGTGTGTAAGAATAGTTAGGCATTTTATAGGCAAGAAATGTTGACCTCAACAGGTAGGCAAAGCACTCTTCTTTCCTGTGTTACTAGAAAAGGGGAAGCCTTTTTGCCTCTTCGGTTTGTCTTACTGCCACAAGGAAAACCTGCTTCTGCTTCCAGACTGACTCTCACCTCACTTTAACAGTCTTGGCATCACAGGCTATGGACTTGATATGTTTACAATCACCCAGCCCCCTTCCTCCAGCTTTTTATACATCTTCTTGGTTCGAGTAGCAACCTTGAAGCTGGGTCGCCACACTCTGAACTTCAAGTAACAACACTGGACCTTTAATCACTTCACCAGTTAGATGGAATGTTTCAGAGTGGGTTTGCTTCAGTATAGAAACAGTTCGCCTCTTGGCTTAGGCATTGCATGTTCTACTTCGAAAAATTATAATACAAGAACTTCAGCATCAAAAGAATGTTTAATCTTCAAAAGAAAAATGACCGCACTCAGCATAAGGAAGTTCCATGTGTTTGTAAAACATCTGCAAAGTAAGTACCTCTCTTTATTCAAAGCTGTGTAAAGATATGCGATTAGGCGACAGAGTAGTACGTTTTGGAAAGTGAAACGTGTGTTTACCTATATCTGATCAAAAAGAAGGCACGAGAGTTGTTCTAATTGAGAGACTGTGCTACCTCACGTGTCTTTCACAATAAGAAAAAGCAATAGTGCATTAACTTGTAACACCATAAACCACGATTTTGAAACAACTGTACCGTTCCCTTTTAGGAACGGAAAAGACAAATATAAATGAACTCTTAAGTTCATAAGAAAAAGAAAATGCAAAGGCTTCAATCAAGGAATACGCCCATAAAAGTCTGCCTATTGTGAAGGTGAGTGCTAGAGAGCTTGACATGCTGCATAAACTTTATACAGCAGTAGTAAACAGAAATATATGAAAAAATAAAAACGACAAGAAATGTGAGTTAGATTACTAATACAAAGCCTCCTTGATCATACCTAGGTAATTCTACTGAAAATATAATTACGTCCCCAGACAGAAGAGATCTGCTGGTGGTAGTGCAGGTCCATTACCGCACGCCTTAAAACAAAGGTTAGTAAGATGCACTATAGGATAACCCATCATTTGGGTATTAATCCAACCAAACCTTTTTAGAGTTTACAGTGCTCTTTTTATCTTTTGTATTTCAGAGCACAATCAATGGGGTATACATTGATCTAATCTAACATTAACTCAGTTCCGTCCTGAAGAAGGCCCATCCAACAACTAAGAACGTTTGGAAAAACATAATGCGACACAGGGGCCGAAACACGTGTAGACATCTTTATGGTTATATTTGCTAACCATTTTTTTCCATCGTCTTGGTTCACAGTCAAAAAGAACCCGGGCATAGTTGTTTTTGAAAAACGTATGTGTACCACATGTTATAATAGAATTATAGTCACATCATACTAACCCCACGAAAGAACTGTTGGAAGTATGCTCTACTGTTGGTTTTTAACAAGTCATAAATATCACAATGTATTTTTGGAGCCAATTTCCTTTTGTTTTTAAATGAATAATACATTGAATATTTTTGTAATAATCAGTCTTTGGTTGGTCAAAATGCTGAAATGATGATTAGCATTTAGCAGTGCAACTAAGAAGGGTGTGACAATAAGGGAGGAGTAACCAGTCTTCCCTTTGGTTAAAAAGTATATGATATAGCTTCCCCGTTCGAGACTTGTCCCCCATAAACAAAAAACAGGGAAGTACCCAATTGTGTATACAAATCACCCAACAATGTTCAATACATAAAAATCTTTTAATACTAGATTAAGCCTCGCCACTTTTTCCCCACGCAGAGCCACCGTGAAACAGGGCAGTTCCAGAAGTACAATGTCCAAGCTGATGTTAAGGGACATCTGTCTGCGCTCCGCTAAGGTGAATAAAATCTCTATCTATGATCCTTGGTTTCGTCCATGGTGGTCTAGGGAATCTGCTGTTGCTTGAGGGTGATAGCTGCTAATACTGGGGAATCGTGCATGGCCTGTTTCGCCTCTGCGCAGGCTTTGTACCTCTTTCCCAGCTTTGTCTCTCTCCTTCCACCTGCTGTAAGTGTATGGCAGAGTTCAGGTAGCGTGGGACGATAAAGGGTTGCTCTCGCTCAGCCGGTTGCAGGTCTTCGGCATCATAATGCAGATCCATTCTATTCTTACCAGCAACCACATTTATAAAGACGCCTGCTACAATGGCCCTCCAGCTCCTGCGCAAAAATGAAGAGGAAGCAGAGAGCGCGTCTTGGTTCCTGACGGCATACACAGTGAATCCAGAATGCCTCCCAGGGAGGCCTAAATTTTCATTGAGGTGCAAAAGCACCCAGTATGGATATTTAGGCCTGCAGATCCTCAGTCTGCATCCCCAAAGTACCTTGCAAGGCTCAGGAAACAAAATGAGACCCGGCCTTGCATGGCCAATTGGGCATGCACGCTGAGGAACTTAAAACTGTTAAATGTAAACCTTGTTTCCCTTTGACAGTTAAAGTCAGCCCAGAATCGCTTTTGCGGGTCTGGCTTTGGCTTGTCCATAATGGGGGCGATGCGGATGGTTTGGCGCTGCGTCGTCCATTATGGACAAGCATCACCTGCAAGCCGTGCAAGAGGCTAACCACCCCAAAAAATGTTTGGGTAAATTGAGCTTTTACATCGCTCTTCATGCTGGAGTCTAACCTCTAACCGTGGGACTGGGTATCAAACCCATCCTTGCCCCGGAGCTATTCTCCTGGCCCACCAAGGAAATAAATAAGTCTCCTCCCACATAAGGAAATGTGTTTGATGCTAAACCAGCATGGTTTATTATGTCACTGGTGCTAAGAATAAGGATGGTGACTGCCTGTCTAAACTCACCACAAAGCAAAGGACCAAGACAGCAAGGAAGATGATCAAGTCCTAGAAGTTGAGGAAATGGTGGTCTCCCGTATGGATTAGATGTAATCAATAGAGGACAACAAGGATCTTAGTCTAGGCAAAGAATCTGTTATGACAGGCAACATCCGCAAACTCAGGCTGAGGCAGAAAAAAAGACGAGTTGTCCGCCTCTAATAGCATGCTGTGGGAAGAACACAGGTCTATACCACCCAAAGGTGTAAGACAAAGGATTATGGACCCAAGACATGAAGGTCACCAAGGCATCCTGAGCATCTTACAATTACTGGTAATGGGTGTCAGGGAAATCAGGTAGTACGACCTACAACATAAATGAACTATTTTCTCCAAAGGAGTGTTTCTGAACCAGTTTCAGGTTACAGGCTGAGCCCAATAAAAAAGCTTCCATTTTGTACAATTATGAACACGTTGGATCCAGTAACGTAAGGATGTTGTATTAGTATTCTATAGCAGCCAGTAAACCAAAAGCAATTTCTCTTATTTTACCTTTTAATGTTCTCTTACGAGCATTATTGCTCATAAACAGCGGTTGAGGTGAGCGGGAAGCAGCAGTGTTCCGCTACTTTTATTTTGTACTTTTAACAGCTCCACTACTTTGTGAACCCATTTTCACCATCCCAGAACTGTTCTTTATTAAGTCAAAGCACATTTCTCCACCAGATATCAGTTACAGCTGAACTTAAATCTATTTAAACTCAATTGGCTATAAACCAGCATGACTGCAACCCTTGAGAAATGTGTTGCTCCTTGCCTTCCTACTGTGTCCCCTGCCGAGTCACAGTCCCACTGCTTTTTCTGTTACACAATTCCATCACTGCTCATGAATGAAATTACAAAATTTCGTCACAAGACTTTCTTCCTGTTCCTGTCGTTACATCCAAGAGGAAAGGCTGTTCATTCTCTGACCGACTTTCTCACACTTCGCCACCAGTTCACAGAAATGAGGACGAATTCTATTTCTGAAAACAATAACTCATAACAGCTGTGAATCTTTTCCTCCCATCTGTCAAAACACTCAAAGGGGGGGGGGGGGGGCTTCTTTTACTTACTTGATTACATCCTCGTAGGCAAACGTTTTTGATGACCCTGTCAAAACATTTGTTTAAACATAACTTCACACTGGCCAAACTGTACAAGATGAGCAGAACTGTAAAGGCCGCTCGGCTTTTAGAAAACGCCGACAACAAAACAGGAAATGCTTTCAGAACACACGCAGCAGAAAGTGGACTTTTCCCGCCTAGCTGTCACAGTGTTCACCAATTTCAGAGAAGGCTTGGAGACTAATCGTGTACAGGTGACTGTAGTGCCAGAGGTGCTATTAAGGCCGATGGAAATAAATGCAATGATTGATAGTTAAAAAAAAAAAAAATAACAAAAAAAAAAATCAAATATAAAACTTGTCTACGGAATATTTCTTTTTTTTTTTTTTTTTTTTTTTAAAATTGGCCACGCGCAAGCAAACCGGAACAGACAAACTGAAATAGAAGCTCACAAACTCGCATTTAATTTTAGACTCATATTAATTACAGTTCATTACAAGGTTTGGGATTTGTTCCAGAACGGCCAGATTTGTTCACATTAATTCTCATGGGACTGAGGGTGAAAGCTGGGTCGAAGCCTTGAAAGAACACATAATCAAAAGAAAGACACACAATGAATCATGGAGTCTTGCTTTAATTTAAAACAAAAAAAACATTGTTGCATCTCTATACCCAGAAAATGACGCCATCACCGGAAACGGGCATTGCTGTCTACCTTAAAACCCTTGGGCGTAGAGGAGGTTGGGAGTCTAGGAAACACAGCGAAAGACTCCACCATGCCGTTGGACCCATACCACACACAAAGCAATTGTATGGCAAAGTGGAGGGCAGCAGGACAAAGTCAAACAATGAACTACAGTGCACATGACACTTGAGGCGGTGAGGGGCGTAGTTAAGTATAAAATGCATCCTACTGTACCAGTCCTCGAGCTATAAAAGAACTAAGACTTACTCCTCTTTATTTTCTGCCCTGCTGGGACGAGATGAATGGTCATTTTCTTATCTTCATATTCCATACATGCCAACATTCTGTGACCAAAAATCTGTAGGAATCTTAAAGTTTCAAAAATATTTTTAAAAAATCAGGATTTGTTGCCACTAAATCGGTAGGACTGCTTAAAAAACGGTATCCTACCACCTAAATCGGTAGGGTTGGCAAGTATGTAGCAGGTGCCGGAAAGAGGGGTGCTGCGTTGTGCAGCTACGCTGAAGAAATAGCATATTGCACTTGCAGGCTGATGGAAGTGGAGAGACTCGCGCAGGGCGGGGCTTAAACGTGCGGTTTCCCCCGGCTCCTGGCGCAAGCTCACACCTGCCAGAACTCATTAGGAGGAGTGGCTCGCCATTGCTTCAGCAGCTCGCCCCAGCATGTAGATGACTGGCACTGCAGAGCTGAGGTACGGTTAACCATGTGGCTTTTGATATCCAGAAGTGCTGGAGCGGATCTCACTGGCGCCTCTGACAGTCTGGGGAGGTTGCACTGGAGCACTGGTCTGCTAACTGCTACCAGTAAAAACATACCATTATAAAAGCAGCAGCTTGGACACATCCCCACTGAAGAACGTTGAGGGGTAGGGGCGTAGTTAAATATGAAATGCATCCTACCGTACCAGTCCTCGAGCTATACAAGAACTAAGATTTACTCCTCTTTATTTTCTGCCCTGCTGGGACGAGATGAATGGACATTTGCTTATCTTCATATTCGTGTAGTTAATTTGGTTTACTTTTTGACAATCATTTGCTTTGTGGCTGTGCCTTTTTCACATTTCGGTTTGCATTACAATACCGGGGTGAAATGGGAACACCAGTGATAAGTGTTGCTAGGAGTGTGGGGGGCTATACCCCAGGGCCTTTTGGTTGTAGCCCTGGATGGAAGCTTAGGATCTACAACCAAAAGACTAGCTAGCCCAGAGTCTCGACAGTCCCAACATTAGTGTAGCCCCAGATCTTTTCCAGACCTAGCAACACCCCTGAATTGATATAAAACATTTTCACTAGGTGTATTATGTTGAAATACAAGTGCTGGATTCAGGGGGTTGGGGGGCACTGTAGCATTGACCGCATCTGGAGCCAGTCATAGAGAAGCGGGGAACCCACATGTGTTTGGACTATGTCTCCAGCTGATCCACTCTCTGCTCCCACTCATGGCTACTGGTCACCCGATGCTGCACACTCTACATTCTGGGTCGAGAATGCAGAAAACACTAGGCCCTAGCCTAGACCCCTGTCCCTCGGAGGAGCAGCAGCAGCCACTTGGGAAGTATCCTCATGTGCCAGAGTAATTTCATATGCCTCTGGGGTCTGAAGGGTCTCACCACATCAAGCGAGAGGAGCGAGTCACCTCCCATTCCAGCCAAAAGTGTAAGCTGGTAAAGAGAGTGGCACATCCACTAGGGTGACTCCTTTTAAGTGACTGATCGAGAGACTATTGATATACATTTCTCAGAATCATAAAGGGGCCCGAAAGAGATTAGCAAAAAGCTCAACGCTGTGACTGCTTTTGGCCCAAGTCAAAATGCCTATGAAATTAGTTATTACAACCAAACTCAAATAAGATAAGATGGGTAGATACCACTTAACTTCTTTTTTCCTCCTGCATTTCTCCTTCATTGGTCACGACCGCGCCTAGGTCGCTGAACACTACACACCACAAGGTACACTGGGATGACATCAACGGGTTAGTGACCTGACCATGTTAAGAGGGGTGGGGCGCCTTCTCAACCAGAGGCTTACCAATGTGTTTGCCAAAGTCAGTCCTGCCCCAGAGTTGGGATGACAGAGTTGGGAGGGCACCAGTCTCTGCCTCTTCTACCTGTGCCTGATTGCAACTGTCAAGTGCCATTTCATCTTGCTCCATAACTGTTGTACATAATGCCGGCCAGGGTTTCTCTCGTTGTCCCATAGGACTGCAACAATGAGGCGTTGCGCCAGATACCAGACTTAGACTTCAATGCTCACCAGGAGAGAGGAAAGGGCATCCAGGAAGACAGAGGAAAGCCATGCCAATCAAACTAACAAAGCGAAAACTCCGTGCAATGCGGACACAAACATTTACATGTATTTTGTTGATAGGGGCAGCCATTACAATGCGCCGGCGGACCCACATACAAAGAGGGGATGGGACCTAAAGCCTGCTATATGGTAGACCAGCCCCGGTTGAGAAGGGAGGCAGCAGTTGGCCTGGGGAACCAGGTAGCATGGAAGGCCTATCAAGGGGCAAGAGGGGGATAGAAGAGACTGTCACCTTGGGTTGTCCAGGTGAGGTCAAAACAAGAGAAGGGGGCCAAGAGACCAGGTAGAGGAAGAATGGTGCAGGGAAGCAGGTAGGAGAGTTAGCATGTACAATGTGAGGTATTCGTTGCTGGGAGAAAGTGGCTTGGGAGTGAGTGCATGTAAGTTGAGTGAGACCAAGAGAATGTGTAGTTTGGGTATGAAAGGGTGGTTGGGGAAGGTGAATGGGAGAAAGGAGGGCGACTGTGGGAAAATATGTGGGTGGATTTGGGAGTAGTGGAAGGAGAGGGTAGAAGAAAGTAGTGGGAAGAGAAAGAAGTGGGGGAGAGAGTAGTGGAGAGTAGCAGAAGGAGGAAACAGCACTGGGAGGAGAGAGTAGTGGGAGGAAGCAGTAGAGAATCGATTAGAGGGTATAAGTAACGTGTAGAGGAGAGAGACAGAAAAATGTGGAAGGACGGAAGAGAGGGGAAGAGACGCTAGGATCAAGAGCAGGGAGGAGAGTAGGAGGAGAGGAATGAAAACAAAGAGTATAAGAGGAGAAAACCCAAAATAAAACCTGGGCTACTGGAAGTTAATTATTCCAATTGTAAAGGTCATTGTTATTCTTGTGGGACCCCTGGATAGGGTCTATCTATGAAGTCCCTGAGGAAGACCGATAGACAAGGAATTTGCATTGAGGCCCTCACAATTAGCCAGTCAGTTACTAGATAGTAGGGGTTATCCATTTCTAATGACCTTCCTGGGAATGCCTGGACTAGGGAGGACAAAGTTCACTGGAGACAAGAGACAGAGGGACATCCCTTAGAGAAGCCCTTATGCAAAATTTCAATACAAATCCTTGTACTATCTTCAAAAGCTGGTGTGTTCTCAAGGCAATCCATGACATGTTATTTTTGACAGAAAACATGAAGAGATCACAAACAAAATGCCACCAGGGAAATGACAAAGGGAGGTCATAGGGTAATCAATTTTTTCAATTTACCTGGGCCTGTGTCAAGCAGCGCCTGACACGCAAATCAAACAAACTTAAAAGTTAAGTGAATCATTTGTTTTCATGGTGTTCAGCAGGAGTTGCTAAGGGAGAGCTGGGGGAGGATGTAGTAGTAGATTATGTTGGTCTTTACCAGAGGATGCAGCTTGTGTTACGAACAACCTTATTGGCTGCTTGAACATTGATATGATTTTCTCAATACCATGCTTTCTGGAGTGTCGCCTTTACAGTCATGAGGCAGTTCAAAAGGTTTTCCTTGGGCTGTGGTAGGTTTTGCAGCAGAAAATAGTTCTGTATCGGATGCAGGGTTTCAAAGAGTTGGTCTCTGCACTTATGTCAAGTGAACCCTCACCCTTTGAGCACTCGACAGTTTTACTATCAATAAGCAAAATTACCTTGGGCCTACCACCAGAACACATGATAATCTATTTTGGCCACCCTACTGTAAAATGACCGACATTGATTGTGTTCTCCATGGTTTGAATGACCAGAATTACATTGTGTCAATTTAGATCATCAAAAGCCCTTTGTGGGGAAAAGTTACATTCAGCGCTTTTCTACATTTGATGTTTATGCGGGTGTATGACCAGTGGCGGGGTCAGGGAAAGAGGAGGTGGCGAAGTGGTTTTGGGGGAGGCCCAACACAGGTGGAATAGAGAGAAAGGGGAAGCAAGGGAGAAAGGGGTTTGCATGTAGGGGGAGAAATATAATGCATAAAAGATGTAGCCTGAAATTTGATTAGAAGGGAGTGGCCTAGTGCAGAGTGACATGGTCCAGACAAAATAGGATATGGAAATGAAGGCAGCTGGAGCAGAGAGTCAGGAGGAAGTGCAGGAGGGGTTCAGGTGTGGGGTGGGACACAGAGACAGGAGCACAAATACCATAGATGGCAAGGGAAGAAGTTGGGGGCAGGCAAAGGCCGTAAGAGGGGAGAAGCAGGGCGGTGTCCCGGCCAGTGGGGAAGAGGCAGCTGACAACACAATGGGGATAATCACTAGGCAGATAGCACACAAATGATTCAGTAACAACCAAACAGACTGTGTTCTTAAAATGATGACGTAACAAGTATAAAAAAAGGAGTGTACAAAATCTTAGAACCCATTTAATGTAAAAAATGTCTCTACACAGTTTTCTTACTAAAACAAGCACTTACACTACTAGCTAATATATTGGCTCTAATATTCAAATAATAGAAAAAAATTGTCTTACACTGACATTTAGCATTTTTGTATATTTATTCTCTTGTAAAAATAACACATGCGCATTATAACGGATTACAATCCTAACATCCTAACTTTTGACCAATTCATTTTTAAAATTCTAAAAGCCAATAAGCAATGTGCATAGCCAGGTATGCAGTGATAAAATCGCGGCGAAAATGTTGCCTGTACAAAATAATCGCGGCAAAAATGCTGTGGTTTGACCCATTAAAGGTTTACCCCATTACACCACTTAAGGGGGGTAGGGGTGGCGGGGGTTACCCCACTCCCCTTAAATGGTATAATGGGTTCGAGGGTTGGGGGTGTGTTGGTCCATAACCTCAAAACTTTGAGTGAAGACGTTGGAACTCTCAAAGCATCATTGAGCAAATGATACTCAGAGGATCAACTTAAGGAGATATTGGACGATACCAACCAGAAACTCCAAAAATATAAAAAGGAATTAGAGACCAAAAAGATACGTAAATTCTGGCGAGATACACTTGACTAGAAGTTGGACATAGTGTACACATGGCAGGAATACTATGGACATCGCCCAAACAAGCCATATCAGGGACAGACACCGAAACCACCGACACCACAAGCCGAAACTACAACTTCGGATGCATCAAGTACAGAAATGGATCCGATAGTGACACCGGAAACTTCCCAACCGACCGGCTCCCAGGACGAGGTACCATCAACAGAAGAATTGCCTTTTTTAGAAAAGGGCCAACAAGACGTGGACAAAAGAAGAAACACACAGAGAAAGAAGACCCAGAAAAATACTTAGTGATTAATATATCATCATACACCTTGACCCGTCTGGAACTTCAGGTGCTCCGGAAGGGTCTATCTTTTGTCCCCCAAAGTAACAGCACACTACTGAAGGAAAAAAATTGACTTTTTCAGACTTCTTAGAAAAATGAAATTAAAGGTATTCTTCGATGATCTCGAAGATGATCAGGACCCAAATGAATCGACTGGGTTCCTCAAACTTAACCTGAAAAGTCACTTCAATCCACAAGTCCAAAACCATGTTCTATCTACCTTTGAAAAAACGATTCTCCAAGACTTCAAGAAACCCCAATTTAAGAGCAGTGGATATGGCAATTTCTCCACATGGGAAAGACAAACCCAGAAGAACCTACTAGACAACCAGACAATTTTTAAACCAGCGGACAAGAGGGGCGCACTTGTCCTAATGGATAAAAGTGATTACTTTGCGGAAATTGAGAGGCAATTGGCGGACACAGAAACTTACAGGGAAATACATTTTAACCCTACTAACCAGATCATGACACTTATTGAAGAAAGCCTCGAAGCGTAAGAGATGGGGAAGATTTCAGAGAAAAAACACAAATTCCTAAACAATAAACAGCCAATCACGCCTGTCCTGTACATATTGCCCAAAATCCATAAGACTACCGAAACCTCCAGGGCGCCCAATCATCGCAGCAACAAACAGTATTCTGGAACCTCTAGCACAATATCTAGACCCGATCCTGCAACCGCTGAGCCAAAATACAGAGACCTACCTGAAGGACACAACAGACTTTTTAAAGAAACTACAAGATGTTCAATTTATAGAGGGTCATGACGTCCTTTTCACCATGGACGTCACATCCCTCTATACCAACATAACCCATGAAACAGGCTTAGAGGCGGTGGATTGGATGTTGTTAAGAACAGCAGATTGCAAAGCAGACCGGGTATTTGTTTTGACCTTGTTGAAATTAGTGCTAATGAATAACTTTTTCAAATTTGGAGAGTGTTATTTTCTACAAACCTAAGGAACCAGCATGGGAGCCGCAATGGCCCCATGCTATGCCAACATGTTCTTTTTGGAATATGAGCATGTACTAACATCTCCCAGATGGTCACGACACTTGTCACTTTATACACGATATATTGATGACATTTTTGGGATCTGGACGGGCCGAAAGGATGAGCTTCAACAATTCTTTGCCATGATAGACCAGATGAACCCAAGAATTAAGTTTACGACATCAACTAGTGAGTCTAAAATCCACTTTCTGGATGTTGAAGTTTATGTGAAAGACGGCAAACTGGAAACACGTATTTTCACAAAGAAGACAGACAGAAATAGCTTGCTCCTAGCCACGATCTTTCACCCACAAAGAACATTGCACAGCGTACCGCTAAGTCAATTTCTACGGTACAGAAGGAACATCTCGGAAGCTGCAGAATACTCTAGGCAGTCATCCTCTTTACAAACCAAATTCATTGAAAGGGGATACAACAGAAATTTAATTTCTGGAATTAAAGAGAAAGTGAACCTGATCCAAAGGGAAACCCTCCTGACACCCAGACCTATCCAAGATCAACAAAAATTGGTATATGTGACAACACATTCAACCCAGAGCAAGAGAATAAAAAGGCTTATTCAGAAACATTGGCACATGTTACAAATGGATCCAAAACTTCAACAACTATTCCCGGAAATTCCAACTTTTGCCTATAAAAACAACAAATCTCTATGTCACAGCTTGATCAGAGCAGATATAACCACCACAAGAACCGGACAATCAACATTCAAAGGCACTGTTCTATGCCTAAATTGCCAGCATTGTAGCAACATACTAAAAGGGAATACCATCAGACACCCACATACAGGGAAAACCATCCCCCTTAAACATTCCTGTACATGCGATTCATCTAATGTCATCTATGGGCTTCAGTGCCCATGTGGCCTATTTTACGTAGGCATGGCCACTAGAAAAGCCAAAACACGGTGGTCAGAGCACTAATCGAATATTAGAACGAAAAGTCAGAAAACGCCAGTAGCAATGCACTTTGCAGAAGCCAGACACTCCATAGCACAAATCAAATGTGTAATACTGGAACAAGTGAAACTCGGCCCTAGGGGTGGAGACATTGTAAGAACTCTACATCAGAGGGAAATAATGTGGATCGATACACTTGACTGTCTTAGCCCTACAGGCATGAATATAGAGTTTGATTTGATATGCTATGTTTGATGTACTAAAATGAAGATTTTACTTTGATTCAAGGTGCATTCTATTTTAATGTGTGATGCCTGAACCTTATGTGAAGATACATTTTGACCTGAGGTCCTATGGTGGACAGGGTCCAAAGTCAACTGAATATCGACATTACTTGGTTTTAAGATGTGTCTGGTGTGTGAAGAGGTTGTCCGAACCCTATGTGAGGGACAGACAACAAAGTCACTTTATGCTCTAGATTGTGAACGTCTTCTAACATCCTTAGGGTGTTTTGAGTTTACATGACGGCAGGGACCAATAGAATATGTACAATTATCAACATCCATCTCTGTAAGTAAGGACATAGAAAGACCACCTCAGGAGAGGCACATGAAAGATCAGAGTGATAGCTACTTTAGAAGAGATAGGGAGCGTTATAGTCTATCACTTACATGGTACGTCCAATAAATGGTGCAACCATATGGAGGTTTCAGGGTATGGATGCAGGGTTATGTTGCATTGGGACCACAACCTGGGACAGATGGGGACCCAAGCAGACTTCGGGTCTGCGTCATCCCCACTCACCCAGACAGTGGCCCATGCAACAAGAATCCCTGCTACGAATGGGAAACCTTCCATACCATAACCAATTACAGTCAATGAGATACCTTCGCACTCTAGTTAATGAAGTACCTTTGCTCCCTTCTTATTTGACAACAAACAGGTATCCCCTTATCGAGTGCAGCCTTGGGCACATGGAGACCCGAGCAGACGTCGACTAGGGGGGCCAGTAACATGCACTTACTTGAATATCCATTTCACTTCAGGTCCTTACATGCATAAATTATGCATATAGCTGATGGAGTTATACACACCTGCATGCCCCTGCACGGACATCTGGTTCCCCAGATATCCAGTCAGGGATAAGTCACCAGCAAGTATTTCGTCTACACTCAAAAGTCGTGCATATACGCATGCGCGTTTATGATACACTTTTTCCCCTAGTGGGTGATAAGCGGCCCGGAGTCCGTATGTTTCACCTTGCGCGTGGGCAAGTGTGGGGCGACCCTGGAGCCCGCGCTGCTCGCCCGGCGCAGGCTCGTGTAGTATTCACTGTGCGTGTGCGCGGGTGGTGAGCGGCCAGACCCTGTGGTTTGCGTTGCCCGCCCGGCGCATGCACACACAGATGCATACAGTATACAAATACAAACGCAAAGGCTGGAGAGTATCACTCCCATGCCGGACCCCAGAGGATTCCTTAATCATGCTCGACTCTCATACAGAGGTAAGAGGCATACCTTTTTTTACTCAAACAGAAGAGAAAGTTGTCACATAGCCATGGGGTTGAGTTAGTGGATCACCTTAACTTGCCTCATGTGGCTATTTTAGTTTAGATTAGAGCTACCATCTTGACACAGTGAATATGGGTTAACTAGTAACCAAGGTTGGTGGGATGGGTGACTTTGGTCATCCATGTACACAAGAGTTAAACATTAGATGGAAGCCATTAGGGATTATGTGTGTCCAGAATCTCCCAAGAAGTATCTATTAAACCTACACTTCTTTCTGCCTTTACTCTAGAAACTGTTTTCTGAGTGAGTCCGCTTGAGGTGGAGACTATCACACAACAGTGGGTATGTGCGCAGTCACATCCAAACACAAGGGTGTGCCCAACGACTGGAAGTAGGGATCCTACCAGTACTCAAAACGAGGGGGGTCATGTGTAATTTTCGAAAGTTGAATTGTTGACGCTGAGTCAGATAAATAGTACTAATAGTTGGCTATTCTCTAGATTTTTTAGTTAGGAATTGAAGTCGTGAACATAAATATTTTTGGAACAAGTAGTATCATTGGCCCTGAAGATGGACTGTTGTAAAGTCCGAAACGCGTTGGCAATACATTGGAAAACCCTGATGCTATTTGGGATTGGTGACTTTAAACCAAAGACATTTTTATTTTCTTTATTATCACCAAAAGTGGACACTGCAAATATATGTCAAGAAGTTAAAGAAAGTGTCTTACGTCTAGGCCTATGTCTACAAAGAACTTCCTACTGACACGGGATGTCAAATTGTTCCCAAGCCAAAGACAGGAGGATGTTATGCTTTAAGCAGAAATTTTTGTTTCAGCTTTACAATTGAAGTTCTGTAATGCAAAGCCTGTGATGTGAACTTGCTTTATGTTATTCCTTTTGTTTGAAAAAAAAAAACTCACAAAAAATTATGCAAACTAATTGTTTAAAATAACCCACATAGGGTACTTTTTTACTTTCATAATAGTTTGTGTCATGCAATTGGTCTTATTGACAGTGTTGATCTGGGAAACTGCAAACTTTCTAAACTAATTAAGTGTTTAACGCTCACACACACTAACATTTGGTTAAACTACCATTAAGCCTGGGTACAGCCATTGACTGTGACTTTCCCAGACCCAAGTACTACAATTCCCTAAGCTAAGAAACTGTAAGATACACAGACTTAGAACTGCAAGTAGTAGGGCTCTCATCGAACTCCACCTACTAGCCACATTTACTTATTTAGGATTGAATTCCTCTTGGAGTGCACAGAGGGTTGGCAGGTAGCAATACATGCCTTTTTTCTACTAGTTGCGGGTGTGTTCCCCGCATCCTTTACATGGATTGCAGCAGCAAAACCAGACTTTTTGCCGCAATATTTTGTGTCCACGACAATTTCTGCTGCGATTTTAACACATGGAACCCATAGCCATCCAGAACATGACATGTTAAAACAAACATGTACTCAAAGTGGTGCTGCTTGAAATAGCGAGCCATAACTTAGGTACTGCTAGTCCAGGTACTGCAAAACTATCAAAACAGTGTAGCTAATACCTATCAAAATCTCATGGCTACTACATAGTAAAATTCAAAAAGTAATCTAAGGTCACGGTAAACATTTACAGATTAAAACTAATGGCAATCCATGTGTTGGATACCGCTCTCCCATCTCCCAGAAGTGCAATGGGAAGAAAAGGCTTTGATAAATTTGATGCCTAATTTGTCCCACAAATTGGCTCGGACATGCGTGAACAGTTAAAAGGAAGTCCTAGCAAAAAGCATGTTCTCTCCAAAACCTTATCCAAGATAATGGAAAATTGTAAAAAATGAAAAGCATTTATTAGTCCAAATGCAACAAAAATTCAAGCTCCCAACTCTAGAAGCAAGGATTGAAAAATAAAACCAAAAAGAAGAAATGTACATTACGGGCTCATCTGGTCTGCTAGTTACCTGTTGAGCTGATGATGTTCTGGACTTAACCAGTTCAACTCGGCCCAAACATAGTTCAACTCTCCAAGTGTCCGAGACCATTCAATATATGCCTCTAAAAATCTGTCTAACATATGGTTGTTGAGCAAGACTTGTGACATCATAGTACTCTTGATCGAATGAAGAATGGGGTGGGATGCACTACGGAAGAATCGTAAAATTCACTATGGGCAATTTAGCCAAAGAGTCTTTGAAGGTGTGCGTAAATTGAGTACGTAAAGCTTCAGGTGCAGCAGGGAGAATCTCATAGTACTCTTACCAGCCCATCCTGTTTTGCTCTCAAATCTTCACTCACCGGAAATACATTTAAGCTAAGAGTTGTACAATGGCAGCATTACAGTGAATAAAAGATAGAAAGAAAAAAGTTTTGGGATATATAAAAAGACACATGTTTTCTGCTTAATAGGTCTTAATGAAAGCATTTGCTGCAATGGGAAGAAGCAACATATATATTCACCTAAAAGGCTCTAATTGGTTGCAATGGAAAACAGCAATGAAATATATTTTCACCAGTAGGCTTGAATGGTAGCCTTAACTCAGTTGGGAAACAGTAAATAAATAGCAGCAATCAGGCTTTATATTCCAATGAGAGATAGCATGAACATAAATCCTGCTTTGATCTTTAGTGCTTGGAGTGTTCCCCATTAAACATCACTTTGTTTTCATAAACATACAAGCCGATTATTTCTATATAGTCAATTACCACCAACAAATTGTTTCCTTTTCGTAATGTAAAATCAACTTGTTAAATTAATGGTGCTGTTAAAGTAGGCCACAGTGGGCAGCGGCATTTCATGACTTACACATGCAAACGTTAAGATGGATGGCACTTGTAAAATGATTACCACTTTTAAAAGAGACTTGTGTGTTTGAATTTAACTGTATATAACACACATAACCTAAGAAACATAGCAGGTGAGCCGTTCACTCACAGTTCTCAGCATAATTTTGCAAAATGTGACAAAAGCCCGGAGTCCTAAATGTTAACAATTACAACTACAAAGATTAACTCAAGAGACCACACGTTTCTATTTCAAAGCTAAATGCAGATGTACAATTTAAGCAAGGAGGTGGGAGCCCCTCTACTGAGAACGAACATGGGTCAAACACCCTGTCCTATGGAATTTCTTCCACTCTGGAGGGTCTACAACCAACTTTTAGCTCACTGCACCCTTCACAGAGGAGAAATATTCATTTCCATATCAGCGTTTGTCCCACCCATAGGGGCAGTCCAGCACCGAAATGCTATGCAATTCTCCTCTGAACAAGAGTACCATCAGCAACCCCAGACACGTGTTTCGGCCTTGTCGGGCCTCCTCAGTGAGGTGAAGCTGGGTCTCTCTAAGGCACAGTGAGCAAGGGATCCACGTCTGGATTACCCTGGGTCACTCAAAGTGAAACCCCACATTTTACATAAAATGTAAATTAAATCTAGCAGAGTGTTATTCTGAATGCTGGATAAAGTGTGGTCTATGAGATTAGGATGAGATACTGTTTGTGTTCATTAAACTATTGCATCAGAGCTGTGCACTCTGATTGCAAGAGAGTGCAGAATTGTGCTCTTGGCCATGTTGTACTATACATATTTCTTATTTTAAGAGTACTAAGTGTGCAAAAAAGAAATGCCTTTTCTTTGACTGTGGTATTGTCACAAAACAATTTTAAATTTAGGTTATGTAATTTGATTTTTGTAAAGGGCCTTACTGCCATTTCTTATCGCTTTGAAGCTCTGTAGGTTGAATGGCCCTTCTACAGACTGTAGTCTGAACAGACATGACACATAGGATCATCGCACTGCATGCAAATAGGAATTATAATTTCAAACAACTGTTCAATTATCAGCAGAGGTGACTAGTGTGGTGAAATGAAGTAGTCCTAGTTTAAGGAGTCTTAAAGGCCTGGCGTGGATTACTTAGCCACTATGACAGCTGTACCAAATGTTTCTAATTCCGCTGTTTTCTCTGGGGTGCAGTGCTAAAGTTGGAAAGGAGGCTAGCATGAATTAGTATATCAAAAAGGGCAACGGTCTACAGTTGGGGGCTCTCCTATACTCTACATGCAGAACACATGCACAATGAATAGTATGCAATTGCATACAAAATACATGCACATTTGTCAGATATGTATGTATGTATGTATGTATTTTGGTTTTGCATAGCGCCGGTAGCCCGCGGGGCATCAGGGCGCTTTGGGACAAAACACACAGTGAAACATAACACAAACGCAGCCTAGCCTAACCTAAGTGTAAGATGCACCCTTGGCATCCTTACACGCTGTGAGAGAGGAAGTCCGAGGATTCCTACTGAAAGATAAGTGTCTTAAGGCGTTTCCTAAAGACCAGGAGGTTTTCGTCCATTCTCAAGGTCTCAGGAAGTCTGTTCCACATTTGAGGAGCCAGTACCACAAAGGCTCTGCCCAGACCTGATTTTCGTCTGTGTTTGGGAATGACCAGCAGTCCTGTACCCATTGATCTCAGACTTCTTTGTGGCGCATATGGAACTATACAGTTCTTTAGATAACCTGGGGCCTTACCATATATGCACTTATGAACGAGCGTAAGAGATTTAAAACTTATCCGCTTATCCGTCAGTGATACAGTCAATGCATGTTAACCCGTCAGGTCAAATTTGAGTATGACCAGAGCTATATGACATTCAAAGGCCAGACAACTGTTGCCAGCCACGAGTGTATACATTGTGAATGCTACAAAGTCTATCCTACTGGTCATAGCTTGAAAGAGTAGGATACACTGCACAACAAAGAAAAGCCACATGTGTGCAACTCAAAGTAGTAATTTCATACAAAACGTACGCATTGTTTGATCATTGGCTGCTCTCAGAAGATGGGAGAAAGATGTAGGATGCTGCTAAATGACCCCGAATCACCATATGCATCTGTGCTGCCATGTCCAGCTAGGTATTGGAAGCATATCCAAACAAACAATCTCTGCTGACGGTATGCCATTATTTCAACCAATGATAGTGGAAAGAACCAATTCCTATGCACTAGATTTTCCTTATTAGTAATGACCCTGCTGGATAGCGCTTCACTCTAGTGAGACCTCCTTCACCTGCCCCATCATAAGTGTCTTTGTTGCCTCATTTTAACTCTTCATTGACCAACATCCAACAAATCGTTCAACTCCATACTACTACTCTGTATCCTGAACTACTCCTGTTCTTCCCACTCTATCCCCAAAGCTACCTCTGCTACCACCACACCATACCTGTATCTCCAGAGCTGCATCTCCTGTGTACAGGAGTAACTGGCTTCCCAGCTAGGTTTGGGATCCATCTAACAATCATCTTCACATCATCTGCGGCCTGACAAGGCAGAGGCTCTTGATATTTTCTCCATGGCTAACATGCACTAACTATTTGTAATTTGAGATTGCAGTTTGATATAAAGGACCATTTGTGCTATATTGCGGAACCTGGCCTATGCCTGTATGAATTGAATCTCTAATGTGGGGTCGGATTTGACCCGTGACAAAAGAGCAACCATACACTAGAATCTGTCTTTTGTTCACGGTTTTGTTCACGGTTGACCGGGTCGGATTGGATTCCGGCCCATGAGTGGCATGGGCTTCAGGAACCGGCCACCAGGGCCTCGCCGGATGCATAAGTTGCAAAGGATCTGTAATGTAATTTACAGATCCTTTGCGGCCCCGCCAGCCCGCCGTGGGTGCAGAGAAAGGTAACACTAAAGTGTTACCTTTCTCTGATGAATGCAGCGGGCCGGCGGACAACTGCCGCAGCCCGTGACACCATGGCACCAGCAGCAGTCAGTGTTGCAATACACTGAGAAGGAGCGGCTGGGCTGGGCAGGGCTGGGCGGGACTGGGGCTGCCTCAGCCCAGCCTGCTCTCTCCCAGTTTTTTGTATTACACAGCCTCACTAAGCTGCTCAGCTCTCCACCGCCAGTGTGCCGCCACAACTGAGTCCCCAAAGATGCCCCCTAACCCGAGGTAAGCGTGATGTCGGTGGTGGGACCAATGTCTATGGCGACCACAGAGCTGGCTGTGGAAGGCTTCTGCAAGGGAATCCCCCGAAGGGTCTAAGGGATTCCTGTGGGTCGCAGCAGTGACCAGATAAGGTTATCGAGGGTGTCTGCCTTACGCTGCAGTCCCCACATCTTTCCCTCCTTGCAGCCTCTGAACCTTGAAGATATAGGTGGTGTCCAATGCGATATAATTTATAAATGCCATATCATATAACTGAAGTTAATGCGTTTTGGACTGTTCACTCACACAGAGGGCAAAGGAATGCACGAGGCTTAGAATTGCTGTGAATTAACATCTCCCCCACCTCTTATGGCTGTCATGTGAGTGACATGGAACCGACTCACAACCTGGTTGAGCCTGGCAGCACTGCTTACGCGCCCCCTCCAAAACCCATGTACGTTTTTACAGAAGAATCCTGACTAATGTTACTGGTTTCATTCTTCACTCAACTGTTTTTTCGAAACACCCAAAAAGAGAACCAGGAACCCCAGGTACCCGCAAGGGCATACTAGTACAGAAACATTGCATTCAGTGCCGGCCTTAGTGTTTAAGGACATGACTCAGAGGCAGGAAGCATTCTGCTGGGAATCTCTAATAAATATTTGATTGTGTAGCCAAGTGCTCTCTGGCTTCTTTTCTGTTCCTCTCTCCCTGTATTCATTACCCTCCTCGCTATCTATCTTTTGGGCCATAATTTCTTTCTGTGCCACTCTCCCACTGATGCCTCCATCTATTGCTGTCCTCGGGCATATATCATTGTCTGTGGTAGTCGGCTCCCCGCCAGACTGCTGTTAAATCTCAGTTACCAGTTTAATGGTATCCACTACAGAATAATTTCTCATTTTACTATAGCCGATACGATAACTCAGTGGGTTGAGTGCTCGCTGCTGCGATGTGTGTGTGATCTGCAAGTTGCGGGTTCAAATCCCACCAAGGCTATCTCAGCCTTTCATCCTTGTCTGGTCGATAAATGAGTACCAACGCAGGTTGGGTGATATTGTATGCATATTTGTTCTATGAAAAGCTTAAGCGTAAGTGCTATACAATAACATTATCATTTGGCCTTGGATGTCTGCTTGCATTCACGGTAATTTTACAATATGGATCTATACACACAGATATTAAAGATACATATGGTGATCCATTCTTGTATGAATTGATTAGTGAAATACTAACCATATTTTTCATAGTGTACTTGGGAACAATGCTATTTGATGACACTTCCTGTTTTGTTAAGGGGTGAAAGGTCGTGTTTCATCGCTTCCCGGGATTTCACTTTCGGGTGGGTCAAATGACATCACTTCCGGTGATGTCATCAGAGGTCAAGGGTCGTGAGGCAAGGGGTGGCCCGCTTTTTTTTGGGTGTCCAGCCTATTTCTTGTCCCAGTCCGACGGTTGATTTCAAATTACCATTAACAGGAAGTCTTTGTCAAGGTGTACAGTACTTATTTTGGCAACCGTAAAGACATGCACGCAATTTAAGATGTAAAGCAGCATTTGTTTTTTCCTTTTGTGGGATCGGACCCATGATGAAGAGCAACACTCGTCTTTGTGTTGACGCTTGATTTTGCCTTAGCATTAATAAAAAGTCTTTCCTAAGAGATATATCACAAGTGGTGAATATTCACACAGCCTTAAAAAAGCACCAGGGGGCGAAACCCATGACCACAGAGTTGGCTTTTTACAAAGTACTGATTTTGAACTGTTCTATGCTTTGTATTTTTGGTGTATATCTGACTCATATGTCTTATGGATCGGACAACTTACTAACACTATATATATGTATATATATATAACTATATATAACTATATATATATATATATATATCCAGTGAAAAAAACTTTGTTAAAGAGATATTATGGTTACAAGTAAAACTGAAAACCCCCAGAGATTCAGCAGTTATGGTAAGCTAAGCAATCATAACTCATGCCACCACTGTGCACTGCTAAAACTAACAGAGGACATCAAAGATGACATCACAAATGTCATTGATGACATCACTGATGACAACACACATCTATGCCACTTGTGTTTGTTCACTGACAGAATATGACAATTCAAAAGGTGCTATGCATCTAGACGTTAGCCTTTTTGTTGTTTCAAGTACTTTCCTTAGGGTTTGGTCTCAGCTCATGGGGCACATACAAGAAGCAATAAGCAGGCCTCAAACACACAATTCATTGGTATATATGAAGATGAACTTTAATGTTATTGACATTTTCTGGTGACTGTTTCATTCTTCCTTACCTTAGTTTCCCTGTATGTGCCTCTGTGATTTCTGTGCATTGTGGGTTTTCATATGTATTGTTTGTCAAGCACAAGTGTTGTAAGTCTTGAATTGTTAGCTAGTTATTACATGTTTAACATTACTCAAAACTCTAATAAGATAGCATTCATTATTTTACGATCCAAAATGACCATATTAAAAATATTGTACCTCTATGGTGCATGCTGCAGCCATTGCCTGTGTGTATGTATGATTAGGTTCCTGTATTAACAACAACACTCAATATAATGTTTTGTTTAGATGAGTACATTCTTTAATACATTAACTAGTTCACGATAGGTCTCGATCACCCCTGACATCTTGTTACCAATATTATAAACATAACCTCTTGTAAGGATTTTTCATCAAAATTACTTTCATATGTGATGTTGAAAAGGGCCCCTGGGGGATCCTGACGTCTATGGAAACAAGGCGGGTCACCACACACGATAGAGACGCCAGACACGAGTTTGTATTCCCAAAGCTAGGGTTTTATTGCAAAGCAAAAGTCTCAGTTGGCCAACTCGGTCTCATGCCCCGCGACGTGTATCTCTAGACCTTGAGGGACGCAAGAGAGTGAATTACGTACATCAGTTACATATATACAAAATGCATATCAAACAATCAGCTATGTCATGTTTAACACCCCCCCTTTATTGGGTTTCTTTGAACTTGGTGTGATGATGGACATCTCCGACCACTATGACACCTTTAAACATCTATTCTAGTAACAATTTGCAATTTGTGAGTGCGTAGGCATCTTTCGGTTACAGAATAGAACACAGCGCTTCTGTTCTTGGAAGCGAACTACATACGGGGGGGGGGGAGCTGCATTCCGGACCTTGCTATCTATCAGGTGCTATTCGCGTCCTGGGAGCCAACATGCTCTTAGCGGGCTCAGCAAAGGGGGGCGGTTAGAGAAGCATAATTCAAGCCTTTAGCGGTACTATTCTAACATATTCTACCATATAACGAGACTGGCTGGCAGCTGTGAAATGATTAAATGTCCTGCAGCTCTGCTTCAAGGCTACATTAAGGAGGGAGCCGGGCATTCTTCCTGGCGCTGCCTACGTTTGTGTTTCAGCAAACTCTTGTTATCCTCTCGGCCCTGTGGCCTTGTCCTTTTCACATACAGACAACAATGTTCCACAGTCGAGCAGTGTAAGCGGAAAATATACTGCGAAGCAATAGGAACAGAAAGCAATGAGCAATGGTTAGAAAACAAAATGGCGATTCCTGTTACATCAAAATGGCCGTTCATTGGCAAACACGAAAACCTAGATTCTGTGTATCATGCATGAGATGGTTGGCCCTTGGCCACCAAAATGCGTTTGCGGTCTCAAAGTAGAGGTATCCGTATTTCTAGACTGACAAACCCTCCTTTGGCCGTATGCCAAACGTCTCATCTATTTATTGAAACCTCCTCTAGAGATGATGAATCTGAAGTGCTTATATCTGAGTCTTGCATGCTATCGTGGACATCATTGTCTTCATCAATATCTATTGCCATCAACTCTTTCACTGCTCATCTTATTTGGGTCTGGGCTAGTTCGATCATGAGGTTGTTTTTTCTTTGTTATCATATGCATGCATCCTTCCGTACATCCCTCAGTTACCCCTGCACAAACTATGGGTAAACAATGTATACAACAGCACGTTAGGAATATTCCCAACACCACTACTAATATTGAGGTCAACTTCCATCCCCAAGATCGTAGTATTTCCCAAAACCAAGATCCTATTCCCCAGCTCCCTTCTGCCGTGGGGAGTTCAGAGCTTAGAACGTGCATTTTCTTTATTGCTTCAAAGATCGTGGGGGAATAGTCATCGACATAAACGCAACATGCTGATCCCACTATTTTGCAAATTCCCCCACGATCAACCAGGATTACATCGAGAGCCATTCTATTTTGCAGCATCATTAACCTGATTCCTCTTTCTTCCAACGTCATGTTAAATAATATATCTGTTGTTGTGTTTATTGTATTCTTTAGGATTCTGGACAGTTGCCTTATATTATAGGAGTTCACTATCTGTCCTAAGAATGGAATGAATGATTTCGCTACATCAGTTGCTATTAAAACACCTTTGTCAGTCCTCTTGACTCTAGTTCTGGATAATCTGGCCATGGCTGCTGTTTCCAAGAGGAATACTCCTGGGAACAGTAGCCCTAGGTAACATGTACCTCCCCAGTTTCTGGGGAACCAAGGGTATGCTTTCTCTCCACATATAAAATAAACTGGATCACCTACGTATACTGGTTCTATTTCCCATTTTAGTACCACTGTATTCATACAACCAGTATATGTTCCGACTTAAAAAGAGCCTTTCTTTTTTAGACAAAAAGGGACAGTTCTTGGGCTATAATTCACTGTGTAAGATGGGGGAATCGCATCTTTGTTCCCTTCTGTTCTTACACGAAACGTCATTACAGATGTTTTTTCTGGCGGGGACAATCTACCTCATTTATTTTGTTGTGTTATCTTTCGTGTACTTTTCCTCATGGGCTCTGGGGCTATTACTTGTGCTTTATGGAAAATGGAACAACCCACAGGCTTCATTATCATCTCCTCAAACTCATTCATGTTGGTTCTGTCTAATTGACCCGTATTACTCTCATTCCACTTCCCATAGAACATTGCACCTAAAGATGCACTACATGCAGAACTTAATGGTAATGGCTGCACATACTACCCTATTCCTTTTCCGGCATGCTCTGGTAAATGGGCACATACCCAGCAGTTTGTTTTCTTTAGGATTGCATGTGTCCTGTTCATTATCAGAAGTAAGGTGTTATTTCTAAAACCTTCCCTGTGTTTTTCTTCCATTGGGGGTATGGTATAAGTGATCACCTGAACCGGGCTTTCAGTAGTGGATATATTAATTATTGGTAAAAACATTTCTAATGGGTGTATTGTTTCTACCGACCATAAAATTAGGGCTGTCGATATTGGTGCTACCCTGCTCATAAAGCACATTATTATCGTTAGTACCAGCATACAATTTGTTTTACCATGCGTTTTTCTTAAACTTATAGTCTTTATAACTGACTCATTCTCAGCGGTTGTAGTGCAGGAGGAGGCTGGAACCGGTCCCGGCATGTTTCTCGTCGTCCTTCTTCCTTATCACAGTTCGTTGTGGATATCTCTCTTTGTCGCACTTGCTCTGATGTCTATAAGTTCAATGGAATTCTCACAATTCAGTTTTGCCTGTCCTTTTTAGCCTGGATTCGATTATTCGTTCTTAGGCGAGATCACTTGTCCCTTCTTATACTGCTTAGAGGACCTTTGATCAGTTGTCGCCTCAGTATCATGTGCGCCCAGCTTGTCCGCTCTGGTTCCGGACACATGTACTGTTAATCAATTATCTCACTTGCCATAGTACCATGTGCGCCCAGCTTGTCCGTTCTGGTTCAGGACACATGTACTTTTAATGATAGCACCAAGGAGCCGCGACTCTTGAATTGTCCGATTTGCACAATTCTCACGCTTCTCTCCTCTACACCCCTGGTTCCTTCTCCATCCATGAGCTGAACCAGAGGTTGACATAAACACCAAAAAAAAAGAATGAGGATCACTTTGCCTTCCGAGGCCGCAGGTTGTATCGCCTTGCTCCTGGTATCGTATGATCCGTGAACAGTGCATGTGCACTTTCAGATTCAGGCTTGAAGTCAGCCTGTGGCCCTACTGCAGATGCTGGTGTGTGCCGTGCCAATGATCCAAATTTGTTTTTTGGCGTGCTGGCGGGCGCCAAAGGGGTACACGATTTGGTTTTGCTGGTATCTGCAAGGCAGATTTCAGGTCAGTCAGCAGTGATGTCGATTCTGCTGGGCAACGTTGGGGCACTCTTTGCCCTTCCCCCCTTTTGGCAATCGTCTCAGGCTTTGTTTCAAGTTTCACTTCACGTTTTGGCAGATCAGGTGGCTGCTCACTGGCAACAGTTTCTTTTGTTTCTGGGACCGCTGTCTCTTTCCGGTCAGCAGTGTCAGGCAAGACTTTCAGTGCAGTTGGAATCTTGGTGGCATGGATCCACGACTTCCTTCCATCCACCCGTATTGCCGTCTGCGTCGCCAAAAGTACTTGATGGGGCCCGCGCCACCTGGGTGCTAATGATGACTTACTTTCAAAGTTTTTTAGCAGCACCCAGTCTCCTGGCTCCAGCACGTGCCCCGGACCGGTATACCGTACGGGTAATGCCTCCTGCACCTGCTGATGAATCAAGCGCAATTTCTGCATTAAAAGGCCACAATAAGTACTAAGCACAGGATGTTCTATCTCACTGAGTCGTTTTGGCTGAGGTGCGCACCAAACATTTGCCGGCCTCCCCATCACGATCTCGTATGGGGAGAGCCCAGTTTTAGCCTATACAGACGTACGCATGCATAATAGTGCTATTGGTAATGCATCCACCCAACTCACCTTGCTTCCCGCACAAATCTTGCTAACCTTTGATTTAAGAATCCCGTTGTGCCTCTCCACAAGACCGGCAGAACTCGGATGCCTTGAACTATGGAATCTCTTATCAATCTGAAACCTATACATATCTGTAATACCACTGCACCCACAAAATGCGGTCCATTATCAGACCATAGGACCCGGGGCAAGCCAAATCTGGAAAAATACTCCTTCAAAATTACTTTTGCCGTGGTCATTGCTGTGCAATCCTTTAAAGGATATGCCTCCACCCACTTACTGAATTAACAGATTACCACCAAGACGTATTTCAAGTTTTGGCGCCTCTCCATCTCTATGAAATCAAAATGAACTACCTCAAACGGCATGGAGGGCGGCCCAAAACTGCCTGTTGGTGTCACTATTCCCTTTCCTACATTGTGTTGTAAACACGTGATACAGTTCTGCACCAATCTCTCTGCATTCTTTTTTATGTTTACATTCTTCCATACTGTAGAAAGGTGCTGTATCATTTTCTTTGCACAGATGTGCGTAGGGCTGTGGGCCATTGAGACCATTGCAGTCACATATGAATTTGGCAACATCCAGTTTCTAGTTCCCTTGTCCACCCAACAACCCTCCAAATTCAACTCAGCAGATCCCTCTGTCCATCCCTTTATTTCATCGGCCGTAGCCTCGGCCTGCATTTCTTTGACAGTCGCAACTCCATCTTCTATCATACAGGGTACTTCCTCTGTCTGAACCGTCATCATCTTGGTATTCAAATCAGTGGCAGTTTGTTTCGCAATTCTGTCTGCAAACGCGTTTCCCTCTCCTATTTTGCATGTTACTTTTCTATGTGCCTCGCATTTCACTATTGCTAGGCGCTTTGGAAACGTGAGTGCAGACAGCAATCGTACAAAGGTCCATGTTGAATTCTGGCACCATGTGATGTCAGAAACCCTCTCTCAGCCCAGAGTCGACCAAAGTTATGAACCACTCCAAACGTGTACTGACTATCAGTATATATATTCACATTCAAATTTTCAGAAATCTCGCAGGCTCTGGTTACTGCTATTATTTCCGCGGCTTGTGCTTGTTCTTTTACTTTCTACAACACACTCTAGAGTAGTGATAGCGTATGCGGCAGTTGTCGTGCCATCTGGTAATTTAAAACATGAGCCGTCACAAAATAACTCTCCATCCGGCTCTTTCTGTGGAATATCACTTAAATCAACTGTCCCCTTGGTTTCTTCATCAGTGATCATTAAGCAATCGTGGGGGGGGGTGATTCATTCCTCCCAATTTCTTTTATGGTTAGTGGCGTTAATTCTGCAGGATTCAAAGCGCTACACCTCATAATTTGGATATGGGGCGCGAACAAGATAATCTCCTATTTTGTCAATCTAGCAGAGGTGAGGTGTTGCGTCTGTGTCCTATTTAATAGAACGTCTATGGCATGTGGCACTATCAGAATTAAAGTGTGCCCCAATACCATCCCTTCCATTTGTTTTACTGACGCAGCAGCCGCCGCGACAGATCGCAAACATCGTGGTAGTGCGTGCGCTACAGGGTCCAGCGCAGAAGAAAAATAGCCGCACGGCCTATTTCTTCCACCTTGTTCCTGTGTCAAAACCGCCAATGCACATGCTTCACTTTCACACACAAATAGTTTAAAAATGTTCTTATAGTTCGGCGTACCCAAAACTGGAGCCGAGCATAATGCAGTTTTCAATCCATCAAATGCTTGCACTTTCTGACATTCCTCATCCCACTGCAAAGGCATAACTACATCTTTTCTAGTCAAATTCACTAATGGTTTCACAATTAACGCAAAATTACCAATCCATTGTCGGCAATATGAAGCCATGCCTATTATGGCTCTGACTCCTTTTTGTGTCTTTGGAATAGGCATACAAGAAATACTTTCTATGCGTTCTCGCGTTAGTCTTCTCCCTCCTTTCGAAAGTAGGTAGCCCAAATAAGCTACCTCCTTTCAATTATACTGAAATTTCTTCAAACTAGCTTTATGGCCATGTGCCGCTAGGTGTGACAGTAGTAATACAGTGCTTTCTTTACAAATCTCCTCTGTGTCTGCAGCTAGCAATAAATCGTCTATGTATTGCAAAAGTACACAACCCACGGGTAATTCCAGCATGTCTAGCTGTTCTTTTAATGCTCTACTGTAAATACTTGGACTTTCCGTATAACCTTGCGGAATCCGCGTAAATGTAAATGATCGTCCTCCTAATGTGAATGCGAACAAATATCTTCTGTCCTTGTCCACTGGAATACTAAAGAATGAGTATTTCAAATCTATTACACTAAAATATTCTGCTGAAACAGGTATCATTGTCAATATTGTAGTGAAGTCTGGCACTAGAGGAAATTGCGGATTTACTACCTTATTCAATGCGCGAAGATCAATTATGAAATGGTAGGATACCTAATTTTTTATAAACCGGAAGAATCAGGCTGTTGCATGTACTACCTGTGATTTCCTCCATTACCCCTAATTTCACCAAATCGGTAACAATACTCTTCAATCCTTTCACACCTTCAACCGGAATTTTGTATTGGGGTATTCGCGGTAGGGTAACACCTTCTTTTAAAATAATCTTTACTGGCTCCATCTTTAAACATCCCACATCGTTGTCATGCATTGCCCATATACAGGTTGGTACTTTACTTAGTTCCCCTGGTAATGCTTCGGACATGAATTCTGACACAGGGGCATCGTGTGGCCATATCGTTAGAAACACTCCGTCTGCCGTGCAATGTAGAACAGAACCTAGTTTCTTCAACAAGTTTAATCCCAACAAATTTTCTCCACAATTTTCTGTTAGAAGGAAAGGACAATGTTTGGTAAATGGTCCTATGGTAACTGGGACTGGTTTGGACACTGGCTTTATGACTGGTGTACCTGCGAACCCTACGGAAATATTCTTTTGCCCTGACAGTGGTATATTTGGAACCAAGTGATGCTCTATTGAACACTTCTGTGCTCCTGTATCTACAAGAAAGCAGTGCTCCTCATTCCCGACTCTCATTTCTACGTAGAGTCCTCTCTGATTCACGGGAATAGACACTAGTTCCGACCCCTGTCCTGGGCTGTCCTATTGGGGAAATAACACATTGTCCGATGTGTAATCATTACTATTACTGTAATACGTGTTTGGCTGTGTATCGAAAACATTTCCACTTTTCCCTCTATTTCCCCCACTCTGATTTCCATATTGTTGATTTTGCTGTATTTGTTGATTTTGCTGTCCCTGACTCTGGTTGTGGGCATTTTGGTTTTAGCCTTGGTTTTGATTACCTCCGTTATTATGATGCTGCTGCATTCTATTCCTATTTGGTCCATTCGCTCCTGGGTGTCCTCTATGCTGTCTCCTCTGACCAGACCCATTTCTATTCTGTAGATGCAGGCATTGCGCTCGCCAATGTCCTTCCTCTTTACAATATGCACACTGATTCGGCCCCGCTGTTCCCCCATGCATATTCGAACTACTCCTTTCTTGTGCGTTCCCTCGCCCTATATTATGTCCTGTTACTTGCTGCATTAATACTTAATTGGACATTCCTTCAAGTCTGCCCCCACCTGTTTTAGCAACGATAATTTGTTCACCATCTCCTTCTGCCCCGGCAATGGTAACTGCTGCCGTTTATTATGCGACCCCTTTTCCCCCTTCCCAGGTCTCCCGATATCCCTACTCCTGTATGCGGGTGTAGTAAACATTTTGACAGGTGTAGTAAACATTTCGACATAATCATTATCTCGGAACTCAAAAAGTCTATACACATGTTCTCTCACTTCTTCATCCCTCTCCCTACAGCGTGCTAATGCATTCAAATCTAACAATCGCTGCGGTGGTAATTTCCCAATTAGCTGTTTCCATCTCTCCACCAAATATTCACCCATGCATTCCAACACTACCTGTCTTTCGTTGCTTCTACAAAAGTCATATCGAAGCCAATGTTGCCGTCCCATCATTCCCGTCTATATACATCTCTGCCTGTTGCTGCAATTCCACCTTCCTTTCTTTGCTGATTGCGCTGCGGGTTACCCTTGTGCACTCCCGTTGGTCAGTCCCACCTCTTGCCCCCGTGGTTTCAACTTCAACCCCGGGAGGAACGGACGGTACAGAGTCTGTGTCTAAGGCGGGAGGTGCGGATGGGACAATGGGGAACAGCGAGTGTCTGTTGTGGGCCTGGTTGGCTAGTAGGAAGTGTTACGTGCGCGGTCTGTGGCTGTGGGAGGGCTTGAGCTACCGGAGGGGTGGGCATGGGCTATGGGCGGTGTCTGGGCAATAGCTACTGACGTATCTGGTCTTACTTCTGATCTTGGGCCTTGTTTTGTATGGGTCAATATATTTTCTATCAATTCATCTGCCATGTGTAATTCTCGCTGTGGGTATGTCTTTTCTATATTCAACTGGTCACGCCTGCTTGCCCTTCTTAGACTCTCAGTCCACTCCTCCTCTTCTTTTTCTTCCGCTACCTCACCTTTTGATTTATGCCTGCGCGCATGCTTTGCTCTGCTTTTAAATCGGAGCATTGCTTCCTTTCTCCAGTCTTTAATAGTCTCAAATGCTGCAGGACGCGCTTTCTTTCTTATCAACACCCTTTCCAAGTTATCTATCCTCGCCATCTCAAAACTACCATTAATCGGCCACTGATGGTCTTGTTGCTTTCTGGTTTGCCTATGCCAAGTTTCACAGAATATTATCGCACCCACTCCATACTTCACATACATCTCATACGCTGGCGTTCCCCCAGGTGGTACAATTTGGCCATTTTCCAAAGATTGTCTACCACAGCGGAAAAACCCCGCTAAGGTGGACAATACCCCAGGCATGTTTCAACCTTCCCCCTGGTTAATCAACCTTACCTAGGGCGTTTGATTTTGCAAAGTCAACTCTCAACCAATATCAGGATGCTTTGAATCGGGGAATGACTCACCTGATAAATCAAGTCTGTATACTGACACACCAAAGGACGTCGTGTCTGCGTTTCTTGGCTTTCGCCTCGTTTCGGGACCCTCGCCTCCTTGTTCTCTAGCCAGGCACGTCGATCAGGGATCAGATGTGTGCAGATCTGCAAAGGAGTCTCATCACTTTTACAGGGCGCCCCGAACACCTCTTGATCTCTGCCTTTCTCAATTACAATGTTTTGCGATGGAACAAGTGGGGGAGGGTCCCTATTTGGGCGCCATCTTGAAAGGGGCCCCTAGGGGACCCTCACGTCTATGGAAACAAGGCGGGTCATCACACACGATAGAGACGCCAGACACGCGGTTGTATTCCCAAAGCTAGGGTTTTATTGCAAAGCAAAAGTCTCAGTTGGCCAACTCAGTCTCACGCCTCGAGGGACGCAAGAGAGTGAATTACGTACATCAGTTACATATATACAAAATGCATATCAAACAATCAGCTATGTCATGTTTAACACCCCCCCTTTATTGGGTTTCTTTGAACTTGGTGTGATGATGACCACTATGAGACCTTTAAACATCTATTCTAGTAACAATTTGCAATTTGTGAGTGCATAGGCATCTTTCGGTTACAGAATAGAACACAGCGCTTCTGTTCTTGGAAGTGAACTACATACGGGGGGGGGGGGAGTTGCATTCCGGACCTTGCTATCGATCAGGTGCTATTCGCGTCCCGGGAGCCGACATGCTCTTAGCAGGCTCAGCAAAGGGGGGCCATTAGAGAAGCATAATTCAAGCCTTTAGCGGTATTATTCTAACATATTCTACCATATAACGAGACTGGCTGGCAGCTGTGAAATGATTAAATGCCCTGCAGCTCTGCTTCAAGGCTACATTAAGGAGGGAGCCGGGCATTCTTCCTGGCCCTGCCTACGTTTGTGTTTCAGCAAACTCTTGTTATCCTCTCGGCCCTGTGGCCTTGTCCTTTTCACATACAGACAACAATGTTCCACAGTCGAGCAGTGTAAGCGGAAAATATACTGCGAAGCAATAGGAACAGAAAGCAATGAGCAATGGTTAGAAAACAAAATGGCGATTCCTGTTACATCAAAATGGCCGTTCATTGGCAAACACGAAAACCTATATTCTGTGTATCGTGCATGAGACGGTTGGTCCTTGGCCACCAAAATGCGTTTGCGGTCTCAAAGTAGAGGTATCCGTATCTCAAGACTGACAATGTCATCAATGACATTTGTGATGTCATCTTTGATGTCCTGTGTGTTAGTCTTAGCAGTGCACAATTGTAACCAAAACGTTGCTTTAACAATGTATTTTCACAGAATTTCATAGGTTCTATGAGTGAAAATGTTTCATGATGTTACATCACTGTATATATGTTATTAAAAATTCCTCTTTTAACATATATGAAAGAACTGTGCACCTACTTTAACAAACCTATGTTTTGCAACGCATGATGATGTGTGTCGTTATCAGCAGCACATGCTGGGGATGCAAGTCATGGTTGAATTGCCTAGGGCATGAGGCTCGAACATGACCCAAGCCCCACCAGACCACCCCCTGTTATCCACTGCACCTACCCCGCATCCTAGTTCAGTGTCCACCATATCCTCATAATGTGACAAATGGCCAGTGCTCATGGCTTTGGGCCATGGCGCATTAACTAATAGGCAAATCAAAGTAGACATTTGTCTTTGCGAGGGCCAGGCCCACTGCCCAGGCAGCAAAATTATATCAGACTTTTTTGTATTTCCCTTTTGAGACTTTCAAAAAAGTAAAAAACAGAACAGATTTGCAAAAGCATGCTTTCAGGTCCTTGCTGATGCTCCTCATGCAGTTCTGTTGTAATCCGGTCCAGCACCTCTGGTTGTAGCCACAAGCAGATTTATTTTTCCCATTCAAACCTATCCAGATTTCGAAAAATGTTACCACATAGCCGGTCCCTGGTGGCCATGCCCCCTTTAACCCCATTGGCGTTCCTTCGTGGTCATGGCCAGTAGCCAGATAATCTGGCCACTGTCCATGGTCACAGGCTATATACCTCAGTCACCAAAGGTATATCACAATTTTTGCACATACATTATAACACTTTAAAAAAAAATGAAACATGGACACATTTGCAAAACCATGCTTTCGGGTCCTTGCCAATGCTGCTTGCACGAGTTTGCTGCAAATCCGCTGATATTTTATTTTTTGAAAAGTGTCAAAATGTGCATACAAAAACCTGTCATCTAACTCAGCCCCCACTTGACAAAATCCATTCAGACTTTGCACAACCATTTAAGGTTGGGTCTATAATCTTTTTGAAAACCTTTGTGCATATTCGTCAAACAGTACCAAAGTTGTAAGCCCACTTAAAATGTTGAGACACCCTTCTAATTTTGTCCCCTCTTCACAAAATCCCACCAAACTTTGCAAAAACATTTACATCAGGGTCTAAAATATTTCTGCAAACCTTTGTGCAGATTCATCAAACGGCAACAAATTTATAAGCATTTAAAATATTTTGGAACCCTCTCTAATTGTGACCCCTCTTGGCGAAACAGCACCAAACTTTGCAGAACCATTCAGGATCAAGTCTAAAATGATATTGCACAATTTCATGCAGTTTCATTGAGTGGCGCAAAAAGCTATAAGCCATCTAAAAACTGCTTTTCTGAGATCTTCTGGACTTCGAAGAAGATAAAAAAAAAACGATTTTTGGCTTTTTATGGCCGGATCCCATCCCATTCTTACCTCCACCAGAGGTTGTTTCATTAGTTTGAGAAGTGCAATGTTGTGTTTTTTAACATGGCTTTACCGCAATGTCTGCGGACTATGGGCGCAGTTAGCGAATCCAAACTGGCGTCCATTTCAAAGGTTTTGATGCAGCTCATTTTTTTAATTGACCAATCAGCGGGCACGTATGATGTCCGTGAACATCACGCTGCTCTCTGATTGGTTCAGAGGTGTCCGTGGACTCAATCAGGAAATGAGTCCGCAGACAGGACCCAGATATCACTCATTTTGTTTATCTACTTTTTGACCATTTAAAAAAAAAATCCTGGACGGATTTACACCAAATTTGAAAAAGCACACTTTTGGGGCGAAGCCGTCGTTCCTTGCGCAGGTTTGGTGCAAATCCGTCCAGCGGTTTGGGCTGTAGGCGCAAGACTTTTTTTTTCTATTGCGTCTATGAGGATTTCAAAAATTTTGGGACTCCCCCTAGAACTTTGCCCCTACCCTAGACGAAACGACACCAAACTTCACAAAATCATTGTAAGGTGGCCATTTGGTGAGGATTCGTCGAATGGCGCCGAAGTTATGAACCGCCCAAAAACTGCTCTATTAGTTGAGCACCTTAACCATAACTGCTTAACCATAACTGTATTATGAATTGTTTGAACTTTTTGAAAGATTAAAAAGCTTTGAAAATAACTAGATACTGAATCCATATTATGCACCTCATCAGTGCTTTAGCTCCTACATCAAGCTCTTTACTTGTATATTTGTATCACTAGCATTTGGTTGTGTGCTGGGTTCCAGGGAGCGCAGTTGCTTGACTCTTTCTAACATTAGAGAATCAGGTATTTATTTTTACCCAGAGGTTGCTGTTCTTTGGTACCTACAACCCTTTTCAGAATTTGTATTTATCTAACAATACTCACACAGTCTAGGTATTCTAGATTATCTATTATCTCCATCAATATCCACTCCTAACCCCTCCAAATTTAAGTTGCTTTTGTTTTTATGCTCCCTTGGGCTTCCCAATCTGGAAATGTCTCTGTGACAAACTGACTTTGTCTCTTAAGAGTACAAGGTTGAGCAGAGACTAAACCACCTCCTGAGCCCTCACACTTCTAAAAAATAAGAGTAAACCAAATCATAAAGGTAAAACAGGCACAGTTAAGTGATATGCCTCCATCTTTTGTGGTAACGTGAGCCGAGGGAAGGATATATTCTCAAGAGGGGTGTGAATGTGATCCAGGAGCAGCACAAACAGCAAAGCATAAAATAAAGGGAATGTCTAACCAAGGCCATATGCACATCTTTACTTTAATTAAAAACAATTTGCAATAATAACTAAATAGAAAAAAATACACCTTAAAAATAGAAAGATGCTGCATTATGGGAAATGAATCCGGGGTGAAAGGCAAGGAAAAACAACAATGTTCTTTAAAAGAATATGTTCTTGTGTGAAAAGGCATAAAGGGTGACCTAATCAGTCAGCAGGTCCCAAAAATGGACAAAGGGGGTAATCATCAGTCAATAATATCTTTCACTGTTCTTAGTGGTTTGACAGCATTAACCGAGGATCATCAGTACTGTTTGTGTGGTTCAAAATAGGATTGAAGGCAGTGGTTGCGTTGTTCTAGAAGGGGAGCAGATGTTGAGTTGGGGTGGAGCTGAAATTTGCTGCGGTTCAGAAAGTGTGGATCGTAAGGCCACCAGGGTCAATTCGACAGTCTATTCAACGACCAAGATGCTGTTGACTGGATGCGGAGTTCTACGCAGGAGGCACGATGCAGAATTCGAGAATCGTCGTTCGATGAGTCCACTAGGTTCAGTTCGAATGGAGATGAAGACTGGCAGTAAAGATGCTCATAATATAAAAAACACTTAAGTGGCGTTCAGTGAAGTGCAGATTGTAATAGCCACCAGGGTCTGTTCGACAGTGAATATTCTGGGAGTGGATGTGCAGTAGTTGGGTGTTCCAGTGCAGCGTTTGAAGGTTGCAGTTCGATGGGCCCCGATGGTCTATTCGACTGTTTAAGATCTGCAGCAAAGATTCTATTTGAAAAAGCGTTTTGAAAGCTGCAGGTATAATGATGAGCTTCAAATTCGAGCTGAGGCAACAACACACTCAGTTGGCATGGTGGTAAACTGGTTTGAGCATTCAGAACAGCGGCTTTAATATCTGTCGCGTGCTAAACGCAGTTCCGGATAGTCATTTGGTCGAACAGGCTTGAACATGTTGAATCATGGCTTTCAGCAGTTCAAAAGCAAAAACACAGGATCTTTGCTGTCTAATTGCCCTGAGTCACAATTCAAGGGTTTAGAGACACAATAGGTCTGTGTTCCCGTCATCCCAAATGGAGAGTCCTTTACCTTCAGTGAGGTCCAGGTTACTGGTGTAGCCGGCAGAGAAGCAGGGCCTGCTCCTGCAGCAAGACACCTCAAAGGTGCATGGTTGTGGAGCAGAGCTTGCCTCTGCCTTGGATCCTCAGTTTTCAAGTCACTGACATAGGGCTTTGGAAAGTAAACCCTCCCAAGAGAGGTCCAACAAATTCTTCCTTATGTGTTTGTCCAAAAGTGAATCAAAGAAGAAGTGGCAGACCTTCTTTTAAAGGCAAAAGTCCCCAGGAGGTTTAACGGGTCCAAGTTGTTGTTGCCTTATGACATCATACCCAACATACTTTGTGCTAAAGGAAGTGGAGAGGGCAGTAAGGAAGAAAGAATATAAGAGAAACACGATGGTGGAATTTTCCTCCAGCTATACTGAGCTCCCCCCTACCTATACAAACTCCACTCCCTCCCCATGTCAATTTATTTATTTAACACCTATAGAGTGTGAACGAATGCCCAGAGGCATCTAGGTGCTAAGGCAGGCAGTACAGCAAGAAACACTAGAACAGTAGGATAAGTAGGCCGATCCAAACAGATGTGTTGTCAGAGCGCTACGAAAGGAAACATAGCCCTTGATGGCTCCTATAGATGGGCGAAGGGAGTTCCAGAGTCTTGGGGCGAACCCCAAGCCCAATGGTACCTTGGTACTTCTGAAAGCAACTGTGATACCAAGCGTAAGTTTATAACTGGACAGTATTGTTCGATCTTTTTCTTGAGATATTCTGGACCAGTATTTTACACAGTCTGGTGACGCCAAGTTTTTTAAACTCTATCCGTGTTGCCACTGGAAGCCAGTTGATGAGCTGCAAAAGCTCTGTAGATGGAGTCACACGGGGTGCGGTTAGCGCCAGTCTGGCTGCTGAATTTTGAAGAACCTGCATCCACTTGAATTTGGTATTTGGCTTGACCTAGATAGATACCATTACAGTAGACCAGTGACCCCATTATGGTGGAAGTAACCACAATAGTACGCCAAGCAGCAGGGAGAAAGGGGAGAATTTTCCTCAAAACGTTGAGCCTCCCAAACCCTGCACTGCAAATTGCTGAGATCTGCGCTTCTTGTGAGCTATTCAGGAGTAGCTCCACCCCCAGGCTTTTCACTGATGCACAGGCAGCAGGGCATGGGCCCAACGAATAAGGCCAATATTGGGCTTCCCAAAGGTTATCAGCCCTTTGCAGGCCGAACACCAGTACCTCTGTTTTGTTGCCAGTTATTTTCAACCAGTTTGCTGCCATCCATTTACTGATCTTGTCAAGACAGTCCCAGAGTTTTCCTGGAGGGTCAGTCTGAGGGGAGTCCAGCCGAAACACTAATTGTGTGTCATCAGTATAGAAGAGGACTCCACAATCAGTAATGCGATTGGCAAGGAGGCGGACATACAGATTGAAGAGAAAGGGGGAGAGTGCCGAGCCCTGCGGAACACCATATGTCAAACCCATGGTGAGTGCCAGGCAGCCCTGAAAAGAAATGGTCTGAGACCGCACTTCAAGGAATGACCCAAACCAGGCCAACAGGGAACCTGCCACCCCCGCTTGCTCCAGTCAGGTTAGCAAAGTGTGATGATCCCCAGTATCGAAAGCCACAGAGAAATCAAGGAGAATAAGAACTCCTGACTCTCTGCGGTCCTGGCAAAGAGCTAGTACCCATGGTGGGGCAGAAACCAGACTGAAAAGGATGTCACCAGTGGTTGTCTTCTAAAAATTTTAAAAACTGAAGAGTGATCACTGCCTCCATCAGTTTCATGATAGCAGGGAGATGGGGCAATAGTTTGCAGCATCCTGGGTGTTTATATTAGCGTTTTTCAAAAGGGTGGAGACAACAGCATGCTTCAAGGAAGCAGGGATAATCCCTTTGGCAAAGGAGTATTGAAGGGCGCGTGTACATAAAGAGATTGCCCTTTGCAGGAGTGCTTTAAGAATCCGAAGCGGGACAGCATCATATGGTGAGTTTGATTTAAGGCCGCCAAAGCTCTCAGTTTCATCATCCACAGGATAAAGGCAGAATTTGCTTAGCTGGAAAGGGGCCAAACCCATGTCGGCCGGTCCAGCCAAAAGCTGACTAATCCAATCAACAGATTGCTCATTCATGATTGCTTGACGAATATCACAGATTTTTTCTGAGAAAAAAGCGCTAATTGCGTTGCAGTGTAACTGAGCATCTGGCACTATAGCTTGCTTCCTGGAGGAGGAAACAGACAGTTCCTTAGCCACTAGGAACATTTCCCTAGAGGAACAAGATGGATCAGTAATCCGGGTAGCGTAATATTTCGATATTTCCACTACAATCATTTTATGGTAGCAGGACACTGCTAGCTTGTAAGAAGCTCAGTCTTCCTCTGCATAGATAAGAAGCCACTTTCTTTCCAGGCAACGGCAAGCCTGTTTCTGATTTCGGAGATCAGAAGTAAACCATATGGCCATAGGTTTGGATCTCCCAAAGTGGGTTTTCAGGGGGGCCAGATCGTTGATCACCTTTGAAAAGAGAGAGGCACAGGGGTCATCACCCTCTCCTCTGTATTCCTCATTAGTTTGCAATAATCGGTCAGTGAAGACAGTACATGTCAACCTTATTCCAGAAACTACGAGAACAGCAGCATCAAGGGCCATTTTCATATTCATCACCCTGGCGTGAAGCTAGTCCTTTTGGGATGTGTGTGCTGTGAAGGCATCATGAAGAAGAACAGACAACAGACTTAAAGTTTAAACAAAAGATATTTATTAACTGAAATGTCAGGATGGTTGAAGGCCTAACTTGCCCTATGCTAAGTTGGAATTTCCCTACCTGAACAAAACTAAGGAAAGTCAGTCAATGAGTTCAATTTAAAAGTCTGTCCGTGTCCAAAACCTAGCCTTGCCCTCACAACTACTATTAACCAATGTGTAGGTATGTCAACGTCAAAGAAAATGGTGTTCAACAAAGTTCTGATCCTCTTCCGGCTCACAGCTTACTTTCTGCTCCACCTGCTCCAAGCACAATAAAGTTCCAGGCCATGAAAAAGTCTTGGGATCACCTTTAGGTTCAAGATGTTATAGTTCAAAATCACTCCTCGGGGTTCCTTTCCCCAAGTGTCAAGTAACACAGCTCAAAACAAAAGCGGTCTTGAGACTCCGGTCTCAAGACAACAAATCTGTTCCTTTTTAATCTCAGGGTTCCCTGCCCCAAGAATGTAGTCATCTGCATTAGTTTTATTAGATGGTGACTTGGTGTTCTTATACATCACCATGCAGGACTTTCTGGTCTAGGTGCAGTTGTTGGACCTCACGGTCCACCTATTAGAGGTCGTGCAACCAGGGTCCCGGGACTCCTCAGTGCACACACCCACAGGTTCCTTGGCACTTGCTCCTGTGCACCAAATCACCTTCACTTTGTTCCTTTTATTGGCCTCTTGGCTTTGTGGGTATTTCCACACTTGTTAGTCTTGGGGCTTGTCGTCATGTGTCACAAACCTCCTGCCAGTCTCTGGCCTTACCGTACTATATTTATTTACAAAGTTCACTTTTTGGCTTATAAAGTTCACTTTATGGCTTTCTTCAGCCGGCAGTATATTTGAGTTATAGATTTGAATTTATTTGTTGTGCAACATATATTCAACAAATCTTCAGAAAGTGCCTTTCATTGGGAAAATCCATTTATTTTTCTCTTAAGAGGTTACCCAATATTGCTTTAGTTCATTTAGCAAATGCTCAAACCGTTTGTGGCTTGCGCAACATTTCTTTTCCCTTTTCAGGTTTACAACACTTTCTGTGTAGAGCCTTAATTAAATCACATGGGAAAGTTTGTTTTTGCATATTATTTCTCTTCTAAAGCCTTCTATTTTCTTTAACAATGGCTTGTCAGTTTGTATCAACTCACGTTTGCAGTTTACCGGCACGGACAATGCATTCACTGATACTGCTGCTTTAAGGTATCACACTTTCGCGCAGAGCTGTTCGTGATTGCCAGGTCACTGAAACTCACCGGCTCTTGGATGCCCACACGGCATTGCTGAAGGATTCCTCTGTTTCCACTGCTACCACAATAGTTAGGGGTCTTCAGTCTGCCCCTAAGATGCTCTGGAGTGGCTCTTACGCCCGGAGTCAACAAGCACCAGTCTTCAGGATTACGGGATCACCTCGGCACTGCTTCCCGCTGCACAGACTCTGCATACAGGGTTATGAGTTTAAAAGCCAGTCTCCAGACACTTCGTCCAGGCGAACTACACTCTCCACAGTTCACCACAGCTCCTGCTGGTCCTCTCATTCTGCTACACCTTACAACGGTCTCCCTGTTTCTCCTTTACTGGCTGGGTTGGTCTCCTTTTCTACACCTGCAGCTCCTTGACAGGCTGCAGGCGTGGATCACTAATCCGCCTTGCCGGACCACAATTGAAAGGACATGCCTGACCTTCATGGTTCTTAGCAGGTATCTTCCTCGCCCCAGCATCAGAGTGATAAAAGAGAGTAGTCTTCAATCCTCTTGGTCACCTATTCTTCATCCCAGTACTGTCAAGTGTCAATGGTGGAGAAATTAGGGGAGCTGGCTTATAATAGCCCATAAAGGTTGGGGAAGGGCTGGGTTGGTTGTCACTAGGGAAAGGGGGATACCATGTCTCACGCAAGGGTACCCCACTCCCAGTTCCCAAGGGCCCTCTACTCAGGTGATCCTTCCTCACGTCTCTGCCCGCAGTGTCAGGATCCAATAGCGATGGCCTTTCCCTGGCCACCTGCGCAGAGGATCTAAGGGGTCTAGGAGTGAGAAAACGCTGAGTTTCTCACAGTGCCCTTTGATTCAGAGGATGTCCTGTTGGAAAGAGGCATTACCAGACCACACAAAAGATCAAAAGGAGAGGCACAGCCCTTCAGTCTCTTGACCACTGTCTGAGCATAATACACACAATCCTTCACCAGTTGGCCTGGGCTCCAGTGCAGACACATGTATGATATCAATTTGAGGTGGCTGAGATAAACCTAAGGCATGGCACGGAGGCTCCTATTATGCAGAACTCTTTTCTTTATTAAAGATAGCAGCAAGAAACAAAAAAACTAAGAAATACTGCTCCTATGATGCATGGTTGCTGCCCCCCTTCTTTTTTTCCTCCAATCACCGGGCAGACCATCCCATAAGTAGTTGCAGTCCAAAAGGTTGCTGCCTTTCTTCCTGCTCTCAACAGAGATAGGTACTGCTCTTTCTGTCTGTTTTTGTGGTCGAGTGTCCTTGATTTGACATTAATGGGTATGTGAACAGAGCAGTGTTTCAGCAGCTTAACTGGTAGTTGCCACATAAGTGGCACGGTATTCCCCCTTTCCGAGTTCACTGTGAAGTAGCCAGTTGGTCCACCTCACCACTCATTCCTGCGTCCAATGTCGCTTTGTAAAGGAGACCCCTTCAGAGGTCCTCTTCGGCTGCACGCACTGGCAATAGCGGTTGCTGTGCCTTTAGAGGAAAGGACCTTGTAAATGTCTGTGTTCTTCATAGAAATAGGACTCGAATAGCAAGCCTTTGCTATATACATTACTACTGAGACTCCGTGATTGTTGCATGAATGAAGTGAAAGGGGGGTGAGATGCCCTCTTCCTTGGCTGAAACTGCTGCTTATTGACAATCCCAGATGGCTGCTTTAGTGGGCAAGACAATGCCCCAGGCCTGCGAAAGGATCTTTGGGCCCAGTTTGGAGGCTGCCATCAAGAAGCCATGGCCGACATGGCAGTTTGGCAGTCATTTTGGGGAGTCTGTGTCCTTGGCAGTTCATCAGGGCCTGGCAGACCCTATTAAGGAGGGCTACAATATATGGCAGGATGAAGTAGGGTTGCCTGCAAGATCATGAAGGTGGCAGGTAAACAGCAACATTCTCCAGTAGACCTAATGACGTGTGGATCCAGGGAATTTCAGTCCAAGACTTAAAAGGTTACAGGGGCATCAGTGGCAGGTGCCTTTAAGTCACCAATACAGCCCTTGGGCTGAGAGGATGTCATGTATCTGCATAAGAGGGCTAGATAGTTGGCCCTACGCTTGTCCTATATGGTGGATAGGTGGCACCTTGTGTTGGGGGAAGCTGGTTCACTCCACTGATTGTGGCCTCCAAGGACATTCCCTCCTGGATGTAACGGAAGAGGATCTTGCAACCTCAGGGGTAGTCAACCACATGGGCAAACTGATATTATATACATTTAAAATGACCCACCTGAATTCAACATAGTAGTTCGCCCTACCCCATGTGGAGAGGTTTGCACAGCATTTCATCAGGACAAAAATTAGATAATGCATCCTGACAATAAATGAAGGCAAAATTCCAGAGCCCTTCATGAGCTGGAAACATCTGGTGCCTGACATGTACCCAAAACTTGCTGTCCCCTTTCCCGTTATGTAAAAAAACATTTCAAAGGTAGCAGATAAGGTCTGCACTACATGCTAGGATCTCCTCCTGAATACAGTGGGTCCCCTACTAAGGATTTTGTATCTTGCAGAAGAGGCGTAGGTTACTGAAGAGTTCTTGGATCCCATAATGATTTCAGGGTTAGCAGAAACAGCATTGTGCTTGATAGAAGATCCAATGAATCAATCCTCCAGGAAAGAAGAAGAGATGTCCTGCTCAAAATGAACCCCAAGCACGTTGGGTTGACTGAAGCTCCAGAGCAAGAGGATTCATAATGAGGTTCTATTTGGGGACGGCTTGGTGAAATACATTGGAAAATTCATTTCCACTATCACCACCGTGGACAAAGCCCAAACCTCACTGTAGAAACTATTTCAGTCTCATGTGGCAGGAGGCTGAGGGGTTGAGCACCAAGTCAGGCCCAAATTTCCACACATGGTAGTTACAGTGCCCAGTAGCAGGACCATCAATCCATGTTGGCTTTCCGACAGACAGGAGGAAGAAATCCCTTTTTGCCACCAAGAGGACAGTGCGGCAGCGATATGCTTCGAGGATTTGCTGAAACCGATTTTGAGGGTGGGTATTCTTCCTCATCCCAGTGGGTTGCCATTTGCAGTTTTTATTCTAAAATGTGTTAGGTGTTTCAGGGATCACTGGGGACTGGATGAAGTAAGGAGATATCACATGCAGTTTCATGAGAAACTCTTCCAGTTCTCGCCCCATGCTAACCTCAGATTCAGATTGGAACAGTGCAAGCCGTTCAGGGGAAAATATCAGAATTATTGCAAAAGGGGGTGGTTCACCCATGCTCTGGGGACTTTTCTTTCTGCACTTACTTTTGGCCCACAACAAAGAGCAGTCATTTTGAGCAGTTTTCAACCTACATGCCCTCAAATCAGTTTGTAATCTGATCAAGATGGAGACGATTGCATTGTTAAGTGACATGTTTAGTTTATTATTTGATCATGCGCTCCAAACCCAGGGGTAGCCGGGCGCAGCAGTCACAAGAATACTTAAGCTTAGGTTGCAGACATAGGATACATACAAAAGGATATAATAGATACATTACATGTGTTATTAAGGTATTAGCATTACAGATATACAAGGTATACGAGCTGTGAATACAATCTAGAATATACAGGTCCCTAAAGAAATAGTCTGATGTCAAGTTTCAGAGGTATCATGGTCATTAAATGAGATAATAGATCCGAGCCTAGCACAAAGACACAGATTGTAAGTCGTCATTAGTCCAGAGCCAATTTTTCACGTTGCATCTAAATCTCGTGTAGGGTAGGTTGGCTCTCAGTGCGGTAGGGAGTGCATTCCAGGCTCGGGCAGCTCTGACAGGGAAACTTGCTCCACCCGCTTTAGTTAGTTTAAATCTGGGTATTTCAAGAAGGAGGTGGTTAGAAGCTCTAGTGTGGTGAGTAGATGATTTTCTGGTCAGTCTGGCCGAGATATAAGGGGGTGCAGTGTTGTTCAGACCTTTATGGGTGAGGGATAACGTCTTGAGGAGAATTCTATCACTGATTTTTAACCAGTGCTGGTCTTCCCTGATGTTGGATATGTGAGCTCTGCGGGGTATCTCCAAAGCTGCTCTAAGAGCATTGTTCTGCAGTATTTGCATTTTATTTATGACAGTTTTGCTGGCGCCTGAATAAAGGGCGTTACAATAGTCCAGTTTGGACATTACTAAGGCATTAGCTAGTAATACGATTGGTTTTGGAGAGGTAAGGTCTGCAAACCTCCTCCACAGTGTAAGCTGTGGAGGAGGCTAGGGAATTAACTTGTTTTTTGAGGGATAAAGTATAGTCGAGGTAGAAACCTAATGTTTTTACCTCGGTTGCCACTTTAATTATATTACCATCTATGTTGAAGGCAAGATAATCAGGGCTAAGTTTTTTAAGGTTAGAGTCAGAACCCAGGATCAGTATCTGTTTTGTCATCATTCAGGCAGAGGCCGTGGGTGGCCATCCATGCCTGAATGAGGAGGTAAATCTTGTTTACTAGAGCTGTGTCTTCGACAAAGTTGCCAGATAGTGGTATGAGGATCTGCGTAACATCCGCATAAGTAGTGCAAGTTAACCCCAGTCTGTCAAGTTTGTCGAAGAGTGGCTTAGTGAAGATGTTGTACATTGTGGGGGAGACACATGAACCTTGTGGGACGCCACAGGTGATTTGTGTTGGGTCCGCTGAGGCTAAGGGGGAGAACACTCTTATCGTACGGTTGGCTAGGAAGGATTGTACCCAGCACTGGGATTGGTTGGCCAGGTTAGATCACAAGGATGCTTACCTCACCATCACGATAGCTCACAAACACAGCACATTTCTGGGTTTCCAATGGTGCAGGCAAACATATCCCATTTCATCCCAGCCCAGCGGGATATCTGAGGCTCATCAGAGTTTTTTTCAAGCTACTGCAGCCTGTTGTCAGATATTTGATGAGCTGGTATAATCATTTGATTATCTATATGGACATTCTGATTATGGCCCCTTTTCAGTTACTGCTGTGCAAACATCTCCATAATAACATCAAACCGCTAACCACATTGGGTTTCTAAATCAACTGAGACAGGTGGGAGGTTCAAACATCCTAGAAAGTGCTGTTTCTTGGTTTTAAGGTGGATTGTGAATCCTCGACCTTGTGTCTACCTGCAATATGCATTCATCCATCAAATAAGAATTGGATCGGGCTCCTGGCCTTCCCCTTCGCCTTCGCCAGCTGGTGAAAATCATAGGTCTCTTGTCAGCATCCATGGAAGTCACTTTTCGGACCCCCTCACTATCGGGTTCTCTAGAAACCATAAATCCAAAAGCTGTGACAAGGCATAAATGATGCTGGCTCATCCCCGGGCCCGATCTTAGAATGCGATGCCAGCCTTAGGGGTTGTGGGGCTTCCTTTGGTGGGGCTTTCAAGGGAGGTTGGTGGTCACAAGTGGAGTCAAGGAAATACTTGATTGCTAAACTTGATTGGCTGAGCTCTGTTTGCCCATTGTGTTTTGAAGACATTTTATTGTTAGGAAGCTTTTGGAGTTTTGATAATACTTTGGAGGGACTAAATATCACAGTGCTGTTTTATTATCTAATCAGGCAGTGAGCACCAGTGCATGCAGGCCAGTTTGTGCCAGTTTGTCACTGGACGTGCCAGCATAATCAGTCTGCTCCACTTTCCCCGTTTGGCTCCAGTCTTTGAAAGTTATCTTTGTACATTCTGTGTTCTTTGATAGTTTCAGTTTTCCCTTATATGACGATTGTTAACTGACTGCAATTTTATCAACTATATTTAGTATTGTGGACATTTTATTTGGTTTCTCATAGTCCTTTGTTTATTTGACTGATCTTTGTAAAGTCTTCCATCCGTGATTTGTTGCCATGCTATCTGTGAGGGAGGCTAATCCTTTCGCTTTCATTGATCAGATGCTGGCCAATTTGAAAGGTTCAACTTTGACTAAGTGAGTGAAACCATTTACTAGGCGTCAGTCTTTCTGAAATAATTGCTCGATAAAAGTCTACTGGCGGAATGCAATTGATGCCAGGCGCCACTCCTCTTTTGGAGGGTTATGACAAGCCAATTGGTAAGCAAGATTGCTCACTTCCAAGTGTTTTGTCGGATACCAGTGTTACTCCTGCCTTTGATTTTATCGATTTGGCTAGGTCTGCCCTCTCCATTCTGCATTTTCTTCTCACTGTTGCATCTGATTCTGCAGATGTTAATGTCACCTCTCCTGGAAATAATATTTCTGCTGTAGGTTGCCTGGCTTCTGATTGCATTTTTTCAGCTCATTCACCAGCTTTGAGTGTAAAGTCTTCAGAAACAACAGACACATCTTCCAAAGAGAAGATGTGTGAGGGTGGTTTAAGCCTAGATTTAATATCTTCACAAATTTGCCACCAATCTCGGACCTTCCTAAGGTCAACAGGTCTAATTCTGAGTTAATCCCTGCCATATTCCAGTGTTGATTAGATATTAGGCACTGCTTTCAAACCCTCAACTGTGCCACCAGCGATAGATCGATTGAACACTTACAATGCCTTATATTCAGAGATAGGCTCAGGCTTTGTCGAAAGTTTGTCTGAGGAGTACCTAGCAACACCAAGTCCAGGCTCTCATTTTGCTGCTCCTAGTTTAAAAGTTTCACTTATCAACACATTGTCCCTCCTTCAGCATGCAGTAGAATTAGTCGACTATGTCAGTATAGATTGGGTTGATGTATTGGCTGTCTCTGAAACATGGCTACATGATGCCGATTCACATGCTGCATCCCTCGCTATACCAGAGGAATAAAAAATCATCTGGGTGTAATGTACCTCCTCCAGAGGGGGTGGGGTGGCTCTTATTTATAGGAAAACATTGAATATGCATGTTGTTACTACTTCTGTATTACATCATTGTGAGCATTCTCTGATCAAACTGAGCCTAGATCATAATACCTCCGACTGTAGTCTCATTTTGTATAGGTCACCGCAAAGAATAACTCAATTTGAGAAACTATTTTTAGCTTTACTCATTGATGTACTTAAACTCACATCCTACATGATTATCCTTGGCGACTTCAATTTATGGGGCTCCAATGACCTCCAGCTATCAGACTAATGCTCTCCCTTAGGGCAACGGGCTTCACACAATGTGAACTGACCTACACACATAAAGAGGGCACTATTATCGATTGGGTCCTCACGTGTAACACTATAATCCCTTTGCTGCTAGTTACTCCATGTCCTTGGTCAGATCACTAATTCATGTCCTTTGACTTACAACTCCCTATTAAAGGCCCAACGCATTGATGTCAATCCCAGAGTTCGTAAGCAGATGAAGAACCAAAAAAAGTCACTCCAGATGCCTTTGCGACTATTGTTAAACCTATTATAGGTAACCTTATCATCTGATGTAAAAGGATTTGTGGATCAATTTCCGCATATCACAACTGCGACTGTTAATCCTATGGCACCTGAGAGGGTGAAGCTAATAAAAAGGGAGGTAAAAAAAAGAATACCTATTTTTCTGATAAGAACATAAAGTATAGGCAGGCCAAGAGGGCCCGTGAATGGAATTGGTGTATCCCAAAAATAAATCCATCTACAAAGCGTTATAAACAAGCCATTAAATTAGCACTAAAAAAAGCCAACTTTTCGTTTTCACAACACCTGCAGTTAAAGTGTTCTACCTTTTCTAGTAATGATTGTCCTATTTCTTTCCTTTTAGGCAAGTTTCTGAAGCTTTAATATTGTCACATGTAAGGGCGAGGTCTGCCCCGCAAATATCATCAAGGAATCCTTAGGCACATTAATGACTTATCACAAATATTGTGAATTCCTCCTTTGTAGCCTCTTCTCTGCCTATGGTCTTGAAAAAGTCCTGGATTATACCATTGCAAAAAAAAAAAAAAGATTCCTTGGATCCTACTGTTGCAAGTAATTATTGCACAATTTTGAATATTCCAGTTCTGTTAAAAATCTTGGATCGAATAGCCTACAATCAACTTCAGGAATTTCTTGAAGCAAACAATCTCCTTGGTCGGCATCAATCCGGCTTTCCGGCCAAGCATGGCACAGAGACAGCGCTTTCAGATCTTAAAGCCAAAATCCCTGGAATTGAGAATGGACATGGTGCCCTTCTCAAGCTACTGGACCTTTTGGGATCTGAGGTTGCCAATCTGACTAGTAATGCATCAGCCTGGATTGAGTGTTTTCTCAGTAATCGTACTGCCAGAGATTTTGTGGAGGACTTTAAAGCCACTCCAATTTTGCTGCCTTGTGGCGTACCTCAGGGATCCTACATTTCACCTACACTAGAATAATATCTACACCCATCCCTTATTTGATCTCTTTGATGGCCTTAATGCCGGTTGTACCAACTATGCTGACAACACCCAGGTCATCCTCAAACTTGGTTTTGGGGTCAGGTCCCTGGCTTAAAAAACTCAAGCCTTCCTATAAACAGTCTGTAATTGCAGACTGTTCCATTTCAATGGTATCCTATGTTAAGACGCTAGTCGTGTATCTGAATTCACAACTAACCATGGAGAAGCACATCCTCCACCTGAGGTCAATTGTGCCTTTGTACTCGAATTGCTGAGACAAATTAGACCTTAACTATCAGATAAAAACAGATCTCTACTTGCCTGTGCCTTAGAAAATACCAAATTGGACTATTGTCATAGTCTGTAGGCACTTTTACCACCAACTTGCAAAAGCTCCAGACCATTCCGAATGGGGCAGTAAAGGCCATTAAGGACATTGGTAGGAGAGATCATGTCACTCCCGCTAGAAAGGCACTTCACTGGTTACCAGGTAAACAGTGAATCGTCTGTAAGATTCTCACCCTGACTCAGAAATGTAGGTTTGGGAATGCACACAAGTACCTCTGCGCCCGATTGAAGGCTGCCCCCAGCAGACTTCTCTGTTTTAATGGCGATAATAAGCTCTTTCAGCCACATCAATATTCAGAAGTATGGAGGCACGATGTTTGATGAGTAGGCTCCTTGTGCCTGGAAAGGGCTTCCAGCTTCCTTATGGGCTACTCCTTGTCTTCCTTACTTCAAAAGGGCCTTAAATACATATCTGTTTAACCAGAGGGACTAATTGTTGATCTTTCTTCTGACCTCTGTGTTGGCATTGACCCCTTTGGTCTCTTAATGTTGTTTAGTTTATTACATTCTTCTACCATTGTATGTTGGTATGTTATGTTGTATGTGTGCCCTGAGGACTATGGGACAGTGTGACATCACCAACTAGGGGGCATGAGATCCATGGATCTAGCGGATTTAGTGCAATCATTCTGGGACTTTTGCCTGTTTCATCAGATGAAGATTCAGACAGTATTTATTCCCGGGGTGTTGAAAATGGTAGTGGATTGATGCTTTGAAAATTGGAGGGGCCCAGCATAACGACGGCTCATCCCATGGCCTTTCATAGCCCCGCTCTGGATTGATCATTTTATGTCCTGTCTCACAAAATGGCTCCCTTTGTTTTTCAGCTGGAGGGAGATCCTTACTTGCCAGTATTGGATGCCTTTCCCCAAGCCTGGGTTCCAGGCGTGGTGTATTCATTTCCCCCCTTGTCTCTAATCCCCAGGGTTCTTCTTTAAGTCTAGGCATAAGGGGCATGTCTGGTGCTGGTGATGCGTGCTATTGGTGCTATTGGTGTCTTGTTTTAGACACTGATTATCTAGAAGGGCAGACATTTGTCTGAGTGACTGTCGGGCAAGTCAACTGATGTGGTCTTAGGGACATTCTGGAAGCATGAGTTTGGTGCAGGGGTCATCAGCAGAAAAAATGATGTGAGGACTGCATAGAAACTTATGTGACAGACTGCACAGTGATTGGATGAAGGCGAGGGTGCAAGGAGCCTTGCATAAAAGGGAGCAGTAGTTCCTTGTTTTTTACCAGCTGCTATCTAAAATAAAGAAACAAGTTCTGCAAAATACTCGCCTCTGTGCCATTATAATAAATCACAAATGTCTGTAGTAAACTGAGACTAATCCGCATTATGAGAGCAACTAGTCACAATAGCTCAAATTCAGGTATGGTTTATATTTAAACATTAAAACTACCACCAGGATAGTGACTCTCATAGTTAAGTGGTTTGGGGACAGTGGTGCATATCTTAAATCCAGCCCCTGCACTGATGTGACTTGGCTATCACTGCAGCTGTCAAATGGGCAACCGTGACCCCTGAACCAGCTCTCTGCCACTCGAAAGCAGGCACTGCAGATCAGGATACTGATCTGGCAGGGCACAGGTGTACATAATACTTTTGGTATGTAGCGTTTAAAAAGGGAGATCTGGTTAGCAGATCACCCTTTCTGAGATGAAATGACACGCACACACAACAAAAAGCCAGAGCTTCTACACCCTTGCCAGATGCCAATTCCTCACAGTCTCATTCAAGATATGATGGCTCTGCACATAAATGCCCATTTCTCCAACTATGATTACAGGAGACAATTATAGGTAGGTGTGTGTTTAGTGTGCCATCTGCATATTGATGCAGCAAAATTTTGGGGTCATCAAGGAGAGCTCCTAGAGGCTACATGTAGAGTGTATCTTCAGTGATATTTATGGTACCTCCCACTCTGTGGATCATTACCTGCCTCTCTACTAATACTAACCCTTTTTCGGGCCTTTTCTGGGGTGGGAGCTGCCTTATCTCAGAAATGTTCTTAAAACTGGAATTACTGTCATAGGGAATAACATGATGGCTGTGAGATACACCAAGGTCTATGTGTATTATTCTCTTAAATTAGCACTCCCTATCTTTGGACACATCTCTGCAGTGCAATTCTTGTCACCGCAATGTGCACTAGAAAAGGAATGCGCTTCAGGATTCATATACATGTCAAACTGCTTCCACACCCTCCCACTCCACAGTCATTTTCAAATGTTTTCAGTTTCATAAAGGAGCCATCGCTTTTTCAAGCGAAAGTGCAGAACGGTTCTATCTAAAAGCAGTGTCCCTTTATACATGACTGTCCGGCAGACAACTCTCAAACATGTTCAACAATCACAGGCATGTTTCACACTGTTCCGTAGGAATCATTCAGGGTAAAAACTGGTGGTTCCTCAGTTAAGTTTGGTTTGAAAGAAAGGGAAAGTCTGTTTTAGGTAGGGCACACTGCTTGCTTAAGGGTTCATTCACTGTTCCTAGGTCTCCCAGGCCACAGAGCTCCTGTTTAGACACCCCTACAACCTCCTCCCTTCACTCTACTCTACTCTACAGCTTTCCTCACAACCCAAGGAAATGCAAGTGGTCTTTGGCAACCTCTGCTATAAAAGCATAAACATTTAATTTTTCTTTTCTTTTTAAAAAGTAGTATTTTTATTACTTTTCCAACCATCAACAAGTTGCAAAACAAACTCCCCTCCCCCACACCGTGGCCCTTCACCTCACACATAGTTGTCGGAGAGAGTCCTCTTCGTATTCTCCATATAGTCACCATGGGTTCATAGAATGTTCAGAATTCTAATTGTGTGGGGACACCATTGCAGCATATAGTCACCTTTTAAGTACTACAGGACAATACCCCAATCGTGTTGAAGAACTTCATGATTCCCTTGTAACTTGTAAGTAACCCAATGCCACAAAACTCCAACCTTTCTGAAGCCACTCTTGACTCATTGGGACCTGTTGCTGTTTCCAACGTTGAGCTATCGCCAACAAAGCTGCTACTATAAGGGAAATAAAACCAAATTTCTGGGATTTGGTATACGCCCTTGACTTTGGATCCCACACCCACACTTCCATACCCTCTTTTCAATTAACTCCACCCCTTGAAACATCCCCTGAATCTGTCATTTCATCTCCTCCCAAAAGGGTTGCAATACAGGGCAGTCCCACCAAATGTGCCACCAGTCCCCCGCAGTCCTACATCCCCTGCAACAATCTCCTGATATTGCATGCAGCTTGTCTGGTGTGAGTAGTTCCACTGAAATAAAACTTTAATCCACATCTACCTCATCAGGATAGAGCGTGTTAATTTCAGGAAAGCTCCCCATAGGTTCCCCTCGTACTCTTAAGGGATAGTCTCCCAAGTGTTTTTTTTCCCCATTTGTACATATATTTCCATTGAACTCTCTCTTCATGGTCACTAAGATATCTATAGAGTAGACACCAGTTTCATTGATCCAGAGTGAGTCATAATGTATCCCTCGAAACGGGTCAGCTGTCTAGTAGCTGCAGCTCTAATCCGTGGATCATTCAGCCAATGTTTCAATTGATTATACTGAAACATGTCCCTTTACCCTATCCTCAGATCTCGAGTGCACTCCTCGAATGTACGAAGGATCTGTCCCTCAAACATATCCTGAATTTATAGGCATTTAGCCCCTTTGCACTCTTTAAACGCCCCTTTTACCATTCGGGGTGGGAATTCCGGGCTCTCAAACATTGGGAAAAAGGGTGAGGGGTTATCCGTGAGAGCCCCCGCTTTACTGCAGAGTGTCACACCTACACTCCCAAACCAACTATTTCACTGATCCGGACATTAGGATGTATGTGTTTTTTATTTAGCCACAAAAATCCCCAATAGGGGTGAGCCCGCCACTGCCCTATCCTGCCGGGCCCATATTTTCTGTGGACTGTCCGGGAACCACTCTAGCACAACCCTCAACTGAGCTGCCTTGAAATATATATAAAAATGGGGAATTCACAAGCCCCCTTGGTGCCGTCAAAGTAGACATCGCCACCCACAGTGGTTTATTACGCCATGTATAAAAAGTCAAAGTTTTGGTGAGGGAGCGAAAAAAGACCTTCGGGAACCTAATGACCAACACTTTAAAATAATACAGTAGTCTTGGAAGCACTACCATCTTTATTGTAGTCCGTCTTCCAAACCAGAAAATTGTTTGTGGACTCCATTTCATAAGGTCGGTTTTAATCTTGGCCAGTAACTGAGGGTAATTCGCTCCATACATCTGTCCCATTGTTCTAGTGAGGGTTAATCCCAAATATAAAATTTGTTTATCAGCAATCCTCAATTGTGTTTGGGAACTCAACCTCGTCAGCATGTCTGGATTGACCGACAAGTTCAGCATTTCCAACTTCTGTCTGTGTACTTTTAACCCTGACACTAAACCAAACCCCTCAGTTCCTTCAACAGTGCTGGCAATGAGATTTCCGGATTTGATAGGGCTACCAACATGTCGTCAGAAAATGCTATTACCTTATGCTCTCCTGGCATAGCTATCCCAAGTACCCAAACAATTCCCCGGACCCTGGCCAGCAAGGGTTCTAAATATATGGGATACAATAATGGAGACAAAGGGCAACCTTGTTTAGTGCCCTACCCAATAGTCACCTTATTTGAGAAAGTCCCATTAACTGTTAATTGAATTGTTGGGTAAATATAATTTGCCCTAACCATTTGAATATAACTCCTTACCGAACCCCATAGCCTTCCTGGTACTGAATAAAAACGACCATTCTTCTCTATCAAATGCCTTTTCAGTGTCTACTGACACCAGTACCACTAAATTCTGAGTCTTGGACGTGTTCTTTATCAAGTGACAAATCCTGCGAATATTATCATGTTTGTCTCTGCGGTATAAACCCTGATTGGTCTTGCCCTATTAATTTCGGCAACAGTTCAGTCAACCTTTTTGCCAAGATCTTGGTATAAAATTTAGCATTGAGGAGGATGAGTGCTATTAGCCTATAAGAGTTCTGAGAGGTGGGGTTCTTGCCCTGCTTAAGAAGCACTATCATCTTGGCTTCATTCATGTCTCTGTAATATGTCCCCTTGACATGAAGGTAATAAATAAGCACGTAAGCCAAAGGGCTAATAAATCCTGATACCGTTTATAGAAGCCCCCTCCGGGTACCCATCCGGGCCCATTGCCTTATTCTTTGGAAGGGATCTAATCACTTTTCTCACCTCTAATCCTCTGATGTCCTCGTCTAGTATCCCTTTTTCTGTCTTCGAGAGTTGCGGAAGCAAGACCCCGGAAAGAAATTTCTCCTGCTTAGAACCCGAGGGGTTAACCGATGTATACAAGATTTGGCAGTACTCCCGAAATATTTCTTCTATTTCTTCGTTTGTAGGCCTATCTTCCCCCACTGCATCCCAAAGTTTCATGATCATCCTTGACCTGGCCTTACCCTTCAACTGTCTAGCCAAAAGGTTATCCGCCTTGTTGGACTTCATATAATACTGTTGCTTCATGTGTAGTAGCACTTTCTCTGCTTCCTTTATACGAAGCGTCTCTAATGGACCCTGAATATGCCTCATTGCTCTGACCAATGTTTTGTTCAAGCCCTTAGTTATTTCCTCTTGAACCTCCTTTAGTTTCCCCTCTGACTCTTTCTGCCATTGTTGTCTCTGTTTTTACCCAGCTGCCTTGATTACCATCACCTGGCCCCTCAGTAGAACCTTAAATGTGTCCCATACCATCTCTGGTGAAGAATCCGGGGTCTAACTTTCTGCAAAATAATGTTCCACCTCTTTCTTGATTAGCTCAACCTCGACTTGATCGTGCAGTAATTCTGATGGGAACGTCCACTGACCCACCCGGGAATTCGCTGATGTAAATGACAGACACAAGGGCGTGATCCGACAAGGATATTGATCCCACCTTGACTTTATTTACTTTCCCACCAAGCCTGTGGAAGTCCAAATATAGTCTATCCTGGAGAGAGATGAACAAACATGTGAATAATACGTGAATCCCTGTGAGTGTCCGTTTACTGCTCGCCAAACATTGTGGAGGGCCATTGTGATCATTTTTGGCTTAAGAGCCTTGGAAGGGGCCATAGTTTGTTGTGTAGATCTGGTGCTCCTATCTATTTGAGGTTCCCGCCATATTGAAATCCCCTGCCAAGATGATGTTCCCTTTACCAAACTCCTCTAGATAGCACCCCCCTCAAAAAGCCCTCCTGACCCGTACTAGTGGGATATATCGTGGCCAGCGTAATGATGTGCGACTGCAAGATGACGTTCATAAACAGAGATCACGCCTCCTGATCTAAACGGGTTTCCAGAACCTGTGCCCCCAGCCTACAATGCAATGCTATCAGCACGCCTGCCTTCTTTTCTCACAGAGTTCACCTGATACAACTGAGAAAAACTCTTGTTCCTCAATTTCCTTCTGTCACTTTTTCGTATATGGGTTTCTTGGTACATGATAAAATCCAGATTCTCCCCCCGCACCTATCCTTCTAACCTCTTTCTCTTGACTGGGGTATTTAGTCCCCTTACATCAAACAACAATATCTTAAAAGGACTTCCCCATCATTGTGGTCCCATAATCTCCCCACTACCCCTCAACCATGAACCCCTCATACTTCTCACTCAGACACCTCCCCGCATCCCTTGCCCTCCAAACCTCCCAACCAACCTGTAACACCCTCCACTTGAATTCCCCCTCCTCTCTTAACCCCCTCCTCTGAGGAAGGCACAGGTTCCTAGGGTCGCCCAGACGTATTGTCCACCGTGCCTGGGCCTCAATATTACCCAGAGAAACATTGTGGGGAACACTAAACCTACTTAGGATTCCAAGCCCCACCACCCACCAGGCACCTGAAAAGCTGCGTAGAAACATGTGTAAGTCTTACCCCAGCACCGGAGTTCACAGTATGTCCACTTTTCCTTCCTTCAAAAGTCCACTGTAGTGTATTGTCCATTGAGCCTGGTCCGCTGCTTTCCTTCAAATCTTACTTCCCACCCCTTGCCTTTCATAGATACAGTTTTCCACTCCCATGGCTTGTGCTCTCTTTTCTCCTCTCTGCTGTCCCCCTCGGTTGTCTGTGCTTTCTTCCTGCAAATTCAAAATCGGTTCCCCTTCTTCGCAGGTCATAATCCTATGCTGGCGTCCTTCCCAAGAAAATAAAACGCCCAAGGGGAATGTCAATTTATATCTGATTTGTTTCTGCGCCAAAAACTTTACCATTGGGCCCATCAGTCTCTGTTTTTGACGCATGGATTGTGCAACAACTTAGTATAACTGAACATCCTCTCCATTGAGTCACACCTGACGTGCTGTCCTCGCCATCCTCAGGATCTGTTCTTTCTGACCCCACCAGAACATCCCTTGGTCGCAAGCCCGGTTCCACTACCCTCCGTGGGCCTACTCGAAGTATGCGGTCCAACTGAACCAAATCTTCAGAACTATTAGCCAAAATGTCTGCAAATAGTTCCTGGACTAGTTCCAAATCCTTGTCCACCACTGACTCGATTTCTGTGAGAGGTTTTACCGGTCCTCACACTGGATCTCCAAGTTATGCAATAGGCAAGAGAGGTGTTCCAGAGCTTCATCATTCTTTTGCGTATGCTCCTCCATATTTTGGATAACCTTTTCCAAAGTATCTAGGCACTCTTCTAGCTTAGCCACATCGATTTTTAGCTCCTGCACCGATTGCTTAATTTCCTCTTTTAATGTCTCAAACTGGGTTTGAAAGGAGGCCATAAACTGGTCCTGAAATTCTTTGAATCAGCTCTGCATGTCCTCTTTGCGCAGTGCCCTTGCCCCTTCCTCCCTGGCCCCTGCATCGATGTGCTTTGCCTGACCCTCAGCACCCCCCACTTCTGGTCTGCAAGGAAGTCTCCAAACTCCACAACTGTTTAATACCCGCGTCTTGTCTCACCTGGGGGGTCTTCTGGGCTGCAGACACTGCCTTCCCCCTTGCCCCTTGTTTTGGACATATGGGCACAACTGGGTCTCCCCGGACTGCACTGGCTATCAGATTCCACACACTTGTTCTTTTACTGATGCAGAGGCCCCTCCCCATGGTTTCACCCACCTTTACTTCCACCAGCCAGCCTAATTCCGTCCCCTGGTAGTGTCCTGAATGCTGACTCCACTCAGGCCCTTCTAGATCAGGATTTCATGGGACTCCCTTTATTCTAGGCAATATGTAAATTATAGGAGATTACCCTCTCCACGGTCTCCTCCAGGCTCTCCGGATTGCCAAGGGCAGCTTATATGCCCTTGGTGTCTTCTTCGGGGCACCAGGCCTCTTCTGGCTCTGCTCTGGGCGGATTCCCCTCTGACACCCTGCAGTATTGTAGGGTGGGTTCTGGTTCCGTTCCCTCCTCCCCTCTCCTCTCGCCCTTCTGACTCACTGGCCCTGCTTCCTGGAGCCCCGCTCCAGATCCCTCTGTCCCTCCACTCTAAAGTAGCATGGGCGCCTCACCTGTTGCCTCCCTTGTCTGCTCGCTCGTCCTCTCTCTTCCTCATGCACGGGACGCAGGTGCTGTCTCGTTGCTGCACTCCACCTCTCCAGATCACAGGGACCTTTCCTCACCTGTCCACGGCCCGGGGAGATCTGTGCCATTCCTCCTTCCACACAGGGCGTCGGAACCTCCTCTTCCTCGCTGCAGAGCTTGCCTGTCCGAACTTCACTACTGCTTCATGTAACTTCTTGCGGTTGCCCAGCACAACCCTTTACGCGCTGCGCACTTTGCTTTTCATTCTCTTGACACGTCTGTGGTATAGAGTTGCCACTTTCCTTGACCAATTTGCTTTACTGTCAGCTACAGTTGCGGCCCGGTGGGGACAGAGATACTCACGCACGTCCTTCTCTACCGGCCGCCGTCTTGGAATCCCCCCAAATAAAAATATTGTAACACAAACGATAATAACATACTGCTTTTAGGATTTTGCAAAGACATAGGCTGGGCTCTTCTTTTCAGGTAAGAATGAAAGGAAGACGGACGTTACATAAACATTTCATGAACAGTGGCAGCCATTCCATGTATTACTTACCCAGTCAAAAGACACAATCCAGCAACCCCTGGCTATTCCCAACAGTATGTTCACCGTTCGGCGGGGGTTTCCAGCAATGACGTGAGTGGTCGTCTCGCACACATTGTCGGAAAAGAAAAAGCCACCAAAATTATTCACCACCTGGATTACAGTTTGCTGTTTACTGCCAAGGAAAAGGAAAGAAAATTGAAAAAATGACATGCTTGCACACCACGATAACAACAACATTCAGTACTGCAACCACCATCTGGATGCCCTGAGTGCCCTGAGTAAAAGCCAGCACAGAAAACAATCGAGTTAAACGCATCGAAAGGTTGGAAGAAGAAAAAGGAAAGGGCTAGAATGGGCTAGAATGGACTGATGTGAAAGCGCAGCATGATGGCAATGGTCTCTGTGAAAAACCGTTCTAAAATTATCACAAAATGAGCATCAGCAAAACGTGTTCTGATTCAGTCATACAAATTATCCCAAACTGCGCACTACTGAGGAAATAAACTAGAATTTACAAATAATTAAAAAAAAATTGTAATTTGTATCAAAGGACAGAAAACATCCATACAATGAAAAGATTAAACTTGCATAAAAGGCCAGCCTCAAAAAAACGACAGTAGGTGGGTGTAATCCAGGCGTGCCTGAATTGTTGGCACCTAGATTACAAAAAATGAACTTGTTTCAAAAGCAACTTGTTTCCCTTGCTGCAAACGGGCGTAATCAAGGAACACAGACAAAAGAGATACAAATGGGCATCAATCAAATGGGTTGGAATAAGCAATGCCTATATATTGTTTTTGTTTCCAATCTTTTTCCCTTAAAGTGGTTTAAGTTACTCAAACCTTCACACCACTTTCAGGGAAGCATCCACCTATTTTCTCAGTACAGGAACTTGAGGGCCGCACATGTGATAATTTGGGCACCCCAAAGTGCCCTAACTGCGCGTGGTCGTGGTCCCAGACACAATCGTGTATATTAAGTAACGATAGGATACACAACAGTATACACTGTACACAGCAAGGTAACACATGACAGTCAAATTCTGCAATACAATTCAGGGTAGGGAATGGCTTCTGATGCCAATACAAGTTATGTTAAATAACTGCTCCAGTAGAGGTGGGGGTGCGAGCAATTTCATGGGGAGGGCCAAGCCGGAGAAGTAGGGGAGAGGGGGATCTTGCCTGGATTTTAGGACCAAATACGAGCTGAGCCAGCAACTCACTACACAAGCTTTGAAGCCATAACAATGGCGGTGGATGCTATACAAACGGCAAGTAACATAACATACACACTAGCGTGCTCCATTCCATTTAGGAGATGGTAGCCCAGTCCTATTTTTTTTAGTTTTTGTTTGCATTCTGAGACTTTTAGTCCTAGAAATGTGATGGTGAAATCAAGAAGGCAAAGGAAACCAGCATTGGCAATGCCAATAGTTTTAGCATTTCCTATTGTTCTTTACATTTTGTTTCTATATGCACCAGGGTGCAAAGAGGAGAGTTCAACGTTTCAAAGGAGGATGTGATAGGGGGTGCAGATGTGCAATAGAATAAGGTGAATAGAGGAGGGTAGGACGCCATTGATGGAGCAAGAAAGGGGGTGAGTGTAGGAAACCAGCACATAGATAGTGACAATGCAGAGAAAGACAGCACAGAGATAGAGCGACAGCACAGAGAGCGAGAGAGAGAAAGCGACAGCAGAGAGAGAGAGAGAGACAGTCACCAAAGGAGAGTGAGGCAGCGCAGAGAGAGGGGCAGCGCAGAGAGAGAGGGGCAGCGCAGAGAGAGAGAGAGGCAGCGCAGAGAGAGAGAGAACGACAGCACAGAATTGACATGTATTGTAAATAGGTTCATTGTAGGATTGCTGCGTCTACCAGGTAAATCGGTTTTCAGCAGTTGCAAAGCAGGCAGGAATATGGACTGAGCTGGCATGGGGGCCGCACCGCAATCGCGATTCCAAATGCGGATCCTTAGCGAGAGTGTAGAAGGTGGGAAGGCTAATTTCTTTTCGATACCCCTCCTTTGGATTACTTAAACACCTTTTTCAATGTGCAGCTCTTCAAACTCCCATGAGTGCTGATGTGGAAACCATTAACTTGAGTTTTCTCACAGGAGCACGAGATGACACTTGTTGCTTAGAAAAAGGCGAAAGGAATTGAAATAAAGCAGAGGACTGGACACATTGTATGAACAGTCAATTGTTTGTATACAGCTGCGCTTGCTGGCAAGTGAAACTGACACTGAATAGAAGCTGGAAAAAGTGAAAACGAAAGTAGGGGTTTGACTACATTGTAACTCAGCGGCACTGCAGACGATCATTTGTACACACCATACAATTGTGCTGGCATGTGAAATTGACATAGGGCCTCATCACAAGTTTGTCCTGGCGGCCGCATTTAAGGATTGGCCCAATCAGGAGTTGGGCGTTCAATGGGAGATTTACCTCCGGCTTTTTGCTGGAGGTAAAAATCTCCATTTAACACCTGTTTTTGGTGCTATTAGCACAGGGCTAATTGTGCTAGTGTTACTAGCACCCCCACCCCTATTCAGTCCAATGGGGAATGGGGATTTACAGCTATGTCGCTACTCGTGATCCAGGGGCAAATTATGCTGGACCTAGTAGCGGTAACGCTAATTGCGCAGGCAGTATCCCGGCGCAATTAGCGCCGGGATACTGCCAACCTTGTGATGAGGCCCTATAGTCTGAAGGCAGGAGAAAGAGGCGATTTGCCATACTTTACTTTGTCGAGGTGCGATTAGTTGCCTTGTGAAAGCAAAAAGATGATATCGAGGCTGAGTACCACAAAAGGAAATACACCAAACGCGGGTTCAAAAGATACACAGATCTTTATTCTACAACTGAACAGTTTCACAACACAGCGAATACCAACCTAAAATGGCAGCTAACACAGATCTAAGGTCAGGACCTTGCAATGAGGATTTCCTCGCAGAGCGACTGGGCTTAGGCCAATATATACAATAAAGGAGGCATGATATGATTTCCCATTCGACTGCCTTACAGCATACCCATAGAGGGACACTGCAGATCAGATGCACGATTAACCTGCTGAACTAACCTGTAATGTGAACCTAAAAATTGCAGAACAGCGTGCACGCTCAACCCACTCAACCCGCTAAGCCGCCACCACCAGTGCACCCTACAGGTACTATAATCTTGCATCGCCTTTAGCATATGATCTTAGATTGAGAGGTCTCTGCACACCTTGAAACTACTTTATACATCTAAATATCCATACTAAAACAGTATGCCAGTAAATATCGATATGCACAAACTATAATTAGTATCCATAAATTGTTTTAAGTGGCCGAAATTGCCATTAACCACCTTCTTCCATATCGGTGAAATGTATAACTAGTGAGCTGTTGTTGCAACATTTCTGTCATTTAAACAAGCCCTGTGTTGGTGCACTTCTAATATTATGTCCGCCACGGGCTGCTGGTTCAAAGCGCTAGCTGGTGTTGGGCAGACAAGTTTAACTAAGACCTGCCGTGCTATTAAATCAACATGAAATGATGCTCAGCTGATACCATCAACAGCATTTGATACCATCAACAGAGAAAGGCTCTAGAATAAGCTTGAATCCTGGGGCATTCCCGCAGGCCTGCTAGCTATCATAAGGTCCCTTTAAAGAAACTCCTCCGTCAGAGTGCACCTGGGTGGCCTTAGTAACTTAACAGAGGCAATTGCAATTGAACTAGAAGTGAGGCAAGGATGTATTTTGGTTACTTGTCTAATTAATCTAAATCTAGCAGAACTTACTGCAGCCCTTGCGCCACATTCTTTAGCAAGCCCCAAGATTGGGCCTCAATCATTACAGTGGATCGCGTATGCGGACAATGTTGTCCTCTTGGACTTCACTTCTAGAGGAAAATGCTTTCAGGTCGTACGCCAAACTAAACAATCTGCAGACGAATCCCGATAAATTCCAAATTCTGATATTTAAGCACCATGGTGTCAGAAAGACAAACTATAATTGGCTTTTATATAACCAGCCAATCACGATAGTAAAATACCTTACTCTGGTATCAAGGTACAATCCACGCAGTCAAAAGGCACTCGTGAATTAGATCTGAATATCAAAATTATTAAATTTGGCGCACAAATTAAAAAAATGTACTCGACATACAGCAAGTTTTCCATAAGTCTCATTTTAAAGTTTTATAAGTCCAAAGTAGTTCCTTCCCTTCTCTATGGGTATGATACCATTCTGAACTCTGTCACACAATTGGAAAAACACAGAAGGAAAATTATGGAAAAATTTTCTACATCTTCCTATGAGCTACCTGATTGGGAGTCTAAGATAGGAACTGGGCCTAGCATCTTTAAAAATGTCACTTGACTGGAAAATTCTAAATCTATTCTGGAATATAATAACTGCCACTGAAGCAACACTATATGGCAATGTGTTACAAGAATTAAATAGTGAAAGAAATGTGCTCTATGCCTGTTGGAAAGTTGCGATCGGACCCTAATAGGCATACGAGATAATCCTACAGGTGTAAAGGATGCACTATCTCGTATAGATTGGATAACAACTACAGCCCAGATGAGAAATTACAAAATGTTAAAATGCCTCTCTAAATTCAACAAACCAAAACAATTTCTTCCCAAATATCTAAACATGGTTCCCGAATCCTGAAACAAGAATTAACTTTTTAAGATTTCGACTTAAAGGATAGTTCCGGGACTTTTTTTTTATTGTCCCTACGGGTCGGCCATGTGTTTGTAAGCATAAATCGGTAGATCGTAGGAAACTTTCCTATGGACCTTACCCGACTTTTCGCCCATTATCGCACTCGAAATCAGCCTCCATTTTGTGATAATCCTATCATTTCGCCCCATCGACCTGGCTCACCTGCCTTTGCGGCACTAAATCAAATCCCCCGCCCCTGAGCCTGACATCAGCAGACGCGTACTGCCCATTTCAAGCACGTCTCGTGTCAACAATCGCTGCGCCTCAGCTATTGACGTGTTGCCATGGAAATGGCAGGACGCCTCTTTCCCCAATAAGTATAAACAGACCGTTTCACAACACACAGCAGCAGATTTTCGATTCCATTCCTCTCTCTGTGTTACTTTGAGTATTCTGTGACTCGTTTCTGTGCTCTGGTCAGCTACCTTCGCCGCTTGTAGCCCGTGTGAACACCTGTACCATCTCTGTAAATTATTTTACTATCTTTACTGCACAATGGCCACAATAATGCCGTATATGTACGAGCCCGAGTACACCGAGGAGGAACTACTGGAAAGGCAAGCACGCGAAAATGATGGGGATTCGGACGGCAGTTGGGAGGACCAGTCAACGGATGAAGAGCCTGGACCATGTCGCATGGACGGCGTCTCCACCTGGTGCACGTGCAATCGGTGCGAGCTAATGCCAACTGAGGAGGAGAACTGCTGCTGCCGTGAAAATTCCGGGTGCTTGGCCTACATTTCGGAAAGCGAGCAAAGTCTGCAGGAAGGCGAGCAAAGTCCGCAATGCATCACCGAGCTGCCAGAGTTCAGGGAAGCCTGCCTCTCACGGACAGTGTTGAGGATGATGATGGTGCTTATGCACGAACTTCGTGGCACTGTTCGTCCGCGTAATCCGAGTAACGAGTAAGTATACTCTGTTTGTGATGTCAGTGATGCCACCACTATTTCATGGTCGTCTCCCACATATAAAATTACATTTACATATCATTCGAACGCATGTAAATTGGTTCCATATAGTGCATTTTCTAGATAGAATTTTTTTCTAAGAAAAATGACATGTGTTACCTGAATCGACATTGATAAGAAAGTTTGGTCAGTTTAATACAGTTTGCATCTTTTTTTTCACAGGTGGTACAGGCTGGTGGCCTATCGTTGCTTCACTTGGTGGCTTCACGGGAGGCTCGGACACCGCGTTCGGAGAGTAATACCTGCCTGTGCGGTACTTGCCATTAGACAACATTTCCCCAGTGACAGTGGACAATACCGCGGATTTTCCCTCGATGTGCTGCAACCTCAACTTTACAATGTGTAATGTTTATTATTTATGTTTAATTAAAATCTAAAATAAAGCCCAACATATATTTTAACAATGGTTGTTTTGATTTTTTAAATGAATCTAGTGTGTCTCCGTTGAATAGCCTTCCAGTGCCTTGTCTTGTCACACCACATGTCTCCGGCCAGCATCCTAGATCCTGCAGCCATCCTCTTACATTCAGTTAGATGGCCTCTCCTTGGTGAGGCCCTGCGGCAAACGGGTCTTGTCTGCACGACCACCGCCCCGATCCACCCCCCGCCCTATCAAAGGCAGTTCGCACCAGGGTACTTGCGCTGCTGGCAAGTGGAGCTGTCAGGGAGCGATAAAGGCCAAGAGGTGCCAAAGACCATGTACACTTCAAAGTGGTCTATAGAGCATGGGTTGTTGTTCCCATGTCTACCTCCAGACCCCGTGTCTCCTGCCAAGCATCCCCCTCACGATGGACGCCCCCCTGCAATCCACATAAGTGTGTCTCCATTCACAAGTCTTCCTGTGTCTTGTCTGCACGACCACCGCCCCGATCCACCCCCCGCCCTATCAAAGGCAGTTCGCACCAGGGTACTTGCGCTGCTGGCAAGTGGAGCTGTCAGGGAGCGATAAAGGCCAAGAGGTGCCAAAGACCATGTACACTTCAAAGTGGTCTATAGAGCATGGGTTCTTGTTCCCATGTCTACCTCCAGACCCCGTGTCTCCTGCCAAGCATCCCCCTCACGATGGACGCCCCCCTGCAATCCACATAAGTGTGTCTCCATTCACAAGTCTTCCTGTGTCTTGTCTGCACGACCACCGCCCCGATCCACCCCCCGCCCTATCAAAGGCAGTTCGCACCGGGGTACTTGCGCTGCTGGCAAGTGGAGCTGTCAGGGAGCGATAAAGGCCAAGAGGTGCCAAAGACCATGTACACTTCAAAGTGGTCAATAGAGCATGGGTTGTTGTTCCCATGTCTACCTCCAGACCCCGTGTCTCCTGCCAAGCATCCCCCTCACGATGGACACCCCCCTGCAATCCACATAAGTGTGTCTCCATTCACAAGTCTTCCTGTGTCTTGTCTGCACGACCACCGCCCCGATCCACCCCCCGCCCTATCAAAGGCAGTTCGCACCAGGGTACTTGCGCTGCTGGCAAGTGGAGCTGTCAGGGAGCGATAAAGGCCAAGAGGTGCCAAAGACCATGTACACTTCAAAGTGGTCTATAGAGCATGGGTTGTTGTTCCCATGTCTACCTCCAGACCCCGTGTCTCCTGCCAAGCATCCCCCTCACGATGGACGCCCCCCTGCAATCCACATAAGTGTGTCTCCATTCACAAGTCTTCCTGTGTCTTGTCTGCACGACCACCGCCCCGATCCACCCCCCGCCCTATCAAAGGCAGTTCGCACCAGGGTACTTGCGCTGCTGGCAAGTGGAGCTGTCAGGGAGCGATAAAGGCCAAGAGGTGCCAAAGACCATGTACACTTCAAAGTGGTCTATAGAGCATGGGTTGTTGTTCCCATGTCTACCTCCAGACCCCGTGTCTCCTGCCAAGCATCCCCCTCACGATGGACGCCCCCCTGCAATCCACATAAGTGTGTCTCCATTCACAAGTCTTCCTGTGTCTTGTCTGCACGACCACCGCCCCGATCCACCCCCGCCCTATCAAAGGCAGTTCGCACCAGGGTACTTGCGCTGCTGGCAAGTGGAGCTGTCAGGGAGCGATAAAGGCCAAGAGGTGCCAAAGACCATGTACACTTCAAAGTGGTCTATAGAGCATGGGTTGTTGTTCCCATGTCTACCTCCAGACCCCGTGTCTCCTGCCAAGCATCCCCCTCACGATGGACGCCCCCCTGCAATCCACATAAGTGTGTCTCCATTCACAAGTCTTCCTGTGTCTTGTCTGCACGACCACCGCCCCGATCCACCCCCCGCCCTATCAAAGGCAGTTCGCACCAGGGTACTTGCGCTGCTGGCAAGTGGAGCTGTCAGGGAGCGATAAAGGCCAAGAGGTGCCAAAGACCATGTACACTTCAAAGTGGTCTATAGAGCATGGGTTGTTGTTCCCATGTCTACCTCCAGACCCCGTGTCTCCTGCCAAGCATCCCCCCTCACGCTGGACGCCCCCCTGCAATCCGCATAATGCCACGACATATACACGTCATTCATTCACAAACACACCCCTGTTTCGAATTCTTTATAACCCACTTCATATTTCTAATGAGAACTTCTTTGCGCTTTGCTAGTCAACCCGTGAAGGTGCTGGTTATCTGCTCTTCGTCTCTGTGAACTTCCGTGACCACTTTGAGCAAACTCGTCAGTTTGCAACCTGTGAACTGCTCCCTGTTCTACGACAAGAAACTACTCTGATCCCTGCATCTAACTGTTTGTTCGTCAAGGTAAGTCCATGTACCATAATCATTTTGCGTCCAATTTTTTAATTTATATCTATTTGCTAGTAGTCATCAAATTGCATCCATGTTTTCTTTTCGTTCACGACAGTACATGCAAGGAACTAGTCACATGTTCTGAGTTTAGTCAAATTACTTTTTCTATTTTTTGAAAGTTATTGAAATACTTATCCGCATGTGAATAACGTGTATAGTTCCAAGAACCAAAACGGACCTTGCATTGAACCTTTTATGTGTCATTTAATGTTTTAACACATTGGTATTCATAGAGAATTGTTGATCTTTACTTTTCAGAACTTTCCATAATGCCTGCCTGTTCCATTGGCGGTTGCCCTTCGAAGACCCATAACAAATCTGAAGATACTATAATGCATGTTTTCCCTAAGACAATAGATCAGATAAGAGAATGGGTCCGATATTGCGGATATCCAGCCTCTGAGCTAGAAAGTAGAGTCCTAGAAGTCTTTGCGGACAAGAGGGGTGATCGATACCGCATCTGCAGCAGGCACTTTAGCCCAGACATGTACTCCACATCATTGCTAATAAAGAAGAAAACACCGCGAGCGAGGCGAAAATTGCTCTCAACCGCTATTCCCACTCTATTCGTCCACATCCCTCCACTGGTGAGTCAAGTTTACGTATTTGTCTCTCGGCCTTGCGGTAGTGTGTAGCATTAGCTAACAATAATTTCCCCATTTATGTATCCACTCAATATGAAGGCGGAAGATTCTCCATCCGTGTCGTTATTGCAGTCATCAGCCACTTCAAGCGCCTATCGGGTAATCTTACTTAGCTACTCTGACACTGACTTGTTTTAGGCATGTAAATCAATAGTTTTAATTGATCGTGTAATTATTTTACCTAATGGTACACCACAGTACTCGTCCTCTAGTCTTTGTTTTCAGTTATAATTATTGTTATCCAAAATAATGCAAGTACTGTCTTTCAGGGAGATGCTGAGGAGTCCAACGCATTGACGACAACCGTAGATGTCACTCAGATGCTCGAGGTATGTTTCCGGACAGTTCCATCGATGGAGATCATCAGATCTTGCATTCTTGTAGCGTGATTGTTACACACAATGTTTCTTTCGTTTTTAGTCATTGGTATGTCCTTCTGTCGTCGCCCTCCTATGTGTCTTCTTTTTTCAATATTGTGTTCATTACTAATGAAAGTCCTATGTTTCAGGGAGTCGATGGAGCATTATTCCAAGAAGAAGGGGGAGCATGCAGTTACGGGTCGGCGCAACAGCTTGCAGAAGTGTGCACCGCAGTTACAGCGTCCCTTGATGTTCTTATGCATTTCGAGGTATGGATACTGACAGATCAATCATGCGAGATCAAATGACGTGATTACATCCGCTATACTTCCTTCTTTATTAACGCAAGTACTATGTTTCAGGGAGCTGACGGAGCTTCTTCAACAAGAACATCACCCCTAGTAGTTGATGCAGATCTCTGGGTGGTGACACTTCCAACGATGGAGCAAATCGAATCATATTTAGATATCCATTATTTATTTTAGACAACTGATCATTTGTGCAGGTCTATTTAGATGAGCCGTTGACGCCTGCAGAAAGTTTATGTTCTTTTAAACAAAATAGAAAACCATACTAATGCAATTATTGTGTTTCAGGGAGTTGCTGAAGCGTCATCTTCAATAATATCATCAATGGAAGTCTATGCGGAGCCCGAGGTATGGATCTTGACAGTTCAATCTAACTAGATCAACAATGCGTGAACTATTGTCGTTTGAATGTTCTACACAATGCGTTCATTCGTGTTTTGCTATTGAGATGTACGTATGGGTATTGGTCCCCAAGTACATTTTGTGTTTTCAATATTATTATACATACTAATGAAAGTTCTATGTTTCAGGGAGTCGATGGAGCCTCAGTGAGTGATGGATGTGCTTATCATGAAAATATAGTCGTTGCAGCGCGAGAGGAAGTGGAGACATGCACACACGAGTCGGAGCAACAGCGTCCAGATGTTGAAGTTCGAGGCAAGAAAGTTTCAAAGAAAAGAAAGCAAAAGAAGGTTAGTGTCCTGTTCACTATATTATATTGTCTTTCACTGTCAATAGTTCAATACTGTAAGTTGTGTTTAAACTGAACATCCCTTTTCTAATCTGTCCTCTAGTTGCGAGTGGGTGTAAGAACTAGATCTACACAGACAGTGAAGCGAACGAGAGATGTTGCTTGTCAAACCTTTTGGCAGGGACTTGAGACTGGAGATGCATCGTGCCAATGGGAAGAATATGAAGTGATTGACAACGGAGCTATACCACCACCAGCCATTGATAGTGAATGTCCTCCTGGTAGTTTGGATGCAGTCGGAGATCAATTCACAGAATCCACACCCGCAAAAAATAAGAGCGCTCGAAAGTTGAAGACATTGTTTTTTTCTCCCATCTCCGGACAAGGAACAGATGTTGCAATGGAAGAGAATGAAGTGGACGACAATGAAACACCATCAATATCACTCAGCATAGCGGAAGACGATATCAGAGATTGTACCTTTCATGCGAGTGACATGTCCTCAACGTTACAGGCCGAACCAGCTGGGATGCAGAGTGACAGTATAAGGAAAGAGGCCAAATTCATTGTATTCGATAGCTGTTTGATGGATATTATTATGATGATGAAATGTGGGCATTGGGTTGGTGGGGAAGTATGTGGGGAGCCATTGATTAATGTGACTCGTGCAATTCGAGGCACTAACCTTAAAATACATGCCACCTGTACACAATATCATCCGTTCGCATGGTCTGCACAACCCATGCTGGGGCAACTGCCAGCAGGCAATCTACTTTGTGCAGCGGCCGCACTTTTTAGTGGTTCAAGTTTTAAAAAGTTACAGTATTTCTTTCAGTTTGTGGGAATCCATTTCATTACGAAAAGTCAGTTCTACAAATACCAAACCGATTATCTATTTCCAGCCATCAGCGAAGCTTGGAGAATGGAAAAAATGTCAATGGAAAGTACATTCGCGGGCAAACGCTTCAGGCTAGCCGGTGATGGACAGTGCGACAGCCCAGGATTTTCAGCCAAGTACTGCACCTACCACTTTCAGGACATGGAAAGTAAGAAAATTGTGAGTTCGGTGGTCGTGCAGGTGTCACAAAGTACATCCTCAGTGGCCATGGAGAAAGTTGGCTTTGTAGCATCATTGCAAGAACTACAATCGCGGGGAATGGTGATCGACCTGATAGCCACGGACAGACACGTTTCAATTGCCAAGACAATGAGAGAAGAGTACAAAAATATAAATCACCAATTTGACGTTTGGCATCTTGCAAAATCAATCAATAAAAAATTGTCGGCTGCAGGTAAAAAAAAAGAATTGCAAGGTATTTCACAGTGGTCCAAGTCAATCAGCAACCATCTTTGGTGGAGCTCAAAAACATGTGAAGGGTCGTTGGAAATTCTACTGGAAAAATGGCGGTCAGTAATGTTGCACTGTAGCAACGTACATCGATGGTCGACAAATGAACATTTCCACAAATGTGAACATGGCCATTTGTCCACAGAGGAGGCACGGAAGAAGAAGTGGTTGATTCCTTCATCACCCACTCACAAAGCCATTGAAAAGATTGTATTTGATAAAACTATAACAAAAGCTTTGAGGGGACTCACGGAATTCTGCCACACAGGAGATTTGGAGGTGTTCCACAATATGTGCCTCAAGTACAGGCCCAAAAGATTGCATTTTGGCATGGAAGGCATGATAAATCGGACTCTTTTAGCGGTCTTGGCACATAACCATAATGTTGGCCGTCAACAAAGTAGGACGACCGGAACTTTAGGGACGCTTCGCTACAATAAGGCCTTCACTAAAAGAAGTAAACAATGGGTGATCAAACCAGTGTTTGAGGATATGCAATATGAGTTTATTGAGAGACTTATCGTAGATGTCCTCGATAGGCACATACATGGAGTGGTGAACGAACCTATGCAGGGGACAACTGCATTGCCACCCAACATTGCCTCTGTTCCATGTCCACCTAAAGCAGAGCTCATTGAGAAATACACATCACGGTTTAAATGATTGTAATTTGATTGTCTGTTCTCTCGAGTCTCCTCATGTTGCAGGCCCATTGCAATTAAACCAAACAGTAATATAAATCATTTTTACAAAAATTATAGAATGTTTCCGTATTACAAACACATGGCCGACCCATAGGGACAATAAAAAAAAAGGCACGCAGACAAGATGTCCCTAAAACTAACTGCAGCTAACTGGAAATGTGTGCTCGCTCAAAGTGAAGGTCAGCTGCTTTGATGTTTTGCTCGGGTGGCGGAACGGCCCACGACCCAATATAAGGTTCTATTGTGATTTGACCTTGACAGGCCGGGACCATCCTGAAAGACTAAGAAAAGATAATGAATAAAATTTCAGAAACGAAACGATGAGCCACGTTCATTAGAAGAAGTAACGTCGGCAAAGAAGGAGTGGTGTTTCGGGTCTGCCCTACACAGAGACACAATGGAAAATGCAAATATAATGTAAGTAACTTTTGATGAGTTTATACCGCAATTTCATTACTATACAGTGGCTTTAAAGACGGGTTCAGTTGTACTTGTTCGTTCTATGTGGCATATTGTTTTCTACCGCGCACTATCTTGAGGAGAAACATCTGCTTTTACTGAAGCACCTCAAAACCTTCCTCTTTGCTTCTGCTTTCTCTCTCCCTCTCCCCTGCTACAACTGGTCCACTGTCTGCGACCTCAGTCCTGGGCCCTTCCACTCTCCACCTGCACTGCCTCCCTGTCAACCCCTGCACTGGGGGACTGTCTCAGTATCCTACAGCCCCCCCTTCCCAGCACTTGTTCTGCACTTACCTTGCACTTGCCACCAGCTGGCCCTATTTATTTATTATTTTATGCTACTTACCTTGTACTCCACTCCCCCCCCCTCCATGCCTCGCCACGCCTTTAAACACTTGTGTACACCCAGTAGCGCTGTCCTCGCTATGAAATGAATAATTTTAATAAGCATCTGATGGTGAGACTAATTTCATTTTTTATGTTTTTAGGTACATCATTCACTACTGTCTGTGTCACGAGTACCAGACACCGGCGGACGGCTTCTACAGCCACCAGTTGCTTCTCCGCGTGAACAACGTTACCACCCTGACCATTTTATGGGACGATCACCAAGTACAAGTATGCCCTTACGCGGTACTAACGGTTAGATGCAACATACCTACCGTTGTGGTGGCCTAGTGCCTCGTTGTTGGAACAGCCATGCGATTATCAGTGCGACCGAAGAGCTTATTTTTATCGTAAACCAACACCCTGTGTACTGCACACGAACATCGCTTCCCTCAAGACGAACTAATTTGGATCGAGAGCAAAGAAAAATGCAAATCGCTGAATATTCTCTAAACATTTGATGTCCAATAAACGTACTTTGCCAAATGTACAATCTTGCCGTTTGCTTTTAAACCACGGTTTCACATTCCGAATTGTGGCGCTGTATTGTGAGATGCTCTAAGACCCTGTGTACAGCAAAGGACCATCGCGTTCCTCAATACGAACTTTTTGGAACGTGAGCAAATAAAAATGCAAATCGCTGAATATTCTCTAAACATTTGATGTCAAATAAATGTACTTTACCACATTTACAATCTTGCGGTTTGATTTCAAAGTACAGTTTCATATTCCGAATTGTGGCGCGCTGTATTGTGAGCTGATCTGTGTTGATTTCCGGGGTCTGTGTGGAGTCGCGTAGAAGACGCCTGGGCGCGTTTGCCTACGCAGCTCAGTCACGTCACGGATAGAGGCGGGGAATATGAATGTTTTGATAAAGTCTGTTTCAGGGGTGGGGGATTTGATTTAGTGCCGCAAAGGCAGGTGAGCCAGGTCGATGGGGCGAAATGATAGGATTATCACAAAATGGAGGCTGATTTCGAGTGCGATAATGGGCGAAAAGTCGGGTAAGGTCCATAGGAAAGTTTCCTACGATCTACCGATTTATGCTTACAAACACATGGCCGACCCGTAGGGACAATAAAAAAAAAGTCCCGGAACTATCCTTTAATCTTGTAAAAGTGGCAGAAATGACAGCTATATGCATGCATCCTCGGGGCCAAAAATGAATGTGATCTATGTGGTGGTGTGATTAAGCAATCCTTATAGCATATCCTTATGATATGTAAAGGTACAAGAGAAATTTGCGAAACACGCCCAAGATGCTTTGTAGATCGTAGTGATTGGCTATATACTGAATCATTCAGGGAACGTTTAATATCTGGTCATGAAAGGGTATTATCTATTGAGGTAGTAAGAATTCTAAAGGAACTTGATTTTCTTGAGTAGAAATAAAAAATGATCTCAGCTTGTATAACTAAATGAATTGTTTCAGTGATTAGACAGATTGCATTGTCATATCGCATGTTCTGTGATTCATTTTAATGATGCCGACATCAAGATTCATTGGAAATACATTTGTCTAATGTATATCTTGCCTTGCTTTTCACTTGACATATCTCTTATGTTAAACGTTTACTATTTGGTCTTACTATGATAGATTGTGTAAATAAGTAATTGTTTTATACTGTCTTGTATTGTATTTTCTATTTTTATTGCTTTTACTGTGTGTACAGTCGCAATGTTAGCAAAAATGCACAATAAATAAACATTTTAAAAAAGAATAAAAAGGGACCTGTTTCACTGTCTGATGAGCAAAAGAAGCAGCCTTGAGATTCAATTCCCAGCCTCTGCCATTTCCCACTTACACAGTTCAGAAGGAGACGGTCGAACTGTAGCTGGACCAAGTATGAGCGCTGGAAGGATTCTGTGCCTTGCCCATTATTAGTGCTGCTGATTTGGTTGGGTTTATTTTCAATCTTTCAGAGACTTATAACATCGGTATAGTCATTTAACACATTTTGAAGAGCTCTCGGTCTACATACTAGGAGAAAAACATTGTCAGCATAAGGCAACAGGGGGGCCCTTCTTCCTAGCCGAGGTACTTGGGTATACTGTTCTAAAATCAACTGGACAGTGTTTGTATACAAATTAAATAAAATAGGGGCAAGAACACACCTCTGGCTTTGACTCCGCTGGGCCCCAAAAGGGGATGTGCAATTCTCCCACAATCACAATGAATTGCACACACACTGTGTTAGAATGAAATAAAACTTAATTTCAATAACCCTTCTGGTATTCCCAAATATAACCGGACTATAACTGTTCCCTGCCCATTAAATCAAAAGTGGACAGGTCCATAAAAACCCCCAACAATTGTATCATCCTTAAGGTCGTATATTTCCAGGTCAATAACATTAAGTTTGGCCTGTTATAGTCACAAGCATACAGAAAGCTTCCATGTTTTATGTAATATTAAGAATTTTGTATTAGCTGTTACAAATGTCTAAAATTTGTAAGTGTCTTATTTTTTTTAAAGTGTAATAAACACAAAAATACCTACTACCTTCACTGATTAGAAAGTGAGAAAATGCTCTAGTTACTAGCCTGCCTCATGGGCTGTTGCCTAATTTTAAAATGTTTTGTAATAAAAAATAATAATACTGTAATTTATAAAACATACATTGGATAGTTATGCCAATAGGACTTTATATGTTGATTTTTAAAAATGTTAAACAGTTTTTAAAAGGTGATCTGCACCGTGAAGTATGGTCAGGTGGGATGTAATATATTTTCGGGGGTCGTGGTTACACACAAACGGCACGTGCTTTGTTAAAGAAGTGCAGCAGAATGTTTCAATATTTTAAGTAAACTGCAGTTTCAAAAGGGAATTCTTATTTTTTCATTAAATAGCGTACGCACCACAGCAACGTGCCGTTATGTCCCAGCAATGGCGTACGCAGTTTAACACATGCAGTGTATTACTTTGTCGTGTAACTAGCAACTTAAGTGGGAGTTATTAAGCAGCATAGGCTTGGTTTACAATATGCTGTTGTACCTTTTCATTAATGGTAAGTGAATACATTTTAAAATTACTTTGCTGCCATAGTTATTTTTTGTTGTAAGTGGGCGTGTTTTCGCGTATTAGTGTTGTACATTTACTTATGAAGCTAAATAAGTGCAAGAAGTACGTGCTAGTACATTATGTGCTAAATGTAACTGCATTTAATAGAAATTAAAACACACATGGAGTGTGGTCCATAGAGAACTTGTTAACATTACTGTTGCAGTTTATTAAAAATGGAAGCTGTAAATTTAAAAGGGCTGTTTGTAGTTTCACTTTTAGAGTGGACCAGTTAGTTTGTGTAATGTGTTTGTGTTTTACATAATGCGTATCGTGCATGTATATTTCGTAATTGAATATTTTTGTTCTTATTTTAATGAAGAAAAATAAAGTGTTTAGGATTGGAAATTCCGGTATATTTTAGCGTGAAAACTATGTAAGACAAGTGCCTACAGTTATACCATAAGAGAATGTGAATGCTCAATGATATGGATGGTGTGCTGGCAAATGGCAGGACATTGTTGAAAAAGTTTCCATTATCATGTAAACGGCAAAATCTGCAAAAATAAAAAAAGGTAGCAGGCGCCCCTCTCTCGAAAGAACACGGCATGATAACCTGTTCAGTGGTTTGTAACCACTTTGAGAGTTCGCAGCCATCTGCTTTTTTCTCACTGTACCTTTCACAGATGGGAAATATTCATTTGCATATCAGTCTTTCTACCGCCCACATGGCCAGTCCAGCACGGAAATACTATGGCAATTCCCTTCTGAATATAAGTACCAACAGCAACCCCATACACGTTACATGCTGGCTGGAAAAACTTGGGATACATGAAAGGAACAGATTTGTAAAAAATGAAAATTAGCCTATTGGGGGCGTGGCCTGGCTGGAGGCTGATAAAGGCGTAAGCCTGTTAGCTCTGCAGCACGGATAGTTAATATCAGCAAAAACAGCCACTACAACGGAGTTCTGCAGCAGGGTACCGAGCACTGGGAGGCAGAATGTATGTGTAATGCCATGGTGAAGTCCTGAAGGAGCTTGCAACGGAACGGCTCCGTGGGGTGGGCAGACTCGGCCCCGCACCGCAGCTCCAAGTGAAGAGGCAAAATGGCGCATGCGCCAAGACAGGCGAGATGGGAGCTGTTGTGTCATCCTGACCAGTTTTGACAGACTCTGGCAGCGGCCCGCTGACCTGAGAGGCGAGGTGCCGGTGTCAGAGCCCTCCAGACAGAGAGAGAGGTAGAGGACCCATCCTTCGTTGGTAGTAACGCTGCAGGACCAGAGAGCGGGCTGGTGGCAGCCGCATTCTTAAACTTACTGGAGAAGCAGCAGCCCTCCTGCCCCCCCGGATAGCAGCAGAGGTGCGGACGGCTCCCCCCTCTCTAGTCTGCAGTGCCCGTGTGTCCTGGAGGGATCCCTGGCAGTGGGCGGTTGTGGTGGTCGTTGGCCTGCATGTCTCACCCGCCGGAGCATGAGAGGAGGCAGAAGGGGGGGGGCGAGCATGAGAGGAGGCAGAAGGGGATGGGCCCCCCACCCGGACCGGATCACTAAACCGCGGTGATGGTTTTAACGCCGGAGAGGTCCCGACGGCGGGGAGATGAGTGAAGGAAGCAGGGATAATTGAATAAAGCCGGGGAGTCGGAACACTCCAGACCAACGGTTGAGGAGAAGAGCAGAAAGCAAGTAAATCTGAGGACGAGCTACACAGCGCTTGAAGCAATTTGAGGAGAATGAGCAGGTAGCTGCCAGAGAGGTATACAGTGAGCTACCCCATCACCTACAAAGGCCTCACCAGTACAGGTGCAACTAGAGGTGGCATAGCCCTGTAGCAGGGAAGGGGGCCCGAGATCAAATCTATATTCCAGCATTGGGCAGCATTCCTCGCATGGTAGTCCCTCAGGGACCTTCCAGATAGGAGTCTACCTCATCTCGAAAGCAGGTGCGAGGTTTTAGCCCCCAAAGGGCAGGTCTGCAGAAGAAGCCACGGAGAGTGAAAGCACCAGAGCCCTTGGCATTTAGAAGCTAATGAGGGTCTGATTAACTCTGAAGAGGCCAAGAAAAGTTGTTGGAGCACCTCGGATTCTACCAGGACCTCCTTTTGCAACCCCTCCTCCCTCACCCATTTATGAGCAAGATGAAATCGGGAAAGGCTAAGGACAAACCGGTCACGTTCATCAAGGAGATGCTTCAGCAGACTAAATTGACACTGGAGCTGCCTCCTGTGGGGGAAGATGATGCACAGCCTGCCACAAGAGGAGACATTTTGCGCATGTTTCAGTCCATACAGAAGGAAATGGCATCAACAATGCAGGAACTGAAAAGCTCTTTCCAAGATCTGTCTAGCAACGTGCTAAATTGGGGGAGCTGGAGACGGCTTTTTGCAACCAGGCGAACGCACAGGACTAGTTGGAGCAGAGAGTGGCAGCGTTGGAGGCATACAGACAAAATTCAGAGGAAAAACAAGAGGATGCGGAAAATCGCTCCCGAAGAAATAACATACATGGGTTGTTCCAAGAGATTTTGGGAGATGCAGAAGCGGACCTTTTGCTGGATCGCACGCACAGAGTGTATTCCAACTTCCAAACACGGCAAAATCTTTTTCTGGATGTCTTGACAAGAACCAATATTTTCAAGACCAAATAGCTGATCTTCCAGAGACTAGGGAACAACGCAGTCTGGAGTACAAAGGGGCATCCCTCCAGCTGTTTCAGGATCTCTCTCAAGGAACAATCCAAAGGCGCAGGCTCATGAGGCCTCTGACTAACTGGCTAGGAGATAAAGGGGTTCGCTGTAGATGGGGATACCCCTTTCGCATCATGTTTCATCTGGATGATACTCAACACCAATTTACCTCCCTCTGACTGGCGGTGGAGATGCTTAAAATAACCGAAGCAGAGTTGCATTTGCCAGACGACAGCCCCCAGGGTCCCTCAGCGTCCACCTGTTCCCAACCTCAATCTAAGAAAAACAGGAGGAGGGAACGTCGGAGACCTTCAATGGACAGATGGGAGAGGAACTCGAACATGGAGGCCCTGACTTGAGGACGCATCCCGGCTAAGTGAGCGGTTCTAACTCACGGGAACTACAAAGTGGCGCTCAGGAGCAGAGAGGAAGAGGTGGATGGAGAGATGTGTAGGCTGTTCATAGCTGATCGGAAAGAGTACTTATGTGATATAAGGGCATCAGGAGAACACACCCTATCTCGGGCAATACGTCTGATGTTTACCCCACGCGGGTTGTTGAGGGTTTGGAAAAAATGTTTTGTCTGTTTTAACGTTTTGTTATGGTGCAGCTCAGCAGGAGTCTACACAGTGAACAGACTGGGTGACATAAGGGTTTCCGCTGCAATTATAAGTGAAAGGGATAATCAGGAAAATGCTTGGCAACATGGGAGACGGGGCAATGAAAGGTTCTTATGCATCTGCTATGGGTTCTAGTTGTAGGAGGGGTGGGAATGGCTGATGTGAAGATTGTGTCCCTAAACGTTCAGGGGCTGAATTCGGCAAGGAAAAGGAAGAGTGTGTTGGCTAAGCTAGCAGATCTGAAAGCAGACATAGTTCTGATTCGGGAGAACCATCTTCAGCGAGACGGGTTGCGACGGAGATCCCGGTGGTTCCTCACCAATATTTTGCGTCCCCCACCCAGAAAAAAGGGGCCTTTGCAATCCTTATAGCGGGATCCCTGCACTTTGAACGGGGTAAGGTTCTCAGGCACCCTCTGGGTAGACAGATTGGGCTGACATTAAGATTGGCGGGCAGGGATCTCACCTTGGTTTCGATTTACGGTCCTAACCAACACCAAGAGCAGTTCTACACTAATTTATTCCCTTGCACTGCGCTATTTCAAAGGGGTGAACTGGTGGTGGGGGGAGATTTCAATGTGGTCCTGGAGGGGATGGTGATAGGACGAGGATGTATCACTGTCCGGTGTTTGGGAGGCGTTAAAACCGACTCTGACAAGGGAATTGATCAGTTTAGACTCAGCTTGGAAAAGGGTCCTCACAGCCTAACGGGTTAAGGCAGAGGGGCTAGTTAAGGACTGGGAGGCTCATTATAAGGTGGATGGTGCAAGGAAGACATATAGGCAGCTGCAGGTGGTGAGGGCGGGACTAAAAGCCTTATGGGCAGATGACATCTCCCATAAGCTGCCCAAGACAAAGTATTTTTACTATAGCACCTCGAATAAGGCATCCCGAGTATTAGCTTACAGGCTTCAGGCCCAGAGGAATAGCACTGCAATTGGAGGGGTTAGGGACTATCAAGGCCAGCTACATGAGGAGGAATCTGCTAAAATTGATCTAGGAATGCAGTTTTACACAGAACTTTATGCAGCAGACCCTCTCTACGGCCCGCAACAGAATGTGTTTCTGCTGGATTGCCCCCTCCCCCAAATAGCCGAAGCGCACCAGCAGACATTAGAATAACCCATAACAGAGGAGGGTCACACGGGCTATTCGAGCCTTTCCCAGGAATAAAGCACTGGGAGCGGATGGTTTCATGGCCCTGTTTTATAAAAAATTCTCCCAAGTCCTAGCTCCCATTATAGTGTTCAACTCCTTTATAGAGAGCGGGTTTATCACGCTGTCGATGGGGGAATCGACATTAACATTACTCGCCAAACCTGGGAAAGACCACATGCTATGGTCTTCATAGAGGCTTAAATTATGATGCCTGCATATTCTCAAAAATACTAGCTACGCTTTGGCAGTGACACTCCCAGCATTAGTGGCGACAGATCAGACAGGTTTTGTTCCCAGCCGGCAGACGTTTGATAACATTCATCGGATGGTGGATATCATGGCCTGGGAACAGCAACACAACAATTGTTGGCTCTCCTCTCAATCAACACTGAAAAAGCATTTGATCGAGTGGATTGGGGATACTTGTCCAGGGTTCTCAGGGGGTTTGGGTTCAGCCCGCGGTTTAGTAAACTAGTATTGGACAATTTTGTTCTGCCCATCACTCAGATCAAGGTGAACAGGGTTCTGTCGAACCCCGTAAATTAGACAAGGAGTGCCCTTTGTCATCCCTCCTTTTCGCCCTAGTAATAGAGCCATTGGCGTGTTTAGTGCGCTCCTCAGGGGTATTCTGGGGGTGGAAGTGGTGGGCTATCATCATAAGCTGGCGTTATAGGCCAACGATCTCCTCTTTTAGATGTGGGAATCCCTAACATCATTACCCCATATCATATCCTTACTGGATAGGTTTCGGGAGATATCTGTGTTTAAGATTGATTAGTCAAAATCTATGATCCTCAATATAATGGAATCGCAGGAGACGGTGGGGCGCCTGAAATCTGGCTTTCCATTCTCATGTGCTTCCCTTTCTCTGAAATATTTGGGCGTTCAGATTACAGCGAGATACACCGACTTAAATGCTGTGAATATTCTGCCGCTGTTCATGGGGGCCAAACAGGATCTTTCAAGATGGGGTCGCATCTGAAATCTCATGGTTGGGTAGAATAACGGTGATCAAGATGACCCTTCTGCTGAGACTGCTATATATGCTCCAGGCGTTGCCAATTTGGATCCCAAGGGCAGCACTGAAAGACTTGCAGGCACATATTTTCAGATTTACATGGTCCAAAAAGTTTCCTAGGGTTGCCAGGGACGCGTTTCTGACAGCAAGGGTAGCTGGGGGACTGCCAGTACCCGATGTCGGGAGCTACCATTTTGCAGCTCAAATTCGCCCATCTTGGAGGGTCCAGCCACAGAGAATAACCCGAAGCATTGGGTTACTATAGAACAGGAGGCCCTGGCCTACCCCATTAATCATTGGTGCTGGTTTCCCCCAAGGGCTAGAAGACTGGGTAGGCGGGGGCTCTCAGCAAAAACCACTACAATGGAGTATTGGGATAAGGCAGTGCGTTGGTATGCTACAACCACTTTCCCCTCTCCTATGACAGGGATATGGGGAAATAGCAAGTTCCCCCTGAGGCTGAGAAGAGGGCAGCTCCTTCGATGGTATGAGGGTGGGCTGCACAGGCTGGGGCAAACGTTTCAGGATAACCTCCCTCTCACATTTGTTCAGTGTAAGCAGATCTTTCAGGTAAACGATGCGGATAAATATGGATACATTCAGCTATGGCACTGGGTGTCTTGTGCCAGTGTAACAACCCACGGGAAGCATAGCACGAATATCTTTGAAGACTTATTCGTAGGAGACCCCCCCCAGCAGCAAAACTGGCATCCCTATACAGGGTACTGAAATTCAGGAGGTTTAAGGTCCCACATGGGTACATGTCTAAGTGGGAGGAGGATGTGGGCAGGCCCATAGACGAGCGAACATGGTACTATATCTTGACAAGGGTGGGAAATGCTTCTCAGGCGGTTTACCTTAAGGAAAATGCTCTCAAAATATTGTGTAGATGGTATCTGACTCCAGAACGGCAGCTATCCCCCCATTGTTGACGCTGTGAGACAGCACCTAGCTCCTTTATTCACAAGTAGTGGGGGTTCCTCCAGCTCCAAGGGTTCTGGAGGAAAGAAGTCACCCAAATTAAAGAGATCTGCAGATTTGAGCTGGAACTCAACTCCTTGGTGTTACTATTGGGAAACAGATTCCCAGGGTCATTATAAAACTAGTGCCAGGTGGTCACGCCTGGTTACCCACCTCTTAGTGGCTGCGGGGCTGGTCATAGCAAACCATTGGAAGAGTCTGGACGAACCAGACATTAGGGAATGGTGGGAAAAAGTCTGGCATGTGGCAGCAATGTGAAAAATCAATGGGACAATGCAGGGGCAGATGTCCCAATACTTAGCTGACTGGTCCCCATTAATCATTTGTGTGAGTGGGCAGGATAACCCAAACATCCATCAAAAGCCTCTTGAAATGTCATAATTTTCACTGGTATAGGCCCCATAGTGTAATCCGATTCATGGTGAGAGGGCGCCAGAAGTCAACATATCCTATAGTTGTATGAGGTTCTTATATGTGTTGTAATTGCTGAGGTTTTTGCACCACACTTTATATTTTTTATGTTTTATATTTTTTTTGTGTGTTTACATGAGTTTCCGATGTTCCTTACTTTCAAAGCTAGGCACTGACTATGTATATGCTTCGTCAGAACTCACCACGAACAGAGATGGAGCTAAGATGAGGAATCATATCTTCACATTGTTCAGGTTAAGCCACAAAGTACTGGTGATTGTTGTAAACTGTAAAGTTCCTAATAAAGTGTAAATGATAAACAAGTGGCTTATTACATTTTGCACAAGAAGCAAAATTGTGTTTTCATACCTCACTGACAGAAGGACTATGAATAGATGTATACCAATTTTTTGTTTCAACATGGGCTACATTTTATATTTCACAGCAACAAAAATGGTAAGAATTCAAGCACTTTAAGAGCTGGAGTACATTAAAACAATGCAAGGAATAGTTTACTTTATGTAATATTATTGAAGATATATTTCATATTATTGTAATGTTTGTATGCCAGTTGGTAGTTTTGCGAAGGAAGTTTTTTATTGTTCGGACGGTTGCATACTTTTTCAGTGTGTTCCACGCAGTACGTAGTTTGTAAAATTGCATTGGCTGTGTTATTGAATGCATACCTTCTATATTACAATAATTGTGATATACAAATCCATTATTGTCTAATCAATAACATGAGAAAGTGTTATCTCTCCTCCCGTCGTTGGCGTTCCGCAGTTGGTAACATTGTATACGCTCTTTCTTTAGTTGATATGGGTGTATGCTTTCTGTGTGTATAGGTGCACACGTTGTGGTGTGTGTGTGTGTGTTGCAAGCTGGTGTTGTAGCATATACGCAGTTGCTACTTCTTCCACAAAGCTGGGGTGGTCACTTCATTTATAATGCACAGTGTAGGTATATGCGTACACCATTAAAGTTGTAAAAGTACAACATGGTGATAAAGTTAGTTTCCAATGGAAAACATGATTGTTATTGCACATGCGTCATAAATAAATATAGTTTAAGTCGATTTTCAAAATGTTTGTTCAGTGCACCAATTCCTGGGATCTAGGTGCATGAAAAAAGTACACAGATCTAAGTGGCCCATTTAAAGATATTTGGGACAAAATATTTTTTTTCCTCCGGGAAAACCCATGTTAAAAACTGTTCAGAACATGCTCAAAGCAACATTGCTTCTAAAATATGAAGCAGTCCATGAGAAATGTTCCACGCAGAGGCGGCTAGCTCCAAACATGACTGTTGAATATTTTCTGATTTTTTGGTTGGAAGTGTGTAATAGTTATTAAGAAAAGCTTTTTTATAAAACACCATAGCCAATTTTTCTTCATCTTAACTATGACATACCCTAGCGATGCAATGGCATAGTAAAAAAGAAAAGTCTCATTCGATTCTCACAACTTTTTGAAGCTTTTGAGCAAGTGCTCAAAACAATTTTCTATCCAATATCTATATATTTCATCCATTACGTCTAGATCTCAGAATCAATGAATTCACAAGGTAATAGTTATAAGAGATTTCTTTGCTCAAATAAGCACCGTCCATATTCAGTGACACAACCCAATGGCTTCTGCCTATTCTGTGATTAATATACTCTAATGGATACCCATCTATTCTACTGTTTTTGTATTAAAAGCATCTTAAAATGAGTCACAGTTATCACTTCATTCAAAAACACAAATAATTCTTCATCTCCATTAAGGCCGTTCAGTTGAAGAGTTCCTATTATTATTATAAATGTAGACTCTAATTGATGTCATTTGAGTTCCCCATTTCATTTTCTTATATGGTCTGCAATATGGGCAAGTCCGGGAAATGTCATACAATCCATAATTGGATCATGTTTGTCCATAAAGTTCAAAGTTGAATGGTAGCTAATAACTTTCTTAATGGCTCTGTAATATTGCAGGATACACAATTTGAGTGGTCCAATAGCGGACCCAATGTACTTAAGATCACACAGACATTTAATGACATATCACAAATCTAGTCACACAAGTTAAAGTATGTCTAAATTTCCATGCTATACCATTAGCATATTCAAATTCATTACCGGTCACAGCGTTTTTGCACATACTGCAACTGTTATAGGTGTAAAAAACATTCATATTCTGTGTCTGTAATAGCCAATTATTCTGTCTGGTGTGTTTAACGGGTAAACTAGGTTGGACAAAATCTTACAGCAAAGGTAACGTGAGGACAAAGCCCCAAAACTTGAATTAAATCTTTATTGCATCGTAAAATGGGCCAATGTTCAGTCAATATCGATCTCATTGTTTTAGCCTGATTGGTATACCTAGGGATAAATCTGATGGTATTCTTCTCGGTTACTTTCGGTTTCACATTAAGTAAATCAGTTTTCTTTTTTCTTACCTTTTTGATAGGTTTCATCTGTAATTTTATGAGAATAGCCACTGACAAGAAAACTGTCACTTATTTTCACAACTTCCCCCATTGAAGTCTTTTTCTGGAGCAGTTCTGTTTTACTCTCAGGAACTCACCATGAGTCATGCTATTGCTAGGAGACATAGGATGGTAACTCTTAGCTTGGAGAAATTAATTCTATGAAGATGGTTTTCTATATAGGGTTGATACCAAGGCATTTTGTACAATTTGAAATTTGACATCTAGAAAGGGCAATTGTTTATAGCTACTTGTGATTGTTAATTTTAAATTCATCGGATTATCATTCAAACAATCGGCACAGGCATAAAGTGCCTATTCAGAGCCATCACAAATTAGACATAGATCCTCGATAAATCAATACCATAGTACAACACGGTCCATATAATTCCCAAATTCCTCACCCAGACAGTTGTTTGTTTCCACCAGCCCATATATAAATTGTCATAGGGGGTACCATGCAGAACCCCGTTGCTATTCCACAAGTATGTCTATAATATTTATTTCCAAACAGAAAGATGTTATGCTGAAGACAAAATCTTATCATAAGGAGCATATCATTATGTGTGTAGCTAAAAGACCTGGTGTCTTAGAAAAATGTGCAAGCTTCCAAGCCAAATTGATGTTTTATGCTTGTACATAAGGAAACAACATCCAGAAAACCAAGCATGTAACTCAGCACCCAATTAACATTGTTGCCATTTAAGAGATCACATGCATCTCGGAAATATGAAATGAGGCCTTGTACAAAAGGTTGTAGAAACTAGTCTATAAATGTAGAAGTAGATTCGAGGAGAAAATTAATTTAAGATACAATGGGTCTTCCTGGAGGTGCAACCAAACCTTTGTGCACTTTCGGCAAAACGTAGATGATACAGGATAATCATTTTTCAAAAAGAGGAATTCAACCCAATTAAATCTCATTCATGCCACTCTTTCAATAATACATTCTATTCTCTCTGTTTCGAAAAGAGCTTTTTCTGGAAATATCTCATAGCAACTGGTATCTTGGAGTTGTAAATATGCCTCAGTTTGGTATAATCGTTTATCCCATACGACCACTCCACCACCCTTATCTGCAAGATGGATAACAAGCTTGTGGTCCTTTTGGAGACTTAATAGCTAACTGTTGTTCATAAATTAGATTATACTGATTCTGTTTGGCCTTGGGGGTTAAGTCTTTAAAATCTTTTAATGACCATTTCTTCGAATACATCTATGTTGCTAGTTATGTTTGGACAAAATTTCTGTTTGGTTTTCAGACCGCTGCCTGATGAACTGGCATCAATAAAGATGCCATACTTGTGCGTTAGTTTCAATATCCGCATTTTAATTTGAGGATCATATATTATGTACACATTCATACATAGATTTGTGGTATTTTTTAAAATTTAGTAATGGATGAAAAATCTGGTTTGTGGATTAAAAAAATAAAAAGGAAATCTTACCTCTAAATCTATTTTTAAATCTATTATTAAAGAACACATATGAGATATTGCTATACAAACTCACATGTATTATTTTAATAAACTTCCCTCTTAATATACAAGATTGGAATAGTCTATTTGTACCTTAATTTGTTTGCGGACAACAGACATGTAAGCGTTAAACCAATTGATCTCACAACATCACTGTAAAAACATTGTCCACGATCAGAGAATGCGCTCCACAAACAGGCACCAATGGCTGTAGATACACATTAGTGCCACGCACATGCTTATGATGCCAATGTCAGTTTATGACATCATCATGACCATGGTTTTGGGTGAGGGCACTGGAGTACCATTGCAGATCGCTGTGGACACCCGACGCCCAACAGGTATGACCACATTATCCACGGGAAATGCACAGTGTCAGCTGAGACTTATAATGTACTCACTTGCCGACAGCTTTTATCTGGAAGCTCACCCTTACCTGCGTCATAACGCATCTCCAACGGTTCCCTTGAGTTTTTTGGTACTTTTCCTCTTTTTATTAGTCGCCATAGTCCACAGATAGGTACACTTGTCCATGGACAGTGCATGGCCAGGGGACCCTCCCATTTATTTGCGTTATTTCTTCAGAGCTCTTTGAATAAAAAGCAAATGATGAACAGACATGGCAGCAAAATTGGCAGCAGCACTCCTCAAGGTGCAACCACGACCCTCACCACCGCCTGGAGGATGCAGAGAAGGGCAGGGCCACTCAAGAGGAAATATAGGAACAGGAGGTAGAACAAGTGGAGATGGAAGTGGCTGGGATGTCTTCTCAGAGGGAATCTTGGGCATGGCTGTTCTTTTATATTATTGGCAGTGTGCCAAAGACTTAGGCTTCCCAGGTGCCCTGCAAAGCATGTGGGTTATCACTCAGCTGTGGTACAACTTGAAATATTCCTTTGGTACTTTCATGCACTGCCATTTCCGCAGCTTGCAATCAGCTGCTCTGCTAGCTGCAGTTCCGCTGACAAGACTGTTGTGGAAAATGGATACAGGACTCTAATATTGTATGAGGTTAGGTCAGTAAAACCTTAATAGCAGCACTGAAGGGTGAACAGACAGCACAGAATCGCTAAGCAATCTCAAACTGTGTTACCCAGTTCCTGTATCATGAGATTTTTTGTAACTTTCTTAGTGCATTGACTTCAATTGAACAGATGGAAGATACTAGGAGGACTTCAATAAGGGGGGTTTCTGCCTTCTCCAATAGTAAAATAGTCCTCTATGAGGGGCCCAGCAAACCTATACCTTCAATGCCACCTCCCCATTCATCAAGTATATCCTTAATACAATTAACACTCTCACTCCTGTATCAATATTCATTTGACGTAAATTCTGCTTGTGAGACATGAACCTATTTTGGGTGTTGTAAACATATTTCTAAATAACTTTGCCAAGGGAGCAGGATACAAGTGTATAGGTAAACACACCATTAGTTGGCAAGATTAATCTCTCCATTCTGACTGCATGCCTATAATACAAAATTGAGTCTCTCTAAGCTATATTATAGTTCTTCCACTTACATTTAAATTAATTTACAATTACATTTTTAGCAACATTATTTTAGGCATTCATGTACATACCTCTGCATTTTCGCTTCACAAAACATACAGTCACCCTCACTCGTTTCACCAACCCACCCACACCACCATTTCCACCTATGTCCAGACAGATACCATACCAGCTGGGCAGAGGGTTCCTGCATTCCGTGCTGCCTCAATTCAGGAAGCAGCTGATCGGCTCCTAGCACGGATCACCATTCTGTGCCTCTACTGAAACACCTGCCTATGCAGAGTGAAACAGTTCAGGGCCACGGTGACGCTGCCACAAATGCACAAATTAACTTTCCCCTCTGTAATTCTTTGCTTTAATCTCCTTTTCCTCACAGTTTTTATACTTCCAACCAATGATTTCCTGCTGTGTAAAAAATAATCACTACAAAAAAGTTTAAAATAGCCTCTTATGAGGGCCACATATAATAGACAAAAAATGAAAAATCTACACTCTATACATATAACATTGCATTTTAGGTGCTCAGAGATGGCTAAAACCTACAGTAATAGTGACATCACACTTTGTCATTTCTACTAATCTGCTGAACTATATCAGATCTTTTATGTCAAGTTGGAGAAATTAGCATAGTTTACATGTCCCCAGCTTTGTTCTCTCCATATGAAAAATGCACTTGCATTACTAACATGTGATTTCCAGGATGACCGTAATGCAATTGATTCCTAAAGAATACACCTACCATTTGTACCTATACATATACCTGAAAAATATAAGCTTTCAAAAAAAGAATAAACTAAGCATGAAAGCACATTGGTTCTTCTTATATTTAAGCAATATAGCACAAGGAGGGGGACATTACCGCTGAAGTCATGCCCCGGGGCAGCAGTTAGAAGTTTGAGCTTCTAACGTGAGACCTGACGCATACTGGCACGTTGAACCGGGGTACATAGTGTTTTTATCACAAGCTGAGAAACAACGTGGGTGCTGTCTCGCAGCTAACGATAAAACTACAAAAAAGGTGGCCTCTATGGATCGGTGAGAAGGGAACTACTCGTAGTCCCTTCTCCCTTTACATGGTGGGCATTCAGGAGTCAGAGATGCGCCAGGCACACTATTGTCCCTGGCGCCAGTGAGGGACAACGCAGTGCAAGGTAAATGAGGAGTGGGGCTTAAATATATGGAAAAGGATTGGGGGGCAGGGGTGGGGTGATGGGGACACAGGGAGCGCACTTAGCCAATTCCCAGCGAGGGAAGAGATGGTGGCCTCCCGCTCTGTGGAGGCTCAGAGCAGGGGGCGGTACGGTGTGGTAAAGCCACTGTTCTGAGCTTCCTCATTGGCTCAGAGGCTGCCACACCCCCCTCGCCGGTTACTAATAACCGTTAACTAAGGAGAAAAACTGAACTACATCATACTCCACATCTGCTGGTCCATTTCAATTTGAAAACAGCGCTGGAGTTAATTGTTATGCAATTGTCACCACGTATACATAGAATGTACTTGCATAACAAAATAGGTGCACAGAAATACAACAAAAATCCTGAGATCACCAAAAGAGACTTAGTGCCCAGATGTGCAGGAATTGTTAAATCCACCCTAAACTCACAAGACGATCCACAAAAATGAATTGTGTACCAACTAGAAATTCTGGAGAGAGAAAGCATTCCTTTCAATATAATTCTAGACATTGCATCCACTAGAAAACATACATGCAGTCTCTGCAACCATGTTTCACATGATAATGTTCGGAATAAGTGATCTTCTAATTCATACATTATTTCCACCCTATACATAGGCGGAAACAGTCAATTTATGATAATGCTTCTGACCAACATTGCATATGGACAAGTATCGCTTGGTAAAAAAACATTCACCACAGTTGCCATAGTACACCATAAAGGTTTAAAGTACTACTACTGACAATCACGCAGCATACGTAAAACACTAAAGTGGTTGGTTGCAGTCTAATGATATGTGCATCCCTCTAACAACTATTACCTGAAATTCCTGCTTAATATTTCTTAATGTAAATTCACACAAACCTACAGCTGCAGTGTTCATTTACTTTAATCTAACTTTTGGAATGCCTCAATGTGTGTTGTAAGGGAAGCATGGTATCACAAGTATGACACTGACAAGGGCTACAAGTTTCCAAAGCCTTTATTAAATTCTTGGGGTTTGGAAAAACTCCTACTTTGCCCTATAGCTATGTTGGGAGTAGTCTCTACCATCAAATAATAAAGAAAACACAGTCCTTGTCAGTCTATGTCAAATCAAAAATGGCCTATGCTAACAAAACCTAATGCCTGCCCTGTATCTTTTACAAACATTGTGCAAATGGGAATGTGTATGCAAAGGAATGTCAGTGTTATAACCTACAGGATCAAGGTGGCTGAGTCAGCTCTCCTCCCCATGTTGGACAGCACTTAGTAAGGCAGACCCTGTAGAAAGGAAGACGCACTGCTTTGATTCACAAGTCAAGGTTAATACCACAGGCTTGGCCTCGCCTACCCAACTCTGCCGTTCAAACGGGAGGGTTGCTGGCTTCTTTGAAACACAACAGAGGCTTCTTCTTGTCTGGGATTTGGCTTTCTCCGCGTATTCTTCACGGATTCCCGGTGGCAACGACCTCCTGCAGAGATCTTCAGGGTTTCCCTACCCTTTGCTCTTATCCCTCGATCGGTCTTCCTGCTCCAATGGGTTTGCCTTCGCCCCGGAAGACCTGCTCCTTCTCGTGTCCAACCTTGCTCAGAGTGTGTCTCTATGTTCCGCCTTTTATCTGTTTGGGGGGACCTAATGGGTATCAGATGTATGTGATTAAGGTCAAGTGCCTGACTTTGCCTGACCTTATTAATGGGACATGTCCAATGAGCTATGCAAGTGGTAGCTTCTTTACTCTGTCCTCTTCCTCGGCCCAATGTTTGTGTAGACAGGGGGGGGGGGGTTGGAGCATGGAGAATCCTACAAAATAGGATGGGGTATGGGCACGGGAAAGAGGGGGATACCGCGTATCACCATCGGCTGCCTCACCCACACTCCCCAAAGATCCCCCACCAAGGTGATCCTCCTGCACTGGTCCATCCCAGGGTCTGGATCCAAAGGCGTAGGCCGTGCTCTGGCCACATGAGAGAGATCCATGGGCACTAACAAGCGAGACACCCTTTGGTTTCTCACAGTGTACTTTACAATGTTAAGTGCACTGCAAGGTTGATCATAGGCACTATGTTCCATGCATTCTTCTTCAAAACTACAATATGACAAGACATTTTGTTTCAACAATCTTAACTTAAAAGAACACCTGCATTGCTGACAAGTTCAACTTTACATAACCCACGTATCTCTGCAGTGTGTTAGTTGCTTTCAACATTACAGGTAGACTATGTCAATGGATGTGTAACTACTTCAAAGTATTAACTACAATGCAAGTATCTATTGTAGGCACACTTTTTCAATTCTTTCATCTACAGAAATACAATATTAGAATGAAAGCATTCGGTTTCAAGAAATCTAACTTAACCTAAATAAAAAATTCCATGCAGTGTTCACCAAGAACATATTCTAGTTGAGAATATGCCAGTTGGTATCGAACAATGTTATTAACATACACTACTTTGCATGTCATTTCAACTAACATCTCCCTAGGAACATAGAGTTTTTTTGTTTGTTTTTAAATCCACCTTGCACTTTTTTCCCTCGACTTTAGGATTAGAAATATGCGAGTACAACACCAATCTAGTACACAAAGCTTGTATGTGTACTATCTATAAAGGTCTCAAAAGTAATCTTAGTAGACAATTTAACCTAGCACTGAGCCTGGCCAAATAGACAGAACTACAACTATACCCACCAGCAATGACTACAGTACCACAATGGGAGAGATCAGCTCAGTGGCACATCCACTGAGCTTTGGAGACGCCTATTTTTGTAGTAAATACCACTTCAAATGTACTTCAGAGTTTAAAATTTATAATACTTCCCGTGTAGTCAATCATCCACAGATCAACTCCTATTATTTACTTAGATTTCAATCACTCGTACACTCTTGTATTTCAAGTATTTCTTTATTGTGATCCTTATGGCAGAAGCCCTTGCCGCTGCATTTCGGACTGTGTCCTTCCTCAGGGCGAGTTTCTGCCAGCTTTTAGTATGCTTTCCTTATTCTCAATTTCTTCCATTCACAATTATGCGTGACACACTGTTTGGCTGCAAACTGCTATTATTTTAGACTCCTATGTCACATCCCATAAGAGTATACAAGGGTTTAATAAGCTTTAAAGATGCCTGTGTTGATACTCATGGTTACTTGTACATGCGTGGATGTGCTCATCAGACCGCCGATGAGGTGTGCTTCCAAACCGATTCCATTTTAGAAACTCAGGGTTGTGTATTGCATTTAACCGGTCCTTTTTGTTTGCGCTTCCGTCAAGGAGTGCGTCGAGGGTCCGCAGCGTTGTGGTGTCCGGGGCAACGGAGGTTCCCCCTGGCAACATGGATTAGAAATATGCGAGTACAACACCAATCTAGTACACAAAGCCTGTATGTGTACTATCTATAAAGTTTTCAAAAGTAATGTTTGTAGACACTTTAACCTAGCACTGAGCCTGGCCAAATAGAGCTACAACCATACCCACCAGCAATGACTACAGTACCACAATACTCACAAAACAGTGTTAAACCACCCTGATGAACACTTACCAAACCCCATATACACTTTAACATTACCACGATGGCCAAACACTTTTGCTGTGTGGCCACTTTACCCAGGCATTGCCCATAACAAGACCCACTAACCTCTTAACATACCAGGCCCCATTGCCCACTTTAGCCAACCACTCCCGGGATGGCAACACACACTCCTTTACCCAGACATTCAAGATGGAGAGGCACCCACAGCATCGTCAGTGTAAATTAGTCAGCAGGCATGAAATCTTTCCGCTTTTATTTTGCACAACAACGTCCATGGGCACTAAAAGAATTCCGCAGGCATGTGTCCCTGTTGATGGATACTGTCCAAAAATACAAAGTTTAGCTGCCATTTTAAAAACATATTTCATCCCACTATGACCACCCTTTACACAATGAGCGTCTATTAGGTTTACAAATATTGTAATGTTTTCTTTTCAAAAATATGTTGAGCGATTGGTCCCTCTTTTGGATACATATTTCACCATTTTCAAACAACCCACAGTCTCTTTGCAGTTATGTTCTTCAGAAAAGTATAAAATGCCCTTTTTAATATATTTTCAGTGCATGTCCACAGTGATATTTGAATGTCTACAAACCAAGATGGCACCCATTTTAAAATAACGTTAAGCTCCTTACATTTCCTAAGTGATCAATTGGCGCGTTTCTCCTATGTCGACGAACAGTAGTCTAGTCTAGCCTATATTTGTAAAGCCTTACACAAAATATTAGAACAGTGGAAAACGTATAGCGACCCACAAAGTGCTCTTCCTAGGTGCAGTGTTACTTCACCTCCTAATAGACGTTGTGACTAAAGTGTACACTCCTGATTATGGCATATTGAAGCTGACGGACTGCCAAAACAATTGTGAAATTGTCCAGTGATATACAGAATGTTTGTAAACTGGAGCAAGGGTTGGACTGGGACATAAAATAAGACCCAGGCACCAATAAAAAAAAGTGTCCCACAATTGGTACTAAGTGAACATTTTTGGTCGATTGTTTAAAGACAGTATATTTTGAAGCACACTTGGCCAGTGTCTTTGTTCAACATGATCAGCGGCACAGTGCAGTAACTCAAACTGGCTCATTGTGGCCCAAATAATTGGCTATAAAACCATATAGGCCAGGCCGAGCTTGAATGCAGCATCTACAGGCGGCTGCAGAGATGGATATCGTACAGCCCTCAGCAGTGGGAAGGCACCTGGCTTCATTGTTGATGGTTTCCAGTTTCCATTTCTGAGGACTGGTCAGGGTAATTTCAGTGATTGGTGATAGACAGGTTTGTTTGTAGCAGGAGCTACTGGAAAAGCACATGTACAAATGTTGCATTTTGATGCAATTGTACTGAGACTGTTGGGTTTTAGTTGTTTAAAATACGAACATTGTTGAGGAGCGATCGTTACAAAAATGTAACATTTTAAACTTGCAATATGCATGCTTAAAGGTAATGAATATAAATGGCCTATTTTAGGTAATACAGAGGACTGTTCAGAGGTTCAATCATTCAAATATCTGAAGCTGTCACTGATGGTATAAGATGGTATAAGATCTCTAATCTTAAATAAGTAAACATACATCAGAGTGCTTCCAACATTACTCATCGTGAGGGAACCTATCACTATGATATGATGATATGATATGATATATGATATGGTATTTGTAACGCGCCTATACACAAGTGTTTCAAGGCGCGACGGGGCAGGGAGGGAGGGAAACAAGGGGAAGACAGACAAACGATCCTACTAGGCCAGGTGTCATTCAGATCGTGCAAGTGCAGAGGTAAGGGGAAAAGGAGAAAGTGCAGGGGGAGGAGGTGAGGGGGGAAAGTGCAGTACAAGGTAAGTAGCGTAATAAAATAATAAATAATAAATAATAAATAAAAGGGCCAGCTGGTGGCAAGTGCGAGGTAAGTGCAGAGCAAGTGCTGGGAAGGGGGCTGTAGGGATGCAGTGACAGTCCCACAGTGCAGGAGGAGCCAGGGAGGCAGTGCAAGTGGAGAGTGGCTGGCCCTGGACCGAGGTCACAGAGTGGCCCAGATGCAGGTTTAGTGCAGACTTCAGTGGGGAGTTTAGCAGGTTTAGCAAGGGAGAGGGAGAGAGAAGGCAGAAGCGAAGAGGAAGGTTTTGAGGTGCTTCCGGAACCGGAGATGGTTCTCCTCAAGTTTCAGGGAGGCAGGAAGGCTGTTCCAGAGGGAGGCCCCTGCTGCGGAGAGAGATCTACCCCCAGCTCGTTGCTTCGAGAAGCGGCTGACCATGAGGGAGTTGGAGACGGATGAGCGAAGGGCTCGTGAAGGCAGATATTTAGGAAGAGAGAGTTGAAGGTATTTAGGCCCCAGGCCCCAGAAGGCCTTGTGGACAATGCAGAGGGTTTTGAACTTAATCATCGCAGCCACTGGGAGCCAGTGAAGAGTTATAACGATTTGATAGTCCAAATAGACCTCACTGTTGGGGATTAATCACAGAACTAAATCTCCGCATTAAAACAATGAATCATTTGCCTGCAATACATTACCTACCATAAGCCTCTTTTTGTTTACAATTGCTCATTGCATGCAGAGCTTGTACCTGTAAACCATAAGCCTCTTTTTGTTTACAATTGCTCATTGCATGCAAAGCATGCGCCTGTAAACCATAAGCCTGTTTTTGTTTAACATTGCACCTGTAAACCATTTCCTTTTGTATTTGACCCAGTTGCCCACAGTGCCACTGGCTCCATCTCTGCCTACATTCTTTCACGTGGTAAAGGCGTGATACATAGGATGCCCAAGAGGTACGCAAATGAGAGAATTCCTTTTCAAAAAGGGATTTAAGCAGGAATAATAAACTTTACATGCATGTTTGGGAATAGAGACCATGGGATTGACTCAGATTTTGGAATACTCTGCCCCAAGGGTATGTCCCCACTCCAATGCTGTTCAATAACTACCTTTATCCTTTTACAAAAGCCATCAAATAATCCAACTCTTACTACGTGTACACCGCTACAGCTGTTTAAAAATGGTTGGCCATTACACACCAGCCACCCTCAGCCTGTGCTTAGGCATCCACTTTAATGGTCACTTGCACATTTCGAACACTTAACGTAGCATTCACCCAGTCAGTGATGCAGAATTACCTCTCGGTCAGACACTCACTATTCGCCCAAATAAACTGTGAAATCAAAAACTACTTTTTCCAAATGGCCTTTCTGTAGAAAATGAATCCCCTCTTGTATGTCTTCCTTGACAACTGCAGCGGTGTATAGCTGCTAACTTGATCATCTATTTGCATGGTGCCCACAGTGCGACTGTCCATCATCTTAAACACACCGACCACAAAGGTCAGGTCACCTTGTAACTAAGAGCCTTCGGTGGTTACATTATCAGATCATGACTCGGCATCATTCATGCTTAATTTAAGTAGGCAAAGCCCACCATTCCATAGCTTCAAAAAAACACCTGTCACCATTACTATACCTTCAACCGTTAGCGTCCTCAGCCTTAAGGGTTCCTCGTTTCTGAAAGGATAAGAGGTGGTTTGTTTCCAACTGTATAGGGGGAGAACATACTATGGCACTCAGGCTTTACACTACAACAGGCCAAACATTACTGCAACTTCCAAACATCCCAAAAATCTTTCCGATTCAACATTTAACCGTCTTCATCACTGTTTTGTGCATCACCGTGTCCATGATGCCTTGAAGACAATATGCACATCTCTACATAGAACCATGTGTCTTCATTAAGGTGGAACATAGGGGTTGAAAGGTCCATGTAAGCCCTTGGATCCAAGTGTGCAGTAGCACCCGGAGCGCTCCAAGTGCTGAATGTGATTACCAAAAAAAATTAACTCGGGACACAAATAACTGGACAAACTCAAAGAATATGGCAAAATATTTTATTATCAGTTCAATAAAGTCAAACCTGGCGAACAAACAGATTGTAACTCACACACTCATCGCATTTCAATTACACAAAAGGCTTTATACCTCAATGTAAGTCAACTATAACATCACCCTACGTGGCAAACAAACTCCTATTGGGTGGAGGGATTGGTTAGGGGTACATATATATCTATAGTTCACATGAGTGTCAGTAACATCATTGGCTGCCACTTTTCTGATGGGCACGTCTTAAACATCCTCTATGTAAAATACAGATAATAGCATAACACAAGCAGCAGATAGGCTTCTGCAACAATGTATAATCCATCATCACATAGGCCCTCATGATTGGTTGGCACTCTCTTGCAACCATGGACATTCGGATTGTTAGCAGCACGTAAGCAAGGAAACCCAGGTGCAGGGGAACACCGTCAGACAACTTCCTTTCTTAGCTAATTAGCCTACCATCTCTCATCAGTAAGGTCCTAAGCCTAAAGTCAAGTTTTTAGCCCACAGTTCCCTCATCTTACGACACCAACATTCTTGAATTTTTGTTCTCTCCCATTTTCCTTGTCATAATTGCGCCCGTATCTGACATATCAGGATACTGTACTCTAACGTGCCCTCCATATATCTGCTCTGCAATTATTAAATGGCGCTCCATCGTGTGTCGTGATTTGTGCTGTCCCACTCGCATATACCAATCATCTCAAAATGCCATCAGCTCTGTCCCGTAGGATAGCTGATAGAAGGCCTTTTATGTCACCCACTGCTAATGTCATTCCCAGTGTCATTTTTTCGAACTCATTAATCCATTTACCCGCTCCTGCAACCAAACTACGCATTTGCATTTCAAATTATCTTTATCCATCTGTGGTTGTCTTCCCCCTTTCTCTAATAACGTGAATTGTGTGAACCCTGTTCTACAATCGTATCCACCTACGCTTGTCTTTCAGGTACGGCTAGTTTCACCCGTTCGTCTTGGTCCTGGTAATGACCTCAATCTACTTGGACAAGGGAGGGACATTTCCCCAATGCTATGTGACCGTCCTCGTGGTCGTTCGGATGATATAGGCTCTGGTATTTTTATTTCTTTCTCTTCTAAATCGGACTCCTTTACCCCTTTTTCTACTTCTGGGTCTATCGAACAGCCACACGTGCCCCCTTCTCGCAATCTCTCAGTTTCTTCCCTTTCTTTGTCTCATATCATTATACCCCAACTGCTACGGCGGTTATACCTTTCCTCATCATCAATATCTAGTCTGCTTAGGGACATCGTTCTATGATTGTCCATCATTACATCATCCAATCTATCCCTTGTTTCTCTCGGTGGAGATACTTCGATACTCCCTTTGGTGTAATAACCATCCTTTTTCCTCATATGTCTATATAATTCCCTAATCCTTTTCCCTATGCCTTCTGCATCATACTCAGTGCATGTCAGTGCTCTAGGTATGTCGTATGCAGGGCTGTTGCGACCTTCTCTCTTCCATCATTCTCGTTCAACTGGTATTCCACATCTGTTAACAAGGTGATCTATGTTGTTTTCCCTTTGTTCTCTACTTATTCTCATTTCCTTCTTTTCTTTCTTGTCCCCTTTTCTCATCTCCCTGTTCTTTTCTTCCTCTCGCCTTCTTTGCAACCTTCAATCTCTGTGTTTCTATTTCCACATGTTTCTTTTTCTCCCCATTTTTTCTCTTTCTCCTTCACCTGCTCTTCATACCTTCTTTGTTCTTCCTTTTGCTTACTTTTTTTCCTTCTCATCTTTGAATGCCCTTTCTCGCTCCTTTCCCATTCCTCTTTCTTCTCTCTCTTTAACTTCGTTGATACCCTTTCCTCTCTAATTTAAGTAATATTTTACCTCCCATCCACTCATTTTGTACAATTGTCACTTCACTGGCTTTCTTCTTATTTCTCCATCAAACTATACCTTCTCTCATTATGCTCCTCACTTTCACATAGGCCCTCATGATTGATTGGCACTCTCTTCCAACCTTGGACATTCAGTTTGTTAGCAGCACGTAGGCAACAAAACCCAGGTGCAGGGAAACAATGTCAGACAACTGCCTTTCTTAGTTAATTAGCCTACCATCTCTCATCAGTTAGGCCTTAAGCCAAGGCTTCTTCTCTGTAATTGACATTGCTGAGTGAAGGTACATTGCCATCTTCATCTGGAGCTTTATGAATGAATAGGCCTTGTTTTCAGTCCTGCATCACGTGTGCCATGACAGGAGACCATGATTTTGTCCATTCTAATATTTTATCCAGTGCTGTTTGATTCAATTATATTAGGTGCTATTACTCCTCTTGGCCCCTGGAGACATGGTTGCTCTGTCTTGCATGCACTTTTTGCATCGCTAACTGTTCAATACTTTGCACTCATAATCTTTCAGTCCGTTACCTAATCTGAGAGAAATATGTCTTATATGCATGGTTTATCTTCTTCCACTCCTTTTGTTCCTTGCAGTTGCTTATTGCTGTGGTATCCCTGATCCTGAGCCAAGCAAATACCCTTTGTTCTTGCATGAAACAGTATTTCAGTGCCTCTTAGCTCTGCAGACTTGGTCTCTCTCCTCGATATTTCTTGCTTACTATTATAAAATGCTGACATCTATTTTCTCAACATGGCTGCTTTACTCGCGTTTTATTTACTACTTTAGCAAGCTTCTACGTTATCTTATCTACCTTGCATTTCTGCGTATATGCATCTGCTACTTCTCTTGTCACTTATCTTCTACATGTATACAGTTTTCTTCATATTCGCATATATGTTTACATCATTGTTTCAGTTACATGTTCATTCTTTGGACATTGTATCTTCTCTTTTCATGACATCACTTCTCTTCTGTCCAACTTTATTTATAGTTCTATGTTTAGTGGTGTGTGCAAGCTCATGTCTATTGCATCAGTTTGGAGATACATACGATACGGTTGTCTGAGCATATAACGTTTTTCATAACTTCGATGTGGTATTGGGATGATACCAGGTGTCATTCACAGTGTACCCTTGCTGTTCTTCCAATATGACTGAGGTGAGGGGGTGGGCTCTATAGATGATGTGTACATCTGCCTCTCTGTATAAGGGCTTTCAGAATATGTAAATCTCCAACATGATACAGGATTTTCAGGCAGTTATCAATTGTGCTCCTGGCATAGTGTCAATAATAACAGCTGGAAACCTAGTTGGAACTACTTGTACTAAGTTGTTCTAAAAGAGGCAAGAGCAATAAGGGTGCACTGTGCCTTTTCACCATGGATTTCCCACTCCTCAGATGAGAACAACCTCAGCAAAGAGTTAATAAGTAATTACAACCCCAGAAGGATAAGGGGAATTGGCATGTGCATCTAAACATTTTCTTTCAATACATGGCCTCCTTTAAGGTTAACAGTCAAGGCGTGGGTCTTTCAAAAGGGCTTTTTTACGACTGGATTCCGACTCCCACAAAATATAGTTGTTTTGGCACATATTCTTCAAAATTGTGTGTTTTTTGGCAAGGCTCGGCTTAATTATTTGTTTGAGTCACCAGAGGAGTTTTCATTGTATTTGTGATCCGGCAAACTTCCCAAATATTTAAGAAATTCAAATAAACTATTTTGGCTGGGTGAATTCACCTATGGCATATATAGAAGAGCAGGCTGGAGTGCTTCAGCCGTTTCTGGGTAACTTTCAGAGAGGGAAGAGGATGGTGTGGACTGTTATTTGAGAGCTAGAGCCTTTGAATTTCATTTACCAAGTAGGACATTCTGCGCTTGTAAACAAAACATCATTGCATATTGTAAATTTAATGTATTTACACAGAAAGAAGGAACATTTTAAAGGAGCTTTAGGAATATGATGTTGTTTAACAGCTGGATCATTTTACTTTAATTTTTAGCAGGGCTTTTTGGACTTTTAAATAAAACATTGCATGCTGTGCATTTAATATTGAGACCCTCCAGTTGACAGCGATTTCGCGGATGTGATAAATACATCGAAATTAGCCTTTTTTTAACTAATAAATTGCTGTTTTTAGGAAAACTGACATGAAAAATAAATACAAAGGGCCAAAACATTTTGGGTGCAAGTGGTGAGATGCAGTTACGCATCTCATCACTTGTGCCAAAAATAGGAGCAGTGCTATCCAGAAAGGGCATCTGAATGGATTTATCTTACATGCACCCATTCAGGTGCCCTTTTTCATCCTTCACACTAAACAGGGGTTGTTTCTGCACATTTAACAGCGCATTCAGAATTCACAAATGGGATATCATTTTACATGCACAGAAAACGAAGGCAACCACCATGCACCTATTGAAGTAGGTGCAAGGGGATGCTTCATTAGTGCCCGAGGGCAGAGATTAACCCAAGCACAGGTTTCTCAACCATTTCACAAAATGGATGCCTCCTAGTGCTTGAAATTAAAAAGGTTTAAACATTATTGGTGCAACATTTTACATAGGAACTTTCTTTAAATAGATGTTTTATGTTTTTTATTATAGCCCATCTTTTAAAACAAGACTTTTGAGCACACTATCCCTTTAATGGCTCGCCATCGACACCTTCAATCGGTAAGGATTTCTTCCTTTCCTCAATGGGAATATGATGTTCCTCAGCCCATTGAATATCCATAAACACCCCATCTGCACAGGAATCAAGTACGGCTGGAAGGATGTATTTGTTGTTTAATTCAATTATCAAATATACCTGTAATGTCATTAAATTGATGCCATATTGAGGTGAATCAACTACTGATAACATCGTGGGATACTGCGTCATTTCCCGCCCCTTGATCCCTATTAAGGATGGAAGGTAGCGTTTGTGTCGTTGAGCAGGTGTCCCTTGGCACCACAGTACATGAAGAGTCCCAATGATCTTCTCTGTCTTTCAGCGTCAGACCACAGGCCTCTAGCTGTTCCAATTTGCATTGGTTTAGGCTCCAAAGCATCAGAAGACGAGCCATAAGAGCAAGTTCGTCCTTTAATTCATTGTGTAACCCCCTTCGGAATAATGTTGCTCGTGTCTCTTCAGGCCAACCAGTTTCATCTGCTAACTGCTTGGATCGAGTAACGTGTCATAACATCAGAAGAAACCTGTACATAATCCAGTAGATTCTCTTGAGCAACATATGTATGATTTCGGGTCTTGCAAGCATACCTCTCATTAGTCCCAAAAAGGTGTCAACATTATCTAAGGCTGGATTTCTGGATGTGAATAAAGTTATTACCCAGGCCAATGTACTGATCATCTTAGTTACCATGTAACCAACTTTAGAACGATTTGAAAGAAATTGGAAGGTATATTGGATAAAGCAAGCAATATGATATATGGCATTTATAAAGCACCTGTACACAAGTGTTTCTAGGTGCGACAAGACAAGGGGGGGGGGGGGCAGAGGGAGGACAAAAGAACGATTTTATGAGCCCTTGTGTCATTCAGATCACGCAAGTGCAGGGAAGGGGAGAGAAGCGCAGGTAAAAAGTTCATCCATGGGTGGCTCAGTGCAGGTAATCAGAATGTGCAGCCAACGGGTGGCTCATAAGTGCAGAGAGAGGGATTGTAGGGGTACAGATACAGACCAAAAGTGCTGGGGCAGCCAAGAGGCAGTGCAAGGCGCAACAAGACAGGTAGGGACCTGGGCCCAAGTTCAGAGGGTGGCCAGGTGACCAGTACATGGAGCAGACGGATAATCAACAGGGGAGAGGAAGAGAGAAAGCGGAAGCGAAGAAGAAGGTCTTGAGTTGCTACCGGAACCAGAGGTGGTTCTGCTCAAGTTTGAGAGAGGCAGGGAGGCTGTTCCAGAGGGAGGCCTCAGCCGAAGAAAGAGGTCTGCCCCCAAATCTCTTCTTGGAAAAGCGACTGACCCTCAGAGTTGGAGGTGGATGAGCGGAGAGCTCGAGAAGGGAGATGTTTAGGAAGAGAGCGTTGAAGGTAGTGTGGTCCCAGGCCCCAAAGAGCCTTGTGGGCTATGCCGAGGGTCTTGAACTTGATCCTTGCTGTCACTGGGAGAGAATGGATAGATTTCAGGGCATGGATATATACAATACCTGGGCTTGCGCCAAGGACAAGTCTTGCAGTCCTGTTCCGGATAAGTTGTAGAGGACCGAGAGTAGAGTCAGGAGGATTTAGAAAGTAGCTGTTTCAGTAGTTTAGCCTAGAGAGGAACAAAAATCTTGACAGGCTCCTGGTTGGGACCCTATTCTGCCCAGAAGGGCTCTACAATCAACAATACAAATGAACAGGGTCAATCCGACACATTCAGACACCCAAATGGTCTGCTAAGTAGTATAAAAGACACCTTCGAATTTGGCTGAAGAATTTTTATAATCAAAGGACAAGACCTAATGGTCTAATTACACACACAGCATAGAACGTTCCAAGTGAACAACAGACATGCGATAAAAGCATGATGCTGAAGCACATAAATCTTCGAGATACATGAGACTCGAACATCAATACAAACATTCTAAAAAATAAATTGCCTACTGCTATGTTACAACACAACGGGGGTCAACATCATACAATATATAGACAAAGCACAAAGTTGCAAAAATACAGATGTGGGTAGTGCTAAAGATAAGCACTGTGGTTGGAAAAGGTATACACAGGAGTGTTTCGGCCCTTGTAGGTTGCAGTTTAAGCCTTACTTGAGCGGGCCTTCATCAGGATTGATGAACTCGAGAGGTAGAATGTTCTATGTGTGTTGCCGTGTCAATGTAGCGATTCTACACAGTTTTTAGACAGAGAGGGGCACCCGTAACATATGAGGTGACCTCTGAGGAAACTCCAAGGTTTCAATTGACGACATCCAATCTATATGCAACACAGTGTGCCTCTTCAATGAGGAATTGAAAATGGCGAATCAATGTTGTTAAACGCCTCTTCTGCCACGGGTTGAGTAGTATTCTGTCTCTCGGGCAGACTCTAGGAGGGGAAACAGGCTGTCTGTCCTGTATTGGCCAACTTTTTTTTTGGGGGGGGGGGTTTTGGTCCCTTGGCGTGGAATTGTAAGTTCTCCCAACTGTGTTGGACTGCACCGTTGGGATCAGACGTCCTGAGGCGTTGTCTACGTTGATCGTATTCCCGATGGGCAGATCTCCACAAACCAAGTATCTGAGAAGCGGAGAGTAAGTGCGCCGCACGGTAGTGTTGGTTTGAAATCAGCCTACCGTGGAGACAGGGAGCTTTTAGGGAAAAGTGAGGAAAGGACAAATACCTCTGAGTAGGTGCAGCTGATAGTTTGACTTCTTAGAGACGTTGAAGATGTGAGGAAAGAAGGAGAGGGTGGAGTCGAAGATGACCCCAAGGTTCTTAGCGTCACAGGTAGGAGTAGAGGAAAGGAGGGAGCTGGTGTTCCGATGAGGAGGATCTCTGTCTTACTGGCATTAAGGCAGAGATCATTGCGATGCACCACTCATTGATTGCGGACAGGACGGAATGAGAGGAGTAGTAGAGGCGGCCAAGGGGAGCCTGAAAGAGAGTTGTGTGTCATCCGCATAACACTGAAAGTTGGAGCAGAGAGCAGCGATGCGGTAGGCAAGAGGTGCCAGACATTGGTTGAACAGCCAGGGAGAGAGGTTAGACCCCTGGGGAACACCACAGGTAGAGAGAGAGAGAAGAGATGAGGGACCCCAGTTGGACCTGAGAGGGTCGATCAGAGAGGAAAGAGGTCAGCCATGCCAGGGCCTGATCAGTGATACCTCGGTTATCACGGAGGCGATTGAGCAAGATAGCATGGTTGACCGTATCAAAAGCAAAAGAAAGATTGAGGAGGAGAAGGACAGAAGGAAGGTTAGAATCAGGTTAGAGAGAAGGTCTTCACGGATGTTCTGGAGAACAGTTTCCATGCTTCTGGCCGCTCTGAAGCCAGACTGACTGTCATGGAGCCAACCAAAAGATTCAGTGTGAAGGTTAAGCTGGGAGATGGCCAGCATTTCCAAGAGTTTGCGCAGGAAAGGATTGATAGAGATTGGGCGATAGTTAGCCAGAGAGGAGGGAATCAGGAGGGGGTGCACAAGGGAGTGCTTGAGTGGGGAGGGGAAGGTTCCAGTTAAAAAAAGAGTGATTGCAGAAATCTGCCAAGGCAGGAGCAAGGGTGTCAATGTGGTCCTTGATGGTTCTGGAAGGACAGGGAAAAACCTGTTATGTTTATTAATTTGTAGGGCGCACCGAACCCTGAGGTAACTGGGCGCAACAGAATACAAAGGATACTTCTAGCTTAGTTACATTATAGAGGTACAGGTACGGTAGGGTACATTACATTACATACATTATGTTAGCAGGTATTCAGGAAAAGTTCATATATAGATAATTAGAGAGTCAGAGTAAAATACAATAGGGAGCTAGGTACAGAAGTACAAGTGGGTGCAAATTCCAAGGCTAGTGCAAGTATGTTAGTCATAATGGTTGTTGGATCATAGCCAGTTAAGGGTGTTCCGTCTGAAGCTATAGTAGGACTGATCTATTTTGAGATCAAGAGGGAGTGGATTCGAATGCTGGGCAGCTTTTACTGGAAAGCGGTTTCCACCAGGTTTTTTTAAAATCTGAATCTAGGTATTTGTAGGCAGTGGGACGAGTCTTTCATCGATCAAACCTTTTTAGAAACATCATCGGGGTGAACAAGGGAAAGGAAGAGAAGGGGGGAGAGGTGGCCACAGGAAGGCAAGGAGCGGAGGAGGAGGAGGAGGAGGAGGAGGAAGAAGTAGAAGAGAGGGTGGACAGGATATCCCGAGTTCTAGTGATGAAATAAGAAGCCAGGGCCGTACAGAGGACCGGGGAGCAACAAGAGAGGTAGAGACTACAGCAGGATTGCCCAGCTCTTTGCAGATTTTGAAGAGTTTGGCCGAGTTGTTAGATGCCACAGAGACACGGGTTTGAGTGTGCGCTTTCTTCTTGGCAAAGACAGTCTTTACTGCCTTTAGAGCAGGCGGCAGGCCAGTTTGTCAGAGGGTGCGTCTATTGTTCTCCACTTCCTCTCCGCCAACCTGCACTTACGTTAAAAGGGTGACGAGGTTAGAGTTGCACTTGGATTTGGGCTTCAAGCAGATCCTCATTAAGGGGCAAGTACAGAGTCAGCCAAAGGTGTAGAAGGAGGAGAGAAAGTAGAGGCGAAAGCCTCCACTGACACACACTACATGGGCCGTCTGACCGAGAAGGTAGGTGGCAGTGCTGGAATCGGCTTGGCCTGAGGGGTAGAGAGAGAGATGGGAGGAAAGCAGACAGTGATCACTCCAGGACAGAGGAGTGGTGAGAGGGTTGGAGAGGGGGCGGTCTGAGGAGATCAGAACATGCCATGCAGGGTGTGCCCTGTAGAGTGAGTCGGGCCAGAGGGAGGAATAGAGAGAGAGAGTCGCAAAGGTTACAAAAGAGTCCTGCAGAGGAACAAGACACATCCAAGTGGATGTTAAGGTCTCAGAGGAGGAGAGGTTGAGAGGTAGAGGCGAGGAGAGAGGTCAGCCCTCTCAGAGAAGAAGGGGGTTATCTGACCGGGTGGCCGGTAGATAGTGGCCACAGTGTGAGAAAGGCCAGGAGAGAGAGAGAGAGAGCTTGCACACTAGGCATTCAAAGGAGGAGTAGTCCTGCATAGGAATGATAGAAGCAGGGAACCACTCTGGGAAGATCAAGGCTACACTTCCACGCGGACAGTTGGTTCTTGGCACAGAGAGGATCGTGTAGCCATCAGGAAGGAGGGTGTCAAAGCTTTTGATTGAGCTGGCCGTGAACCACGTCTTGGTCAGACCGAGAACATCCAGATTGAGTCCTTCCAGGAGACGGCAGATGTCAGAGGAGTGTTCGACAGCTGAACGAGAGTTAAGAGTAGCAATGTGGAGCAGGTTGCCCCCTTTGAAGGACTTCTGTGGAGGATTACAGGTCAGAGGTACGCCCTGCAGAAGTGTTGAAGATGGTTTAAATGGTTTAAAAATTCCTTCAACTCGCGAGGCAAGCCATCAAACTTCATGGAGCATATACCTCCAGTAGGCGTATCCATGGGAACGCCTTCCCTTACCACCACTTATTGCCGCATGGTTTTATATTTCAAACGGAGGGCTTGAATTTCAGCAGTTAAGCCTTGAAATTCGTCCATTAATTCTTGAATTTGAGCCATCTCCAAATTAGAAGTAGGGCGTCACAAGCTGTCAGGTTAACTAGACAAAGTATGTCTTACCTTGGTCTTGAGCCTACTGCCATGCTCAAAGAGATGGGTATATCTCTGGGAGATGCCAGCCTGACACCCACATTCAATGTCTCGGGAGGATAGCTCAACCGCAACGTGCTTGCCTTGGAAGCAAGATGACACGGAGCAACATGGGTTCGATCCCCGGGTCCGCGCTTAGAAACCTCTGGGTATTAAGCGCGTTATAAATAACCTATCATATCATATCAATACAAAAGGGTGAAGAGCAAGGCTTTCTCCTGTGTCATGCCCCCCTCATTCCCCCACGCCCTGTGACCGTCTCTGTGCCTCCATGCCCCCTGTATCGTGTGTCATGCCCCCCTCCCTCCACCCACTCCCGTGACTGTCTGTGCGCCCCCATGCCCCTCTGTACCATGTCATCATGCGCCCCTCCCTCCCCCACCCCCCCTTGACTGTCTGTGCCCCCGTTATGTGTTTCATGCCCCCTCCCTCCCCCATGACTGGCTCTGTGCCTCCATGCCCCCTGTACTGTGTCATGTCCCCCTCCCTCACCCTACCCCCAGGACTGTGTGCGCCCATGCCCCCCTGTACCATGTTGTCATGCCCCTTCCCTCCCCCACCCCCTGTGACTGTATCTGTGCCCCCTGTTACCATGTGTCATGCCCCCACCCTCCCCCACCTCCTGTGACTATGTGCCCCCATGCCCCCCTTTTCCCTTTTGCCAAGCCTCCCTCCCTCCCTCCACGTTCTCACCCCCTTTCCCCCTGTGCTGTGATATTGCCCCCCCTCCTGAACCCCTTGCTTACATTACGTTTCTCTCTGCCCTACTCCACTGCCCACTCTGACTATCTTGGTTGCCCCTTACTACCCTCAACCTTACCCTCCTCCTGTCTAAAGTCTGGCTATACCCCAATTGCCATCAGGCATAGTAATTTGTAGCGCCTGCTTTTCACAGCCCCCCTCTTCTTACCCTTCTGGCTATAGGCTGGGACTACCCCAATTGCCGTCGGGCATACAAAGTCGTAGTTGCCTGTCTATCAGCCACCTGCCCCTCCCCTTCCCTTCTCCCCCTCTCTTTCTCCTCCTCCTCCTGTCCTGCAGCCACTTCTCTTTCTCATAGCACTTACTATCATTGTCCCCTGACTTCTGGTAGCAGCTCGTCTGACCCGCCTTTCCCTCCTTGTTCCTCTCCTCCCCTTCCCTCCCTTGACTACTCTAAATTGTCGTCTGACCTTCTTGATAGTCTCCTGTTTGTTTCCTCTTCTTCTCACTCTCTCCAATTCCCCTCCTTCCCCCTCCCCCTCCTCTTGTAACTCTTGCACTGCAACAATTGTCGCCAGGCATAGTAATGCTATTGCTTGTTTTGTCTCCTTTTTCCCCTCCCTTTCCCCCAACTGTTCTTGCACTTGTACTATCAAAAATGGTTACGATAGTTCTACATTGCACATTCTAATTTGTTTCAAGGACCTGTAAGAATGTAACTGTATTCTCCCTTGTTCCCTCCCTCCTTGAAGCACTTTGAAACACATTGTGTATAGGCGCTATACAAATAAACAATCAAACAAGTACAGATCCAGAATGTAAGTGGGACACCCACTGGGGAATAAAAACCCCTGTTCATTTCCAAGGTGTTCCATAGAAATATGGATCAAGTATTCTCAGGAAGATTGTAGGTCTTGTACAATGAATCAGTAATCAAGTTGGCTCCCAGAGAATGACTGAGGATGAAAGGACAGAAAAAGAGGAGATTTGGAATGGTACAAAGGAACTCCAGACCTCAAGACACCGTAACAGGAGAACAAAGAAGAGCACATGGAGAAGGGGGATGAAGCAAAACAACTGCAGACAGAATTCCTAACTAGAGTGTGGGCAACCTTATCGAAGAGTTGCAATGCAGATTACCGTAGATCTGCATGAAGGATATCTCAGAGCCATGATGGTGACATCGGCTTGTCCGTACGTGCCAGTCTCTCAAGATCTATGTTGCCAAAACTATTAGACCATCACCCCAGTTTTACGAAGATGGCGCAGGGACCAAAGTGGGTGGCGGAAACGGAAGGCTTGTCCGTCCATGACACCAAGATCCTGTAATTTCAAATCCAATCTGGCGATCCGCAGTATTGCTCTTCCAACTGTTCCCCTTAGCTGACACTCCCACCAAAGATTTTTTGATCTGATCTAAAAATCACACACACACACTGTCTGAAATGGTCTGCACCCCAACACAAAGCTTAACGTTCCATCTCAATGCTGATGTTACACATGGAAAGCAGGTATCCTCCTGCATTCCGACGCCTTCAATTGGCGCGCCAGGACATCTTTATGGAGGAGGTATGTGTTACCATGGAGACTATTCACAGAGGACACATTTGTGTCATGTGACACGTCACGTGCGTACAACCGGCACATGTACACGGAAGCCCCTCCTCCCTGCGGCTTAAATCCAGAGTTCAGGTGTTGTTAGCAGCAGCTAATCGTGGCGTGACTCACACACATTCCTTGCTGTCTTACTGATCTTGCCTCAGATTACACTCCGTAGGTATTCCATTGTCTTCATGGCTAACAAACCTTTTCTGGACTCCCTTTGCCTGCTGCTCACCTTCATTGACGCCACTTACCAGACGCGGAAGGTCCCCGGACTGCCTTCTCTCATGCTTGCATTATTGGATCACCTGTGGCCATCACGGTTCATTTCCCGTACTGCCTCCTTTCCCACTGCTCGCCCAGGACTGATCCACGACAGGTTGATCTCCACGTGTACCGCCCTCTGCTCCTGATCTATATCCAACAAGCTTGAGTGTTCTTTTTTTTTTACTAGCCTGTGTTTGTGCTGTATTCCATTATGCACACTCAAACTCTAAAGTGGTCATTCTTCCTGCATTGTTACTTAGCAATCATATAACATCTAGAGCCACACTCTCTCATATGAATTCTTTGGAAGTGTTATTGGGAACTAATCTTCTGATCACCTGAACCTGATATGCTAGCTGGACCTGTTTATTCTTGTCATCCGCTACAATTGCATTCTGAACGCTCTACTGCTTATGCAACGACCTGTAACTAGTGTGTCCCTCGTGCCGCCCGGGTTACTCTCCCTGTACTAACCTTCCTGTTTATTATTTTCTCCTTCTGTTTTCTGGTTAACTTGGAACTAAACTTAGAACTCATCCTCTCTTCAGGTTAGTACAATAACTCATACATAACATTGGAGCACATATTGTTCCTATTTTCCAAACTCAGAGTGAGGTTTCCTTTGTACCCTCAGGATCCACACACCTCAACAACATAGCCAGCCTTTAAACAGGTATTCCTTTTTGTGGACTCTTGACTAATGATTGAAACACTCCTTGTACCGTCAATCATGTCTGTGGTTTCTTGCAGCGTTGGTTTGATGGTGCGTGTGTTCCCCACTCTTTTGTGTGATCAAGACCTCTGTCTGTCTTTATGTGACCAGCAGAGAGGTATATTGTAAAGAAGAGTCCCTCTTCTTGAGGAAGCCTGATTCTTTGTATTCAGGGGAGCTGGAGTATACTAATTGGCCATTCAACTCGTTATACCACTACCTTCTTCGAAGACGTGTAACCAACGCCCCAAGCTGTTCTTGGTGTGGCGAGTAACAGCTGAGTAATGTAACTTCACTTCTGTCAATTCCTGTGACACAAATGATACATTTGTCATGTCCATCAAGTTGGAACCCAACCACTTGCTACTGGCATTAACCATGAAGATCTAAGGGTGATCGCACTCAAACCCCTCGCCCGATTAGGCGCAGCACAGATGCCTTCTTACATCACAGTTTCATTAAGGAATGTGTGCAAGTCATCAATGTTCCTCAGACATGGAACATCTCTGATGGCTTTAGCCATGACTTACTTTTGGATTGAACACTTCCTTCATCACTGTATGGCCAAAATAACTAAATTCTTTCACTTTAAATTTGCATTTTCCAAACTCAAATGTCAACCCTTTCTCATTCTGTCGGTTCAATACTGCCCAAAGCCTCTCATCATGTCCTTTTATCATTTTTATTGCTTAAAGGGGTAGTTCGGTCAGGAATGTTATTAGCCCAATCGATCGGGCATGTATTTTAGAGCATACATCGATCGTTCTTTAAAAGATTTCCAAAGCAACTTACCGAATTTTTCTCACTTTAACACATGTGAAAACGACGGGTCGGGTACCGCCATCTTGTGCTAATCTTATCTGTTGATCCATCGCCCTAAGTTCAAGGGCACTAATTCAGATTCCTTTCCCCTCAAGCTGACATCATTAGACGCTCACCATGAGCTCCACCTATTTTAATGACATTAGTGGGCAGTGTAGACAAATGTATCCTGTTATCACCAACGTCATAACGTTATCGAACTTAGAACCAGGAACCTAAACATGCATATATGAAATGAATATGATATGATAGGTTATTTATAACATGCTTAATACCCAGAGGTTTCTAAGCACGGACCCGGGGATCGAACCTGTGGTGCTCCGTGTCGTCTTGCTTCGAAGGCGAGCGTGTTGCCCCTGAGCTATCCTCCCGAGATGCATATCAACAAAAAGATGCAAAACATTTGTTTCTTTTCACAAAAATGATAAAAACAGTTTATTTTGAAGAAAACAGTAATAGTCAGGAGCGTAACAAGTACTTTTAACTTTGACATAACGCTGAAAAGCAGTAATTAAGTCAACAAAAACATGGGTAACTTTTCCCAATAGAGGTTATAGCTAGCGAACATCTCATGGTTCTGTGGTGATCTTAGAATGCTGATTCCGTTCTTCGATTGATTAATCCCAGTCTTTGCCTTCTTAACAGAAAGTTATGATCTTCCATCGCTGATTTCTGATTGAGGAACATGGTGTTCCATTACAGAAAAGTAATTAGTGGTTTCAATTTGAAATGCAACACTTTCACATCCACATGTTTTCAGAACCTATAGGCTGCCATGCTGCTCCTTATCACTGCAACGCAAAAGGACAGATTGGTGTCTGGCGATCGTCCCAGATAGTGGTTATCACAAATGTGGTGTTGATTATTGTAGAATTACGGTTGAAGAAGCCGCCAACTGGTAAACTGTACCCATGACAGGCGCACATTGGGATAATATAACTATGTAAAATCGAGAATGCAAAAAAATATTAGTACCCAATTTATAATTGTATATACACAGAACATATTTATGTTAACTATCAAGTTAAGTTTCAATTAACACGTACGGTATCCATTTGCTTCAAATTGTACAGTCATCCATCACAAGGTAAATCATGTAGCATACAGCACACTTGCCATCCACACTTGCATAAATAGTATTTAAAACTTTCCTTACTTTGTTTCATGTGTTTTCATTCTCACTATGTCATGGATGACCAACCGCTTTGTATTGTTTTTTATAAGTATGCAAACTAGTTGTTGTCATTGATCAGTGCGACGATATGAATCCGCACATATATGTTTGAGCTATAACTTGACATTGATGCACATGGTAAGGAGCCACACATAGTATTTCACGTCCTTCCAGCACTCATTTGTAAATAGCTCATAAAACCTGTTACACTATTAGATGCATTTACACATGGGGATTTTTTTGAGTTCTGCATGTTTAACTTTCAACATACAGGTTACGTTAATACGTAACATCGATTAAGTTTAGAGTTAATTAAAATGTATTCATATATTTGTGTTTGCTGGTATCCAGTTCACTCAACTGATTTTTCGTATTTCAGAGCTATATATCAGTACATTGACAAAATCTATTTTCACATCACCGGAATTGTTAGGCACCAGTGCGCTTGCTTTTCCCCATTGTGTACCAGGGACAAATCCTGATTGGCATCATTATATTTGAACATAGGTTATGGTTTTGCTATTTTACATTTCTCATAGGTCCCCATTTTCAATGTAACAGCATGGTAACTGCAATGGGGTCAGGGCATAGTAACATTTTTTACTTGAATAACATCTGTCCTGTCCCAAAATATGGCCGCCAGGGCCGTGGCAACACGGGTAGGACAAACCAGTTGCCACGGCACCTCCTGACAACACAAGCTCTGCATCTACTTAATGGCTGCGATCGGAGCGCGATGCAGACTAGCAGACGTGGCAGAGGAGCTGTGTTTAGACGGTATGTGTCCTGCATGATGAGCACTGTATATCTGTTTCAGTAGATTGTAGTGGAAGCGACATTACACTCGTGAGCGCTGGCATCATGGGAGCGCTGTCTCTTTTTGGTGTCACACAGGTTATCTCAAGGTGTTTTCTAAGTGAATGGTTTCTACATGTTCGGGCAGATGCAACGCTGCAAATGTAACTTGATACTTGATACGTGATGAAATATTAATATGTGCAGGAGTCAAGGCCATAGCCTCCTACTTGCACATTTAATTGGTCTCTTCGATAGCGGAATGCAAGCGCCACATTACTGACACATTTCGTGTTCCATAGCCGTGATCATAGTTCATACTTTCACATATCCACTTCTGACTTGTTTACCAATACAAGGTCAGAGCAAGCGGGCAATACACAGCAATGTTCTGTTTCAAAGTTAATAGTGCCATATGTGAAAGTCAGCGAACAGTTAGCAGGGCAATCTGCGCTTTGTTAGTTAATTGCAGTTATGTTTTATTTAGGGATTTAACCCGGTTATTACAACAGACCGCATAACACAAATACATATGTCACAGAATAAAGGTAAATGATAAATTCATTTCTATGAGTTTCAAGCCATGACAATGCTTGCAATGAGAATAATGGTGGCTCATGTTGGTGCCTTATGTAACTTAATGGACTAGATCTATCTATATGATTTTGATATATTTATTTTTTAAATTACCCTTAATCTCAGTCGGTATCTAACAACCCATGATTCGATTTGTGTCTCTTTAAGTTCAGCAAAGTACATTGTACAGTGATGATTTGCTAAATTGGTTCTTATATATGCAGATTTCTAATGAATGCGGTCTTCTTTTCTCATTGGTGATGCCATGACCATATCTGTTTACCTTATTACCCTTCCCCTTCACCCATCCCTTCTTTTCTCTGTCTCACACAAACACACAACAATTATGTTCTAATTCATCATACATATTGTTTTACTGTGTTCTGTTATGTTTTTGGATTTGCATATGATGTTCATGCCTATTTAAATGTGTTTTGATTCCTATATGCTATTTAGAGCCCTGGTTTAAAAAAGGCATTTTTGAGTTGCCGAAAACACGTGTCACCAATAAAGGGCAATACAAGAAATCGTTTCTAGAACTGAACGTGTCAAACAACAGTTCTTGAATCACTTAACATTAAGTGTGGCACATTTGCATGCAGGAGGGTGTGTTCCATGTTGTTCGCTTTGAAAGACAGATCTCAGTAATACTTCACTTCTTTGTGGATATTCGAAATTGTTGTCCTTTACATTGTTAGTGCAGTGGATTCAAGGACACATAATGCAACCCTTCATCCAGCATTCACAATGTGTCAGAGGGAGTTTTGTTTTTGGAACACATGCCACAAAATTGAAAAATATTAAAGGGATGGAGGAAAAGGGGCAATTTCATAGCAGGGTGGGTGGACTGTTGCAGCCAGGGCAACAAAGGAAATAAGCAAGGATAAAAAGAAAAACACATTTACAAACACTAAAATTCCAGCATGCCTCGAATGAGTGCAGTTTTGAAAGGCTTACTGTCTTCTGTGTATATCTATACAGCCAATCATATTGCTTTCTGCATGGATTCATGCGCACCTAGTTGTCCCCCACATATGGGCCTCAACAGTAAGATCTAAAAGTGCAAAGGCCACAGGTGCATGCTCATAGAGCACATTGTGAAAGACACATTCCACTCGCTCGTTATTTCAATGCAGGCTAAGACTGTGGCGCATATACCTTTGGTCTATTGCTATCTGCAGCCACTTATGATTCCTACTTTCCAGTGACGTTAGACTTAATTTATTTTATTTGTTATTTGTAAAGCGCATATATAAAAAATGGTGTCCCAAGGTGCCCCAAGACAAAAACAGGGGTGGGGGAAGGGCAGGGAATAAAACAACAATAATGGTCCTACTAGGCCATGTGTCATTTGGATAATGCAAGAGCAGTAACAAGAAGTACAGAGAGGAGGAAGTGGGAAAGGGGGAGGCGTAGGTCGGGCAGAAGCGAAAATGCTACGGTGGGAGGGAGGTGCAGAGCAAGAGGACCTATACAAGTGCAGGGAGAGGGGAGGAGGAGGGGAAGACGAGGGTCAATGGGGCTAGGCAAGTGCTAAGGGGAGGCTAGGTGGGCAAGTGCCAGGGGAAGCAGGGAGTGAGGACCACATGCCAAGTGCGATGACGGAGGTGGACCAAGCTCGGTAGGGATGCACACCCCGCCAGGCTTGTCACAGCAAAGGCAGATTGTTGCAGTAGTTCTGCCTGGAGAGGACCAGAGCTCTGGAAACATTGAGTTTCTGTAGGTCTGCTGCTCCAATTTCCTTCTTAGATTCTTCAACTATTGCGAGTTCATTCCAAACAGGTCTCGAAATTAGGATTGGATAACATGGAATTACAAGCAGTACCTGGATATCCAGCAGTAACCGGTCACCAGGAGCTACCACTATGGAACAAGGAGCTATTTAATAGTGTTAAATTAGTTGGCATGGAGGAGCCAAAAGTAGCTCCTGGTAACTATTGGTTTTAAGCTCACCAGTCTCTTATACATTTGATTTGAGTCACATCCTTGAAATAATCAGACTGACATTCATTGTTCTAATATAAATTAATTATATTAATAGTAATAAATACACTGATCAAAGAAAAACAGACATTTTAAGGCCTATCTAGTCACATTACTAAACAAACATCTGAAATGACATATGACTATATTTATTGTTCCAAACACTGTACAAAAGTTTGAAGAGAGCTACACATCATTTGAATCTTGAAGTTAACCTTTCAACAAGTTCAAGTTTGAGAGGGCAAACCTCTTTTGCGATGTTCTGTGGCATAGACTTGGCCCTGGAAACAGAATCCTGAGATATTCCATGCGTTTGCATGGCCAGCACATTAAATGTCAGATCTTTCACAAATTCAAAATACATCTGCTGGAAGATTGGCTTTGCCACCCACTGTTTGTTTCTTTTGGTAAACTCCTTGTTGTAACGAGGCATCGCGAAAATTCTTGCAGATTTTGCTTGCTCCCTTCCAGTATTCTCATTGTGTGGAAAAACAGACAGTTTTGTTCTGGCTTCCATACCTTCTATGCAAAAATGCAACCTTTTAGGCCTGTACTATAGACACATATTACAGAACAACTCTGAATCTCTAGTGTGGCAGAACTTGGCGAGTCCCCTCATGTCTCTTGAAAGTGTTTTGTCATACACAATCTTCTCAAGTGCTATGTGAGGAGGGGAGCCTTGAACCAACCACCTTTTCTTGCACTCCTGCTCCTTGCTCAATGGTCCATGTACACATTCATGGAAATGGTTGTTTTCAGTCCAAGAGTGTATGTTAGAGCAATGATGCATTAATGAACGCCATTTCTTAAGCAGAATATCTACAGATCCCTCACAAGTTTTGGAGTTCCACCAAAGATGGTTGCTGATAGACCGTGACCAATTTAAAATATTTTCTGTAGCCTTTTTTTCCAGCAGCTGGAAATTTCAAACTTGATTTTGCTGCGTGCCATACATCATATTTATGCTTTATGTCTGGGAACTGCTCTCATATGGGCTTGGCTACTGATACGTGCCTGACAGTGGCTATAAGGTCTATTTGCATTCCTCTGCATTGCAGAAGTTGAATGGATTTAATGAAACCATATTTTTCCATGGCAACAGCCGATGTACATTCAGATACTTGCACGACGTGTAAGGGATTTCAATCTGGCACACATCCAGGTCTCGCCTAGCAATGTAGTGTGCAATGAAAACCTTATTTATTTTTGTCTATAAGTTAAATATTCTGAATGATATACCACTCATATCACATCTGTCTCAAAATATCCCCCACTTCACACTGAACCAGGAATCGGTCTAGTTTGTAAAGGTAAATATTTATTTAATATTCAAACCACACAAGCTATATACATATATATAAGCTTGTGTGGTTGCGTCCATGTAGTTATGGTTAAGTTGGTGTTTCCATAGGAAGAGCATTTTTTGGGCGGCTTATACGGCAGGAGCGGGGGCTTGGTCCCGAAAGTGTGCTTTTGCAAATTTGGGGTAAATCCGTCCAGTAGTTTTTTTTTTAAAATGACCAAAATGTAAGGCAAAGAAATTAGTGATATCTCTGTTCGCTTCGCTGACGGACTTCCCAGTTCGTTTCGCGGACAGCGCCCCGATTGGCCGAGCGGCTTGCGTGATGTCCGCGGACATGCGACGTGTTCGCTGATTGGACGGCGTGGATCGCGTCAGATTTTCTGTGGCGCCCGCCATCTTGCATTCGCCGTCGACCGCGGACAGCGCAGTGAAACTTGGATTAAAAATTGTATTTAGTGGAGTGTGTTGGTGTGTAAGAGTGTTTGGGGAGGGTGGGGGGGAGTATGAGATAGGTTCAATGTTCTGTTTTTTTTATGTGCTAGACGCTTTTGTTGTGTTCGATTTGTCTGCGGACAACACAGCTGTTCTGAAACTTTGTAAATAAACTAAATGGTGGGGTGTTCTGAGGACGGAGTATGTGTCCGTTTTGTTCGCAAGCAAGCTAAAATTGAGCTAAGAACACTCGCGGTGCGTTAAATGTTCGTACATAAACAAAATGGGAGTGTCCTGAGGACGCTGTCCGTATTGTACTCTGGCAAGTTGAATGTGTTCTAAGAACACTCGCAGTGTCCCGAAATGTTTGCAATTAAACAAAATGGGGGTGTTCTGAGAACGCTGTTCGTATTGTTCGTTGTCAGGTTGAAAGTGTTCTAAGAACCCTCCTTATGTCCGCTGATAGTACAATTTCCTATGGGCCTTACCTGACTTTTTGTCCACTAAAGAAACGATAAATCAGGCTGCTGTGCGCCAACATTATGTGATAATCCTATCACTTGCGCCATCGACCTGGCTGACCTGCTTTTGCGACACTACATCATATGTCCCGCCCCTAAGCCTGATATTATCAAAGCATTCATATTATCCGCCTCTCTCCATGACGTTACAGGGTGCGTAGCCAAACACGCTCAGTCGTCTCCAGTCCTACGCGACTTTACACAGAACCCGGAAAACACACATCAGCTTACAACACAGTGCGCCAAAATTCGGAATATGAAATGGCGGTTTAAAAGTAAACAGCAAGATTGTACATTTGGTAAAGTACATTTATTTCACATCAAATGTTTAGAGAATATTCAGCGATTTGCATTTGTCTTTGCTGTCGATCAGCAAAAGTTCATCTTGAGCCACGCGCTGTTCCTTTGCGGTACACAGGCTGTTGGTTTATGATAAAAGAAGCAAATGGTCGCACTGATAATCGGAAGGCTGCTCCAACAACGAGGCATTAGGGTACACAGGCTGTTGGTTTATGATAAAAGAAGCAAATGGTCGCACTGATAATCGGAAGGCTGCTCCAACGACGAGGCATTAGACCACCATAATGGTTGGTATGTTGCTTCTAGCCACTAGTACTGCGTAAGGGCATATTGGTCCTTGGCGATTGTCCCATAAAATGGTGAGGGTCATGAAGTTGCTTACCTGGAGCTGCACCTGGCAGTTAAAGAAACCATCAGCTGGGGTCTGAAAATCGTGGCATTGACAATACGGAAGGACATACCCGTTTTAAAAACATAAATTAGTCTCACCAGCCGATCTTCATTAAAAATATTCATTTTATTTATTAGGGCATGAAACTATTTGCTAGCGAGGATAGTGCAACGGAGTATGTTAACTTATTCCCATTAACCCACCCTCTGTCCTCTGCCTTTTTCAGAGCCCTCTAAGCGACAGGGGACCAATTCGGCGGTGATAGTGCGCGGTAGAAAACACTATGCCACATTGAACGAACAAGTACAACTTAACCGGGCTTTAACGCCACGCTAGTGTTACTTACATTATATTGGCATTTTCCATTGCCTAAGCGTAGTGCAGTCCCAAAATATGACTCCGTATGTGCCAACGATCTTTCTCATAGTGATATAATATATAAAAGTGGTTTCGTTTCAGAAATTTCATCCTTATCGTGTCTTACGTTTTTGCAACAATCCTTCAAAAGAAGTCTTTTAGCATGATCCCTGTCTGTCAAGGTCAAAAAACAATAGAACCTTATAGTGCGTGTCGTGGGCCTCTCCGGCACGCGAGCAAAAAATGGAAGCAGCTGACCTTCACTGTAAACGACCATAAATTCTTAGTTTGCAACCTTCTGTGTACAGCCATCTCTGAGAAATTGCTTTTTGCACTCCATCTTTGTATATTGTTTGCGTGCTAAATAAAACTTTGTTAATGGGACATTATGGTTAAGCTACGCTGCTAAAAACCTATGAAATTCAGTGAAAAAAACTTTGTTAAAGGGACGTTATGGTTCCAAGTAAAACCGAACACCCCCTAAAATTCGCCAGTTATGGTAAGCTAAGCAACCATAACTCGCGCCACCACCGTGCACTGCTAAGACTAACACCCACAACATCAAAGATGACATCACAAATGTCATTGATGACATCACTGATTACATCACATGTGTATGTACTTTTCATGAAATATGTGTACACGGGATTCTTATTATAATGTTGCAAAAAAAGTGTCAAGGATCATTGCAATAAATATCATACCCTAATTAGTGCTTTGAACGATGCATTGATATAAATAGCATTCTATTATGGGGTTCTATCTAGTATACTGCACACATCCATGTTACTGCGCCACAGTTTGATTTCAATGACTAGAGTTTGTTCACATGTAAATATCAATTTATTGATAGCCCTTTGCGATAACACGTGTTTCGGCACAAACCATGTGCCTTCCTCAGATCAGGGCAATGTCTATCTAATTACAGATAATGCTAAAAATAATGAAAATAAAAATTGACAGTAAAAAAATAACCAAAAACAAAAACACATTTTTGAAAACAGGCCCACAGTTGGGCCACACAGATCATATTGATACCATATGAGTTAGTCAAATTAAGGGAAAAGAACATAGAAACATTCATTTGTAGTGAATCAGATCACATCCCATTGCATAAATGTAAACAGCAACATTGCAAAAGTTTTGTTTTAGAGAAAAATGAATTAAATCATACCATCCGGCCATCAGGTTTCGTTTGGAAATACGTAGAACAGAAGTGGGAATAGAGATTTTGGGAGAAATTATGGGAGAGGAAGGGAAAAAGGAAAGGGAAAAACCATTAGGTGATTATCCGGTATTGCATTGATGTCCTGGTTGTTAGTGTTAGCAGTGCATGGTGGCACGAGTTATGGTTGCTTATCTTACCATAACTGCCGAATTTCAGGGGTTTTTCGGTTTTACTTTGAACCATAACGTCCCTTTAACAAAGTTTTTTCACTGAATTTCATAGGTTTTTAGTAGCGCAACTTAACCATAACGTCTCTTTAACAACGTTTTTTTACTGAATATATATATATATATATATATATATTACATGGCCACGTTAGTGGCCATGTAGTTATGGTTAAGTTGCTGTTGCCATAGGAAGAGCACTTTTTGGGCGACTTATAACTTCGCTCCCCCTGGACGACTCCTCACCAAACTTTGGCCCACTCTGAATATTTTTGCAATGTTTGATGAGGTTTGGTCCAGGGGGGGGTCCCAAAATAATTTTTTCCCCATAGACATAATGGGGAAAAACTTTGCTCACGCCTACAGCCCAAACCGCTCGACGGATTTACACCAAATTTGCGGCAGGAGCAGCGGCTTGGTCCCGAAAGCGTGCTTTTTTTATTTGGTGTAAATCCGTCCAGTAGTTTCTTTGTTAATGACCAAAATGTAAAGCAAAAAAATTAGTGATATTTATGTTCGGTCCGTGGACTCACTTCCCTGTTCGGTCCATGGACTGGCCTCTGATTGGCTGTGCTGTCTGCGGACTGGCCTCTGATTGGCCGAAAAATTTGCTGACTTTTGCGTCGCCCGCGAACACCGGGACGCGTCCGCTGATTGGATGGTGAGAAAACGTGAACTGAGTCTCTTTTCTTGAAACGACTTTTTTGGGGTCCGCGAACAGCGCAGTGAATTTTTTTTTTTAAAAAAAGCAGCATTTCACTTTTCAAACTCAACAATAGGAATAGGGTTTTATGAGTGAGCTCATCCAGGGACGGAAGCTACCCGTTCCTTCTTTCTGGATATTACCTCCCTGGCTACCTGTCTGGGATTGGCCCAAGGGCCTTCTGGGTCTTTGGTTAGGACTTTGCATAGGAATATTTTTAGGCCCCCCCATCTCCAGATCTAACATGGGGGCAACCTTCACCTCTGCCACCTTAGCAGCAGCAGGGGTGTTGGCTGGTTTGGGCGTTTTGTTTGTATTTTTATTTTCTACCGGTTTCTGCACTTCATAAATACGAGTTGCCCGTTCAATGACCCAGTCTAGTGATCTCTTTTTGTCAAAGTACCTCACCAGTTGAGTCATGATATATTTAGGGAGTGCATGAAAGAAGGTATTGATGAAATCCCTACTGTCTGTGTGTGCGCACCCTCCTGGTGGTCTGCGCAAAGGCATGTTTTAATTCTTGCACAAATTCTTGTGGGGCCTGGTCTTCCCCACATTGCAGATTGTAAGCCGCCTTGCGGGCCTCTTGGGGGTTTGTATGTACAGAAAAATGTTTTAAGATGGCCGCCCTATAGGTGGACCATCTTGAGTGGTTCTGATCCTCCAGCCTTGCAAAGAAGCTGGAGTATTCAGGGGAAAATGTCCATTTGACATATTGAATGCAACTCTGGCTATCTTTCAAATGGAAAGTATCCATCATTTGCTCGTATAACTCGAGGTACTCCCAAACTGAATACTTGGCATCTTTATGATAGGGAGTTATGACGCTCCTAATGGCCTTTATCTGTTTCAGGAGATCTTTCAGTAGGGCCCTCATAATTTTGTTGGCCTTTTTAGTCTTAGTCACCCGTGTCCACTCATCCTCTGACTCAGAGGCACTGCTACAGGAGGTGGCTATCTGATCCTCTAGGCTCTCCCTGATTCTGTGAGCTTGGGAATGGCTTGCAGAATGTGGGGACCTAGTTTCTTGAGACCTGTGGCGATCAGAACAGTCTTGTGACTCTCCCTTGCTCCCCGGGTTGGCTGAGTACCCCCCCACCTGCCCTAGCTGGGAAGAGGTCTTTAAGATACTCTTTGTGGGCCTAGTTTCATGGAGTTCCCCTCCAAATTTTACAGACTGATCATTTGGTAGGCAGTATTTTTGAGGGTCCAGTTACCAGATTCTCCCCTCACTGGAGTCTTCCTGATCAGGGAGGCTAGACCCCACATTTTCGGAATCTGTATAGAGATGCCCGCCCATCCATTTCTGGGAGGCGCCGATCTGTCAGTCTCATGTTTCCCATTCTGCTGAAGACTACAATCCCTGTGGCCCTTGGTTCATATGAGCCAGTGGACATGAGGGGGGCAGAGTCCACGGTACTGAAGGGGTTAAAGTTCCCAATGAAAGGGGTCCTGATGTTATTCTCAGGGGTTTCTCTGTCCCTTCCTACCTCATCTCATTCAGGCCCTATTCCCTAGTGACATGCCAACATCTCACACTTTTGCTCCTCTATTAAGGCCTTACTGGTTTCAATGATTTGCTCTTGCATGGCTATCTGTTTGTGGAGCCTCTCATTCTTTTCACAGAGAGCCTTGTTGTCTCTCTGTGCTACCTGCCTGGATTGGAAATACTGGGCCAATGTTTGCTGCAGGAGACCCACCTCCTGAGTTTTGTCATTATTGATGTTTTTTTTTTTTTTTTATTCTAACATGTAGTTTATTACAAACTTTTATTACAAAACTTGTGCATCCTATCATTATTATTCTCATTTTCTTTCCATGTACTCTTGGGCCAAGTTGATCAGGTCGTATTCAACTCCTTTCTTTTTAATTTAGCTTTCTCGTCCTCATAAGCACAACACTGTGTCTATAAAGTTTATTACTGAACATGAGAGGTGGACTGAGCTTCCACTTAATATTCGAAGCCACCAATCGTCCGTGTTCATGTTCAACGGTGCAAACTTTACTAAATTGAGAGTTCGTAAGTCTTTGAGCATCAAGCATTCTGTTATTAAGTGTCTTGTTGATTCTATTTCGATACCGCAGTGTCTGCATAGGTTGTCTGTGGTTACCTGATCGTGTCTCATGAATAACATTTCTTTAGTCTTGATGGCATTTAATCTGAGTTGAAGAAATCTATCGTGGTGATATCGGGAAGGAAATTGCATCAGACATCTAGGCATTACGTTTAATTTATTTTTTGTGGGTCCGAGTTTTGGAGAGGTTGTTAGACCTTCAAGCGTTTCCAGATTTTTCATCCATGACCATTCTTGCAGTTTTCGTTTTGCAGTTTGTGGTTGTGCCAGCAACAACTATTTTTATATCAGCTGCTTGCATTATCGCCTTTACTCCTTGTGTCCATTTCTGTGTTAAGCCTGCATGGTGTTGACAGTTGCTTATCGCGATTATTTCGTAGGCTGGTTCCGGTGTTGGCATGTGCATCTTTCGTAGCAGAGCTAACGACTTCCAGAGCACATTTGAGTATAGTTCGTCTAGGGCTAGCTCGTGTCTGATGGCGATCATCGATATGTATTTTGGTAGCTGCAACACCTTCTTCCAAAATAAACTTTCAAGTTTTGCCCAAATTCGAAGGTCCAGGTTCCACCCTGTCTCGGACCCGTAGGTGATAGCTGGTATTACTTTTTGGTGGTAAAACGTTCTTACTGGAATTAGTGAGAATTTGCCATAGAGGTTATGAATGCGTCTGCCTTGTATTACCAGCGTTTTCATACTTTGTGCAATATCTTGTGCCCAACTCCATTCCCGTATTGATTTGTTGATAGTTACCCCTAGGTATCTGATTTCTTCAATTTCATTAATCGGTGTGTCAGCAATCTTCCACTGAAAGTTTTTGTTATCTTTTACTGCTCCAATCTGCATAATTTTCGTTCTGGTAACATTTATCTTTAATTCATTGATGGTCATGTAGTGATAAAGTTATGTCAGTAGACGTTGCAGTCCTATCTGGGTTTTATCGACTGGGACTATATCGTCAGCATAAGTTATGCAATTGATGTGGTGTCCATTTATTTTTGGTGAAAAGCACTTCACATTACTCAGAGCCAAGGGCACGTCTGCAATGAATAGTTTGAACAAGCAAGCCGCTAGCGGACAACCTTGCTTCACTCCCTTTTGAGTGTTCACGGCTTCTGATAGGAGTCCTTTTTCATTTAATCTTATCTGAATCAACGTCATTGTGTGGAGTGCTTTTATAGGTTTTAATAAGTTCTCTGGGCACCCCCACGTTGTTAGTTTCTGCCACAGTTTTTCACGATTTATAGCGTCAAATGCTTGATGCATATCGATAAAGGCTATGAATAACTTTGACCTTTTTTCTAGACAGTCCAATTTTAGTATGTTTACCAGGGTCAGGTTGATTTCTGTTCCGACTCCCTTGGTAAAACCAGTTTGACGGCGATCGTTGATTTTCTTCATTTTTGCCCATGCTGATAGTTTCTTTTGTAGGAAGCTCGCAAATATCTTGCCAATTGTATCTAGTAGGGCAATCGGGCGATAGTTGGCAGGATCGGCCCGATTGCCCTTCTTGAAAATTGGAACTATAATGGCCGTGGTTCATGAGTGTGGTATTCTTTTATATTCTGCGATCCTTGCGAATAGTTTGGTGATGAAGTTTGACCATTCGTCTTTGTTGGCTTTCAGCATCACATTGGTGATGCCATCAGGCCCGGCCGTGCGCGAGTTGTTCAGTTTCGTGATTGCCGTGAATATGTCTTCGGCTTTCTCGCTGCAGTCCCATTCAACTTCCGCTACTTCACGTGCAAGGATCGGGATGCTGTTTTCGTTCGTAAACACTCTATTGAAGTGGATTTTCCAGTCACTTTCCGTGACCCCACTGGCCATTATGACCGCTTGATTTCTGGAGCATTTGTTTATGATTTGCCAGATCTCTCTACAGTTATTCGATTTAATGAGTCTCAACATTGCTTCGCCTCGTTCTTGATCGCGAAGGAAGGCAAAGGCTTTCACCCAATTACGGTATTTTTGCTTCCGTTGTTTTATCTTTATGAATGTGTCCAGGCCTCCTTGTAATTTCAGTTTCCGAATTTCTTTTTGTGTCTTTTTTTTTCGATAACTTTAGTGCTCCAAGCATGGGTGTGAGTTTTATTTGAATGTATCTTCAGGAGGGATCCTTTATTGGTGCGAGGTAGAAGCAAGCGATAATTTAGAGCCGCTTCGTCAAGCATGGTCAAGTTTTGGAAGTTCTTGGTCAGTGTAGTTATTTGTTTACTATTTAATCTTAATCTATTTTGCCCGTTGTTTACCTCGAGACTCTGGACCATTCTCGTGGTATGTTTTTTCGAGGGTAAGTTCATGGTCAGAACTAGGTCGTGATCGCTGTTTGTTGTCTCGATTATTCTCAGGTTCAGGATTTTATGCCAAGAGTGTCTAGATAACAATATATAATCCAAGATTTTCTTGTGGCCCATGCTGTGCCAGGTGTTCTTTGGTGGTAGATCACCTTCTACCTGTCCATTTACCATATCGCAATCGCGAGTGTCCATTTCGATTGACCATAGTGCACTTCTTGACAGGTGAGGTGACCTTTTCTTCTTGGGTTCTTTTATTCGGGTCCCATTTGAGTTGAACCAGGTTGTATTCATATCACCACAGACAATGATGGAGATTTCGCGATCAGTTTGTTGATGTGTGTCTATGAGTGCCATTACCGATGACACACATTTTTCACTAGTTAGAGGTGTTTTCAGTGTGGTGTTGCAACAGCGTGCTTTGCACAAAGATATTTGGGTTCTCAGTTTCAAGCACTTCCCAGTTGGTTCCAATTTTTATCATTGTTATGAGTCCTGAGAACGGGCGACCTTGTGCATTTTATCCTGCAAAGTTTAACAAGGTCACATAGCCATCTTTCACTGGCGTGCTCCTCAGCCATGTTTCTTGGAGACAGATTGCGAAGTTGTTACTTAGGTCCACTGGAAAGTCATCGTAAAGATGATGAAATCCTCGTGTGTTCCAAGATATCAGTGTCGACCAATTGTTTTCAACACTCTGTATTAGCTAATGATTGCTCCTTCCAGTTTTCCCTTTATCACTCGACTGTTGTAGGTTAGGTGTTGTCGTTAAAAGTTGTCTTAACTCATCCCTGCGCTTTGTATGGCCTGACTCGTTCATGTCGTTTGCTCTGTTTTTTGGGTTGATTGTTGAGTTTTTCCGTCCATACTTCCGAGACCTCAAAGCCAAGCAGCAGATCATCCTCTTTTGAAGCCAGTATGGTCTTTCGTACAGCGTGCGATTTTACATGGAGATGGACTCTGTCTGTATGTGCTTCCGAAATGTATTCGACTATTAAAATGTCATGGGAAGACACCGTTCTTAGAGCCGGTAGTGAGTGTAAAAGTCGCATGACATTTCCTCTGTTTAGGTTGACATCGTTGTCATCTTTGAATACATTCGCAATGAGGATTTTTGAGGCTGGTGGCTTGAGGTCCGCCTTCATTTTCTGTTCAACATGGCTTAGCTCCTTCTGTCTCTGAGCTGCTGTCAGTTTGGGATTCAATTTCACTTGTTTTTTTGGTTTCGAATCCGAGTCCGCAAATCGTTGGCTTTCTTTCATCCCAGTTTGTGAGGCTGTGTGAATTTCCTTTCCTAGGCCTCTCCCCGAGTTTCCTGGTCTTTTCTTCACGGCACTCTCGCCATCAGAGTTTGTTCCATTCTGCATTTTTACCAGCCATTATTGATATGAGTGTTCTTTTCCAGAGCATCCTCCACCCGCCTGGTGTGCTCTAGTAGCTTCTCATATTCCGTTTTAACTTCACTAAACTCCTGAAGGGCCAGCTTTCTTTCCTCTAACTTTTTTTTAATTGGCTGACTTCCTGGCCTAAAGCGTCCCTCTGTTTTTTGAATGCATAGGATTTCTGGCGCTCCTCATCAAATTCTGCTGGAGATCCTAGGTCTTTAAGAATTCTTGGATTGTTTTCCTCTTCCAAGGTTTCTATTTGATTCTGTAAGGTGACCACCTGCTCTGTGCAGGCTCTATTAAACTGTGCTTGTGTCAGCTTTTGCTGACTCTGCTGTAAAAAGTCAACCCTTTCCTGACACTCCTTTTGCAGCGTCTATGGGTATCTTGTTCTGCCTTATCTTGCTGCAAGAGAGCCAGCTCTTCCTTTAGTTTGGTAATATACTGCCTAACTTCTGTTTCTAACTCTTGGCTCTTCTGTAGCCTTTGCCCTGCAGAGTCTAGATCGTTTGGATTGCCTGCAGTGTTTCCCCTTGCTTCTTTGCCAGAACTATATTTTCTGCATGCTTTTCCTGTATTATTTCAATGTGGCGGTATAGGTAGGCCGGTAATTTTACACTGCTCCTCTTATTCTTGGGGCCATGCACAGTACGCTAAGTGCTTGATGTAATGGACCCTTGTCCTACCATGTATCTAGGTCTATTGCAGTGACTTATTTTATTTCCTGTAGCCATACCTGTTCATCCTCTTCTGGCCACTCACCCGTGACAAACAGTTTGTGCAGGTGTAGTAGCAATATTAATTTGTACTGGGATCGCCATTTCAGAAATATTAATTTCATTCTGACTTATTTCAAGGTTAATTTACTTTTACAAACAGGCCAGATTTTTTTTGGGGGGTATTTATTTTGAGAGGTGCTTTTACAGTGTAGCACAGTACCCAGCAAGGTGTCTATACCCAGCAGGCTAGTATGCTGTGTTAGACTGTCATGGGTGGTATTTCAAATTCTGAATCCCAGACGAGCCGCCAAGCTTTAAGGGATTTCAATCCGGCACACACCCAGGTCTCGCCTAGCATGTAGTGCGCAATGAAACCCTTATTTATTTTTGTCTATAAGTTAAATATACTGAATGATATACTACTCATATCACCCCCGTCTCAAAATACCCCCAGGTCACACTGAACCAGGAATCAGGCTAGTTTGTAAAGGTAAATATGTATTTATTTAATATTCAAATCACACATATATATATATATATATAGTCACCCCTTGGACAATACAATTCAGAAAATAAGTAAAGCAATTGAAATTACTGATGCAGAATAGAACCCAGGAAAAAAACAGTTTTTTTTGGGAACAGATAGCATTTAGGTTAATATTCCCCCTGCACAGTTTTGTAAGTAATCAGCAGGTATTTCAGGAATGAGAGACAAGTTCTAGAGTTTAGATGCAATCTTCCCTCCCCAACAAGAGAGAAAACCGTTTTTGGCAAATGACACTTTTAAACTGATAGATGAAAATGGCTTTATAAAATACTGCAAAAGGGTGCAAAATTGCTTAAAGAGAGAAAAATTCTAAGGAAAGCAACTCTAAACAAGTCCTAACACACTGAGATCAGGATGGGATGGAAGAAGCACTTTGAATTGGGCAAAAGACACATGTAACTTTGGCTAAAATTGCAAATTCGCGGCAAACTTTTACTATGTGATATTGTAGAAAAACGGGTCAAATACACTGTTCCGCAATGGAAAACAGAAACAGAAATTCGATTTTAAAAATGTCAGATAGGTTTTATTACACTATATTAATGACTATGAAAACACACACATGAAACTTCACAGTAACGTGGCCAGCGCAACCAGTCTGTGGTGGATACTCGATTTCTGGTATTTACTTTAGTTCTTCAAAATCACTAAAGACTTAGGGTTTTGTAACACAGGTGAGAGAAAAGTCAGCGTAAGAAGGATTGTAACGATACTAGGGTTCTGAATTAAAGATGGGATGGGTTGAGATAGAGATAATACAATGCAAATATATTATGGGTCACTGTTCTTCCTATTCATACTTACAGTCCTGGTAATTAAATTGGACCGTCAGCTCTGGTCAATGAATCGGGCCAGGTCTACCGGCAGCAGGGCACCTCTAGCGGGATTGGATCAGCGGTGCGGTTCTCGTCAATTTTGGACTGCACCTCAGACTGGATTTGGATGGGCCCTTCTGGTTACTGGACATGGTAGATAGCAGGATGCACGTTTCAGCGGGCCAGCCTTAATGGTAGCAAGCCAAGCTGAATCAGAATTATTCTTTTAAGTTCTGTATGCATGCAATTGGGTCAAGCAGCAATAGTTCAGCAATGGTAAGTCTGGATTCGGCAAAGAAATCTGGATCTTCAAGAATTCTGGAGTCAGTTACAAGATGAAGAGTTCTGGAATAAGGTGCTGGTCGGACATCTGGATGGGTTCTGGAAGCAGTGTGTCTATGTGTAGTGAAACTCCTATATTTATACTGTCAATGCCATCCCCCAGTTTATGGTGTGGGCAGAACTTCAAAACACACTCCCTTGTCTGTGAGTGGCTAAAGGCATGTGCTTTGTCCTGGTTGGCAGTCTGAACAGAGCTGTCATCCTTATGACAGGATTTAGGAACTCCCACATTGATTTTTACCAAAACATAACTTTTGCACAAATGTACATTTCTAACATTATGTACCTTAATAAAATTGGACACATTTTATATTCGATTGTCTACATTCACATTCACTCCCCATCCTTGTGCGAGCTGTCTTGGTCATTCTACAGATTTTTATCAATTGCAACTGTAACGGTTTGGATTAATCATTTCTAATTCGGTACATCTCTGGGTGCTGATCAGTGGATCATGTACATACAATTTTAGGTTTGCAACATTGATCGTTCTGCTACCATAAGACATTTTTCATAACTTTGGTTGCATAAATGGTACAAGTTTCATCAATATCTTCAAATCACAAGGCTGAAATTAGTTTAATGTCTACCAATTTTCAGATTTGTTCCTCTTTAGTTTGCTCAGTTAAAGAGTTTTAAACTTTAATCAAATGTAAGGATTTAACATCAACAATCTCCTTTGTAACCTCCCCTTCTCAGGTAGCAGCTGTCCAGTCTTTTGATCAGGTGGGATGTGTTCCCTTCCTGGAGGGGTAAGTTCCTGCCCTCCCAGCAGAGGCCAATGCTCAGCCTGTCCTTTGTTCTTTGGCTCAGCCCCAGATGAAAGTCTACTGAGGTCCCATTGTACTGCTTGTTGACATTATGCGGGAACCATAAGCATCACTTAAGCCGTCCTGTAGCAAGGGAGTGTCAAGCTGACCTGTGAATCTTCCCAGGCTGGGCTGTCAGATCAAAATTAAATGGTTGATTAGCTCCAGACTGAGTTCCTGTAAGATTCACCTACAATCTTTTATTTAAAAGATATAAAATGAACAAGGTGTATAATGGATTTTGACATTTTAAAGGAATTAAGCCCTTCACAGAAAAAATGCTTTAAACAGGTGGATTTTTACTTCCTGAGGAAAAAGAAAACACTTTTAAACTGGGTTTGACAGCCTATTTCCTTAGGCAGCTATCATGCAGTGATGCCTGGATTCCTCTGACTGCCTGCAGAATCCATGATTTCAACATACTTTCCTTTCCATAATTCTCTGGGAAAATGAATGAATTTTTAAGGGCATTTTCGGATTAGACCCTTCTGTGGCCTTGTTTCAGGTGACAGATGACAGCCGTGATTCCTGTTTTTACACCAACTTTGACTTTGGGTGTGCAGGTCTTTTGGTGGTTTATGAACCCTGCACAGTCTTGCAGATTTGGCACGCAGAAGGGTTATAGCCTCAATTTTGACAGTTTTCTTTCCCGACTGGCAAAGGGGTGCAGTGTGGCGCATTGGATATAAATAAGTGGATATAAATATTCCAGACTACTGAACTCATTTTTTTGGATTCCCATGTCTTGGAAGTGTTAAGCGCAGTATTTAGCTGAAAAACCTGCACTGTCACTATCCATCACCTGCAAGCCAGAGACTTTTGCCAGCAAGAGCATTATCCATTGACAACTGTTTGAGTGCCCATGCCTGGATAATAGCGGGGAACAATAAATCCTTCCATTTGTAGCACTGTTTTTTTTTAAAGAACCTCGAGTCCCACAAAGTTAGAAAAACTTGAAATTGTACTGTACGTTGATCCCCTAAACAACAAAGTACATTTCCAGCTCGCACTTCCCAGCAGACCATGAAAATGAGTTATGGTGGTGTACACAGCTACCCTTGATCTTTAATTTGGTGCCTTTGACTACGCGAGTAAACTTCACTGATGGCTCCCCACAAATCCTACGCAATTTAGGATCACATTTAATCATTTTCATAATCTCTATCAGGCACCAGTCGAACACAATGTATTTTGGTTCCTTTAATAGGCAATCGTCATGAAGAACAGTGGTTTCGATTCCATGGCGGTGGATACGTCCTCAACACTCGAAAGAGTGAAGTCCATATCACAAGCACAATCAACAATCAGTAATAATCAGTAGCCAGTTCGATAGCAGAGTGAGTAGAGCGCTCGCTTTGACATCTCTGCAGAGCCTGCTGGCAAAGGGCCAAACTCAGCCTTTCATCCTTCTGAGGTCAATAAATGAGTACCACACACTGTGCACTAAGCAGCGCTCAGATGCCTGAGGGTTTGTAGCGCTATATAAATGCTCAATTATTATTATTATTATTATTATGCCTCAGTTATTTCTGGGCGATAATTCCAATGTGTCCACATGTATTGGAGAAACAGGTAACATCGTCTGTTTCTTAAATAGCATTTTATTTAAGAGGGTGTGGATTGTGTGAGCGTTTCTGCAAGCAATTCTAAAACATCTCTGTTTTATGTTTCATCTGGATGGCGTTGTGGGCTGTAACAATTATCCCGGGTTACTTTCTATGGGTCACTGCCGACATTCAATTCAAATTCCAACAACTGGACATCTGCATCACAACACTGAATCTTGCGAGGACCATGCCGAGCTTCAAAATGTAGCTGCTCCCAAGTGCCAATGGTTTGGCATGCGATATCTTTAGTTTGTATAGTGGTCAGTCTTTATGCTCCTCTTCTTCCTAGGCTTCTAATCCAAGAGAATAAAAACATGCTTAATTTTTAGCATACATACAGAATATAAGAATTATAACACAAAAATGTTATATCAATGAAATAATTGATAAACCACTTATTTAATTTTAAAAACATTATTTACCCTTGTTTTCTGAATTTTCCATGAAACAGTGAAATTGAATTTACCGACCACGAGACCAACCTGAAAAACAGCATTTTGAAATTGTATCAACCTTGAAATTTGCTCTTCAACTTAAAGAATATATATATAACAAAATGTCACTATATAAACCATTAAAACATTAAATATGACATCACAGTTAAAATGGATGATAACTGGTATTTTAAAAAATCTTATGTATACCTCTTATCCATGTGTATCTTCAATTTCAACCGCTTCGTTGGTACATTCCTTGTACATACATTCAAATAACATTGATTAAATTGTTAAACAATTTAATCTTCAAATCTTTGATCTCACAAAGTACATCTTGAGAAAGTTGATTAAATGATTGTCTACCAGACAATGGGCCTCATTACGAGTCTGTCGGTAGCTGTGCCGGAAAAACCGTCAGGGTGCCGCCGGACCGGTAATACCATTCCACCTCCGTGACTGCCGGAATCACTGGGGCATTACAACCCTGGTGACCCAGTAATTCCGGAGGCGGAATTCTGTAAATCCCCATTCCCATGGAGTCCTGTAGGACTCCTGTAGGTCTCCATGGGAATGGGGACCATGGAAACACCATTTCCATCTATGACAGAGCCAGTGTGTTACTTCCGCCAAGTCAGACCTCATGGTTCAGGAATTAAAGATGAGTACCTTGTCATAATTCTGCCTTAATTAGAGATCCCCACTCTAATGTATAATTACACTCTTTCCACAACCTCCCCTTATTCTAAAAGCTCTCAGTTCATAGAGCAGCATGGAATAACTGAAAGTAACAGGGAACAACCTAATCTGTCACATTCTTCTATGGACTTCAGTTCCCATAATGCTAAAATTACTGGGACGAGGAAGAAGAACTCAGCAGTAATGAGGATTCAGAATTGTGAATATTCTCTCTCCCTCTCTCTTCCTAATTTCACCCCCTGCATCGTGTATAATGTGACTAAATATGTATCTTGCTATAACTGTGAATGGTAACACCCCTCTTGAACATGTGTTTTCCGTAATGTGCCAATGCCAATATTAAATAAAGTTTATAAAAAAAAGAATTGTGAATATTCAAAGGTGTGGTCTAGTTGCTGCCACAAATCACCTGAGCGGGATATTTAAAATCCAATATGAGGCACAGCTGGGGAATGAAAGTGAAGCAGAGGAAGAGGTGCAAGGAACATTGGAAAACTGTGCGGGAAACTTAGCGGAGGATGCTGAAGCCATCCAAGGTGTAGGGGTAGCCAGAGAAAGCAGCCTGCCAGCCGAAGTCACCACAAAGGTTGAAATTGAGCAGAAGCAGAAGACCGAATGCTGAAGGCCCACTGCAAAGCCAGACAGCAAGAGGGAGCAGCCGCAGAGAACTGGTGAGTTGGCAGAGTGTGAATGGCAGCCCCCGGGCTCTCCAAGCAAGAACATGGTTACAATGCAACAATTTTGAATAACGAACAATGTATAAATTAAAGCAAAGATTGTTTTCTGAATATCGAATAATTAAAGAAAACAAAGCGAAGTGGCAAAGACAAAAGTTCCCTTTTTGGGAGTTAAAAGAGGGGTAAGTTTATGACCAGCATTATAAACAGCCAAGAGGCTATCAAAATACTTTAGGAGAACTACCAGTGGAGAAAGCCTCTAACCAGTATTACCCACAGTCAAGAGAACATGAGAAACCCATATTAAGACAGTCACTGGGAAAAGCTCATAACTATGCATTACCATCAGCCAAGGAGTTTCAGTGCCTAGACTCCTTTTGTCCTTAGTCGCGCTTTATAAATATTTAAAGTTAAAGTAAAAGTTGTCTGAAAACCTCAGTAAAGCAACCAAGACATAAACCCCCTTATCAAAGATGCATTTTTGAGAACGCTCTTATCTCATATTGCCCACAGCCAAGTGACTGTGAAACCATACCAGGGCGACAAGGGCCCAATTCTTCCTTTTTGGGATATCAACTGGAGGAAGCTTGGAACCCAAACTGCTATCAGTTAAGTGGTTGTCTTGACGATATTGAGAGACCAATTGAGAATAATTCTTCTATAATATTTTCTCAGTTTAGGGAAAACTGGAATACAAGAAGTCAAGAGACTGTGAAAGGCAGTTATTGTTCAATCCTTCTTCCAAGAGAGAATTGTGCAGAATATCTTGGAGTAAATATTGCCATCAAGTTTGAAAGTAGTTTAGGAGTTTTCTTCCTGGCAGGCGAGTATACCAGGAAAGGGTTTATAGTGGTTAGTCCTGGTTGGTGGGTGGACCAGCAACAAAGATGGTGGTTTGATAAAATATATGTGGCAGATGATGTGTTGAAAGAACCTTTGTTGGATTAAGAGAATACCTGTACTTTATTATTTGCTTCATATGCATTAACATAAATAAGAAAAGTTGAGTTTTGCTATCCTGACAAAAGTGTTTCATTTCAAGAATAAGTATTGAGAAAGATTGAACTGCTATCTTGACATGAAGTAGTTCCTTTGAAGAAGGTGCTACATGGTAACTTGACATTTACATGGGCTTGAATTTGTTTGTGAAAGAAGGATATTGTGGATTATCATAGAAGATACATTTGTTGTGTCCCATAGAAGGAGAAAGTGGTTGACAAAGACTTACCCATCATCTTGAACAGAACTTTGTTGAATCAGAACTGCAATCCAAGTGGTGCTGAATTGATCCAGGGGAAGGGGATGAAACCCTGATCACCAGCAATGCTTACAAGAACTTTTAAAGTTTGAATTACAGAATTGTTATGCTGAACTAAAGTTAGTCATATTTTCCATGTATGATTTCATTGTGTGTATTAGTGTGAGGGCCACATATATTTTTCTTTAGTTTGCTAAGCAGGGACCTCTCTATTAGGTTAGAAACGCTGGGTGTTTTTTCAAACCTCTTATTTGAAATAAATGTCAAACATTGAGAAAACTTTACCTTTGTGTTCGTATCACATTTCTGGCCCCTCACAAATCATGTAGAGAGCTTTTATTTAGGATGCGCTCTGTGAGAACACCTTCCTTTTTAACCATATATGTCAGAAAATGTTTACCACCATTTTGATGTCCAAATCACATCATCACATGTGATTACATTACATGACAATGTCACATAGTTTACATTACAGCTGCCAACTTAATATGGTCTTAATTATCTGAACCAGACAGACAACCAATTGCACGTTTTGTCCAAAAGTCGATAGACCTGTTTAGCCTTTTATTTTCTACAAAATTGTGTAATACATCCAAGTGTGGTAGAACAGCAGTTACATGTATTACCTAGGATTGGATGGCCATGTTTAAATGTCAAAATTCTGTGGCCATATTGATGTGGATATTTAGGGGTGCGGTTTACTAACTACTTGATTATATATCTCCAGAACATGTGAATATATGTCTCTAATTTTAATGTGTTCCAGCTCAATTGGGAAGGGGGCTCGGGCGGGGGATGGGGATAGGGTGGAACTAGGAAGTGACCAGTCATGTCAAATTTAAATGAGGCTACCTTTAAAGGTAACATGGGTGGATTTCATACACTCCGACAACCTGCAAGATTTCTCCTGACGGGAGTGGGCCGAGGGGGCATTTGCGGTACAGGAAGATCTCAATCTAGGAATGGATGATCAATATAGTTGTCTGATGTGTTTGCATGATAACCGAGCCGCCAATGTCTAATTCTGAGGTTCAGTGCATTTCAGTGACATTACTAGAGAGCAGCCACATGTTTCGTAAACTCTCGAAGATGGAGGACAAAAGATAGTCTGGATGGATGCAGCCCTGTAGTCTAGATGGATGCAGGCCTGTAGTCTAGATGGATGCAGGCCTGTAGTACAATGCATCTCTGTAATTAACTCCATAAACAGACAGATGTGTCACATTTTGAAGGCCCCAGCCACAGCTAAATCCATCAATGCACATCCTTGAGATACACGCTACTCGTCTATACCTCGCCCTACAAATACATCACCCTCGACCCCATGCGCTACGACGCAAAGAATACAACTGAGTCCCAAGTAAAATTTGGTCCAGCTGTTCAGCATAGCATGACTAACAATTTAACAGAGCACCCGTCCTCACGCCTTTGTTAGAGACCTAGCCATTCTCTACCTACCTTCACTCTGGCTATGAACGCACACATGTATTTTACCACTTCTTTCATTAATTTTCAACACAGACTACAGTCTCCTGAAGGGCGTACATCCTCACAGCACTTCAAGGCCATACCAATGGCAGGAGGCACTATACAAATACCACAAAACATAACAACCATCATTAACATGGAGGATCCATCTCGAATCAGACTTATCACTAATATCTTGTAAGCACTCAACAGTGTAACCAACGACTGCACAATGCCCCTCATTTGCTACAATTTTTTTCTCCTTCAGTAATAGCAATACAGGCTGAAAGACGATGGTGTGGTAGGTTGCTTACAGAAAAGCTAGTGGTTATGATTATTTCAAGACCTTTCAGACATCAACCTTCAGTTCTACTTATCTTGCAGCCTGCTATTCGCATGGTAGAGAGCAAGAAAGTAGGTGCCATAAAATATGGTGTCTGATTGTTCTATTTGCAAATACATTAATTCTCTTTTGGATTGTATGTACTTGCCTTCAAACGTCCCCCATTTTTCACAAATACAGGTTGAAGCCCTGCCATGGCAGTGCAGCACACAGATCTTATATCTGTGCCAATTCCACCGTTTATAATACCTTGTCTAATGCCCAGCAAATGCATTTTAGATGTGCATATGAACAATACAGCAATTCCACTGACTCGAACTGCAAATGAAAGTCAAGTGGTCAATTATGTCTGATCGCGCAAACATTTCGCGGAGTGATATCAAAACTAGTTTAAGTAGTTAATTTCAGGCATGCATTCCTGCATCACATCCCATTGGCGGAACATTCCATACCACATATTGCAACTCCCCTTACCTCATAGGTTGCCCTCAATGACATGTACAGCACTGTTGCTTTCAGCTAGGTTCGCAAAAAATGAAACCCCAAATACAAATACATAGCCTGTAATCAAACATTTATTTTTTGGGAATGTCAGAAGGCATTAATTAATGTTGTTTCAAAGTGCCTCCACATAAGATTAAAAGTCATCAAAATAGTTGGTACTTACTCAGAGGGCATGCTCGTCATGACCAATGACCTTGTTGCCTAGAAGATAAAGAAAAAAAAAAGTCAACAGTAAGTTTGGTTCTCCATCACCACTGCATGTATGTAAATGCGCTGCAAATTATAGAACACGAAAGACTGTGCATTATGGTTACTGCTACGCATTCTATAGGCCCCTTAACCTTTGCATGAACTATTAAAATCACGTTTTTCAGGCATGCATAATGTAACAATATTACAGTGTAGTCCAGAATCTCACAAGTTTGAGCTAACCTCTAAAATTGCTTCTTCACATTGTAAGCAGCACAGCTATAATGAAGTCGTATCACAAGTTAAAGTAAGTTTTGCTTTGCACTTTGTGTATACAAAAACAACGCTCAATCTTGGTTTGAAAGTGAAAAAAACGGATCTATGTAATTAATGCGACGGCCGAAAATGGCGACTTTTTTCTAAACCCCTTTACACCACATATATATGCGGGGGAGACCCCCTGCAGCCACCCCCCGACATAATATTATATACCCCCACATGTATATGTGGTGTAAGGGGGGGGTCCAAATAAAAGTCACAATTTTCGGCCGTCGTAATTGTGAGGGCAACATTTTGGTATGATTACGAAAAAAACTTGTGGTGAGAATGTACAGAAAAGCAACCCTTCAACCCAAACATTGCCCAAACAGTGATTGGAAACTAAAGCAACAAGCCAAAAATCCCCATGTTTTACCTCTCAACCATAAGTGAACTGCAACAAGGAAATATGCAGAAGAATACAGAACAGCTCTTCATCAAGTGTTTTTAAAACCCACCAAAAAGCTACCCGGGATCCACCAGTTACTCATTTTATAGACCAGCTTTCCACCAACACCGCCATACTGAAAAATGGGACCCTCAAGAGACCAACACCAACTACAAACCCAGCACCAACCCTCCTATTCCAAGATCCATAGAAAACCCCATTTCCCACCCGAATACAAACTCAACAAACAACCCTTCTCGATCCTCTTCATTCTCACTTCTGCACGGTGCGTGGTACAAAAAGAGCTCTTCTCAGACTTTGGAATACTACCCTAGGCACCGTTGGTAAGGGCGATGCATGCATGCTAGTACTACTGGATTTCAGCCTGTTGGCATTTTACACCCTAGACCACGTGGCACGGCTTTATCGCCCCTGAAACCTAGCCAAACTCTCAGACTTTGCTCTGACCTCAATTTCATTTTGATTATACCACTTAATGGCTCGATCAAGCACAAGAAACTAATACTATACAAAATCTAGAAACACAACGGGCACTTTTTTTCATCTTTCACGGGCACCATCTCCCACATCATTACTCAGTAGCCGATTGCCTGGCCTCTCTACATTATCCTGCATTGAATGTTCTCATCTCTCCCACCTCAACAGTACAGCCACACACCATGCTACTTAGAAAACCACCCTCATCCAACTCTAAATGTACACATCTCCCAGCACCTGCATTCACATGAATGTTTTCAAATGTTTGCCATTCTATCTTTGTTATTTGTTATTTGTATAGGGCCTACTGCCAATGTGACAGCATTTGAAGCGCTCTGGGGTGGAAGACCCTTTGGAAGACCGCAGTCTGTGCAATCATGGAAATAAAAAGAGCATGACTTTGCATGCGAATAGAATTAGGTGACTATTCAACTACTAGCAGAGATGGCTATGGGTTGCAGTGCAAGAGGGGCAATGGGTATTATAGTCTATCAACCCCTAAGGCAATTATCTACAGTTGAGGGCTCTGCTATACTGCACATGCAGAAGACATGCAGTCCAATATCTCTCTCTCTCTAATACATGTAATCCCATGTGCAGCAAAACAAGCACCTGTGAGTTGGCAGATGGGGTGGCGGTTTAGGCTGTCTGAAAACTCCAGTCAATTACCAAAAGCAACAGCTAGGCACACCTAACTGGAAAAAAGGTCTCTGCATAGATATCACCTATAAAAGAACCTGTCAATTCATGGCTATTGCAGAGTTCATAAAAGCTAATGCAATTTTGTAATCCAATATATTTTATCATTTGTTTCATTTTCAGAAAATGTGTATAAAAGGTGTAAATACAAAAATGTAAAACACATCAGTCCCCATGGAATGATCTGAAATTAATCAAAAGTCAGTAAATAAACAGATCATTTATTCTGTGAAAAGCTCCATTAGTAATTACAAAATCATTCTTACTGTGTAGAGGTGGCTGAAAAACAAATCTCAATGGCACCAATACATAATATATACCTATATACACTACACCAGATATGTTGCAGTTCTTAACCTTTGCCTTCAGAACTATCATCAGAAGCAGCCTTCAATTAGAATATAATATGAGGAAATACATAAATAACCAACAGTTTTTACACACTATTAAACAGCTAACTGCTGTGGGGCAGATATTTCAGGAAACCCATTAATTTCTAAGTTTTTCATACCTCGATTAATTATTTTGCTGCTAAGGTATTTCATTGCTGCCAGAGAATTGCATAACTAGATTGATCTATTTTGCATATACCAATACATTTTATGTTGCTACCAGAGTATTCCATTGCAGAGATAGATCATTTATTTTGTTGCCAGAAAATGTCAACACATAGATTCATTGATCGAGCTTTGCAATTTTCTGGCAACAAAATAGAGTGAATCAGATATTACATTATCTGTCAGCACAATACATCTATTTTGCTGCCAGAGAATTTCAATGCACAGCTACATTCATTTTTATTTTGCTGCCATACAGCATATAGTGTGAGAAATCCGAGGGTGTTCCCACTTGTAGACCTCAGGGATCCTTTGGCAGGAACATCGCTCTTAGATCCCAAACCTGGGGGCTGACGCGCGAGGGAGGATCACCTGGGCCGGGGGTCCTTGGGGACTGCGGAAGGAGGCCCCCTGGGCGAGACGCAGTATCCCCTTTCTTTTGACACACCCCTACCCGACATCCCCTCTGTCTTTGTAGAATATTGTCAACAGTGTTCCGTCACAACCAAACTCTTTACCATAGAAAAAGGAGAGAGAAAATACATTGGGAAACCACAACGCCCAACATTCCCTTTACCTATTAAGTTACCCATGTACTGAGATGAGCAAGAAAAATCCAAAAAGATTGAAGATAACACATAGGAATCAATGCTCCAAGGAGTCCTATGGCCAGTCACCATTTTGTCCCAATAATGAGGCCAGACAGAGTCAGACAGGGCTGGGCAACTGCTCGCACCTGTCTCCAGTTAACACTCCCGGTCAGTATAAAAGATGCAACACACAGGCACACTCTGAGCGAGCTGGGTTTGCTGGAGGAAGCCCAGGCATAAGAGGAAGAAGCCAGAGCTGGAGGAACCCTGGAAGACCAGGAGCTGGAAGGGCTACCAAATCACTGAGCCTGTGAGCACAGGAAGGGCTGCAGTGCGGTGGGGAAGCTGTGGCCAACCCAGGTGCAACTAAAGTTGCCTGGCAGTATCTAACCCAGAGCTCCTCCCCTGGGTCAGACCCTAAGATTTATTGAGAGGCCCAAACCTGACAGAGGGAGACCTACTTGAAGTTTTTGTTGAACTATAACATTGCATTATGGGACTAGAGGTCCAAAGACATTTTCCTTTGTGAATCATTGAGCAAGACGGTGCACAGGAAGGAGCAATTCTTCCAGAGAGGTGGCTAACCAGGCAAAGGTGAGCGACAGACCAGAGGGCTAGGGGAACAAAGCTACAAACCAGAAACCCTTTTTTTCCCTCCAGAACGCATTGTATCCTGAAATCTGCAAGGGTTGCACAAGCGAGCCGAGCAGGGAAAAAAGTACTACCAAGTTAACAGCTGTCCTCCCAGGTGACTGGCAGAGTTGGGGAGGCACCAAAACAGCGAGACTAACGGCAACAATAAAATATGTAAAAGTGGCAAGCCTCCCAAGGCAACCAGTGAGTCGATTGAAGATATGATAGTCCAGCTTGTGTTTCGGAGTTCTTGTTACAGTTGGCAAGCGAAATTTGGTTACGCGTTTAGAGATGAACCGTGAAGGAAAATTAACCCATTGCTCCGAACATTTGTATATATAATATATATGAATACTAAGTAGCAGAGTGGTCCGGCGAGAAGGAAGTTGCCCAATTGAAAGTCTCTGCATGGTTTGATCCTGGCAGAGGAAAACCGCAATTAAAAAAGGAACTTGTGTAAAATTGAGAACTCTAAATACCAGGATGCAATGCAAAGGCAAATAGAAGTCAAAGTGGTCATGCGGAGGGAAAACCAAAGTCTTCACAGTTTCAAAGGTCTTCGACCAGGAGAAAGAGACTCGAACCCGACGGAGGGAAGTCTCGATGATATGAGGAAAGCTAGGGAAAGGGAAACCTGACACGAAATGTGAAAAAAGGCTTGAGCCTGAATGAGGGGAGCCCGTGCTGACCTGTGACCTGATTGCGAAACATTGTCTTGTTGAATTGTGCAGAGGGCAAGGGGGTTAACCTGGACTTGGGAAAGGGAAACCCTAGAGGTTGAACCCCTCCAATTTGTTACTGGCAATTCGAGAACTCAGGAACCTCTGGAAGGCAGACCAGACTGCCAAAGTATATTTGCAAGCCAGAGTGTGGCTGAGTGCAAAGTGTTCCACCCAAACCTGTGTGCTATACAACGTGGGAATTAGGAGGCATAGTAACACATATTGTTGTCATTCTGACATTATTGTTAAACACCGACTTTTCATTTTTTTGAAACCATATTTCCTTGTGCACATTTATTGCAATAGAATGAGGGCAGGCATTAGGTTTTCTGGTTTAAACATTATGATTTTGGACACAACTGATTAGGACTGTTTATCTTTTATCTGATGCTAGAGCACGCTCCCATCTTAGCTATATGGCCAGACAGGTGTTTTTCAACCCCTTTCACTTTGAATACAAATTGTCAACTTTGCATCTTTTGTGTCAGTCTCCTTGTGATACCATGCTTCTTTCACAAGAGCCAGAGTGATTTATTATGCTCAAGAGCCATATATTTTATTACCAGAGTCTTATTTTATAGCTAGATTGTCTAGCTGCCAGATAATTGCATAGCTTGATTAAGTTATCTCAAATCTCGCAAAGCCAAATGAATTTGCATTTGGTGATCAAATTATTTAATTGCCTAGCTTCATTGCATAGTTGGATTTGTTTATTAATGCTGCTAGAGAATTGTATTGATTAGCAGATTAATGTACTGCCAAAGAATCTCATTGCATAGCTAGATAATGTTGTTTTGCAACCGGAGAAGCTCTCTGCATAACTAGATTAAATTTACTCTCCTTCTCCACCCCTCTCCTGCCCACCACACTCCCATTGGCCATCAGGCCTTCTGAAGCTGTGTGTCCCCTCGCTGCCTGCAGCCCTCGGCACCATTTCCAATGTGCCTGGGTGAGTGGTCCCACCCTGGGCACCTACTTTTAAAAATGGTTCCCTGTTCCTGCGCTGCAACGTGTGGCTCTCCCATCCCCTGACCCCCACTTCCTGGTCTCTATTTCCCAACCACCCTCCCACCCACCACACTCCCATTAGCCATACGGCCTGCTGAAGCGGAGTGTCCTTGCTGCCTGCAGCCCTTGGTACGGTTTTCATTCTGAGGTGCTGGGGTTGAGGGGTGCCTTCCTGGGCACCTACTTTAAAAAATGGTTCCCTGCTCCTTCACCACAGAGCGTGGCTCTCATAGCCGACCCCTAACCCTGCTTTCCGGTCTCTACTTCCCCACTTCCCCCACTGCACTCCCATTGGCCATCTGGCCTCTACATTCATCCACGCTAGACAATCCCTGTCGTGGCAGCCCACTTGGCGAAGGACCCAGAGGCAAGGAACAGCTCCAGTGGTGTCAGCTAGTGACCGGTGGGGAAGCAGGAAGCCTGCTGCGACTGACCAGGCAGATATTGTCAGGGGGGGCAGTTATCACTGCACCCCATCAAACTGACCCGACTCTCTCGAATCATTCCTACGTCATTCCACAGCACACATAGGCATCCCAGTGAATCATTTGTTAGCCTTGAATTGAATTGATATTTTATTTCTATCGTGCTAGTACACAAGCTTTCCCTCTCATCTCCCTAGGAAATTAACATTTTGCATTGCTGTTGTGTTTAAAAACTAGGCCTTTTTCGCCTCTTCTAGGAAAGTTGCATGTGGGTGTGTTTGGCTTTGTTTTCTCACTTTACCACTAAACCTGTCCTCTCTCTCCTCTTCGTTTCCCTCTGTCGCCCACCTCTGGCCGCCTCTCCATCTCCTCCTCCCTTTTCATCTGTCTCCACGACAACACCCAACAATGTTTCCAGACAAGTCCGATCTATGAAATTGTCATCCAAACAGGTGTTCCCCTGCTCCTCCAGAACCATCAAGGACCACATTGACACCCTCACCCCAGCCTTGGCTGGTTTCTGCAACCACTCTTTTGCGACTGGATCTTTCCCCTCTCTCCTCAAGCACTCCTTAAAAAGCCTTCTGCCGATACTACCTGTCCGGCAAATTATAATACGATCTTCATCATTCCCTTCCTGGGCAAGCTCTTGGAAAGGCTGGCCACCTCCCAGCTTACTCTCCACACTCAATCTGTTGGCTGTCTCCATGACCATCAGTTTGGCTTCAAAGTGGCCAGAGGCATGGAAACTGCTCTCCTGAACACCCGTGAAGATCTGCTAGCTAATCGTGACTCCTGCCTTCCCTTGTGTCCTCATCCTCCTTGACCTTTCCTCTGCTTTTGACATGGTCAATCATTCCATCCTGATCCATCGACTCTGAGAACCTGGGAATCAGGGGTCAGGCGCTGGAGAGGTTGACCACCTTCCTCCTGGACCAATCTTCCCAGGTCCAACTTGGGTCCTTCCTCTCCACCACCTCCCTCTCCACATGTGATGTTTCCCAGGGCTCTAACCTCTCACCCTTGCTCTTCAATTACTACTTGGTCCCTTTGGCCCACCTGATCTCTACCTTTCAGTGTTATGCGGATGACACCCAGCTCTTTTTCAGGCTCCCCTCAGTCTCCCCTTCTCTTACGGTAATTCCTGACAGTCTATATCCACAATTACCTCTCTCACTCTGGCTGCCCTCCTTGGGCCCTCTTCCTTCGCCGTCCTGTGAGGAAAAAACCTTGGTGTCATCTTCGACTTCACTCTCTCTTTCCATCCTCACATCACATCACGGACCTTGCCAAGAAGGCCCACTACAAGCTGCAGCTCCTCAGAGGTATTCTTCCTTTTCTCACTTTCCCCCAGAAGCTCACCGTCTCCAGAGCCCTAGTTCTCTCTAGGCTAGACTACTGCAATAGCCTCTTACTTAATCTACACTCTTCCTCTCTACGTCCCCTCCAGCTTATCCAGAATAGGGCTGCAAGACTTATCCTTGGCCCAAGGGACCGCATTTCTCCAGCCCTAAAAACTGTCCACTGGCTCACGGTTGCTGCAAGGAACAAATTCAAATTCCTCTGCATCATCCATGAGGCTGTCTGGGGCCAGGGACCATGCTATCTACAACTGGCTCTCAACAAATACACTCCCTCCAGATCTTTACGTTCCTCCGGCACCAAATATCTGAATGTCAAGCGATTTGCTAAACTGCGAGCTGGTGGACGATCTCTTTCCTCGGCTGGCTCCCTCTTTTGGAACAACCTCCCCCTTTCTGTCTTGGGCCGGATATCCTCAAATTCCAGAAGCTCTTCAAGACTTTTCTTTTCACCTCCTCCTTCCCCTCCACCTTACTTTGCTAAAACCCCACAGTCGCTGGGATTGGTGATCAGGGCTGTTATGTGTCCACCTGGGTCCTGGCCTCCAACCCCCTTGTGTTAGGCACCCACTGGCCAGTGCTATCACAGTCCGGCACTTACTTATTATTGGCAGTTGATCACTCCCCCAAAGTGATCTCTGCCAGTCACTTAACAGTTTGCAACTTACTCCCTAGCACTTCCCTCCTTGTTACTCCTAGCACTTACCCTCCCCATCCATCCCTCTCTGCACTAGCACGCTCTGAATGCTCACAAGACCTAGTAGGACCGCCTCTCTCTTTTCATTGTTATATTTGCCTTGCATTCCCATGTTCCCTCCCTGTTGCTCTATGGGCGCATTGAAACACAATTTACTTGATGCATAAGCGCCTTACAAATGCACAATCAATAAATACATTCTTTGCTATCCACATTATGATGGTATCAGAAGTGTTGTGATTTGAGTATTCAAATTTGTCATCCTCAGCTTCATGGGTAGAATCAGGATTCAAAAGCTTCAGATTCAAAAGCGTTGAATCAACCCATGAGGGAATAGACCCAGGGCTGTTATTGTAAGCCTTTGATCACAGAGGTGGTACCAGGATGCAGCTATATGGGTGCTGGTAGTAATCTTTGTATCCTACCCAGCTTTTCAATGGGAGCAAAGAGGTAGCTGATGTCCGAAGGCATGACCAAATGCTAGCCATCTCTACAACAAGAGAAGATTCACACTGGCCACAACTGTGTCTGAAGGAAGTAGCAACAGCACAGGCAGTGGTACAGAGGTTATCTTAAGAAGATTAATGGAACTGACGATGCAGCACTGGAAAACTCAAACTGCACTGGCCGTAGATGCTCGGATAAATTACCACTCATCCTCCAAGAATTGATGTAGGAACATAGCCTGCAATATAGTAATGTGTCTGAAGAAGTTCCTGTGCGGGATCACCTAACACCACCTCATGTACACTAGAATATTCCACACTGGATCAAAGGTGCTAGGATAAACAGTAGCAGGGAAGGACCATGTTTCTTTTCATTTGTGTGCCTTTTGGGTGCCTGAAGTGAAAAGGGAAGAACTGGGTCGTTTGAACACAACATGCACACACTTTCTTTGTCCTGAACGGTGTACTGGAACTCTGACGAAGTGCATAAAAAAGCCCCAAATATGTATGTGTCCTAAATTGGCAGGGAAGCTCAAATGAACAGTGACTCCCCGGCAAAACTGAGATGACCACTGCACTGTATACCCTAAGTCACTTTCATCTCGTTCTGCACAGGGCTTACGGATCTCGTCACCCTAAAACGCAAGTGCAGGGTGGCAGAGAGGAAATGGCGTGCTTCATGTTCATCCTCTGACAAACTTGCCTGCCGCCTGCTCCAAAGGCAATACCGGCTCTCCGTTCTCACCAAGAAGAGAGCCCTTATCCAAGCCCGCATCTCTGAGGCATCTAACAACTCGGCCGAACTCTTTAAAATCTGCAAGGAGCTGGCCAACCCTGCTGCAGTCTCTACCTCTCCTGTCCCCTCCCAGGCCCTCTGCACTGCACTGGCCTCGCACTTCATCTCAAAAACTCAGGACATCCTGTCCTCGCTCTCCTCCTCTCTCCTCCCTCCCTCTCTTCCCGGCTCTTCCTCTTGCTCTCTTGCAGCCGCCCCTCCGCCCTCCTTCTCTGCTTTTCCACCTTTTTCTGCTGATGAGGTTTCCAGACAAGTCCGATCTATGAAAGCCTCGTCTAAACAGGTTCACCCCTGTTCCTCCAAAACCATCAAGGACCACATCGACTCCCTGGCTCCTGCCCTGGCTGACTTTTGCAACCACTCATTCGCCTCTGGAGTCTTCCCATCCCCCCTCAAGCACTCCCTTGTGCACCCCCTCCTCAAGAAACCCTCTTCCGACCCCTCCTGCCCGGCCAACTATCGCCCAATCTCCATTACTCCCTTCCTGGGCAAGCTCCTGGAGAAACTGGCCATCTCCCAGCTTAACCTCCATGCTGAATCTGTTGGTAATCTTCATGACCATCAATCCGGCTTCAGAGCGGCCAGAAGCACGGAAACTGCTCTCCTGAACATCCGTGAGGACCTGCTCCTGAACCTCGATTCCAACACTCCCTGTGTTCTCATTCTGCTCGATCTCTCCTCTGCCTTTGACACTGTCAACCATGCCATCCTGCTCAACCGTCTCCGTGATAACCTGGGTATCACTGGTCAGGCTCTGGCATGGCTGACCTCTTTCCTTTCCGGTCGACCCTCCCAGGTCCAAATGGGCTCCTTCCTCTCTGACATCTTTTTCTCCACCTGTGTTGTCCCCCAGGGATCCAACCTCTCTCCCTGGCTTTTCAACCAGTATCTGGCACTCCTTGCCCACCGCATCGCCGCTCTCTGCCCCCACTTCCAGTGCTATGCGGACGATACCCAGCTGATTTTCAGGCTACCCTCGGCCTCCTCCTCTCCTTCCCTTATCTCTGACTGTCTGTCTGCTATCCAGGAATGGTGTGCCGCCAATGACCTCTGCCTTAACGCCAGTAAGACTGAGATTCTACTCATCGGCGCACCCACTCCCTCCTTCCCTGCAGCTCTCTGGCTGGCCTCCCTTGGCCCCCTTCCGGCCCTTACCTGCAAGGCTAAAAACCTCGGGGTCATCTTCGACTCCACACTCTCCTTCTCTCCTCATATATCTGACGTCTCTAAGAAGTCACACTACCAGCTGCACCTCCTCAGAGGTATTCTTCCCTTCCTCTCCTTCCCCCAGAAGCTCACTGTCTCCCGAGCCCTGGTTCTCTCAAGGCTGGACTACTGCAACAGCCTCTATCTTAATCTGCCTGCCTCCACTCTCCGCCCTCTGCAACTTATCCAGAACAGAACTGCGAGACTTGTCCTTGGCCTCAAGCCCAGGGACCGTATCTCTCCAGGACTGAAATCTCTTCACTGGCTCCCAGTGGCTGCGAGGATTAAGTTCAAAACCCTCTGCATTGTCCACAAGGCCTTCTGGGGCCTGGGGCCTAAATACCTTCAACTCTCTCTTCCTAAATATCTTCCTTCACGAGCCCTTCGCTCATCCGTCTCCAACTCCCTCATGGTCAGCCGCTTCTCTAAGCAACGAGCTGGGGGTAGATCTCTCTCCGCAGCAGGGGCCTCCCTCTGGAACAGCCTTCCTGCCTCCCTGAAACTTGAGGAGAACCATCTCCGGTTCCGGAAGCACCTCAAAACCTTCCTCTTCGCTTCTGCCTTCTCTCTCCCTCTCCCCTGCTAAACCTTCTTAACTCCCCACTGAATTCTGCACTAAACCTGCATCTGGGCCACTCTCAACGACCTTGGTCCAGGGCCCAGCCACTCTCCACTTGCACTGCCTCCCTGGCTCCCCCTGCACTGTGGGACTGTCACTGTATCCCTACAGCCCCCTTCCCAGCACTTCCCAGCACTTGCTCTGCACTTACCTCGCACTTGCCACCAGCTGGCCCTTTTTATTTATCATTTATTATTTATTTTTATTACGCTACTTACCTTGTACTGCACTTTCCCCCCACCTCCTCCCCCTGCACTTTCTCCTTTTCCCCTTACCTCTGCACTTGCGCGATCTGAATGACACCTGGCCTAGTAGGATCGTTTGTCTGTCTTCCCCTTGTTTCCCTCCCTCCCTGCCTCGTCGCGCCTTGAAACACTTGTGTATAGGCGCGTTACAAATACCATATCCTATCATATCATATCAAAGGGGGGCATCTACAGTGCATATTATATTACTATCGCATGCAGCAACCATGCACCAGAAAACCCTTAATCTGCCCCCAATCATAGTAATCTCCCTGACACTTCAAAAATTGGCTTGATGACACCAAACGTTGAAAAGTACATTAACTGTCTGGACGAAGTCACGTGCTTCGGCTGTGAGGACGCAGGACGACAGAGGAGGGCTCTGCTGGCAACGCCTCCTTTCACTTTTGCACACGTAGCTTTAAAAAATCATTAGCACCAAGAACTTGCCCAAATCCAAATAAAAGTCGCACCAATACCTAGAAGGGGAGGGGGCGGGAGAGTCGGACTCAGGGAGCCAGTCGGGCGTTCCCACCCAATTATCTGTCTCTGACTTATTCCTTTTGAACTTGCCATTCAAATTTAACCTGGACCTTTTAAATCATCAACGTGTGGTGCTTTTTGATGACTTGATGCTTACTCTTTTTAACCTGGTTTTAAAAAGTTTAAGATGTTGTACTATGCACTTTGTGATTTTATGTCTGTTGACTGGTGCTTATATCATATCATAGACCAGTCACGGTGTTGTGTTCTTTCCCAACTAGAATCCACTCATTTATCGATTCCCTTCAGTGCCCAAAAATACCAATTACGAGGTGTACCCCACAATCTTGAAACGTAAAGCCTCCCCGGAGCAAGCATCCCCCCGCCTCTCCCACAAAAAAGTGCTTCCATCTTGGCCTCCCTGAAAGAGGTCAATTTCTCATTGATGAAATCAAGGTAATGGTAGATTGTAATAATGACAACTTGGGCTTAAATCCCAATGTCACTATTTCCTCCCATTCAACCAATCCTATTAAACAACCAAAGCCAGGCACCATTGGCAATCCAAACCTCCCTTTGGTACAGTAAACAAAGTTGTTAGTGGTACAGGGAAATTCTACAATTGTGACCCAAAAATGTTACTGAGCGACCCAAATCGAGAGGGAGGCAAGCCAGTGTTCTTCCCCATAGGAGCACACAATAACACCAGCCGGTGGTGTGCTTCCATCACAGAACCAGGGAGTGAATTAGTTAACAACAAAACATGAAAAAAATCAAAGGACCTTTGAAAGGGGCCCCTAGGGGTCCCCAACGTCTATAGAAACAAGGCGAGTCACCACACACGATAGATACGCCAGACACGAGGTTGTATTCCCAAAGCTAGGGTTTATTGCAAAGTAAAAGTCTCAGTTGGCCAACTCGGTCTCACACCCCGCGACGTGTATCTCTAGACCTCGAGGGACGCAAGAGAGTCAATTACGTACATCAGTTACATATATACAAAATGCATATCAAACAATCAGCTATGACATGTTTAACACCCCCTTTTTATTGGGTTTCTTTGAACTTGGTGTGATGATGGACATCTCCGACAACTATGACACCTTCAAACATCTATTCTAGTAACACTTTGCAATTTGTGAGTGCGGAGGCATCTTTCAGTTGTTGAATAGAACACAGCGCTTCTGTTCTTGGAAGCGAGCTACATACGGGGGGAAGAGTTGCATTCCAAACCTTGCTATCTATTAGGTGCTATTCGTGTCCTGGGAGCCGACACGCTCTAGCGGGGCTCAGCAAAGGGGGGCCGTAAGAAAAACAATTCAAGCATTTTGCTGTATTATTCTAACATATTCTACCATATAACGAGACTGTCTGGCAGGTGCAAATTGATTAAATGTCCTGCAGCTCTGCTTCAAGGCTACATTCGGGAGGGAGCCGGGCATTCTTCCTGGCGCTGCCTATGTTGCGTTTCAACAAACTCTTGTTATCCTCACGGCCCTGTGGCCTTGTCCTTTTTTCGTGCAGCCAACAATGTTTTACAGTCGAGCAGTGTAAGCAGAAAATATACTGCGAAGCAATAGGAACAGAAAGCAATGAGCAATGGTTATAAAACAAAATGGCGATTCTTGTTACATCAAAAATGGCCATTTATTGGTAAACTCGAAAACCTATATTCTGTCATATCGTGTATGAGACGGTTGGCCCACGGCCACCAAAATATGTTTGTGGTCACAAAGTAGAGGTATCCATTTTTCTAGACTGACACCTTAAGCGAAAAGACCAATTCGACCAAACAGCACTATGCTTTTGAAGCGATTTGCTCCACTACTGACTGGGGTTAACTAACGACTCTGCAGCAGACCAAGATAGGACTATTTTGGAAACAGAGATAGATTCCACTGATGCCAGAGGAGCATACCATGATACACATTTCCTACACATGGGCACACAGACCCCAGCTCACGTTAAACACAATTCTGAAACGCCATGTGATAATTGCACTACCTTTGCCTTCAAGCTAAAAAGCATACCGTCGGTAGTTGAGGACGTAACGAAAACAAAAAAACTCACTTAAACAAGAAGTTTATACTTTGAAAAATAACATCCAGAACGTTGTACCCCAAAAGCGCTCTGACCTAACACAGCAGTGGGTCGATAATGAAGCCGATGGGGTAAAAAATAACATCCAGAACGTTGTACCCCAAAAGCGCTCTGACCTAACACAGCAGTGGGTCGATAATGAAGCCGATGGGGTAAAACCAGGTGAATCCCTCGTAAATATCCAGAGGGCTATTTGAAATGATGTTAAAAACCACCCCCCTACAGATGGGTAATATTCCCGTGGGAAGAAATCACTAAATTCACCCACACAAAATACAACATCAACTCACTATTAACAAGGGACTACATGATCACTTTGGGCCTACCACTACAAAATCCCCTGTTATTACCATGCATCCTAGGTCTTGAGGGCCTCCTAATGCAATCTCCTGTGACAATTAAAATGCTCTGTTCACTTAAAGACTCACTTAAAAATAATTGCATAAATTGTCTCAGAGCAAAAAAGGGATGCTGCTCTTATCAGAGAAAAAAAATCAGTGCTGTGCTACATTCCCAAGATCCAGGGCATCAAGACCCAAACTACGTTAAAATACCTTTTTATGAGAAGGAAACAATATTCTCACAATAGATTACAGAACACTTTTGCCTCCGGGCTTGCAAATTGAAGTCTGAGGTAAACCTCCTCCCCCCAAACCCACTAATGAGTTGCAGTCTGGCAGTTGTGTAGCCTGCCACTCAGACCCCCACATGTCACCAGAATACCCAATGAGCGAACCCGTGGCAGTCGAAAAACAGGTCCTGGAGTGAATTTAAGATTGTCAGTTGGAATATTGGTGGCCTACCAAGAAAAGTGGCCGATACAAACAAGACTAATTTCATCACCGACTATGAAATAATCTGTTTCCAGGAGACCTGGGCTTGCCACCTGACATTTATAGAGGATTACGCCCATTTTTAAATACTTGCATTTTTAAATCGAAGGGGCTTAGGCTGGTACCGAGTTGGGGCTTGATCATTTGGGTGAAAACCTTTGATTAACACGCAAGTTAAAGTACTTTTGATCTAAATCAGTAGACTTACTATGTCTTGCCATTGAACTTCCGAACAACCAATTTATTTTTTTGACTAATGTGCAAAATCGTCCATATGGCAAGTTTAGTTTTCTACTTCTTGAATCTATATTAGCTGAATGACCACTCCTAACCAGTACCAAAGGCAAAGTGCCAGTCGCAGGAGAGTTTAATTTACAGTTTGAGCCCCATAACCAAGTAGATGAATTCCTGGAAGACGACAACATATGGGATGTTCCCACATTCCGGCAAGCAAATCCCAGCTGTCGTTAAAAACATGCATTATAAAGAGCTCAAATCTTGTTTACAACGGGAGTAGGGCATGTAATGGCGGAGTAGCCAGGGATGGGCCTCCAATTGACAAACACTAGAAGGGATCCACCAAGAGCCAAATCAACTGCATGCTTATAAATATAATGCATTGGGGAACAGTTCAAGAACTAAAAGTTCACATTACGAGTGAGGGCGGTCGCAGTTCAATTTCCACTTTATTAAGGTTAAACCTAGCCAAAAGCAAGAGAGACATCCCTGGACAATAATGGTATACTGTGTACCAATAATAGGAAGAGATTAACATGGGAAACAATATACCAAAATGATTCTATTTCACAGATATTCTCCAACATATTCCCATTAATAGAGGCCATTTTCAATCAAAGTTGCACCAAATGACCAGGTGCTTTGGGAAGTGATTGGGCGGATGACAGGGATATTAAGTAATCATCTCACAAAACCCTGTAAAGTTAACTAAGAGTGTACAACCAAAAAGACAGAATCGTTAACCATCCTGAAATCAACTAAACCTCATGATCATAGTTCCAGTTCGACTATCATTAAAGAATATAAAGAAATGGTAAAACGAAAAAAAGAAGTAAAGACTGTAGTAAAATAGTAAAGTGCGGTTAGTGGCATTAAAAATAAAAAACAGTAAGCATTCTAAGTGATTGCTTACCTGGGAGACAGAGAGGAGGGCAGCCCCTTTGAAAATGCAATTACTGAAGATGCTTGGTTTAGCTATTTTTTCCAGTCTGTATAAAGAGGATAGACCCAACTTCTTAGACTGGTATGGAACTATTGATTGCCTGATATCAGACGTGGGTGGCACCATGGGAGTGTGCTTACAGTTCTCGCTCAAAGAAGTGGGCGATGCATTAGCATCTAAAAGCAGGGGCAGGACCCATGGACCTGACAAGGTCCCTAAGGCATTTTCAAACTTGAACCTAGGGTCTGGATCCCATATCTTTACCTTATGTTCAACTCTTTTTGTAGAACAGAAACTACCAACCTCATGGACCCAAAGGGAGAGTGTGCCTACATACAAAAAGTGGGGAAGAAATACCCCGGGCAACTACCGCCCCATCTTGCTACTCAATGCCTGGGTAAAATATCCAGGAAACATATCCACAATATACTAGAGAAATGGGTAGATGATACCGATTGCATCAGTGATCTACAAGCAGCCTTTAGGAAAGGAATCAGTACAACAGATCATGCTTTCATTTTGGGTTTGTTGATTGACAAGTATGTTACTCCGTCCCCGAGCACACTGTACTTACTACTTGTCGATCTAAAGACTGCCTTTGACAGCATCCCCTGCTCTGAACTGTGGAAAACCCTAGAAAGAAAATGACCACCCCCTAATGAGAGCCATTCTACAGCTATACACCAAGGGTGCAGCAGTAAGGCTTGGACACAACGGTGGCATGATTTGAATAAAGACCTTTATTAAATAAGAAAAGGTCGGAAAAAAGGCCTCGATCCCTAAAGCTAAGAGGGGTTCCTCTGTCTCAAAGGAAATCCAGTAAAATTGCCAGCTAGTACAAAACTAAGAAAAAGTATGCCACTGTCATGTCCAAAAACCTATATCTGTCCCCAACACTTCTCTTAAGAAAAAAACAGCATTCTTGGTGTTTTCAATCAACCGCAAAGTTTCCAGTTTTATTGGTATTAAAGTGATGCAAAAATAATGTTCCAAAAGATCCAGAATTAGGGTTGTGCTCCTTTACGCTAGACTTCTTATCGCAAGGTCTTGAATAATTCACGAGGAGCTGTTTCTCAACTTCACAGTTCTTATGTCCCATCAGCTTGGTTTGCTCGACTACCAAGCATAGCACTTTCATTGGCGACCGGGTCCGTACCCCTCTTATTTTCAGTCTCTCATGTGGATGCGGGTCCCAGACTCGCACTGTTGAATTGTATACGCTTGGTTCACTCTCCTGTCACGTTTACAACTGTCTCTCATACACTTTAGGGTCCCAGAAACGCTCTTTTGGGTGCAGATCGCAGACTCGCACTGTTCTGTTGTATCCGCTTGGCTCACTCTCCTGCCAAATATACAACTATCTCTTAGGCTCCAAGACCCTCTCTCTTCGGTTCCTGAGCTCACCCAGTTGCTTCACCGTACCTCTCACAGCTCCCGGGCAACCCGTGTGGAAAAGGAAAAGGATGAAAGGCAGGGATGTGTCTTTGCGAACATCCTCTTTTCTATCTATTTTGATGACATAGTCAACTATCTGTTGATAGAGTACTGTTGCAGGTCAGAAGAAGTAGGTAGACACTTAAAGGACATTTTCACAGGAATGTATTAAAATAATAAAGATAAGGCCCATCTTTCCCTATTGCTAGAGGGTTACCCCTTCTACATAAATAATGAAAGGTTATGTCCATTGTACAAAACTATTTCTAGCTAACCTACCACTACTTTAACTAACAAATTATACTAGGAGAATATCTCCCCTCTCTGGGTATTCTTGTGGCAACGTCTCTTCTTCAGTCAAATATTCTCTTCAATAAGATATCTTCAAATAGTCTCTTGCCACCTTCTGGACAAGGTCTTGCAATTCTTTAACAAAGCACTTGGGTCTGGGCTCCCCTCGTGGGACAGTTCTCCAGTTTTTTCTATCACTCTGTCATACGTTTATCCAAGCTTATATGCCTTTCTGCTTCTTGTAACCCAGGCCTTGTTAGATTGGGTGTACTTTGTAGGGGCTTGACCCCCCCCCCCGGGGTTGTTGAGTTAGATCATCTCTTCTCTTATTTGGTTCACTTGACTTCACTTCCCATTCATGAAGTTCTCCGTCTTCCCAAGATTTCTGTGCCAAGTTCCATATACCTCCTCTTTCAGGCATTTTCATAATTTTATTTACCAGTCACACAGTTCCAATTAAATGGCTTTGTCTTTAGTATCTTGTGTATTTCACTGGGACAAGTTCCTCCTGCCCCATAACGATGCCATTGCGGCCTCCCGGTGCTCCCGTTGACCCAGGTCTGTATCTGCAGGGGAACACTATAGGGGCTTGGCACTCACTGGGTTCACTCCCTCTAATACAGGTTTCGTGCTTATTCAAGCTGTCGCTGTCCCGCCTCCGATCCTCTCTCTTGTTACGACCAGGTCTGGATGCGAGTTGTAGGACTTCTCTGGATGGTCTTCTCATTCAGCCTCCTCGTCTCTGTTAAATGCATGTCTCTTTTTAAAGAGAATGATCCTCCTCGCTGGTCAAAATGGGGTATTTTAGTTTTGTCATCAGCCAAGTCCTTGGATATTATAATGTTCTTCATATCAGATAGTACCATATATGCTATAATGGTGGATGGTCTAGGGAGTTCATCACAGGAATGGGAGTCCTTGTTCCCTAAGAGGGAGTCTCTCTTCCAGTGAGGCCCCACTTGCCCAGACCATTAGGGAGGGTCTTCTGGAGCAGGCTCACATCACTAGCCTCAAAGGGTAGGCTCTCTCTTAGGAAGAAGGGACGAACACCCTTCCAAAGTTGGATGGGTCAAAAATTAATATCCTGTTTGCGGATGACACCATCCTTATCTCTAAAACACCAAGTGGCCTTTCAAGGCTAACAAAGCAGTTTGTCAGCTTTTGCAATGAGAAGGGCTTAAAGATCGATCCATCCAAAACAAAAGAGGAACAGACAGTACACCATCCTAACAATCCAAAGAGATGGTTCACAAATAGATGGAGTTAGACCTTGTCACGACGTGGGATTTAAGGATGTATGTGATTATTTAAATTCTGAACATGTCAAAATCTGAAAATTATGAATTTGAAATGTTCAAAAATGGCAATAATCCTAAACATCAACCACGCCAGGTATCCACCTCCCTAACACTAATACTTACCTCTGCCGCCCAAACTTAACTGTTCTCCTTCACCTCAGTGCTCACCCTGCGACGTGAGTTTCGCCTCCTCATCTAGAGGCGGAACTTCTGCCACAGGGTGCTTTTCTTTTGAATTTCTTTTTTCAAACTTTAATTGTCCCCTGCTTTCTTTTTTATGGAAGCGGGGAACTCCCCCGCAATCCCCGCTCCCCCTGTTCGCTATAATGGCACCATATGGTGTATTTGTTCGAAATGTTCAGCTGTATGTCATTTTCATACAGCTGAAATTCAAACAAATATACCATATGTGTTTTGTTTAGTAATTTCTTATTTTTTCAAACTTTATTTATTGTGCTTGGCATTACAACAGGAAACGAATATCTTACAGCAAGCGGGCAAATCTCAGATCATCATATACAGTATGACAATAGCTTGTACAGGGTGGTAGAGAACCGGCTAGTGGTACAAAAACAAAAATAAACATATTACAGTAGCACTTAATGTACACAAATCAAACGGTTATTGGAGCTTGGGAGGATAGATCACCAGAGTCATCATCAGCGTCTGCCGACATGGAGGAGATATAGGAGCGAAATGGAGCCCAAATGTTTCTGGGTCTCGACGCTAGTGGTAGCTGGCCTGTCCAAGTCTCCTCCATGTCCGAGGCCCATGTGACGGCCCAAAGCCACTGGGCGTGTGTGGGGACCCCAGGGCGAAGCCAGAGCAGTAAGATACAACAGACTGCTAGTAGCATACATAGCCCAGCTAGTTTCCTGGAGTCACGTCCTAGTCTGGGGAGTTCATGAAAGAGACAGTTCAATGGTGATGGTATAATAGTGTAATCCAAAATTCCAGTCATAGGAGTGCATACCTCCTCCCAGAATTGAGAGAGACGCGGACAAGACCAAATCATATGTATGTAATTCGCATCATCTGTGCCACATCTGGGGCCCCTGGGGGGGTGGTGTGAGGTGGGGGGGTGGGGTGGGGTGATCATTTGACATATAATGAAGTCTGATCGGGGTATAGTGAAATCTGTGAAGTACCTTAAATTGGATCAATTTAAAGCGGGAGTTAAACAAGATTTCATGGATACGGGTACACATGCAGTCCCAGCGCTGATCAGTTATTTCGATTTCTAGATACTCACCCCAGGTGCATCTTAATTTACGAAAAAGGGGGGTGGCCTTGGATTGCAGCAGGGTATACAATCAGGAAATCTTCCCCCTGAAGGACATAGTATTCAGAATTTCAGGGAAATCCGGGTACCTGTTCTTAAGGGAGCAACGGAAACCTGCATATTGGAGCCAATGGGAGGGCTTCCCACGCAGAGACACTGGTAAATGTGGCCATTCGAGGAAGTTGCCCTGGTTGAAGACATCACGGACAGACTCAAAACCTGTACCAGTCCAAAGGCGCACTGTTGCGGGGGTTACACAGGGAGATTCCGGGAACAAATTCCAGAGTGGAAGGCCACCATGAAAGGGGTATAAGGATTTAGCCAGTTTCCACAGCTTCGACAAAGCCAGTGTCGTGGAGCCTACTGGTTCGAGGGGCTCGAATATACCATAATGAGAGAAGAGAACTAGGTAACAGATATCGCGACCCTCCACAGCAAGCCGCACAAGCTTAGTATGCAGTGGAGAGTCTGTGGATATAAACCAGTGCGAGGCGTATTGTGCCTGAGCGACTATCCAATACCTCGGAAAGTTAGGGGCATCAAAGCCGCCCCCGGGCATATGGGTAGTTAGTGTTTCTATTTTAAGCGGATTGCACCGGAATGCCACAAGAACGTATTTACGATGCGGGTCAGTGAGTGAAAGAATTTACGGCCTGGCCATAAGGGGACATTCAGAAACCTGTAAAGGAGCTGGGGAAGCCCGATCAATGCTGATCTTACCAGCCAGGGAAATGGTAAATTGGCCCAGCCTGCGCATTTTCTGGCGAGGGTAGTTAGGTATTTCCTGTACTTGGCTATGTGTAGAGGGTTCGGACGGCGTGCAACCGCCACTCCAAGATAGGTGATCTTGGCCTGTGACCATCTGAAGCCCAAGCGGTTCGGGGAGCTGGAGGAGACTTTGGTTAGTGGAAATAGAATAGATTTAGAACAGTTCACCTTGAGGCCTGAAATATCGCCGAAGAGAACTAGATCTGGGATGGGGCAAGGTTTTCTGCAGGAGAACGAATGAAGAGGAGGGCATCATCAGCATACAGGGACATGATCTCAGGAGCGCCGGACGGTCTCAAACCTCTATGTGCATGTATCAGACATATCCTATCAGCCAAGGGCTCTATGGCTATAGCAAAAATCAGGGGTGAGAAGGGGCCCCTGGCTATATGGATAAGGGCCGAAAACCTGTTACCGGTGCGGACCCTGGCTACAGGAGAAGAATAAAGAAGTCTGACCCAGGACTGGAAGCGGGGACCTCGTCTCAAGGTAGCCCCAGGAGTCGATTGCTTTCTGCATATTGAGGGTGGCCGCCACTGCCTGTGTGTTCGGGTCAATCTGGGCAAGAATATTGAATAGGCGACGCAGATTAAGGGAAGAAGAGCGCCCCGGGATAAACCCAGACTGGTCTGGGTGCATAATGTATGACATGTATGGGGCCAGTCTCAAGGCTAATATTTTAGCATATATCTTGACATCACAGTTGATGAGGGAGAAAGGCCATATGAGCCACATTGAGTGGGGTGTTTGCCTGGTTTAAGCAATACAGAAATTACAGCTTCCCAGAGAGATGGGGGTCTGGGGGAGAACACATAAACCCGCCTTGTAATGTTTGTAAAATTCGATCAGAAGGCCATCAGATCCAGGGGCCTTTCCAGAGGCCAGGAAGTCAATGGCGTTGGATATTTCTTCAGGTGAAATTGGTCTGTCTAGAGAGTCCCTGATCTCGGAGGAGAGGACTGAGACTGGAAGACTGTCCAGGTATGCCTCAACATCGACCACAGAGACATTGTCAACATTGGAATAGAGTGATTTGTAAAATGAGCGTAATTCTGTATCAATTGCTTGCGATGACAGGGCCAGGGTGCCATCAGCCTTCTCTATAGCCGGGATGTGGGATGAACCCGATACCTGACGGAGCAGCCTAGCCAAGACATGACCAGGGTGTTTACCTTCACCGTATTTGCGAGCAGAATGGGGGTCATCTAGGAACTTCCTTTCCAGCTCTGCATGCAAGTGAAATGCGTCTAATTCAATGCCTATATCCAAAAGGGCGTCGGGTAGCTGAGAGGAGGCGTACTGGGTCTCTAGGAAGGAGAGTCAAGATTCACTCCTGAGATGTCACTCTGGATTACTTTAAGAATCCCCGACTCCTTGGAGATCGCCATGTGCCTAATGTAGACCTTGAACGACTCCCAGAGGGTGGCCTGCGTTTGGACTGAACCAGTGTTGAATGTAAAAAAGTAATATGTGGTCGTCCCCAGCTCTGCTTCAAAAGTGATGTCTAATAAGGAATGTGGTTTCAACCGCCACAAACAAGCCCCTGCGTTGTCTGCGTACCAACCAAGGGAAATTGTTAACAGTGAATTGTCAGAGAATCTTCTGGGGAGAATCGACATGTGTGATGGTTTTGACTAGTATACCCAAGACGAGCCACCTGTCAATTCATGAAGGTGAATCAGTTACTGCGGAGTAGGAGGAGTACGAACGAGAATCAGGGTGAATCAGCCTCCATGCGTCTGACACCATTAACTGGGCCTGCACTTCTATAATATTTTTAGCTGCTTTGGTGAGTTGGCGGGGTTTGGAGCCCGATCTATCAAGATCTACGTCTAAAATAGTATTGAAGTCCCCACCCCAGAGGATAGGGATAAGGGGGAACCCAGAAAGCAGGGATGACAGATGTGTGTAAAAATCAGGGTCATCCACATTGGGTCCATATATGTTAAGTAGTACAACCTCCCTGTTCAGCAAAGTCCCAAACAGTAAGACATAGCGGCCTAGAGGTCCACATGAACCACCTTATGCTGAAACTTCAGACTCTCATATATCAGGATCATGACTCTACGGTTCTGGGTAGAGTAGTCGGTGTAATAATGTTGGAGACCCCATACTTTAGCGAATCTCTCACATCCACCAGCGCGAGCATGCTTTTTCTGCAGAAAGAGCAACTTAACTTTGTGTTGTTCAATATATAACTGTAATTTACTCATTTTGGTGTAATTACCCTGACATTCCAACTCATACAAACAAGGTGGTCTTCAGCCATTAGGACAGGAAACAGGTATAATAGAACAGAGGATTGAATCAGAAGTTGGGTCGCAGGGCCCAGCAGAAATATGTGCAGGTCCCCAATCTACATGTGCCAATCTGAGTATGTTTGGGTACTTTAGTTCCCCATTGCATGCCAAGCATTTTTCAACAAAACACCCCTCCCACTCCTCCCCCACTCCAACCCTCCCCCAACCAGAGAGGTGAAAACCCAAACAACTTCTAGCAAAACCAATAACTGTGGCAGCATTGCCTGGGGGCTGTGCGCTGGCCATGAGCGGCAATGCTTCCGAGATAGAGTTGACTAGACATTATGTGGTGCATAGTATAAATAATATATAGTAGGTAAAGAAGACTTTTTCAGTCATTTCTACGAATACCGGGATTTAAACTGAGCAACAACGGCAAATGGGAGAGCCATATTGAGAAAGCTAATCTCGCTTTGTCAAAAAGATGTACTGTTATACTAAATTTCACTTGGAAATATGGCAATAACACAACTACCCCCACACTCAAAGTTTGCAGAGCCCAGGCAGTGGGGGCTGCAGCCTACAGTCAAGAACTATGGGACTACAAAAGACTGACTAGCCTAACCATTGCAGAAAATCTGCTTATGCTTCCAAAGAAGGACACTTTGAAGTAGTCCTGGCAACGACAGCCAAAAAAGTTGCATTGAAACCATTATTGTATTGGTCTAAGCTATGGTCTAAAAATGAGTTGAGGAGCTATAGGGAGGCAGTGGTGGTCCTCATGAGCTGTGAGGGGGGCAGTAGACTTCCATGGCTGGCCTGAATCATGACACTATACCAAGTTGACTTGCATCATTATTGGCTTAATCCAAGGTCAACACAAACAGTAGAACAACCATTTGTGATGCATATAATGAAAGGGCTCTATCTAACTAGATTGAAATCTGTTGGTCTCTGGTAGCCGGTTGGACCTACCTATCGGAAAAAATTACTTTCAGCCGTGAGACCTACGTAATGGACACAAAGCCACCATTTGACCGCCCATTGCTTACTAAGTTAAGATTGAACATTCTCCCATTGATACCTCTTACGAATCGATGGTACAAACGTGGAAACAATTGCTGTCCTTTTTGCGAATACCTGCAACACTTTCTATTTGTTTGCCCTGGGTATACGCAAATCTATCCAAGCAATCCATTACATTGCCTGAAGAACCATGAAGTGAGAACATTAATTGTTGCAGAAAGACTGTGAAAGAGTTATTTTTATCCTGATACTGTGTTTGCTACCTCAAACTATCTATCCACGGCGTGGAAAAGGAGAAAAAACCGAATATGTTGACAAAATGAGTTTTACGTGTTTTTATAAACACCACTCCAGACAACAATGTGCTGTGAATTGATACTGTTTTAATCTGCTATTTTATATTGGTTGCTTTATCTGATTGTATTGCTTTCTTATTGGATAGTTTTTATGGTTTCAGGCCAAAATAAAGTACTATTGATTGATTGACCTAGCATGTTCATGATTGGGGAAGACAAAAATCAATGTGTTGCATTTTATATAAATCATTATACAAACTCCTCACTGGGGGATCTGCCAGTTTGGATCAGAATGAGTTATTTCAGTTGGCAAGCAGTACATATAAACCTACTCTCCGTGTCGTGGATACTTCAGTTTATTGTGCAGGGTAACCCCAGCTCACTAGTGCTAAAGATAATTGATACCTATGCAGGAATTCATGACATCAGATCTTTCAGGATGACAAGCAACCAAACGCCCCGTGTACCCCACAACAGATGTGATGTCACTTATATGGAGATCATGGTATTGGTGGAAGAAAGCAGCAAAGTAATCAGCAAGTACTCAGAGGAAGCCCCAATAGTAAGACACAATGAAGATGGCAGCGGCCATGTGAAGGCATACCAGAAACACGACTGCACATGCTTCTCCAACCAGTGACCCAGCAATGTAGACACAGATCACTATTACCCAGCTGCACAACTGACTCACACCAGACTGTTCCTGGCAGATTGTGTATTGAATCACGTTGCTGAACATGGTCTTGCTACCTGGTCCTGTAGAAATTGTAAGACTGCTTCTACCTCACCAAAGTCTGAGAGAACTCCCAACAATTCAACCAGTCGGGGTTTGGGCATTCTTTGCAAGAACACTGCTATTCAATATGTACAACTAGCAGCTGTTGTCCATTTTGGTGTTAAAATGCGATCTCTGATCACTCGTTTGCCAATGAGACACAGAGCTCCATGCGTATTGACAACTCTACAGTTATCTCCAGAGAATTGTAGACTGTGCTTCCGAAGTAAGACAATAGATGATTTCTAACAAACTGCATCTTAATCCTTCTAGAACAGAACCCTTCCTTTTAGGTTGCAAATATCTACTAAGCAGCCCTCTGGGGATACCAGCTCTCCCTTCTTTGTTTGAACTACCCCTTTCCTTTGTATGCAAAATACAAAAACTACAATGTGATTATAAGTCTAACCTAGTATGTGAAACCCAGGTTGGTGAAATAGCTACATCCATCCATCCATTTTCTCTTTTGACTCCTTTGTTCCGCTCTTCCTTTCATTCGCCCTACTGATCATCCAGCAGTGATTAGTGCCCCGGTTAACTCTAAATTAGAATGGTCCAGCACTATTCTAGCAGGCATCCCAGTGAAAAAACCTTTGCTTCTAAAGACAGCTATTGGAGGAAAGATTTGGCACCTGGCAAATTAGTCTATTTCACAATTACACAGAAACCTTTGTTGGCTACCAAAATTAGGCCAAAAATCATTTAAGTTATTGGTTTACGTTTATTTAAATGTTGAGACGCCCGAACAATCAGCACTCAAAGCTTATGGGGGACACAGGTTTACTGAAGCCTCTTCTTTAAGTAAAGTTCTTAGCTAGCTGAGGTGCTGATAGCAATAACACCCCCATTTTGCCAGCCGTTACCACGCATTATGGAACTTGGAATACTATATTATTCCTTAAGTACAAGTACAAACCTGGGCCACGACGAGCACACTGAAGAAGAAAGACCCAAGAATAATTTAGTTGGGTCAACAGCTGAGAAAAGGTCTAAATCATTTCAGAGAGCCAGTTTTCAAAGAATTCAGAAGAGCACAATACTGAATGAGAACTCTACAGCACTGGAGGCTTGACGCCAATTTTCTTTCTGTGGTATCTTTGTTGGTAATTGTACAAGTATACATTGGTTGCAGAACAAGGTACACAAGAATCCCATAATCCGTGACAGAACATTATGTAGCTAGCAAAGAGGATAGGTACATCATTGACAATGAATGACATTAATAAAATAAATGTACATATATTACAAATAATAAGTGGGGTCTTGTGAGAGGTTGGAGTGGCTTCCGAAAGCAGTCACTGGTGGGAATTTTAAAAATTATGAGGGCAGCACCAGTTCAGGGGTAACAGGAGGAAGGAGGAGTGAAATCTGGATTCAGGACATACGACATGGAGATTACAGTTCAGCGGAAGCTATACGACCTAATGAAAGAGCAGGGTGATGCATACCGAAATGGCAGGGTTTCATTAAGATGGGGAGGGGTGAGACTACTTGCAGATTTCTAGACCAAGGTCAGTAATTTGCATGGTGCCCAGATGTGGACCGAGAGCTGTCCAGCCTGGTGTTGGTGGATCAATGGTGAGTAATTTAAAAAAAAAAAGTCTTTAGGCAGCAATTTTTGTAATGATTGAAGGGGTGCTAGTCATGGCTAAAAGAGCACTTGATACCGATAACAGTAGTGAGGCGGAAGAACAACAGCAAGCTCATGCTGAACATCCCTACTTTTATCTTCTAACTTTCTTCTTTTTCTATGAGATGTAACAGAGCCCGGCAGCGCTGAAAAAGCTGCCAACCCGCCAGCCCTGCTATGTATGGACTCAGTTGTTGGACCTGCGCTCACATCTTTTTGGAACTCTGATATTTTAAGAACTCAGAAAGAGAATGAGCGCCTCTGAGTTAATAAACGAGAGTTTGATTCAAATCAGAAACACTTAATACTGACAGCTTGGTACCTTTCTTTCTTTTCATTGTTGAGTAAACTTGCCTTCCTCTTTGATAGCAGATGAAGGCTAAAGTGGGATTTGCAGAGAATAATCCTGAGACTCCGTGCGGTTAGAGAAGTCAGATTGCATGAATCTCACAGGAGTCCAGATTTAACTGGAGCACAGCTCCGGATCTAACAACCAATTAATCAGGAACCTGTATCAGTTCTACCTGGTTTCATTGAAATCAATTACAACATGTTAATTTATTTCACTGTCATTTACTTTATTTTAGCTTTTAATGGGGGATCCCCTTCCACACCCCCACTACACACACAACCACCCGCACTGCTACCCTTTCCCACCCCCCTCTTTACCACATACCCCTATAAATATATCCATCAATTTACCCACACAAAGTAAAATATCACATAGTAAATTACCACCTAGAAATGTATTTTTAAAAAAACGTGGGCACACAAACCTGTATCCCCGCCTCGGAAACCCTAAAGTGTTTTATGGGCAGGGGATACAGGTTCCAGACTAACTTGTTTGTTGATCTGCAGGTATGTTATGTTAATGCTATTAGAAGCATGCACGCTCACCAAAAGGCATCTTGGCATGAGGATTTCAGATCACGCCTCTCCATAATACACTAAAACAAAAGTGTTTTCAAAGCCTGTCTAAAGCAAAGATGGTTCTTGGTCCCTCTTAAAGCAGGGGGAAGTGCAGTCCACCATTTTGCAGCTGCAAAAGAAAAAGCTCCACCTTCGACTCGGGATAGAGAGATTTTGGGGATCAGCAACAAATTGGCTCCACTGGAGCAGAGTGTATCGACAGAATTTTTCCCTAAGATATTCATACCCCAGGCCATAGAAAGCACAGGGACTTAAATCCACTGAAAGACAGTGTAGAGCCCATAGTACCGGGCTAATATGAATTACCACCAGGACTTCAGTCTTGTGCCCGTTCAGCTTGGGCCAATTTGTACTCATCCACTGCCCCCAACGCTGTGAAACACTCACAAAACCCCGAAGACACCCCTGCTGATCCAGATCGAATTGTACCAGAATCTGGGTGTCGTTGGCATAGGAGTAACAGCAGGTCCCGTGGGAGCGGATGAGGCGAACCAGTGGCTGAACATACACATTGAAGAGCATGGGGGACAAGGCCGAGCCCCGGGGGACACCACAAGTGCGTTAAAATAAATGTATTGTGCATTTAGTTAATTACAAAACTTTAAGCACATCAAATAAGTAAATAAAAAGCAAAAACATGATCAATTATTTCATCAATGTCATCATAATACATAAAAGAATAAAACAAGAGGATTATTTATAACGTATAAAAGTACTTTCAAATTTGTACAATATTCAATTTTCATAAATGATCAGTGAATTTAAATGCACACATTAATCAATTCTCTTCAAAGCTTCTTTACATACTGCGAAGGCTGCTGCAGTTAGAACTATAGATTCCGCCCCTAATATCAGTGACCAGAATTGGTCGTAGAGAATGTTTTGAATTTTAGTAACATACCCTGAATAACCTTTTGTGTAACAAATTGCCAGTTCAAGACAAGCTGTTAATATGGGGTGGCTAGGCTCAACTTCTTTGTGACAAAGCCGGCATAAACTATCGTTTAATGGGATATTTTGCCATGTGCCCAAGAACTCCTTAGTAGGGAGTAAATGTAAACGTAAATACAGTATAAAACGTTTTAGATCAATTGCGCACACGTAAGTGCATGTGCAGAGGAAAAGAAAGGCGACAGCAACAGTGATTGCCTCATATCAGAGAGGGAGGACGTAACAACACCTGGACATGCCTCGAGAGGCCTGCCGCTTAACTGAGACAGCAGGATCGAGTGGTAGACTGTGTCGAAGGCCGCTGACAGATCTAATAAAATCAGGGCTATGCTCTTACTGACAGTATATTCCTGTGAAATTCATACAATCTGACACTTCTAACTGCACCATTGAGTTCCTCGGTAGGGGAATCAATAGTGAGGTTAGAAAACATAAAGGTTCTATACAAGAGCAATGGGAGCAGGGGAAACTCATTCTCTAGCCCAGTTTTCTCCCCTTTTTATGACAACGTTTACTGTGTACCAGTGGTGGAAATGGAAAAAATGTGGTGGGGGATCCCACAACACAAGGGCCGTTGTGGGGGAGGAGTTCGGGGGGGGGGTGGCCGAGGGGGCGTTGTCTAGAGGGGTTGGGGCTCGTATGCTCAAATACTTTATAAAAAAAAAAAAAATTGCGCCCGCAACGGCATTGCCTTGTACCGCCGGCTTTGTCACTGGTGTGTAATGCACAATGAGCATTGTGCATTACAGACTAGTGCTAAAGCCGCGGTAAAATGCTGCCGTTGCGGGCGCAACTTTTTTTTTCAGCGAGGTTCATGGACTTGGGCAGCTGACTCTGCCCGGATCCCGAGATCCGCCGAGAGCCGGCCCAATGACCAGCACTGCTGTGTACCACTCAACTCTCCCCGATACTTATGAGTCTTCCCCACTCGCCAGGCTTCATATGTTGAGCAATGCACTTCAAGAAGCTGCTTGTGGTGGCTTAAGAGGCGTAATGGTTTGGAGTATAAGCCTGTGACAGCCAACTTTGTCGGATTACAGCAGTTTGTTGCTCCTTTTTGAAAACGTCTATTCAGGTGAATCATCAACTCCCAATAATGTCCTCTGTCATGCATTATATTTTGGATGTTCGGAAGCACTTACAATAAAAAATGGCTCCTCATATTTTAAGGCAGTATTTTGAGGGAGCAGCTCTGCGCCAGTGCTGAATGATGTAGGAGATACAAAGAAATGAGTTTGTATGGGATTGTGTGCGTCACGTGTGTGACAGCGAAAGATTACCTGGCTGCTACGTGATCATGGTAGTAAATAACAGGTTTGGCCTAAGGATTTTCCACCTTCGAGACTGTAGTCACATTGATGGCGGATTTCTGAAAAGCCTTTTAAATGGCTTATCCAAGTCCCAATCATCGTTGGGGAGTTTCTATGTTTTCAGTTATTTTCTCGATGACTGACTTTACAATAAGAGCAAGTAGATGTGCAGGAGTCAAGTGTGGCGCAGACTTTCCGCCTGTGCATGGATTGTTTTTATATCCGGCAACCCTTACATTACTGCATCAGCTGATCCACTATTTATGGATCAGGCCGCCGTTAATCCCATGCTCAGAGACCAAATATGACTTTTTTTCAGTTCCTTCAGAAAACAGGAAGTACACCCGAATATTGCTGCACGATGCCCATAAAGACCATCTCGCATGTGCTTCCAACCACATTAAGCCCCAGTCTAAGAGAACCGGCATGGCCACAGACCCCTCCCCTGCATGTTATATGCACTGTGGAACCAGTTATGACTGCAGAGGATATTTCAAATTATGGAACCCCAGGGAGCAGCCTTGGAACGTTTCCAGCATTCCTGTCTCTAGCTTGAGAACGTGTACTCCGCACCCACGTGGCTGGCCATGCTACTCTCTTCTTGTCGCTGCCAACTGCTGGCAGGATGGATGTGAATCATTATGCCAGTTCATTAATGGCCTTGTGACTTTTTGGGTTACAGTCGTCAACCATTTTATGCGCGGGGTGACGTATCTTTCCTTTTCCCACGTTTTCCGAAGCAGACCCAGCTACCACTTTACCTTGTTTATAGCTGGATGTTCGCAAGCAGTGTTTATGAGAGGCACACAACCGTTTCCTTTTTAAGATATCAGGAGAAAAGCAGTGTAATACCATCAGGAAAAATAACTGTTTCGATGTAGATTTGTGGATAACTGAATACGGAGCTTTAAAATGCTGAACCACAAACGTAACCGTCACTAGGCATCAGATGGATGTTTTATCAGCTCTTTCAATCCAAGTCCTTTGTGTAAGTATAGAGTAACCATACATGTGCACAAACATTTATGGGAAAAGAGTAACAAAAATAAAGTCCTTGATTTCTTGTACCAGTCGAAGACAGGAGGAAGTACATTTAAAAAAAAAAAGGATTTAGATCGAAGTGAGTACAAAATGCGAATGGTTCTCACGTACAAGGGCAAAGTTGGCTAGACCAGCTACCCATTCTAAAATCAATGGGTTAAGTGATCATCAGGGAATTCATTTTCATATGGGTTGTTGAAACAGGGCACCTTGCCGAAGGTATTTACCTTGGTGGCTTGTTACCGCTGATGGCAGGGGTGGAGGGGCCAATAGGGAACTCTGGAGATTTCCTGCTAGGCCTCTGCACCCCGACTAGGAGTGGACTGGCCTATACGGAGTTCTGGAGATTTTCCGATAGGGCTCTTCACTCTGGGCAAGGGTGGACTGGCCTATAGGGAACTCTGGAGATTTCCCAGTAGTCCTCGGCAGCCTGTGCCTCCGTTGTGTGGTAACCTATTTTATTTCCAAATGTTCTCATGGGAAGTGTTGGGCTTGCTGAAAATGTGTGAAAATTAATATGGGGCTACTTTGAAAATTATTTCTAGGGCCTCTTTTCTTCCCAGTCCACTCCTAGCTAATGGAGAGAGAAAGACGTTCAGGCAATGTTATCCCCGGCTCGCCTAGGCTGTGGTGCACTGAGAGATCAATTCACCAGTTTGTTCACTTAAGGCGAGGTGCACCTCCACCAAGCTTTGCCCTTGCCTCACGCTGAATAAACTCCTTGGTATTCAGCGTTCCCATGGGCCTCGCTGGGAGCTAGTCATGTACTGGGGCCAGGCGGACAGGGTGCCATTTGATGGGCAAATCGGTCACCACATCTTCCTGTGAGATTTTGTGCAGGTTGGTGATATTTATTGCTAGTGCATGTGATGTGAGTATTCTTTAGGCCTCTATTTGCCACATTGTGTCTGTGTGTTCATTACGCCGCCTTTGTCGTCTCATTTTATACTCTCACCCTCATAAAAAGCAGCCCAGAAAGCTTTTCCTGCCCTTACCCCTGATCCGTTTAAACTTTAAGTTGCCCCAAAACGTTAAAAAAGCATAAAGCAGCCCCTTTGCCATTTGTATTCCTAATCCCATTTGGCTGCGTGGTTGTCTTACTAGGACTTGTGTGACTTCTTCCATGTGTTCCCCTTCCTTTGTACCGAATGAGTGCAAAAATAATAACAAATATTTCCGTTTTGTATGGCAGATTATTTGTGAAGCCTAAACACCATTCACATCTGTCTCAACTAGAGAACTCCTCCTGTTGTAGTCACCTTCTTTTGTCTATCTAAGAACTCTTCATGAATCCATTTGTTTGCAGTAGTCAGTTATGTGACTTTGTTATTATGGTCATTTCCTGAAAAAAGTTAAATGAAATCATGAAGCGCTGCAGGGATTGGGAGAATTAATAGGAGGCTCACTTCTCAGGACGTTGTTTGGCTGGTGGACGTCTCGGAGGAGAATATTATGACTTTTGGGGTTGTGGACCCTTGAATTACCAGCCACCCATACTGCAGCAGGTGGTGTCAGGGATGTGGGAGACCTTGCGGAACAGTTCAGGAAGTGGAGAGGAGGCACAGCTGACAGAGGGTTTGCCATTGACAGGTGGAGGAGGCAGGCCCGTTGCAGAGTCTTTAGGCCAGAGGTGTTGGACATAACTGGGAGGCAATACTTGACTTAATGCAGAAGGGCACTGTAGTTACTGATCAATTAGTCGTTGCTGGACAATGACTTAACCAACTCTGGAATTGGAGGAGAGGTAATGGGAAGCTGCCATTTCATTAAAAAAAAGCCACCGAAATGTGGTGAAAAGTCCAAGACGATGGAATGTGTGAGAAACCTGAGGGTATCCTCAGTCCTGCTCCCCCTGGATCCTTTTCTCAAGTGGCCAGGGAAAGGCCATTGCTTTTGGATCCTGACCCTGGGGGTGGAGAAGCGAGGGAGGGTCACCTGGGTGGGGGGGGTCCTTCAAGATTGGGAGTGGGGTGCCCACAGGCGAGACATGGTATCCCCCTTTTGCTATTGAAAACCAACGTAACCCTCCCCCCTGCCTTTACCAATGACAGTACTGAGACGAAGAGGAGACTAGGTGTAATGAACACTAGCAACTCCTTTCACCACTCTAGTACTGGGACGAGGAAGATGCTTGCAAAGTACTTTGAAGTTCAGGCACGTCCCTCTAACTACAGTCAGGCAAATCCAATTGAGAAGTCACACTTGCAATCTGTCAAGTGGTTGCAGGTGTATAAGAAGAGAGGCAGAGAGCAACAAAAGGACGACCAACAGGAAGGCCTGTGTGGGAGAGGCGAGCAGGGGACCCAGCATGTGAGGAGGCAGCCTAGGTGGGACCGGAGAGAAAGTCAGGACGCCGTCAGAAGTCCCAGAGGACCTGTGGTGCTCAAGGTGAGTTGGGCCATTAGACTTCGGGGTCAGGAGAGAGCAGCTGGAGCTGTGGACAAGGAAGAAAGAAGAGACGCAGTGTCTGTGGAGGAGGAGCTGAGCTGTCGGCGTGTGCAGGGAAGCATGTGCCGGGCTCGCAGTGACCGTCCGCCAGCCGGCAAAGCAGAAGGGAAGCAGCAAGGCCGCCGCAGAGGAACGCCAAGGACCGGTGAGTGCAGGGAAGTGGCACTCAATGCCAGATCGTTCCTAGGAACTATGCATAAGTAATTAAGTGCTGTATGACTTAAATTGAATCCTGAACTGATTGAAAACCTGAAGCAAAGTTAAATCAGGCATATTGAATATCGAACTGCATAAAAACTTTGCGGACAAAGCTATTAGCTGATGCAATTTAAAAGGGAGGGTGCCCATTTGAAAATAATCTACAAAATAAGAACGGACGTATGAAAGAGCATGACAGAAAGGTGGGGAATAAAAAAAGACCACCACAGAATGTACTTTATGAATGGATACAGTGCGGCAAGCGATAAGACTGCCATATGATGTGACACAAGATATGGAAAAGCCAAGAGGCTAACCAGTAGAAGCCAGGAGAGTACAAACTTGCACATAAAGCCAAGAGGTCGACAAGGAGAGGCTAAGTGAATGTAAATCTGGAGACAGGGCAAATACAGAAGAATCTATGTAGAACCTGTGTGGGCTGAATAGCCTGGGGTTTCTGGTTGCGCAAACTGTGATGTGTGGACCGTGTGGTCTGACAACTGCGCCTAGACCAGGGAGCCCTAACATTGTGAAACAAACCAAGAAGGAGCAATATAAGTGAACTATTGATGCAATCCAGAAAGAGGGTCAAGTTGACCTGGAGTTGTATTGAACATTGAGAGACTGAAACATGTACACGTGCAAGTTGCTACGTTGAAGCCTTGGGGAAGGGAACCCTGACACTTGATGAGCTGCAAATGTTGTCTTGAGGACAGAGTGGCAAGACTCTTTTCTTTCAAACTGTATTGCCTTGGACTTGGGGAAGGGATCCCCGAGGGTTGTGTGGAACTGTATTGTCTTGAACGTGGGGAAGGGAACCCTCAAGGATTTGTGGAACTGTTTTGAACTTGGAAAGGTAATCTCAAGACTTGTGTGGAACTTTCTTGAACTTGAAGAAGGGGAGCTGAAAAAGAAGCTAAGAGCTGGAAGTAGCTCAAAACTTTGTTTTGATCACCATTTCTGTGAGTATTGGCATCCCTACACATTGTTTAGCTTTAGTTGTGAGGGCAAGGATAGGTTTTGGACACAGACAGACTTAAGTTGAACTCTTCAACTCAGGCGTTCCTTAGTTTCATTCAGGTAGGGAAATCCCATCTATGCATGTGTGAAGCTCTAAGCTCTTGTAATGACAACGATTGTCCCAATATATAACAAAGGAGGTAAGAGATTCTGAGCTATTACTGACCAATCTGTCTACTGGATGGAACTAGAGAAATGTATGGAAGGGTATTGCTGAAACACCTGCAGAATCAATTGGAGCAAATGAAGATAATAATAAATCACCTTCAAGTTGGTTTCTAGAAAGGAGTCAGCACAGTCAACCAGGGTGTTAGGTTTTTCCTTTTATTACAAAGTAATACGTACGCCGTCTAAAAGAAGGAATCCTCAAACATATTTGCTGGTTTGAAGGCAGCTTTTGATGGCATGTGAAGAGCAGAACCATGGCAACCTTACGGAGTTAAAAAATTCCACCCCTGCTTCTGAGAACCATCTTTCATTTATATACGAATAATGCAGCTGCAATAATATGGGGGCTAAGGAGTGAAACAACCAATGCCTTCCCCATCCCAAAAATGTTAGTCAGTAGGCATGAGTCCTAGTCTCGATATTGCTGTGCCTGTTTATCAATGACCTTGTGAAACACATTACCTCCTTCCAAGAGGATGCTCTGACTGTAAGCAGAGGGGAAACGGCCATTGTGATGCTGGAAATGCATTAGAGGGTCAGGGTCTCCATGTCCTTGTCCTGTACTCCCTTTAGCATGTGGGTTTGGTGTTGTTTTCTGTGCAGGAGTCCATGTGGGACTCCTGGCAGTGCAGCTCTTACTCTTTTGGTTGTGGTGAACAGACACCCTTGGCATACCCTTATGGTGCCCATGGGTGGGGGGTAGAAATCTGTACCCCTAGTGTATGGTTTTGGGCACCTGTGTGTGGCCCACAGAGCAGGGTATGGGCTGGCAGCTCCATGCTGAATTCGACAGGTGCTCAGAGTATGCTCCATTTTGGGATACCCAGGCCCTGCCATAGGAATCAGTTGTTTCCTGATAGGAGACAATATGGCCCCTGTGGCCCCTTGGTTTCTATTACCGGTTACCTTGTTTTCTCTTACCCGTTACCTTGTTTTCCCAAAGTCCTGGGAAGCCCTGACTCTGTCCCTTTCCCCGACTGGCTGTTGGGTGGAAGCTCCATATATGGTATTGTGGGCAAGCCCAGGCCAGACTGGCACCTTCCCAGTGATTATATGTTGTGGGTACACCCTTGGGGTGGGATCTGGGTGTCTGATATCTGTGTGTGTTACACAAACAATGAAACAGCATTGCCCGAAACTGACATGAATGCAGTGCACTGAAAGGCTGGGTGCTTGCCCTAATCCATATTCCTTGTTATAGGTGTCTGGGTGGAAGTGAATGGCCTGAATGCACTGTGAGCCTGATTGGCTGCCTGCCTGCATGAATGCCCTTCAGAATGATTGGCTGCCTGAGCTTGGCTCAGCAGTGTGAATGAAAGACAGAACAGTATTTCTTGGGACCTCTCACTTACCAGAATTGTTCAAAAGCTGAAGTCGAAACTTGATGCTTAACCTTGGAGCCCAGCTGGAAGAAGGTGGTTTTGCTGCTGCTTAACATCAACAAAATCCGAAAGCTGTCGTGTCTGTCAAGGACTGATCCATGTTATGCAGAATTGCATGCAGTACCCCCTGAGACCACCACATATAATTAGGACTACAGGTGTAAGCAAAACCAACCTTTGGTATAATTCTGGACTACAGAGTTTTATGGTAGAGAGCTGAGCAGCCAGGCTCATCTCAAGAGGGAATGTGAGCAGTACAAGATGTTACACAGATGTCCTTCAATCACAGTGGCTCAAGTAGACACTTGCACTCAAGGTTTCTTGGTAAAACACTTATGAATTTATTACACAATCATTTAGAAAACATTCGCTAGAAGGAGGTAACTTATTATACACAATCACACTTCAATACCAAATCAATACGTTTCTGAGTAAATTAGGCTCCCCTGAAATAGGAGCAAAATGGTATTTCAGTTACTTTCAATGGAAGTAAAAAGGCACAAGTTAGCAAAATAGATCACGAAAACTTTCTTAGGCAGTGCAAATAGTTTTAGTTCACAAGAGGACTCGATTCAGTTCAATAGGCCTCGGCCAAAGTCAATGGACTAGTGTCTTGGATAGGAAAGAGCAGTTCTTGAAGTAAACGTCAAAGTTCTTGCCAAAGTTCTCAGAAGTAGTTTGTACAAAAAAGAATCATCTGTTGGGTCACAAGCTGATTAGGCCTGCAAGTTGGGAAAAGTTCCACAAACTTTCACTGCAAGAGGTAAGTTCTCTCACTCGGGTTGGCACAGTACCTTAATATGAAGAACAAGATGCCGCAGAAGATGTTGGTTCCTGGCATTTCCTGCAGATCTCACTGTTCCTGAGCCTCAGTCGTGGGGACAAGAGGGAAGACGTCAGGGGACTCCTGCACGGGATCATCGGAAAACGCGGACAAAATGGAGTCACTTCAGTTGCAGTTGCTGTAATTCAAGCACACAAGCTGGTGTCCCTTCTCCCTGGTTAATCCTAACCAGCTTCGAGAATGGTATCCAGGTGGCTTACGAGTTGATTGGTCCCACCAACTCAAAGGAAGAAGTCGTCCTTGAAGAAGCTTCTCTGTCGAGATGAACTTGGCAATTCGGACCTGCAGCAGGGCTTCACCGGGCAAACCAATGATCCAGGAGTTGCAGCAGTCATCCTCTTCCAGCTCGTCTTCGGTTCTTTCGTTCCAGTGGTCGAATCTGCTTTCCAGTCCAAGAGACTCACCTCTTAAACAGTTTTCTCCCTTTCATTCCAGCCTAGATGTCACTCACCCAGCAGGGTGGCTGTCCTTGCTGGACAGTCAGCCAGCCAATCACGCCAGAGTGCATTTGGGTCTCCTAGGAAACTAAGCACAGGGTGTTTCAGGCACCTCCCTCACTTCCTGCCCACATCAGACACTCACACGCCAAAGACGGTCTTCAGTCCTGAAGCCTGCCAAAGGCATAGAAACAAAGGGACTAAACATGGTTTGGCGCGCAGAAACAAACACTAGAAGGAGCTTTCCGAAAAGAAATGGCAAAAAAGAAGACTGGGACCGGTTTAAACAAAGGTGCTTAAGGGGCCATCTTGAAAAACATGGCTCCCGCGATTTTTAGCTACCGGTGTTCGCGGTCAGGAAAAATCATGGTAGTTCATTGTAAAACCACTCCCACTAGCCATTTCGATAGAAAAGGGTAGCATTTGACTGCTGCATGAGTTTCTAGACATAGGCAATACTAGGTAACCCCTCCAGCACTCTATAGGAAGTTAGTGTGTGCTAGGTCTAGGAATTTAAAAAGACAAGTAAAGTCAGTTTAACCTTACATTCTCTGGCAAACAAAGTTTATCCAAGAGAAGGTATTTAAACCTTTGGGAAGTCTAAAAAGACATCCCTGTGTCACTGCACTGAGGGTGCTGTGTGACACAAATAAAAAGATGATGCCTATAGTGCGGTCTAAAACTCCATAACCAAAAGAAATAAACACAGAAAACAAACAGATTAAAAAAGTTCAGAGTCCCAAAGTTCAGCAAAAGAGCTGGGGGTCTCTAAGGTAGAGAGGAATTAGCACATTTTGAGAATTCTCCCTAACAATCCAAGAGAGGACCTGGCTACAAGACCTCTTCCCGAGCTACGAGGGAACATCGTGCAGAAACCTAATCTTCATCAAGGTACCCTTGAAGCCAGTCCCAAAAGACTGGCGACCGAAGACGGGGTCCGCCGAGGAAACTGAAGTGAAGCACCCAGACATCGAAGTCCATCGTCATCGACCAGGGTTCGGAGGACCCCCATAACTGCTGGTAGCCCGTCGAGTCGTGTCACCCAGAAGCAAGGACAGCTTGACGCCGTGCTGCGAATGACCGGAGCTGCAATGCTCCACCATTGCTTAAGACACTTTGAAACAAAGGACTCCCTTGCCTTTACCGTCAAACTCTTTGCCCCGCCGGAGAAAGTCGAGGTTGTCAACAAGCCGAGGAGAATCCGCTGTTGGGTTTTCTGCCACCCGAAGTCCACAAAAACAAACTTAGATCCGAAAGCCAGTGGCGGTCGAATCCTGATCTTCGACGCCAATGCCGACACCAGACGCCCGATGCGGGCCTACGTTGCTCATCGAGTTATCTTTGCGGCAACAAACTCTTGTCATCGCGGTGCACCACACGCCTCAACTTCACAGGACGTCTACGAACAATCGTCGACAAGCACTGCGAAGGTTGAAGCTGCTCCCTCGACCACCGTGTTCACATTTCTTCGTAGGAATCTTGATGACGCGTGGCTTCTGCTTTAAAGGGAGTCCACTCAAGAGGGATCGGTCGACAAACCATCGAAGAAACTCTGCTAAACCAGGTAGATTGGGGTAATAGAATTTTTTTTGCAGGAAACAAGACTATCTTAAACATATGTGGACTGGGCTTGTTGATACACTTTATTTACAGGTTGCCCAGGTGGGGGGATCCTCACACAGAACTGTGTCTCAGTAGCAAGAGAACTATTCTGCCAGTGTTTAACCTAACTTGTCATGCTTCCTATGTCTGATGCTGATACATATTACTGTTTGATTTGTATACCATTGGAAACTGTCAGCAGTTGGTGCATTTTAAAGGAGTCAAGAGTGGACTGTGGTACCACATAGACATTGTATACATTTATCATATTAGTATTGCCAAAGCACAAAGTGTGTTATTGATTGTGTATATATTCTGAACCTTATGTATATAAAGAACTGTGTTATCACCTAACAGTGTGTGGACATTCCTTTGTGGGGGCTTGGGGACTACACTGTACTTATGAACTAGCCTGCATCACCTCCTGAGAGCTTAAGCCTCGATTGCTCATCCATTGCTACTGTATAGAGAATCTTGGTTGGGATGCTCTGTGCTTCTACTCTGCCATTTAGAGGGCAGGAGTACAGAAACCCCCCTCAAGTCTTTACAGGCATATTGTTTGCAGATGATGCATTCCTAATCTCCAAAACCCCAAGTGCTTTGAAAAGGCCATTACAAAAGCTTAATGAGGTCTGTATCAATAAAGGTCTGGAAATGAATCATTATAAAACTAAATGTATGACACGGAACATAGGAAGGAAAAAACTGAACCTGCTACCTATTGTACAATTAAACAAGTTGAAAGTTTTGACTATTTGGGAATCAGATTCTCCAATAAAAACAACTGGCAAAAATAGTTCACAATAAGGAATGTAACACTGAGAAGCTGCCCAGATCTCAGGAGGGGAGCTGCAGGGCCACTGCAAGGTGAATAAAATGGTAACAGAGAATGTAATGAAAGGAAAGCAGGTGAGTCTTCCCCGATGTGCACCAGGTCGGTTGTTCTGGAGTTAGATCTAGTGGGCGTGGAACATGTACTTCCGCTGAAACATGATTTGACTCTGTGCAACTAAATGTTTAGAGAAATAGAAGGGTGCACTAATTGATATGGTTAGGGATGGGGGCTCCTCACTAGCATAGATACATGAGCATGTTGCTGTATGCCTTAGGTCCTTCAAGTTCAGTGATGGGCAACTTGCGGCCTTAATGTGTCTGAGCATAATGTGGGTTTCTGTGGAAGGACGTACAGGGTCCATGCCCATTACAGCAGTCATTTTGTTTGATAAAACCTAACCCTGATTGTGAAACATACTTGCATGTAATTTACCCACTGTGAGGCAGGCATGGTATCACAAGTAAGGACACAGACACAAAGGTCCAAGTTTCAACACCTTTATTAAGGTAGACTGGGGTTGGAGACGTCCTAGCTGGCCCTAATTCTATAATGGGAGTATTCTCGACCATCAAAGTAAAATAAAAAGTTCCAAGTCAGTCAGTCAAAGGAAAAGTCTGTCAGAAAGCTATACTTGCCCTTAAATTTCACAATAACCAAGTGTGGGAAAATGTATGAAAATAAAGAGTGAACCAAAAGAACGTCAGAATGGCAATGAAAGTGGCTCACCACTCTGTTCCCCAAGTTAAGTTCACTGGGGTTATTACAAAGTTCCTTCAATGTGGGTAGTATGCACAGTTCAAAGATTTCCCATAATTCTGTTAAGCTTCCCTCGCCTATTTCAATTTCAGTTCAATATGCATCACAGTTCTCTTCAATGGATTCTTTCGGCTTCCCTCACCCAGCTTCACAATTCTCAAACAGATTTAACCAATTTCCTTCTTATTTACTTTCCTTCAAACACTTAAACATGACTGAAACACTTTCCAGCCAAACTGCTCCGCTTCACAGAGCTCGAGGACCTCATTTCACCAAAATGCCTCGGTAGCGGAAGAGACATCACACGACCCTTGGCCCCTGATGACATCACAGGAAGTGATGTCATTTGACCCACCCTGAAGTATTATCGCGGGATGCTATGGAACATGACCTTTCACCTGTTGACAAAACATGGAGTGGCATCACATAGCTTTGTACACTATGAAAAATATGCTTACGATATCACTATAATGTGATGTACATTTCATAGAAGAATAGATGGCCATATGTATCATTAAGATCAGTGTGTATAGGCCCATATTACCAAATTACTGTGAATGCAAGCAGACGTCCATGACCAAATGATAATGATGTGTGATTATATAGCACTTATGCTTAAGCGCATTATATAGAAAAAATGTACACCCAATTTCACCCAACCTGTGTTGGTACTCATTTATCAACCTCAGAAGGATGAAAGGCTGAGTTGAGGTGTTTAAGAACAGACTAAATTAGTGACTCACCCCCTGAAGTGTGCCTGAAATAAACCTTTAATGAGTCTAGCAATTATTGTATAGAATTCCAGAAAGGCACATTATTTTGTATTCCTATTCTTTCTTATTTACGGCCAGTGCTGTAAGTGTTAGACTTGTGGCACTCCTGTTCTTATTTTTCTTTTTTTTAAGGGGCCTGAAAAAGAAAGCCAGCCACTCCAGAAGTAAAGAGCCACATGGTGCTGGCCACAGCTCAAGAGGCTGCATTACACACAAATTTTTTTTTTTTTTTTTTTTTTAACCAGAGGTCGCAAGGGAGACCACAGAGGTTGCAAGGGATACCTCGGAGGTCGCCGTTGCGATCTCTGGTGACCCCTAAATGACATCCCTGTCGGGGAGGACTCCCTTCTCCAACCTTTGTACTTCTCTTTCACAATGTTCACCTGTCGGAGACCTTCGCAACCGCATCGTATTATCAACCCCATGCGTGAACACTCCGACAGCAGGGTCCTTATTATCGCCTTGCGAGAGACTTTCCCAACCGCACAGTATTCTCACCGCTATGCGTGACCACTCTGACATTAGGGTTGGTTTCTCAATGTTCATGCCTCTTGCAGTTGGTTTAGAAGAACAGGTCCTCAGCCACTCTGTTCCTCGTTTCACAAAAATATCAATTCTCTGTCACATCAGCCTTTCAGGATCTGTGCATGCTCTCTTTCCCTCGTACCCTTTCCTTCAATGGCTTTCAACACATTTCGCTTTCATTATTCACTGTTCTGTTATCTTTCAAGAAGCGTTTAACATGCCTTCTCACACGGCACCGCTCCATTACTGTATTTCTCATTGGCTCCCTCGCGGCTAAATACATTCAAGCTTTCAGTTCAATGTCTTTATCCTTCAACGTGTAGCCCTGAGTGTAATACTGTAGCTTTCCACAATCACGTGTACCATAAACCGTGCTCTCCATTTCTTTGAACTCGCCGACTATGATTGCTTTTGGTGTACTTCTGTTTTAAGCTCATCGAGGTCAGGGTCTTGCCCATCTGCCCCTCAGACACTCCCAGGTAGCCTTGTGGCCCTGGGAAGAAAAGCAGTTTTCTGGCGCATGGAGGAAAGGGATTAGCCGACCCCTTGGCTCCCTTCTCGGAACTCTCCCGGCTTGTGGGCGACACGGCTCACTCGTCACGCTTCCTCCTGCCTCAACTTGCAACCTGTCAGCATCTCGTTCTCCCTGGCCTGGTTCTCAGCAGATCTCTTTCAGCTGCTCCTCCGTGTCACCATCCAGCTTGCCTTCCTTTTTGGTCCCTGTCTCGCTCTCCGTGTCTTTGTCCTTCAACTTTTATAGTTTGGAAAACGGTCCATGAGTTTCAGGTGTGTGGGATTGTGAGTGAGTGCCTGACCCTGACCCTGACTGGCCTTCTTAGTGGGACAAGGCCAGTACATGTTACTAGTGGTAATGTTCCTAGTCTCAGTCTTCCTTTTCCTCGTCTCAGTAGTTGGGCTGATAAAGAAAGGAGGGGAGTTATGGGAGTTGAAGTATCCTATAAAGGTAGCAGGAATATGGGGTAAATAACTGTCAGGAAATGGGGGATACCATGTCTCACCTTCCGGTATCTCCTCCCCACTCCCCGAGGACCCCGTACCCAGGTGATCCTCCCTTGCTTGTCCACCCCAAGAGTTGGGATACAATGGCAATGGCCACCTTCATAAGTGATCCCTAGGGATTGAGACGTGAAACACCTCCAGGTTTTTCACACCACAATCTGAGCAAAGCATATTAAAATGCACTTTGGTACAGAAAACGTGGGACCTGCTAGCATATGGCACAGTGGGAATTTGTAAAGCATTTCCTTTTTACCTACCCTGTTTACAGTAATGTACAGCAAATACATGTACAACTCTGCTTTAATAACTATGGTATTAAAGCTTTGAAGAAGGCCGAAGAATTATGCAAACCACATCTTGATGTTATATTAACAGAGTCTCGTTTTTTCCACAAAGCATGATTCAAATAAAAAAGATACAGAGACAGTCAGGCTACTAATTTATATGTTTGAGAGTTGTAATTTTTAATGCAGCTGATAAAAATTTGCCTGAGACTGATAATGCATGAATTTTTGTTTGTTTTGGTTTTAACTGGATTGCTTTCTTTTTGCAATGTAAGCAGTAAACCAGTATACTACTGTGCAATATCACTACCACAGGACTACAGTCAATGTTCTAAGTCACGACCCATCGCATATGCTCCCAACCACATGTGGTCCCAGTCTAAGAATTAGCACAGCCGCATAGATGCGCACAATGCATAAATGCAACCACAGGGCATTAAGGGAGTCCTAACTCCTCAAAATATGGTACGTGAAGGTAACTTCGAAAATAACTTCGAAAATAATGGTCACTCTCTAACTCACTGTGAATATGATTGACAACAACTGCAAAGCCTCGCCCTAATCAATGTACAATATCTACCGAATCTACATCATGTGCCTAACATGTGTCAGATATGACATGCTGCTAATCTGTTTCCTTGCATGAGTACTAAATCTGTATTAGAGCCACACTATGTTCTCTTGCTATCCAGTCAGATTTACACCAATTGTCGTATTGCTCGAATAGCATCTGATATCTCGAATTTATATGTGAATCTAGTCATATTTAGACATACTGTTCAAAGATTTATACAAGATGTATTCAGCCAACCTGCGCTATCTCTAACTCTGAGATACTTAGACCTACTGCCTTGTCAAACAGAGAAGCACTCAGCCTGCTGGCACGAGGTGACCTTAGTTCGCAACCTTGTGCCTAATTCATTGTGCAGCCTCTCTCCCAAGCTCAAAGGGCTTACACACGTTGCCTTACTAGCACCTATTCAGTTAAGACCTCACCTCCAACTCTATTTAGAATGCGTCTACCTACCATAAATTTACACGCTTCCGTCCTCATCCTCCTGAACCTCGCTACTTATTGTAAGATGGCACCACAATCGTCCACATTGCCCCCTCCTTCTAGCCTCACCAACCAGACTCCACCCCTTACAGAGCCAGCCAACTTTCAGCTACTACCTAGTCTCCCCCGTACTACCGTAGACAGAAACCTAACACTTAGAGCTAGACTAGCCAAAATGTATGAGCCACTGGCCCGATCGCTGCCTACCTTACATAAATCCTCAAAGCAGTCGCCCCAACTCAGCCCCAATATTAAAACTGCTAACTTACATCACAACCTCACCTCCAGCCCCATACTCATACACCCCTGCCAGAGTACACCTGGACCAACTCAAGATAAACGACACACAAGTACTATTGAGAACACAACTACCACTACAAATACAGTCAGCCCTAAAATCAAAGGAGCCTTGATCAATGCTAGATCCTTAGTAGCACATGCTATAGAAATAGCAGACTTGATCCTCAAAGACTACCTAGACTTCCTGGCTATCACCGAGACCTGGTTACACCCTGCAGCAGGCCCCATGATCATGCTATCAGTCCCAGATAAGTACACCATCCTGAGGAAAGATCGCCCTAATTCCAGAGGAGGGGGTGTCGCTATTATACATAAACTCAGCTTACCCATGAGACTTGCTACACCCAACACTGTCCAATCCTGCGAAAACCTGTCAGTCAAAGTCCCACTCAATAACACCCAAACACTTACCATACACCTAATTTACCGTCCGCCAGGACCCATCAGTACCTTCGATGAAGACCTTAACGCCATCCTAACTAGTAATCTTAAAACCTCATCTCAAGTCCTCACCTTGGGGGACTTCAACCTAGGCTACAACGACCCAGCAGACCCTATATCTAATTCTATTGCCACCACCCTTGCTGAACTAGGCTTCGCGCAAAGAAGCATGGCCCCCACTCACTCGAAAGGTAGAATACTTGATTGGGTGGCCGATTACAACTGTGTAGCAAACATCACCAATATCTCACCGTTAATCTGGTCCGTCCATCACCTAGTCTCGTTCTGGCTAACTACCGATAGACCGACACCCACGCCTATCACAACAGCCCCACCTATTCTCACCAGAAACAAGAAAAACATTACCGCAGAAAGACTCATCCCGAACCTTCTCCCCATACTTGATTAACTTCCGGACGACAACAGACCCAGAGATCCTAGTTGAGGAATATAATAAAGCCATGGCCACAGCACTGGACCTCATCGCCCCTCTCAAACTCAGACCCAGCAAACAGAAAGCACACCTCAACAAATGGTATACACCATTCCTCAAAAATTTGAGGCAACAAAAGAGAAATTGCGAGACTACATGGAAAAAATGTCCCTCAGCTGCTAACAAACTCTATCTATCTAAAATAACTGCACTCTACAAAAAAGTAATATACATGGCCAAACGAACTTCCTTTGACTCTCGCATATCATCTGCCAAGTCCAATATGAAAGAACTCTTTTCCATTCTCAAAGTCGTCGAAACCCCCATACTACCCCTTGATACCTGCACCAAAGATAAAAACTGGTGCTCAGAAATTCAGAATGCCCTGGCCAATAAGATCAAGACCCTCCAAACTAAAATCTCTAGCAAAAAAGCGACCTTAAAAGACTTGCCCCCCTCCAGAAGACCAGACAAGTGCGTAACCACAGACCCCACCCGTTTCAAATTTTCAAAAGTCAATACTCTCGACGTAGAAAAAATTATCTTGTCCTTGAAACCCTCTAACTGCCAGGGAGACCTTTGCCCAGCACAGCTTATCAAAGACGCTGCTCGCGATCTTTCACCATTCATTACGAAACTGATCAACGCCTCTTTCACCACTGGCTCCATCCCCACGAATCTAAAACAATCCTGGGTACTTCCATTACTAAAAAAACCTACTCTTGACCCAGCCATACCTACCAATTACCGACCTATAACAACTGTTCCCTTTTTACTAAAAATCCTAGACAAGGTCGCCTACGTTCAAATACAGAGGCACCTGGAAGAACACCACCTCCTAGGATCCAGACAATCAGGATTCCGCCCTCAACATGGGACTGAGACTGCACTCATCGACCTGAAAGCTCAGATTGACACACTCGGGGACAAAGGACAAGTTGCCTTGCTCCTCCTCCTTGACCTTTCTGCTGCTTTCGATCTGGTCGACCACTCTGTCCTATGCTCACATCTCCACACAGCAGCACACTTCTCGCCTGAGGCCATCTCTTGGATCACCTCATTCCTTAACGGTAGAACTATGAGGGTCTTCTCGCCCACAGCTGCAGCAGATCCCATACCCATCACCTGTGGTGTACCACAGGGCTCCTGCGTCTCCCCTACACTGTACAACATATTTACCAAGCCCCTTTTCGATGATCTGGATCATCTTGGCATCACCTACACTAATTATGCAGATGATACTCAGATCCTCCTTCCGCTTTCTGGAGATTATGGAAAGGATTTGGCCTTGCTAAATAGGGTGTACATCATCATCCAGGCATGGATGGCCACTCACGGACTATGCCTGAATGATGAGAAAACAGAGCTTATAATCATGGGCACAACACACAGTCTAAGGAAACTTAGCCCGGCCTACAACTCTTTCAAGATAGATGGGAACAACATTAAAGTTGGACAGGAGGTTAAAACTTTGGGCTTCTACTTAGACTCTAACCTCTCCTTCAAAAGACAACCGAGTTCACTGGCATCCTCATCTGCATACACGTGCAAACTTATCCGCTCAGCTAAACCATTTCTGTCAGATACCAGCTGTCTTACAATCGCTAGAGCCCTTATACTATCCCGCCTTGACTACTGTAATGCCCTTTACCTAGGATCCTCCAAGGCTACCACTAGCAAGATACAAACTCTCCAGAATAACGCCCTGAGAGCAGCCCTAGGGATCCCCAGAAGAGAGCATATATCAGGACTCAGTCAACAGAACAATTGGCTCTCCACCAGAGATAAAATTCTCCTAAAAACGGCTTCACTCACCTACAAATCCCTTAACAATGCCGCCCCGATCTACCTGATTAACAGGTTCCATAGACAAGTTTCCGCGAGACCCCTCAGAACGGCTTACAAAGACTGCCTCTCTGTCCCAAATTACAAACTCGCCACCATAGGAGGTAACAGCTTCCCGGTAAAAGCAGCCAAACTCTGGAACTCTTTGCCCCCTAACCTTAGAGCAGACATGCCCTACCTGAATTTCCGCTCTAAGGTCATCTCTTGGCTGAAACTGAAGGACCTCCCAGACAATTAAATGCCAAGGTTATTCCTCATGTGATCCGTACTTGTATGCATGCCACTTCTATTGTGTATATATTGCTTGCTTTCTCTGCTGTTCTGTACATTCTCCCTACACCAATTCGTACTTTTACACCTTGTAACCAAGTTTCGCATATTCTTGTACATGCTGCGCCCTGATACCCCTGGGTATAACTGCGCATTATAAATAATAAACTAAACTAAACCCTCCACCCCCAAGTATTCTCCGGCCCCTTGGTTGCAGGACACTCCATTCTCAAACTCTGAAGAGATATCTGCTGCTCAAACAGGACAACCGAAGCCTTGCACCAAGAAGAAAGTCTGTCCAAATCTGTGTATAGGTCTCATTTTACTGTTCGGGTGAGGGTTTTCAAAAAAGAAAGAATTACAAAGCATTGTCTGCAATATGTGCTCAGAAGGCTTTCAGCTTAAATCAATATCAAAGACATAATTGTCAAATACAAAATCATGTACGGTCATTCTTATGCTCCCAAATGCTCTTTGGTTTTATGCAAAGCAACTAGGTGCTATTTGTCAACTTACATTTCATAAGCCAGAGTGCAGTAAAATAAGTGAACAAATGAGCCATATAAAGCTTACTTCGGTCTTCACACTTGCTTTACCTCTATGGGGCATCTTCTGCAGGTGGTCTTGAAGAAAGGAGGTATATACGTTTCTGCTTTCTCATTTCTGCTCGTCCTGCAAAACCATCTAGTTTTAGGATCGCATGGGAAGCACACAACTAATGGATTACTACGGAATCGCCATGCAGTTAGCAGCTGCAAAATGCATTCGGTTGAATAGGAATCCATGGCAAACGTCATCTGCAAAGCGTAATTTGAAGGCTGCTTTTACACTGTTTACAAAACAGAGTAAAATAAAAGAGAAACGATGATTGTTCCTGTTTTTGCTCTTTCCTTTTACATTCCGATTTTTAAAAGTGTAAAATTGCATGCAGGTGACCCACCAGCACCTCAGTGCTAAGGTCGGTGGTCCCCAGCATGCATATTTGCCACTTGTAATCAAATGAACCTTAATGAATTGTTTATATACTGAGCGAGAGAGTGCGTTATTTAAAGCCAGCTATTTACTTAGAAACTGAGCCAGAGAGATTTACCATATGCAAACAAGTCTACCTGAAATATCACTGTGTACTAACACTCATATATGCAGGTTCTCTTATTATTTTTTGGGGCATGCCGTCCCTAAGTCCTTTTAAGCAATACCCATCACCTTTAAGCCACCCCCCTTATTAGAGTGCCCTCCCTGATATCACATACATCAAATTTGTTCTTGTTTGCCCTTCATAGCCAATTGTAAATTGTATAGCTTTTAACACATTATTCTCAAAAATAGTGCTGAAAAATGCACCATTTGATTTTTTAAATGTTCTCGGGGGAGAACTTCCTCAAATCTCTCTACATTAATTAGGGCTCCCAAGCTATGCCTGGCCTCTTCTGCTAATTTGTGGGAGAAGTTAATACCCTTCCAATAAAAATATTCAAACGAAAATGACTAATATACACAAATTTACTATTCTTTTTAGTCAAATATTCTAACACTATTGGAATCCAAAAAAATGAGGAAGAAACGAGCACAACAATATTCATGAGGTTAGTGTCAAGATTTCTTATGTTTAATAATCAGTTTGAAATCTTACTTAAAAATAGAAACAATTAATTGCTAAGACAATCATCATATGTATGTTCATTATCTGCATTTTTTGCACTTAGCTGACGAAAATGCATTGATATTTCTCCTGATGACCCAAGTGGCACAGGGGATAAATGAGGATATATAAAGAGAACATAATCTATTGAGGATAATTAAAGAGGACATTTTAACTTGAGAGGAACTACATCTAAAGGATATATGAATATTGTATATTAACAAAGGAGAAAGCAAGAGGACAATCATTTTTTGAGTCAATATAAATCTTAAGAATACATTAACATTGAAACGATTCATTTTTATCACAAGGGATATGAACAAACCACAAAAAGAAGTTATTCATATGTCAAGTCTGACATAAGATGTGCAAATAAACATATCTATGTACAAAAAAAACAAACGAGTGATTGAAAATACTGTTATCTTTATCTTGAAGCGCATCTTCCTCCAAACCTTTTATTCACTAAAAGTATTCGCCAGTGACCTAGACACATTTACTATGACAATGCCCCCCCCGACCCACCCGCACCAAAAGCTGCCACAAATGCATAATGTTACTTGCTGCACAGAGTGGCAGAGGGTACATTTGGGTGCCTTGCCTTTGGATGAGTTCATACAAGGGGGATGTATGAGCAATTAGGTTGTGTGCCTTACCTTTGGATGAGGATAATTCATTCAAAAGATTTAACACCTTTTGGGAAGAAGTTTGGATGATCAGGCAAATTCAAAGTCTTCGATGAGAAACCTCAAGAAAGAGACCATGAAGCACATGACTGGTCAATCCATGTCTTGAAACTATCAAATGGTGGAGTGTTGAGTTAGGCATCCCTTGCAATTCCCACAAATTCATCCAGTCTTATTTTAGGGGGTGTTAATGTGGATCTTAATCCCTGTACCAATTTCCTAAACCCATTAAGTCCTACATCTAATATTGACAGACCGCATGTTCCTGGCATCAGCTCTGCATCCAACTAGTCTCAGATAGAGGACGGTATGCTTATTTGTGAAATCCTTTGTCCCATTCTAGTCTTATTGGACTGATCCCATGTTTGAGGTTAACGACTATGATACCTGCTTTGATCAACTGAGCTCATCATGCACTGCAGATGAAATTCTCTGCTTCCATGGGCTCACCACTTCCGCCCATCCTGTCTTAGATAGAGAAGCCTTTGTATCCTTGTAAAAGTACTCTGGACCATTCAGCTTGAGAGATGGGAGGCTGCGTACATATGTGCCGATTCCAGAGGTCTATACTATTTGACAGGTTCTCTGCACTAGATAAAAATATTTTATGCAGTGTTTCCTGTAGTTTCTAAGCCCCGTAATAATAGGTGCCCTAAGCCATTGTCAATATATAGATCTCAGACTGTTGGAGGGCTCAGTTGGCCTTACAGGCTTCGAATCTATGTCCTCTACAAAGGTCTGAAGTGAGGGCTTGGCTAGCCAAGCTATTTTATTGGCTTAATCACCAGAAACCATACGTTCCGCATGTGACTGCTTCTATTGCTCCTGGGGGAATCCTCTGATGGCCATCCTTCCTACTGGTAAAGTTTCACATCTCTCGAGAGAATGTCGAGACCCATTCCTTCTGCATATTGCAGGTTCTCCATCCATTCTAGGGCCATCAGTTTTTCCATCTATGCGAACCCAAAAAAATCAACTTTGCTGAAGTTGACCTATTTTAAATGACTGAGTGACTCCCCAGAACTTTACTACAGGTGACATTTTGTCTGTCCTTTGTCAAAGATACAGAACAGGTTGTTCCTTTGAGTGACATGTCTTATTAGTTAGTGAAGAAATCCAAAAATATCTTTCCTACAGGTCAAATTATATTTTCTGTGTGTTAATCTCATTAATCCATTTTAGATCCATATGTTTATTTATGAATTCAATTGTAATTGTGGGAAATTAATCCCCCGGCACATCTGGAAGACCTAGTTTTTTTACTTGACCTATGTGTACAGTATGTACACCTTTCGTGGCACTTGGCCCGTCTCGGACTATGGCTCCTTGAATAGTGTGCTGCGGAGGTCAGTTTGATTCAATAAGCTTAAGCACACATTTTCCTCACAGGCTCTCAATAACCGTCTAAATATGCAGAACCTCTTATTGCAACAAACTACCAATTTCTCTATCATGGTGAATTCTCAAAACCATGCCCCTCACAACTAACGAGCTGATTATCCTGAGGCCACGCCCCAGAAATAATTCTTCATGCAGGTGGCTGGCTCGTCACCTCTTTGCTAATCATCAACACTGTTGTATATGGCTTTCCTGGGTGACCAGGAATGTTGTGATGTCATGTGTGGAGTATTGATGTATGAGTGTTGGAATGTGTGACTGAAGGTTCCAGCCCTGGTCAGTTGGTGAACCCCCCTGCTTGGGTGATGGGCTGCCAGTGTTAATGTCCTTCACTGTCCTTTATGTAACTTAAATGACTGCCTGTAAAGATATTTGAGAAGCTGTTAATAAACCTGGCAAGTCAACCATAAGAAGGTATGTGAATCACTTCGTAACACCCATTCTTTCAACATAACAATAATGTGTGTTTCTCTATCACTTAGTGGTGCAGTTTCATATTTTAATAACGGGTTCTCTGTCTTTGCGCTGATTCCCAGAGCCTATTGTTTTAACAGGTAGGAGGTTCTTTGTCTATGGGCAAATCTCCATACCCCATCCTTCGTAGAGATTACCTGCTCTTCTCCATGGGCGAATCCACTGAACTACTTCCTACAAGGGAAATGTATTTGTACCTGAGCAAATACCGAGAATCCACCTTTCTGCATTGGACATATTCTCTAGCCCACTATGAATCCATCAAGCTATAGCTCATGCTGTGTTTCTAGGATCTGTCCATTCCCTTTAACCCAATATTTGAATGCATACTTTAATTCACCCATCCTTCCTCTGAGTGGGGCAATGCCCACAATCTAAAAGGTGAAATGCAGTGTTTTATCCCTGGGATAATGGTAGAATCTATCCCCCACATTGGTCTTTCTATGAGCAAATCTCCACAATCCGTCCCCCATAAATGACCATTCTCTATCCAAAGGCAAACACCTAGAGTCCATCAATCTTTCGGTTGACAGTCCCTGGGCATTGGTCATGCTTTGCACAGGTAAAACCTTATCTAAAAAAACCATCCTTCAGTCCCCACTGAATTAATCCTTGCTACAGGTGGTAGGCCTGGTTTTCCTTCCGGAAGGCTGCAATCATACTGTAACTGTATACAGCTAATTTAATGTGCAACAGTGATTATACAGTAATTGTGCTAAGTACTGCTGCTAAATGGAGGTGGAGCCAGCAGCAGCCTAAGGCTACTACCTGCCTTGGCCTGCCCTGGCTGGAATTGGACGCTGGCGCACCCCTCATCGCCACTGCCTCCTACCCAGCATGAAGCGGTCCACCTGCAAAGCTACCTTACCGGACCGTACAGATTACCAGGCCATCAAGGTAACGTGCATTTGCACTGCTCGCGCTTTGTCTCCCCAAATCATTTGCTGCAAGGCAACTCTGATATGCATGCCCTCCCACCGCCAATACCATATCCTCCCTTCTCTCTGCCATGCTGCTGCACCCACCACTGTTCAAACAGAGTGCATTGGGCTCTCAGAGATGTGCTGCATGACTCTGCAGAGTAAATCACAAAAACCTTGCTCAGTGTTTAACTGCTTGCACCCCGGCCTACCCCACACTTTAGTAGATATAGACAGAAATGAATTGGCTACATCTAAAGGGTCTCTTACCGCTAGATCCATTAAGGTCATGTCCATACTACCCCGGAACGATTCTATCCCATCTACCCCCCAACACCAACAACAAAAATATGCCATCACAGAGCATCCTAGGCTCCAAGCACCACAACTCTGGTACACAACTACCTGCTCTGAGAGTAACAGCCCTGACCACTATGCATCACGCACCTCCCATACCTAGCAGCCGCCCATTATCATATGAGCTCACTGGCAGCAACCCTAGGGACACCCCTACCCCACCTGGCACAACCACCTCAATACATCAGAACTCTTGGCTCAGCCCTCAGCCGCTAGTATCTCAAGACCTAGCTCTCCATTGCCGCACTTTCCCTCAAGCTTCACTTTTTCAAACTATTGCCACAAAATATACGCGGCTAGGAGCAAGGACAGCAAAACCACCTAGACACTGGACCAGGCCGCTTGTCACTCCCCAACCTACTATTCTAAAGAACTCTTTCCTAGAAGTGAGGACAGCAACCCCTCGTCCCCCAAACTCAGATCTGAGCAAACAGTCACCCACTGTCTCCACAAACCGATAAAGTGCATAGCCCGACAAAAGTATTGCACTAAGGTCCCATCTAGCACTCAACAGTAACGCACCCACCCTTCCACTAGAATGCGCTATATTCAATGCAAGATCCACCCTGGGACACGCCCTAAACATACACATTCTCATCACTACCTTAGACCACGACATTCTAGCAACCTCAGAAACGTGGTTACATGCTGCCTCCGGCCCACACCTCAAGGATACTCCAACTTCCGCTCTGACAGAGCCAATGCCAAAGGAGGCGTTGTGGCACTCATAGCAAAAGACACTCTCCATCAGAGAACTGAACACCACCCTGTCCGACAACTGCAACATACTTTCAGCTAAACTGATCCTTTCAGATTCTGACAACCTCACCTTTCACACTATTTACCCAATCCTGTCCTTCGAGGAGAACCTCCCGTACACTCTGGCCACCCACATGAAACCATCCTCAAAAACTATTATTTTGCGTGACTTCAACCTAGGATACAACGATGCTAACGACCCAGCAGCCACATCTCTCCTCAACTCGCTTAATGCTCTCGACTTTCAACAATGCATTAACACCCCCGCACACAACAATGGCAGCACCCTAGACTAGATTGCCGACCTCAATTGTCGTGTGGCTACCCACTCCAATTCCCCTAGCCCATGGTCTGACCACAACATAGTACACTTCTCTATCTCACCTACTAAGCACACATCATGTACCCTACCCTACCGCCCCTCTGCCCCCCACACTTGCACATAGCTCCAGAAACCGCACCAAGGAACATATTGCCCCTGTGCTCAGCTCACTCTTACCTTAGGATCCCATTTGACAGAGACCCCAATTCCTTTGCGGACCTGTACAACAAACTCCTCTCCACAGCGGTTGACTCCATTGCCCTACTTAAGCCCCATAAACTCAAACCATAAGCACATAGAATCTCATGGTTCACTCCTGAACTTAAAACACTACGCTCTACTAAATGGTTCGTTGAAACCAACTGGAAGAAGCTACCGACAGATGCTAATAAGCTATTATTTACGTTAGCCGACAAACCCTATACAAAGGCCACCCTCTCTGCAAAATTCTACACCTACAATGCCCGTATTGCTAATGCTAAATCTTACACTAGAGAAATCTTCACCATTCTCAGGGAACTAGAGAACCCTGCCAACCCCCCTAACACCATATCCAAAGATGCCTCATGGTGCACCAACATTCAAAACGCCATGCTCAACAAAATAGACTTACTGCACAGGAAAATCGACTCCAAGGTATCCCAGGTAAAATCCTCTCTAGCATCCACGGCATCCGTTCAACCCTCCACTAGGAACCCTCAATATCCTCTTATGTTCTACTTTACCAATGTCTCTGAAGAGGAAGTTAAAGCCATCATAAAAGGTCTGAAACCATCCTGTTGCAACAGAGACTGCTCCAACACCCAAGCACCCCTTCTTGCCACCTTCATCAACGTCTCCTTCTCCAATGGCATAGTCTCAACTTCCCTCAAAACAGCACGGGTACTCCCCCTTATCAAAAAATCTACTTTGGACCCTACTACCCCATCCAAATATCGCTCAATCACAACTGTCCTGTTGTTCCTAACAATTCTGTACAGAGCAGCCTACCTGCAAATCCAGAGACACCTATAAGCCTACCAAATTTTAGGGTTCCGTCCAGGCCACAAACCTGAATCAGCATTGCTGGACCTAAAGATTCAGATTGACGAAATCAGAGATTAAGGCAAACCAGCACTGCTGCTACTCCTGGATTTTTCAGCAGCATTTGACCTGGTGGATCACAAAATCCTCGGTTGACATCTATCCACCTCTGCCAACTTCTCCCCTGAGGCCACAACCTGGATTGCCTACTTCCTAGAGGACAGAACCATGAGAGTATTCTCAGAAAACGCCAGCACCCCCCTGCCCACTCCCATCACCTGTGGTGTACCCCAAGGATCCTGCGTTTCCCCTACACTGTACAACATATTCACGATCCCATCCCACTATTGCACTCCTAGACTCTATTGGCATATCCTACACAAACTATGTTGACAACAATCAAATTCTCCTCCCTCTCTCTCTCTGGCAACTACCACAAGGACTCATCCACTTTAAACTCCCTCTACACGATGGCCACACACCGGCTATGCCTGAACGATGAAAAGACAGAGATACTACTAATGAGCCCTCTCCCCATCAATGATCAAAAAGCTTCTAGCCCAAACCACAATACCCCCTCCTTTAAGATTGACGGCATTCGATTCCGGTCTCTCCTTTGTGAAACACTTTTCACAAGGCATGTCAGCACCATTGTTTCATCTGCCACATACACGACCAAACAAACACCTCCACACCCTTCCTCTCCCCGGACAGCTGCCTTCCAATTGCAAAAGCCACCATGGGATCCAGGCTCCACTATTGCAATGCTCTCTCTGCAGGTGCCACGGACTACAACATTTGAAAGATGCAGGTCATTCAAAACAATGCCCTCAAAGCAGCATTGAACATCCCTAAAGTTGAACACATCACTGCTGCTCAGACAAAAAGCACACTGGCTCCCCACTCATGAACGGATCCTCTTTAAAACACTGTCCATCAGGCATAGGTGCCTCTCCAAGGATGCCCTTATTTAGTACAACAACAAAAAATAATCACAAAATCCTTCTCCTCTAGACCGTCCAGAGCAGCCTATACCCACTGCATCATCCAGCCCAAATTTAAACGGGCCAAAGCGTGAGGCTCTAGCTTCCCAGCCATTACAACCAAACACTGGAACCTTCCTCCCACCTACTTTGTGAGCTGAGCATTCCTATTGGAAATTCTGCAAAGCGCTAAAATGTACTGTTAATTTAATATGCTCGGATAAGTGCAATATGAAACTCATTTAATCACAGAAATGCTTAACTTGGTCTGGAAAAATTGTCTCTTTTTGTTCACCGAGCAACATGTTACATTGGCTCGAAACAATGTGTGTATATTTCTAAATAGCGTGTCTATTCTCCACTTGTGTAAAGTGTCACGCTGGCTTTGAAAAAATGTGTGTATACTGCTGATTTGAGTAACTAGTTATGTAACAGTGCCTTGATGCCCCTGGCCTTAGTCCGCTATACACATACAAAAATAAATTAACAGCTTCTGTGCAAAAATCCTAATCATACACCTGAAAATACTGGTACCCCCAACAATTAAATGGTGGTTGCTACCTTGGCACTATGGATTGCAGAGCTGCGGAACCACTTATGAGTGCAGGTGATATTTCAAATTATGAAAGCAGCTTTGGAACTCTTCTTTGACAATTGCTGAATCACGCATTTATGATGGTGATCCTTATTTAAGGGGCAGGTATGTATGTGTTCAAGATATGCCTAGGCAGGCATTTTGCAAGCTTGTCAGGCCAGGCAGGAAAGAATGTCTAAATGGGACAAAGGTAGAAACATATAAGAGGACAAGTTGTTAATCATGACATATGGTATGGTTAACAAATCAAGATTTGAGGATGGTTGTGTTATGCAAGATAGGATTTTTAGAAACTCACAAATGAGGTGGCTATTAGTAGTAAGTCTAAATGATGAATATACCTTTTAGTCAATGGAATTCTTATATGCATTTACAGCATATATGAATCTTTGTTTGTTGAGAATGTCTGGCTATCCTCACACAAAACTGAAAAAGAAATGCAGTTTCTGAGCACATTTGAGTAAATGCCGGCATTAGCATAGCAATCATGAGGAAACAAAGAAAATTGGGACCTTACTCAAGCTTACCTAGTTTTAAAAATGTCTACGCCGCACCTTGTCCAAGTACTCTATGAAGGTTTGAGAACCATCTTGACATGGTACATAGATTTTATACCTCAAACATGTTCTGATTATTTGTCCAGTTTCCTTATGTGTTATCAATAAAAGCCATTACATTTATTGTCATCTTGGATTGGGAAAAGAGGCGGTACAGTGCTATGGCTAATAGTGTAAAGTGCTGAAATGTAAAACATTAGGAGTGGGCCTTCGGTCATCTTAATCTAAAGTAGGCCCACCACTTAAAGAGCAAGTGCACGTTTTCCGTAAAGCAAGTTTATTGTACAAATGGCTGGGAGGGGCTGGATGACAACAAAGAGTCAAACTAACCAGGGTCTCCCTGAACCACACAGAGAACACACATTTTATACAATATGCAACAGTTAAAACACTACCACAGGTTTCGTTTCAAAGTCAACCCCCCACAGATGGATTGGTTAAACCTATACAATGTAACCATATTCCCATTGGTTCACACACTTCTCATTGGATACATTAATCTAAGCACCATCCTCTTTAAACTTATAATTGCATGTTTCATATTTACACTATACCCCTCTCTGGATCCCTTTCATATTTGGTCACAGCCCCATCTCCTAGTTACCCAGTTTACACAATTTATAAACAGTTTCAATTATTACAGGTTGCATCTGGATGGAAACATTTATCCCTACTTTTGACACAGCCATTCTTTAGAAATCCCATTGTTGTGAAGAGGAGAACAAACTCCCTTTGATCTATTGTTACTGGTTTTATCGGCCAAACGAGTTTGTGTCCATGTTTCATTCTAAACTATACAATTTACCATTCCAGCCCACATAGTCCCAATCCACACCCTCACAACTCAATGGAAAAGCAATGATCTATTGGTGCACCTTCCCCGCAAGCAACCCTTGCATCAGGTTAATTGCATGGCTCTTAAACCCAGCCCTACCAGCGGGCCAAAATCCCCAAGTCGTTCAATAACAGGCACCCATGTACTTACAGAGATTGCATGTCGCTTCCACAGTGGTAGCAGACCATAAAACAAGCTTGGTCAAAAGTGACCGTGGCTGTTGCTCCCTCCAAGTCTTAAATCTTGTAAAAAAAGGTTTCCTGGCCATTCAAAGTTTCATCTTGCAGATCCAAGCTTCAGTGATTCACACAAACTCCCCACAATGAGGGGGACACACCGCACACAGAATCATCTATACATCATGTCTCCCAACTATACCAAAAATCTTCCCACGCATGTATGTTCAGGCATGTGTGTGTTATAGACTACTGTGTCCCTCATCACAATCTCCATTCACAACATTCTATCTCACATGTGCATGTTTAACTCTTTGCTTTTCATTAAGGCTGCGTGACGCTCCATGCACTTACATTGTGTCTATACCATAGCAACAAAGTTGCCATTATATTGCTGCGAGGGCAAATCTAAAAATGTATCATCTTACAAAAATAACCCTAAAAGTAACTTTTATCCCATTCACATTAACTACACTATATTTGTGCCAATTTGCAACATTGCTGTCACCCCAGTCGTGGGACCTTTATTAATTGCCCCAACCACACAACTGTGGAGGACAGATAATCTAAATTCTTTAACCACATGATAAAGAACTAAGGGCATGTTTAGATTTAAAATAGAACATGTATAAACTCACTTGGTTTACGTCATTGTGTGTGTGGGAAATGACCTTCGCACATCAGCTTCTTTCCAAGGGTGTTTATTTGGAATAAGTACATACACAGACCCTCAGCAGTCTATCTCCACCACAGACCAACCAATATTCCACATATATTGTTCCCTACATCATCCCATGACATCACTGTGCATTCCACTCCATGCCTATGTACAGAAACAACTATATAACACATCTCCATTCTTTATCTTATACAAACTATTAAAATTCCACTCTATATCTATGTAAAAAAACAACACCATAACATGACCATTTTCCTGACTAGGGTGAACTATTTATAAAAACAAATATGTGATTAAACTATACACAATAAACATATATATTTGACCCACATCATCCATGTGGTTGACCCACATCACCCCTCATACCCTCTCTTGACAATGGCAATGCGTTTCTTATTCCACACCTGAACACCCGTCACTCTGACAGCGCCTCTCATCACAGCTACTACCGGAACCGAATCCGAATACAACACATCACCTTTACTTTTTACAACACCCTTCCTTTTTACAACACCCTTCTTTATCCTTACCCAATCACCACACTCCCCTCTCAACACCATCTTCCCCCTCAAATTCTCATTCATCACATATTTCCCATTTTTGTCTTTTAGCTTGTCCCTCAGCATATCAACACTACAATCTGAATCCCTCTTCCTACCTAAACATTGTGGACTCACTTCGGTATTCGCTTTCTGTCCTCATCAACTCAAATGGAGATACCTCTGTCGTGGCATGGGGTGACATCCTTAACCCATACAACCTCTCTTGAATCGCTACCTTCTTGTCCATACTGCATGCTCCAGCCATTGTAATGGCTTCCATGATGCATCTATTCATTCTTCCCACCAAACCGTTTCCCTTGGAATGATACAAATCTCACTTCTTATGCTTTATAGCACACTTTTTTTTTATGTAGTCTCTAAAACATCCACCAGTAAAGTGAGTACCATTATCCGGCAAAATACTAGTCGGAATCCCTTCTCTCGAGAACACATCTTGCAAGAATTCCACAACCACCTCATCAGTAATTTCAACGAGACAACAAATCTATCACCGCAATGTATTTTCCTCTACCATATCCCAATTCAACCTGACGCAAAATATTGATGGCTACATCATCGCACACCTTCCGTTGAATATCAACCTCAATCTTGGGTTGCCCTCTTGCCACAATTCCCTTGCATCCCTTTTCACACTGAATACATTCACTCAATTTTCTCTCCATCTCCCTATCGAACCCTGGCTACCAGTACTCACTTCTCAATATGCCTTTTGTCTTCGTTATACCAATTTGACCTGTATGTGCCAATTCAATAATCCTCCCCCCAATAGATTCAGGCACAACGGCACGTTCCCACCCAAAAAGAATTCCATCCACCAAACTCAACTCATCTCCAACTTCCCAAAATGTTTTTCACCTTCCTGTTCCTCAGATTTTGTCTTTGGCCAACCATATTCTATGTGCCCTTTCACTTTTGACAAAGTCTCATCGTTACCCGTGGCACTTATCCACTCATCCTTACTTACAATGCTCTCAAAATTGGCAAATACCATCTCTGATTTTTCCATTTCATATAACTCTTTCGGACTTCTGCCTAGCCTTGACAAACAGTCAGCTAACGTGTTATCTTTACCACTTATCACACACATCTATGAAATTGCATGCGCATAACCCACCCAGCTACACGTCACAAGACTTTGTCAAGACCTTTTGATTTAGAAAAAACATTGCTTTCAGCGGCTTATGATCGGTTTGTACAATAAATACAGTACCCCACACAAAGATTTTACATTGCTCTACCGCCCAATAGCTTCCTAAAGCCTCTTTCTCCAACACAGATTACCTCTTCTCAGCTCCTTTCAATCATCTAGACGCATGAGCTATTATCTCTTCTTCCCCACATTCATTGACTTGGGATAAAACAGCACCTATCCCTACATCACTGGCCTCTAGGACGCTTATATTTTTCCTCTTGGTATCAAATTTTCCTAATGGACCTGCCAAGTTGATTTCCCTTTTAGTTCTCTAAACTCTTTATCACAACTCTCACGCCACACAAATTCTTCTCCCTTTCTAATTTTCTCATCTCACACACTTTATCCCCAAAATTCTTTACACATTTTTGGTAAAATTCTAGTAAACCTAATAATGACTGCAACTCTCCTCCAGACATAGGAACCTCCACATACTTTATTGCCCTAACCTTCAAACTTTTAGGTCTTATCCCTTGAGCCGATATCTCATGACCTAGGTACTCCATGTTGGGTCAGAAAACACACTTTTCCTCCCTTAACGTAATCGTTTTTGTGCCTAAGATTTGCAGGACTTTTTCTAAAATGTTGTCATGATCATGTTAATTTTCCCCACATATCAAAATGTCATCCTGGAAACGCAAGACACCAGACATGCCGCAAAACAGTTTGTCCATGATCCTTTGGCACCTCAATGCTGAAACCAACCCGAACGGCAACGGTTAACTTTCTACAGTGCTGCTCCAATTCCACTTGGTGGTATGCTGGAGCCATGTCTAACTTGGAAAATACTCACCCATAGCCTATCACTGCAAGCATTTCCTCCATGTTTGGTAAGGGATGCTGCTCAACCAACATGCATCTATTCAGTTGGCGTAGATCCACACAAACGTAGATCTCCCAGAGGCTTTTTGACCCCACAAAAGGTGACGTTGATTCTACTCCTCCTGGCCTCTCTAAAATACCCATGTGCAACAACTATCCCAACTCTTTCTTCACACCATCTCTTAATGCTAATGGCACGGGTCGCAAATTTGCAACCATTGGCACTCTCCCCTTTTTCAACACAATTTGGTGCTGCACTCCTTTCACTTCACCCACACCTTTTTTTAAATACATTCCTTTATTTGTCCACAATATTGGTATTCACTTGCAAAACTTGATCTTCCTTATTGAGATCCAAGCTGACCCACAATTTCTTTTGTTTGCGCCATCCAAGTAATGTCATGCCCTTCTTGGTAACATGCAACCTTCCTCGAGCATGTCTTCTTTTGAGTTCTATATCCGCATCAAAATATGCCAATAACTAAATTTTATCCTGGTTGTATCCCCCAGGGTTAATATCAGGTTCTAGTAGATTTCTCACATTGCTACCCATCTCTTGTTCAAACACATTCTTAGACATCAAGGAAATATTTGAACCCGAGTCTGCCAGCATTGACACCACTCTACCATTCACACACACATTTGCAAATGGATGTTCACATTCCTCTTGAACATCACCTTGTATCACATTCACTGTAATATTTTCCATAACACATTTTTCTTCATCATCAGATGACCTATTGCCATTCTCATCATTGACATATAATACTTTTCTTTGGTTAAATTGGGAGTTTTTGCAGCGGTTCTCAAAGTGACCATTTGTTTTACATTTAGCACGAACGGTCTTTCTTCCTGGACACGCCCATGCCCTGGCAAAATTTGTATTACTCCAACATCTGAATCAAAGTAGCTCTCGATCATATTTCCGCTTTCCTCTCCCTTTGTTAGTTCTATCATTGTATTTTTCCTTCACTGTGGGTTTGTCTCTACTCCACTTCCTGCTTTTCCTGTCTGCCATGTTCATCACTTCCAGTCTGCAGTCATTATGGTCCTTCTTCCGTAAGCTTCACAATACAAGCCAACGAGTTTGACTGGTTTTGCTATGTTGAGCACCTCTCCAAGTAAAGGCTCATCCCTCAGCCATAACTCTTCCCTAATCCTGTTGCTGCTACAGTGGATCATAAATTGGTCATGGATATGTTAATCAAATGTATCCCTAAACTTACATGGCAATGCTAAATGCCTCAGGGCAGTGACATTCTACTACACTCTCTCCTTGCTTTTGGGTGCGTATACCAAAGTTATATCTTTCTAAAATTGTACTGGTCTTTGAGTTAAAGTGTAGGTCTAATTTTCTCAGTGCGTTGTCCAGCTCGTTTACACTATCGCCATCTCCTTGTCTGGCACAGATGGTAGTGGTGTCATATACACATTGTCCTTCATAACTTAGAAAGTGCATTAATAATGACACCTTTCGATCTACAGAGTAGGAGTTACCACATGCAGCCTTAATGTTCAAAACCCTTCCTTCCATTGGGACCACATCACTTTTGGTGGTCCAGGAGATGCCATAAACACTGGGGGACCAGGTAAGCCTGCCATTGCCATTTTTACAGCTGCACTAGTTTGAGCGTGTGTATGCTTTTTTTAGATTTGTGATGAGATGGCTCCGTTATGACTTTGCCTTTCCTCGATATGTGATTTTGGTGCTTGAACACTCAATTCCTTGGGTTTATTTTATCCAGCCCTTTTATTGCACCTTATGTTAATTTATTATAGGTATTGGGTGTCTATTTTCGAATTGTGTAAGTGTCCCTCATTTTGAATGATATGGCACTGCCTTTAATAACGCATTGTTTTGTTACTTTTATCTACAACACATTCTTCGCTCCTGCATGTCTCTCCGCCCGGCTCCTTTAGACCATACAGAGCTCTATAGCTCTATTGTCTTAAAGTTGAATGTAGATTGTGTACCTAATAGCGTCACTGTGATAAAGTTGGACTTAGAAAGTGTGCCCGAATAGTGTCTCTGTGTTAATTGCTGAGCCTGGAAAGTGTGCCTAGGGCGTCACTGTGTTAAAGTCGAATCTAGAAGGTTTTCTCGACGTCATTGAGTGCGCCCAAATAGCGTCACTGTGTTAAAGCTGAACTTAGAAATGTGCCCTAATAGCATCTCTGTGCTAATGTTGAATCTAGACGCTATTCCAACATCATTGTGTGCCCAATAGCGTCACTGTATTAAAGTTGAACTTTGAAGTATACCCTAATAGCGTCACTGTAGTAGAAATGAATTTAGTAGGTATTCTGAACATTCACTGAGTGTACCTGTCGCATACACTTTACTGATTACCTCAATATCCCATTACTACACTTACTCTCTCCTATACACCATCATTCAACTAGAACACAGCAGTACTATGACACATTCGGTAAGGCTGTTCTCATACTAACATTACCCATCAAACTACCCATCATCCTTATAAAACAGATAGCTAGCACACATCGGCTAACTTAGGCATCTCCTCAGGCCTAACGCAGCCAGAAGTCAGTCTGAATGTCCACCCTCCAGACTGAACATATTCAATTGACCTCCTCTGCACCACACCTACCGTTAAGAAGCAGCTATCATGCAACAACCACACCAGCTACACACATTCCGTGTTTTTTTTTTTCTTCTCTCTCCCTCTCTCCTCTCTCCTCTCCCCCCCCCCCCCAAGGGCGTTCAACCTACCAGCGCCTTGAGACTCGACCAATGGTACATAAGGCGCTATACAAATGCAAAATAACATACCATAAAATAACATTGCGCATCCGTGAGTTTGATGTTCATTCACACTGGCTGCCTGACCCGTTACATATAGCTATGAAGCTGCTGCGCATGTGTTGATTTGGGGACGACTACTATGTCTTGGCCGTATTGCGCACCACGATTACTATTCCTGTGTGGCGGTCTTCAGCTTTGAAACTCCGAACTGCTCCTTTGTGCTTACAGCAATGCAGCGTTTTAGAGGTTGAGCGGGCTACCAATCCATTTGCACTTGGCTCTCCTGTACTCAGAGCGGTATGAAGCTTTAGAAGGCAAATGCACTGCCGATCCACTTGGACATGGCACTCCCTCCACCTACAGGTCCTCCGGGCACCCCGGTGAGTGCTTTCCTTGCTTCTTGCACTCCTTGTTGGTCGCAGTAACGCTTGGCAGGAGGAGCGGCAGTCCGCGTGACCGCTACAACTCCAGAGCGAAGCGTGTTGCAGTTGCTGGGGGTCTGTCTTCTTGCTCAGATCCCTGTTGGGATTTGTGGGAAATGACCTTTACACATCAGCTTCTTTCCAAGGGTGCTTATTTGGAATAATTACATACACAGACCTCAGCAGTCTATCTCCACCACAGACCGACCAACGACTGACTTAGGTTGAGATTCATAATTAAACATTCCTCATTGATGGTTCCCCACATCATCCCATGACATCACTGTGCATTCCACTCCAAGCATATGTACAGAAACAACTATATAACAATGTGTTTGCCTATAATTGTATATCCTGTGATGATGTCCCCTGCATTACACTTGGGGTGTCTGTGGGGACAATTCAGGGGTCCTGGACTCGCCACTGGTTACTTGATGTGGGGCTTGCGGGCAGTATAGTTAGGATCTCCTAGTCTCCCCCGAGCCTGGGCTTTCTTATTAATAACATATCACATTTGCATATAAATCAGTTCTTAGATCTGCATGCTTCGCCAATGGCATCAATCAGACTTTGATGCACAATTCAAAATCTAAATGCTCCACATAAATGTATGTAAGTGCATCACGCAATATCATTATTATTTTACTAAATGTCAGCAAGACATTAGAGACCAAGTGTATTCAATGTTGATTGGAATTGTTATAATTCTATGAGGAGAGGAGTATGAGTCACCTCTTCACAAGATGTGTTCCATGAGACACGGTACACCTAAAAAAACATCTAAATTAGTCTAAGATGGCCGCCACAGTAACTGCAAAACCACATCTCCTGTGGTTTCCATGACACAGGTTGTTGCTTTCAGCATCAACGAACCGTGCACACGCGAGCTTGAGGCACACTATCCGACACGTGGTCCCTCAAGGTAGGCACTCAGCCTTTATATTCATATATCCTTATAGAACAATGTCAGGATTGAACTTGACTTGGATCTATGCATTCCTTTCAGACTCGTAACCAAGGTATAAGCTAAATTTTCAGGATACTGTAAGTTTCACTTTTTCGAAAGCACGGCGGCTTGTTGCATACACGCGGTGACTTACTATTGATTTTGATCAAAGAATCGAGCCTCAGCCTTCACGGTAAGAGATATTTAGTTATAAGTGTAGCACTTATTGCAGCCAACTAATTGTGAGCATTAATGTAGCTTTAATAATGAATAATGATTCGAGGCACCTTATCTTTATTTCGAATTACAGAGCGTCTCGTTTTCAATACTGCATTCGTTCTTTTGAACACATCGGCAGGTCAGGTCACTTTTTCAATCTCTGCAATTTAAGTGCATTTTCACAAGTTTATAGACCCTATAAAGCCAATACCTATTCTGTGTTTTTCTTTATTATTTTGCTTTCGGTTTTTCCACTCTTCATGGAACGGTATGCAATTTGCTTGCACGTTTGCCCAACCTTGGTGACCGGTAACATATGGCACCTGCATATATCTTATTTTTCTGTTTAACTACACTGTTGTGATGAACTATATTGGATGCATTGATGTGATGATTTTGAACCAACTAAGATGATCATACAGGCCCCGATGAAGGACTTCTAAAGTCTGAAATGCATAGGCCCAATGTATATCTGCCTCTGAATTACTAAGAAGTCATTGACCTAATATCGATATTTACCATTACAAGTGGCACTGCCAGTTTTTACAATTATAAATATTTGAAACCACTAAGTTGACATTCGGTGTGCAGCCCACAACGCTGGCTGAGCAGCCAAGGTTCTTTTTTGTCTCATTCCTGCATGCCCTTAACGCAGACACCTCTAATTGGGTTGGCACCCCACGCAAAGATTGAAGTCTTTCTCTAATTATTAAGATAAGATTATCAACAAAACAGCTGTGCACACTCACTGCCTCAACTAATATTGTGACCTTTTTATAAAAGACCCACATAAATGTACTCAACAACCCCACAGCCTTATTTCATATCGACCCACAGCATTATTGAAATACTGCTGACTTTGGAGATCCGAACTTGGACATAAAACGGCTGAAAGTGATCACCTTGTATATTCCATGTGGTCAAGGGAATGAGGAGCAGAACAAAGCCCCCTATTCAATGTGAGTGTTAATCCAGAAACCAAGAAATTGAACCAAGGAATATAAACTTATAGCCAGCCCAGGGGAGGGGATAGGCAAGTATATAAATCTGAGGAGATAAATGAAGGATTCGATAGCTTGAAGTAGCGGAGCAGTAATCTGTGTTGAGGCTTAGGTTCAGACGGAACTGTAGGTCCACGAGGAGGTGGAGGAGGAGTTGAAAGTGGAGGCACAGAAAACCCAGAAGAGGGCAGAAACAGCAGAAGGGGGCAGAACAGTTGGAGATATAAGAGAAGAACAAGTTACTCTCTTACCTGGTAACGTTCTTTCGATGGGATGGTCCGACGACATATTCCATATCTATGACAGTAATCACCACAGCTGTGCTGCTTTGAAAAATCTTCGGCGTCTGCGTCCTGTGTCGATGACATCGATACGCCGCCCTCGAGGACCTCCTCCGACGGCCGACGTCACTGGATGTTATAAGTAGGACGCACGATGCCCGTAGCCTCAGTTGTAGTTTTTTCCCAGAACGTGTGGCACTAGTCTTTTGCCAGTCTGATACACTAAGCCTTGCGGAAACGTAAGCTGCAATCAAATAAGAAATTCTGTAGCGGGGAAGGCAGGGAGGGAGAGACATGGAATACGTCATAGGACCATCCCACTGAAAGAACGTTACCAGGTAAGAGAGTAACTTGTTCTTCGAGGGGATTGGGTCCTCCGACGTATTCCATATCTATGACAGACTCTCAAAGCAGTACCAATGCAAGGAGGTGGGAAAGGAATTTAGAAAACTAAAGTTAGAATGCTCAATCAAATTGCGGAGTAAAGGACCGCCTTGCCAAAGGCCAGATCCTGCCCACGGATGGAATCGAGGGAGTAGTGACGTACAAAAGTATGTACCGAAGCCCAGGTGGCTGCATCACAGATGTTACAAATAGGAACCCCCCCTCTGTAGGGCAGTAGAGGCAGCCACACCCCTGGTAGAATGGGCCCATAAGCCGACCGGTGTGTCCATACCCGCCAAGCGGTAAAACTCAAGAGATAGCCAAAATAATCCAGCGAGACAGTCTGTTTCGTCACAGCTTGTCTCAAACGCTTACCAGCGTAACCAATGAAGAGTTGATCGTCCACTCTGACCTGGGACATGCGTGAAATATAAAAGCTTAACGCTCTCCTAGGATCAAGCCTATGGAGCCTCTCCTCTTCCTTACCAGGATGTGGAGGAGGATAAAACGCCGGAAGAACAACCTTCTGGCTTAAATGAAATTCCGATACCACCTTCAGAAGAAAGGAAGGACGAACTCCAAGGACAAGTCCTTATGAAACACAGTGAAGGGTAGTTTAACTGAAAGTGCCTGTAACTCACTCACTCTGCGAGCGGAAGTGACCGCAACCAAAAATACAGTTTTAAGAGTTAACAGTCTCAAAGGGCATAAATGCAAAGGCTCAAAAGGAGCACCCATCAAAAACTTGACAACAAGGGTCAAATTCCAACCGGGCACCAGGAAAGGTGACGGAGGGAACACATTAGTGAGCCCTTTCAGAAACTTAGAAATTAAAGGAATTTTAAAATAGGAACACTCTTCAGACGAGCACTGTGGACAGCGCCGCCAGGTAACCTTTTATGGTACCCACTTGCAGGCCCCTGTGGGCCAAAGAAAGCAAAAAAGACAGAACCATGGGGATGTCACATGCAAAAGGATCCACATTTTTAACCCTGCACCAGTCGCAGAATTTATGCCAACGGCAACGGTACAGGGACTTAGTTGCTGGCCGTCTGGCAGAGAGCAACACCTCCATCACGTCTGCAGGGAGGTCCCAATCCATATACCTTAACCTTTCAGAAACCAAGCATGAAGGTTGAGGGATCTGACCTCTGGATGAAGAACCTGATCCCCCTCCCGTGAGAGCAGATCGTCGCGGTAGTGAAGACGGCGTGGAGGGCAGATGGACAAGTCGAGAAGGTCCGGGTGCCACGTCCTCCGGGCCCACGCCGGAGCAATGAGGATTATCCGGAAACCGAACCTCCGTAACCCCTGCAGTACTTGCAGGATGACGGGGACTGGAGGGAACGCGTACAGCAGTGGGAATGACCACTCCACCACGAACGCGTCTCCTAAGGCCCTCTCACACTTTCGGTTGACACTGGAGGCGAAGAGATCCACCTGAGGGGTCCCCCAAATGGCGAAGATCTCCAGGAGAATCTCCTGAGCCAACTCCCACCCGTGAGAGATCGCGCTCTGCCTGCTCAGAGCGTCCGCCGTCTCGTTTTCGTCTCCGGCCAGATGAACTGCCAAGATCGAAACCTCCTGCTGGATTGCCCAGAACCAGAGCTGCATCGCCTCCCTGCACAGAGGAAGTGACTCCCCAAACCCCTTTTTGTTGAGGTAGTGCATGGCCACCGTATTGTCCGTCAGGATCAGGACATTCTTCCCTCGCATAGTCGGCAGAAAAGCCTTCAGGTCTAACCTGACAGCCCTCGGCTCCAACAGATAGATATGGAGTCTGGACTCCGACGGAGACCAACGACCGCTGACTGTCAACTCGTTGGCATGAGCTCCCCATCCCGTGAGGGATGCGTCCGTCCCGATCGTCACCTCTGCCAGGGTAGCCAAAAAAGAGCCCCCTTCATCAGATTGTCTTCGACGGCCCACCACAGAAGGTCCTGGGCGACCGAGGATGGCACCTGAACAGGGTCTGACAACCTGCCGGAGGACTGAGACCACTAGAGCTTGAGTGCCCATTGCAAAGATCTCATGCGCAACCTGGCCTCTGGCACCAGAAGAATGCAGGATGCCATGAGGCCAAGCAATCTCACGAACTCGAACTCTGGGAGACTCTGGGCAAAATTAAACTTGTGCAGCATCTGCTGAATGTGAAGAGCCCTCACTTGGGGTGGAAAACACAGCCCCAGGGACGTGTCGAGCACTGCTCCGATGTACTGGAGGCTCTGAGTTGGCGTCAAGTGGGACTTCTTTCAGTTGAGGGAGAAGCCCAGCTTGTGGGGGGAGTGGCAGGTGACTGACAGATGATCCAGGACTTGCTCGGGAGAGGGCGCCCTAATCAACCAATCGTCCAGGAAGGGGTAGAGGTGAATCCCCCCTTTCCTGAGATGCTCTGCCACCACTACCATGAGCTTGGTGAAGACCCTCGGGGCAGAGGTCAAGCCGAATGGCAAGACCCGAAACTGAAAGTGCGAGTCACCAACCGCAAACCTCAGGTACTTCTTGTGCTTTGGATGTGTTGGCACATGAAAATAAGAGTCCTTGAGGTCGAGAGACACCAACCAGTCCTGAAGTTGAAGGGCCTGGAGGACTTGAGAGAGAGTAACCATCTTGAACTTGTCCTTCCTGAGGAGTTTGTTCACACCGCGCAAGTCCATGATGGGTCTCAATCCCCCGTCTTTCTTGGAAATCAAAAAATAAGGGGAATACCATCCCTTGTTCCTCTCTGCTACAGGCACCAGTTCTATGGCACCTTTCACCAGCAGGGACTGAATATCCTGCGCAAGGAGCGGATCCGGACTCTTCAAAGAGAGATTCCCCGGTGGATTGTCTTGAGGCCTCTGCCGGACAGGAAGACAGTAGCCGTGGGTTATGATCTCCAGAACCCACACATCTGAAGTAATGGCGTGCCATTCTGCAAGATGCTGCTCCAGCCTTCCCCCAACCGGCGAACCATGGGACATGGCCTCAAGACTGAGCTGAAGGGGCTGCGGCGTTGCCTGAGGGCAGAGAGGCAACAGCCCGAGCGGCCTTGGCACCTCGAGTACCTTGTTTTCCACTTCTGGCACTCCTAGGGTGGATCTTTGACTGGCAGCTCCTCTCGCTTTACCAAAGGATGAGTAATAACGAAAGGAACCTCCCCTCCATTGCTGTCCCCTACGACGAAAAGGCGGAGATTGACGAACTGCAGCGCCCAACGACTTTGCTGCAGCCTTGGAGGTCTGCAACCTTTCAAGGCTCTTGTCAGCCTTGCTGCCAAAAAGATGTTCCCCGTCAAAGGGCATGTTGAGGAGCCGGGCCAGCACATCAGGAGCAAACCCAGACTTCCGCAGCCATGCAATTCTGTGTATCACGGTGCTCGCCGCCATGGACCGGCTGATGCAATCTGCCATGTCCAAACCCGACTGAACGGCCTCACACATGGCATCCTTGCCATCCTGAACCATGGCAAGGAAACCATCCCGTTCGTCCCCTTCGGGAATATGTTGAGCCGCTAAGGAGACCACAGAGTGTGTGTGGCACATACAGAGTTGGCCGCCTGAAGCGCCATACCCCCTGAAGAAAACACTTTCTTCGCCCAGCCGTCAAAACGCTTGTCGTCCCTATCAGGAGGGATGGTAGGATACGTTGCCTGCTTTGTCGGGGCCATAGCCGCCTGGACCACCAAACTCTTGGTGTGCTTGGTCAAGTAGCAGGGGTTGCTACTGGCTGGGCGGTATTTTCGCGGCAAAGACTTACCCACTGCCGGGAGACTCTCCGGAGCAGTTCAAGCTGCCGCCACCCTTCTCTGTAGAGCCATATGGAACGGCAGTACCGGGTCAGTGGTGGACCTTGGTCAAGGATATCCGTATGGTCATCCTGAAGAAAATCCCCTGGTGGAGCAGACCATCCCAAGTACTCGGTGACCCTGGACATAAAGGCATCAGTACGAAGAGTCGACATGAGTGCCAGGCTCAGGCCTACAAAACTCCACCTCCGGAGAGGTGTCCAGCCCACTGGCATCGTGCAGGGAGTGCCGCAGGTCTTCAATTTGGCTATGGCCCGAGAAAATCTCGTCCGGTACCATATCCGGAACCATGCAATCATCAGAGCCCTCATCCACCTCAGAAATAAACTCAAGCTTGCGAAAAGAAGGCACAGAACGAGGAACAAAGCCATGCTTGGACTTTGCCAGAGCCTTCCTAGACGCTTCCACCGAGCCCCGGGGAACCCCCATCTAAACAGCCTCGAAAGGCGTCGAGTGAATCGGCGTTGACGACGAACGCGGTGCCAACAGCATAGACAGTGCCGACACAGTCCTCGAGGCCGGGGCCCCGAGCGTGTCCCTCGACAGCCGGGGCACCGATGGCGTCGACAACTTCTTCGAAGGCGGGATCTCGAAAGAGTTTGTCAACGACCTCAGTGCCACCGCCGTCGACCTCTTCCGTGAAGACACCGCAGGTTCACACGGCCTCGAGCGCGTCGAGGACCAGGACCGGGACCTGGACCGGGCATGACGAGAACGATTCTCCTTGTCCGAGCGGGACCTCTCCCGCAAATCGTGACGACCACCCGAGCCCGAAGGCGTGCGAGCGGTGTCTCTCGGCCGATCACGACCGACCCCAGTGCCCAGGCGCGGATGGACCAGTGCCCTGCGATTCGAGAATCGCCAACATTTTCTTCCCAAAGGAAGCCCATTCCTCCGGCGTTGCATGCTTGGTGGGGTAAGTGACCCGCTGACGGGTGGAGTCCTCGAAAGAGGACGGGGAAGGCGACCGATGACGGCGCTTCCGGGAGTGCCTCGAAGAGGCAAATGAGTGGTGAGACCAACTCCGGGACCAAGACCCACTGGACTTCCGACGACAATGCGGAGAGTCACCTCTCGAATCGTCCGTCAAAACCCCCGCAGACCTCGACTTCCAGGGCTTGGACACCTTACCTACCGATAACTTCTTCTTGCGCTCCCGCAAGGCTTTAGACGTGAGCGACTGGCAGTCGACACTGTCATTCGTGTCATGGACCTCCCCGAGGCGCCAGAGGCAGGCGTTGTGCGAGTCCGAAGAACCGAGAAAGAACAAGAACTCCAAAGAGTCGAGGCGCGCCGAGATCTCCGAAGCGAACACATTCGCGGAAAAAACGGAACTGAGGCTACGGGCGCTGTGTGTCCTACTTATAACATCCAGTGACGTCGGCCGTTGGAGGAGGTCCTCGAGAGTGGCGTATCAACGTCATCGATGCAGGACGCAGATGCTGAAGATTTTCCAAAGAAGCACAGCTGTGGTGATTACTGTCATAGATATGGAATACCTCGGAGGACCCAATCCCCTCGAAGGAGGAGCAGAGAAAACAGAAGTTATTGGAGGAGGTGGATATTAAAAGGGAGAGGAACATCAAGGTAGAGGAGAAAGAGCAGAAGAGGTTGGAGGATTTGAAGAAATGGAATAAAGGAGAGGTAAAATATGTAAAGAGTGGTAGAGAAGTGGCAAGGAGGAATGAATAGTAGTTGGAGAAGGGATGGAAGACAGTAAATAAAAACAGTGAGATGGCTCTTAGAGGTGCAGAGACCATAATAAAGAGCAAGACATACGTCTATCCGATGTATCAGAGAAGTGGGAGAAGGTGTAGGATGCCACGGAGGCTAGATGGTAGGTTGTGAGCTAGTGGCAAGGCTCAGAGGCAAGTGAGCGTTTGCTTAGTGAGGAGAGAATATGGGATTGGGTTGTAGGTTCCGGACCCTGAGACAAGGGGGTGAGCCCAAACCCCACACAGCACTTACAAGCCAACCTGATCATCTCCATCCCTGGTAAGCATTGTGGAAACTACTTCTAAAAAGCCTCCAGCTCCAGCAACAGTGCCTAGAATATCTCAGTGAGTTACCTAACAACTTACCGGGAGAGGCCATTCACCAATCAGCCCTTCACTTATCAGAGAAACTTAATGCCACAGACTTACACCAGGGAGAGACTCAGACTATTTACATTAAAGAAATTGTGGGAAAACAGGAAATAATTAATAAACGTGCCTCCAGTCTTCATAAAACAATTCACAAACGGAATCCAAGAGGCTACCCGACGATCCCTATTGCTAGAGGGAAGGTTTTACGGAAGGTCCTCGGAGTACTTTCAAGAACTTGATGATTATATCTCATCCTGAGCAGAGAGATGTGCTTGCTTAAAGAAGTGCGCATAGTCACGTCAGCAAGTGACCTATTGGTGAAGGGAAGAATTGACAGGAAAGAAACCACACCCCTTGAGTTAAGATAATTTATCTCTCTTCCTATACATGACGTTCCTTTTCCATTTTAATCCCATTCCCAGTTACTATGAGTTCTGAATAAAGACCCTGTCTCTTGAAACGGCTATAATACCAACATTAAGCATATGGTGGACAATGGCCCAAATGAAAGTTAAGATTAAATCGTATGTTAACAATCGCATTAATATTGTGAGCCTGATTCTCTCACATGTTATCAGCGACAGCCCTTCATGATTCCACTGCGATCAATCTGCCATCCTGGATTGTGAAAAAAGGCCTTCTACTGCCTGGATTACTAGTAAACAAGTTATTACATAAAGGACATAAGAGGGAAAAACCGATAGTGTATACATCCTCTGGCCACATAATAAAGTAGAGAGGACTTTTGTATAATTAGAATATAAAAGCTTGCAATGTCTTCACCAGTGATTTAAATATTTATAATTTTATGGTCACACCTATAGCAGATGTAGCCAAAATTAAATGTAAAATTAGACACGATATTTGGCAATCTCATTACATTCAGTAAATTAGAAGGGCAAGGAAGCCACAGGCATCATTGGCCACCTTTCCTGTTTTATCTTTAACTAGCAATTAGTATGCTGACTTCACACTCAAGTACAGTCACTGAATGCACTCATTCCCCAAATAAATTCTAAGATTTTTTTACACGCAACCAGCAAACGCTTGGTCTTGCTAGTAAATGGCAGTGCTGTCACTTACAAGCACTGAATATAATCTGCCTCCGCTTGTCAAGAATTAGAAGACTTTCTCTGCAACTAATATTTGGTATGATAACTAAAATACAACACATTCATTTACCAAGAAATAAAAGACTGTCTTTGCAAATAGTTTTTCTTTCATATTTCAGTAGGTGTTAAATGTACTCCAAAGCAGCCATAAGGTGCCATCCAAAACATCTAAACCATAAGTGAAAACAGTGATGCACCCATGTGTCAAGATCAGCAAGCTAAATAAGGTCCTGTAGCCAGCCAAGAAAGTGAAATAAGAATGAGGAATCGCTTTCAATACAAGTTGTGTGCATTTAAAGGCTGCATTTAAAAGGCAGTAACTGTACAACTATTGTTCACATCACAGTTCGGATTAATGGATTAATATACAAATATTTGCCCAGGATAAATGGAACATGTTTAACATTAGGGGCCACAACAATGCTCACATCTAAACATTTTAAAGTACATATATATAGCACATTTTAAAAAACACACCCCCCTTAGCATACACAGCTGGCTTACTTACAACTACATTTCAAGCTTTATCCTGGAACTATTTATTTATTTGCATTTTTAAAGCACTCACACAGCCCGCAGGCATGGAGGCACTGTTACAGGGACATGTAATTATAGTTGCGTATTTATAATGCGCTTAATACCCAGGGGTTTCTAAGCGCGGACCGGGATTCGAACCTGTGTTGCTTCGTGTTGTCTTGTTTCCAAGGCGACGTTGCCACTGAGCTATCCTCCCGGGACTATGAATAATATAGGTTACTACAACCAGATAACATTTGACTGAATTCATCAATTTCACAACATAAAAGGCTAAGTCAACTGTGCCAGGATTTGCACATATGCCATGGAGGTTACTCTTAAAAATCCTGGATAAAGTGGTCAAAACCCAGCTCCAAGAACACCTTGGATCCAATTTAATACTTGGAGATAAGCAATAATGCGTTCAACCAGGGAGAAGGACCGGACGGGTGCTGCTCGAAATCGAAGATACCCTTCTGAAAATACCTGATGTTGATGCTGTTGAACTTGTCCGGAGCATTTGACAAGTTCGATCACCAGTTATTAAAATGCATGAAGGAGGTTGCCCTAGTCTCGGATTCAGCGTGTTGCTGGTTTGAAGCCTTCCTAATGGACAGGTCTTGCAGAGTGAATATTAAAGAGCTTTGTTCATACCCAAAGATCCAGACCTGTGGTGTACCCCAAGGATCATGTATCTCTTTTATTCAATATTTATGTTAAACATGTTCATGACATTCAGATGGATGTTGGCATGGATTTTCAAAACTACACTAACGATACTGAAATAGTGTTTCACCTAGAAGGATACACACAAGAGAATATTGGAGTTATCCAACACACCTTTCAGAAGATCTCCAACTGGATGGCAGTTAACCAGACGTGATTAAACCAAGGTAAAACTGAGCTTCTTATCTTCCTTCCAAAGTACATGAGATGAAAAGAAATTCCACCCCCTAAGGAACTGTGTCTGGCTAACTGTCACCATTAAGATCTCAGATAATGGGAAACCTATGCATGATTCTGGACGTGCTTTGCCAATGACTTGTCTACCCAGTTGTCTTATTAGTTCAACCAACTACCATCTAATGGTCCTTGGGCAACTAAGGCTGTTACTGTTAGAAAAATTCTGCATCATGTTGACGGTAAAAGTCTCTGCATTGCTCAATTAAACAAGAACTCCACTGACTCCAGGCTCTCCAAAACACATCAGCTCGCTTAATTGCTAAGAGCCATAAATGGGATCACTTCTCTCTAATCTTGAAGCAACTACACTAGATTTCTGTTAGTGCCAGGACAGAGCTTACATTTTTGGTGATGATCCATAAAACATTCTATGGCTCTGCTCTGATCTATCTGAAGAAGCTTTTGGTTCACAAGTCCAGTGATCCTCTAGGAAATTAAAGCTGCAAATTCCCAGATTCCAGAAAGTCAGAGCTTATGGGAGAACTAGCACTGTTTTGGGTTCTAGACTAGACTCTCTCCGTTAGACAAGTCTCTGATATTTTGTTTAGAAAAAAGGTAAATGCTTTTCTTTTTGATTCATAGTGCAGTGTGTCCTCTCTTTTTCGATACATTATTTCTGAATTAGAAGTGGTTTTCAGAGCACTTTTAAACTTTTGGGTTGTAGTGCCTTACAAACTCGGGCACAACTGTATGGATCATAATAGTAATGGGTTAACAAATGACAGCAGCGATTAATTAAACCCATAAGCTATCTTCCCTGTAATTCGTAAAGTAGGTTGGGGGAAGCAGACTTCTTAGGCAGCTCTTCAGGTGACTGACCCGTCTTCTTCCCTCAGCAGCAAATTTCAACTTACTCCACAGTCACCATTTTCATCCAGTGACTGTCAGCAATCTGTTGAATTGATGTGCTACCATATCCATTTTGAGCTGGGTGCATGGGTGGCAGCGTTCCTGCCGATGCTAGCCACTAGTCTAACTATGGCTAGTCATCTGGCTATGGCCCCACTCATATGTGGACTCCCATTTCACTAGTGGGTCTACTGGCTGGTCCGGTTGGGTATTTGGAAATAAAATAGTCTACTCTAGACTTGTTTAAATGATCAGCCATCTTTTTCCTTCTGCATCCCTTTAAATCATTACCCAGCCTTGTGTTTTCATCTTTCTCTGGAGCTGTCTCCCATTATAGCAGTTGTGAATCAGCAGGTATGTCTGCTTCTTCTGGATCCCGGAATCTGAATTAACTTTCTGAGCCCCTTTTTATGCCCATGAGGCTTTTTTAGCCTCCCTGATACTATAATTTCTTCTTCTTATGTTATTAACCTCACCCTGGTATTGGATAATTATGTTACTGCTCCCATAAGATAGTATGCTGCACTGCAGGGTTTTTAAAGCCCCAACAGCGAGCTGCAACTTATAGGAAATCTATTTCTTCTGCTGCTCCACGGTTTCCCTGTGTCGGGAGGTTTGTTGTTCCAGTGAGTTTAGCACACCTCTTCCCAGCTGGTGGGACTGCTGGTTCATGTTCTGCAAAGTAGCAGTGGTGGCCAATTGCAGTGGACTTTGTTGGGGGAGAGGGAGAGACAGATTGTATTTTGGTTTCAAACAAATCTTAGTAAAAAGAAACTCATACACGCATAATAAATCATTTACGCATTTGTTACATTCAATTAAAAGAATCGTTCTTTTTTATAAAAAAGCATCAAGCATATTTTTTAATGAGATCTTCGTTCCTTGCAAAAATCAGATCCAAACTGATTTCAAGACCCAGGTGTTGTGCACATGACTCTTTAAATACACATATGTATATGATTAAGTACATGATTTGGTAACTTTACATTTAATACATAAATGTCTCAGTTTCACGACGAATAACTCCTGCTCGGTGCCCTAGTATTTAAAACGATAAAGATGTGACACATCTGTGAAAAAATTGCACACAAAAACTCAACCATATGAACAATCTGTCTCTCCCTGAGCATGCTTATCACCAATCCCACCACAAAACAACGTTTTCTTTCTACTTCATGAAGAATGGCTTCACAAAGTTTCATATAAAAGGCCAATGGTTCATGTTTCTCATTTATGGCAGCTTCCTCCATCATATGAAACAAAGTGTCTTTACCCGCATACCTAATTTTTAAGTACACTTTTATAATAAAGCAAGCTTGTAAAAAGAAGTTAGACATGTTTCAACTCAGATACCTTGAATGAACAGACATGACAGTAAATGTAGGAAGGTCTCCAAATGTGTCCCTCTAATTGCTCCATACAGACTGTACTAACATCCGTTCCATATAAGATTGTTGGAGTAATTTTCTGTTTATAAATCTGCATATTATGGTAAATTGAATAACCTCCAAATTGTTTATCAAAATTGATTTGTTTGGCAATTAGAGGAGAAGGTAACTTCTAAGGTTTACAACAAGCCAGTTTCAATGATTCGAAGCTGGGGGTTTTAAAGCCCAAATAGACAGTCTTGTTTACTGCTTCTAACAGGATGCATTCAATAAAAAGAATAACAGTGTACATTTGTCCTTTTACCTCTTTCCAAGGGAGAATCACATAATGTTGGATTTGCTTCTGTTCACCTCCAAGTGATTTAGAGACGTATAATGCTAAAGGGTAAAGCTATTGGAGTTCGATAGAAATGGATCACAATCATCTGCACAGGCTAACCAGGCTATATTCTTTTTTTCTTTTTTTACTTTATGAGGAAAAAGGTCACATGAATGTCTGCCATTAAAGATTGAATAATTAGGGGACAAGCACACAACTCTTCTTTAAATCCTTAGACATAGAAATTACCTTTAAAAAAAGGTCAGCAGCGTTTTATTTGATTAGAATAGTTGTGTGGTTATGGAGCACAATCACACCTTTTCATAAACCTTCATACATTTCCCATTTAAGAGGCTTACACATCAACCTCTCTCTATGTATTCTATTAAAAGCCACTGAAAAAACTATGTATATCACAAAGCAGATAACTGGATTTCCTTTCAGCCTTTGATTTTAGAAGAATCCACAAAACTATTATTGCTGGCAGTCCCCAAACATTTACAAAAACCAGCTACGGACTTAGGTGTCACCTTGTATTTGAATGCGCAGGTAACTAATTCAGTTATAATAAGTGAGGCAATTATGTTGCTCGTAACATCTAGAAGGGCTATTGGCCTATACTTATTTGGGTCATGTTTAAAAAAATAAGGAAATATTTGAATGACTTTAAATAAGCAGCACAGATGTATGAATCTTTTTCCAAATAGTTCATATATTATATAAGCACTCATACCAGAATGATTTTTCAATACCATCTGTTAGATCATGCGCTCAAGTCTTTTACTAAAACCAGCTAAAATATAAAGTTTGATGAAGTTACACAGCCAATTTGGAAATGTCAAATGCTGCAATGCAGTGTATGCTTTCCAGATGGTTTTTTTTATTTGAATTGCACTCAATCTAGACGATTGTCACCAGCCTGAAGAACACCTAGCAATTTTGCACATTCATAAGTCAATACTGACATATTATAGGTGATGGTCGAATTCTTAGGATGCAGTTTCATTAGTGCAGATCATAAGCATTTAATTGGATAAGTTCAGCTCAAATGAGCTTATATTGTCAGCAATATTGCAATTATAACTTTTTAATGACCAACTATACATCATTAAAGGTTGGTGAATCCATAATTGATTCTGGTGACAAAGACCTGTAATGCTACAACATTAAAGAGACACAAACTTAATGATTTCATCAGACATTTTGATAAAATTTAAATTCGAGTTTACAGAACTCTCCCACAGAGTTTTTATCATACAAAATCTGAGCATTTTCACATACTAATAATCTTAAATAGCTATGACCACCAATTAGCATCTAAACAAACTTGTGGCTAGAATGAAATTTGATATTTTTCCAAGTATGTTCCCGCTCTGCTCTGCATAATGAGAGGGCAGAAATGTAAAGTTTCTGCCCATATCTCCACCACCAAATTATCATTTGTTTCATCTTCGTCTGGGAAGCTCTTCAAGCGCGTCTAAATTTAAAACTTCTGTGCATTTTATTTGAATATCACTTGTGGATATAAGCTTATCAGAGCTGCTCCAGACAACATTCAAATCACAAAGTGAAATGTTGCATTATTTTCTGGGTCTGGGGGAAAGTCACCTGGAGGATTATATAGGTTACAGGTTAGCCATTCTTCTTTAATAGTAATTCACGGCCAAATGATTTTAATTGCTATCGAATTCTCACACTTGCATTCAATTTCAGCATCTATTCCCATGAAATTATTTTGTGTAGCAATAATGAGACTACCTTTAGGTCACTAAGTTACGTTTTGTGGCTTTCTTCAAAACATGTATATCCATCAATAAATAGGCTTTCCGTTAGTCAAACCTCTTGCCAATCACTATATCATGTTGACCTATATATTTAAGAGTGAATTCATTGGCTAAGAAACTTGTGAATTCCATGAAAGCAGGTGTATTATCATAGAAGAAATGGTTGGAAGATGACTTAGTGAGTGGTAGCAAAGCACCCAGCAATCATGACCATTGGAGTGAGTTAGTATTTTCCACAGGGATCTCTCATTGTTTAAATTCTACTACCTGACCACCTTTTGTTTTGTCTGCTTTGAAGGCATCATGAAGCAAGACACAGACAATGGATTCACAGTTCAAAACAATCTGATTTATTAAAGTAAATGTCAGAATGGTAGTAGAAGGCCTAACTTGAACTATGCTGTGGTGGGATTTCCCTACCTGAACAAAACTAAGGAAAGTCTGAGTCAAAGAGTTCAACTTAAAAGTCTGTCTGGGTCCAAAACCTATCCTTGCCCTCACAACTAAAGCTGAACAACATGTAGGGATGTCAATAACCAAAGAAAAAGTGAACACCACAGAATTCTGAGCTTTTTTCAGCTCTTTGCTTTCCTTCTCAGCTCCGCTTCCTCAAGTTCAAAACAGTACCATAAAGGTCTCAAGATTACCTTTCTCCAGTCCAAGGGAATAGTGTTCCACACATTCCTCTGGGTTCCCTTCCCCAAGTTCCAAGTAACATAGTTCAAAAGAAACAGGTCTTGAGGCTCGGTCCTCAAGACAGCACTTGCAGCTCTTTGAGTCTCAGGGTTCCCTTGATTAAGACTTTAATGTAACAGCCAATATTTGCTTCTCAAAGTCCAACACAAGTTATGGTCAACCCGACAATACTCCTGAATGGCATTACCAGTTAGCTTACAGTGCTTCTCCTTGGTTGTATTTCATGTCTTTGGCTTTCACAATTTAGGACTCACTGGTCTAGGCATAGTTGTCAGACCACACAGTCCACCCATCACAGGTCACCCAACCTAGGCTCATACAGGTTCTTCTGTACCTGTCCCGTGCACACACTTGCATTGACTTAGTTTCTCAGTGTCGGCCTCAGGATGTTATTGGCAGTTTTACATTCTCTTTGCTTCTCCTGGTTCACCTCTTGGCTTTGCCATTCCGTCTCAAACACCTCTTGCCAGACTTTAGCCTTGCGGCACTGTATCCATTCATACAAGTTTACTTTAAGGTGGTCTGTTTCATTCCCCACCTTTCTGTTACACGCTTTCACACTTGCACTCTTTCATAGGCTGCTTTCACTGGGCACTTTCCGTTCTTAGCTTTCATCATACTTACTTTGCCCATAATGTTCTATTTACATTTAGTGTTAGAATGCTTAATTTCAGGGGTTAATTCAGTTTGATATTCAATACGCGTAATCCAGCTTAGTTGCTGATTTGCACTCATTTCGGTACTCAATATGTATAACTCAACTTAATGTCAAGTTTGTATTCGATTCAGTATTCAATAGGCATAGTTCAGCTTAGTTTCAAGTTTGTATTCAGTTCGGTATAACTTTACCTACATGCGGTCTGCTAGGAGCGCTGCGGGTTGCGAGTGTCTTCCTCCCAATTGGATCTACCTGACTATGAATAAAGAAGGGACATGCCTGACCTTACAAGTACTCTGCAGGCACCTTCTTGATCCCAGTACAAAAGTGGAGAAAGGAAGGTACAATGTTCATTATACTTAGTCACCTCTTCCTCGTCCCAGTACTATCAAAAGTTGAATGTGGAGGAATCATGGGAGAGGTTCTACAATAGCCCATAAAGGCCGGGGAGGGTTAGGTTGATCTTCTATAAGGAAAGGGGGATACCATGTCTCACCTGTGGGCACCCCACTCCCAAACCTCAAGGGCCCCCCGCTCAGGTGATCCTCCATCGCTTCTCCACCCCCAGGGTCAGGATCCAAAAGCGATGGCCTTTCCCTGCCAACCCAAGAAGAGGATCCAGAGGGAGTGAGAGTAAGAATACCCCCAGGTATCTCACACTGCCAAGACAATTCCCAAATTGAAGTTCTCTATCCCTGGACCAATATGGTTAGGCTTTTTGCCACTATCTGTAAATGTAAATACCCTATTCTTAATTGGGCTTTTAACTAAGATAAGTAGGATAGAAGACAGCATCATTAAATTAAACGCCATCATCTGAAAAGCCTCAATTCCTGACAGAACCATTAACAATTACATATATTTCAAATTGAACCTGATTTTGATAAGGACTTTATGATAGGGAATTCAACCTGATCAATTTCTTCAGAGTTCAAGACTGAAGCTATTGATTGAAATATTTAAATATTTGCAGCATGGTACTTTGATTAAATGGGTGACTGATTTTCTAAAAAAAATAGCCTCAATCTAAAACCAAATAATTAAGCCCTCTGTGCCTGCTGTGATGGTTCAGAAGAATTTAATCCAGACTGCATTACATCAATGGGTCTCAAAAATCAGCACATTTCTTTCTACCTGATCCATAACTCAATTGTTTACCACACTGAAATGTCCAGGTAACATTGAATGATGAACAGTTACAATATGGGACACCAAAGCATAATCCAATACTTCCTTGGATTCAGTTACTATTTCAATGCTAAATGTTAAATGTTTCCCTTCCAAGGCAACTTTTTCTCTGGATTGCTCAGTAGTGCCCTCTGTGTCATCACAATCCAGGATGACCAGGTCATAGTGTATCCTATAGTTTCTTACATTGGAATGTGTAATGCTCTTAGATATGATTTTCCTATTCCTGGGGAAGCCTCTAGCATTTAAAATCATATAAACCCTCCTCAATAGTTATCAGAGTAACATTGGCTGCTTATGTTACAACAACTATGTCAATTTACATGTTCATTTCTTTAAATCCTTTTCCCTACACGTTACTTAACTGCTTTGAGTGTTAATACAATGTTTTCCTGCCTGGTACAGACCTAGTTGGTTCAATAATACTAGGAATGTCTGATAATGTTTGAAACATTAACCATTTGATACATTATCCTTTAGTTCACCTACTGGGGTGCCCCTAACATAATTGTTATCATTTAGCACATCTAAAACATCATGATCATTGCCCGTGGAAACATTGGCGGCCTTCTCCTTAACCTTTATGCTGTGATCATTAATAATAAAATATGAATTGCTCCTTTGTGATTGTTGGCATGCGTGGGCAAGAGAAGAATATTGTACATTCTGTATTTCTTGTACAACCAAACTGGATAATGTGCTTATTACTGAATCACTGCTCCTTTTTTCTTTCTGTTTAAAATAAGCATTTGATGCATCAGATAATTGCAAATTATATTTAATATCAAAGTATATATCATGCACTTCCAATAGTTGTCATATCATTTGGCTAAAGATTGCAATAGCACGCAAAGCCCATGATGAGGCTGGTGACGGGGTGGAAACCTTCAAAGGGGACTTTATCAAAAAGCTCCTGTTCTGAGGAAGACATAGAATAATGTTGTTCTAAGATCTTGGACGAGTTTGTTGGATTATCCAAACAATCATTAACGGTTGTTTTATTTTTGCTAAATCAAATATTGTATTTCACTTTTGGGACTTATTTTAAGACTGCCTTGACTCATTCGCCATGCATAAACCAGTTCTTAACAATGACGTGTCCAAAAAGAATCTGTAAGGGAATAATCTTTTTAATGTAGTCACTGGATGTTAATCACAGCAGTATCTCACAATTGTGCACTGGAGCATAGTCAAGATTCTACATTTTGCCCTGCAGCGTCACACCCATTTTAAAAAAAAAAATACTTAGTGTTTTTATTGCAGATCTGATTTCCACTAGTAGCTGCTGATCCATCCAAAGTGTCCCGACCACTGGAAAGAGGAGTGTCACACGATATCACTATTACTGGTTCCTTACGGTGGAGGTTTTATCCGCCAAAGTTCAGTATAGGATGCTACTGACCATCTAACTCCCCCTCACTTGGTTCTGGGCTAGATGAAGGGAAGTGGGTTCACGAACAATGCCATGTTCAATAAAATAGCACAGTATTCCGGACACTTGGCGCAACAGCAAACGGTCCACAGTCAACTGGATATAAATACCAGTAACACCAAGTAGAAAGAACATCAACATTCAATGGCACCAAACACAATCACATACAAGCATTAAAGCATGCATGCTTGTACATGTGCATACTTGCTTTCCTTCCTGTGTGCTTCGAGATTACAATGTGTTTTGGAAGGTTTGGGAATGCAGATGAGTATCATGACGTCCAAACCTCCAGGAAACACCCCAGGAAACACCCCACAATCCAATTTCATGAGTCATATCATCAATCACCTTAATTAATGTGCTATGGTGAAGGGCCTTTGTTGGCACAATGCATTCCCCCAGCTTACTAGTGTGGTCAATAATTGACAAAAACTCTGGCAAAATCAGAATTTATGAGCATGAATGCATCTCTCATATTATAAGCAGCATCTTTAACCGCTTGAACGATTGCTGCTACTAATTCTCCCTACGTCCTTATTAAAGTGAAATATATATCTACATAAATTTATTTTCCATATCGTCTACACTATCTTCTGAACAATTGTATTTGGTACAATTCTTGAAGCTATACAACATTTTTGTTCTGCCCATACCTTACTTCTATAGAAAAACCATGATGTCACCATTGCATGTCATACGTTTCCTGATCAATTTGTAAATATTGGAAAGGCTAATGTGCTGTTTCAATCAATACTTTTTCTACTTAAATGAAATGTTTGCAATGCTGGACTGCTTCTACTGTGGCCAGAATAACTTCTTTGCATCCGATAAAAATGTGTTTTTTTTTTTTTTAATAGAGGGGAATGCTTTTCTAGGGTTTGCAATTAATATATCTTGATAGTCATGGTTTTGGCATAACCAAGCAGTGCAACAATTTTTGGAGAATTCTTTTTCCAGACTCCTGCCCTCTAAAGGGGTATGGCTACCGTGTGAGCTGACGTAACCTTTGCCTTAATGTTTCCAGTGCCTGCCGTTGGGATCTACCACATTCCTCTTGGAAACCTTCTTTTAATAGCCTCACTACTTCAGAACGTGTTGAAATTGTCTCTGGAATGTTGCCATATTCCACAGAAAATGTGCCTGTCCATAAGACAATTTACGGTAAAAGCATTCATCAGTGATTGCCATTCAATTTCTGTTCAGATTTCAAAATTAATACAATAGGGCCCGTGTTTATCCATTGAGCTATTTGCCCTAAACGTGTGTATTGAGTTTTGTCACCTCTTTTAGTTAAATGAAGGAAGGCATACTTTCCGATTAGAGTTTGAACTTTACAAAACTGTAGTTGTAGTGTGAATTGGTTGGAGTAAGCAGGTGTATTCCTTTCTTTAAATGACTTTCAAAAGCACAAGGTAAAAACCTGAGCTGTTTGGCACGCTTGTGCACAATGTTTGGCACGCTTGTGCACAATGTTTGGCATAACAAACGATATTCTTGTGCTCATACATATTCTGTCAATAGAGATCCTTAACATACAAACACCCTATTACAGGAAGTTCTGAATGTGGCTCATTTTACCTAAGTAACGGATCTTTCCAGCAATTGAGATGTTGGAAATACATTGAATTAATTAACCGTTTTCCCTTTTTGTTAAGGGATACATTTTGTGTGATTGATTTGGAGATGTTCCTGTCTTTCCTAGTTTTCCAGCTGCTATCACTGCAATGACCAGGCTTTCGCTGTTTTGGAGGAGCATTTCCATTGCGTTTGGGGATTTTACCACAACATGGCACTTACAAGTGCACAAAAGATTTAACAACTTAATGTTTCACTCGTTGACTGTAGCATGTTTTAACACCATCCATAATTGCTACCATTCAGAGCATGCAGGCCTTTCGTATTTAGAATGGTGTTTAAATTTGGATCCAATGATTACAGGATGAGTCAGTAGTTGATGCTTGCCGAACTTGATATCGATATTAGTTATGCCACAACCTGAACTTCTATTCTATCAAAATGGCTGAATCTGTAATTGGCCTCATCTTCACTGTTCTTATTAATATTAGCTAAACCATGGTGGATTTTGCACCAGGGATTATCTTTTACATTTTTCCATGGGGAAAATTCCTGACTAGTAATTCAGGGCTCCCAAACCCGGAGGGCAGAAGTGTCCCGGTCTGGAAAAGACTTTGTGAAAGGTGAATGTGATTTGAGAGCAAAAGGATAGGACAAGCTTCTATGGATCTCTGGAAACATTCTAGGATATGTTGGAAGCGTGCCACTCAAAGGGGGTTGTGGGGGCGGATAGTGTAATATTCTAATAATATATTGTCTGGTAGTGCAGTTGCAGTACAAGTCAGGGTTCCAGTGCAGGGGGTTGGGTGTTACATGACTATTATGAATGATAGGGCTATGACATGCTTGCTGCTTGTATAGCACTTTATGCCATGGTAAGGCTGCCTCACAGCACTGAGTACCAGGGAGGGTATCTTTCAGGCTCAAAGCCAACTACATAAGGGCCAGTGCACTCAAAACTCTGCACTGAAGGGACAGAAATGGCCAGTTCTATAGAAGGGATATGTGGGTGACCCTGAAGACACTTCAAAGCCAGACTGACTTTCAGTACGTAGGTTCCCTGCTGAGGATACAGCACAGAGGCCGCACAAGCAGTCATTGGTCCCTGCCAGAAAATCCCCAAGATTCCTGTGGTGTTAGGTGAGACTGGGCCCCCTCCAAGGCATGGCAATAACCTGCATATAATCCACCCCTTTCCAACTACTTCCCTGAGCTGCAATTGGCAAGTTAGATTAATATGTGGCAGTAGGGTGAACCCAGATAGCTTTGTGAAAACAACTCGGTTAACTGGACAACCTGCTCTTTTTACAGCACTGTGCAGTTTTCAGAACTAAAGTGGACAGAATGGGCTTGAGACTCATATGGATTTGCTCCAAAATAGACTCACGGGCAAGAGACAAGATTGTCTGGGTCGCTTGCCCATTTAGAAACCATTTTAGTAACAGGCGTGATTGGTTGCATCTCAGAAATGCAAACTGTTCAATTTTACAACTCATTGAAAAATAATAACATTTTTCACTTTTATTTTGCCCATATTTTCCATCGTGCCTTTATGTTACAACATTTAATTTTTTTTAATTTGTTTTATTTACTTGTTTGAATCACGTTTGCTATTTTTACAAGGTGAACATTAATGAAGTAAAAGTAGGTGTATAAGAACATTTCGTTTCTAAGACAAGTTTTCCAGTTTCCACGTTTTTATCCTCATCTGTCTTACGAGTCCAGAGAAGGTTAGTTTTACTATTTGCAGTTGTCGACATTTCCCTCTTGCTTGGTTAGTAGTATCTGGTCCAAGATTTTTGCCGTCGCTGTAACCCATGAGGTCTTTTCCCCACTGATGAGACGAGCCCACCAAAAATCTTCCTCAAGGATATATGATGAGGTGAAAAGACTTTTCAGGTACAGTGTTCTGATGTTATGCGTTCCAGGACACAGCCGTGTTGTTTCAATCTGATCCTTATTCTCACAAAATCTGCACTTGTTTGAGTTTCAAAGAACTCTGATCGCCAGAATTTCGTTTGTCGCTAGAAGGTTTAAGCGCGCTCTTATAAAGATGTTCCTTGGTACTCTGCTTGAGTATTTTTTCATGAATTCCTGTATTTCGTTTAGTTTCCTCGTCTGTGGCGGCAGGTAGGTTGTCAGTTTGTATTCTAATGCTGGGTCTAAGGTAAGGTGTGGATCCAGTTTTGTTCTTCCATTTTTCTTTTCACCTTTTGTGAATTTTGGATCAATTCCTCCTCCAAGCTATGGGTTTCCAACAGGTTTTCTTTTAGTTCTTTTTCCGACACGTTGAGCATTTTGCAATGTCCTCCTGCTAATTCCACATTGATCAATGTGAATATCCAGGAGTGATTTTGCAGTAGGATTTTTCTTTTGAGCATCATATTGTTGCGCTCGATGATTGCCTGCAACGACAGTTGACTAAGTTTGCGTCTAATCAAGACCATTGGGGTCGATTTAGGCAAGTTGAGAACAGATCTCCAGAAGTGGCTTTCCAACACCAACCAGATTATTTTTTGTTATGTAAGGCGTGGCTCTGCACCATAAGATATGGAGGGTACAACCTTCACTCTGTAGCAATTAATGTCAGGGAGTAATGAGAATCGGCCGAACTTTTTGTCGACCGCTTTAGTTTGCAATGTTACTTTTTTCATTTTCTCGTGTAGGACATGCTTCATAGATGTTTCCAATTTTGAGCGGTCCAAGTGACTGAGATATTTAAATGCTGTCACTTTTTCTATTTTGGATCCTTCCAGATACCATTTGAGTTTTTCTGCTTTCCTGCTGGATTTTTCTAGCGACATGATTTTGGACTTCCCTTTGTTGATCTCCAAGTTACTGGAGTCAATGTATTTTGATAGGTCATCGAGCTGTCTCTGTACACCAACTGCAGTGTACACTAACAAAATCATGTTGTCAGCATACAATAGATGAGATATCTTAGCTTGGCCAATTGTTGGTGAGAATGCTCTTGCCCTTCCCTTTGTGTTTTTGAAGTCTCCCAGATATGCGAGGAAGAGTGTGGGAGCTAGGGGGCAACCTTGCTTTACCCCTCTTGTAGTGGGTATCTAATCAGACAATTGGCCCTGATGACGTAGGCGTACTCACATTCTGGTGTTTGTATGAAGGGCCATTATCGGGCCTAAAATTTCCCAGGGACATTTCAATGATGACAGTTTCTTCCACATTTTCGCTCTGTTGACCTGATCGAAAGCTTGAGTTAAGTCAATAAATGCGAGGAAGCCCTGAGGTCCACCTTCCAAGATCTTGCTCTTGAGGATGCTTAATAACATGATGTTTGCACTGGTTCCGATATTTTTCTTAAAGCCTGGCAGAAGAGGATCTGTGCACAGGGCTTGGCTTGCCCATGCTTGAAAATGGCTTAGTAGTACGGAGCCAAAGACCTTCCAAATTACATCTAGTAGTGCAATGGGTCGGAAGTTTCTTGGATCGTCTTTGCTGCCATTTTTTAAAATCTGAACTACTACTGATGAGGTCCAGGGCGCTGGTATGTCCTTGGCTTCTATGCATCTTTTGAAAATTGAGCTGATGAAAGTTGCCCATTCCTCAAGATGGTTCTTTAGATCAATATTGGTAATTCCGTCCGGGCCAGGGGCTCTAGAATTTTTCAACTTGCGGATGACATCTACGATAGTCTCTTTGTCATGTAAATCGACCCAATGTGTGTTGTTCTCGATCTGCACTGGGGAGATGGCAGTTGGTAAAGAGTGAAATAAGGTTTTAAAGTGTTTCACCCAAGTTGATTCTCCAATGCTATTTGGAGTGCATCATTTGTCGATCATTCTGTAGACTTTATCAAGGACCAAAATTTGCGCGTATTATGACCGCTCACCTGTCTCAGCATTTCCTCTGAGTCCTGCTGGTATAGGAAGAGTCGATATCCTTTCAACCAAGACTTGTATTTCTTTGTTTCTTCAAGCACCATAGCTCTATTTGATTGGGTATTTGGTCTAAGTGCCATTCTTTTTTCAACCAAGATTTTGTCAAATGTATGGTTTTTTGGTTTTGGTGGCAACCCAAATGTGTTCGTGTTTGGCCTATATGTCACGAGAAGTGGCTGGTAGTCAATTTGTAGACATTTCCAATTTGGGATTCTGACTCCTTCAGGTCCAGTGTAAGTTTTTGTTAAGTCTTAAATGTTTCTGGCACTCAGCTTAAGGTGGTTTCCCTGCGTGTTAGCCTCCAATTGAGTGAGTGTTTTCAGTTTTTTTGTACAGGTCGACAACCATACAGTAGTCTGTAGGTTGTGGTCACGAGTTTGTTTTTATAATCTCGAAGGATGTTATCACTGGAAGCAGTGAGCATGATACAAAGATATAATCAATTGTTGCAAATGATTCTCCTCTTTCCCAAGTTGGAATTCGGTCTGGACAGTTGAACGAGGTTTCTAAGTCAAAGAGGTTTCTTGAGGTCATTAAGTTTGCCCAGGCAATGCCTCTCTCTTCTGCTGGAGAAATATGGGCTTCCAGAGTCTTCTTTGCCTCTTGTTTTCGACATGTTGCATTAAGGTCGCCGCAAATAAGTGAGACACTTGGTGTTTGACGTATGCGTCATCGATTGCGTTTTCTATCATCATAAGAAAGCTGTTATTGGACGTAGCCTGCGGTTCCAGTATTCATGATTATAACAGCAGTAGAGGCCTTTTTGCCGGTTTCCTTGTAGTGATTTTCCCCACTCACTAATGCTGCCAGTAGGGATAGGTTTGTGGTCAGGATTTTTTCCAGGTGGATACCACTGCCAGAGCGAATCGCCAAAAGTAAACCTAAAGAGAGGCGTTCTTTTACCCCTCTTTTGGCTGGTGAGATCACTAGGGCGAAGCCGTCCAGGCTTGGTTTTTCCACCAACCAAGTTTCCGGGAGGCAAAGTATGTCGGAGGGTCCCAGGTCTATACCTCCAGGAACAGTTAGGTGTTGAAAACCGCACGTATTCCAAGAGCCTAGCCTCAGCTCCATAGAAGTTGACATTTGGTGGAGTGTGGTCTCTACCCTTGACTTTTCACGCTTTGAGCTTGCGGATTGCTATTGTCGTAGTCGAGTCGATAGTGCCTCTGTGATCCATGCCCAAAGTTGTTGCAGGGGAACAGTTTTTTCTTTTACCTGTGTGTTTGGAACTGCTGAAGGAGGATCTTGGACGATTGTCCTTTTTAATATGGTCATCGGGCCATTTGTAAATCTTCCGATCTCTAGAGGGTCATTGAAGATTTGAATGACTTTTCTCAGAGCTAGGACGAGGTGTATCAAGATAGCTGGAAATTCCTGCTTTCAGATCTTTTTCCTTTTTGCTAGATGCCAAGTTCGGGGGTTTGTCTTTTCCGGGCTAAGGTTCCCCTGAGTCTGGTCCTTTGATCCACATTTATTTTGATGGTCTTCTGTTTTTTTCAAGTGACTATTTTTGTTTAGGGGTTCTAGGTAGCTGTATGGATCCTTTATGGTTTCTAGGGAAAGCGGGGACGTTTGTGTTGTCCGTTAGGTCAACTAGGTCGAATCCGAACCTTAAAAGGTTTTCGACTGAGTCCCTGATCATGTTTTCCACCACTGGAGAAACTATGTGCAGGTAAGTTATAGCTTTTTTCCCCTCGTGGCCCGGTTCTACTATCTTTAGATCTTCTGTTCTGAGTAGTCACAAATTTGGGATGCAACGAAGTAAGGTTAGAACAGTTCTTCTGTTTATAACAATGTATTCTCTGTTGTCCAGGAGTTGCTCCAATTTGAATGTACGCTTGCTTTTTGCTCTACCCTCAGGCGGATTCTTTTTTTTCCCGCCTCTCTTCTTTGCTTCACCTCAGGTGCCGTGATTTGCAAAGGGCACGAGTTGCAGGAAGATCAATGGGGTTCCTTAGGGTCACAATTGGAGCTTTCTTACGATTGGTTTCATTCTTTGTTGCACCTTTCGATGTAGCACTTCGAATCGGCGAGTCTCTCGCCCTAGTGCGATAGTGCCTAGAGTTTGCTTTCTCTGCTGGGGTCCTAATTCTGTTTGTGAACCTCAGTATGTTTTTGTAGTTCGTTTTTTGCAACGATCTTCCAAAGTGAGGAAATTTAGGGAGTCTTCCAAATCCAAAGTGCATGAACTGAGGGTATTCGCCTTCTTTGGGCTAGAAGATTGGTTGGCAGAAGTTTTTTTTCTGAAAATTAGTCTGCCTGCACATTAGGTAAGTGCTCACTCAGATTAATCAGTTCTTTGTCCGCCATGAAATCTTCCATTGTCTTTGGTGAAGGGAGTGTCTTTATTATATTATTCGCGTGCTTTTGGGGACTTTGTATAGCCGCGTATTTTCCTTTAGGAGTGTGATTGAATTGGCTGGTTCTTAGGGCAGGTGTTTGCCAGGTTTTCAATCCGCCAACTGCTTCTGCACATACGCCCTTGGAGGTATGTAAGCGAAGCGTGAGTTGTCGTTTGTTTGTCAGATTTTCCTTTTATTTTAGGTTTTGAGTGGTCGAAAAGGGCAAAGTCTTTGTTGAGAGAATCACTGGAAGTGTATGTAGCGGTTTGGTCGCACGCGGGCTCCACTGAAAGTAAGACCACATCATCTTCAATTACACAATTGTTCGGCACAGCTCGTTCTTTGCTTTCTGCCAGTCATCCATGAACTTTTGATTTCACTTTGGTTGTTGTCGATTTGAGTGTTCCCTTCTCCTTGCTTTGCACATAGGTGTTCAAGGTAATGGGACTTTGCTGTCGATCTTAGTGGTTTGTGTTTTCCTTTTCATGTTCATCAAAAAAAAAAAAAACGTAGAAGTTTGGTAGCCAGTCTCCAGTGAAGAAGTTGGGTCCAAAGCAAGCAATGTGATTTTCCACTTGATGAATTTGGGTTCAAGCTAGCTGGGTCTTTGCTGGCTTGCACTTTAAATCTTTGTTCCTTGGCAGTTATATAGCCTTCAAAGTATATTAATTTGGAACGCATCATGGCTGAAATCGTACTATGGTCTTTTAGCGTATCGTTGATCGACTCAAAGTTTGCTAAAATGAGCCAGAGCTATGGTTACTGCAGACATTACCGAGAAAATGTCTGGTTTTTTCAACAGTGTCTTTTGATGAGGTTGGTGAGAATTTGCTTAGTGTTCTGCTTCTGGAGGGAGAAGGGGGCAGCACTGATAGCGAGTCCCTTGCCGTGAAGGCAAAGTTGTCGGCAGTGTTAAGTCTTTTGTACAAGGTTGGTCTGGAGTTTCAGTTTCATATGGCTTTGTCCCTCTTTAACAGGCCCACTTTAGGCTTGTTTACATTTTCAGTGATCACTTCTCCTGAAGAGGATGTCAACGTGTTTCCCGAGTTGGGCCCTCGAGCGGGGGAGTTAGACTCCAAGATGGGTAATTTGTCCGTGTCCTGAGGGCTTTTGGGTGTTTCTAGGCTCCGCAAGGGCACGGCATTCCGGAATGTTTTAGTTGGATCGTCCAATTGGCCAGGATTTTGATGGAGAATTTTGCTTGAAGTCAACGTTCCACTTCCGTTGTGTCCCTGCAGTCCGCCGAGTCACTGGAGCCAGATTTTCGCCTGGCACCTTGAGGGGCTCTGAAGGCTTGCCAAAGTGCCATCTGGCTTCAGTTGAGAACGAGGAAGGGGCAAGGGTTATGTTGTCATCAGTTTTCCGGAACTTTGTAGAGGATTGAGGGTCCTGAACAGCTTCTACTATTTCTGCGTCAGAGAGTTCGGCTATTTTGTTGAAACTTTCTTTTGCACAGTTTGTTGAAAGAGCATTTACTGACAAAGAGTTGCTGGGGACAGTTTTGATCTAGTCTTTAGCTTTTCCCATTTTCCTTTTAATGGGTTTACTAGACTGTTTAAAACTTTTGGTTGTTGAAGTAGAAGTGTCCGTTTTTTTCTTTAAAGGTCGCTTTCTTTTTAAGTAGGGAAATTCTGTTTGTTTGCACGGTCGCTTTTGCCGGTAAGCTTTTGACAGACTTTTTATTGAGACGCCCCATTGTTTTGCATTTGCTGTCTTTAGAAGGGGAATAATCTGAACAGCTGCTGAAGACGTCGGAATCTTCATGAGCATTATTTATAGGACTTGTAGATGGTTAGTTGAGCTCATCGTCACAGCTCGAGTTCAGTTGTAAGTTTATACCAGTGGGCTTGGCGTGCACTTGAATTTGTACATTGCATAGGACCTTGCCGGAATGCAATGGCTCCCTAAACCGCTCCCTTTCCATGAGGGCGGGGTTTATGACCACCCGTCCTGTTTCTGTTTCGGCTGTGGCTGTTTGTTTCCTGTTCGGCTGACAAACGGTCAGGGCAGCGGGCAGGTGCCATAGCACACACCGCCTGCTTGTGGAGTCCCGCCGGGGATGCCGGCCGACTCAAGCGGCACTCCTTGTATCCTGCTGGAGTATTTGTCCCTGCACCAAGGGCAACTCCAGAGGCGGCCTCCGGGTCAACCACCACCCGAATCTCACCCGTCGCAGACAGCTCCGTCCCTCCTTCGATAAGCGGAGCGCAACCGCTGCTTTCAGGTGAGAGAATGGGGCAGGGCAGACCAGAAAAGCCAGAAGAAGTTTTCGAAAGGGCAGTTTTGTAATGTTTCACAGGTGAATCAGAGGCCATCGATAGGTTGTGATGGCTCCCAGTTTTGTTCAACGAGGTGTGTTCACCGCGATCAAGATGTTTTGTCCTGGCTGTGGACTCACGGCTCTCGTAATGGTTGAGCTGCGGACGATCTATGGTACATTGAAAGGGCGGATGCGGCAGAGTTCTCCCATCCGGAGGTCTGGCCTCTGGTTTAGCCACAGGTTTGGCCAAGAAAGTTGGTGTGCAAAGGAGGTGCGCCCCTGGCCATTTTAGCTGATCTGGAGGGAAAGGGTGCTTGTGGGCATGCCCCAACTCAATTTTGCCAATTTTTTCCTCTTGGCGCACCCGCGAGCTTCCGAGGCAACAGCCTTCTTCCTCCACAGTAGGGCAGAGAGAAGCAGAGTCTCGGGCATCTATAGCGACCATAGACTGCCAAGACTGCTTCTCTGCCACTACTCCGCGGCTGCTGCGCTGCTCCACTTTTTTTTAAACAGTGCTGCTCACCAGCACTAGTAGACACAAGAAGTAGACTGGAAAACAGTTCAGGTAGAGAGTAGCTGCCAAGGCTGCTACTCTGCCGCTGCTCCGTGGCTCCAGGTTTTTTTTAACAGTGCTCCTCCCCCAGCAGTAGTATAAACAAGAAGCAGACTGAAAAACAGTTCAGGTAGAGAGTAGCTGCCAAGACTGCTACTCTGCCGCTATAACATTTTTATACTGCACACAACCCCCACAGTAGTATTCTCAGAGCACTTGGCTAGTCGTCGTCTTGTCCAAAAAGTAGCATATTGTACTCCAGGGGTGTGTTTCAGAACTATTGTCTGCAAGGAAATGGAAAAGTGCAGGGAGTGGATAAAGAAAAAAATTGAGTAATAAATAAAGGACAGACACAGACATATAACAGCAAGTAAATAGAGAGTGATGAGGTGATGAAGTTTGTGAAAGCTTGGTGCATGATGCTCCAATAAACCCCCTAACGTAAAGTAATTGTCCAGAAAGTTAAGACTAAGTTCAAAGGCGACTATAGATATGGGAGAATACAGGTTTAACATGCAATAATACAAATAGTACAATTGTGGTGTATGGCTGTGTAATGGATTAAAGCATCATGCTCAAGCTATAACTTAGAGTTTGTCAACTATTATTGCCCAGGAATATTTGTAATTTCTCCCTTCAAAACAAACTCCTGAATAGTAATTACTGGACTGCCAAGCCAATGGTCCAAAGTCAACAATAGACTGTGTGACAATTGTAGGTAATGAGCTGAGCGAGAGGTTTGCCATTCTGCATGGCACCCTTTTTTGTGAAATGCCCTACGAATGATACCAATACTATTACTGATTCAGATACCATTAACAATGTGTACAGCATTATCCGAAGTTGGCTGGCCACCCACAATCTCTGCCTCAATGATGGAAAAATGGATCTGCTTATTGTGGGCTCCCTCTATCGTCTCAAACACATAGACACTGCGTTCAGCTCCTTTCCCATCGATGGTTGCATCATTCCTGTCTTGAAACATGTACAAACATTGGGCTTCCACCTGGATTCAGATCTCTCAATGACCAAGCATATCAATGCTTTGGCCTCCTCTACGGCCTACACCGCAAAGCTCATCTCACTGTACAGACAATTCCTCGCTCCAAGCAACTGCCTCATGCTAACAAGAGCCATCATACTTTGCAAATTGGAGTACAGCAGTGCTCACCTCGTGGGTACCTCTGCTACTAACCCCGCTAACAAAGCCCTCCATGCAGCCTTGGGCATACTTCGCTCTGACCACATATCAGCAACCAAGCGCTTTGAAACACATTGTGTGTATGCGCTATATAAACAATCAATCAATCAAACCAGGTAAGACACCCACTGGCTACCCATCAAGGCCTGCATTGAATTTAAAACTCTGACTATTGCACGCCGATATAGCTACAAAGATGCCCCCTCTACCTCAACAGCAGCATTTCCCTGCAACTACTTGCGCGTCCACTACGATCTGCAGCCAACCTCACCTTGCTCACCCCACACTTCAATAACAGAAGAGCAGGGGACACAAGCTTCTGTGTCACAATACCCACTCTCTGGAACGCCTTACCACCCCAACCCAACATCAGGAATGAGCGCTCCTGCAAAACCTTCAAGAGGCTGGTGAAAACCTGGTTGTTCAACAAATATGATGAATGTTTTATATTGTACTCTGTTTCCTAATTCTGTACAAACGCTGTTACAAATCCGGGTCTGTGTGTTACACAAATGTAATAAATAATGTGAGCACATCTTTGGCTCAGCAGTGATAAGGAATTGTGCCAGTGTGACATTGTGAGATTGGGAGTGGTGAAACCATTCAGAATAGAACAGGAGAGCACTGCACTTACCACTTAAGCCCTAGGCCAGTTATTATGGACAGGAAAGCTGGCGGGAACCACTTACATTTTTAAACCCGGGAAGAGTGGTTTTTGTTCTGTGGCGTTTCTGGTAGCCACACCCTGGATCAGGCTTGCTGGTAGTTCTTGAAGCTTACTAGCATCTCTATGCAGATGTTTATAGTGGTTTAGCAGGCAAGACTCCACATGGGCTGAGGCTGGGTCTGCTGTGAGTGAATCTGCAAAATTCATCTTTGTATACCCTGGCCTGCTGTTACATTGTCCTGCCGAAAGAGGGCAGCATGGGGATCCTAATTCCAGCAGGGCACTGTAGCTTCATTTTCAGGTCTATTTTGGGCGTTTTGCACTTTGCATAAACTGTGTGCCGCTCAAGCGTATATATGTATTGTGAGGGTGTTTGCAGGGTGCAAATTGTCACCTTCTTGCTGCTTCAAAGCACTTGACGGCCTTGTATGGAGCAACATGAAATTCATGTGAAACAGCATGAAAAAACATGACCTGAGATAGTAATTGTTCTTTAATAACGCGCTTAATACCAGCAAGTGGTTTCTAAGCGCGGAATCGGAAAACAATACAAAAAATATTAAGGTGGTCTGAATCTCAATTCAATGGAAGGGGCAGAAACATTCAGAAGGATCGCTCTTGGACCAGGCTCCAGTAACGGATTTAAACTGTAGTAGATTCCATCTGAAATGAACAACACAACAAGTGACCTATTGATAGCCCCACAGCAGGTAAGCTGCAATGGAGTCGGAGTGCTAAGGATAGCATGTGCTCGGCTGATCGCTTTAGCTAGGTCAGCCTGATCTCTTACACTCTGGTAGTCATGTCCTTTTGTCATCTGTGGGACTATCTCTAGAATAAAAGCAGGGCAACCCATTTATACCAAGAAGCCCAGCAGCAGGTCTGCCCTTTCCCGCCAGTTTAGCCTCTTAGGAATTCTTGTAAGGGGAACATATTTCAGCATAGCAGTTTCCCAAGTGGAGAGACACTCGTTTATTAAATTACTGAAAAAAGTTGTATATTGATCATCAGGTGTCCGTGTAATAAACTGTGCATACCCGCTAGGATAATTTAAGCCCAAAGTGAACACATGGTTATGGCAAAACTCTATGTTGAGAGCCTAAAACGCTTGATTCCTTATGATGGAGTATAAGAAAGAAAACAGTTGCCTCCTCACTTTTACTGTCATTGTTGTAGAAAAGTAAATGCCACTTGCAAATGTGCTTTGCAGACGGCATTTACTAGCGAAACACCTGCTTCCAGCAGTGTCAAATTGCAGGCAGATTACACATAAGTATCCGTCACTTTTACATCAGCATGAAAGTTTAATGCTGGCATAAAACAGACAGGTTTTACAGGCAGTGGGAGAAAAACGAGGCGGGCATGTGTTTCCCCTCCAGTCTCTCACTCCCCCACAAAACCATACCAAAATCTCCCAGAGTGGTACAGGGACGTCATTTCACCAAAATACCAGGGGTAGCAGAAGTGACAGCATACGACCGTTGACCTTTGATGACATCACAGGAAGTGATATCATTTGACCCCACACCGAAGTGGCATCATGGGAAGCGATGGAACACAACCTTTCACCCCTTGACAAAACGGGAAGTGGTATCACATAGCATTGTTCCCAAGCACAGTATGAAAAATATGGTTACGATATCACTATAATGTGATCTACATTTCATACAAGAATGGATCGCCATATGTATTGGTAAGATCAGTGTGTAAAGGCCCATATTACCAAATTACTGTGAATGCAAGCAGACATCCATAGCCAAATGATAATGATGTGATATTATTTAGCACTTACGCTTAAGCAATTTATATAGAATACATAGAATATCACCCAACCTGTGTTGGTACTGATTTATCGACCTCAGAAGGATGAAAGGCTGAGTTGAGGTGTTTAAGAACAGACTAAATCAGTGACTCACCCTCTGAAGTGTGCCTGAAATAAACCTGAGTCTAGCAATTACTGTATAGAATTCCAGAAAGACACATTATTTACTATTCCTATTCCTTCTTATTTAGCGTCAGTGCTGAAAGTGTTACACGTGTGGAACCCCCTGTTCTTTTTTTTTTTTTTTTTTTTAGGGCACTGAACCAGAATGTCAGCCACTCCAGAAGCAAAGAGCCACATGAGGCTGGCCACAGCCCAGGAGCTTGCATTTATATAAAAAAAGTTACTTTTTTAAAAGCTTTTTTTAGGGGTAGCAAGGGAGACCCCCTGGCGGCCCCTAAAAGACATCCCTGGAGTGGTACAGTAAACACTTTTGAAATCTTGTTTTCAAGTTTTTCTATGGATCACCAAGAGTTAAAAAATGACTCCTTTAATGTTTTCATATTCGTGATCAGAATGGCCATTCCTTAGACTGTGCAGCGAACAACTGCCAGACATTGGATTGCATTGCGTGTAGAATGCAAGTGGGCACCTTCCAACATTTTAAACCCTGAAATAACATTTCCCAAAGCAGCGGTACTAGAGGGCATGGATAATGAGAGCTTTCTTCTTTCACAGGGCTCATTAACCCTGCTGGAACTTGTATATCCGGACTGCCCACCTGAAGCTATGCTGGAGAATCCATGAAGCAGTGCTGAACTTGGGGACCAGGTGCTGTGAGGCTATGCCGGCTCAGGAGGTGATTGAATCGTTGGAGGTCCAGCCTGTGCTTTCCCATCAGGAATGTCGAAGCGCTGCACAGGCCCGCAAGGCACAGAATCCAGCGACGAATCTATGGCAATCCAGTCCATGCACTTGCACCACAGCACCTGCCAATGATTTGATGGGACTGCCTCTGTTCTCCGAAATTGATTTTCATATGCACTTCTTCACCCAAACATCAGGTCTCTCAAAGGGGTCCAGCAGTTATCTTGAGGTGTTAGGGTTGTGGGGTTAGTGTGGCCAGGGGTGCTTTTACCTGGCCGTGTGCCTGAAATGTTCTTGATGAAGAAGGAAGAATAAACGTCCTCCCCCTTCACCTTAAGTCCCCTTGGAGGAAAATGCCCATCAGACTGATGCTGAAGAAACGGGGGGCATAAGGGAAATGTTCTATGACCGTAAGTCTGGAATAAACAGCAACAGCAGTAAATTATACAGCATAATGCACAAGTTGGAGTTTCTGCAAGCGTGTTTGGACTGACATGTGAACAGGATTGAAGACGTTGAGAAAAGAGTCATCGGTGGAGAGTACTATGGATGCTTGCAAAGAAGTGCACGTCACTGATGAAATTGACAGATACCAAAAAGGAGTACCTCGCAGGAAGGTTGAGTCAAAAATGTGCGCCATCCTCTGCATATCAAAGTCCTCAGACACCCTATTGTGTAGCAGTTTTGCAGAGTGTACGATTCAAGATCTTTTTGATGGTGCACAGCAATTTCCCCTTTATGTGGTCGAGAGAGGGGAGAGATCTCTGGCTCGGAGACTGGTTCCAGGAATCATTGTGAGACAATGCAATTATCGAGACATGCACAATATTCTTAGGCTTGCTCGAGAGAAAAACACTTTGGTGCTTTAAGGACACACCCATCACCTTCTCTGGTTTCACATGTACCATTCAGAACGCACAGGCATCCTTCCGGTGAGACAAGCAGATACAATATTCCTTTTCTCTACACCGGAAGCGAAAATGACTTCTCAAATGGTCTGCCATATAACCCAGCTCTATCTCTTACTTGGGAATGGTGTCTGTTCCCCATGGTCTCCATTTCTGTGCTAATTTCGTGTTTTTCTACATATGTCAAAACCTTCCTGACTTGACTGGTAATTCAAGCTCTGTATATTCCAGGACAACAATTTGACATTATGTGAGCCTGCACTTCACAGTGCTCCAGGAAAGAATCTGCCATTGCCCTCCACCCCCTGACCCATCAACCTATATGTTCAAAGGCATGCATGACAATGTCCACTCTGAGACCTACTACCCCAAACTCTTCCAACTAAAAAACAACACCCCCACTGATTAAGTCAACATATTTTTGGCCTGGGTGGCCAGGATATGAGGACAGGGGAGGATGCAAAGGTGAGAGCCAAAGGATTGGTGCTGATATACTGGGTGGGGTGAAAGTGAATCCCTGTACGCAGAAGGCAATCTGTGAATCATCAGCACGTGTTTGGAAAATGGGCGTGAATGGGGACAAGAGGTTTCATGCAGGCATTACTGCAATTTTAGGGTCAAATTAGAGGACGATTTTGTATGGTAAGGCAAAGTTAAGTGTGTCATGGTTTTTTAAATTTATAGTGGAGGTCATCCAGTAAGGAGTCGGAATACCTATACACAGTACGCGGGGGGTGAAGAAAGCTGCATTGAAGGAGGGTGTGTCGACTCTCTTCATGGGTCTCACTTCAATGGAGCCAAGTGTTAGGTTGTAGGGAAATCTATGCAAGAGAAAAGGTATGCAAAGAAAAAAAGGTGCCAGTTTATAAACCAACATGTGATCTGCAGACTGCACATAACATTTGAAAAATGGCATGTGCAATGTTTGCAGCACATATATAATGCTGATGAGTGTACAGTTCTAATGTAAGTGATAAAGCTAAGAAAATAATTCCTTCCAGTTACCAGAAAGTATCCAGCAACTTGTTTTAAAATGGAAACAAACAGTCACATTTTGGATGAAAGGTACAGCATTTTACAGCAGAGCCAAAATCAAGAGGCCTTCTGGTGTTTATTTCCTTCACAGGATTAAGAATCAGTATTATGAAACCTACAGGAAATGTGGACCTTTGGTAAGAGTATGATAAGCAAATACAATGTATGATGTTGCCCTGTTCTGTGGAAAAAAGGGAAAGAAAGTGACTTTAAAGGCTGCAATTGTGAATGTAAACAATCTCAATAAAACTAGTCCTGAGCTGCCAAAGCCCAATGGCATTCCTTCCTTCCCCTAACCCATAGCAACATGCACGCTACAGGAAGGGAGATGCCTTGCCTTAAGGAAATTAAACTCCAGGATTTTGAAGACGAAGCATACAACAATATGACCCTGCCTGGAGTTGCTTCACAGGATTCATCCCCAGCTAATAAAACAAATGTCCCCATTCACAACTTCCATCCGTCTCTGAGCCTGGGCTAACATCCTTAAATATACATTGAATTCATCCTGATCAACAATCTCCTCTCAACTAATCTGAAATTTTAATCAGCCAGGCCTATTATGAAGCAAACTCTTCACACCTGGGAAGACCTAGTGTCTGATACAAGGGGTTATCTAGGTTCTGGAATCATTCAAAGAGAGCAGAACTGAAGTTATAAATGGCCCTGCCAGCTTAACTACAAAGAACTTTCACCATGACAACAACATTCACAGGAGTCATAAAATGCCCAAGCCCTGAACTAACAGTATGGGACGCTGGATGTTCTGTTACTGGGCAGATTATTGTAGAAGCCATGTAATATTTTGTAGATGAGAAACAAACGCACCATTGAAATTACATTCGGAATCACTTCATCGCATTTGAATGAAAGGTCAGTGTTTTTTTAAAAGAAATGTGCAGCTTCAACGGCTCTATCAGATGAAACTAAAACATTTGCTTGATATATAACTAGCAAATCAGGCAAATACGGATAGTTCCGCGCAGAAACATTGCAAGTTATTAATTCATATATCATCAAACCTTTATTCAACAAAACATCATAAGGTAGTACAGAATAGAAGACATAGAAAAAAACAGTAAAAACATGTTGTTAGATAAAACACTGCTTAATAAATGCCTCAGATACTGAATAAAACTAATAAGAAATGAGAAAAAGATTGCTTGGTTAAAACAACATACCTCAGTCACAGATATACAAAATACATTAGGCATCCTGATGAGTCGCAAATTGTAGATTAAATGGCGTTTACAGTCAATGATTTTCATAAAATATTCATTAATTAAAGTGCTCAGTAATGCCCTAATGGGCAATAAAGTGCTTCTAGCACAAAAGAGTGCTCAGTAAAGTACACTTACGTCTCAATGGTACAGATATATTGAACTAAGATCTGGTTTGTATAATAACCTAGTCAGTTTGTGGTGGCATAGGGAAGAAAGGGTCCGTGGAATGCCCCTCTTAACCTCCCTAAGCATGACAACCCGAACAGTCAGAGATGTAAGATGCCCCTCCCTGTTTGGAAAGCCTCAAGAGGGCCAGTGACAACTACATACGCGAACAGATTCTCCCAGACAGCCTTTCAAACCTTATACAGCTAACGTCATCATGGATACAGGTACCCCAACATTGATTTTGGATCCAGACACCACAATGGACATGATTGACGGATGACAAGTATGCTGTGGTGCGGATGTCATTAGACACACCATGACATAGGAGCTCATCTCGACTTTGGCGGTAACCCTTAAATCCAGCGGTCGCGCTATTACCGCCGGCGTGAAATCCGCCGGCGGTAAGAGCGCAAATTTTCCCCATTGAGCCCAATGGAGAATGGGGCATTCCTGAATGGGGAATGGGGAATTACATTACCGCCAAACTCGTGATCCGGCGCTATTAGCGCCGGGGAGTTCGGCGGTAGGGCTAATACTGCCGGCGGTAATACTGCCAGCGTTACCGCCAAAGTCGTGATCAGGCCCATAGTAATGTTAGTCATGAAGCACACTCACATCCACGCACAAAGCTACACGGACACACACGTGCACACACAAAGAACATGCTTGCACAGCTCTGTAGATAGAGGACGGATACATATACATACTGTCGAAAGCTTTTATTATTTTTTCTCACTGGCCAAATGCAGAAACGTGGAACGCAAAGCAAAGAAGAGATGCAGAGCAAGCTTGCAGATGCTTATTGTGACTAACTATATGTAACTACAGGATCGTATAAGGGACCATAAGTGCCAAGATACTACTAACCTATACGAAAATAGCACAGTATAAACATATAGAAATCATAGCACAACTATAGTAGAATTACATGAAGCCGCAGGCCTCACAACGAAAAGCAAAGCAGAATCAGGCTGTACTAAGCACCAAGCCAGGGCCCACAGCCACGGTCAGGGCAAGCAGCACATTCCTAAGCTCAAAAACAAGGAGCCATCTGCAGAGAAGCAGAGCAGAAAGCTCAATACAACCACGTATTACGGCCACGCCGAACAATGGCTCTTTACCCATGGTGTTACGAAAAGCAGTTCCCAGTGAAGCAGACACAAAATGATACATAGTGTTTTACAACGTTGCAACCCTACAGGCACTCTCAAAAGCAAAGTGGTAATACTGACTGCAACTCTGGGAACGCATAGTATTTCCCATCACCTTAAGAAGGTGCACCGAGTGCTGAGAACAGAGCTGGGACATAGGTCTGGGGAGATCAGCTCCAGCCAATCAGGGAACACAAATCTAGGGGCGGATGGCAGAGGGCAAGGGCCAATGGTAATCCTGCTAACCCTGCAACAATGCAATAGAGAGTTTTTGGGGAAGGGTCCGCATTCAAATTCTCAGGTATAAGGACTGAGCCAGTGGCAGGGAAACATATTCCAAGTAGTGCTCATACCCAAATAATGGTTTACACAATCAGTAGGACTGCCCGACCAAGTTAGGCACACATTGCCATCATTCTTGACTGTGATAGAGCAGTAAAAGTGTTCTTAACTAGTGCCTTTGCTTTGACATTGATGTCACAATGATTATACCAAATCTGTGACAGACCCAAGGACACGAGAACTGATTTTATGTGTTGTAGCCAGGGAAGGGAGAGCCCACTTTTCTGCACCAGGATATCAATCAGTGCTTCTCTGTTTTTTATAAGATCCAGTGAAACCCATGGGCGAATCCAATAGAGCACAGGTTTAAGGACTCTCTCTTCTTTAATGTGATTTACATTTGCTTACAAATGGGAGATGGAGTATCTCATTTAGAAACTTATTTTCAGTAACATCCAAGTCTGTTGTCTTAGAGTGTCCCCAAATCTCAGCCCTGAATATAGCAGTTGATCTTGCCTGCATTTTGTTAATATCTTTGGATGGTTTCATGGCTCCATTGCCATGCCTGTGCGGAAATATAAGAATAGCACTATTTATTTCCAATGTAATGTTTTATTTCAATAATTGGCCAGTCTAATTGCATTTCCCTGTAAATAATCTTGTTCCGAAGTAATCACAGGGTAAGACCTGTTCCTAGCCTCATTTCTCCAATGTAAACCTCAAACCTAGGGACCTTTTTATATTTCGGATGGAAAACCATTGCAGCGGTCTTACTAGTGTTTATCCAGACCCATGGGTTTACATTGCTCATTAAAGGCAGCCAATGACTTCTTTAAGGCAGAGGGCGTCATTGCAAGTAAAATTGCATCATCTGCAAATAATAGCATTGGGATCCCCACGTGTTGCAATTTAGTGGGATGTACACTTTAGCGATTGAGGAAATAAATCATACCAACAATAAAAATAAAAAAAAGAGGGTGGGGGCCAGTATGCAGACATGCCGACTCCCCTCTGGACCTTAAAAGGTTGGGTAATTTCCCCTTGAAGCCTCCAATGATTCATATATCTTAGCACCCGTGCCAGTGAGCCTGTTACTTTGAGATGGAAAGATAATTTGTGTGCACAATTATTAGTGAGTAAAAAGACAAAATGTATATCTCATCCATCATAAATCGTGCTTGGATAAATAGAGTAGTAACATGATCACATGTGAAATATGCAGTTTTCGATAGTTACAACTGTTTAATGTCAAAATCTTCAAGATTACATCACATCAAATACGAGGGAAACTGGGTTTGGAAGTTAACCCTATCTGAATGTTCTCCTCATTAATATGCCCAATGACTATGGAGGGGTTGGTTTAGTGTAATGTCACTTTTAAAACTGCACAATCACAAATTGATCAATTTGATTCGAGAAATGATGCAAATATTTAAGGGGTGCGGTTTCTAATCTATAAAAATTCAAAACCCATAGACTCTGGGAGACTCACTCACTGACCGATGAAGAGGAGGAAGGAGAGAAAAGAGAATTGATAACAAAAGAGAATGTAACATATTGCCTTCCTTTTTGGACCTATTTGGGATCAATAGCAGAACACTAAGAGAGGTCTACATGGAGTTCAAGTCCCAGGCCTTCTTCAGGGGAAATACAGCAGACTGACCCAAATACAGAAAGAAGGGAAGCAGCATGTGGAGTGAAGTGGACACTGCCTTGTTGACTGATGCCCACCTGTCCCAGAAGGGGGGGAAGAGTTAAACCAGTTTGTAAAAGGGTGCCCACCTGTCTGTGCGATTGCCTAAGGACATTCCTATCCAAGTATAATTCCAAGGAGAAATACAATTCTGAGGGAAAATATACTCTACATGCGAACTGATTCAATTCTGGTGCTTTTCATTGGTGAGTACTAACGCAGTGGTATACAAATTGACTTTAAAGCCTGGAGAATTCAAAAGCCTATGTGCTTCCGTAATTATAGATTTGATCAAATAAATCCTATGGTCTGTATATGGCGAGATCGCCCGCACCGCCAACTCCTCTGTGCATTGCACAAGCACAGAGGAGCAAAGGACATTTCATTGTGTGCATAAATAGAAAAATAAGTAATTTCCTGGTTAAACCACCAAACAGAGTTCTGTTACTGGTGCCGATCCATTCAAAAAAAGGGGGAAAGGGTTAACTGCCACCTACTATTTTCACGCCATAAAATTGAAATAAAATTTTAGCAAACATTTTTAATTTTGTAAGTGATTCACATATGGGAGTATGAACCAACAGCATAGTTCTGCACTCTTTGGGCATTTGAAAGCAGTTTTTTTTGGTGAGCTCTGGATAGATAGAAGGGCAGTGGCAAGGATCTAGAGAGCACTGCTGCAATAAATAAAGAATAATTGTTCCAAAAGAACATGAGTAAATTGTTCGCTCCGGTTCCCCCAGAGCTAACCCGTTTGCCCAGGTACTAAGCACTTGATGTTTTGTGGCATATTGAGAGGGAACAAAGGCAACATTTTGAAGTAGGACCAATGGGAAGCATACACAATGCTGACATAGGTAGAAGAATGCCAACCTGTTGACTGCTTGAGAGGTGAAGCATAAGCCACTGCTGAATACAAGTCCTATGTTCCCACACCTTTTGGAATTGTATTGTGTCAGCCCTAGAGAAACATGCCAGAGAAGGGGAGCAATTTGGGAAAGTGGGTAATTATCAGGAGTTTATTTTGTTCACAATATAGGTGGAGCCTGTTGCAAAGCATCCATTGCTAGACATCCTTCAGGAAGCCTGCCACTTGATCACTATCCATAGATCCTTGTGCCAGTTTGAGGTAGATATTGGTGCCAATTGAATAAGGATGACTGGTGTGATAGGCTTCCACTATGTTGGCTGCTCGAGTAATATATATTTTGAAAAGAATCGGCAAGAGGGGCGATCTTTGAGAAACAATTGCTGGGTTTGTTGTCAGAAAAGAAAGATCTTCGTTTGACTTGTATGATGTGTTTCTTCAACATAAATAAACCAGGATAAAGCCCATATTGGTATTGTGGCATGGGATTCCATGTAGCCTATGGTACTGCAACCTGATAAAGGTCCACAAAGAATAAATGGGCCCATTTTGCCTTGATCCTCAGCAAGTTATAGTTCCTCTAAGATGTTAAAGAACTTGATTTCAATCCCCCGGAAAGGTTAAGAATATGGTTAAGTTCACCAAGCTAGTCTGCAGCTAAGAGGAGACTTCGGTGGTTACTAACTTTCCAAACCAGTTGAAATACAAGGAAGGCACAAGATGTATCTGTGGCTGCAAAAGATTCCAGGACCAACAGAATTGACAACTTCCCCTTACCACCCAAATGGTGAGTGATAATAGCGTGTGAGTTTGGAGGTGATTTTACGGCTGGATAGAGAGGTATTGACGAGGTCTGAAGTGGAACAGGTGCACCGAGGCACAAGTTGAAGGTCTTCATGTTACAGGCATCACTTAGTGAGCATACTTTTTGGAAATATGAGAGAAGTTATGTCATCATGGATGATTTAGAATTTTGGCTGACTGAGTGATGTTGAAGAATTAATAGGTTTAGGCTAAATGGCAGGTGAGAATCGCAATAGTGATGTTGATTTTGGACCATTGTTTTTCTACGGCTCAGCGTGTTCTTTTTAGTAGGCAGAGTTTAGCATTAAACCAAAGGCGGACATTTCAGAGAGAAACAGGGCATGGGTACCGATCCATTAACGTAGACTTATGCAACACTACCACACGTATCACTTTCATTTGTGTATGTGTATGCACCGTGAGGGTCTCTTTACAATAAAGAGTGAAACCCATGTAAGCTACTTTAATGATTACTGGTGAATACTAATAAACTGAGAATTAACACCTCAGATGTGATGCAACCAGATTCTTTCTTTAACTAGCCTTAGAGAAATATATCAGCATCACCTTGACTATAACTACCATTATGATGAAATCTGATCTTTCACAGGCACTTGGATGAGCTTTCTGTCGCTAGATTTAGTGCAGCAGATCCAAAGCCCGCCTCCCAAACATCTTGATTTTAAACCCATGATGATGCGATTTGTGTTGTGGGATTTTAGGGTTACTTTTTGGTGAAGTGTGATAAGGAAATTACAATGGTTGTTCTTCTACAGGCAACACAAGTGGATCTTTCTCGAGATCCTGTTAGGAAGAGAAGATTTGGTTACGGGTTTGTACCAGGAAGCCGTTACGGCTGTGCTCAGATCAGGTATCCTAGGGGTGGTCATTGGAGAAAAGATAGTGGATATTTTCTATGAAGAAAGGAATACAAGAGCAGAATATCAGATGGTGGGCAGCTGTGGGCTCAAAGAAATCTGGAATGAAGGACTGTTGTAACATCCATACTGATGGCGCAAACGCATTGATTTGGCAAGTGCAGATTGTTCCCTAAAACACTCAACCTCAATTAGACAAGTATTTCAAAAGAATGGGAGAGGCCAGGTTTCCGTGGGTGTAATGAGTGGAGAAAACCGGAAACCAACAACCAATACTGGCCAAGTAATCCAATCCCCATCCTTTGCATGCAGATCTACCCAAACAATGCACAAAACAGTTATACACCCTTTTAAAATCTGCACGAACACTAACGAATTTACAAAGCAATATGGAGAAAAGAGAAAGGATAGAGTTCTCCACTCTGCAGCGAGGCGAAAATAATTATGGAATAAAGAGGAACAGAAAAATATGACTGTGTACTACAGATAGCTCCGGAGGATAGCCCAGGGGCAACGCGCTCACCTTGGAAGCAGGACGATGCGGAGCAACAAAGGTTTGATCCCCGGCTCTGCACTTAGAAACCCCTGGGTATTAAGCGTGTTATAAATGACCAATTACAGATGCCCAACCATCATAAAGCAGGATTCTGGAGTGTGAAAGTACACCACTGTGCAGTGCGAGCTTGCGACTGCTCTTAACTTAACGTTTCCTTGATGGAAATGGTGGTACCGATAACCTACCTTCAAACTGAAATATTTCATTCATTTATAACATGTTTGTAATGCCCAGACCCAAGGGTATCATGGTACAGTGGTGGAGGTGATTGTATTTATTGAAGAGCCAGGTTATCAAAAGTTTCTTGAAGGTAGTGTAGGAGGTTTCATATCTGATGCTTGAGGCAAGAGAGTTCCAGATGATGCTCTGGTTATGCTCAAGAGTTTAAAAAACAGCTTCAATATACTTTAGAAGCATGTTGCTTCTTAAACGCCGAAATATAGCAGAAATCTTGCTTATTCTACTCTTATCCAAGAAAAAACTGCCCCTTATTGGCCTTGCCTTTGCCTGTCCACAACCTCTTACTGTGTCATCTTTTGTTTTAGCTTAATTGAACCCTCTTACCTGCACCCTCATCCAACGTCTTACAGAGAAGATCAGTCATGAGGGGGAAACCTAGTTCACGGTTCACGTGCCCAGTCACTTTTCTTCTGCCCATCCATGTTCCACCTGTTATAAGGTTACCTTACGTCCCCAATTTCAGCCCCATGACCCTGTCTGACCTGTGTCCCCCAAAGGTAACCCAGATTTTTGCTAAAATTTACCAATCAGTCCCCATTTTTGGGGATAGTGCCCTCCATTGGTCATGGGCACGAACTGAAGAGTAAGATATGTGCTTAGCCTCTTGTGCCAGGCACTGAAACCCCCACCAACAGAGGTGGTCGTGGTCTTTAGTGGCCATTCTGATCGGTGGTGCTCACAAGTCTGCCCTCCTTCTCTCAGCACATCTCCCACACGTATCCCTGTAGTGAAAACCCTTGCTTCCAAATGTAATGCATTACTTACTTTTCTCCTTCAACTTGCTCATCTCTCAACTTCCTGTTTGTATTATCTTCATCTTCCAACAGATTGCTCCTTTTCCTTCCCACGTGACTTATATATTTCTGCATCTTCTGAACTTCTACAACCATGGCTAGAATTGTTCATTCTCTCCATCTTGTAATAGGTGCCTGCTACAACAACTCCGAATTCTTCCAGATTCTGCTGCCTGTTTTGCTTTTGGCCTCTGCCACTCCGCTTGGATCGTCAACTCTTGCATTCATATGTGCAGACTGCTGATAAGCAGAGTGCAGTTCAAAATTCAGTGCGAAATTCCCCCCCTTTATGTCAAAATGGATCAAAGTTTATTCCTCCTCTAGGAACAACCACTCACCCAATCTGAAAAGACTGACTGCTCCCAGATGTACTATCCCCATAAATGTGGGTGCTCTTTTTTGGGTCTTACCCCTTCGATCTGGAACTCACGCCCCTTAAGCTACATCGACCTTTGTACTACCTAGTTTTTCTAGACAGACTTAAAACCTGGCTTTTTAAACAGGCATGGGGCCATTAACTTCCCCCTCTCTCTGATCCCAGCACCAAGGAAGCAACTCAGGTGTTCGTGCACATAATGGCGGGCACAATGAGCTGGCACTGTATGCATGCACATGAGTAGCTGCACAGGCATTTTCTCCTCTCAGCACTTAGCAGTTTAAAGAGCAAGTCCAATTCCAACTGGCTAGAATCTCAACCCCAGCCAACAAGGAAGCCACCTTTTAGGAGTAGCAGGATCAGGAAATCTACCCCCCCCCCCCCCAATATTGTCCTAGGCATTGTCTTTACCCACCAAATTACTTCCTTCTAACCCTGTAGCTCAACACAAGCCTGCTCCACTTATGTTCATCGATCCTGCTTGCAACTTAAAATCACTAACCACACTGCTGAGCTTTCCATTTGTGTGAGAAGTGACAATTTAGTAAATTGGAGAGAATTCAAATGAAACAGTATTCAGTCGTTTTACCGTGAAACACATCAAGGCTTTGTGCAGCTTCCAAAGCTAGCGCCACTGGTGTGGTGAAGCCCCTTGCCTGTCAGAAAGGCATAGTCACATTCTGGCCGTAGGACCTCATCTGGGGACCCCACAAGCCATTTGTGTCCGGAGGAACTATGACGAGAAAACCCAAAAGGGTAGAAAGAGCTGGAAACTCCCTCCTTGCAGACCCAACCCAGCAATGGGGAACTAAACATGCGCCCTTTAAGTGAACGAAGTTGCAAAATTGTGAGAAAAGGGGATTGTTACATTTACCCCTCCGAGCAAAATACCTGGGAAATTAAGTTTGTAGGTACCATGAGGTTCATGGGATCCCCACAAATACATTGTTTTAAAGGGATTACAAAAAGAAAACACGAATGTGCATCCCTCATGCAAAGATAAAACTAAACCAGCATTGTTCTCTTGATCCAGGAAATTAAGTGGGAAATCCAATGTGTACATTTGCACGTGATGAGGGCACTCTACATGTAAAATAACACATCCTCGGCTTATGTTCGTTTAGTGCAGTCAGGCTCAGTACAGCTTCCAGGGGAAGGGCAAGAGAACAGCTGCATGATAAGGGTCAGTAAGGAATCCAAAATGATGGCTGGGATTAATATAATCTCAGGCCAACCCCCTGGAGACCACGAGGCATAACCAGGGCACAGCCTAACCCCCATCACAGAGGTATAAGTCATGTTCCTAAGTACCACCCACGGGGAGGGCACATCAAGATTTCAAAGGGAGCCAGAATATTGTCCCTCTGTCACATCTGGGGAGAGTTTATGGGGGTAAGCAGCAGACAGTGGGAGGCCTAGCAGGATCTGTGTAAGAGAGGGAAAGAGGAGAGCAGCAGATCCTGCGAGACCCACTCTGCCCTGAGGACTCTGAGTGAGTGGCGTTTGTGGACAAAGACCTCGGGGAGAAGATTCCGGGAGGATGGTCTGCAGCTCTGTCAAGCGAGGACTCTAAGGGAAAGACCTAGGAGGCAGCGATCTGGTCGATATCTCAAACATCTGCCCATACAGGAGCTGCGCATCTGTGACCTGGGAAAAGCTGTAGCCCAAGGGCATGATGCATGGCTCCAAAATACTGCTCCCAAGAAGGGATGCAACACTGTCCTTAGTATGGAAAGACTGATGAACGCGCTTGCCGCAGCACGCGCAGCGAACAAGATTTTTCGCCCCAGGTGACTCCTGCAAGCCAGTTTGTTACCTTGCTTCCCAGTGCTTTAACTTGCATTTGTTTAACATTGTGGTAGTGTGTTGCTGGGAAAGGAACCTCCTCTTGGCCCCGATTGGTCTGCAACTAGCACACATGACCTGAAAAAAGTCTCTGATACCGGAGAATATTTAAAGCTATTTCCCAAGCATCACGCTCCATTTGACTGCAGCACGGGCAGCCAGCAAGATCTCCCGCCCCAGGTGACTCCTTCAAGACATTGTGTCACTGCGCTTCCCAGCGCTTTAACTTGCATTTGTTTAACATTGTGGTAGTGTTTTGCTGTGAGAGGAACCTCCGCTTAGGCCCGATTGGTGTGCAACTAGCACAAGTGACCGGAAACTCCCTTAATGGTTACTCTCCTAGGGCAGCCTTGCTCAGACAGCCAGCGAAGTGCTACAGCAAAGGAAAGCTGCATTCTGGGCTTCTCCCATTTCCCTGTTTGCACCTGCATGCCCACGTACAACTAGCCACACAATCTACGGTCATCAATTCAGTAAGTAGCAATACCAGTTCTCCTCTCCAGCCAGAGTCCTGCACCGAGAGGAACGCGGGGGGCTGGCAGCGTACTGTACTTGGGTGAGTCATGGGGCAGACAGTGTGCTGCTCATGGAGGAAGTGTGAATGCAGCCAATGTACTGAAAGTTGGGGGGGGGTGTAGGGGAGGGTGTAGAGTGTAGCTAACTGTTTGAAATCTAACTGAATGTTGACTGTAGCCCATGGTTTAGATCTAGGCGGGTCCAGATGGTAGCTAATGCCATCCTGGTGAAACTGTAGTCACTGTTTGAATTCTGGGTGAAGGCAGATTACAGCCATTGTCCTATACCAGGGTTTAGGCGAAATGCATCCAATGCACTGTACCTGGATGGATGTGAATTGTAGACAATGATTTAATCTAGATGAATGTAAAATGCAACCAATGTATTGTAATATGCACCTGTAATATTAAATATATTGTTTCCCCTGTTACACGCATCTTGCCCAACCCCCTACCATTAGAATGCAGCCAGCCCACAATACATTTCGGCCTAGTTGGACACAACGCCTACCCTGGTCACATTTCTTGCACTTTACCTCTGACACTAGAATGCAACCATCCCATACAATACAATGTTACATAGCTGCACACATAATGTTGCCCCACTCACATAACTCTGTCACCACTGCCACTAGAATGCAGCTATCCCCATGACAAAAGTCAGCCTAGCCGCACACAATGCCCCTTGGCTCATATCTCCTGCCTATCACCTCTGCAACTAAAATGCAGCTAATCCCCCAAAATAAAATTCGGCCTAGCTGCACACATAATGTCTCTCCTGCTCTCATACTTTTTGCACAACACCTCTAGCACTGGAATGCAGCTATCCCCCACGATAACATCCGGTCTAGCTGCACACAACTTTTCTCTCGCATACTCTCCAGCTTGACCTACCGGCACCCACCCACCTGCATGCATGCATGCCTGCCTGCCTGCTCAACATGGGTGACCAGCAGGGACTTGCCACCCCTACCTACCTTGGAACTGGCCATAATGCACACACGCATTCTATAACTATTTGATGAATTTCCCATACTTGAACTCCGATCCCGCCAAGAGCGTACAACCTACAGCACGCATTGAGACCCCGCCGATGGTGAATGGCGCTAAATAAATGCCCTTCCATTACATTACATCTTTTGGGTTTGAGACACAGGAAGATGTGTAGGGACAATTGTGTTAGCACAACAATAGTAGGAGACCAGGCTACCACTCCTTTTCATGCCTTTCCTAATGTTGGGTTACGAGACCGTGCGCTAGATTTGGATTAAATCATCTTCACGTTCACTATAAACCAGTTCACATAAACACAGAGGGTGGCGTCCTGTTACAAAATCCGGTCCTTGGCCTAAAATCTGTGCTATCCGATCCGATAGCACAGCGAGTATAGCGCTCGCTTTGACATCTGTGCAGAGCCTGCTGACGCATAATAAAATGAGCAGCACACACCGTGGGTAATAATAAGCAGCGCTCAGATGCCTGAGGGTTCGTAGCGCTATATAAATGCTAAATTATTACTATTATTAAAACATGCGAGTTGACGCTTTATATACTGTGATGCTGGTTCTAGAGATGCAAGTTGAGGGCAGCACAATGATTTCAGTGCACTTTCCTCTTCGAGCTTTCTCGTGGAGTGCTTTTAATTGAACAACATTTAAAAGCAGAATTGTTTTCATAGGGTGCTTGATTTTTACATATGGTACAAGGATATTAGCTTAGGGATGAACGGTTGAAGTTAAGGGGGTAGCGTAAGGTGGAAGAATCTGTGTGAAGGGCTAGGGGTGAATGGCCAGCTAAGTGGTAAGGAGTGAAGGGTAAGGTGAAAGGTGGTGAAGGGTTTTATGTGGAGAGCTTGAAGTGAAGGGTCAAGGGTTAGGAGCAACAGGTTATGAGACAATGGGTTACAAAAAAATGCAACTCTTGAGGGCAGAGTGGTCTCAAAGGTATAATCACTTTCGTGAAAGTCTTTAAAAAATGTTACTGTAAAGCAACTTGAGGAAAATGCACGCACTGAAAACGGTACCCAAGGAAAAAGCACATGAGGATGTAACATAGATCTGTGCATTAGTAGGAGGAGGAGGATACCCAGTAGCAGTCCTCCTCTCTTCAAACCCCCACCTTAATGCTTTAAGTGGGGCAAAGTTTTGAGGGGGGAGGCCCAATGAGGGGGCATGGCTTAAGAATGGAGTTGGTTGGTGGGGGACTTGGAGAGATGGCGGTGGGGGTTAATGGGGGTCATAGTACGAACCAAGCTGGAGCGTGGGGCGCATTTGTGTACCTGCTCCTTCTGGGAGGGTCTGAGCCAGTTATTAAACAAAGGGGGAAGGGTGCACCAAAACACTTGCAATGCCGCTCCCTTAGTTTATATGCGAGAGGCGCCAAACCTCTCTGGCACAACATCGTCTTGTCGTTAAAGGGCTGTCTACGAGGTTGGGGCCTCTGTTTTTTCTAATTAGACGCTCTGACCTTTAACCATGCCGCTCAGGGCTGGCTGAGGGGTTTGGAACCTCTAGGGCTAGCCAGGGGGGGATCACTTTTTGATGACTGCCAGGGCTTTGCACTGGCTAGCCCCGGCCAACTTAAAGCCCTTCTCAATTTTTCCAGTCCCACCAGTCTTTGTTTTGCTCCCTCACTCATTGTCCCAAAGACTGGAGGCATCCCAGATTCACAGCGTAGAGTTGACATCATGTGACCAGCACAGCAGGGAAAGAAGCATTAGGGATACAGAGAGCAAATGACTTGAATGACTGCGGTCTGTGTGGGACACATTGGCTTTTAAAAGTGCCATACGTTTACAGCAGCCCAGTGCATGGGGAACAGGGAAAATATGTATCCTGTATTTATTTCAAAAGAAACATTTTGGGGAGAACGTTCAATTTTAAGGGAGAAGGCCAGAGAAATACCATTGGATAGTATAGACTACAATCAGAGGCGGATTTAACACTCGCCAGGCAGACAAACGGCGAGCGGGCCCCTATGCCCTGCCTCACCCCTTCCCAGGCTCTCTTGCTTTCTTCATGCGTAGCTTTATTTTCAGTAAATGTTACTTTTACCTCTATGTTCCGTTTTCTTTATTTTATCTGAGTTATATGTTCTGCATACACTGCACTGCATGCTGTGCCAGACTTAAGTCTGCCAGAATCATTGTTGTGTGCTGAAATGTACTGCAGGCAACCCACAGCACTATCAGCAGTGCTGGAATGGAAATAATTGACTCTGGAACCCTCAACTACTCGAGGCCTGATGCGAGGATAGCATGGGTGGAGGTGGGGCTGAGGTTGAAGTCATAGCTGTAAAGCCATAGGACGCCCCAGAGCAATACCCTCCTCATCCGAACCTCACAATTGATATACAAATGTGTTACAGAAACATGTTCAGCAAAAAGATCGAGTGTATCTTTATAAACTGTATCACACATGAAAAAATACAGGTTACAGAATAAAAAAATAAAAATCACCGTTTTAACCTTGTAAATAGAGATTAATAGACACACAATGACGTTAAATAACGTCACATGCTCATAAGCATTCTCACATACTTACTGTTTTTTATTCCTTGTGCGAACAACATTCAAAGTAAAAAAAAAATAATAATAATAAAAAGTCAAGCCAAGGTGCAGAACCTGCATACATCATGGAAAACAGTAAACAGTTTACAAATGGAGCTCACAGTGCGATTCACTTTTGAGGTTGTCCTCAGTGCTTTAAGTGAGCTGGGGCTAGACGGGGCTGAGCCCCGGCAGTGTCCAGAAAAGGCTCCCGAGCTGGGGCCCAGTCGTGGCCCACCCCGACTAGCCCCAGCCATGCTGAGACCTGAGGCAGCCCGCGTAACGGCTGCACGGTTACACAAGCTGCCTGCAGGTGTCAGCACTTCAGATTACAAGAAAAGAAAAGGCATCGCCTTTAGATCTGCATGCTGTAGGAATTATCCTGTGATGTCACATCCTATGACGTCTTCCCACTGCACATGTTCATAAGGCCCCCATTTTTCTTTTTAAGACTTGCCCTGCCAGGCACCCATGTGTGTCAGTCCTCACACATTGGATCTAACTAACCTTCTTAGAGCCATTTTTCTTGGACATTGTGTGGCCTTGATAAGCTGCTAGTTCCCTTAGCCTTTGAACATGTTCATTTCCAGCATTAGTTTCAGGCTTCATCATCCAATATTACCACTGATAGCAAAGCCTGCTGAGGAGGGCCAGTTGTTTCCAGTTAGTCAGACCCCTAAACGGAAGTAAATATAATATAGACAATCTAAAAAAATGAACTTTTGTCCCGAAGGTTCAACATTGTGCACTTGCAACCGCAATTAACTCCGCCCACCTTAAGCCGCCCACTTAGGGCCCTTTGTCAGGTGCTGCCCACTGGGCCCTTTGTCTTAAATCTGCCACTGACTACAATGCAAAAAAATTCAGAACAACCAAGACAAATTGGTAGCCTCTTGCCATAAAATAGTGTGGGTCATCAGAGTAGTTCCAGCGGGAGCAGAGAAAGGCCGAGAAGGACAGAGTCCACACTGTAACTACCTATTCCGTCCCTTACCTTCAAGGTAATGTCTTTGAACACCACAAAAGCGAAATAAACAAAGGGCTCAAAAGAAAAAAAAACGCGTTGATTTTAAAGACTTCTACATACAGGGTCCTAACGTATAGGCTACTCAACCGCACAAAGGGGAAGAAAAGCACGTGGAAACCCGAAGTAAACCTAAAATAAAGCAGAATAAACGAACAGGAATTAAAATAAACAACGACACTTGTACACGAGCGCACCCTACTGGCCAGCACTTTGTACTGTATTTGAGAAGTGCAATAAACAAGTCTTCGGCTTTCATTACGTGCGAGTTTGCAGTTACAAGGTTAAAATGATAACAAATTAACAAATATAAATAAGTACTTGAGTTGAAGCGAATGGCAGAAATAATGGCGTCTGTATGGGAATATTCCGCGAACATTGTACCATTCACACACGAGAAAACCGTATCTTAAATTGCATGACTCCAAACCAATGTTTAAAATAAATCAAAAACATAAGTGGTTGGGGACGGTTGTGGTTATCATTGGAAAACAACTTTTGCAGGGACAAGAGTCCAAATGTAAGCCATGATATGATAAGATCCTACACAAAATGAAAGGTATTACATTTACCTATAAAGTTGAGCAGGCGTAGCTTGGCGCCAAAGACTAGATGCGAGTTTCTGGAGCACCTATAGTAAATTCATAGCAGAAATCCGGCTTTAAATCTTGAGCATCTCGACGTTTGGGCAAGATCTGAAGACAGGAGGGGGAGATTTCTATGAGCTGATTGCCAAGAGGTACTGTATTGCCGCAAGGCAGCTGGTGACAACAGGATGTGTCGGATGAAGGGAGTCAGGGAGTCGGAGGGCTGTGCTGCAAGATTGGGGTATGCCATTAGAGAAAGGATGTGCTCCTCACGAGCAGCAGAATGGATTTGCGCCCGCTGGGCAGGTGCCCAATTACAGCGTGCTGTTGCCCTGTTTGGATCTGGCGTGGCGAGGCTTAAAGCTACACCTTGATCCTGAGGTGCGCCATCTGCCTGAAGCTCGGGATGACCCCCTCACCCCCTGTAGGTGCACCCCTGAACTAAACCTCACTGGCAAGTACAGGGACAGAGGATCCTGGATCACATCAGCCAGTTGCCCCACAGGCCCACACAGATTGGCGAACTTCCACCCTGGCACAGTACTGTTTGTAAGGCAGACAGTACCTCGTGCCTCAAAGTGGACATGTACTACTGAGAAAGCCCCTATGGGTGCGGGTCCAGCTGTCTCTGGTTCCTGGTGTGGGCAGAAGGCATCCGGCAGGTAATTCTGAGATGGGGCCGTGGGGCTGTGAGCAGTGGCAGAATTTGAAATCACATACAGCATCTGGCCAACGTCACTCTGGGAGTTAGTAGGATTTGAAGTCCAGTGATTGTGTTGCAGTAGGGTTTTGATCATCCAGTGCCATATTAGCCCTAGTTTAGATATGCAAGTCAAGGGGTAAACGTGCATTGTGTTTCCGGGGAATCTGCCTGAGGCACACAAAATGCCAGTGCAAGACCGCAACAAGGCAGAGTTAAAGCTGCTTCTGGGAGGAAAGTAGCACCTTGCAAAGACAAGTAGAGTGCTGCAACACTATATATTCTCACAAGAGCACTGATATTTGATCTGGGCCACTACAAAGACAAAGCAATGGAAGACTACAAAGAGCAAGCAATGGAAGACTACAAAGAGCAAGCAATGGAAGACTACAAAGAGCAAGCATTGGAAGACTACAAAGAGCAAGCATTGGAAGACTACAAAGAGCAAGCATTGGAAGACTACAAAGAGCAAGCATTGGAAGACTACAAAGAGCAAGCATTGGAAGACTACAAAGAGCAGGCATCGGAAAACTACAAAGAGCAATCATTACAAAAGAGAAAGCATTGGAAAACTGGAAAGAGCAATCATTACAAAAGAGAAAGCATTGGAAAACTGGAAAGAGCAAGAATCGGAAGACTACTAAGAGCAAGCATTCGAAAATTACAAAGAACAAGCATTTCAAAGAATAAGGATTGGAACATTGCAAAGAACAATCATTCGAAAACTAAAGAGGTTAATCATTACAAAGAGAAAGCATTGGAAAACTACAAAGAGCAATCATTACAAAGAGAAAGCATTGGAAAACTAGAAAGAGCAAGAATTGGAAAACTAAGAGCAAGAATTGAAAGTTTACAAAGAGTAAGCATTCGAAGGCTACAAAGAGCAATCATTGGAAAACTACAAAGAGAAAACATTGCTTAGGGGGATAGGTCAGGGGCAACACGTTTGTCTTAGAAGCAAGACAATGCAACGCAACACAGGTTTGGATCCCGATCCCAGACTTGGAAACCAATCTCTGATATTAAGCGTGTTATAAAAGAACACTTATAATTACAACGAAGAAGCTTTGTAAAACTACAAAGTTGAAAAACTATAAACAGCAAGCATTGACAAACTACAAAGAGCAAGCAATGGAAAACTATGAAGGGCTAAAAGAGCATGCACTGAAGGGCTAAAAGAGCATGCATTGAAGGGCTACAAATAGCATGCATTGAAAGGCTACAAAGAGCAAGCATTGAAAGGCTCTAGGCTACAAAGAGCATGCATTCGAAAACTACAAAGAGCATGCATTGAAAGGCTACAAAGAGCATGCATTGAAAGGCTGCAAAGAGCATGCATTGAAAGGCTGCAAAGAGCATGCATTGAAAGGCTGCAAAGAGCATGCATTGAAAGGCTGCAAAGAGCATGCATTGAAAGGCTGCAAAGAGCAAGCATTGAAAGGCTGCAAAGAGCAAGCATTGAAAGGCTGCAAAGAGCAAGCATTGAAAGGCTGCAAAGAGCAAGTATTGGAAAACTGCAAAGAGCAAGCATTGGAAAACTGCAAAGAGCATGCATTGGAAAACTGCAAAGAGCAAGCATTGGAAAACTGCAAAGAGTAAGCATTGGAAGACTACAAAGAAAATCATTGGAAGATTACAAAGAGAAATGCAATGGAAAACTACAAACAGCAAGCAATGCAACACTAAAAACAGCAAGCAAGCATACATATTAAGCAATGGAAGACTACAAATATCAAGCTTTTGAAAAGGACGAGCATTGAAAAATTGCAAAGAGCAGGCATTGTTAAACTACCAAAGGCAAGCAGTGAAACACTACAAAGACCAAGCATTTCATAGAGAAAGCATTCGAAAAGTACAAAGATAGCATTGAAAGACTACAAAGAGCATGCATTGGAAGACTACAAAGAGCAAGCATTCGAAAACTACAAAGAGCAAGCATTGGAAGACTACAAAGAGCAAGCATTGGAAGACTACAAAGAGCAAGCATTGGAAGACTACAAAGAGCAAGCATTGGAAGACTACAAAGAGCAAGCATTGGAAGACTACAAAGAGCAAGCATTGGAAGACTACAAAGAGCATGCATTGAAAGGCTACAAAGAGCATGCATTGAAAGGCTACAAAGAGCATGCATTGAAAGGCTACAAAGAGCATGCATTGAAAGGCTACAAAGAGCATGCATTGAAAGGCTGCAAAGAGCATGCATTGAAAGGCTGCAAAGAGCAAGCATTGAAAGGCTGCAAAGAGCAAGCATTGAAAGGCTGCAAAGAGCAAGCATTGAAAGGCTGCAAAGAGCAAGTATTGGAAAACTGCAAAGAGCAAGCATTGGAAAACTGCAAAGAGCATGCATTGGAAAACTGCAAAGAGCAAGCATTGGAAAACTGCAAAGAGTAAGCATTGGAAGACTACAAAGAAAATCATTGGAAGATTACAAAGAGAAATGCAATGGAAAACTACAAACAGCAAGCAATGCAACACTAAAAACAGCAAGCAAGCATACATATTAAGCAATGGAAGACTACAAATATCAAGCTTTTGAAAAGGACGAGCATTGAAAAATTGCAAAGAGCAGGCATTGTTAAACTACCAAAGGCAAGCAGTGAAACACTACAAAGACCAAGCATTTCATAGAGAAAGCATTCGAAAAGTACAAAGATAGCATTGAAAGACTACAAAGAGCATGCATTGGAAAACTACAAAGAGCAAGCATTCGAAAACTACAAAGAGCAAGCATTAGAAAACTACAAAAAGAAAACGTTACAAAGAGAAAGCACTGGAAAATTACAAAGAGAAAGCATTATAAAAAGCAAGCATTGAACTACAAACAGCAAGCATTTGAAAAATAGAAATCACAATGTTCACTGTGAGTAAATCTATGCAAACCCAAAGTGCACCTCAGTCATAAATTGATATGTTCAGCAACTATGCCCTTGCGTTGGGTTGGTTAAATGCTGCCTCCAGACAAGCAACCTTGGCAGACAAACCTAGTCCACACTGAAGGCAGTGAAAGAATCCAGCAGTATTGGAAGCAACGTTGGAAAATGTCAGTGTGGAGGTATTCTTGATGAAGCATGACTTCCAGGTTTCCTCAGGGTCACAGAGGCTGAAAATACAGTGTCTGAAAGTGAGGATGGCACAATGGAGCTGAAAACGCAGATGGAAAGTCCATTGGCCCATACAACAGCTATTTCTTAGAGTTGTGGAGGCAGGGATGATGTCCCGCTGTAAAAACTAAGTGTCATAGTTATTCCAGAGAATGCTGAAAGAGTGAATGTAGATCTTTCTGGAAAGATGGTTGAAAGGGAAGCTACCTAACAATGGCTCAATAGTATGTGCTTAGAGGTTTTTAATCCGCCTCTCTCGGATTCAGCAATATACTTATGCTTCACCATTGAGAGCAGCTAACTACATTGGCTTCCTCACCAGGGCAGGATACTGTTCAAGACTGCATGTATCATCGACAAAGCAGTCACGAGTAGCACACCAGGGTACCTGGCAGTTAAGCTGCACACAGCTGGTGGCACGCGGCTCACAAATGGACCAACCAGCTCAAATCCCAAGTAGTCCTCAAAAAACAATCCTTCTCTTGTCACGCAACGACCATTTGGAACTCAATCCCAGTATAGACGCTGAATGTCCCCCTCTAACCCCCAGTTCTCCAACTTCGCAAATCTTTCAAAACATGGCTTTTTCAACAACACCTGACCATGCACTAATCCCAATGGACACACAGAACACAACTCAAAGTATTGTGCTACTGTTAAAAGATGCCAGCAAGAATGATGGCTTCCTAAACCTTGTACAATGCTCTGCTGCTCTCAAGCTAGATCCACGCTTTAAACAATAAAATAAAAAAACCTGTGAAAGGTTTGTCGACATGCGGAAGCTGCAGAACTCACATGATAAAGGAGGACTAAAACTGCCAAACTACGAAATGTAATATCTGGCTAGCCAATTACAATACGTAGCAAAATGGCTGTCAGAAGACCCAACCTCAGAATCTAGGCTTTTTAGACTAGAATGTGCCCCATTTTTCCTACAAGAAATGATGTGGCTGCCCAAAGCAGATATGAGAGAGCGCCCGAAGATGATGATGTTGGGATGGGAAATATGGCATAGGGCCTGCCAGGTAATGGAGAATCCATCCCCATGTTCCCCGCAAGTGCCACTAGTTGCGCTGGCGGGAAAAGAAAACCAGCTAATAATGATGATCAGGAAGTATTGGGAACCAGTAGGAATAGCAACCATGGGAGACATATGGCAAGAGGGGAGGATTAAAGAATTTGAGAAACTACTGGAGGAGACTGGGTTACACACAGGACAATATATCACATACCAGGGGGTAGTGCGGCAGATTAAAAAGACATGGTCCGAAATAGACCTAGAAGATCAACCAGACGCCACATTAGACGTAATATATGACATAGCAGAGGGAGGTCATGAGATAACTAGAATATATGAGATGGTGATGTCCAAAGTGGGGAAAGTACTGGTACAACTGAGGCTGGACTGGGAAGAGGAAGTGGGTGCCCCTATGACGGACGGAATGTGGGAAAGGGCCCAAGGGTACCATAATAAAGTGTCAAGGAATGCAAGGTTGCAACAGATAAAGTCATATGTCACCCATAGAGCCTATATGACACCCCGAAGGATAGCTAAGTTTAGAAATGCAGGAAGACAAGCATGCCCCAAATGTGATGAGGAGAATGCTGGAATGGTGCACATGTTTTGGGCGTGCGCAGCAATCAAGAGATTCTAGGGAGAAGTGGCACATAGGCTGGAAGAAAAGGGGATTAAGATAATGGTGGACACAGCATGGGCATGCCCGATAGGAGGATTCCCCAGACCACGTAAACTCAAGCATGTTAGCAAATGAAAAGATCTGGCGTATATACTTGCGAAGCGCAGTCTCGCTATGGGATGGAAAGCATGTTGCAGTCCTAGAATAGAAGTATGGTGGAAATACCTACAGAAATGGGCAGCGGCTGAAACTGCAGTATGGCAGGAAGCCAGCAAATCCGGAGGGGAGGAAGAAGCTGAAACTTTGATGGCTTGGAAACATCGACTAGCCACGATATTCGGGCCCACGCAAGACTGGTCTAGCGATCAGGACCCAGCACAAAATACGGGAGAGGGACTCCAATTGCAAGATGAAGAAACAGAATGCGCAGGAGAGTAGGCTTGAGGGGGTGGGAGGGCACCGGGGAAGCAGTAGACATGGTTTGAGTGATATAAATTGGAAATGATATAATATGCACTGCAAATTTGGTTTGTGTTTGTTGAAAATTAATAAAAATTGTTTAAAAAAAAAAAAGGTTTGTCGACATGCTTTGCTGTGTGGTGTGGTGACCACAGAGTACCAAGTAGGAGGCTCCTGCCTAGAGTACCGGTGACCAGCCGTCGAACTAACACAATAGAGACATAATCATGCAGGCTGCTGGGAATCTTGGGCCATCGGGAATGAATCCTTGAATAGTCTGACTTTCAAGCACTAAACGGCCAATGTACAGAAATTAAGACAGACATTGGATGAGGTGAAATAGGAATTGTGTGATGCACACATTAGGTAAAGACTTCCCCTTCAATCCAAGCTAAAGGTTTTGACAGACCAAAAGACATGGTTCTTTGAAATGTGAGGTGTGGCAGTGGGCTGAGGTTAGTAATGGAGTAAGCTGTAACATGGAGCGCAAATAATATCGCAAGAGGAAACTCAAACACCAGAAGTTACTGAACGCTATGTTTACGTGATGTGAAGCACCAATTTGACCATGCCACAATATATTGAGGAACCCTTTGACATTTAGCATGTACAATACGTTTGTGAAAACAAGAGGAGTTGATGACTTTCAGATTTTGATACACAGCGTAGAGAACACGTGACCATTTTTTCGTGATAGTGGGGAGACTCACGTTATACATAGGATTAGTCACGGTATAGAGGCAAGAAATTTGCTACGGGAGCTTATCCAAGCACCACTTGCTTAAACCAGATCTTATACTTACAGTTGAAGGAACAGGCCCCGCCTTGAGAAAGACCGAAGTCGGTCGAAACACGTCAGCTAAACTGGGCCTCCATCATGATGAATAAACAGTTGTGTGTTTATAAAAGGATGTGTTAAATCGTATGAGAATGTTCCTTTTTCATAAACATTTTTTTGATCTAATGTACAGTTGGACAGCGCATATCCTGAGATATATACTTTTTGTTGACTGTTATATGTGTAGGTCTGGGGAGACCTATCATCTCGTAGGGTTGCAGCAGTCCACAGTAATCTGCAAATTGTTTTGTCTTTTAATTTACCTTCTGAGCGCTCTATCACCTGGTTACCCATCTTCAAGTTTTGGAGGTGAGATAAAGACTATAAAAAGGTGGCTCAATGGCGAGAAATGGCCCAAGATGGAGTTCCAGAAAACTAAGTGGAAAAGAAGTCGGCCCTACACTCGATTTACCAACCTCATTTGCATCTACCCAAAAAGAGACTGGCCCAGAAATGCTCACAATGGAGTCAAGGCAAGTGAATGAGGCCAAGAATGATTGACGTAATGGTGGCTGGTAATTCTGTAATTTTGTGCAGGGGAGTGGGAACAAGTGAGCAAGGTCTCAGCTACAGAGGACATAACAACTGATCAAGGGTGACCAAGTGTGCAGTCAGGTGTTTGCCCCCCCCCCCCGCCCCTTCATCACTGCATAAGGTTTGGGGTGAGCTCAACTCTAATAGGTAACATTGTCTGGGCTGCCAATTAACACGGATTTTGTCATGAAATGTATCTGTGAGGTTTCTCAGGGAGGTGGGAGCCCATACTTTACTGAAGGTAAGCTTTACCATACAAGGAGCACCCCTGGGAGTCGTGTGACAGCAGTTTATCAAAGGGGTACTGCTAGGGTGATTACCTAGCATGATTTGTGCAATTACTTAATACGCTGTACAGGATATTTTTTCCCACTCCTGTTTCAGCCAGCCTTCCCATGGATTATGATAGTTAAATTAGCAAATGTTATGAGTGGCCAAAAGGGAAGGAGAATGTGGAGATTAGGAGCAGGAGGATGAATTTGAGTTATCAAATGTTTAAATAGGTTTGTTATGTTGGGAGGAGGGAGCGAAAAGTGCAGGAGTTAGGCCTGACACTAGAAACAAGTAGATATTTTGTGAATGGAACTTACTGAGACAAGAAGGGACACTATGACCATGAGATCAAAGAAAATTATACTCAGTGACAGATGTCAGGGCCAGCAGTAGTGGCTGCTGCACTTGGGCGCAAGGGCGGTGCCCTCCTTTTCTAGATTAAAAGATCATTTGAACTCCAGAAGATGTAAAATTAAATAGTTATGAATTTACAATGGTATCCAATGTAAATGTGTAATTGACAATCTAAATGTACATCTTCACCTCGGTCCTCTAATCCGCCCTTTTACAAAAAGCATAGTCTCACTTCGGACAGGCCGGCGGGCGTAGAAAGTCAAGCCTCACCTGTGTGCAATCAGCATATTTATAATCTACCTGTACTTGATTGACAGGAGATGCAGAGCGGGCCATCCGGGGTTGCATAGCATGAGAGACTAGGTAAGAATCTACGTATATTTCTATACATGTATGTGAGCATGCAAGGGGGTGTCTGTGGCAGTGCGGGTATGAATCAGTGTGCATTGTGAATGGCGTGTATGAGTGAGCATGTGACTAAGTCAGAGACGTTTTATGGGAGAGCAAAAGGGGCACTTGCCCAGGGCCCCCACCTTGAAGTGGGCCCCACAAGGCTAGCTGATCTGAAGAAGTAAGATTCCATTTTTCACCAATCTTACAATTGCCTATCTGTTTGGGAAGTGCATTCTGCCTTGATCAATGGCATCATGTATTGCTTTCTGTGTACACTGTGTTATACATTGTTTGTGTGTTTTTTATGGTACAACTCTTTAGCATTTTTCCTTCCTGGGGGAATTATGTCGATCATGTGCGATAGGCAATGGTGAAATGCATATTGATAAATTGAGCGCCGCAATGGTTCAGAAGTTAGCTCAGTGTGTGAAGCACCCATTGCAGAGATGTGTGCTCATATGTAAAATTAGAATATCACATTCCAGCAAGGCTGGCTGAGCCTTTCCCATGTCTGAAGTCTATAAGCCTGCCTGCACGTGTACTTGGTTTTACAGAACATCATCTGCTACTATCAGCAATGTACCTGTACCACATAGTGGTTGCTATAAAAACTAACATATCTTTATGGTGAAGGTCTAGAAATTGGTTTGTTCAGATAGGGTGTTGTAAGTCTAAGAAGTGAATAAGTATCCAAATTCAAGACTATGGAACGACAGCGTTCATGTTTGTATCCTGGATTTGCCAACAGATGATACAGTGATTCTGGACAAATCATCTAATATATCTCACATTACTGTGCTGTATTCTGTGAGTTTTGCCTTCTTGCATGCTGCTGGTATCGATTAGCCCATTACTTGATCTTTCTTCTTATGAAGGCCATTTGCGTGGAAGGGTTGGTAGACAGAAGAGAGCAGACCATTTGTTGCAGGCCTATGGCAAACATATTTTAAGGTCTGCTTGTTTGACACAAAAAACTGTTTGCTTTTTGGTAAAAGTCGAAGGTTTTTATGCACATTTATAAATGTAAATGTCACAAGCCATTGTTTTGGAAGTATTTAAAGCTTTAAAATATAAAAGACAAACCCAGAGAAAATGTGTCGGTATGCTGGTTCTTATATACTTCCCTTCATGATGGGGAGAATGAAGCTAGACTAATTCCCATTTTGCGTAACACCCTTCTATAATATTTTGTTAAAAATGGTCATGTTTGGTAATGTGATTTGTGTACTTTATAAATCCGTTTTTTTAATGAACAAATTAGAATTATTTAGTTCATGGTAAGAACTGGAAAAGAAAGTGTTCAAATGAAGAAATTGCAAAGTTGGCACAAATCCCAGCTTCATCCTTTAACCAATGTCTGATCCTGGGCATCTCATTTAATCTTGTATTGTCGTGTTAAACCGTAATCATATAGTGCCTCCTTATTATGAATATTGGCCTAAGCCCATTTGCGTTACACGGAAAACCGCGTTGCAATGTTCCGATTATTTGGGTTAACTCCGCCTCCATTTTAAGACTCATCCACCATTTTGATTTTAGCTCATGTTCCATGTTCTAAAATGGTGAACTATGTTTTCGTCTTGCAGTCGGGCTGAACAACCTTTGAGTTCTGTTAATGTTTAAGTTGTCCGAGAGCCGACTGTTTAAGCTATGCAAAGAAACCTTGTGCTTCATATGAACTGCTATTCAAGTGCTGTCTGCGCTCACCAACCTCATCCTTGTATAAACACAGGAACAATGAAGAGTACACGTCGATCGTATGCGTAAGCTGAACTGTATTGTAGTGACTCTTGAAATGAGGCTTACCGCGGATCCGAGAACCTACAGCTTCATTGTATTTTCATGGAAATGTAAAACTGTATAATCCTTTGCATAATATTATAAACTCTGTCATGTGAACTAGGCACAAAATCTAGCCCATGAAATATTAACCTGAAGAGAGGCTGGACAATATTGTAGAATTTGTATGAATATGTCTGTGTTTAGATGTCCAGCACACTCTCTCCTCACTGTGTCAGCTGGTACACACTTAGAGGTGTTGGGAGCCAGGTAGCTATCTGTTGTGCTTTGTAAACTGTACAGTAATAAAAAGATACTTGTATCTTTTCAGCCCGTGATTGGTGTATTTCATTTGTGGTACTCAGCCTAGATATTTCTTTGTTCTTTCAGATGGCGCTCTGTCATGATGCCTACCCCCGGGGACCCAGACCAAGTCCAGCAACCCCGGAAGCAGGCGTCAAGTTAACCCAAGCAAGCCCAACAACCCCCGCTAGGGGCTATTTGGGTGCAGTCCTGGCGCCTATGGCACCAGGTTCATATGGAGGGTCAGTCCTGGTGCCATAGGCGGCAGGCTCATAGATTAAATCTTACCTGATGCAGACCATGCTGCAAACTTACCTGATGCAGACCATGCTGCAAGAGCTCCAAGCCAAACGAGGCTTGGAAGGGACTATTTTACCTAGGGACTATTTTTTTTACTCGGGTGGGGCTGGGGAGGTATACTTACCTGGGACTACTTTGGAGGCTATTTAAACCATGCCAGAAGAGCAGCACACGCTTCGCGTTATTCTGCATCCAGCAGTGTAACGCTCACCGTGCCTGCAAGTCTACATCCAGTCATCTGCCACGCCCGCCTCGAGTTTGGAGCTCCTAGAAAAAGGGAGAAAGAAGGAGAAAAGGTTAGAACAAGAGCAATATCTTTGATCCTTCCCTGAATTCCTGATCCATCGCACCTTCGAGCTGGAAGAAAAGTTATTTTATGCACGTCGCCTCGCCTGCTGCAGTGCCGCGCTGAACTCGCCGGCCTTCGCAGCATCTTCGCATTTCACCGCATCCTCCTGCATGTTACCACCGCACTCCGGCACCTAAGGAGAAGACAAGAACAGCAAGGTGAGCGAAGGGAATACACAGAGGAATACCCCCCATAGACTTACCTGATTTTACCACCGGGGTACTATTCGTCTTCACGGGTCGGCGCAGCTTCCACTGCATCCTAGCCGAACCCCGGCCCCTAAGGGGAAACAAAAGGACAGCAAGGTGAAACAAGGGACTAACAAGGGGAACCCTCCTCACCACAAAAGACTTACCTGATTTTACCGCCGGAGGCATTATTCCCCGAGACTTCCTACTTTCGCTCAGCGCCTGAATAAGGGAGAAAGCAACAGGTTACATATGGACATTATTTTATCGAACTGTGTTGGATAATACAAATCCTTACCAGAACATTACCGGTTGCCACGAGGAACTCTTCAGTAGGGTCAAGCTGCAACCTGCAAGGAATCGGACAAGAGTGAAAGTCAGGCATTTGAACTCTTACGAACTACATACTTACGGCGTCTTGCCTGGAATATCGGAGTCCATATTGTCCTGGATCTCACCAATTCCTTCGAGCCAGTGAAGCAACTGGTTATCTACGCACCCCTGCGCTCAATGCAGGATGGAGAGTTCATCTTTTCAAATCATCAGGTGAGACTATAAGAGGGAACATCCAAGGTGATCAGTGGGGAGAACAGCGGGGTTGGGGGATTTACGCTCAACTCCACGCGTGGTTAATTCCCTTTCTCCACTTGCAGAAGAATATTCCTACGGGCCAAGCAAACGAAGCTAGGTGGGCCAGTCCAGTCCGTCATCTCGGCTCTACACGTCACATTGGTGGAGACCGCAGCAGTCCAGTCCAGATCGACGCCTCTGTGGGAGCCAGGTGAGCGTAACACGCTCGTATAGGGACCCTCAAGATTGATGCCACCTCGTTGACGAGAAGACGCGGCTATCAGACCTGGATCGAACAGTGAGAAAAATGGGGCCCCTTTGTATGAGACGCAATACCTCGACAGTACTGCACGATCCGATCCCTGGATGGCGAGCATGCAGTCCGAGGCGGCATCTTGACGAGGGTCCACATATCGAGGTGGGCAGTTTTGCTGAAATCACCAACCACGAGGGTCCTTTGTGCTTTGTAATCCGATTAGACCTCCTCAGTCCTTGGTAATCAGGTGAGTCATGCCCCGATTCGTAAGTATCCTGATGTTTGGTTGCAGATTTGCACTTGCAAGCACAAACAAAGCCAGGTAACACCAGTGATCTGATATGCCTGGGAAATTGTCTGCCTTCTTTCAGGGGATTATTCCGCACAGGCAATCTTTGGAATTTGGCTGATTGGCGCCACAGGAGGGGTCCCCGGCATGTACCATGTACTGTAAGTACGGCATTGGTAGTATAGTATTCAACTATATTTGGCACAGACAAACTATACATGCTTCTGAATTTCAGTGGCCAGTCAATGCTAGTTTTGAGATTGCCCGAAGAGAATATTTAGAATCTATATTGTTAAAGAAAAAAGCTAGACCTGCAGCATTTGATGATGTAATTCAGAATTGGAAAAAAGAAGCTATGCGCAACTTAAGAGTAAAGAGAAGCATGCACGTCGTCATGTCGAATTCAGAAAAGGCATTATTGTACGATCAACAAAAACAGTCAGTCTGTTAGAAACATGGAAAGGGCTTTTCAACTTGTTGTACAGAAAATATATCCGTGTAAAATATGTCATGTCTCAGATGAGCTAATTGATAAACTTATATAAATGAGCATAGGCCTGGTGCCACTGCACCACCGCCGTATGTATCTCTTCCTGCTGTTTTACCTCTTCCTGCTGTTGCACCTCCTCCAGTAGCAATCCCTGTTCTTCCCGTTGTTCCTCCGCCGCTAGCTGTTGCTCCTTTTCCTATTGTCGCTTCTCCTTCTGTATCTCCACCTTTACCGACTATTACTGTTCCTGTGATTCTGTCTTTGTTGCCAACGGTAGTGTCTTCACTACCTGTTGTACAGGATTTATCTACTCTCTCTTTCCCAAGCGGTTCTGCTCCTCTTGTAGCTGATGAAGGGGTGAGTGCTGAATCAAAAGTAGTGACTCGTAGTACAGTTTCTAAAGATAAGAAGAGAGATTTGTTGTATATGGGCTAAGCAATGTATAGAGAAAGGTGAAAAATCAGCTGTTTTAGCTACGCTTCTTGATTTAGAACGTATTCCCTAACAGAATGTTTTTATTGAGGGGATGGGAATACATCTGGCTTTAATGTGGAATAATTTGACGGACATGGATGTCCCACAAGGGTTGAGGGATTTGAATGTTTTAGCCTATTTAAGGGATACTGCGGAGCAAGTAAATGAACATGTTGAGAGGGTTTCTCAGTTAAGAAGGGAGTTAGAACGGTTACAGAATGATGCAGTAGATGGTGATAGATTTGACGCTCTGTATGTGCAGAAACGGTTCCTTCCTACTTGTAAGTCAACGAGTGAAGAAACGCGAATTTGCACCAGAGATATGCGCTTAGATGGATTTCAGATGTGTCGATATCCCCCCCATAGAAGTATATGATACGTTTAGTCAGTATACTCCAGAAATGCAGAAGAAAGTGTTACAGGTAATGGTAGAATACCTGCAGGATGAATGTATGAAGAAAAAGATTTGTTGTCCCACAGAATTGATGATTATTTATAAGATACGCTTTGCGCCCGATACTGCTTCCACCACTTTAGCACTTGATCTGGCTTTATTGCTTAACGAACGTTCTAAGTTGCCTACTGCTCAGTTGCCTATGAGAGAGGTCCCTCCACATTTGTTCCTCAAGTTGAGATTCCAGCTAATGTCGCAGCAGGTACAGCAGCCACTACTATTGAAGCTCACTATGTATTACAATTTGTTCATGTCCCGTTCTCCAGACAGGAAGTGAACACTATCAGACAGTCGATTTCAGACATTAGGGAAAATCCAACAGGGTTTTATAAAGAAATTATCAATGTTGACTGGCTGACTCACTCACTACCTTATCAGGCTGATCAGTAATGTCCTCCTCTTCGGTAGAACTCAGTTCGTCTCCCGGTTCCCTTTCCTCCTCACCTGAAGTCGAAGAGTAGTTCAGTTTCTTTCTCCTGACGTGTAGAGTGGGAGATCTTTTCTTCTTCAAGAGGTATGGTCGGCCTCAAAAGGAAGCCACTGCGGCTCCTCACTGGAGGCACGGTGACCCCCCCTCCGCGACGGACTAACAACAGAGGGAGGGGAAAAGCCAATGGCGTAAAAACCCCTCTGGAGTACTGAAGCAAGCTGAACCAGAACCAGGAAAACTCAGTGAAACGCACACTGCGGATCCAATATGAGGTGAGTACGAAGAAGAGCAAGATCTGGAGACAGAGGTGTGAGCAATGGCGAAATTCAGCAAGGGAGGAGGGAATAAGACCACACAGGAAGATGGAAGGAATACCGGCGCAGTCCGGGAACTACCGAGGGTAAAGCGGGAAGAGAGGCAGAATCCAGGGAGAGAGAGAGAGACCGGAACAGGAGAAAAAGTAAGAAAGCGGGCAGAGCACCGCCAAGGAGAAAACGTAGAGGGAGCGAGAGCAACAGAGGGAATCCGATATTGCAACACGCCGACCGCCTAGTGGAAAGGATAAATACACGTAGGCGGCGGCCATGTTGGGAAAGACTAGAACTCTAGCGTCGTCAAGGAGGAAACGTGACAGCACAGTTTAATGGCGGCCAAGTTTCCACCTCTTCCACAGCCGCCAGCGACCCGCAGTCGTGACAGTATGCCCCCTTCTAGGGTGCCACCCCCCCGGCTTGCCGGGATGCAGGTTGTGGAACCCGTGTAACAAACGGGGTGCATGAACATAGGACCGGGGTTCCCAGGAATCCTCTGACAAAGGAAAGCCCTTCCAATGAATGAGATATTCCAGACGTCCCCTATGGTAACGGGAATCCAGGATGTGAGAGACTTCGGATTCTTCGGAGTTTGGGTCGGGTGGTATGCGAAGTCTGGGAGCTTCCTGCTTTCTATCGTCAGCCACATAGGAGCGGAGCTGTGAGGAGTGAAAAGTCGGGTGAACTCGGCTGAGTGACTTAGGCAACTTGAGGCGGTAAGCCACTGGGTTGATCTTGGACAGGATGTCAAAAGGCCCAATATAACGGGGAGACAACTTGGATGGTCGGACCCAACGGGGTAAAAACTTAGTGGACAGGATAACCTTGGTACCTTTTTCCCAAGCTGGCACCCCTCTCCTGTGTCGATATGCTTGTTCTTTATACTGAACGCTTGCTCTTTGGAGACTCTGGCGGATATGTGGGCTTCTCTCAGTTGTGCCAAGCTGGTTTCTATCGATGGAATGGAGGTGTGCTTCCAGAAAGTGGGTATTATAGATCTGGGGTGGTACCCATAAGTACAATAGAAAGGGCTCATACCTAGAGAGGCATGGATCGAGTTGTTGTACGTGAACTCAGCAGTTGGGAGAAGAGATACCCAATTGTCTTGTGACTGATTTACAAAACACCTCAGATATTGTTCAAGGGTGCTGTTCAACCGCTCAGTTTGGCCATTGGTTTGAGGATGGAATCCAGAAAAAAAGAGCCCTCTCAATCCCCAACAATCTGCACAACGCTGACCAAAACTTAGAGGTATACTGGCTGCCACGATCGGATATAATATTTTGTGGGAGACCCTGTAATCTGAATATATCCTTTAGGAAAACTTCAGCAGTAATCGAAGCAGAGGGTATGCCAGACAAAGGAGAAAAATGTGCCAATTTGGAATAGGTATCGACTGTTACCATGACGCACGAACAACCTTGGGATTCAGGTAAGTCCACGATGAAGTCCGTAGAAATGTTCATCCAAGGACCTCGAGGGATCGGGTTGAGTTGAAGTAACCCCAACAGCTTCTGGGTGGAATTCTTGTTTCATAAGCAAGTTAAACAAGTCTGAATGTAAGCCTGAGTGTCTGCCTTCATGTTGGGCCAATAGAAGGTTCTTTGGAGCAACTCTAGTGTTCCGCGTAAACCTCGATGACCCGCAACCTTTGAGTCATGACACCACCGAAGGGCTTGTACCTGGAGATTGTGTGTAGGAAGGATTAGCCTTCCCCGGTTGAAATACAGTCCGTCCTTTATCTCAACAGGTAATCTTCCTAGGCTGGACGTGGGTCCTTCTAAAGAAGGAGAAGCTCCCCTAACCTCTTCCAGAAAGGATGACACAGCCAGGATGATTTTGGTATGAGGGAACATGAGTTCTTTCTGATATACCTTGTTGACTTCATTTCTTCGGGACAATGGCGTCAGCGACTTGGTTTTGAGAGCCCGGAATGTACGTGATGAAGAAATGAAATTGAGCAAAAAAGTGTGCCCATCTGGCTTGTCGGGTATTGTAGCATTCCTGTTGCCTCAAGATCTGTAGATTCTTGTGATCGGTGCGTATCAGAAATGGGTGCATACTTCCTTGGAGTAGGTGTCTCCATTCCAGACAGGCCAATTTCATAGCTAAAAGTTCTTTCTCGATGACAGAAAAGTTTTGTTGACTGGTTGTCAGTCTTAGGTAAATAAGCTACTGGATGTTCCATGTTGTGGTCAATTTGAAGGAGAACCGCACCTAGCGCCGCCGCAGAGGATGTCGGCCTCCATTACGAAGGGCTTCTGTTGGTCAGGCTGCCTGAGAATAGGGGCCGTGCAGAATCTTCTTTTGAGATGGACAAAACTGTCTTCGGCCTCCTTGTTCCAAAAAAATAGGCATGGAGTATTTCTTTAGCAGAGAAGTGATGGGCAGAGTAAGCCTCGAGAACCCAGTGATGAATTTCCGGTAAAAGTTAGCCAGACCTAGAAACCTTTGTATATCCTTGACAGATGAGGGAGATGGCCATGCGAGAATGGCTTCAACCTTCTTGGGATCCACAGTAATTCCCTTTTCAGAGAGTATAAAACTCAAATAAGATATGGACGATTGGGCGAAAGCACATTTCTCTGGTTTCACCAATAGGTGATGTAATTGGAGTCTGTGTAACACCCCAGATACCTGGGAATTGTGTTCTTCCTTCTTACGGGAATATATCAAGATGTCATCAAGGTACACCATGGTGTTGATTCCCAACAGATCGGAAAATATGCGGTCCATGAACCTTTGGAAGATTGAGGGGGCATTAACCAGTCCAAACGGCATCACTCGGTACTCAAAAAGCCCGTAGGGAGTGCGGAAAGCAGTCTTCCATTCATCGCCAGATTTGACCCGAAGCAGATGATATGCGTTCCGAAGATCGAGCTTTGTGAAAATCACTGATCCCTGAACGGCTTCTAGTATCTCGGAGATGATGGGCATAGGATATCTGTCCTTGATAGTAACTTGATTTAGGCCCCTGTAATCAATACAAGGTCTCAACTCCTTGGAGTCTCTCTTGGGTATGAAAAATAAGGAAGCACCTGCCGGGGATCTTGATGGTCGAATCAGTCCGTTGGCTAGGTTGTCATCCAAGTAACCCCGGAGAACCTCCTTTTCGGACATAGAAAGGGGGTACATTCTCTCAAAGGGGACCAAGGCCTGAGGAATGAGGTCAATGTTAGAGTCTTCCGGTCGATGAGGAGGGAACCCCAAAGGTGGTTGTTCTTTGAAGATGGCTGCAAATTCCTCAAAGTGCCTGGGTATACAATGAATGGAGCTATTTTCAGTGGCACAGTGTCTTGACTTTCTCAAACACTGGTCCTGGAAAACATTTCTCTTGACAAAAAGTGGAACGAAAACTCAGTAGATTGTCTGTCCAGTTTATTGTTGGATTGTGCTTACAGAGCCAACCAATCCCCAATATAACAGGAAAATGGGCTGCCCTGATGATGTCGAACTTTAATACCTCAGAATGTTGTTGAATGGATACTCGCACTTCCTCCGTAGTGTGGGTGATGAGCCCGTAGCATAAAGGAGTGCCATCCACCCCTTCTAACTTCTGGTCTTCCTTTTTGGGAACTCGGACAAGACCCACCTTGTCTGCCCACAAGGTGTCTAGGAAGTTCCCGGCAGCTCCACAGTCGAGCAAGGCTTGTGTCTCCATCTCCTTTCCTCTGAACTGGAGTTGGACGGTGATTACCATCAAACGATGGTCTTTGGAGGATTTTGCCGAAGTCACCGAGAGAGTAGTGTAGGAACTAACCGACGCCCCTCGATAGTCTGTCCTACCGACTACCGAGGGCGTTCGTTTCCCGGCCTCCTTGGGGGTACGTCAGGACAGTCTCTCAAGAGGTGAGTGGCCGAACCACAATAGAGGCACAGACTGCCCTCTCGTCTCCTCTTCTTCTCTTCTGCCGTCAAAGGAGCTCGGGTTGTACCAATCTGCATCGGTTCGTCTCTAGGTGGCGGGCGAGTAGCAGGTGAGGAGGTCGAAGGGTGAGGCTCAAGAAAGGATCCGGAAGGACGAGCCTTCTTCTTCTCATTCTTTCTTTCGGTCATGCGGAAATCGATCCTGATTACCGCCTTAATGAGATCGGAGAATGAATCAGGGCGGGGTATCCTGGCTAGTTCGTCCTTTAAGTCCTCCCGCAACCCTCTCCGAAATATGGTATACTGTGCTACTTCCTGCCAACCTGCCTCAGCTGCTATTCTTTTGAAAGAGGACAGGTAAGAAAGCAGGTCTGAATTGCCTTGACGCAAGTCAAGGAGGTCCGCGCTTGCTACGAAGGCAGTTTCTGTATGGAGGAAAGTCTGTTTGAGGAGATCCTTGAAGGCTGTATAATCCTGTAACACCAGGTCGGATTGAGATACTAAAGGAGTTGTCCATGCTAGGGCATTACCCGTCATGTGGGTAATCATGAACCCTACCTTGGTATGGTCGGTAGAAAAGGTGCCTCTTCGGAAAGCAAAGTGAATATTGCAGGCATCCAGGAATTCCTTTACTTTCCTTTTGTTGCCATCAAATTTGCCTGATACCAAAGGTAGGGGGGGAGATCAGCTGTGAGCTGTTCTCGAGCGGCAACCCTTTGTTGAAGGGCGGCATTATGTGTCTTAAGAGTCTGTACCTCCAGGCTCAGATTCTGTACCGCTGCAACGAGTTCCTGGAGTTGTTGTGGGGTTGCCAAATCGATATCCTGGTGTTGCAAACTATCAACGTTGACTGGCTGACTCAATACCTTATCAGGCTGATCAGTAATGTCCTCCTCTCCGGTAGAACTCAGCTCGTCTCCCGGTTCCCTTTCCTCCTCACCTGAAGTCGAAGAGTAGTTCAGTTTCTTTCTCCTGAAGTGTAGAGCGGGAGATCTTTTCTTCTTCAAGAGGTATGGTCGGCCTCAAAAGGAAGCCACAGCGGCTCCTCACTGGAGGCACGGTGACCCCCCTCCGTGACGGACTAACAACGGAGTGAGGGGGAAAAGCCAACGGCGTAAAAACCCCTCCGGAGTACTGAAGCAAGCTGAACCAGAACCAGGAAAACTCGGTGAAACGCACACTGCGGATCCAATATGAGGTGAGTAAGAAGAAGAGCAAGATCTGGAGACAGAGGTGTGAGCAATGGCGAAATTCAGCAAGGGAGGAGGGAATAAGATCACAAAGGAAGATGGAAGGAATACCGGAGCAGTCCTGGAACCAGCGAGGGTAAAGCGGGAAGAGAGGCAGAATCCAGGGAGAGAGAGAGAGAGACCGGAACACAGGAGAAAAAGTAAGAAAGCGGGCAGAGCACCGCCAAGGAGAAAACGTAGAGGGAGCGAGAGCAACAGATGGAATCTGATGTTGCAACGCGCCGACCGCCTAGTGTGGAAAGGATAAATACACGTAGGCGGCGGCCATGTTGGGAAAGACTAGAACGCTAGCGTCGTCAAGGAGGAAACGTGACGGCACAGTTACTGGCGGCCAAGATTCCACCTCTTCCACAGCCGCCAGCGACCCGCGGTCGTGACAGAAATAGAATCTGTCTTGCATTTGTCAGTTTTCACCTTAGGTATTGTAGAGGTGTTGTTCCCTGTGATCCTACCTGCTGATTTATGGAAACAGATTAGGACTGTAGACGATCAAGCAGGGCTGGGTGACACATGGGTTGACTTGGTGAGGTTAGACAGAGAAAGGAAAGATGGTGAGAGACCACCGCAAGTGATACTGACTTTGCCAGACAGGATAGTAACAAAATTAAAAACTCTGGTTCCCGAGAGAAGGATTGTTTGGAATAAACTCACTGCTTGTACCCAAGGGAAATCTGAAGGTGCTACCGAATTCTTTAACCGGTTCGAACAAGTATTTTCAGACTTTAGCAGACAGGATTTAAGCACCGAGTCAGGAAAAAGGTTGTTTGTGGATACATTTGTGCGTGGATTGTTGCCTGATATCCAGTCACAAATCATGACTTCTGAAAGTGCTAGGCAAGCTAAATCGCAGTCCGAAGTATTGCATATGGCTCAATATTACAAAAATAGGGTCAATAATGAGAGAGGATGGAAAAGAAAAAGGGAGACCTGAAAACCAAAGTATTATTGCAACAGATAGTTAGAGGGACTAGAGGTGGGAATACACAGTTTCGAGGTCAGTTTTTTCCACAAAGTAATGCGCAGTTGGGTCCTGTACATGTGAACCAATGTGCTTTTGCAGACAAGAGGGTACTTGGCGACCACAATGCCCAATCCTTTAGCAGAGGTCGAATAACAAAGTATCATGGCTAGACGATCCAGAGGCCACCCTGGGGGGTTGTTTTTGATGATATATTGTTTCGTTAGGACAGCCCGAAGCAGGGTCTGGAACCAATGCCTATTCTCATGAATCAGAAAGAGCCCTACGTTGAGATGAAGGTGGGGAAAAGGAAGCATCTATTTTTGATAGTTACAGAAGCACAGGAGTGTTCCATTGATCATTCACGGGTTCCAGACATTCCACTGTCAGGGCAGAATAACTGTAGGGTTTTCTGGCACACCAGTGGTTAGTCCGGTTTCTTTGCCGGTACCGATTACATTGGGGCCATTCACGGATTACTGTCCATTTCTTCTAACAACGAATTGTGGTGAGAATTTGTTGGGGTTGAATCTGTTGAAGGAATTAAATGCGGTAATTCATTGGTCTTCAGATGGAGTACATTTGACGATTTCACCCCAGCAATCTTCTGTCTCACAGTTTTTGACTAGACCTTTACCGCCTGAATTTAGTGAAGTTCCGGCATGTTTATGGGCGGTTGATGACAATGATGTCGGCATTTTGCAAATTGAGCCTGTTAAAATTGTTTTGATACAAGGAGCTAAGTTGCCACGTATTCCACAATATAAGATTTCAGTCGATGGTGAGCAAGCTCTGAAGAGCATAGTTTGATTTTGTCCACCCTGGAGTAATTGAGGAAATTGCAGGAAGTTTGTGCAATAGCCCGATTTTACCGGTGTATAAAAAAGGGGATAATGCAATTCCTTTTTGTTTCATCATTGATTTACGCGCTATCAATAAGATCGTTGCTCCACAATTTCCAATTGTGCCTGATGTAACCACGATATTAACAATGATCCCAGCTTCTGCTACTCATTTCAGTATGGTGGATCTTAAGAACGCCTTCTTTAGTATTCCCATGCACGTGGATAGTAAATATTTGTTCGCGTACATCCTAGGGGGACGCTCGTTTACATTCACTCGTGCACCACAAAGGTACACAGAGAACCCAAGCAATTATAGTAGGGCTTTGAAAGAGCAGCTCGCTACACTTGAGTTGCCTTCCACTTGTACATTGTTGCCATATGTTGACGACCTTCCTTCTCTTAGCTGCAGACTCAGAAATTGCTTGCAGGAAAGGTACTGTGTTGTTGCTTATTCATCTAGCAGAGCATGGGCACAAAGCTTCATTAAAAAAGTTTCAGTATTGTCGACAGGAAGTCGCCTATCTAGGCTATCTCCTGTCAAAGGATGGAAGAAGATTGACATCTGAATGGATAAAAAGCATCTCTAGCATGTCTGTCCCAAATACACAGAAAGAGGTCAGAGCCTTGATAGGAATGGCTTCTTACTGTAGACAGTGGATCCCTAATTTTTCACTAGTGATAAAACCAATGTTGGCATTGACAAAGACAAAGAAGGGTATTTCTTTGCCATTACCGTGGAACTTGGAACACCAGAAAGCTTTTGATCTGCTCAAGAATGCACTGTGTTCAGCACCAGTTTTGGGCACACCAAAGTATGACAAGGCCTTTGTTCGGTATGTGCACGAATGTGATGGATGTGCTTTGGCTGTGTTAACGCAGGAACATGGGGGGAACAATAGACCGTGCAGTTATTTTTCCTCAACACTTGATCCTTTTGCATGCGCTTTGCCGAGATGTTTGAGAGCTGTCGCTGCTGCTGCTGTTGTGTCCGTAAAACAATGTGAGGGTATGGTTTAAGAAAACTGAGTGAAAAGGTGGGCACTACAAAAATACTGTTCATTAAGTTTTATTCTCAGTTGATTTAAATTGATAAACTTTAGCCTGGGGCATCCGGTTATAAAGAGGTCCTATGGCACTGGGACCAAAAAATTTAAAGCAAAAAGATAGAGTTGAGCTGCTCTATCAAAAAACCGGTGCTCTCAGTTGACCCTAAAATAGAGCTGCGCATTAATATTGGCCCAATTGCCAAAGATTGATAAGTAAATTGTCAGCATTAATTCAATATATCAAAGAAATGTTTATTCACATCTCCTTTGGTGGTTCTTGGTTAGAAAGTTACTCAAATGAATATTTTTGTATCATATTCCATGAGGCTGTGCCAATATCAGGTTGAGATTATATGTACATATGCCAATGCATTTCGCTTGTAAAAAACCTTCATCAGGGCGGTACATTCAATCAAAAATCTGTTTGCATATATCTATACATTAACAGTCATAATAGTGATTCCAAACACATACCAGGTCCAAATGTTCCATAATGAGGATATGTAAAAAAAGAGAGAAATTCTAAGTCAGTAACTACACATCAAAACGCGTTAGTTGCTATCATAGCGTATGTTAGGCAGAACTAAATACAAAACTGTTGTTCGTACCTATGTATCCAAATGGCTCGTGTTCGTATTACCATCCAGTAAATTAAGTTCCTGCAAAGCCACAGGAAGGTTAATCAGTAACAAGTAGTTTAACAATTCAGGTCATGTATACCGAGAAGTGAGAGAAGTAGAGTCAGCCTTACCGTGCAGCAACGGTGAGTCAATGTCAGCCGCATTCGCACAAGTGCGCGCGCGAATGTCAGTCTGGGAATTTAAAAGTTACCATGGTGACCACAACGGCGTTGTGTCAGAGCACGTACGCCTTGGGTCCCACCACCGTGGCGTCACGGGAGGCGGGACTCATCACCATGGAACCGTGATCCGTAGAACGGATGCTTACTCATGTGAGTGTTTCAATCTTTTTGTATTTGTATTTGTATTTATTTTATTTATAAAGCGCAGCCAGGCCCAGGGGCATACGGGCGCATAAGTTAGATCTGGTTACAGTTGCAATTGAAGGCAGTCAATAAGAGTTACGTTACATTGTAGTTACAGGTGGGTACAAACTTAGTCATGCAAATGCATATATACATAGTCTAGTATAAGTACATTAATTACAAAAGTGTGCCAGTGACAGTCGATCATGCTGGGATCAGGCGGTGAGGGTGTCTAAGAGTCCATGTTGTGAAGCCAACACTTCGTGTTATGTTTAAATAGGTTAAATGAAGGTTCTGCACGCAAAGGTGCAGGTATTGTGTTCCATAATTTAGAGGCTTGTACAGGGAAGCTAGCACCACCCGAGTTATGAAGTTTAAATCTCGGTATGGACATAGTGTTAGCTTGTGCTGCTCTAAGTGGTCTTGAAGAGGTGTGAGGTGTAAGTTGGTTGGTGAGGTAGGCTGGTGCAAGGTTGGCCCTGGCTTTATGTGTAAGGGCCAGAGTTTTAAGGGATATTCTGTGCTTGACTGGAAGCCAACATAGTTTGCGTCTGGTCTCCGAGATGTGCATCTTTTTGGGGATGTTGAGGGCAGCTCTGATGGCATTATTTTGAATTACTTGCAGTTTATTGATATTTTTGTGGCTGGTGCCTAAGTAAAGGGCATTACAATAGTCCATCTTGGATAGGACTAATGCTCTAGCAAGAGTAATGCAATTGGGTGAGGAGATGAACGGCCTACATGCAGTGATCAGCTTGCAGGTGTAAGCGGCTGATGATGCTACTGCATTAGTTTGTTTGGAGAAGGATAAGGTGGCATCGATGTAAACCCCAAGGGTTTTGGTGTTATTTGACACGGGGATGAGATTGCCATCTATGGTGAAGGATTTAAATGCGTGATTGAGATTTTTGAGTTTGGCGTGAGTGCCAAGGATGATCAACTCAGTTTTTTCGTCATTGAGACAAAGTCCATGATGTGCCATCCATGCTTGAGTTATTGAGTAGATTTCATTAAGGGTTTTGCTGTCTGTTTCATAGTTCCCCGAGATAGGAATGAGTATCTGGGTGTCGTCCGCGTAATTGGTATATGTGACACCCAGATAGTCAAGGATATCAAAGAGGGGTTTTGTGAATATATTATAGAGTGTCGGGGACACGCAGGAGCCTTGCGGGACTCCACAGGGTACTGGTGAAGGTTCAGCAGAATCAGTGGGAGAGAAGACCCTCATGGTTCTGTTTGCCAAGAAGGAACTGATCCAGGCTGTGGCTGCGTCTGAGAAGTGTGCTGCAGTTTTCAAATGGTGACATAGTGTTTGATGGTTGACCAGGTCAAAAGCTGCTGACAGATCAAGCAATAAGAGGAGTGCAAGTTTACCATTGTCTTTCAGGATTTGGATCTGGGTAGTGAGATCTATTAATGCAGTTTCCGTACCGTGTCTCGGTCGGAAACCTGACTGCCTAAGTCCTAGGAGATTGTTTGATTCTAAGTAGGCCTGTATTTGTAAGTAGGCTGCTCTGTCCAGTATTTTTAATAAGAAAGGTACAGTTGTTATCGGTCTATAGTTAGAAGGGTTGGCTGGATCAAGAGTAGGTTTTTATAAGGAGTGGGATGACCCACGCATCTTTTAGGTTATCAGGCACTACTCCAGTTTTGAAGGAGGCATTGATGAGGTTAGTTATAAATGGTGCCAGGTCGTGCGCAGCAGCTTTGATGATCGGGGCAGGGCAGGCATCACCTTGGCAATTTGAAGGTTTAAGTTTCCTGATGATGTTTTCTACTTCCCAGATTGAAAGGGGTGAGAAGCTGAAAGGTTTACAGGTTGACATAAAGGTAGGTGATTTGTTAGGTAATTGTTTGTAGTCCGGGTCAGCAAGTAGCAGGGATTTTTTTACGTTGATTTTAGATTGTAGGCGAGCTATTTTATCTAATAAGGCCTTCTGAATATTACTACACCATAGTGCATCTGTAACAAATTTGTCTATGGGGGCAATGGGGGATTCTAGTTCTTTCAAAATCTTAAAGAGTTCCTTTGTGTTGGATTCCGCTTGTGTAATCCTTTTGTTATATGTGTCCTTTTTAGCAATAAAGATGGCTTCTTTGTAACTAGAGGAGGCTAGGGTTAGCTCAGTCTTATTGGATGCTGTGGGATGTTTTTTCCAATGTGACTCTGCGGTTCTCTTAGCTTTGCGTAATTCTCTTAGCTGCGGCGTGAACCAAGTGTTAAGGTGACGCTGTGGTTTGGATTTCCGCAATTTTAGGGGGGCAATGGTGTTCAGTGCTTTAAGTATGGCCTGGTTGTAGATATCCACTGAGACTGTGGGGTCAGCCTCTGGGTCGGTATTGTTCAGGATGGGGAGTAGTATGGGTAAGAGTTTGTCAGGTGTAATATCTTTCTTATTTCTCGTACTGGTAGCTGGGGCGATGATAGGCGCCAGGTGAGGTGTAGTGGCTTTGATAGAGAAGGTTATTATGTGATGATCCGACCAAATGCATGGGTCATTGGATAGAAGGTCAATAGAGCAATTGAGGTGTGTGATCCAGTCCAGTGTTCTGCCTTTGATATGAGTGGGCTCGTGAATAATGTGCGTGTGACCCAAATCCGATAAGGTATTAGCTAGGTCATGGGCGTTAGAGTTCTTAGGGTCGTTAAAACCAAGATTAAAGTCCCCAAGTAAGATCGTTTGAGAGCTGGGTTTGGTATCTGTAGTTATGAGTGATGCAATGTCCTCTATAAAGGAGGAAATGGGACCTGGTGGTCGGTAAATAAGGTGCAAAGATGCCGTGTGGTTAGGTGATAGAGGAAGCTTAATAGACAAGGATTCAGCAGAGGGGATTTGAGAGTCATGGATGACTTTGATGTCGAATGTATTTCTGAATATGATGGCGAGTCCACCTCCCTTCGTTTGAGTGGTGTTTCTGTCGCATCTAATAATAGCATAATCATTAGGTATAGCAAGGGCCAGAGATGGACCGGAGGCAGCATTAAGCCAAGTTTCCGTGACTGCGAGGAGATCGCATAACTTAGGCGCATAACATTCTCGTGTATCTGAGCAGTAAAGTGAACAGCATAATCGTGTGTGTAAACAGCTATCACATCGGTATGTAGCAATATATTTACATAACAAACAAAACAACAAATTAGCTAAATCAGTGCAATTGTATCAAAGCCGTTTTCCTTATGCATATATTAGCAATGCGTATCCTGGTCAAGTGGGGAAAAAATAGAACATAAGACATGTGTAACCACATATGACATTAGAAGATGGTGAACAGAAATGTAATGCAGTTCAATGTACTGTATTCAAATGAAAACTGTCAGTAAATGTCTTCGTAAAAACAGCCCACTGTATCTTTGGAATCCATCACGGCTAATTTTAAGAAAAAACTCTTAAAGAAAAAAGGAATTATAGATAACATTTCTTCGTTGATCCCCTTAGGTGCCAGGGTCCCCAAACGATCAATCCAGTAAGTTTCACGTTGATCAAGTTTCTTTTGCAAATTTTCATATTTGTTATACCTTTGTACCACTTCTAGGATAACAAATTTGATCTGTGCCAAACTGTGGTGTTTCTCACACCAGTGTCTAGCTACCGCTGAGGTAACTGTTCGATTCCTAATGCAAGATCTATGCTCATTCCAGCGTATCTTCGCTGTACGTTGTGTTTGTCCGATGTAATTTTATACCATAGATGGCATTTTGGGTGTCACACCTCGCAAAATCCTTTAATTTGATCTTTTCTCCAGGATGCGGATGGTTGGTCCTTTCATGATGTACTGACAATTGCTGCAATTAAGGCACGGGAATGTGCCAGTACGGTCTGTAAGTTTCTTCTTGTGTGGAGGTTTGGTGTTCACCAACTTGTCTTTCAGATTCTGACTGCGTTGGTATGCGAAGGTTGGGAATTCCCTGAACAGATGCTCTATTCTTTGATCACAAGTTATCGTGTTCCAGTTTTTCTTGATTATTTGTTTAATTCGATTACTTTGTCTGGAAAATTTAGATACAAAGACTAGAGGAGGTGCTGATTTGTTTTTAGTTTGAGGTTTTAATAATTCCTTTCTGTCTTGTGCCGCTGTGCGGACTGTCGCCGCCTCTATTTCAACTTCAAAGTAGCCTCTCTCCAAAAACTTATCTCCCATGTCTTTCACCGCTTTTTCATAATCAATAGGGTCACTAACTATTCTTTGGACCCTTAGCATTTGGCTGTAGGGAAGATTTTTGATTAAGCTCGGTTGGTGAAAACTGAGTCTCTGTAAAAGGTTATTGCGATCAGTACTTTTTCTGAAAATGGTTGTTTGATACCCATGGTCTGATCTTTATTCCAACATCCAAAAAATGTATAATTTCTTTAGAATATTCATGAGTGAATTGTATCCTGGGGTCAATGCCATTTAGATAGTTGAAAAATTCTAACAGTTCGGTTTCTGTACTTGTCCAGATGCCAAAAATGTCATCTATATACCTGATCCACAATCCTATGTTGTTATTCCATTGGATTTCCTTCAGAACAAAGTCGGTTTCAAATTTATACATAAATGCGTTAGCATATGCAGGTGCCATTGTCACCCCCATTGCAGTACCAGCTATTTGGAGAAAAAAATAGTTTATGTATTGGAAATAGGAGTTGTTGCCAATAAATTCTAGTAATGCCATTATAAACTCCTTCTGAGCTGGTATGTCTTCTTCTTGCAAAAGTAGCCATTCCACCGCTTCTCGGCCCTGATCGTGGGGAATGGATGTGTATAGACTCTTGATGTCTATAGTAAAACAAATGTTATTGAAGTTGAATGGTATAGATTCAAGTAGCTGTAAAAAAATGTGTGGAATCTTTGATGTAGGTGTTAGTCTTTTGAATGATGGGTTGTAAGAAGAAATAAATATATTTGCCTAGTGGTTCAAGGATACTGTCTATCCCAGCTACTATGGGTCTCCCTGGTGGTTTCAGAGGATCTTTATGGACTTTGGGAAGAATGTAAAAATGCGGAATACGTGGATAGGAGTTAGTCAGGAACTTTCTCGTATTATGATTAATCCAACTCCATTCTTCTGCTTTAATAAGTAGACTTTCCAAGTTCTTTTTGATTTCTTCTGTGGGGTCAATATCAAGAAGAGCATATACATTGGTGTCATTTAATTGTCTGATGCATTCCTGGTCATAGTCCTGACTATTAAGTAGTACAAGACTGCCCCCTTTGTCTGCAGATCTAATTGTGATAGATTCATCTCCATACAAATCTTTAATCAGTTTCAGTTAATGCGGTTTCATATTGCATTTCTTTGAATGTCCAAATTTAATTTTTTCTAGATCTCTGGTAACTTGCTTTTGAAATATTTCAACAGAAGGTACACTGATGGGTGGAATGAAATTGCTCTTGCTTCTAAACTCTTTGAAATCTAACGGGTCATCATCTATTTGTGTGTCCTGTTCCAATTCGCTGAAAAACACTTTCAATTTCATTTTGCGTACTAATTTGTAGAGTTCGATCTTTGATTCAAAAAGGGTACTGTCATATGTAGGAACATAACTCAACCCTTTTTGTAAGGTTTGATTCTCCTTAGGTGTTAACACTCCCGATGACAAATTGATCACTATGTTTTCTTTTGCTGCAATCTTGTGTTCGGTTTTTATTTTCGTTTTTCTTTTGCCCCTTCTTGTTCTCTTCGACCTCTTTCTAAAAAAGGAACTCTTTTTCTATCAAGATCTGTTGAACTCCCTGCTGCTGCGGAGGTACCTGAAGTGGATTCTTCTTCTTGTTGGGTAGTTTCTTTTTCAGTATCTGTTCCTGAACTTGATGTTTCACTTGTGTAATTAGCTTTCGGTTTCCTTATCGGGGGTCCATATTTATCCATCCATGTGTAAACCTCGTCTTTTAAATAGTCATAACTATCCCTTTTAAATGTTCTGATCTTCTTACTTTCTAGTTCCTTTTTGTAATCAGACAATTTTGTGTTGATGTCCTCTAGTATAGAATCTACTTCTTCTCGATTAAGGGTTGTCACCAGTTCCTTCTCCATTTCCGCTATTTCTTGCCCCAATTCATTAAGATCTTTCGCCAACTCTTGAATTGTTAGTAGAATGAGATCGAGAGAACATTTGAGTATAGCTTGCCATCTTTTTACAAACTCCTTATTTTCTTTACAGAGGGTTGGTCTTAGTTGTATGCGTAAGCCCCTAGGTATTCTTTGGTTTCTATAGTATCTGCCGAGTGTTATGGCATGAAGTTTCCGGTTTATCTCCTTGCGAATTAGGTATTCTAATTGTTTGATTTTCCGTGTGGGGTCTCCTGTGGTTGCGCTGGCTGTGTTGAATCCAGTATCTTTGATCAGTCCTAATATTTTGTCAGCCTCTTCGGCTGTGAAGCCCAATGTTTCTGCTTTATTCGTGGTCAAACCTTCTATGTCAGCATATGACATGTTCAAAAATTATTATTCTTAGTTCTCTAATGTTCTGTGTCAGTGTGCCTCCACCTTGCTAAATGCCGAGACGAGAAATAACAAAACTGAGTGAAAAGGTGGGCACTACAAAAATACTGTTAATTAAGTTTTATTCTCAGTTGATTTAATTAACTCCTGTCAAAGGAGGGAAGAAGATTGACATCTGAACGGATAAAAAGCATCTCTAGCATGTCTGTCCCAAATACACAGAAAGAGGTCAGAGCCTTGATAGGAATGGCTTCTTACTGTAGACAGTGGATCCCTATTTTTTCACTAGTGATAAAACCAATGTTGGCATTGACAAAGACAAAGAAGGGCATTTCTTTGCCATTACCGTGGAACTTGGAACACCAGAAAGCTTTTGATCTGCTCAAGAATGCAGTGTGTTCAGCACCAGTTTTGGGCACACCAAAGTATGACGAGGCCTTTGTTCGGTATGTGCACGAATGTGATGGATGTGCTTTGGCTGTGTTAACACAGGAACATGGGGGGAACAATAGACCGTGCAGTTATTTTTCCTCAACACTTGATCCTTTTGCATGCGCTTTGCCGAGATGTTTGAGAGCTGTCGCTGCTGCTGTGTCCGTAAAACAATGTGAGGGTATGGTTTAAGGTCACTCTTTAACCGTGATGGTACCCCACTCCGTAGACATTCTATTAAATAGAACGCAAACGCAACACTTTACTTCCGCACGATTAACAAGATACGAACTGATCCTATTTGCACTGCATATTCAAATTAAGAGGGGTTAGGTATTGAATCCGGCTGAATTATTGCCTCTTCCACAAGACATTGCTTGCAGTGACGAAATGTCACATGACTGCCTCTATACCACAGAGCAAGAAACCAAAAGCAGGATTGATTTAAATGACACCTCTGAATGATCCACAAGGTAAGTTGTTTTGCGATGGCTCCTGCTTCAAACTTCCGGATGGTACATCCACTGCTGCTTATGCCATCACTACACTAAGCATGATTGTGGAAACCAATCTCGCATAACTCAACGCAGGCTGCAGAGATTATTGCACTGACTCGAGCTTGTGAACTTTCCAAAGGGCTTAGAGTAAATATATTTACAGATAGCCAGTATGCCTTTGGGGTGTTTCACAACTTCAGTAGACTATGGGCAGGACAAGGTTTCTTGACCTCACACGGAACAAAAACCCAACATGGCACCTTGATAGTTCAGCTACTCACAGCACTTGCGCTTCCTACTCAACTAGCAATCATGAAGTGCACCACACATCAGAAAGTAACAGATGATGTAGGGAGAGGAAACGCTTTTGCTGACAGGATAGCTAAACAGACTGCTACGGATTTATGTTCAGAAATGTATGTAACGAAAGAAACTATGAATATTTGTACAATAGATGAAGGAATCGATTCCATAAAAAACATTCAAGCTGATGTCACTCCAAATTAAACACTGGGCTGAGGGTTTAGCAAGTTTGGATGAGGAAGGTTGTTGGGTGGACGACGATAGAAAAAGATGGATGGTACCCGATGCACATGTCACAGCTATGGTTACAATAGCTCATAGTCCTACTCACATATGTGCTAGAAAAATCTGTAAATTACTAGAACCTGTCTGGGTAAACGTGAACATTTCAAAGACTGCTGAGCGTTTTGTCCAAAACTGTATGGTATGTTTACAGCATAATGTGGGGAAGGGTACGTCGACACTGAGGGGTAGTTTTGGTCCGCCCCTCTGTGCCCTTTGAAGTGATTCATTTCGACTTCATCGAAATGGAACGCTGCTATAACTACAAGTATGTTCTGGTAGTCATTTGTGCCTTTAACAAGTGGGTTGAAGCCTTCCCTGTAAAAGATCCCATAGCAATGACAACGGCGAAAACCATACTTAAGGTTTGGTTTGTTGAGGCACATCTGGTCGGATAATGGTCCACATTTTATCGCTGCTGTTATCCTGCAAGTATACACGGGATTGCAGATCGATAAACGGTTCCATTCGGCTGGACATGCTCAGAGTGCCGGACTTATAGAACAGAATAATGGTATCCTAAAGAACAAGAGAGCAAAAGTCTGCGCTATCTGTAACTTGAAATGGCCAGATGCCTTACCGGTAGCTCTATTGTCCATGCGGATGACCCCACAGACTAGAACTGGACTCTCCCCCTATGAAATTGTAATGGGGAGACCAGCTAATATTTGGAATTTGCCTAAGCCCAAGAAACTGAAAGACGTAGAGCATTTGCTTCTTGCTGAATACTGTGACCAGTTAACTCAAAACTTGTATTTGATTTATCAGCAGGTGCAAGAAGCCCTCCCAGTTAAAGACAAGGGGCCAGGTCATCGACTTCGACCTGGTGACTGGGTGCTTACCAAAAATTTCGAAAGAGCATCCAGCCTTGCACGGCACTGGAGAGGAACTTTCCAGGTCCGCTTGGTCACACAGACCGCTGTACAAGTAGAAGGAAAACGGCACTGGATACACGCGATGCAAGTCAAGAAAATACCTTTTCCTTTGCCACTCGACGAAGAAGAAAAGAAGGAAACTGTTTGTTCTGCTTCACAAGATAAACCTGCCTTGAACACCACCAAGGGTGTTTCGGAGATTCTTCCCGAGCCCGTGGGCCCTGAGGAGACTGCTGCTTTGTCTTTGAATTCTTCTTTGGATCTTTCTGCACCCATGAGTAATCTTGCTTCTATTTCACCTGGAACTGGAACCAGCACAGGACAAGGAACAAAAAGATAGGATCACATGTGTCACCACAGAGGCCCAATTAATTTCAAGTAAAAAAAATGATCCATAAGTATTGGGCGATAGTAAGGTTACAACTACCAGAGGAACCACCACCGAGATTTGCTTTTAAGAGAGCTAGGAACATTAGAGAACATTTAGTACACTCGATGTACATACGGGGTACCCCTTGCACAGGACTATGGAATTTGCGGAAGACTACTGGAAACTACCCCTGCGGGTCATGCTCAGTATGCAAACTCACTAAGAAAATTAAGTCATTCCACATTGATGAAAGGCAATGGACCCTTAAACACCATACGAAATGCAAAAGCAGTCAGGTGGCCTACTGTATCCAGTGCCCATGCGGCTACCGATATGTAGGCCAGACAATGCGCAAGGTGGGAACTCGGATCTCCGATCCAGGATCCGCTGTAAACACATGACGTCACCATGGTAGCGCATTACACAGAGACTCGCCAAACACCAGACAACCTTTTATGGTGGGTGTTCGAGAAAGTTGACTCTGGCCCTAATGTCCAGACCAGGCTCCTCAACCTAGAAAGTAGATGGATCTACAGACTAAATACCTTTGAACATGGATTTAATGAAATGCACAACCCCCAACTCTAATAACCGACTGGGACACCTTGCACAAATTTGCATCCATCTAGCCACCTGCATAGACCCCTCTCCCGCCACCTAGTGATCACAATTTGAGCCTTACGGAACCTTGCTGTCTATGCACAACTTTCAACCCCCCCAGATGCATACATGAACCTGATGTACACCCTAGCCACGGGTAGTACTGGTATATACCACACATTTCTCTCCTGGCCACAAGATGTGAGCCAGGGCAGACCCACTTTGCCCCTACAGCAGGCCACGACTTGCAGCCTCTGTACTGGAATGAGGTGGACTCCGTTTGGCAGTTTTTGGAGCACCAATCAGGGCACAGGCTGTGCACCCACCCACCTCACTCGTTTGCGTGTAATTCTGTTTTTCCCTGTCGGCTGATGAAATGCAGACTTACCCAAGATGGGGGGAGATCAGGTCGCCACAACTCTACTAGGAGACAAGCCATTGCTTGTCCCCCCGTTCTCCGCAAATGGTCAGCTCCCTGGACTCGAGCCGTACCCAGCCACGCCCCCCCCTTGCTCTCAGGACCCGAACCAAGGGTTGCCTGGCTACCAGACCACTCTCCCGCCTAGGGATGACTCAGCATGGGGAGCAGGTTTTGGCAGTTTCCATGTGACGCTGCAACACGGGCTCCAGCAACCAATCCGCACCCAGTGGACACCGGGCTCCGCCCCCAGCACCACCAAAGCATTTGAGTCGGTGGCTGCCTTCTCTCCATAAAAGTCACCTCTTCGCCCCGCGAATAGGCAGAGGAACGCCTCTCTGCACACAAGCTAGATCGCCTGTGCATAGGTAAGTTCCACATCCCCAATGGAAGGAGCTCCAGTTCCGGCCACTCACTCCCAGGAACCACCATAGCATTACGCATTCCTTACTAATGCAGTGCTCAAACTCCTCTCCATTTCCCTCTTTTCTTTTGCCTGTTGACCAGATTTCATTCTGCCATATACCACCGTCTGGCTCCCCGGCAGGACACTCCTGCACACACGTCAACGGGACTTGGGCTGTCGTTTACCACAGACATCCCCCAAGCAAGCCTTGATGACAGAAACCCCACGGCTGGGGGTTTCTTCCTGTTTGCACATCAACACTTCTGGGCAATCTCCGGATTCCAGCCACCTGTCCAGTCACTTTTTAGACAAGCTATCCACGAGTGTGGGTAAGTAAGTACCACACACGCTAGCCGCCATCAGCACCCTTGCACTTTATGCTCCCCTAAATTCGTGCCTTAGTACCCCGACACACCCATCCATCTTGTGTTTCGCCAGCTCACATGTACAGCCGCCCACTTGAGTGGGTAGTGGATACCAAGGCACGAGCCCTCGCCGACTGGTTTTTCTCCAGCACACAAGTATCTCGAGGGTGAAGGCTTTCCGACCCAGCCTGGCCACGGACACCTATGTCACCCGTGACCACTAAGGTACCCAGGCTCCACCATATGCATTTTTTCTTACACACCCACATCGATAACGTGGTATACGGCCAGTGAGATGGCACAGCTCTCCAAGCACCGGAAAATGGGAATATCTGGACAGAAAGTCTGCACACTCTTTTTCTATCCCTTTCACTGTTGACTAGGCAGCCAAAGAAGAAAGTCCTGGATAACTAATATACCTACTATGCATTTTTAGTGGAGATCTCCTTTTTCTTTTCTTTGGATACAAACAACTTCACATCTAACCTTTGAATAACCTTTTGGACATCAACCAAATTGGCACTTCATGGCCTATTTTAACGTTTAGTTAAAACCTTCCACCTTACCAGGTTTTCCTTTTCCTTCTGTTTTGCAGAACACAATCATCACTGCCTGGATGAAGCCGGAATACTTTATTTTACATTTCTAAGGTCTCTAACTGCCAAAATGCATTAATTGTGAGGGGCGTATACGGGTTATTACATTGCCCCCACACAAAGACTTCTTCTTTGGACTCAGTTCCCCCATCGCGTTGGCAAATCCTGACCTTGGAAAACGAAGTTACACCCGAGAAGAAATACCATTTATTATTTTTTTGTTTGCATTCTTCATTCAGACCCTAACTGGGAGTAACAAAGTGACGCTCCCCAACTAAAGTTGCACAAAGTGTGTTTTAGCCTATTGATTTGTGCTTAGCATTCTGTTAGGACAGGAACAATTCTGTCCCACTTTTGCTGCCATCACCACTTTATGCTCCCCCTTACTTTTGCTTATTCCATTTCCTTCTCTGCATGCTTCCCCTTCTATCCCACACCACCACCCGGAATAAAAACTTACATCTCTTGGGATCATAGAACAGGAATGTATTAGGTGTGCGCTGTTTTTGTTTCTATATTTATTTTTATTTTCATTTCTCTTTCATGTTTTCAATGACAACAATATACATGTTTGTTTCTCTGTTTTGAGTCATACTTCTGTTAGTTGCATACTTTGCATGCCTGGGGTGGAAACCGCCAGCCAATAGCCATTTTCAACTTTTGCCTGTCCAACCCAATACAGAAATGTTTTATTTCAATTGAGACTTTGTATGTTTCCTTTTTTTGGTGTCCCATTTGTTCTGTCAATAGGACTAGGTGTGATATACACCAAGGCATTTACTGCAACAATATTGGGTTGGCAAGACGAGGTTACGGAATAATACTAACCCATTTTTGCTTTAAAAACCCATGGCATAGCAATACCCCCTATCCTATGATATATTTCACCACTTCTATCAGGAAGCAACAACACTCTGTTCACAGATCACGCCATACCTGGAGTCTTGAGGTACGATCTGCGTCCACGGCACTATATTTACAGCACAGCACAGCTGTGCCCACAGGAAACGACTGTTGAGCTAGTCCCTTACCACTCTCACTGAAACTTAAGTGGCCGGGACCAGAAAAGTTACCTTCAATCAAGATAAACCACGTGGTCAGGAGATCACCAACAAATGAACTTAATGAGTCTGTCGCAGGAACTTTTCGGAATAAACTTTGAGGAACAATGCCTGTCGCAAACTCTACTCATAAGACGCAACCGATCGATCGTGTGGCTAACAAAGACATTGAGCATCAAAAATCATGGTCCTTGAGGACTTACTGTTTTCTTGTAATAATGTTAACTGGTCTAACGTTTGTGATTGCGCTTGAGTTTTGGTATATTGGGGGAGTGCGTCCACTTGAGACATTGTTACCTACCGAGAGTGTTCCCACTATGTCTTCTCCTTTCGTGCACCTGCACACTACCTAGGGATTCCCAACACAGACAGAGTTACCACAAGAATACACTTTTGTTCATCATGAATGCAACCCATGCGATTCTGAACAAACCGAATTTCTGGATATGTTCGCATTTGCCACAGCACGGGGGAAAAGGGTTGGGCTGGTATATTCATCCTCTACCTTTAACTACTGCAAGCTACACCTCTTTAAGGACACTATTCTTTGGTCGTTGGAATGATAGCATCTCTGGGAACTTCGATGGGACTCATTTGAATGAGTTTGAAAGACGAGTCCCGACGCCTCTGGGATGTTCCCTTTTTGCCAATAGGAGCAAACTCAATGTTGCTTCTATTAGGTCTTCTGTAGACTGTCTAGACCTTTCCAATTGCTGGTTTCTTTCAAAATGGCTCCCATAGGCAACTAGGATGCCATGCCTCCTTCTTACACTATCAATCATAGCCCCAACACCTTCTGCATACAAAGGGATGGTTCTGAGGGTTGTACCAATATTGCAAATCTGACCAGTGAGGACAGACCTTTGTATGTAGGTGATCCTGTGTATTTCGTCTGTGGCAATGAAGCTTATCCTTGGCTACCTAGAGATTGAAAGGGTACTTGTTATTTGGGTATCTTGCTACCAGGGTTATTTGTAGCCAGCACCTCTGAGGTCTCTAGAGCTCGTCCAAGGCGGGACGAGAACAGTGATACTCCTTCACAGGTCATGGGTGATGTAGCGAAATCTGTTGGGCCATTTTGGGGACAGATGATGAATTCCCAGGATATTAGGAGACTATACTATACAATATGATGTTGGAACAGAAAGCAATTAGATTAGTGGCTCTACAAAACCGGATGGTGTTAGACGTCATCCTGGCTGAGCGTGGTGGAGTATGTAAATTGGTGGGATCTGCTTGTTGTGTTTTTGTGCCTGACTCCTCCCCTACCATATTCAAGGCAATACAAAATCTGCATGTCCTAAGTACAGAAGTACATGTTCCAGTGGGAAATTGGGATCTTAGTGCTTGGTTCTTGGACTTTTTACGGTATTGGGGATGGAAACTCTTTTCAGCATTAGTGGTAATCCTTGGTATTCTATTGTTCTCTTGTTGTTGGATACAATGTCTTCCTGCCATATGTTCGATGTTAGGGGGCTGTTGTGCGCAAACTGTAGGTACATTGGGACCAAAAATACATGCACCTGAGAATATAACTAATGTTTTTGTTCTGAAGGATATTACTGTCAAGGATCTAATGGTGATTGCTATATCTGAAGTATGTGATTCAGGATGTACGGACATTGAAACTTCGGGTTTTAAGTAAGGCAAATGTTTTAGTAAAGCTCTTGGCTTAGGCCAAAAGGACGGTTTGTTAAACCGTAATCCTATAGTGCCTCCTTATTATGAATATTGGCCAAAGCCCAGTTGTGTTACACGGAAAAAAATGCGTTGCAAAGTTCCGATTTTTGGGTTAACTCTGCCGCCATTTTAAGACTCATCCGCCATTTTGATTTTAACTCATGTTCCATGTTCTAAAATGGTGAAGTGTGTTTTCGTCTTGCAGTCGATCTGAACAACCTTTGAGTTCTGTTGATGTTTAGGTTGTCTGAGAGCCGACTGTTTAAGCTATGCAAAGAAACCTTGTGCTTCATATGAACTGCCATTCAAGTGTTGTCTGCGCTCACAAGCCTCATCCGTGTATAAACACCGGAACAATGAAGAGTAAACGTCGATCGTATGCCTTAGTTGAACTGTATTGTAGTGACTCTTGAAATAAGGCTTACCGCAGATCCGAGACCCTTCAGCATCATTGTATTTTCATGGAAATGTAAACCTGTATAATCCTTTGCATAATATTATAAACTGTGTCATGTGAACTATGCCCAAACTCTAGCCCATGAAATATTAACCTGAAAAGAGTCTGGACAATATTGTATAAATATGTCTGTGTTTAGATGTCCAGCACACTCTCTCCTCACTGTGTCGGCTGGTACACACTGCGAGGTGTTGGGAGCCAAATAGCTATCTGTTTTGCTTTGTAAACTGTACAGTAATAAAAGATACTTGTATCTTTTCAGCCCGTGATTGGTGTATTTCATTTGTGGTACTCAGCCTAGATATTTCTTTGTTCTTTCATTCAGCCGAACCTCTCAATATTGCCAGTCCCTAAATCTTTCAAAATTGTCAGCCCTTACGATTTCCTTCTCATTGCATGATCTTTATAAAAGCCTTATTCATGGGTTCACTGTGTTAATAGTGAGCATATTCATATCGCACACCACAGGCATTTGTTCCTTTGATATCTAATGGCAACACTCTTTGAAAACCATATCCCCCTTCTAATCTCAGTCCGTCTGGATAAAGACACCTTCCTGGTAGATTCTAATCTACCTCCACTATCAATGCTATGGTATGTGTAGCGTTCTCCTTCCTTCCAATTGGTGGTCTCTATCCATGCATGAGCTCTTTTGCATTCTGTGAGGCAGCTAATGTGAGTTCTCTGTCTATTATGGGTTACATGTACCTTTTACATACTGTCCTCCATTAATACTACATCTACCTTCCTGTTATTGATAAAAAGTATTCTGTATGTACTAGAACAGCAACTCCTTTGTAGACTGCTAACGTTGTTCTTCAAATGCTACTTGTTTATCATTCTGATTAGAGCAAGAATGAAGAGGGCAAGGGGACTTAAAGGGAGTAAATGTGCTTATTATGCTGCAAGACAGCATATCAACCTATAGGTTGTGAGCGTGAAGGGGGGGGTTAGGGCGACAACCAGTATTCTTGATCACTTAATTCCTTTGGTTTGGTGGAGGGGGGCCCCAAAAATGTCCATGACAGGGCCCCAAAAGTGCTTAAAATGGCCCTGTGTTTAATGGTATGCAGATAAAAGATTGTATGAATGCTGAATGGGCGAACATTGGGTGCATGAAAAAGTGAATGAAATGAATGATGTATGCATGTGCATATGATAGACACAGTGTTCTGATTTGGGGGATGAGAGGTTGGGTGACCCATTTGTGCAGTGGCAGGCAGTCTGGGCATATTTTCTTGCTGTGGCATTAAAATTCTTTGACGGCTGAAGTGAAGATTTTTTGTAGTTTATGGAAAAACCCAATTTCTGGAGTGTTTGCACTGTCTCCAATATGGAGTGTTGCGCCCGGTGGAATGATGGTGCTCTTATTAACCAATTGTCTAAATATAGGTAGACGTGGTGGACTTTTCTCGGGAGGGCTACTGCAATGGGTTCTAGACATTTGGTGAATGTTCTTGGTGCCGACTTCAGACTGAATGGCAGTACTCGGAATTGGTAATATATGTTGTTGACTACAAACCTTAGAAACCTTCTGTGTCTGGGATGTATTGGAATGTGGAAATAGGCACCCCGCAAGTCAAGGGATCCCAGGAAGTCACCCCGTTGAATGGTGGCAGTGACTTTTTTGCATCATCACAATTTGGAATTTTGTCTTTTTGTAAACTTGTTGTGACTGCGCAAATCCAAAATTGGACGCCAAATGCTGTCCCTTTTTTTTTGTAAGTTTATTTTCTATTTAAATATAACAAAACATGAAATGTCATCAAGATTAGAATAACTTTATACATTATTATAAAACATCACATAAATACCCCCACCCCCAAATTTACACGGTTCACATCATATAATATACAATTATCAGGTTCAGTACATTGCAAGGAATTTTCCCCAAATCTTCGTAAATCAACCATACTTCTTTCTGTAAAGTAATAGACTTCCAATTCCTGAGGATGATTTTTTTACCCACCATGGCACCTCTAAATAGCCACTTCTTTTGACATTGAGTGAGCTCCTCCAGGGTTACGTCATTTCCCAGTATCAATGTTTCAAAATCAAAACCAATCTGTTCATTCAAGATCTTCTCCAAGATTATACATATTTCATTCCAAAATTCACGCACCTTTCCGCAATCCCACAATATATGTTCCCGAGTACCGGTTTCATGAGCACACGCCCAACACTCCAGGTCATCCTTCAAACCTCTCTTCCACAATCTTTCAGGGGTCCAATAGACCCTGTTTAGTATCTTAATTTGTCTCATTCTTTCAGTTAAACCCAAGGAACAGAGTTTGACATTTGCACACATCCTTCTCCATGTCTCCACTGTAATGTCAGAGCCAATTCTTCGACTCCATTCATCTCTCAGCAAATCATTGCCTTTATATTCATTCACAATCTGTTTGTATACCCGGCTAGCTAAGCCACCGTCACCCACCAATGTCCTTCTCTCAAGAAAATCCAGATTCAACCTAGCCTGGAAATTGATCTCACCAACAGCAATCTTCAATTTCCTGTAATCTGACATTTTCAATATCAAATTGTTGTTGTAGGTCTCTAGCACTCTTCCATTTCCCCTCGTTAAATAGATCATCAATCCAACTGACACCACCCAAAAACCATTCCGGCCAGAATAACATTTTATTTTCTAATTTAATAGAGGGTTTCATCCATAACGATGCACCAGGATATTTGTATGCATCTACACCTAACAAACCAGTCAGTTTCTTCCAGGAAATTCTCAGACAATCAACAGATCTTTCACACTTCTCGCTCTTGATTCTGTAGTCAATAATGCCCTTGGTGACAACAGACCATTATAACGTGCCTCTGCCATAACCCATTCATCAGGTATCAGCGCCAAGAATTCAACTATAAAATCACAAAGACAAGATGGTAGGCCCTAAAGTTTGGCACCCCTTGTCCACCTTTCTCCATCGGTAATTGTAGTTTCCACAAACTTAATCTAGGTGGTTTCTTGTCCCATAGAAAACCCTGAATAAGTCTATCCAATTCCTTCCAGTAATGAGCATCAATATTTAGTGGGATCATACTCAAAATATAATTGATTTTAGGGGTCGATACCATCTTTAAAGCATTAACCTTTCCCCATAGGGAAAGATTTAATAAACCCCAATGCTCCAAATCGTTTTTAAAAGTCATACTAATCGCATTCATGTTCACTTTCACCAAATCACTGATCTTCGGAGTGATCTAGATCCCAAGATACAACATTTTATCCGGGCACCATCTAAACCCCAGACCAGTTATAGATTGTTTACTACAGCAAGGTACTAGGGGCATCACCTCTGACTTTGTCCAATTTACTTTATAGCCAGAGAAAGTGTGAAACAAAGTTAAAACTTCCATTAGAGTCGGTGTGAGTACACTCTGTGACCCCTTTAGCTGTTTGGCACTTTTTCAATGGCTTTTTTCTGCATAATTTGCTGCACCTCCTGTATTGGTACTTGACGGTGACTGAGCTTTTGCGGTGGGTGGTATGTTGGGGGGTTACGAATTATAGGAGGTGTCTATGTGTGATTGCTTGAAGGACCCACCTATCTGTGGTCATGAAATGCCATTGGTGGACATGATTTGACACATTCCCCCCACCCCCACTTGGCCCTGTGTGAGGGCATAGTAACAGTAATGGCTTTCCTTGTCTCTCCCTCTGGGGGTTAGCTCCTTGCTTGCGTCGCTGAGGTTATTGAAAAACTTTAGATTTGCTATATCCCTGAAAGGACCTTGTGTATCCCTGGGAGTAATATGTTCCCTTGGTATATGTTTGGCCACCCTTGCTAGAGGAGGAACTGTAGTTCCTTCCAGATCCCCCTCTTATGGGTCGAAAAGTTTTCCCGTTTTGCAAGCTGGTGAGTGAGTGGACTGTGTCGGTGTCAGTTTTGATTGCCTTACGGGCTTCATCGATCTTAGTGCTAAAGAGGTCGTCCCCTTCAAAAGGCATGTCCACTACCTTGTGCTTGACATCCTGCCCAAGGTATGTGCATTTCAACTAACCTTGTCGTCTCATGACCACACCGTTCCTGAGTTGCTTGAACGCTGTCTCGGTCAGCTCCACTGCCATATAAATGTTATGGTCGGTCGCTTCATCTCCTTCCTTTTGTGCAATTGCTTCTTTCCTTTTATCATATGGCAGATGATCTAGTAAAGGGGCCATTCTATGCCACATATCCCGATCGTAGCGAGACATGATTGCCAACGAGTTAGCTGCATTAACTGTGGTTGCTGCAATTTTGATTACTTTCTTTTCGAAGGCGTCCAAATTATGCCCCTCGTTCTCTGGCAGTAGTGTGCATTTTTGTGTTTGAGAATGCGCTTTCCTGCTTGCTTAAACACCAGATTCTGGTGTGGGTTGAGAGGTTAAGAACCTAGGTGTTGAGTCTCGTGCCTCACATTTCTTATCCAGTCTATCTTTAACAGCTGGCTTGGTACAAGGGTGTTTTAGGGTCCGTAATCGCATGTTCCATACATGGTCTAATATAGGCATAGACACTACTGATTTTCTTCTTTTGCCCTTGGGATCAAATACAAAACATTCCTTTTTTTCAATTCACCAGGAAACAAACTGAATTCCTGACAGACCATGGAGATGGTGGAATGGAAAGCTTCTATGTTGTCAAGGGGAGACTAGTTTGGCGTTTCCTCTTGTCCGTATCCCATCCTGTATTCGTGGGGTATGCAGTAGTGGTTGAGTCTGTGTCCTGTGGCTCTGTATCTGTTTCTGGAAGCTCACCTTCCTCTTGCTCCCCAACACTACTTGATGCCACGGGTCTCTCCCTTTGCGCTGGCATCCTTTTAGATTTAGCCTTTTGGAATCAATGGCTATCCATTGACCTGTGTGAAGACCTTGATTCTACTGGTGATGTCGCTCTGAGTGGTGATCCAGACCTGATGGATGATGCCTGTCCTGACCTAGATGGTGACGTGAGTGCTGAGTGGGGCCTTGACTCTGCAATTGACCTTGTTAACGGCCTGAGAGGTGAAACCAGCTGATGTCCTTGTGGCTGATGATAACCTGCTTGAGGTGGTGGCAGCCTGTCCTACAGCTACGATAATACCACTTATAAAGACGACAGTGCCTGTAGTGATAGCAGAGTTTGTGGGTTCAAAAGTGCTTGGGCTGGTTGAGCTGAATATGCACAAGCCTGAGCATGACCTGCCATCTGTATGTGACTAGATCCTGCTGCAGCCGAGTCTTTAACTTGAGATCTTCCTGGTGTGATCCAGACCTGATGGATGATGCCTGTCTTGACCTAGATGGTGACGTGCGTGCCGAGTGGGGCCTTGACTCTGCAATTGACCTTGTTAACGGCCTGAGAGGTGAAACCAGCTGATGTCCTTGTGGCTGATGATAACCTGCTTGAGGTGGTGGCAGCCTGTCCTACAACTACGATAATACCACTTATAAAGACGACAGTGCCTGTAGTGATAGCAGAGTTTGTGGGTTCAAAAGTGCTTGGGCTGGTTGAGCTGAATATGCACAAGCCTGAGCATGACCTGCCATCTGAATGTGACTAGATCCTGCTGCAGCCGAGTCTTTAACTTGAGATCTTCCTGGTGTGGGTGCTCTTGACCTTTTCGGAGTTAGACAACTGATATTTGTGCCTGTTGTGCTACAAAATCTGAGTCTATTTCATGTTGGAGGATATCCTCTGGCATTATGTCTGTAAACTAGGGGACACTGGTGAGGTGTACATTTGCTCTAGGTGCACCTCTTGACGAGGTTGTAGCTGACCCTCTGTGCGCTTGGCTGCAACTTCTGCATGTTTTTCTATAGCCGGCAAAGGTTCTTCTTGCCTTCGCAGGGTTTGTACTGTCTCGGTCGTGGGTGATCTTGCCTTGGTTGATTGCCTGGCTTCTTTGGTTGTAGCCAACTATTATAGAGGTGATGGTCGTGTTTGATGATACTCCAGCGGACGAGAGCCCTGAGGACAAAGAGTGTGCCTGGGGCTTTGTGGATCTGCCAGTTGACGGCCCTCTGTGAGACTTTTTTACTGATGTCTTCGTTGGCAAATGTCCTATTCCTGAAGTGGTGGTTGACTAGGTTTTTGCCGCTGTTAAGGCTGGGTTTGTAGACTAATGACTTGCTTTTGTGGCCGACAAGGTTTTTGCCGTCTCCGTGGCTGTAGACAAATGGCCTGCTTTTGCGGCCGTGGATGAAGGATTCTTTGAGGGAGACTAAGCTTTTCATGGTGTCATTGTTTTTGATGTACCCACCGTCTTTGTAACCGACGAATGTCTTTGATGACTAGGGTAGCGTCAATGATTCCGTCGTTGACCTCCTCACCACTGCATCACTTGATGTCGACGGTTCTTCCCGGTGGTGACGCTTGTGGCTTTTTTGGGGTCCTTCTTCTGACCTAGCCCTTTCCCTAGATAGGGACCTTGGTCCCCTGGGTATGGACATGCTCTTGGTGGATTCTAACTCGGACAGCGGATAATGTCCTTCCTGGAGCCAACACACCAGTTGTCTACGTCCGTCCTTAAGGGTTTTTGAACTAAAACCCCGACAGATTTTGCAATCGTCAGCCGAATGACTGGGATAAAGGCAGTAGATGCACTCACTGTGTCCGTCGCCATTCACATACATTCTTGAGGCTGCAAGAGTTCCAGGCCTTAAATATAGACTTTTTTCTCTTTCTTGTTGTTTTTCAATGCAGCTCATCCCTATTCCATCTCTCAACAGTGACACTGTTGAGGAACAATCATTCTTTTTGATGAAAAATAAACTTTTCCTTAGAAATTGTGGTTTCTCCTGAGGAGTACAAACCGGAGCACTCCATTCAGTTTGTCACTCAGTTAGAATCATCTGAGGAAGGCTGCATGGGATGAGCCTCACACTCTATGGTCTATTGGATGGGGCTAGTACACCCATAATGAGGCAGATAACACTGATATTTTACTTGAAAATATATCTATAAGGTAACTAAGGATTCCCAGCTTGTCACCAGGGAATATTCACAGCATGTGAATCTATGAAAGATCCAATGCTGGAGAAATGTGGGTTAATCTCTGGTTTGAATAATCACTAGGAAATATTATGCAAATCCTGGTAGGTTTTGAAAGCAGGTTCCCGGGTCTACAGTTTGAGGGGGTTGAGGATTATTTAGGTATCTGGAAAAATATGTTTCCCAATACTGAGACATAGTACTAAAGAAAACTTGAGATCTTCCTGGTGTGGGTGGTCTTGGCCTTTAGGAGTCAGACAACTGATAATTGTGCCTGTTGTGCTACAAAATCTGAGTATTTCTTGCTGGAGGATATCCTCTGGCATTACGTCTGAGTAAACTATTGGGGACACTGGTGAGGTGTACACTTGCTTTAGTTGCACCTCTTGATGAGGTTGTAGCTGACCCTCTGTGCGCTTGGCTTCAACTTCTGCATGTTTTTCCATACCCGTCAAAGGTTCTTCTTGCCTTCAAGGGATTTTTATTGTCTCGGTCGTGGGCGATCTTGCCTTGGCGGAATCTATTAAAAGGACAGTGGACGCTTGGAGTGAGTTACCCATTGTAGTGGTGTCGAAGGTGGCATCAAGTACAATGACTCTTATACAATGGTTGCTCTATACATTTCAGGGGGTGAGTGCCAGTATAACCACAATGTGTGTTTGACTAGTATGACAGAACTCTGCTTTGGTTAGCGTAGAGGACAGGGGGGATAGAGAATAGCACTGGATGTGAAGCCATGGCTAACAGTTGCAGTGTTTTGAACTATATTATCTGGCCTCACAATTACAATTTAAAGACTACTAGTTTGAAGGTGGTAAATTTACAAGCTAGCATTGAGATGGCTGTGTCGTCCCAGGATTTTGGTTACTTCAGAAGAACTGCTACTTCAGCAAGGAATGCCCCTGAAAGGTTGGCTGAAGGTGATTATGTCTGTGATAACTGTCTAACATCTGATATATAAATGTCCAGTCATACAATATTTTGGGGCATGGTAAAGCCTGCTGAAAAGGTCAAATGGAAACTGCTCACCTTGAAGCCAGAGACGTGTTTACAGGGCCACTAGCAGATGAAAACTGAAAATGTGCTCCCAAAATCATGAACTTTACTCTGGTGCCTCTGGTACCTGCCAGAAGACGATTGGCATATCATGGAAGGCCAAAGCTGACACAATTTAGGACTACTGGGTGAAAGATCAAAAATCATGGGCTAGGGCAGTAGTAGAATTAAATGAAGGTTTGAAAGCATAGGGGAAGAGCACACGTTTTATATTAGACTGGGAGGTGGTACTGAATGATTTACAGTTCCCACCAGGTACCTATACTCCTTCACTTGAATTGCTGAGGAGCTTACTAGATAAGTCAAACCATGATAAAGAGTTGAAGGGCCTACCTTAGTGCAGAGGACATAAGGGGTGGTGTAATTGCACTAGTTTGGTACCTTACTATTCCATAGGGTGTGGCTAACAACCTGCACAATAATATATGTATGTCTCTTATACTAGATCATGGTCTGTGATGAAGTTCCCTGGCTGGTTCTGGGTACTGGCAAAGTGGGAAGTTAAGAGGGTGGGTGCCACCCCGAGCTAGTGGATGAACTGGAGGGGTGGAGAAACACTTGTGTACAGGCGCGCTTTATAAATGACCTATATCATATATGACTGGTCACCCCACCTTAGTCCCAGTCACATAGCAAGGGACAATCACAATGCCACAACACATGGGAGAGGAACACACAATTACTGAAATAAGTTTAAAGCATTTTATTAACAAAAAGTAAAACATGAGACTATGGGCGTGAACATTTTTGTTAATAAAATGCTTTAAACTTATTTCAGTAATTTGTGGGGACATTATTACATGGAACCAAGGTGGCTCCTTGTCAATCTCCTGGAACTGACAAGCCTCTGCCCCCTTCCCTCCTCCTGTCTACGTACCCCAAGTATTAGTCCTTGAACATCTACTCTCCATCTATTCCCCTCTGCCATAGAATGACTTCTCTCAACCTTTGGCTATCACTGCTTTGCTGATGGCACTCAAATATGTTTCTCCTTTCCCCCCTTCAAACCAGCTATCGTGGAATGGTTTACCAAATCTCCCACTGCAATCAACCCCCCCACTGCAATCAATCTCTGGATGTCTCTTTGCTGCCTTGTGCTGAACTCTTCAAGAATGGTAGCCCTTTTTCTTCTGGCTTACAACGCCATTCCTACACACCACCATCTTCCATCTCTAATCTCCTTCCCACCACTAGATCTTGCTCCCATGCCCAAAGGTCACAATCTTGAGTTTCTCTGCAACGATTCATGACTACCCCAGCCTCTCTGCTGCTCATATTAACCTTCTCACCATTTAGAAAATGTGTCAATATTGTACTCACCACTCTACAAAAGCGCTAATCTACAACCTTGTTCTCAGCAAACTAGTCTACTGCTCATGCCTACTCGCTAGCCTTCGTCTTTAGTCCTCCATCCCTCTTGACAAATTCCTCAGCTTCACAACCAGCACTTTCCACACACTGCCCAGATCCTCCCCCACTTCGACCTACTGACACCATGGTTTGCTACCATGCACAAACGCACCCTTTTCAAGTTCCGTCTCATGGTCTATAAAGCTCTCACTGATCTTGCTGCTCTGTAAACAGCTGACTGTCTGCTCACCATGTCATCCCCTCTGCCTCTGCATGCAACCTTGTTGTCCCATGGCACGTGGTGACTCTTCCTGATACTGCTCTTTCTCCCTACTCACTTGCTGCATTGGAACACAATGCCCATCTCAATAAGCTAGCCAGACTGTGGATCTCTTCAAAGCTCAGCTTAAACTACCCTTTTCTTGGCTAAAGAGGGAGCTCTCATGCCCTTTTCCCCTCATTCTCCTAGGCTGGCCTCAGCAGGCTCACGTAATAATGTTATAAAGTAATTTTGTATATTTATACAGTACACCTTTTTAGATCTAAGCACTTGGCCCCACAGGTTAATGTTATCTTTGTAAGTCTCCTGTATCTAATATTTTTTGTTTTGTCCCTGGTCTGTGCCCCACTTTGTTCGTACCCTCAAACTTGCTCAGCATTTCTTCTCATCGTTGTGCTATTGTACAGGCACCCTTATGGAGAATGCCTCCACGGTTTATAAATGTGTGCTTGTAAGTCATTTCTGATCATAATTACATCCCTGTTCTTCAAATAAATACAGTTACAAAGAAAGATAACATCAGAATGATGTTTGCATGCAGAGGGGACAATGTCAGAATATGAGAGTGGAAGTCAAGATGAGGTTAAGGAGGTGGTGTCAACATCAGAGGGTGGAAGTGACATGGATTAGTTAAGTGTGTGATATGGAGGTGGCGAAAGGAACTATGGTGTGGAAGCATTAGTGAAGGTGGTACAGAGGTGTATTATAAGGGTGAGAAGAGGAAACCCCTGTTGGCGGCAGCAGCAACCAGAGTAGTAGGTGGCTTAGAGGCAACAAGATCAGGCAGAGGGACATGAAGGCATTGTAATAAAAATGCAGGTTTTGAGTGGTGAAAAGGAACACACTTATCAATTGCGAGAGTAGAACTGTAAAAGGGAAAGGTGCTACTTTTTAATCATTATACAGTTGAGCCCAAAATAAAAGTAATTTACATATAAAAGAAATGCAGGGGCAAAGTTAAGTATAATCAAACCTAGGGGTAAGCTGAAACACGGTAAATAGGCCTTACAGCATGCTTTTGCAGAAACGTGTGTTTGCTTGTTATTAATCTGCTAAAATGCTGCAGTGGCTGGTAACACATTGGAGGTCCCACAATCCCAGGCTGCTATGGTAAGAAGCTGTCAGTAGCTTTTTTCGAGGTCACAGATTAAAACCCATAGGTCCCGCCGACAGGCAAAGAGGGCATAAGCATTTTATATTTCAAACGGATTTGCAAAACATGATTATTAGATGGTGTCAAACAAACCATGGCGGTTTCAAATTGCCCCTTAGTACATTTCACCTGGGGAAAAGGTTGGAGTCTTAATATGCAACAATTGTACAGCAGTATGTCCGTGGTTGAAGGCTCCGACAGTGCCATGGTAGAGAACGTTTCTCATGGGAACGTAGATGAGATGACCGGGACAGATGAATAAAGTTCTGGTGGTCATATCAAATGTTTCAATGAATTGTTCTTACAATGTTGGAAAGGGGGGTTGGATTGTGACGTTCCAAATTATAATTAAGGGTGGTGTGGGAAAGTTTGTAGACCCAATTACAGAACATAATGCATGTTTTTCTATAAGGGTATAATGTGCAAGCACCAATCAGCGTGGTGTGGGGATATTTTTTCATGTTGCAAAGTTACTAATTTTAATTAGCTCGATTGTTATAAATGTTTTAGATTTAGGGGCGCTTCTTTGACAGATCCTTTTCATGCAGTTCTGTTCTGTGATCTGTTTGAATATAGCTGTCCCAGCTGTGTCTGGGCCATGAATAAACCTGCGTTACTTCTTGCCTGCATACACTCCTTTTTTGACTACTTTTGTACTTTTTTTATTGCCAAGTCCCGAAGCAACCCCAAACACATTTTAATCCTAAAAAGGAGAAGCAAAGACCAGAGCGTTAGGTGGAAATAGAAGAATAAAGGCGTAGAAAGGAGTCAAATATATAGAAAGCCAGAGCAGGCAGTACCAGTGGGCCCAGTAAACCCTAGGCAAGACCAGACAATGGGAGGAGGAACACGACTGGGCCAGGGAGGTTACTGCGACATTAGAGAGCTGGGGCAAAGGAATGCAAGATGAAATCTAGGCCTCGTTGGATCCCATCATCCTCCTCTCTCTAGCTCTCCCTGTTGGATATATCACCAGACCAGTCTGCTAACGAGGCTTTAAAATACAGCATGAGGTACAGGACCCCAGAAAATAAGGATCTTGTTGAGAAGAATTTTTCAGGTCATGCCAAAGCCTCTCATGCAAGGAGGCGTGAAATAACCCCTTTTAGAAATGCTCAAACTGGTACATTTACCTTACAGGCTGCAGAGGCTTAGTTACATACATCCTGGAAAAGAGACATTGAATGAGGGGAAGGTCTCTGAAGGGAAGGGACCCAAGTCCATAGGAGAATCATCCTGAACGAGTTGTTCATTCTTGTGACAAATCACCCAATAAAGTTATTTAACTATAACATTTGGTCTTGACGTCCTATGTGGTCCTCTCTGGGACCCTATGACAGATGTGACGATTTCCCTGAAATTAAACTTGCACAACCAATGCAGTATAGCCCCACAGGGAATAAACAGTCCTGATGTAGGATGGGAAGATATGGAAAAGCAAGCATAACCCTATATCAGACAAACACTTTAGAGGGTGGACTGGTAAGGGTCTAGACTAGGATATTTATGAATAGAACATTCCCCCCTTTCAGAATAGTAACATTTAGTTATGGCAAATAGGATTGTGAATCGAACAATTGAATAGAGTTCTATGAATGCATCTTTTATAGATATTGGATCATAATCATCCCTCACACATGGGGCGTGGCTTGGACGGCCATGTAAAGGGACGTGCTCTCGTGGAGCTCCGCTGATCCTACAATGATCCTGGAGGAGAAGTGCGTGCACAGGAACCGGCCAGCACTGGAAAATAATGCCCATGCGTGTGAAGATGATGGCTACATTCGCTGAAACTTTGATGCGAGTGGAGGGTGAGGACACGGAGTTATACTCGTCTGCGAGCCGCGGGCCCCGGATCGGCGAGTGGAACAAGATAGCGGCAGAGACAAAGAGGACAACAGGGGTCACGAGATCTAGGTCCTGTAAAGCCCCTGCATCGATCTCCAAGACCAGCGATTAGAAGCAGACCGCGGCACTTGACCGAAATGCGCTGTTGCTTTACATTGGTAACCAACGCTGGGCCCGCGGCGTAATCGGATCGAACGGCGGCGGAATCCAGGAGGATTCATTGTGGCAGCGTACCAATTAGGTGGCCGCGGATCCTGGGGCTGACGCGAACGAGCGGGCGGTGGTGGCTGCAGTTTTCCACAGCGAAACATCGGCGCAGGCCAGTGGTTGAGGCTGACGCGAGACAATTGCTGATCCCCGGCACTTAAAGCGGCCCCTCTGGGCCTGGGCATTGTGGGCCGGATGGTCTTGTGATCGCGGAAGAGGGGGAATAAAGGGAGTGCGGCGAATAGGTGAGCGCCCTCGAGCACTGGCCACAGTAGGAACACGGCAGAGACCGGGCCACGACACCAAGAGGGTACGAGCACAGGGGAGGAGACGGCCCACTCCGGGCGCGAGAGAAGAGACAAGTACATACAAGTACATGGTTGGCCTGCTGAGAGTGGTCCGTGACCACGCAGACCTTTGTGCGGAGGGAGGCACGGCAGGCCCTCACCCTGTTAACATAGCAGGATGTCCTCTAAAGTGGTTAGACCCAGGATCCGACAGTCCACGATGGAGACCTACGCCAGGTCGCCCCCAGAAGCGGAGGGGGGCAAGAGCAAGGAGACCCCCATGGCAACGGCGGAAACACCGGGCACGATCCAGGAGGTGCTGGCAGCGATCGCAGACTTAAAGGTGGCCTGGGAGACTAAGCTGGGCCAGGCAATGAAAGAGCTGCAGGAGGGCCTGGACCTCAAGATCGGAGCGGTCCAGGAGGAGGTGAACCTGCTGAGACAGGACGTGCGAATGATTGCGGAGCACACTGGGGCCTTGGAGAAGGAGATGGGCCCCGAACACAGAGGCGTGCGCCGCACATTGAAAGGAGCTCCATGCCCATGTCCAACGGGTGGGCAATCTGGAGGACAGAGCTGAGCAAGCAGAAGGGCGCGCCAGACGCAATAACATCCGTATAGTGGGCCTGCCGGAAGGTATGGAAGGGTCAAACCCCACTGAATACGTGGAATCCATGCTTTTACAGGAGATAAAAGGCGGGGTACTGACCCAGGGGTTCGCGGTTGAAAGGGCGCACAGGGCCTTGACAAGGAGACCGCCCCATGGAGCCCCCCCGCGGCCGCTGATCGCAAAGATCCTGAACTATCGGGATCAGGAGAAGATCCTCAAATTTTTCCAGAGGGGAGGAACGATCGAAAAGGGTGCCGCAAAAATCACGGCCTACCCGGACTATACGCTGCTTGTACAGCATAGTAGGATGAACTTTGGATCGGTGAAAAGGAGGCTGAAGGAAGCAGGCCATCGCTACATGTTGCTCTACCCAGCCAAGCTGAAAGTGTTTTATAAGAACAGATCCCTCTTTTTCGAGACGCCGACCGAGGCAATGGACTGGCTGGACATGCAGGGCCGACCTCAAGAACCGGATGTCCAGATGGGAGCTGCAGGAGATAAGTAGCAGACGGCTGTGGCACCTTGGGTGACATGGCCAAGACATTGGGACTTGATTATAGAGTTGTATTAAGCTGGTAGAGAGTGTGTTGTAGTATCAACTGGCTGGACCCGTTGGACGCACCAATCCTAAAATAGACGACTGGGAGCTCCTGGGAGGCATCCCTTGTACCCAATAGTAATATACTTAGTTAGGTCACTGTTAGATCGGTGACGCCCGGCGGGGTCCTAGTCCTCGGCGACAGGACAGGACCAGACGCGGGTGGGCCTGTGATCCAGGGATGGAGCTGGGCATTTGTTGGGGTAGGGCAGGGTGGGGGAGGGGCTGGGTTGTGTGCAATGGATGGGAGTTGGGAAACAGGGAGGGGGGTAAACTGTTGAGGGGGAGAGGCGGAAAACAAACCATCAAGGGAAGCATTGAAGGGAGCGGTGGGTTGGGAACAAACCGAGTAGATGGCATCGGGTAACCTCAGAATTGTGACCTGGAATGTACGGGGCCTTAACAGCTATCTGAAACGTAACAAAGTGATGCTGTATCTAAAAAGGATGCACATTGATGTGGCCCTGTTGCAGGAGACTCACCTCACAAGGGCGAAGTTGGAGGTTGTCAGGCGAAAATGGAGGGGACATGTTGTGGGGGCCACGTATTCTGCGTACGCTAGAGGGGTTATCACTTGGGTGGCGCCGCACGTGCCGCTTCAGGTGCTTAGCTCAACGGTAGACCCAGAGGGTAGAATGGTGGCGGTGACAGGACTCCTGGAGAACAGGGAAGTGCATATCATAAATTTGTACGCCCCCAACCATGATACAGCGGCTTATTACAGGTCCCTTTACAGCAAAATTAGCCCCCTGGTTGGGGGTTTGGTGGTGTGGGGAGGGGACTTTAATTGCACCCTGAATCCCAAAATGGATAGGTCAGTCGACAAAGCGGGGAAGCCGGCGCCGGCGGCCAAATCACTGGGGACATTGTTAAAAGATCTAGACCTAGAAGACGTGTGGAGAAGGTTGCATCCAATGGATAGGCAATACTCGCACTATGCAGCACCACATGACCTGCACACGAGGCTAGATTATGCGTTTGTAGCGGGAGAAATAGTGGGAGCGGAATACAAGGCCCGGGTACTATCTGACCACTCGCCTTTGGTGGTAGAGTGGCGACACCAACCCCCCAGAGCACGGATCCCGACATGGAGACTTAGGACTGAGGCATTACAAGATGAGGGGTTCCGGGAGGACTTGAGGGAGGCTATCGAGGAATATTTTGATATAAACATGGGCAGTGTGCACCCGGTTGGAACAGTATGGGAGGCGTTCAAGGTGGTGGTGCGTGGAGTAGCCATTTCGAAATCTAAAGGGCTCCAGGGGGGCATTGAAAGGGAACTTCAGGAAACGGAAAGGGAGCTGGAGGGCCTCACAAGACATGAGGATACCGCCCGGAAGAATAGCGATAAGATAAAAGACCTACAGTTAACCTGCAGTGGACTCTGGGATAGGTTATGTAGATTAAATTACAAGAAATATACAGCGAGGCTACACGCAGGGGGCGATAAGCCGGGCAGATTGCTGGCCTGGCTCTATAAGAGCGAGACCCCCCGCACAGTGATCAGCGAGATAAGGGATGAGGAAGGTCGCATCTGTAATACCCAGGAGGGGGTGAACGAGGAGTTCCTCAAGTTTTACAGACACTTATATGAGGACGCAGGGGAGGATAGGAGCCAAGACATACTAGACACGTTAGAGGACATAGAGCTGCCCACCCTGGACAACCTAGAACGTGCGGAACTGGACGCCCCTATCACCTCGGAAGAGCTGGAGGTGGTGATCCAACATATGCCCACGTGTAAGGCACCCGGGACGGACGGGTTGCCTAGCGAGTTTTACAAGACATACAAACAGGAGCTGCTTCAGCCACTGCTTGCTATGTTCCAACGAGGCCTATGAGCAGGGGGAACTGCCATTAACCCTTCGCGAGGCGATGATCATCCCACTCCTAAAACCAGGCAAGCCGGCCGCGGAGTGTGGGTCTTACAGACCCTTGTCCATGCTGAATCAGGACAGCAAAATACTTACGGCAGTGCTGGCCAATAGGCTGAAGAGGGTGATCGGTAAGCTGATACACCCAGACCAGACGGGATATGTCCCCGGCAGGAACATCACAGATAACCATAGGAGGCTACACCACATCATTGACCACACTGAGGAAGGTACGGGTGAGCTGGCCATCGTGTCGCTAGATGCGGTCAAAGCCTTTAACTCAGTGCGATGGCCCTGGTTGAAAGCAGCCCTGAGGGGATACGGAATGGGACCTGGGTATATTAGGTGGGTCCAGTTGTTATACAGCACCCTGGTGGCGAGAGTTAAAACAGGATCCATAATCTCAGATACCTGGCAACTCAGCAGGGGGATCAGACAGGGATGCCCCTGGTCGCCCATGCTATACATCCTGGCATTAGAGCCGCTGGCAATATGTCTGAGGCAACAATACGGGGAGGTGGGGATTAGTACAGTAAGTGGCAGACACCTGGTATCGCTGTATGCAGATGACATGCTCCTTTATCTGTGCTATCCGGAGCAGAACTTGCAGTATGTGCAAGAGGTGATGGAGCGATATGCCACCCTCTCGGGCATATCGGTGAACCCTAGGAAGTCTAGTCTGTTCCCCTTGAGTAGATACAAGAATGTCCCGTTACAGAGGCTGCCTAGCCTGCCGATACCATGGCAGACAGACATTTAGGTATTTGGGAGTAAATATTTACCACAGGATCGAGGCGGAGCACCAACATAATACAGAGAAAGCAATAGAGGGGGTCAAGAACAGCATGGTGTTTTGGTCCAGATTGCCCCTGACCATGATGGGGAGAGTGGCCTTGCTTAAGATGGTGGTCCTGCCCAGACTCCTGCACTTCTTTGTGAATGTCCCGTTTTTGATTCTCAGGAGCCTATTTGTGAGACTTCATAGCGTGTGCAGGGGCTTCATATGGGTTAACTCCAGGAACAGAGTGGCCCTGTGGAAACTCCAGAACCCATGTGACAAGGGGGGCATAGGCCTGCCAAATGTTGAGCTTTATTATCTGGTGGGCCAGCTGCTGTATGTGGCCAGGGGGCTATCGACTGAAGACTCAGCGGAAGCCAGGCTTCTGCGGGAAGACTCGGCCCCATACTTTTTGAATGAAGTGGTGTGGTTACAAAAGAACAAACTGGTGGGAAGAGGGCAGCTGCTGAGGCTCGGCTGGGAGGTTTGGCGCAGAATGTGGAGAATGATGGGTGACAGAGCCGTTCTCTCAGCAGGCCCCGCTGGTGGCACTATGCGGGAACGACTCAACTGTTCGAAGCGGTCCGTAGATATTGGGAACCGGTGAGCCTGGCCACCCTTGGGGACATATGGCGGGAAGGGGACGCATTGCAATTTCAGAGGTTGCAAGAAGAGACAGGGGTGCATAGAGGCCAGTATATAACCTACGCTAGGCTCATGAAACGAGTAAGGGAGAGATGGCCGGAGACAGTGCTAGCGGATGACCCTGATGCCTCCCTGGAAACGATGTATGATGTTTCGGAGGGCGGGCACGAGATATCTAGAATATACGAGCTTCTAAGAGCAAAGGTAGGGAAGGAGCTGCTTCAATTGAGGCAGGACTGGGAAGGGGAAGTAGGAGGACCCATGACAGATGGGCAATGGGAGAGAGCCCAAAGGTACCATAAAAAGGTATCCCGGATGCGAGACTCCAACAACCCCAATTGTATGTCACTCACAGGCCTTATTTGACTCCCCGGAAAATTGCAAGGTTTGGGGGCTCGGCTACGCAGAAATGTCCCAGGTGTGGGGAGGTGGAAGCGGGGCTGCTACACATGTTCTGGACTTGCCCGGAGGTGCACAGATTTTGGGATGAGATTAAAACTTAATTGGCTGGTGGGGGAGTGGAGCTGGACGTGGGATCAGCTTGGCCATGCATGCTCGGTATTTTTCCCAGGCCACGGGATTTAAAGCACGTAAGCAAAATGAAGGACTTAGCCTACATCTTGGCGAAGCGCAGGATTGCAATGGGTTGGAAGGCGGCCCACAGACCCAAGGTGGAGCTATGGTGGACGGACCGCCTCAGATGGGCGGAGGCGGAATCCGTAGTTTGGTTTGAAGCGGTTACTTGGGGGGGGAGAGGAGGCAGTAGGGCTCTTGGTGACCTCTATGGCAAACCCTCACCAAGACAATAACGAATCAGAGGACTCTGATGAGTGCACAAGCACTGCGATACCTGATAATGCTCCCATAGATGACATGAGTGTGCCGGCACTAGTTTGGGGGGTGGGAGGGGGGAGGAAGGAGAATTATACTGTATAATGTGGTGGTGTGTTGCCGATTATGTACGTCCTAAACAGTTGTAATGTGTGTCATTTTGTTTGGTTTTATTGAAAATAAAAATAAATTTAAAAAAAACAAAAACAAAAAATCATCCCTCACACATGTTCCAATGTTCTGTAATATGTGTCTGGCATATTCTACTTTTAAAAATGTAAAGCACACCTTGGCTGTGTATTTATTTATTATTTTATGCAGAAGGTCAACACCAGCTTTTGATCTAAAACAATCCTCAAACTTTCATCAGTTAACACTTAACACCATAATGTTGTGGAATAGACACCAGTGCTTCAGCGAGCCCCATCTGTCTTACAATGTAAATCCTAATGGCTTGGCTCAATTCTTATTGCTTTATAAATTATATTCACTCTCAACATATGGGCTGCGGTTTCCTCTATTATTAAACATACATCCTGTAAGCATTCAAATCTTGCTAAAAATGATTATAATTTGTGACACGGACCTAACGAAATGGGCTTCAAACACATACATTTTCATGAATGCTGCTATTTAAGTTGAACTGAAATAGTGTCAATAATATTCAGTTCTCTAAAACTTATTTACAGCAAACTACCATAAAAATAGACTTATTAAATTAATGTTTCAAATAATATGAATTGCAGTTTCATGACAATGTATATGGTTACACAATTTTCATCCTTGCAATCCCTTGTAAGTTCCCCTAGGTGCCTGTGTCTATGACCATTATGATGTGATATGTCATTTATAATGCGCCTGTACACAAGTGTTTCTACAATGCACACAAAAGTCATAACCTCTAGAAAGGACCTTGAGAGCTGACAGAGGGACAAAAAAAAAAGAGTTTATTTTTATTTTATTGGTCACTTGTAAGGCGCTTATACAATTAGCAAAACTGTTTCAAAGCGCCCACAGGGCAACAGGATAGGGACTGGGGAAGGTAGACAATGAATTACAACAAAGATAAATAATTGAATTAATAGTAAAAACAAATGAGAATAAAAGGGAGGGGGAGACAAACCTACTAGGCCTTGTGAGTGTTCAGAACGTGCAAGTGCAGAAGGCAGGGGGGTAAGAGATAGGTGCTGTGGTGCTCATGGGGAAGTGCTCGGGGTGAAGTGCTAAGAAGGGAAAACATAAGTGCAACCTGCAGTGGGTAGAGTGAGCCTAAGCAAGTGCAGTAAATAGACAGCAGCTGGGATGAGAGATTTGGTGGGTAAGGGCCCAGAGGATACATAAGGGCCCTGCACATCAGTCAAGCTACTGTATGATTAGCAGGGAAGAGAGGCGAGAAGGAAGAGATAAAGAAAAAGGTCTTGATGCTTTTTCGGAACTTGAGGAGGTCCTGCTTAAGACGCAGACGGGGGTGGAGGGTAGTTATTCCACAGAAGGGAGCCCGCCTACAAAAGGGATTGACCACCAGCTCTCGGTTTAGCGAACAGCTTCACACGCAGGGAGTTGGTGCCAGAGAAATGCAGGAGTCTAGAAGGGGAGTATTTGGTCAGGAAGCATTGAAGATAGAGTAGTCCCCGGCCCCAGATATCCTTGAGGATGATAGAGGAATTTGAATTTAATCCGTGCTGGGACCGGGAGCCAGTGAAGGCTTTGTAGGGCAGGAGAGATGCTGTCCCTGGGCTTGAGGCCAAGGATAAATCGTGCTGCCCTATTCTGGGTTAGCTGTAGGGGTTGCAGGGTGGGCAAAGGAAGATTAAGAAGGAGGCTGCTGCAATAGTCTATCCTGGAGAGAACACGGTTAACATGGAGTCTCTGGGGGAAGGTGAGGAAGGGTACAGTTCCTTTGAGAAGGAAGAGCTGAAAGTGGAACCTCTTGATTATGTCCTGAATATGAGGGATGAAGGAAAGGGAGGAGTTGAAGATGACTCAGATTCCTGGCTTCAGAGGAGTAGACGGGAGGAGAGCCCATGGAGAAAGGCCTGAGTGAAGGGAAGAAGTAGGGTGCAGGAGACCCAATAGGGAAAATCTCTGTTTTGCTGGCATTGAGGCAGACGTCATCAGCACTGCACCAGGCCTGGATGGCAGAGAGGCAGTCAGAGATGAAGGAAGTTGCAAGGGCGTAAGTATGAAGTCTGAAGAAGAGTTGTGTGTTATCAGTGTAGCACGAAGTTGGGGAAGGAGGCGGCAATGAGGCGTGCCAGCAGAGGAAGGTATTTGCTAAAGAGCCCTGGGGAAAAAAATGGAGCCCTGCGGGACGCCACAGGTGGAGGAAGAAGAAGGGGAGGAGAAAAGGCCCAGAACGATATTGGAGGAATGGTCAGTTAGGAAGGAGGTAAGCCAGTCCAGTGCCCGCTCCGAGATACCAAGGGTATCATGGCGACTTTTTCTGAGGATGGAATGGTTCACTGTGTGAAATGCACAAGAGAGATCAAGGAGGATGAGGACAGCAGGGGAGTTGGAATCAAGGGATGCGAGCAGTTCTTAACGGGTGTTCAGTTTCCATGCCTCTGGATGCTCAGAATCGAGACTGGTAGTCGTGTAGACCGCCAATAGGTTCAGCATGATAGATGAGTTGGGGGAGGGGCAACTTCTTGAGCAGTTTCCCCAGGAAGGGGGTGATGGAAATGGGGCAGTAGTTGGCGGGGTAGGGAGGTTCTACAGAGGGTTTTTTAAGGAGGGGGAGCACAAGGGAGTGCTTGAGGAAGGATTGAAAAGAACCAGTAGCAAAGGAGTCGTTGCAGAGATCAGCAAGAGCAGGGGCAAGAGAGGAGATGTTGTCCTTGATGGTTCTGGAAGAGTATGGGACAACCTGTTTGGAAGAGACCTTCATGGAGTTGACCACTCTGGTGACTTCTTCAGGGGAGACAGGACCGAAGGAGGAGAGTGAGTGGTAGAGGGGGGCGGGCAGAAGGGGGAGGGTTGGGTTGGAGGAGTGTGAGACATGGCTGATCAGTATGTCCTGTGTTGTGGAAACGAAGTGAGAGGCAAGTGCATTGCAAAGGGTCTGGGAAGGAGTAGAGGCAAAAGATTCTGCGGACGGGTTGTCAAGTTCCCTGCAGATTTTGAAGAGTTCACCCATGTTGTTGGACACTTTGGACACTCATGCCTCTATATGTGCTCTTTCCTTGGCGCATATGGAGTATCTGTATTGTCTCTGGATCAGGCAAAAGGCCAGTTTGTCAGAGGGTGAGCCTGAAGTATGCCACTTCCGTTCAGCAGCCCTACACTTAGGTTTTTGGTCTGCAAGTTCAGAGTTGTACCAGGTGCTACGCCTGAGGCAGGTTTCAGGCGGATCGTCATGACTGGGGCAAGAATGTCATGGGTGTTGGTAATAGACAGATAGAGGTTTCTGAGGGCAGAATCAGTGGTAGAGTCTTTGTTGGGTGGGCAAGCGGAAATGAAGGTGGAAGAGAAGGCAGTAGCTGACTCTCGTTACATCGGACATATGTTCGAACGAGGTTGGCAGAGCTTTATGAGGAGTTGTCACAGGGCCATAGGGACCGAGGTGAGGAGGGGGTGGTCAGACCAGGAGACAGGGGTGACCGGGGGAGTAGAGAGTGAGATTGAAGTGGATGATGGAGTCTAGCGTGTGTCCAGCAGAATGGGTAGGGTCAGAGGGAAGAATGGCGAGGGCTAGAGAGGATGAGAGGTCAGTGACGAGGGAGGTTGCTGTGCAAGGGGAGTCTAGCTGGATGTTGAAGTCACCTAGTAGTAGCAGGATGGAAGTGGTAGAGAGTAGGGAGGAACAGAAGCCCACCCATTCAGAGAGGAACAGAAGAAATGCCTGGGGGCCGGTAGATGGTAGAAATGGTTGAGGAAGGAGAGATGACCAATTTGCATACTAGGCTCCCAAAGGATGAATAGGGCTGAGTGGGTAAGATGGAAGAAGGAATCCACTCTGGGAGGATTAAGGCAACCCCACCACCAGCACAGTGAGGTCAGTGTTTTGAGGTGATCTTAAAGCAGTTGGGTAGGAGTGAGTCAAAGGAAGTAACTGAGCTGGCATTGAACCAAGTTTCAGTGAGAGCAAGTATGTCCAGGTCAGTGTCTTCAAGGAGAAGGCAGATGTCAGCAGAGTGTTTGATGGCTGAGCGTGAGTTGAGGGTCACCAAGTGGAGACGATCGCTGCCTTTGAAGGTTTTTCGGGGTGGAGTGTTGGAGCGTGGGGCTTCCATCAGAAGTGGTGGAAGGGGGGAGAGGCAGGGGAAGGAAGGAAATTGATGAGAGAAGGCAGGATCCGGTCAAAGAGAAGGTGGTTGGCCTGAGGGCCTTGAACCAGGACTGTGCCTGTGCAGTAGACATTGATGCAGCAGTGGGATGAGAAGAAGCCCGCAAGGAGGACTTCCCACTTGGTGCTGCCATCAATGGACATGGAAGAGTAAGGTGGGAGAGTGGCAGTGAGGTGAGAGGTCGATAGGTCAGGAGATGGGACAGAGAAAAGGATGCCAGTGAAGATTTCTCTAGAGGATGCACTGACATAGGTGTCTGCAATTGGGAGGGCAGGGTTTGCAGCAAGGATGTCTTTTGTATGCTTTTTCCGTCCAGATTTTGTGAGAGGGAAGATCAGCAGATTTGAGTAGAATGGGGAGATGGAGAGTGCCATCTCGGAGGAAGTGAGAGGCAGAGAGCTAGCGAGGGGCGAGGGAGGTTGGAGGGGTGGGGGTGTGCTGCAATGCACAGTTCTGAACCTGATGCACAGTTGGCCAAGTGGGTGTTAAGAGTACAAAACAAAAATGCACACCTAAATTCAAATTTTACACTAACAGAAACAAACTATGGATGACAATGGCAAACCTTAATTCGATTTTTACACTAACAGACACATACAATGCAGGATGACACAGAAATTGTAGCACAGCAGTACAGAGATGGGGTCAGTGGAGATGTAGTTCAGCGAGTGAAAGCAGAGTGAGGTTTCACCGAGTGCAATGTGAACAAGCGTGTCAAGTAGAGGCGAAGCAGCCATCAAGCAGCATACAGTGCTCGCGTGTTGGCAAGAGGGGGGATGTTACAGGCCAGAAGTGTGTGGAAGGAGTATCCTACATGATGGGGCGTCCTTGGCTGAAGTGGTAAGAAAGTAGGGGCCAGAAGCCTGGCCAGGCACTGACAGGAACAGACAGGGCCTTGATGCGGGACTAGCTAAAATGGCCGATTCCCGCCTCCCAGTTGCTGTGACTGGCTAATGAGAACCTAGCCAGCCAATGGGAGGAGGGGAGCAGGCTCAGGCCAAAGGGTTCCTCCAGAGGGCTACAGTGAGAGTTGCCATCTTATTAGGACAATGAACTGCAAGCAAAGCAGTAAAAAAAGATGATGATTATCCTTTTTATAGGTGCGTGTCACAAGATGCATTCAGATAAATGCTAGCTTCTTCACAGCTGCAATTTAAAAATATTAGCCTTGGCGAAGCGTGCCACTTTTGAATCTGCACATGGGCTTACCACAACAAAGGAGCCAGAGATGCATCGGACCAGGAAGAGAATACAGGGCTGCCGGAGTGCGGTTGTCAGCTGCTCTTCATGCCACAGATGTTAAAGAGAGGAGTTGCAGTCCAAAGAGCCAGCAATCACACCAGCAACTACTCTCTCTGCTTCTGCACCTTGCAACTCAAGCAGCTATCCAGCCCTCCTTTGTAATGCTTTTTTTGGATACAAGAAATACCAAATATGTGCCTTCTGTATAATTAAACCAAACAGGACAGCATGTGGTTGCCGCATGGCAAAGATAGAAGGCACCTGAATGGTTCTTCATCATTGACTCCCAAAGATTCAAACAGCATATTTCACTGTGGCTTTCACAGGAAGCACTACATCTTAGGAACCAGAATTCCTACAGCAGCACACAAATACATATACATACTTTTTCAGTGTTACATCTTGAATTCCAGGGTTAGAAATTGCTGGGAGCTACTTAGCATCCCGCTTGCAACCTAGAAAAGCCTGTTTAGCTTGCTACCAACAGCTACCAGGATGTACTTTTGACTCTCCAGGCCAAGTGTTGCCATACAAACAATACTCCCGGCGTTTCAGAATGTGTAGAAGGGAGCATTTTGGGCACATCTAGAAGACATTTAAACCTTAATGATTCCTTTTTTAATTAGGAAAAGGTTATAGTTTTTCTCGCGTATAGAAGATGCAACTCGCTATGAACCTATACTTACCCAGAAGCTACGTTTGGCTCCTGCACGGCCATTCCCCATTTTAATCCCTGTGATACAGCTTCATAAGCAGGTAGGGCAGGCGCTTTGTGTAAACATCATTCAGAAAACATCTTATTACAGAATGTTGTGACTAGGGTCTGATCAGCTTTGTTCTTTGGCTCTGTATTTCTCACAAAATAAATGTCAGGTGACCTTTGGTTCCCTGAAGGAGTTTGCAGGGCGTGTATGTGCTATCCCAAGTGAACTGTTGCTTTTTGTGAAACTTTGATGAAGCACACATGAGATTGGCAGTAATGAGTGTTCTTCCAAGTAAAAAGAGCTGTGCTTTTCATTTTCTGGTGGGAAAAGAACAAAGAGGAGGCATACATTAGCTACCTCACAGCCACAGCATAAACTGTGGTAATGGTGGAGGATTATAACCCTGCTCAGGCTGAAGGGGTGAACAAGGGTGAACATGTTTTTACTGTTATCTGCATGGCATCACACAGGGGAGTTGCTAGGTTTGTAAAATATCCAGGACTGGGGCCCATGGCAAGTTTAGACATCACAGAACTATATCAGATGAAAGTGTTAATTTTGCATCATTTATTGCTCAGACTCATTTGGAAGTACTGCTAACATGGAGCTATACTGCCACTGTAAAGTGTGAACATTCATCCAATAGTGCTAGGAAATACTTTGAGGTTATAGAAGGCACAGAAAAGCCTTTGGACAGGAGAGCCAAAGACTTCCTGTGGATTGAGAAATTGTATTTAAGCACGATCTGGAGAGCTACTGTTTGCCACATTAGCCATGAAGTTGCTTGCTGCTGGGCTGATACACTGACAGCTGGTAGCTAGTGGGCTTAAGAAGTGGTGGTGCATAATTAAGTTAATTATACAATGTAGCGAGCAAGCCTGAACTTGACCAGGGGGACACAGGGAGGTTCTCTCACCATGAGAAAATGTTTGAAAAAAAACCAGTTTAAATCAAACATATTTCAGCACAGTGTTAACCGGTAATTGTATAGTGTCTCCTTTATATTTATATTGCCCTAAGCCTAGTCGCTCTACGAGGAAAACCGTGTTGCAAAGTTCTGATTTTGACTTGACTTTGCCGCCATTTTAAGATTAATCCGCCATTTTGATTTCTACCCGTATGTTCCTACGTTCTAAAATGGTGGACTATGTTTTCAACTTGCAACTAGGCTTCCTGACCATTTGAGTTCTGTTAATGTTTAGACTGTCTGAGAGCCGACTGTTTAGACTAAGCAATGACGCCTTGTACTGCAATTGAACTGTTGTTTAAGTGTTGTCTGCGCTCACAAGACTCATCCGTGAATACACATTGAGGACAATGTAGAACAAACCTCGAGTGTAGACACAAGCCGAACTACATTGTGTAGGAATATAAAACAAGGCTTACTGCAGGATTTGAGAACATACATCGCCATTGTATCTCTATGGAAATGCAAATTTATGTAATCCCTTGCATAATGTTGTATGATCTGTATGTGAACTAGGCACAAACTCTAGACCACAAATTATTAATGTGAAGAGAGGCTGGACAATATTACCCAAAACTGTATAAAAGTACAAACATTTAGACATCCAGCACTCTCTCACCTCTCTCTGTCGGTCTGGTACACATTGCGGGGTGTTGAGAGCCAGATAGCTATCTGTGTTACTTTGTAAAACTGTACAGTAATAAAAGATCTGTGACTCTTTCTAGCCCACGATTGGTGTATTTCCTTTGTGGTAATGAGCCTCGGCATTTTCTTATTCTTTCAGATGGCGCCCGAATAGGGACCCTCAAGATTGATGCCACCTCGTTCAAGAGTTGATGCAGCTATCGGACCGGGATCAGACAGTGAGAAGGGGGCCCCCTTCTTGGATGAGACGCGACACCTCAACAGTACTGCACGACCCGATCCCTGAACGGTGAGCTTGCGGTCCAAGACGGCATCTTGACGAGGGTCCATATATCGTTGCGGGCAGTTTTGCCAAAATCACCAACCACGAGGGTCCTTTGTTGTCCTTAGTAATCCGATCGGACCTCCCTTAGTCCTTTGAATCAGGTGAGTCGTGCCCCGATTCCAAAGTATCCTGATATTTGATTGTAATATTGTTCTCGCAAGCACAATCGTTGCCAGGTAACACCAGTAATCTGATATGCCTGGGAAATTGCCTGTTTCAGGGCGTTATTCCGCAGAGACAGACAATCCTTGGAATTTGGCCATCCGGCACCACAGGAGGGGTCACTGGCATGTACTATGTACTATAAGTACGGCATTGGTAGTATAGTATTCAATGATATTTGGCACCGACAAACTAGACATGCTTCCGAACTTCAGTGGCCAATCAATGGTAGCTTTGAGATTTCCCATATAGAGTATTTAGAATCTATATTGTTAAAGAAAAAAGCTAGACCTGCAGCATTCGATGTAATACAAAACTGGAAAAAAGAAGCTATGCAGCAGCTTAAGAGTAAAGAGAAACATGCACGTCGACATATGTCGAAAAGGCATTATTATATGATCAACAGAAACAGTCAGAGTCTGATAGAAACATGGATAGGGCTTTTCAACTTGGCATACAGAAAATATATCCGTCTAAAGATTTCCATGTATCAGATGAACTAATGGATAAACTCTTAAGTGAACGTAGGCCTGGTGCCACTGCACCACCTCCTTATGTACCTATTCCTGTTGCTCTACCTCTTCCTGCTATCGTCCCTCCTCCCATAGTAATTCCTGTCGTTCCTCCTATTGCTCCTCCGCTGCAAGTTGTTGCTCCATTCCCCATTGCTGTTCCTCCACCTGAACCTCCACCTTTACCAACTGTTGCGGTTCCAGTAGATTTGTTATTATCACCAGTAGTAGTGTCCTCACTGCCTGTTGTACAGGATTATCTACACTTTCTTTTCCAAGTGGGTCTGTTCCGCTTGTAGTTGATAGAGGAGTGAGTGGTGAATCAAAAATCGTAACTCGTAATACAGTTACTAAAGAAAGAAAAAGAGACTTGAATGCATGGGATAGACAATGTATAGAGAAAGGTGAGCAATCTGATGTCCTAGCTACACGCTCTAATCTAGAAAGTCTTTCTGAGCAAAATGTCTTTATTGAAGGGATGGGAATACATTTAACTATAATGTGGAACAGATTGAAGGACGTCGATATCCCACAAGGGTTAAGGGATTTGAATGTTTTAGCTTATTCAAGAGATACTGCGGAGAATGTATATGAGCACGTCAAGAGGGTTTTTGAGTTTAGAAGGGAGTTAGACAGGTTACAAAATGATGAAATAGATGGTGATGGTTTGAATACTTTCTATGTGCAGAAACGGTTCCTTCCTCTTTTTAAGTCGATGATTGAAGAAACACGAATTTGCACAAAAGATGGATGGATTTCAGACATGTCGATATCTCCCGTAGAAGTATATGACACATATAGTGTAACGCTCACCTGATTCTCGCAGAGGCGCCGGTCTTGACTGGGCGACTACCGTATCTTCAAAGGTGATGTGTAGCACCCGGTTGGCTCTTTGGGCTGGACCTCTTTGCACTGTATGCCTGACGTGTAGAGTAAGATGTCTGCAGATAGAAAATATGGGGTTAATGAACTGGGGTTATTGGGGTGTCCCTATCTCTTTCCTCTTCTCCTCTCCTGTAGACCCCCAAAGGCTAACGCTCTCACCTTAGGTAAGTGAATGCCGAGCTCTCCATCTGCCTCAGGGCAGGGTGCTGTAACCAGTTTCTTCACTGGATAGGTAGCGCAGGCCTCTTGACTTCAGAGGACTGCTGTCCGTCGTTTACTGCACGAACGGTAAGTTTCGAGTCATTCAAATGTCTTTAAAGTCTTTAGTAATGATGTCTCTTGTTTTGCAGGGTTCCGGCGATGGCGGATGACGGGCTGAAGTGAGTTGAAGATGGAGCCCGTGTGATGAATAGAAGCGCCTGGAAGCACGTAAGTAAGCGCTTGTTGCCTGCTTCACTATGCGCTCTAACTGTCTTTTTATTTTGCAGGTACGAGTTCGGAGCGGCTGCAGGGTGCCGGAATACCCACTGGATTAGATGTGGAAAGGAGTAATGGCACGTGAGTATTAAAGTTCCCCAATGTCTTTAAACGCACCTTGTTTTGTCTTTCAGATGCGGGATGCAGCGCCGAAGGCCTCCGGAGCGTGCGAAGAGTTGGTAAACTTTTGTCTTTCAGATGCCGGAATGCAGTGTGAAGACCTCCGGAGCGCACGAAGAGTAGGTAAGCCTTTGCCTTTCAGATGCCGGAATGCTAACCTGTTCTTTCTTGTCTTTATAGGTGTTGCTGAAGACTGGATTCAGGATGGTAAGCCTTTGCCTTTCAGATGCCGGAATGCTAACCTGTTCTTTCTTGTCTTTATAGGTGTTGCTGAAGACTGGATTCAGGATGGTAAGCCTTTTTCCTTAGGCCCAGGACCGGATGCAGAAGACACGATGAGCGTTCTGCTGCAGAGGTTGCAGAATAACGCAAAGCAAGATTCATCCACCGGGTGTGGTTTAAATAGCCTCCTGTAGTGCTTAGGTGTCTCCTTCCACAGCCACGCCCAAGTAAGAAAAGAGTTCCTGGTAAGAAAAGAGTTCCTGCCTTCCAGAAGAGTTCCAGTGTTCTGAATCTAGGGAGTGGCTCCAGCCCCACCCAACAGGAAAAGTAGTTCCAAACAGAAGAGGATCAGAGGCTCAACTGGCAGGCAAGTAAGCAGCATGGTCTGCTGAAGGTAAGTCCACCCAAGCATTATGAGCCCGGCGCTTCCAGCGCTGGGACTGGGCATATTTATGAGCCTGGTGCCACTGGCGCCAGGACTGGGTCCAAAAGGTCCCAATTGGGACTGGTTGGCACTCGGAACCTGGGTTATGGATCTGCTTCCAAGGGAGTTGGGAAAACCCTGACCTTTTGGAAGCAGAGATCATGACATATAGTCAGTATACTGCAGAAATGCAGAGGAAAGTGATACAGGTATTGGTAGAATACCTGCAGGATGAATGTATAAAAAGAAAGATTTGTTGTCTCGCAGAATTATTGAATATCTATAAGAGCTTTTTTATCTGACACTGCTTCCACTGCTCTAGCGCTTGATTTAGCTCTGTTGCTTAGTAAGCATTCGGAGTTGCCTGTTTCTCAGTTGCCTATGAGAGAGGTTCCTCCGACATTTGTTCCTAAAGTTGAGGTTCCGGCTAATGCCGCAACGGGTGTCGCCGCCTATGATATTGATGTACATTATGTATCACAGTTTGTACACGTCCCATTCTCAAGACAGGAAGTGAATACTATTAGACAATCCATTCCAGATATTAGGAAAAATCTGACAGGGTTTTACAAGAAAACCGAATTTGTCTTGCAATCGTCGGTTTTCACTTTGGGTGATATAGATTTGGTGTTTCCTGTGCTCCTACCTGCTGATTTATGGAAACAGATTAGAGCTGTGGATGATGCAGCAGGGTTGGGTGACGCATGCGATACCTTTGTTAGGCAAGATAGAGAAAGGAAAGCTGGTGAGAGACCACCACAGGTGATACTGACTTTGCCCGATAAAATAGTGACAAAATTAAAAACCTTAATCCCTGAGAGAAGGATTGTTTGGGACAAACTAACTGCTTGTACCAAAGGAAAATCTGAAGGTGCTACCGAATTCTTTAACCGGTTCGTACAAGTATTCTCAGATTTTAGCGGACAGGATTTAAGCACTGAGTCCGGAAAATGATTATTCGTGGATACATTTGTGCGTGGATTGTTGCCTGATATCCAGTCACAAATTATGACTTCCGAGTGTGCTTGGCAAGCTAAATAACAGTCCGAAGTGTTGCATATGGCTCAGTATTATGAGAATAGAGTCAATAATGAGAAAGAAAGGATTGAAAAGAAGAAAGGAGATTTGAAAACTAAGGTATTGCTGCAACAGATAGTTAGAGGATTTAGAGGGGGTAGTACACAGTTTCGGGGACAGCATGTTCCACAAAGTAATGTCCCGTTGGGTCCTGTACATGCAAACCAATGTGCTTATTGCAGACAAGAGGGTCATTGGCGAGCACAATGCCCGATTCTCCAGCAGACGTCGAATAACACATATTGTGTCATGGGTAGACAACCCAGAGGCCGCCCTGGGTTAGGGGGTCTTGGTAGAAGTCAGTTTGCTGAAAATTCCCAATCTTTTTCGCAAGATAATCAGCAACCTAAAGTATATAGCAGAAATATTTTCGATAAACCTTCTACTGCCTATCCTTCCGAGGATCTTCCCTTTGATGATATATTGTTCCGTTAGGAAAGCCCGAAGCAGGATCTGGAACCAACGCCTATTCCCGTTAATAAGAAAGGTCCCTACGTTGAAATGATGGTGGGAAATAGGAAGAATCTATTTTTGATAGACAAAGGAGCACAGAAGTGTTCCATAGATCATTCACGGGTTCCAGACATTCCACTGTCAGGGCAAACTAATGTTTCTGTAGGGTTTTCTGGTACGCCAGTGGTTAGTCCGGTTTCTTTGCCGGCGCCAATCTCACTGGGTCCATTTACAGATCATTGTCCATTTCTTTTGACAACGAACTGTGGAGAGAATTTGTTGGGGTTGAATCTGTTGAAGGAATTAAATGCGGTAATTCATTGTTCTTCGGATGGAGTGCGTTTGACGATTTCACCACAATAATTCTTTGCCTCAGTTCCTGACTAGACCTTTGCTGCCGGAATTTAGTGAAGTTCCAGAGTGTTTATGGGCAATTGAAGACAATGATGTTGGTATTTTACAAATTGAGCCTGTTAAAATCATTTTGAAACCAGGAGTTAAGTTGCCACGAATTCCACAGTATAAAATTCCGGTTGATGGTGAGCAAGCTTTGAAGTGTATATTTTCTGATTTTGTACATCGTGGGGTAATAGAAGAAATTACCCCACGAAGTTTGTGCAATAGTCCGATTTTACCTGTGTATAAAAGAGGGGATAATGCAATTCCTTTCCGTTTCATTATTGATTTATGCGCTATCAATAAGATTGTTACTCCATATTTCCAATTGTGCCTGATGTAACGACGATACTGACAATGATTCCAGCGTCTGCTACTCATTTTAGTTTTGTAGATCTTAAGAATGCCTTCTTTAGCATTCCTATACACGAGGATAGTAGATATCTGTTCGCCTTCACCCTAGGGGGACGCTCGTTTACATTCACCTGTGCGCTGAAATGGTACACGGAGAGCCCAAGCATTTACAGTAGGGCTTTGAAAGAGCAGCTCGATACGCTTGAGTTGCCTACTACTTGTACATTGCTGCAATATGTTGTTGATCTTCTTTTAGCTGCAGATTCAGAAAGTGCTTGTAAGGAAGGTGCTGTGTTATTGCTTATACACCTAGCAAGACATGGACATAGCGCTCAACTAAAAAGGTTTCAATATTGTCGACAGGAGGTCGCCTATTTAGGCTATTTCCTGTCAAAGGAGGGAAGGAGATTGACACCTGAACAAATTAAAATCATTTCTAGCATGTCTGTCCCAAATACACAGAAGGAAGTCAGAGCCTTGAAGAAATGGCTTCTTACTGTAGACAGTGGATCCCAAACTTTTCGTTAGTGATCAAACCAATGTTGGCATTGACAAAGAAGGGCATTTCTTGGCCACTACCGTGGAACTTGGAACACCAGAAAGCTTTTGATCTGCTCAAGACTGCACTGTGTTCAGCATCAGTTTTGGGCACACCAAATTATGAAAAGGCCTTTGAGTTGTATGTGCATGAACGGGATGGATGTGCTTTGGCTGTGTTGACACAGGAACATGGGGGAGGGAGAATAAGCCGTGCGTTTACTTTTCCTCCACCCTTGATCCTGTTGCATGCGCTTTGCCGAGATGTCTGAGAGCTGTCGCTGCTGCGTCTCTAAAACAGAGCGAGGGTATGGTCCTAGGCCATTATTTAACCTTGTTGGTACCTCACTCTGTAGACGTTCTATTAAACAGAATGCAAACACAACACCTTACTTCCACACGATTAACAAGATATTAATTGATTTTGTTTGCACCGCATATTCAAATTAAAAGATGTGTATTAAATCGGCTGAACTGTTACCTCTTCCGCAAGATATTGCTTGCAATGACGAAACGTCACATGACTGCCTTTATACCACAGAGCAAGAAACTAAAGGCAGGATTGATTTAAAAGATACACCTTTGAATGATCCTCAAGGGGAGCTATTTTGCGATGGCTCCTGCTTCAAACTTCTGGATAGTACAGCCACTGCTGCTTATGCCATCACTACACTAAGCACGGTTGTGGAAACCAAGAGAATCTTGCATAACTGCGCAGGCCACAGAGATTATTGCATTCACTAGAGCTTGTGAACTTTCCGAAGGGCTTAAAGTGAATATATATACTGACAGCCAATATGCTTTTGGGGTGTTCACAACTTCGTTAGACTATGAGCAGAACAAGGTTTCTTGACCTCACATGTAACGAAGATCCAATATGGTACCTTGACAGTTCAGCTACTCTCAGCGCTTGCGCTTCCCACTCAACTAGCAATTATGAAGTGCGCGGCACATCAGAAAATCGTAGATGATGTAGGAAAAGGGAACGCTTTTGCTGACCAGATAGCCAAACAGACTGCTACTGACCTCTACTCAGATATGTATACTACAAGGGAAGCCACAAACACGTGTACTATGGATGAAGGGATTGATTCCATAAGAAATATTCAAACAGATGTCACTCTAGAGGAAACTAAACAATGGGCTGAGGGTTTGGCAAGGCTGGATGAAGAAGGATGTTGGGTGGATAATTCAAAGGGGAAATGGATGTTACCAGATGTGTACGTTACTGCAATGGTTGCAATGACCCATGGTCCCACTCATATATGCTAGGAAGATCTGAAAAATGTTAGAATCTGTCTGGGTAAATGTTAACATCCCGAAAACCGCTGAGCGTTTTGTCCAGAGTTGTATGGTCTGTCTACAGCATAATGTGGGGAAAGGTACGTCGACACAGAGGGGTAGTTTTGGTCACCCTCTGTGCCTTTTGAAGTGATTCACTTTGACTTCATTGAAATGGAACGTTGCAATAACTTCAAATACGTATTGGTAGTCATTTGTGCTTTTAGTAAATGGGTTGAAGCCTTCCCTGTGAAAGATGCCACAGCAGTGACAACGGCGAAAACCATGCTTAAGGAATATTTGGAATATTTTCCTAGGTTTGGTCTGCCGAGGGTCATCTGGTCGGATAATGGTCCACATTTTATCGCTACTGTTATTCTGAAAGTATGCGGAGATTACAGATCGATAAACGGTTCCATTCAGCTAGACATGCTCAAAGTGCTGGACTTGTAGAACGTCATAATGGTATTTTGAAAAACAAAATAGCAAAGATCTTCGCCGGCAGTAATTTGAAATGGCCGGACGCCTTACCTATAGCACTATTGTCCATGCGAACAATCCCACAGACTAGAAATGGACTCTCCCCCTATGAAATTATAATGGGGAGGCCAGCTAACATTTGGAATCTTCCCAAGCCTAAATACTTGAAGGATGTAGAACATGTACTTCTCTCGGAGTATTGTGATCGGTTAACTCAAAATCTGCATTTGATTTATCAACAGGTGCGAGAAGCCCTCCCAGTTAAATACGAGGGGCCAGGTCACGGAATCCGACCCGGTGACTGAGTGCTCACGAAGTCGTTTGAAAGAGCATCCAGTCTCGTACCGTGCTGGAGAGGGCCTTTCCAGGTCCTATTGACCACAGAGTGCCATAGGAGTAGTTGGGGAAACGACACTGGATCCACGCTACGCATGTCAGGAGGATACCTTTCCCACATGACGGAGAAGATAAGAAGAAACCTACCTGTGCTGTTCCCAACAATCAATCAGTCTGGAACAGCAACAAGGGTGTTTCCGAAACACTTCCTGAGCCCACGGGGCCTGGGGAGACTCCTGCTTTGTCTCTGAACTCTTCTGCAGATCCTTCTGCACCCTTGCACAATTCTGTCATTTCATCACTTCCATCAGGAAGCAACGACACACTGTCCGCAGATCACATAGTACCAGGAGTCACAAGGTACAATCTGCATCCACAGCACGGCTGCGCCCACAGGAAACGATTGTTGAACGTGCCCTTTGGCACTTCTGGGCTGAAGTATAAACGAGTGGTTGGGGACTGGGAAAGACTATCTTCAATCAAGAAACCACGTGATCAGGAGATCACCAGCAAACGGACTACAGAGTTTTCAATGGAAAAGAGCTTTGAGGAACAATGCCTGTCGTTATCCCTACTCGTGCGGAACAATCGAATAAACGTTTGGCCAACAAAGACATTGGACGATCAAATACATGGTCCGTGAAGTATTGTTTTCTCATAATTGCGTTAACCAGTCTCACAGTATGGATTGCTTTTGGGTTTTGGTATATAGAGGGAGTGCGTCCGCTTGAAACATTTTTGCCTACTGAGAATGTTCCTACTATGTCTACACCTTTCGTGAACTTGCACAATCTATCTCCTAGAGACTCCCAATACAGACAAAACTATCACAACACACTTCTGCTGATCATGAATGCAACTCATGTGATTCTGAATAGAACAATTGTTGGATCTCTTCACATTTGCCACAGCATAAGGAAAAAGGGTTGAGTTGGTATATTCACCCTTTGCCTTTAACTACTGCATATTATGCCTCTCTAAGGGCACTATTCTTTGGTCGTTGGAATGATAGCATAGCAGGGAACTTTGACGGTACTAACTTGAATGAATTTGAAAGGCGAGTACTGACGCCTCTGGGATGCTCACATTTTGCAAATAGGAGCAAGCTTAATGTTGCTTCTATTAGGCCTTCTGATAGACTATCTCGACCTTTCCAAACTCTGATTTCTTTCAAAATGGCTCCTGTAGGCAACCGGGATGCCACGCCACCTTCTTATGCTATCAATCATAGCCCCATCACGGTCTCTTTCTGCATACAAAGGAATGGTACTCAGTCAATGGGCGATTTTGATGGTTGTACCAATGTTACAAACTTGACCAGCGAGGACAGACATTTGTATGTAGGTGACCCTGTCTACATTGTTTGCGGCAATGAAGCTTATCCATGGCTATCCTGCTACCAAGGGTATATGTAGCTAGTACCACTTAGATGTCTAGGGCTCCTTCACAAGTCTTGGGTGATGTAGCAAAATCCTTTGTACCATTTTGGGGACAGATTATGAATTCCGAGGATATTAGGAGACTAGCGAGAGCACTGGAGAGAACCATCAACCGGACCACTGGCATACTCTACAATATGACTCTAGAACAAAAAGCAATTGGATAAGTGGCTCTTCAGAACCGAATGGTGTTAGACGTCATCCTGGCTGAGCGTGGTGGAGTATGAAAATTGGTGGGGTCCGCTTGCTGCGTTTTCGTACCCGACTCCTCCTCGACCATATTTAAGGCAATACAAAATCTGCACGTCGTAAGCTCAGAATTGCACGTTCCCGAGGGAAACTGGGATCTTAGTACTTGGTTTTGGGATTCTTTACGGTCATGGGGATGGAAGCTTCTCTCAGTCTTAATGGTAATCCTTGGCATTCTGTTGTTCTGTTGTTGTTGCATACAATGTCTTCCTGCCATATGTTCGATGTTAGGGGGATGTTGTGCGCAAACTGTAGTAACATTAGGACCGAAAGTGCACACACCTGAGTAGATGACTGATGTATTTGTGATGAAAGATATTACTGTCAAAGATCTAATGACAATTGATATATCGGATGAATACGATTCAGGATTTATGGACATTGAAATGTGGAGTTACGAGTAAAGCGACTATTTTAGTAAAGCTCTTCGCTTAGGCCAAAAGGAGGGTTTGTTAAACGGTAATTGTATAGTGTCTCCTTTATATTTATATTGGCCTAAGCCTAGTTGCTCTACGAGGAAAACCGCGTTGCAAAGTTGCGATTTTGAGTTGACTTTCCCGCCATTTTAAGATTCATCCGCCATTTTGATTTCTACCCAGATGTTCCTTCGTTCTAAAATGGTGGACTATGTTTTCAACTTGCAACTAGGCTTCCTGACCTTTTGAGTTCTGTTAATGTTTAGACTGTCCGAAAACCGACTGTTTAGACTAAGCAATGAGGCCTTGTATTGCAATTGAACTGTTGTTTAAGTGTTGTCTGCACTCACAAGACTCATCCGTGAATACACATTGAGGACAATGTAGAACAAACCTCGAGTGTATACACAGGCCAAACTACATTGTGTAGGAATATAGAACAAGACTTACTGCAGGATTTGAGAACATACATCGCCATTGTATCTCTATGGAAATGCAAACTTATGTAATCGCTTGCATAATATTGTATGACCTGTTTGTGAAATAGGCACAAACTCTAGACCACAAATTATTAACGTGAAGAGAGGCTGGACAATATTACACAAAATTGTATAAAAGTACGAGCGTTTAGATGTACAGCACTCTCTCACCTCTCTGTCTGTCTCGTACACATTGCGGGGTGTTGAGAACCAGATAGCGATCTGTGTTACTTTGTAAAACTGTACAGTGATAAAAGATCTGTGAATCTTTCTAGCCCGTGATTTGTGTATTTCCTTTGTGGTACTGAGCCTCGATATTTTCTTGTTCTTTCAACAGTTTTTCCAAAATAACCAGAAAAGTACATATGTTTCTTAGTGATCTAAAGGGCTACCGAATACTGTACCGCTAATAAACTGACCAGCGGGAAGCAGGCGGGACACAAATACCCAATATAACATAACTAAGAAATGAAAAACATTTCCAATTCTAACATAGCTTTTAAAAAAATGAAATTTGTGGATTTACTCCATTGCCGTATGAGTTGCATTTAGTAGAAATGCAGTATGGACAAAACATATTGCAGTAAAAATGAAAGACTCATTTCCAATTCTAACAGATTAGCCGATTGTTAATAAATTTGAATTCAAAGATACTTAACCTCTGGCATTGCTCTGGGCAACCCTCAAGACCATTGATCTTCGCCTGCCGAGCCATTACAAAAGGGGAAATACCATATGCAAATCAGACTTGGCCTCACCCTAAAAGTTTTGTCCAGTCCGAACGGCTAGGTCACAAAAAGCTGGATGTTTGTATCAAACAAATACGTTTGACAGGTGTTCTTATCACACAATTTCTTGTATTATGTGTCTGTAAGTACTGCAACTATAGTGAAGAGATTTTTCAGGTTTGCATTACTTTGCATTCGGGGACAAAGTCTTTCATTCAGGAAATGAAAAATAAATCTATAATGGTATTCTTTTGGCATAACAGGTTTCCTGCTCTTCTATGGAATTTGTGTACTTTGCAAGTAAACTCTATAAAATTGTAGGTCTCACGAGCCAACACCTAAATATTTCTACCAACTAGGTATGCGGTCAAGTGCCTAAATTGCACAGTGGGTTTAAATCTTGGCTTTACTGCCTCGTCGAATATTGCGATGCTGGGCAAACAATGTTTTCATGCTGTGCCTTCACTGCAAAAATTGAGAGTCGTCAGAAGAAAGCCTCCATAACAGTGAGGTAGATTTAGGCAGCCATTTTCCAATGCCCGAATAATAAAGGAGGTGTAACAACAACAGGTGAAAGGCTTCTGCTTATTTGTAGTACCCAATTTCTCACTCCAGGGGTTTTTCACAGTTTCGGAGGGCTCAGCTTAATCCACCCAACAAAATTGACATTCCCGCCACCAACATCCATTCAACTTGTCAAAAGCAAATGCAGATCCTCCACGATCTGAATTGTATTTTAGGTGGATGCATTGGATTTGTACGGAATCCACCATCTTATAGCAACTGTTAAAAGCTGGGCAGATTCCATAAGAATCCATGTAAATGCCTCACACCCTACACTTACAAGGCAGGAGGCATTGACAATTGCCCTATGGATTGCAAACCATGCACAGAAACCCAGGTGCCTGCACCATTCCATGATTTGTTTACACTTTGTAGTGCAAACAATCGAAATTGTAGAGAGAGGACTGATAACACGAAAACGTTAGGGTGAGTGGTTCTCCCCATGGAATTAGCAGAGGGAAAAATGCCACCTTCCCAACAAATCCTAGGCATGTTGGGCTCAGTAGAATAATCTGAGCAACTCAGGATGTTCTACTCTGATCTGCTCGTTATTTCACTGACCCAGTTACTCTGTGAACCTCGGCCGGTTTCAATGGGGATTGATTATTAATGTGAGTTTTTGGGTGGCTTTTTTTTGTTTGTGCACCCTCGGTTGCCCATAGAATGTAACAATTAATGAAGTATTAGTTGTCTTTCACCCTCCTTTTCTACCTCACAATAACTGCACCAAAACTGTGCACATCAGTTGGTGATTGTTGCACATCTTTGAGAGATAGCTGCATTAGGCTGGCAGATTCAAATTTTAAGTGATTGGCTTTAGAGCAGTAGACTTCAAACTGTGGGGCTGGCCTCCCTAGGGGGGCCTAAAGGAAGTCCAGGGGGTCGCGTGGTTCTGCAGAAAAGGGAGTACATTGAATGCTTTTAATAGAAAATATAAGCAGATATGGCTTCTGAGGAGGACCCGGCAGCAATAATTTTACCCATGGGAGGTTTCGGGGGGAGGGGAGGGCGGGGGAGAGGAGGGGTTAGCAACAATATTTTTACTGAAATGGGGGATCTGTATAAAAATGTTTGAATACCACTGCTTTAAAGTACACCACAATACGTAGCTTTGGATTGGAATCTATTACTTATTTTTCAGCGTACCATTCTCCCAAGGCCCAAGTTAGGCAGAGACTTGTAAAGAGACTGAAACTGTGGGTCGAACATAAACCTGGTTGAAGCGGGGGGGGGGGTCGGGAGGGGGGTGGTCTCGGGTGAAGAGAGAGACAAACAGAAGGTGACACAAATACAGCATGGGGCATGAAGAGCGAGACACACATACAAAGTGAGACAAATAGTGGAGTGTGCAAATGGAGGAGAAACAGAGTAAGATTAATCAAAATGGGCCCTAGCGCGAGAGCAATTTTTTCACCCTTGCAGAGCTGAGCCCGCCACCGAAAGCCTAGGTTAGTGAGTTTGTGCACTTCTTTTTTTCCCATTTAAAGCAAGGTATACATTCATCAGCTGGCGAAGGGTGTCTAGAAGTGGGGAAGCTGGGCCTATCCTCTTGTCTCCCGAGTCCCCCAAAAAGCATGCAGCCAATCCCACACCTTGCGCCAGCGTTTAGATGCGCGACACAAACTGGCAAATCATCAATGGCTATCCTTTCCGTAGAAGGTACTCCACTGCATGCATGTGGTGACACAAAAGGTGGAAGAAGGAACTGTTTAAGTCCAAAAATTATGTTATTGTTAAATCCAAGATTTCAAAGTGAGATTTGCCAACAAGGCACAGAGAGCAGACAGCCCCCCTCGTTTCACATATCGCTTAATTGTGGTAAATAAAAAATATATGTGTAGTCATGAAAACAATAAGCACATCTTTACGAAAAGAAATGAGGTGGAGTCGTTGGATGCAGCAAAGTCGTAGCGCTAAGAAGCTGCAGAGTGTTTTACAGAAAACATGTTTTGGAGCAGCACTCCTGAACATGGGGCGATGCACATTACTACCTTTATGGTGCGAGGGCCCTTTTGGTTGTATCCCCTGAGCTTCTATCTGGTGCTACAACCCACCCATTCGCTCAATCCACCCATCTGTCCCAGCCAGCAAAGCTAACATTTTTCCCTCGCCTCTAACCTGCCTCTGTCCCTCACTTCCTCTGACTGCACTCTAGCACTTCACTCATCATGGTCACATCCTAAGCGCAGCTAGCCGTACTGCCTACCTGCACTTAATCTGTGTATGTCCACTTATCAGGGTGCAGCCTTGGAGCAGCAGCGAAGGTGCAAATACAGTGTGGGGCATTCCTGGCATGTTGTTAAATGAGTTGGACCCAAGCCTAAAACGCTGGCAAACCTCTAGATTGGCCAGCGATGCCTGCCGACTGGAACAAAAAAAAACAGATCCTAAGTGTTCTCCTGTGTTAGGCAGAATCATATGCAGCTCCCTTTGGGAACACCACACACAATTAAGACTACAAGTACAAGTACATATTCACCTTTGGTACAAGCCTGTACTACACAGTAAAGTGGTAGCGATGGCTGAGCAGCCAGACTTATCTCAAGAGTAAAGTGAGCAGTATCAGAAGTTACACAAAGGACAATTACTATGGTTCAAACAAACACTGATTCAAGGTTTCTGAGTAAAAGAATATACATTTATTTACACCATCAGTTATAAAACAGTTCACTAATATAAAGCAGCAGAAAAACACAATCTTAATACACTACACACCACCAAATCAATTCTTGACAAGTTGAGCTCAAAATGAAATGTGAGCAAAATGCCACTCCAGCAATTTAATAAAAAGGGAGGGAAAGACACGGTTACTCAAAATCAAGTAGCATCAACAAGTAATAGGCAGGGCAATCTAGAAATGGCTTACAACAACTGGGATTCAAATCAATAGGCCTGGACCAATGTTAATGGTTCAGAGTCTTTGCAGAGGATCACACAGTTCAGAGTAGTTTGCGGTTACGTCTTTGCCAAGAGTTTGAAATGAAGTTGGTTGGAAGAAAGGTTATTTAAAAGAGTAGTGAAGGACAAGCTCTCAGATTAGCAAAAGATTTAAAACACTTTCACTGTGGTCGGACGGAACGAACGACCGGATTTGAACAGTACCTTAGTAGAAGAAGAATGCTGTAGCTGAGGCAGAAGTTCCTGGCAGGTCCTGCAGGCTCACGGTTCCTGAAGCGACTGTCAGACTGACCAGAAGGAGGAAGACTGGAGAGTTGTGCGCTGCCCAGGGAAGAAACCAGCAGAAGAGTAAAGCGATGACTAAAAGGTGCGCTCCTCAAAACCCAAACAGGGTCCGGTCCTCCTGGCTATCCGGTTCACTGCAGCGATGCACAGCAAATTCGAACAGGAGAGGGAGACCTTGCTTGGCGTTTGGTGAACTGGCTGGTCCCACCAGCTCAAGGGGAGAAGATTCCTTGCAGATCATCTCTGTCGTCAAAGTTTCAGGCGATTCGGACCCGCAGCAGGGCTTCACCGGGAGGCTCAGTAGTTGCCGTAGTCCTCTTCCTTCAGATTCTCTTCGGTTCTCTCGATCCAGTGGCGACTCTGCCTTCCAAGTCCCACAGACCTGCTTTTAAGCAGTTTTCCCCCATTCACACAGCCTGGCTGTCAATCGCACAGCAGTGTGGCTGTCCTGGCAGCCACCTAGCCAATCAAATGAGTTCGACTTGGGTCTCCAAGGAGACCCTGTGCAGGGAGCCTAAAACCCCTCCCTCAAATCCTGTCCACCCAGACACTCAGGCGCCTAAGGATGTTCTGTGTAGAAGCCCGCCAAAGGACGGCGAACAAAGGAACCAAACCTGGTTTGGCACGCAGAGTAAAACACGAGAAAGACCTTTTACAAAAAGAAATGGCGAATAAACCCGAACTGAACCATATACAATGCAAAGGGGTCCAGCGGGTTAAAGTTTGAGGCTACCAACATAGCCTCTAACAGTACCAAGGCTATTTTCATAGTCCGCAGTAGGAAAAAAATGGCACCAGCCAAATCTTAGAGAAAGGGGAACTAAACGTTCCATGAGAAACAGACAAAAAGGGATAACTATTAAGCCTTCCAGTACTCTATTGGAAGACAGGTTGTACTGGGTCTGTGATTTTAAAAAGACTAGTAAAGTCAATGGCAACTTTACATGTTCTGGGAGACAGCAGTCAGTCCCAGAAAATTGAGTTTTAAAGTGGAAAGTCTAAAAAGACAACCATGTGGCAGTGTACTAAAGGTGCTGTGTAACACACAGTAAAAAGATGATGCCTATGGAGTAGGTGAGACTCCACAGTCTATGAACACAAACGCACAGTAAAACACATGTAAGAGTGGGAAAAAAGGCTCACACTCTTACTAGGTGAAAAAAATAGATCCTATAAATCCAGCAAAGCTGCTGAGGGACTCAGTAGGTAAGGGAAATTAGCCATTCCGGGGAATTCTCCCTAACATCCTGGCTACGCATACTGGCTGCCTGGCCACCCACTGAACTTTCCGGGACCAGGCTCCTGCATGACCAGTTGCCCTTGCACTGACTCCAGGCCTCCCAACCACTTAGGGACTTGTATCTGAAACCGTACACTCCCTGACTCTCTGCACTTATGAACCACCTCCCTGGCAGCACTTATGAGTTCCGTTGCACTCTCTCCACCCCCCAAACCCTTAGAACGCCTCCACCTCCCTCCGCCTGCACTTGCGCAATCTGAATGACACAAGGCCTAGGTAAGATCATTGCTTTGTCTGCCTTCTATCTTCCCTTCCATGTCTTGTCGCGCCTAGAAACACTTGTGTACAGGCGCTTTATAGATGACTTAGATTGCCCCGTGCCCAGATTTCCCCGTGCCTCCATTGCCAACCACGAAGCTAACCACCTCTTAAGATGGCCGCTCCCTGCACCCTTACGTGCATCATAGCCTAACAGCCCCCTCCGGCACCATCCTGCGACTGGATTGGTCCACTGTGCACTATTCTGCACCAAACACGCGCCGGCAAGGCGCACGCCGGCACAGCACGAAGGCAGACACAAAGGCTTGTGTACCTGTCCTGAGCCTGTCCAGAGAATGCCAAGAGGCCAAGGCGGGCCCACCTGCTGAAACATTCCTAGCAGATCCGGTAAACCACCCACATCTATGCCCTAATCTCCTCTAAGGCATACCCCACCCAGTTTTAATATATGCCCTAGACTGACCGCAAGACGAGAGTTCGACCTCCTGCAATAGAGAACAAACACTGTCACCAAAGGCTCCACTAACACCAGCTAAGACTATTTGCCTCCCGCCATTTCGGACATCCCTGTAATCTGGAATCTAGATGTCTACTACTACTTATCTGTCTCCCACATAGGTGCCACCCTTACATATTGCCAACTTGCTCATACTCAAACCTATGCCTCGCCCTATCCTTCAGGTCAACTGTTACTATCTCAAACCCAGGCGTAGCTGAGCCAATTGTTTCATGCGCTGCCCTACTGCATTTCACTCAATTGCTACGTTTCTAATCTAGGGGTTGCCTATTGCATATGAGTCTATTGCCCCCATTGTTTTTGAGTAATTTTGCATCTATGTGCTGTCCATTGCTCTTGAGTCAGCTATTCTCATGCGCTGCCCCTCTGCATTCCAGCCAACTGATCACTTTGAATCTACATGATGTCCATTGCTTTTGAGTCAATTGTTCCTATGTGCTGCCCCACTGCACCTTAGTCAACTGCTACTATTGCAAACCTAGGTATTGCCTATTGTATATGAGTGAATTGTCCTTGAGTCATTCTGCACCTTGCACCTACATGCTGCCTTCTGCTTTTGAGTCAAACGTACTGCCCAATGCATTTTTAGCCAACTGCTACTATCTCAAATCTACGTGTTGCCTATTGTATCTGAGTCAATTGCCCCCATTGCTTTGAGTCACTCTGTACCTATGTGCTGCCTACTGCTTTTTGAGTCAATTGTTTCCATGTACTGCCCAATGCATTTTAGTCGTCTGCTACTATCTCAAACCTAGATGCCGCCCATTACAATTGAGGCATCTGTTTTACTCGCACCTGCTTTACTCTGTTGGCACACATAGCATTATTTTAGCCCGAATTGCCTACCCCTCCACGGTGACGCCACAAGATGCAGACCTTACAAGCCACACTTGCCCTTTTCACATTAACAACACTCCTAGTGTACACACTTAGACTCGCTCCCACCATTGAATACACTACCCTTCAACGCTTGGCCCACTCCCCCGCCATGACAGACTCAACCCCAACCATTGATGAGTCGTAATGACCAAACTGAAGTACTCCAACAATGTTGGTCCTTCGAATCTAAACCATGCAATACCACATCTAGAAACGCCAGACTCCGAGCCAGACTTGCTAAACTATATGAACCGCGCGCCAGAACACTGACCTCATCTAACCGTAGCAAACCTACACCTAATAGGAGTACAGAAAAACCACACAGCCTAAACCTGAAGAGACAGAATGTACGTATGCACACCTCTGTCACGACCCAAGAAAAGATATGCACATCTCCATCCACCCTCCCCCACCTAAAAGGTGCATTATTTAACGTTAGATCCATGATTGCTCACACCATTGAGATTGCTGATCTTATCCAGACCGAAAACCTGGACTTCTTGGCCATTATGAAATCCTGGCTTCATGCCGCCACAGGACCAGCCATCATGTTAGCGATCCCCAACGGCTATACCATCCTAAGAGCAGACAGAAGCGAAGCCCGTGGAGGTGGCATAGCCCTTATTGTTAAATCCAATTTATCCACCAGGCTAGCTCCTTCTAATGACACTAAATCCTGCGAAAGCCTAACAGCTAAATTAGCCATTAACAACTCTCAAACCCTCACCATCCACCTTATTTATAGACCTCCAGGCCCTATTGGAACCTTCAAGGACGACATCTCCACCATTCTATTGCATAACCTAAAACAATCATCACAAGTTATCTGTAACGCTCACCTGATTCCCACGGAGGAGCCGATCTGTTCTGGACTGCTATGACCTCTTCTAAGGTGATGCGCAGGACTCGGAAGACGGACTGGACCGGACCCCCAAACCTCGCCTGTCTGGCCCGTAGAAGAATCCTTCTGTAGATGGAAAAGGGGATTAACTGTCTGCTGGATAATGTGTCGGATTCCCCTCCTTCCCCCTCTTACACTCCTCGAACCCCCTCTGCAATACCCCGTAGAGTCTCACCTTAGAGTCTGAAAGGACGAGCTCTCCATCCTGCTTCCGATGCAGGGGTGCGTTGATTTCCAGTTACTTCACTGGATCTCGGGTTTGGTGAGTATTCAACTCCGCTTGACTTTTCCGATATGAGGCCGTAAGTATTCAGTTGCAAAAGTTCAAGCCTTAATTGTCCGTTGTCCTTTTCTCTATTTCAGATGTAGGATGAAGAATCCGCGTAGAGGAATGGATTTGCCGAAGGTAACTCTGGTGAGTCTTTTTGATGGATGGTTCCCTTAGTGATCTTGCTTTCACCCACTAATGCGTGCGTCTTTTTCCCCTTAGGGGCCGGGGTACGGAAGTGCCAAAGAAGCGGCGCAGACCCGAGGTGAGGAAAGATTGTCCCAACAATAATCATTTAAGTCTTAAGGTGGAAGAATCAGGCCTTCCTCGATCTGTTCCTTCGCTCACCTTTGTTTTGTCTCTTTTTCTCCTTAGGCGCTGAAAGGCGACGGATGGTGCCAATGGTCGCTGAAGAGCCCGAGGGCGCCTCGTGAAGGTGAGTGGAACGCGGCTCTGCAGCGAGCGATGCGATGCGCTTCTAAAAATAATGTTGTTTCTCAGGATCGTCGGAGTGATGGTTCCGGACTCCGGATGGAGGTAGGTAAAGTTCAATTATTCTCCTTTCTCTCCTTTTCTTCCTTTTCAGGTGTTCCAGGTTGCAGGCGGGCGTGGCTGGAGCCAGGATGCAGGAGCAGACACGGTGAGCGTCCAGCTGCTAGATGCAGAACAACGCGAAGCGTGAGCTGCTGTCTGGGCGTGGTTTAAATAGCCCCCAAAGTAGTTCCAGGTAAGTATTCTTCCTCAGCCACGCCCGAGTGGTAAAATAGTCCCATAGGTAAAATAGTCCCTTTCAGACCTCAAGGAGGTCTGGATCCGGCAGCATGGTCTGCATCAGGTAAGTCCATCCAAGCACTCCCATAATGAGCCTGGCGCCTATGGTGCCAGGACTGATGCCTTCTATGAGCCTGGCGCCAAAGGCGCCAGGACAATGTCCAAAGAGCCCCTATAAGGGGTTGCTGGGTCCCTCCCTGGGGACATGATGTCTGCTTTCGGGGACGCTGGGCCTGAACTGGCTTCCCGGGAGTAGGCATCATGACATTATCCTGCTAGGGGATCTTAACCTGGGTTTCAATGATCAAAACGACCCACAGGCAAGCAAAGTGGCTAACCTACTCTCTGAACTAGGCTTCTCACAAAGAGTACCACAACAAGGGTAGAATATTTGACTGGGTGGCAGACCACAATTTTAACGCCTCCAATCTATCAATTTCCCCACTAATTTGGACAGACCACCACCTTATAACATTTGCTCTAGAAACGGACAGACCTACTCCTACCTTAGCCCAGCCAGCACCGTCCATCCCGACAAGGAATAAGAAAAATGTCACCCCAGATAACCTACTCCCGCTCATCCTCCCTACACTTAACTCACTACCAGATAACCTGGACCCTGTAACTCTAGTGAATGAGTACAACAAAATTATGTCCTCTGCTCTGGATGTAATTGCACCACTTAAAGTGAGACGAAGCAAACCCAAAGCCCACCTCAACTCCTGGTACACCCCCCACCTAAAAACTCTTTGCACCAAAAAAAGACAATGTGAGATTGCATGGAAACTACAACCATCTGAAGAAAATAAGAGCACTCTGAGAGACATATCTACCCTCTACAAAAAGGAAATACTGTCTGCTAAATGGGAAACCTACAACGCTAGAATAGCCCAAGCCAACTCTAGCATGAAGGAACTCTTCATGATCCTAAAGGAAATAGAATCTCCCATCCCAGTGCCAAAGATAAAATATGGTCCACCAATATTCAGCAAGCCCTAGCTAACAAAGTGACAACTCTCCAATCCAAAATTGCCACAAAAAAATCCTCGCTTAGTTTGGATACTAAGACCAAAATAACCATCACCCCTCCCACAAATAACATTGATAATCCTCGCTTCAAGTTCTCTAAATTATCTATTATTGAGACTGAAAAAATCATACTGTCACTCAAACCATCTAACTTCCAGGGGGATCAATGTCCAGCCCAACTGATAAAGGACGCAGCTAGAGACCTGGCTCCCTTTATCTAAAAACTCATTAACGCCTCATTCACAACAGGGTCCATACCCAGTAACCTAAAAGAATCTTGGGTACTCCCACTGCTCAAAAAACAGACGCTAGACCCAGCCATACCCACGAACTACCGCCCAATCACCACCGTGCCATTCCTCTTAAAAATCATAGATAAGGGGGCGTGGCTTGGAGCGCCATCGATGTGGCTGCTCCCCTGAGGCCCGCCGTGCGAAGCCCGCCGCTTCTGGGCCCCTAATGCGGCTCCACACCTCGGTACCGGAGCCCAGCTGATCCCAAGGACGTCGGAGGACCTGGGGCCCATGCAGGCTGAGGCTGGGCCCGTGACGCCCGACGGGGACGAAGATATCCGCTCCGGCCCCCCGGGCCTCCCTTAGCGACGACTTCCCAAGATGGCGGCCGTGCTCGTCTCTCGGCCCGGGAGGGCGGGGAGTGCTTCCTGAGGCCGCATCCAGACGCGGCTCAGCTCTTTGAGCGCCCGGGCGGAGCGACACCAGACCCCCGGACTTCTCCTTCGGTGGTCTCCCCGGGGCAACCCTGGCGCCGCTGCGCCGCCCGCGGGGGGCCCCCGCTTCCCGCACTGCCGATCTGGACCTGCACGCGACCGCCTGACGAGGGACGGCGCGGACGGTGCCCATCAGGTAGGGGCTGCTGGGGGTGAGGACCCGGACCACACGGGAGAAGCCCTCCGGACCTGCCGCGGCGCCTGGGGTGGGGGCCGCGCCATCACTACCCCCCCCTCCTTCGCCCTCCGGCGGGCTCCTGCCTCCGCCCCTCGCTGCCCAGGACTCGGAGCTCCGGACACCATACGCCGCACTCCTGGGGCGCCCCGGCCCATATCATCATCTGGGGCCACCGCTCAGGCCCGTGACCTGGAGGTCCCCTCCCACTACCATCCCCACCAGGGAATCCAAGCCTGGGTCCAGGGAGGAGGAGCGGTCCAGGCCGGGCCACGGTGAGTGACCCACAGCTACGAGCTCGGAGAAGAGTCTGATCAGCGCTGCCCGCATTTCCATCCCGGGCTACCCCTGGCCCCCTTTGGCCTCAGAAGCGACCCGACGGCGTGTCTCCTGGGGCGCCCCGGCCCATTGCATCACCCGCTCTGCTCTCTCTGGTCTAGTCCTTAAGTGGGCGCACATCAGTCCACCTGCCCACTGGGACCTACGCCCCACACATATGCCTACCACCAAGATTTGAAGAGCTCACCCCTTTATCTGAAGCCACTGTGCACCGGCCTAGCTTGGAATCAGCATTCCCTTTCCTCAGTCAGAAGCCTTGACGCTCATCCACAGGGTGGGCCTTCCAATCCATCTCCCCACCACGATTCGCCAACATGTCGAGACAGTCGAAAGCTATTAAAAACGTGGACATTGCTACCATGCTCACCGCTCCTGACAGGGGAAAAAAACCGGACTCAGTTACTCCCACCCCAATGATCTCCCAGGAAGGGGGTGACACCCCAGCTACCAGAGGTGATCTACTGGCGTTTATGGCAGACATTAAAGCCGAGTTTCGGTCCTGCATGTCGGAACTCACCTCCAAATTGGAACAAACGGACCACAGGGTGACCGAGGTGGAGCAAAGACTGAGTGAGATCGAGGACCGCTCCCAAGACCAAACAGCTGCCATGGGAGATATTCAGCAAACAGTGAGAGCCCTCCAAGACAGGTGCGAGATCCTCGAATACAAACAAGAGGACCTGGAAAACAGAGCTCGTCGGAATAACCTCCGAATCCGGGGAGTTCCGTCCTCAGTCCCCGACCAAAATCTTGCAGGCTACATAGGAGACCTCTTCCAAATCCTCCTCCCACAACTAGATAAATCCCAACTGCTGCTGGATCGGACTCACAGACTGCGTCCGCGTCGGGGAGTAGATTCCGACCAGCCCCCGGATGTCATAACAAGAGTTCACTATTTCTCCACAAAAGAAGCTATCTCTGCTATCAGTCGGTCCGGAGATGATCTCTCCTTTCAAGGTCACCCTCTTCAAATTTATCAGGATCTCTCCCTCTCAACCCTTCAGAAGAGAAGGGCTCTCCGACCTTTAACCCTCTTCCTCCAAGAGCGGAAAGTCAAATACAGATGGCTCTTCCCCACAGCGCTGCAATTTTCTTATAATGGCTCCCTCCGGAGAATATCCCATTTGGATGATGCCGCTAAAATCATGCAGACATCCTCCGCCCCGGAGGGAACTATCGCCCCAGACTTGGAAGCCTCGGGGAGCCCTACGTCGGCCCTCCCTCCCCAACCCGGGCGTCCTCCATGGTCCAAGGCCTCCCGAAACAGGAGAAGATAACCCGAGCGGCCATAGATGTCCTCCGCTCCTCCGGCGTCCCGGACGCCCAACACTCTTTCAGCTAAATTCAGAAACATTAACTCCGGCCCAACACAGTCCTACGTTCGCCCGGCGCGGCGGGCTTCCTTCACGGCCTATGCCCCCCTCCAAGGTCCGTTTCATTTTAGAGTCCTTGGATGCAAATGTTACTTTGCCAGTCACAATTGTCCCTGTTGGCCTGGGGTGGGGTTACACCCACAATGTTTCCCACCCCTCTAGTTAAAAAGTTGGCCTCCCGTTGGGGGCCCCTGTTAAAATTGCAAGTGCGGTACAGATCACTTCTACACCCTCTTCACGATGGCAGCTAATGGACAACCTGGAGTCCCCCCTCCATACCCCAAGCAAGGGATCTCTGGCTCCCCGATCCCGGAACACCAGACGCTGAGATGCCTTTCCTGGAATGTTAACGGACTCAACTCTCCCCCCAAGCGCAAATCGATTCTCCAGAAGCTACAAGATGAGGAGGCCGGTGTGGTGTTCCTTCAAGAGACTCATCTCCTCCCGGCAGACTTTGGCCGGCTCCGTTCTAGCATGTATCCACGCCAGTTCTTCGCCTCAGGGAACTCCAAAAGGGGGGGCACAGCAATTTTGTTTCGGAAGGACCTGCGCCCCCAGATTTTGGACTCCATGATGTGCCCGGAGGGCCGCTTCGTGGCCATCAAGTGCCTCCTGCTGGGGGACCTCTATACCTTGGTATCGGCATATGCACCCAACTCGGGACAGGCAACTTTCTATGATTCCCTGGGCTCCTCCCTCTTAAGTTTTGCGGAAGGCCAGACAATAATCGGAGGGGACTTCAATGGGGTTCCAGACCCCACTAAGGACAAATCCAACCCCCCTGCCCTTGGCGAGTTCGGTCAGGCCCTCAGTCTGCTGCGGCTCTTCAGAACCCTGGAGGTGGTGGACACATGGCGGGTGCTTCACCCCACCGAGAAAGACTACTCTTTCTTCTCGGGCGTTCACAGAACTTATTCCAGAATCGACCTCCTTCTATCTTCCCCCCAAACTCTCGCCCTCGCTAATGAGGTGTCGATAGGCCAGCGAATTTTATCGGACCATGCTCCGATAATAATGGAACTAAGCATTCAGAACACCCACGCCAAGGCGGCACGCAGATGGGCGCTCTATGACCCAATCCTCAATGATATGTCAATCAGAGACAATATAACCACCACCATCAAGAACTTCTTTGAGGAGAACCCAGCCGCAGACACCTCCCTAGCCAATAACTGGGATACAATGAAAGCTGTAGTTAGGGGATCCTTGATAGCTCAAGGCGTAGCTTACCATCGAAACCGGAAACAAGTCCGGCTATCCCTGGAAGAGGACTTGCGAGCAGCTGAGGAAGCCCAGAAAAAGAGGGGCTGGTCTCCTAAGATACAGAGAGCGCTTCGCTCGGCCAGGAAGAAACTGGAGGCCCACTATGCAGAACACACTGCGCAACTTTTGGCGAAGACCAAACAATTCTACTATGCTAAAAGTAACAAGGCCAACAAATTGCTGGTGGCCAAGCTGGCTAAAACAAGACGGACCAACACGATCATAGGGCTCCGGGACCCACAGGGGGTGATACATCACTCCGAACAGACGAAACTACAACTAGCCTCGGACCACTTAACCCAGGTCATGACAGCACCCCCCCGAGATCGGTCGAAGCAGGAGGCATACCTGCGGAACGCAGCCCTAACGCGTCTCCCGGACTCCACACGAGAGCAGTTGGGAGCCCCAATAACAGATGAAGAAGTTGACGGAGCCATCAAGGCCCTCAAATCGCGGGCCCCGGGCCCAGACGGATTCTCCCCGAGGTTCTATAAGATATTTAAGCTCCAGGTTATACCCCACATGGTGGCCCTTTTCAAGTCCTTCCAGGTCTCGGGATCTGTAACCCCCACAATGCAAGAGTCGGTGACGGTCCTCCTTCCTAAGCCGGGGAAAGACCCGAGAGATCCGGCGTCATACAGACCCATCGCCTTATTGAACATCGACGCCAACTTGTACTCGAAGATTTTGGCTAACCGCCTGGCACTTATCCTCCCGGAAATAATCCACCCTGACCAAACAGGCTTCATCCTTCACCGAGCAGCAGGGGACAACATCCGGCGGACCCTGAACCTAGTGAACATCGCCCACCGCGACTCCCAGGCCCTTACCTTAATGGCCCTGGACGCAACCAAAGCTTTTGACAGAGTCGATTGGTCCTACTTGGAATGCACCCTGGAAGCATTTGGGTTCGGCCCCACAGCCCGAGCCATGATCCTGGCGAACTACAAGCAGCCTAAAACTATCCTCAGGATCAATGGCGCCCACTCAGCCCCGATACCTCTGTCTTGTGGGACAAGGCAGGGCTGCCCGCTGTCACCCCTACTCTTCGCCCTCACAATGGAGCCCTTCGCCCAGAAGATCAGGCGGAATGAATCCATTAAGGGACTTCAGGTGGGCCCGTCCCACCACAAAATCGCTCTTTACGCGGACGATGTACTATTGACACTCACGGAAGCCAGTACCTCAGCGAAACACGCCCTGGCCGAAATAAAGGAATTGGGGGAGGTCACCGGCTTTACTGTCAACTTCGCCAAATCAGTGGCCCTAGGAATCGGCCTCCGCCCAGAGGAAAAGGAGGCGTTAACGGGTCTGTGCCCGATTGAATGGCGGGACCACTCGATCCCCTATCTAGGAGTTTTCATCCCAGCAAACCCAAAGGAGACCTATCAAGCGAACTTTCCCAACCTGATCAAGGAGCTGGAGGGAGACCTGAAGCGTTGGACCACGCAGGAGATCTCACTAATGGGCCGGATCACAGCTGTCAAAATGAACCTGCTCCCTAGGTTTCTCTATGCCTGCTCATCCCTATCGGTGCCCTTCCCGACCCAGACCCTCCACGACCTACAGAGGAAGATATCGAAATTCATATGGAAAGGCAAAAAGGCCAGGATCCCCCACAAGACCCTGATTGGTAACGCCAGGCTGGGAGGCCTGGGGGTCCCGGACCTGCAGGCCTATAGGGCAGCGGCGCAACTGTCACACCTACACGCCTGGCAGTCGAGCACAGCCCGCCCCAGATGGGTGGAACTGGAGCAAGCCCAGCTCCCGCTCCCCCTCCGGTTCCTCCCTCACATCCAACCCCCTCTCAGGGCGCGCTGGAAGGACATCCTACTGACAACAAAGCAGACCTTAAGCTCCTGGGACTGGACTCTAAAGCAGAAAGGAATCCCGAGGGGCCGAGGCCCCCTTTCACCGATCTTTCACAATCCCGACTTCTCCCCGGGATCCCTCCCCCGCAACTTCCAGAATTGGATAGACGGGGGCCTTGAAACCCTGGGGCAGATGTACTCCGAAAACGGACCCCGGACCTTCGAACAGTGCAAGGAAACTTTTCGGCTTCAAGAGAGGGACAGGTTCACATACTGCCAGCTCCGCCACTGGTGTTCACACCCCCAGACCCTCCAGGCGGCAACCCGCCCCCCGACTCCACTGGAGCTAACCCTCGCGGATCTGCCGGCTAGAGGAAGAACTTCAGCCATATATAGATGCTTCTCGGGGGACTTTCTGGCGGCAAAAACTCGATCTATGGCTCAGTGGGAGGCGGACCTAGGCCATCCGTTCGATGACCAAACCTGGGTAGACATATGGTCCCGCACCCACTCCTCCTCCACCTGCGTCACCAACAAAGAATGTGCATATAAACTTACCTTGCGCTGGTATTACCCCCCTCTCAGACTCCACCACATGAATCCGCAAATGGACCCCGCCTGCTGGAGAGGCTGCAGTCAACCAGGCTCTTACTTCCACATGTGGTGGACATGCCCCAAGATCCAGCAATTCTGGACCAGGTGTCTCTCAGTCATCGAACAAGTCACCGGCTCCGCCCTCCCACTGGACCCTGAGACAGTCCTACTGGGGATCCCGGTCCCCGGAATCTACCCCCGCTCCGGCAACAGGGCTAAGCTCCTCACACAATGCCTCTTGGCGGGCAAGACAGTTCTGGCCCGTTTCTGGAAGTCGCAAGACGGCCCTTGCCTGGCCCACTGGTGGGGAAAATTGTGGGACATTTTAATAGCGGAAAAGGTCACCGCTGCGAGAGCGGGGACTCTGCACCGCTTCCAGAATGTATGGGCTCCAGTGCTGGACTATGATCAGCGATTTCCGGCAATGACGTTCAAGCCAATCAACGCCCGTTGGGCCCTGGGGGACCTGGAGAGTACACACCTGGCGGGGGTGATAGACTGAATCTCTGGCCCGGGAAAACCGGAATGATGGGGGAAAGGGACACAAAGCCAGAATCTTTTCTTTGCAATGTTATACTGCCACCCGATACTGTTTGTAACCTATACTGCCTTGCTATAAATAAACACATTTAAAAAAAAAAAAATCATAGATAAAGTGGCGTACTCTCAAATCCAGAAACACCTTGAAACTAACAATTTACTAGGAGTACGGCAGCAGACTCATCCCCATCACATGCAGCGTGCCCCAGGGATCTTGTGTTTCTCCTACACTCTACAACATCTTCACGAAGCCCCTTTTCGATGATCTGGACCTTCTTGGTATCACCTACACTAACTATGCAGATGATACTCAGATTCTCCTACCACTTACTGGTGATTACGACAAGGATTTGGCCTTGGTGAACAGGGTGTATCTCATCATCCAGGCATGGATGGCCACTCACTGACTATGCCTGAATGATGACAAAACTGAAATCATTATCCTGGGCACACCCTCTACCCTAAAAAAACTGGGCCCCAACTACTCCTCTTTTAATATTGATAATAACCAAATTACAACTGCCCACACGGTAAAAACTCTGGGTTTGTACCTGGACTCCACCCTCTCTTTCAACAAGCAGGTCAACGCGATGGCTTCCGCAACTGCCTACACCTGTAAACTGATACGAGCAGGCAAACCCTTCCTATCGAACAATTGCTGCATCACACTTGCGAGATCGCTCGTGTTATCAAAGCTGGACTATTGCAATTCGCTCTATATTGGGGCCAATAAGGAAGTTATCAAAAGAATTCAAATCTTGCAGAACAATGCGCTTAGAGCAGCACTAGGTATTCCCAGGAGAGCCCACATTACCGAATTTTGAAGAGCCAATAACTGGCTTTCTACTCAGGAGAAAATCCAACTAAAAGTTGCCTCATTGGTCTACAAATGCCTAAACAACGCCGCACCACAAATCCCTTTCTGCGAGATTCACGAGAATAAAACCAACAAGACTCACCAGATCCACTAACACCAACAACATATCTACACCTAGAGTTAAATTGACCAGAGTCGGTGGCTGCAGCTTTCAGGTGAAAGCAGCTTAACTCTGGAACTCCCTACCATCCACCCTGAAGACAGATAAACCCTACCTCACTTTCCGACATAACCTCATAATGTGGATCAAAAACACAGACAAACAATAGATTACCTACTGCCTGGACCTATTTAATTCCTAGTAGTTTCCGATTAGGACTGTAAATGCGTGTATCTTCATTTTTGCCTGTTGTATATTTTTGTATATTTCGGTTGTAAATTTTTGTATATTTCTTGCTTCCCTATTTGCCATGTGCTCTTGTAACTAAGCTTTAAGTTGTTTTATAAAATGTGCCTGGTTACCCCTCGGTCTGGTGCGCAATACAAGTAATAAAAACAAACAAACAAAACAAATTTACCATATATCATTCTGTTCTACTTTCACGTGGAGGGTATTGGAGTAGAGTTCAAGTCTCCTGTATCTTCAGGTGAAGACAGAGCAAGAGTTCAACCTCATTTCTTCATCAGGTTCTCAGTCACCTGGGCGAGGGGTGGGGAAAACGCCTTGCTCACCGGGTGGCGAGGGGAAGATGAACCTTTAAGCTCCATTATGTTTCAATCAAGGAGGTGGCTAATCAATGATACATGAAATCAAGCGTAACTTGCAAGCATGTCCCGGGGCTTCCCTGCCCGACCTGCAATACTCACCAGTCACACCATGCATCTCTGTTATGTGGTCTTTGCGCTTCAGAACAGGTGAAAAGCCACCCTAGCTGACAGACTTGCTTGCTGAGAAAAGGGGTGCCTCCCAGTAAGGTCAAACTTGCCCTTAACCAACAGAAATGCTTGCTTATCATTTCTCAAGCAGGTGAACTGCTCAAATGACAGTTTCCAAGAGGTAAGAAGGCAGTTCTACAAGCAGGCAATTTATTCTGGAAGCATTGACATTGATTTTCCCATTTGAAAAACTATTTTACAACTCACACCCATAATGTTAACTAGCAGATAGCATAGCCACACAGTTTTGTTTTTGTGTGTCTTTATGACTTGACAGAAAAGCTGCATAATGCATTGAACATTCTTTTAGGCTGACATCATTTTGCATTCATATACTTGTATTCTTCCGTTCCAAATAGGGAAAGAAAAGTTAGTAATGCTATTTTTAGTTCACATAAGTATTTATACATTTGTCATTTCAGTATACAATGTCATTTGTGTACAAAATCCAGCGAGAACACAGAGGACAGTGCTCACAATTCGTGAGCACTGTCCTCTGTGTGTTCGCTGGATTTTACTCGCACTTCAGATTTCTAGCTCTCCGGCTGTCACCAACACGGCGTATGCCGGCCACGGGGAGCTAGAAAACCGGAATGTGAGCAAAATCACACGAACACACAGAGGTCAGTGCTCACGTCGGAGAGGATCTCAGCGCTAAAGACCCTGTGATCCTCTCCAACGTGAGCACTGTGAGGTTTCATGTCTTATTGCAAGTTTCATATTTGAACACTTTCCAGTTGATTTAAAAGCGGTGGGGAAGGAAAATAACAAAGGGAATGCATTGAAGGACAAAAATATAGGTGGGGTGAGCCAGACAATTTATGTGTGAAGCCAAGCCCAAACCAGCTGGATTGGGCACATTCAGCATGAAAACGTCTTCTTGCACTTACAGAATACTGGCATATGTTGTTGGGAAAGGCATAATGTCAATCTGCTTGAAAACGCTCCTATGTACTGTTAGTGACCTAGCATCTATTGGCTTCTTTCATGCGTTTTGATTGAAAATTGTATTGCTATTTACCATTTTTGTGGAAAAGGTCTGCTGTAAAATGCACCATTTGAACACATGCGTTAGTTAAGGCTCACTGGCTATGCGTCGTCACTCGCACGCATTTGTGGGACACATTTACGCCTCTCTAATGAAATAATCCACTGGCCACCACTGGAGCCAGCCTATAAAATGTCTCTTGAAATGGCATTTATGGCGGAGGCATCGTCTCTTGTTCTGATCCCATTTCTGTGATTGCTACATTAGCTTCCTGTTCCACGCAGAATAGCCTTTTAAGAGCTACGAAATCGTATTTTCAGACTTGTTGCTTTGTCCACCTAAATTGGTGATAATCTCTGCAGTGTTTTTTGTTTTAAAAATTGAATTTCTTTTAATGGCTTGTTTGTAGTATTCAAATGCTCTCATTTTATTTATGCAATTTCTTTTTAATTATATAATCGACAGTGCTTGAGAGGGCAGGGCCAGCACCCTCAAAGAATCAAATTAATGAATGATCATTGTTTTTAAGGGTGGGATCGGTCATAAGATTCCTTCATGTGGTTAAGGGGCCACCTGTTATGTTGCCTTTCACGTGGAACAGACAATGCCTCGGACAGACTTTCTAGGTTCTACTGCCCTTCAACCAATCAGATATTCAGGTGGGCTTCCCTTTCCCATCTGCAGGTTCCCGAAAGAGTGGACGGAGAGTTTTAGATTTGGAATTCTTTTATACCCTTAGATCCAGTAGTTTTCTTGTAAATTTGTCGATGGTTAATTTGTATTTGTATGATACATTGTCTTGTTGCCGTTTGTCTGAGTTGTTTAATACCTAATACAACACATAGTGGTCTCCTTTTCTGATGCAGTGGGTGAGACATTCTTTGAAGGGTAACAGCTTTAGTAGAGCTGTATGGGAATACAATGGTGCTCCAACTTGAAAAATGCACAAGTAAAGTTGCTTGAACTCTTCAAACAATACCAAATACAATAACATATGCAAGTATTTAAATGAAGGTTTAGCACAATAGTTTAGATTGATTTTTTTTAGGATCACAGTCATCACCTCATACAGTTGCCAATGAAGAAATGCAGGCTTTCAACACAATTCCTTGGTCATGTATTCTTGTATGACGCTATCTTTAATAGTAACAGGCAAAACAATCTTGATGTAAATGAGTTAGAGGCAACAGTCCTGTGTTAAAATGTCAATGTGATTCCTACAGGTGATTTCTCCTTTCATTAACGGAGTCCCCACCCTCCCCCATCACCTATAACCCAGTCTTCCCTCTTCACTAGGCAGCCACCCTCAGTTCGTCAATATGCCTGCCTTTCTATTGTGTTGAATAGTTTCTGGTGCAATCTTCCATGCTCTCAAACGACACACCAGTGTTTTAGGTTCATGTTTTCATTCATTGATGTCTCTTACTATTTGTATTCTCCCGTTATCCTGGGAAACCAGTCTAGTATCCAGTACGCTGCCACCATTTGATGAGCACATTTTGACCTACAATTTATTGGAAATAGCATACTATGAGGCTAAACCAGCCCTTGACTACACATATACCAGCCACAGGGCAAGCACAGATCTGCACACCTTTGAAGTACTTACCAAGGAGAGGCACATGCAAAGTCCGAGGAATAGTACTGAAATGTCCTAGTGTAAGCAAAATGGCTGTAAATGGGGATGGAGTGGGTTGAGTAAGACATGCTTAAAGTATGTTTTCCCTTGCAAAGTGCCATAACACAGTATGGGGAAATCGGACTCAAACATATGGTGGTGGGGCTAGTGCTGCTGAAACCTCTATTGTGCAATAATGCTATACGCCCACCCTACCATCCTTTGGGCTATGGTCGAAGGACCTTGCGCTATGGTATACCACTGAAAACACGCTCAACACTGGTTCTGGCCCTTTTATATTAATTATGGGACGAATTATTTTGACATCTTAACTATCCCATTGATTTTACGCCACCTTATCTTTCAAGTATTCGATCATGTACATATATTTTATTTGCATGTGCTCTTTCAAGTACACTGCCATTTTGAAATCTTGCATCTGTTTGCAGGTATCTTTGATTACTTTGCATCAGGACACGTAAATAATGGGGAAAGAGGCGGAGAGAAGGGGAATTTACTCCTGTCATCTTGTTCCTGGTTTATCTGACAAACTTAAATCTGCTTCATGTATTTCCCAAAAACTGCATCAACAAATATTTTTGCAAGAGGGCTTAGTGCGAGAGTTGCCTACACTTTGGAGTGTAGTTCAAGAGCTCATAATCTGGGTACTGTGACGAAAAGCAGGTATGTGCACCTTCTTCCCAAGGGCAGCCCTGCCTGTGAGGTTAGGAAGGTGAGCCCGCTCCGCAAAAACCCTCCCTAGGGGGTCGAGGCAAGTGGGACCTCAACAGGAGAGACTCCCCTTTTGGGGATAAGGACTCCCGTTCCTGTGAAGAACTCACACCACCAACAAATGTATTTGCATACATGGGACTACCTGGTAAGCTGATAAATGTGGCATCCTACCTACAGCACTAGTATGGAGCAGGAGTCTCACATGTACCCGAGAATGTAAAGCCGAAAAGCAGAGAGAGGGATAAATCAGTCAGAGCGGCAGCAGAGCCCAACCGCCGACCCCTACCAAGTAAGGGTACCTGGGTTACCGGAAGAAACGGGAGGCCCACGGGATATCATTATTAATCAGACAAAACTTGTCACGGTCACAAGAATGAGAAAGCAGGGCTACAATTATATGATGGGTATTGGCAGCAAATCACGAGTAATCCAGAGAGAGAAGAGACTTATTGTATGAAGCTGGAACCTCGTCCCAGTGTGCAAGACGAGTCAGCAAATGTGCAACAAAGTCAACTAAGAGATGAAAGCTTGCAAGAGAAGGGCCGAGCCCCCACAACTGTTGTATAACCAATAAGAGAAGATATAATCAAACCAGGTGAAAAGCCAAGAAGAGATGCGCTGAATCAATACGGCTGGTATATAACGAATAAGAAAAGAGTCGCTATAAGACTGAGAACTGATAACAGTAGAAGTTTAGAAAGTGGTCAAGGAAAACCCAGATTTAGTACTCCTGGAGGGGAGACCTTGGAGGAAACTACAAGTAACAATCAGTGCATCAAGAAATGTTACCATGGAAGCCACTCTAAAAAGGAGGCCACTGAAAGTATGAGAGAGAAAAGTGCTATTGAGGAGCTAGAAGAATTGATTGCAGAGACTATCTGTCCCACCGAGAGGTGTTATACTTCAAGAGACTATCGAATGAACTGGAGGGGAGGACAAGCTAAGACAAATTGTTCCTTGTTCTATTTAAATAAGTTAACATTAGTGGTAGAGACACATTGTAACTATCTCCTTAGAATACTCAACAAATCTGCATACCGGCAATTCAAATCTTTTGTTGAAGCAAATAACATCCTTCACAATAGACAACATGTCTTACGGCCCAGTCACAGTAAAGAGACAGCATTGGTGGGTCTGCATTCTCACATACTGAAAACCATTGAGGGTCAAGTGGTTGGTCCTACTCGATTTATCAGCCGCTTTTGACTCAGAGGAGGCAGTGAAATGGTTTCACGCCTTTCTATCGGATTGCAAATCCAGGATCTGGTCATACCAATTACTGGTGACTATGATGCACTCTTCAACCCTCACTAATATCTACAACCAAATCGAAACCTGGATGTCGACTAACTGGCTGTCTCACTGGCTGTAATGCAGAGCTACTGATCTTCAGGACAAAACTTGCCCGAGCCTAATCGAGTCACGACTTCTCGAGTTTCTGAATTGGAATCAGCATCATCCCAAAATTGAGGACAAAGTTAAGAAACTCAGAATTCAGTGGAGGATTCTCTGAATACAGACGCCTATGTTAAGCAACTAAGTAAAAGTTGTAATTACTATCTTTGTCTGATTAAGAACATACACCCCTACATTTCAGAAAATAATTGTGCCATTGTTGCTCGAGCTACCATTCTATCAAGACACTATTATTGCAACTCTCTCCTGATCAGGGACTCAGCTTTGTGAAGTGCTGCAAAACAACGCTTTATGGGTTTGTCAAGATGATCGCAAAAAGGATAAACATCCCTACCCACGAAGAAAGCTACATTGGCTACCTATCAAGGAGCGTATGAATTTCAAAATAGGAACAGTGGCTCACAGATGCATATATGGGTCATCTCCAGCCTACCTCAAATCCCTAGTACTTTGCTACCACGCATCTAGAACCCTGAGATCATCGAAAACAACTTGGATCATTAGCCAGAATTACAGGCAGGCAATTGGTATGGGAAGATCCTTCCCCAGCCAAAGCTGCCAGCTTCTGCAACTCCCTGCACATTGCTGTGAGAGGAGAATCGGAGTTAGGAGCGTTTGGGAAAGCCCTAAAAACTTTGCTCTTCAAATAAATCATCTACCCCCTGCAAAAACAGACTACTCATTCTGTCTTTTCTGTTCGTCCATCTGGTGTTTGTGTTAGTGCCCCAAAGCCGCGGGCTACTGGCGCGCTATAAATCAATAAAATACATAGGGTAGTTTGGACATCAACATATTTTCTTTTGGACTTCATCATATTGGATGAGTTCCTTAAAGGGGGGGGGAAGAGAGAGAGAATTTACTGATTACTGAGTTAGTCATTCCTGGCTTTGTAGTGACAGCAGGAATACCAGAAAGGTGTATTTTCAATTTCATCAAAAATAGGAAAAGTTTGCAACAGCACAGATATTTACAAAGAGTGTTTTGTCTAATGGGAGTCACTGAAGTAGGAACCTGTACTGACCGTTTTGGTTGCTTGCATTATGGATTAAGTACATTTTGATTGCAGGAGTGAGTATCCAGGAGAACAGTTTTATTTAGTTTGTGTATTAGAGGCCTTTTCAAGAGTTATATTGGAGTGTGAAGAAAGGGGCCCCAAAGATCAATTGGATGTTCTCGGGATGCTTTAGAAGTATCTGGAAGGTCTGGCCAAGAACATTACTAAGTCCCATTCAAACCACAAGATTTAATGCAATGCTCTCGACATCTGGAGGTGTTAAATGTGGTATTGCTGCAGATGTTGTTGAGCGAGGACTGCATGTTGGGTCTGAGAGGCACAAGATGAGAATAAGGAAATATTGAGAGGTGTTGACCAATGATCTGATTATGGCGTCACGTGTCATAGCTGTGTTGATAGAATATATTTGAATTATGAGCTTTGGAACACAGGATAGAGTAGCAGGTTCAGAGGTTCAGAAAAACCATTGATAACACCAATGTCAGTCTTGCTGCAATAAAAATCTTGCCATCCAGTTGGAAGTCACACCCATTAGGTGGGGATTGGTCTGCTCAAAGAAGCAGCAGGAGCTGCTTGTGCAAGAGAGAAGGTTTTCATGAAATGCTAGTCAGTGGCGCAGCCAGCGGGGGTGGAGAGGCGGCCGCCCCTCCTGGTCCCCACACCCTGGGGCACAGTGCGCTCCCAGCCTCCCGCTGGTGCCCTATTATCCACCCGCACACCCCTGGGCAGCTGCCTCCGCTACTGATGCTAGACCTACAGCCTGGGGAACTGCAGAGGAGTAAAGAAAGTTGCAGGACCATGCAAAGAGGCCAATTGGCAAAGAAAGTGGGATAAGGAAACCCATGAGCTGGATTCAACCCTAGATGCCTTACTAGAGGTTTGGTCTTGACTTAATGTAAACAGTAAAGGGGCAGGAATGAAAGATGTCCAACCTGTGATGGATTTAACTGATGGCACTGGGGGGCAGAGAATATCCAGTTGTATGCTGTCAACACAGGGCATGGCTGAGCTAGAAGCCATGAAGACATTACTATCGTATGCTTCAGAGCTCAAGTAATGAGAATTCCTGCAATCATTTCTATGGACAAACTTTAAAATGAATCTTCAAGCATCTGAGCTCTTGGTCCTTATGATGCCAGTTCGAAAGCCTGGTCCTGTCTAGCACCTGAGGGGTGGAGAATGAGGAACAGAAGAGCAGGGGTCGACCAATACATGATAGCAGCTTTGATAGACTTCATTTCCATGGGGCTTTGAATCGGAGGATCCCCGATACTAAGCCTTGAAGCGCCCTTCTTGGAACCATATTTGTTTGGAGCAGCGGAAGGCTGAAAATACTCTAGCGTCTAGCAGAGAGGTGGTGGGGTGAAGCAGGGGACAGTAAATCAATGCCTCTGCAGCCAAACCTATGTGGGTGATTACGACCCGCTAAAGATTGGCCATGTCCTGCCCAAGAGACAAGCAGAGTGAAACCCAGATCTGACAGGTGCCCGTTTCCTATTCCCATTCTGCACAGATACAGCAAATGTTAGGTGAGGAGATACAAGCCCAGGAAGATGTTGCGCTCTCCCTTGGAGTCTACCCTACATTGGAGAGGCCATTGGGAACTCTGAAAACTGTGGAGATATGTCAGTCTCCTCTCTCTCGCGCAGCCGCCAGAATTGTGACCTTGCTTCCCAGAGAAGAAGAGCTGTCTGGTATGCAGGGTTCAGATGGCCCCCATGTACCTTGTCTTTCTCGTTGGGCTCTCAGGCTCTGGCACGTGTAGGGAGCTATGTTCTGGATATGTGTCTTTGAAACCTGCTGAAATACATTCCAACACCAGTTACCATGTCACTATGAGCTAAACGAAATCCAAAGATATGAAGAATTTTAGAGATGACAGTAGCACTAAAAATAAAGATTCCCAAGATGACCACCACAACAGATACCCTCTGGACTTCCAAGCAGGATAAAAAAATTACATCAGCGACTATGGGGAAATGTAGCTCATGTGCAGTCAGAGCTTAAAGTTGACATAGGAAACAGTACAGTCAAGTTTAACAAATCAATGGTGGAAATAACCAGGAATTGTGAGTGATTGTTGAGAGAAAGAGTAAACCTCAGGCACAGCAGAGATCGCACAGATGTAAGTGAATTAAAAATAGCTCTCAGATGTGCTCCAAGTTGAGTAAAATTAAACTGTCACAATAATAATCACATGGGGGAGGGAAGCTGGTCCACATTGTTTTTTTGTTTTTGTTTAAATAAGAGCCTTTTTTCGCAAGAAAAGTTTGAGAACAACCTGATTTAGACAGCTGCCCAAAAGAGGGGTGCCAAGAAGCCAGTTAGTGTGTGGCATATGGTAAAAGGTATTTCATATACATGGGGTGTCCCTTTTAGATTATTCTTTTTCAATGGGGAGCAACAAAAGCCAGCCACTCGAAGATGCAGAAACTATACTGGTCCTCTGGAAAGAGCGATGATAATAAGAAACGGACCTTAAGAAGCTGAATGAATCATCTGTGGTTTGAAATAACTGTTGAGGGATCACCATGAAACAAGTAGGGACCTGGTTAGAGATTGCTATGATGCTTAGAACCTCTTACTTGCCAGCTGAGGCTTTCAGAACCTTTAACGTTGAAGGTTATGTGGATATCATTACTGATTATGGGAAATCAATTATATGGATTAGGAAGTTGTTCCGGTATGAATGTTTTGTCTTCCCCTTGCTAACTCCCTCCCCCCTGCAGATAGTTTTCCCACTAAAACCAACAATGCTGCACATTAGGGCTATTCTGCCAGAGGTTCAGGTATGCCATTGTAAAGGTCTGGTGGGTGTATTCAAACACCATCCAGTAGTGGGTATAGAAAAGGTTGATGCTAGCCATGTGCTCCATGCCCTAATCGATTGCAACATTTATGATGTTTTTTTTCTTTTCCCCACACCTCAAAGGTTTGTCATTATTTTTGGTTTGTTTGGTGTTCACCTATGTGGATGTATTTACAGTAGGGGAGGTAGGGGATGCAATTATGTTGATGTTTCAGTCACAATGGTCTCTCTTGTCTTTGGGAAAAGATGTCTACAGTAATCAAAGTCATGTAAAGTCGACATAGATTCATATATTTCTTTTCAGAAAGATAACACTCTGCTTTCAGTGAATACCTAAAGGAATGCCAATGCCAGTGTTGTCAGGGCCACGCAGAATGGGAAGCTTGTCAAAGGAGCTGCCTGGCCAGGTATTGGGGTGGCGGTGCACATGGGCGATTAGGGGGGTGAAGAGGGGATTCCCATTTTCCATGGTGGCGGAGTAGAGGGCGACACACCAAATGTGGTGTGGTAAATGCAAGACATGGAACTGGAGGACATTAGTTAACATCAGCAGGAGTTGGTAGTAGATGAGTAGGAACTTGAATAGAAGGAGTGAATAGAAAAACAGCACAGAAAGGTTTGATGAGGCCAGCAGGGAGTAAGGAAGGGTGTAGGGAAAAGACGCTCATGGAAGGGGTTAGACTCACGGTTTGAGGAGGAACAAGCATGTAGCGGAATATTGAGGGGAGGCAGGAACAGAACTAAAAGGGTGCTGAGAAGGATGAAGATCAGAACTCTGCGATAGGGAGGTAAGCAGGCCCTCTCCGTTTCCCTGGGACAGACGGAGAAGAACTGCTAGGTGGTTCTAGCTTACTCTTGCTGAGATATTAGCCTAAGATCAGCAGATATTAGGAGAGCCCCAACAACATCTAGAGGAGCAGTCCAAAGGCAATAGTATTTGCACATTCAGCTGACATTATACAGAAACACCATTACGACTCATTCATTACTTGGAAGCACTATCACTGAAACCTGACTGGCCTACTCCTCAAACCACGTCTAAAGGCTACTTACATCATTCAGATCATAGACAAGCTAAAGAAGCCTTTTCTGGGACATGCACAATATTAGAAGTAGTCACTATTCCTTTGAAGCACTCTCCTGCTACGACCCCCCCCCCTCACCCACTGAAACTGCCACCTTCAATCTGATCTAAGGCCACCAAACCCCACATCATCTTCATTGACTAGTTTGCAGACCTTTTCAACTCCAGGTCCCTCAAAGGCGGCAACAACTTCCTGTGAGACTTCAAGCTCCCATGCAGCATGATGTCTAAGACTATGAAGTAAGCACTGTTAAGCCCATTAAGCACACTGGAACTCGCCCAGCACACAACTGACCTAACCCACAACCAAGGCAACCTCCTAGACATAATTACTGCCATTCCAACTTTCCACTACAACAAACCTATAATCTCTTGACTGGCCAGGTAACTTCAGCAATCCCTTTGCCACCTACCACATTTCCCCAACCAACCATACAAAGCCAATCAAGCAGACATTTTACTTTTCTTTAAAGATTTCCCTAAAAAGCCACTCATTGATGGTCTCAGAAACTTCACATCCTCCCCATCAGGATCCCAGTATAAATATGGAAATGGCATACTAGAAGCTCTCGACAACATCCTGAATACGAACATACATTTCCCAGAGAAATAGTAAACTATCAGACGTAAACCATCCGCCTCCTGGTATATGCAACAACTTAATATGAACAAAAGATTCACCCAAAAACAAGACTAAACCTGGCATAAGTCCAAAACCTTATCAGACTTAACGTACCAATGCACAATCAACTCTACCTCAAAAACTCTTCCATCAAACATTTACTAGCTCAAGGCCTGCATCAACCAGATACAAAACTAGACATCCATAGCATACTGCAAACTCAACCCCACAAAAACATCAAACTTGAGTACTTAACCCAGAGTTTACACTATGCATCAAGACCCTGGGATTCCACATTGATAGTCATCACTCCGTCAAAAAGCATATTGCAAAGAAATACCAGACAGTTTAGTACTGCACTCCTTTGCAGATAATCAAACATTCCTTCCATATAATAACTTGCGATCCACAGAACAGTCCCTCATCCTTTCTCAACTGGATGGTGGAAATTTCCTACTCACCGGCCTGCCCAACTCCACCCTAGCACCAATGAGAAGAATCCTCAACATTGTAGCCTGCATCAAAGACCTCAGCAAATTTGACCACATTACCCCCTCCCACTCTCTAACTACATTGCATGTTATCAAAAGCACACTTCACCTTCAAGATCAGATGCATCATTTGCAAAGCTGTGCTTTTATGTGCTGCCCCATAGCTATTCGTAAAGGTCCCCATACGCAGGAGCCAAGGCTTCACAAGAAGACAAGACCTGGCCAGATTAGACCTGCAAACATTCTAAAATAATACATAGTAAGTCAGCTTTCCCATTCTATGACCCAAGCAGTGGGGCATGATACCCATTAAAATTAGACTTGCACGCACCCTCATGCAAGTCAGAAAGGAGGTCAAGGCCCTCCTCGTAAATACACACAACAAACATCCCCATCTCACCAGTCAGCCAACACCACAACACCACAACATACCCAGTTATCGCTCCTGTTAAACTGTAACATCATAACACTACAGTAACTGGTGCCCCTTACCGGTGTTAATATCAATTAATTTTGTGTGCAGCACTCTATAGATTCTCGAGGTAAGTTCATGCTCAATAAATACCCAAAATTACATACACTAGGTTTACGGGGGAAACTCATGAACTTGTACATTTTTCAGCTCACACAGCTACTATGATAACAATGTAATTAGCCTCTACATCCTTCACAAAAAAATTTACTGTGGATAGGAAGATTTTTGCAAACCAAGAATTTGTAGAACTGATTTCAGAAAAAAACAAATGTATGTTTTAAGCATTACATAGACTAAACTGCATTAAATGTTTTCTGGGAAATGTACAAACCTTATATGTGTGGGCATAGTTACATAAGTACATAGTTGATTCACAAACAAAACAGGGCTGACAGGTACGCGAAAACCTGAGTATAAGCAAGTGATGAAACATCAAATAAGGAGGGCATTTTATTCTTATTTATTTAGTGTGATACAGTTAAAAATAACTTTACACACATCTCATATATAAAACATATATACACATTTCAATACTCAAAAAATATATCTTAAAAATGTTGTACATGCATATATACACTTACGTCTACAAGTTCTAAAATGGGCATTTCACCACAATATCATAATACATAAAATATTATCTTTGAATAAGCTATCCCCCTAACATTATCAACTGTGACACAAAGCCAACACCACTAATCATGTTGCATTCATCTTCAACATTCTCCATCTATCACACGGTGATAGATAAACTTTGGCAACTTTCCATACTATGGGTAAAAGCTAAAAACAGAGGAAGACTATGACCAGAGTTACAACTTAGCCAAAATGACACCCTGCGAATGTCTAACAGGTTATCCACATGAGAGCTAAAATATTGCATAGTAAAGCCTGAGCGAGAGGTCAAAACGTGCCTCACCATCTCTAAGGTACCTGGCTCACCACATGTTTGACAGGTACGCTTCTCCTTAGATATCCCTATCCAAGCAACTCGAAGTGTCAATACATTCAATTTATGAAGTCTCATTAACATGTACGTTCCCATGAGCTTTGGACAGGGAAACTGGTAGATATAAGGTTGGGGTTTCTTAAAAGAAAATGCCATCCTTGCAAATGTGCTTGGTGATTTCAGGGTACCAACGTATTCATGGCTGGATGTCCAATCCCAATGCTAGGCACATTTCCTAAATGATCCAATCAATACCCCACTACTGCTCTCCCACTCCGGAACCCATGCGATATCCTCAAACAATTGCACATTCAACGCTTCAAATTCTTTCAAGTATCGAGAAGACTTATTCAACAGGATGTTTTTCATTAGCACTAATAAAGAAGGAAATAAAAAGGCGAATCATTGACAGTTTGAGAAAAATCTGGTGCAGTAATCACACACAGAAAAAAATAAAATACATATGTTAATCATAACATTAGGTCAGGAAGGACAAGGGATGTGGCTATTGAGCCTCCCTTGAAATGAGGTCCATCTCTCATTACTACAAGATGCGAAGAGTTTGTGAATAGGTTATTGGATGCATTTCTGCTCCAGAAAATATTGGATGTACTGAGAACTGAATTGTAAAACTTGATTAAAAAAGTAGAGGGGAGATCAGTATTGAAAGACTTGCATAACAGGATGGCTGCAGGCCCAAATGGGAAACTTCTACACGTGCTGGAAATAGTAAAGGGCGACCAAAAACACTTTGGCCAAGGAAGAGATCTGCCCAACCAACTATTTTCTTTAATTGCTACTATTGATCTAGCTGAGGCAAACATGCCTTGGCAGTTGCACCTATCAATAAAATAAAGGAATCCTATAGCATAAACTTCAACTTTCTAAGGAAGCATTATCTAAGTGTTTTCTAAATGAGAAACCAACTAGGTTAATCCAATAAACTCACATGAACCCTACAGCAAACACCCCGATTAACAAGAAAACAGAGGACAACCAAAATAGAATGAGGTACGAAACAAAACTGTTCTTTATCACAGATTATGTTAGCTTTTATATAGAACAATTAGCTCAATTAATCAGAGACCAGACATTTTCCCATTGACACTTTGGAAAGTACCAGAAAACATTTAACCGTGAGTGCTTGATCAATTATACATTTCCCCCGATCAGCGAGTTAAGATGCTTACATAAATTGACAGTATCAATTTGGAGAAGCATCCAAATCACAGATTAATAACAGTTAAACATATATACTCCTGGAATATAGTCTCAAATATTAAATTGACAACTAGGATACCAGAACAAAAGGATGAACTATATGAAGGAAATAAATAAGGCACATTTTGGGATATTCAAAAAATTATTAAAGGATATATTTAGGAAGTGGTTGAAACTTAAGTTTATTTAAGACAGAATACATTTGGCAAGAATACTCTCATTCCCAGAGACACATTTTCTTAATAGGCTATCACTTCTAAAAAAAGGATGCTGCAGACTTTCAAGGTTTAACAACTAGCATTATATGGGACACAAAGACAGAGTAGCATGGAACATATTGCGGCAGTGGAAAGACGATTGGTCTTTGCTAGACATTCAGTTATATTTCTGGGCTTTCTGGTCAAACCCAATCAGGATGTTACTGTTATGTTATCCGAACATGCATACCTTTATCAGTTTACTATTACTTCATACTTTTTTTTGTATTTACAGTTTTATTCATTTTCAAAATACAACATTTTAAAAGGTGAAATGATCAAAATAATACAGTATATACAAATGATACAACAAACCTATACAGAACATGAACAAGTCAAGCACAAGTCCAAATTTCAGAGTCTCCTCAAACTTCCCCCTTATACCCTCATACAGTTTCATTTTCCTATTTTTGTCCAGAATTGTTCCAACAATGATATTTTATGCATGTCCTCTATCCATGCCGAAGTGGTAGGAGCAGTGACAGATCTCCAGTCTCTCAGAATAATTTTCTTTGCCGAAGGTGAAGCCCTAAAAAAACAGCATTTTTCTGGGTGTCCCAAATCTTCCAATAGGGCATCATCTCCCAATATCAGTTTTAAAATAAAAATCAATATCTGTTAAAAATATTCTGTTCATTGCTCTGATCACATACCTCCAAAATGGTTTAACTTGTGAGCATTCCCAGATCATGTGACCGAATGTTCCTACCCTATGGCGACATCCCCAGCATTCGTCTGTATCACTCATTCCACTCGCAAACATCTTAGTCAGAGTCCAATAGACATTATTTAGTATCTTCACCTGACAGACTCTCTCCCTAATTTTCAAAGATGTCGGCGCAACATTTTTACACAAATTCTCCCACTCCATCAATGACATCTCTGTGCCCAAGCATTCTGACCAAACCCTGAGAAGCTGCTCATTTGGTATATTTAAAGTCATCAAAAGTTTGTACACTCCAGATGCACAATGCACCTTTGATTTTAGAGTTATAAGAAGTCCTTTCAGGGTTTCATCATCCGATGTGTTTAGTTCTCTAAAAGCCATCTTCAATTTGCGGTATTCACCGTAGGTGCAACCTTTCAGATTCCTGGTTTTTAGTAGAGTTTTGAACGGAATCCATATATTGTCTTTGATCAGGTCTCCTATCCACTGTATCCGACTCAGGAACCATTCAAGCCTGAATAGTGGTTTGCCATCTATTTGTATATTTGTGTTCATCCAAACCGAAGACCTTGTTCTGATAGGCCCTTCCTCCCCAAGCACATTCTGCATTTTTTGCCATACTTCCCTTAGGACATCAGTCGTGTTTGATGCCGTATATCCCTTAAGGCTCTTTGTTGACAGCAGAGCTTCCCGTGACAGAGGAGCGCTCAGACTAGACTCTGCTCTCGCCCAAGCATCAGGATTTTCTTCCAGGAATGTTATCAAATGAGTTGACGAAAATGCGAGATGGTATGCTCCAAATTCCGGAACTCCTAGGCCTCTCTTCTCACACGGAGACGGCAGCTTCCACAATTTAAGCTAAAGCCATTTATTTTCCCATATGAAATTCTGCAATAGTCCATCAATCTCCTTGAAGTCTTTCTTCTTAATGTGCATTGGTAACATACCCAGCACATAATTGATTTGCGGCGCTGAAGACATTCTGATTGCATTGACCTTTCCCCAGAGCGATAATCACAATTCTCTCCATTGTGTCATATTTTTTTTTTCAGTTTCTAAGATTATTTCCTTCATATTGACGTCTACCATTCGATTCACCTCACTAGTCAGCCATATCCCCAATATTTGATCTTCTCTGGACACTATCAAAATCCAAGATTCTTGACACATGCGTCAGTCCACACAGACAATGTCAGCATCACTTCTGATTTTGCCCAATTAATCTTATATCCAGAGAAAGATTGAAAATCCTCCATTTGTCGCAATAGTGCCGGCAAAGACGTGTCCACATTCCGTAGTACCAACAGCATGTCTTCTGCATACAGCCACACCTTCTGCAACCCATGTCCGTATTGAACTCGCTCGATTGTTTCATCATTTCTGATTCTCACAGCTAGTGGTTCCATTGCCAGTACAAACAACAAAGGCCAGCTTGAACTCACTGAATGTCGATCCATTATTGTTTACTGCCGACGTTGGTCCTGAGTAGAGCAGCGAGATCCAGTTAATTATTTTGGTTCCAAAACCATAGCTCTTTAGCAGAGCAAACAAGTAAGACCACTCAATCCGGTCGAAAATACAGCTGTTTCTCGATCTAACTTTTTGTATTCCTCCAGTGTGTGTTTCAATTTCCGTATGTTAGTTGAGTTTCCTCTTCCTTTTACAAAGCCAGACTGATTTTAGTCAGTGTTTCCAAGCTTTTCTCAATCCTTAAAAAAATCACATTTGCCAACACCTTATTATCAGTATTTATTAGGCTGATTGGCCTGTAACTTCCCACAAAGGTAGGCTGCTTCCCAAGTTTAAGCAACACTGAAATAGAAGCATGCCTAGTTGTTGTTGGCAAAACAGCCCTCTTCCTGGATCCTAGCAGGACTTCCAGCAGTAGCACAAAAACTGTCCTTGGCATGATTTTATAAAATTCTGCTGGGAGTCCTTCTGGCCCCAAACATTCCACCATTCAAACATGATGCTGCATTTATTAATCCCTCCACCGTGATTACAGAGTCCAATTCAATTTTCATCATTGCCGGTACCTTCCTCAAATCACATCTGTCTGAGTAACTTGTTAGCCTTTCATCATTTGGAAAGTCATCAGAGGTATACAGGGCTGAGTAGAAATCTTGGAATTCTTGGTTTATCTTAACAGGGTCAAATGTCACTCCCCTGTTGTGTTCAATGGTGCTAATTGTACGTTTTCCCTCCTGTATCCTCAATCTATGCACCAAAAGTCGTGTTTAAATTTGTTTTATTTTCTTCATTACAACAAAACCAACTTAACATCACTGATGCATCAATTAGCATACACTCAGATTCCCCAACTTCCCTCCTCGGACCACTAGTCTGCGGCTGAGCCAGTCGATTAAGGTTCCAATATTGTGCTTCTCTCATCTTCCGTGGCTGTGTTCCCATACCATGAGTTTAATAATGGCACAGTCACTGCCACCCATTGCTGTAGATCCTCGCTATAATCTAGCCTCTGATTCCTTAGTGCATTTTCCCAGGCCCCAGACTCTGCCACCACCCATTTCTGAAGGTCCCCCCACCATTGAGTTATGCTTGGGCCTCTTGCATGTTTCCACAGCATGGCAATGCATCTTTTAGCTAGTATGTACATCAAGTCTTTTAGTTTAATCAATGGTTTGTTCTTGCGACTTCTCTTGTAGCAGCCCAAAATGCATGCCTCAGGGGTCTGTATGTCCAGGTCTATGCCTCCCTTAGCCGCCCCTTCAGTGATCTGTGTCCAAAAATGTTGTATTTCTCAGCACCCCCAGAACATACGAGCCATGCCTGCCTCAGTGTCTTTCCATTTAGGGCATTCCTGCACACTTGAACTTGGAGATTGCTTTTGGTGTAAGGTACGCTCTGTTAGTTATGTAGAACTGTATTAGCTGTAATCTAGCGTTTCTGGAAGCTTTATGGTAGTGGGTCATGGTCTTCCATGTCTTATCTTCAAAGTCTAAACCCAGTTCCAGTTCCCATTTTATTTTACATTTGAGCTCTTCCTTGGATGTATTGTGCAGGAGTATTTCGTAGAGCCTCGAAATCTCATGGCCTCCCTCAGCTACAGTTAGCATATTCTCTATTGCCTCGTGTGTTATTTTTCAGTCTTTAATATCAGGCCTTCTTTCGGTGAGCGTCTCAAGTACTGCTCTGTGCAACAGGAACTGACCAACGGCTAATCCCGAGCTCCTCAATGATAGGATCCCCTGGTTGTTAGTCAGATCTCCCAGTGTAGCCACCCCACAGGGCTCCCATCTAGCCCGTATCGCTGTGTACACCCAGGACCTGCCCACCATGGTTGCTGCTATGGGAATTAAAGGGGAGGTCGGGTCCGCTGCTCAAGATCCCGCAGACCCGTTTCCAGATTTGGATACCCAGTTTCACTAAGTAGGGACTCTTGAGTGTTGTGTTTGCGTCGACCCAGAGTAGATCTCTAAGATACATTTGAGGGATGGCCGGCTGCAACAGTCTCGCGTCTGTAGTGGCCTCGTCCGCCATCCACTTTACCACATGTCGCAGTTGTCCCACCAAAAAGAATAATTCAAAGGTAGGTATTTTCAGGCCTCCCCTTTCGTAGGGGCTCTGCAGCACCGACAGTGCGACTCTATGCCTCCCGCCCTGCCAAAGGAAGCGCCTACATAGCTTCTCTAAGTTGTTGAAAAATTGCCGGGGGACGTTGAATGGGAGGTTGCTAAGGCAATGTAATAGTCGAGGTAGTGCTACCATTTTAAGAAGTGTGGCCTTCCCTGCCACTGACAATGGTAGTTTACTCCAAAAGTCCACTGATTTTTCTACACCCTCTCTCGCCCTTCCCGTGTTTAAGGTGTGTTCAATTTTCAGGTCTCGATGAATAATGATTCCCAGGTATTTGAATGAGGTTTCTTTCCATGGGAGGGGCATACTGGGAAGCCTCCCACCCGTTGCCGTTCCCAAGGCGGCCAGGGGGAAGAGATGACTTGTCGTTGATATGGATCCCTGTGTATCTACTGAACCCGTCTAGTGTCTCTAGAATGAGTGGTAGGATGGGTTCTGGGTTATTCAAATATAACAGTGTGTCGTCTGCATACATAGACACAATATGGGAATTTCCATTTATCATTATGCCCCCGTCGCTGTATTCCTGCGTTTAGTAGGCAGCCACAGGTTCCGTCGCGATAATATATAACATTAGGGAAAGTGGGAGGCCCTGCCGTGTGCCCTTGTGCAGTTGCCATTTATCAGAGTACGTTTTACCTGTGCGCCCTCTGGCCATCGGGCCTGTGTATATAAGTTTTGTCCACCGCAAAAGGCGGGTCCAATCGCCATTGTGGCATACAGCCAATTCCACCTGACTGAATCGAAAGCCTTAGTGGCGTCCAAGCACGCCACTGCGCACTTTTCTTGTCTGTCATTGGTGCAATAGATGACATGGTGCAGTCTACTCAAGTTTTCGGAGATGGTCCTCCGTGGCACGTACCCGGTCTGGTCTTGATGGATCAATAGAGGGATCACCTTCTTAAGTCTACCCGCCAAAAGTGCAGTCAAGATCTTGTTGTCTTGAGTCAACATAGACAAAGGCTTATATGAGCCACATTCCGCCCCATCCCTTCCAGGTTTCAGCAGCAGAATTATTACCGCTTCGCTCAGTGTTGGGGAGGATACCCTCATCGTACGCGGCATTATATACCTTAGCAAGGAGCGGTGCCATGATTGTCTTCTTATGCCTTATAAAATTCGGTTCCCAGGGCTTTACCCAAAGGGAGAGACCTAATGGTGTCCAGCACCTCTTCCGGGGTAATGGGTCCATCCAGGGCTTCCGCCATGTGTGCCTCCAGTTTGGGCAATTTGATGATGTTGAGGACATCATCTATGTCCATTTCTGTTGCCACTGGGGTGTTAGCATACAGTTCTTGATAATATTCAGACAAAACTTTGTTTATGTCAGCCTGAGTGTGTGCCATCGTGCTCTCAGGGGTGCGAACATGGCATATCAGTGTTTTGGGGGCTTCTCATATATATAGCCAGGCTAATAGCTTCCCGGGCTTGTCGCCTAAAGTGTGGGTCCTCTCTAAATATTTTGTGTAGCTAAGTGTCCCCAGTTTTTCCCAAAGTGTTAAACAAGCCTGCCTAAGCTCCACCTCTCTTTTCAAGTGTCCAGGATCAGTATCAGCTTTCGCCTCTAGGTCCTTCAGTTCTCTTTCCATATTTTCGATAGACCTCCGAGCTCCCCCAGCGGCGGCAATCATTTCTCCCCTTATGACTACTTTGTATGCCTCCCACACTGTACCAATATAACACACGCTATTCTCGTTTAGTTGCATGAATTCTAGCATGCTTTTTTGTATTTGTTCGCGAAAGGCAACATCGAGCAATGCCTCACTCCGGAGCCGCCATGTTGGTATGGGGAGGGGTTGTATGGCTAACAGTCCAGGTGACCTGAAAGGGGGCATGGTCCGATATAACTCTTGCCAAATATTGCGCATTGCTAAACATGGTTTGCTGCTCTTCACTAACAAACAAGTAGTTTATCCTGGTATATATTCCATGTGGAGGTGAGTAGTTCAAGTATTCCCTGCTCTCGGGGTGCTGCTCTCTCCAAATGTCTTTCAGCTGAAGCTGTTGTGTTAGTGTGGCTAACACCTTGGCTAGTGGGGATGGACGTCTACGTTTGTTATCCGATCTGTCTTGGCATGGATCTATGGTGCAGTTATGATCTCCTCCCCAAATCAGGGTCCTATCTCTGAATGGGCTCAGCCTCTTGTATAGTGAGTGGAAAAACACTGGCGTTGTGATTGGGGGCGTAAGTATTTATTAAACAAACCTCTCTGTTGTCTATTGTTCCATATAACAAGGCCATCGTCCGCTTTCGTAGTGATGATTTTAAAGGGTATGTTGGGATCAACCCCGATCAGCACCCCCCTGGCGTAGGTGGAGTATGTGGAGGCCACTACTATCCCTCCCCAGGTCTTAGCTATTGCTGCTTGCTTACTATCATTTAGGTGGGTCTCTTGCAGTAGAGCCACTCCGATCTTATTTCTCTTGATATATGCGTGGATTCTACGCCCCATTCCATAATTATTCATACCCCTGACGTTCCACGTCATGACCCTCATCTTGTCAGCCATAGTGTTTGGAAGCCCAAATGTTCATTTAGATAGCGGAACTTGGTGCATCTATCCTCAGTTTAGCAGTTCTCATGGCCCTGGGTGATACTAACCTCCATCCCTTCATTCTCCAAACCCCTTTACCAACTCCCAAATGCCTCCCTCCCCCAACTTTAAATCCCCTGTTAACCAAACTTGTCCAGCAGGGCTTCCCCCATTAGGACTATCCCATTTCCGCACCATTTTCCCCTATACTAGTCTCCTGGCACCCTACAGGCGGGTAACAAGTACCCAAACTGCTTCTAGGGGTGGCAGAGGATCACTGTAGACTATCCCCTACTCAGAATTGCCCTTCTCAAGTGTAGCTCCTTTCTACCATCATTCTTGCCGTGTATATTATGCGAGAACCGTCTTATGCTTCAACTTTTGTAATTTAACCGTTGCAGTGTGCGTGTTTGCTTAACTTGAGGCGGCGCTTAAGTGTTCCTTATCTTACATTACACTCTTACTTCCAGCTCATAGATTTGTTCTTTGTCCATCCATTCTCTGGCTTCAGCTGATGACTCGAAAAAGAGTGCGCGGTTATTGTGAAGCACTTTTAATCTTGCCGGGTACAAGAGTATTTACCGTAACCCTGCTTTCTTCAGCCTGGCTTTCGTGTAGATAAATTGTGCTCTCTTCATTTGCACTTGGAAGGTATAGTCGGGATATGTAGCAATTTTCGCTGAGTCTCTCTGGATCTGGCCTCCAGCTCTCAAAAAAGCCAAGATTTTTTCCCCCTCTCTATAGTTTACACTTTAGCTATCATAGGTCTAAGCTGGGCGGCTGTCACGATCTTATCCCCTCCAAGGGCTCACGGGGCCCTAAGGACCTTATTCGGGTCCCCTCGGATGCCTTGGAGCCAGTTCTGGTGCAGTTGGAATAGGAGACGCTTGCTGGGACGGGGTTTCTATGGACAGAAGACAAGCATGGCCGCCCCCATGCGGAATACTGGGGAACTGCATTCTGCGTTCTAGCCTTCAGGGTGGGGCAGGGTGGGGCCCGCCCCAAAGACACCTGGGATACCGCCTTGCTATTTAAACGAGGCCCGACTAAGGGCACGCGCTTCACGTTATTCTGCCTTTGCAGCGTGACGCTCATCAGATCCTGCCCTGCCATCCTTACCTGTTCTGCAGCATCCATCGGCTCCGAAGTCATCCAAGGCAGGAACCATCGCCATCCTTACCAGCTCCACTGGTCGCCCGGAAGGCCAACATCTTCAAGACATCTTTCATCCCGTCAGATTTCCAGGGGCCAGTCTTCTCCAGGATGTCGCGACCTACAGAACAAACCAAAACCACAGGTTAGCCTCTTGCTAGGACGAGCCCTCAGCGCCGCTTGGCGCCCTTACCTTTTCGAACCAAGCTTCGGCTTCTGCCGCAGCACTCGCCACCTGCAACAAGAAGCGAGAAAGTCATCATTGCAATTCAACTAAAGACCTTGCTTACATCTAAAAGTCATTGCTTTCGCCTGAAAGAAGGAGTTGCCGCAGGTCTGAGCTCCGGCCCTCGCCAGTGAAGAAACTCGGCGGTACGATGCCATCATTCGACGCGCCCCTGCCCAGCGCGGCAGGATGGAGAGTGCACCCTTAAAGAAAACAAAGTGAGAGACATTCTCTGGGGAACTGCAAGGGGAACTCGGGAGGTTGGTTGCAAGGAAAGAACCGTAGCTCATCTCCCCCTCCTATCTTCTAGAGTTGCCCCTCGATTATCCGGATTCCAAGACAGGCGAAGGGTTACGGAGAGCTTCCCAGCTATTCGAGATGCGCCCCGTGGACCAACAAGGTGAGCATTACAGAGGCGGCCGCTTAGCGAGGGATCTGTGGGCTCTTTAGATTGTAAATCCCTGCAATAGTTCCTGTGCTCCGATTTCTTGGATTATCAGGTTCTCTACATAGTTAGTGGGGTCTGTTCCCTCAATCCCTTCAGGCAGGCCTAGGATCCTTATGTTGTTACGGCGTGCTCGCCCTTCAGCATCCTCAGCTCTGTCTTCGAGTTGCTTAACCTTTTGTGCAAGTATCTCAAGTTCTTTTTTTGTCTGTGTTTTTGCCTCTGTGTTTTCTCGGACCTGGGCCTTGAGTTTGTCTGTCCTGTCCGCTATGGAGCGAACGTCCTGCCGTAGCAGGCCCAAGTCAATGGCTACTGCGTCAATCTTACTCCAGAGTGGTCTGGAGCGCTTTAATGGCTTCCAGGATCTGCTGGTTTCCCGGCTCAGCTGTGGCCTCAGGGGCTTTGAGCGGGTCTACCTCCGGGTGTGCGATGTCGGCCTCTGGTCTCATCAGCCCGATAGCCGCAAAGGTTTCTAGCGTGGATTGTTTTTGTTTGGTTTTCCCCCCTTTCGAGGACATCTCGCCAAGCTGTAGGGCCCTTCCGAGCTTTTTGTTTGGATGGCGGCTGTCTCCTGTATGCGCAGTGCTGTTGCAGCGCAGTGTCAGGCCTTGTAGCTTATGTTGAAATATTCTGCTTACGAGACCCTGGTCAGAGCCACCTCCACAATTTGACACGCCGAATGTGAATCACTTCAGCCTCGTTTCTCTGCACTCCCGATGGCCCAATGTCACTTGCCGCCTATGGTCTGCTCCCGTAGGGGGTGATTGCTCTGGGTACGAGGACTTGGTGCTTCACTAGGATAGGGTTAGGCTGCTCGCGTCCCAGCATCACCTCATGTGTTTTAAGTACGCTAAAATGTGCAGTGTTCCTATAAGGTGAGGCCCCGGCCCAGAGGGGCTACTGCTGCCGTGCCGTCCCATTAATGGCACCGCACAGACAGCAGTTTCAGTCTTTGAGGCGGTCTCGGGAGCACATACGTACTTCACTGTCAACTCTGCTCTGGGCCATCAGTAGTATGGTGGTGTGGCCCTTGTGTTCACTGCCCTCCGAGCCTGCTTTTAAATTGTATGGTGTGGTGTTTAACTGGGGCCGTTATATCATGGGAGACTGTGGCCCTTTCTAATCCACATTGGCCAAACGGTGCTAGGAGCAGCTGGGGGCGAGCCTTCTTAGTCCGTGGGAGATTCTTGCACACCCGTAAAGGCATTGACTTTTTGCTATGTTTGTGCCGGTGACGAGTGAGTGAACACGATACCGGCTGTGCAACTTTTCCACGAAAGGGGCTGTACGTTTTCCATTTTAGCCTCGTGAATGGCCTAATGACCAATTGACATTGGGAAGATCCAGCTAACAATACGCGGGTCCTGGGAGGATCCTTTGTTGGTCGCATCCTCTGAAAGATCTCCAAGCTGCACTTTTGGAGCTTGTACAGCATACACACTGATGCCAGTGGAGGATTAATTTCCGCTGTCCCGTTCACCTTCCCTTAAGTTGAAATTTGGTGATTTACTACGGGCCCATATAGGTTGAGAACAGGGCGCAGCATTTACTCCAAGCCATACGTCCTGAAGAAGGTCTCCGACCGAAACACATGTCAATGCTTTTCTGTGAGAGATATCTGGTCAAATTTGGCACCAGATATACAACGACACCTGATATTATGGACTGGGTCACTGGCTGATGTGATAATTGAAAAGATTTGGTGTAACAATATTTCCAATGCTTATTGATGTATTAAACACTTGGGTGTTTTTAGATTTGAATGTCTGAATGAGTCCTCTATGTGGTTATGATTGATGGTACGAATGGATTGTTCTTTTATCGTTTTTTATGATAGTAAGATGAATTTTTCCTGTGATTAATTTACTGAATAAAATGTTATATGTATTGAAATGTAGCTAGTGTCATCCCATTCCCCTGCAAAAACTGGGCAAGAGTTTTGAAAATGGAGCTGTCCCCCCCCCCCCATTTGGTGCATAAACATTGCATATGCCTTTAATAGAGTCTTGTATCTTTAGTGAGACAAAGATAATTCTCCCCACATCATGCTTTTAGCTAGAGGACTGTTAACAGCAAACCTTTTCTCAAGAGGATACAAACACCTCTCGAATTAGAACAATAACAGGCGGAATAGACCGAACCCACCCATCCTTTTTTCAATAGATCTACATTAGCATCTACATCGTTTTTCAATCTATTCAAATGATCTAGAACCTTTCTTTTATTCATATAGTTTACCACGTTCACATTCCATGAAATCACCATCACCCTGCCTGACTGACGACACCAGACAAACACACAAACTTACAATTAACAGAAAAACACCAAAGCACTTCCTAACTTCATCGTACCATGCTGGGAAGCTCCACAGAATTACAATTGTGCTTGAAACAAACCTATTCCCTGTCCTCTACCCTGTAATCCCCACAATAAAGAATTCAAAGTGATACTTCCCCAAACTTTAACACCTCATATGCAGTCATTCCCAAAAAAGAAAAAATATATCCTGCTCAATATTTCTAAATATATAAACCTATTAGTGATTGCATTTCTAAAATCAAACCATTGACTGGTCTGTGTTCGTATATGAAACCCTTTTCCAATTATCCCTTCATACTGTGTGTGTATTCCTTCCAACTGTTTGGGATGATGTTGGGACACTACGAACACGGGAATGTAACATTCCTATCCTTCACCTTTAACAACACTGCCCCAGCTTTGTCCCTGAAATCAGTGAATGGTGAGATAAACCCAATTACTGGAAGTTAAATAAGAGTACAGTGACATTTTACATTTGGGTTAACCATTAAAGGCTCATAGTAACATCCCCACATCTTTGCCTTCCATCTGAATTGCACCCAGAGCTGTAAGGTTACGTAAACCCATTCTCTAGTACATGGTTGTTGAGATAGTGACATACCAAATTTCATAACAGTGTGTAAATTATCCGCCTCTCACGCCATGACACACCGCAATATTACTATACACATAAATGCCAGTAACAATTCCCTTTTTTACATGCTTTAACACCTCAGCCTTCCCTTGTGTAACCAAAGTATACACTGAATTGACTACTCCTTATTGTCACTTGTGATTAGGATTTACTATATGTGCGCAGCTTTAATATTTCTCAGCAGCACATTGCGTAATGTTCTTCCCTTCCAGCTCCTTACAATAGCATTATCAATAGATAAGTGTCTTATCTCAACCGGAAGGATATCATTGGTGATAACCAATGGGGCACAACTGGTCAGACCAAACAGTAGCAAACTCTATGACCGCTCCTCCACCCATTCCCAAATTACCCGGTGAACTCCCACAGCCACACTTCACTCACTTCAGGTCACAAGCACCTACCATAAAGAGAAAAGGGCTGGAGGGTCCGCCCGGAAACAGATACCATCTGAGAGCGTCTATTTATTGCCAGCGAGTATGTGCACCATGCCAACATTCACCAGCTGCACTCCACACATACTGTTTAGAGCATCCACTTAGATCACAGTATTTGAAATTCTGAGCACAAGAGCGCAATAGGAAATACACGGATCATGAAATACATCAATGCTGCACTCTATCACACACATAAGTTTCATTATACAGGGATTGCGAACTGGAAATAGGACTTGAAATGTCCTGTATCTGGTCACTACCCGAAAATGAATTCTATAGGTGCATGGGCACAAATGTGAGCATACTTTCCAGGAGCAACCATTCAAGTCAAGCTGGACACTCATAACCGAAAGAAACGGGCTAAATTAAAACCACCCCCCACCCCCACCCTTTAAACAACCAACGAAAGCAAACTAGAATGATTATCGGACACAGCTCCTCGGAAAGCACGAACATATAGACTACACATATTGTATCTTGCTTTCGTCTGTTATCACCAACAGGCCTCTTTGTAGAAGAAGTGTAACACCCGCCAATGACAGCAGTATATCTTACACGCACGTCCTTCGCCAGAGCAATGAATCTATGCAGCTTCATAACACGTTACAAAGTGATGTTAGAACGAACGCAAGCCTCACATTAGCCTACCCTGACTTACCTAGTGATCCGTGTCCCACTGAGCACCTCCCGAAGGCGACACGGATACCATTCCTACACCCAGCAACCATATCACTGCCTGCAACGTGCGGCTACGGGTCAAAGACCTATATTTAGTCACGCAGCTCGGGGAACCTTGCTCATGCATATTCCCATGTCCTTTCCACTTCTTGGTACAAGGCCATTATTGTACCTACAAGAAGGGACCTAGAAATGAGCCCAGCAGTTTTCATCTGATTGCCATGGTTGATTCAATCAGCAAAGTAATAGGTTTTAAAAGACTTGACAGAATGGGCTGAAAGAACCGCTAGACTGCATATTCTCCAAACAGGGTTCAGAAAACGGCTTGGAACCTCGTTGAATGCGTTTGTTTTTACTATGCTCCAGAGAAATACTCTTAGAGACCAGAAGCGTCTGCTTTCTGTCAGAACTTTAGATATGCCAGCAGCATTTCACTAAGTGGCTAGAAAATTACTCTGGAGCAGGTTATCCAGATGGGATATCACAGATCTGCAGCTGCTAGCTCGTAGGGAACTATTCTTTTCTGGTTGTTTGTTCGAGAAGCGTCTTGATTTGGGTCCAGCCTGGGTGGGGCCGCAGAGGCGTTGCTAGGGGGGGGCTAAGGGGGCTATAGCACCTGGTCTTTTGGTTGTAGCCCCGGATATAATCTCAGGAGCTACAGCCAAAAGGCTAGCTAGCCCCCAGTCCCAACAGTCCCAACATCAGCATAGCCCCAGGTCTTTTCCAGACCTAGCAACACCCCTTGGTGGGGGGCTGTTTATTTTTGGCCTGTTGGACCAAAATGCCACAAACATGCCCCTAGGTGTGCATATGTCATGTGACCATCTTGGTTCGGAACAAACCGGTAATACTCGACAGGGAGAGGAACGGACGTTAAGTCCCATTATACATTCTTCGTCTCCAAAAGGTGCAACACCGAGGGCTCCTATAAATAAAGCAGACGGGGGCACTGAAAATAGGGCAGTGATTTCGGGGATACATAAGCAGACTGTTTTAGCACACATGCAGGGGGACCAGAAGGATAACCTTGCTAAATTAACCCCTTGGTGGAAGCTCGGAAGGGGGGGGGTTTGCCCCTCCCACCCTTCCCCTTTGGGGCTCATATAGGGGGTGGGAGTTTTGCTTTTCCTAAGGGGGTATCAGCGAGGGCTGAGGTTTCAAATCCACTTAGACCTGCAGGGAGGGACACACAAAAAGTGAGATGGCACTTTGTATAGCAAGACCCCAGCTGTCTGCCAATCAAAGGGAAGTGCAAACTCCAGCTCAGTTACCTGGTGACATTCCACTAGTATGTATGAAACCTAGAAATCAGCCCTTGAACAAAAGAGTACAGTACAATTTACAACCACCGGGCCTGGGACAAAGTGAGATAATGCTTACCCTGGGTTTGGTTGCTAGTGCTTTAGAACTTGCCCGCTCAGTAATGAATAATTCTCAAAGGGATCTATTACATGTGGTAGCTAACTAAGAAAGCATGCTTGCATCCATGACGAAAATCAACTGCCCCGAGTACCTTGTTAACACCATCTTTGTGGGTGGAGGAAATTGCCAGTAACAACACGTGCCAGGAGGAGGGTGTGTCAATCACAAAATATGAGGAAGGTGTGTCAAACTGTGAAGGTGGGGAGGGGAGTTTATCTCGTTACCGGGTCTCTCCTGCTAACCTAGAGGTAGCTGAAGACCTGACAAACGAGATTAAGCCTGATGGACACAGTCTGGAAGAGGTGGCCTCAGTGCCGGACAAATTTGAGACATTCAACCGGACATTCAACCGGACATTCAACCGAGGTAGAGGGAAGAAAAGACCAGGGTTGTTACAGTACAACACATGGGGCCCTAAATTAAAGAATAAAAAGGGTTTGAAGAAAAATGGTCGCAAGGGGGTGACCCAGTTTATCCAGAGGCTATCGACACCCCTGCCCAGAAACTAAGTGGGAGGCTGGTGGGCAGCAGACCTGTGCACAGGGCTCCCCAAATTGCCCCACCTCAAAAGCAGAGGTTCAAATTGTTGACTCATTTGAGTCCGGGCGTGACCCTGGAATCAAGGGAGAGTGGGAAATTGTGGGGAGAAACCGACTGGCACAGGCCCCTTTTGAGGCCTCTGTAAGGGCTGGTCATGTGCAATTTGTGGTGAACCCACCAGAGAGCCTAGTGGCTCAAGAAATGAGAAAAGACCATTTAGACCCAGAGAATCCAATTAAAGCTAGAGTTAGGGACTTAAATCCGAGGGCGGCCCCCTTTATGACCCTCGAGGATCGCCAATTAGCAATAAGGGGGGGACCTAGACATGTCAGGGGACATGACTAGGGGGGAGATCATTAACAAATTGCTCCTGCATAAATTACCTTTAGACCAGGAGCAGGTAGTACTAAGTCGCTCCAAGGTATTAGCTATATTATGGAAATCTCAGGCTTTGGCTAACTTATCCTCTAGTGATATCACCCGGGTAGAATTTTGGAATCCGGTTAACATGGATAAGGTGATTCTTCATTTCGCTTCCTGCATGGTCCTCAATCAGGTGCTGGTGGAAGGAGATGCGATTAGAGCCTGGGGCTATGACCTCTATAAATTACCAATCAAAAATGAGTACTCCTTGGTGCGACCTGGAGCCCATAGTGTTGGGCAAACAACTGTGGTTCCCCCAGGGGTGAATGTGAATTTAACGATAAAAACAGCAGGGATAGGTGCAAATGGGAGATCATCTTTAGTGCGGGCAGACAGGCTGACTCGCCCAGCAAGGGAAGAAGATTGGTCTTGGGTGGCAGCCTCTTTAAATGCGAGGCTAGGAAGAGAATTACAATAATAGAGTGTGTTCTCAGCTGGACATGCTATCTTGGAACTGTAGAGGGTTTTCACACCTGCTTCAGCATGGCAGTGTGGAACTGCTAAATTAGGACTTGTTTGCCCTCCAAGAGTGTTGGTTGTCAGAGGCGCTCGTTATCGATGGGTATTCCAGCGGCAGGACTGCTGATAGGTGCATCTAAGAAGATTTGCGAGGAGGTGGAGAGTTTGGCTAGCCCAAACCTATGTACAGGGAATCAAACTTACTTGGAATAGGGATAAGTTCCCGGGAAAAAAAAATACTTTGCTGATAAACATATACTGGAATAACTTAAAAATGAGTCAACAGGACATGTTTGAATCAGTTGAAGAGATCATGTTTAACGAGGTCGGCAGATGCTTAAACACCACCATAATATGTGGTGATCTGAACTGCAGATGCTTGGATTGGCAAGTGGGTAAAAGTATCTCCGGCCCTGACAAGTCCAGCTGGGCAAGGTGCATGGCATGAGGGGGTCTCATGAAGGAATGAGGGTTAATGATCCTTAATGGGAACATCAAGGGTGATGAAGTGACACATAACACTTGGAAGAGGGGTGCTCAAAGTAACATCCTAGACTATGAGGACATCTATTTAGTGTTTAAATCACTAGCCACGGTGGAGACCACATCGAGTGACCACCTGCCACTTAGTTTTGAGTGGTTAGTCCCCTCATTGAAGCAGAACCAGGGTGGTTACACCTTTGACTTCGAGGTGAATGTGGGGCGGGGGGGGGGGTAATAAAATAAGATAGAACAAGCACAGAATGACAGCCTTTAACAGAATCTTGGCCTTTGGGGAATTGAATTCTCTTTATGAGGAACAGTTTGAAAAGAAGGGTGTGAGTGCTGTCTGGGAACAGATGTATATGCAGCTGCCAAAAAGGAAACTGGCAAAAGTGTTACATAAACATACATTTGACTGTGTTTTTGTACTAAAAAAAAAAGAGCGCTACGGAAAGCCCTTAAGGCGGTCATTAAAGATGATAAGTGTAGTAGGTGGCGCATGAAGGCGACCTATAAAGCCTGGTTACGACACTACTGCTACCATTTGTCTCTGGGGGATGCTCGTAAGATGTTGGAGGTCATGGTTAGTAACAACTCTCATGACTTCTAGAAATTAATGGAAGATGACTATAAGATTCAAACGGGGTCCCAATAAATCCAATATCAGAAGTAATGTGGAAGGCTCACTTAACTGTAATCTATAAATCAGCGTGAGACGGTATGCAGGTGTGAAACGGGGACATGATAAAAAAAAAAAAAAGGTAGAGTGGGGTTTAACCTGGGACTTTGACGATCTACATTATATAATCTCTAGGAGTAAAAAATCCATGGCCCCGGCGCAAAACGTCTGGCTATGTGTGTTGTAACAAATTGCCCAGAGACGTGGGTAGGTGTCCTGGATAAGATGTTTAGAACTGTCCTGGCAATCAGCTATTGTCCCAATTTTTAAGAATAGGTTGCGTGTAAGCACTTCAAACTACAGACCAACCTCCCTGCTGGATTGCCCAGCAAAGTTCTTCTCAGGTCTAGTACTAAGAGACCCTCGGAAATGGGCAAATTAATATATATTTTCGAAGCAGGATTCTGTCAGTGAGTTGGGACTGAAATGAATGGCTTTTTGCTGGAATTATTGAAAAAGGGAGTGATGAAAAGCAATAAACCATTCTATGCCGCCTTTAAAGATTTTTCCATGGCTTTCAACACCGTCCCGAGAAACATGCTATGGGCCAAACTAGACAAATGGGGCTGTCCTCCTGCCTTACTGGCAATCTTGATTGCGTTACACACGGATACCACCTTGTGTGTCCGCTTGGACAGAGAGGGTAGCCTATCTGCTTCGATAAATTTGGCAAGGGAATTGAATAAGGCTGCCTGCTGGCCCCAATCCTATTTCTCGTTTTTATATCTGATTTGGGTGAAGCCTTTTCTGATGTCAGATGTTTTCCACCTAAATTAAACGAGCATGTGATCAATTACTTACTGTATGCTGATGACCTCATTTTAATGGATCATACCCAAATAGGGTTGCAGCTGCAGTTGAGGGCCCTGGAAACATATACTAAAAAGAATATGCACATGATAAGTGTTCCTAAATCAAAAATTCTAATCTTGGACAAGGACAAGGGCCCTGGAAAAGGAGGACGACAATTCAAGTGGTCGATTGGAGGGATTTCCGTAAAGAAAGTGGATCACTTTGTGTACCTGGGTTTTGGAATTTTCATGAAGGAAACCAGAGCACAGCAGCTGGCGGGGAAAAAAACTAAACATCAATGCATTAGCCGCACAGGGCAGTTGCCTAAACAAGAAATGTGCGCACTTCTCGATAATACCCGTACAAGAGTTCTATTGTAAAAAGGTGATTCCGATATTAACGTATGGGGTTGACACGTCATTCTTTGCATTTAAAGGGCAATGGTGCAAAGCTTGTGGCCATTTTGGTGGAAGGTTTTGGGGTTACACACAAGTGTCCCTGCTCCCGTTCCAAGGTATGAATTGGGCCTGGTGTCGCTCAAAGCCTTGGTCAAATGGAAACACCTAAACGTCCAACGAAAGATCCACCTGTCAAAAGAGGGCTCGATCTGGGGGCTGCTAAAGTACGGCTAGAGTCCAACTCCCTGGCCGGCTTCATAGAATAGTCCCATCAGTGTTCTGATATACTGGGTGCTGTCGACTCCTTGGTAGAGTAATTAGTACTGTATCCACTGAAGGTAAAAAAGAGGCTATGGGAGGCCGACTGGATTGATTTTATTGAGTGTGTTAGAAGGTACCATTTATTCCCGGGCCTATTGGTAGATCCCAGACCCTACAAAACCCTGCCACACTATTTGAGGAGATGTCCGGGGCACTACTGGCATAGCCAGTGGTTACGCCTTTGTTTGAATTTGCTCCCTACAAACAAAGTTTTGGGAGAGCGAGGGGGCGCAGCACGCAATCTACAATGCTGCAGATTCTGTGGAATGGAGGAGTCTACAGAAAATCTATAGCACTTATTGTTAAATTGTTGTGAATTGGCCGGGACACACCAGATATTTTTTTCAGACCTTTTAAAGGAATACAAGGTTGCCCAACCAGGCTGGGTTTGACAACGTATTTTCACAGACAAATCCTTTAAATGGTCATTGGCAGCTATACGTTTTATGAAAGAGGTCTTGGTGCTTAAATAAGAAATCTATGTTGAAGAATGGTGTTTAAGCTGTCATTTTGGTCAATACAGGAGAAGTCTTAGTATCTATTTATTTAGTGCACGTCTTTTTAGCCAATTATTAATATATTCATACACGCAGGGTTTTACTATTAGGTTCCTGTGAAGGTAAGTTGAAATGTTCTCCATGGGTTCATGTTGGTCAACATGCTGAAATGTGTTATCTCCCTGTTCGTAAATAACTTTTTATGTGATTTTATCAAATTGTCAAAGTGCAAAAGCATGTATAATTTTTTCTGCAGTTTTTTTCTCGTGTCTGTGTGTATATGTGAAAAGTGCCTAGTGAACTATAACACATTAAATAAATAATATTAATGATATCCCAGTAGGTCTGTTGAATATGATGAAACGTGTTTATAAGAACAATTAAATCTATGTACGCTTAAATGCAGAAGGTGCCTTGTCAAGAGAAATCATGGTAAAGAGGGGAGTGAGGCAGAGCTGTGTCCTTGCCCCACTCCACCTTAACCTCTATATGGCAGATTTGTCCACTTGTACTGCAGAGGGCTACCACCTGCCCGCCCAAGATGTTAACTTTGGAGGTTGGGTGGTTTGCTTATGCGGATATAGTCCTTTTTGGCATAACACCACTTGGGCTCCCAAAGGGCACTGAACGCAACCGGTCAGTTTGCTAGGGAAAACAAATTAGTAATTAATCCTGATCAATCTCGTGTTTTGATTTACAACTAAGTGAACAAATATAAAAACTTCTCTTGGATTATCAATAACAAATCTTCAAGTGTGGTCCAGTCCTTAGTTTATCTGGGCTGACAGTTTCATAATTTCGCTATTTTATCACGCTTAAGGAAAAGGTGGTTGCAAAACTGGAAGCAATGATAATTCAGATGAAGATTATCCACGCAAAGTTTTGCTGTTACACGCTAGGACCATTGCATCAATTCTATACACTGGTTACTCCTAAGACTCTCTATGGGCAAGAATTACTCCCCACTTCCATTAAGAACTGTTTAGAAAAAATCAAGGGTCGACTCTGACAAACAGTTCCTGGGTCTTCTCAGGTCAGCTCCCTAGCATTGATTCGCTGGGAACTAGGAATTATATTTTGGTGGTACACGCTCAAATACAATAAATTGAGGTTGCACTTAAAGGTTAAAGATGATGATGGCTCTCGGTTTAATGAACTAGGTGAGGTCTATACATTCTGTGGAGACCCCACCATAGTGAATTTTATGGAAGGTTGAGAAGCACTATTAGAGGAAGCATCAGTGGACTACAAGCACAGTCCCTTTTCCCTCAAAATCAAAATGGAAGAAATGGGATAGGATCGGAAAAACTGGGAGAAGATCCAGAAATATGAACTGTATGGAAAATGTAGAGTTGCATCAATGAATTTGAAACCTCTTCTGCCATGCCTTTTAAAATCCCGGTCTATAGCATTTAGAATGGCTATACTTAGGTTTGGCCTTAATTGTATGTTAACTCTAGAGGTTTTAGGCCCGAGAATTGGCTTAGTTTATGAAAGAAGAACTTGCAGACTTTGTACATCTCAGCAGATAGAAACTCTGCGACACTTGATTTTAGATTGTCAAGCACTTGCTGATCAACGCATAAGGCTACTTGGTAGGTGTGTATATTCTACCAGTGCAGTGTTTAGTGATAGTCTGTGGGTATGCCTGATGGAAGGAAAATAATTATCATTATCAGTGGTCCTGGTGAATTTTTTGCACATTATCTTTGAACAGTTGGGGGATATTCAAATGCTTTCACTCACTTTGCTTGGCATGCAGGATTGAGAATCCGACTGAAGTCAGTGTCGTTTTAAAAAGTTTAATGCTCATGTTAAACTCTGATATGCAATTTGTCAATAGACATCTTTTTATCTTTATAATGAACAGTGATTCATGGTTTATTATTGAGTTTTTAAATGTTAATTTTATAATTGGATGATACTTTTGCAATACCACTGTTAGATTGTATGAAATAATGTAATTATTTTATTGAGAAATTTTGATATTTAACCAATGCACAAAATAAAAAAAATGAAAAAGTACACAATACAATAAAATCAAATCTGAACAAGTCAAATAAGAAGTACTTGTTTTAAAAAATGTCAACAGTACTACACTTGCTGTAAAATAATTCTGGTGTTAGATTATCTGGTATTCATAGCATAGATGTCCACAAACTAAATGATTTTTTTAGGGACCCCGAAACATGCAAATCAGGAGAAGTAACTTTTCTAACTTCATTTTGATTGCTAGATCAACCGTATGCCGTTGTGGCTCAGCCCTAATGGACAGCATGGCAGTTCCCTTCTACCCATTAGGGAACAGCCGGGACACTGTCCCAGTAAAACATGAGCTCCCCCTCACCTGTAACAAGCAACTAAGCATTACTGATCTGACCAGTGATGTAGCAGAATTGGAATTTAGTAGGACTGTAGTGGCCTGACCTGTGCGAGAGTAGCAGTCTATGTGAGACGGTGAGAGTTCTGCTTTATCAGCTTAGCATGATCAACTGGCCATGCCTGCTAGGGTACTTCACATAACCCTCTCCCCCGGATGGTATCTGGAGCAATGCTGACATTGGAGATGATGCAGAGCACCCACTTCTTGGAACCGGCATGACCCAGAGACATTACTCAAGGGGAATTGTGACACCTCACTCAGTTTCCTGCCTGAAGACAAGAGAGGGCAAGGACAATTAAAATGAGACACCTCATTGTCGTAATTTGTTGGGCACAGGAGGTGACAATAGGCTATTTTAAAATGGCAAAGCTGGCATATACTGTTAAACACATTTCACAGATAAATGTTGGCATATATTATGCACAGACCCGAAATAAATATGTTCTTGAAGTTGCAAAACAAACATATTGGACACAACTCTGTCTCGGGAGGATAGCTCAGCGGCAACGTGCTCGCCTTGGAAGCAAGACGACATGGAGCCACACAGGTTCGATCACCGGGTCCACGCTTAGAAACCTCTGGGTATTAAGCACGTTATAAATAACCTATCATATCATCATAACTAGCTGGCAATTATATTATCATTGTAGCCAAACTTACTGGCATATATTGGACACAGCAAGCATGACAATGTGCTTATATTAGCATTATTAAATATTTATATATATTTATTTAGAACACAGCCAGCAGGAATTTGTTTTTACAGAGGCAATATTGGCATACTGGCACATAATGGGCCCAATCAGCATAAAAATGTGTTTTACAGTGGCATAACTGGAATGTGTTATTAGGGATTGGCAGGATGAAAATCTCTTCTATATTGCAATGTCGGCATATATTGTTGAGGCAGCCTTATGGTTGTCCTATGGACAAAGCCAGCATGAAAATATGTTGAACAATTTTTCTGAATATGGGATCCATTACAGTTTTTCATATGTGGCCCAAGAGAATGGATTGTGAATTGTTCCGTTAACCAACACATCCCCAAAACCCTCTAAATGGTTCAGGCTCACTCAGGCCTGGGAAAATATTTACACCCATCCACTTCCAAAAATCACCAGCAGGCAGAGACTGTAGCAGTGGTTTCGCCTCTGTATTACCAAGCATAGTTCGAATTAATCTAATTTGCAAGGACAAACCTCTGACTGAAACATAAACAGGCTCAGTTTGGCAATAAGAGCAAGGTTTTCGATCATGATGTTAATTCAGAGCTACCATCAGCTATCAGAAGGCATTTTTCATAATTTGTTTCAACCAAATGAATGTTTATTGTAAGACTAACCTTTTTCCGTCTATCTTTTTTCTTTGATGTTGCGCCGTCTTTCGCCCTTTGGTCACTAAATACATCACACAAGCCTTTCATAACGTTCGAAGCTGAAGTTTCATTTGGAGGACCTAAAAATCAAATATATTAACATTTAATTTGCTTATTTTTCGAAAATGCTGTTGAAAATTTGAAGAGCATGTGTTGGTCCATTCCCTCTGAGGTTCTGATCATAGCTGGAAAAGGCATGTGGTCATGCAACAATCTTTTCTAAAGTTATCCTATAAAGCTTTTACACCGTCCGACGCCCTCAGCATGGCATTTCTAGTACTCCGAGTGTCGAGACTTTTTTTAAAGTTGCTGTATTATGCCTTCACCACGTGTATTCAGACCTTAGATTTCTGAAGGAAAAAGGACAGTGAAACAAGGATGGGAAAGAGGGCGTAGGTGCCACTGGAACTATGGAGGGGGCAATGCAGCTGGCAGGGTGGGGGCAGGAGTATGACTTGTAATAACAAGTGCATGTCAGTAGTTTTAGGTGGACCACAGCTTTCTGATGTGGAAAATCCTAAAATGTATGGGATCAAAAAGATTGTGCAGCAAGGCAGATGTGAAGAAATACCAACCAAAGCATATTTCTCAACAAGGTCTAGGCCATCAATAAAGATGAACAAGTTACTTTCTTACCTGGTAACGTTCTTTCGATGGGATGGTCTGACGACGTATTCCATATCTATTACATGTAATGTCCACAGCTGTGCTGCTTTGGAAAATCTTCGGCGTCTGCGCCCTGCGTCGATGACGTCGATGCGCCGTCCCCGAGGACCTCCTCCGATGGCACCCGATGTGATAAGTAGGACGCACAACACCCATAGCCTCAGTTGTAGTTTTTTCCCCCCAGAACGTGTGCCACTAGTTTTCTGCCAGTCAGACACACAAAGCCTTGCAGAACGCAAGCTGCAATCGCAAAAGAAATTCTGCAGTGGGGAAGGTAGAGAGGGAGCGATATGGAATACGTCGTCGGACCATCCCATCGAAAGAACGTTACCAGGTAAGAAAGTAACTTGTTCTTCGAGGGGATTGGGTCCTCCGACGTATTAAATATCTATGACAGACTCCCAAAGAAGTACCAAGCAAGGAGTTGGGAAAAGAATTTAGAACACAAATTTAGCATGCCCATTCAAATTGCAGAACATAGGACTGCCTTGCCAAAGGCCAGATCCTGCCCTCTGATGGAATCGAGGGAGTAGTGACGTACAAAAGTATGTACTGAAGCCCAGGTGGCTGCATCACAGATGTGACTAATAGAAACACCCCTCTGCAGGGCAGTAGACGCAGCCACTCTCCTGGTAGAATGGGCCCGCAAGCCAGCCCGAGGGTCCTTACCCGCCAAGCGTTAACACTCGGAGATAGCTAAAATAATCCAACGAGACAAAGTCTGTTTCGTCACAGCTTGTCCCAAACACTTTCCAGCGCAACCAATGAAAAGTTGATCGTCCACTCTGACCCGGGACATGCGCGAAATATAGAAGCTCAACGCTCACCTAGGATCAAGCCTATGGAGCCTCTCCTCTTCCTTACCAGGATGTGGAGGAGGATAGAATGCCGGAAGAACAACCTTCTGGCTCAAATGAAATTCCAGAACCACCTTTGGAAGAAAAGAAGGACGAACTCTAAGGACAACCCTGTCCTTATAAAACACAGTGAAGGGTGGCTTAACTGAAAGTGCCTGTAACTCACTCACTCTGCGAGCGGAAGTGACCGCAACCAAAAACACAGTTTTCAGAGTTAACAGTCTCAAAGGGCAAGAATGTAAAGGCTCAAACGGAGCACCCATAAGAAACTTGAGAACAAGGTTCAAATCCCAACCGGGCACCAGAAAAGGTGACGGAGGGAACACATTAGTGAGCCCTTTCAAAAACTGAGAAATTAAAGGAATCTTAAAATAGGATCATTCTTCAGACGAGCGCTTACATATGGACAGCGCCGCCAGGTAACCTTTAATGGTCCCCACTTGCAAGCCCCTGTGGGCCAAGGAAAGCAAAAAAGACAGAACCATGGGAATGTCACATTCAAAAGGGTCCACATTCTTAACTCTGCACCAGTCGCAGAACTTTCTCCAACGGCACAGAGACTTTGTTGCCGGCCGCCAGGCCGAGAGCAACACCTCCATCACGTCTTCAGGGAAGTACCAATCCTTATACCTCAACCTTTCAGAAGCCAAGCGTGAAGGTTGAGGGATCTGACCTCTGGATGGAGAACCTGACCCCCCTCCCATGAGAGCAGATCGTCTCGGTAGGGAAGACGACGTGGAGGGCAGATGGACAAGTCGAGAAGGTCCGGGTACCACGTCCTCCGAGCCCACGCCGGAGCAATGAGAATCATCCATAACCGAACCTCCGTAACCTCCGCAGTACTTGCGGGATGACGGGGACTGGAGGAAACGCGTACAGCAGTGGGAATGACCACTCCACCACGAACGCGTCTCCTAAGGCTCCTTTTGGAGGAAATTCCTGCGAGCAAAACCTTTCGCACTTCCGGTTGACACTGGAGGCGAAGAGATCTACTTGAGGGGTCCCCCAAAGGGCGAAGATCTCCAGGAGAATCTCCTGAGCCAGCTCCCACTTGTGAGAGATCGTGCTCTGCCTGCTCAGAGCGTCCGCCGTCTCATTGTCGTCTCCGGCCAGATGAACAGCCAAGATCGAAACTTCCTGCTGGATGGCCCAGAACTTGAGCTGCATCGCCTCCCTGCACAGAGGAAGTGACCCTGCCCCACGCTCCTTTTTGTTGAGGTAGTGCATGGCCACCATGTTGTCTGTTAGAATCAGGACACTCTTTCCTCGCACAGTCGGCAGAAAAGCCTTCCGGGCAAGCCTGACGGCCCTCAGCTCCAACAGATTGATATGGAGTCTGGACTCCGACGGAGACCAACGACTGCTGACTGTCAACTCGTTGGTATGAGCTCCCCATCCCGTGAGGGATGCGTCCGTCACGATCCTCATGTCCGGCCAGGGCAACCAAAATGGGGCCTTCATCAGATTGCCTTCGACGGCCCACCACAGAAGGTCCTGGGCGACCGAGGACGGCACCTGAAAAGGGTCCGACAGCCTGCCGGAGGACTGAGACCACTGGAGCTTGAGTGCCCACTGCAAAGATCTCATCCGCAGACGAACCTCTGGCACCAGAAGAATGTAGGATGCCATGAGGCCGAGCAGTCTCAAGAACTCGGACGCTGGGAGATTCTGGGCAAGTTGAAACTTGTGCACCATCTGCTGAATGTGAAGAGCCCTCACCTGGGGAGGAAAACACTGCCCCAGGGATGTGTCGAGCACTGCTCCGATGTACTGGAGCCGCTGCGTTGGTGTCAAATGGGACTTCTTTAAATTGAGTGAGGAGCCCAGCTTGTGAAGGGAGTGGCAGGTGATGGACAGATGATCCAGGACTTGCTCGGGAGAGCTCCCTCTGATCAACCAATCGTCCAGGTAGGGGTAGACTTGAATCCCCCCCCTTTCCTGAGATGCACTGCCACCACCACCATGAGCTTGGTGAAAACCCTTGCGGCGGAGGTCAATCCGAACGGCAGGACCTGAAACTGAAATTGCGAGTCGCCAACCGCGAACCTCAGGTACTTCTTGTGCTTGGGATGGATTGGCACATGAAAGTAAGCATCCTTGAGGTCGAGAGACACCAACCAGTCCTGAAGTTGAAGGGCCTGGAGGACTTGAGAGAGAGTAACCATCTTGAACTTGTCCTTCCTGAGGAGTTTGTTCAAACCGCGCAAGTCCATGATGGGTCTCAATCCCCCGTCTTTCTTCGAAATCAAAAAATAAGGGGAATACCATCCCTTGTTCCTCTCCGCTACAGGCACCAGTTCTATGAATCCTTTCTCCAGCAGGGCTTGAATGTCCTGCGCAAGGAGCGGATTCCGGACTCTTCAAAGAGAGGCTCCCAGGTGGATTGTCGTGAGGCCTCTGCCGAAAGGGAAGACAGTAGCTGTGGGTTATGATCTCCAGAACCCACACATCTGAAGTAATGGCTCGCCACTCCACAAGATGCTGCGCCAGCCTTCCCCCAACCGGCGAACCATGGGACCTGGGTCTCATGACTGAGCGGTAGTGGCTGCGGCGTTGCCTGAGGGAAAAGAGGCAACTGCCCGAGCGGCCTTGGCACCTCGAGTACCCTTGTTTCCACCTCTGGCACTCTTACGGTGGCCTCTTTGACTGGTAGCTCCTCTCGCTTTACTGAAGGACGAGTAATAGCGAAAGTAACCACCCCTCCATTGCTGTCCCCTAGGACAAAAAGGCAGAGGTTGACGAACTGCAGCACCCAACGACTTCGCTGCAGCTTTGGAGGTCTGCAAACTCTCAAGGCTCTCGTCAGCCTTGCTGCCAAAAAGATGTTCACCGTCAAAGGGCATGTTGAGGAGCCGGGACTGCACATCAGGAGCGAACCCAGACTTCCGCAACTACGCAAACCTGTGTATTACGGTGCTCGCCGCCATGGACCGGCTGACACAATCTGCCATGTCCAAACCCGACTGAACGGCCTCACACATGGAATCATTGCCATCCTGAACCATAGCAAGGAAACCATCCCGCTCGTCCCCTTCGGGAATACATTCAGCCGCTAATGCAACACAGTTCCACAGAGTGTGTGTGAAACGAGACAAGGCACATATGGAGTTGGCCGCCTGAAGCGCCAAACCCCCTGACGAAAACACTTTCTTCGCCCAGCCGTCAAAACTTTTGTCGTCCCTATCTGGAGGGATGGTAGGATACGACGCCTGCTTTGCCGGGGCCGTAGCCGCCGGCACCACCAAACTCTCCGGAGTGGGGTGCCTGGACAAGTAGCAGGGGTCGCTATTGGCTGGACGGTATTTTCGCGACAAAGACTTGCCCACTGCCGGGAGACTCTCCGAAGCAGTCAAAGCCGCCGCCACCCTTCTCTGCAGAGCCATATGAAACGGCAGTACCGGGTCAGTGGGGGGACCAAGATCAATGATGTCCGTGAGATCATCCTGAACGAACTCCCCTGGGTGAGCTGACCAACCCAACTACTCGGTGAGCCGAGACATAAGGCGCCAATATGAAGAATCGGCATGAGTGCCAGGCTCCGGCCTACAAAACTCCACCTCCGGAGAGGTGTCCAGTCCACTGGCATCATGCAGTGACTGCCTCAGGTCATCAAACTGGCTATGGCCTGAGATAAGCTCATCTGGTACCGTAACCGGAACCAAGCCGTCATCAGAACCTTCATCACCCTCTGAAATGTACTCCAGCCGGGGAGAGGAAGACATCTGGGGACCAAAGCAGTGCCTGACCTTAGCCAGAGCCTTTCTAGGGGCTAACCCCATGCCACGGGGCCCCTCCGACACCACTGCCTCGAAAAGCATCGAGGGCACCTAACGAGTCGGCGCCGACAAACGGCGTTGAGCGAATCAGCGTCGACGTCAGCTGCAGCGCCGCCAGCATCGACGGCGTCGACACAGGCTTCGGAGCCGGAGCTCCGAGCGTGTCTCCCGACGACCTAGGCGCCGACAGCGTCGACGACCCCCTCGGAGGCAGAGCCTCGAGAGAAATAGTCGACGACCTCGGCGCCGCAGGCGTCGACGTCTTCTTCGAAGACAGCACAGGATCACGCAGTCTCAAGCGCATCGAGGACCGGTACCTGGAACGGGCATGGCGAGAACGGCTACCCTTGTCCGAGCGTGACCTCTCCCGGGAGCCGTGCCGACCACCCGAGTCCGAAGGCGTATGAGCGGTGTCTCTCGACCGGTGCCGACCGACCCCACTCGGAGGCGTGGACGGACCGGTGCCCTGCGATTCAAGAATCGCTAGCATCTGCTTCCCGAAGGAAGCCCATTCCTCCGGTGTCGCTTGCATGGAGGGATAAGCAACCCGCCAATGGGCGGAGTCCTCGGAAGAGGACGGGGAAGGCGACCAATGCCGGCGCTTCCGGGAATGCCTCGAAGAGGCGGAAGAGTGGCGAGACCGACTCCTGGAAGGAGACCCACTGGACTTCCGACGATGACGTGGATAGTCGCCCCTCGAGTCATCCGTCGAAAGCCCAGCAGACCTCGACTTCCGGGGCTTAGACACCCGACCTACCGACAGCTTCGTCTTGGGTTCCCGCAAGGCCTTTGCCGTGAGCGACTGGCAGTCGACACCGTCGTCCGTATCGTGGGCCTCCCCGAGGCACCAGAGGCAGGCGTCGTGCGAGTCTGTGACCGACATCTTGGACCCACAGTCCCCGCATTTCTTGAAGCCCGGACGCGGGGTTGAAGACAAAGTAGGCATCGCCACGAACAGGTCTTCACAAAAAACCGAACAGGTTCAACGAACCGAAAAGAAAACAGCAAACTCCAAAGAGTCGAGGCGTACCGAGATTCACGAAGCGAACACGTTCGCAGAAAAAACGGAACTGAGGCTATGGGCGTCGTGCGTCCTACTTATCACATCGGGTGACGTCAGCTGTTGGAGGAGGTCCTCGGGGACGGCGCATCGACGCAGACGCCGAAGATTTTCCGAAGCAGCACAACTGTAGACATTACCTGTCATAGATATGGAATACGTCGGAGGACCCAATCCCCTCGAAGCCCAAATATATTCTTTGAAGAGTGTCACCAAATCTAGATACTGACAACCTTTTAAACACTTGTATGTTTTCCTATAATGTGAAATTGGAAGATCATGCCACTGCGAATCTGTGAAGTAATTTATCTATTTGATTAGGACTTGAAGTAAATTAAACAAATGTACCATTTTACTTGCAAACACATACCTGTAATTGATATTTGTGAAAAAAGTGCTCATTTTAAATACAAAGCCAAGAGCCAAAAAATTAATTCTAATAAATGGTATTCATCTCCGTTAAACAGAAACTTCTGTACAATGAGAGGACAGATCAGACGTCTTTGAACTGCTTTACTCATTTCTAATTCTTTTTGTTGATCCCTGCAACCAGCTAAATGACCAAAGCCTGGAGCGAACTCTCGGACGATTGAACCTAGAAGTGGCTGGAATGCTGTGATACCCTCGGGTCTGGGCGTTTCAAAAATGTAATAAATAAATGCTTAAAGAACTGGTGTTGTGCATGTGATTTGGGGCCAAGCCTTCTGTTGGTTTTCAAGGGCAGCAAACCTATTCCTTGGAGCAAATAAAAAAAAAATTGTAAGGAACAAGTTACTTACATGTAACTATTGTTCTCCAGCATGGGTCTGGCATGGTTCACATGCTCATTAATAATCCCTGTTGTCAGGCTGGGAATCCTCAGTAAAAGAAAAAAACAGTTTCCCTTTCACTTACAAACTGTCTTTCTCCTTTAAACCAATCACTGTCCTCTGGGTCATAATGGCTGCATCCAATGACAGCCCTCTCCCCCAAGCCCCTCCTCTGGCAGCCATCTTCAAATTTGGTAAGCACGTTAAGTGTCAGTATGACCAAGAAGAGCCGTAGAGGGGTCAGAGAGAGGGTTTGCAGGTGATGCCATGCCAGACCCATACTGGAGATCAATAGTTACAGGTAAGTAACTTGTTCCTTCTCCAGCATGCAGTCTGGCATGGATTCACATGCTCATAAATAATGAATAAACGGTAGTACAACATTACACAACCACAGGAGGTGGCAAGGCTCAACAGAAGCAATTACAGACTCAGCTAAAGCAAACAAGTTGCGAAGCACTGCTTGGCCGACTCTGGACTCCTCCTGGGAATCTGTCGACAGAGTAGAACTTCGAGAAGGTGTGCGTGGATCGCAACGTAGCAGCCCTGCAGATGTCTAGCAGGGGTACACCAGAAAGGAATGCAGTCGGTGCAGCGATTGCTCTGGTGGAGTGGGCACTCGGACGGCCGGGCAGTGGTCGGTTTGCCAACCGATGAAGTGCATGATGCACTCCGCGAGCCACATTGAAATGAAAGCCTTGGATAAGGCCTTCCCATGGTTCACATGACCAAGATTCACAAACAATTGAGAAGTCTTCTGAAAACTCTCTGTGCGTGCCATGTAGAACTTCAAGGCACGAGCAACATCCAGCGAGTGCAAGTCCCTTTCAGTCGGTGACAAAGCTTTTGGGGGAAAAAAAGGCAGGTAACACCAAAGGCTTGTTGAGGTGGAAATCCGATGGAACCTTTTGCATGAACGAGGGGTGCATCCGCAGCACCAACCTTGATTTGTAGAAAGTAGGGTATGGTTGCTTGTAGGATATGGCCTGCATCCACCTACCCTCCTGGCAGAGGTGATGGCCACAAGGAAAGCTGTTTTCCACTAGAGGAACATGAGAGGGGCCTGATGCATAGGCTCGAAGGGAGCCCCCATGAGCCTCATCAGTACCACGTTGAGTTCCCACGACGGGGCAGAAGCCTTCAGGTGTGCGGCAGTCCGGCCTTGCCAAGGAGAAATCTGCGGGGCCGTGACCCTCAGTGGGGTAATCTTCTGAGACTGGCACCATTTTGCGTAACGCTTCCACTTGTGACTGTAGCATTTCAAAGTCAATGACGTCCTAGCCTTGGCAAGGACCTCCCTGCAGTCCAACTGCAACTCGTACCCTCCAAACTCTAGGGCTGCAGGAGCCAAGCTCTCAGGTTCAGCGATCCTGGTTCGTGATGAGGGATGGCGCCGCCACCTCTGGTGAGAAGATCCGGAAACACTGGCAGCTTGATCGGAGGTGCCGCTGACTGGCTGAGACAGTCCGGGTACCAAATCTGCCTCAGCCACGCCGGGGTGAGAACTATCATCCTGCATTGGCACTGTGAGTGCATTGATGACACGTAGCAGGAGAGGCAATGGAGGAAACGCGTACAGAAACATCCCTTCCCACAGGGAGAACGCGTCTCCCAGGCTCCTCAGTTGGTGGAATTTGTTGGTGAACTTCTGGCATTTGGAGTTTGCCGCCGTCGCAAACAGATCATTCTGGGCCTGCCCCACTTGACGAAGATGCGGTCCTCTTGTACTGCTGAAGTTCCCACTCGTGGCAGGAGCGCAATTCTCTGCTGAGGGAGTCTGCAAAGGAGTTCTTGACTCCCACCAGGTCTATTGTCCGACGGTCCAGCGCCACAAGTCCTGTGCCCCCCTGCTTCCTGATGTAGAACTTGGTGGTGGTGTTATCCGTGAAGATCCTCACCATCTTACCCTTCAGCGACGAAAAAATGACTTGAGGGCCCATAAAACTACCCGTAGCTCCAGGACTCCGATATGGAGATCCTTCTCCTCTGGCAGCCACAGGCCTCTGGCGTGCAGACGTCTCGTGTGAGCCACCCAGCCTTCCCGGAAGTGTCCGTGGTTACCGTCTCCTGGTATGGATGGTTTTGAAACCCTGTGCCCCGGCCGATGTTGGGGCGGACGCCCCACCACTATCGCCCAACGGAAGTCCTCAAACAGAATTTTGTCCACAAGGCTTTCGGGCACCTGTATCCAGCGAGCATCCAGGAACTCCTGAAGGGGTTGCATGTGCAACCTGCAGAGCCGAATGAAGCAGATGCAGGACATCATGCCGAACAACGACTTGATGGTTCGCAGCGTGGCTGTCTTCATCGACAACAGCCGCTGCACCTTCCCCTGAATGGCTACTACCCTCTCCTGCAAGGGTGACGCCAGGCAGGACACCGTATTGAGTCTGGCTCCCAGGGACAGCTTGTTCTGCGATGGAGTTAAGGCAGACTTTGGATTTTTTTTTTTTAAATAGTTTTTATTGGTTTTTACAACAAACCATAACTTTCACTCCCGACATTTCCAGTTGCAGGTATCATGGCATATAATGCATGTTTCTCCTTTATGTCTTCCCCCCTCCGTTCCCCCAAAACTCGAGCTCTCCCCCTTCTGCCTCTGGCTCCCATTGCCCAGGATTAATTCTCTTCTTCATTCTCGGGCTTGTCGTCATCACTAGGGTCCCCTTGGGTGGGCCCATGCAACAAGGCTATCATTTGTGTCCCTTCTATCAGTGGTCCCACTTCTTCACCTTCCCCTCCATTAGCCGCCTCAAACCATACTATTGTCTCAGCGTCCGCCCATTTAGGAGGTCCTTGCACCATACTTGCAGACTTTGCATAGTTGATGGAGAATCCCAGATCCGTCAGCAGATGGAGGTCGTCTCCGTGTATCCGACGACCAACTCCCGCGAGCAGCCGGAATGAGCCAGTCGAGGTACAGGAATACGTGTATGCCCCGCACACAGATGGGCCACCACCGCCGCCAGGCATTTTGTGAACACTCTGGGTTCCGACTTCAATCCGAAAGGTAGAGCCTTGAACTGGTAGGGTTGTCCGTGCACTACGAAATGCAGAACCTTTCGATGTTTCTTGTGAATGGGGACATGGAAATAGGAGTCTTCCAGGTCCAGCAACGTCAAGAAGTCTTCTTTTTTCCAGTTGGCCTAGCACGTGTTGCAACATGACCATCCTGAACTTTTGAGACTCTAAATATTTGTTGAGACGTTGCAGGTGTAGGATGGGACTCCAGCCCCTTGTCTTCTTTCTGACCAGAAAGTATCTGGAATAGACTCTGGAGACCTGGAGCAATTGGGGAACTAGCTCTGTCGCCCCTTTTCGCAGCATGGCTTTTAGGGAGAATTCTCATTTATGGCTAATTTCCCTCACCTAGTGAGTCCCCCAGCAGCTTCGCTGGACTTCTGGAGTTTATTTTTTTCCACCTGGTAAGAGTGAGAGCTTTCCCCCACTCCTACCTGTGTTTTGCTATGTGTTTCCATCTGTTTTTGTGATTGTGGACTCCGAAGTACACCACTTCAGTAGCCCCCTTCTTAGTGTGTGTCATACAGCACCTTCAGTGCCGTGGCACAGGGTTGTCTTTGAGACTTCCCTCGAATCCATTTCTGAGGCGACTACTGTCCCCCAGAAAAGGTTAAAGTTACCATTAACTTTATTTAGTCAATCTACCACAGATCCAGTACACCCCATCTTCCATGGAGTACTGGGAAGGGTTAACTCTTATGCCTTTTTATCTGTACATCCTAGAGCATTTTTTCGCTCTTTTTAACATTTAGACGTGGCAGTGGTATCTACCCTAACTTTTCTACCGCGATTATATTAGATAAACGTGGTACTGTTCTTGGCTATTATATTAGCCTCGAACATAAACCTACTTGACCAAATCGTCTTTCTTTTGGCTCCGGTTGGGTTTATTCGCCATTTCTTTTTGTTAAAATCCTTCTTGTGTTTTACTTTGCGCGGCAAACTAGGTTTGCCTTCTTTGTTCACTGTCTTTTGGCGGGATTCTGCCCAGAAGCCCTCCTCAAGGCGCCTGGGTATCTAGGTGGGCTGAATGTGAGGGACGGGTGTAGACACCCCCTGCACAGGGTATCCTAGGAAACCCAAGTCGTACTTTGTCATGATTGGCCAGGGTAGTTGTCCGGGCTGGTCAACCCCCCTGCTGGGTGATTGACAGCCAGGCTGCGTGAATGGGGGGTTTTCGCATAAAAGGCAGGACTTGTGGGCTTGAAGTCAGAGAGTCGCCACTGGAACTACAAGGAACCGAAGAGAAGTGGAGAGAACGACAGCTGCTGCAACTAGCCCATCCCGGTGAAGCCCTGCTGCAGTCCTGAGCTATCTGCCCTTCAACGACTCAAAGAAGATCCAGTCCGGAGTCTTCTTCCCTTGAGCTAGATGGGGATAACCAGCTCATCATCTTCAGCCAGAGGATCCTCTTCCCTGGCCGAAATCGCTGCACACTGCTGTAGTGGTCCGGATAGCCACCTGAAGAGCCTCTCCTGTTTTTAAGAAGTGCACCTTTTATTCCGTGTCGCTGCAACCGGCCTCATCCCTGTGTGGTGCAGACACTCTTCAGATGTCGTCCTTCTCCACAAAGCTCCAGGAATCGTGGGTCTGCGTGAAACCAACAGGAACAACTGCCAGGGCACCAGCTGCACCATTGGAACAAGGTACTCTGTTCTGTTGAGGAAACTGGGTGAATCCCTTTTTCTTAATTTCCAAGGCTTGACCTTGTCTTCCCTCCTTCTTGTAACTTTTGCTTCCGAACATTGATAATATCGAAGTACTTTTTGCTCTGATGAATCATGAACTGTTAGACCGTGTGATCTTCGGCAACTGGCCCCGGTGTCCTTCGACCCTGGCTCCGGCCCTTTGACTTTTGAACTCCTGTCTCTGAGTGTTGTGATTCTGCCTGCCTAACCAAAATATTGCCTGTGATTTTTGCCTCCAACTCCCTCTGGGTATCTCAGGTGCTAAGTGTGTTTTTGCCCCGGTAGCATTTCATGTCATGGATACGCATTTGTTTAGTAGACCAAACTGTCAGAAAGTGATTGCAATCGTATTCGCGGTAACGTGTTTTGTGCCTAACACCGGTTCATTCAAACACAGGGTACTTGCCTTGAGACTTACTGTACAAAGTGAATTGGTTAGTTGTAGTATATTTAACGTGTGGTTTTCATTTGAGTTTAATAGAAGTGTGTTTATAACGAATGGTTTAAAAATAAATGTACTTATATTTTTGTACCTGGAAGAGGGCGCTAGAGAGCCGACTAAGGTGGCGGCTTCCTAGAGAGCTCCGTGTGGCTCCCTATAAATCCTGTCAAAATCCCTTGCTGTGACGCCGTTTTCACCTGCTGTGTGCTGTCCAGAACGTGTGGGAAAGTCGTCTCGGCACAGAAGATCCCAAACACAGCCCCAGATCCACTACGACCCAGCCGACAGTGGCCTGAGGGCTCGCGGCACGGCAAGATGGCTGCCTTCACGGGCCCGAGCTGCGACTGCGTATTACTCGCCTCCCGGAGGAGACGGCTGGTGGCGATAGCAAAGTGCAGCAGTGATCGCCGAAAGAGACCCGACATTGCCCTGGGGACGCGGGCGGTCTGGGTGCCTGGCGGTCGCGACCAACCTGGATGCCGGTGGAGGTGCCTACCCAGTGGCTTCCGACAAGGCAGAGCATCGGCGTGGAGACCCCGGGTCCCCTCCCGGTAGAGATAAGGTAGGAGCCACAGCCCCACGAGACAAACACGCTTTTGGCCGTCTGGACCCCCGACCGGCCCCCCTCCCTTGGACAAGTGATCGCGGGCAGGCTGACGACGGGGCCCTCGGTCGCGGCCTGCATCCGCCGCGTGAGTCTCGCGGAGGCAAATTAAGTCGCCCCCAGTCCGCTGGGGCCCAGTCCTACGAAGCGCCCCAGACCAGTGTGGCGGCAACCCCCGCGGCCTACCCTCCTGCAGCCAACCCCCAGGGCATAATGAACTACATCTCAAACCACCATCTGCCACACTATTGCCTACTGTCTCCGTAGAACACACTCCGACGGATTCACGCCGTGCGACAGGAGTGGTTGCAGCAGCAACACGACGTCTGCCCCACCACCCACCCAGCCGGCTTTGCCGCCAACAGTGAAAAGAGTACTGGTCCGTGAATCTATTAACCTCAATACATGCGCAAGAGTCGGCTCCAGCCCCAGAGTGACTGGCGCAGGTCTGCCTGCGTTCCTAGTTTCCTCTACAAAGGCTTGAATCACCCACCAGTGTACGTGCAGTGCCTATAACTCTGAGCCCCTTGAACGACTGCAAACACACGCCGCACTGCAACATCCAAGCGCCAAAGCACACCGGGAAGATCCATAAGCCACCAGCAGTGAGAGGCCCACAAAATCCACAATCACATTGGAGGTGCCCAATCCAATTCACGCAACGGGCACACAACGCTACACAAGTCACGGAACACCGGTGATCACGCACAAGCGCTCTTGCAACGGAGCCGGCAACCCAGTAACGGCCTCCACCAGATCAGCCATGGGGAAAACAGATAAGTCCCAAAGAAAACTGAACTTTGAGGCTGGCTTCTCAGCAAAAACGCCCAACCCCAACAGCAGACCACCATCACCCACACAAGAAGCCCCCAAAATTGATGAAGAGTCGCTGAATTTTGATATCAGGGGGATTCTACTTGAGCTAAGAGCGGGCATCAGAGGGTTGGTTTGCAAACTGGACACGCTGTCCTCAAAGGTCGATCAGCTCCAACATCGGCTAGACAAACATGAGCACAGACTAGACGCAGCTGAGCAACGCATATCAGACCTCAACGACGGGGCAACCTCCCTAAACTCCAGGGTATCTACACTGGAATCCCAGATGAAAGCAGTGTGTCCCAAGAACGAAGATTTGGAGGGTCGCTCACGGAGAAATAATATCAGACTGGTGGGGATCAGAGAACAGCAGCTTCAGGGCAAAATGGAAGATCACGTGGAAAAGATTTGCAAACATCTATTTGGCGACGGGGTCCTATTCCAACTGTTTATCGTCGAAAGAGCACACAGAGTACCCAACGCCAGACCAGTTCCAGGCACAAATCCTTGCCCGATCATAGCAAAACTCCTAAATTATAAGGACCGTGATGCAATCCTCAGAGCGGCGAGAGAAAAAGGTAACCTCCATGGAGATCAGATCCAATTCTTCCCTGACTTCTCCCAAGCAGTTCAGGCGCAAAGAAGAACATTCACAGCCGTCAAACGCCGTTTACAGGACAACCAAATTCAATATTCCATGTTCTTCCCCGCCAAACTCCGCATCCAACACGAAGGGAGGTCTCAGTTCTTCAACACACCAGAAGAAGCCAGTGATTACCTTGACCGGGCCGGGTGCGGACCCGGCCCCAACAACACTAGACCACAACAAAGAGACCGACCGAGAAGGGACCCACCAGAAAAATGACGATACCCAACGCAACAATCAGTGCGACCACCCAATTGCTGCAGTCACTAGTAAACCAATGACACAGCGTCATTTTCCTGTAACTCTGGGAGCCCACATCCCTCTTGGAAGGCTACTAGCGCCCCAAGCGCAGCCACGTTGATTCAGTTGTTTATTAGGGGAGGGTCACCGCAGGCCAGTTGGGAGTTGCCCACGCAAGGAAGGGAAAGTAGTAATAGGGAACCGCCAGCATCTGCTCAATCAAGAACCACCACAACCTCATACCTCACCCCAAGATCACAAATCCTTGCTGAGACAATGGACAAACTCGATCTCCAGACGAATTCCACTAAACACGTCCGGCACAGCACCCTCTACCCACCTGTCACCTAGTGCCGCTGCTTAAAGTTGCCACTTGGAACATCCGAGGTGGAAATCAACCAACAAAAACCAGGAAAATCCTCCAATACCTCAGAAGACACAAAGTCAGCATAGCCATGCTACAGAAGACCCACCTTCTTCCTTCCGCGGAGCTACAATGGGCCTGGTCATGGGGATGCCATAGGTACTTCTCATCTTACTCATCCTACGCCAGGGGGGTGGCCATCTTAATAGACAAGAGAGCCAATTTCAGTCTGATTGAATCAAAGAAAGACAGAGGGGAGAGCAGTGTTGGTAAAGGGCCTCATAGCTGGGAAAGAAATCATTCTTGTAAACTCATATGCTCCTTATACCGACGGACCAAACAATTTTGATTGGATCATGACACAACTCGGGAAGGAGGACACTGCAACGATCATCTGGGGAGCAGACCTCAATACACCACTAGACCCCAGAATAGATAAGTCCCATAACACGACAAGCAGATCGTCCAAAGCGAGTCTCCAAGTCAAAGAAATATGCCACACTTTCGACCTGATAGATACGTGGAGACACTCCAACCAAGACGCCAGAGAATATACGTTCCACTCAGCGGTTCATAACACCAGCTCCCGCATTGACTATATTTTGACATCAGCCTTCAGCTCATTTGACTGGGGACCCGGGCAGATCCATCCACGCTCCTTCGCAGACCACTCGATGGTAACACTAGAACTCACGTCGTCAAATACATCACCATCTAGGCACAAATGGAGATTCAAGCCAGGCTCACTAGCAGATTCAGTGTTCGCAACCAAACTGCAGCAAGAAATTGCGTCCTTCCTGGAGACTAACCAGTTCTCAGTCAGCTCCGCCGGCACCTTGTGGGAAACATTAAAGTGCTTTGTCTGTGGAGTATGTATCGCAAAGGAAAATGGAATCTTGAAACTGATTCGCCGAGAGCTGGCAGAGAGCGAAAAACGTCTAAAGGAACTCTAAATCAAAAACGACGCCTCAAGTGAACCACAGACCCAAGCAGACTTGAAAGGAGAACTACTGAGATTCAAAGAGAGAGCAGAACGGGAATGGAAATTCCTCGGGCACAGGCACCAGATCCGGCAATATGGTGAGGGCCAGAAGCCAGGAGCGCTGCTGGCCCGGCTGCTGACAATCGACAAAAAACCCACTCGGGTGGAATACATCCGTGACGCCAATAGCAACCGAGTCTACACGGAAGGAGGCATTGTCGAGGTGTTTTGTAACTTTTATCAAGACCTATACAGCTCCAAAGCCAGCTCCAAAGCCAGTCAGTGTTTGCTTGAGTCACAGTAATTGTGGTCCCTTTGTGTAATTTCTGCTACTGCTCATATACTCTTGAGATAAGCCTGGCTGCTCCGCCACTGCTACCACTATGACATAGTAGTACAGGCTTGTACCAAAGGTAAAACTTGTATCACCACCTGTAGTCTTAATCGTGTGTAGTGGTCCCCAAGGGCACTGCACGGGATTCTGCCTAACAATGGCCCGTTCCTCTGTCACGCTCACCTGGTCTCCACGGGGGCGTGCTCGTGTTTGAAGGATGTCTGCACTGGTGTCGCTCTGCTTAACTGAGGGTGCTAGCTCGCGTCTTCCCTTCATTCTTGCCTCAGGAGATGTTCGTCTGCAAGTCGAAACAAGATATTAGCCAATTGAATGGAGCTGGTTTTGGTTTTCCCCTCCTTCCGATTTTCACTTTTCTTCCTCTGGCTCACCTTGGTTTTTTAATGGGCAAGCTCTCTGTCCTGCACTCTCTGGCAGGGGCGCGGTTTCACAGTCTTTCCAGGATCTGGTTACATCACTGATCCGATGTATTGCTGAAGTGGAAAGGCCGGAATAAGAAGGTAAGTCTCTATTCCAATAACTCCTTGAAATAGCTGCCTTAAGTCTTTCTCTTCGAGATATCTAAGGTTCGTTCTGGTCTTTCAGGTACAGCTTTAGGCGGCTTTCGGATGATGGATGACTCTCCTGACAATGATGAGCAGGATTCCAGCTGGTAAGTATAGCACTGTGCGGGGCGTGCTAATTGTTCGCTGTATTTAGCTTTCCTTGCTGTGTGACTAACCAGCTTTGTCTGTTTCTGTTCGGCAGGTGCGGCGCAGTTCCAGGAAGAAGATGGAAGAGCTGCTTGACGGGTTGAGTTGCGGTGAGATGCTGGAATGATGAACTGCTCGGTGGAGTTCCTAGAGGTGGCCGAATTCAGGTGAGTAGCTACCCGAGAGGGTACGTTCAGTTCTGCTCTTCTACAGATGCGGCGGTCCGTGGGTAAGCAGAAGGCGAAATCAGGATGTTCTGCAGGTAAGGCCTTCAATGCGTTTCTAACTCCTGTTCTTCTCTTTTCTCAGGTGCCGATGGAAAGAAGAGACTGGACGGGCGTGGCAGAAGGGAAGCAAGAGCTGAGCTGACACGGTGAGCGTTACGCTGCAGGAGTGCAGAATAACGCGAAGCGTGTTCAGTTTGCAGGGTGCGGTTTAAATAGCCTTGCAAGTAGTACCAGGAAAATAGTCCCCCTTAACCGTATCCTGCCTCCAGGTAAAGTAGTCCCAAGCCACACCCTGTACTGAATGGCTCAGCCTCTCAGACCCAAGTATAAGGCCCATGTATTTAGCACCTACCATGAGCCTTGCGCCAGTGGCGCCAGGACTGAGTCCAGGTGAGCCTAGCTGGGGCCTGGGAAGTCCCCAAGGAAGCCAAAGTCCGGGATGGGCTCACCTGTTTCAGGGTTTTGGGAGCAAGCACCATGACACCTCTTCCAGGAGCTGAGGGATGTGCTGCTCCTGCATTGAAACTCCAAGGTGTGCCCTTGGCAAGAGCGTGCACCACCCATCTGTCGGTGGTGATGATGATCTTCCACTCGCTCACGAACTTCGTCAGCCGCTTGCCCACTGAGGTGTACGCGTGGGGGTCCGACATCCTGGCTGGTTCAGGCCTGTTTCGAAGCCGACGTCCTGCCCTGTGGGCAATGGCACTGCTGCTCTCCGCTACCGTAGGCCTGAGAACGGCTCTGGTAGGCTTCCCCAGTCGTGGATCTGGAGGGCTGATGGTACGAAAAGGAGAAGTGTTTGGAGGACCTACTCAAATTTCCCCTGGAGGAGCGAAAAGAAGAGCGTTGCTGCTGGAGGGTGCCCAGGGAACAGGCCGTCTCCGTGTCTGCCTTGATGGCCTGTAGGGACTCGTCGACAACCTTCCCAAACAAGTTGTCTCCCTCGAAGGGCATGTCCAACACCTTCGGCCTGGACCTCCGCTGGAAATTTGTGGCTTTCATCCAGCGTTATTGATTAAGGCAAACACTGTTCCCCCATCTACCGGTACCCTGTGTCAGCGACTTCCACTGCCACCGTAATGGCGTGATCAGATGCTTCCTCCCCCCTCCTGGAAGAGAGCAATTGTCTCCATCCTCTTATCATCGGGGAGGAACTCCAGATTAGGCCCCAACTTGTACCATAGTTCCCCGTCATACCTGGCTAGGATCGCCAGTGCCTTGGCCGCCTTGATAGTGGACGCCATGGTGTAAATCACTTTCCTTCCCATGGCGTCCATCTTCTGCCCCTCGTTGTCCGTAGGGACCGACCACGATGAGGATGGGTTAGCCAACCGTTTTGCTCGTAGTAGCCGATATCACTGAATCTGGTGATGGTTGCAACCTCATTCACTTGGGTGTGGAGTCTGGCACCCAATACTTCTTCCCAGGCCTATCCCATTCAGCCGGAGCCATGCAGGGGTTTTTCATGAGGGCCAGGCCCTCTTCCCACACATCGTCGAGCAGGGGCAACACCATGATTGTCCTCCTCTTGGCCTTGCACCTCTGGTACAAGAAACCCTCCTTCCTGGTTTCTTCGGGTACAAACTGGAACAGCTCGGAGGCTCTCGCAATCATGGAATGGAACAACCCCACCTCATCCGGTGGGGATGCCCTAGGTGTCACATCCAAATGCGGAGATTCATCGTCCGCCGCAACAATATACTCTTCGTCTGTAGTCATGGCTGTATCCGTCCCTGTAACCATGTCTGGGTCTGCTGGGGGAGAAGGTGACCAATGCGGATGTGGAGGCTGAAATGAGGGCATCAGATGATGCTTCCTCTTCTTTGTTAGAGGCAGAACGGGGTCCTGGGGAAATCACTGGAGCTGGGCCTGATAAGGTGTAAAGAGTCGGCAGAATGTCCAGTGACACATCGCTCGGCTGAGCTGAAGGGATCGGAATACTAGGCCATGCGCTGTCATCGCCTTAGTCTTCCTCTTCCATGTCCTCGTGGAGAATGTGCAAGCACTCTTGGTCCTCCTTCGTCGACGAGACCTCCATGGCTTGGGCCACGGCCTGGGAGGGCTGTTTTGGGGCCTCCCCTCCCTTCTTCCCCCCCTGTGGGGCTTGAACCGGGGCCTGAGCCGGTTTCCCCCCTTTTGGCATGCCAACAGACTTTGCCAAAGTCACTGCGGCGGTGTTGTGCCTTGGGGGCAGGGATACCTTCTGTGCTGCAGCCTTCACAGGGTCAGCACCCTTAGCTGTTGCGATAGCAGCCACCACCAGCTCTATTGTTGACAGAGTTTTGGCCTGTGCCAATTGGGCATGCCTGGGCTGTTCGCCCGCCTTCTCCTCCGTCTGTGGCTTCTCCCGTAGTTTCGCTGCGTTGGATGATTTCCTCTTCGAGGAGGCGCTCGAATGCCGGCTGGCAATTGAGGCGGAGGGTGAGGTCGATCACGCCCTATCCACCTTGGGATCCACTTCCACGGCAAACCCGGTGGATTCCGATTTGCGGTTCCTTGGCCTTGTCTTGGGCCCCCATGGATGAGGTGCCCTCAAAAGGACTTAGAAGACCGCTGCTCGGACCGGCTGTTCCTGGGTGAGGCATGACCCTGCTCGGAGCACGGGGCAGAGACCCTGCTGTTAAGCCACGCTGCCAGTCTAGTGTGCCTTTCCGTCGTCTTCTTGGAGAATCCAAGGCATATCTCACAGTCCACCGCGCCTTGTGGTCCGGATGCAAGCAGAAGAGGCATTGTAAGGTGTTTGTCTTCCACAAAGACATTGGATAGCCTGCATTTGGTGCAGGGCTTGAAGAGGGACCTTCCCCCCCCTCCTCCGTCATGGTCGGAAGGCACGAGGTAGGCTCGATGGCTTTCTGGAATCTTCGATGATCTTTGCCCTTGAGGGGCGCTGAAATTCCCCGACAACAGATCAGATTCTGAACAAAATTGGAACCTTTTTCCGCCGAAAACACGAAAAAACGTATAAGTAACTCGCAGAGCAAACTCGAGGACTCCCAACACTGAAACGTACGGTAAACATCTGAAGATGGCAGCCAGAGGGCAGGCTTAAGGAGAAGCTGTCATTGGATGGGGGTGGTATGACCCAGAGGACAGTGATTGGTTTAAAGGAGAAAGACAGTTTTGTAAGTGAAAGTAAAACATTTTTTTCTTTTACTGACGATTCCCAGCCTAACGACTATTATTATTCATGAGCATCTCAATCCATGCCAGACCCCGTACTGGAGAATACTTGGATAAACAATAGCTTGGCCTCACAGAGATATACATTATATTGCAGCAATGGCAGCAGTATAGCTAGGACTGCATTGAACGTTATATAGGAAAATGCACAAATGTTTTCCTTTGAACATTTGTTTGTTGCCCCGGAAAATTGAACAAATCATATGGCCAAATACAAACACTCATGCCTAATTTTCAAAAGCAATTTCCGGTACAAAATGATGGCTGATGTGTGGGGTGCATTTAAAGGCACCAAACAGAAGTCCCTTTTCACATGGATGAAACAAAAACGGCCTGGACTTTGTTTTCAAGTAAAATTAAAGAGCCATGTGGAAAGGGGCCAACCTGTCATTACAATGTATAAGCAGCATTTTTATTTTTATTTCTTTTATTTTTTTGAGTATTTAATCAAAAATTAGATTTTTACAACATCGTTATTTTTCTCTTTCTTTTACTCGAGTATAGTCATCATTTGACTCTTTGGTTTGGGATTTGTGTTCGTATTTCTGGTCGCTTTAAGAAGAGAGTCTTAGTTTTCATTTCGTTTCACAGTGAGTTTTTCTGTTAAGGCGTGAAGGATTTTAAATGTCGCTAGCAGCATTTTAATTTACAAAAGGAGGAGGAATCAAAGATCCCTGTCACATGGAAAACAGGTTTTTTTTAAACATTGCAAAAAAAGGCCTGCACACGGTTTGAAAAGTAAAAGTGAAAAAAATGTCAGGAAAACAAAACATGATGTGTGGGTTGAAAAATAGCATTGTATATTATGTTTCACCCACAAAACTCCAGTGACATTTGAAGAGCCACTTTGTCTTCATGAAAAAAATGTTAGCCCAAGGCAGACCCTTTTACTGGCTCTGGGCAAACCTTCACAAGGAAAACTCCCACTCCCAGCCTGGATGTCACATCTGCCATCTAATGACCAACCGCAATAAAAAAGGTCCTGCTAAAGGCATCGAAAATCAGGTTTCTCCAGACCTGCTGGCTCTGAAAGCAAAAGTTACCCTTGGCTGGAGCATGACTAATAGGTGTGCAAATGGGGGCACCCACTTCAAAGAGCAAGCTTCCAACAGAAATTGATAAAAGAAAACTGTGGGCACGGGCTGACCCAGTGAAAACAAATGGCTGGAAGCAGGAGCAAGACCATTTGTCCCACATGAAGATTCACAATTTATTTAAAAGAACTTATCATTTAGGCCTTTTTCTCAGCCATCGTAAGGTGGATGTATTTCATCTACGTATCATTTTTTATGTATTTCCAGGCGATTATGGGCATATAAAATTCATCTACCTGGGTAATGGCCAGTTAAACTAGGTTTCTGGCTGATCTGAACATGCTCCAAATGTGAGAGTTGGTGAGCGGGTGGGAAATGAAATTAGGGATATGCTTAATAACTTACATATTCATAACATTTGTGCTTTTTATGGAAACAGCAGAAAGGTGCTACATGGCCGTGCTACATGATACAGATTTGGGGGTCAGCTTATTTAATGCCCCATGATTAGCTGAAACATAAAATATGTTTTGTCTGGCACTTGCTCGTACAATTATAAAGTTGTGATTCATAGCTAGTTTTTTTTCCAAAATGTTGAAAGGAGAACAAAGGATGATGACAAATGGGAAATGCCATATGTTGCCAACGACCCCTTAACCTATCCTGACTTGGAGGCTGGGTTTGGGAGGAGAGAGAAGGATAACTGGCCAATCCTAGTGGCATGAATTATTGCAGGCTACTTCCCCAAGATTGTAAAATTGGTCGTGTCATCGCTGCTATATAGGGGGGACTGCACTAGGACGGGAGACACACAGAAAAAGGAAACAGACAGGACAGAGAAAAAGGAGAAAGACAGGAGGACAGAGAGAAGAGACAGACCACCAGGAAGGTTGCTGAAACTTACCATCTGACAGCTGTAAGGAGCCACCAGAGGAGATTGCTGAGAGTGCATCTGGGTGGAGCCGTCTATCTCTAGGAAGGCCTCAAAGCTGACTGGGTACAATGGTGGAGAGCAGGAGGCCATCTTTGAGAGTGGAGTGACCAGACCCTTGCCCCATCTTTACAGAGTGTGCTGAGATGCAGCTGGCTTTCCTAAGCCTTAAACAGAGGCTTTCTATGTGAGTAGAACAGAGCCCTGGGAAACCAAAATATGTGGGGGAGTCTGCTTGCCTTGAATCCTTTCCCTTTATAGTGTTTGGGGTAAGGGAGGGCAAAACTGTGTAGATCATTAGGCTATGTAACCAAAAATTAATTTAATAAATTCCCCATTTGGCAGAACACTACGGGGTGAATTTTGTTAACATTCGAGATTAACAAAGCTCACTTCCCAGTGTGCTCTGAAAACTATAGCCTATACTTTAATTGGGTAATCCTTGTTGTCCAGCTGACCCGACTTCTTTAAGGAAGAAGGGTTTCTTAGTTCTTAAATCAGTCCAACCCGTTTATCCACCTTCCCCAACACAGGCCTTTCAGTAAAGGGGGTCTCAAATCCAAAATTTCCCAAAGCATTCCAATTTTTCTGTCCGACTTCCCAACCTAGACCAAAGCAACAGGGGGTCTGAAAAACAAAGCGAGAAATCACCCTGTGTTTATTTTAAACCAAAAGTGTGGGCGAAATTATAATTGCCATATGTATTTTTACCAATCTTGAAATCCTACTGATACCCTTTAACACTGCAGGAAAATCAAAAAGTGAAATGTGCAGAAAGAATTATGATTGTCTTCTTTTTGACTCACTTTTGCTATTTATTTATGCTGAGAGAAGTTGATTGTGTTGTGCCATGGATAAAGTGACGTTTTGACATTTTCGTGCTAATTTCTATTACTTTTAATTTAAATAAATACCAATATATTTCCTGTACACCAGCCTGGTTCTTGGCTCATTGTTAGCTCAGGGGAGAGGGATCCAAGAGGTATGATATGAGTCTGATATAGGGCTAAAAAAAAATCTAGTAAACAGTTTGTTGCATAACCACATGAGTGGGGAGGGAAGGAACTCCCCATGTTGAGGGTGGATTCTCAATAAACCGCTACAGATGAAACATGTTCATTATAATGAGCTTTGGGTAGAGGCTGAAAAATGCACTATTTAGCCAACTATCTCAAAATGTACTGCTTCAATTTTCGAGATTTGTGTCACTGAACTCAAACTTAGCATGAAGTAGTACATGCCCCATACATTCTGAAACTCGCATCAACTAGACATTCAGTCATGTGCAGTATAGTCATAGGGGACAACAAAAATAAAATATTCTGCAAAATGCACAAAAACACCAAGGCATGCGTGCGCAGGCCACCACTGTGCCTCATCCATTGTCATGGGACTGCAGTTTTAAGGGCAAAACAAAATGAAACATTCCCAAGAATTGAAAAGAATAACCCAAAACACAAAAATGTGCAGCCCCCAATACATACACTCAGTGAGTCAAGTGCCATTGGGTTGGTGGAACAAAAGTAAATTAAAAATCAGGTATCAAAATAAGGATTTGACTAGCAGGAGCTCAAAACCACTCCTGGGTTTCGGCATCACCCTTTACCGAGAGTCTAATTCGCATATAAAATGCTATTATAATGCAAATTATATATGACAAATTATGCTTAATGTATCTAGGTGTGTCCTAATTCTTATTTATACACATTTCCCAAACAAAGAGTTACTGTCAAGTAGGTATGTTTGTGTAACACCAGTTGGCCTGGGGATCCAAATGTTAACTCCTGGTAGCTGTTAACCCAACCAGGCTCTACCAGTATAAAACTAGGTGCTAAATAGCTCCCAGCAATTGCCAACACTGAAAAACATACCACGAAATGATATTCTACAAAATGCACAAGATGATGTGCCCCACCAACCAAGTAGTAGGGCTACCATACACTAGTAGGGTCTGAGGGGCAAAATATAATGAACAATATACTGTAAAATGAACAGTAATCTGCAGCTCCCAATTCTCCTCTCAGCCGCGCTATTTAGTCATGCACAGAAGGGTCAAAGGTCCAACATATAAGCCAAAAAAATACACAGCACAATCAACTATATTCGGCAAAACTCACGGACTGCTCTGCTACCCCAAATATGCAGCAGGTCCACTGTACATGTACAGTAGGGTCGGAGGGACAAATTTAATTGAAAAATATTCTTCAAAATACACAAATATATGTCAGGCCACGAGAGTAAGACAAAACAAACTGAAAAATATACAACGAAATAAAAATGATTATGCAAGCGAACAAAACATCTACCGATCACAACACACAAACCCCCACTCATATCGAGTCATGCACACTGTAGTCAGAGGGACACCCCCAAATGGGGAATATGCTGCCAAAAAAAGAACCAATCTGCAGGAAGACATCCAGGCTCACACGAGAGTACATCAAGGCAGCATGCAAATGTGAAAAACAGGCAAACAGCAACCATCATAATTCCTAGAACTCAGAGCAACAGGGTTGAAGGAGCCATGTGAATTCAAATATATATCCCACAACCTATGGTCAGAGTGACACATCGCAATGATGGATATGCTATGGAACAAACAAAATCATATACAGCAAAGTGAACCAAGTCACCATATAATAGATAACTCAGGCACCATCACAACATGCAATTATAATGTGGAACAACCACACACGCACACTATGCATACTCATCCATATGGAACACCGCCGCAGGGGCACACTCCTAACCTCTCAGAAACACAAATGACACAACCATTACAAACGCACAAAGCGAACAGGCCACACGGATTGGCGTCACTGTCTCTCACCTACAACCTCCAATCACATGCATACCTCCTGAAAACATGGAAAGCCAATCCTGAATGATCAAGCCTCGGACAACACACACTCAATATACCACAACAACTGAAGCTTCCCTCCGTCTGTTGCAAGCCACAAAAAGAAAGGATTGTGCACTGTGCTGAAGCTCAGGCCAAGTTTCTGAAAACTGGGGCTTAAAATAAAGGCTCCTACCAACAGACACTGGTTAGGGCATTCAAATCGGTAACCAGGAAAACAAACAAAAACTAGGATCTATAATTAACACAAAGGTTAACTAGCTTTTAATTCCACAAATGTAGCACAACCAATTGCAAACTATCAACAGCACAATAGTACTACCTTTACAGAAATTATTGTAATGCACATTAGTGATGGAAGCAAACAGTGCACGTTTACTTGTAACATGAAGGTGTTATGCAGAAGAAACTGCTACAAACGTGGCAACCTGCATGCATGCGTAATGTCTTGTAGTGGCAGAATAAAAACGCACTACGCACGGAAGGATCGTGATCAATTTATAGTGTAAGCATGCAGAGCAATCTGGATTGGGGTACAAAACACCACTAGGTCCACAGAAATGAACAGTCTTCTACAGCGGGATCCAGATTAACTGGTGACATACTCACATGAAATATCATCAGCTCGTATAAGGACTGGCTAAATTACAGGCATGTACCTATATGTCCAGAATCCTCTATAGCCGCCTACACCAAACTTTACAGTGATTTTTTTTAAATGTCAGTATTTATGAAAAAACCTTTTCCAATTATCAGAGAGCAGAAGTTTTATAAAAAAAACCTTTTCCAATTATCAGAGGGCAGACGTTTTATTATACAAAAACAAAATCATTAAAACCCAAAAATGATTAAAACATTTACACATACAAAAAGCAGAGGTTTGCTAAATAAATAATTGAAGGACTACAGATGTTAGGAAAGCATTAAAACAGTGTGAATGTTGTGCAATAGTCCAAGAAGTTTATCTGTGCTCTACTGATCAACGTATCCATTAAACCTTGTGTACAATTTCAAATCTAAAATATATAATTAACATCATCGACGCTGTTTAAGACCATGCAATGGGTACAGAGGAACACCTCTGTCTCGCCTCTTAATACACATAACAATGAATTTAGGTGGATCAGTATTCAATATCTGATCCTGACTGCTTCTCATACGCCAGCGTCTATTTTAGAATGGAAAAAGGGAAGACATTATAGGAAGGGAATTTTAATAGTTGGCCTAGTTAAAGCCTTGCGCTAATGGTACTTTACCTGCTCCATGACTTGCAAGAATGATATACCAATTCCACATTATCCCTGGGATATAGGAGAAATTAATCAGACCGCATAACTTTTCAATTGTTCATTTTTCGTACCACTGGAAAGGAGTTACCTACTTACCTTTAACTCAATTTCTCCAGCATTGGTATCTTTCATAGATTAATATGCTTCCAAGCATTGAACACTCCTCATTGTGAGGCCAGGAATCCTCAGTTACATACTTACCCTGTACTATGTTAAAAAAATTGCTGTGACTACTTCAGCCTATCTACCTTGTTTTGGGTCACTTTCCTCTCAGACAATGGAACATTGAGTGCTCAGCCCCGCCCCATGACGCCATGTTTAGATTCTAACCCTACGTACTGCTGAGATGAAGACTTCAACCTTTTCTGAAGTATTATAACAGTTGGAAAAATTGACATACTGGAAAAGGGACATACTTCTGGATATGTTCCTCCTATCAAAAGAGGGGTTTCTTTGTTTTTAAATTTAAGTAACTGTGAAGAATTGTACACCATACACCACTTCACACCTCTCCATAAGAGGATTTCTGAGCTACAGAGAAAACCCAGAAAGTCCCTTTTTAGGGCATAGTCTTCATGTGGACTAAAACATTTGGAAAGGAACAGGCATGAGGAATACAAGTACCGTCTCCACCCACATCACATGATGGAGGACTGTGAAACAGTGCAATTTATCAGTGCTTAGGTGCTCAAAGATGACAGACACCTAGTATGCTGACTCAATGAAGGAAGGTACCCCGCGCCTCGGAGGCAGTCATCCAGGAGGTGGCCTTTTCCTCTCATAAGATATCTCCGAGCCACAAAATGTCACGTACTGCAGTGAGACTGACCAGAGGGGGAAAACCAGATGAACAACACTGCCTCGACACGGTTCCAGCAGCAAAACACTCCACAAAAATCCAAAAGTTACACTTCTGGGGGAAATGGGACATGCGCAAAAGAAAAAAGCAAGGCTCGTCAACTATGGCACTGTCTATGGTGGCCAAAGGACAAGGTTCCACTTCCATAGGACACAAACATACAAAATGGTTCAGCAAAGACTCTTTATCACTATGTTGTCAGCTTATGTTTAGTGCATTAATGTTCCATCTTTCGTGTAAAAAAAAAAATATCTTATCTGTAAAATAATTCAGACAACTATGTTAGAGGAGTGCGACCAAACTGGACTACCACCTTATGCCAGCTATGGTCAAACATGTTTTTCTAAATATAGCACTCCGAATTTTGTAAAAATCTTTTCATGATTAATGGAGTATTCACTCACTAGCACACACGTTTACTCTGCTAAATGTGTATAGTACTAAAGACAGGAATGACTCACAGGGTCACAGAAACAGGATGCAAATGAAAGTCCTTCCTCCCCCCACTGTTTATAGGAAGCATGATCACCTAACATATTGAATCTAGACCATCCATTGAGCTGCCCAAAAACATCCATGTTGAAGAATAAAATAGTTTCTCCACAACTTCCTGAATCTAGACCATCCATTGAGCTGCCCAAAAACATCCATGTTGAAGAATAAAATAGTTTCTCCACAACTTCCTGAATCTAGACCATCCATTGAGCTGCCCAAAAACATCCATGTTGAAGAATAAAATAGTTTCCCTACAACTTCCTGAATCCAGACCATCCATTGAGCTGCCCAAAAACATCCATGTTGAAGAATAAAATAGTTTCCCTACAACTATACTATTACTATTTAGAGGCGCAAACAATGCCAAGTTTAATCGGGAAAAAAACAGTCACCCACAAATAAAGAGTAATCCAAAGTGGCATAATATGTTCCTTCACTTGGGCATTTGCAGACAGAAGCTCATTTGTAACAAGGAAGGCTACAAATTGAACTCTACTATAGTCTACTGGGCTGGGAGGATAGCTCAGGGGCAACACCTTTGTCTTGGAAGCAAGACAATGCAGACCAGCAGAGGCTCGAATCCTGGTCCCGCCCCCAGAGAAAGGTCTCTGGTACTAAGTGCATTATAAAAGATTAATTAATGTACCAATATTTAATATTAGCTGGATACCAATTGGCCCAACAATGATAGAAGAGACAGTCATTGTGCAGCTTATCCAAATACAAATGACCCATTGTCACAACTCTGCATCTGTGCCTCTGGCTGGCACTGTCTGCAAACCCTCGGGACGTTGTCAAACATCAGAATTCAAACTCTTGTTGCAAAAATGTGTATTTCCAGAAACATGGACTGCCATTCCCATAATGCATCTGTAAGATATATGAAAAGCACAGCAGCCTAATACAGAAGGTCTCTTGAACTCAAAATTGCACGACAGAGGTTTCCTCAATAACAGAATAAGGAAAGCACATTTCAATAAACTGCAACACTCAAAAATTGATGTGCTTTTGTTTCAATACAGAAACTCCTGTAGCATTTGTTAACTCCATGCCAGGGATTTCCACTAACCACACCTGCGACTACTTGTGTGCAGCCCAATTGTACGGTTCCACACTCAGTTTCCACCCTACTAGCACTCCTGCCCTAGAGATCCCTGTTCATGCAATGACCTCTGAACCTTGTGCAGCTGGGACCCATTTGGAAACACACTGCTTTGTGGATCATTCCGTCTTGTGCTTTACCTATGACTTATGCCTGTTACTGTGTTGCCTTGCTCCAATTTCCACAGCCCTCCCTTTCTGGCTCATGTGTTTTCTCCTTTCCTTTGTGCTGTGTCCCTGAAGCTTTTAGCCGCTGTTCCTCGTCGTGAGTTCCTGCAGCTGCCAGCTCTCGCTTGTTGTGCTGTATCCCTGTAGCTTCCAGACTTTGTTACAGGTGCTACTTCCCTTCAGTCTACTTCCCTGCTCCCAGTCTGCCCTTCTCCTGCCCCCTCTCTGGTCATTATTGTCCCAGGCTTTACCTAGTTTAGTTAGACTCTGTATCTCTTGCTTTTCTTTGTAACTTTCCTTTAATTTCTAATGCCGAGTCACATGCCCCTGCTTTCTATAGCTCGTGTGTTCCAAGTCCAATTGTACAGCCTGTTCCGTTACATCATTCCAGGCCATGGCTAAAGTTACCTCGTTCTAGTACCTTGCTATGGTTTTCTGAATTATTAGTTCCTGTTCAAAATGTTTGTTTCCCTTTGGGGCTGGTAAATGTCCCATTGTACCCTCACCCTTGTCCCTGTGGATTTTCCTTTGTACAGAGATTGGCTCCTAACATTTCTGCTCCTTTCTCTGTCTTCTCTTGTCTTATCCATTGTACATGTAACAGTGCCCATGGTTTTCATGTAACACTGTGTTGATTGCTGGACTCACATAGGCTTGTCTCAAGTAGGTGCACTCCGTGTCTGCACCTTATGGTGCAGACATAGATGCCACACTTGCATGGGCACGTAGGGTGAGTATCAGAGTAACCTGTTCATAGTCATTATTTCTGTGGATAGCCCCAAGTGCGACCTGTGGCCACCACTAGCGGGATTACACATTGCTTGTCACGTAAATGTTGAACATCCTTTCTTGTTTACCAGCATGGTCTGCCTTTTCTTTCTGTTCCACTTGCCTTGTCTGTTCTTCCTTCTTGTTCACCCACATCATCCTAGCAGCTCCCAAACCTAGCCTGCATGCCCCTGTGCACCTGCTGGTACAAATAAACAAACATGAGGTCTGAATAGCATACAAGGTCCATGCCAAAATGTGATACTGGAGCATCACACGACAGATCAAAACAAACTACTACGTAAATCAATCGAAACAAGTCATTTTACAATTGTTTAATTCCAACCACAACATAACATGTACATACTATCAATTGAAACATGCCACTTTACAACCAATTGTTTCCAAATCAACACACAGATGAATGCCTCTCTGCAGTGTTCAGACATTGAATCCATTTCTGTTCACTTCCACCCATTAGGTTTGGTGAAATCTGTTGTTGTGAACATGCCAAAATATGTAATATGCTTTGCATTAAAATTCCAGAAAGTGATCGGGTAATTGATTTTTTGGCTTCCAGATTACATGTAATGTGTGGTATGAGCAGTATTCAGATAATCATTGTATGAACCATCACAAGGTTTTACCTATATATAAAAAAGGAAACATGGGCATTTGATTCATATAAAACATTGGTGCTGAAATAATTAGTGTGCACATTGAGATGCCAGCTGAATTATATTTAAAAAAAGCTTTTATTTTATGGTAAGTGTCTTTATGTTATCTGTTAGAGGACAAGCAACACAGTTGAAATATCAATGAGTGAGTGATAACCCCCACATAGTAGTCATGGAATATTTTTTCACATTTTTGGATTCGTCTGAACCAAAGTGTCTCAAATGTTTGTTTTGTTTAAAAATGAACAATGATTGGTAGATCTTTTGGTTGTTTTTTAAATCCCAATGTCTTCATCACTTTCACGAAATTACTAATAGGAGTAGTGGTGGTTATACAGAAGTCTATTGGTAGATTTTTTTGCTTTCTATTGTAAACCGATTTTACAGTTGGTATTCAAGCCCTTTTTTGCTGGTGTTGCAATTGTCATAGGATAATCTTGTGCAGTCAGTCTACTTTGTACATCCCTTGCATGATGTTAAAAATCCTCTTTCTTGGTGCAATTTTGTATTCTTAAAAACTGCCCATATGGTAAACTAATTTCAAGACAGGTGGGATCAAAAGTATAAAAGTGCAGTAAGGTATTTTTTACCATCAGTTTAAGATACAGTTCAGTATGTAATTGTTCTTGATCGTTAAACATATAAAGGTCTTGAAACGAAAGCCTTTCCTTGTTTTTATGCATGATTAAGTGTAAATTCGCACAAGAAGATGAAACAAATATAATAACTAGATAACATTTTATAGGTTCAATCTAATAAATGCGTGACAGTCAAAACATGTTAAGAATAGTACAAACGCTTAACTCTCACGATTTTTGGAGGGTTGTAAATGGTGTAACCTTTAATCCAGACAGTAGTATGGCAAACGTGATTGCTTGGGAAAATATTTGAGACACCCTCAGGCAACACACTCATCAGCCAAGCCTACAAGCAAAGGCTCATTTTCCAGATTGATTTCTTTTTTTAAAGCAATCTAGAGCAATGGGCCCCGATAGAATCGCAAATGTGGTACTTGAAGAAAACCCCCGATTGTGGGAGGTGACCCTGTTTAAATTATTTAATGAGGTGACTCGTGTAAGCACAATACCCACTTCGTGGCATATGAGTTTTGATGTACTTCTCTTTAAAACAGGGCATTGTACAAATCCAAACAATTATTGTCCTATCGCCTTGTTGGACTACCTCTAAAATATGTACCTCCTTAGTTTTGGATGATTTGAATAAATGGGCTTCTTCCATTGGGAGACCAACTACATTTCAAACTGGTTTCAGGCATAATGTTGAGACACATCTGAACAACTTAACTCTTAAGTTTCTCCAGCAACAAGCTTGGTTTAAAGGAATTCCACCCCTATATTTCCATGTGCTGATCTTTCAACAGCATTTGACTTTGCTCTGTGGCTAGGAATAGACTTTGGACTAAGCTATGGTCCTGGGGTATCCCTGGGGGCTATTGGAGTTAATCATAGAACTCCACACTCAAGTAGCCATTCAGATAAGGCTACATGTGAGAGGTGATCATTGTATAACCTTGTATACAGTGATCAGCCTAAGACAGGGCTGTGTGCTGGCCCCCTCTCTTTTTAATCTATATCTGACCTACTTGCCAAGGAATTGATTAAATGCAGTTTCTTTGCCCTAAAGATTGGGTCCCTGCACATTCCAGCCCTTTTATTTGCTGATATCATTCTGGTTGTTTCCAACTAAGTGGGGCTCCAGCATGCCCTATTAAGTCTGGGAAAGTTTGTCTCATCTGGTAACCTAGATATGTATCTTAATATATCGGCAGTACTGATCTCCAAAACCGATAGGATAAAGGGGCTTGATCGCTGGACAAAACAAATTTGGCAATAACATTAGGCAATTTATTTCGGATTCCCAATTTACAATAAACCTAATCGATCTGGTCATATCACACGGTTGAAATCTAAATGGCCCCTTTATATGCACAAATGAGTAAAATCAAGGTGAAATGTTGCAGGTATTCCTACATAACCCTAATTAAGTACTTTAAGGGCAAAGTTCTGGCCGTATTACTATATGGGTTAGCACTGATGACCTTTCCCAAATGGGATACTCTATCCACTTTGGAGGGATGTTTCTGGAAAAGAAACTTGAATCGCCCATTGTCTTTGCCAGTGGTACTAATTAGGCATGAATAGGGTATTTTGCCATGGAAATTATAAATTGAATGGAACAAACTAAAAATCCTTCTAAAAATTCTTAACCTACTGAAGAACTCTTTTTGAGGATTCAAATTTGGCACTAAAAAGCAAGCCTCTGCTGGGTTTTGTAAAATAATGCAACATCATATTGTCAACAAGAGATACTGTGGTTTCAACGACTAATTACTTTGTAGTCATTTACTTCAAAGTGATTACTTCGAAATACATACGTAGTTGTGGGTTAAGGAGTAAAAAGGGGGCGGTGAGAGAATTGCGATAGGAGTAATAGGGAAGGGTAGGCATGTGGGGGGGGACAACCAATAAAATAAAAAAATAAAAAATCAAAGTAACATTTCAAAGCAATCATTTTGAAGTAAATTACCTCAAAGTAATGTTTATCTGGAAAAATGACATGGAACCAATTCTAATAGGCAACCTCTTCTCAAAATTCCCATGTAAGTGAACAAAATGATGTTGGTTTTTGTGTGCCATAATTGAGTAGGAACAAGTACTTACCTGTAACTTTTGTTCTCCAGCACTGGTCTTGCATGGATTCACTATTCCCCATCAGGCTGGGAATCCTCAGCAAATTTAAAGCAGTTTTGCTTCAAGCTAAAAACTGCTTGTCTCCTCTATACCCTATCAGTGTCACTTTGGGTCATACTGCCCCACCAGCCAATGACACTCTTCCTCCTAAGCTCCACCCCTGTTGGCCATCTTCAGATTTGGTAGCGCACGTAAAGTAGCAGTGTGAACGAAGAAGAGCCCAAAAGGGGAAGGAGGGAGGGTTTGCATGTGAATCCATTCAAGACCCATGCGGGAGAACAAGAGTTACAGATAAATAGTCTCTAACATGGGGTCTTGCATGGATTCACATGCTTATGAATATGATTACACAGCAGTACATATACACAATCATGGGAGGTGGCAAGCCTCACACTTAGCCCTTGAACAGGCTCGCCTCAAGCAAACAGGTTACGCAGCACAGCTTGGCCGACCCGGAACACCTCCCTGGAATCCTGTCGACCCAGTAGTATCGTGTGAAGGTGTGGGTAGACCTCCACGTAGCAGTCCTGCAGATGTCGAGGAGGAAAAGACCAGATAGAAACGCTACTGTTGCTGCAATGGATCTGGTGGAATGGGCTCTCGCCAGCCTGGAAGTGGTCTGTTGGCCAGACAATGGCAATGCATGCTACAGCCAGAAAGCCACCTGGAGATGGAAGCCTTAGACATGTCCAACAGGTCCAAAATTGACAAAAATCTGAGACGTCTTTCGAAAGTCCTTCGTGCGTGCAACATAGAACTTAAGGGCACGCACAAAGTCCAGCGAATCCAATGCCCTTTCAGCAGGCAAAGGAGGATTTGCAAAGAAAACTGGCAGAACCAAAGGTTCATTGAGATGTGTCCAATGGAACCTTTGGCATGAAGGAAGGATGAGTTTGTTAAACTACTTTAGCAGTGTGGAAGGACAAATACGGAGGCTTACAGGAGAGGGCTTGATGCATTGGTTCAAACGGAGGCCCCATCAGTTTAGACCAGTGGTCTTCAAACTTCTTTGGCCTGATTTCTCCCCCCTCCCCCTCCAATACCCGACCGAGTAAAATGTGGGCAGACCGGGCCCCCCAAAAATGCCAAATGGACAGTAAGTCCAAATGGCTAGAACAATTGCATGCCGTCACCACACCCTACTCCCAGTATAGTGCCTGGGCTCCCTCACCTGCTCCCATCAGTGTCTCTGGGCTCCCTCATCCCACTCCTAGCCCAGTCCCTTGGCTCTCCCCATCCCAACACATACCCTAGGCTCTCCCCACCCTGCTCCCACCAATATACCTGCGCTCTCCCCACCCTGCTCCCACCACTATGCTATGGCCCCCCCTTCCTGCTCCCACCACAGTCCCTGGACTCATTCCCACCTCACTCCCAGCATAGTCCCAGGGCCAGTGGCGGCTGGTGAATTTTTTAAGTGGAGGGACATTCATATTTTTCCAGAATATGCCATAGCAACCGAGCATAGCGAGGGAGCCCAAGCCAATCAATAGAGGTGCGTGGGGGTTCGCCCCCGGAATGTTTTTTAACATAAATAATGAGTTAAAATGTTGCATTTTAGACATACTTTAAAAAACATTGGGTAAAAAGTCAAACAGTTTGCAATTGGTGTAGGGGGCAGGCATGTTTTTTTGTACTGGACATCTAGGATAGATGTCCAGTTAAAAAATGCCATCCCTGTCCCCAGTGCTTCACAGCGCCTAACACACTTGCGCAATCAACATGATTATGTGTTTGTATTCGAGGCGGCGCTGGGGGGGATCCAGGGGGCAGGCATGGTATTTTTTTACTGGACATCTATGATAGATGCCCAGTCAAAAAATACCATCCCGGTCCCCTGGGCTCCACAACGCCTCAGAAGGAGAGCTGATTTTGGCAGGTGGGTAGGGGGATTGTGCAACCCTCCCCCCCGCGACTTGCCAAAATCAGCTACACGGACCAAATCAAACATGCACACACACATTCACACAGCAAGCTTTCCATCATTCACACGAGCACCCATCATCATACACCGACTCATAACACAAGCATACACGCATACATACACATAAATAAATACAAAATAAATTAACAAACTTAGCTTCTGCCCGGGTCCTGAAGCTTCCTCTCCAGCGCTCCAGCTCCTGCATCATGAACAGGAATCGGGAAGCAATAGCTTCCTAGTTCCTGCATTCAGGGGGCCTGCGTGTGGGTGCTGAAATGCCCTGCTCCAGCCTGCTCTGTCTGTATGTTTAGTTTGTTTATTTATGTGCGAGGAGATGCAGGAGCTCCCCCTTGCACATACAGACATGCAGTTCCCCATCAAGCATTTCCAATGACCTATGCAAGGCTGGTGAAGCAAAGCGCCCCAACTCTGTTTCCCTTTGACAGTTCAGCCAGCCCAGCAGCAGTCCCTCAGGTGGAAAAAGCAGCTGCGGTAGTGCTCAGTGATTCACTGGCATGGCTACTTGGCTCTTCCATAATGGGCGAGGGGGCAACTGGGTCAATGCCCTCTCACCCATAATGGACGAGCCACACCTGCCCAGGACTTCCCCCCCCCCCCCCGCCCCGTTTCTTTCATGGATCTATGTGATCACTACGCCGCCCATAATGTCAACTTTCTAAATGCCGACTTCCATTATGGCGCGGCGCAGTGATCACATAGATCACTGTGCCAGCATCCCCTACCCGCCTCCCACTTACCTTTTCGGTAGCAGACCTGTGTGTGCCACCGTCTCTAATCTATTCCTGCCGCGTCAGTTCACTCTGTAACGTGGGTCAGAACTGGCACTGCAGGGTCCTTTTTCTTTTCTTTTTTTTCTTTATTGCCCCTGCTACCATCTAATGGAAGTGGGGACAACCCTGCAACCCCTGAACCCCATTACACCGACTAAAAGGAGCGTGGGACACCCCTGCAAACCCCGCTCCCCTTAGTCAGCGTAATGAGGATCAGAATTTTGGGGCGACATTTTGGTTAAGTTTCCCTTTTTCATTCCTCCCTTTAAAAAAATACATCTTTTAAAAAATAAATAAATCAGGCTGGTGATTCCCCCCCACACAGTTTAAATACCTCTGGTTTAGACAGTACCACGTTGAGCTCCCATACCGGCAGAGGAGCCTTCACCGGAGGGAATATTCTGAAGAGACCCTTGAGGAACTCCTTAACGAGCCTGTGAGACCACAGGGAGAGCTTGCCTGGGGTCCTTTTGTAACAGGATATGGCGGCCAGGTGGACCTTGATGTGGGCAAGGCCAGCCCTGGTCAGCGAGAGCAGGTACGGTAGAAGCTGCAGAGCAGTCACACGCAGCAGTGATATTCTAGGGTTGGCAACACACTGTAATGTGATTCCACTTGTGCTTGTAGCAAGACAATGAAGAGGGTGCCCTTGCTTTAGCGTGCATCTTCTTGCATTCTAAAGGCAGTGAATAGTTTCCAAATTTTAAGGCTGCAGGAACAAGGCTGTGAGGCTCAGAGGCTGCGTCTTGGTGCGGTATTGACCCTCCTTCTCTGGAGAGGAGGTCGAGAAGTGGAGTGAGTTTGCTGGCAGGGACCACCGACAAATAGAGAAGGTAGAGTACCAGATCTGCCTGAGCCACGCCCGTGCAATGAGGATCATCTTGCAGTGACAACATCTGAGTGTGTTGATCACTCATAGCAACAGCTGAATTGAAGGGAAAGCGTACAGGAAGAGGCCCTCCCAAGGGAACAAGAAGTCATCCCTCGGACTCAGGAGATCTGATGGCAAACTTCTGACACTTGGCGTTAGTAGTCGCAAAGAGGTCGATCTGAGGGAAACCCCATGCGCTGAAGAGATGAGACACTTGCACGTGTTGAAGCTACCATTCATGGCAGGACCAGGACTCAGATCACTGCTGAGTGAGTCTCCAATGGTGTTCTGGATGCTAGCCAGGTTAAATGGAATGGGAAACATGTGTTGAAGAACGGGCCAGCACCATAGAGATTGTGTTTCCAGCGAGAGCACGGCGGAGCGCACCCCGCACTGTTTCTGGATGAAAAACATAATGGTGGTGGTGGTGTCCGTGAAGACCCGCACCACATTTCCCTGGAGTGAGGCTGAAAAGACTTGAGGGCTCAGAAGACTGCCCACAGTTCAACAACATTGATGTGCAACTATTTTTCCTCTGGGAGCCAGAGGCCTCTCACATGAGAATGTCCGTGTGAGCTCCCCAACCCTCGAGAGGCGTCGGCCGTGACTGTAGCCTGGTACGGGATCTGAAAGGGAGCACTCTGCGAGAGGTGTGGATGAACTGACCACCATTGCAGGGCTTGACGGAATGCCCAATTGAGAGCGATCTTGACAGTCCATGCGCAAGTGACTTGTTGCCATGTGGCATCCAGAAATTCTTGAAGGGGTCCCATCTGCAGCCTGCAGAAGGGGACCAGATGGATACATCATCCCCAGGAGGGACTTGGACTGGAGCCACGGAAGCTGTCAACAGCCATTGGTCCTTTCCCAGGATGGCCTTCACACACTCTTCCGAGGGAGTCACCAGACAGTATTGTTGAGTGGGGCACCCAGGAGTGTGTTCTGTGATGGTACTATGCAGGACTTTGGATGGTTGATTGAGTATCTGAGCAAAGTCAGAAGTTGGATGATCTCTGCAGTGTGCTGGGTTGTCCGCACGTGGGAGCGAGACCAGATGAGCCAATCCTCCAGGTAAGGGTAAACATGGAGCCCTTTGCGGCGCAAATACTCTGCCACCGGTGCAAGGCATTTGGTGAATACCTTTGGGGCTGACTTTAGGCCTAACGGCAAGGCCTTGAACTGGTAATGTCGCCCCAGAACGACAAACCATAGGAACCATCAGTATTTGCGATGAATGGGGATGTGGGCATCTTCCAGGTCGAGGGTCGCCAGGAAATCCCCTTCCTCAAGTTGGCAGAGTACATGCTGCAATGTGACCATCCTTAACTTTTCATATTTGAGCAACTTGTTGAGGCGCCACAGATCTAGGATCGGGCGCCACCCCCCAGGCTTCTTCCATACCAAACAGTATCTGGACTAGACTCTGGAGTGTGAGAAACCAGAGGTGTTTCTCCCAAATTATTCCCGAGGATCTTTTGTTCAGGTGATCAGAGGAGGGCCATCGCTCTTGGATCCCAAACCTGGTGGCTGATGAGCAAGAGAGGATCACCTGGACAGGGGCTCGTTGCAGACTGTGAGAGGAGCGCCCTTGGGTGAGACGCGGTATTCCAATGTTTCCAATGCACCCCTACCCAATATCCAAGCAGTCTTTATGGGATGTTGTCACCAAAATCCGATCTCCCCCCCTAGCACGTTCCCTTAAAGAAAGACTGAGAAAACAGGAGGACTCCAAATTCCCTCTATAACCCAAAACGAAATGTACCTCTCCACAACACCACAACTCCCTTAATCCATTTCCCCATTGAAATCCAGAAGGACTGGGACGAGGAAGAGGCAGATTGGAGTCATCAGGATTACCCATAGGAATCAATGGGCAATGGATTCCTACGGGCAGTCTCCATGTCCCGATAACGAGGTCAGGCAGGGACAACTATTCGCATCTGACTCCAATTAACTCTAGCTGGGAGTATGAAAGCAGCAGCCAGGAACAGCATTGTGAGCGAGTCGGGAATGATGGAAGGTACCGGAGAGCAGGAGAGAGCCGTAGTGAGCAAACCCACCCAAACACTGGCCCTGCTACCAGAGAGCAGATTGCAGTGTGGAGGAGGAAACCATCACTCCAAAAGGCAAGACCAGGGGCAGCTGGGGTTGCCTGGAGGTACCAACAGTTAAACTCCTCCTCTGGGCCAGGCAGGCAAACCCAGGCCTCTGATGGGCAGAGGGAGAGACTCGGACATCCTAGAAACATCCCCTTTTGGCTCCTGCAGCTCCCAATGACAAAGTTCCATTTCGGGGAGCAAAATCAGCCAAGTGCATTCTGGGACTAGAAGTTCAACAGCCTTTTTTGGTTAAAATTGAGACTTTTGCAAGCAGGGTCCGTCCCGGAAGAGGGAGGCCTTTGTGAACCTAAAAAGGGGTCCGGGCCCGGCCGAGGGAGAACCTTGAGGAGCTTCAAGAAGGTTCTGAGCCCGACAGATGGAGACCCTGTGATGAAACTAAAACACAAATCCAACCTTCAAGACCAGCTGCAGAGTGTACGGCACCACGTGGCTGCTCGTGTGAAAGACTCTGGCTCACCCCCCTTTGTTTTGGCATGAAATTACTGATACCAGAAAGCTGTAGGAGAGCCGACAAAGCAGGTCAAAGTGGTCATACAGGAGGTCTAGCAAAATCTCTGTACAATCAAAAGGGTTTGAGCTACAAACTGTGTGAAAGTAAGGGAAGTGAATCCTGCAAACCTTAAGAAGCAAAAAGTAAAGGTGAAGTGGCAAGAGTGAACCCGGCAGAGGGATGCCAGTAAAGAGGGGCGAAGTCTAAAGTCCCAAGAAAAAGTGTGTTGACAAGAGTGAACCCGGTGGAGGGATGTCCACTATGAACTGTTTGAAAAGAAATTGAAATTCGAGAGGGGTTTGCGCCCGGAGGAGGGGGACCCCGAGGTGAGGAACAATCACCTCAAGTGCAATCCGAAAGGAATTTTTTGTTTCCTGTTTTGTAAACTTGTAAGGCCCTTGGAACTAGGAGACTCAACCATCGAAGGCCCTGATATTGATAAGTATTGTTTTGAGATTCGAGAAGGGTCTGCGCCCAGAAGAGGGGGACCCAAGCCATAGTGAACCCGGTGGAGGGAGGCTGAAAGAATCGGAGGGGCTCTACGCCTAGAAGAGGGAGACCCAGGTGTGGAAATAGAAAGTATATTGTGCCTCCTATTGTAATAAATAGATTTAATATTGGCCTACGCCACGCTGCTCGAAAGTCGCTTGCGAAAGAAATCTGTGTTGCAAGGTCCTGATCTTAAATCCATGTAGGCCGCCATTTTAGGTCATACCGGCATTTTAGGATTCCCTGTGTAAAAGTCACCCTGTGAGCTAAAATGGTGGAAGATGTCATTGCAGAATACAACATGGCCGTCTTGACCTCTGTACATAGCTAATGTGTAATTTGCCTGCAGGCCACTTGTTGAGGTCATGAACTGAGACCTTGTCCATCACTGACCTATGTGTAGAAGGATTACTCGTGCAATGAAAACTAATCCACGAGCATATGTTGAGACAATGTATTCAAATACTGAACAAAGAACATCTGTTTAACTACATTGTATTAATGTTTAAGAAGGCCTGCATGGAAAACTTTAGAATGCACAGCTATTGCATACGCTTGTTGATACATGTATTAAAAGGCAAACTAGTTGTATGCGGTTATTTGAGACTTGGCACGAACCCTAGATCGGTGATATATTAAAAGGAATTTTAACCCGAAGTGGGGCTGGGCATCGCGCCCACTAAATATATAAAAAGCAAATGCATTCTAATGTACAGCGTCTCTCACTGAACACACTGAACCATGCTGGAGTTCGTTGTGTTGTACTGAGGGCCGATAGCTATCTGACTTTGCTCTGTTTTGTAACTGGATTCAGTATAAAATAAAGTACTTTGTATGTTCCTTTGTAACCCGTGTTCGGTGTATTTCCTTTTGGGGTACTCAGCCTCGATATTCTTTTTCTGTTTTCACACAGGGTGAATCATTACCCACCTCCCCACTACCGTGTGAACGGAACTGTATGTTGAGGTAACAAGAATGGTCAGTGCCCGGAAGAGGGGGATCCAGGGGTGAACCATTATCACCCGGTTAGGCAGAAACCTGTGCAGTTCCCTTAGGGACCACTGCAAAAGATTTAAGACTACAGGTGTTGGCGGTAAACCCACTTGGTAGCAGTCTGTACCACCCAGATTTACCTGGTAGCTGTGGCTGAGCAGTCAGACTTCCCTCAAGAAGAGTTAGGCAGTATGCAAAGTATACACAGTAGGCACTCGGATACAATAATACAAGCAAACACTGACCAGAGCTTTGGTATCAAAGTATATAATTATTTATTTAAAAACACACAGTTTGAAACACTCCAGCACTCTTATTGTAAAATATTCGAAACACAGTCACTATTGTAATATATCCACCCCTTTTCCCTTATCAGATAAGTCACAGTAAAACACCACTTATTTTCATACAGAGGTGAGCGCTTAACTAGATTACACTCCAATAAGTTTGTGAGAAAGGGAGGGAAAAAGACAGAATATGGAAAGGTACACCACTCTAAGGTTCAGGAACACTTTAAGCAAGGCAGAAGAGCAAAAGTCACTGGTGAGCCAAAGTCCAAAGGCTGGGCCCACTCTTAGAGAGAGCAGAGCACAAATGCGCCCAAGATCACACAGTTACACTAGGCTTAGAAAGTCTTGCAGAGGGTTCAAAAAGAGTAGAGAGGCTTAGGAAAGTTTAGCCAGGGTGTCCCAGGCTAACCCAGGTTCGAAAACCGGGGGCTAAATCTACCCCGTACAGTCGGTAGCAAGGGAAGCCAGGCGGGACACGGTACCTGAAGTGGGAAGGATCCTCCAGCGGTGGCAGTTGTTCCTGGTAGTGGGTGCAAGTCGTCGTCCAGGGGAAGAGAAGATCTCGACTTGGAGGAAAGATGAAGGTCGTTGCACTACCAGGGCAGAAACCAGCCGCAGAGTTTTCTGGTTAAAAGTGGTACCTTTGTTTCGCGGTCGTGGTAAAACATGGTATCCCGGTTGCCGGGGTGCTTGGCACGGGCAAGGCGGCCACGAGGTACGTAGGGAAAGCGAAAAGATGGTGAAACTGGTTATCCCCACCAGTCAAAGGAAGAAGACTCTCCGGCGGGAGATCTCCTCTGTCGTTGGGAAAAGTGGTGAGGCAGTCCAGCAGGGCTCCACCGGTAGTGGTGTTGTGGCAGGTCGACTCAGCTTCTCCCTGGTCGGATTCTTAGGTCCTGTGGCGACTTCTGAAGTTCCAGTCCCCAAAGCCCTGCTTTTATGCAGAAAACCCCCATTCACTCAGCCTAGTTGTCACTCAAACATGCTAAGTGGTGAGCCGGCCGGCTCAACACTTGGGCCAATCAGGATGGAGTGCGACTTGAGTTGCCTAGGCAACTCAGCCCAGGGTGCCTAAATTTCCCTCCACCCCTCCTAAGCACCCCAGACAGAGTGGCACCACTTTGGAGGGCTTCTGTGGAGAAGCCCGCCAAAAAGTGGAACAAAGGGCTCGACTTGGGTTAGAGTCACAGAAGAGAACACAAACGCCATTTTAGAATCAAGTTTTGGCAAAAAATACCAACCGGAGAATTAATATTAATTAAATAAACCGGCGGTATTTTCGAGGCTACCGTAAATAATTAAATAAAGGTAGTAGCCTAAAACAATGGGAAATCCCATAGGAAAATATTCGCGGTTGAATATAAAAAGTAGTATCCACTACCACCAGCCAAAACTCGATCAGGGGGGACGGAGACGTGCCCCCTCGACTAACAGACCCCGGGGCAATTAAATTGCCCCAGCCTGTATGTCCACAATATGATGGTTTGTACTGGTTCTGTTCAGAATTTAAGACTAGTAAAGTCAATGGTGACTTTACATGCCCTGGGAGACAGTAGTCAGTCCCAGGGTATGGAGTCTATACTGGGGGGTCACTATGACACCCCTGTGTTACTGCAAGGAGGGTCATGTGTAACACACATCACAAAAAAACATGGAGCCCTATGGAGTAAAAGACCCCATAGCCCATTAAACACATCTAGATTCAAAGAAACACACTCAAATCATGCCCAAGAGTGAGGGTAAAAGAGTCTCACTCTTGGCAGGAGAAAAAAATAAACCCCAAAAATCCAGCAAAGCTGCTGGGGGACTCACTAGGTTAGGAAATTCAGCCTAAACAGAGAATTCTCCCTAACACACCCCAAAGCAAAGAACTTTCTATTGGTTAAAGTAACTTGTTTTGTTGTTTGAATAAGTCAGTCCCTCGAAGGCAAGAGACTTTCAAGAGAAACGAGACTTGGCCATCAATGGCCCTGAGAACCTGATACTTGCAAAGGAACTGTCAGCTTGTGCTAGGAAAGCTCCAGCGTGTGCTGTGTCCCGGACTGCCACCTTATCCTGTGCTCAAAGCGTGGGGAAGGGAGACCCCTGGCTAAAGCCCATCCGGACATATTTGAGAACACTTTCCTCTATTGACAAACCATATACCTCCATCTTTCTTTAATTAGCTTAAGGATTGGCAATAGACCCTTTTTATTTAACAAGACCCCACAAGGATTGCCTTATTATTATTATTTGATGGTTGAAGCTTGCTCCCATCTTAGGTGTTTTTCCAACCTACCAACAGTTTAATAAACACCCTTGAACTGTGATCACTTGTGTCTGTTGTCTTGCGGTTAAAAACCAAATAACCAGGTGAAACCACCCAGTAGTGCCTGATTCTCTCACAATGCTCTGCACACTAGCTAGTAATTCGTACAATTGTATTTCAATTGTCCTTTTTCATATTCAATTCATATAGTACTTTAATGCTCCGTTATAATTGCTTATGTTTGGAGCAGTAACAGCTTCAATTAACAACCAAATCATTAAAAAGAAAAATGGTTTATTCCAAATTATAAGCCAATGTTGGCTGTTTCATATGGCAGAACAGAATCCTAGGTCAGAATGTAGCTATAAGCCAATGCATTTCAGAGATTTACTCCATCGTCAGGGCTATGTTCACACAATAACAACATTAATTAGAACACGCGAAATTACATTAAAAAATGAAATTCATACCATTGTACGCCATGTAGGTTCATATTGTACAGAGAAAAGAAAAATTAAACATCACAATGAGCATGGTAAACTTCATTTCATCATTCAGCTCTAAAACTATATAGTTGTACCTATAGCTCTCAAACATCTAGATAACGTAAAGCATACCTTCAAATCGGAGTCTTTCCACTGTAATTTAAAAGAAATATGCAAGTACAATTTGCGTTAGTATTATGGTTGACTGTCACCACGCGCACTCTAATGTACTTGAAGTACCTTAAGTTCTCTGACTTGCCTCGGAATCACTTCAAACTCTGCAGGGTTACCTGTAACATATGTTCCTGTTAGCTCGCTAACTCTTCTAGTCTCTCAATATAAAAATCTAGATGCAATCTTCTCCTAAGGCGGCTGAAAGGAAATTCACGCCTGCCGTAGTAAACCACGAGAGCGCGTCTCTGATAGAACGTATTTTTACCCTGAAGTGCTCACACTCTAAATAGACCAAACGTTTCATATCACTTTAAATAGGTCTATACTTGCACAAGAATCCGCGGATCTCGATGAAATGCTAATTTAGAATATAAGTACCTAAAGATATGTGTCAATTACAAAAACAGCATCAGCTTTGATATACTTTGACATATACCCACACGTTATAACTGTATGCTGAACCTAGGGCGCTGCAGTAATTGAAAGTAAATGAACCAGGTTGGTGAAACCAGTCAAGAACCGGCTGTATGCTCTCTACGAACTTGTGAATACCATGCATCTTAAGGTGTATTCTAGTCATATGTTCACATCTATACATTTGCACAAAATTATCATCAAAAAGAGCAACAGTATTTTAACAAAGATATTTGTACCCTTATGAATGGAAACCGTCTGTCATCATCACTGAATAATAACAGATGGAATACAGTAATACATTACATCAAAAGCACAGTCCATCTTCACCATAATGTAGTCACTGTTGCCACCATGAGTTCCTCACAGGAGCCATGTAGGAGCTGAGGAACTGGTTCTATTGCCCCTTTGCCTAGCATGGCTTGATCCTCCTTTAGCAGCTGAGCCACATGCAGTACTGGTCTTGTGACGGGAGGAATGTGTGGGCATCTGTCCCGGTATTCCAAAATGTGGCCCTGCTGAAGGACATTGAGCACCCATTTGTCCATGCATTCACCACTGGAATGCAGTGATTCCCCTCTGCCCCTTACCTTGCCTGTAACATTCTCCACTATGAATTTGTCTATCAGGGAAGGATGACCCATTAGATACAATTATAGTGGAGAATGTTGCAGGCAATGAAGGGTGGTTTGGGGGGGGGGGGTGACTTGAGTCGGTGCTGCATTCCAGTTCATAGTTCTAAATCATTTGGTTCCCCGACCAGTAATGTCATCGAAGTATACTCCCAAACCAGACAAGTACAAAATACTATACGTACTGAGGTGCTTCTAATCGCCACAGTTTCTAACAAAATGGAGGAAGTAGATATAAAGGGACTGGAAGAAAATTGGGTGCAACTAAATAGTCCTCAATACACACCTGGTCCTGTTAACATTGCCCCTGGAATTACCTAGCATAAAAAGATTCTCTCTCTTGGAGGGTGAGACCTTCGGGGGAAAGGCACAGGGGAGAGGAACTTCAAATGTACTGGCAGTAAGAGCCCTAAACATTGTGTACGCGCACAAAATGGCCCCAAAAGGTCCACACTGAGTCCCTATAACAACACCCACATGAATCTCCTACCTGTGGGTGCAAGAGCAACCTGAGCAGCAATTTAAGGGAGCAAAGGGTTGAGATCGAGAAACTTAAAGAAATGGTAACCAAGTTAACAGCCACAGTTATGGAACAGTGGAATCAGATCTCCACTGCACAAAAGGAGTATGTTCTCCCTCCCCTAAAACAAGTGCTGGATAAGGGGCCTTCCATGCCACAGTGTCAGCGTGAGCCCATGTTAAACTTGGTGACCGAGTAAAGTTAGTAGCCAAAGTTACAAGGTCTGGGAAAGATCCCCAGTGGGCTAAATCCATAACAGACACTATTAACAAGCATGTCTCTACTCACCCGCCACAGAGCACTGGAGCTGGTAAGCAAAACCTACAACCTAAGATAATGGGAAGCGGTCGCATACACTGCAGTAAAAGATGAATTGGGGAAAGAAACTGTGCAACTGTCTTCATGTGTAATGTCCCTAAAATAAGACTAGGAATTTATGAAAACAAAGAGATGCTGATTAATAAGAGTATCCACTGGACCCGCCATGTTAGGGGATGTAACTCTGTCATAAGAGAGGACATTGTAACCTTTGATAGACGGACTATGCCCGATGGCCAAAATGATTATAGTCAATTGATTTTGAAGAATACAGTGCTCACTGAAGGATTGTTGGTAAACGAGGCAAGAATCTGGCTCCCGTGCGGGACATCAATTTCACATACGCCCTTTCCATCCAGTGAGTGGCAAAAGAGAACCCCTGGGGAACAGATAAAGACTTGCAGGCAAATCGAGTTGCAATGGGTGACGAACTAGAAGGGGCGGATTGACATCCCCCCACTCCCCATTCCGGAAAGCCTGTTCATGCCTAGGGGAATAAGGGTTGTGTCCTGGAATGTTTCCGGGATTGAAAGGCATTTGACAGACCCAGACTGGATTGCCGGAATACACATTAATGAGATATGTATGCAGGAAACCTGGGCCCTACAACCAGTTGATATACAGGGGTTTAAGGCATTCAGCATCAGCATCCCAGCAGCTAAAGGTGCTAGAGGAAGACTGTGGGGGAGAGGGAAAGCTATTAACCCTAGTGGAGATAGGAGCAGGGTCGGAAACTGAAATGAGCGATTTGAGCTCAGCAGATTTCCAACTAGTAACTGGTAAAAGCAAGGGGGGCATACTTCACTAATATTTCCCTTATACAACAGACCATATGGGCCTAAACCGCTGGGAACATTAAAGCTCCTGCCGGAATAAAAAGATGCCTGTGAAATTCCGTATTCTAAAAGGGGGTGATCTTAATTTATAGTTCCTACCCCTTAGATAACTGGAAGGGCTGTGGGATGAAGTTGATTCGGCCTTGTTGATCCAAGCCCTAGAGGCAAGTTATCCACCCCAGGCTCATAAACAAGCACTAGTGTCAGCTCGGATACTGCAAGGGTTTAATTTACGGGCATGTAATGGCAGGTGCAGTGGTGATCGACCAGGAAGGGACTCATTTTTTGAGTTCCAATGCTTCACATGGATCGATATTTTTGTGTTAATGAGCGATGGGGAACTTGTGGATAGTTTTACCATCACTGATCGTAGAGACAGTGACCATAAACCCCTCTTGCTGACAATAAGACTAGAGGGTAACTTGTGCAATGTAAAACAGAAGATGTGGATTAACGCGTAAAGGTCTGTGCGCTGGTGCTCACTGATTATGTTAATAGTTCAATTAACCTTAAGGAATTGGAAGTGTAAGCTGCATTACCACCTGCGCCAACCAGTCCACCCTGGCTGGTACTGAAAATCGTATACAAAATGGAAGTTGAGGTGGAGATGCGCTAAACACTATAAATAAGGAACACAAGTAGTACAGGCAAATGATTCTGAATGTGACATCAGCGTGATACTTACAACGCCCTGTTCTTTGTGGTATGTAGACTCGAATACTCTGATTTATAATTCATACTTCCATACAATTGCTAGAACCGCTATTTATGCCGTGCCATCTATTTGACAATGATGATTGCTTTACACAGGGATTTCCCATCACTGACTTTCTCGATATATTTCATTTGCCTGTGGTAAGTTTAGTTTATTACTTGCATTTTACTTTTGCATTGGACACTGGCTTCTGGCCAATCTGTGGCCTTTACCTTTGGTGCCGAATAGATCATTACTTCATTGTTTGCATGGGTGATATGTGCACACCAAGCATGATTGGGGGCTCCGGTGTTGTTGCGCACAGTTCAAGAGGACTTTTGTGTTTTTTGTTCCCCCATACCCGGAGTGATGTATTCTCTAACTGCTAAAGCATGTTACTTACCGTATATCTTCTGTTTTGTTTTATCATTTGCAACTGCCGTTTGCTTCTGCTTATTCCACCCTTCAACCATGGTTTACGGTATGCCAATGATTTTTTATTATGCAATGTGTGGTGTTATTCGGTTTTATTTAAATCATTATCTAATGTAATGTGATACGGCTTGTATTTGCTCTAATTTAATGTGATTGTAACAACTTTTGGATTTTGCTTTTGTTATGAAATATCAATGTTGCATATAACTACTCAGCCTTGAAAACGACCTGCGTGTCGAAACACGTGTCGGCTGTTCCTGCTACAATTAAAGCATCAACTGTACTACTAGTGTTCCTTATTTATATAGTGTTTAGCGCATCTCCACCTCAACTTTAACTTGTGCAATGCACCTGTGTTGACTGTACCGCTCAGGATACTCTTACTCATATGTTTTGGCATTGCTCCCGAACGCGGAAATTCTGGAGTGAAGTAATGGATAGATTGGACGTGGTCTTGTCAATAAGTTTCCCAAGGAGGCCATTGCAGGGACTGCTATTATCGGATGGTGGGTGTTGTAAAACCGCTCAGTGGTATGGAAATTGGATTGATAAAGTACTTGTGATCGCAGCGAAGCAGGTTTTGAAAGTGTGGAAAATAAATAAAAAGTTGAAAGTTCAGAGTTGGATAAATGATACATTAATATCTTCTAATTCTGAGCGAGTTATGTTTCAGAGGCAGGGTCGGGAGGGCAAATATTTGGATCTCTTGACGCCCTTTAATGACTTATATGGTTGATGAGTGTTAGATTGAATTATGAGTATATTCAACAAATTTGGAATATGAGAGAGATGGTAATCTTATTTCCCCCTTTCTTTGTCTAAATGTTCGTTCTGTATTTTTGTTTAGTGTATAAATAGGTTTTATTGTTGTATTAATATTAGTTAGGAAGGAAGAGTTTTGTTCTAATGTGCAAAAGACTTATAACAAATTCAACAGGGTGAAGGATGTTTTAATGGTTACCGATGTAGTCAAGTAGCGTGTTGATTATATTGTTCAAAGAATTCATTGTTGCACTCTTCATTATGTTTAACTTGAAAGTATTAAAGATGTTAAAAAAAAAAAAAGAAAGAAAAAGGTTATACAAGATAACAGACTTCACTGCCATATTACTCCTGCAGTTTGGCTCAGCCATTTTGGCGGATTATATAAAAGTGTAGAACTGGCACCAGAGCTGACTGAATGTGATAGTCTAAGATTATTGTTACTTTGGCAGAGGTAAAAAGTGCAATATTGAACTTTAAGGGCTAGAAAGCTCCTGGTCCTGATAGAATACCAGCTGCTCTGCTGAAGGACAAACCAGATGTTTCAGCACTGATCCTACTAAAATTGTTCCATGCAGTCATTAATGCTAATAAGGTCCCCGGCTCTTGGCGTAGTATATATATATATATATATGGTGAGAAAAAAAGGAGGAGAGGGGCGCACTCCAGTTCCCTGCACAGTACACCTTCTCAGCCACAGGTGTTCTCCTCCGACCGGTTTCTGTGCCAATACACGTCATCAGGGAGGCTGTCTTAACTTGCAGCTCACAGCAAGTGCAGGTGTTAACACTTAGTGAGGATTGTGCTGCAAGGACTTCTGGTAGCTGTAGTCATCAGGTTTGCAGGGAACAGACTCACACCCAATCCCACAGTGGGGAAAGGGGGGGGGAGTAGCCTACAGTGAGGCACTCCAAAGTAGGGCATAAATTACCCCGGTGCAGCACCCAACAAGATTTCTGAAGATTCCACCCTTCAGAAAACTTGGAAATATGGTGAGAAAAAAAGGAGGAGAGGGGCGCACTCCAGTTCCCTGCACAGTACACCTTCTCAGCCACAGGTGTTCTCCTCCGACCGGTTTCTGTGCCAATACACGTCATCAGGGAGGCTGTCTTAACTTGCAGCTCACAGCAAGTGCAGGTGTTAACACTTAGTGAGGATTGTGCTGCAAGGACTTCTGGTAGCTGTAGTCATCAGGTTTGCAGGGAACAGACTCACACCCAATCCCACAGTGGGGAAAGGGGGGGGGAGTAGCCTACAGTGAGGCACTCCAAAGTAGGGCATAAATTACCCCGGTGCAGCACCCAACAAGATTTCTGAAGATTCCATTCCATATATATATATATACTGGAGAGAAAAACCCAGAAACTATAGGACTATTTCATTACTTGATAAAGCTGGAAAGATTTTTGCAAAGGTATTGATGCAGCTAAAGGACTTGTTGAGCTCTAATGACCTTATTTTTCACCTTGTGGCTGGTTTCCAGCAAGGGATCAGCACCGCCAAGCAATGTTTCCAGCTGTCCCTTGTTTTACAAAAATATACAGTACTAAAAAGAATACAGGTATATGCAGTCTTTGTGGACCTACATATCGCTTTCAACTGCGTCCCAAGAGCTCAGCAGTGACAAGTACTGTTGAAACGAGGGATGCCCGCCCAATTGCTAGCAGTTATTTCTCAACTTTATTCTAATAATACTAAAGTGGTGAGGTGCGTAAGGGGTCAGAAATGTGAGGCGTACAACCTTTGGAGAATTTCTCAAAATATGCCATTTTATTAAATTATAAGTTTCAACAAATGCCTCACTAGCCCTACCCTGACAATGTTTACAATGTTTATTTCTTTATTTGTAGCACGTGCCAGACCCGAAGGTATCAGGGCACGAGGACATGAATGCTTTAGGCTTACAAGTTACAAGGTAACACAATCACAGTGGTACAGAACATTGGCAGTACAGCAAGTAGCACATTTACCTATTTACATAGCAGAGCTGGGGTATGGTCGAATACCATGGCTTGCTCCCTTTGAGCCACTTGATGCAGTTTACTCTAAACTGTAGGTAAGTTTGGTCAAGCCTTAAGGTTGGCGGAAGGGAGTTCCACATTTGTGCAGCTTTGACAGGGAAGCTATTCCCTCCAGTTGTAGTCATTTTGAATGGGGGGACAACTAGGCAGCTCATGTAGGCTGCTCTCGTAGGTCTTGATGTAGTAGTGCTTTTGAACCTCTCAGTGAGGTAGCTAGGTGCTAGGTTGTTAAGGCATTTAAATGTTAGGGAAGCAGTTTTAAGTTCAATTTTATCAGTCGTAGATAGCCAGTTGGATTGTTTGCTAATTGTTGTGATATGTTCTCTATTTAAGATGCCTAATGCCGCTCTAAGGGCATTGTTTGGTAGGATTTGGATTTTCTGTGTAATGTATTTATTTGCACCTATATAGAGAGCGTTTCAATAATCCAGTTTGGACAGCACGAGTGCTCGTGCCAGCGTGGTGCAACTGTTTGAGGACAGGTACGGTTTAGCAGATCGGATTAGCTTGCAGGTGTAGGCTGTGGAAGAAGCCATAGCGTTCACTTGTTTTGCTAAAGTTAAGCTAGAGTCAAGGTAAAAACCTAGTGTTTTTACCTCCTTAGCAACTTTAATGGTGTGGCTGTCTATAACAAAGGAAGAGTAGTCTTGACTAAGTTTCTTGATGTTATGTGTGGTCCCTAGTATGAGTTCCGTTTTGTCATTATTCAGGCATAGACCATGACAAGCCATCCATGCCTGGATGATGAGGTATATCTTATTCACCAAGGCCAAATCCAGTTCGTAATCCCCAGAAAGTGGGATGAGAATCTGGGTGTCATCTGCATAGTTAGTGCAGGTGACGCCCAGATGGTCTAAATCATCAAACGGGGGCTTAGAAAAATGTTATACATGGTGGGGGAGACACATGATCCCTGAGGCACACCGCATGTGATGGGTGCAGGGTCAGCAGCTGCTGAGGTAGGGAAGACCCTCATTGTTCTCTTGGTTAGGAATAATTTGATCCATGCTATGGCTTGTGGCGAGATGTGTGCTGCTGATTCTAGATGGTTGCAGAGCACTCTGATCCACCAGGTCGAATGCTTCTGAGAGATCCAGAAGGAGGAGCAAGGCAGTTTTTCCTTGGTCTCTTAGCTCGTCGACCTGGGCTTTGAGATCAACGAGTGCTGTTTCAGTACCGTGTTGCGGTCTGAAACCTGTCTGCCTAGGAGTTGGTGCAGCTCCAGGAATTTTTGGATCTGTAGGTAGGCCACTCTATCTAGGATCTTTAGTAAAAAGGGCACTGTAGTAATGGGCCTGTAATTTGTTGGTATCGTCAGGTCCAGTGTTTGCTTTTTAAGGAGGGGAAGGTCCCATGATTCCTTGAGGTTGCTTGCTATAGTGCCTGAGGAGAATGAGGAGTTGATCAGTTTTGTGATGAACGCGGCTAGGTCTCTGGCCGTGTCTTATTATTTGAGCTGGCTAGTTGTCACCTCAGAAGTTTGAGGGTTTCAATGATAGGATTATTTTTTCTACCTCCAGTATGGAGACTTTAGTGAAGTTAAATCTTTGTTCTGGTTTGGCATTGGTAGGTGAATCATTAGGTTGGGTAGTTGCTGAAGGTATATTTCGTTTTTTCTTGTCAATTTTGACTGTGGCATTTTATCATTAAGGGCCTTCTGAATGTTAGGACACCATGTTTTATTTTTGTCACAGCTATCAGGTGCTAGGATGGGATTCTCTAGGTCCTTCAATATTGTAAAGAGCTCCTTAGTTACTGATTTAGCTTGCATTATTCTGTTGTCATAACTTTCCTTTTTGGCACGTTTTATTTCAATTTTGTATTTTGTGGTGATATTGGTGGCTTTATTGGTCTCGGATAGTAGTAACCTCCAGGAAGATTTACACTTGCGTTTTTCTTTCTTAGCGATTTTAGGTAAGGGGTAAACCAGGCCTTTAGGTGTGCTCTAGGTTTGCTGTTCCTTAGTTTTAATGGGGCGATAGTGTCAAGGGCATTGGCCATGACAATATTAAATTCATTGACTAGAGATAAGGGATCTAGTGTATCCGGGAATGGGTGGTAAAACTCTTTGAATACCTGTAAACACTCCCCTTAGAGGAACGAAAGATGGCGGCCTCGTCTCAGTGTCAGTCTTTATGGGCTGAAGAATTATTTTGTAGACCGCCTTGCCAAACAGCTTGTCGCCATCGAAGGGCATGTCAAATACCTTGGTCTCCACATCTGTGTGGAAGTGGTGGCTTTGAGCCAACCCTGGTGATGGAGGGCCACACCATACCCGATCTGGTGAAAGACAGAATCCGCCATGTTGAGAACGATGATGTGGTCGGAAGCCATCTCCCCATCATAGAGCAGGGCTAAGGCTTTGGCCTTTGTACCATCATGGAGGAAGTCAAGGATGGGCCCCAACTGCCACCATAACTCCTTGTCGTACGTGGACAGGATGGCAAGAGCATTGTCAGCCTTGATTGTTGAAGCTGCCGTAGCGATGATGCGCTTTCCTGCAGCATCTAGCCTCTTACCCATCTGGTCCAGACGAACCATTAACAAAGAAGAGGGATTTGAAGGCATCTTTCTAGCGTTGGCCGAGACCACAGTCTGGCAGGTGCTTGGACCTGTGGCAACTAGTGGCCGAGTCTGGAACCCGGCACTACTTCTCCAACTGGTTACGCTTCGCAGGAGTGGTACAAGGAGCTTTCATGACCTCCAAGCCATCATCCCATGTCATCCAACAAGGTGATCGGTACGATGTTCTTATTGGAGGACTCCTGTCGTTCAAAAAAGAAACCCTCTTTTTTCTTTTCTTCCGGCACCAGGTTGAACAGCTTGGAAGCTTTTGATGTGGGGAGAGGCCCTGACGAGCGCATCTGCATCCGAGGGATCCCCATCCACGGGAACGTGGTCCTCGAACTCATCGGTGTATGTACCTATCATGACAGTGTTTGTGTCAGCGTCCGTCTGAGCTGGTTCCACTACCACAGGGGATAGCGACACAGGCATTGGTCAAGGAGTGACAGGGGCCTTATGAGGTGGCGTCAGTTGAGTCTGAGGAGGGCTTCTTGCCAGAATAGAGGCAGGAGCAGTGGGCAGTCACTGCTGGATTTCTACTACCAATTGTGCGTAAGGTGGTCAGTATGTCCAACGACATGTTCATTGGTGCAGGTGCAGCAGGAACAGGGTCTGAGCCACTTGGAGGGCTAAACGGCTTGGAAGGCATGCAGGCCAGTGACCCCTGATGAGGCATAGGTAGAATGGGGTCGGGTTCCCCTTGGCCCCCTTCCTGATCCGAGTAAAAACCCTCTGAAAGGTCTTCTTCAGAGCTGGTGTAGATTGCTGGAGACCTTCTGGGGGATCCCAGAGATGCCAGAGTGAAGTGTGGTGCAGTTTTGGTAGTCCAGAGCTGAAGGCGTGTCTCTGACTAAATCAGAGCCCTTAGGGAAAAGTGACGACTGTAGCCTGCAGAGCAGGAAAAGGTACCGTTTGTAGACAGGACCATCGTCGGAAATGTTGATGGAGGTCTAGGTGGCAGGGAAACCCTGGGAGTGGTATTCGTCGCAGCGGAAAAGGCGACGGTCGTGGGCGAACCCTTTGGTGTTGCAGCCATCGAAGAGCAGACTTTGTAGACAGTTGTCGACAAAGTACTCATTGACAGGACGGTCGTCGACAGGGCGACGGTCATGGTGGATGAAGTCATTGACTATGCTTGTGTCAACAACGGTGGAGCCGGTGCCTGGCCCTACGACGACTTGCTCTTTGACGAAGACGTGTGCTTGGCTGCTGTCATCAGTGACTTTCTCACAGACAGAGGCAGCCCACCTGCCGGTAGACTGTCGACGGAGCCAGTGACGGCGACCAGCATCTCTTCGACCGGGGTCCCGGAGCCGCAGAGACCGTCAACGATGAAGGCGATGGAGCGTGTGAGTGTGATTTAACCTCCTTTTGGATTTTCGCCAGGGAAGCATGCTCAAAGGACTTCAACCTCTTTTTACTGGAAGGAGCATGCTCTTTAGACGCGCTGGCCCTGGAAGAGGCAGGACTATGCCCAGATTACACATCAGAGGCCTTCCCTTCTTCGATCCAGGCACAAACCTCTGATGGCAGTGCTTCGTTGTCTTCGAGGAAAACGTGTAGATAATCCGACATCTGTCCACATCGTGTTCGGGATGGAGACAGCAAATGCACCTGAGGTGCTGATCCTCGAACATATTCTTCAGAGCCAGTTTTCAAAGGACCTTTTTTCTGCCATGATTTTAGAGCAAGGCCCAAGCCTGGGCCTATGGTGCCACGAGCTGGATATAAGACGACGATTCTGAGGATTTTCTCCAGCAATGTGTCCCCGCCGCTGGTAGTCACAATGTGATGGTTGATGATTAAGAGAAGAAGACATTTCTCAAAAATAGGCAAAAAAGAGCAAAAAGCTAACGATGTTCGAGGAGCACAAGAACTCCTAACACCAGAATTGTGCAGTAAAAATCTGAAGATGGCCAACAGGGCTGGAACTTAGAAGGAAGAGTGTCATTGGCTGGGTCAATATGCAGAGGCGTAGCCAGGATTATCTAGCAAATGGGGCCCGAAGCTAATGTAGTTGGACCCACTGCACTGACACAAATATCTGTAAATTCCCACACAGAGCTGCTGAGTGGGCATTTACAGATTTTAGATGGGCCTTGCCCCTCAGGCCCTACCCTGCCTACGTCTTTGTCAATATGATCCAAAGTGACACTTATAGGCTGTAGAGGAGACAAACGGTTTTTAGCTTAAAGTTAAACTGCTTTAAATTTACAGAGGCTTCCCAGCCTGACAACAGGGAATATTCATGAGCATGTGAATCAAAGCAAGACCCCATGCGGCAGAAGCTCAAATAGCTTGCTATAAAACTTTTACTGAATACACATCATTAGTGTTCCCCTTTAATGTCCTGCCAGGTTACATATCTAATTTCCAGACAAGCAGGTTGCTTACCAACTGGTAACATTCTTTCGACTGGATGTTCCTCCAACATATTCCACATCTTTGACATGTAATGTACACAGCTGTGCTACTCTGGACATTTTTCGGCAGAGGGCATCCTGCTGCAATGGCGTCGGGTCCCTCGAAGGCATCCGTCCAGGGCGACCTCACCGGATGTTATAAATAGGACGCACAGTGCCCGTAGCCTCAGTTTATGTTTTTACCTCCATAACGTGTGACCTGATCGTACACAATGCCTGCTTGACTGCACATAGCCGTGAGGGAGCGCAAGCTGCAATAGCATAGGAAATTCTCCAGAGTGGCAGGTTGGGAGGACGATGTGGAATACTTTGAAGGAACATCCAGTCAAAAGAACGTTAGCAGTTGGTAAGTAACTTGTTCTTCGAATGGATTGTGTCCTCCAATGTATTCCACATCTTTGACAGACTCCCAAAGCAGTAACAGAAAATGGAGGAGGGTGAAGAATTTAGAATACCCAATCAGATGGCAGAATAAAGGACCACATTACCAAAGGCCATATTTTGACCATGGAGCGTATCCAGGGAGTAATGTTTGACAAAGGTGTGGATAGAAGCCCATGTAGCTGCATCACAAATATTCCTAATAGGAACTCCCTGCTGTAGGGCAGTGGAAGTAGCCACTCCCCTGGTGGAGTGAGTTCGCAAACGCTCAGGAGGGTCCTTGCCCGCCAATCGGTAACATTCAGTAATGGTGAGGATAAACCACTTGGACAAAATCTGTTTGGTAACAGCCTGGCCTGATCGGTGTCCAGTGTACCCCACAAAGAGTGTCGTCCACTCTGACCCTGGACAGCCTAGAAACATAAAAGCTCAGAGCTCTCCTAGGGTCCAACCTATGGAGTCGCTCCTCTTCCTTACCAGGATGGAGAGGAGGATAGAAAGCAGTAAGTACCACTTTCAAGCTTAAATGAGATTCAGACACGACCTTAGGTAGAAAGGATGGACGTACCCTCAGTACAACCCTATCCTTGTGGAACACAGTAAAGAGTGGCTTAGATGAAAGGGCCTGCAGTTCACTCACTCTGCGAGCGGATGTAACCGCAACCAAGAAAACCGTCTTGAAAGACAACAGTCTCAAAGGACAAGAGTGCAAAGGTCCAAACGGAGCACCCATCAGAAATTTCAAGACCAAATTCAATTCCCAAACCGGCACCTGCAACGGTGACGGAGAGAACATATTAATGAGCCCTTTAAGAAATTGAGAAATCAAATGAATCTTATAATAACATTCTTCAGATGAGCGCTTGAAGAAAGACAGCGCCGCCAGGTAACCTTTAATGGTACCTACTTGAAGACCCCTGTGGGCCAAAGAAAGCAAAACAGACAGTCATGGGAATGGAACACTGAAAAGGATCTACATTGTGTACACTGCACCAGTCGCAAAACTTAAACCAATGGCAACGGTACAGGGATTTGGTTGCCGACCGCCTGGCCGAAAGCAACACCTCCATCACGTCATCCGAATCCTTATATCTCAACCTTTCAGAAACCAAGCGTGAAGGTTGAGAGTCTTGACCTCTGGATGGAGGAGAAAGAGAAAAAGAGAGAGAAAAAGAGAAAAAGAGAGAGAAAGAGAGAGAAAGAAAGAGAAAGAGAAAGAGAGAGAAAGAGAGGGAAAGAGAGAAAGAGAGAAAGAGAGGGAGGTAGGCGTGGAAGACAGATGTACATCTCTAGAAGGTCCGGGTACCATGCTCTCCTGGCTCAATCCAGAGTATGAAGATCATGTGGGATCCGAACCTCCGCAACCTCCTTAGTACATGAGGAATGATGGGGACCGGAGGAAACACGTATGACGGGGCCGGAGGAAATGCATACAGAAGTGGGAATAACCAATCCACGACGAATGCGTCCCCTAAAGCTCCTCTAAGAGGAAAATTCTCTTGACCAGAATCTCTCGCACTTCCGGTTGGCACTGGTCGCGAACAGATCCACCTGTGGGGTTCCCCAAAGGGCGAAGATCTCCAGAAGGACTTCCTGAGCCAACTGCCACTCGTGAGAGATTGTGCTCTGCCTGCTCATAGCACCCGCCACCGCATTCTCCTTTTCAGCCAGATGAACTGCAGAGTGAAATTCCTTGCTGGATTGCCCAGAACCAGAGCTGCACTGCCTCTCTGCACAACGGGAGTGACCCTACCTCCCCCCTGTTTTTGTTGAGGTAATGTATGGCCACTGTGTTGTCCGTCATGATCAGGACACTCTTCCCCCGCACAGACGGCAGAAGAGCCTTCAGGACCAGCCTGTTGGCTCTCAGCTCCAACAGGTTGATGTGGAGTTTGGACTCCGATGGAGACCAATGACCGCTTGCAGTCAGATCGTCGGCATGAGCTCCCCATCCTGTGAGTGAAGCGTCCGTCACCACCGGCCAATGTTGCCAAAATGGCTCCCCCTTCATCAGATTCCCTTTGCTGGCCCACCACAGAAGATCCTGCGAGACCGAGAATGGAACCTGAACGGGATCAGATATCTTGCCTGAGAATTGGGATCACAGCATTTTGAGGACCTATTGCAAGGATCTCATCTGCAGTCTGGTCTCTGGCACCAGAAAAATGCAGGATGCATTGAGACCGAGCAACCTTTAGAATATAAAAGCCGGAAGACTCTCGGCATGTTGAAATGTGTCCACCATCTGTACAATGTGATGAGCCCTCACCTTGGAACGCGAACACTTCCCCCAAGGACGTGTCCAACACAGCCCTGATGTGCTGGAGCTGTTCAGGTGTCAGATGCAACTTCTTGAAATTGAGGGAGAAGCCCAGCTTGTGGAGGGAGCGGCAGGTGAGACAGATGATCCAGAGCTTGCTCGGATCAGCCAGTCGTCCAGATAGGGGTAGACGTGAATCCCCCCGCCTGAGATATGCTGACACCACCACCATTAGCTTGGTGAAGACCCTCGGGCAGAGGTCAATCCGAATGGCAGGACCCAAAACAAAGTGCGAGCTGCCAACCGCAAACCTCAGGTACGGTCTGTGCTTTGGATGAATCTGCACATGAAAGTAAGCATTCTGTAGGTCCAGAGACACCAACCAATCTTAAAGATGAAGGGCCTGAAGGACCTGAGAAAGAGTAACCATCTTTAACTTGTCCTTCCGGAGGAACTTGTTCAACCAACGCAAGTCCAAGAAGGGTCTCAGTCCCCAGTCTTTCTTTGGAATCAAAAAATATGGGTAACACATCCCTTGTTCCTCTCCGCTACAGGCACCAGTTCTATAGCGCCTTTCTCCAGCAGGGTTAAGATTTCCTGCACAAGAAGCGGATCCGGAAGCTTCAAAGAGACTCCCCGGTGGATTGTTGTGAGGCCCCTTTAGGAAGGGCAGGCAGTAGCCGTGGGCTATTGTCTCCAGAACCCACGCATCCAAAGTAATAGCTTGCCATTCTTCGAGATGCTGAGACAGTCTTCCCGCAACCGGCGAACATTGGAACATGGCCTCATAGTTGTTTTGGAGCGGCTGTGGCAGCGCCTTAAGGTAAAGAGGCTGCTGCTTGAGCGGCTTTGGCACCTCTATTTCCCAGACCACCACGGGTACTTCTTCGTTGACCCCTTTGATTGCCGGCTCCTCTCGTCCTACCAAAAGAGGAGTAGTAACGAAAGGAACCACCCCTCCACTGTTGACCCCTAGGACGAAAAGGCAGAGGTTGACGCACTGCTGCACTCAAAGATTTAGCAGCAGCTTTGGAGGTCTGCAACCTCTCAAGGCTCTCGTCAGCCTTGCTGCCAAACAAATGAGAGCCATCAAAGGGCATGTTCAGAAGACGGGCCTGTACATCTGGAGCAAAACCTGACTTCCACAACCTCGCAAACCTGCGTATAACGGTGCTCGCAGCCATGGACCGGCTAACACTGTCGGCCGTGTCCAACCCAGACGGAAGGGATTCACACATGGCATCCTTGCAATCCTGCACTAGAGTAAGGGACCCATCCCTTTCTTCCCCCTCGGGAATATGCTCAGCCACTAGAGAGACGCATTTCCAGAGTGTGTGAAAATCTTGCCAAGGCACAAGTGGAGTTGGCTGACTTCAGCGCCATACTCCCTGCAGAAAAAACCTTGCGTGCCCAACCATCGAATCGCTTTTCATCCTTATCAGGAGGGGTGGTAGGGTACGCTGCCTGTCTCGAGGTGGGCGTAAACGCCTGAAGCACCAAACTCTCGGGAGTGGGGTGAGTGGATAGGTAGCTGGGGTCGCTACTGGAAGGGTGGTATTTTTTAGTTTATGACTTGATAACCGCTGGAAGAGACTCTGGGGTCTGCCAAGCAGCTGCCACCATTTTTTGCAAAGTCAAATGAAAAGTTAACACCGGGTCAGTGGACGGACCTTGATCCAAAATATCAGTCAAGTCATCCTGAACAAATGCATCTGGAGGACTAGACCAACCAAGATACTCAGTAACCCTAGCCCCCATTCTCCGATAAGAGGACTCTGCATGAGCCCCAGGCTTAAGCCTGCCAAATTCCACCTCCGGAGATGTGTCCAAGCACTGGTATCATGGAGTGATTGGTGCAACTCTTCCAACTGACTGTCCCCAGAAAAGACAGGAGCCACATCTGGCTCAAAAGGGTAAAATTCCAAATCAGACCTCTCCTCATCCTCATAGATATCATCCAGAGGAAGGAAGAACTCCTGCCTAGGGACAGAAGTGGGTCTGGATTCCTTAACAGGCTTCACAGACATGGAATTAGCCTTCCTTGGAGGATCCACAGTACTAGGGACCTCCATTGGCAAATTCCAGCCAAAAGGCCCGAAGGCATCGAGGGCGCCAATGGCTTCGGCGTCAATGTTGTCGAGGGCACCGAGGGCTGGTGTGAAGGCAAAGCTTCAGCGTCTGTATCTGACATAGTCGGCGCTGACCTCGAGGCCTTACCAGATTTCTGTCATGATGCCTACCCCAGGCATCCAGACCAAGTCCAGCAACTGCGGAAGCAGGCATCATGTTGACTGGAGCAAACCCAGCAACCCCTGTTAGGGGCTATCTGGGTACAGTCCTGGCGCCTATGGCGCCAGGCTCATATGGGACATCAGTCCTGGCGCCATAGGCGCCAGGCTCATATGTTAAAACTTACCTGATGCAGACCATGCTGCAAGGGATCCAAGCATCCAAGCCCATGTGAGGCTTGAAGGGACTATTTTATCTTAAGGACTATTTTGTTACTCGGTTGTGGTTGTGGAGGAATACTTGTGGAGGAATCGCCTTTCTCCAGAGCAGGAGCTCCTAGCCCTGCCTCGTGCTGCAGGAGCGTACCCAGCAGCATCAAGCATAGGGAGTAGAGGTAAGCTCAGGCACATTAACTGTAGCCAAGCAGCCCCTCCAAGGCCCACTGCCTACCCTCCTACCAGCTTCCAGATTTGTTCGTTTTTGCAACTTATCCCGAGATGTGTCCCGTTTCCAAGATGGCCACCGCCGTGGTCTATCGACTTGCCTGACCCTGTCCTCCAGGAACCAGGCATCCAGGAGCCAGCCAATTGGGGCAGCCTTTCCTCTTTGCTGCAGTCCAACCACCGGCAGGCGGAAGCCGGTCTGCGGAAGAAGGCCGAGGAAAAAGGCCAGCTGACAGAGCGTGCCGTGGTGCGGGCTGCTCCAGGCCCAAGCTCTCCATCGTGCCTCTGCCTTATCTTCCCTCCCAGGACGGCTGCCAATACGTTGAGACACCCCACTAACAATATCAAAGTCAAACTCGTAACAGCCAACCAGAAGCCCCTCCCATCCTTACCAGCAGATCGTTTCATAAACAATGCAGCCTAGTGCTATACTCGCACCGCCTTACCTACTTCCAGCAACCCTTTTGTGTCTGGCGTTATGTACGGATGGATCACACTGACTAAGCAACTCTGTATACTGCCGCTCCAAATGCTATATCACACGGTTTGCCTTACACACCTCTGCATGGCATTGCTTTACTCACTCAATACTACTATTGAACCCCATCTAATATCTAGATGCACATTAGCATTTAGTCTAAGCAAGCCATGCCATCTGCTGCCACTTCCAGCACATAGGTGCTCAGTCGTATTTAGACTATTGTGTCGTTAGTCTGCCCTGTAACATAACTGCACTGTGCCTCATTGCTGCTCTGTTACCATATGCAATTCTAGTTGCCATTTTTAACCGCATTGTGACCATCTGCTTTGTTCTGCTGATCTGCTCACCAATTGCCTCTAATTCTGTTGACCTGCAGCCCAATGTGTCCTATACATATTTTTATAGCCGCTAAACTCAATGTTGTGCTTAATCTGCAAACTCATGTCACGTTTAATCTAAGTGCTATTCTGAATTTAGGGGTTATTTTGAATCTAGGTGTTATCTTGAACTAAATGTTACTCTGAACCTAGGTGCTATTCCCAATCCAGGCGCTATTCTGAATATATGTGCCACTCTGAACTCATGCGCTACTCCGATCCAAGATGTTATTTGGTACACTGGTGCCATTCTAAACCTAATGCTGTGCTAATTGACAAACACTTGCTATTTTTGATTCTAACTGCTAATCTGCACATCTGCGCTATTCTAATCTAAGGGCCACTTTGCATACCTGTTTGTGAGTCAGATGCTAATCTGCAACCATGCGCTACTTGGATTAGGTAGTACTCAGCTACTCCAAGCAGGCTGCACTGACTACACTTACGCGCCTACTGCTAGATTTTGACCCTAGACAGGACACACATTGCACCCTACCCACCTCACACAATGTTCCTCCCGGGCCTTTACTATATACTACTGAGAATCATTCTCCACATCACTAATTCCGCATGCCTGCCCAGCTCACTCCTTAACTTGACCAGCCTAGGCACCACATCACCCACCCTCACAGAGCCCAGCACCACAATCATGCTTACCATACTCGCTCCCCCATGCCTTTCGGACAGGCTGACCAGATTACGATCCAGACTTCCCAAAATACACGAGCCTAGAGCCAGGGACTCCACACAATCCATACTCACATACCGAACATCCATTAGCACCTGCGCTAACCTTACGCTAAAAAAAACCGAACCTAAACCCGTCAACTCCACTACAACTAACAGAGCGCTCATCACAGCAACCACCCCCACCCCTGCCAAAGCCAACACCCTACCTATAAAAGGTGCCCTCATTAATGCACGCTCCATGATTGCCATTGCCACGGACATTGCAGAACTCATTTTAGCTGAAGATCTAGACCTCCTAGCCATAACAGAGTCCTGGCTTCATGCAGCCGCAGGCCCAGCCCTTTCGCTAGCCATCCCCACTGACTACACCATCATCCGAGCGGACAGAACTGAAGCTAAAGGCGGTGGTTTGGCCATCATTGCCAAGACCCACCTTAACATCAGACTTAACTCCGCTACACACCTCTCATCATGTGAATCACTTACAGCCAAGCTACCCACTGCCAACTCCCAAACAATATCCATTCACTTACTATACAGACCACCTGGTCCCCTGGGATCTTTCGAGGAAGACCTTAATGCCATCCTTACCGACAACCTAAAAAACTCCTCACAATGCCTCCTGTTAGGAGACTTCACTTTAGGCTACAAAGACCCCAAAGACAATCAAGCCACCCTCATCAGTAACACCCTGTCTGAACGAGGCTTCACACAAAAAGTAACCAGCCCCACCCATAACAAAGGGAGAACCCTTGATTGGATAGCAGACTACAACTGTGCCGTATCGATCACTAACAACACTCCCCAATCCTGGACCGACCACCATCTCCTCTCCTTCTCACTTGAGGCCTCAAGCCCTACAACCAACGTGGAACTAGCCCCAGCCATCCCCACGAGAAACAAAAAAAATATTACAGTAGAAAGACTGATCCCGCTCATTCTTCCTACACTTAGCCAACTCCAAGACTCTAATCCCTATGACCTCGTAGAAGGCTGTAACACCATGCGCATAGCCTTAGACGCCATTGCACCACTGAAACTTAGAAAATCCAAACCAAAAAAGCACCTCAACCAATGGTTCTCCAGCCATCTTATAACCCTTAGATTGGAAAAGAGTAAACTGGAACAAATCTGGAGACAATCTCCGACAGACCATAACAAACTATTGCTTAACAAAATAACGGCCAACTATAAAAAAGAAATCATAGCGGCCAAACAAGAATCCTATAACCAGAGAATCTCACAATCCAACTCCAGCTCCAGAGAATTATTTACCATCCTGAAAGAATTGGAAACCCCGGTAACAATCCCAGATACTTGCGTTAAAAACAAGCAATGGTGCACCAGTGTCCAAAATGCACTAAACAACAAAGTCACTGGCCTTCAAACAAAAATTAAAAATAAGAAAGACTCCCTCACCAATCTTACCAACCCCATCAACGCCCACTCGAGCCCTCCACCCTCACACCACACACCCATCACTGCTCGCTTCAGCTTTTCCAAAGTCTCTTCTCTCGAAGTAGAAAAAATCATTCTTGGCCTTAAACCCTCCAACTGCAAAGGCGACCTCTCCCCCCACAAATCATTAAAGACGCGGCAAGAGACCTCTCGCCATTCATCACCAGACTCATCAATGCCTTTTTTTCCTCAGGAACAGTCCCCAGTAACCTTAAAGAGTCCTGGGCCCTCCCTCTCCTCAAAAAACCCTCCCTCGACCCGTCCATCCCAACCAACTACAGACCGATTACCACCGTCCCATTCCTGCTCAAGATACTAGACAAGACAGCATACCAACAAATCCAAAAGTATCTTGAAACAAACCACCTTCTAGGAATAATACAATCCGGCTTCAGACCCCAACATGGAACTGAAACCGCCCTGATAGATCTGAAAGCCCAAATAGACGTCCTTAGAGATAACGGGAAAACTGCATTACTACTCTTGTTAGACCTCTCCGCGACGTTTGACCTAGTTGACCATAAAATCCTATGTAATCATTTAGACTCAGCTGCCCACTTTTCACAAGAAGCCATCAGTTGGATTGAGTCATTCCTCAACAACAGATCCATGCGAGTCTTCTCCTCCTCTGCCGCCGCCGAACCCATCCCCATTACGTGTGGAGTACCACACGGCTCGTGCGTCTCCCCCACTCTGTACGTGTTCACGAAGCCCCTGTTTGATGATCTAGATGGCCTGGGTATCACCTACACTAACTACGCCGATGATACACAGATCCTCATCCCGTTGACGGGATATTACAACCAGGATTTGGCCTTGGTGAACAAGATGCATCTCATCATCCAGGCATGGATGGCTTCGCACTGTCTATGCCTGAATGATGACAAAACTGAACTCATCATCCTTGGTTCCACTTCCAACCTAACCAAACTCGACCACAACTATGCCAACTTCATCATAGACGGGAACCTAATCAAGGTTTCCAAAGAAGTAAAAACTCTAGGAATATACCTCGACTCCTCCCTAACCTTCCACAAACAGGTTAGCTCGATGGCATCCTCTACGGCCTACACATGTAAGCTTATAAGAGCAGCCAAACCCTTCCTCTCCACCCACAGCTGCACTACACTAGCCAGAGCATTGGTATTATCCAAACTGGACTATTGTAACGCCCTCTACATAGGAGCCAGCAAGCAAATCACCAACAAAATTCAGACGCTACAAAACAACGCTCTTAGGGCAGCGCTCAATATTCCCAGGAGGGAACACATTTCCAATATCAGGAAATCCCATAACTGGCTCAGCACAAAATCCTGCTTAAAGTAGCATCGCTCACCCACAAATGCCTGAATAATGCTGCCCCACGCTATCTGGCAGACAGAATATGCAAACACACCCCCCATCAGACCCACCAGAACCTCCAATGCTAATCTGCTCACTGTCCCCAGGTTTAAACGCACCAAAATGGGTGGCAACAGCTTCCAGGTGAAAGCACCTCAACACAAACTCCTTACCACCATCGCTCAGGACTCCCCAATCTTACTCACTTTTTAGACGCAACTACATCCATTGGTTAAAGAACACGAACCACTAACACCTCTAACACCACACGGCTGCTCTCCGTGTTGCATGCTTTAAGTACATTTGTAAATTTGTAATACTAAATTTGTAAATATTTGTAATTCTTTAAATATATTTACTGCATTATCTCCTGCCAAACTGTACACATGTTCCTTCATTGTCACACTGTAATTATGTAATGTAAAGTATAAGCAGGTATCCACCAGGGGGCGCAGAGATGGACTGACGCATCTCCGCTCGTCTCCCCAGCAGGGCACAGATCGCGGGACCTGAGCCCCTCCCCCCCTCCCCCGACACCCCAGGAGTGAGGAGCTGGCACCACCCCCGCCTGTATGAAGGTGCCGGGCGCCCCTAGCCCGAATCTGAGCCCCCGAGGTGGAACCGATCCGGAGTTCTGAGCCCTCGAGCCCCGAGGGATAGAAGCCCCTCCCCCCTGCGGCGCCGCGGCTCCGCGGAAATCTACGGTGAGCCCGGGCCCGAGTGAGGCCTGCAGAGGGCCCTGGCGACCCCGGCCGGCGGCTCCCCCCCCTGCCTGGTACAATCTGGTGGTGGCGATACGCTACTGGGGGCAGACGCGGCTGATCCGGGTGCTAGAGATGAAAGCACAGTGAAACGGGAGGCCAGGACGAGGCCTTTGCCAAAAGGAGCGGGGGAACACCCATTGGAGTAAGCGGATCCTGGTGAGCCCGTGCAGGGTGAATTGACGGCCCGGGTGGCGGCGCCAGCAGGGCGCAGGAGGTGGGCCTCTCACAGGCCTGAACGCGCAACGCACGGACTCCCCCAGGCCGAGTGGCGCACTCGAGCCTAGGAGGTAAGGAGGTAAGGAGGCCTGGGCTGGGCAACCCCCGAGAGGGTTATCAAGGTTGGATGCAGGAGAGAGGCTGAGGTGAGCCCCCGGAATACACTTGGGCAACGGGGCGCCCACCGAACAGTGCAAGCCCCAGGCAATCTGAAGGGGCATATGGAGCCCCGTTGAAAGAGATCACCCCCAGCAGGCCGCATAAAGGGATAGGCACGGGACCTTGAGTCTTCTCCTCCACGCGTCTAGCCCCTGGAGTGTCAAACTCTATCACGGATTCGACGGTAGTGAAGTTGAGCTGTTCAAGGAGTGTGAGGGGAACCCTGCAGAGGAGGAAACCTCACCTACAAGAGGAAACTGGTCGGAGACTCTGACCCCCCAGAGCTGAGTCGCTGCTCCTTGCCCCAAGGCAGACACTGGCCCCCACCTCCGGTGACGCTGTCAGCGATTGAGATAAGTAGGCCGTCTGGGATACAAACATTTGGGGGAAGCCCCCGTAGAGCAGGAATGCTTGGGGAGGGCCTATGAACTGGAGAGAATCCTTGCAGAAGTTTGTTGCACGCCTCCCGAGCCCCTGACGCCCCCTGAAATGGCAGCCCATACGCAACAGGAATCGGCAGATGCAAGCACAGTCACCAGGGGTATGGCGGCCCTTCTGGAAGAAATTAGAGGCTTCAGGGTGGACATTACCCTACGACTGGACACCTTAGACAAAAAGGTGGACAATATAGATGACAGGGTCCAGGCATTGGAGAACAATACAGCCTCGAGCGACGTCTTTGAGACACAATTTGACATGCGCCTGTCGGAGCTCGAGAGAAGAGAAATGTTCCTTAAAAATGGACGATTTGGAGAATAGGGAACGCCGCTTTAACTTACATTTCCTAGGCTTCCCGGAACACGATGGTGAAACGCAAGCAGACATCATCAAGGCCGTCAATGCGGTAATAGGAGTGCTATTTGAGGGGGCCAACACCAACGAACCCACCATTGACAGAGCCCATAGAGCAGGGGCATCCTCCAGAGGCCCCAGATCTGTTTTAGTCCGCTTTCACTACTTCTCCGAAAAAAATAGGATCCTCGAACTGGCTCGTAAGAAGGGCCCGGTGGAGTGGGAAGGAGCCCAGATCTTGGTATACCAAGACTTGTCGGCCTTCACCCTTGCAAGACGTCGCCTCTGCTCTCCGCTGACAAAGATGCTCCAATCCAAGGGAGTCCGATACAGGTGGGGGTATCCATTTTCACTCTTTTGAGTTTGAGGGCTACAAGTACGCCCTGATCACTGAGGACGATATCCAGAGATTGTCGGGCGAGCTAATAGACAATCCAAGCATGGAGATGGGGGACCAGGATCGTGAGCGATCCCCGACAGGCCCAAAAGGGAATAAAGCTCTGAAGGAAAGGCGCAGAGTTCGTGGCCAAAGGAAATTCAGGAGTGGCTCCAGCATCGCCGGCCCCCTCGAGTAGCTAAAGCGAGCTTCTGGTGCCGGTCGAAGAAATTGACATTTGACTTTGTGAATGGAGGGTGATGTAACAGTCTGTGATTCGCATTGAACCCGGGGTTGGGGGGGGCTCGAGTTGTGATTTATGAAGAGTTAATGAGCCCAGAGGGGGGAGACAATGGTGGCCTGGTTTGGGTTTTTGGATGATGCCACGAATCAACCAGGCGATTAGGGGGGAGGGGGGAGGCGGGTGGGATGAGGGGGAGTTAGGTTGTTGGGGTCACAGTTATAGCGCGCCAAGTTTTTGGGTTTTTCTCGCACCCCGGGGGCTGTCTCAAGCCATCTTTGGGTTGTAAAAGCATTGTGGGAGCAACAACGCTTGCTGTTCTGAAAGTGGAGCTATGAGCCTCGACCTGTGCTCTAATGGATGATTCACTCCAATCCTTGACAGTGGGGTCATTGAATGTCCGTGGGCTTAACTCGCCTACAAAGAGGTCGCTACTCATGAGGGAATTTGCGAGAATGCGGCTACATTTCCTCTTTGTGCAGGAGACCCATTGGGTTCGGGGGAAAGAGCCTAAGCTTAAGGCCAAAACCATAGACCAGGTGTTCACGGCCTCTATACAAGCAAAGAAGCGGGGAGTAGCTCTGTTGGTGTCCCCCGGGGCCCATTTTGGGTTTAAAGCTTCAAAGGCAGACCCGGAGGGTCGGTATCTCATGGTAAAAGGGGATGTGCGGGGCCGTTTGTTCACATTGGTTTGCATATACGCCCCGAATGAGGCGCAGGACACCTTCTGGGAGGGTATGAAAGGGACAATAATGGCATTCTCTGAGGGCACCCTTCTGGTGGGGGGGGGATTTCAATATGGTGCTTTGTCCCGAGCGGGATAGGAAGTCTGTAAATCCTTGCCCCAACATCCGTCTCCATAGGAAGCTGGCGTTGGCCTTTCAGGAAGTGAATGGGGTGCTGGGTTTGTGTGACACGTGTATACCTGAGAAGGGTCGGAACCCCGATTATACATTCTATTCAAAACCACATGCTGTTTTCTCGCGCATAGATTACATCCTGGTGGACTCCTCACTGCAGGGAGAGGTCTCGAGCTCAGGAGTAGAGACCGTCCCCTGGACGGACCACGATATGGTAAAGATTAGGATCGGCCTCCCCCCCCCCCCGGCAGCTGGATCCCGGTGGAGGTGTAACGACCTCCTCTTGCAAGACAGGGAGATACGTCAATCCCTCCTGGCAGCCATAGAAGACTACTTTACCCTTAATGACAACGGGGAGGCCGGTACCATGGGAGTATGGGAGGCATTTAAGGCAACTATTAGAGGCACCCTTATTGGTATTGGGTCTGGTAGAAAAAAGGAGAGGGACCGTGAAGAGAAATTGTTGAAGGACAAGATAGAGGCTATTCAACCAGCGGGGAAGTTGAAAACACAGATGTTTCCTGGGCAGTGGGAGGAACTGCAGGGGCTGCAAGCTAAGTTGGCTGATCTTCAAGTGGGACAAACGGAAAGGAAGCTCTCATTTTTTAAACAAAAATATATGGAAAAGGGGGAAAAGGCGGATAAAATATTGGCCTGGAGACTTTGTGAACTTAGGAATAGCAGGAGGGTGAATTCAATTCACACCCCGGAAGGGGACTCGACCACGAGGGAAACCAAGATAGCAGAACAATTTAGGCTATATTATGAAAAACTGTATTGCTCAGAATATTCGGGGGATGGGAAAGACGTTGACAGATTCTTGGACTCCCTCCCCGTCCCGGGCCTTCTCCCCGATAAAGCCGAGGCGCTAGAATACCCCATTTCCCCAGAAGAAGTAATAGATACTATATCCTCTTTAAAGAGCGGCACTGCCCCGGGAGACGATGGCTTTACAGTTAAGTTTTATAAGACCTATAAGTCTACGCTTGCCCCATTCATGGCTAAGATGTTCAATGCTGCGCTGGACCAAGGCACTCTCCCACCCACGATGATATCAGCTTTAATTGTAGTCCTGCCTAAAGAGGGCAAGGATCCCACATATTGCCAATCCCATCGCCCCATATCCCTCCTTAACACCGACGTTAAAATATTGGCCAAACTCCTAGCGAATAGACTGGCAAAGCTCCTCCCTACCCTAGTACATGGGGATCAGGTGGGCTTCATTCTGGGGCGCCAGGGGTCAGATAATATAAGAAAAACCCTCGACCTTATGCACGAGACATCTAGACAGGGAGTGGAAGGGTACCTCCTCTCACTAGACTCAGAAAAGGCCTTTGACCGCGTCGAGTGGCCTTATATGGGCAGGGTTCTCCGAAAGATGAGCCTGGGAGACAATTTCTGTGGGTGGGTCGCAGCACTATATAATGCTCCCTCGGCGAGAGTGATGATTAACGGAGGCACTTCAAAACCCTTTTCCCTTTCTAGGGGCACCCGGCAAGGATGCCCCTTGTCGTGCCTATTGTACGCTTTGGCAATGGAACCCCTAGCCATAGCGGTTAGGAACGACCCGGAAATCACGGGAATACGGTGCGGAGAGTGTGACTTTAAACTCTCCCTATTTGCAGACGACATACTGAGTTACCTTACCAATATTCAAGAATCCCTACCTCGGCTGTTCGATCTCATACACCACTTTGGTTGCTTCTCTGGGTTGAGGATAAACACATCTAAATCAAGTATCATGCCCATGGGCCCGAGGGATCGAGACATCGGGAGCAATACCGATATTCTGGGGGTCAGAATTGAATGAGAATCCACTAGGTACCTGGGCACCACCATCCCCAGAGATCTATCACAACTATACCAGTGCAACTTCCCGGCGATCCTCGCTCAGGTCAGTAGCAACCTCAAAAAATGGGCACCCCTCACGCTTTCTTGGCTGGGGCGCATGGTCACGGTGAAGATGAATGTCTTGCCACGCCTCCTCTACCTTTTCGCAGCTCTTCCCGCTGTGATACCCGAGACCTTTTTCGAGGTGCTTCAGTCCCGTATCCTCCACTTTATTTGGAGGGGTAGGAGGCCGAGGGTTAAGACCTCCACACTGACCCTCCCAAAGTTTCATGGTGGTTTTGGACTCCCCGACTTCCGGCTCTATTATAAAGCAGCTCAGCTCAGGGTGATGTTGGAGCATATGCGGGACGACATGGGAACATACTGGACATATGTTGAGGACATCCACGCCCACCCGAAAAAAGTTAGGGATTTTATTTTGGGCCTCTCCCAAGGTTCTCCCTTCTCAGCTCAGAACGCATCCTACCCTGGCAGCCCTGTGGGCGCTATGGAAACCCAGTAAAGCTAATAAACAATTGTCCACTTGGCCTTCCCCGCTGTCCTCGCTCTGGGGCCCCCCCATCGACCTGGGCACAAGGGGTTTCCGAGACACTCAAGCCTGGTCAGATATGGGCTTGGAAAGAGTCTCCCAGCTCTCACGTGAAGAGGGCTTCATAGAGTATGATAGCCTGATCGAGGGTCTGGTAGATAGAACCCCCACGGTCTTCGAATACCTACGATTAAAGGGGATATTGTCCCAACCTCGGTGGTCCGAACAGCTTAGTCGCCCCCTCACTCCATTTGAATCCATACTGGCTAAAAGTACATCACGAAAGGGTTCGTTGTCCAAGTTTTATGGTGTATTGATAACGTCAGACCTAGAGGGCAGACAACCCTTCAAACGCATATGGGAAGAGAGGTTGGGGATGCCATTGGATGATCACACCTGGAGGGCTGTTTTTAAATGTATCTTTACGGGTTCCCTGTACACGGCTGCCATGGAACATAGCTTTAAAATCCTCCACTCGTGGCATCCACCCCCGGCCTTGTTGTCCAAGATGTTTCGGATGTGTCCCCCTTCTGCCCTAGGGGCTGCCACCAACGGGGAACCTGGTTTCACATGTGGTGGGGTTGTCCGGTTATACAGGTTTACTGGTCGGAACTACTTAGCTGGATCAAGGATATTGAGGGGTTCGGCCCGTCCCTACACCCGTTAGAAATCTTACTGGGCACCCCCTTGCCGGAGACGGAAGTAAATGTGTATCCCAAGGTCATTGGTGCCATGCTGCGAGCAGGGAGGTTGGCGCTCGCTCAAAAACGGAAGAGCGTCTTGGCCCCCTCCAAGGAGGAATGGCTCTGCAAACTCAGGGTGATATTTTCATATGAAAAACTTACTGCAATAGCAAATGATACCATGACTGATTTTGTACAAGAATGGGCTGCAGTTCTTTTGCATGATGACTGTGTTTCCATGCGCTTGTAGAAGGGATATTGAGCTGGATTGAACATGGTACACTTCATCATACCCCTCATAGACCCGGTCTAGCCTTTGCTCAATTGTTTCTCAGTTGCACCCCACTGTCTCAAGTGATACTCTTAATAATCAAGTGGTTAGCAAGTGTTCTCCCCTATATTTCAATAAGTTCGCAACACCTCTAAACTTGGCATGTTAACCGTTTGGGGGAGTGGGGTGGGAGGGGGTAAATGGGAAAGGGAGTTTAGTTAAAGTAAAAGAAAATGCTACTGACAATGTGATTCATATTGCTGTTTTTGCCGGTTGGGTCGGCCATCCTGCCCAACCTTATTTATTGTCAATAAAAACAAATTTGAAAAAAAAAAAGTATAAGCAACCTGTAACCAAGCTTTGAATCACCTTGCTGCTCATGCGCCCTCATACCCTCGGGTCTGGTGCACAATACAAATGAATAAACTAAACTAAACTTACCTGGGACTACTTTGAAGGCTATTTAAACCACGCCCGAAGAGCAGCACATGCTTCGCGTTATTCGGCATCCAGCAGCGTAACGCTCACCGTGTCTGCAGTCAGCATCCAGCATCTTGCCACGCCTGCCTCAAGTCTAGAGCGCCTAGAAAGAAGGGATAGAAGAAAAAAGGTTAGAACAAGAACTTTACTGGATTTCTTAACCGATTTCAGATTCAGCGCATCTTCGAACCAGAAACAGACTTCATTTTAAACACGTCGCATCGCCAGCAGCAGCGCCGCGCCATATTCACCGTTCCTCACAGCATCTCTACGATCCGGTGCTGTCTCCATCACCAGGTTGCCGCATTCCAGCACCTAAGGGGGACAAGAAAACAACATGGTGAGCCAAGGGAACAAACAAAGACAATCTCTTGCCACCATATGCTTACCTGATTTTACCGCAGGAGGTATTATCCACCAGCACGCCAAATCTTCCTACACTGCACCTGCAAGAAAAGAGAAAGCAGCGAGTTAAACCTTGGCATCATTTACCGGACAGTGTTACAAAACACAGACTCTTACCTGAACGCTTTCAGCTGCCACAAAAGATGCCATCATCATCTTTTGGGTCTAAGCTGCAAAAGAAACAAGGAATTGGACAAGAGTGTTTATTCGGACATTTTGAACTCTTTAGAACTATATACTTACGGCCTTTCGCCCAGAGGTTTGGAGCCAAGATTTGTCCAGAACTCTTCCAATACCCTCAAGCCAGTGAAGTAACTGGCCATCAACGCGCCCCTGCATTCTTCGCAGGATGGAGAGCTCATCATACAAAACTATAAGGTGAGCTTTGTGAAAGGGAATGTCAGAAGTGATAAGTGAGGACGCAGTGAGGTGTTACTACTCAAATCCACAGGTGGCTAATTCCCTTTCCCCGTCTTTAGGTGACTACTTCTACGGGTCAAGCAGACGAAGCTAGGTGGGCCAGTCCAGTCAGTCATCTCTGCACTACGCATCACTTTGGTGGAGACCGTGGCTGTCCAGTTCTGCTCGACACCCCTGTGGGAGCCAGGTGAGCGTAACAATTTCTTCGGTTTCACCCAGGACGAAGACCGAGACCTGGATCTATCACGTCTCTGCCGATCAACCTGAACCTTGTCCGAATGGGACCTTGAAGGTTCCCAATGAGTATCGCGCGAGGACCCGGGCCCGAAGGCACGCGAGCTTCAGACCAAGACCGTTCCCTGCCGGCTTCTTCCGAAGGCACGGACGGAACTGTGCCCTGGGATTGAAAAATCGGCAGCATGTGCTCCCCATTCTTCCGGAGTCGAGGACTTAGTGGGACAAGCCACTTTCCTTGTGGCGCTGTCCTCCAACGAGGACGGCGACCGGTGACGCCGCTTCTGGGAGTGCCGAGGCGAGGAGGCAAAGTGGCGGGAACCACTCTGGGATCGAGATCCCCGGGACTCCTTCCGACGAGGAGCGTCAACCCTCGAATTGTCAGTGGACATCCCTTTTGCAGATTTTCAGGACTTACCCCGACCTACATGTAACTTCCCCTTACGCTCCTGCAAGGCCTTAGCAGTCAGCGACTGACATTTCAAACAGTCATCGGTGTCATGAGTCTAGTCCAGACACCACAAACAAATGCGGTGCAGGTTAGACTTACAGTCCCAGCAAGCCTTAAAGCCAGACCGGGGAGTCCGAGGGGTAGATGAAGACATTCACGAAGAATACACGAGGCGCGCCGAGTTCTCGGAGCAAACACGTTTGCAGAAAAAACAGAACTGAGGCTACGGGCGCCGTGTGTCCTATTTATAACGTCTGGTGACGTCACCCTCGACGGAAGCCTTCGAGGGACATAGACCCAACGCCATCAACACAGGACGCACTGCCGAAAAATGTCCAAAGTAGCACAGCTGTGGACATTACATGTCAAAGGTGTGGAGTACGTTGGAGGACACAATCCATTCAAAAAGTATTTTAGAAACAAATATATGCGATTACGTTTCATTGAGCAAAGTGCAGTTATGGCAGAGAGATTCTGCCAATTATGTAGGGATAAGGAAGGATTGGAGACCGTTAGGCAGAATTACATTCAGTACCCTTTGGGAACACCACACACAATTAAGACTACAAGTGACAGTACAAATTCGCATTTGGTACAAGCCTTTACTACACAGTTAAAGTGGTAGCGATGGCTGAGCAGCCAGACTTATCTCAATAGTAAGTGAGCATTATCAATAGTTACACAAAGGACAGCAATTACTATGATTCAGGCAAACACTGGATCAAGGTTTTCAAGTAAAAAAATATACATTTATTTCACTCTTCAGTTGTATAACATTACACTATTATAAGCAGTCTAAAAATCACACTCTTAATACACCACACCACTTCCCTTAAATTCCAGACAAGTTAAGCTCACAAATATACATGAAGTGGGAGCAAAATGGCATTCCAGCAATTTAAAAGGGAGGGAAAAACAAAAGTTAACAGAAATTGAATCACACCAACAGGTAAGTACTCAGGGCAATCGAACAAGAGAGACTACAATGATAAAATCAGATAGAAAAGGCTTAGGGCCAAAGTCAATGGGTCAAAAGTCTTTTGCTCAAGATAATACAGTTCAGGGTACTTCGCGGTAAAGTTTGTGGCACGGTTTCCGGACGAAGTTGGTTGGTAGAAAAGTTAGTTCAAAGAGAAGGACAAGCCCTCGGTTTGGAGAAAGATTTCAAACACTTTCACCGCGAATGAACGAAACGAACAACCGGATTTGCACAGTACCTTAAAACTGAGAGGAGAATGTAGCTGAGGCGGACGTTCCTGGTAGTTCCTGCAGGCTCACAGTTGTCAGACTGACAAGAAGTAGGAGGACTGGAGGGTCCTGCACTACCCAGGGAACAAACCAGCAGCAGAGCAAAGCAACGAATAAAAGGTGCGCTCCTTAAAACCCAAGCAGGGTCCGACCCTTCCTGGCTATCGGCCCATTGTAGCTCTGTACAGGGAATTCGACCAGAGGAGGGGTCCTGGCTCGCAGTTTGGGTGAACTGGTTGGTCCCACCAGCTCAAGGGAAGAAGTTTCCAGGAGGATCTTCTCTGTCGTCGGAATCTGAAGATTTGGACCTGCAGCAGGGCTTCACCGGGCGGTTCAGTCGTTGTAGGGGTCCTCTTCCATCAGCTCCTCGTAGGTTCTTTCGTTCCAGTGGCGAGACTGCCTTTCCAGTCCCAGAGACCTGCTTTTTATGCAGTTTTCCCCCATTCATACAGCCTAGCTGTCAATTACACAGCAGGGCAAGGACAGTCCCCTCAGCCAATCAAACAGGAGTGCAACTTGGGTTACCACGGGAACCCCTGGCAGGGCTCTGAAGATCCCTCCCTCACATCCTGCCTAACTAGACTTTCAGGCGGCTTAAGAAGGGCGTCTGTGCAGAAGCCCGCGTAAAGATGGCAAACAAAGGAATCATCCCCGGTTTGGCGCATAGAGAAAAACACGAGAAAGACTAACAAAAAGAAATGGCGAATAAACCTAGCCGGAGCCAAAATAAAATGTATTTGGTCAAGCAGGTTTATGTTCGAGGCCAATATAATAGCCTGAACCCATACCATGGTTATATAAGATAACCGCGGTATAAAAGTTAGGGTAGTTACCACTGCCACCAGCCAAGTCTTGATGTAAAGAGAGCAAAACAATGCCCCAAGGGATGCAGACAAAAAGGGATAAGAATTAACCCTTTCCAATACACCACATAAAATGTGGTGTACTGGGTCTGTGGTTTAAAGTGACTAAAATAAAGTTAATGGCAACTTTACCTTTTCTGGGGGACAGTAGTCAGCCCCAGAAAATGGAGTCAGTGGGAAGTCTCAAAGACAACCCTGTGTCACTGCACTGAAAGTGCTGTGTAACACATGAAAATATGAGGTCATGGAGTAGGTGAGGCTCCAGTGCTCAATATCACACAAAAAGTAGAAATACACACAGCAAAACACATGTACGAGTGGAAAAAAGGCTCACACTCTTACCAGGTGAAAAAAATAAATCATAGAAATCCAGCAAAGCTGCTGGGGGACTTATTAGGTAAGGGAAATCCGGCATTTATGAGAATTCTCCCTAACAGAGACACACTAGAGTATCTGCTAATTAACTATACTACAACAGAGCAAATACGGAAGAACATTTTTGAAAGCTTTGTCCATGATTTAACATTTTCTTCTTTTGGGGCTGCTTGATGGAAGGTTGGGCAGGTTTGGTTGGTTCTGGCTATGGTAAAATGCTTATTGATCATACATACATTATTAAAGGAATATATCCGATCTTAAAGGTTTATAGATATAGAGAATTATTTGAAATGTGAAATTTAGTTAAACTTTTTATGAATGTAGGACTGATAGTTTAAAAAACCTTTCACCAAGTACAAAACTAACCACAAAAAAACAGAAAAGAGTTTGTACATCATATATAATTTCTTCTCATAATTTGCCATATGCTAACTATCTCGGGCAAAAGAAGTTCACATACTAATGCCTTAAATTTGCTTAAATAATAGATCTTTTAAGAGAAGGAAATGTCATCTAGTGCTATTAGAGAACATTCTACTATAAAGGTAGTCAGTAATGTGTGTGGTGCAGGGTGAGTATATAGTGGTGAGTCAGATATGTGAAGAACAAGAAGACATGATTTAAACTTAGACGTTTTATTAAAGGAAAGAATGCCTAACCTATACCAATAAGATGAGGGTTTTCCCTACAATTCAATAAAAAGAACACGCTTGTGCTCGTCAGGATGTCTTACAGAAACTCAGTCCTCTACCCTAGTATCTAACCCTATCACTAATAACAAAGTTAATATTAATTTGCATAGGAAAATATTACTTCTCCCCATGTCCTGACTTGTGGTTACTGGTTCCTTATCTCCCCACATCCTTAGACTTTTGGGAATAGGGGACTCCAAACCCCCACACAATTGTTCTCGTCAATTCACAAAAGTGTGTTCCGTTATTGGTCCTGTAAACAGGACACTTGTTTTGTACAATAGGCTCTGGACTTGTGTTTACGATCAGTCTCTTGTTCACCACTTTAGGGCGTTTGTTTATCTTGAGCTATTGTATCTCTTAGCCTGGTATGAGCCCTCTCTCGGCTTGATACTCTTGTCACTCCTCCATGGGGTACCTGGTTTCTCAGACCATCTGAGTTTCCTGTAGCTTTCTCTCCCTAGTCAGTACTTTGCGTCTCAGCCCTTCGTGGGCTACTGGACCTCTCTGGACGTTTGCCTCCTGCATTGCTCTCCCCCCTCCAGGGGTATTTTGCGGGTCAGCCCCTCGTGGGCTATCGGACCTCTTGGTGCATCTGACTTCTGTATTGCTCAACCCCTCAAGGGGTATTTTGTGGTTCAGCACTTATGGAGTATTCAGCCCCTCCAGTCACCCGACTTCTGTGTTGTTCTCACCCCCTCTTGGGGAATTTTGTGGTTCAGCACCTCGTGGGCTATAGAACTCCTTTGGCCATCTGACTTCTGTATTTCTCTTACCCCCTTTCAGGGTACTCTGTGGCTTAACCCATTGCAGGTCATTTTAGTTCCGCACTGCCCTTTCACACCCGTCACTTTCTGTATGCCGCGTACCTGCTTCTTTGTGACGGCACTCTGGTCATCCCCCGTGGTGGTTCTTGCTGGCAATCGACATGACTTTGGCGGTATCCAGGGTTTATACCTAATACACAATGAATGAAGTTATAACTCATAAAAAATAACGAAAAAATACAGAATTAGAAAAATACATATATATGTGGGGGCGGGGTAATGGGCCCCCCCCCAGAAAATGTTTTGGGTTTGTTAAAATCTCTATCGTTAAAATCACATGATCCTTCGGCATTGGAGCTGCTGAACGTTATGCAGTCAGTGGCAGCTCATCAATCTGTTTATTTGCCAGACCTGAGCTTGGCAGGCTCTGCACTTTCCTGGGTCGGCAGCATTCCGCAGGCTCTGGATGCTCTCTGCCAACCATGACTACTGAGTGGCCCTGCCTCCAGGATACAAGCTCTCCCCTGCACTCCAGCACAGTCTTCTACTTCACGCCCTCTGGCAGGCTCCCTCTCTCCTCTTGGACCTCAGCTCTCTTATGTTCTACTTCCTAGTCCCAAAGGGAGTGGCTGCCCCTTGGGGATATGGAACAAATTCACTGGATTTGTTATAGTATCTAAATGGTCCTTTATCAGCCCAATGCTGTTTATTTGGGGACATTGGACCTCATTACACGGAAGGCGGCTGCTGAATGAACGGTGCCGGTAAGGGACCGGCACCGTTCATTCCGGGCCGCCACATTACGAGGTCTGCAGCGGATCCCGCTCTGAACGCCTGGCCAGAACAGACGTGCAGAGTGGGAACCGCTAGGAGACCAGGATGCTAACAATGGGCCCCGACATTAACAGGCCCGTTGTTAGCATCCTCCCCATTCCCATTGAGCCCTATAGGGACTCAATGGGAATGGGGATGTACCGGGTCCCGTGAAAGGGAATTACCGGGCCCTCCAAGGTCGGAATGGCCCGGTAAGTCCCCTTTTGTGGGACCCAGACCCGGTACCCGGTTTGGGGGTAGCCATGCCGCTAAAAACGGCATGGCTACCTCCAAACATGTAATGAGGCCCATTGTGTATAAAGTAGCTCTATGTCGAGGAAGACAAGGAGATCATTTGTCAAGATTGGAAATGTTACTCACAGTAGTGACTACTGTACTCCTGGTGCAATGTCCCCTTTCCTCCATACTTATGGGAGATCCCGCTGAGCGGGGATAGGACTGAAGCCACAGCAACCCCAACCACACTTCCCCCCCCAATGAACTTAGAGAGAGCTGAAGTGGGCCACGTGAGCGCAGCACATCCAAGCCCTAAACCCAGCCTGACATGCTCTTTCCTCTCAGCCCCTGAACAACCGAGAGGAATGGGAGGGCTTTTTATTACTCTTTCTTTTACAAGGATGCAGGGCAGGCATATGGTGGAAAGGGGACTTTGGAATAGGCACACACTAGTTGCTACAGTGACTAACTATTCCTTGCTCCTACATCCTGTCCCCTTTGCAGCATACTTATTGGAGAAAAGAAGTGCTAAGGCTCCTCAATAGATAGCGCCTGTAATTCACCGAGACAACGGGCTCAAGTGATTGCCACTTGGAAGGCCATCTTCCAAGTAGCTAGGGGTAAGTCAACTGATGCCATTGGGTGAAGGGGCTTGTGAGCAAGAGCCATCAAGAAAATATTAGGATCCCAGTTCACAGTAGGATGTCGTTGCACAAGGAACAAAAGGACAAGTCCCCCAAAGTGTTGTTTGATTGTTGGATTGGCAAAGGAGACTAGGATATGTTCTGTATGAGGAGACTTGTGTCCTTAAATGACCATGACTTGTCAAGAATGAGAGGATGTTACCTATGGATGCCTTATAGGGGAACCTTTGACTTTGCCATCATCCAATGGCAAAAAGGAATCGATTTTCTCTATATTGGAATCAAGTAGAAGGTTTCCAGGATGACCCCTATTACCTTGAAGTTATCATCCAACAAGCCCAACGTGGCAATAGGTCTAATTCTCAGGTGCCCGAGAGCCAAGGTAAGCGATTGTGGCTATGGCTGTAGTACCTCCCTTCTCTGCTGGTGAAGCAGATCTGGAAGAAAGGGGAGATGGGGAGCTGGTCCACTTGTCATAAGCAGAAAGTCTGAGAACCAATGCCTCTGCAGCCAGTGGAGAGCTATCAGGAGAATTACGCTCAGACTGGCAGCTCTGAACTTCTCACTCTGAAATTCTTGCAAAGGTGGAAATGCATATTGATATTTTATTTCTATCGCGCTCGTACACAAGTGTTTCAGAGCGTGGGAAGGGAGGGGAACAGCGGAGAACAAAAACAACGATCTTACTAGGCCCAGTGACATTGAGAACGCGCAAGTGCATGGGAGAGGGGGAGGAGAAAAGTGCATGGAAGGGGGGAGAGGTGGAAAGTGCAGAGCAAAGGAGAAACAGATTAATAATAATAAATAAATAATCAATGCGACAAACAGTGGTAGTGCAGCCAGCAACCCGCTAGTGCTGGGTTTAAGGCGGCAGACAGGGTAGGTCTCATGAGTGCAGGAAGAAAAAGTGGAGGGCTGTATGGGTACGGATACAGACCCCAGTGCAAGGGGTGGCCCAGGGGCAGTGCGGGAGGGTGGCAGGGTGAGCAGGTACCTGGGCCCGGAGGACAGAGGGTGGCCAGGTGCACAGTTCCAAGATAACAGATCAGCAGGGGAGAAGTGGAGCGAAGGCAGAAGCAAAGAGGAAGGTCTTGTGGTGCTTCCGGAACCGGAGATGGTTCTCCTCGAGTTTTAGAGTGGCAGGGAGGCTGTTCCAGAGGGAGGTCCCAGCCGAAGATAGAGATCTACCCCAAGCTCGTTTCTTTGAAAAACAACTGACCCTGAGGGAGTTGGAGGTAGAGAAGCGAAGAGCTCGACAGGGGAGGTATTTGCAGAGGGATAGCTGAAGGTATTTTGGACCCAGGCCCAAGAAAGCCTTGTGGACAATGCAGAGGGTTTTAAATGCAATCATTGCATCCACTGGGAGCCAATGGAGAGATTTCAGAGCTGGAGAGATACGGCCCCAGGGCTTGAGGCCAAGGACAAGTCTCACAGTCCTGTTCTGGATTAGCTGCAGAGGGCAGGGAGTAGAGGCAGGTAGATTTAGAAAGAGGCTGTTCGAATAGTCCAACCTAGACAGAACCAAAGCTTGGGAGACCATGAGCTTCTGGGGGAAGGAGAGGAAATGAAGAGTACCTCTGAGGAGGTGCAGTAGGAAGTTTGACTTTTTAGAGACCTCAGAGATGTGGGCGGAGAAGGAAAGTGTGGAGTTAAAGATGACCCAGAGGTTCTTAGCCTCGCAGGTGAGGGTAGGAGGGGGGCCAAGGGAGGCCGGCCAGAGAGTGAGGGGAAAGGATGGTGAAGGAGTGCCGATGAGAAGGATCTCTGTCTTGCTGGCATTCAGACAAAGATCATTGGCGGCACACCAATCTTGAATGGCAGTTAGGCAATCAGAGATGGGAGAGGAGGTGGCCGAGGGCAGTCTGAAAATGAGTTGGATGTCGTCAGCGTAGCACTGGAAATTTGAACAGAAAATGGCAATGCAGTGAGCAAGAGTTGGCAGGTATTGGTTGAAAAGCCAGGGCGAGAGCTTAAACCCCTGGGGAACACCACAGGTAGAGAGGAAAATAGATGATAGGAAGAACCCAAGTTGGACCTGGGAAGGTCTATCAGAGAGGAAAGAGGTCAGCCAGGCCAGAGCTTGATCAGTGATACCCAGGTTATCAAGTAGACGGTTGAGCAGGATGGTATGGTGGACTGTGTCGAAGGCAGAGGAGAGATCGAAGAGGATGAGGACAGAGGGAATGTTAGAGTCAAGGTTGGAGAGCAGATCTTCACAGATGTTCAGGAGAGCAGTTTCCGTGCTTCTGGTAGCTCTTAAGCCAGACTGGTGGTCATGGAGACAGCCAACAGAATTGGTAAGTAGGTTAAGCTGAGCGATGGCCAACTTTTCCAGCAGTTTGGCCAGAAAGGGAGTAATGGAAATTGGGCAATAGTTAGCCGGACAAGAAGAATCAGCTGTGGGTTTCTTGAGAAGAGGATGCACAAGGGAGTGTTTCAGAGGGAAGGGGAAGGATCCTAAGGCAAAGGAGTGGTTGCAAAAGTCAGCAAGGGCCGGAACGAGGGTGTCAATGTGGTCCTTGATGGTTTTAGAGGACAGGGATGAACCTGTTTTGACGAGGCTTTCATAGATCGGACTTGTCTGGCGACCTCATCAGGGGGAGAAAAGAGGAAAGGACGAGAAGGAGGGTGGGGGGGATATGCAAACATATTGTTCCAGGAGATTGATAATGCAACTCCCAGTAACTCTCTCCCTCTCCCCTCCCATGAGGCATAAGGGCGACAGCTGGTGTTCAGTTCCGTCATGAATAGAACCACGGGGTAAAGAACACTGGAGGCAGCGATCTCCCGGAGGACCTTCTTGCACAACTCGCTTTCGTGGTTGGCAAAGGATCTACTACTTAGCTTGTCCGCTTGAACATTGTCCGTTCCTGCCAAATGAGCTGCCTACAGCCTTAGGTTGTTGCTCAGTGCCCATTCCATAGGTGCACAGCTAAAGAACAAAGTTTCACTGACCTGGTGCCTCTCTGTTTGGTAATGTAGAAAATTGTTACTATGTTGTCCGTCAGTATAAGCACATTGGAGTTCCATATCTCTGGCAAGGATGCCTGCAAGGTTAGGAAGGCCACCTTCAATTCCAGGAAATGTACATCCTCCTCGTTCCACATGTCGCAAACTTTAAGATTCCCCAAAGTGGTTCCCCACCATAAAAGGGAAGAGTTTGTTGTGATGGTAAACTGATGAGGTGGGTCCTGGAAGGGGGAGCCTATGCAGAGGTTCCTGAGATTTGCACACCACAGAGGACCTTGTTGCAGCCAAAACAAACTACCTTGGCAAGGGGGTTGGAGTCCAACTCGCTGCCAGGGATAGCTGGGTGTGGCACATCCACAATCTGGTCAGACACCAGCATAACACAGGCCACCATCAAGCCCAACAGATTTGGGAACCACTATGCGGTCATTTGGGACTGAGATGGGAACAGTGTTATTGTCTCTAAGAGATTGATAATCGGCGTATCGGAAGGAAAGACTGTGCCTAGAGTTGAGTCATGGGTAAACCTATGAAATCCAGCTTCTGTGTTGGGATGAGTGTGGATTTCTTTATGTTTACAGACCCAATGAGTACCTCCGTTTGAGAATGAACTGCAGGTGAGCAGTAGCTTGACTGGGGGACACTGCTCTGATTAGCTGTTCAAGTAAGGATATAGGTGAATGCCTTTTAGGTGTAGTAACGCCACCACCACTGCCATAAGCATGATGAAAATCCTTAGTGCCTTACTGAGGATGAAAGATAAGACTGACTGATACAAAGTGGTCGTGGCCTAAGGAGAAACGCAGGTAAATGCAGTGAGAAGGTCAAATAGGAATGTGCAAAGATGCGTCTTGCATGTCCACAGCTACCAGCCTGTCGCCTGGCTGATGGGATGATCGATAAGAGTGGGTGTAATCATCCTTTTTCTTGGGGTAAGAAAATATAGGCAAGACTTCTTGTTCTTCGGAACTGTAAAGAACATGGAGTAGAAACCCTGCCCTTTCTCTGAAGGAGGAACTTTCTCTGTTTCTTCTATGAGCAATAATTGTGCATCTCCTGCGAGAGGGAGTCTGAGCCTGTTTGTAGGGGATTTGGGGAAGATGGTGGACTGGGGAAGAGGACGCGATAGCCCTTGTGTAGGATAGGGATCAGCTGTTGCTGCTTATGTTCTTCCATTGTACAAGATAACACTGTTCCTGCGACTGGTGAGCTTTGGATCTTCACCCTCACGTTAATTTGGCTTCTGGTGTGAGGGAGGGCTGGGACAAGAAACCCTGAGGTGATGGATGCTCTTGTTTCTTGCATGGAGTGCTTTGAGATCCATCTCGTCTATTCTGGCGGTCGTGGAAACCTTTAAAGCCTCTGAAACTCTTAACAGCTGATGTATATCTATGACGACAGAAGGCCCTGGCTTTGCGGGGGGTTGGTTAGCGTTGCTAAAGACTTCACTGTTGGTGCACAGTTTTTGTTTTTATTCAGCTCTTTGCATCAGTGCTGAATAGCTCCACCATGTCAAATGGTAGATTTGTAAAATATGCTCCTGCACATCTGATTAAACTTTGGTGGCTTTGAGCAGCGATTGCCGCCTAAGAGACACTCCTACGGCCATACCCGAAGAAGCTGTGTCCAGGTGGTGGATAGGAGGCCTCCATTAAGGACTGTGCTACTTGGTGAGCTTCAGTCAAGCCTGGACAGAACCCTGCTTGGAATTCAGGAGGGAGGCGGGAGACTTAGTCGCCCAGCTCATTTCAGAACGTAAGGTTGGCCACTGCCATGACTGCTTCCGCGTTGGCTTGCCTGAAGCTCAGCAGAGAAGTTTGGTAGACTTTCTAACCTGTATTATCCAGGAGGTGGTCATAACGCCCCACAAGATTCAGAGTAGAGGTAGAGGAAGACTATTCATGTCCCTTTCCGAAGAGAATAGCAGCTGCCACTATAGTGGAATAAGCTGGAGGGTGGCCCATCACATTCAGTTTTTCTTCAGTAATGGATATAGGGATACCTTTTCCTTTCTTTGGACATATTCATATGTACAATGTGTTAGGGAGAATTCTCTTTAGGCTGAATTTCCTAACCTAGTGAGTCCCCCAGCAGCTTTGCTGGATTTCTGGGGTTTGTTTTTTCCTCCTGCCAAGAGTGAGACTCTTTCTCCCACTCTTGGACATGATTTATGGTGTTCCTTTTACTGCTTATGTGTTTTATGGGCTATGGGGTCCTTTACTCCATAGGGTCTCATGAGTTTTTACTATGTGTGTTACACAGCACCCTCCGTGCAGTAACACAGGGGTGTCATAGTGACACCCCACCATAGACTCCATACCCTGGGACTGACTACTGTCTCCCAGGGCACGTAAAGTCACCATTGGCTTTACTAGTCCCAAATTATTAACAGAAACCAGTACAAACCATCATATTGTGGACGTATTGGTCGGTGCAATTCGATTGCCCCGGGGTCTGTTAGTCGAGGGGGCACGTCTCCGTCCCCCCTGATCGAGTTTTGGCTGGTGGCAGTGGAAACTACTTTTTATATTCGACCGCGAATATTTTCCTATGGGATTTTCCCATTGTTCGAGGCTACCAACTTTAATTATTTAATTCTCATAGCCTCGAACATACTGCCGGTTTATTTAATTAATATTAATTCTCCGGTTGGTATTTCTTGCCAAGACTCGATTCTAAAATGGCGTTTGTGTTCTCTTCTGTGAATCCAACCCAAGTCGAGCCCTTCGTTCCACTTTTTGGCAGGCTTCTCCACAGACGCCTCCAAAAGTGGTGCCACTCTGTCTGGGTACCACAGGGGGTGTGGGAGGGGGTTTAGGCACCCTGGACTGAGTTACCGTGGTAACTCAAGTCGCACTCTTGTGTGATTGGCCCAAGTGGTGAGCCGGCTGGCTCACCACTTAGCATGTTTGATTGACAGCTAGGCTGAGTGAATGGGGGTATGCTGCATAGAAGCAGGGCTTTGGGGACTGGAACTTCAGAAGTCAGCACAGGACCTGAGAATCCGACGAGGGAGAAGCTGAGCTGACCTACCACCACGACACCACCGGTGGAGCCCTGCAGAACCGACTCACCACTTCCCCGACGACAGAGAAGATCTCCCGGCTGGAGAGGCTTCTTCCCCTGACTGGTGGGCACAACCAGTTTACCTTCTTTCCTTCGCACCCCAGACCAATTTGTGGTCGAACTGCCCGTGCCAAGCACCCCGGCGGCCGGATAGCCACTCACCACTGAACCGCGAATCAACGGACCGATCCTTTTACCTGAGAAACTCTGCGGCTGGTTTCTTCCCTGGCAGTGCAACGCACTCCTGTCTTCCTCCACGACGAGATCCTCTCTTCCCCCGGACGAAGCACCGACTTGCATCCGCTGCCAGGAACAACTGCCCCCACTGGAGGGTTCTTACCACTTTAAGGTACCTTGTCCACCAGGCCTCCCTTTGTAAAGATTGCTACAAGGTAATAATAACCCCTTAACCTTCTGGACTGGGCTGGCCGCCTTGACCCTCTAACTGGTCCCTTTCTTTGGTCCAACTCCTTTTTTAACCATTACAAGACTTTTTTGCACTGCAACCGTGTGACCTTGGACACATTTCGTTTCGATCCTCTTAAAGCGGATCCAGCCTACTGACTCTGTATACACGGTTTTACTTTGCCTTCCTCTCTTGGTATGTTCTTGTAAAAGTGTTGAGATCTGTTCAATTTGTTCTCTGCTTTTCTCTCCCTTTTTAAAACGAACTATTAGAGTGCCATCTACGTTAAGCACTCACCGCTGTCTGAAAATAAGTGGGGCTTTACTTAAGACTTGTCTAATATTCTTTTAAGGGAGTGTATATCTTTTAGTGACCGTGTTTTTGAATTGCTTACTATTAGTGCCGGTGTGTTTTTCTAGATGTGGTTTTAAATAAATCATATCTTTTTTACACCAAGCCCTGGTCAGTGTTTACTTGTTCAATTGTGTGCTCTTGACCTATTGTGAATACTCTGTATACTGCCTAACTCTTCTTGAGGGAAGTCTGACTGCTCAGCCACAGCTACCAAGTGAATCTGTGTGGTACAGACTGCTACCAAGTGGGTTTACTGCCAAACACCTGTAGTCTTAAATCTTTTGCAGTGGTCCCAGAGGGAACTGCACAGGTTTCTGCCTAACACAATGTGTCCTACTACTACATAGTACTCACCATATAATATGGGAATGAACACAAAATCAACAGCAAATCAACTTACACTGGTCAATTCAAGGACAGGTAAGAACAAACATGCATGTGGAAAATAAAATATAACTTCCCCTTTAAAAAAAACTAAAATCAGTAGGTGTTTTTAACATTAAGGTTGCTAGCTATAACATAACCTATACAGGCTGGGAATGCCATTATTTAGTTTTAACGCGTAATTAGACACTTACCATAAACAATAAAACCAACACCAAGCATAAATAAAATACAATAAACTCAACATTGTTGAAAACTTAACTCATGCTCACAAATGACAAGTAAAGAAGTAACTTCAGCACAGTGCAACGCATACAAAAGATTTATAGTAATTAAAAAAACTGAAATTGACATTTAAATAAATACTCAAATATGCACCTTATATTAAATTACCTAAAAACCTCAACCCACAATTACAATTTACGTTCAATTACTTCAGCTCAGACAGGCATAATTACTAAAACCACTAGACCACAAAATCTACACTCCAACATCGCCACACTGTGCTTCAGACCAACCAACCAACACTGACATGCCAACAGGAAAAAACATCAGCATACAAACCAAACACGAAATACTATTAACACATTCTAACATTCAATTATGAAACAAGCATTCAATCAACGGACTTGCAGCTTTCACTCTTATGCAACAGGCAGAAGTGATGTAAGAGATGGTTGCCATTGGGTGGAGCCTTAAAATATAGAAATGCATCTGCCCAAAAGGTGCCACCTTTAGAAATGTCAGATCAAAATTCAGTACCAAAACTGAACCCCGGATGAAACATGACAAGCTGCAAGAGAGATGCCACTATGACCAATTGACACGCACCCGGCCAAATGATCAGTGCGAGCCCAGATAAAAAGTGACCCACTCTTGTTTATTACATATACCACATGTATATGGAAAAAGTGAACCAAACAATTCAATATATTGTGAGCGTTACATAGGACAGGAAATACGGTGCATTACATTGTACATAACAATAACGATAATCAAAAAACACATTTATGACTCATATGAATGTGAAACAACCCTTCTCAACGTCTTGGGGTGAAACTATAATTGCGACTTGGGTTGGTTAATTTCACAGGGTAATAATTGAACCCTGCCATTTCATGTCGACAGAACTGTTTCGGCCTGTAGAGCGGTTGAGGGGTGCTCGTATTTCAACGGCCTTCATCAGGACAGAAGCTGATTTCAGTATCTCATTCAAAGAGGAGTCCTGTGCTCAAAGAAAATATTATCTGGGAGATAATGCAGTACAGAAACTTTGTAGATTTGTGTGCCTGGGTTGATATCTTTGATAAAACTGCCCCTCAGTTTTTGTTGGTTAAGGTGGATACTTCTTTGCAGACTACTTCAAAACCTAATTTGGTAGATCAGTCCTGTCAGACAGATCAAGGGGTGAATGATATTGTCTCAGGAGGAAAGAATCCTACTAAAATGTATCAAATATCTCCTGTATCTCAAATTTCTTTACTTATTTGTTCTGTGGCTGGGTAGAGCCTACCTAGCTCGACTAGTCTTAAAAGAAAGTCCCATAGTTCAAAGGGCCTATGTATTGGCAAAATGCAGATGCCCAGAATTGAGAAGTCCCTCAGAGACTTTGCTATGGATACGTAAAACTGTGTAATTGCTAATGTGGAGAAGCCAACGGGGAAGGAACCCAAGGTAGCATTGAAAATAAAGTGATGGCATAGCTTGGCCAGCGAATTGGTCCAGGGATTACTAGATCCTCAGACTTTAAGGTCTTTCGACGGATTGAACTGGAAAATTGGTGTACCCAGGAACAAAAATGGTATATTGGTAGGGTGTGGTGGCAGCAAACTCCCTAATTTTTTAAGTATTTGTGAAGACTGTTCACCAGGTTTGACTAATCTGCGATTGATAGTTGAGTGGGTGTAGGGTCCCTATTTCGGTTTATCTGATAGTCATTTCTGTTTTTGTATGATGTTGCTGTCTTGTTTTTAACATATGATGGTAGTCACAGGTGCTTTTTTCCCTTGCTTTTTCGCCTCACGTCCCTTAGTAGGTTTTTCCCCCTATTTATTTGTTCTTGTATGTGTTCGAGTATTCATTGTCTGCTTTGTCTTTTTTTTGTCTGCGCCCCTTTGCCTACAGGCCAATGTTAAGCACTATATAAATGAACAAAATAAAAAATACATACACATACATCTCACACCCTTTCTTTATTTGTCGAGATTAAATGATCATTTGCCAATGACTAATGGCAAGTGCCCATTTTGTAGTCTGCTGAGCTTAGGTTGGAATAATGAAAATAAATGTAGCCAAGGGCTGATTTCGAATTAGCATACACCAAAAGATGATGGAGGAAAAGCTTTAAATGAGTCATTACCAGTGCCATTTTTTTTGGGCAGCGTTGATTACATCAATTTAATTCCATCTGTGCCATTTCAAATTAGGACCATCTACATGTACAACCTTGGTCCTGCTACAAATAGGATCCATTTGGGTTGCTTCTGTTCTCATCCAGAAGAGACATTTCATCGCAGTACAGGCTGTTCTGCTTCCATTGGTGTCAGTACCAAGATTGGTTTGCAGATCGTTGCCCTCTATAATGTCACAGACGGATTACAAAGCAACACAATGTAGGCTGCCCACAGGATTTCCCAATGGTTATGATGAATTGAAAGGTTTCCATTTATCACTTCATGTTTACACTGAATCTCCCTAAGTGGGAGAAGATAGATTCATAGATGGGGTCCTTGCTCAATGGCGATCAAAAAATGAGACAACAGCTACCCCAATTCAGCTACGCATTTGGCGGTAGGGATGATGAGCAGTAGGCTAGTTTAATACAAACTAGCTCGGGGTGGTCACACAAAGGCTGGAGAGATTTTTTTGGAAAAACAAATCAATTTAATCAGAACTTTAGACACATGTTTAAAATCCGTGGGTCCAAGTACACAAGCTTGGACCTTAAAAGGTACATATATGCCCAGGGGGGCGACAGAGAAAATTCAAATATTTACACTTCACATTTGAGTGAGGGTTAGTAGCAGATATTTGTGCCGATTCATACACTAATTGCAAGTAGTAATGTGCAATTGTTGTCGACACAAACAGGTTGGTGTTTCTAGTTAGGGGTATTAGAAGCCTTCGGTGTGAACTGCGATTTGCAGATTCAGGGAAGGATCCGAACTGTCATCAGGACATGGTCAGTTGTTGACCAGACTGTGTGCCTGCCTAGAAGAGCGTATGACAAGATGATAGGGTATGTGTCAGGGGTGTGTGACCGCACAGAGGAAATCTGTGAAAAAAGGAACTGCATATCAAAGCCTATCTTTGAAATGTCGTTGCTGAACGTAGGATTTGATAAGTTCAGCCTGATCGGTGTACTGGCCGGAAAGGCAATGGATCTGTATAAGTCAGATATCTGTAAAAAGGGTACCCGGAGGTTACCTTAATGACTAAATCTATACCTCCAATCCATACCATATTCGCCAATGCAACTTCACATGTGGTGTGCACTTGATAGCTCACTAGACTGCATATTAAAACCTGCACAGTGCGCTACCACTCATCCCCACATGGCTAAATAATGCAGTACTACACAATCGGCACACCATGCACCTTCTACTTGTTAGCACAAGTTATGCTATCAACGACTCCTCTTCATAGACCATTCATGGTGCACCACGATCACCCTTGTGCCCACAATATGCAGCCTATTAGTTATGCCATATTCAGATATGCAATATCTCTTCCACCTAGACGCTCCAACCTTTGCAACGCGATTGTTCCACAAAATATACAATATCCCACAGAACAGCTTCCTTCCTTTCTGTTACTGGCCCAGCACAGCTTCCTCTTCCTGACCATAGGATGCAGGACGTCCCTGGTCCACCCTCCTTAATTCCCCTTTCTGGCCTAACAACATTCCACTACCCCACCCTCAAACATACATCCTTCTAGCATCTCCCCCCAAACGCACAATATACTTTGCTGCGCTGTAAGTGCTGAACAATAAAGACCTTCATTGCACTTGCGGCTTGTGTGCGTCCGTATCTCATCAGAAGTGAAATACTATCGGCTTTGACCAGAACCATATTGACAACGACTTGCAGTCCACGAGCGAATTGTTGCATTCACCAGTCAATTCGGTGCTGTTCTATAAGGGCGGGCTCCAGCCTCGACTGCTGCGCACGGGTCCACAGCGCCTACGTCACCAATGTTACATCCCCAACTGGTGAGGCATTCAACAAGGGGGCTGCACCCTCACACAGAACACCTCGTATGTGTTAACAGCACACTTTATTTTATCACAACTGAGGAAACCCAGTTGCTCGTTTGTCACTTCCTTCTCTTCCCCTTGCTGGGCCCCCGACCAACATAATAACTGGACCAGGCTGCGACATGACATTGTGTAACTTTCCCCATCTCTATGGAGTATTCCCTACATGTTAAATGAAGGTGCGCATCAGTCGTCTGTCAAGATCCGAAAGAAAAAGTGTCCAGAGTCCAAACTGACACTAGCACTAGTCTAACTAAAGGCAAGAGAATGGCTCCCTTCTACTGCAGCTTGCTTTTTGCAATTTTATTCTTCTCGACTCTTCCTAATATGATATTTTTAAATCGTTTTTTGTGACTCCTTTAATCAGTCCATATAACTCCTTCAAGAAAGATGGTTTCCTGAACCTTGAACAACTACTTTGAACTTTGATGGATAATTCACACTTTTGTTTCCTCGCTTCCTTTTGCTCATATAGGGTTGCTTTCCCCTTTTCCCAGGGTAGAGACATTCAGTCTCTGCAATTCTCTCTTTAAATCCTCTTTTCTCAATTCATAATATGCTTTCTCTTTATATTCTGTGTCTCTTGACGGATTTCCACTTTGCCCTTCTCATCAGGCATTACTCTCTCTTAATTCTTCTCACAATTTTTATTACATCTGTGCTCCGCTCATTAAATACTCCAATTTTCTCCCCAGGTGTTTGTTTCTTAAACTCAGTGTCTCCTTCAATGTTTACTGCATCTAGGTTTCTCTTATCACTATTATTCAATTTTCTCACTCTCTCTTGAATGTGACTGCGATGAGTATTAACAGTCCCATAACAATCCCCCTTAGGCCTCCCAGGTCTCCCATTACCTGGGCTTGTCTGGGATGACATCACTGGGGCATTCGTTCATTCGGGGTTTGCTGCTTTCCTCGCTTACTCGCCTTGTTTTCCTCTGGCATTACAAGCTCCGAATTCTCGCTGTACTGACTGACAGCTCTGTGGGTAAATCCATGGTAGGCGGTCACAGCCGCCTGGTTCTGGGGATCACTGGTCCACCATGGGGTCTCTGTGGTCACGCCAACACCATCAACCTCTCTCTTATGTGCTCTGCTATCGGCTTCCCAGCAGTATCCAAACTCGGGGGATCCGCCATCTGTGGAGTCTCCTCCACTCTCGGGTGTAGCATTGCTGAGATGCTTCCCTAGCCGACATAACGTGTCTCTCTGCTTCCGCCTGCTGCAGCGTCTCTCTCCACTTCAACTTCTACGTCCCAGTTAAATGGGAATTTCTACAAAGAGACATTCGTTTTATGGTTGACAATAATAGATGGCAGTCTTTTCTTCAGCCAAGTCTCTATATTGTATGTCCTTTAAGTTGTTGGATATTCCCAAATAGTCAATTGCAGGATATTCTTTTGGGAGTTTCTCACAGGAATGGGAGCTCTTGTCCCGTCATTGGGGATTCGGGGGTGGGTCTCCAATGGTGAGGTCCTGCTTGCTTCTATTCCTAGTGAGGGTGTTGCTGAGCGGGCTCACCGCCCTTAACTCACAAGGGAGGCTCCCCCTTGGGGGAAGGGACAAATGTCTGATTTGTCACACTAGATACAGATTTTGAATCTATGGTATTCCAGGCTGTCTGCTTCCCTGGCTATGTGATGAGTCAGGTCGCACTGCCTGTAGTGCAGAAGTCTTGGAATGATTAGGTTAGCACATCTATGGAGTGGTAGCCAACTATCTGTGAGCACTTCCGACTAGAAACACTGGTGCACCATTTTCAAGCCCATAGGTATTCAGGCTCTCGTCATACACGGAAGCATTGTTGGACACAGGTCATGTTGCTAACTTGGAAAATCCTTCAATCAACCGGTAACAAGGGCTTCATCCATCTGCCAATATAATTTTACATGGTTACTGGGCATAAGTTTGTTTTTATTAAAGTCTTGGATTTTTGGTCGTCAGTCATCTGTCCTGTCAAGACATGCAAGACAGTATTTTGCCTTAGATATTTTTATATCTAAATGTTTTCAAACAGACTTATTTTAAAAGTATACTCAACTCCTTAATGCTAAACGGGACAAAACACGTGGCTTCATTACTGTGAATGCATACATTTCGGATGTCCAGATTTTTCACGATTTGTTTTTTTAAGTAAACATAGAATTACTTGATGATGCACTCAACTACATTCCAGTTAATACCTATGATGTTGAATCCCCCTGCTTCATGTTCAATAGTACACCACATGCTACTGTGGTGGACGGAGGATGTGACGCAAGCGTCCTTTGAAGCACAGACTTTTAAACACCTTACATTCCCATCACGCTGGTATTGGCCATGGATAGGATGCATGCCTGAAGCCCTCAGTCAACTGGAGGCAGCCACTGTTGCTGTTCAATTCCCCACGGCTTGTGTTGACATCACCATTTCATTTTTCACGTCTTACCTAAAGACATGACCGTTTTTTCCATTCTAAACCATTTTCATACTGTACAGTTATAAACACGAGCCTCCATTCCAGTATATGGATATGCAGTAGGCGTGGCACTGGTAGTGGAGGTGAACTGCAGTTCTAATGTAAGCAGGACTAATGTTTGTCCCATTGGCAGCTGCCAAAGTAATTTGTGCACAACATTGGCAGACAGATCATACAGTATTGCAGATGTTCCTCACTGTGAGGGGAGAACGATGCCAGTCCTGAGCTATGCGGACGGCGACACTCTTCTAGATAGAACACCCAGGTCCCCTGCAGACACTAGTGGAAGGATTTGTGAATTTTCTGACAGAATTGGGACGTAAGTGAACAAAGCGAAATGTTTTGTTATGCGTTTTTCATCCAGCAGGCAGCATGACCTGAGGATTACCTACAGGACTATAAATTTACTTTCTGCCGACCATTTGAATATCTGAAGATCATTTTTAACAGCCGGCTTACATGGAAGGACAGCATAGATGGTAGGAGACTGAAGAGGACACAGGCTTCAGGTAGCTTATTTAGATTTGGTAACATTCCTCAGTTCCACATCTATTGACTGCATACAAGAGGAAGGGGGTGGAAGTAGTTGCCTATGGGTGTGAATTTTGGGGCACATGTAAATTAGGGGGGATCTAATCTAAAGAGAATCCAAATCTCGCTCTCCTTCGGTGGGTGCCTGATTTGACTGCAGAGTAAATTAACCATCTTGAGACAGGGCAGGTTTTTATATCTGGAACTTTGCACGGTAAACCTATTGTCATGCCCCGGTGTTAGATTCCCCTGTATAGCCGTGGGATCAAGAACAATTGGAAATTGCTGTGGCGCTTGTTACAGATAAAAGCTCAAAAGAACTACATAGCCCAGCATTCCCTGTCTAAACACGGTCACGTGATGCGGAAGCGACGTACCTCCGGGCTTCCTGATGGGAACACTACTAGTAGCAGTAAGAAACATTCCTCAGATGCTCCTTAACTGTGTTGCTGTTTCACGTTAAGTCGCATCCGTATCTATGACTTCCTGGTATCCTGATCCTTGGTTTGTTTAACAGACTGCCTTTTGTCTGTTCCCTGTCTGGTCTCTGACACCTGGTCCCCCATTCCCCAAAGTGCTGGTTTCCTCAACTACTGAAACCCTGGACTTCCTCCCGACACCGCTCTTCTTTCTGCCCTTGGATTTGTTCCCTACATTGGGAACTATTATTGCTGGCTCAACATCACGTCCGTGCACTAACTTTCTGCCAGCCTGCTTATGCGGTACTTTGGTTACTATTCCGCTTTGTGCACTGTCCTGTTTTCTCCTCCCACTCCTAATATACACCTCGGCACCTGTGTAGGAACCGCTGTTTGTTCCGCTGTAGTTTGGTCCCCTCCTACTCTAACCTGCGGTGTGCTTACCTGCTATTTCCTCTCACCTTCTTGCGACCGTTGGGCGCTCTGCTGCATTCTACTCCGGTCAATTACCCGCTGCACAAACACCTTCTTGTAACCACTGGACGCTCTACTGCATTCTACTCCGGTTACTTACCTGCTGCACAATGACGCCCATGTGACCCCTGGACGCTCTGCTGTTCTCACCTCCTGGATCACTCCCCAGCAGCTCACCTTGATTTCTTGGCTCCTTCTCTACTTGGATTTGTTGGAACTTCTTAGACGTGCCCTCGTGCCATTCGGGTTAGGTTGTTGGAACTTTTGCACCTGGATTAAGACTTTCTTGGGACCTGGTTCTTCTTTTCTGCAACTTCTTCTCACAAGTCACGTAGGTTCTTCACCTTTTCACCTGACTCAGCAGGTAAGAGTGGGACGTATTTGGGGGTATTGTGGAGTGTTTGGACTAGAGGTTTGTTACTTACATTGTGGTATTGTTTTCCTTCCCTCTAGCTATGTTGCTGCTCCTGACTTTTCGCTCAAGCCCCTGGCCTGGCATGTATTATTTCTACCCTGCAGGCCGCGCTCTTGGGAAAAAGGTTTTTCTGTTTTTGGTCAATGGTTTTTGGTGGTTTTGAGCCAGCTCACCCTCATTTGCCATAGATATCACGACACCTATTCACTTGTGGCATTCCCTGTGTCGATCAGATAAGTGCCTTACTACATTTCTATTGAAACATTTTCCTTGGGTAACTATCAGAAGATTGAATGGCTGGCATACATTAAAAAAGACACTTGGATCTGTGGGCATGGGTACTTGTTTTAATAATCCACAGAGTATGGTAACTGTGACTACCCCAGTACTCAAGACAAAACCGAGGGTGCTCTGAACTAGCAATAGAGAGGATCTTTATCTTCGATGATTTACAATACAACAATATCTTCCACTCTCACTGTCTGACGGGATGGCTCCATATCTTGCTTTTGTTATGAACTCCTAACAGGTCCGTATTGACATGTGTCAGATTCAATGCAATTGTGTCAAGGCAGCAACAAGTAGATGGGCAACCGGGCCCTCCATGAACTCAACTTACGGCGATACTGAAAATCTGGCTCACTTGGCGATGTTATGCCCCCTTTATAAAGACTTATGGAAAGTGTATGTGTATGATTTACTCAAGGGCTATGGACTCCGACAGTGGAGACCTGCCTTCTTATCCTTACTGCTATTAAGAGATGTAACTAGAGCGTTTAAGTTTGCTTGTTTTATACACCATGCTTCGAAAAAAAGAACCTTGTATGATGGATTAACTACATGAATGTGCCTCTGGATATATTGACTGTTATTGGTGCGTACCGTTTTTACGAATGTGATTTTATGATGGTGTATGCATTTTCTTCTAATATTTTTGTGTGTGTTTTATGGACTACATATATAATTCGAAATAAACAATGTATGCACGGTCATACAGTATTTTGTTTTCATAAATGCCCTGGTTTTTAGTTTTTACTATTAGGTGGTGCTAAAGTGCTAACTATAAGCCACAACTATTGCACTGAAGGACCGACAGACATGGGATGTGAGGAGAGAGAGATAAACAGCTTATGGGTGTTTAGTTATTTAGGCAACCAATGACTGCCCATAGCCATGCTAATCCCCATCACCATTTCCACCCACTACCGGCCCATGCCCACCAAAGCCACATCCTCAAGGGATCACTTTGAGCAAGCTCTTATCAAGCTGTATCAACAATAAGTCCTACCAGTATTATGAGAGTTAATGGTTTAATTGCCACTGTTAATGCATCACTGGTATAATAATGTCTAAACCAAGTGTGCCTTCAGCCACTTGATTTATAAGCAGCATGATTTCTAGCATCTGTATTTGCACTGAAGAAATCCTGTTAAAACAAGCATTGTTAAGGCCAACAGTTGTGGCTAGAGTACATGTATCGAATAGGCATTCACCATGCACTGCTATCATATGCCTAGGTACTTAAAGCAGATTCCAGGTGTTGCAATTGTATGGCATGTTATCCCATTTTTTTCAGTGTTTGGCAAATGCTTAGCCCAAGCCTACACAAAAGCCAAAACGGTTGGCTTTAACAAAGTTTATTTTTCGGTTCCTATTTAAAGGTCTTATTTTATGGTGCACTCAACTCCTGCAGCCTAATGGGATTTAACCTACAGGCTATAGTTTGCATGGTTCGATCTTCTACTGAAGGGACAATGATACCACTTAAAACCAAGGGAGATACTCCAAGTGGCACCATTCCAGTCAATCAAGTCTGAAATCAATATTTGCCCATGAAATCTGTTAACAGCAGCGATCTCTGAATAGAGACCAAATCGCTCAAACTCCAAGACCACGCCCAATGAAAACATTTCAAGGCCAAAAGTCTTGCCACAAACCCCTGGACCATTCCGCCGGCCCCCCGATACACCACCACACCCCCCTGAAAAAAAGGGCCCCAAGGTGAGACTGGCATACAGTTTTCTGATACAGGTTCCCAAATATGTTTAGCTCATTTTAGCACGGCTACAAAACCTAAAAAAAATCCTTAAACATGTATTCAAATGCATACCACCTTTTTCACGCATCCATTCCTTTCAATGACCACTGGTAGAATCATTTTAGCATTGGGCAATTGTCGTGCAAGATGTTTCACAAATATACTCCAAGTCAAAACATTGAGATGCTGTCCATTAGCTCACCTTTGTTCAAGTGGTTATGGAGTCCTGACCCCAATGGAGGGCACTGGGTCTGCATGAATCCTGCAATCAAGGAACATTTTGGAATGTTTTCAGGTGTACTGGCTATAATACTTAATCACATGCAGAAACAGCACTGCAGAGAATGTGTTCCTTGAAGAAGGTTGTGTCCATTATCCCATAAAACAGGATTATCTGGCATGGACCATTTCTTGAGATGCCCCTTCCACCCCCAGACATGGACTATCACTGCATGCTTTAACTGTGGTTTTCTGGGATACTTTGACCCATTCCAATGTGCCCCACTGCATCACTTTACAAATGGTGAAAGAAATAGCCCAAAATGGATGCGCTGACTCCTGTGTGCGCAAAATCTTGAAACTGCGTTTGGGTCACAACCAAGAAAAGGCTGCATACCACGCCACACAGAGTCAGGGGGGGGGGGGTGAAAAACAGAGTTCTCACTGCAGGAGCATGCCAGTGGGCCCTGCGACCTTCAACATGGAGCAAAGCAGCAGAATTGTGCTGAAAACCGAAATTGCCTTTAAAATATCAGCTTTGCAACCATAGAAAGTGCTGTTTTTGGTGCTAAATGAACAAGTTACTTACCTTATCTGGTAACGTTCTTTCGGTGGGGTGTTCCTCTGACGTATTCCACATCTATGACAGGTAATGACCACAGCTGTGCTGCTTCAGAACATTTTCGGCAGAGGGCGTCCTGCGTCAATGATGTCGATATGTTGTTCCTCGAGGGCCTCTGTCGAGGGTCGACGTCACTGGATGTTATATATAGGACGCACGACGCCTGTAGCCTCAGTTGTAATCTTTTCCCCAGAACGTGTGGCACCAATCTCCTGCCAGTATGACTGCAGAAAGCCTTGCGGAAACGTAATCTGCAATCGCATAAGAAATTCTGTAGAGGGGCAGGCTGGGGGGGTGCGATGTTGAATACATCGGAGGAACATCCCATCGAAAGAATGTCACCAGATAAGGTAAGTAACTTGTTCTTCGATGGGATCGTGTCCTCCAACTTATTCCACATCTATGACACACTCCCAAAGCAGTAACAACTTATGGAGGTGGGAAAATAATTTACAATTTTAGAATTTTAGAATGCCCAATCAAATGGCTGAATAGAGGACTGCCTTACCAAAGGCCACATCCTGCCCAAGGATGGAGTCCAAGGAATAGTGTCTCACAAAAGTATGGATAGAGGCCCATGTGGCTGCATCGTAAATATTGCAAATCAGAACACCCCTCTGTAGAGCAGTGGAAGCAGCCGCACCCCTAGTAGAGTGAGCCCGTAAGCCTACTGGAGGGTCCTTTCCCGCCAAACGGTAACACTCAGATCGTCAAAATGATCCTTCTAGACAAGGTCTGTTTGGAAACAGCCAGACCCAAGCGCCTTCCAGCATAACCAACAAAGAGCTGATCGTCCACTCTGACCCAGGACATCCGTGAGAGATAGAAACTCAAAGCTCTCCTAGGATCCAACCTATGGAGCCTCTCCTCTTCCTTACCAGGATGTGAGGAGGATAAAACGCCGGAAGAGTTACCTTCCGGCTCAAATGGAATTCCGACACAACCTTCGGAAGAAAAGTAGGCCGCACCAGCAGGACAACCCTGTCCTTATGGAAAACAGTAAAGGGTGGCTTGGCGGAAAGTGCCTGCAAATCACTCACTCTCCGTGTGGAAGTAACCGCAACTAAAAATACAGTTTTAAAGGACAACAGTCGCAACGGACAAGAATGTAAGGGCTCAAACGGAGCTCCCATTAGGAACTTTAAAACCAAATTCAAATCCCATCCCGGCACCTGGAAAGGCGACGGTGGAAACACATTAGTTAGTCCTTTTAGAAACTGAGAAATCAAAGGGATCTTAAAATAAGAACATTCCTCAGACGAGCGCTTAAATATGGACAGCGCCGCCAGGTAACCCTTAATGGTACCCACTTGCAGGCCCTTGTGGGCTAAAGAAAGCAAAAAAGACAAAACCAAAGGAATGGAACATTGGAAAGGATCCACAGTCTGTACCCTGCACCATTCACAGAACTTTCTCCAACGGCAACGGTACAGGGATTTCGTTGCAAACCTTCTGGCCAAAAGCAACACTGTTAAGGATTTCAATCAGGCGATACACTCTAAAACTTATTTGATATACAGATTAAATTATTTGAAAGATGTACCACTCGTATCACACCCCTTACTTAAAAATACCCCGGGTCACGCTGGACCAGGAATCAGGCTGGTTTGTAAAAGGTATTTATTTAAGATCAAAATCACAATATATATTTGAATAGGTAAACAACAATCACCAATGGGGTGTCCTAGTTAGTCCTAGTGTATCTTTAATACACTAGCACTAAGTAATGAGCAAAACAAATGCAGCACTGAAAATAATAGTTGTGTGTTGGTTTCAGATCAGATAGCACTATGGTTAGAAATTCCCCCTGCAACACACCTCCACCCACCAATAAGCAAATTTGATAAATATGAGGAGATAGCAGGTATTCAAGTAGGAGTTGCAATTTCGTTTCTATGACAAAAACTGAGGGAATTATAGAGGTTTTAGTAAAGGTCGTTTTTGCGAAATAGGCGCGAGAATGGAAAGAGGCTTCAGTTTTAAAATCAGAAAAATATTGACTATGGACTAGAGCATCCAAGCTAAGCCACCAGGATGGCACAACGTAAGAGTCAGGAGTGATTTGTGACTCAATCCTGGTTCTTCGATGTCCACCTTGGAGCGCTAAGATGGTCACGTGAATAAAATTAATAGATCAAAGTTGACAAAATGACTAGGAAAAGGATGCTTTTACAGATAGACAGAATAATATTCCACTACAGATTAGCACAATGTTACTGATTATGGAAGTAAGGATAATTCAGAGGTTAGGAGGGGACAAGATAATGCACAGTATTCAACAGTTTCCAGCTTCCTGTTAATACTCAAAACACAAATGGATTTAAGAATTTGGACCGTCAGGATTCTGGACCACTGAATCGGATCCATCGGGGACTGACAGCTGGGCACATCGGACTGGACAGGGACAGCATCATGATGCTTCCCCTAGGATTTTGGGATTATTTTCTAGAATTTGAGGCATAGCTGAGAATGGTTCAGCTATGCATAGGCCTTTGCTTTGCCAAGTTTCTGGAGTCTGGAACAATGAAAATGTAGATTTCAGCAGCAGAGTGCTCAGCCAGCAGTCAGGAGATAGAAAAGTTGTAGAAGTCCCTATGTGTTGTCAGCTGTCCCTATATATTATGCCTGATGACATCATGAAATGGGAGTATTGGGCTGTCTTAGCTAAGCTTGCTCCTGTGAAAGGTGATTGGTTCAGTCTACTCTCTGCCTTGATAGGAGGAGAGAAACAGTGTCATCTTTATGGTATAATTTCATGATGTTGAGAATCCACCCCTAGCCACTGGAACACAGTCTAATTTGGGCAAAATACATATTTACACATGTGCAACCTCTATAAAAATCACATTCACAGATTGGATATTTTATGGAGTATCTGCTCCTCAAAATCCCCCAGCTCTGCGACTTTGTTTTGCCTTTCTGCAGAATTTTGTCAATTTTGTAATGAGAACAGGTTCCAATATTTCTGTAAATTTCCACAAATATTCACGTTTACCATGGGAATGTGGGTATAAAGTTTCACAATTCTAGCTGAAATACAATCCCCATAAACCTACATTTATTGCCATTCCTGTTCAGAATAAGCTACATGGTTGTGCTAAGTTTTCAAAGGTAGTGCTAAAAATTAGGTTAATTAATCTGCCAAATGGTCAGTATTTGTCACTTGTCAGCAGCAAAGAAAAGGTGATTTAACGCAATATTCGGAGTTTCATTTAGCAAAGCAGTGCTTTTTCCTTCTGCACTCCACTTTCAATTGTTGTGGAGCTCAGTGACACATTTCAGCAGTGAGAGCTCTGTTCACCACTGACAACATGCGTGGCAGATTGGGCAGCAATCTTTTTGTGTGTTAAAACATGCGATTTTCAGGGGTTTTGGCATTAGCAAGGGTTTTGCAGCGATTCTGCTGTTTCTGGCATCACCATAACAGAGTGATGCAGCATAGCAGAGCAAAACTGGGTCAATACATCCCACAACACCTCCATCACGTCTTCGAGGAGGTGCCAATCCTTATACCTCAACCTTTCATATACCAAGCATGGAGGCTGAGAGACTTGACATCTGGATGGAGAATGCGACACCCCTCCTGTGAGAGCAGATTGTCTCGGTAGGGAAGAGGGCATAGAGGGCAGATGGACATGTCTAGAAGGTCCGGGTACCACGCTCTCCTGGCCCATGCTGGAACAATGAGGATCATCAGGGAACCGAACCTCCATAACCTCCGCAACACTTGCAGAATGACAGGCACTGGAGGAAACTCGTGCAGCAGTGGGAAGGACCACTCCACTACGAACGCGCCCCCTAAGGCTCCTCTTGGAGGAAATTCCCGCAAGCAGAATCTTTCGCACTTCCGGTCGACACTGGTGGTGAAGAGATCCACTAATGGGGCTCCCCAAAGGGCGAATATCTCCAACAGAACTTCCTGAGCCAGCTCCCACTGTTGAGAGGCCATGCTCTGCCTGCTCAGAGCGTCCGCCGCTGCGTTTGTCTCCGGCCAGATGAACTGCCAAGATCGAAATTTCCTGCTGGATGGCCCAGAACCAGAGCTGCATCGCCTCCCTGCACAACGGGAGTGACCCTGCCCCCCCTTTTTTGTTGAGGTAGTGCATGGCCACTGTATTGTCCGTCATAATCAGGACATTCTTCCCCCGCACAGATGGCAGAAAAGCCTTCAGGGCTAGCCTGACGGCCCTTCGCTCTAACAAATTGATGTGGAGTCTGTGGAGCATGAGCCCCCAACCTGTGAGGGACGTGTCCATCACGATCGTCTACTCCGGCCCTGGTTGCCATAATGGAGCACCCTTCATCAGATTGCCTTTGATGGACCACCACAGAAGATCCTGGGCGACCGAGGGCAGAATCTGAACGGGATACGACATCCTGCAGGAGAACTGCGACCACTGCATCTTGAGGGTCCACTGCAGAGATCTCATCTGCAGCCTGGCCTCTGACACCAGGAAAATGCAGGATGCCATGAGGCCGAGCAACCTCAAGAACTCAAACGCCGAGAGGCTCTGGGCACGTGGAAACTTGTCCACCATCTGCAGAATGTGATGAGCCCTCACCTGGGGAGGCGAACACTGCCCCAGGGATGTGTCAAGCACTGCTCCGATGTACTGGAGCCGCTGCGTAGGTGTCAAATGGGACTTCAAGTTGAGGGCGAAGCCCAGCTTGTGAAGGGAGTGGCAGGTGACGGACAGATGATCCAGGGCTTGCTCGGGAGAGCGCGCTCTGATCAACCAATCGTCCAGGTAGGGGTAGACGTGAATCCCCCATTTCCTGAGATACGCTGCCACCACCACCATCAGCTTGGTAAAGACCCTCAGGGCGGAGGTAAATCCGAATGTCAGGACCCAAAACTGATAATGCGAGTCGCCAATTGTGAACCTCAGGTACTTCCTGTGCTTGGGATGAATCGGCACATGAAAGTAAGCATCCTTGAGGTCGAGAGACACCAACCAATCCTGAAGTTGAAGGACCTGGAGGACTTGAGAAAGAGTTACCATCTTGAACTTGTCCTTCCTGATGAGCTTGTTCAGCCAACGCAAGTCCATGATGGGTCTCAATCCCCCGTCTTTTTTCGGGATGAAAAAAAAAGGGGAATACCATCCCTTGTTCCTCTCAGCTACAGGCACCAGTTCTATGGCGCCTTACTCCAGCAGGAATATGATTTCCTGCGCAAGGAGCGGATCTGGATGCTTCAAAGAGAGCTTCCCTGGTGGATTGTCGTGAGGCCTCTGCCGGAAGGGAAGACCGTAGCCGTGGGTTATGATCTCCAGAACCCACATAAGTGAAGTAATGGCTCGCCATTCTCCAAGATGCTGCGCAAGTCTGCCCCCAACCAGCGAACCATGGCCTCATGACTGAGCGGCTGCGGCAGTGCCTGAGGGCAAAGAGGCAACTGCCCGAGCGGCTTTAGCACCTCGAGTACCTTGCTTTCCACCTCTGGTACTCCTACGGTGGCCCCTTTGACTGGCAGCTCCTCTCAATCTACCAAAGGTAGAGTAGTACCGAAAGGAACCTCCCCTCCATTGCTGTCCCCTAGGACGAAAAGGCGGAGGTTGACGTACTGCAGCGCTCAAAGACTTCGCTGCAGCTTTGGAGGTCTGCAACCTCTCAAGGCTCTCGTCAGCCTTGCTGCCAAACAGATGGACACCATCAAAGGGCATGTTGAGAAGCCGGGATTGCACATCAGGAGCAAACCCCGACTTCCGCAACCACGCAAACCGGCTTATCACGGTGCTCGCAGCCATGGACCGGTGGACACAGTCTGCTGTGTTCAAACCCGACTGAACGGATTCACACATGGCATCCTTGCCATCTTGCACAAGGGCTAGAAAACCATCCCGTTCTTCCCCTTCGGGAATATGCTCAGCTCCCAAAGATGCACAATTCCACAGTGTGTGAATGAATCTCGCCAAGGCACAAACTGAGTTGGCTGCCTTCAAACCATAGCCCCAGATGAAAATACCTTCTTCGTCCAACCATCAAAGAGCTCATCGTCCTTATCAGGATGGATGGTAGGGTACGCAGCCTGCTTTGCGGGGGCTGTAGCCGCCTGCACCACCAAACTCTCCGGAGTAGGGTGCGTCGACAAGTAGCAAGGGTCACTACTGGCTGGGCGGTATTTTTTCGGAAGCAACTTATTCACTTCCGGGAGACTCTCCGGAGCAGTCCAAGCCGCCCTTCTTTGCAAAGCCATGTGAAATGGCATCACCGGGTCAGGTGGTGGACCTTGGTCCAGGATATACTTCAGATCATCCTGATCAAAATCAACAGCTGAAGCAGACCTCCCCAAGTATTCAGTCACCCTTGACAGGAGACGCCTATAGGAGGATTCGGCATGCGTCCCAGGCTCAGGTCTGCCAAACTCTGGTGAGGTGTCAAAACCACTGGCATCATGCAAGGACTGACTGAGTTCCTTCGATCTGACTGTGCCCAGGCAAAAGGTCATCAGGGACATGAGGAGGCACAACCATCTCCTCATCAGACCCTTCCTCCACCTCCGAAATATAATCCAAAAGGTTGGAACAAATCCAATCTGGGAGGAGGAACAGAGTAGGGCTCAAAAACAGGCCTCACAGACTTACTGAGAGCCTTCCTCAGTTTCCACAGCCCTCCGGGACACCTCCGGCAAATCCTCCACAAACACTGTTGACGTTGAACGAGGCACCAACGGCGTCTACAACCTCTTTGAGGGCGCAGCCCCGAAAGCGTCCCTATGTACTTATGGGAAAGTTAGACTTTGGTCCCAATAACTATGGGAGGTTCCCAGATCATATCATAAAACATGACAACCCTTTGTCATCCAACTAGCAAAGAGCAAGGCGGGAACTGTGCCTTTGACCAATCATAGCCTTATGGGTGTGGGTTGTAAGTCTGCCCCTACCATAAACTGAGTGATGTCATTTGGCAGGATAAATAAGGGAACCTCACAACACACAGACACACACTGATTCCTGACTCAATCCTGATTTCCGCATGGCGGCCTGTTCCTGAATTCTCCATCTTGTTCCTGATACACAATTATTTGCCAAGCCAAGGCCTCAGCATTTCTGAACTCTTCAGCTAGGCCCAGACCCCGAAACCATCCCAAAACTTAAGGGAAGACATTTTGATCCAGCCTGCTGAAACTCACCATCCCACTAATCTACAGTGTCCAGCAACCAGAAGGGCCAATCCAATTCAGTCCAGTTTGAGGTGCTAGTGCATTGACCAGAACCACCCAGCTGACCTATCCCGCCAGAGGTGCCCTGCTGTCTGTAGACCCGATCCGTGATGACCAGAGCCCTTGACGGTCCAATCTTAAAATAAAGTGGACTGTAAGTATCAATAGGAATCACAGTAAACCATAGCATATATTGCCTTACATTGTCCTATCCCCATTTTACCTTTAACTTAAGAACCTATAATCTGGTCAAAACCATTCTTGCAACTCTGTCTGTGATTCTTAGTGTTAGCGCCAATATTCTCCTCATTTTCTTTTACTAGACCATAAGCCGTTAGTGATTTGGATTAAATAAAGTAATTCCCATAAAGAAATCGGGGTATCCACCACATGAAGGTTTACAGTGGCCAAGCAACTGTGGAGATTCACACGTGGCATCCTTTTTCTTCGCCATTAATATAGTTTAAGTAAAGTCAATCTGTCATTTAAAACCGTTTTTCTGTTCTATTTTTCTAAAAACGCCTCTCCTTCAAACTTGCATAACTTCCTCAATTTAATAGCTAGAGACTTAATTTCAACTCCGATTTAAACCTAAGACCTTTACCTACACTCCTACCCAAATACCGCATTTCTTCTTAAAAATCGCGTAGTTTAAATTAGGCGGGAATTCACATTTCTGCAAAAATGTTACACGTGTGAATTCCAACTCAAAGTATTCCCAAACTTCTATTCTGATTCAAAGTGTGCACTTTTGCTCATATTATAGCTTATGTTTGTTAGGATCTTTTCAGTTTTGCTCCCATAGAGATGTATATTGATTAAGGACTTTTGCACACTTTTCATTGTGTCACACAGCCATTTTCAAATGTCATTTTAAAAGTGTAAAATTTCCAAAACATTTTTTTCTCTTGTTTAGGGAGAGAAGATTGCATTCAAACCCTGTATACTGCTCTTTATTCCTGAGTACCTGCTGCTTACTTACATCTGTGTAGAAGTGCTTCTTTGTGAGTTGAGAAATTTGCAGGGGAAATCTTAACTTAAGCGCTATCTTTTCAAATAAGTCAAAACTGTTCTTTTCTCTGTGTTTTATATTCTGTGTTGCTAAAAAAAGTGAATTCAACTGCATTACCTACTTTATTATTTGTATTGTCACCACATTGGTGATTGTTGCCCCATATGTTTGATTTGAATTTTAAATAAATAAATATTACCTTTACCAACCAGCCTGATTCCTGGTCCATTGTGACCTTGGGGGTATTTTCAGAAGGGGTGTGATATTAGTGGTATATCACTCAGAATATTGAACCTACAGACACAATAAATAAGTATTTCATTTGCGCACTGCATACTAGGCTGAGACCAGGGTGTATTGCCCGATCGAAATCCTTAACAGATTACAGGACAGGTGTCCTCTATTAAAACCCTCAAGGAAAAAACAGACTATCAGTCCTCGACATGGGTAAACAAACTACCCCTCAAAGAGAAAGATTAGCACAAAATAGATTTTATTATTTTCATTATAAAATGTAAAAAAACAATATATGTCAAACAATCCATCTGCGCTAAACATCAATAGAAGGTAACTAAACGTTGAACCACTTTTCTCCACAGTTCATATGGCATATTTGTTTGAATGTGACCTATGAACACAAAGTAGTTAGCCCTCTAATCCAAAATGCGACACCGTTGTATGGTTCTAGCGAAGTGGTTGTTTCACCCGAGAACAGAATATCTTTGATTTCCTTGCCTGTCTCGATTCACTGTTTTGCATGTAGCAGCCCTTTCTCCTAACTCACTTCAAGGGTCACAGGTGAAAGCCTAGAATGTAACAGAAACAGACTATTCCTGTAGTGCACATAAACAATTCATTTAAACACTGCATCAAAAATATAAATGCGTTTACCTCCTCAGATTACAGCTCCACCATCCTCTGTGCACCAGGACTCTACAACTTCCCAAAAAACACACAGATAAACACTTGATATAAATAAAATGCGCAACCAAAGTCAAGTCCCCCACTCCCCTAAGTGTAGGATAACTGCCAAGTCTTACTCACATCATGGTCTTACTCACATCAAACCAAAGCTAATTGAGCATGGTAGATTACTCCGTTCGTAACTTGAACCCCGTGAGGAGCAGGCAGCTCATTTGAGATGAAACTAAGTTCTTTCATCAACTTGCCTAATCATATAGCCAATGATCTCACACCGTTGGCCATACAGTGTAGCAAAAATAGTGCAAAACTCACAGAAGACACCAGTCCATGAGAATGAACCACACCTCCAGAGGTCGAATTAAGGATTTGTATAAGAGGAGCTAAAAGCTCCAGGGAATCCGGCATCACCCAATATGTAGACGCTAACTTTGGTGAACAAGGAGCTAGGGTAGGATGAGGAGGAGTGGAACACAAGGTGTTCAAAAATCTGGAGTTTGTTTCATAAAGTACAACCACCAAGGCATTCCACTCTAATCAGGGCTTACTTCCCTTTGCACTCAAGACAGATATACATCTCCTACCTAAAAAGTTAAAGCTTGCTAAAGGCCTGACGAGGTGGTAGGCACCAATGGAGTATCAGGAGATCAACATGTTTCCATACCATTCGGATGCCACAGTCAGCATTAAAATATCAAGGCAAAAGGAGGAAAAGAAGGTGAAACAAACAGCTCAGGGGGCTGTTCCCTTTCCCAAGACAAGCATTCAAATTTCAGCACAACCTACTCAGCGAACGTGAAGCCTGTACAAGCGAGCAGGCTGATGCACAGCATGAGGTAAGTCACTACTGATTATGCACATTTCAGTAAATCAGACCATCAATTTAAGTGGATAATTTTCTTAAATCTTTTAGTAAAACTTGTTTGTCAGTAATTGTCAAAAAATTCACAATATATCCCCGAAACATATGTCGTTTTTCTGGTTTTATTGAAAAAGTGCCAGTTCATTCTGTGACACACGCCATGTGTTTCGCATCAAACCCTTTGTCAAGGCTAAACATTTTTTAGCAAGTGCAATTTGAGCTACGATTAAAAAATATTCCCAATAGTCCAGACTTTTAATACAGTGTACACTTTTTACTATTTTCATAAAGAAAGGTTAGTTCCCTTTCAAAACCTTTTATTTCAGTTTCAAACTCAAATCTAGCTTCATTCTAAGTTATGTCACTTGCTTTCGGTGAAAAGCTTTCTGGATGGTAGAACATTTTTCAGTAAATGGAATAAGAAAGCCGACATGATAGTTAAAGTATTACGGATATCTTTACATTTTAAATATTTAAACGTTTTTCTTAACTTTGAGTTTCAATAACCAAGTAGATCCGATTTCCGAATTTTAAAATATTCCCAATGGTCTTACGTTTTAGCACTGTCATCCGGACAATGTTTTTCTTGCGCATTTAAGGAAAATATCCACATGAACTGATGGCCAATGGACTAACCAAAAACCAATACATATTATGTCACTTAGTACATGCCAGTAAGTGATATTAGTCGTCAAGTAGTAAAACTACAGACAGACCATCTGAAAGCTAATTGCTTCCACACAACTTAAAACACATACAGTTAATTATTAGTATTTTGTTTAACCCTCAACTGTGACTTAAATATTGGTGTATTTGTGTGCCATTTTTGGACAACATTGCCACAAAATAAATGAATTAGAAAAAAGAAATTCAAACTCTGCTTCCCTTTCCTAGAAAAGAGTTCAAACCTGTAAGGTACAGTTCAAATGCAAAGTCTTACAAGCAAATATTATAGTTTAATGTTCGGTCATAAACTTGCCCATGGGCAGTATGGTTTGCATCCAGCACAACACCATAGAGAGGCCTACTGATGATGGTGAAAAACTAAAATTGCCTAGAGGCTGATCGCTGAATCAAATCACCTTGTATAGTAGCAAATATTCAATTATTCAACTTTTCCCTAATGCTCCTTCCACTGTTCTGGCATTCTACAGACCCCCATTCTCCTCAACTTTTCCTTACCTAATGTGAACCTTCCTGAGTCACTTCCCAATGACACCCTGATGGTCATTATGGGGGACATTAACCTTCCCAAGTCCTCCGCAGTCACTCGCCTACAGTTTAACTCACTCCCATCTGACATCTGACCACTACCCTTCATGACAAGCCTACTCACTCTTTTGGGAACTCTCCTGACCATGGCCCTCATTACGACCCTGGCGGAAAGGGGTTTACGCCGGCGTAAACCATGGCGTACCTTACCGCCTGAGTACGAGTTCCCTTAGCGCCATGGTGATTTTAACGCCTGCTTTTAGCAGGCGTTAAAATCCATGGCGCTAAGGGACCTTGATGTTAATTACGCCACCGTAATTTACGGTTGCGTAATTAACGCCTTCCCCACTCCCATTATGCCCTATGGGGCCAGGAATGGGAATGGGGAAGGGTAAATGGGGATTGGGGACTTACCGCCCCGCCAACCTCGGAATGGGGCGGTAAGTCCGCCAACCCCCATGGCGGAGTTGGCAGCTTAGCGCCATGGACCATGGTGCAAATTGCACCATGGTCCTCCGCCAAGGTCGTAATGAGGGCCCATGTCTTTTTGTGTGAGAATGCTAGGCAAGAAAAGTTATTTCTTTTTCAATTAAATGCAAATCAGAAATATTAAGCACACTATATCCTGTTTCCAAAGACCAGTATGTATTTACTTTATTTTTTTTTAAGACAGTCCTGCAATTCCTAAAGATAATACTTAATTACAGTATTACTACTGTAAAACATGGTATTGCCTCCAGATGGGGCTCAGAGTACCAAAAGCCATTGCTTTCATGGGTTCGCAAGGCTGCAATGCTGTGCTTGAGCCTACCTGGCCTAGATTTGAGCACCTTTTTTTTGTTCTTGATTCCATTACAACATAATAGAATCTTTACAAAAAAACAAAATGTATCATATTTATAACAATATAACAGTATTTCAGCATCTCAGAAATTAAAACATTATTCCAATAAAACTTGTTAAAACAGAGTATTTTGTTTCGTACAAGTTATTTGATCATATAAGATTGTCATAGGCAATAAAATAAATATATCAGTGTATCACATAACTGTATACATTTGTTAAACCTGTTATTTAAAACTTCACAATATATCCCAAGAACAATACCTAAGGTAAAGTAAACACAACTATAATATGTCAATTTGGCACATCTTAAAACCTTCATGGTAGTGTGTTTGGCTAGAATTTCAGGCATCGATGTACATAGCTAGTTCTTTTTCTATTAGTTTACAAAGCCTCACTAGAGCATAAATGAGTGGTCTGTGAGTGCCTTCCATCATTCTAGCCCATAAAAATGCTAAACAATCAACATAATTAACATTTACAAATTCCATGAGTAAATTAGTTCTTGCGTTCTTGAAGTGTGGACCATATAAAATCAAATGCTTTAGTGTTTCAATAGATTCAGTGCAGAATGGAAAGCGACAATGCTTGTTATCTGATTTGACATTATTTTCGGTCCAATTTGAGATCCTTTCTTTAGTATAGTATAAATTCAACTTGAACCGTAAATATGCTTTTGTCGTATGATTACAAGGAAATAGCGTAATATAGTCAGATCTTGGAATATGCTTCCTAGTATATAAGTAATATTCCTTGTACAGTTTATATTTCCCTATTTGTTCAATAGTTGTGCACCAATCTAGTTCAAATAACTTTTTTTGCGTAAGCTGGTCTAATATGCACATCGTCCACTGTGATATGAGCCTTGTTCAAAATGACTTGTATTTTGGTCTGGTATTGGATAAGAGATGTCGAGGACATTGTTTCTATGGTTTTCCTCATGTCAATAAATAATGAGTTCGTCGGGGGGGTAAATGATTTTTCCAAAATTAGTGAGGAGCCTCCATTTCCGACGAGTGGATAGTGCTATTAAACCTAGCTCATGTTTTAGCACAGTATTGGGCAATGACATTGGGAAACACATAGCATTCTTCAACAGTGTACCCTGTAATTGATCTAAGATCGGACCCATTTCGCATAAGCAAATGTCCAATGAATACAGAATAACACTTTAGAAGCTCAATAACAGGGGTAAGAGAAAATTTACAATATTTCGCATGGATTAGCTTTAATTGCGATGAAAGTGGTCTGGTTTTACTTTTTAGTAGATCCGTCCACATTTTGATAGAGTTTTGTTCAGATAGGTGATACCCTAAATAGATCGTGTCAGTAATGCATGGAATGAGAGTTCCCATGATTTGCCATTGAAATGTGCCCGTTTCTTTCTGAACTCCAAATTTCATGACAGCCGTTTTAGCAGGATTGGGGGTTAAATTGTGTGCTGTGGCAAACTCTTCAAATAACAATAGTTTAAATTGTAGGTCTGCCGGGGTAGGATCCAATATAATGATGTCATCAGCAAAAGCAATCCACTGAAGTTTGATCGAACCAATTTTTACAGAAAACAGATTGTTTTCGTCCCATGTTTTATCAAGGTCTGCAATATACAGATTAAAGAGAGTTGCAGCAAGATTGCAGCCTTGTTTCAAACCTAACCAGGTGCTAATCGGCTTTGTAGTTCGACCCTCTGTTGTAATTTTGATCTTGTAAGAGGTGTTGGTATGTAGTGCTATAAGCCAGTATATTAGAACTTTCGGAATTCCCATATTGATTAGTTTGATCCATAGTATATTACGCACTACATTGTCGAAAACTGATGACATATCAATAAGAGCGATGTAGACTGGGTTTGCAGATTTATTTTTTGATCCTGCAATAGCAAGTGCCATAATCATAGCGTTAAGCGTGGTACTCATTCCTTTCCGGAACCCTGTTTGATATTTGGCATATAAGGCCTTATTTATTTGTTTCTCTAGATCATAAAGCAGGAGAATTGCAAAATGTTTTGCCTCAGTATTGATTAGGGCAATAGGACGATAGTTCTCTGGGAGAGAAGGGTCGCCTTTTTTATATATTGGTATAATGTTAGATTGTTAACCACGATGTAGGGATGGTTCCCAAATTAATAATGGCCTGGAATTTGGTCTTTAAAATCGTGGCCCATAAATCTGGGTCTGTCTTATATAAGCAGGGGGGAAAACCATCTGGACCAGCTGATTTAGAGTAATGGAGTCTAGAAATAGCCCACCTAATATCAGTTGACCAAATCATCCGAGGGATCTCGTGATATGATAGAGAAATAGGTAAGTTATTTGAGAATTTATAAGGAAGCTGATATTTATTTGTAATATAATTATTCCAAACAGATTCTGGTATAGAATTCGGCATTGGTGAAAGCATTTGATTTTGATAGCTTTTGATTGTTCGCCGTATAGTACGTGAATCATGTTCCGTTATAGCTCTGATAAGATTACAGTTGATTTCGTTATATCTTAGTATCCTTGCATGTTTTTGATTTTGTTTATATGAAGTCAGAATCCGATTTCGCTTATTTGATACATCTTACGCGGTAGTTCAGTTTTTTGCAGCTGTCTCAGGGCCTTATTTTTTTCCGCGTTTCTGAGCCTTACAAACTGGATCATATGAATGTAGATGAGTAGAAGTAAGTACTTTTTTACTGAAGTGTACTAAGGCGGCGTGGATGAGTTTGGTATATATTTTCTCCATTTCAATTATCGGGATTCCTTTGCAAATATTACGGGTAGCAATGCGCGACGCTACATATTTAACACATTTCTTGCATAAGCCTTGGCTCCACCTGAGAGAGATTTGCGGATGATCCATTTCTACCAACACTGTAGAATGGTCAGTTTCAAATAAAGGACAATCAAGTTTCACCTTGCCTAGAAATTGGGCGTGATCTCCATACGTCATCCGATTGTCATTGGGGATGATATTAGAAGCAGGTTATATGTGGCAAATATGAAATCTATCGTAGAGGATTTTGAGTCCCTTGACCATGTGGACCAATGACTCTTGATTAACTGGGAGTATATCCAGATCCCAGTCACTAAGAAAGTTTCTCCATGTGGTTCCTCTATGCTTGGATAGAGCATTTATTATAGCGCCTCCTAGCTCATCGTTTTTCCTGCAATCGCAGTTGAAATCGCCTCCCAATATTATTTCAGCATCTTGATATTCGTGAGTTGTAAATTCCAGACAATTATCAACTCTATCGATCATATCTTCAATCAAAATATGTGCAGGATTGCAATAGATCGTAATTATGAGTTGTCGAAGCTTAGGGATGTTTGTATTTAGCAATATCCCTAGCAAATTATGAGCTTTCCAAATGATCTTTGAACTAAACATTAAAGCATTGTCTACTGCTATCGCAACACCACCGGATGGACGGCCATAAGAGGAGCGTGTGGCCGGTCCAAAGTAGGTAGTATAGTCAGAGAGCATAAGGGCTGTTTTCATAGTTTCTTACATCAACAAAATTGCAGGACGGTTGTGAGGTTCAAGCGTGGAGTGCCATTTCATAAGGTTGAGGTAGCCACAAGAGTTCCACGATTGGATGGTTAGGTGGGCTTTCGTGGTCAGCTATGCTATAGGAACAGATTCTTTAGATTTTAAGATAGAGTTAAGCATCGGAGCTAACCAAGGTAAGCCCTGGGAGTTGCCCACTATATTCAGTAATTCTTTAATAGCACCATTTTCGTCATGAGATTTCAGTGGTAAAGCCAACCTCGAAGATGCAGTAGCATCAGGAGGGCATTTATGTTGAATAGAGTTCTTTGCAGCCATTTCGTTTTCGAAGGAGCTCAGAGTAAGGCCTTCCTCTTTGATTGCATCTCTATTAAACCATAGAAAATTCTTTAGCATCTTCAGAGGTCAAGTAGCACACAGCACGATAGTTGTTTTCTATTGATAATGAAACTCTAAGAATGTCTTCTGATATGAACATTTGTAATTGTGGAATTCGTGTGAAGAGTGTTAAAAGAAATGCTCGATTGATGCGGTTTTTCCTAAGAAGTTCACGGTTACCTTCGAATCCTAGAAGATGAAGCTTTTCTGTATTAGTTTCATTCTTCTTGTCAGAAACTTTATCCAAAGGTCTTGTTGGCATTTCGAGGGTGTTTGCATTAGACTGTGCCAGGTTCTCAGAGCATATCGAAGGGTTAAAGATTTTGTGCCCAAATCAGTTTTCAATGGTCCTTCATAGAGCTCTTTCTGTAAAATTTCTAATATGTCATGGCGATGAGACAAAGGGGCATTATATACTTCGAGAAGAACTTTACACAGAGCTAGACCATGAGCAGATACACAATTGTTAACTAGAGAAGATGGCACATTAGTGATCATCAGTTCCTGATTACTAGGCTATAAAGACGTTGATTTTTGAAAAGGCAGTGTCATTAGAGTTCTTTCTTTCCCCCGTCCATTCACTTTTATCATTGATCGTGTTTCATCAGAAGGATTAATTTTTTTGGCATTTGGTAATGAGCTGTTTTGTGCATTTAAACAGACTTCACTGTAAGTTTTCGTCATTCTTGTAATGGGAGATTCCATGAAGGATGTATCATCAAGTCGGGTAGTGCGGCTTCTGCCATTTGTTGGAAAATAATTATTCAGATTCGTTTTGATACCAGTCAGTTGTGTAGGTAATTGTTTATTTGAAAGTTTTGAAGACATAGTCAGCGTTTTTACTGGCACATTAACTTTTTGATTTTCCAACTTGATTGTTGTCATATTCATAGAATCAGACTGGGTCATTTCTGTTTTTCTTGTGGAGGAATTGACAAATTGACTATAGCTGCCAATGTTAAACATATCGGTCATATTAGATGTGTTTGTCATGTTTGTTGTTATTTGTGGTTTCTTATAAGTGAGCTTTAAAGCTGGAGTTAGAGCTTCTTGACTTTCTTTGGATAGTTGTTGAAGGTCTATGTGGTCTTCCTCAGGAATTATATCAATAGTAGTTGGTATTGATAATTTAATAGGATCAACATGTTTCTTAGAGACTTTTAGCAATGCATCCTTACGTCTTTTCGCATATCTTTTGACAGCTCTTAGATGTAGTTTCTTTGCTCTCCGTGACATGAAGCAGAGGTTTTCATCAGTTTATAATTCTTCATTGGATTCAGATTTCATTTGTTCTATTACTTTCAGTAAATTCAGTAGGACTGTCAAGACAGTCATTTGGCCGAGTCAGTTTTGGCAAATGGTGCACTTTAGTGGTGTTCATTTCTTCGATTACTGTTTTGAGTTCTTCCAGTTCTTTCTGACAATTACACGAAGTGAGATTAGAAGATATCTCTAGTGGAACTGAAGAAGGCATTAAAGCTCCATCGAAGCAGCATTGAATATTTTTGTCTTTTGATGTAACCTGAATCTTAGGTTTCTATTTAAAACATAGATCTTCTTTAAGGTTTTTTTAATGTATCGGCTGCTATGATGAACCCTTCTTTGCAATCCTTTTTTGAGGACATGTGTGCATTGCTTTAATCTCCTTCAGTTCTAAGTGGGTTAAATCGTGCTCTTTGTCTAGGATATATAAAATTCTAATGATCACTGGGAAAGTACTTGGAGAATGTTGCGCGGCGTCTTCCATTCTACTCGAGCCAGCGAATATTTTCGACTGAGAAGCCTTAATATAGATTTCATCAGGTTCCGGAGAGTAGGTAAATTGAGGTGGAGGAAGTTCCCTGTTTATGTCATCGACCATTTCAATGCTCGTATGCAAAAGGCTTTGAGACTGTCTGGACGGTCATGCTTGAGATGAAATACGCCTTTTTACAGAGTTGAGTACCTCAGGGGTTAAAGTACCAATGGAACGGCACACAGCTTGATCCAGTGCTTCCATTTTCTTCACGGTTAGGTCAAATTGCGTTTTGTCACTTTCAGAGACCGAACGCGATTTAGAACAATTTTTAAAGTCATCTACGACTTTACGCACTTCGGGAGTGGTGGAATTAGTAAGTGGAGTATGCTCAGTGAGTAATAATGCTGGGCTACAGCTGTGGACTTGAAGACTTCCTTGATCATGGATTTGAGCGGCGTGGGAGACAAGTCTGGGAGTATGTGTTTCTTCTTTTGTGGCATTCTCCACAAGATCTTCAATAGTAGCCGGCTCATTGTAAGAAGTTCTTCCATGGCATATTAGGGAAGTCAATACTTAGAGGATAGCGGGGGGGCAGTGGTCCGGTTTCCCTTTGCGCTTCTCAATCCGCTTGCCATACTTGCTTTTTAAAGCAAGCCAAGCAGTTAATTTCGTAAAGAGGATTGATGCAACTTGCATAAGTTTTCTCCCCCTTTTTTTTTTTAAATATTAATTCTTTAGTGGCAACTTGCAACTTGTATCCAGCTAAGCAGGTGACAGCAAGCAGCGCTACTTATAGTGCATACTCAATTTTCGACTTTAATGCAGGATCAAAGGCAATTAGGTCCACAGTCTCCTGCTAGTCGCCAGCTAGCCTAACTTATCACACAAATCTAGGGTAACCAGTACAGTGGCTGCAATTAGGGGCGAATGAGTTTCACCTTTCAGTGCAGGACCAAAGGCAATTAAGCCCACAGTCTCCTGCTAATCTTCCTTATGTCCCTGTTTGCAGTGGCTACTTATTGCACTTATGTATAGCCGGCCCCCTGCAGGCACGAAAAATTCAGCTCCTACCCCTCTGGAACTGGCGTCATGCCCTTGTTGCCACTGAACTTCGCCCACTGAATTTGTTCTGGGTTGGCTGCTCCCACTCCTAGCCACAGGGTAAGGAGAAGCAGCAAACGGTGCTGTCAGGGCACGAGATTTTCTATCCCAGGCACACCATGGGATTATAAAATGCGGCCGTTGGGCAATTAATGCTCAGAGGGGGAACAATGAAGTGGATAGAATAGGCGAGGTAAGCAAGACAAGCGAGCCAGGCGGGGTAAGGTTATTACAACTCCTTCTTACAGTTCGGCTCGCCCGCCTCTCACTTCTCCACTCCTCCTTCCCTCGCACTTCACCTCTCGACACACCTCTCCCCGTATTAGCTTACTGGGCCGGCTCTATACTCCGTAGTCGCCTTGGAGTGCAACCTGCAACTACGGCTACAGCTTCAACAAACAGCAAACAGTAGCAGCCAGCAGCCTGCCCCCGCTCTCACCTTCCCGATCCTAGAGACAAAAGACTGTCGGGGGTTCGGTGAAGTTGGCAGTAGCTCCAGACGGCTCCAAACTCCAATTCCGTCACTTCTGGGGCTTCGCTCGCTCGCTACAACAACTAGAGGAAAGAACCTTCAGAAAACATCAAGCCGCACTAGTCGCCCTGTACTCTGTGTTCTACACTCACAGAACTGGCCGCTTCCGACGTTCCCGTTTAGGGTTTGAGCACCTTTAAGTGGCCCTGCCCTGCCCAAAAGTGGTATTGACCGCTGTATTGAAAACAGTGGATATCAATGACAAGCGAGGGCCATCTTGTCCACCTGAAGTTAACATTTACATTGTGAACTTTTTAATGCATGAAACTTGTGAACTTCTCCTTACACAGCAAATGATGGGGCAAGCATAAAATACAGAGGACCCTGTTCAACACCGGTTGAATCCAGTTGCCCAGTGCCTTAGACTGAAAACTTATTTGTGTCCATTCATGGAACTAGCCTGAACATTTTACAGACACGCATCTCACTAATCTCTTACTTCAGCGGTACACAACAATGCTGTATTGTTGCTCATTGTATTGTCTTTGGTAGAAATAACTTCTGGTGACATTACAAATATCTGTACAAAACTGTTAATAAAATATGTTTGTTTGCTAATCAAGAACATTTTAATTAGCAAATTCTGGTGGTTGGTCATCCAATTTATTAAAACTAATTTATGCCTTGTGATGTGAGGACCTCGCTCCAGTATCGCCTATTTATGCCTATCCCACTGACCATGTTTTTTCCGACTTTCACTATGCACTTTTAACTCTCTTTGACTAGCACTATTCTGCACACACATTCCCACCTTCCTGTCTCCATCCTCGGTCTTGGATGGACCTCCGAGAAAAAGACTCGCAAAACAAACCCACAACTTTGGTGCAAATCACGGCATTCGCAGCATACTCCTGGCATATAAAAATTCCATTGTTGCCCTCAACTTCGAACTGGACTCTGCCAAATCCTCCTACTTAACTAATCTAATATCCTCCCTTTGCAATCAATCCTGCAAACCTTTATATATCCATCAAGCGTAGGCCACACCTGCCACGCAAATATCCATCACTGCTTATCTTTCTGGTAATGACTTTGCATACTAGTTTCCTCTAAAATCCATGACTCTCACAGCTGCACTCGCTTTTCTCTCACGTCTCTCCCATCCCCTCTACTAAACTACTTCTCCCCGAACTCTCCAACAGAATTAGCACCCACCGTTTGCAGCACCCACACATTTTGTGCTCCTAATGACCTGTTTGCATCTCAAATGGTCAAAGACTTACTCTCAATCACCTGCTCTTCTCTTTCTGAGCTCTAACTTCTTTCTCTAGGCTGCAATCTTTCCTGCCTCCTTCAAATCTGCAACTGCCCACCCCTCTTGAAGAAACTCTCCGCTGACCCAAACATCCAGGCAAACTATTGCCTAGTTTCCCTTCTCCTTTAAGCACATGTCCTTGATTGAGGAATCGTCAATTGGATCACCAAGTACCTTGGGAATAATGGTGGGCTTCCATAGAAAATACTCTATAGAGACTGCACTAATGCATGTCACCATCCTTCTCTCTGAGGCTCACCAATACAAATTCTCCTCTAAACTTATCATTTTGGACCTCAGTCACTTTTGACAGGATGAACCACTCCTCTCTTCTCTTCTCTTTACTCTCCAGAACCTTGGGTTTCACAAAAGGCTCTCACCAGGTTCACCTCTTACTTGGAAGGTGGCTCTTAAAAAATCATTTAAAATCTCATGCAACTCATGAACTTTGCCATACCCTTCTCCCTGTAGGAGTCCAAGGATCAGTACTTTGTTTGGCCTCTGCTCTTCACCTGCTATAACTCTGTCATAGGAAGACTTCTCACTTTTTCAACATCACTTCTTTGACGATGACACTCGAATTTGTTTCTCCTTTCCTTCCTTCATCTACCCATTTCGGAATGGATAACCAACAGTCTCACCACAATCGGTCACTGGGTGGCTTGCCGCTGCTTCATGCTGAAGTCTTCAAAAATGAAAGTTCACTTTCTCCTAACTTCCAAAGCAATCCCTCCCTTCCATCTTCTTCCCGCCTGCCTTTTTTGCTACCTGGAACAAGGCTTGCAACCTTGGGGTCCTCTTTGATAGTTTCCTCCAACTGCAAACATTCACTACCACCTACACCTGTACTGCTCATATTATTTATTTAGTTGTTTTTAGTTCAAAGAACAATACAACTTTTACATATAAAACACTTAACAAATAAAAATAATATTATTTCATCATTTCTAATCCTCTGTAATACATCAAATAATATTAACCATCTCAACATTCTGAAAAGTCATCCATTTCTTACCACTCTATGAAGGCTCGAATCTCCACCCTCATACTCAGCAAACTAAAATATTTCTTGAACGCTCCCCATGTCCTTCCTCTCTACTCCTTCCACCATCTAAACAAAGTCCTCTACTTTGCTACCCACACTCTATAACCAACACATATTGACCCCCTCTGATATTATATTTGTTTTGTCTTGTCCATGGCCTAGTTTCTGCATTATTTACACCTTCAAACTGGCTCAGAATTTTTGCTATTGCATAGACAGCCTTCTGGGCAACACCTCCGCCGTCTGTAAATGTGTTATTACAAGTGATTTCTGATTAAAAAGGCATCCCTATTCTTTAGCTAAATACACATACAATGACAAGACCTTCGTAAAGACATTAGGTGCACATAGAAATCCAAACGGTAATGTGGTTCACTGCTAGTACTCCCCTACTATAACAAATCGCAGGTACCTCCTGTAATGGGCATTGATGAGGATATGAAAAGACGCTGAGCACTGAGCTAATGAGCCAAAATGATGTAACCTCACAAGGCGCTGCTAAAGCTCAACCTATGAGGGAAAACAAATGGTAGTCAAAAAGCACCTACTATGCAAGCCTCCCCCCTCACTCACACTTCTTGTCTCTGCGCACTTGCACAACCTTGTATGTACTAGGCCGAGCAAGTCGGTCTTTCCGGTCTTCCCTCCCCACCCCTCCCTAGCTTGGCCGTGCCTGAAATACTCATGCATAGGCGCATTGGATGATCAACCACCAAGCAGGCGCCAGGCCTAGCACTGTAGTTTATTGTACTGTATGTTCCTTCCCCCACCCCTTCCTCCCTCACCCTTTGTCACGCACTTACAATAGTAGATATGCCTCTGCCCTAGTATGCTAGTTACTGTTAGATCATTCTGAATCTTCAAGGGCTAAGAATGACCACTGTAATCCCTTGTTCCCTTCCCGCCTTGAAGCGCTTTACAAATAAACAATTACTTGGTTTCGGCTTCAGCCTAAATTTAGTGATTTGGAGTATCTGTTTTGGGTGAATGGGGGTCTCTACTGTGAGCTGAGCAACCCATCTTGATCTATTGGAGCTATTTTGAGCTTCCTCTCACCCTTGCTGACATTGGTGATAGCCTAGAGTCGGATTAGAGCCAAGACTCACCAGATTCCTGCCTTATACAAGAGTACTCCATTGTCATGCTGCCACACTCCACACGCAATGGCTAAATTTGGCAAGGGACACAAAACCTTGGCTATTGCCACGCTCAAGAGAAGGGGAAGAGAGATGAGATCACAGTGGCTTAAGTCCATGAGGAAAAAGGTTCAGAGATATTTCATAGCTAGGCCATAAAAACCGACCTTCAGCACTGGGTCACTGCGATCAAGATGGAGATCCAGGGTAGTATGTCGGAGATGTCACGTAGAATAGCAACCGTGGATAAATAAGTTCAAGAATCTGAGAAGCGCAGAAACAACGCTCTGCGAACATAACAGGCAAATGGGCCCAGCGAATCAAAGCTCTGGAATCTGATCTTCTCGAGTCTAAGCAGGAAGATGCAGAGAATCATGCCAGCCGAAACAATGTGCAAATTCTGAGCATTCCACCTACATAGCAGATGGTGACTTGGGGAATTATGTGAAAGAACTCTTTCGCTTCATCCTTAAATTCCAGAATGCTGAAGCGGTTGAGCTGGAAAGGACCCATCAAACTCGCCCTCCTGGGTCAATTTGGTAAGGTTTCATTCTTGATGTCCTCGCAAGAATTCATTTCTACATACTTAAGGAACTAATAATGGCCGCGTCCAGACAAATTACAGAGATTGCCTTCCAAGGGGTGGCAATCATGTTATATCAGGACCTAGTGGCTGTGAAATTGGCCAAGCGGAAAAATCTAAAGCCCATGACGGAATGGCTCAGTGAAAGGAAGATCCGCTACAGATGGGGCTTCCTTACAGTGTTATTATTCAAGTACTTGGACTGGAGCTGGGCGAGTAGGTCTATAAAGGAGGCTGAACAGCTTTTGTCATTGGAGGATTTCGAGACATCGGTCCTGGATAGGCAGTCTGACTCCACGTCTATGAGCAGGGACGAAGGTTGGGAGAGGTCGTAATACAGGAATCTAGCTCAAAGTCGGAAAGCCCCAACTTGAACTGGCTAACTTTGGGGGTTGGGTCCTCTATGCTAAGGGTCACTTATCGGAGAAAGTTGAGTGGATTATTATATCGGCTAGTTAGCTACATGATTTAGTTGTGAAGCGGTAGCAGGGTCTATTGGATAGATTTCTATTTCTCCGAACTTTAGTATCACCTCAGATTGTTTGAAGGTTTTATTTAAATAATGACAGGTGTTGGAGTTTGTTTTTGGGGAACATCTGCGATTTAAGAGGTGGGGGAAATGTTATTAGAAAAAACGATGAGATAGACAGACCGCAGTTATTTGCCGCATTTGGTAATACTTTGAGCTGGGGTGATTTTAAGCTTATAAAATTTATGGTTAAGTCCCATGACCTGGCTCCCTCAATGTGATTTGGGAGGACGCCTTCTGTATGCTGACCTGGAATGTCCTGGGTCTAAACTTGCCTATTAAGAGGACATTTGTATTGGCTAAACTGTGTGACATGTCTCCATTAGTGGTCTTCCTTTAGGAGACTCACTTATTGAGAGCAGACGAATGTAAGTTAACTCACTGAAGATATGCTTGAGTTTTCTGTTGCGTCAGGTGTGGAAAAGGTGGTGTGTAGCCATTCTGTTATCGAGAATGAACTCTTTTGAAAAAGATGGTGATCTGTGCAACCTAAAAGGGAGGTTAATGGGACCCCAGTTTACAGTTATCTCTTTGTATGCTCCTAATGATAAGCCGGATCTCTAAATTGCGCATTTTCTACCTTGGGCCCAGACCTTTGTCGAAAGCACAATAGTGTTTGGGGGCGGGGGGTATGAGTGTTTCAATCTCGCTCCTAACCCAGATGCAGATAAAACACTCCCACCCCCTCATCTAGACTACAGAAAAGTATTGGCCTTTGTCAAACTCCTCCAAGAAGATTGGGTTTATAGATATTTGCGGGGTTAAAAATGGTTCCTGTAAAGACTACACTCACTTTTCCAGTGTCCATAGAGGTTTCTCGAGAATAGATGCACTTTTAGTGGCTTTTTCCTTAGTTCCCTGTATCCCTGAAGATCACATAAAAACTAGGGTTCTCTATGGTATTTCACCTGTTTGGTAAAGCTCTTGGTTACCGGCCTGGAGACTCTTGTTAGAAACCCCTGGAGATCATATGATCCAATCTTGAAAGATAGGGTGTTATGTCAGGAATTAGTGCAACCCATAGTTGCCTATTTTGAAAGGACTTCAAGAGATGGCTCGTCCCAAGGGTTGGTTTGGGATGCTATGAAGGCGGTCATTTGGGGGAGTTGATAAAGCACATGTCTGCCTACACTAAAACAAGGGAAAAATATACAGCGAACCAGGAGGAGGAGGTTCGCTGAAAGGAGAATGAACACAAGGCATCTGGTTCGATGAAAGCCATGAGTCAACTGAGGGTTGCTAGGGCCCAGCTTGAGGCACACCTCACTAAAAGGACTAAGCAGACGTTGTTGATAACCAAGCAATGATATTACTCTAGGGGAGAAAAGTTAACAGAATATTAACAAATTGGTGAAACATTAGACCTGTAATAACATTTTGGCTCTCAAGGTTGGTGCCCTGATGCCTGCGGGCTCCAGCACGGTAGAAATAAATAAGGATGGGTCAGATATCTTACGATATGATGCTAGTAAACGCGACCTGGTACACCAATACTATACCTCAACTATGTTGGGAAGGCTTCACAATCCCAAAACTCAAGTAGACTACCTTGTTGCCACAGCTCTCCCAGACCTGCCACAGATGACGATACAAGAATTTGAACAGCCAATACGGGAGGAGGAAGTTGAAAAGGCCACAAGTCACTTAAAGATATAACACCTGGCCCAGACAGCTTCATGTCTCAATTTTACATGAAATTCCAAGCCCTGTTGGTTCCCCATTTGACAAAGTTGTTCAATCTTTTCCCAACAAAAGGGAACATCACCCCATCCATGAAAGATTAATCTACGATACTGATCCTAAAGCTGAATAAAGATCCTAGTTTGCTGGACTCCTATCGACCCATAATGATTATGAATAACGATGCCAAGATCTATTAAAAAATCTTAGCAAACCGCCTGATGGTCGCACTTCCTGGACTGATCCGTCTCGATCAGAAAGGCTGTGTCGTCCAGAGAAACGCCCATGACAATATTAGAAGGATTCTCAACATGGTGGAACTAGGAACAGGAATGGGGCTGGCGATGTGGGTGATCTCACTAGATGCCCATAAAGCTTTTGACTAGCTGGACCGAAATTATCTTAGGACTCTTTTACAGATGAGTAGCTTTGAGATGACTTTTCAACAATATCTCCTAGCCAACTGGGACCAAAATGTGGATCAATGGGAAGTTGACCACAGCCATCTCGTTTGCAAGGGAGACAAGGCAAAGGTGACCGCTATTCCCCTTGTTATTTTCCTTATAAATGGCACCTTTTGCTAAGCAGGTTAGGGATAATAGGAACATTAGGGGTATCATGCAGAAGGGCAGAGATTACAAAGTTTCCCTCTAATATATAGCCTTACTCTGTGGGGGGTGGAGAAACAAACCGTCTGATGGGTACGTAAGAGATTAGGGAGTGGAGCCGTGTGGATTGTGATCAGTCGGGAATGAAGCTGGGGAAGGTTGCATTATAAGAAACGCATGTATGAACAAAACTTTAATGGACTTATGCTATAATGTATTAACTGTCTGCCTGTCTCATCTACATATATATGTATATGAAAGGGATATTTGTGGATGTGTGTGTGTGTATCTGTTTGAAACACTCAGCATACTTTCCAACCTGCTACAAACCTGAAATTTGGCATGTGGGTAGGTTCCAGGGTGTAGACAATGTAACCATATAAAATATACCTTTTTCAGATTTATTTATTTTAGAAGCGGTCTCAATGCTTATACCTTTAATGTGGCTCTTTGCGACATAGTTCTACATTCATTGTTCCTAAAGTTCAGCAGTTCATGAAAGCTTCAGCAGTTCATTGTTCTTACACTTTCCACACTATCCGCATTCTAGCTGGCATTAGTGGCACTGACTTTTGAAGTCATGCGGGTGACACAAAACAGGGCTTTTGCAGTAATGAAGGTGACAGGAAACAGTGCATGTCTCTTCAATAGTGTCTGCAATGACAACGTCCGTCACATCGTGGCAATTCTCGCATGATAATTACAGAAACTTCATTTCCCACAGAAGTTGCTGAATGTATGCCATCTTAACAGTACAAAGCTTACATGCTTCAGCCGTACATGTACAGGTACGGCACTTCAAGCTTACACTCTTCAGCCCTACACGTACGCCACCTATGTTGAGGTCACTGCTGCCTCAGCTGTAGTTCGGGACACCAATAAAGTTGCAACGCAATCTCACTGCTCCAACCCAAAGTAGCTAAAACCGATTTATGGGATTTATGCTTTTTTCATGGTCAGCTTTATGTAGCTTACCCCAGAGTTGGAAACAAAGACAATTTGTTCACACCACCTCCTACAGGGCAGACCAGCAATAGTCTACAAAGAAGCATTGATTTAGTTAATTAAATAAACTTCAAACTAGGACTGAAGTAGGAATTACGTGCAAAGCAGGGATACACCTGCTAGTTTACCAATAAATCACATTGTTTAAAAAAGAAAATCACTGCTTAACCCTAGGTACAGGGCCCCAGGAATTCAGAAAATAGCTTTTCTCTTGAGGACGTGTGTGATGCCTCCGAGTGAAAGTCAACATGGAGTATTTGTCATAATAAAAGTACATAGCAGACAAAGGTTCTATTGTCTTAAGGAGTTTTAATAAGTAACAAAAATCATACAAGTCTGTGGTCTTATTTTTCTGCCAATGCACTCCACATTTTTTCCCCAGATGAAATTGTAGGATAGGCAGGGGGTTTGCAAGTCACCCAGCTAGAAAGGTGAGACAGTATATAGGAAGATTACCAGTTTTTTTCTTCCAGTTACTAATCTAGTTGAAACATTCGGCACCTCTCACGAGCGGATAGTATTATTCTTTTAGCAGACCCAAGTAGATGTCTTTGTCACAGTCAAGGATCAAGTGAAATGCAGTTCTCAAGCTTCCTTGTGGGTCTTCTGGTGGGGTTGTAGAGGATGATCAGAAACTATTGGGTGGTGGCCAAATTGCTGCTCAAACATGCATTATAGGCACCCATTTTCAAGTAAAGAATTATGTCAACGATGTTTACCTTGGTAGTAAAGATGTACTCAGAAGTAGATTTCTTGTTCTGCTTGGTGTCCTTTTGCTTGTGTGTAGTGTCTGCACTCGTCCCAGATCTCCAATTTCCCTTGCACAGTTTCTGAAAACACTTAACGGTCTAAAAGGCCTTATGCTGTGCCAGGCTCTCTAATTGATTATGATGGGCTCTCTGGTAGGATTTTTCTCTATCCTCATTGAGTGGAGGAAAGTTAAAAGGAATGAAGTGGAGAACAAAGCTTCCTTTGAAAGTAAAGGAGTACCCCTGTCATACAAACACCATTAATAGGGACAAATGATCTCAAGAAAGCAGGACTAGGTGCAAAAAAATGCAAGCTGGGGAAATAAAGAAACAGTCCAAACAGTGAAGAAATTCAAACTGTTGATCAGGGCAATCCGTCCTCTGGGTTGGATTATGTCAAACTCCAGCTTCATTGAATGACTGCAGCGGCTTCACTAAGGTGAAAGACTGCAGAGCTATTAGATTCTAGCGAGGTTGAATAAAGTAATGTAGTGGGGAAAACCCTAGGTGCAATCTCGCTCTCAACGCACTTCATATCATTGGCAAGTTCATCAAATTAACTGTTCTACATTAGAAAGTTAGAACATCCACCATGCTGCATTTAAGTACTTTGTTAAAGTTGGGAGGGTTTTTCTTCCAGAGATCTTCAAGGACTGATGTTTACTTACTCATTCTTTTATGGCACACGTTTGATTGAAAGAAAAAAAACTGTGCCGGATCGACACTTGTTGGGTGCTGATTGGAATGCAGCCTGGCCAGATGCTGCTGGAAGTTGCTCCCACTGAGGCTCCAATGGAACAAGTTACTTATTTGTAACTATTGTTCTCCAGTATGGGTCTGGCATGGATTCACACGCTCATGAATATGCGTTGTCGTCAGGCTGGGAATCCTTGGAGAAAGAAAAACATTTTCACTTTCAAACTATTTCTCCTTTAAACCCATCACAGTCCTCTGGATCATACTGCCCCCATCCAATTACAGTCCCCTCTCTAAGCCCCTCCTCTGGCAGCCATCTTCAGATTTGGTAAGCACGTAAAGTGGCACTATGTTATGGTATGGTATTGTTTATTTATACAGCGCCTTACACGGGCAAGTGTTTCAAAGCGATCAAGGAGGGTGGCAACATGGGTGAGGGGAACAGTAGCTCAGAGCCCTTGAAATTCAAAGAAGATAATAGTCTGCACAGGCCGAGTAAGTGGGTAAAAGATACATTTAACAACTTGGGAGACAGCTAACAGAATTCTGCAGTTTTAACAGTACAATAGGTGAGGACAAGGGAGAACAGACTATCTTTGGTGCGGTGCGTACGGTTCAAGCAAGTGCATAGAGGGTAACAGGGAGGGAGAGGATCAAGTGCACCCGGTCGGATGAGACTGGGGTAAGTGCAGAGAGAGCCACTCTCAAGGGTTAATTTCTAAGTGCATTGAGTGTGAGTGTAGTGTAGGGCTCTGAGGCAAGTGCAAGTGAGGACTGGCGGGGGAGCAGGGGACCAGTGAGACTCTGAGGTACCACCGGCGGCCAGTCAGCATGCTGTAAGGACGAAGAGGGAGAGAGAGAAAAAACAGAGCTGGGATAGCAGGGTAGAGGGAGAGATGAGGAGGAAGATAAGAGGAAAGTCTTGAGGAGTTTCTGGAATTTAAGGAGATCCGGCTCAAGACAGAGGGAAGCTATTCCAGAGGGAGGCACCTGCTAAGTATTAGGATCTCCCTTCAAATCTCTGCTTGGAAAACCCTCTTACTCGCAAGAAGGTTGAAGGTACATGAGCGGAGGGCTCGTGAGTGACAGTATTTTGGTAGACAGCGTTGCAGGTAGGTAGGACCCATTCACCAGAAAGCCTTGTGAACAAGACAAAGGGTCTTGAATTTGATCCTTGTAGCCAAGGGGAGCAAGTGAAGGGATTTCAGAGCTGGAGAGATGCGGTCCCTGGGCTTGAGGCCAAGGATAAGTCTCTCGGTTCTGTTCTGGATGAGTTGCAGAGGGTGCAGGGCAGAAGAAGGGAGGTTGAGGAAGAGGCTGTTGCAATAGTCCAGCCTGGAGAGAACCAGGGCTCTAGAGGTAGTTAGCCTCTGGGGGAAAGTGAGAAAAGGTAGAATACCTCTGAGGAGGTGAAGCTGATAGTTACTTTTTAGAGATGTCAGAAATGTGAGAGGAGGAGAGAGTGGTGTCAAAGATGACCCCAAGGTTTCTTGCCTCGCAGGTGGGTGCGGGTGCAGGGCCAAGGGAGGCCGGCCAGAGTGAAAGTGGGAAAGCGAGAGCATGGGTCCCAATGCGAACAATCTCAGGCTTAGTGGCGTTGAGGCAGAGGTTGTTTGCCGCACACCAAGACTGACAAGCGGACCGACAGACATATGAGCGAGGAGGAGGCAGAGGGTAGCCTGAAAGATAGTTGCGTGTCGTCCGCGTAGCACTGGAAGTTAGAGGTGAAAGTGGCAATCAAACGTGTCAGGGCAGCCATGTAGACGTTGAAGAACCAGGGGGGTAGGTTAGATCCCTGGGGAACGCCACTGGTTGAAAAAGTGATAGTCGAGTGAAAGGCTCAGAGTTCCACCTGGGATGGGAGATTGGAGAGGAAGGAGGTTAACCACGCCAGAGCCTGATCCGTGATTCCCAGGGTGTCACGCAGACATGTGATCAAGATGTCCTGGTTAACCGTGTCGAAGGCAGAGGAGAGTGTTAGTGTCCAGATTTGAGAGCAGGTGTTCAAAAGAGCAGTTTCCGTACCTCTAGATGCTCTAAAGCCAGATTGATGGTCATGGAAGGAACCAATAGATTCAGTGTGGATGGTCATCTGAGAGATAGCCAGTTTCTCCAGGAGTTTGCCCAAGAAGAGAGTCATGGAGATAGGGCGGTAGTTTGCCGGATGGGGGGGCAGCAGAGGATTTATTGAGCAGAGGGTGCACAAGGGAGTGATTCAGGGCAGTTAGGAAAGCTCCAGTGGAAAAGGAGAGGTTGCAGAGGTCAGCCAAGGCTGGGGCGAGGGAGTCAATATTGTCTTTAATGGTTTTGGAGGGGCAGGGCTCCACCTGTTGGGAGCCTTCATAAATCGGAATGGTCGGGTGACCTCTTCCGGGGTGACGGGCGAAAGAGAAGAGAGGGTGAGAGGAGAGGGGGCCAAGGAAGGCTCCGGTGTTGGTGTATGTTGTGGAAGAGAGGGTGGAAAGGATGACTTGGGTTTTTGTGGTGAAGTGTGCAGCCAGGGCCGAGCAAAGGTCCTGGGTGGGTGTGACAGACGAGGAGGCTGCTGCAGGATTGGCCAGTTCCTTGCAGACTTTGAAATGTTTGGCCGTGTTTGATGCCTCGCAGATGCAGGCTTGAATAAAGACCATTTTCTTGGTGCGGAAGCAGAGTCGATAATGCCTTTGAAGGAGGCGTCAGGCCAGTTTATCAGATGGTTAGCCCGACACATTCCATTTTTGCTCAGCTGCCCTACACGTTTAAGGGCAGCCAGGTAAGAGTCGTACCAAGAGTTGCACTTTTTGGAAGGCTTCAGTCGGACCCTCATGACGGGGGCAAAAATGAGTGTGCGAGATAGAGAGATTGAGGTTAACGAGGGCTGTGTCAGGGTGGGAGTCAGCCGAAGGAGTGGGTGGAGTGTAAGAGGAGGCGAAAGCAGCCACTGTCACTTTTCTCATGGGTGTGGTGACTTTGAAGCCAAGTGGCTGTTGCTGGATGAATTGCTGCAAGAGGAGAGCTTCAGGTGTGTTGAAAGAAGAGAGTGGTCAGCCCAAGAGAGGGAGGTAGTGCGAGGGATAGAGAGGGATGTCAGTTGAAATGAGAGCATCCAAGGTGTGACACGCAGTGTGTGTGGGGCCAGAGGGAAGGACAGAAAGGGCAAGAGTCACAGAGGTTGCAGAAAGGACCTGAGGACTCAGGAGAGTCCAGATGGATATTAAGATCACCCATCAAGAGGAGTTGAGTAGAGAGGAAGCCAGGCCAGCCCATTCAGAGAGGAAGAGAGTGGACCGACCTGGTGGCCGATAGGAGGTGGCCATAATGAGAGAAGATTTTGGGGATAGTGAGATTCTGTAGACTAGGTACTCGAAGGAAGAGTAGGCGTGAGTAGGGTTGCTATACACAGGTATCCATTCTGGGAAGGTAAGTGCCACTCCCCCACCTGTCTGCTTAGGCCTGGCCGCAGAGAGGATTTTGTAGCCTTCAGGGAGGAGTGTGTCAAAGCTTCTGATGGAGCTATCCTTGAGCCAGGTCTCAGTGATGGCGAGCACATCATATCCATGAGTTCGAGGAGGTTGCAGATGTCGGACGAGTGTTGGTCTGCAGAGTGGGTGTTGAGCGTGGCAATGTGGAGCAGCTTGCCATCTTTGAGGGTCTTCCTAGGGAGGGCACAGGGGTCAGTGGTCCCCCCCAGAGGGTGGCAAGAAGGTCACAGGGATAGTGGAGGATGGCAAAGGAGCTGAGGCCGACAAGGAAGCCGTGGCGGTAAGGCAGGGCAGGGGTGCCTGTACAGAGGAGGAGTAGGAGGGCACAGAAGGCAAGGGAGCCTGTGCAGAGGAGGAGGAAGGCACAGAAGGCAATGGAGTCTGGTTGGAGGGAGAGGTGAGGTTAGAGAGGTGAGCGAGGAGCCTGTCGAAGAAACGAAGGTTGGGTTGAGGACCCTGGATCATGATCGTGCCATTGAGATAAACATTAATGATTACTCTGGAAATGGCGAAGAGGTCAAGGAGAACCTCCCAGCGAGTGCCACCATTAATGGGAGAAGAGGCGATAGGAGAGAGAAAGCCGACCATGTAGCGAGTCCATAGATCAGGTGCGTTAACTAAGAAGAGGATGCCAGTGATGGTCTCGCTGGTGGAAGCCGCGACATAGGTGTCTGCAATAGGATGGTCTGGGTTGGAGCCCAGTATATCCTTAAGTTTGGTCCACCCAGATTTAGTGACAGGAGATATTGAAGCAGTTGGAGAGGATAGAAGAGATCGATAGCGACATGTTTGCCTGAAGGGAGGTGGGGGGAGACACTTTAGAGGCTGAAGCACTGTTGCACTTGGAGATAGGGGGTAAGGAGCGGTGGAGGCAAGGGGGGGCAGAGGGAAGCGCACCGGCCAGTGGATAACAGAAGCAGCCACAAGGCACAACTCAAATTGATTTTCAGCAGGGCAGATGAAATACTTGCAGCAACAGGGCAAAGCTAAAAACGAATTTCAGCAGGGGAGGGGAAATCCATGCAGCAACGGGTTAAGGCTAAATTTGATTTTCGGCAGAGCAGCTGAAACAGATGCAGCACCAGGGCAAGGCTAAAAACGATTTTCAGCATGGCAGGTGAAATTCAATGCAGCAACAGGGCAAGGCTTGATTTTCGGCAGGGCTGGTGAAATACATTGCGGCAACAGGGCAAGGCTAAATTTGATTTTCAGCAGGGCAATTGAAATACATGACGCAACTGTGCAGAGCTACTTTAGGCAGAGTCCAGATGAGATGCAGTGAGAGGAGGGACAGTTGCAGGTGTGAAGGAAAGGATAGATGATGTTAGTTAAGGGAACTGACCTTCAAGCAAAATGTTAGGTGGTCGTTTGCTTATAGTGTGTCAAGAGAACAAGGCGTTCTCCTCCGCCTCCAAGTGCACGAGGAGGTTGTAAGAGGACCCACAGAACTGGCCAGGGGAGCCGACATGGCTTTAGAAAGTGGGCCTTTGAAGGGGTGGGCCATCTAAAGCCTGCCGGTCCACCACATGCTGATGAAATCCTTCAGGTAGCCAATCAGTAAGAGAGGTGGCCAATGCAGGTGGCCAAAGGTAGCCTCCTAAAGATACGAAAATGCAGCAGACATTTTCGAAAGGCCATGAGGCCGGTAGAGAAAGGCCTCCTGGTGTGGCTCAGACCTTGGCCAGTGTTCTTGGAGGACAACATGCAAGGGGAGTGGGATGCATACAATAAAAATGAAAATAAAATGCTCTGGTTTCTTTTTCAAGTTTTAAAAACGGATCAAATTTGAGCAGCTATACTTTTCTTTTTTCAAATGTCATCCAGAAATCATCATACCTCTATGCGAAGCAGAGGTATGGCCATCCAATGCATCCTCAGTTGTCGCATATGCAGGCTGGAGTCATCCAGCACAGGCTCCAAAGATGAATGACCAAGAAGAGCTGCAGAGGGGATGGAGGGAGGATTCACATGTGAATCCATGGCAGACCCATGCTGGAGAACAATAGTTACAGGTAAGTATTCTTCAATATGGGGTCTGGCATGGATTCACATGCTCATGAATAACGAATACATAGAAGTGCAACATTGCACAACACCGGGAGGTGGCAAGGCTGAACAGAAGCAGTCGACGTACCCCTGGAACAGACGAACCTCAAGCGAACAGGTTGCGTAGCACTGCTTGGCTGACTCTGGACTCCTCTCTGGAATCCCTGTCGACGCAGTAGAATCTCGTGAAATTTTGCGTAAACCTCCACATAGCCGGCATGCAGATGTCCAGCAGGGGCACACCAGACAGGAACGCCGATGTCACAGCGATTGCTCTGGTGGAGTGGGCTGTCGGAAGGCTGGGCAGCGGTCAGCTCGCCAACCAATGACTGCGTAATGCAGACGGAGAGCCAACTCGAGATGGAAGCCTTGGACAAGGTCTTCCCATGGTTCACATAACCAAAGTTCACATACAGTTGAGAAGTCTTCTGAAAACTATTTGTGTGCGTCACGTAGAACTTCAGGACACGAGCAACATCCAGCAAGTGCAAGGCCCTTCCAGCCGATGATGAAGGCATTGGGAAAATGACAAAGTTACTCACTGTAGTGACTACCTTACACCTAGTCCATAGTCCCCTTTCCTCCATTACTTGTGGGACATTCCGTCCTTTGCAACGGGACTGGAGCACTTTTTAAAAGCATTAAAAAATTTACTGTTTTGTCCTTTTATTTTCACGCCAGGCCACCGCACGTGACCGTAGCCCCTGCCTTCCTGAGCTCCGCCCCACGCATCATCCTTCAGTCCTTTTCTATCACCAGGTCTAGGACCATTTAGCACCAATAGAAGATACTTATTAGAGGGGACGGCGAGCGGGCGTATGGTGGAAAGGGGACTATGGACAAGGAGTAAGGTAGTCACTACGGTGAGTAACTGTCATACTCCTACATCGCGTCCCCTTTCCTCCATACTTGTGGGAGATTCCCAAGCACTGACCATAGATATCACGGGTGGATGGAAATTTCCCTTACTGGAACAAATTCTTAAGAACTGCCTGTCCAAATTGGGTATCAGCCAGGGAGCTGACGTCGAGACAGTAATGTTTGCAAAAAGCTGATGGGGAGGCCCACATAGCAGTCCTGGCAATGGACTCCCAAGGTATGCTCTTTTGGAAGGCAACAGTAGCCGCTTTGCCTCGGACCAGATGTGCATAAATGCCTTTAGGTGGTTGGAGGTCTTGAATCTTGTAGGCCTCGGAAATACATGAAGCTAGCCAGCGAGAGATGGATGCTTTTGAGACTGGTTTCCCTTTTGGGTCAACAAACGTAACAAAGAGCTGTGAAGAACTTCTGAGTTCGCTCGTTCTGTCGAGGTAGAACTTCAGAGCTCGTCTGATGTCTAGGTTGTGGAGAACCCTCTAGGCATCAGAGACCGGGTTCAGGAAGAAGACCGGTAAAGATATTGACTGGTTTAAATGGAATTCAGAAACCACTTTAGGAAGGAAGGGTGAGTGTGGGGCACAACCTTATCTTTATGGAAAGTTAGGAACGGATGTTCCACAGAAAGAGCCTGAAGCTCACTTATTCGTCTTGCAGATGTTACCACAAACAAAATGCCACCTTCCAAGACAGGCACTTGCGTTCGGTAGTGGCAATGGGTTCAAAAGGCTTATGACAAACCAGTGAGGACCACATTCAGATCCCATTTGGGATGAGGGGCCCGAACCGGCGCAAAAAGATGGCGAAGACCTGCAAAGTGTCTTTTGATGACTGGATTAGCCAGTGAAAAAAGGCAACTGTCTGTAGACGGGTAAGCCGAAATGCCAGACAAATATTTCCTGCATGATAAGACACGTATGACGGAGGCAGCAAGGTCAGATACAAAAAACAAAACATTGTCAATAGAAGCATGCTTGGGATCATCTCTTTGGCTAGACACCAATGACAAAAGCGGAGCCACTTGCTCCTGTATTGAGCTATTGTAGTGAGCTTCTGTGCCGCTTGAATTATACACATGTTGTCCTCAGAGAGGGTGAACTGTACTAATGATCGGGACTTAGGCACCAGGCCACCAAGCTGAACGACTGTGGGGAGGGGTGCCACAACTGGTGATTTCTCTGGTGAAGGTGGTCGGGTATCTGCAGCAACCTGATGGGACACAGACAGGTGCTGCAGCTGTGAAAAACAGAACCTGGCTGGCCACCAAGGAGCTATGAAGAGGAGAGTGCAGTTCGATGCACTCCTTAGTTTCCAAAGTGACTGATGAATTAGTGGCAAAGGAGGGAAGGCATAAGCCTTCATGTTGTGCCACAGGATCTCGAGGGTGTCCCTCAAAGGAAGACACCCAGAGCCCGTTCCTGGAAGCATAAAGAGGACGTTTCCTGTTCGATGATGTCGCAAAGAGCTCCAGCTCTTGAGGACCCCATTGCTGAAAGATGTTGGTGAGAACATCGTTGTTCATCTCCCACTCATAACTCACCACAGATAAGCGGCTGGGGGAGTCTGCAGTCACATTGATGTAACCTGGAATGTGCACGGTTTGCATCAAGACAATGTGTTGGATTGCCCAATTCCAAATGTGGATAGCAAGGTCCACCAGGAGGGGAGACTTGGTGCCCCCATGTTTGTTGATGTAAAAGATTGCTACACACTGTTGGTGATAGAGGGTTGAAAAGCCTTGAGCGCCAGAAAAACTGCCAGGAGCTCCAGGTAATTGATTAGGAACCGCCTGTCTTGAGGCGTCCACAAATCGTACACCTCAAGGTGACGCAGTGTCGCTCCCCATCACAGAAGGGAGGAGTCTGTAGAAACCGTTACTTGTGGGCAGGGCTCCTGGAAGGAGGTCCCCACTGAAAGGTTGCTGGCGTATTACCACCATTGAAGACGTGCTGTCATGCAGGATGGGAATGGAATCATCTTGGAATTCGGATCCGTAGTCTGGGACCAGCAGCTCTGAAGAGCAAGCTGAGTGCGTCCCATTTTCAGGCGTGCAAGAGGTAGAGCTAACCCGCAAGAGGCCATGAAGCCCAGGAGTCTCTGGAACCACCAAGTCGACATGCGAGAGGACTGCAGGAAGAGCTGGCACCGTTACATGTCTTTATAATGAGATGTTATATACCGAATCACTTGTATATCAAAACATACCTTGAAAACCGTAATATTGAATTGTCTTTTGTGGATGTCCCCACTCCAAAACCCTGTTTCCAACACCTAAAAACCCTTCCTGACCGTTTACCCCAAAAACTTTACGCTTTACCCCACCATAAATATATTCGATATTTAGGTTTTCAAGTCATATGTTTAGATATATATATATATATGTGATTCTGTATATAATTTTTGATATAAAGACTGTATCCCAGCTGGCACGTGGCCGAAAGGTCCACAATCCTGTACTCAGTCAGGAACACTCTGGAACTCGCGGTATCCCAACGGAAACCCAGAAAGATCAGGTCTTGAACTACCGTCGACAATTTCCGCCAGTTCACTGACAGACTAAGATGGAACAGGAGCTGAAGGAGTGACTGAAGATTGGCCAAAGTGGCCTGTGGGCAAGAACTGCGCTGTGCTAATCGTCCAAGTATGGAGATACATGAACCGCCTGCAGTCAGAGGAATGCTACGATCACAGACATCATCTTAAACACACACAGTGCAGAGCTGAGACCAAACGGGAGGACACGATACTGGAAGTATTCTGTTCCCACAGAGAACCGCAGATATTTTCGATGCAGGTTCCAGATCAGAAAATGCATGAAGGCATCCTGAAGGTCTACCACGCTGAGCCAATCGCCCTTCCGGAGCGAGAACTTTATCTGGCAGGGCGTAATCATCTTGAATTTCTCTTGGGGTAGAAAGAGATTGAACTTGGATAGGTAGAGTATAGTGTGAAGGTCAGCCTGGATGGGTTTGGGCACTGTAAACAGACAGGAGTAAAAGCCCTCCCCTTGCTCCCTCAAGCGAACACGTTCCACTGCACCGAGGTCTGGACGTTTCTATACCTCGTCTCTCACGGAGGGCGACTCAGTCTGCTCGAGATGAGGGTGAGAGGGAGGGGTGCGGGGGAGGGGCAAGCGAAAGCTCGCCCAAGCAACTGACAAAACCCATCGGTGTGTGATTGCCATGCTTCCAGATGAGACTAAATTCGTCCTCCCACTGGAGTCTCGTGCGACCGATGGAAAATCTCAATTAGATGTTTTATTGGCGGAGAGACCGCCCGTTGCTGAAGAGGAGGCTGTTGGCCAAGAGAAAAACCAGCCACCTTGCCGTTGCTGTTTTCGGCAGGGTTTGCCGGTGTGAGCATCTGCTCGGCACGTACAGCGGCCCTGAAAGCCTCTGAAACCAGAGAAGGAGCTCGTTTGGGACCCCGACCTCTGAGTATAAGGTGCCTTTGCTGGGGTTTTCACAAGGACCGACAATGACTTGGCATTTTGAGTGCTTGCCTTGGTCGTGAGTTCCTCATCCGTGGATGAGTGGAACAGTTTCTTACCCTTGATGGGGAGATCAAGCATCTTGTCCTGAACTTCTTGCGAAAACATTGTAGTATGCTGCCACGCTTGGCGGGAGAGGTCTACTGCGACCATAAGGCCTCGACCTGAAGTGTCTACATGATGGGCCGCAGCCTCAAGTAGATCCTGTGCCAGAACTCTGGCATCAGATAAGCCACCCTTGAAGACTTCGAGCTTATCAGGAGGAATACATTCCTGAAACTCCGCTAGCTCCTTCCACAACTTGACATTGGCAGCCGCCAGGATAAGCCTAGTATTAGCCTGACGCAGCTCAAGAGCCGAATTGGAAAAAACCTTTTTCCCCAATGGCGTCAAGGAGCTTGTACTCCTTGGAAAGGATCTGAGATGCTGCAGTGGAGGATGTAGAGGCCGGTTTCGACTGAAGAATAGCAGCTGCCACCACCGAAGAGGGCAATTGGCATGCAGACAAGGATATGTCCTCAGACACGTCGACCTTGTAAGCGAGCGTCTATTTTCTTGTTCAGGTACAGCCCGGAAAAAGGTTTTTCCCAGACCTTACAGGCCTCGGCCATGACGTCCTTCTGAAGGAACAAGCCGGTGTGCTCCTGTGTTCACAGAGTGAAGGCTCCCGAGAGAGTACCCCTTCCTTTGGAGCCGGGGGTTCGGGTATTGGGATGTCTAGCAGTGCCATTATATCCAGAACTCTGTTGTAAAAATAAATCCTTAAAGTACGCCGTCATGGGATCAGAATGCATAAGCTTCTGAAACTTGCCAAAAATGCATCCTCAGACGAAGGTCTAGGCGCTGGAGTGGGCAAAGGCTGCTCGGAAGGGGAATACCTCCAGGAACGCAGAGGATGGTTGCCAGGATGGTACCCCACCAACAGGATCCACGTAGCTCAAAGGCGCAGATGCAGGAGGGATCAAAACTATGCGACAGCAGAATCCAAGCACGCCAATCCATTGGAGAGCGGAACAGGTTTTTATTATCCACAAAATGTGGAATAACGTGGAAAAGGCTGCTCTGCCCCAAAAACAGGCCCCTCAGCACCAGGTGTGGTGAAAGTTGGTGTAAAAGAGGTAGTCAAAATGGCTGCTGTGGACCGTGTAAGTGAGGTCTTGGTCACCACAGTGGAGTCAGGGGTCTTATGTTCCATTTTAGCCATGTGATAAGGAACCTCAGCAGAGCTGGTGCTAGCAGATATAGAGTGTTTATGAGACACCTTAGGGACTGCTGACGAATAAGGCCCAAGTGCAGGAACCTTGGCTGAGCGGGTACTAGAACACTTATGGTGCTTGACCAGCTTCTTTGCCCCCTCAGCAGGATTTGTTCCACCACAGATCTGAGCGTGGGAAGGCTTAGAGTCACCTCCCTGAAGCCAAACCCCCCAAAGGGGGCCCCTCAATCTTGCTGGAGTTCGACATAACCCCAAGAAGGGGAACCTCAGGATAAACTGGTACGTTTAGTCACCTTGAGAGGGACCTTGAGCCGAGATGTGGAAACCTTGGGGCTGACCCCGGTGACAAAAGCCCCAGAAGTACTGGACCCAGCTTTAGCCCCTAAAAGGGGAACCTCAGAAGAAGATCCGGTTTTGGCAGCCCCTTTGCAGGGGACCTCAGAGGGAACTCCGGAGCGCCGCTTAGATCCCTTTCGGGACACCTCAGAGAGATCCCTGGTAATAGAGCCGCTCGAGCCCCTCCTGGACCCAGAAAACCCAGGAAGGAGTCCCCTGGCCGGTGTGCCCTGAAAAGGAATGTACTTAACTGCTGTTTCATTTTTTCTTCAATGAACTGCAGTAAATGTGGTGGTGGAATGCATTGAAACACCTCCTCCCACCTGACAAGCCGACGCTGGAGTGCCTGGACAGAGAGGGAGTCGCAGTAGAAGCACGAGTCCCAACAGTGTTCTGGACCTAAGCACTCCAGGCAAAGGGAGTGGGGATCCAAAGTGAAGATCTTCCTGGAGACCTAGTTTAGTGGGAGATAGCTGCCAGATGTACCTACATATAGGCATGCGCCAGTCCGGCCTTGGCCAAGGATAACAAGTATGGAAATATCTGTGGGGGACCGGCACCAAGTAGCAAAACGCTTCAACTTGTGACCATAGCACTTCAAAATCGACAACGCCCTGTCTTTGGCAAGGACCTCTCTACAGTCCACCGGCAACTCATATCCTCCAAACTCTCGGGCTGCAGGAGTCAAGCCCTTAGGTTCAGCGATCCTGGGTCGTGTTGAAGGACTGCACCTCCTTCTCTGGTGAGAAGATCCAGAACCACTGGCAGCTTCACCAGAGGCTACGCTGACAGGCTGAGAAGGTCCGGGTACTAAATCTGCCTCGGCCACGCCAGGGCAATGAATATCATCCTAGATTGACACCGAGTGTGTTGATGACTCGTAGCAGGAGAGGCAACAGAGGAAACGGATACAGAAACAGGCCTTCCCACAGGAAGGAGAACGCATGCCCCAGGCTGTTCGGTTGGTGGAATCTGCTTGCAAACATATGGCATTTGGAGTTCGCTGCCGTCGCAAACAGATCGATCTGGGGCCTGCCCCACTTGAAGATGCGGTCCACCTGGTCCTGCCAAAGTTCCCACTTGTGGCAGGAGCACAATTCCCTGCTGAGGGAGTCTGCAATGGTGTTATTGACTCCTGCCAGGTGAAGAGGAACATCTCTTGTCTGACGGCCCAGTGCCACAAGTCCTGCACCTCTTTGTAGAGCACTTGGGATCAAGTGCCCGCCTGCTTCCTAATGTATAACATTGTGGTGGTGTTGTCAATGAAGATCCTCACCACCGTGCCCTTCAGAGACGTAAGGAATGACTTGAGAGCCCTGAACACTGCCCGTAGCTCCAGGATATGGATATGGAGATCCTTCTCCTTCGGCAGCCACAGACCTGGCGTGCAGACAACTGGTGTGAGCGCCCCAGCCTTCCAGGGAAGCATCCATGGTGACGGTCTCCTGGTATGGGGGGAGGGGGAAAGTTTAAACCTGTGCTCCAGGCAATGTTGGAGTGAACACCCCACCACCTTATCGCTTGACGGAACTCCTTGTAGAGCGGGATCTTGTGCGCGAAGCTTCCAGACACCTGTACCCAGCAAGCGTCCAGGAACTCCTGAAGAGGTTGCATCTGTAAGCTGCAGAGCTGGATAAGGTAGATGCAAGACGACATGCCAAGCTGAATGGCCACTACTCTCTCCTACGAGGGCAACGCCAAGGAGGAGATCGTATTGAGTCTGGCTCCTAGGAACAGCGCATTCTGCGATGGTGTCAAGCAGGACTTTGGATAGTTGGTGAATCCCAGATCATTCAACTGCTGGACGGTCGTCCCCATGTGTCCGACAGCTAACTCTGGCGAGCATATTTGTATTTGTTTTTTTTGTAGAGCGTGCCTGGCCCAAAGGCATCTGGCCGCATCATGTGCCCAGATGAGCCAGTCATCGAGGTACGGGTACACGTGTATACCCTGTGGACGCAGATGAGTTGCCACATATGCCAGGCACTTTGTGAACACCCTGGGGGCCGACTTCAAGCCGAAAGGAAGGGCCTTGAACTGGTAGTACCATCCCTGCACCACGAAGCATAGAAACTGTTGGTGTTTCTTGTGAATGGGGACGTGGAAGTAGGCGTCCTCCATGTCCAGCGACACCAAGTCTCCTTTTTCGAGTTGGCCGAGCACGTGCTGCAACGTGACCATCCTGAACTTTTGGGACTTGAGGCACTTGAACAGACGTTGCAGGTCCAGTCATTGGGGAACTAACTATAACCCCTTTTTGTAGCATGTCCTGCACGTCCTCCAAGAGCTGAGGGATGTGCTGCTCCTGCTGGGCCACAGGAGGTATCCACGGACACCAGCACTGAAATTCCAGGGTGTCCTTGGGGCGAGAGCGTCCAGCACCCATTTCTCGGTTGTGATCTTTTCCCACTCGCTGATGAACCCAGTCAGCCAGCCAGCCTCCCAGTGGGGTGCGCGGGCCCGATGTCCTGGCTGGTTCAGGCTTGCTTTGTGACCGGCGTCCTGCCTTGGGGGCACCGGTGGCCGCCTCCACCGGAGGCCTGGGAACAGTCTCTGTAGGCTTCCTGATTCGTGGATGTAAAAGGCTGATGGTAAAATGAGGAAAAACCTTTTGACAACCTGCTAGACTTCCCTGTGGAGGAGCGAAAAGAAGCGCAGTGCTGATGGTGTAAGGAAAGGGCCATCTCCATATCCGCTTTGATATCCTGCAGGGACTCGTCGACCACCTTCCCAAAAGGGTTATGCCGATCGAAAGGCATGTCCAGTACCCTCGCCTGGACCTCTTGGCGGTAATTCAAGGCCTTCATCCAGCCTTGGCAACGAAGGCAGACACTGTTCCCCCATCTGCCGGAACCCTGTGTCAGCAATGTCCAGCGCCACCGTAGTGGCATGATCCGACGCTACCTGCCCCTCCTGGAAGATGGGGATTGCCTCCATCCTCTTGTTGTTGGGGAGGAACTCCAGAATCTAACCCAGAATGTGGCACAGCTCTCTGTAGTCCCTGGCTAGGATCGCCAGTGTGTTGGCCATCTTGATGGTGGACACCGCAGTGTAAATCACCTTCCTTCCCATAGCGTCCATCTTCTTCCCCTCACTGTCCAGAGGGGACTGAAGACGAGGACTTGTTAGCCGACAGTTCCCTCACGGCCACTGAAAAACACTGAATCTGGCAAGGGTTGCGAACTCGGGCACTTGGGTGCGGATTCCGGCACCCAGTACTTCTTCTCCAGCTTATCCCGTTTTGCCGGTGCCGTACAAAGGGTTCTTCAAGAGGGCCAGGCCCTCCTCCCACACATCATCCAGAAGGTGCACGGCCATGATCATCTTCCTTTTGGCCTTGCTCCTCTGGTACAGGAAATCTTCCTTTTTGGTTTCTTCAGGCACAAGCTGGAACAGCTCAGAGGCTCTGGCGATCATGCAATGGAACGGCCCTCCTCATCTGGTGAGGACTCTCTAGGCTGAGGAGCCCCTTCTTGTCGGGGTATACTGGGGAGAGGGTGCCCAACGCGGATGTGGAGGCTGAAATGGGTGCGTCCGATGATGCTTCCTCCTCTTCGCCTCTTCACTGGCACCTGATCGAGAGCCCGGGGGACCTCTTCTGTATCTCTGCCACCAAGGTGTGGAGGGTCGACAGGATGTCCAGAGACGCATCCCTCGGCTGAGCTTGTGTGATCGGAACACTAGGCCCCGCGCCATCATTGTCGCCATGCTCTTCCATGTCCTTGTGGACCGTGTGTAAGGACTCCAGGTCCTCGTTGACCATGAACGAAACTTCCATGGCCTAGGACATGACCTGTGGCTGATCCGGGGCCTCCTTGCCCCTTGCCTTTTTTCAACTCTGAGGGGTCGGAGCCGGACTCAGACGGCATCCCCTTCTCTGGCATGCTAGCAGACTTCACCAAAGTCACTGCACAGGTTTCACGCCTCGGGGGCAGGGACACCTTCTGCACTGTGGGAGGTACCTTCACGGGGTCAGCCCCCTTCACCTTCATAAGAGCAGCAGCGATCAGCTCCATTGTCGACGAAGACTTCTCCTGCGCCGATTGGGCCTTCTTGAACAATTCGGCCTTCTTCCAGCTTAGCCGGTTTTAATGATTTCCTCTTCGAGGAGGAGCACGATTGTCGGCTGGCAATGGAGGTGGATGGTGAGGTTGATCGTGCCCTGTCCATTGCAGGAACCGCTTGCACAGCGAACCCGGTGGACCCGGGCTTGCAGTTCTTGGCCTCGCCTTGGGCCCCCACAGATGAGGAGCCCTCAAAGGACTTAGAAGACCGCTCCGCACAAACACCCTGGATGAAATTGGTCTGCCCCTACTCCCGCTGCCACATAAGGAGGCTCTGGATGCTGATATCAACATAGATGACATAAAAGACGCCATCAAGTCTCTGGCTACCTGCAAAGCTCCGGGTAGTGACGGGCTACCCGCCGAATTTTACAAAACCTACGAGCCAGAACTGTCCCCGCTGCTACACGAGGTGTTCTTAGAAGCTTATGAGTCGGGCATCCTGCCTGGGAGCATGCGCGAGACTTTGGTGGTTCCGCTCCTCAAGCCTGGTAAGCCTGCAGATGACTGATTCCTATCGCCCTCTCGCCATGCTCAATTATGATGTTAAAATCCTCACAACCATTCTGGCTAAGCGGCTGTCCAGGGTGATCGGAGAGGTGGTACACCCCGACCAGAGTGGCTTTGTGCCGGGCCGAAACACCACTGCCAACCTGCGCAGATTACAACACGTATTATCACATCCCACTCACACAGGGAAATCCCACGCTTTGCTCTCTTTGGACGCCATCAAAGCGTTCGATTCAATTTTTTGGGAGTGGCTGATTGCGGTACTTAGGGAGTTTGGTTTCGGTGAGCGATTCATTCGATGGATCACAGTTCTCTACACCAAACCGCGAGCACGGGTGAAAACTGGTCGGCTCATCTCCACGGCATGGGATATACAAAGGGGCACAAGGCAGGGCTGTCCGCTCTCCCCCATGCTATATATAATCGGGCTTGAACCCATTGCCATTTACTTTAGGAAACAATTCTTTGATGCTGGTATAAGGATTGACGGGGTGGACCACATAATTTCCCTATATGCGGATGATGTTCTCCTTTATGTGAGGGACCCGCAGCTGAATGTCCCAACCATGTTGGAGGTCCTCGGCAACTTTGCCAAGGTATCAGGAATACACTTCAGCAAACACAAGTCTTGCCTGTTTCCGTTGGGCGCCCTCCGGAATACACATGTTGCTGAACTCCCCTCCCTGGGTATAGGTTGGTGTCCCACCACTTTCCGCTATCTGGGCATCAATATTTATCACACGCCTGAACTCATGCACGCCAACAACACGGTAGCGGCGCTGCCTCCCTTGCGCAAGTCAATTGGGTTCTGGGCTCGCCTCCCCCTATCCATGATGGGCAGGGCTGCCATCATTAAGATGATTGTTCTCCCCAGATTCCTCTACGGTTTCCAAAATATTTTTTACTACATTAGAACTCCCTTCTTCCGTCTTTTAGGAAAGATACTTAAAGACTTCCTGTGGGGCACTAGTAGGCACAAATTTGCATTATCCACGCTGACCCTCCCTTACGAGCAAGGAGGCATTCGGCTCCCTGATCTGGAACGTTATTACCTGGCTGCCCAACTAAGCTTCGTGGCCAAATGGCTAGATGATGATGTTACCTCCGAAACACTGCTTTTACAACACCCGATTGCTCCATTTCGATTAAACGAACTCATTTGGGCCCCTCAACGTCTTGTAGATGGGATTCCTTTCTTAGCTACCCTGGGCCGTCAGGTATGGCAAAGGGTTAAAAGTCTTCTTCACTTGAAACACTGATATAACCCGGACATACCGCTCTTAGCCGACCTATGCCAGAACTCGGTGGACCTTGCCTCCATTCGACACTGGGAAAGGATGGGAGTATACACTTGGGGGGATCTATACAATGAGGGCACCTTCCGGGATTTCTCCTCCTTGCAATCTGACGATGGCGTCCCGGCTGGTCAATTCCTCTGGTACATAAAGATACGTAAATTGGCTAAGACTAAATGGGACACGTGGCCTGAGGAGCCTGAAACTGACCCCTTCATAACACACCTATATGGCCTGGGGGATGGATGGAGGCCTGTCTCCCGTATATATAGTCACCTAATTGACAGGCCCAACCCCCGTAGTCAAGATCTCAAAACCAAATGGGAGAGAGACCTGGGTCACGAACTGTCCGAAGCCGAATGGGGCAGAGCACTAGCGTTCCCTAATGCGGTATCCAGAAATTCCAGATTCAAATTGATACAACTCAACATGCTATACAGAACATACTTGACACCGCTTAGAATAGCCAAAATATATCATCTACCCCAACATAACTGCCCATGGTGTGGCAGAGACGGAGCAAATCTTCTACACATGTTCTGGGGATGTGTCAAGGTCCGTCGACTTTGGGCGGGAGTGGAACTCCTATGTAGCGAGGCAGGCATGACCAGATATGAATGGACCCCGAAAGAGTGCCTTCTTGGAACGTATCCCAGACTGGCCAAGTTCAAACACTCAGTCAAGCTCATGGACCTGGTATGCATTCTGGTCAAAAGGACCATTGCTATGGCCTGGAAGCGACCTGGAGGCCCACAATACCAGGTATGGCACAACGAACTGGAGCGCTGGATAGAGGCAGAAACCTCAGCTTGGGAGAACGGCCTCACCACATCCCCTGAAGACACGAGCTTGGGACTTGCTGCCTGGAAAACTCTTACCTGGGCCTTACTTAACCCCTCTAACGATGATAAACCCCCTTGAGCAACTAGCCCCTGTTGACACAAGATATCTGGTAAATAATACTGGCACAGCTCCTAACCTGTGCTCACTTGCTGCTCGACCCCCCCATGTTGCTTACATCATTGACCATATGGAGACTTGTTAATGTTGTTATTGTTTTGTTTTTTCCGTTTAATCATTAATGCACAAGTGGCCTATTTTGATTACTCCTGATTATTACCGTTGTGATTGCTTGACTCAATGATTTAACTGTTTTAATACATAAATCCCAATAAAGAAATTTTGAAAATAAATTAGAAGACCGCTCCGCGGACCGGCCGGACCTGAGTGAGGCATGACCCTGCTCGGAGCACAGGGCAGAGGCCTTGGCATTCAGCAATGCCGCTAGACTCCTATGTGCCTATCCTTTGTCGTCTTCTTGGAGAAGCCGAGGCATATCTTGCAATCTCCTTCCTTGTGGTCTGGATGCAGGCAATAGAGGCATTGCAGGTGCTTGTCCTCCACAAACACATTCCGTAGCCCGCAATTGGTGCAGGGCTTGAAGAGGAATCTTCCTTCCTTCTCCTCTGTCACGATTGGAGGGCGCGAATTAGGCTTGAGAGCCTTCTGGAAACTTTGCCCTTGAGGGGTGCTGAAATTCACTGACAACGGATCGCCACTGTCAGCAGATGGAGAAAAGAGCACAGAAGCTCTTTCAGAACAAAAATAGAACCTTTTCCCATCGAAAACACGCAACATAGAACTCGAGGACTCCCAACACTGAAGCGTGCAGTGAAAATCAGAAGATTGCTGCCATAGGGGGGGTTTATGGAGAGGACTGTCATTGGATGGGGGCAGTATGACCCAGAGGACAATGATAGATTTAAAGCAGAAATGCAGAAATATAGTTTGCAAGTGAAACTGAAACTTTTTTTTTTTTTTTAACTGAGGATTCCCAGTCGGATGACTAGGAATAATCCTGAGCATGTGAATCCATGCCAGACCCCATGCTGGAGAATCACACATTTTTTTCAGATTTGTATCTAAAGGCCAATCTTCAATACAAATTATGAACATTCTACGGAACCGCACCCTGAGAAGGTTGCAACAGACAAAGTACCCAAAAAGACAACAGATAAAGTTGAACAATTGCAGTTTGAAAAACGCCTTTCACAACATCATTGCCTACACGGTAGTAAGGTATGGGGAAAGTTGGTAGAAGGGGACATGGTGGGTGATATGGGGAGGATTCTCCACCTACCTTACAAATCAGTTTTTTTTTAAAAAAAAAATGTTTAAGAAGACAAAAAAGAAAAATGCACCATGGCCAAGAAAGTCTTTCTAGCAAATCCCATTAACACATGCAAACTATGTGCTTTAATAACTTGAGCAATGTTCCACTATCCTGCAACACTGACCTTTAGTGTGGGGGTCGAAGAGAGCCTTCCGTTTACCTACGCTTGATTTATGGCTGCAAGAGTGCTGGTTCATTGGCAGTCTATATGGCCCGTCTATAAAATAGCTCATTTTACCTGTGTAGCTATAACTGAGGTGGTTGAAAAGATTATGTACTTCTTGGCGGGTTTCTCTGAAGTAGTATGAATGTGGATGGGCACTACTGATGGAACGCCGGAACGGCGTATACCACCTTCCCAGTACAAAACAGTGATTCACCTTTGCCATGGGTCTAGGAACCTGGCAAGAAGAGAAACTCCAAAATAGAGCCTGTTTGGATTACTCCCAGCTCTAACTGCACACCTCATCTGAAACCAAGACCTGCGAAAGGGCTTAAGAGGGAGAATTTGTGGTTCACACCACAGCTTAGAGTGCTTCGCAAAGAGAAACGTAGCACGGAAACACGCTGGAAAAGTCACCCGTCTGATGCCCACAAAGACTGACTAGTCCTAGCTACTCTCAACTACAAAGAAGCCATATTCCAGGCCAAAAAAGAGTCCTACAATAATTGCATCTTGTCAGCACAATCCAATACTAAGGAATTATTCAAAATCCTCAAGGAGCTTGAGTCTCCTGCAGTACCTCCAGATTCCTGCACCAAGACAGCAATTGGTGTACCAATATACAAACAGCACTTTTGGACAAAATTGCATCCCTCCAAACCAAAATCAGAGGTAAACCAAAATCAGAGGTAAACAAAACTCACTACAGTCTGACAATCCTCTGACCATTCCCACGTCTGGTACCTGCCAGGCCAACATGAACTGTAAACCATTCGCCTTCTCCCCTCTTACTATCTCTGAAGTAGAAGGAATTATAAACAATCTCAAACCTTACAACTGTCAAGGTGACCCTTGCCCAGCTCCTATCATCAAGGAAGCCTCTCAAAATCTAGCCCCCTTCATCACAGCTTTCATAAATGCCTCTTTCAAAACGGGCACAGTCCCCGACAACCTGAAAGATGCCTGGGTGATCCCGCTACTCAAAAAACCATCCCTTGACCCCAACATACAGACTAATTTTAGACCTATCACTACGGTCCCTTTCCTGCTCAAGATTCGAGATCGTGCAGTCTATCTGCAGATCCAAGAATATCTTGAATCCAACAATCTCCTGGGGCTAAGATAATCTGGCTTCCACCCTAAACACGGAACTGAAACAGCCTTGATCGATCTGAAAACTCAAATGGAGATTCCAAAAGATAATGGGAAATTAGCGTTACTCTTACTTCTTGATCTCTCTGCAGCATTCGATCTCGTCAACCACCAAATAACCAAATACTTTGCCAACATCTTAAATCTACGGCCCATTTTTCGGACTCTGCCAATGCGTGGATCCACTCTTTTCCAAGTAACAGATCCAGGCGGGTTTTCTCTCCTAAAGCATCTGCGGACCCTTCTCCGATACACTGCGGTGTCCCACAAGGTTCCTGTGTGTCGCCGACTCTCTACGTGTTCACCAAATATCTCTTCGATGTGCTCGATTATCTGGGTGTCTCCTACACTAACTATGCGGATGACACCCAGATACTCATCCCCATTACTGGTGATCACACAGTTGATACTAAATCCGTTGAATGACGTCTATCTGGTTATTCAGGTCTGAATGGCACAACACAAACTTTGCCTCAATGACTACCAGACTGAGCTCCTATTACTAGGCTCAACTCATCGCTTTAATAAACTAGACCAAGCCTTTAAGTCCTTCAACATCGATGGCAATGATATTAAGGTCTCCAAGGACACTAAAACTCTAGGCGTCTATTTGGACTCCACTCTTTCACTGAACAGACAAACAAATGCTGTAAGGTCGGCCTCGGCCTATACCTGCAAACTCATCACTGCCTGCAGACCTTTCCTGAACTCCCACAACTGCATTACTTTGGCAAGAACACTCATTATGTCTAAGATCGACTATTGCAGTGCCCTTTAACTGGGGACTAGTCAGGCCAACCTCAACAAACTGCAAACAACCCAGAATAATGCAATCAGGGCGGCTCTCAATATCCCCAAGCACTCCCATATTTCCAACGTCAGATCAGATCTATGCTGGCTCCCAGTAAAACAAAAAAAACAAAAAAAAAATCGCCTTGAAAACCCTAGCTTTGACGCACAAATACTTGGACAACAAGGCCCCACCCTACCTCTCCACTCGTCTTACTCGCCCATACCTCCATACGACCCACTAGAACTCCACAAATTCACAGCCTCATTCTGCCCAGATTTAAACTCCAAAAAGCCAGAGGAGGGAGCTTCCTTGTCCTAGCCTCGAAGCTCTGGAACTCCCTTCCTGTCCCCATTACAACTGAGCCTTCTTTTTAAACCTTCAAGAATAAAACCAAATCTTGCCTCTTCACGCAGAACACATGATGCACCACAAATAAAGGCTCTGCTTACTTGTATATTTTGTTTACTTACCTGCTTACTTTATTGATTATGTCTGTATATTTTTGTAAAGTTATCTACTTATCTTTATTGCCTTTGTCTGTACATTATTGTATTCATGATACGAGACTTCTGTTCCCCCATATCTTCTTGTAAACTGGGGGAGCCTGAATTTTCTTTTGCCATTGACCCCTTACTGTAATGTACTGTAACTGTGTATGTAAGACTATGCGCACGGATGCCCCGGGCCTGGCTGCGCTTTACAAATAAAATAAATACAAATGCGGGGCTCTGTGTTCGTTCTCTCTCTAGTTCTCTCTCTTTCCTGCTCAGAATAAACGAGGAATGCAAGAATTAGGTGAGTACAGCCTCCATGACTGAACATTCCTAACCAATATACACGCACATGTAATTAAGGCCTAGACATTAGGAGGGGAGATTCGATCTAAACATAAAACCATTTAGAACTGAAAACTATTTTCTAAAAAAAAAACCAATCGCTGCTACCGCATCAACAGGTTATTGCCAGTGGGGATCCACTGTGGAAAATCAGGGGGTAGTTGAACCCTGTGCAGAAAGAGGAGTTGCTTTCATTGATCAACAGTCGGAGAAAGGCACATAAGCTGACAAACTGCTCAGACTGTTCCATTACTTGTTTTGTGTCATCACCTCTATTGAGCTCTTTGCTAATCTTTCTACTATCTTCCTCGGCATCTCCGCCTAATTGTCTTACTCTCACTTTCGCTCATATAAAGGCAAAGAAACAGGGGCGGGACCTTCTTTGGAGCTTGCACCTCTGGCTGCTCCACATACCTAAATAACTGCCAATGACCGTGCATCATGAGGAACTAAATATAAAATAAAATCCAGTCATTTGTTGCTCACCAGTTTAAGTGATCGTAATTCTGGCTGTCGCATCAACCAACATGAAATATCTTGATGTTTTAAGGATATTCAGCCACAGCAACAAGAGGTATTTTATATTCATTTGATGCTGCATAAGTAGCTGGGAGGCACAGCACAACCAATCCGTGGCTCAGAAAGTCAGTGAATAACTGCTGATATTGGCCCTAACTTCCAACAGACCTGATGCATGCATTTTTTTTGGTGTAAGGGGAGTGGGGGGAGGGCGGCATTGCCCTCAAAGAAAAATGTATTGGGGATATAGGTTCTCGAGTTTACCTTTGCAGCCAGCCCCACCAGCCACCTGGGGATTGGATGTGCTGTGAGGGAGGGAAGGTCGCCCCCTCGCCAATTTTATCTTTTTCGTAAGCTTAGCGCCGAGTACAAGCAGTGCCACAGATGCATGACCAGGTCCACTATGGCTGCGTTGAACGGCAAGGCTCTTTCAGTCTGCAGCCCCATATCCTGTCTGTTGGTCAACTCATACTGCCTGATCAGTTTCGGTGGAGTGCCAAGAGCGAAGACCACCTTGTGGTACTGGACATTTGGGTGAGCAAACGGCGACACCTGCTGCATGTCAACATCGGGGGACGTGTCCAGCCTTTTTCGATCGTGCAGACCCATTTGAGCAGCCCTGCCTAGGTAGACCATAAAATTAGGCAGTGCATCCATGTCCGCCCCTAGCAAGGGTTCCCCTTCCTCATCAAAGATCGTCCACATGGACTCGAAATCCAACTGGGACTCTGGCATGTAGTCTCAGTCCCACGGCAGACCTTGTGTTGACAGGGGGGCACTAACATGACCCGTCGACTCCAATGACTGCTCCGGAGCAACCTTCATGGAGGTTGAGGTCGAGGGCATTGGACTTTTCTTGGCCACCTTCGTGCCAGTCAAAACAGGTGCGGTCGGTGCATTAGCTGCACCTCTAAGCTAAAATGGTTGCATTAGAGAGAGATAATGGCACATGAGGAGGGACAAAAAGCTTGTAGGTGTTTGGTCATTTTCCGATTCATTGACTGCCCATGGTCATTGTGTTCCTGCCCCTCCCCACCCAAAACACTGCCTCGCAGGAACACTCGCTTTACACAAGCCTTATCATCAAACATTGTACTCTAGGTGCCTACCAGTGTTATTTCAAAGCAGTCTTCTGAGAGTTAATGACTTAATCAGAGTTGTAAACATGCCACTGGTGTAATAAAAATGTCTAGTCATGTCTGCCATAATATCAACAAATGGTGAACCCAGGATATGGCCGAGACTAGCCAGTATAATACTACCCGGACAAAATGATGATAATATATAGAAGGAAAACCCTTCATCCAAGTATTCAATGTTCTACACTATCTCTCTAATCATAAATCATTAGTACACCACACTTTCTCTCAAGGACAAAAAAAAGTAAAAAATCCACATTTTGCAAAACTGATATCAATACTTTAATGTGAAAGGTATACACAAATATATGACATTAAAAATGTCAGTACATATTACACATATATACAATATAAAAACAATTACAGCAGCACTCGCATATATATGGCACCAAAAACCATCCATAACCCTAAACAATCATTGAACCTAAAAGGGTCTTGGGGTCTTCACACAGTTAGAAACTAATAATTAAATCTGTGTTCTATACACAGCCCGACATGTTTCTGTCGTAATGGTGTACAATAAATACAGGACATCCCTCAGGGGAAAACGAAATGAGGGAAAGAGTGTTCTTTAAAACTATCAACTCTAAACAGAAAAAGAAAGAAGTGAGGTCTTAAATTCAAAATTCCAATAGAGCACATTAAATTGTTATTCTTATACTTGGCAAATGCCTCATTCTACTATAAATGTATAGAGGTACCCAACTATTAATCCATGATATAGATCAAGAGAAATTAATTCTCCATGTTGCTTCACTTTAAGTGTGTCAATTTCTTCAACACATGCCACCTCAACTGGCTATTCAGCAATCCAAAAACAATAACACAGGGTATTTGTCATTGCTTAACAGGCATTCATACAAATTCTGACTTCTTCAAAGGGCAGAATTATTTACACATTGTGAGGGAAATTTACCTCATATGAAATTAGAGGGCATCCCGATGCTTCTACTTCCAACACTGTGACATTAACCCTCCCGGTAAATCTAAATGTAAAAACATAAAGCCTCCTAATTAACCCAAGGCCTTTCTAATTCCACCTCAAAGTTCTAAAAGGAAATTAGCAATTCAGTGTGTTCAAAAACCCACACTATCCCAACTTGCCAGTAGTTCAAGAAACGGAGATTACAAAACTGCCACTAAGTCCGTGGTCAAACCATGAAAAACATGGCTGCTCCACTATATGCGGCCCGTCACGTGATGAGGTCATCATGTGTGCGTGCAATAACGTCACACACTGCCCTGGCGGTTCCATATCGCCACACGACAGCAAATGAAGGTAATAGGTTATAAACATTGTAAGGCTTCAAAAAAGCTCAATCACTGATATCACACAGTGGCAAGCAATGTCTACCATGCAATGAGTCTCAATGTACATTAAACACGTATCTCAATAGTAGAAGATTCCTAGTCACATCATAAATAGAATATGATGCACAAAAACAAATACTTTCCAATAAAGGTCCCGACCATGTGCATAGTCAATTGTTGCCAGTATACAGGATGAAAGCCAATTTTTCTGCAAGTCAACAATGTTCTGAAATCAAGTGTTTTAGAGGAATACATATGCAAGCAGATTTAGAACTAAACATTATAACTTAACATGCAGAAATATATTGCCAATCATTGTTATCTCTTGTGCAAGTATTGACATTAATCACAATTAACTCAGTATAACCACATTACAGAGCAATCTTCATAGATACAGACAGACCTTAGTGGATACAATTTCAACATCATCGCCACAATTTAGACAGCATTTGATAATCTCTGTTTTGATATTACTGCATACATATTAGTGTGGTCATAACACAGACTCATCTATACCAAAGCTGCTTGTCACTAATCATAGAGACACATTGTGCCACTCGACACTCTCATTAAGACCTATGATATTACTCTTGGTCTGGAAAATAAGGCACTGTTCTAAATTTAACAATTTAAGATTTATTTCATTTTGATTATTTCCTTTAAACTTTTTTTAGAATCACCCATTGTAGATCCATATGTGTGTGGGACTTACTGATACAATGTTAAACTAGTGGTGCCTGTTAAATTCGGTTTTTAATAAGGCTCTGATGCTAAGTCTGATTTAACCTTTCCCGTTTGTTTTGCTTATATAGTGTAGGCCACAGGGACATGTGATCATATAAATTACATTGTCAGTATTACAGTTGGTATAGTCATTGATATTCCAAGGTTTTGACAAACCCAATATCGACAAAGGTTTTTGGTAGTAAATGGGCACATCACAAACGGCCCACAAGGATAATGGCCCACTACTGGAGCGAGCCCCCAAAGAGTGGCTTGTTTGGTATTCTATGGTTTATTCTTAGTGATGTCATTCCTAATGAGAATATTCCTGATATTCATACTCCTTTTAAAGGTTACAATGGGTCTAGGTGTCACTTTGCCAAAAGTATGTTTCCAAGTTTTGAGGATAATTTGTTTAATCTTATAAGACTGACGGCTAAACTGGCTTACAAACACCACACGATCCTCTGTCTTCTTCTTGGGTTGATGCACTAGAAGGGCTTCCCAATTGTTGTTATATGCATGTTTTCCAATCTTTTTATTAATCTGGGGGGATAACCCTGAGCACTCAGTTTAGAAGACAGATTACATGCTGCAACCTCAAAAGACTCCCTGGTACTATTATTCCTTTTTAGCCTCAGGAATTGTCCAAAGGAGAGGTTGTCTTTGAAATGTTTGGCATGATGGCTGCCATAGTGGAGCAATGTATTCCCATCAGTCAATTTGGTGTACGGTTTGATCAACAATGTACCTCCTTGATGGTATATGTTAATGTCAAGATAACTTACTTCCACATTGCTCATGGTGGCAGTGAATTTCAGATATCGGCTTTGTCCATTTAGCCAATCCACAAACGTATGTGCGATACTCTCGGATCCCCCCCCCAAACAAAATTCCTCATGTCACGGTGTGTAAGGGTTCACAATCCCCAAAGCGTAATTTGCATAATAACTAGTTTCCTTTTTTTCCATCCCTGGTGGTTGCCATGGCGTCTTTCACAATGCCAGGGATGCAGACGGCAAGCGTAATGAGACACTTAACTGTTTTCAAGTTACTATGGCAATGAAGTAGGAATACGTCCTTCAACTTGCTATGTAAACATTGCCTTCTAACTCTCCGGTGCTTCTGATTAAAATCGGTACGCTCTTCGATACCATGCTGTTCGCTTTGAAGTTCCTGTTGCTTGTGTAATTATTTCTGCATTCATGTTTAGACTTTGGCCGGTTTCACGTACTCCTATTCGTTACCTCCCTTATCTGCCTCTTGATCGACTGCTGCTAAACCTCGGCCTGTTTCACGGACCGTCTTCCAGATACGTTTGTACTTGATGCTTGAAAGGCTACTGACCACGCTTCTTTCACGGATTCCTTTCGGATGCGTTTGTACTTTTCTGCTCACAAGGTAATTGACCACGGGTTGTTGCACGGACTGTAATTGAACATTATTCTACTCTATCTAAGCACCTTGCTTGATTACATTTACTTGTTTTCTGTGTTCCTAAAGAAATATACTTGGTGTATGGACTTTGGACGCTAAAAAGTAATTCAACAAGTACTACATTTCCATTGCGGTAGTGCTTCCTCGTGCTGTCGGGGGTACACCCCACTAATCACTAACACCTTCCTCGGTTCCCATCCAGTTCTACCATTCTGGAATTTTGTTCTGAATTATCCATTCATTCCTGATCACAGAAAATCGATTCTTCATAATTTAATATCAAGGTTAGTGTTTTTCTATTATTGTAAGTTCCAAACTTATCTCATATCAGAAAACTGTGGCAACACTGTCCTTTCTCTTTTCTTTCTCCCATCTTGGCATGTACTGGTAGTACCTTGCTCTCTCATCTTAATTGCGGTGGAGCCCGTTCATCTTACGGGCCGCACGGTGTCTCAAAAGAAAGGTCACCCTCCTTTGAGGAGACCCTTACTGGGTTTGAATTGCGATTGTGGAAATAACCAACCAGAATCTCTCAACCGGCACTCCTAGTCAGGCAACCTGATTACAGACACGCGAGTTCTGACACCTCATCATTTGTGATTGGCAAGTGTATATTCAGTGCCGTGAGGAACCCATATACCAGAAACACTGCTTTGAAGTGCGTGCCCAATGTATTCCTATCTTGCATGTATGAACGGGTTCACACAGAACTAGTAAAGAACACATCCCAACGTTTTGCTAGCATGAGTTCTCTACTAGTTCACACATTTTGTTGTAAATAGATATTGGAAAACTTCATTTAAGAACCACATTTAATCATTCACGTTTTAAGTGACATAAAAAGACAATAGCAATTACATCAAATTCTACACCATTACAGTGATTCAAATGTATCACAGGTAATTTTGTTTGCATTTCTATGCATCCAGTTTAATCATGAAACATGGCATGCGTGTGACTTCTACACTGCCTCTACATTTTTCACTGTACATGTGCATTAAGTCCCATTTGCTTATAGAGGGTGTAGATCTGTGCGCTTGTGAGATACGGGACTGCCGTACTCTCGCGAAAGGCAAGGGGGGGGGGGGGGGGCGCGAAGACTGATTCAGAGCACGGGAGGAGCATCAGACGGATACCTGCTGGCACTGCTCCTAAGGAGAAGATTAAGCTTCCATGCCAACAGCTAACTGCACATACATCCCCAGCAGACTTTGCTGCCTGTACATACATTGATGTTATAAGATGCAAAATAAAGCATCCTCTTCGTTAACCTACATGTGAGTGGTTTCATTGCACAACACATGGATGTGAGCAAAGTTTTGATGTAATGTTTACAAAAGTTTATGTTCTAAGCAACAAAATGTGAAATGGACCATGCGTGCACTAATTCACTTAACACTGTTTACAATTCCATCTACTGACTTATCGTGATCTCTGGGACAAACATACATTACGGAAATACCGTCGACTAACAAGTGAGGGTTCCATGTGATAATGTCCCTGCAAAAATGTCAGCAGGTACAAATGTAGCCTTTTTTGCGGCAACATTATCACTTGGCAATTTTTCTCTTTTTTAAGACAGTGGGGGACACCCCGCTCCCATTTACCCCATATATTGTCCCCATATATAATGTCGCCTATGCCGTTTCCCGGTGACTATATGTATGGCGACATCATATGTGGGGACAAGATTACCAATACCCATGTCTGAGAGCTATCACTAGTACACAAGTGAGATTACTCTCGAGCACAGTGATACAAAAAATGTGGGGCTGAAATAGAGATGTTCCTATGTTTTAGCCCTAAAGACTCAGTTAAAGGGAGAAGGGATTTACTAAAATACAACCCTCAAAGCTAAAGAGGCCTAAATTGGTAGTAAAATTGAGAATATTTCCAGTAAATTAAAGGAGATTTTTCCATTATTACCAATCTCAATCTACCCATTAAAACTTTCTCAAGAAGATTACTAAAATTCGAGAGGACCCAACACCTTCAGCAGTGCTAGGAAACTCAAAGGGTACCTATAAATGGGTCTAGGTGTTCCAGTAGCACACCTTTGAACGTCAACAAACCCTCCCTGGAGGAGCAGAATTCTCTTATTGCTTCCTCCAAAGGACCTGGTTCTCTGCGAGATCTTACTCCTCCCAAATTTGCCAAAACAAATGAATTAACTTTAGAAATTCCTTTGTCTTAATTTCTTCACTGAATTATGCCATTGTACTCGCAACATTGAAACATGCCTCAGTGAAACCACAGTTGAAGGCTTCTTAAGAAGCAGCAGATATGGGGAATCTCTAGACCAACCTTCCATATATAACCAGGCAGATCGTATTACAGCAGTTATTGCCCTTTCTTGAAGAAAACCTTTTATATCAGGCCCAATTTAGATACAGGCCTGGTCAGAGTACAGAGATAACAGCCATAATTGATCAGCTTAGAAAGGCTGTGGAACGAGGCAGTGCTGAAGCCTTGATACTGTTAGAATTTTCGGCGGCTTTCGGCACTGTCGAGCAACACATCCTCCAAACATGGCTGGAAACAAAGTGGGTCCAAGGTTCGGTCCTCAGCGACTTACTTGAATACGGGCCTTCTGTATCCAATCAAAACCTTTTAATCTGTAGGGCTCTGGCTTCATGGCCTTCTTTTTCAACTTGTATATAAGGTCTTTGTCTGATTTAATATGCAAGAGTGGTCTTCTGTTTTCCAACTACACTGAAAAGAAAAACTCCTACGCCATTTCAGCTAACATGCACGTGTGCCTTTTAAGATGAAATAGCTAGTCTACTGTCATACTGTGGTTTACAGCTTGCTTTTCTTCAAACCCACCATAATATTGGTGGTAAACATGCCCTAATGCTCCAATCTCAAGGATCACCAACCTACACTGCATTGACGATCCCCATTGAGGGTGAAATGCATGCGGGGTTGGTTGTTGCATCCTAAAGAGTGGTCCGTCATGGATTGATAAATTCATGTATATAATATCACTGCCCTATAAGACAATAACATTGTTGACAAAATCAAAAAGCAAGAAAGCTTTTCATCTAATGTTCATAACCATACTGCATTGCTATGTGGCTTTGATCTGGAGCTAAATTTCCGGTGATGGCAACTTGACGGTGCTGTACATGTGTGGCCTTTTAGCTGAAATTGCCTAATTTTTTTATCAGCTGTAAACAGATTATATACTTATAATTTAAAATTCATCTTTGCAGTGCCGCAACTTGAGCCATCTGCTCTATTTTTTGGTTTTTATTTTGTTCTCTGTATCAGACTGTATGCTGTGTGTTTTGAAATTTCTTCTGTGGTGCCAAGATGCCTCTGTAGTAAATGGCTGTGCTTCATAAAACCAAAATACATATGGGACTATGTGGGAGTGATTCACACAATGAACATGAAATCCAAAACATTGTGTAAAAGCAAATATTTATCCATGCTAGCCACACAATCATAACATCACCATTTTATATACTGTCATGCTTCACGTGGGACTTCTCCCTCTTCAAAGATCTGCAATAATAGATATTACTTCTATTCTCCCTTTCCATGGTGGCCACTGCCCCAACAGGGATGCGGATAAAACAAAGTGTGTCAGGTAAGTGGAACAGGCGGAGGTTAGGGATGTGGAAATTGGGGGTGGGGTTTGACACGACTCCCAGGGTATTGTCACTGCTCCCATAGGGGGAACCTCTTCCCATGAGGCCAGGCAGGTGAGGCTACTACCAGACATTCCCCCTGTGGGGTGATACTCAGCAGGTGGATCTCATGGGGAGGGAAACCCTCTATGGACCAGTAACAACTATCTTAGGAGAACGTGGTATGCACCCCCTCCATTTATGTCCCCTCTTTCCTCTCACCCCACTCAGTCCTCTGTGGTCCCCCACACACAAACACCTATGTATTTATCTAGGGTAGAAGACTATCCATACACACCATAATGGGCCGAGGAAGAGTGAGGGCTTCCCAGATGGAGTTCATACAACCACTGACACGAAGAAAAGGGGGCAAAAGCCTACTGCAGAACCAACATACTTGGTACAGTCAACTAGAGCCAGAGCCAAAGATAAAAAGGGAAGGAGGACTCTGTACTTTGTCAATCCTCCATGGAGGTGTTGAGAGCTGGCTGGAGACTCGCTGCTGAGTACAGGAAAGGCTGACAGAGCCTTGCTGAACACACGCAGTGTTCCTCATTATCCAGGCTGCAGAATCGGAGGCCTGGGAGTCACCTCACGCAGTCAGACCGAGAAGCACACGCTGAGAGGGATTAGACGTGTGAAGGCTGCAAGGACACGTGGAGACCACTAGAAGGCGTGCAGAAGTCCATAGCAGGAAGAAGCAGCTCTGCAAAACCACCTGAACAAGCCGGTAACACCACAAAAAGGTTCTTGGACTACTGTAGTGGGTGGTAGAGACAAAGGAGAATGAAGGAGGCAATTGGGGAAGGCTGAATTAACCCCATCACCCTTGTACCAGTGTTTGGAAAGAACGAAGAAAGACATATGAGAAACAGTATCTGGCAGGTTGGTGCAATAAACCTGGGAGAGGGGTCTGGGAACCATACAAAGTTGGGGACGGCCTGCAAGAACAGCACACCAGGGTCTGGGAACCATACAAAGTCGAGGAAGCCCTGCAAGAAGAGTACATAGGGATCGAGGATCCATATCAGTCCAAAGAAGCACACAACCAAGGGGCTGCGGCCCACAGAGAGTTGGGGGTTCCCCCCCGCCCCCTGAGACAACATGGAAAGGTCTGGGACCCACACAGAGAGAAATACTGTAAGAGATAATAAGGGGTTGAGGACCCATCAATTAAATACAGGAAACTTTCTGGAACACTTAGATCTACAGTCAGGTCTGGCAGGATAGTGAACCAGACTTGATGTTACATTTGTGACCCGGAGAAACAGGGGAAGAGACTGCCCCTGATACTTGGGAACTGTGTTTTTGTAAAATAAGATGGACTGTGAAAGAAAAGAGGAGGCAAGACAATTCCCCATTCATTCCGATTTTGTGTATGCTTGGAGGGTCATCCAACTTCAAGAAAATTTAAGTTAAATAGAAGAACAACTTGTTGCGTTTCCTCATCAAGAACTAAACATTGAATTGGCATCCAGAACGAGAGAAGCCTCTGTCTGGATCAAGAAGACACCCAGTTTTTCAGTGTAAGGGACGGAAATAGATTGGACACAGGACAGTGGACATTTTACTTTATTGGACATCCCGACAGATTCCTTTTTGTTGAGGTAGGGCAACCACTCTTAAAAAATAGGGCAAGATAGGCTTTCTTTTTCTTTACTTTTAAACATAAATAAAAGTCTCTGCCAACAAGCATACCACCACTGTGTCAGACTCCTACTTCTGCACCCTTACAAGGGGAAGGAGAGCGGGGAGCCCGGGTGTGAATTTACTGTTGCCTTGGGGTGGAAGATAGCGGCCTGCCGCTACTGCAGAGTCTCGAAGAGGGGGAATTACCTTGTGTTTAAAACCCAGTTCTGAGCCTACTGATTGGTTGAGAGGCTGCCCCCCAGGGTGTAAGTATTCTAGTTTAGCCTGCACGTACCTGACTGAAATGGTGCCAGTGTTGCCTCAGGATGCAGATGGCTTTGGGGCAGATTGAATGCTTCCTCTGTCCATAGTAGTGCCTCCTGACAGAGACCCGCCCTTGTCTGGGGGTCGACAGCCAGTGCAGGAAACATATTGCATAAGGTGCATAATAGGATGGCCACAGTGCAGTCTGTGGCTACACACCAGATGGTGGAAATGATGAGAATGAAGAAACTACTCAGCCATCAAAGCTATGAATGAGGATTCGGAAAGCAAATCGAGGTGCAATAGTTGCCATATCATTCTGGTGCTTTAGACTTGAACATAATCAACAGAGCTTTTTGTTCAACAACTAGTTAAAAAGCTGTTCGGGAAACACAGTTGTCCCCCTTGTTTGTGGTTGAAAGGGCACATAGATCCCTAGCCCCCAAGCAGATAACATGAAGTTCCCCTTGACCAATAATAAGGCTGCTCATTTTTAGGAGAGAAGATCGTAGGACAGACAGATCCAATATGCAATGATGCTTCTGCTAAGCTGTGGGTCACGTATGGCATGAGAACATTTCATGACAATGCCCTATAATTGCTAGACAATCCTCCTTGTAGCGTACACAATTCCAGCCTTACAGAAGGGCACTTGCCAGTCACTGCAGTATGAGTAATTCACTTAATCTGCATAATGAGGCCATGGGGGATCAGGAAGGACCACTTTGGGTCGGGTTTGTAAAGCATACTATTGATGTATGTTCAGCAGGGTGTGTATTTGTTTTTATTAAAGGTGGCAAGCCTGGGTGGGTATGGTCTCTGTGGCATCCTAGTTTTCCCATGTGTTACACAGTTTTCAGAAGAGTTTTGAGTCTGTTTGGGTGGTGAGGCACAAAGCTGTGAACATTATGGGTGGGGGAGGGCTCTCGGATCTCAGAGATTAGGGACTCATGTTCTGTAAGAATGCTTTCCAATTGGTTTCGGTAGTGGCATTGCCAAGTACATCTAAAGATTGTCAGCAATTTGACTGCCAGTAGTAGTAGAGGCACACCAGCACAACTAGTATGATCAAGCATAAGGGGCCTATGAGGGGTCAGAAATGCGAGGCGGACAGAAAGGTATATTTTTATCAATGTTTGCCATTTATTAAAACAAAAAGGGTTGAGATAAACAACTAGCTGTTGCGCTCACCTGGTCTCTGCAGAGGCGTTGCGGCACGGTTGCAGCCCACCCTGAACTTGAATCACCCCCTTCAGGCCTCTCCCTCAGTAGAAAAGCTGCGAGCGGTGGTACGTGGTGATACTGCTCCTGCGTGGAGATGAGTGTGTGAGTGCGCCAATCTGTGATTGTTGTACCTCTCGAACCCTTCACCCCAAAGTACAGTTTCTGTGAGAATACGCCGGCCCATAAAGCTCACCTGTGAATTATGGAAGATAAGCTCTCCGTCCTGCTACTTCTGGCAGGGGAGGGTCGAATGGGATCTAGTTCCTTCACTGATCCCGGATAAGGATTAGTCCAGTCCAGCTGCGGCTATGCTTCTCCTTATGATTGGTAAGTCTTTCTTGAGCTCTTGTGATGCTTTTCGTTCTATTTAATGTCTGTATATGTTGCTCCTATTTATGCCCGCAATAATATCTCTTCTGTTTTCTTCCCTTTGATGGAAATGCGGTCCCAATGCAGCTGTGAGACGCGAGACGCGGCCGGATGGAAGATGGATGCAACCGCAATGTTCTACAGCAGGTAAGTGATGGTTTAAGGGAAAGCGCGAAGTATGGCGAAGCGCAACCTTAAACGGACTGTTTTTTCGATGTCTAACCTTGTCTTCTGTTTCTCCTTGCAGGTGCTGCTGTCGACGATGGAGCGTGTCGTGCTGCGGTGCCAAGATGAAGATTTCGGCGTTCCGGAAAGTCTAAAGATGAATACTTGGTTCGCCGAAGAGATGTACAGGTTAGAACAGCTTCCCCCAGTTGGTAAGTATGCTGGAAGGAAGCAGGATGTCCAGGAAACAGGATCTTCAAAGGTAAGTCTGACCTCAGGCGACGGGAAGCGTTACGCTGCTTGCAAGTGCAGAATAACGCAAAGGATCTGTCTTGAGGATCGAGGCAGCTTACATAGCTGAGATCGTGGGCACGCCCATTAGGGCCGGCTTACCAGCCACACCCTGCCACTCCTAGAGAGTGAGCACGTGCGAAGGCAATCCATTAACAGCCACACCCAAGAATACACTTGGGGCTGCTTAATGGATGGAATGTTCAAGGTTAATGCATCCTGCTTAATGGATGGAATGTTCAAGGTTAATGCATCTGAATTGCTATGTCCATAATAAAAGTTTGTTGGTGTTAAATGGATGTTCTGGTTTACTTTTGTTCACGAGCCTGGCACCAAAGGCGCCAGGACAGTGTCCACCCAGGTCTCCTGTGCATGCAATCCCTGCATGCCTGTGCCCCTGCCTTGGGAAAGTTGTTTTTCAACAATGATCTATTCAGTTCAACACAACATGTCTTTTCCATCTATGTCTTTCTACTTGATAAAAGAAATGTCTCTTTCACAAACACTTGTTGAAAAACCAAGGCAACTGATTCCCTCCACATAATGTCTTTCTCAGGATGTAAGGCAAATAGTATCATAATTATTCTTTCAATGGAATACTTTGGTCAGGATAGCACAGTAACTACCTTTGATATTGTAACAATGTGTCAGCATGATAGCGTTAACAATGTCTTTCCTTAACAACTTTTTACCACAACCACATTTCTTCAAAGCAACTGTTTCTTTCCTACTACTACAGTTGATATTTTCTTAGTGGCAATATGGGTTACAGATTTCCCCAAACTGGGGTTATAGTTCCTTCAATGTTGGCAATGTGGTTTACAAGTTTCCCCAAGTTGAAATCTCAGAAACTGAGAATTGCGCTTCCCAAAAATGATGTTTCAACAATGGAAAATTGCACCTTTTTGCCCTCTTATATTTCGCCAGTTAAGGGGTTTAATTAGGCATTAATTTAACTCTCTTTGTATCCCCCCCTCCTTATTTCACTTGGCTCTCTGACTCCCTGTGGCTTAATTGCGGGAGCAATAAACACTACAAAGCGCCCCAGTGCCCATTATCTTCCGAGGCTCACCGATTACTTTTGGCAGCTTTGGCGTTCTCCTCAGGTTCTGCACGGCACAGCAGTTCTTCTCGTTGACGTCTCAGGTGCCTCTTTGGTTCTCTCGCTGTCTCTCTCTCTGGGAGCATCTCCTGCTCCGCTTTCAGCGACCACAGCTTTCCCGATCTCCTGTCCTCCACATAGACACTGCCTCGTCTGCTTCCTTGCCTTTGTGCACACCTGCTATTCCGTACACGATCCGACCTCAAGCCACAACTAGGGAGGGTGGAGTCTCTTCACGTTTCACCTGCAGCTTCAACTGCTTCAGTATCTTCCCAGAATGATTCTGCCTCTGCTACTCCTTCCCTTCCACTTGCACCCAGCTGTGGTTCATGTTCAGATTTAAATATCCAGTGCCGGTGCACTGCTGTCTAACAACTAGATTGCATATTCTCTTCAGTGGCACTATTGATCCTCATTGACTCTTGGTCGTCCTTCCTCGTCCCAGTATCACAGGCATTATGAATCTTGTAGTCCATTATGGGTTTAAGTTGTTTAGGTCTACTCATTTCTATTTGATTGTTGCACTGTATGTCAGAGTTACGAGATGTTATATGAGGAATGTGTGACTTAACATTATGGCTAAGATTTCTATCCAATACAGAATCATGGCCATTAGAGGATGTCACATCTAATTCAGGAACTTATTCTGCCACAGAAGGTTCCTTGGAAATCTCCCCATGAAAGGGACGTTTGCAATGTCCAGATGCCATGAGATATTTGGGGATTATAGGATTCTCATCACTAAAAGATGAATACTGCGTCCCTCCCAAAGGAGTCACCACTTCCCCATGACAGCCATCTCCTCCCATGTGATCCACCCTCATGATACCACCCCCAAGGTTAGGATCCGGTAGCATCTGCCTTCCCCTAGCCACATGGGAGGAGATCTTAGGCTGAGGTTCAGCGATGACTCCACAGGATTCATCACAGGCCTCAACCACTTTAGTACAGAATGTTATGCAATACCTAAAGAGAGCTGCAGTTCAGGGGGCAATGCTCCAGTAGATGCTCGTCGACCTCTAAAGAAACATGGTCCCCTTGAAGATCGATTATTGGGTCATTGTTACTTCTCCTCCTACACTACAAGGCACATGGGTGACTACTTTTATTCACAAGTCTCTCCGTTTTTCAGTGCACAGAGTAATTGGTGATTATCCCGGCAGAGCCCCGTTTGTGTGGGTCGTGGAGAGCCCAAATATTACACTGGTTAATGTATGCAGCCTAAACAGATAGCCTCGAGATGTATTTAGTTATTTTTACATTTTTACATTTATTAAGTGCACAAAACCCCCAGGCATCACAGCGCTTTTACAACCAGTTACACTCAAATATGGTCAAAAGTCAGGTGCAGATGGCTAAGGTGAGGTAGCCACGTTGAAGTCTGTATGGTTAGGCAAATAGCCTGAAGGTCCAGTAGGAGGGTTCTTCTCTTGGGTGCAGCAAGAGGGAGTTCCATTGGTTAGCTGCCACTGAAGGGAAGCTTGCGCCCCCACTCTTTGTCCTTTTGTATTTGGGTGGACCAGTCTGTGGTTGTATGGTCTTCTGACGGGTCTAACAGATTGGGCTTTCTGGAATCTCTGTGAAAAGGTATGGTGGGGCGGAGTTGGATATGCATTTGTGGGTGATAGAGAGAGTTTGAAAGATTATTTTTTTCCCTGACTGGTAGCCAGTGGATGTTCCTTCTGGCTTCAGTTACGTGGTCTCTTTTGGGAATGTTGAAAGCTGCTCAGATAGCATTGTTTTGTATCACTTGGAGCTTGTGGATGTTGTGCGCAGATGTTCCTGCGAGGAGGGCATTCCAGTAATCTAGTCTGGCCCCAATAATGGCTCTAGCAACAGTGAGGCAGCTGTTTGGGTTAAGGAATGGTCTGGCTGCGTTAATTAACTTCATTGTGTAGGCTGCTGATGTTGCCATGGTGTTGACCTGTCATGTCAGGGGCAGAGTAGAATGGAGGTACACCCCTAATGAGTGACTGGGAGGGGGGGGGGGGAGAAACTGCTGTATTTCATGGTCACCAGAATCATTAGAGTTGGGGAATTAACACCATTCCCAATGTTGCACTAGACAGATCAAGTTTCACTAGCAGAAAAACTTCTAGATTGCCCATGCAATCTTGCAATTAATGGAATTACAGGATTTACCAGATGTCTGGGGATCTTACAATGGGTCAGCCAAAGTTGTGAGACATTATAGGGAGAGAAGCAGCCTGGTAATACATTTGTATGAGTGATCAGGGCAAACATGGACGTTTAGATATTCCAAGTTCAAAATGGGTGACTCCTCTAAATACACTCGGTATAAGGATAATAAACGTGGCATTCCAGACTCTACACAAATCTCTATTCTATTAAGCTTGAGACAAGACTGTGGAGTAGATCAATCCATCGATCAATCAGGTAAGCTGGGTCAGCTGGATGGGGCTGCACACGAAGTCTGGAACACACCATTATAAGAATGAGTGATTAGGAAGGTCATTGACGGATGACAAAATGGTATGGCCACCAGCTCAAACCGCTTACTAGCATATTATTTTAAATATGAGCAGATTTACTAGTGCCTCATGTGCGGTCTACATATAAGACATCTGTGGCAATATTCTCCCATCCCAAACATGCAAGGCAGGGGTAAGTTATATTACTTTTGAAGCGGGGTAAACCTCTGGAAGAATCTTGTTTCATGGCACAACTTCCCCGGTCAACCTTGATAACAGTGTGTTCACCAGAGTCACTGCTAAAAGGCACACCCCCAATGCCTCGCATGGTCATGGCTAACCAGACTGGTTTCATCCCTGGCAGGTCAACCATGTACAAAGTTTGGTAAACTACAACAGATCAAATGTCTCACCCAAATGCCTCCCCCTTTGAGGGGAACTTCCTTTTTGCCGTGTTGCTAAAATCTGGCATGCAGCCAAATTTTCTTTTCCCACCCATGTTGCTCTACTCACGCCCATGACCAACATCTGTGCAATTAGGGTAAATGGGATTATGGTGGCAACCTGATGTGATAAAGTACTTGCAGGTAATCATTAGTAGGGATGTTGAGCTGGTGAGCAATCTTAACATTGTGTTGGTAGTCACTCAAGTTCTGATTAATAATCAAAAGATTTCCTTGATTGTAATCCTGCCCATGGTTTTGTACCTTTTCTTTAACGTCCCGGTGTGTTTCCGCTCCCAAGTACGGTAGAGGGGCTGCTCTCAAGGATGCAGGTCTGGGTGGTTCCAGGATCGCGTTGCAGTTGGGCCAGGTCGAGTTGGGTTTTAGCCACTGGGAAAGGTTGTGGAGTGGTGCTCCAGTGGGGCGAGTCAGCAGGCAACGAAGTGGTGATATTGGGTGTGTTGATGTTCAATGGCTACCAGGTGTCGAGCCTGGTCAGAGTGACAGCGTATGACTCACCAGTGATTCGGATCGGGACCCGGCACTGAGCAGTCACTTTGGGCTTAGCAGGTGACTGTTTTAGCTAGGGCCTGATGCAGCGTCAAACTGGTTCGAAGTGCAAGCAATGTTCAGATTGGTGGAGGAGCGCAAAAGCCAGCGCCAGTGCTTTCCCTATCGTTCAAGGTGCGGTGAACATCGAGCAACCGGATCGGTGTGGTAGAACAGGGAGCTTCACTCAGGGGGACTTGATGGCAGGATGGTTCCATTCAGGGCCTGCTCTCCCAGCTCTGCGAGATTGTGGTGCAGAGTGGCAAGTCCCGGTCCACAGCAAAGGTTACTCCCGATGTGCTTTGGGAGTGGTTGGGGGAAAGATCTTCCTTCTACCTTGGAAGAAGCGTTTTATTTCACCTCAGGCTGAGGGCTTTGGAAAGACCACTTTCCCAAAGTAAGTCCAGTGAGTTCTTCCAGAGCAAATCTCCCGGTCTTGAGAGGATCCGGGAGGATCTGAAGAGAATCTGCTGAAGGGGTGAGAGTCCTCAGGTAATTGGTCTAAAGCTAGCCTATCTTAGTGGGCCAATCCCTGCGCTTCGATAGAGAAGGACTTTGCCCTTCTGATATCACACCCAAAGTGCTTTGCTTCAGAGGAAATGGAAAGGACAGGAAAGGGAAAGAGACGGAGAGAAACAAAATGGTGGAAGTCTCCTTCCAGTGACCAGAGTCGTCCTGCCTAATCTAGTTCCGACCACTTCCCTTCTGACTAAGAACAAAGGCCCTTTGGGGATGCAGCAGCCTGGTGTGAGCCTACCCCATCTGAATGGGTGTGCGCCTTTGAGGCCCGTGTTAAGGACAGCTGCCAGGTGTGTCTGGAGGAGGGCGTTACCAGCCCTCACACAGCAATCAAAGAGGAGGCTAGGTCCTCTGGGTTTTGGATCTGCCATTTGGCAGCACCAATCCGTCTGACCAAAATACAGATCGTCCACAGTAGTGCTGACTCACGTGAGCCAACAAATGTGCAATACCGATTGGAATGTGGCAGCCATGTTCATAAATACCCCGCACTATGCCTAAACTCCGGCATATCTATTTTAGATTTTACCATGCCAACAGCATAGGGTTACTTCTGAGCATCGCAGTTTTTATACAGGGGAACACATTTTAAAAGTTGCCCCTGTGCTGTAAAGTCTTAGCTGTTGCCGCGGCTGTCAAGTGGGCACCTTGTGACCTTTGAATCTACACTACACCATGAGTGGAGCAGGTACCGCGGATCAGGCTCCTGACAGCAGGGCACAAGTACTCTATGCTTTTGGCATAAAGTTGGCAAAAAACGTGAATCTGGTTAGCAGTTTACCCTTTTGGAGAAGGAATTACCACATCATTTTATGTATTAAATGCATTTTAATAAAAAAAGCTAGGACTTTGCACCCTTGCCAGATGGCAAATCCTCCCGCCCGTTGTGGATGACTGGACAACGGGTGAGGGTGGGATAGCCCAAGCTTTTTTTGATCCTTAATTAAAATAATGCTAGTTCTTTTTCAGAAAGGGAGGTCTGGCAATCAGTTTGACTCTTGAATTAGTTTGTTTCTCACGAGATCCTGAAAAAGTTTAGGGTAACTAGTGCTCTAGAAAGCTTTCTGTATTATATACTGAAGAATATCTTTGGTCCCCAATTTCTCTGCTTCCTTACTCAATCCCCTCCCAATCCTCTAGAGTACAGGATACAAGAATATGAACAAAGGATATAGAAACAAAGTATAAGGGCCTGCCAATCTACCTAGTCTGGTGGTTTGTTGCCTTGTTTAAAGAGTATGCTGTCCTCCGCTGGGTGCTGGCCCTTGGAAATTGAATAACGTAAAGATCAATTGCAGGCTTTTTCGAGAGTTGATAGTGCCAGCTTCTATGCCCAGGAACATGGGGAGGTCTTATACAAATTACCTGTTGAGTTTCAGAGTTGCCAACTTGGCATCTATTCTGAGGGATGCCTTTATACTAACCACTATCGGTTACATCCTGTTAAAATGGTGGGATTTGCTTGAAAGGAATAGTTACAGTGTTTTAGTGGATGAATTGTCAGGACCGGAATATAATTTGTGTACATCGCCTTAATAAAAGGAAAAAGAACACTTTAAAAAAAATAAAGAGTTCACTCTCACTACACCCACAGCTTGTGCTGTAACCATCATCAAGCAGCCACTGGGGAAAGGTGGATAAGCTTACTTTCTCTGGTTACTTCCCGATCTCCTGGTGTGGGTGTTGTGATGGTAGCGGAGCAGTGGGCTCCTCTTCTTTTTGGTGTTGATTCCTGCTGTAACGGAATAACAGTCGGAGCTTGCATTCCTACTTCCTCTCCTTTGCTTGTATTTTGGCGAAGGGTGCTGTGTTGGTAGGGGAGAGGAGATCTACCCCTTGTCTCCACCACCGGCTACTGCAGTAAATTAAGTTTGCTCACCTGAGTGACTAATGCACTTCTACTCCATAGTCTCCTTTCCTCCATCCTGTATGGGCGTCCCTCGCTAGGGACAGGAATGGAACCTTTTTCACCAGAAAAACAACAAGGCCACAAGACGGGAGTAGTTAAATAGTAAGCTTGAGCAGACCTAGCAAATTGATACAATGGAATCTGAGTAGTTGTGTAGTTTTCTTTGGTTCAAAATGATTTTCATGTGTTAAATTTTCCCCTTTAAAGAGAGAATTGGTCGGTGCTGGGAGTAAATGCAATTTATGAAGAATGGGAGTAATCCGGCAGGGACGTCGATTTATTTACTTCTCCACAAGCAATTTTGCTTCCAAGCAGATGTATTTCAGAAATAACCTTTTTGTGCAACCCCTACACAGGGAATTACAGTAGTCCATTTTTGACATATCCATGGCCGTAGCAATATGACTCAGATATTCTTCTTCCAAGGAAAGATAACAATGGAATTAACATATATAAGTGACTTCAATCCAGCAACTCAACCAAGTCAATGCTTAGTATGGGATGCCCAATGGAAGCCCTTATTTATATTATGTCAAAAGTTCTTTAAATCTGGATGATGAACCCTTATATAACGCCCCTCTCTTTGAATCTCCCCGACCTCACTGAGCCAAGAAGTAGGTTTGTTTTGCAAATTAAAAGGTTTATTTGAAGAATTGAACTATATATATATCACACTTTTATGAATAGGAATAATATCTGAATAGCACACTTATGAATATGAACAGTGATCAGCAATGGGTAATATTACAATATCAACAATCTCTAATCAGTGAGGAGTAGGAATAGGAGAATAAGGTAGCAGAGAATACTTTGGATGGGTTCAAGGAAATGCAAGCCAGGAAAAATGCAACACAGAAATAAAACTAGATACGATTTCCACAAAAGAAAATAGGATCACTCTTTCCCCTGTGACTACTCACTCCCCCCACTATGCAATATGAAGAGATGGAAATGAGGGCACACATGTTTCAGGGATACAATCAATAATGCAGTTCACTCCCAGTTCCCCCAGCAAGCTTAGAGAAAACAGGTATGATTTTGAAACAGGCAAAAATACTTTTGAATGTGATTGCAATGTAAGGGAAAATATGCTAAAATGATTTTAATTCACTAAAGGAGATTCAGGATAAATGATAGTTACTTTGGATTGGTTCAGGTCAACACTAGCAATGATTCATGAATGATTATCAGATTGAAAACGAAATTCAGCAGTTGAAAACAAGAAACAGCTATTCTGACGTGGTGAAATTTAACCAAAATGCAATTCGCTGCAATTTTTCCGCGTGCGTGAAACGCGATTGCGGACAAACTATAAGGAATTGGAATGTCATTTTAGGTTCGTTAGAAAGCTTAGGATCTTAAATTTCGGTTCTAGGACGTGCGGTTCCAAAGTTAGAGGTTTTTGTGAAGGTAGATTTTTCAGAAATAAAGTCAAGATTTCAAAATAAAAGATGCGCTATTGAAGATTTTAAACAAAAATGTCTTAACACTAAAGAGTCTATGGAGCCGCAAACTACACGACAGCCCAGCCACCTATCCAGAGCCGCCTCCGGATGGTTTCTGTCTGAACGAGACGATTGCCTTTCTCCAGAAAATATATATTAGCGCCAAGATGATTATTGCTACAATTATCAAGAATTATGTGGAGGAAAGGAGAATTTAGGATAGACAAAAGAGGTTCTATAATGCAGTGCTGGACAGGTTGAGATGGATGGAATAGAATTACTTTAAACTAAGAAACTGATTCTGTACAGTTCTAGACTGGATACTCACTCCTATGGCTTTGGAATGGAGTGGGCCCCGTCAAAGATCTGGTCAAGGGTTTGGCTGGGATTCTCTCTCGCCACCGGACAGGTCTCCGGCATTCTGGTCTCAGCATGGCACTGCGGTATGCGCAGCCTCTTGGACTGGATCTGACGGGTTCTGGGTTACAGCTCTGCGGGTCTGGATCTTGGTTCTAGCACAGGGTTCTTGGCTAGAATAGCAAAACAGCAGAGCCCCTTGGAAGTTTAGGGGTTAGAATCAGGTTGCTAGATTCTGAAGGCCTGCTGAAAAGGGTTCAGCTTTTGGGATTGGACCTTTCTGCTTCAAGTTCTGGATTCTAAGTTCTGGTCTATGTCTGGAGCCTGGATCTTCCTGCAGGGTGCATCGCCAAGAAATCAGTTGAGAAGTGGAAAGTGTGTGTGTCCTATCTGTCCTCTGCAGTCCCTATTTTTGTATTTCCAAAGTGGGAGGGGAGGCTGATTCTACAATGCCCAACCCTCTAAGGATCTGATGGGTTAGAGGATTCCCTGTCCCCTGATTGGAGAAAGGATCAGCGTGTCATCCTGTGTCATCTTCATGGCTTGGGGGAAAACACTCCCCTTTGTCTCTGTACAGTATATCTTATTTTTCAAAAAACACATTTACAATATACACAACTTGTTAATGTTACATAAATCACATGACAGATTAACTAAGGTACATTTCTGTTCAACTCAGCTTCCTAAGAGCTTTGGTTCAGAAATGACCACTTTTTTGCGCTTTTGGTGGGTTTCTCAATATTAGTTCTGCACCAATTTTTAGATATGCATGCACACCCCATCTGAGTACATTTCTGTAATTTCCCAGGTTCCTGGCATAAACATAGTAGCTACAATATGAATAATTCCGGGGTTTGGTCTCAGAACATTGCAGAGAGTCCAGCTTAGTCTTCAACTGTGAGCGAATTTTTCATTTTAACAATCTTAAAGTTTCACATTTTGGTCAGTTCAGTGCAATTTGTTATAAGCATTTTTCTAAAACATACATGTGCTGTGCTTTCTGAATCCACACAATGGTTTGTCTCCGCCTCCAAAGTCTGGGCTGACTTAGAGGTCACATGTCCCTCCTTCCTGCCAGCAGTTTGTTGTCCGTCATACCCGAATTAGTATGTTCTATTCAGCCCAAGGATTCCTTTGTCTGCACTGAGAGCAACAGGCCAGGCTGCCACTCCCAGTTCCTTTTGACACCAGCCTGTCAATCTTTTAGCCAAGGGCAGGGGGAAGTCTACTTTGTCCAGGGAGAAGGTGTGGAATTTGTTTGAACACAGCGTGGGAAACTTTTAACTCTGAAATCCAATGTCCAAAAACTGTCCTATCTTATAATAGAAGTCACATTTTTAACACATACATTAAACAATTTCTTGCTTCAAGCCTTTTCAGAATCTAGTTTTAAATTGTATCCACCTCTTAGGCTTCCGATAGCAAGTCTTTCTTTGGCATAGTTTGGGCTCAATGTACAACTTTACACAAAATGGTTTTAAAACGCCGTTTTCTGGTAGAGGTGAGTAACGGTATTACACCCATTTTTGACAGGTTTCTTCCAGCAAGCAATCCTCAAAGTGGATTTTTTTCAGATATAGATACACTTCTGTGGACCTTATATTTATGTAGATTCTTGCGGGAGAATGATGTGGACCACCCAACAAGGAGGTTGGATCTTTTTGGGTGGTTTGTGAACCATGATTTGTGCAAATTTGACACCAAATAAAAATGGATTTTTGAAACCAGCTCAGTTTCTTTGGCAATGATTTTGCTCTGTGAGCAGCCAAATGATGGGTTTTGGCAGTGGTCTCCTGTGTTACCACTGACGTAGGCAAAAGTAGATAGTGGCCTATTTTTCAGGTTTTCACTGCACACTTTCTGGAGAGCAGCATGCTTTCCAGCAGCCATTATGATGTTTCTGCTGCCAGCAATGCACAGTGATGTTGCAGCGCTTGGATTAGTGGGTTAAGACATCCCACACATATGTGCCGAAGTAAATAGTCCCCTTTTTTACTTTTGACAGAATAGATAACTACAAAAAGTATAACAGGATGGAAGGATTACTCTAGTTTTTTTTTCTTCATTTCCGGGAGTGGAAATGATGGCAAGCTCAGTCTTTCAACTATTTAAGTCCAACCAATTTTTATCCATCCATGCTTTGATGGTAGTTGAGGTTGAAAGCAGTTTGCTGTTATCAGTAATGTGATACTAACCATATTATAAAGTGAGAAGTAGGTCATGGAAAGGTTTGAGATACAAATTAAATAGGGGAAAGCGAGAGGATGCCTGTGGCACACTGCAGGTCATTTGGATTTGTATCCGTTTTAAAGACCTGTAACGGAGATGCATATGCTTTGCTAAAAAATAAAAACAGCTTAATGCATTGTTGGACACCCTGGCCACTGATGTTAACCTATTCAGGATATTCTGGTGGTTCTGGGTATCAAATGTGGCAGACAGATCAAGCCTAACAAGCAGATTATATGGCTGGTTATCCCCAACACTAATTTGGGCTGGCCATGTTCTATAAAGAGGACGAAATCCTGATTGTCTCTTGCTGAGGCAGTTCTGCTTCAACATGATCCTGTACTGGATTTTAACAATCCATTTAAAAAAAAGAATGAGCAGGGAAAAAAGAAGCTGCACTGTGAAGAGCATCCTGTCCCATCGACGTAGAGAAAGGACTGACAGCTGTTGCGGTGGGAGGAGTAAGTGGGGCTAGTCAATACCATGCTGCTGCGCCTCACAGCAAAACATTATTTAAAAGGTGATTCATCTAGATCTAGCCCCATCCACTTGAAAGGATATCCATAAGTATGGAGGAAAGGGAATGGGAAATAGTAACCGACAATGCTGTTAACAGTTGTGAGAAGTTTGGATTTCCAGGACATGATGTGGTCTTCAATTTATCAATGATTGCGTGCAAGGCCTCAGAAGAAAACAATTGAAGACAAAAGCTGGTTAAGAAACGGATTCTTTGGGAAGGAATCCAAAGTTAGATTTGGCTCATATGCAGCACTACTGTTCATCATTTTAGCTCCAATAGAAGCTTTTTTTCCTGAAATGTATCTTGTATTGAAGTAAACTAGTTGATAGTAAGGGTAAAGGCATGACACTGTTTTGATTTGTACTTTAACTGCTTGAGAATTATTCAAGATTTACTTTGAAGAATTGACTGCTTGATCAACAAAAGTAGATTTATTTTGTGTTTCAACATTGGGCTCTTTGTATAGGTTTCTAAGGTTAGTGTGAGGGGTCAGAAATGAAAGTCAGACACAGAGTTGTCATGTTTTTGGTTAAAGACTTACATAAATCTGCTACCTACCTGTAATCATGTGCGAAAATGAGCTAAAAAACATGGCGCTGGTGCACAGCCATTTTGGACATTCACTTCCAAATCACAATGAAAGTATAGGTTTCTGTGAGCTCAGTAGGCAGACATGGATTCTGCAAACGGTTACGATATTATAGTTTCAAGCCGATGGGCTCACTGTGGCAGATAGTATTGTTTGCTCAAGGAAGAGGCAAGAGAGTCAGAGCTATGCAGGTGCAGTGATAAGTGCTGCTGGGAACGAGCGCGAGTGAGATGAGCTGGTTTTTTCCACTCTTTGCTCCCCATGCTTGTTTTCTGTTCTTTGGCCGGGGGCAGTTTGCAACCATCGGAGCGCAGGGTTTTGCTTCCCATAAGAGGTGAGGTATTCCTAATGAAAGATCGGAGAACTGGAACCCCGGGTGATGAAGTCTCATTGAGAGGGAGGACGTTCTGCTCCAGACCCAGTTAGCACGTGTGATCTCTCTGCCTACTTGCCTTGGGACTGCATAGTATAGCTGTGGCCGAGATTAAGTTTTCTCCTGCAACTGCACTAACGTGATGTATAATCTATGATCTTTGTCTATATGAGTGTGTCTCTGCATAACCAATGATAGTCCATGTTTTAGTTATTTGTGTGTTTATAACAATTGTGAATAAAGGGCCTGTAAAGAGCCATTTATATTCTAACTATTGGACTAAGTGTGCTTGATTGCCTCCCTGAGTCCAAGAACTTTTGGTCCGTGTAATAGAGTAAGTGCTGAGATCATTACACGTGTCCGAAAAGCAAGACATAATGGCACTGTGAGCAGGGTCTTTGTGCTGATATTGATGCCAAAGAGTCAGGCGAATCTGGAGTTTGGACTCAAAGGCAATTTTGTCATGTCTGCGAGGTGGGTGAATGTATTTTGAGGTATTGGTGATAGGGACGTGAAATATTCATTGACATCATCAGTTCCCGGTTTAGGAAAAAAGGAAGCTCTGCAGGCAGAGACTTTCCTGAAGTGATGATCCCAGGGTGGACAAAGGGTCCATATGATAGGTTGCCACAGACTTGGGCATGTGGCGCAAGTTTGAGTGAGACTTGGGATACTGGTATTGGAGAGGAGAGTCCAGCTGAGGTGGTGGGCTTCCTGCAGCAGGTACCTGTGGTAAAGGAGTGTTCAGCTTTAGGTCGACGAGGTTGGATTTTGTTGAATGTGTTCAGAAGGGTGCAGCAACAGAACGTAGAATTGCAGGCGAGTGTACTAAGACTAGAAAACTAACTGGCTGCCAAAAAACAGATTGCACTGATGCTTCAAATGAAGTTGTATCATAAGGCGGATAAATATCAGGCAGTAGCCGACGAGCTGCTGTAAGAATCACACGATACAAATATCGAAAGAGAAGAGGGAGGGTGAATACCTGTAAGCAAGCAACAGTGATTGCCTCCGCAGGGGTTGATTGGGACCCCGACCAATGGGACAGATATGTATTTGACAGTACTAGTTCAGAGAGTGGTTCGGAAAGGGAAGCATTGTCCAAACCCCAGCCTGACCGGAAAAAGGTGACTGCAAAACCAGTCCTATGTAGGCGAGCTGGACCACATCCGAATAAGCCTGGAGGTGGTTTAGTGGATTTGACAATTTTGGAGCATTATTCTCAACAAGAGGTTGTAGAAATAATGAATTGATTGAAACAGAGGACTGTTGAGTCAGTCTGGGCATGGATGGTTAGATTATTTGATGGCGGTGCTGCTGGTCTTCTGGTGGACATGACAGACTCTTCAAGGTTCCTGTCGTTGTCCCATGAAACTCATTCAGGAGGTGATGCTTAAAGGGCCACCTCCTGATGACCAGGGATGAGAACCGCAAATATCGTTATTGCAGTTAGCAGCTCAAGGGTGAAATCACAAGTATCCAATTACATCTGACTGGTCGAGCAGGTAGAAGTAGTGGTACACATTGAGAGAGGCGATTCAAAGACTTAGAGAGCATGCCATGAAAGAAGCTATCCATATTGACAATCCAGCACATATGGGAGTAGTATCATTATCTGTTTCAGATAGAAATGCAATCATTCGAACGGCTGCGCCGGCATATAAAAAGGTCATCATGACTTTGCTGGTGGGAATGACTGGTAAAATCACGGATGAGGTAGTAGATGCTATCCAACAGTTGGCAGACCTAGGGGAATGGGATAAGGCTGAAAGAGACCGAGAGAGAGAAAGCGAAAGAGAAAGAGAAACAGAAAGAGAAAGAGAAACAGAGAGAGAAAGAGAGAAAGAGAGAAAGAGAAAGAGAGAGAGATAGGAGCGAAGTGAAAGACGGACCCCTGGAAAGAGGTTCGATAGCCGAGACTCCTGTGTATCCCGGAAAGATATGTCTTTACCGCTACTAAAAGCGGAGTGCCAAGAGAAGACATTGATGGAATTGAAACCTGAGAAATGTATCCGCTATATAAAAAGCGAGGACTTGAAGGAAAAGTGGTACAACCAAGTGAAAAGGCAGGATGTGAACAAACAAATAAGACTCCCTCCGCACCACCTGAGGAAGAGGAGGATGAAGGGTACATGTGGACGTCTTGAGCATATCAGCTGACCTATGCTGATTTACGAAAAAGCTGTGAGTGCGAAGTTGGAGACATAAAAAATATGAATAGGATTCTGGTCAAGCACCGGTAGCGTCTGCCCGAATTAAGGTAGACAGACGGCCTCATGTGAATATAAAACTATTCTGGCAATCGGGAAATATGTAAGAGGTTTGCGCCTTGATTGATACCGGGACGGAGGCCTCATTGATTCATGGGAATCCTTCAAGATTTAATGGCAGGCATTTTACTATTACTGGATTGGGAGGGAAAGAGACCCCTGCAGTCCGAACCAGAGATGATGTGAAGATTGTTGATTGTTCCCATACCTGAATATATAATTAATTTTGATATTTTGGAATGTTGACCTAGGACCTAGGATTGGGAGGTAAAACTTATCAGTTTGGGGTGAGTGCACTGATGTGTACCCCCGTCATTGTGGTAAAATTGAAAATGCCCCCATACAGGTTCCCTTAGCCACGAAACTGGTATCTATGCAACAATATCGAATTCCTGGGGGGCAGAAATATTTCAGAGATCATTAAGGGATATGTTGAAGCAGGCATGTTGCGTCCTGTAACCATGGCTTGGAACAATCCGGTCTGGCCGGTCAAGAAGCCGGACGGAAGCTATAGGTTGACTGTAGATTATCATGAGTTTAATAAGTACACTCCTCTGTTAATACCTGTGGTTTCAGATGTGGTTACCCTGATTAAAAATGTGCAGAAGTTCGAAGGAACTTGGTATGCAGTGATAGATCTGGCAAATGCATTCTTCACCGTACCGATTTCAGACGAGTGCCAAGAGCAGTTTGCATTTTCTTGGCAGTACACGTTCCAACATCTGCCTATGGGATGCATGCATAGTTCGGCCATCTGTCACCGTCTGGTGGCAGAACATTTGGATATTGTTCTGTGCAAACTTGATGTACACATTTCGCATTATAATGATGATATTTTGATGCAATGAAAAGATAAGCAGAGTGTGCGGTTGCACCTAGACATCATTATAAAGGGACTGAGGAAAGAAGGATGGGAGATTAATGAGATGAAAATCCAGGGTCCAGCAGAGACCGTAATTGTTCTGGGAATTCAGTGGCATAATGGGCATCGTGAGATTTGTGCCAAAGGCTAAACAAAAGATTGAGTTTTCTACCCCTGTGAATAAAAAACAAGCTCAACAGTTCATAGGGTTGTTTGGGTTCTGGAGACAGCATAAACCACAGTGGGGGAGGCAAGAGAAAGTGTTTCACTTAATTAAAGATACCATACAAAGAGTGATTGATTAGGTGCCATTGAGGGCAGGTGAAGTAGAATTAAATGTATCTGTACAGGAAAACAATGCCAATTTGGAGCTTGTGGCAGAAACAGGATAGAAAGCTTGTCCTTTGGGATTTTGGAGTTGTAAGCTACCCGACGTTGGTGACCGATATACGCCTTTTGAAAAACAATTGTTGGCATGTTATTGGGCTCTTGTGAATACCGAGCAAATGACGGTGGGTCGCGATGTATTGATCCGACCGGAAATTCCAATTATGCAATGGGTACTGAGCGCTCCTAAACCACACCGAATAGGACATGCTCAAGAGGCTAATATCATTAAATGCAAGTGGTACATTCACGATCGGGCCAAAACAGGAAAAGGCTGAATTGCTAAATTGCATGAGCAAGTGGCTGGGGTTCTGTTGGTCGATCTGGAACCCTCTGAGGGGGCAGAGATTAGCGAGTCTCCCATAAAATGGGGAGTTCTGTATGAAGAATTGACGAGTGAACAAACTGAACATGCTTGGTTCACTGATCGTTTAGCTAAATATGTTGGGACTGAGCGACACTGGAAGGCAGTGGCGTATAATCCCAAAATTAAGAAAATATTGACCACATCAGGAAAAGGGAAGAGTAGTCATTTCGCAGAATTGTATGAGGTGTATCAGGCATTGAAACAGGAAGTGCCTTGGTTTTATGTGTACACAGACTCTTGGTCTGTCGGGAATGGACTAGCTGTTTGGGTGCCCACATGGCAGAAGAATGGATGCAAGATTCATGCAAGAGAAGTATGGGGAAAAGAACTCCGGCAAGATATCGGCAAAATGTTGATGCATAGCAAGGCATGAATTAGTTTTCAAAAATTGATTAGCAGAGTTTGCTAATTAAAATTGTATTGATTAGCAAACAGACCCATTCGATTAGCAATCTTGTACTAATATTGTTAACGTCACCAGAAGTTATTTGTACTGCATACATGAAATGAACAAAAATACAGCATTTTGCATACAGCTGAAACAAGACATTAGTCCGAACAGTTGGGACTTGCAAATTCATTAATATTCAGCGAGACCTGCCAGTCGGGTAACTTAGTTTACCTATTCAATCTAAGATAAATGCACTCGACCCATGGCAACGGATGACCTCAAATGCAATATCTGTAAAATGGTGCATGTCACTACAAACCCGCTTTATGGTTGGCACACTGCTGCCACTGAGAGGCCAGCTATGCACACAAACTTTGATTGGACATTTACTGCAAACAAAGTATATGTTAAATAAAAGTTTCAAACATCCCTTGCAAATGGTGCTCAAACTTCACAAAATCCACTCTTCTATGCGAGTGGGCGAAAAGATTTTGCGAGCCGTGGACGAGTGTCTGTAAAATGTAAAGGGCTGCATTAAGGGACACAAATAGATATAATAATAAAAAAGCTCTGAAAACAGTCTGGCCAGCTGTCTCATGAAGGTGCCAATATATAATCAAATCATAATTATAAAGCACATTGAGCCCTGGATGCTTACTACGGTTTATGGTAGTGCAGTAGATCTGTAGATGTAGCAACTGGATGGAACTACTGAGCACTACTTTGCGTAAACATTTAGTTAGCTTTATGTATTCATTATGTAAGAGGGAAGAAATTAGGAGAATACGCAGAGTGGATGGCGTAGCAAACAGAGAACTGGGCAAACTAGGTGTAATATTGTAGTTTGTGGTCATCTCGCTTTCAGGGTAGCTGGTATAAAGCAAAAGGCTGATACAATAGAAAGTCAATGAGTATGGTATCAGCTCATGGGTCGGGCAGCAATTGCACAGATGTATGCAACCAGTAATTTACAGAACTAGGTTTGCCATTAAAAGCATTTGATTGTGTGATCATGTATATTTTCAAAAGTGTTCACTTATCAATATGATACATCTTCAACAAAATTCAATACATTATATTTAGATACACCAACCTAATCTTTACTGTAATGCATGGAGACAATGCAGTTTTTTACAGTGTTGATACTATAATTATCCTTTATTTACCAACTTACATTTTTAGGAAGGGAATTGCATGATGCTTTTAAAAATATATAAAGTTAACACATACTGGTCTTTGCCAGACAGGATATAGTTGGCTTAATACAAGTATCACTAAAACTATCATCCCGATTAATTCTGGTTTGCAATTTGAAAAAGAAAAATGCAAATTTTTGCCTAGCACTCCCACAGACCTTTGCCACTTAAGAGTGAAGGAGATTAGTGCTGCACTTTCTCTCCATTAGCACTTGAAGTGAAAAGGGAGCACCTAGGGCAAGAGAGGAATGCAGGGCTAACTGTGCTTCGATTGAACATGGCAACTTAAATAGCAAGCGTTGCTACACGAGTGTCAGTTTGTTTAGCAAACTTACAGAATTGCATAGCATATTGCTATGCGACACTGCTTATTTTATGCCTTGCACAGTACAGTGAACGTGCATCACGTAGATGCCCACTGCACGACAGACTCATTGGAACGTTGGGTCAATTCTGCTGCAGATGAACATGCCAAATTTCAGTCATGGACACAAGGTCTGAGCAAGGTGATCTGGAAGGGATTGCTAAATCGGCACACCAGAAAAGTGGGCATCTTGGAGTATAGGCTACTATCAGGTGGACACAAGATAGAGGAATTAGCCTTCCTTTAGAAATGGTGAAAACAGTGATTTTTCAATGTCCAGTGTATCCGAATCAAACAGAACTATTCCACATGTAATTCGTGGTACCTTCAAATGAGGGAAGTTAACTGGACAAATCTAGCAGTTCGATTATATCGGTCTGATGCCAATTAGCCGAGGATGTCAGTATTTTTGTTCTATTGTGGACACGTATTCTGGATATTTGATGGTGTTGCCTTGCAAGAGAGCCACGCAATTGAATACTATTAAGTTGTTAGATCAAGTGGCAGTGTATTATGGAATACCTTTACAGATTTAGAGTGACAATGGGTCACATTTTAAGGGGAAACTGATTCAGGACTATTGCCAGGAGAAGGGCATTGAATGGATCTTCCACATCCCGTATCACCCCAAGGCTTCGGGATTGATTTTGAGAATTAATGGCTTGTGAACAATTGCGAAAGACTGGTGAAGGTAATCTGAAAGGGTGATGTGAGCATGTTTTGGATGCGGTACAAATATTAAATAACAGACCTATTGCTAATGGTGAGACTCCATTAATGCTTATGCCAATGCCAGCATTACAAATGAAGCCAAACAGCAGTTGAAACTTTCATGTACTGGGAAATGTCACCTGGGACTTTAGCTCCTTATCGAGCCACACCAGAGTCTGCAGGGGTGGATATGCATGCAAGGGAGGACATTAGAATGGAGCCCAGAGGAATCAGTGTTATTGATACAGGAATTGGAGTGCAAATTCCATCACAGCATACAGGATTAATTTCCCCTAGATCTGGGTTAGCCTTGAGAGGGAGAGAACATGTTAGCCATCCATAAAGGCAACAGGGTTGTGCAATTAATCAGTGTACCTGTAAAATGGTCTATGGTGAGAAAAAGAGAGCCACCCACTGTGGTAACACATGGGGATAAAGGTTTTGGCTCATCAGACAGAATGGTTCCGGGAGCGAAGGTTTGGGTTGAAAAGCCTAGTGGTCCGCCGGTGCCGGCAGATGTAATAGCAGTGGGAGAGCATCAAGCAGTTCTTTGTTACGCTCACCTGGTTCCACGGGGACGCCACCCAGCAGTTGGGACTCAGGTATCCTTCTCTGCGTTTCCCAGGTGTGACCAGTGGGAGGGTTCTGCCTGGAATACAGGTGGGCAATGTTCAAGACTGGGCAACTGGTGTAAACAGTCCCCCACCACCCCGTATACCCGCAGCCTCACTGGACCTCTCCTCACCTTGTTTTTAATGCAGGTGTGTTCTCCGTCCTGCCTTCTTGGCAGGGGCACGCTGTGCTTGGTGGGCGTTTGCGATCGAGTTACTTCACTGATGCCGGCCCGCTTTGAGTCTTTCATGTAGGTCTTATTGCTGTGCTATATTATTGTCTTTGCATGCCTTTTTGGTTTAACTAATGTCTTTTCTCTTCCTTAGGTGCGTGGAAGTCCAATATGTGGCATAGACTGAATTGGGTCTCGCCGGTAAGTAATGGTGTTTTTAGAGCGCCTTGATGCGGTGATAGGCGCCAAGCGCAGCGCCATGATGCCTTGCCTCTTGCTAACCTGTTGTCTTGTCTTCCCACAGGTCACGGTGCTCACCCGGTGCATGGAATTCCTGAGGCGATGCTGGTCGAGGAGCGGCTTGCGAGGTAAGCTTTTCGGCACCGTTCATTAAATTATAAAAATGTCTAATGCCTCGTTTCTTCCTTTTTTGCAGATCCGTCGGTTCGGGAGGAGCGCTGGTTCCAGGATGCTGATCTCAAGAGCCGTGGACAGCTAACGATGAAATTACAGGTAAGCTGCTGCTGCTAACGATGTCCTTCGTCTCCCTAACAGATGCTGTTCTTCCGAGGTTCGCGGGTGCAGCTGAACACGGTGAGCGTCACGTTGCAGAATTGCTAAGTAACGCGAAGCGTGTTATCCCAGTCGGATGTGGTTTAAATAGCTTCAAGAAAGTAGTCCAGGTAAAATAGTTCCTATGGTACCATACCCAAAAATAATATACCGCATAGCTTGGTTCCAAGGAGCCAAGCTATGTGGATGCCTCCATGTTGATTGACACTGAAATAAAGTAGTTCCCAATACAAGTCCCCAAGAAGGCCTAGGCCAAGGATGCCTGGTTTTAGTGGAGACCCTTCCTGACCCATGGGCTTGCCAGGGGGTCTTCTGAATGGGGGTCGAGACAGCACGCCCTCCTCCCCCCCAAGGCCCCTCTCAAAGTGTTCCTCCTGTCCGGCCCGGGTTTAGTTGGGAAGTTTCGATGATAGTTTTTGATCAGACGTGGCGTATTAACGTTTTCACAGGGTTCCCAGGATCTATCTTGGGGTCCAAATCCTTTCCAATCAATTAGATAGTATAGCTTCCTCCTTGAATACCGTCCAGTATGCCTTTAACTTCGAATTCTGGTTCTTCGTCAACAAGAATGGGTTTTGGTGGTGTTCCAATCCGTGTACCTGGCTGCATTGGTTTTAAAAAGGGACACATGAAATAGCGGGTGGATGTGTACATTGGATGGTAAATCTAATTTGACGGCCACTGGATTAATAATCGCCTTGATGGTGTAGGGTCCTAAGTACCTGGGTTGAAAGGTTTGGGTTCCTTTGATGGGTAAAAACTTGGCGCCCAGCCAAACCTTGGCCACTACTTGATAGTCTGGGGCCTTTTTCCTGTGTTGGTTGGCAAATTGTTTTTGCTTGTCTTTGGCGCAAATTAGATGTTCTTGGGCCTTTTTGAAAGCCTGAGTGATGTTGGTGTGAAGGGTTTTTACTGCTGGCATTTCCGAGCTGGTTGGGAGATCCAGTTCTGAGGTACGTGGGTGTCTACCATATAGGGTGTAAAAGGGTGCTTGTCCGGTACTGGAATGCAAGGAGTTGTTATTTGCGTACTTGGCTATCCATAGCAAGTCCTTCCAGTCTCTTAATTCATGGTGCAACATGCATCGTAGGTATTGCTCAAGGGTCTGGTTGGTTCTCTCGGTCTGACCGTTCGTTTGGGGGTGATGGCTAGTGGACAGCCGGATGTCAATTTGCGCCATTGTACAACACTTTCTCCAAAAGTTAGAGACGAACTGGCTACCTCCATCGGAGATCAGGACTGATGGGAAGCCATGTAGTTTAATAACACCGTCCAGAAATACCTTGGCTAGAGTGGATGCGTCAGGGAGGCCTTTGAGCGGAATAAAGTGTGCCATCTTTGAGAATAGGTCTACGACTACAAGAATGGTGTTAAACCCTTGACTGGAAGGTAGGTCAGTGATGAAGTCGAGGGAAAGAGTGTGCCATGGTGCAGGAGGAATGTCCAAAGGTTTTAGAAGGCCAGATGGTTTTTGCGACTTGTTTTGTGCGCAGACTCCACAAGACTGAATGTATTGGATGACATCTCTACGGCAGGTAGTACACCAGAAGCTCCGTTTTACCTTGGCTAAGGTCTTGGTAATTCCAGGGTGTCCTTCGATCAAACAATCGTGATAACCTGAAATGATTTGTTGCTCTAAGTCCTTGGTGGGTATGTACAGACGACCTTTAAAAAAGGGTAAGGCATCCGGATTCATGGTTTGTTGAATTTATTTTCCTAGTTCCACTTGGGTTAAGGCCGTAGTGAGGCCCAAGAGTTTGTCTTCGGGTATGATGGGGACTGGATCTGGGACCATATAAATTATGTCATCAGTGCCAGTACGAGAGAGTGCGTCAGCTTTTCCATTCTGGACCCCTGGTCGAAATGTAATGACAATCCTATTCGGCGAAGATAAGGGCTTTAGCCGTTTTAAGATATTGCAGATTTCGGTGGACCGTGATAACTGTAATGGGGTGTCCGGCCCCCAGAAGGTAGTGTCGCCAAGATTTAAAGGCGGATTTGATTGCCAAGAGTTCTTTGTCCATAATGGAGTAATTTATTTCTGAAGGTGAGAACTTCTTCGACCAGAAGGCCACTGGATGTAGCTGGCCGGTGTCAGAATCTCTTTGTGAGAGGACAGCTCCCATTGCTATAATGGAAGCATCCGTTTCCACGATATAAGGAAGATTTGGACGTGGATGTCGCAGGATTGGCGCTGAGGTGAACCTTTTCTTAAGTTCCTGAAAAGCTTTTTCTGCTTTTTCAGTCCAGGCAAATATTTTGTTATTTTTTTTTATAGTAATACAGTGATCGGATGTACAACTTGGGAGAAGTCTGGTATGAACCGGCGATAGAAGTTCGCAAAGCCCAACATACTTTGCACTCCTTTTACTGACGTTGGTGATGGCCACTTCAGAACGGCGTCAACTTTGTGCAGGTCCATCCTGATGCCTCCGGGATTAAGGATAAAGCCTAGAAACTCTGGTTCTTTCATGTAACCGAAGTACTTTTCAAGCTTTGCATATAAACTATGTTCACGGAGCTTGGAGAGGACTGAACGGACGTGCTTGATATGATCCTGTTTTGAGGTTGAGTACACTAGGATATCATCTATGTACACTAGGGCGCAGACATCAATTAACTCTCTCAAGACGTCATTCATGAAATATTGGAATGCTGCCGAAGCGTTGCATAACCCAAAGGGCATGACTTGATATTCGAATAAACCCTATTTGGTACGGAAAGCAGTTTTCCATTCGTCTATGCTTCTGACCCAGACCAGGTGGTAAGCTCCCCGAAGATCCAATTTGGTATAAATCTGAGCATCTTTGACCTGGTCCAGCATTTCTGGGATAAGTGGCAAGGGATAAAGGTTCTTTACAGTGCTCTGGTTTAATGCGCGGTAGCCAATACAGGTCCTTAAGACCCCTTCTTTTTTCGGCACGAAGAACAAAGGACTGGCTGCAGGGGACTTCGATGGACGGATGAATCCATTTGCAAGGTATTGGTCTAAGTAAGACTTCAGATGAAGATGTTCAGGTCCCGTAAGAGCATAGATCCTACCACAAGGGACTTCAGCACCAGGAACAAGGTCGATTTGATAGTCATAAGGCCTGTGCGGCAGCAGGGTGTTTGCTTGGTTCTTCTGGAATACATCCTGGAAATCGCGGTATTCCTCTGGCAAGGTATTAGTTACACCCAGGGTTGATGTCGCTCCGGGAGTTGCAGAAATACTGAAAGCTGGTTTCTGTTCTTGATAATAACAGGCTGGAGAGCAGTCACTGGGGAAGGTTAATTTCCTGGCCCGCCAGTCGATCAAAGGGTTGTGAGCGACTAACCATGGCATCCCTAGTATAAGCCGGAATTGAGGTGCCTTGATGAGATCGAACGAAATGAGTTCCCGATGCCCGTCCTGGCACAGCAAGGTTATCTCGGCTGTGCATTGGGTTACGGGTCCAGAAGCGATTTGTCCCATCTACCGTAGACACCTTGTCTGTAGTCGGCTTAGAACCTAAGGGAAGCCCCATCTCTGCAGCCAGGTCTTGATCTATATAATTCCCCGACTGCTCCGCTGTCGATGTATGCCTCAACGGCATGCATTCTTGACAACCGTTGGTTATTGATTAAGATCACTGGTATTGCAAAGTGTGAGGTTGGTGGCTCTTTCCTCTCACTCGACAAACTGACCTCTACGTTTGCCGAGCTGGGTAGTTTTCCGATTTAGATTCTTTCTCTTCATCTTTTTCCATGGCCCGACGATCTTCCTTGGAGGTTTCACCGGGCAGTCCTTCAGGAAATGCCCTGGTTTTCCGCAATACAGACATAACTGTTGTTGCCTTCTTTTATCTCTCTTGTTTTGTTAATGGAGGTCGCACCTCCCCCCCCAAATTTGCACGGGCTCCACAGTGCTTTCTTGTGCTCGGGTTACATTGTCTCTAGACCGAACATACACAGCCCGAGAATCCATTTTGGAACGATCTGCTTTTCGGTCTTGCAACCGGTGGTCTAGTTGTACGATCAGATTTATGAACTCTGAACAGTCTCGAGGAGGATCAACTACTTTTAATTTGCCTCGTAAGCACCGATGAAACAACGTGGTTCTTTTGTTTTCAGGCCACCTAGCTTCGGCAACCAATCTGTTGAAAGTAGCAATGTACGTTAACAAGTCCTGATTCCCCTGTCGGAGGGAAAGGAGTTCATTGTCCACTGCTTGCTCTCGGGTATGGCGAGCAAAAAGTTTCTCCATTTCCCTCTGAAATCCCCCAAAGTCATGTAATAAAGGATCATCATAGGTCACCAATGGTACAGACCAATCTGCTGCACTACCGCTCAGGTATGATAAAACAAAGGCTACCCAAGCTTGCTCGTTTGGGAATGCTCCTGGCATGCAAAGAAAGTGAAGGCAACACTGATTCATGAAAGCTGCGCATTTCCGTGGATCACCTGTAAACCGCTCCGGCGGTGCCAAAGAACTGTTCCTGGTAGCATAATTTGTACCGGAGTAGAGGAAGCGGATGGCAGGGTAGGATTCTGCATAGTCGGGTTGCTTCCAGGCAGAGGTGTCTGTCCTGCTTGTGATTGCAAGTATTGTCTGCTAATGTCTTCTGTGCGCTCCTTAGTCACTATTAAATCTCTTCGGAGAGCGTTAGTCTCCTGTCGGGCAGAATGAACCTCAGCGCGCAGTTCTCCTATTAATTGGGCCAATTGGTCTAATTCCGAGGTCTCCATGACACCCAGGTGGATTGGTTTGGCAGGCTTCGCGTTCTGTTACGCTCACCTAGTTCCACGGGGACGCCACCCAGCAGTTGGGACTCAGGTATCCTCTGCGTTTCCCAGGTGTGACCAGCGGGAGGGTCCTGCCTGGAATACAGGTGGGCAATGTTCAAGACTGGGCAACTGGGGTAAACAGTCCCCCACCACCCCGTATACCCCCGGCCTCACTGGACCTCTCCTCACCTTGTTTTTAATGCAGGTGTGTTCTCCGTCCTGCCTTCTTGGCAGGGGCGCGTTGTGCTTGGTGGGCGTTTGTGATCGAGTTACTTCACTGATGCCGGCCCACTGAGTCTTTCAGGTAGGTCTTACTGCTGTGCTAGATTATTGTCTTTGCATGCCTTTTTGGTTTAACTAATGTCTTTTCTCTTCCTTAGGTGCGCGGAAGTCAAATATGTGGCATAGACTGAATTGGGTCTCACCGGTAAGTATGGCGTTTTTAGAGCGCCTTGGTGCGGTGAGTAGACGCTAAGCGCAGCGCTATGATGCCTTGACTCTTGCTAACCTCTTGTCTTGTCTTCCCACAGGTCGCGGTGCTCACCCAGTGCATGGAATTCCTGAGGCGATGCTGGTCGAGGAGCGGCTTGCGAGGTAAGCTTTTCGGCACCGTTCATTAAATTGTAAAAATGTCTAATGCCTTGTTTCTTCCTTTTTTGCAGATCTGTCGGTTCGGGAGGAGCGCTGGTTCTAGGATGCTGATCTCAAGAGCCGTGGACAGCTAACAATGAAATTACAGGTAAGCTGCTGCTGCTAACGATGTCCCTTTTTCTCCTTAACAGATGCTGTTCTTCCGAGGTTCGCGGGCGCAGCTGAACACGGTGAGCGTCACGTTTCACAATTGCAAAGTAACGCGACGCGTGTTATCCCAGTCAGGTGTGGTTTAAATAGCTTCAAGAAAGTAGTCCAGGTAAAATAGTTCCTATGGTACCACACCCAAAAATACTATACCGCATAGTTTGGTTCCAAGGAGCCAAGCTATGTGGATGCCTCCATGTTGATTGACACTGAAATAAAGTAGTTCCCAATACAAGTCCTTTATCAAGTATGAGCCGGACTAGCCCCAAGAAGGCCTAGGCCAAGGATGCCTGGTTTTAGTGGAGACCCTTCCTGGCCCATGGGCTTGCCGGGGGGTCTTCTGGATGGGGGTCATGACATTCTTGTAATGGAACCAGGGAAAGGAAAGTGGTGTCATTTTCCTGCTGACAAATGTTATTTACGTGAGTGATGTGCTTCACTGATATCTTGTTTTTTCTAATGTTTTTTTTCCTCCAGACCCAGTGTGTGATGTTTGCGCTTGAGGATTTGTGTGGAGTGCATTCACGAGGGTCCGGGGACATGCGAGAAGAGGTGGCAAATGTCTCCATCCGGGAACTGGATTCGAGAATCTGGATGACTAACAGCTTTGAATTGAGCACATCGCGTGAGAACACGCCAATTGAGTTGTATCGTGGCTTCTTCAGGAAACGTCGTGGACATGGGCGTGATGTTTTGCCCCCTTCTGCGACAGCTGTGTATTTTGTGCAGCATAGCTATGCTGCAATTGTTGATCAGCCTGACAACTTCTGGGACTTTTTGGCCCGTCGCATACTAAATATTTCACACTTTTGCCTGGCTGATGTTCATGATGCTGGAAACTTGAATTTGACGTGTCTAGTGGCCGTACCGACGCCGGCCCCTGTGTTAAGACACATTTTCGGAGTACTACATAAGGATTCTCTCGTGGAGGATTCCGATGTCAGAGACTCTTTTTCTGTCTATGAGTACTGCAAATTTTGTGATGACACTGAGCGTAAATGGAGCAATATGACACGTATTATCACCTATGATATTGCTCCTGCTGATGTTTGCTATTTAATGACCTGTGATCGCCAGCACATTGGCAAATTTCAGCAATTGGACTTGAATAATGTTCGGGGACACATATTTTGAGAAACAGTTGTGTACCCGATCTGCTAAGGCTTGTACTGAGGTTTCTAATGCAGTGTTCTGTAATGTTACTGTTTTGAGCCATGTGAACCTTTCAAAGGGGTTGTCTATTTTCCGGTGGTAACTTTACATATTCATATATTCCTGCTAACATTTCTGGTCGTTCTTGCGCTTTAACGCAGCTTAGCTTAATGGTGTTTCCTTTGCAAGCTGCTCTATGCGATCTGTTCAACATATTGGTCTATCGCCTGACTGTGATGCTAATGTTTATTTGCTGTCCGGATGTGAAGTTTTGGCTCTTGCTTTTTCTTTGGTGGGTGTTTGGGGTTAAGCTGCTGGGGGCTATACATCCTTGATCAGATTAGTGTGTGTGGTAATTAAGGGGCTTAACGAAACTTCTCAAGCATTGACAGAGCTGTTAAACAACAGGAACTTCAGAAAGGCTATTTTGCGGAATAGAGCTGCTATCGATTATTTGTTTTGAAACATAATTTGGGTTGCAATACCGTGGAAGGGGTGTGCTGTTTCGATTTGGATGATTGTTCCTGTTCTATTGAGACTCATTTCCCAAGTCACTCAAGATCAGGGCCGGAGCTGGTGGGATCAGATGTTTTTGTGGATTCCAGGGGCATTGCGTTATGTTTTTGTTTGGGTTTTTGCTGTGCTGATTGTTTTGTTTGCTGCTGTTGCATTTCTTGCATCCCAAATTTGGGAAATGTTTCGTCGGTTTCAGAAACAGTCTTTTGTTGTTGGGATATGGCAGCTGATTGCCCAAAGGGTGGAGTGTAATGCGTGTGCGAAAATGAGCTAAGAAACATGGTGCAGGTGTGCGGACATTTTGGACATTCGCTTCCAAATTGCAATGAAAGTCTACGTTTCTGTGAGCTCAGTAGGCAGACATGGATTCTGAAAACGGTTACAATATTATAGTTTGAAGCAGATGAGCTGACTGTGTAGGATAGTTGTATTGTTTGCTCAAGGACAAGCCAAGAAGGGAGTCAGAGCTATGCAGGTGCAGTGATGAGGGCTGCTGGGAACGAGTGAGAGAGATGAGCTGGGCTTTTCGAATTTTGGCTGGATTTTTCCACTCTTTGCTCACTATGCTTGTTTTCTGGCCTTCGGTTAGGGGCAATTTGAAACCATTGCAGGGCGTGGTTTTTCTCCACTATCACGGTCCATAAAAAAGCTGAAGCTTTCTTTACCCAAACCATCAATGAACATGGATATTCGCTCGTTCTACATGGAACCTGACACCAGCCATGGACCGGCCTCCGTTTGCACTGGTGAGTCTGCAACCCATTTGCAAAATGCAGATCTTGGTCTGCCCAATCCACAAACAAATTGTGAGTCTGCAGTGGATCAGATTAACTCTATCAGCGTCCCTGTGCCACATCCAACTGCACCCTCTGTAATACCACCTATAACAAAGCCTTTGCTTTTGAATGTTTCACAAACTGATCCTAAATTGAACATTTCATTAACAGATGGTGCTCTTTTGAATAATGCCCCTACAGCCTCGACGCAATCTGTTAACAATAATGTAAAGCAATTGGAGCAAATTGACATGGCAGTGATTGATCTAGAGTCAAATGGCTTGTGCTTCTCGGCACATGATGCTTTTCATAATCTCTCCGGATCTCTTCCCTGACTATAGTCATCCAAATTCCCCTATAGCAGTATCCTACTCGCTCCTACTCCTCGTAAACCACTTGAATCCTCACCTTGTTTTCAACCTCCTAGTCAATTGGAATCCTCCACCAAATGACTTGAAATCACCTTAAACGCCATGAACCTGGCCATACACTCGATGACCAGACTGATACTTTAGACACCGAACTCACTTATCAGGCTGCGCAACTAGATAAGAATTTTAATGTGGCAACATAACATATGTAACTCTCAGAGTCTTGAAGCAAGAGCCCATGATGCTCTTTCTCGATCAAACGCTCCCATGATTTCTGTATCTTGTCAGACCAAGATCTGTATGCCCGACTTAGATTCTTTCTTTCTTTCCGGCTGAGGAGCCTCCAGCTCCTGCAAGTATGCCAACTTTGCTAGCACATTTTGCTGACATTATTCAAGATGGAACTGTAGCAACACCAGAAGTGTAGACAGCTCAAATACCATCTATAAATGAGGATGCCTCTTCCTTGTCTGGCAACAAACGTGCCTCTACAATTTTTCAAGCGAATAAACCCCTTTCTGAAGTATTCAAGTCCTCTCTCATTTTACAAACTAAAAAATCTAAAAATTTAAAATCTGTCAAAACACTTACGTCGAAGACCAAATAATGTATCAAATCAATAAACCAACCTGAAAGAGCTACGTCCGCAGCCTTTAAAGGCAGTGACAAAGAAATATGCTCAATAAGCACTTAACAGGAAATTGCAAACCACCCCTATCACCAATCTGAACATTCCTGCATATGCTCCACTAGATCAACTAGTTGCTGCAGCAACAGCCGCAACCGCTAATGAGCGAACATGCACATCTCTAAAGATGCCTGTGTTCCAAGCCAGGTTCCATTATCCAATCAAATCCCTCAACAATGTTCTAATGATTTCTATCGACAAGAAATCCGGAAAGCGGTTGATGTTTATATGGCTGCTTAGCCGTCACAAAAATGTCTTACATTGCCCATGGATAAACAACTAGCCAAACAGTCTATCAACCAAAGTACAGAGGCGCCTGGTGGCCCTTTCTCCAAACATGCCTCGGAGTCTCACCCGAGACCTGAACATACTGCTGCTGAAATGGGAGAGAATGTTCAAAGTTCTAATCTATGCTAGTTCGAACTCAGAAGACTAGCCTCTCTCGCGCCCCAGATTACACCTAATTGATAATGCGTTAAATAATAGAGATTAGAAATCCTCCAGGGGTAAAAATAGACCGAAACCATCCACATTGACCCACTCAAAACACCAAACTATACGGTCTACAAAACACCCTGACCCCTTTTTACTGCTTTTATCCTGCAGACCATTGCCATTCACCCAGTATGATCTAAATCGACAATCCATTATGGAAATATTTTACGATATCCCAGCATTAGAGGACATTGCCTCCTCAGATATCGAATTGGTTGAATTTACTCAGGCAAGCAGGTTGAGCACCATCGAGATATGGATGAAACCCTGTTTAGTTCAAAACACCAAATGGCTTGCTAAAGCTAAACTTTACACTATGGGATTCATATTGTTGACTGGTTCTGTTCCCATTAAAAATTCAAACTCGGGACCTAACACACTTCATTCAGCCCCAATTCACCTTAAATTCAGTTGGTAAATTATGTCAAGAGACATCAGATCAGGTAGTGTCACAATGTGTTTGCAAATGCAATTCTAATCAATCTTAACTAGATCAGGTCTCACCATTTAGGTCTGTCTCCTTACTTAGTTGGAATTCCAGGGGGTTAAAACAATTCACTCGAGATCAACAAACATGATGTGATCTTTTTACAGGAGACATGGCTCACCTCAATTCCCATTTGGGATAAACATGATGTGCATATGACATTAGCAACCAAAGCCACACACGTGGCCGTCCTACCTCAGGGTTGCTAATTGCCATTAAACAGAGCCCAAACATTACTTCAGAGCCATGGGCCTCTCCTAATGCCTTTATGCAAATGGTTAAACTTCACTATCATGGCTCGATGTACGCCTTAGTTAATGTTTATTGGAATCCATTGGGGATTTCCGATGAATGTTTCCTAAAAAGATCTTAATGACCTGATCTCTGAACTACTCCTTCCCAGTCCGTAGGGAGATTAGCAAAATGGAATCATTTTGTTAAAACTCGAAATCTCCAAATGCTAAATGGATCCTTCAAAGCAGACATTCCACCAAAACCAACGTGGCACAGAGAAAACAGCTCTGCAATTATAGACTGTCTACGTTGACTCTGTTATCATAACTCAAGTCACTGACTTCGAGATTTTGTCAACAAATTTCAGTGATCATAGCATGCTTTTAATGACATGGTCCACAAAAAACCCTTCTGTCTCTACCACCCAAAACACAGTCAATGGTGAATTAACAATTAACCCCAGTCGTAATAGGATATGTTGGTCTGAGCATTCCTTGAAACTATTTAGTAACCACTTACCATCTGAAATACATAAAAATAATACCGGCACGTCAGATCAAGAAATTATATACTCTGATCTAATACAACTTTTTCAATCTTCTTGTCAGCAGGTCAATACTATTCCTAAATTACATGTATTTGACAAAGATGTAAGAGCACGGCAAACACTCTACCGATTACATAAACGAGAAGCCCTTAAACTGACTGATGGCTCTCGAGGCTCAGTTTTAGTCCAACTAAGAACCCAATATAGAAATTGGCTTCGCAGTCACAAATCCCTCATGTACCAACGGGATGGAGCCATGATGCTGAGTGTACTGCAAACCAAAAACACCACTGAAATATGGTGAGCCATCAATCAAGCATCCACGGGGCATCAGGTAGCCTTACAATCTCAAGGGGTCACAGAGTGATTGGCTCACCCATTATTCACAATTATATGCTGCTCTGGACAAAATAAGGCCTCTAAACTCTGCACTGGAAATAACAAAATTCCATCTCGTCTTCGATAGAGATTTTATTCTATATTCATAAAGCGAGTCGGTCGCGAGCTCCGGGCACCGATGGTCTTTCGAATTTTAACTTTAAACAACATCCAGAGATCTGGGCCGAGGTGTTGCATAACATCTTTACTCATGTAATCACTACTCACCAACTACCCCACTCATGGAAACACTCCATTGTATTGCCCATTTATATGACCGATCCAAACCCTCCAGCTATTGTCGCATTGCACTTTCGGATGCGCCCGGTAAAATCTTCTGTCAAATACTTTTACGCGATCCAAACAACTGGGCCTCATACATGTACATGCGAGATCCCTTCCAATCAGGGTTTGTCGCGGGTTTAGGTACTTCGCTCAATATTAGTGCCTTAAATATGATTAAAATCGTACTATGCCACTCGAAAACAACCGCTATATTTAGCATTTGTTGATTTCCGGGTGGCGTTCGATTCTATTGACCGTCATCTATTGTATGAAAAGTTAACCCGCTACAAATGCCCTAGTTCACTTCTTATCTTAATTAAACTTTTGCATACAGGTACAACTATGCAGGTAAGACCAACATAAGAAGGTCTGTTATCCTCTTGTTTCTCGACCGAGCGGGGCCTGAAGCAGGGTTGTATTTTGGCCTCCATTTTGTTTAATTTATTAATTTTGGACATGGGTGAAATATTTACAGCCATAATTTCCGATGCCCCAAAACTGGGCTACCAACAAGTTGTGTGGCTCCTTTATGCGGATGATCTGGTCCTTTTATCTCAGACTCCCAAAGGACTACAAAACTTCCTTGATGGGCCGAGTATGTATGCTCTTGATAACAATTTGTCAATTAACATCGACAAAACACAAGTAGTTGTGTGTAATGGCGGCACTACAAGTTCAATCACCTCAAGATTCAAATGGACAATACGCAACTCCGAACTAAAGGTGGTAATGCAATATAAATATCTAGGAGTGCCATTTAACAATTCAATGTCAGATGTCATCTTTGAACAATCTTTAGATCTGAAGCTATCAACATTGACCTCGCAGGCGAAAATGTTGCTGTATAAGTATGGCAAATTTTCTTGCATACATGTGATCTTTTTCCAACAAAAAGTTGTTCCAATTCTCTTGTATAGGATTGAATCAAGACTTCCCAGAGCACAAAAAACCTGGGATTTGTTGGAAGCGAGCTTCTAGAGACAAGTCTTAAAACTTCCAAAATGCGCCCCCCTACCAATCATGCGATTTGAATTGGGCGCTGTCTCACTGCATGCACATGCTTTATGGAAAATGTGCACTCTTTTGCCCAAATGTTTACTAGGTCTTAGAGCAAATAACATCCTGAATGTAGTAGCACATTACCTGAATGTAGTATCACATTACCTTTTGAAATCTGACCATTATTTTCCTTGTAAATGGCGGACTTGCGTATTGGATGCATAACATTAGAACTCCTACTGGAGAATCCAACTCGAGCAAAAATCAAATTACTTTAATTTGATTGGACAAGCAATCGCTCCAAATGTGACCCTTACAAAGATTTCAATGGAGCTTTATTTGGACACAAGATGTTTCGTAAAATGGCAGATTACTTGGTAAAGTGTCCAGCTCCACATCTTCGCAACCAATATTTACGTTTCAGATTAAACCTATGGCCTACTAATGATGTTTTGGCCAGAAGGGGTCAGATTCCAAAAGATCAGAATTTTTGCCGCTTTTGTGTCAACACCTTGCTACATGAAACACTACAACATCTCATTGTAGATTGTCCAGCGCTTGCAACTAGACTTAACCTACATTTCAAAAATGTGATGTGCATCTATCGCCCTTTGGATTCTGATAGTATATGGCAACTCATTTTCTCCAAATCTAGGCTTGCCGTCAAAATAGCTGTAGTCCACTTTCTTGAACCATTTTCTTTACTTCAGCTGTCTTGTAAGGTATTTCAGAGTCATTCAGCCTCGGAAATCATTGTTCACAACTTTAAACAAACTATGTGTTGCTTGAGAGCATGTTTCGATCACATAATCTGTAATAGATTTTTTAGGGTGTATTTAAAAGATGCCAACCCTGGTTGCAAAGCGCATAGTGATTTAAAAGTGTACTATATATACCTGTTGTATTTTATTATTTATTTACATCAAGTTCTTATCATGCCCAGAATTGTTATACGATCTATTGTTTGCATTTAGACAATCAAAATAATGTTAAAATGTCATAATTTGTTAATTTGAAAAGTTGATGTTATCAGCTAACAAAATTAAAAAAAAAAAAATAAAGGGCCTGTAAAGAGCCATTTATATTCTAACTATTGGTCTAAGTGTGGTTTATTGCCTCCCTGAGTCCAAGAACGTATGGCCCGTGTAATAGGGTAAGTGCTGAGATCATTACAAGTGTCCTAAAAGCAAAACACTATGTAAAACCAAAAACTAAGGATCTGGTTTTGTCAGGATGTCAGAACTCAAAAGCCGTCGTTGCGTCCAATGTTCTATCCTGACCCTCAAACTACAAATTAAATAATATGGTGAGAAGGGAACTGTCTTTAACCTGGTATTTGCAAAATGTTTTCATAAATGAAAATATAACAGCTCCACCATAAATGTTCTCCAAGGTAACAGAACCTTTGTTCCAAAGGGTGGTTCCCTTCCCCTGGATTCTTCAATGGGATGGCAATGTCTCTTAGTCTAGCATTTCTCTTTGATATCCTTGGCCCACAACAATTCCTGTGAGGTACAAAGCTGTTCCGCCTGGTAATTTCCTTCTTTTTAAAAGTTCCTTGTTTGTTCAATCAAACACTGTCCTTTCTTGGGACTTCTCTGTAGGTTTGCAGTTGCCTGGTATACCCCCATGCCATAGTACATGTGATCGCCTGGTTTACTCGGCTGGCAGGACTTTTTGTTTCCATATGTTTGTAACAGTTTCTCTTCAAATTCACAATTGTATATATTTCCCCCAATTTGTTATTTGTAGTGCTTTCAATGTTCACTTTCAATTTTCCCCATATATGTATTCCACGCACTCATTCATTAGGGGTTGTATTTGTATTCTGCCTTTTTTACTCCATCTTATTGTTTCTGTCTCTGCAGCTTTACAGTGTTCAAACTGTGTTTGGCGTGGTTGCCGAAACACCCCAGGGTCCCCACTTCGCTTGGGCTGACTCACCGGCGGTGTGTTGCATCTTTGGTCCAGTTCGCGCTTACGCAGTATAGCTCTGTCGCTTGCCTTCCACGCTGGACCACTGACGTTTCTCTGGCTTCCCCCGCAGCTCTGCTCCTGCACGCCTGCTTGCCTCGCCTTCAGGATAATGTTGCTTCCTCCAGCTGCTAAATGCCCAGGAATTGTATTGTGGTTCCTGGCGTTTCTGCACCCCTTCTTGTTCGCGCAACAACTCTTTGCCCTCTTTGCTGGCGAGCCAGTTAGTCTTTCACCCCCGCACAGGAGAAACATTTTTACTCAGAGACGTTGCTACCTGTTCCACAGAAAATGTTTACTGTATTAGATGGCCATGCAGGATTTACTATGTTGGGGGAACCAAAAAACGTATGTGACTTAGATGAAAAGAACACACGTTGAATGTGCGCACTGACAACATGAATTAATCTGTGGCAAGACATTTTTACGAAAATTGACATTCCGTAGTACAGATGAAGTTCCAAATCTTTGAAGTTTTAGACACCAAAAGACAATGAGGACACATCTCAAAAGAGCAGAGAGAAGCATTCTGGGTGCACCGGCTGCAATCCTCGACACCAAGGGGACATTTGGAGCTGAATTTGCACTGTTTTCTATAATTTGGATTTATAACTGTATTGTAAACATGTTTAGGACAGTAGGACCCAGGGGCAAGCGAGAGACGAATACGTGCGTACACCCTATGATACTGACAGACTGCTCTAGTGTTGAATCTATTCTTATCCCGATATTGACCATTGGTGAATTTTAGCACTCTCATGACACTATAGACCACTGACATCAGCAGGGGTACTCAGTACCAAGTAGCATTTTGCAGTTGGGCGGACATGTTTTCATCACCACTTCCTCACACTGGCATTGCACAAAAGCACTAGAATCCACCCGACTCGTTTTTAACTTGTTGGTATCCGGATACGACGAGTGCGTTTTCGCATTCTCAGCACTTCTGCACTGTTCCTTTAACGACATGCGTGAGCACTGTTATAGTCGGCAAGTTACGTCACCCTGCTTTACAACTGCAGTTTGGTAGTATATCGCTTATCTGCAGCAATGGATATTTGCTCTGGATTGGTCTAGACATCTTATACATTGACCATGCATTACTGGTTTTCGACAGGCACTTGTACACATTTAACATCTTTTTGAGTTTGCGCATTCACGAGCTTAACATATCAATTGGCCATGTATTTATATGCACATTGAAAATTAGCATCTTTCTACGTTTGCCGCATTTACGAGCTTAACCTCTCAACTTGTCTTGTTGGTAATGTTTTACGGGAATCTCGAATTAATATACTGCATTCAGGCATAACGTGACCTTCAGGCAACTCGTTAGCACCCCAGAGAAAAACGAGCGTTTGCACGTGACTTCTTGATCTCCTATTTTAAGGCAATGAGGATGATCCTGTAACTATTGACTATACCTTCGTACTAGCAGGATCCAGATCGGCGGCTAGAGGTAAATATTATATTCGCAGTACGTTTTTCTTTTTGGGGAATAACCGTTTGTGAGGCTCTTAATTGGTAGCAGCATGTGCCCCTTGTATTGCTTTACAGTCTGGAGACACAGAAGTTTTGCAACTCTGAGCACATCATTTCATTTCAACTCTTTGGAGTGGGCTCCCTGCTTCAAATTTTTTTTTTCTTATTTAGGCTCCAACGTCTGGTCTTGGAGGCATTAACTCACTATTCACACCGACGACGCCAGGTGAGAGCACACTGCACAGATACTTGGTTGTGCGGTATTTAGTGTAATTAAATTATTGGTGACAGATGGAGCTAACTCGTTTTTCATTTTCTTCCCTCTTCCTTTTTTCATTCACCCAAATTATATGAATAATGAACGCCATTCCAATATGTGTTTAGCCCATGTGTCTACTGCTCTTCATAATGATCTTTCTATGATGGGAACATGTTACAATTGTGACACAGTTACCACTAATTGCTGTTTTATGTAAAAAGGCACTGTGCCACTATTGTGATTATGATTGGGCACGACCGCCCCCCTAACCTGACTTGACATCTTATTATGAACCCTATGTGCTACATGACTGGTTCTGACATGCATCTAATGACGTTGCACATTGTATGAAACATGACATCTTGAAGCTGGAACTGTGGTTTACTGACTGCATTTTGCACGTATATATGTTGGTCCATCTCTATAATGGATTCCTATGACAATTTACTTAAATATGATGTATTGATGGGCGGTGAATGTTCTTTTGCTACGTTACACGTGATTGTATATATTTCACACTCCACCTTGATTTTTATGATCTTGCTGTATATGTTGCAGGCCCTTATTGTCTCCTACACTAAATTCATTGCTATTTGCCGTCCAAAAAGCATTGGCACCCTAGCACACTGGCATAGACCACGGAGGGCTCAAACTTGTCTAATGTAAATACAGCGTATTTTTGCCTCAACCATCGGATGATGGTGTTTTTTCCTCTAAATAATGCAAAAATTTCAGGAAAGGCACACCTACCTCTCATTTGAATGTTAACCTAGCGTACATGCTAGATAAAGGGTGTGCAGCCCTCACCGCAGGCTTTCCTACCGTAGGTCCACAGCTTTGTCACTATTTTTAATGCCCTGTGCGGAGGCATTCTCTATAGGGGATTGTGAGAAACCTGAGGACTTCCTTGTTAGGGAGAATTTTCATTTCTGTGTTAATGTCCTCCCACTTTAGAGACCCCCAGCTCTTTTGCTGGATTTATGACTTTTTAATTTTAACTCCAGAGTGTGTGGGACCTTTTTCACACTCCCTCTTGTGTTTTCCCTGACTGGGATTTTATGTTTTCACTGTTTTTGGAGTCTGACAAACGCCATAGGCATCTGCTTATTGTATAGTGACACACAGCACCCTCAGTGCAGTGTCACTGAAGTCTTTTGGATTTCTCTTAAGGTTTAAATACCTTTTCTTGGGTGAACTACTGTTTCCAAGAATAGTAAGGTGAAATTGATCTTACTTACCTTCTTTACTTTGTAGGTCCAGCACACAAAAAAGCAAAAACAAAGAGGTGATGGCTGGAAGGTTTAGAATGAATCTTAACCACTGGCATTGCTCTGGGCAACCCTCCAGACCACCGTTCTTCACCTGCCAAGCCATTACAGAAGGGGAAAGACCATATGCAAATCAGACTTGGCCCCACCCCAAAAGGGGCAGTCCAGCCCGAACTGCTAGGTCACATCCCTTCTGCACGAGACCACAAGCATCCCCAAACATGTTTCGCCCTGTTGGGGCTCATCAGTGAGGAGTAGCTTGGGTCTCTAGGCCCAGCAGGCACGGGACCCACGTCTGGGCATACCCGTCCCACTCGGGGTGACAAAGCAAAAACAAAGAGGTGATGGCTGGAAGGTTTAGAATGAATCTTAACCACTGGCATTGCTCTGGGCAACCCTCCAGACACCATTGTATGTGGAGTGCTGGGGGTTAGGGGGGTTACTTAGTAGCCCCTTATCCTACTTTCTCATGTAACATTTTTTGTTACCCTCACTACTTTAAATGGCTGCTAGCCACGGTTTACTTTTTACTACCAGTGTGCTTTTATTTTACCGCAGGCTGAATCCTTAGCTGCAGTAAAGCACCCATTTTCTATTTATGAGGTCTTTCTTGGCTTTTACTCTGTGTTGACAAAGGTTTGAGTCCTTTGTGTGTTTTGCCTTTGGAGGGCTTCAGCTCTGAAGCCCGCCCCTGCCTCCAGTGTGTCTGGAAGGGCAGGAAGTGAGGGAGGGTACAGAAACTCCCCTGTCCTTTGTCTGTAGGTGTGCCTGATCGAAACCATTCCTGATTCACCAGCTGTCTGTCCGGGAAGGACAGCCACCCTGCTGCGTGATTGACAGCCTAGGGCTGTGAATGAATGAAAACAAGCTTAAAAGTCGAGGTTCTTGGAACTACAGGCAGAGTTGACCACTGGAAGACACACCCGAAGAAGAAATCCTGAAGATAAGCACGCTGCAACGTCCTGGATCAAGAATTGCCCAGAGAAGCCCTGCTGATGTGCTTGCCTCCTTTTTCGCATCAACAGAGAAGCTCTGGACGGAACGACTTCTCCCTTTGGGCTGGTGGGACCAACTAGCCCGTGACAAACTTCACTTTGACACAATCCCAGACTTGCTGTGCCTTGCAGAAGACCAATGCCAGGTGTCGAGTGTCCATAACCGAGTGCAACATCGTCTGCGGAACAAACCCGGCCAAAAACTCCAGCAGCCTCAAGGACATTCCAGAAGCAGGAAATCCCTACCTAGAGTCTCCTCACCAAAGTCCAGGACCGAGGGAGCAAGGAAAGTCCAACCAGGGATATTCGTTCTGCAGCAATGCTGTTTACGAGGTGCTGAAACGCGAAGAATGTCTGAATCGAAGAGAGCCCATAGCTGCCGAAGTCCTTTCCAAATTACTGCTGCAGGAGCCCACCAGACGTCCTCCCTCTTGTCCCCACGACTAAGGCTCAGGAACAAGGGTCTGCTTGGGTGTAGCAAGACGGAATCCAGCTGAACCACTTTCTTCAAACCAAAAGGTACATTTTGGGCTTGAGGTACTTACCTTATTGCCTTGAGTTGTGTTTTCTCACTTGAAAATTGCATTGGCTTACCTTTTTCTGAGTTGATTTCAATGCCCCTTGCACAGGCTTAACAGTTTGTGTTCCTTCAGTGATTTTCTTGACCTATCTGACTTTGTGAACGACTTATCCAAGAAGTGCTTCAGAACTATAGACTTTATCCAATTGACTTTGGCTGTCCTGGCTCCCTAAAGGCACCCTTCTAATCTATCGACTTTGGCGTTGCTTCTCCCTTAATAGGTTTGTAATTTGTTGAACACTTTTTACAGCTGCGAAAGGCTTACCTAGATTTCATTAGGGGATTCAAACCGTCTTCACATTATAAGAAAGTATGTTCTAACATTTCTATTTTTCCCTAACCCTTCCTGAAACCAAGAATCTAAAAAGTATATTGATGTTTAATATAAATGCAATACTATCCTTGTTATTGAAGTCACTTCAGGGTGTAGGAGAAATGTATTAGCAGAACCAAAGCGTACTCATCAACTTTATTGATTTTGGAAAGTGTGCTTGACTGTTACAAACAATTGCCTTTTTAAAGAATGCTTAACTAAAACTTGGTGTAAATAAATAAATATATATGAATAACTGACACCTTGAGCATGTAAGCGGTTACTTGTATTGACAGATTTTATCTGTACAGCTCTACAGCTCACATTTAGCCCCCTTGAGATAGGCCTGGCAGCTCAGTCACACTACCAACGTGTGTAGTACAGACCTATACCAAAAGGTGGGTTACCTAATACCAAGCAGGTAAGTCTTGTGTAGTCCCACAGAGTGTGACTGCTCCAATTCTTACTTAATACTCCTCACATTTTCTTCACTTGGATCCTCGGATCAAGTGGCCAGGGCACAGCCATTGCCTTTGGTTCCAGACCCTGGAGGTGGACAAGTGTGGGAGGATCACTTGAGTAGGGGATATTTGGAGAGTAGAAAGAGGATGCCCAAGGGTGAGACGCAGTATTCTCTTCTTCCTTCCCGATATCCATTACCCTGCTCCCCCTCAGCTTTTGCAGAACACTATCCTTCTCTTCCTGACAGTATGTACCAAACTTAACTATTACCCCTTTAAGACACTACAACTCCCACAATCACTATTTCGCACTTGCTTGTCTAAGTACTGAGGCGAGGAAGAAACAACAGAGGAGGAAAGACTACCCATAGGAACCAATGTACCATGAGTTCCTATGGGCAGTCTCCATTTTGTCCCACTAATAAAGTCAGGCAGGGTCAGGCAATACTTAACTCTGGCTGGGAGAATAAAGGCAGCAGTCAGAAACAGCATTTCGAGCGAGCTGGAACTGAAGAGAGGACCTGGAGAGTCCAGAACAGAAACAGGAAGGAGCAGAGGAAGCTGTGTAAAGTGTCCAGAGGAGAAAAGAGGGGTGAAGCGCTGACCCAGTGGCTATGTGGGACAATAGCGCAGCTGAGAAACTGTCTCCCAAAGGTCAAAGAAGGCAGACTGAAGCCTGCTGGATGTCTCCACTGCAATACTTGTTTCCCCTGGGCATGTGAAGGGAAGCCCAGGTGCTTGAGGGGCAGGTGGTGAGAGCCTGACCTCAACCCAGAAATCCCAGGGAGTTGCCCACCACTGCCATGCTATCCGAGTGAATCTGATGACCAGAGGAAAGGAGGAACCTGGTAAGCATGTGTGTGGCTGGAACGGGATAAGGAAGCACACGTTTATTGTAAGAGGAACTGCATTCTGGGACTTGTAGTTTGGGGAAACCGCAAGATTTAGAAGCCAGAAAAGAGAATTACTGGAGAGGAACGGCATTCTGGGACTTGTAGTTTGGGGAAACCACAATATTTAGAAGCCAGAAAAGAGAATTACCGGAGAGGAACGGCATTCTGGGACTTGCAATGCAAGAAAACAGCTAAGAAAGAAAAGTAATGCCGAACTTTGAAAACCTAGATGAAAAAGGATTTAGTTGAACTTGTGTGTATGAAACTACGAGACCCAAGAGTCTACCTTGGGGTAGAAGAGCAAAGTGGAACGAATTTAAAAGTCGAAGTGGTCCAATCCCAATTTGTTCGCATAGGTTTATGTGGGGGGTAAAGTTAATAGAAAATGTATAGGCGTAAGGTGGGGGATCTCACATACATATACGTATGTGTATATATATATATATATATATATATATATATATATATATATACACATACACATACATATATACATACATATACGAACAAATGGGCAAAAAGAAAAAACAGATTTAGACTTTTGGTATTTTTCTCCACAGTCATTTCACACAGATCCGTCCTGCAGAGGTCTAAGAAAAATCCTCACACAATCGGAAGTCTTTGACATTAGGCAAAGGTCTGAGCCTGACGGAGGGAGACCTAGAATGTGAATAAAGCTAGGGAAAGGGAGCCACCCCCGGAAGCATTGTGCTAGAAAGGTCTGAGTCTGACTGAGGGAGAACTGTGCTGATTTAAGACTGTTTTGTACTTGGGGAAGGGAAGCCCCTGAATTGTAATTTGAGAGGTCTGAGCCCGGCCGAAGGAGATTTGGGTTGAACAGTGAATTGAACTGAAACCAAGTAACTGTCATGGAAGGCCAGGTGGGCCCTGATCTACGATCTGAACTGCATCTTGAGTATCTAGAGCCAGAGTGTGTCACGCAGCCTAAGTGGGCCACCTTACCCCGTGAGGTTAAACGTGGGGAAGAAACCTTGCTCAGCCACACAGACATCATTTGAACACTTCTTTTTCCTTTTGTGCATTTACATTTCCCTCTTCAAATTTATTATCTTAGAGTAAGGGCAGGTATTCATTTTCTTTTAGTTTAGGCCACCTTTATTTGACTAAAGACTGACTAGGACTGCGTTTTCTTTGATTTGATGGTTGAGACTACTCCCATCTTTTCCAACCCCATCCAAATATTCAAATAAAGGTTTTGAAAACTTGCAGCCCTTGTTTCTGTCCTACTTTTGATACCATGAGCCTCTCACAGTATACACCCCAAGTTTAAACATCTGATAATCTACCTTCCAGTTAGCATCTATATTTACGCTTTACGTAGCAGTGCCCACTCTCACTCGTGACTTGAGCACCTTGACTCAGACACATCAGCTCTTGCCTCCAGCTTCCACATGCCCAAAAGGGAGATGTAACGTCTTCTCCTGAGCAGGCCCTCATAGTTTGGTTTCCAATTTTAAATTTCCTGCACACAGGTGCTTTATCATAACAACTAGCATGCTCACTGAGCTTGAGACTCCTGCTGCTCCGTATCATTTCCTTCATCCTCCTCGACTGAGTACTTCAGTGGTTGTGGGAATTGGAATCAATTAAGAACAACTGATGCATAGTACTTGGAAAATCTTTCTCAATGATTCCATATGAAGGATCAATTCTATATGAAGGGGAGCTAGAACTGAAAAAGGTTTTCTTGGAGCTTTTAGTTTTCAGATCATGGATGTTTGGCCTAAAGGTTATTGGGAAAACGTTTCTAATTTCACTATGTGATATGGCAGGGGAGACAGATGCATGACAATAGGCCATTAGGTTGTAGGGGGTCTTTCTCATGGGCAAATGGGGGATATACCTTGTCTCATCCAATGAAGTCATGGCATCCCCCGGGCGATGTCCCCTCCCATGGGGTCAGGATCAAGTAGCAGCTACCGTCCCCTGCCACATGGGAGGAGGTTACTGCTGGGGGATCCATGATGACTATTGGATTCATCACATACCGTGCACCTAATATTGCTGGTTCTATCAGCACCTATTAGAAAACGGGAAAGGAAGTCCACGTTGTCCTGTTCTCTTCCTTATCTGTGTTCCACTCTAAAACAATAGGACTGTAAATCTAAGAACCAGTGCACAATTCTTGCATTTGTGTCTTTACGGAGGCTCATCCATGGTAATGGAGCGTGGTCAGTGATTAGCCTGAACTTACTACCTGTTGGATAGTATTTCAGGTCGGTTATAGCCCACTTTATCACCAAGGCATCTAGTTCAATAGTGGCATTGTTTTTCTCTTGTGGGAACAATTTTCTACTGATGTAAAGGATAGGATTCTCAATGCCATCATGATCTTGTGAAATAACTGCCCCCAAGCCAATGTGTGAAGCGTCTGTCTGTAGAATGAATTCCCTGTGGAAATCTGCCACTTTCAACATAGGTTCACCACATAGAATGTGCTTAAGCTTGTCAAAACAAAACAATCATCTCGCCATTTTACATTCTGCGCATCAGCATTTTTGAGTTTATCAGTAAGACCAGCTGTGATGGATGAGAAACTAAGGATAAAATGTCTAATAGCCTAATAAACCCAAAAAGCTATTAGATCTTTCTTTGTCTTGGGGTTTCTTTGACTGCCTTGACTTTTTCAGTTTGAGGTTGGACCAGGCCGTATCGAAGTTACTTGAATGCTGAACATGGCAAGTGATATTTCTTCTGACTTGCTGTGAGCCTGGCTTTTCTTAATACTCTGGTAACTAGGTAGAGATGGTCTAAATACTCTTTCTAGGACCTGCTGTGAATATATCATCAATGTATGCTCCACCGATTGATGCATAGGGTCGAAGGATTTGGCCAATTAGCCTTTGAAAGGTAGCCGGTGTGCCCCATGCAAGCCAAAAAAGCAACACCTTAAACTGAAAAGCCCAATGGGAGTAGAGAAGGCCGTTTTCTCTGTGTCTGCTGGATTAACACAGACTTGCCAGCATCCCTTTGTTAGATCCATCACGCAGAGGGAAACAGCGGACCCCAATCGATCCAATTAGATCATTTCTGAGCATGGGGTACCCTTTGTTTTGGGAGACCGCATTCACCTTTCTAAAGTAAATGCAGAACCTCCACGACTGATCTGGCTTGGCAACTAATATTATTGGACAGGACCAGGGACTCAGAGTTTGATGATATCAGCTCATAACATTCTCAATCTCCTCTATGATGCCTTTTCTGGATTCAGTCATCCAATACGGTTTTAAATGGACTTCCTTCCCTGGGGGTGTACGGCTATAATGGTACATTCCTTTAACCCAACCTGGTTCAGTTCAAAAGACATCAGGGAACTGTCCTAGGAGGTCCACTAAATCCTCTATTTGATTTTGAGGCAGGTCGGCAGGAAGCAAAGCATTTTTACTTGATTCAGATAAACTGGTTAGTACCAATGTATCTTCAATGGGACTTGTTCTCAATTTTTAAGAAGATTCACCTGATCGATATGCGTTGTGATATTGCTGTCTGGTCCTGTGACACAGTAATCATAATGCCCTGTATATAGGCTCTATTATTTTATAGGGGCCATGCCATTTAGAGAGGATTTTGTTCTCAAATGACAGAAGGATAACCAGAACGTTTTGTCCAATAGAAAAGGATCTCAATACAGATTTTCTATCATGACAGCCTTTCTAGTGTTCTTGGGTCTTAATCATGTTGGCTTGTACTATGGTTCTAATCAAAGCTATATCCTCTTTCAATCTCTGGGCTGTTTGAGAAAGTGGGAAAACAGCATATTCTCGTTCCTCCCAGGTCTCACTCAGCATATCCAGGACATCTCAAGGTTTTCTTCCATATAAACAATCAAATAGAAAGAATACTATTGAGGATTGTGGGGTCTTTCTGTTACGTTCACCTGGCTCCCACAGGGGCGTCGATCGGACCCAGACAGCTGCGACCTCCTCCAACGTGAAGCGTAGTGCAGAGATGACAGACTGGACCGCCTAACCTCGTCTGCTTGACCCATAGAAGTATTCTCCTGCAAGTGGAAAAAGGGATTTAGACACCCGTGGATTCTAGTAATGGCACCCCACTGTTCTCCCCACTAATCACCACCGATATTCACTTTCAGGAAGCTCACCTTATGTTTGTAAATGATGAGCTCCATCCTGCGTGGAATGCAGGGGCGCGTAGATACCAGTTACTTCACTGGTTTGAAGGCGTTGGAAGAGTTCCGGATGAATATTGACTCCGAGGTTCCAGCCGAGAACCCGTAAGTATAAAGTTCAAAGAGTTCAATATGTCTGATGTTCACTCTTGTACATTCCTTTCTTGTGTTGCAGCTGGGTCCAAGGGAAGATTGTCTTGTGGCAGCTGATGGTGTTCAGGTAAGAGTCTGTATAACCCAACACTGTCTGGCAAAAGATGGGTGTGTTTAAATTGCTGGTTTCCCTCTCCTGACAGGTGCGGCGTAAGAAGTTGCGGTTTGTTACAGAATAATGCCTCCTGTTGTTAATCAGGAAAGTCTATGGTGGAGAGGTTGCATTTGTTGGCTTTTTCGGCTCACCTTATGTTTCTTTTCTCCTGTAGATGGTGGAATTCGGTGGAGAAAATGATGGAGGTTGTGCCGGATCGAAAAATGCTGTGAGGACTGGTGAGTATGGCGCGGCACTGTAGCTGGCGATGCAACGCGTGTAGAATAATGTCCTTTTCAAGTTCGAAGACGTGATGGATCCGGAATTCAGGTAAAGATTGAAATAAGATCTGTTTTCTAACCTTTCCTTCTTTCTTCTATTGCTAGGAGCTCTGGATTCGAGACGGGCGTGGCTGAAGACTGGATACTGACTGCAGGCACGGTGAGCGTTACGCTGCTGGATGCAGAATAACGCGAAGCATGTGCTGCTGTTCGGGCGTGTTTTAAATAGCCTCCAAAGTAGTTCCAGGTAAGAAGTCCCTAGAACCACACCCGAGTAAAAAAATAGTCCCTGTAGTAAAATAGTCCCATCCAGGCCTCACGTTGGCTTGGATTCATTTGCAGCATGGTCTGCATGAGGTAAGTAAAGACTATGAGACTGGCGCCTAAGGTTCCAGGACTGAACCCAGACAGGGGCTGCTGGGGTTTTATTAAATATCTGGATGCCTGCTCCCGGGGCTGATGGGCTTGATCCGGACACCCGGGGGTAGGCATCATGACACTTTCTGATGGCAAAAAGGGCTCATGGGGTCGCAACATTACAGTTTTTGCCACCAGCATTAACTAGATTCTGTAAGATGTACTTTAACTTTAAAGTCTTGTTGAACCGTTCCACTAAAACATCAGTTTGAGGGTGATAGAAGAAGTTCATAGTGTTTTAATCTGAAAAATGTCCTTTACTTCTGACATGAGTTTACTCCTAAAGGTAGATCCTTGGTCTATCAAGATCTCCTTTGGAAACCCAACTCTCGATATAAATGGAATTAAATGTTTGAGAATTTGTTGTGTAGTGTTATTTGGTAAAGGAAAGGCTTAAAGATAAAGTGTTGCATAATCTAATATCACCAGTATTTATCGGTTTACCAATTCTGAGAGCTCAAGGGGTCTAACTATATCCATGTTGATATGTAAAAAAGTATAACTATGACTGGCAAAGGCTGTAATGGAGCTGGAGGGGGAATTTGGAAACTAGTCTTCTGACATAGGGAGCAAGTGAGTACACCATTTTTCACATTTGCATAGATCCCGGGACAATAGAATCGGTTCAGAATCCATGCTTGAGTTGAGGTTGTCGCAAGATGGTCAAGTGGGAATGGACAATTTCCAATACAATTTTTGTCACTTTTGGGCACCATTATTTGTGATCTAGAGGAACCATCTGACCCACTATCTCCTCTATATAACACTCCAGCTTTTAGGAAGAAATATGGTCCCCCCCTTTTTTACTATGCTCCTCTTCGGGTAAGACCTGAAAGATAGGTTCAGCAAGTAAGGGCCCATTCCTTTGGGCAAAGGCTAGGTCAGGAATAACTCTGTACTCTTCTCCTGATATCTGAGGTGCGACTGCCTCTGGTGTAATGTGGGAATCTATGTCTGCCTCCCCAAAACCCTTGGTTGTTCTTTAGGTCTTGTTAGAGCTTTTAACTTCTTTGGGTTTAGGAAACAGAGCCGTTTCCAGAATCCCCTGGGCTATTCTCAACCCTGTCTTCACTTGATACGTCTCTTTTCCGTTACACATCAAGCTTTTTATGTCACCTTTAAAGGCAGGGTCTATAACACCTCCCAAGACATCCAGGCCATGTTGCCAGGCTAGACCCGTCTTAGAAGAAAGTCTAATGTAAAATCTGGATGGGGGAATGAAGACCAAGTCTGTGGGTATTCAAACTCGGTCCCCAGGTTGGTGCGACGCTTTCTTGGATACATCGGGAGCGTAATGCCTTCTCAGCCTGTGAACCTGTACTTAGGCACTTTTCGGATTTCTTTTCTGTAAAAAATTATAACAACAATAGAATGGCTATAACATCTAATTACTGAGAAGGTGCTGCCTAAATAATATATATTTACTTTGGTAATTCTCCCCTCTCACCTGTGGTTATTATGTGTGGAGCTCTCCATCCTGGTTTCTACAGGGGGCACGTTGAAAATGAATACAATGGAGTCTTGGAACGCTGGGGACTCTATAGTTTGCCTTGAAAATGTCTTTGGGTAAGTTTCTTGGTAAAAATGCTGTATTCTTTATATCTTGTAATTATCCCTACGTTGGAGAGATCTCTCTAACAATTAACCTTTCTTTTGCAGATTCCAGAATTCGGAAAAGTTTATGGCTGCGAATAAACTACAAATTCCTAATAACGGCAGTCCAACCATGCGGAATAACAGCAGTCCTCAGGAAAAACACGGAACAAACTGTGATGAGAGAAAACTTGCAATACTTCAGGTACGTAAGCTTATTTAAACTTTCTTTTGTATTTTTCTATTCAGTTCTTTGGTAAATTAAATACCTCTGTTTTATCTGCAGAATTTCGATGAGCTGAGGAAAATCCTTTCGGATGATGTGGAGGCGGCGGAATTAACTTCTGACTGAAGTTGCTGCGGTATCGGAGAAAACTGGGGTCGGAGATGATGTGGCTGTGAGAGGAACTGACAAGAGCTGCTGCGGTAATAAATGACCACTTCAGCGCAGGCAGGGCTTAAGTAGCTCCCTCCGCAATATCAATAGAACACGCTGTCAGATATTAATTGGATCTTGCGGGAAGCTATGTTTGGAGTACAAGACCAATGTTAACGCTACGAGAGTCTAGGAAAACTGATACTGGGAGTGGTGCAAATGCCATGTATGCCGAGCGAACACCCACTGACTGAGGGAATGTTCCTGGATTATCTCGGATGCCTAAATTTACACTGTGCTCATTGGCTGGGATCCTGAAAGTTGGATCAATTCCCCCCTGCTACTGCACATGTCAAATCCGATAGTGTTCTGTGGCAATTAATGGACCAGAAGCTCGGTTGCTGAGTTTCTCAAATCTAAGGGCCCCCCATGTTATGTCAACTGAGCACGATCCCAATCCCGAAACCACATGCGAGGGCTCAGAAATGAAAGCCAGACACAAAGTTGTCATGTTTTTGGTTAAAGACTTTTATTAACATAAACAGGTTAAGAAAATGCATCTCTGACCCAGCTCTAAACGGAATGTCCCTACATAAAACCAAAAATGACGGATCTGTCTTTGTCAGGATGTCAGAACTGAAAAGCCGTCCTTGTGTCCAAACATTCTATCCTGACCCTCACACTACAAACTAACCTGGTATTTGCAACAAGTGTTCATAATGAAAATAACAGCACTAATATAAATGTTCTCCAAGGTAACAGAACCTTGGTTTCACAGGGTGGTTCCCTGCCCCTGGATTCTTCAATGGAATGTCAGTGCCTCTTGGTCTAACAGTTCTCTGTGTCTTTCCTTGGCCCACAAAGAATCCTGTTGGGTACAAAGCTGTTCAGCCTTGTAATTTCCTTCCTTTAAAAGGTTCCTTCTTTGCTCAATCAAATACTGTCCTTTCTTGGGACTTCGCTGTAGGTTTGCAGTGGCATGGTATACTCGCCTGCCAGGACTTCGCGTTTCCATATGTTTGTAACCACTTCTCATCAAATTCACAATTTTATATTTTTTCATCAATTTGGTGTTTCTAGTGCTTTCAATGTTCACTTTCAGTTTTCCCCATATAGGCATTCCATGCACTCATATTGTTAGGGGTCCTTTTTGTATTCTGACTTTTTGACTCACAAACAATCGTATTGTTTCTGTCTCTGCGACTTTACAATGTTCAAACTGTCTGGCGTGGTCGCCGAAACGCCCCGGGGTCCCCACTTTGCTTGGGCTGACTCACCAGCTGTGTGTGTAGTCTTTGGTCCCATTTGCACTTATGTGGCATAGCTCTGCGTTTTGCCTTCCACTCTGGACCACTTTGACGTCCTACCAATTTCCCTGCGGCTCTGCTCCTGTCTTCAGGTCCTGGTGAACGCTGCTTCCCTCCAGTTTCCGAATGCCCAGGAATCATCTCGTGGTTCCTGGCATTTCTACGGCCCTGCTTGCCCACACAATGATTATTTCCCTCTTTGACTATGCCACACCGGCTCGTGCCTCCAGCTTCCACACGCCTCCAAGGGAGATGCATCTTTTCCAGAGCAGCCTCTCATGGTTTGGTTTCCATTTTTAAATGTCCCAAGCATAGGTGCTTTCTCAAAACAACTAGCAGGCTCACTGAGCTTGAGGCTCCTGCTGCTCTGCATCATTTCCTCCATCTTCCACATCATAGTACTTCAGTGGTTGTGGGAATTGGAATACATTGATATCAACTGATGCATAGTTCTTGTAGAATCTCGCTCAATGATTACATATGTAGGATCATTTCTATATAAGGGGGTATTAGAACTGAAAACGGTTTTCTTGGAGCTTTTAGTTTTCAGACAATGGATGGCAGTTTGGCCTAAAGGGTGTTGGGAAAAGGTTTCTCTATTTTCTCTAAAAGAGTGAGGCAGGGAGGGACAGATGTATGACAATAAGCCATTAGGGTCTTTCTCATGGGCAGAAGGGGGATACCATGTCTCATCCAATGAAGTCATGACACCCCCCCGTAGTTGTCCTTTCCCATGCAATCCTCCCTCATATATCAGGTAGCAGCACCCGTCCCCTGGCCACATGGGAGGTGGTCACTAACGGGGGATCCTTGATGACTCCATTGGATTCATCACATTAGGCAAGTGGATACACTATTTGCGGTCTTCACTTTGTACCAGAGCCTTTCTAGTTTCTTTAGGGAGATTGGTTATGATTATAGATTCTGCATAAAACCGTTATTGGGAGATCTTTAAGCCCCAGTATAACCAGAATTTTGTTTTGAGGAAATCTGGTTTCAGTGGACCGTTATGTCAGTGATGGAAGTTGCATACTTTAACAGATCCTTACTTTTTGTGGAAACATCACAGAGTACTGAAAAATGACTAAAGGCTTCTTTTAAGTGAGGCAGTAATAATTGGTGCTTTAATAATTTAGGAAGCCTATGTGTTTTAGGAGCTATTGTGGAAAGGTTAGTAGAGTTGGCTGTTTAAAACAAAATCAAATTGCATTTTAATCAATGATTCGTGATCATGAAATGTTTGATAGTATTTCAGTTTACAGAGCTCAGCAAAAGCAAATTGAGCGAGCGCCATCACAATTTTGAGTGATAAATAAGACAGTGTAAAACCTAAATTATAACAAAAAAAAGTAGTCACAACAAAAAGTGTAAGTGAGCTAAAGAAATAGGTTAGAGAGTCGCTAATAAAATTAATGAGAAACTAAGCATTCAGCAACGTGTAAAATAGAGGCCTACCAGCATAGTCTCCCGCTGAACTGGAATAAACAGGCCCAAAAAGTATTTGCATATGGCCTTTGAAACTCCAAAACATCTTTTATGCCAGGGTTGCGTGCCAATGCAAATTACATGAGCGTGACAAAGGGAAAGTGGGTCTGAAAATGCTGCAGGTAGTGAAAGACACAGATGTAAGTCATGGCAAGCAAAAGACCATCAACTATAAACTTAGCAAAATAGTCAAAAATAACAAAGCAAAGGATAGCATTTGACAAAAGTAAAGTTAAAACTGCCTCAAAAGACATCACTAAAACAAGGACAGTGATTTAACCACTAGCTAACTTACAGTGCACATTCTAGGTTTTAATCAGAAATCTGGATGCATGAAACCGGAATCTGAGAACCGCTTTCATATGGAGCTTATTTATGGTTATGTTGCATGGTGATTATGCAAATAATATCTGTGTGCACAAAGTTGTGTGGAAATAAATACCCTTCCAACCTAGCACGCAAAGATATCCCGCTTGACTGCCCCATCTGGACCAAAATAGCATATATCCAATAATAAACTGCCCACCCCATTGTATTTGCACAGACTTGTGAGAAATTGTGAGAATTTAACAGGAAGCAGTTATTAATGGACACATTCCTAGAAGACATTCTAAATGCATGACCTCACCATCTAGAAAGTTTACTAAAACAGTATCTTGTTTGGGAATGGAGTGTGCTCAAGCAGAGAAAGATCTGTATTGAGCAGAAAACATACTCAAGAACTGCCAAGAAAGCGTGGCTCAAGCTAGAGCACACCTCCAGTCGTGTTTGGCAAAAGCACACACTGCAGCCCCAAACTGCTGTGCTACAGAACTAAACGCAAACTTCATCAAAAGAACACTTGTGAGGACAAAGTACATTTTCTTTGGACCTTGTTGGATAAACGCTAAGCACCTGGAGAACCAGAACTTTTACCAAATCGGAGCAAAAAGCAGCACAGAAGCAGAGGCTAAAAGAAGCACCCACCAAGTGTGCAGACTGTCACCAGAACCTTCTGTAAATGGAAGGGGCACTTCCAACACCACAGTTAGTGAGCTAGTGCAAGTGGATCTAGGTCACGTAACCCAAGCCCCACCCACAGGTCAATAACAGAAACCCAGCAAACAAGCCTTCAGATCATTCAAGAACTTCTCATTGAAGGCTCTCACGGAAGGACCTTGCCAACCTCCACCTCAAATGGGCCGATCTAATTCAGACAAACCAGAACTGTGACTCGCTACTCAAAAAACACAACACCACCCTCACAACCAACATCAACTGCCATGTCCCAGTGAAACAACGCAGCCTCAAGCCTAAACCTTCAGCGCCCGGGCACACTCAATAAAAGAACCATCAGAAAACAAGAAAAGACTTGGCAAAAATCCTTCTGAAGGAACTCCATGCTATACACAGACTGGCTAACAATACCAAGGCAAGCTACTACCAAAACACCATAGCCAAGGCGAACAATGAAAGCAGATCCCTCTTTAAAGCCACCCGGCATTGCATCAACCTTCTGCTGGACCCATCTGTACCACACACCATTACAAAACCCACTGCCATCAACTCTCATCAACAGGACCAGCATGATCAGCCAGCACCTTGACCCCAAGACCAGGCAAATCCTCCAGTTTTATTAAAAAAAAACATTTGACCCCCAACAACCTCAGCAACTACAGACCCTTTCCCCTTCCTACTCACGATCCTTGAGAAAGTAGTAGCCACCCAACTCCTTCCACACATTCAAGCCAACAACTTTGTCAGTCCTACCAGTCTGGCTTCAGACCCAGATGTAGTGTGGGAACTGCCACAATCAAGGTGATCAACGACGCCCTTAACCTCCTCGATGATGGCATACTTGATTCCTGTTCTCCTTGACCTATCAGCTGCATTTGACACACTAGAGCAGCAGACACTCATCACTGCATGAGGATCAGCGAGATTGTCCTGACCAGGTTAAATACCTACTTTGCTAACCGCCACCAATTTGTACACATTGATTCCTCCAGCTCATGAAGACCTATGAAGTCCTGCAAGGATCCATCCACTCCACCATGATCTTCAACCTTTACATAAAACTGCTCGGATCACTCTGGGCTCCACACAGCATCTACATCTACCAATATGCAGATGACATGCAGCTTTATCTCAAGAGATCCATCATCGAAAGCCATCCACAGGCTTGAGGCCTGTTTTATTGATCCATTAGTGGATGTACAGTGCTTACCTGACGCACAACTCCTCCAAGACCAAATTCTTACTGCTGAACACCACCACCAAACACACCGACATCCAGGCCTGGTTCTCTGCTATAAACCTCAAGAGTTTCACACAACATCAGGCCACCAGTCACAAAGTCCCTTGGGTCTGACAGTAACAGACACCTCTCCTTCAAGCAGCACATAGAAAGGAAGATACAAACAGCTCAGGACTAATTTTCTCTACTGTAGAATCTCCAGCCCTTCATCCAAGAAAGCAACTTCAGATCTGGCGTTCAAGCCTTGGTCTTCGCCCACCTGGATAATGGCAATGCCTTTCCCCAAAGGCCTTCTGGCAACTGCCCCGACACGCCTTGGATGTGTCCTACATGCTATAACAGGACAATCAAAAGACACTGCAAATTCAAGCACCACCCCCAACCCTCATCGAAGTGCGCTGGCACCCACTTCAAGCACTAATCTTCAAATCCTGCTGCACCATTTACAAGGCTGTCTCCCTGTAGTCCCCAAGCTACCTCACTGAGAAATTCAGCATCTCCAGAGGCGTACAATACACCAGAAGTAATTACATGAACAGGCTTTACCACCGCCATAGCAGGAAGGAAAGAACCAGAGACGGGCCTCTCAGTCCAAAGACAGACCTCCCATTCAAAAGCAGACTCACCCACTCGCTTTCATTTCAGGAAGGTGCTCACAACCCTCTTGAAGGAATTGCTCCTCCCTAACATCTAGGTCCACAAACTCCACTTCGCACAGAACCCGACAATGGGTGATCTGAACCCCCTATTTCCTCCCATGGTTGCATGCAGATCCCTTGCTGCCAAATTGCCCCCACCCCATTGTTAGCTCCCTGCTCCCTTGCATCTCTGCTTCCCTCACTTTGCTCTTCCCTCTATGACTTGTAAAGTGCTCCGTTCCCCAAAGCTATGTCCACGATCAGGAAATAGCCTACAAATTATACAAGTGTATCTTTTGGAAGCACGCACAGGCATGATTGGAAAGGGATTCTCACCTAAAATATCTTACAACTAAAGAAGAGCCAAAGTATCCTCCTCCTAGTCTGAGCTACTCAGATCTAACATGCAAACAAAAATAATGTGCAGGTCGACTGAACAAAAACGTAACTATCAACCTATTTCCATAACCCTGCCCCTAGGACCTGCTTGTCTATAATCCGATTAACTAAACACTGGCTTTTTTTCCCCACAGTAGTGTCTGAAAAGCTTGGCTTCAGTACTGTTACGTATTTGTGGGACGGTATGAAAGACAATGTGGGACGTTTGAAAGGCAATGAAAAAACACAAATACCAAACAGCTCACTTTTGCGGACTACAATCACATTTTTTAATCCTATCAATTTAGTTGTGGCCTGGATATAGCACCAAAACTAACCAATTGCCCCATTTGGCATGGCCGCTTCAGGTTCCGGCACGAGAAAGCTCTACACTTTCTTCTGTACCCACTGGTAGCATTTGAAAGTCCTATGCAGTATCCTCAGGGTGAGGTGAGGTGGGGGGCATCACAGGCTGCTCTGAAAAGAAAAGTTCAACTACTTTCTGACTGAACAATAGTTTATGCTCAAAGCCAACGATTTGAATGTTTGCATGGTCACTTGTTGCATACAACAATGCTCTCTGATGGCCACGATCCTAAACATCCATCCACATGTTGCTGCCAATTGGTTTACTGAGAACTCCTACTTTTATGGTTAATGAAGCATGCTTGAGTGCCAATTGTTCTTTTAGAAGCCCTTTTTAAATTAATGAATACCTTGAGAAAACAAACAATCACATTTTTAAAGTGGACTTTTTTTTACTCCGTTTATGTCTTTACCTGTTGTAATGTCAAGCACATAATAAACAACGTTTGAAAAAATTCAAATCTGTATTTGAGCAACCAACCATACAAAGTGAACGTTCAATTGCAAAAGACACCTTAACAGATTCTCAGCATCAAGAACACAGGACATTATGATCTGATGCTCAAGAACAAAATCAAGTTAATAGGAGATTATATATTTGCATGGTAGAAGAGCCTGAACCTATCTCCACACCAGGGAGCTAAGATACACAAACCAGGTGTGGAGCTATGAGGATCTTCCTAGAAGAAGGCCTACATCCAAACATCGGTCACTATGGTAGTGGCTAGCTCAAAAGGGAATAAACAGCCGTATCAGCACATTGGACAGCATCTTCGAGAAACCCAATTCTGTCTATAAACATGGCAATATTTGTTTGAAACCTGTGACGAATAGCGGATTCGGTTTGCCCTGGTCATCTTATTTTTGGTCTGTGGAATCAAGAGTGCTCCACCCAATTGAATAAGGCCAGACTGCATAACACCTCACAACTCAGAGGGAGATCCCATTGTCGGTTCAAACATACCATTTACTATTGTGCGCGTCTGTATGTGAAAATGATTGTGCTGAATAAACAGAGTTGCAACTTTTAAAGCCAGGAATACTACTTTCAGCTCCATTGTGGTGAGATGGAGCTGCTTGCACATAGCATAACATTGGTGTTGCTCTTCTCGGGAAAGACGTTCGACATTGCTGCTTCTACATCGTACTTACAGGCCACATTCACAGCGACCTCAGTGTTGCCCAGAGGAAGAAAGGGAGACGGAAATGTCTGAAGCCGACCAAACATAATCCAGAGTAAATGTGGCAGGAAAAGGTAACGGGTACGTATGCAGAGTCCCCCTCATAACAGGAGATTCTTCTGAATCATTGGAAGTCTAGTAAATGGAACCACATGTAGACCTATTGTGCAAATTCCAGGAGCAGGGTCTGGAAATGTATGCAGCGAGTAGGGGATGAGGTTTGGAGAGAAAATTAAATTCTTCTGAATCTGCCAAACAGAAGGTACAGCCTTTCCGGTCGACTTATTCCAGGAGAGCCTTGATGATCTACACTTTATGCATGAAATCACAGTCCTATGATTCTATGACTCCCACAAGCTCTTGGAAGATCACAACCACGGCTTTGGTAAAGACTTGGCCCAAAACAACTCAGTCCAAAGTGAAAATACATGAATATGCAATGTGCGCAGCCCCCCTACACATTGCTAGTATTCTAAAGTAGGATGTTTAATGAAGATATGGATGCACCAACACACGCCAAGAGTGCAGTTGACTCCCAGAACCTTGTTTCTAGTCAAGCGGATGCTAGTGCCCTTGCATGCACTCCATCCAGTGCCTGCAGCACAATTGTGATGTTCTACCCTAAGGCAATGCTGTTGGTCTCAATTATTCCAGGCAGGCTTTGGCTCCCTTGAGATCAGGAACTAGAACATATAATTGCAAATCTCTGGAATGGAGCAGTTAGAGGGCAGTAGAGGCATACATGCCGCTACCACAACAGGCTGCACTGCACGGCGCAGAGTATTGGGGCCCATTGGACTGCAAAGTTCTATCGATGATAGAAACGGTTTCCTAAAGAGGATCCTAGGCCTGCATTGCAGTACACCAACCACTCGCTTGCACCGAGAGGTTGGCTTACAGAGTATTGATTCATTGGCTAAGCTGAAACTCCTCATATACTGTGCTAGAGTCGGGGCTCCCCGCATCTGGGAAAAAAGAAGCAAGCCATAGGATGGGGAACTAGAATCCCCCTGGTGTGCACACATTCGGGAATCTCCAAGCATGATTGGGCCAAATGGAGTCTGGGACAACCCCGATGCAATTAATCCAGTGACCAATATTGTGATAAAAAATGATTATCAGTTGCATGGCGATAATGTATTGCTTTGCAAAATCTATGACTCTGTTACCGTTTGTACATACTGGAATAAAAAGTTGCTGCAGGGCTAGGAGTGGTACTTGGATATACTGAAACCCAAATTCCTAACATCTTTATATGTCAAATTTAGATTTGGGATATTACTGCTATGTCAACTCCTGAACCAGTGGCATTTGTCAGGGTCGGACTGGGGCATACAATTGTCTCAGGCACCAATGAAAATGTGGGCCACAGTTACAAATGGTAAATCATTCCTTTTATGTCAGACTGTTTGAATAGTACCCAAGGGGGAGATTTATGATAAAATGTGATGCAAATTCTGCAATTTAAAATTTTCAGCAACAATGATCAAAACTAAGTAACTCAAACTGGCCCACATTGGCTAAAAAAGAGGCCCACTTCGAAAGAAAAAACCAACCTGCGCTCCACTAGCATTGTGTGTTTTAGGCTAGTCCGAACTTGGAATCTGATGAATCCCTCAATGCTGTCACTTCTCCCAGGGAGGTGAGGCCGTTACCCGATAGTCTGCCTGGGGATGTACTCAGTGGGAGGATCTCATGGGAGGGGACCCCCCCCCCCCGTTCTGTAGGAGAGGTGAAGACTATTAAGGGAAAATGCAGTTCACAACCATGCCACCAAACATTGCTCACCCAACAACATGGATAGGGCCCAAGCACCCTAACCCTCGGTCTCCTCTTTCTTCTGCTAGTTACACCTCATACATAGCAGCCATATATATCAGGTAGATGATACTGTGAAGAGGAAGAGTGAGTAAGGATGACTCCAAAAGTACTGACACGCGGAAGAGTAGGGTGATGAAGAGCCCTACGCGTAACCAATAGGAACATCCAAGGCTAGAGAGTCAATCTGCCATAAACACTGATGAAGGACTCATCAATTGTCAGCCAGACCCCATAGGCGCATTATACTGGGGAGCGAAGCTGCGCTTAGGGGACAATGCGCACAACCGAATGGCTGGAATGGAAAGGCAGGGAACCAGAAGGCAGAGAAGAGCCAAGACGTACGCGAAGACTGGGGAACCAGACGCTCAGTGGCAAGAAGGAAGACATATTGGGTGAGAGAACACCCCAGAGAGACCCAAAGAAAGGCATGGCAGGACAGTGAACCGTGCCTTATTAAGAGACAGTAACACTGAGAAAGGGATTTGGGACCCGAATATTCTGAAACAGAGCCACACATGTGAGAACACCTGACCAGATAGAGAACCAGGCCTAATTAAGAGACATTATAAACCTGAGAAAGGTGTCTAGCACACATTAAAGAGGTGAAAAGGGGGTCTGGAAACCACATAACAAAAAGAGAAAGATATCCTTTGGCACAAGTTATAAGACCAGAGGAACATATATCCTTTGGCATAATGAGAAAAGACCAGGGGGTGAGAAGAATATAATTTTGCAAAAGACAGAAGAGTAACAACCGGGAAGAGAAAGATTCTCTAACAAAAGCCAAGAGAAGACCAGAGTAAAAGAAAAAGATCCTTTGGCACAGGTTTTGAGAAGACCAGAGGAAGTAAGATATAACCCTTGGCAGAAAGAGAGACAATAATGATGCTATTTTAAAGAGAGCCTGGGAAAGGCTTGGGAAGGGACACCTTCCCAATCTTGTTTTGGAACTATAAGCAAATCATCTAAAAAGGTCTGGGGGAAGAGACGTCCACCCAATCTGTGTGAAACGACACAGAAAAGCCTACTGACGGCTAAGGGAAGAAGGATATTCCCCCCACCCCCATCATTCATGAACTGCCTAAAAACATACCAAAGAAGGGAGTCATCCTGTTGGAGTCAGGGTGTAGCCTACTATATATATTTATTTTGCAGTGTAAGGCACGAACATAGGTTTGGGGCATAGGAGAGTGGACTATTTGTTTAGACGGACATTGTGACAATCCTTCGTTTTGTTTGAGGCAGGGAAGCCCCTCTTAATTATAGTGACAGGTAGGGTTCTTCCTTATTTTCTGTTAAATAAATCTTTGTGCCAACAAACATGCCACCTTTGCGTCCCACGTCTACTTCAGCACCCTTACAGATCCCAAGCATTCAGAGAAGTGGAAAACGCAGCTCATTTTATGCTAATATGTCCTCTGTATGTGCGGTTTAGGAAGCTCTATTCAAGACTGATATTCCTTGACCATGAGACCAGGAATATAGTGCAAGCCAAGGATCACTACTATAGATCTGACAATGGAGCCATGATTTGTTTAGGGGCAAAGTATTTACACAGAGCATGGCTGAAGAGAATGGAATATATGGAGCAGGAGCTCCTCATCATCATCATCATCTGAGCTGCAGGAGCAGCTCACCACCTACACCCTGCAGCCCCGCTCCCAAAGGTAAGCCTGCGAGGCTTAATTAGGCTGGTTAGGCACCGGAGCTGCTTGCAGCCGAGATGCAACTTTGCATCATTTCATAATATTTGCCAATCAACAGCAACATACTTTGCTGTGCCACAAGATGCCTTTGTGAGAATTTACTACTAAATTTGCCAAACGTGAATCCTGGAAACTGCGAGGTCCGTACCGCAAAGATGGCCGCCGCCATCTGAACCCGACCTTGCCAAGCAGTGTGTTATCCTGATCGCCGATTGGCTGGGCCTCCTGCCTCAACCAATAGCGGGGCACCAGCAGGCGAGAGCCGGCCCCAACAAAGGCACACAACCAAGGCACCTGTCCTGTGCCTGTCCCGTGCCATACCGGCACCGAAACCTCTGCCCATTTTTTTGCCAAGCATCTTGACCCATATACTATATGTTACAAAAGCTCTGAGACTTACAACAGCCCCACATCAAAATGCCTGGTGCACTGTGCACAGACGTCCCAACATGCTACGCTCCACTACTCGCTGTGTAAGGAACTCTTGGAGGCAAGACTCTCCTGTGACAATACTTTCACTTGGTCAAAGACCTCACTTTCCGGAACTTTTACCCGATAATCCAGCAAAACGCTCCTCTTATATCCCTATCTTCTAGGGTTGCGCACTATGGCTTAACAAACAGTGCTGCACATGACTTACCTTGCCTGCCTTGGCCAGATCCATTTACTGGGTGTGCTAGATCCGATAATCTACTTGCAGCCTATAGCTACAGCATGCCCTGATACTTACTATGCCTCTGCATCCATGCCCACTGCATTGTCGTCCATAATGTGGACATGATCCAATATTACGTTTACTACCTCTATGTTATATAAACTTTACCTAACCTCTGACATATTATACCTCCCTAGCCCGATCATAACATGCCTACTGTGCATCATGTGCCTGATCTAGCTTTCCCTTTGTGTACCATGTGCCTGATTTTTGCCTGCCTGCCTGCCTGAACTGAACTAGCCTATTGTGTACTATGTGCCTGAACTAGCCCTCCCTTTGTGTACTATGTGCCTGATTTTTGCCTGCTGCCTGTCTCGAATTAGCCTACTGTTTATAATGTACCAATCATAGTGCCACTACCTGCACCAACTTCCCGCCACATCAAAACCTACAACCTGAACATTTTCAGTACACTATGCATAACTAGTCTCCTAGTGCACTGCAACTGGCTACTCTCCTTTGAGGCACATGCCAGCAAAATGACAGTATCTAGCCTTCCCATCAACTGCCTACCTAGCCACTCTACCACAGAGTACCTTCGCAAGTAACCCGTGCACTTTAAAATCTAGGAACGCCAGACTCTGTGCCAGACTATCTAAACTTCATGAACCCCTTACGAGATCACTCCCCCGTCAAACAAGAAGACGAACTTCCAAATTTGCGCAAAGCCTATCACTAACCTGGTTACTACCCCGCCTCACCTGCTGACCACTAATAAGCAGCGCTCCATGCATAAACCTAGGATAGCTGATCTAAAACCATCCACACCCATACATACCTTAGCTACTACAGAGATCCACCCACTTAAAGGTGCCCTCATAAATGCCAGGTCACTGGTTGGCCATGCAACAGACATATCTGACCTCATACTGACAGATAACATACTTCCTTGCCATTTCCGAATCATGGCTACATGATGCGGCAGGACCATTGCTATCATTAGCTGTCCCTGACGGCTACACCATATTCAGACAGGACCAAGAAAAAATACGAGGAGGAAGTATTGCTATCATATCCAAAACAAGCCTCTCTTTGAGACTAGCCCCCTCCCAAAATATGCATTAATGCGAAGTTCTCGCGGTCGAATTCCCCCTAATCAATTCACAAACGCTCACTATCCACTTAATCTACAGACCACCAGGCCCACTTGGAACGTTCGAGGAGGATATCTTCACGCTAGTGTCCAACAACCTCAAAACTACCACATAATTGTTACTAATCAGTTACTTTAATCTCAGATTTAATCATCCTTTAGATAAGCATGCCTTAAATAAAGCAAATAATATATCTGAACTTGGCCTATCCCAAAAAATTAATAAGCCGACCCACAACAAAGGGAGAATTTTAAATTGGGTAGCTGACTACAACTTGTGTCTTTCACATTGTCCACCACCAGACCTCTCCCACTAGCCATACCTAGCGCCCCACCTTGTTTGACAAGAAACAAAAAGAATATTACAGTGGATAAAGTGATCCCTGCTATCCTCCCTACCCTCAACTCACTAGCTGACAATCTTGACCCAGATACTTTGGTCAACGAGTATAACAAAACTATGCTAATTGCGCTTGACAATATTGCCCAACTCAAACTTAGACCTAGTAAACCTAAATCTCACCTTAACAAGTGGTTTACCCTCCAGCTAAGGGACCTACGACTCCTAAAGAGGAGATGTGAAACTACCTGGAGATTACTACCCTCTGAAGATAACAAATCTAAACTAACCAAAATCTCCCAATATAAAACCGAAATCTGTCTACCTAAACGTAACTCTTACAATGAACGCCTTTCTAATTCCAATTCCAGTATGAAGGAACTATTTACCATATTAAAAGAACTAGAATCGCCTATTACTACTCCTGACATCTGTACCATAAAAAAAACCTGGTGTTCTGATATTCAGCAGGCACTCTCCAACAAAGTTACCATCCTACAGAACAAAATGGCAACAAAAAAGCCTCACTTAACCAACAATTCAGACCTCCCCTCGAGCAAAACACCACCCAACAGCCCTGCTAGATTCCACTTTTCCAAAACCTTGATATTCGAAAGTAGAAAAAGTTATTCTTTCATTAAAGCCCTCCAACTGCCAAGGTGACCTATGCCCAGCACAGATTATAAAAGACGCAGCAAGAGATCTTGCTCCTTTTATATCCAAACTAATAAACGCCTCGTTCTCATCCGGCACTATCGCTAATAACCTGAAGCAATCCTGGGTGCTCCCTTTGCTAAAGAAGCAAACCTTAGATCCACTAATTCCTACGAACTACCGCCCCATCACGACGGTTCCCTTCTTGCTCAAGATTCTTGACAAGGTGGCTCACAATAAGATCCAAAATTACCTGGAACTACACAAACGCCTTGGAGCAAGACAATCAGGATTCCGCCCCAACACGGGACTGAAACCACCCTCATTGATTTGAAAGCTAAGGTTGATAAGCTAAGATACAAAGGCAAAACAGCTCCCCCTCTTACTGCTAGACCTCTCGGCCGCACATGATCTGGTGGATCATAAGGTCCTATGTGACCACCTGGACTCGGCGGCCCACTTCTCTACAGAGGCCATCAGATGGATTGAATCATTCTTGAGCGACAGAACCATGAGGGTTTTCTCCCCCTCAGCAGCAGCGGACCCTATTCCCATCACATGCCGTGTCCCCCAGGGCTCTTGTGTCTCCCCCCCATTATACAACATTCACCAAGCCCCTGTTTGATGATCTGGACCTTCTGGGTATCACCTACACTAACTATGCAGATGATATACAGATTCTCCTCCCACTTTCCGGGGTGTATGACAAGGATTTGGCGTTGGTGAATAGAGTGTATATCATCATCCAGGCATGGATGGACACCCACGGTCTATGCCTGAATGATGAAAAGACTGAGCTTATCATACTGGGCACCCACACCAACCTTAAGAAACTAGGCCAAGACTACTCATTCAACATCGATGGGAACCTTATAAAGGTGGTCAAGGAGGTAAAGACATTAGGCTTTTACCTTGACCATGCTCTCTCTTTTGACAAACAAGTGAAATCAATGGCCTCCGCTACTGCCTACACTTGCAAGCTCATTAGGGCCGGCAAACCATAACTGTCTAATGATAACTGCATGATCTCAGCCAGAGCCTTAATACTCTCTAGGCTAGATTATTGTAATGCCCTCTACATCGGTGCTAATAAGGCTATTGTTCAGAGGATACAAATCCTACAGAAAAATGCCTTAAGAGCGCTGTAGGAGTGTCCAGAAGATCACATATTTCAGCAACCAGGCACCATAATAACTGGCTCTTAACCCAAAACAAAATCCTTTTAAAAACTGCATCCCTTACCCACAAAGCATTAAACAACGCTGCCCCCAGTTACCCCTCAGATAGATTCCAGAGAAGAACATCCACTAGACCTATGAGACTTGGCAACGTCAATTGCCTCACTATTCCCAGATTGAGGCTTGCCAGGGCTGGTGGCAGCAGCTTTCCTGTGAAAACAGCCAAAGGAACAAGTTACTTACCTGTAACTGTTGTTCTCCAGCACGGGTCTGGCATGGATTCACGTGCTCATGAATATTCCCCGTCATCAGGCCGGGAATCCTCGGTAAAGAAAAAAAATCAGTATCAGTTTCGTTTCTGATCTGTCTTTCCTAGTAGTAACCAATCACTGATCTCTGGGTCATACTGCCCCCAGCCAATGACTGCCCTCTCCCTAAGCCCCTCCCCTGGCAGCCATCCCCAGATTTGGTAGCACGTAAAGTGGCAGTATGACCAAGTGAAGAGCCTCAGAGGGGTAGGAGGGAGGGTTCGCATGTGAATCCATGCCAGACCCATGCTGGAAAACAACAGGTACAGGTAAGTAACTTGTTCCTTCTCCAGCATGGGGTCTGGCATGGATTCACATGCTCATGAATATAGAATACATAGCAGTACACACATGCACAACCACGGGAGGTGGAAAAGCCTCAACATTAAGCACTCTTACCTCCTCACCAGGCCCACCTTCAGGCGAACAGGTTGCGCAGCACTACTTGGCCGACTCTGGACTCCTCCCTGGAATCCCGGTCGACGCAGTAGAATCTCGTGAAGGTGTGCGTCGACCTCTACGTAGCAGCCCTGCAGATGTCCAGCAGGGGCACACCAGACAAGAACGCTGTGGCAGCAGCGATCGCTCTGGTCAAATGGGCTCTCGGACGGCCGGGCAACGGTCGGTTTGCCAACCGGTGACAGTGCATGATGCAGCCAGAGAGCCATCTGGAAATGGAAGCCTTCGAGAGAGCCTTCCCTTGGTTCACAGGTCCAAAGTTCACAAACAGCTGTAACATCTCCCGAAAACTCTGTGTGGTCCACGTAGAACTTCAGCGCTCTAGTCACATCCAGCGAGTGCAAAGTCCTCTCGGCCGGCGACAAAGGCGACGGGAAGAAAACTGGTAACACCAAGGGCTCGTTGAGGTGGAAGTCCGACGGCACCTTGGGCATAAAGGAGGGGTGCGTCTTCAGCACCACCCTTGTGTCGTGAAAAGTCAAGTATGGAGGCTTGCAGTATAGGGCCTGGATCTCTCCCACTCGTCGTGCGGAGGTGATGGCCACAAGAAATGCTGTCTTCCACGACAGGAACTTCAACGGTGCCGAATTAAAAGGCTCGAATGGCGCCCCCATGAGCCTAGACAGCACCACGTTGAGTTCCCACGTCAGGGCAGGAGCCTTCACCGGCGGTAACGATCGGAACAGTCACTTCATAAATTCCTTCACCAGGCGATGAGACCACAAGGACGCCCGTCCCGTAGTTCTGGTGTATCGGGAGATCGCAGCCAGATGTATCTTGATGGAGGCGTGAGCTAGTCCAGCTTTGGCCAGCGACAGTAGGTACGGCAGTACTTGAGGGGCCGTAATCCACAGAGGGTTAATCTTCGGTGCACGGCACCAGACAGTGAACCACTTCCACTTATGTCCGTAGCACTTGAGAGTTGAGGACACCCTGACCTTTGCAAGAACCTCTCTGCAGTCAGCCGGGATATCGTACCCTCCAAACTCTAGTGCTGCAGGAGCCAGGCATGCAAGTTCAGCGACTCTGGGTCGTGATGAAGGATGGCGCCTCCTTCTCTGGAGAGAAGATCTGCATCCGTCGACAGCTTGACTGGTGGGGACGCTGACAAGTCCAGAAGGTCCGGGAACTAGATCTGTCTCGGCCACGCCGGTGCAACGAGGATCATTCTGCACGGGGACCTCTTGAGCTGGTTGATGAGTCGGAGCAGCAATGGCAATGGAGGAAACGCATATAGGAACAGGCCATCCCAGGGGAATGAGAAAACATCGCCCATGCGCCTCGGTTGGGGAAACCTGCTGGCGAACCTCTGGCACTTGTAGTTCATCGGCGTCGCAAATAGGTCGATCTGGGATTTGCCCCATCGCTGAAAGTCGGTCCACTTGATCCTGGCGTAGTTCCCACTCGTGGGACGAGCTCAGCTCTCTGCTGAGTGAGTCGGCAATGGTGTTTTTTTTATCCCTGCCAGATGAAACTGCACCAGAAACATCTCTTGAGCAACGGCCCAATGCCACAGGTCCTGGGCTTCCTTGGATAGGGCCGGGGATCTGGTTCCACCCTGCTTCCGGATGTAGAACATCGTGGTGGTGATGTCAGTGAAGATCCTAACCACCTTGCCCTTGAGGGACGGGAGAAAGGACCTGAGGGCCCAGAACACTGCCCGGAGCTCCAGGATGTTGATGTGCAGTGGCTTCTCCTCTGGGAGGCAAAGGCCTCCCGCGTGAAGATCTCCGGTGTGTGCTCTCCACCCCTCCAGGGAGGCATCCGTCGTCACCGTCGCCTGGTAGGCCGGGGTCTGAAAGTCTGTCCCTGCCGCTAGATGAGCGCGGGTGCCCCACCACCGGATCGCTCATCGGAAGGTGTCGTTGAGAGGGATCCTGTCCTCGAAGCTGCCTGTTGCTTGAATCCAGCGGGCGTCGAGGAACTCCTGTAGAGAGTGCATCCGAAGCCTGCACAGGCGCACGAGATAAATGCAAGATGACATCATCCCGAGGAGGGACTTGATGGACGTCACTCTGGACACGTCCGTGGCCAGCAGATGCTGCACCTTGCCTAGGATGGCCTTTGTCCTTTCCTCCGACGGCGAGGCCAGACGCGCCACTGTGTCGAGCTTGGCTCCCAGGAACACAGCGACTTGAGAGGCGACCAGGTGGGACTTGGTGAAGTTGGAGAACCCCAGGTCCATGAGCAGCTGGACGGTCTTCGCTGTGTGTTCTACGGCGAGTTCCCTTGTCCTTGCGCGGATGAGCCAATCGTCCAGGTAGGGGTAGACGGGATCCCCTGCAGGTGCAGCCGCGCCGCCACTGGAGCGAGGAACTTGGTGAAAACCCTGGGTGCCGACTTCAATCCGAACGGGAGTGTCGCCCTTGGACCACGAACCTGAGGAACTTCCGGTGCCCTTTTAGAATGGGAATGTGAAAGTATGCATCCTCCAAATCCAACGACGACAGGAAATCGCCCTCCTCCAGCTGTCCCAGCACATGCTGGAGGGTGACCATCAGGAACTTTTGTGCCTTGATGTACTTCTTCAGTCGTCGCAGGTCTAGGATGGGTCGCCACCCTCCTGTCTTCTTTTTCACGAGGAAGTACCTTGAGTATATTCCAGAGCCCCGGAGCCTCTTTGGGACAAGCTCGATGGCACCTTTGAGCATCGCCCTTACCTCCAACAGCAGTTGAGGGACGTGGTTTTCTCTCCTGGCCACGGGAGGAATGCAGGGGCACTTTTTTAGAAATTCGAGGGCGTGCCCCTGGGCCAGGGCGTCCAGCACCCAACGGCCAGTGGAGATGGACTCCCACACGCTGACGAACTTCGCCAGCCGGCCTCCCACCGGGGTGCTTCGGTGGGTGCCTGATGCTGCGGTCGGTTCAATCTTGCTTGGAGGACGCCTTGCCGCCTTGGCCTCCCTGGCAACGACGTCGGGATCCACCCGACTTGCCTCGTCCTCTATAGGCTTCCTGCGACGAGGAGCGGGCCGCTTGGCGGTGTGTAGAGGAGCCACCGCCGAATCCCTTGGAGGTACCCTGCTTGCCTCCAGAGCTCCGAAAGGACGACCTTCGTTGCTGGAGAACTCCCAGGGCCTTAGCTGTCTCCGTTCCACCTTGATGGCTTGGAGGGACTCATCCACTGTTTTCCCAAACAGGTTGTTCCCGTCAAACGGCATGTCCAAAACCTTGGCTTGTACGTCCTGGTGGAAATCCATCGCCTTGAGCCACCCTTGTCATCTGAGGCAAACGCTGTTGCCTAGCTGGCGGAAACCGGTGTCGGCAATGTCCGTTGCCACCGTTATGGCGTGGTCCAACGCCACCTCACCTTCTTGCAAGATCTCCAGGGCCTCAGCCCTCTTGTAGTCCGGTAGGAAGTCCAACAGGGGGGAGATCATGTACCATAACTCCCTGTCGTAGCGGGCCACGATCGTGAGGGCGTTGGCCGTATTAATCGTTGTTGCCGCCGACGAGATAACTCGTCGTCCCATTGCATCCAGCTTCTTTCCTTTGCCGTCCGGCGGGGAAGTTGATGTCGAGGCCGATGGCCCCCCCCGCTTTCTTCTTGGCCGCCGCTGAGACGACCGAGTCAGGGGTCGGTTGTGTCGGGGACCCGGTACTTCTTCTCGTACCGATCCCTCGTGGCAGGCGTCGTAGACGGGTTCTTGAGAAGGGTGAGACCCTCGTCCCAGATTTCATCCAGCAGAGGCACGGCAAGGACTGTCTTCCTCTTGGCCTTGCGCCGTTGGTAAAGGAAACCTTCCTTCTTCTCTTCGGGGCAGAGCTGAAAAAGCTCAGATGCCCTGGCGATCATAGTGTGGAAAGACCCAATCTCGTCGGGAGGGGAGGCCCGGGCTGGAGGCGATGGGAGCTCTGTCCCGTCGTCGTCATCATCATCATCAGCTGTACCCGTCGTGCCCGTGTCAGTTCCCGTGTCATCCCCAGGTACGGGGGATGTGGGCAAAGGCTGTGCGGGCCGCGAGGGCTGAAAAGGTGGGGCTGGATGAGTCCGCCTTCGCTTGTTTGGGGGACTTCCCAACGGGCCTAGCTCTGGCTCCTCCGTCGGGCCTGGTTCCGGCTCCTCCATCGGTGGCAGGGGCAATCTCGTCCTCATCTCCGAACATAAGGATTGTATTGCCAACAAAATGGGCGCCGAGTTGTCCTGCAGCTCCGGAAGCGACGGTCGACTAGAAACCTCGCCGGCGCCACCATCGCTCTCGGCGTCCCCTTCGTCGGGATCCCTCCCGTGGGACCAGGCCTCTTCGACGCCCTCATCGAGGCCCTCCTAGACTTCAACCAGTTCCTCCTCGGAGGCTGTGTCCATGTCCACAATGGCCACCAGCTCCCCCCCTCTTTTTACGCCGGGGTCTTCACGGGGGTCTTCTCGATGGGCCTGAAAAAGGCTTCCCTCTGCGGTGGCAGGGAGACTCTGGGCCCCGAGGTCGCCTCCACTGGTGTAGCCTCCTCAGGCTGTGCCAGGGCCGCCGCGAATTCCTCGATGGACCCCTTGGCCGGGTGGATCAAGGCCTTCACCCCCTTCTGTGGGCCTGTGGCCTTTACCTTGGGGGGGAGGGTCACCGCCTCTGTCCCCCTCGGCTGGATCCTTCGAGATCGACCGGGGCCTCTCCAGAAGCTTCGCCTGGTTCTCGGCCTTCCTCTTCCCCGAGCCAGAGCGTTGGCTCGTGGTTGATGGCGCTGGAGAGGATGCGCCCTGCCTGGCAGCCGAGGAGCCCGACCGTTCAGCGCTCCCGGTGCCCGCGGATTTGCAGTGCTTTGCCTTCTGTTAGGCCCCCGTCGCCGGGGCGCCCTCACAGGACTTAGAAGACCGCTCGGATGACTTCTTCCTCTTCTTACCTGACGAGCTCTTTCCTTCCAGCCAGTTGGAGAGACGAAGGTGTCGGTCCCTGATGGTCCGTTCCGACATGTTCCCGCAAAACGCACAGTCCTTCTCCATGTGCGTTTTGTCCTCATGAAGGCAGTAGAGACATTTCGAGTGCTCGTCCTCCTTGAACACATTCTGCAGCTGGCATCCAGGACAAACCCTGAACAGCTTTCCGGGCGTCGAACTTCCTTTCTCCTGGGCCATGTCCGGGTAGGCCGCAGAAACTTCTGGACTCCTCCACGAAGCATAACTCGACAAAAACTTCACCCTCGAGGGGCGTAAACAATCTGAAACTGGTCCCCGTTGATCGGATGTAGTCACGGTGGAGCTTGAGGCTCTATTTGACCGGAAAATGAGAAAATCTCTTTGAAAAAGCGCGAAAACGCAGCAAAAAGCTAAAGGGCTAAACACGATGACTCCCAACACTTGAGCGTGCGGTAAAAATCTGAGGATGGCTGCCGGGGGGGGCTTAGGGAGAGGGCAGTCATTGGCTGGGGGCAGTATGACCCAGAGATCAGTGATTGGTTACTACTAAGAAAGACAGATCAGAAACGAAACTAATACCGATTTTTTCTTTACCGAGGATTCCCGGCCTGACGGGAATGTTCATGAGCATGTGAATCCATGCCAGGCCCCATGCTGCAGAACTATGGAACTCTCTGCCTCACCCTCTCAGAGAGGATCAACCCTATCTGACTTTTAGACACAAGTATATCAATCTGCTCAAATCCACGGATTTGTAGGCTTGTCTGCTGTAACATTTTTTGACACGTCTGCTGTAAATACGTATCTCACATGTCTATAACTGTAGGTATGTTTCAGTTCTGTCTGCATTCTTGCATGTATTTTGTATGTTGTAACCTGCTTTTACTGCTGAGCCGTGATACCTTCGGGTCTGGTGCGCATTATAAATAAACATTGAGCTAACAATTTTTTTTTTCTGTGCCTTGTTGGGACGACAGTTTATGGTATTAAGATGCGTTGAGGGGAATCCTGCGTTATATTTAGTATCTGTAAATGTTTCCCATGGTCGTCATAAGCACTCAATTGAAACTACTGTGGTTCTACTTTTAAACGAAGCTAGGCAATTGCGTGTTAATGTATGCACTATTGTGCTTCTCTGCAAAATGTACAGCCAACGGATAAGGGAATAGTTTCTTACCTGTAACTCCATTTCTCCAGCATTGGTATCTTTCATGGATTCACATGCTTAGATTATTCCCCGTCGTCAGGCTGGGAATCCCCGGTACATTATATAGACCCTTTCCCGTAGGAAACTTTTTCGACGCTTATGCGTCCTATCCACCTCGTTTTGTATCATGCGTGCCCGCACCGTCAGGACGTCATGATATAAATACAGGACCCGCCCCCGCGCTCCCTCAGATTTCGGCCCCCAAAGTAGTGGGGGAACCGGTTTGCATGTTCAGGGGAGGCAGGTGGGCGCATGTGAATCCATGAAAGATACCAATGCTGGAGAAATGGAGTTACAGGTAAGAAACTATTCCCTTCTCCAGCATTGGATCTTTCATGGATTCACATGCTTAGAATAGATTACACAGCAGTACACCCCCAAGAGAGGAGGCGTGCATGCAAACCCATATACTTTCTTCGCAAAGCCCGTTCCCTATGATCATGTATACATTAGTAATCGTTAACATAGGATAACGAACCACATAAAGTCATAAATTCCACAGGATGCAACCCCTCAGTCGGGGCTTACCTTATTGGAATAGGTGTCGGAGCACCGCCTGTCCCATCCGGGTATCTTCGGCATGTTGCTGCGACAGGCAGTAATGGCGGGTAAAGGTGTGTGTAGCCGCCCAGGTAGCCGCCATGCAGATGTCCCCCAGAGGGACTCCGGCCCACAGTGCCGTCGACGATGCCGCTGCTCTAGTTGAATGAGCTCTTGGCCGTCGTAGAAGAGGCTTCCCTGCCCTGGAATGGCAGTACGAAAATGGTAGATGACACCCATCTTGACAGTCCTTGCTTTGAAATGGCTTTTCCTCTAGCACCCAAACCATAGGCCACGAACAGTTGTCTCGTTTCTCTGAATGGTTGCGTACGATGAAGATAAAACTTGAGAGCCCTTTTTACATCCAATGTGTGTAACGTGCGCTCCGCTCCCGAGCATGGTTCCGGAAAAAACGTAGGCAACACAATAGAGGAGTGTTTATGGAACACCGAAGGAGCTTTCGGTATGAACTGTGGGGGTTAGTGGCAAGGGCTACCTTGTTCTTGAAAAATCGTAAGTATGGTGGGTCTACCATTAGAGCCTGAACTTCTGAAATACGTCGGGCTGAAGTGATGGCCACCAGGAAGGCCAATTTCCACGACAAAAACTTTAGAGACGATGATGACATTGGCTCAAAAGGAGGCTTCATAAGAGACGTTAAGACCAGATTGAGGCTCCACTCCGGCGGAAATTTCTTCTCTGGAGGGAAACTCCGAAAGAGGCCTTTATGGAAGTGCTTAATCAGGCGGTCGCTGAACAATGGTGCCGAATGCCGTCGACGAGTAAACCTGGAAATGGCGGCAAGGTGTACTTTTATTGACGATACCAATAGGCCCTTTTGAGCTAATAACAGCAAGTATGGAAGGAGCTGTTCCGGCTTAATCGATTGCGGGGCCAAACCTGGTTGATCCTCACACCACTGACAGAAACTTCTCCATTTGTACGTGTATGAGGCGTTTGTGGAAGGCGCTCTTGCCGCTTGCAGGATACGCCGACAGTCCTCCGGCATCGTTTGCCGACCGAATTCGGCGAAGTCAGGAGCCAGGCCGTCAACTTGAGGCTGTCCGGGTCGTGATGCCAAACAACACCTTCCTGTCGAGACAGAAGGTCGGGGGTCTTCTGGAATCTCATCGGTTCCGCCACCGCTAAGTGTAGCAGGTCTGAAAACCACACCTGTCTGGCCCAGTACGGGGCCACCAGAATTACCCGACATGGGTACCTGAGGATCCATTGCAACGTCCTCCGGACCAGGGGAAATGGAGGGAATGCGTACAGGAATTTGTTCGACCATGGGAAGGAGAACGCATCCCCCAGAGAGCCCTGCTGAGGCCATCTGCTTGCGTATTGATGACATTTCCTGTTGTTCTTCGTCGCGAACAAATCTATGGAAGGATGTCCCCATTTCTTGAATACTTGCTGTAGTTGTTGGTCGTTCAGCACCCATTCGTGAACTTCGTTCATTTCTCTGCTGAGGGCATCGGCTTCCACATTTCTCACGCCTGGCAGGTGGAACGCCAAGATTTGCATGTTGTGTTGTAGGGCCCAATGCCAGATTTTCTGTGCCTCCGTCGATAGGGACCTGGAACGTGTCCCTCCTTGTTTCCTCAAGTAGAACATCGTAGTGGTGTTGTCCGTCATGACACGCACCACCGAGTCCCTCAGTTGAGGAAGAAAGATTTCAGAGCCCATCGCACTGCTCTCAGTTCTAGCAGGTTGATATGCAGGGAGGACTCCTGCAACGACCACTGGCCTTGTACCTGTAACGTATCCAGATGAGCTCCCCATCCGCTCAGCGATGCATCCGTCACCACCGTCTTTTGGAACTCCGGTTCCAGTAGAGGCATTCCTTTCATTAGATGAGTAGACACTTTCCACCAGCAGAGTGCTTGTACTAGTTGTTCGTCGACGACCAGTCTGTCGGACCAGCAACCTCTGCTCTGCGCCCAACGGTCCGCTAGAAATTCCTGGCAAGGCCTCATAAACAGACGGCAGTTGCTTATCAATGGAATGCAGGACGACATGGTCCCTAGCAGGGACATGTATGTGCGCACCGACACCTTGCTTTTCAGTTTCTGAATTCTTTCGCTGGATGGTCTCACCAGGCTTGTGTGTGTATGAAACTCCGCTCCTAGAAAAACCAAGGTCCTCAAAGGCTCTATGGAGGACTTGTTGAAGTTTATTGCGAAGCCCAGTTCCTGTAAGAGGGACATTGTGGCCCTTAGACTGTTTCGTGTTTGTTCCCTGGACGAACCTCTGACCAGCCAGTCGTCCAGATATGGATAGACATGGTGACCATCCTTCCTTAAACGGGCCGCTATAGGGGCCAAGCACTTGGTGAACGTCCTGGGGGAGGACTTGAGCCCGAACGGGAGGACCTTGAACTGAAAATGATTTCTCCCGACGACGAACCTTAAATATCTCCTGTGTCGTGGGCGTATTGGGATGTGAAAATAGGCGTCTTGAAGGTCTAGAGACGCCAGATAATCCATGGGTTGCACCGACCTGATAACCTCCTGGAGCTTTAGCATTTTGAATTTTTGGCTCTTTAGCCATTTGTTGAGTACCCTCAGGTCGAGAATGGGCCTCCATTTTCCGTTTGGCTTCTTGACAACAAAGAACCGGGAATAAACTCTGTGTCCTTCCTGTGCCACAGGAACTCTCTCTACCGCTCCTTTTCTCAACATAAGCGCCGCCTCTTGTCGTAGGATTCGGAGGTGGGGCTGGGTAGAAAATACAGGCGGAAGACGTGGAGGCTTGTCTTTGAATTGTAGCGCATGACCCATGCGAATCGTGTCTAGAACCCATCGATCTGTGGTGATGCATTTCCATTGGTCGAAGTGATGAGAGACTCGTCCCCCCAGGACGTTCCGAAGGCCGTCATTGGTTGCCGGTTTGCTTGTTCTTCGTCGACGATGGACCCGAGCCTCGCCGCCTGGAAGCTTGATAGTCTCTGCTTCTACGTGCCGACTGGGACGCTCGTCTGAACCCTTGTGAAGAGTACGAGGGCCTGTTGAATCCACGGTCCCTCGAGGCTCCAAAGCGGGAGTTTCCAGAAGCACCCCTAAAGGGGCGAAAAGAGCGAAAGTTTCTACCCGTTTGGAGGGCGCCGAGGGACCTAGCAGTATCCGTGTCTTCTTTCATCCCCTTCAACGCTTCATCAACCTTTTCGCCAAACAGGTGTTCCCCTTCACATGGCATGTCAAGGACTTTGTACTGGACTTCAGGACGGAAAGTAGTACATTTGAGCCACGCTTGTCGACGAAGTACTACTCCATGGTTGATTTGTTTGAAGCCAGACTCTGCTAGGTCAACTGCAATATTAATTGTGTGGTTCGAGGCCTCTTCGCCATCCCGCACCAGTAACATAGCTGCTTTCCGGTGTTCGTCTGGCAGATGTTCTAGGATAGGGGCTAGTTTGTGCCACATTTCTCTATCATATCGTGACACGATCGCTAAGGAATTGGCTGCTCTTACCGTCGTCGCACCGACCGAGAGCACCTTTTTTCCAAAGGCGTCTTGCCTCCTAGCCTCGCTTTCTGGTGGCGTTGAACATTTTTGCTGTACCCTGGCCTTCCTAGCCGCTGCCGCCGACACCACCGAGTCAGACAGAGGCTGTGATGTTAGACATTTTGGAGTGGACTCCGGAGCTTTAAACTTTTTCTCAATCCGTCCCTTTATAGCTGGCTCCGAGAACGGATGGCGCATCGCCTTGAGACCTTCTTGCCACACGTGGTCCAGAATTGGGATGGCAAATACCGATTTCCTCCTTTGACCCATATGGTCAAAAAGGAAACAGTCTTTCTTCTGCTCCTCAGGAATCAAGCCGAACTCGGAACAAGCTTTTCCCATCATTGCATGGAAGGCTCCCACATCATCCGGAGGAGATGGCTGTGTCTGGCTCCTCGTAGACTCTACCTCTACATCCGAATTCCATGTTGGGTCCCTCGACGGTGAAAGGGAGATGTTTGACCCTGAGTCACCCAGTATAGAATCGGACTCTGATAACTCACCCTCCTCCTGCGCTCGAGGACGATCTTTTACCGCCTGGGGAGCCGATGGGTTTTTAGTCGTCGAGCGAGCCACACAAGTTTGCTCGTCGACGGAAGGTACAGAAAAAAGTGACGAAGTCCCAGGTTGAGGGATCTGCGTATCCAGCCGCTGCAGGAGCTTCTGAAGAGTATTAAGCACATCCAGAGACAAAACTGTCTGGGGGGTCAGTAATGTTGATGATATAGGCACCATACCCCCACTCGCACTCATCGTCGACGTGGAAGGCCGTAAGCCTAAATCCGATGGCTGCAGAACCGTGCCACCTTCTCCTTCCGCCGAGCAGGCCGTGTCTGGCTGCAGTAAGACTTCAGGGGGGATCGGGTCATAGACCTCTGGCAGCCAAGCCATAGACTGAGTCTCCGTCGACGAAGGAATCCCAACCGCTGCTGCCTGAACAGTAATAGGCATCGTCTATGACACCGAGGTCGACGAGTAAGTAGTCGTCGTCGAGCCCTTAGACTTCGTCGCCGATTTCGATGCCGACTTCCCGGCTGAAGCATCTCGACTCATGGAAGACCTGGGACGGTCCCCTGAGGAGGATTTTGACAGCGCTTGCCTCTCCGTCTTAGATGAGGAGGAGGAGGAGGGCTTTTTATGTGATGAGGAAGACCCAGCATGCTTCCCCTTATGCTTGTCCTCAGCGCGGTTTTCTGCTGGCCGTACCTTTTTTGATGGAGGTTCTGACTTGCTCCTGGAGGCCGTGGAGCCAACTTCCGAAGCCGGGTAGGCACCCGCTCCGTCATTAAGCCAGTCGACCAGCCTTCTTTTACGGTCCTTAAGGGTTTTTTGGGAGAAACCCTGGCATATCTCACATGTATCCGCCGTGTGGTGCGGGTGTAGACAGTAGATACAATCCATGTGGGCATCTCCTTCATAAACTTTTTTGAGGCCACATGTCGCACAAGGGCGAAATAACGCTTTTCCAGACATAATTCTCCAGAATTTGAACGTCGCCGAAGCGAAACAGAAGAAACAACCTATTTTCCACTAGCAGTAATCACGAGGATCCCACTACTTTGAAAGACGGTTGAAATCTGAGGGAGCGCGGGGGCGGGTCCTGTATTTATATCATGACGTCCTGACGGTGCGGGCACGCATGATACAAAACGAGGTGGATAGGACGCATAAGCGTCGAAAAAGTTTCCTACGGGAAAGGGTCTATATAATGTACCGGGGATTCCCAGCCTGACGACGGGGAATATTCTAAGCATGTGAATCCATGAAAGATCCAATGCTGGAGAATTATCATTCCTTTTTGAATCGCTCTATAATGCTGAAGGATACAAATCTTTAGTTAACCTATGGTGGAACATATGTACATTTGTTCACATAGGCATAGAATGTTGTGCGTAATATACCAATGTTTTTGCCGATTCAGTCCATAATGTACATTTTCTTTGATCTCTGCTATTTAAACATTTTGCAACCCTTGCACTGGTCAAAAACTTTCCTCGAAGGAATATGACTCGTGTGTAGAAACAATGCCCAGGTAAACACCATGTAATTTCGCCTGAAGAAATCCCAGTGTTTGGGGTGGAACGTGTGACGTGACCAGAGCATTGGGGACTACTCATACTGTTTGTAAGTCCATGTTGATTCGTGTACTCATGAAAAATTGAGAAAATGTTTTTATGCACGTAAAACCGGACCAAGTGCTCTAACAATTTATGTTCCATACTTGCGATACTGGTACTTTATTTACGAACCAGCAATCAAGAGGAATAGTTGCTTGTGTATAAATATATATATGTATAAAACAACCAGAATTTGCCAAATGAGCAGCGCTCTGCTTACTTTCATAGCTGGTGCTCAAGGGCTAGGTAGGCTAGACCTAAATATAGGTATTGGACAATCTCCCAAACAGAACAGGGCACTATACTGAGAACCAAAGAAAATGCCCGGTCACTCATAGATGGTGCTTGATAAAAGGTTCATTAAATTTGGTGTATCACAAAACTATTAAAAGATTGGTTGCTTGCACAATCATGGTGAACCAGAGAAGAAAGATTCACTCACCCATCCGGGCTAAAAACGCCACGCGTTTCGCTCAATACAAAAACTTCCTCAGGCTTTGATAGATCTTAGTTGCTCACTCGTTTGCCGATTTATAACTACAGTTTGCCAAATTTTGCCCCACCTCTTGGAATCACGTGATTGCACCAGAGTAGCACACACTGTTAGTGTGGACATCTTTAAATGGAGTAATGCCTATGATAGGTATAAGTATTATTTCATAATGCTACTAGAAAAGTGACTAAATGTCACAGTACTAGCTTCTCTAATCATATTTATTGGGCAATTTATGGTGAACAGCTTGCAATTTTTCTTTGTTCATTTAAGCAAACATATTGCGCGGGTGCGCTTTACATTGCATCTTTGCCGTCAATTATATCAACTGCAGTGGCGGCTAATCCCAAGTATGGCAAGTGACTAGCGGATCAACGGAAGCATTGTCTTCATTATTCCATGGTAAATGGTTTACAAACTTTTTTAAAAAAAATTCATCGTATTATTTCAATTGCTTCCAAGGACAAAGAAGCCCAACCTCTATGGTTTCTGTCAATAGAGAGCTCTAGGTCTACCAGGTATTCTAAACCGCACCACTGAACGCATGATGTCGAATGTCAATTCGCTTTAACGGAATGTGACTGTTCATACAAGATTCACTCACTAAATTCAGTGAATATGTTTGTATGTATGTAATGCACATGCAAGAAAAAAATGGCATATGTGCAAAATGCAATTAGCAGCAAAATCTGTGCAATTAGTGCTTTCAATTTCAACATTGCACGGCAGACATGAGGAATTTCTGCTGGTTATGTCTAGTTCACCATTTCATTAATTTGATAATTATTAAAGTGCTAGTGCTTCATCATATATTGGAACACCACCAATCAATACGCATTCTAAAGTGCTAGTAAAATGGAATACAGCATCCAATAAACAGTTCACAATGACAGTCATCTGTACAAAATGGGCATATCAGCAAAGTGCATACAGTGTTAGATGATGATACAAACTTACCCCATCCCAAAGAGACATTATTCATCAAATGATGTCCATATAAAGTGCCTCGTGCTCCATAATGCGTATCAAAGTGCAAGTGCTAACAGAAACCTTATTCTGGTCATCACCGAGTACATTCCATGATGTGCCTATTGCATAAGGTGCAAGTATAATGTAAATATACCATTCATGTCATCTCTATTGATAACCTACTGATTGTTTAAAAGTTAAATTTTACAATTTAGAAATACATACATCTCCCGAGTCCACATTGAGCCCAGTCGGTCATAAGGTGTTATATTTGTATATTAATTTAGCTTCTAACTGCCTAAACTTCAATTGTCTTTTTCCTTTTCTCACATGTTCAGGGATATGTGCCAGTCTATTATGGCTCTGTAATGTTGCAATAGTCTCAATTTCAGTGGGCCAATCGTTGAGTCAATGTATTTCAGAGCACAGCTACATATGACATATCACAAATTTGGTTAAACATGTGATTTTGTGTTTGTGGACCCACAATTTACCCTCTTGCATTTCAAACGGGTCTCTAGAGAAAAAAAAAAAAATCGCACATCTTGCATTTATGACATTCAGTAAATCCCATGGTTTTGGATTCCACACACTAGCAAACCATGGAGTACTTGTTCAGGATGAATCAAACTAGGAAATATGTTCTGTCAATGTCGTGTCCCACCTCCTAGCAACTTTCTTAACACTTCTATCAACTTCCTACAACTTTTTGTGCAGTCGACATTCGCGAACATTGGACGGCATTGCAGACGTCCCCCAACAGCATCACCTGAACGCATCCGTGCAGCGTGATGACCTAGTCGCGATTCATGTCTGTGCTTTCCGGACCTTTTTCAACTGCATTTTCAGCCGCTCTAGGAGGTTAAGTTGAAAGTTTACCCTTCCACAGCTCCTAGTTCGCTCAACTTTTTACAACTTTCTAAGGCTTATTTTGAATTCTGTAGTCCGCTAACAGTAGGGAAGACCACAGACGGTTCCTCTGAAGGCATCCACCCATTACCTTTAGTCATTCTCAATCTGGCAGTGTAGGAGAGAGCACCTACTGGAAGACTATTAGCACACCTGCTAATTAACTTAAAAAATGGCATCAGTCAGGGCCATCCCTCCTCCCCAGGGGCCACCACCACCACAGCCTGGAGGGCCTGGACTTGAGTAGGCACGATGATGCAGAGGAGGATCAAGAGGTCCAGGAAGATGCAATCGAGAAAATGCCTACCTCCAGCACCCAGAGAGAATCATGGGTGTGGCAGTTATTTAAATCTGTACAAAGGGTACCAAAGGCCGATGTTGAATGCATTGAGTGTGGACTCCTACTCAGTCATGGAGAACACGGCAGTACTCTTTTGGTACCACCTCCATGTGCCGCAACACCTGCTTCAACCATTCAGGGGCTCTGAGATAGACTGTTGCTTTCTCAGGGAGAAGTAGGTTATCTCCCTCTACCAGCTCCTCCCACCCCACAGGCTATTCCTGTGGGGCAGATAATCCTATAGGCTGCATAGCAGACCATACAAAACGCTGTTGATCCATATCTTTCCAGGACAACAGTACTCTGTATATATGTCAACACCACTCTGCAAAGGGGCGCAGTTTTGAAGTGCTTTCAAGACTGCAGTCAAAGAGCATGAGAAACACTGCCCTCTACCTTAGATTTAAGGCACGCCCAACATCTTCAATTGTCCACATGCCCCTCTGTATCTGTGGTTGGTGCCCCTTCCCTCCCCCACCTTACCCCGTTGCCTCTCCTGGAAAAATGAAAAAAAATACAAAAGAAACAAATACCAAAAAAAGGTTGCTTTTGCAGCCACCATTCAGTTATAAAATAGAACTAAAAAAATAATCTAATAGATTCTGTCTGCCTTCCATTTTTCAGTAAAGTAGTTAGACTCAATAAGATTCTCGAACATTTCCATTAGTATTTTGTACTATGCCAATGGAAATAATGCACATTTGTATACTAGAGAAAAAGGAAAAAAAAAAGTGTTCCGTCCCAAATATTTTCCCTAGCATACAATAAGGACCATAAGCCGCAGACCTTCGACTGTTTGTGGCTTTGCAGTCCCCTTTACATGCCAATCATCCTTAAAAGACCCGGATGGCATGAGGACCTATCGCACATGGCAGCCATTCTACCCTTTTTACTTTTATGTTTGTAACACTCCCTCATTGGCTGCTTCCAAACAGTCACACATCCATCCACCAATCACATCCTAAAATACTACATGTAACCCTGTCATCTCAGTTCAACACTTCAGATGTACTCTCGAACTCAGAGTACATTTCTCTTGTTTTTCAAAGCCACTGGCAATAAAAACCACTGTTAAATTCTCCAAGATTTCTATTTGCTGATTGAACAATAGCTACATTTAACAACTGCTGTTCCATCAAATGATACAACCCAAAACTCTCCACTCCAAAAACAATGGCATGTCCATCACAAGACAAAGACAAATATCTCTTCTCCAAAAACAACTGCAGGCCCATCAAAGGATACAGAGACACAACTCTCTGGTCCTGTTAAATTCAACAACACAAGTGGAGTAGATTGCTATGCAAATCTAGCAATCTAGCTTGTCTTCCAATTGCCAACAATTGTTCACAACATTAACTTAAACGGCTCAGACTAGTTGTGTTTGCAAATGCTCGTCAACCATAGAAATGCCACAAATAATCCTGACCGCACTTAGAGTCTCAGGTACAAGGCAAGCATTGGCCTGAGGCGGCCAGCCCCTTCCTCACTTTGAAGCCAATCACCGTTGGTCCCGGTTACTGCTTGGATGGGAGACAGTCCACACTCTGGTGACGTGTGTTTTCTTAACTTTAAATATTGCTAACACACCAAGAAACTACTTTGCATCCGCTTTTCTTTTTTTAAACTGTGCTACTGTCAGTCCTTGAAAGTATTGCACTCAGACCATTGAGTATTTGCCCACGATGTGGAAAGAGAGTTTGCAATTCTTAACACTGGTGCAGTTATTCTCCCCCGTAAGCACGTTTCATACTGGGATTTTGTTTACCAGGGAATATTTCACGACAGATTACTGGGTTTAAAAGGTGAGCACCTTTTATTCTTTGCCAGCATGTTTATTGGAACATTTCCTCGTCGGTTATTTTTCTGGTGTTCATAACTTTTTTTTTAAAGTCCAATGCTATTTGGTCTTGCGCACCTTCTTCAAAGGGAAAGGTCAAATTAACTACATTTGTATATTTCACTTTAAGATTTATCTTCACTTACTGCGCGTATTCTCATGGGTGCCAGCTTTTGATTTACACTATGGGTGCAGAAAGTATCTGGGCACGTTATTCTTGCTGCTGCTTAAATGTGGTTAGTTGGGGTTTTGCGATGTATCACAACAGTCACCAAGAGACCGGCCATAAAACAAGTGTCTTGGAGCACGCTACTTAACCAAAGTGTGTGGTCCATGGCCAATAATTGAATCTCACTGCGCATTGCCTAAAAACATTGTGAGTTTGCAAAGCCGGCAATCTTTTATACATAACAATACTGTCAAAACGGGACAAAATTAGTTTGTGATTGATGGATGTCCGAGTGATTGGTTGCAATTTTTTTTTTAAATATATAATGGCCGTGCCCAAAGGCCATGACTAGTGGCTTGATAGTGTTCGGCCATGCCAAAGGCCATGGCTAGTTGTCTGGTAGCGTTTTAAAATGGACAGTGGACACAGCCACACCCAGGCACACCCAGTGACCATGGCCGAAGACCATGCTAGAGGACCTGAAGTGTTCTAAAAACCTATGGCATAATAAAATCCTTACAATTCAAGGAACAAACTTTAGTTGCAGGGAAGTTAATGTGAGAACTTAAAGCAACAAAATCCCTGAAATTCAGCTAAAGCCACGTTAATTTTGCCCCCCATGTTGCGCAGCCTATGACCACAATGAAGATATCACTAATGACATCATCTAAGACAGCACTGATGGCATCACTGGTGACATCACTAATAGCATCATAAATGACATCAATGATTATTTACCTAATGGCATCATACATAAGATCATTTTGTATCTGAAAATATTTAGACCACGCTTACGTTTCTACAAATGTGATATTAGCATTTTAGAATGGAACATGAGTACATTCTTTAAAACAGTAAACAGCTACACATGAATCACATCACTACTTGTGAAGCTTTCCTATGTAGTACATTGGTAAAAGATATCCGAATTATAAATAGTGCACTGCTTAGAATGTTCCTGCAAAATATATCTGAGACATGTTAAGTATAATATAATCTGTATGTACATTTACAAAACACATTAGAAATAAATAGAAAGCGACACATGTTAAAGCTTAATTATTTAAGACGTTTTAAAATAAACATACGTAAATCCTAAAAAAAATTATTGCAAGAAAAATATGTACACGTTTTATTTTCTAAATGACACGAGAAGTGCTTTAAAAGATGGAACTACTAAGTATTAGGATATATTTCAAGACTTCATACATGGGTATTGAAAAAAGGGATTACTCTAAATGTACATATGTATAGAAAAGACATGAAGTTTTAAAATTTAACATTTACTTGAATGCATGTACATAGATGTATATTTCTTTGTTTGTCTTTTGTAAGTGGGGTCCGGGCCACCTGTTGAAAACAACAAAGTATTTTTTAAATGCAAGCTCCATTACAGGGGATGCAGAGGAGACGCCAGGGGTAGCAACTGCGAGCACGGGGGTTGCACTTGCTACCCCTGGCTACACCCAAATGACATCCATGCCCCCTTATGGAAATCTAGGTATTTAAATATTACACGCAGAGTGCACATTGAGTTAAATATTTTGCGACTTCTGTTGGTTAAAGTGTGTCAGTTGGTTATTCTACTGCATGTCTCATGCACACCCAGGCCATACTAGCGGATCCTGCTATCTGGGTACTACAGCTGGCAATGGACCTGTGCAGAAGAGAAGACACCTGCATCCTAGCAGAGCTCTTTCCTAGAGCCTGCATGCTGGTACTACCGTGGGTCCTGAGACGAAGAAATGTTAGGCTGCATGTATGCACATTGAATATTGGATGCGTGATGCAAGACTAGAATGCCAGGGTATCTGAAGGTCCATGGAGTGGAATTTGGCGGGAGTTCAGCTGGCTGAGGAGAGTTATCTAATGGACGTCATATACTAACTTAAGTCTACCATTTGGGGAAATTATTATACAGGACCTGCCCTCCTCCGTAGAGATGTAAATATTAAATGAAGTGTTAAGTAGGTTTTTGCAAAATTACATAACTGCGTAGAATGCCGGCTTGGCAGCAGCTTAGGACCATCGCAAACCTTTTCCTGGTCCTGGGATCCAGCGCTACGACCATAGCAGAAGCCTACATTTCTTGCTGCATTATCATAAGGCGAAGGGTCGGGGCAGTTTCTGTCCAGTAGCAGGAAGTGGATTTAATAGAGATGGATTCACCTACTTCCTCTGCTGCAGTAAGAGCTTGCCTGGTTATGCCCCAAAGGTTTATTGTGTTTATGCTGCGACTCGCATATCTTGTTTTATCCTTGTATGGATTTCATAAGGGGTTTGGTGCAAGTAACTTTCACATGAGTTTATATTATAGTTCCTCGTCGTGCTGTCTTGACCAGGCGGACGTTTTTCATGGGTGCCCTACGAGCTGGTGTTGGTAGGGTGTTATTTAGAGGAATTACGCGTGTAGTTTCAAAGAAAATGGACTTGAAATACTTCCTTTAGATTTTGTGCAGATATTTTACTCCATTTTAATTATAACATTTTAAGGACTCTTAAACAGTAAGCTGTGAACAGTATTTGGTAATATACCGTGTTCTAAATATGACCTAATGGAAGGCGCATTTGCCTGCCCCGGCTTCGGAAACTATTGCCAAGATTGCAGCACCCGTTAGGGCGGCAAACGCCTTGATTGAGGAAATGGAGGCCTGAAAGTGACCTTGGGAAGCAAAAATATTCAAAAAGGAGCCAGAGGAGAGTATAGAAAACCCAATCAACTACAAGTCTGCGAAGTTGAGTTCAGAAGTGAATATCGTTTGTTCAATCATTCTCTGTACAGTTTTGTGCCATCTGTTCTTGCCCCTTCTTGAGATATCCAGTGCGCCCCACCAGGAGGTTGGGTCACATTTTGTTGGTTTAGCTGAAGTTGGTTTGATCTGTGGGACAAATTCAAGCACACCTCCCAAGCACACTGCTCAAGTATTAAGTAGATCTCCTTTGAAGCCAATTTACAGCTTCAGAGGATAATCAAGGATTTTCTTTGGTCACAGCTGATGCAATTGTCAGTTAATACGTATGGAACCTTACATGCGCTATGGCAAGAGACCACGGGTGGCCGAGGGCTCCCATAACCACACCCAGTAAATCAAGCCGTAGACATTTTTACGTTCCACTTACTAGTGAGCCCACTGGTTCCTGCTTTTTATAATGCTGCAATGAAGATTCATGTAACATTTTAATGCAACGCCTGTTGTCTAGTAACCATATGACCATGACTACAAGTTCCACTCCTGTTGACGTTTTGTCAGCTATGGAATAACACGCAGATATCAACGCTGGTAATCTCGAGATGTGTCAAATTATTTGACATGGGGTGGAGATGTCCTGGATGGCGAATTGAGAATAATGTCATGGAATGTTGCCAGTCTACAAAGTAAAATCAGGGACTCAAACTGGCAATATTTCATCCAGGACTCCGTTATTTGCCTTTAAGAAACGAATTTTGGAGCCATTGTACAAACCAGCGTGTTCCACCTTTTGCATACTTGCAACTAAAAGAACACTCAGACGACCCAGCGGGGGTTTATCTGTGTAGATATCTGTAGATTTGAATTGCCGGGTGATCCTTGCTGATAGTTTTAATGATATCCTAGGCCTAAAAGTTGAATAGACAAATAACATGTTGCTTATTGTTATACATTAGTTCTGGACTTGAAGCTACTGTTGATTGAGGGCATATTATTCTCCCTTGACTATCTATTGGGCAATGAGAGGAAGGGCAATAGGATTCTCGCTGGGGATCTGCCTAGGAAATGATGCCATGAACACCCTCACCCAGGGCACAGTATCAACTATGCTTGATTGGACTTGCTCTTTGTCTCTTGAGGATATGCACTCTCTCCTCTACACCGACAAACAATAGAAAGCAGCTATACCGCTCGATCAATTCGGGCTAGCTGCACACAAACCTACACACCCCCATGAGCACCTCAACAGTCTTTAGAATACAGTTACACCCCCACAAATAAAAATCAGCCTAGCTGCACACAATCTCAACCAAGTTCCACCACTGCCAGAAAGACTCTGGTGTCAACAGCCTTGCTGCACACATTCTACTGATCTCACAGAACCACTGAACCATGCCTAGCACAGAATGCAGCTACTCACCGCACAAACCACACAGGCTGCACATATACTGAGTGCACCTAAGCACTATATTCTACCCTACTCTCTACACTGACCTTGACCACGGTCCCCAAGAGTGTTCAAACCTCAGCACGTTGAGATCATACCAATGGTATATAAGGCGTTGTACAAATGCAGAATAACATAACATGCTGAACCCCTGGCAGTTTTCAATGGGTTTAGGGAAGACCAGGCCCAACGGATTCTCGAAATTCATATACCTCATCATAACCACTAATTCACGTATAGCCGTCACCCTTAATAGTGTAAGCTTGCAAGCCTGACACTGTAGGTCCCTGCGGAAAGTCCAACATGATTGGATAGACAAGTAAGTGACATCTAGTATAGATATGTCAAATTAGAGAGATGGAGGCGAATTGTTGAATTCATGGTTGTTACCTGATCACAGAAAGATCTAAACCACTTAATCATCGACACAATTGCTTTTGGGGGAGACAACATAAGTACTTGCTTAGCTTATAACATGGGTTTGACTGGTCCTAATCACACAGAGAACCCAGAAGCCCAAGTTATGTTGTGATGATGTAATTATCCCTGCCTCTAAACAGAACTCCTCCTCAGCAGGAACAAGCACCTTCTGACGCTACAGGGGGATACCTCTTCTGCTGTTTTGCATGATTGTTCAGTACTCATTGAGATACCACATGTTAATAAGCGCATTGAGGCTAATAATGTGGAAATTAACACATTGTTTCAGGATCCTTTAAATGGGCAAAAAGTAATCTGTTGCATGCTCGCAGATCAGATGACAGTTAGGACTAGACAAAAGGAGTTCACTAAGAAGGGAGCATAAAGCTTTTTGACGGCTAATCAAAATCAGCATGATTTCTGGCAGAAGGGAACGTTATGTGCCCTTTAGTTTCTGATACTAACATGTCAAAAGACAGACTGTTGCTTTACTCATTTTAGAGGTTTATGCTGGATGCAGAGCCCCAAGACTGCAGCTGCAGAGTCAAATATTGGGGAAAGCTACAGGATCAGATTGCTGTTATAATTGGCTGGTTTAGACATGAGCTCGTTATCTGGGTGTAAAACTCTTCAATGGTATGAATACAATCACATTTTCAGAAGAGATAGGAAAGCCCAGAGAACGACCGTAAAGGGTGATTGTGGGGAAGATTCCTATATTCCTTTCATATCCTATTAATAGCTCAGCTACAATGCATGTCAAGATCTTGTGGAACGTCTTTGATGATTGTTCCATTGAGTCCTAGGCAGTCATAGCCAAGCAGGCTTCCAAGGTGTCATCAGCATCATAGATAAACCATTTTGCTTGCCATCATAGATTAAAAAATGTGATTGCTAAAAAACCAGGTACTGTATTTTTTATTCATAAACGGAATTTGATGCATTTCAGAGAGATAGGTTATGGAAAAACACACGAGGTGCTAGTCCAGCCTAAACGTACAGCAGCCATTCGGAGTTTGTATGACAACTGCACGGCTATCACATGGGTACATGAGGAGAAAAGCCAAGGATCTTCATGGCCTCAAGGGGTGCGAGACAGGGATGTTACTTTACCACATTGTTATTCTCCTTATCAACTCTCAGGCAATTGAAATCTCAAACCCAGAGGTGGATGCACCCAGTCTTGTCAGAGTTTGGGAATTCTAATCATCGCCAATGATACAGTCCTCATTTTCATAACTGCCTCTGGGCTTGAAAAACAATTTAAATTTGTTTAACAATATTTGCTCATATCTGCCCATCTATACACACTAAACGTGTGGCTTGCCACACGAGCAGATCATTGAAATTCACTATTGTTAATCAGAGCTAATATTCTGAAGGTAGAAGTCTTTGATTATCTGACCCCAGATGGAAAAAAGTATGTCAGTTCTGTCTAGGTGTGGAGGGTCAACTAAGTTCTGCTAAACGTTTTGGCAAGCAAACAGTTACCTCTGCTCTAAAGGTCTATAGAGATCTTAAGAACTGTCAAGGTCCCTTTATGAGGCAGAAATGTGTTGTTTTAATAACAAAAGGCGTGCACAAGATAACTGTGTGAAAACTGCTTTCAGTCCCTCAAAGTAAGCCCAGCATTTTGCTACGATTAGGATTCCCTGTGCTTCCTATATAGTCCAAATGTAGCACCTACAATAATGGGTACACATCTGGGGTTCCCCAGCACTTGGAAAACACAGAAGATCTGGAACACAGTTGTTTGCTTCGTGCAATTACTAATCCTTGGCTGAACATGTTCAATTGATGGCCTTCAACCTTGATTTGAGGTATATCTGGGAGCAAGCTGCCCAAATTGTGGCTGATAGGAAACAGAAGTTAATCTTGCTCACAATGCATGGTGCTAAACTGCCAGGAGAAGATCTTGGTTTAGGATTATTTTGATAAATCAAGTACTGGAGCAAAAAGGACGTTTCGGTAAGAGTTTAACCTTTTCCAATAGTGCACCACTTTTAAAGCCATGTGCATCACCCACTGCACCCTTCACAAGACTGGCCCTGATCACCTTCAACAGAAACTCACCCGTTACCAACCCAACAAAAACCTGTGTTCAAGCAATGCACTCCTGTGATCCCTCGCTTCAAATCAACTAGAACAGGGGGGATACTTCTTCGTCCAAGCCCCTTCCATCTGGAACTAAATTCCCCTTAGCATCCAATGCATAGAGGATCACCTGGCGTTCAAGAGGGCCCTCAAGACCTGGCTATTCCCCCCCAGCATCTGGATGAACCTTAACCTCCTTTTCAGGTAGGCCAGGGCAGCAATGAACTTCCATGTAATTACCTAATAACGGTAAGAATAATCTCCAGCAGACCACAGGACAGAATACATGCCACATCTACGAAACCAAGAAGCCATCCCTAACACACCGGGTATGTATCACAATCCATGCATACAGAAGATAGCCAAAGGCAAGGCCACCCACCCGCATGCATCTGCAATTGCACACCATCTTCAAGACACATCGCTCAACACTATTAAAATGCAGCTATCCCCCATGACAAAAATTCAGTCAAGCTGGACACACGAGTCTCCTACTCTCCCATACTCTCCAGACGACCCAAAGTACCCAACCACATGCCAGCTCAATATGGGTAGCTAGTAGGGACTTGGCCACCCCTACCCACAATCGCATTGGCTAAAATCCACACACATGTGAAGTTCCTCTGACCAATTACCCCACACTTTGGACTTCGGTCCCCTGAGGGCATTCACCTACAGCGATTTGAGACCATGCCAATGGAAAAAGCCGCTATACAATTGACAGCCCTGGTAGTTTGTCAATTGGTTATTCTACTGTATACCTTATGCACATTTCATGCACATCAGGACCCTAATGTTGGTTTACACTTAATTTATTGCACAACATCAAGGCATACAATGAATAAACGCTTACAATGTAGTCTTAGCATGGTCTTTTTTGTACTTTTATAAAGATTAATTTATACTATGTGAAGTGATTGTGATGTGTGAATCTTCTAGTTTCCAAATGAACATGTCTGATGAGGATGTTATATATAGGTATCTAGACAATTTTTGACAGATGTCCCATAAAACATTTTAGGATCCTCCCTGACTTTGGCAATTGTCATCATTTAGTCCCTTTAGATGTAGAAAGTACAGGATCTGTAAAACATACAGAAGACAAAATTGCCCACAACCCCATGCAGGTTTGTAATCTTTTAAGGATGCATACATAGCCGATGGTCTCTGGAAGCAAATCATTAAGGTATGGCATTGCTCCAAGGTTGGTAGATTGTCTATGAAAGAGAACCTGTGGAGTACTTGGCAGCAATAACTAAGGGCACCAAAAAACTAAGTTTGTTTCACCTACGCACTTTCCATGGTTTATGGGGCATACAAAAAGTCACATCAGACTTCTTTAGTGCCATCTGAAAAAGAATGTCAATTATTTTGTACTAGTGGAGAACCGAGTGCTTAAATTTGACTTATTTGTAACAATGTTCATGGCAAGATCATATAACGGAGAATAAATCACAAGTGACTATTCAGGGTAAAAGTAAAAACAATAGCATAATGGGCACAATAGTTAACATTTAAATATTTAACTGGATACAAACCAGAATTAATTTCGGAATGGAATAAAAAACCTATTAAACTGCTAGAGAGGAAGAAGAGTTCAAACAGGGAAAGAGAATTCCCAGGTCATGCTATAAAGAGTAAGAAACAGATCCTAGAGGCAGTTGACGCATTTGGTAAGCTGAAGGAGGCTTCCCTACAGAAGTCAACAGTGCCAAGCCTCCTACCCCAGGGGCGCATAATATGGGCGAGACGGACATATCGTCTGTCAGCGACCTCTCAGACACAGTCTTCAGTGAAGATCCCAAAAAGAAAGAAAAGCATACATGACGCTAAGGAGGAGCTGTCCGATATGTTTGACACAGACAGCATTAGGAACCCCAGATCTACGGACTGACAGCCATATCCTAGAGTGGCAATGTACGTGAATCAAAGATTGCGCAAAACCTCTAGAAAGGGAAACTAGACTTTGGATTAGATCGTTTTTCTCGTGCCCAGAACTTCCAGGCAATGTGGCAGGGACACCAGAACTAGACCCTAGAATGCTAACTTTTCTTACTAAGGTGTCCAAGGATGTGCACAAAGGGATGGCTAGAGCATGGAAGAGTTGGCAGGAGAAAGTCCTAGATTTGGTGGCTGTAGTCGCTAAAATCATGTACCTGGGGGTTGAGCGAGACACCTGTGAACCATATTTTATTTTATTTATTTCTTTAGCGCCAAAGCCCGAGGGCTTCAGGGCGCTACATAAACACAATGTACCAAAATTAAATGGGACAACAAGAAGGCACTCAATGAGGTGGGTCTTCATTCGTTTCCTTAAAGTTGATGAATTGGTTTCATGCCTTAAGACTGGCGGTAGCTTATTCCAAAGTTGGGCACATAAAAAATGTAATGCTTTGCTGAGAACTCTTTTTAGTACTCGGTACCGTCAAAAGTCTGCTGGTACTTGAGCAAAGTGGTCTTAAAGGGGCACATGGTTTTAATAAGTTCCTTCAAGTAGCAAGGCACCTTACCAAACAAGCATTTATGTGTAAGAGCCTTAAGATCCTGGCTGTCACGGGCAACTAGTGTACGTCTCTTCTAGCATTAGAAACATGCTCCTTTTCTGGGATATCATAAATGATACCCAAGGTAGTTGGGCTCAGGGAGCAGTATGCCTGTTGGGTAACGTCAACTGTGCCCTGTCATCCGAGAGGATAAGTTTACTAAGATAGACAATAAATTGGGTGACCTAGATTCATACGAGGCGGGGGAAGCCGCACAGGTTCTCGTTTGACGAAGCCTTCCCTAAAGTGATCAGCACATTTGTGGGGACGTATACATCATTGGAAAAACCACAATCATTACTAAAGAAAATATTCCCTAATAAGGTTTTCGCAGGTACCGACCGATACTATAGAAACCAGGGAACCCAGTCCGGTGAGAGCGCAAAGCATACATTACACACCAGTAGGGGGCAGAAGAAAATGTTTGGCAACATGGTAAGCACTATCAAGCAATGCTTGGGTATTGCAGTCAGTAAAAGGGTTCTGGGTAGATTTCGTAGATACACTCATTCAAAGAGCGACCTCCTCACCGATAAAGTTCACCCAGATAGAAGCAAACTTAATGTAGGAAGAGTTGCAACACCTAAGAGAGAAAGGTGCGATAGAACGCAGCACGAATCGGCCACCAAGCTTCATCAGCAATACGTTTCTAGTGCACAGAAAGGACAAAGCGAGATCACTTATAAACTTGAAAGAGCTCAATGGGTGAATAGTGTACAGACATTTTAAGATGGAGGGTATACACCTCGTCAGGGATATCCTCAGGAAGGGCGATTGGTTAGCGACGATAAATCTAAAAGACACGTACCTTACCTTACCGGTAGCAGTTGAACACTGTCCATACCCAAGCTTTGCATGGAGAGGAAAGATATGACAATTGAAGAGCCTACCTTTCGGACTCTCTTCCACTCCCTGGGCCTTTACCAAGCACACAAAGCCAGTGGCAGCAGCCCTACGAGAAAGGGGCACAAGGATAGTGATCGATCTGGATGACATTCTCATACTAGTAAAGGACAAAGCAGACCTGCAAGAACAAATACTTTAGGTGAAAGATCTTCTCACTTACCTCAGGTAATCATCAATCACGAGAAGTCAGAACTGAGGCCCTTAAAGAAGATGGAATTTTTAGGTTTGTGATAGACACCAGGAAAGTGACTCTAGAACTTCCAGCACAGAAGATGACAGCATAAAAAAGGAGATTCTAGTGATTCTCAGGAAGACAATTTAGCTGAGGAGTTTATTGAGAGAAGGTCTCCTAGTGTCTTCCATTCAAGCCATTTTCCCGAGTCCATTACATTATAGGGCTCTACATAGGTTAAATATGAGACACCTTCAGGAGGGTCTGAAATATCAACTAGAACCCTAGATCAAAAAGGGAAGACAGAACTTGAATGGTGGGTGCAGAACATGGAAGTTAGGAACAGACATGCCAATTTCTGAGACGTTCCGAAGTTGATCATAGAATCCGACGCAAGCAGGTCAGACTGTGGAGCTAGATGTGGGCCACTAGAAACGGGGGGAAAATGGTCTCAAGAGGAACTAGACCTGCACATCAATTTGCGCAGAACTAGTATCACGGTCATTTGCAGTCAAGACATTTGCAAGAGATCGAGTGAACTGTTGCATCCTCCTCAAGATGGACAACGTATCAGCAGTGAACTATATCAATCAACTAGGTGGTAAAAATTCCACAATGCTAGTAGAATTGGTGAAAGGTTTCTGGCACGCCTTCCTGGAGAGGAGGAGGATATCCATCACTAAGGAATATCTCTCAGGGACACAGAACGTAGTGGCATATTGGACGTCCTGTATCTGCGAGATTGCAGTGATTGGCTGCTCAGCAGAGAAACTTTTGCAAGTACAGTGAGGCTATGGGTCCTCCGGATAGCTTTTCACCTCCAGATTGCACCACAGACTCCCCAGGGTTTAAGATGGAGATTGGACCCTGCAGCACTATGTAAAAATACATTTCTGCAGAGTTGGAGCAGAGCAGTTCATTACGACCTTCCCAACATTTCTAATGCTGACCAGAGCATTCTCAAAAATAGGCAGGGATAAAGTGGAAGCAGTGATTGTGGCACTCATTTGGAAGTCACAAGCATGGTTTTGAATTCAATGGAACTTTCCTCAGATTTACCACAGACTCTTCCTCAGAATCAAGTGCTCCATACGGACCCGACTGGCCAGGATCATCCTCTGAGGATGAAGGCGAACCTACCACTGCTAGCTTGCATGTATCAGGAGCAGGTGGCACTTGCCAGGAGTTTTCGGAGCAGGCTGTCGGGTTTATCAAGGATTCAGGGGCCCCTTCAATGATCAGAAGCTATAAGGATGCAAAATCTTCATCCCATTTTGGCCCCTGTAGTACAGGTACCAGATTTTCTAGCGGTACTTTTGGAAGATGGTAGAGCATTCAGGAGTATAGGAGTATACAGATCAGCCATATCGGCAAGACAACCACGTGGATGGTGTGTCGGTGGGAGAGCAACTGCAGTGGTTCAGCTACTTCGAGGAGTGCAGCTCTGCAAGCCACCGCTGCTGAAGTATGCATATACGTATGGGATATGAACATGGTGTTAGATCTGTCTTTCAGGTGGCCACTAACAATGAACCATCTATGTAGTAGCTGTTGGGGAAATTAGCGATGCTGCTTTGCCTGGTATCTTGCTGGAGAGTGTCGGACGTCAAGGCACTAGAAGTAGACAGGAAGATATAATTATCCTGAAGGTGTAGTGTTAAGCATCACTAAAAGGACTAAGGATGGATCCACGGTTATATCGTACCCTTATCCAGTAGAGCAAGCAATAAAGTATTAAACAGAAAAAGTTAGACATCTAGGAGTGACCCAACTGGTAATAGCGTGTAGGAAACCTTACAAGGCTGTGGAAGTTTCAACAATACCTAGGTTGGTACGAGAAATCATGACGCTAGCAGGCAGTGATGTTTCAGCGTTCAGAGCCCATTAAGTGAGAGAAGCAGCATTCACGTCACGTGTTAATCTTCAAGATATCTTGAAGTCGGTAGATTGGTCGAACGATTCTATCTTTAGGACGTTCTATTGCATGCCGTTTTCAACAGTGGCAACTGCAGTGGTTCAGAGTTTTGAACAAGCATAATGATCTCCTCTGGTCTCGACAGAGTGAAGATTAGCCAGGTTTACAGCACAGGGAGTCTTGATTCTATTAAAGACACAAGAGGCGGCCATTATGCAAAAATGTCAGACAACCCCCGTTCATCAAACTTGGTTTGATGGAAACATCACCATAGGCTGGATTAATATACAGAGGTCAACATGTCCCAGATTATACAATAAGGTGAACATTGGAGTTATTTCACAATCCTGCCCCAACATAGGGAAGGATTTACGTTGACTACATCACTTACTAAAGGTCTGCATCCAAACGCAATAAATGAGATGCAACACGTCTCATAGCTCCAAATAATTAGCACAGAAAATTATTTTCTTTCACTGGAATTGCAGACACAAGAGCATATCCCCAAACCTCAGCACTACAGGAGCCAATGGCCACTGACTGTTAGATAAATATGCAAGAAAGAATCAAAAGTTAGACCGCCCAGTCCCCTTCCATACTAAAGGATATTCCCATTGACCTGTGCTAGCTTGGTTACAGAACTATCAACAAGGTCACTCCAACCCAAATTACTGCTGAAGGTAATCCCCAAGTAGGGGAATTGGTTTACCCATATCAAACTGGTACATTTTTACTTTACTGCAACAAACGCACATCATTTTCATTTGACCAGGAAGAATAACCCCAATGACACCACCAAAGCCGCTTTTAAGGCCCTATCCACTGAATACAAAATCTCCATAATCAAGGCTAAGGCGTCTTCCTTCAACACTAGGATTTCAGAAGCCAAATCAGGGACCAAAGAAATCTTCTCCATCTTTAGAGAGCTCGAGACCCCTGCGTCCCCCCCTTCTACTCTCCTAAAAGATGAAGCCTGGTGCAACAAAATTCAATCCGCCATGCTGGATAAATTGGACACTACACTCCAAGATCCTTGCACACCAAAAAGCCCTCAACAACCTTGTAGCCAAACACACTGGCTCCCCTGCTCCACCAGCTGACACCTGCCAAGCCCCTCTGTTTGAGTTCAAGGACATGACTGAATCCGAAGTCGCTGCCCTCCTTAGATCCATCAAGCCCTCCAATTGTAAAGGGGATGTCTGCCCAGCCCAGGTGATCAAGGATTGTGCCCCTGCCCTTGTCCCCCTCATCACTGCCTTCATTAATGCTTCATTCAAGTCTGGCCATGTTCCAGCTGAGCTCAAGGAAGCATGGGTTTGTCCGCTTATCAAAAAACCCTCCTTAGACCCTTCGGTCCCAGGGAATTATAGACCCATTACCACTGTCCCATTTTTACTAAAAATCTTGGACAAAGCAGCTTACCTGCAAGTTCAAAAATTCCTCGAAGATAACCATCTTCTTGGTCTTCGGCAGTCAGGCTTCAGGCCAAGACATGGCACCGAAACGGCACTTCTTGACCTCAAAAACCAGATGGACGACCTCAGAGATGCAGGCAAACCTGCTCTACTCCTCCTTTTGGACCTATCAGCTGCATTCGACTTGGTGGATCACAAGACCCTATGCCACCATCTTGCCACCGCAGCCAACTTCTCCCCGACTGCCTGCAACTGGATAACCTCCTTCCTGCAGGACAGAGCAATGAAGGTCTTCTCCGACTCCTCCTGCGCTGACCCGAGCATCATCCAATGTGGTGTCCCTCAGGGATCATGCATCGCCCCTACCCTCTACAACCTCTTCACGAGGCCGCTGTTCAAGATCCTAGACGCCCTGGGCATCTCATACACTAACTATGCTGATGACACTCAGGTGCTTATCCCCCTCTCTGGGGACTACCTGTCTGACCTGAACACGCTCAACTCCATTTACACCACCATCCAATCCTGGATGGCAGAAAACTGGTTATGCCTCAACAGCGAGAAAACCGAGCTTCTGCTGATTGGCTCCCCGTCCACCCTGGGCAAGCTGGACAAGCAATACAACTCCTTCACCATAGATAACATTCATATCCCTGTATCCCAAACAGTCAAGACCTTGGGTGTCTACCTGGACTCGAACCTGAACATGAACAGGCAGGTCAATGCCATTGCATCCTCCTCAGCCTACTACTCCAAACTGCTCAACGCAATCAGACCGTACCTCTCCCAACAGAATTGCCTAACTATCGCCAGGGCAATCATTGGCTCAAGAGTGGACTACTGCAACGCCCTTCTAATAGGTACGTCTGGAAAAAACCTAGCGAAACTCCAACTAGTCCAAAACAATGCCCTAAGGGCCGCCACTGGACTATCACGCAGGGACCACATCTCTGACCTCAGGCGTCAGGTCCATTGGCTCCCAGTCAAGGAAAGAATCCTGTTCAAAACCCTTGCCCTCACGCACAAATGTCTTCACGATCTGGCCCCCATATATCTCGCCCAGAGATTTTCTAAACCTTGTGCTTCCAGGCCCTCCAGAGTGGCCTACTCCAATTTACTAACTGTGCCAAAAACCCGCCGAGTACGTGGTGGTGGCACAAGCTTTCCCACCATGGCATCCACCCTCTGGAATTCCCTTCCACCGCACATCAGACGACTCGACTCTCACACGGCCTTTCGCAAGGCCATCAAGACTAGTCTCTTCAATTAATGTGCCTGTTCTCTGTTTCGCTACCTTGGACCTATGTATCTGTAACTCTGCTTGTATACTCTAAGATCTCCTCTGGGGTGGCTTTTTTGTAACCCTTAATCAAGCCTTCTTAAGCACCACTTATCAGCGCCTCTATGCCTCAGGGCTGCAGTGCGCTTTACAAATGTAAAAAATAAAATAAATAAATAAAAATAAATACAAGATCCCGGTGGCCATGAAATCAATATAGCGGAAAACAAGCTTTTGAAGAGCTTTGGTAGTATGTGCCAATATCACAGCTCATCCGCATAAATAAACTTATATTTCTTCCTACCATTCTAAGGGTATCCTTTGTCAATTAATTACGCTCATGAGGCAGGGAATTAATGTTAAAATTAAACAATGGGGCCAGCACACACCCCTGAATGTCCCCATAGGTTACATTAAATCATGTAGAAACATTTCCAGTCGTACCCAAGCAGTAAGATTATTGTGCAACGCAATCAGCATGTTAGGCAAGGGGCAGGGAAAGCATAACTGGTAAAGTGAATCCCATTATCTTTGTCGGTTAACAGAGTGAAAGGCAGAGCTCAAGTCCATGAACCCCAGGTAAATGACTTATATTCCGGGACATATTTATCTGAAATGAATCTGAGATTCATAGCCCACTCAGGTTTTCCAACACCCGCTCTAAATCCATATTGTTACTCCGCCGGAATGTTATCACGTCTGACCCAATCAATCATTATTCTATTCTATATAATCCCACCAAGCCATTTTGCTCATGAATCAATGAGAGAAATGGGTTGGTAACATTTGGGTGAGATCTATTGACCGTCTTGGAAATAGGAACAATATTGGATTCACCCCAACTGTGTAGAAAGCAAAGGAGTTCAATTACAAGTTATTTATTACTTACTGGATGTGTCGTTTGACATTGCAAGCCTGATGAACAAAAATCTTTAATTAGTAAGGTTGGTTAAGCTCAGGCTGTACTTAACATTATGTGGTGAGAATTGTAGGATTTGCATTCAGTGAAAGTCCAGCTGTGGAGAGGTTGCTCTGGTGGATGTCAGCTATAACTAAGCACTGGAGTAACCTTTAATTATTTAATAGGATTAATGAAGAGTGTTTCTCTACATCATTCATGGTAAAGCTTTATTACAAAGAAGGTCAAGCACAAATGAACAACAATATCAAGTGTCATAAAAACGGTATTTTGTTCATGCCAATAGTTAAAAAAAGAAAGTGCAGACAGTAAACTTAAGAATAAGCATAATTGTGTTTACACAAACTTACAAACAGCTATATCTTTTCCTCAGTGGCATTTATTAGAGTAATGGGCCACAACAATCTACCATACAATTTAGAAACAAATTCTGATAGATTAATAACTATACATTACATTTTCATCTTTTAATTGTGTTAAATTCAACATGAAAAAATTGTAAATGAGAAATTGGATTTAAAATATTGGCACCAGTATAATTTCTGTCAGCGTGGTTTGCAAGATTGGCTTATTAACTTCTTGCATAGTATAAGGTTTTCATCGTTTTATAATTGACATTTTCCACTAGAGTAAAAAGGCATTTTCTACAAAAAGTGGTTACAAAATTATTATAACACTACATGGTTTGGCTGTAACAATAAAGAAATATTTCAGGTACAGAAATAATCATGTAAAAGGTGTTAACGTATGGGCAGTGAAAAATAATGTGCGATAAAATATTCATTATGAACACACCAGAGACTGCCTTTTGCGATTCAGTTAATAATGCAATTGACTTATGTTGGCAAATCAGGTCTGTTTCACAGAGACCATCTTACACCATGGGATGATAAGTAGGCAGTTTGAAAAAAGTACCACGATTTAGTCACCCTTTCTCCTTTACAAATTTGTAAAGTGCTGTTCTATGTTTTTTTGTTTCGTGGCCCATAAGAAGTCTGAAATTAGTTAGCATATGGATTTAAGGAATTAATCGGACATTCTTATTTGTTGCGTGCAGATGGTGTAGTTGATGGTAAAAATATGTTGGTCAGTTCAATTATGCACCACAAGAAAATGTATTTAATAGACCGTTTCATGGTTAGGTCTATAATTTAACTGATGACCTGGTTTGTGTTAACCTCTGGTTTCTAGATCAGAGAAAAAACATTTAAAGACCCTGGGATGCAAGCAGAGATCCAATGGTCCTTTCTTTCACAGAGTGGAGATGAAGGAGTTTTATTTCTGACGGAAAAGAGTATCTAGGGAATGAAGCAGTGATTGATTATCTTCAAAAGGGCTTTGAGTGAACGTTGGATAAATAAAAAATAACGTTATTCATATAGGCTGCAAGTGGGGTGTGTGTGTGTGTTAGGCATAATCACTTTGATCTTTGTAGTGCTTCTCTGATGGTGCTTAAAGAAAATAAAGGCCCTATTAAAAAAGTAATGGGGATAGGGGGCACCCTTGTCTTGCTCCTTAACACAAGTTAAGGAAACTAGATTTACAGCTGTTGACATGTGAGTTTTTAGGGTGCTATATTGGAGCATAATCTGTTTGTTAAGGAGTTGAATGAAATTCTGTTCGAGACAGACTTGAGAAAGGGCCATGAAAATGTATTGAAAGCCTATTTTGCTGGGTGTATCTTTGGCAGAGCAGTCCTCCATTGACCCTTCCAAATATTGTTTGATCAAGCAGATTGGGATGGGTTCATGATCAGGTGAATAATTTTAGCAAAGCGTGTGAACAGTATTTTACAGTTTAAATTAAATGAAGAGATTGATCTACAGCTGGACAGCACTTGCTAGGAATGTTGACGTGGTAGTGAGAATGTTGACAAAAAGGGGAACTGTGAGGGACGATTTAGTATGTGAGGTGAGGCGGTCGATGAAAGAGGGAGGACCAGAGCGTTGTTGCTGCAGTTGTATCTCGTCAAAGAAAGATTACAACCACATTCTGGCTGGCTGTATTGTACCTGAATATCTTTGCAACAGGCTGAAGTGTTCCATTGGCAGCAGTGGCCTGGGGGCAGCAAGTGACCAAAAGGGACAACTCCACAGCCTTGGCGGCCTACAAGAGTCGTGCAGGGTACGACTTACATCGAAGAGGGGACCGCTGTGGTTGGGTCGCTGTGTACGGTGGCAAGCGGAGGGTCCAAGGTGTAGCCAGCACCGCAGCTCGGACACATGGGGGCACAGAAGAGAGAGCGACGAGGGTCGCATGTTTGAGGAAAGGACCTCAGAACAGGGTGAGACACCCACCCTGAGGTAGTTGCCAAGCAGCAGGGGACACCATTGTGATTTTCCTTAAAATCAGACAACAGCACTTGTAAAACATCCAGCTTCACATCAAGCAACTCCTTCCTGCATCCCACAAGAAGTTTACCCCCTTCCTTGTGAGCCTCTTTAGACGTTTAGATTTGTCGGATAGATTCTTAATGAACTTACTGTGGAACCCAATGAGACCTAGAAAGGCAGTTACCTCAGTCTTATTCTTTGGCTCCGGCATGTCCCATATAGCCACTAAAGCATCATGCTTGGGCACTATACCTTTCTACGATATGCCGCAGAAATGTCACTCGGGCCTTCCTGAACTTACAATTATTCAGCACAATGGTGAGTCCTACATCTTTCAACACCTGAAACACCCTCCTCAGTCGGCAATCATGCTCCATTTCACTCTTCCACCAAACCAGCACATCATCCTGGATAAAGATAACCCCACTTATATCACCCAAATACATTACTTTCTGAAACACACTCGTGGCAGACACCGAACCAAATGGCATGCGCTTGCATAGATAAAGCCCAAAAGGGGTTAGAAACACCTCAAGTACATGGAATTAGCATGCAGCTCCACTAGACTGTGTGCAGACCTCAAGTCCAGCAATGAAAACATATGCGCTTCTGAAAGTCTTGTTAACAGTTCATCGATCTTCGGAAAAAAGGAAATCTCTGCCAACATGCTCTTGTACAAACTCCTCATGTCTATGCATAGCTCTATAGACCTGTGACTAACCCACTCGGATCCTTCACTGACTTCAACGATACCTTCCCTTTTCATTCTCTGTTACGTAACCTAAGGAATAACTGCCAGTAAGACTTACTGTATGGAACAGGCAAGTTAGGAGACTGAGGTGCTGAAACTGGTAAAAACGAGGTTACGTTTGGATTATAGAATTCCAAGTGAAAAACAATGATGGGAGTTATTTTCAGTGTCTATATAAAACAGTCAATGTCGCAGATTAATTTCATGTGAATGAGTGGTGGTAGTAGCAGTGTAATGTGAGAACCTATCTATAAACACAGAGTTGGGAGATATATTATGCAAGAGTATAGCTAACTAATATAAATATGTGGAGTGTGTGTTTTCTAGTCTATTGGGATAGTTGAAGTATTGGGAGTGTGAGGAGTGCTTGCTAAGGACCAGAAGGATGAAATTGTGTGCGCAGCTGTCCATATGGATTTTTGATTGATCCAAAATAGGTTGACAACAAGCAAACTACTGTGGTGCAAGTACAATGTGTTGTGTGATAGATTGTACTGTCTTGCCCTGTCATGTATTATGTTGTTAATCAACCAAACCGACCAACCAGAAGTAAAATAAAACAAGAATTTGATGGTCAAGACCACAGCAAGCTTGCTAACAAGAACATTAAAAGTGGTTAAGCTAAAGTTCTAATTGCGAGTGATAACGCAGGATGATATGAGTAACTCACTGAGCCACCTCATCCATGCTTAGCTCAAGCATGAATAGCACAATAGGATTGATCAAGAAATAGTTTTTTTTTTTTAATTCTTGTGTGGAATCCTGAATCTGAGGATCAGTAAAACCCTAGAGAAAGGTTTGGCTGGACGAATAGCAAGGTGTTCCTTGACAGAACACTTTCTCTGGCAAATTATTGTGAAATAGTTATTCTACATTCTTCGCAGAGAATTACTTTTTCTGGATTTAGCTGCACAGAGAATTTCCCAGATGTGATGAAACCAGTGGTCTCAAGACAGGACCCTCATTAATTATATTAATTTGTTTGAAAGACACCAACTCTGAGGACTCAAGCATGCTTTATAGTCCCCTTTAGCTAGCAGCCCAAAGACATAGGTTGTCTGTAATGTTGAGATTTTCTAGGTCTGATTTTGATTTACCATCATAAGTACTTTCCTCTTCAGTCTCAACAACTCTTATGGGGACATATTTGTAGTCTTGCCTTATGCCCAGGTTGTTGGTGTGGATTTGCCTATTATCAGAAACAATGGGATTGGAGGTTCCACCTTTGTGAGTTTGAACCCAGTTGGTTGTGTCTCTTTTGTTCTGCTATGTCAAATCTTGGGAAGAGGTTTTATCAGTAAGTGACTTTGGTTAATGCTGTGTTGCATGCTGGCAAAGCGTCAGACCATTGGCTAAATGCATCAACTACCATTATAATGTTCATGTTTTCTGACTAGATGCGTATAAGGCATGCTATACAGGCTATCAAACCTAGACATTTTTTCTCTCATAAATGCCTCCTTTTGCTGTATAAGTGTTGCTCAGCATGACTATCAATGAGATTCTCTATGTTAACAATCACAATTGACAGACTATTTGATAGTTGATGAATCTGTTGAGAGCTAGAAAGTTGCTCTTTAGCTCCCGTAGTTAGGACTATTGAGGGTGAAGCCACATGTGCAGATCACTGGTAGAAGATTAGAAGATTCTGCTGTCTTGGTCCAGTGAAGTTGTAGGTCTTCACTCTTTTTACCCTCTTTCAAGGTTGTGACATTTACTTCACACCACTGCTCCTTTGCTGTCAATGTTTTGCTTAACCATCCAACTTTTGCACATGGCTGAAGACATTTCTCCTTTAAACCCATTTCCATGGTTTAGTGATGATGCTCAATACCTAGCGAGAGTTTGGTGCTTAAGAGCACCAGGTTGCTTGCTGAATTGGCATCACCTAAAAATGTTTGTCCACTCATCTCATTCAGTGTTCGAATCCCCACACATACCCCAATCCACAGTTGTTCCATGAATGCAAGACAGGTTTTCCAGTTCCCATTGTGGTATGGATGAATGAAAAGGATCCCGAATATTAAACAAGCATACAAGGAACTGGAGAAGGAACGAATGCTTGAGGTCAAAGAACAATCATCAGATATGATATATTATTTGGTATTTATAACATGCCTGTACACAAGTGTTTCTAGTTGCCACAAGACAAGGAAGGGGGGATAGAGGGAAGATAGGACAGCGATCCCACTAGGCCGTGTGCCAAGATATTGTTCAAATGTGCAATTAAAATGCAAGGGGAAAGGGATAGGGGGGACTGCATGGGAGAGGGAAGGGGAAAGTGAAGTCAGGGCATCAAGGGTTCTGAGTAAGTGCAGCCAGGACAGCTCTGGGTAAGTGCAGAGAAAGCAGGGGGCAGTAGGAGTTACAGCCCCAAGTTGTGCAGTAGGCCCGGAGGCAGTGCAGGAAGACTGGTCATCCCCCATGAACAGCCTGGTATCTAGTGAGACTCTGAGGGTACCCAGAGATCAGTCTGGGCAGGCAGGCAGACACGAAGGTTAGCAAGGATGAGGGAGAAAGAAGGCAGAGGAGAAAAGGATGGTCTTGAGCAGCTTCCAGAACTTCAGGTGGTCAGGCTCAAGTTTGAGAGGGGCAGGGAAGCCGTTCCAGAGGGAGGCACCTGCAGAGGAGAGATATCTACTGCCCACTCTCAGCTTGGAGAAACATCTCACCCTCAGAGTTCGAGGTAGCTGAGCAAAGGGCTCTAGAATGAAGGTATTTAGGCAGAGTTGGATATAGTGCAGGCCCCAGCCCCAGTAAGCCTTGTGGACGGTGCAAAGGGTCTTAAACTTGATCCTTGAGGCCACCGGGAGCCAGTGCAGAGATCTCAGGGCAGGAGAGATGCGGTCCTTGGGCTTGAGGCCAAGGATAAGTATTGCAGTCCTGTTCTGGATTAGTTGAAGGGGCGAAGAGTAGAGTTAGGCAGATTGAGAAATAGGCTGTTGCAGTAGCTCAGCCTGGGGAGAACCAGAGCTCTGGAGACAGTGAGTTTCTGGGGAAGGTGAGAATCTGCAATTTGAGGAGAGAAAGAGTGGAGTCAAAGGTAACCCCGTTTTTTTTTGCCACCAAGGAAGTTGAGGGCCCAAGTAGGGTGGCCATAGTGCAAGAGGGAAAGCGAGAGCAGGGGTCCCAATGAGCAGAATATCAGTCTTACCAGCGTTGAAGCAGAGATTATTGGAGGTGCACCATTTCTGAATCATGGATAGACAGTCAGGAATGAGTGAGGAAGGAGAGGAGGCGGACGGAAGCCTGAAAGGGTTGTGTGTCATCTGCATAACACTGGAAGTTGTAAGAGAAAATGGAAATCAGGTGGGCCAAAGTGGCAAAGTAGAAATTGAAGAGCCAGGGTGAGAGGATAGAGCCCTAGTGTACAACACAAATAGAGAGAAAGGACCCAAGTTGGACCAGGGAGGGTCGGTCCAAGAGGAAGGTAGTCAGCCAGTTCCTGATCCATGATGCCCAGGTTCTCGCAGCAACGATTTATCAGGATGGCGTGATTGACAGTATCAAAGACGGAGAAGAGGTCAAGGAGGATGAGGACAACGGGAGAGCTGGAGTCAAGGTTAGAGAGCAGATCTTCTCAGATGGTCAGAAGAGAAGTTTCTGTGCCTCTGGCTGCTCCGAAACCAGACTGATGGTCGTGTAGACAACCAACAGAGTCAGTGTGGAGGGTTAGCTGGGAGATGGCTAGCTTTTTCAGCAGCTTGCCCAGGAAAGGTGTGATGGAGATCAGGCGACAGTTTGCAGGACAGGAAGGATTTTCATCCATTTTTGAGCAAGCTCATGTTTTTAATCTTGCTGTAAGTATTAGAAAGGAGAGCCTCTGAAGGTGGTGCAAATTATTAAGATACAGGCAACTCTTTATAAAAGGTGTATTATTGAGACCAAGCCTCAAGATGCAAATGCTCTTACCCATATGCCCTTCTGGAGTATAGTCATTAAAAATAAAAGCACAGATACTGGGGGTACACATTCCACATTTCAGCTGAGCCAGAGATTAGCACTGGCTTAAGGAAGACTGAGGATGAGAATCAGTCAGGACGACTGTGGTGTTGTCTACTCATCTGAGCATGTACTAAAAATTACACCTGTTATGACCTTATACCATACAAAGATGTGCAGCATATGTATCTGCTGCATATACAGTCAACATCCATGCGCACGGTCACTGCTCCGGTTGTTAGTTTGTCTTCCACCATCCCCCACCAAGAACAACTGATCCAGGTGGTCTGAAACAGGCAGTTGCTGGATAGGATGAGCATCAATCAGCAATGTGCATTGAACCGTGCATCATAGTCTCAGGCCAAAGACCAAGAACTCCAAGATCTGCAGTTGTGGCATTGGCCAACCACAAAGGAAACCCAGTTAGGAGGGCAGTTTGCAGATCTATGCGCAATGGATAGTTCATGTTATCAACATTTAATGGTGTATCAAATCGTGATTATTCTTGATGAACTGTTACCTGTTTGCTATTTTGCTGTGCATGTTACTTTTATATCAATTGTATGTTTAAAGAGACTTTCTTTCAAAAATAAAAACCAAGGCCTAGAGAGTCATACTTTTTGCTAGTGATCATTGTAAATCAGTATCAGATTCCACCTCATGCATCCTCCTAAAATTAGGCTGTTGAAAACTAGATCACAGCTACCGTAAGTGAGCCAAAGAGGTCAGGTACGATTCCACAATTTCAGCTTAAGTGTAAAGCTCTGGAACAATGTATTGCCACCACCAGGACTACCTGGCGCCACACCCAGTGTGCTATGGAACGGAATAGTAGAATGGGTGTACTTTGTGATCCTGTGCAATTCTGCATAGCTGTGTGGCTTTACCGTTGGCCCTTTTAGGGACACTCTAATTTGGCAGAATCAGGGACCTACCACCCAATCAGAAAGATAATGCAATTCTGGCAAATAAGTGTGCATGAAACATTTCAGCAAACCCAAACCAATGGAACACTCTGCAGGACTATATTTCCTTGCATATCCTGTATAATATTCAAGTTCGACATCCTAAATGTGTGCTTAAGTATAAGTTGACAAAACTCTTAGCAGGTTATTATGCCCTTGGGAGTGACGTGGCTGTCGCATGTTTTTTTGTGGTCACACATTGTATTTAGGTTCACCAAAGTTTTGTCACAGTTTATAGAGTTTTTAGATTGGTTGTTGCAAAGTGAAACAGATGTGTAGCAAAATATTTCTTAAATTTGTTCACCACATAAGTGTGGTGAAAAAAGTGTAGGTAATTATATGTGTTTTGCATGAATGTAGTTTGGATCTATTTTGATTATGAAGATTGAGTTTCATTAAGTATAGTAGTTCGTTATAATGAGCACCTGGTCTGCCAAGTTAGAACAGGCCGTTGTTAAAGGCTGCAGATTGTGCCATTTAGTATAGTAGGCTACATTTCCAAGCTATGGTAATTTAATTGCATTTTTTAGTTCTGCTGTTGGTCAGAAAGCTACAAGCAGGCAAGGTCAGGATACAAAGGTGTTCGGAACAGTTTCCAGTTAATTGTTGCAAGGGAGGAAGTTCTCAGGGGCCTAAAATTAGACAAGACAACAGGTGCCTTCCCAGACGATCGACAAATGTATACACAATGGTTGCGAAGGACACAGTGAGTTACAGGAGAAGGCCCCAGACCGCACCATTGCCAAAATGAAGAAATAGGTTGTCAGCACAGCGCCCACCCACCGAAAGCAGGGCACTAGGTGCAGTGGTAAATGTGCCTTGGTTAAATGAATAAACACAAGAAATAAAATTTCCAAAATCAGGGCCCCAGACAGGTTTTTTCATGCAACTATTTATTTTGAAGAGTTAACTATGAGGCTGCTTCCAGAATTGGCAAGATGTATCGAAATGGGAGTTGCAATTATGGGGTTGCAATAACGTTTTGAACTCGTCAATTTCCACTGAGTATATGATTGGTCCATCTCGGTGGTATGCTATTGGCCGAGCTGTCTCAGGTGTCACTGTCCAATTAGGATAAAGCTTTTTTTTTTTTTTTTTTTAACAATTGCACCCTGAAAAGTGCCAACCAATTAAAATTATGCATTTTGTGGTGACTATGAAAAGTCATGGTCAAGGGGTGGTATTTCGATGGTCACGAGAAAGGAAACCTCCAAATATATTCTTTAATGTATAGTGTTCTTTAGTGGCTCAATGACAAATAGCCAATGGAAATATTAGAATTAATGTTGCATTTGTAGAACATGTTATTTTGGCTGTTTCTTGCTTTAAAAATTGTAGCCCAGAGTGGGCATGTTGAGATGATCCTCCGTTCAGTTCCGCGGAGCCGTTTGATTCTCCCGGCCATACTTTGCAATTAAAAAGCTGTTTTTCTTGCAATTTGTGCACTTTATTTTGGATTACTTTTGTATTACTTTGCAGAAATTTACCTTTACACCTGCCTTCAAATAAGTGGAGAAAATAGAACAATTAAGGGAAGTTTCTCAAAAATGAGTGCAAATGAAAAAAGCGCAGAGGATGCCCCTTTGTCATTTGCAAACAAAGCCGAAATGGGCAGGTCACCTAATTTTCAAACGTGACCCGTCCATTTCAGGGGGGTGGGAAAGTCAATAGTAGCACAAAGATACACTGTCCAGCCGACTTGCATACATTTGTGTCAGAGCACACAGCAACCATATGGGTGCGGTGCTGGGAGTGCATTTCGCAACGACAGGTTTATTTGTGAATTCAGGATGCATTTTAAAATGCACAGAAACCACCCCCAAATAACGCAAAAAAGTGAAAAAGTACCTCTGAATCTAAGATGCGCACATCTGAGTGTCCTTTGTGGATTGGGCTGCTCCATTTCTTCATCTCATCACTTGTACCAAAAAAGAAAATCTACCCTTTTGTGTTAGTATATATTTAGATAGCACAAAGTTTTAATAAAAACCTATGTAGATGAGGGCTTTTGGATATCTAAGCATTCGCATGACAACATGCCTTGCAATAGTGCCAATGGTAACTACATTAATCAGTGAAGGGGAGAGACAATGGGACAGATGGGACACCACAGATGAAATCAGAAGCAACCTACATTAGACATTGCATAGCCAAGAGTAGTTCAATACAACCGATTGTTTTCATTCGCAGTAGAAGTAGTAAAATGTATTTATAAAGCGCAGCTTATCACCGGGTGATCAGTATCAAGGCACAGTACAAATTAAATAAAGCACAATACACATAAGACAAAAACATTTACAAACCATGAGAAGATTGAGACCAAAGCATAACTAGCATAAAAGAAACCTCAGGATAGCATTACAGCACATCAAAGGTCAGCGCGTGTTGCTGAAGTCTAAATGTATAAACTGGCAGCGTGGAACACTTTCTCATAGTTAGTGGGAGATTGTTCCCTAGGGAATACCCCAAGGTGAGAACCAATCTGCTCCCAAAGCGAGTTGTTTTATGTTTGGCTAGGGCCAGCAGATCCTTGGAGCTGGAACTGAGAGCGAGAAGGAATATAGGGTAGGACAATCTTAGTGAGAAAACAAGGGGCAAAGCTATAAACAATCTTCCATATCTGCATTTCAATTTGGGACTCTACAGGTAGCGAGTGCAGGGATCTTTTCGCTTCCGAGACATGGTTACACTTTCTTAAACAGCAGATCAGCCGCACTGCTCCATTTAAAACAGCCTCAAGTTTGAGGAGTAATTTCTTTGACATACCAAGATAGATTGATAGGCAATATTGAATTTGCGATAGTACCACAAGCTTGAACCAGGGTTCTTACGTGGTCTTGATTCAGCAGATGAGCACATCTACTAATAGTATAGCAATGAAAAGAACAAGTTACTTTCTTACCTGGTAACGTTCTTTCGATGGGATGTTGCGACGACGTATTCCACATCTATGACAGTAATCACTACAGCTGTGCTGCTTCGGAATTTTTGTCGGCGTCAGCGTCCTGCGTCGATACGCTGTCCCTCGAGGACCTCCGTCGAGCGCCGATGTCACCGGATGCTTTAAGTAGGACGCACGACGCCCGTAGCCTCAGTTGGAGTTTTTTCCCAGAACGTGTGGCACCAATCTTCTGCCAGAATGACTACAGAAAGCCTTGCGGAAACGTAAGCTGAAATAGCTCAAGAAATTCTGTAGAGGGACAGTCCGGGAGGGTTCGATGTGAAATACATCATCGGAACATCCCATCAAAAGAACGTTACCAGGTAAGAAAGTAACTTGTTCTTAGAGGGGATTGGTTCCTCCGGCGTATTCCACATCTATGACAGACTCCCAATCACTACCAACGTATGGAGGTGGGAAAAGTATTTAGAATTTTAGAATGCCCAATCAAATTGCAGAATAGAGGACCACCTTGCTAAAGGCCAAATCATGTCCATGGATAGAATCCAGGGAGTAGTGTTTTACAAAAGTATGGACAGAGGCCCATGTGGCTGCTTCACAGATATTATGAATGGGAACACCCCTCTGCAAAGCAGTAGAGGCAGCCACACCCCAAGTAGAATGGGCCCGTAAGCCTACCGCAGGGTCCCTTACCCACCAGACGGTAGCATTCAGAGATTGTCATGATGATCCAACGGGACAAGGTCTGCTTAGAAACAGCTTGACCTAAACGCCTTCCAGCGTATCCTACAAATAGATGATCGTCCACTCTGACCCGGGACATGCGTGAGATGTAGAAACTTAAAGCTCTCCTAGGATCCAACCTATGGAGCCTCTCCTCTTCCTTACCAGGATGCAGAGGAAGATAGAACGCCGGAAAAATTACCTTCTGGCTCAAATGAAATTCCGACACAACCTTCGGAAGAAAAGAAGGACAAATCCTAAGGACAACCCTGTCCTTATGGAACACCGTGAAAGGTGGCTTGGCGGATAGTGCCTGATGGTCCTCAGCTCCAACAGATTGATGGAGTCTGGACTCCGACGGAGACCAACGACCGCTGACTGTCAATTCGTTGGCATGAGCTTGCCATCCCGTGAGGGATGCGTCCATCACAATCGTTACCAGGGTAGCCAAAATGGAGCCCCCTTCATCAGATTGCCTTTGATGGTCCACCACAGAAGATCCTGGGCGACCGAGGGCGGCACCTGAACAGGATCCGACATCCTGCCGGAGGACTGCGACCACTGCATCTTGAGAGCCCATTGCAGAGAATTCATCCGCAACCTGGCCTCTGGCACTAGTAGAATGCAGGATGCGATGAGGCCGAGCAACCTCAAGAACTCGAATGCCGGGAGAGACTGGGCATGTTGAAACATGTGCACCATCTGCAGAATGTGATGAGCCCTCACCTGGGGAAGCGAACACAGCCCCAGGGATGTGTCGAACACTGCTCCGATGTACTGGAGCAGCTGGGTAGGTGTCAAGTGGGACTTCTTTAAGTTGAGGGAGAAGCCCAGCTTGTGAAGGGAGTGGCAGGTGACTGACAGATAATCTAGGACTTGCTCGGGAGAGCACGCCCTGATCAACCAATCGTCCTGATAGGGGTAGACGTGAATCCCCCCTTTCCTGAGATACGCTGCCACCACCATGAGCTTGGTGAAGACCCTCGGGGCGGAGGTCAATCCGAACGGCAGGACCCGAAACTGAAAATGCGAGTCGCAAACCACGAACCTCAGGAACTTCTTGTGCTTGGGATGAATCGGCACAGGTCGAGAGACACCAACCAGTCCTGAAGTTGAAGGGCTTGGAGGACTTGAGAGAGAGTAACCATCTTGAACTTGTCCTTCCTGAGGAGCTTGTTCAAACCACGCAAGTCCATGATGGGTCTCAATCCCCCGTTCTTTTTCGGGATAAAAAAATATGGGGAATACCATCCCTTGTTCCTCTCCGTTACAGGCACCAGTTCTATGGTGCCTTTCTCCAGCAGGGATAGGATTTCCTGCGCAAGGAGCGGATCTGGACTCTTCAAAGAGTGCTTCCACGGTGGATTGTCGTAAGGTCTCTGCCGGAAAGGAAGACAGTAGCCGTGGGCTATGATCTCCAGAACCCACACATCTGAAGTAATGGCACGCCATTCTACAGGATGCTGCGCCAACCTTCCCCCAACCGGCAAACCATGGGACATGGACTCATGACTGAGCTGAAGCGGCTGCGGCAGTGCCTGAGGGCAAAGAGGCAACTGCCCTAGCAGCTTTGGCACCTCGAGTACCTTGTTTTCCACCTTTGGTACTCCTATGTTGGCCCCTTTGCCTGGCAGCTCCCCTCGATCTACCAAAGGAAGAGAAGTATCGAAAGGAACCTCCCCTCCATTGCTTTCCCCTAGGACGAAAAGGCGGAAGTTGACGTACTGCAGCGCTCAACGACTTCGCTGCAGCTTTGGAGGTCTGCAACCGCTCGCGGCTCTCGTCAGCCTTGCTGCCAAAAAGATGGTCACCATCAAAGGGCATGTTGAGAAGCCTGGACTGTACATCAGGAGCAAACCCAGACTTCCGCAACCACGCAAACCTGCGCATCACGGTGCTCGACGCCATGGACCGGCTAACACAGTCTGCCACGTCCAGACCAGACTGAACAGATTCACACATGGCATCCTTGCCATCCTGAACAAGGGCAAGAAAACCATCCCGTTCCTCCCCTTCGGGAATATGTTCAGCCGCCAAAGATACACAATTCCACAGAGTGTGAGTGAATCTTGCCAAGGCACAAACGGAGTTGGCTGCCTTTAAAGCCATACCCCCAGATGAAAACACTTTCTTCACCCAACCGTCGAAGCGCTTGTCGTCCCAATCCGGAGGGAAGGTAGGGTACGCAGCCTGCTTTGCTGGGGCCGTAGCCATCTGCACCACCAAACTCTCTGGAGTGGGGTGCAAAGACAAGTAGCCGGGGTCGCCACTGGCTGGATGGTACTTTTTTGGTAGCGACTTATTCACTGCCGGGAGACTCTCCGGAGCAGTCAAAGCTGCCGCCACCCTTCTTTGTAAGGCCATATGAAATGGCAGCACCGGGTCAGTGGGTGGACCTTGGTCCAAAATATCTGTTAGGTCATCCTGCAGAAAATCCACAGGTGGAGAAAACCACCCCAAGTACTCCATCACCCTCGACATGAGAACGCCTGTACGACGACTCGGCATGTGTACCAGGCTCAGGCCGGCCAAACTCAACCTCCGGAGAGGTGTCCAGACCACTGGCATCATGCAAGGATTGATGCAGGTCTTCCATCTGGCTATGACCCGATAACAGGTCATCAGGAACCTCAGGAGGAACAAACCCCTCCACATCTGACCCTTCTTCCACCTTTGAGATGTAATCCAAAGGCTGGAATAAATCCCTGGATGAGGGTACAGAAAAAGGCTCAAACACAGGCCTCACTGATTTGCTCTAGGCCTTCCTCGTCTCCATAAAGCCTCCTCAAAAGGCGTTGAGGGTGTCGACGGAATCTGCTTCGACAACAGCTTCGAGGCCAGAGCCCCGAGCATGTCCTTCGACGGCCTCTGCGCCGATGGTGTTGATGACTTCCTCAGAGGCGGAGCCTCGAGAGAGCCCCTCAAGGGACATGGCGCCAATGGCGTTGATGCCTTCTTAGAAGGCCTCACAGGCTCCAACGGTCTCGAGGGTGACAAGGACCGGGACCTGGAGCGGGCATGGTTAGAGCGATCTACCTTGTCCGATTGGGACCTCAACGGCTCCCGATGATGGCGCCGACCGGCCGAGCCCGAAGGCCGGTAAGCGGTGGCCCTAGCGAATTCTTTGCCGGCTTCTCTCGAAGGCGCGGATGGAATGGTGCCCTGCAATTCAAAAATCGCCACAGTCTCCTTGCAAATGTGTCCCATTCCACCGGGGATGAATGCTTGTTGGGACAAGCTACCGGCCATCTGGCAGAGTCCTCTGACGACGAAGGCGACCGCGCTTCCAAGAGTGCCTAGAAGAGGCAGAGGAATGACGGGAACCAATCCGGGACAGAGACCCCCTGGACTTACGCCCACGCGGAGAGTCGTCCCTCGAATGGTGGGTCAAAAGCCCAGCGGATTTCAACTTACGGCTCCCGCAAGGCCTTCGACGTCAAAGACTGGCATTCATCGCAGTTATCAGTGGCGTGGTCCTCGCAGAGGCACCACAGGCAGACGTTGTGCGGGTCCATAAGTGACATCTTGGAACCGAAGTCGAGGCACTTCTTGAAGCCCGACTTTGGGGTAGAAGACGAAGAAGATATGATTTTCACAAGAAACCTAGAACGAAGAACCGATTCAACAGGCAGAAGAACCGAAGCGCGCAGAGATTCCGAAGCAAACACGTTCATGGAAAAAACAGAACTGAGGCTACGGGCATCATGCATCCTACTTATAACATCCGGTGATGTCGGAGCTCGACGGAGGCCCTCGAGGGACAGCGTAACATCATCGACACAGAAAAATATTTCCGAAGCAGCACAGCTGTGGCGATTACTGTCCTAGATGTGGAATACGTCGGAGGAACCAATCCCCTCGAATGTGCTTTTTTAGCCACCACATCTACTTGTCTGGCAAATGACAGTTGATCAAAAACAGCCCCCACATTTCTGACCAATTCTAAAGGTAAAGGGGAAACTCCAAGTCCAGCAGACCAAACAAACGGTAGTAGAGATTATGCCACCCTGCCTAACAATAGAATGTTTTGTATCACCATTGAGGCAAATAAAAATGATTGTTTTGCATCCAGTGTTGAACATAGCCCAAGCACAACTTGACTATCAATAGAATTACTACGAAGGTCAAGCACAATTAGAGTGTCATCAGCATATAGCTGGCATATCAACCCTTTATCCTAATTAGCTGTGCCAAAGAATGCATGTAGATATTAAAAAGGAGTAGGGGGATAAATCATGACGATCCCTGTGGCACACCGCTGGATATCTAATAAATATTGCAAACAAAATTGCCCAGCTGGATCTTCTCTTGTTGGTCCTTTAGAAATTAGTACAGCCATGCAAAAGCAAAGCTAGAGATATTCATAACATCTTATAAACGTTGCAAAACAATACTGTGCTCCAGAGTATCAAATGCTGTGGAGAGATCCAAGAGGATAAGAGCAGCAGGATTGCCTCTATGCCGTAATTACAATTGTTCACAAATAAATAAAAAACTGTTGTTTCTGTACTATGTTGTCGACGGAATCCAAATTTCATTCTAGCTAAGAAATTATCTTGTGCCAAAAAAAAAAAAAAAAAAAATCAGTGGGAGGTTTGAAATTGGCCTATAATTCTCTAGCATATTAGGGTCTGAATAGGGCTTTTTTAGGGAAAGATTGTTGTGCCTTTTTCAAAAGAAGATAATAGCCTCTTTGTAAGAAGGCTTTAATAACAACATTAGCCAGATCTTCCACCAGCAATACAACATGATCATGAATGGTGTAGCCCTCCAGGGTAGCCCCCTAGCCTGAAAGAGGAGTCAGTCGTCACCACCAGGGTAGGCTCCTGTCAGGTGAAGGGGGCTCCCATTGAAACATTGCCATCCATCATCCACCAGTGAATATCGGGCAGTAGTATCAGTGGTATTGGGATCCTGTCCGACAGACTCAGCCTACTGATCCCAATTGGCCACCGGGTGGAGCTGGAGGTGCCTCATCTTGAGAAGAGCATGCTGTACAGTGAGCATGCAGGAGGCCACCGGGCCCACCGGGCCCAAAATGTGCTGGAACCACTATGCTGAGGTGGTCGAGTTGGCCAGAAAGTGCCCCGCCACCTTGCAGAGGGACAGAAGCCTCTCAGGAATAATGAAACCCGCTGGATGGTAGTGTTACAACACACTCAGATGGGCACAGCTGGGACTTCCTCTGGTTGAGGGAGAACCCCAGCTGATGAGATATCTGCCAATCTTTGGCAGGAGTGAATCAACCCTTGGGTGATCCCACCAAAGATTGGCAGACCAAAGAGTCACCCGCAGCATAAAGGCACTGTAGTAAACCTTTCAGACTACCACCTGAGCCCCATTGAGACTCAGACACTGGAAAAAGGATTGGGCTTCGTGACCACCAATAAACATAATCGCTTTAATTTTAGAGAAGAGCTCACGGAATTCATGAGAAAAGTACATCTTAAACAATTTTTTGAAGAAAAAGTAGAATTCAGTAAATCGGATAGTGGGCTACATAATAAATCAAATTTTTGTCCCCCAGTACACTCTCAGACAGCTGGAGCTCGAGTTTTTGAAAATAGGGTACTAGAAGAACTGACAGTACTGGAAAAAGAAACAGAATGAGAAGACCTTTCAGAATCTGAATCAAGAAGAAAAAACATTAAAAAGGACTTATTTAATGAATCCATAATAATACGCAAAGCCAACAAGGGAGGAGCCACAGTCGTGCTCAATAGAAAAGATTACATCGAAGAATGTATGAGGCAATTAGGAGATGTCAGTAGTTACTAACGATTGGAGGAAAATCCCACACAAACTGGAAGTGATCATCAGAAAGTAACAAAAGCAGAGGAGAGGAGATGGATTACGAAGAAAGAAGCAGAGTTCCTACAAGTTGACAAACCGAGGATACTGCAATTCTACATCCTGCCTAAGATTCATAAATCCTTCACTAGAACGCCGGGGAGACCCATTATATTGGGGTGTGACTCGGTGCTAGAGCCACTATCTAGATTTGCTGATCATTTCATGCAACCAATGGTCAGAGAGATGTCCTTTGTAAAAGATACCACACAAATCATAAGGGAGGTCTAAGGGAGACCATTCAATCCATTGGAAGAAATTTTGATATGTCTTGACGTGGTATCGCTGTATACTAGTATACCGCAGAGAGCATCATTAGACGTATTGCAAGAGAGACTACTCATGGAGAATAGGGATACCAAAACTCCGGCCTTGTTTATCTTGTGGTGTGCTGAAGTGTCACTAATGCAAAATTACTTTCACTTTAATGGATTCTATTACAAGCAGATACAGGGGACGGCGATGGGGGCGACCTTAGCCCCAAGCATCGCAAATCTCTATATGGAGGCTTTTGAGAAGAGTCATCTATGGAGACAACAACCCTTTCAGAGAGAACATCCAAGTATGGAAGAGGTATATAGACTATGTTCTTCTCATTTGGAAAGGGGAAGAGAACGAAGCAATCCTGTTTTTTGAGTGGCTGAATGGACAAAAACGACATCTTAAATTCACTGAAAATTACAGCAGGGAAGAAGTGAACTATCTGGACATAATCAAAGTGGATACCAACAAAGGAGAACTTAATGTTAAACCATTTAAAAAACCCAACTGACCGTAAAGCATTATTGCACTATACCAGCTTCCACCTAAATCACACGCGCAATAATCTGCTGTTTGGGAAGTTCTTGCGGCTCAAAAAGAACAGTACCAACAAAGAAGACTATAGGGAAGGAGCCAAGAGATTGAGAACAAACTTGCATAAAAGAGGCTATCCTACAAGTCTTACAAAACGGGCGATGAAGAGAGCAGAAAACAATTGGGAAGCGATTATTAGAACAACACTTGGTACCCAAGGAGAAAAAGAATGAGAAACTGGTCTTTGTAAACACCTATAGTAACTTGTCAAACCGGATCAGAAAAATTATACATCGAAATTGAACGATCATGGAAAAAGGCAAGAGCCCTATGGAAAAACCACTATTCGCCTTCGGAAGGAGTAAGACTGAAGGATCAAATTATGCGTAACGACATCACAAAACAACTTAAAATCTAGCCTACATTGACAGAATCTTGGGGAATACGAGCACCTGAGGGACATTTCCTGTGTGGCAGCTGTACTTGCTGCTCACAAACAAATAAATCAACAGAAATAGACTTGGGACTAAGAAGTGAGTGGAGACAAAGGACATTAACCAATTGTAATTCAAAATTTGTAGTTTATGTGGTAAGGTGCCCCTGTAAAAGAATCTCTATAGGGAAGACAAAGAAAAATAAAGAACGGATAACGGAACATAAAAGTTGTATAAAGAGCAGAATCCACTCGGCACCCATAGTGGGGCACTTTATCGAAATGATACATAAAGCAGACAAACTCAAGTGGTCTGTAGTATACCAGGTGAAAACGAGTAATGATATCAATATAGATAGGAAGAAACTCCTGTTCAAAGAAAAAGAACTGATCAGTGCCTGGACACAGGGCTCAAAGAGAGCAGAATGAAGAGACCCGACAATATCCACTGGTCGTGTAACCCAGGTGCATGTAATAAGGTAAAAGAATCTGCGACCTTCATGAAATTAAGGATAAGAAATGGATCCTGCTGGCCTTATACCACTGGCCGTGAAACCTAGGTGCATGTAATATGGTAAAAGAATCTGCGACCGTTGTAAACGTAAGGACAAGAAATGGGACATCCCGGACAAATGGTAATAAGTATTAGCAATTTGAATTTCACTCATTTAAAAACTGAGGGAGGAGAGAACTTAACCACCTTGATTAGATGCCACAAACATCGGGTATTCTGCCCTCTGACAGAATGTAAGAGGTAATTTATGAGCAATATAATGCTGCAGATTACATCCTTGTACCACTAGGAGCCAAATTACCTGAGTGTTGCTTGTAGAACGGGCAAGAATAACGCGGCTTGTCGAACATAACAGAAAAAAAGGACCTTAAAATTTAGGACAGGCAACGCGATGACGCAGACTTAATTATACGGATACGAGGCTGACGACAAATGTTTAAAAAAGACCCGAGAACAGCGAAGAGCCTGAAGCAGGTACGAACCCACAGGCGGATCAAGACTTCCGGGAGGAGTGAGAGACAACGAATGCATCCAGAGGCGAGAGAACGCCGGCAGCAACTCGTAACGACGAGGTGGCGTCTTTCCCCGTGGGCTAAGGAAACTCACCCAGACAAAAAGGAAGACTTCAGAGGGGGTGGAGGACCAGTGCGTTCAACCTTGACAAAAAAGATGATTTCTTCTGTCTGTCTAATTAGGTGTGTGACAGTCCGAACCCAGAAGCTCACAAAGGCCATTTGGGGATGTGAGGAAGATTGGCAACTTGATCTCTAGTCCCTTGTCTTGAAGTAAGTAAACAGTGGAGAGTGGGAACAGATTAACCTTAGAAGTTGTAGCTAAGAATATGAAAGTAACACGTACTATCGTGTCTCTTCTGTTAATGCAGAGTAGAGTAAGAAACCACGTGAATCTAGGAAGAGCCGGGTTGTGCCAATTTGTTGAAGTTGATTTGTAATCTAAAACCCGGAGAAGAAACCACCCCGGTGGGTTCGGTGTGATTAGAACCACATAACAAAGGTACTATACCTAAGGACATAGAGACAGATTATGTTTAGGTCTGACAAAAAAGATGATAAGCAGGACATAATGTTAACGGATGACCTTTTTGCCTTCACTGTTTTTTGAAATAGGTAGAATAGAAAGAACGCAAAAGTTCCACGGATTAATGCAACTGCATACAAAAACTTGTGATGAAGATCGTAGATGACAAATGACTTTGCAAAACCAGAGCTAGGAGGTAAATAGTGTACTTCTGTAGATGCTGCACTGGTGTAAACAAACTGTATATTTGATCCCTCTTGAAGAGCAAGGGAATTAACGTTGAGTGTTAATGAGGAAGGTGGTCATGAAAACACATCCCTCTATGAATTGTGTCAGTGCTTATACTAGTTTCCTCTAACAAGTAATGCATGTTAATGACAATGTAAAGGAAGAAGATTTTATAGAATGCTCTCTTCCCTGGTAATTTATATACCCCCTATGTAGTAATTAAACTACAGTTGAAGTTGGTTGAATAATAAAACCAGTCTTTGTACACTTGCTTCTCACAGATATCCCTTTGGAATTCTGGCCCAGACACAAGATGGATGGGAGTAGAATATAGGAGCGTTCATCAAGAAGTCCATAATGTGCAAGAAGACCACAATGTCTAATGCATAACAAACTGTTATAGTACGAAAACCCCTGAAGAATTTCCTAAATTTGTGATAAACAACAAAAGGAAAGAAACATGTTGGGGGTAGTGCTGATTGCTGAATGACTGTGTGTATGAGTGACAGAAGTAAGAATGAATAGAAAGCCTTGGGAATATTGGATTCCCCTGTTAGAATAGACAATCTTTTACAATAGATCCTTAATGAAAAACTGGTCTTATTGATGAATTCAATAACAGAACCAATGTACTAGGTAACAGAATGTTGTGTATGTATTTTTCGGGATAATACTGTCTAAACTTATAGCAAAGAGTTTGCGAATTGATCCCATGAAAAGATGGTGAATGTATTTTACTGAAATGTTTTTTTTTAAGAGATAATAAATTTATATTTTTTATATAAAATTCGAATTAGTATGTTGGAATTTAATGAATAAGCAACATATGTGACTGAGACAGAGGAATAAGGTACTGGAGAAGCAAGGGACCCTTTAAACAATATTGTTGTAGTTTTAGTCTTTTGACTTAAAGAGGGCTGTTTTAAAGTGGTCCAGATAAATATTCCCTCAAGTCTCTCTAAGGTTTGGGTGTGACCCCACCCTCACCAGTCAGTCGTCCAAGTAAGGGTACAGATGATGGCCTTCCAAGTGGAGAAGGCCCACTACTGCGTTCATCAACTTTGTGAAGAACCGATGGGCTGAGTTCAGGCCAAAGGGCAGAACCCTGTACTGAAAGTGGTACAATCGTGGACTGCAGAAACTTCTGATGCGGCTGGTAGACGGGAATACGCAGGTACGCATCTTTGAGGTCCACAGAACACATCCAGTCCCCTGCACGCAGAGACTCAGCTATGTGCGCAGAATTAATCGTCTAAGCGTTCCAGCAGTAAAGGGATTTAGAAACTACAGGTCCAGGACAACCCTCAGGTCAGCCTGGTTGTTCTTGGGTACCACAAAAATCCTGGTAATTTGAGCCCCCGTCTACAAGACAAACCGGTTCCATGGCCTGCATCTCCAAGAGCAAAAGGACCTCCCGTAAAAAAGCCAGGGACCCGATCTGAGGAGGCGAAGAGGATAGTAGAGGAAGACAGAAGCCTGTTGAGACTACGGATAGGATCCCCGGGTTGCTGAAAAGATGCTTCCAGGTGTCCCGGAACAGAGTTAAAATGGCTCCCCCACAGGCAAGCTGTGTTTCCAGACCTTGACGTCACTGCTTCTTGGGGGCAGAGGCGGGGGCAGAGAAGGGGGAGCGGAAAAACCTGTGCAATGTCCTCTGCTGCTTCCTCCTGTTGTCGCTGGGCGACTTGTCATGCCTCTGTGTACCGTGGTCCCGGAACCCCTTGAAGCCAGAGAAAGCGCAGGGCTTGAACTCCGTCCTGGTTTTATCAGGATGGCCAGGGACTTAGCGGTTTGAGTGGAGGTTGTCTTCTTTGTCAACTCGTCATTGATTGACGAAGGAAAAAAGTTAGCACCCCGGAATGGCAGATCCAGGATCTGTTCCTGCACATCAGATGAAAACTGCGTCCACGCCGTCCTTCTCATCTCGAGCCCAAGGCACAGCCCTCTGCTGGCTGTGCCAATGTGGGAGACCGAAGGCTCCATGAGGTCCTGCGCAATGGCCCGGACATCTGCCAGACCGGCCTTGAAGGATGCTTGCTTGTCTGAAGGGAGGTCTGCCAGAAATTCCCCGAGCTCCCGCCACAGCTTCTGGTTAGTCGCAGCCAAGAGGGCTAGCCGCAGATGCAGTCCTGAGATGGAATAACAGCACTTTCCCAAAGACTTGAGGACTTTTGTCTTACTTGGAGAGACAACTGGAGGAGGCTCCCTGGGAGGAAGACAACAAAGACTATGGTTTAGAATACAAGGAGGCCACAGCCCCACCGAAGCACGAGGCTGCGGGTGGGGAGGAGGATTGGCTCCCCATCCTGCCTAAACCTACTGCCCAACTTCTTGTTCATCTTCGCGTTGGCCCTGGGCTTCGCCTTTCGTACCACCTGCAGAACATCCTTCTGGAGAGGGATGCCAGACCGGATAATGTTGTGTTTCCCCAAGACCTCTGCTAGCACCCCGACTCCTGGTCAGGCAGAGGGACCCCTAAGAACTCGGCCAGGCCCTGAAGGCAGTTATGAAAGGCCTTAGCGTTCATCGCCCTGAGCGCCATCGCCCCACCAGCCCCCCTTTTTCACAGAGGGAATCTGGGCCCTGGGACACAGGTGCCGGCGAGTCCACCCCCATACCCCAGGTCCGGAGCCACAGACAGGCCAAACAGCTGTTGAAGGGGAGGCGTTGGTGGTAGAGAAGGAGGAGGGGTCAGAACAACCAGTTGGGCTTGCATCGGAGGAGGGACCGGCACTGAGACAGGCAGCACTGGAGGAATACCCAGAGGAGGGGGCTGGGGTGGTGTCACCTGCTGGATGACCTTCACCATGTCCTTGAGGAGCCCCTTCATCTGAGGGGAACTCATAGGAAGAGGAAGCACCCAAAGAAGCGGTCCTTGAAAGCCGCTGGGTCCCTAGGTGCCCGGCCCTCTGAGGTACTGGCCCTCGGCTCCTGGTCAAAGCGCAGAGCAGCCTGGTGCATGTAGCTGTAAGGCTGTGATGGATAGATGTATCCTTGAGTGGACCAAAAGCCTGCACCATATGATCTGCTGCTGCTTCCAAAGGGAAGGGGACTGGGATCATCTTGCAAAGCCCATTTGTGATGCTGGAAATGCATCAGAGGGACAGGGCCTCTGAATCCTTGTCCTTGATTGCCTTGTCATGTATGTTCTCACTTGTTTTCCTGTATTTGGTTTGGTGAACAGACCCCTGGGATACCCTTATGGCACCCATGGGTGAGAGTACGACCCTGTACTCCTAGTGTATGTTTTTGGGCACCTGTGTGTGGCACACAGAGCAGGGTACGAGCTGGTGGCTGCTCCGTGCTGAATTGACAGGTGCCCTGTGCATCCTCCATTTTGAGATGCCCAGGCCCTGTAATTGGAATCAGTGGATTCCTGATAGGAAACAAGACGGCCCATATGGCCTATTGCTTTCTATCGCCCGTTACCTTACTATTCCCGAAGTCCTGGGAAGCCCTGCCTCTGTCCCTCCCCCCTGACTGGGAGTTGGGTGAAAGTTACATATATGGTAGTGTGGGGGGAAGTCCAGGCTAGACTGGCTGGAGTCTTCCCAATGACTATATTGTGGTACGCCCGTGGGGTGGGACCTGGGTGAATGGAGTGTGTGACGATTACGCAGTATGTTTTATGGGCGTCTAGTATCAGGTGTTTGACACAATGAGTGAGACAACCCTGCCCGAAACTGGTATGAATGCAGTGTGTGGTGCTGAATGGCAGAGTGCTTGTCCGAATCCTCATTCTGTGTTGTGAGTGTCTGGATGGAGAAGAATGACCTGAATGCACTGTGCCCCCAATTGGCTGCCCGACAGCCTAAATTCCCTTCTGAGTGACTGGATGCCTGAGTGTGACCCAGCAGAGTGAATGGGAGATCAACAGTATATCTGGGGGCCTCTCACTGCTAGAAATCGTTCAGAAGCTGAAGTTGATACTTGATGCTTACTCTCAAAGCCGAGTCGGAAGAAGAACGTGAACCGCTGTTCCCTTCCTTGTAATCTGAAAGCTGCTGTGCCTTCAAGAACTGATCCAACAGAGGACCTGGCTAGGAGACCTCTTCCTGAGCTACGAGGGACCATTGTGCAGCAGCTGATCTTTGCCCAAGCTCCCTGGTAGACAGGCCTACGAAAGGCTACCGACCGGAGATGGGGACCGCCGCAGAATCACGAAGAGAAGCACTAGACAGCCGTCCACCATCTACGACTGCCGTCGCAGACCAGAGCTGCCATGCTTCCTTTGCCTAAGAACATTTGATCCAAGGACTCCCTTGCTCATCCTCGTCGACCGCTTTGGTTCTGCCAGAGAAAGTCAAGGCCGCCAACGACCAAAGAGAATCCGCCAGTGGGTTTCCCGCCACCCGAATACCTCAGATGCTGACAAAGCTACTGAAGCCGGTTCTGCCAGAGAAAGTCAAGGCCGCCAACGACCAAAGAGAATCCGCCAGTGGGTTTCCCGCCACCCGAATACCTCAGATGCTGACAAAGCTACTGAAGCCAGCTGTGGTCACGCCCCGCTCGACGACAGATGCAGACGACTCAACGCCCTTGCTGGGCCAAAGTTCTTCACTGACTCTTTGCGGCAATGAACCATCGTCGCCGAGATGCACTGCACGCCTCCCCTGTTGCAGGACGTTTTCGAACACTCATCTACGAGCACCACAAGGACCGAAGCTGCTGTCTCAATGACAACGTTCACCCTTTCTTCATCTCAGATGTTCGACGACCCGTGGCTCCTGCCTGAAAGGTAGCGCACTCAAGAGCCCGTCGATTCCCCGACGAAGAACTCTACAACACAAGGTACATTTGGGTTGCAGAACTATAGAAGATAAGACTCCGATAGACAATATATGGACCGGGCTTTTAGTGCATCTTCATTTACAGGTTGCCCAGGTGGGGAGGATCCTCACACGGATCTGTGTCTAGGAGCGGGCCGGTATTCTGCCAATTGTCTAACCAACTTGTCTTCATCCTAAGTCTATGGTTGATATCGTTTTACTGTGTTGATTGGTATGCTACTTTAAGTACAGTTGATGCATTTTAATGGAATCAGAGTAATCGTGGTACCACCTAGAACTGTATATATTTACCATTTTAGAATTGCCGGACCACAAATTGTATTATCGTGATTGTGTATATAACCTTGAACTTTATTTATATAAAGACTGTGTTCTAACTAATACAGTGTGTGGCCATTCCTTTGTGGGTGCGTGGGGACTAATACTTCAGAACCAGCCTGTATCACCTCCTGAGAAGCTAGGCCTTGATTGCTCGTCCATTGCTACCAACAATAGTGAATCTTGGCTGGGGTCCTCTGTGCCTCTCCTCTACCATATAGAGTGCAGGAGTACAGACACCCCCCTTTCGGTCTTTCCACCATTCGAAGGGCGAAGGCACTGGCAGGCACTGAGCCGGATCCAAGATGGCCACCAGTGTAGCAGGTTCTGCAACATGCCTGCTGGCCATTTTAAAGCCTTGCGCCATAGCCTGGGCGTGAGGGCGCGGATGCCCCGAAACTGGAGAGGACTCAGACACAGGATGATACAGCTTGGGTCTTTCATCCGAAGCAGAGGCATGGATATCAGATCACTCTGGTAAGCGCTGAGCCCTCGGCCGGATGGTTGGTAGTCGTAATGCCCTTACTCACGACCTCGGAGCAAGCTCCGGTAGGGTGAATGCCCTCAGCACTTGTGCCAGTAACGGTGCTGGATCGTGCCGAAGACAGACTCTTGAAGGTGGCACTTGACAATTGATCCCTTACCCCCTGGGGTAGAAGGACAAACCTAGTCGCCCTTTAGAGGACAGACTGGTAGGGAAAGCTTCCTCGGCTTTGGAAGCGGTAGCTTTAGAGGCTTTGACCTGCCAGAACCATGAATTCGAGGAACCCCGATTCGTGGAAACCCTGGGGAAGGAGTTGCTGCGCTGTGGACACGTGCTGAATAGAGGGCCTACCTTGTGTTGACGAGAGGCCCTGGAGGCAAAGTCTAAGTTGGGGCGGATGAGAAGTGTGGAAGATCTCCCTCCACAGCGACAACCGATTCTTCAATGCCCTGTGACAGAGCACTGCAAGCCGAACTTGCGTCCCAGCGGTGGTCAGCCCAAAACACACAAGACTGAGTGCATGGGGATCCGAGCCCTGGAACAAAGGGTCGCATGAGGCACATCTTGTGAATCCTCCTGTGGCTGACATGTGCCGGGGGAGGCGAGGCACAGAAGGGAAGCAAAGTAAGATTGCGGGGAGCAAGGTCAAAACTAAAAATGTCATTGCACTGGCTGCCAGGTCCGACACTGTCCGTGCAGAAAAAGGGACTGCGGTGAGGTGCCGGAGGGCCAGGACTCGTGGGGTGTTCTCACGCCTGGGCCTGCGCCCTATACTAAATTTAAAGAGGAAGCTCCATTTTCCACTGCCAAAGGTTCCGGCACCGTCCCCATGTTGGGGGACGCCTACAAGGATGGAGGAAAAGGGACAGGACATATGAGTAAAATGGGTAACAAAAGGACAAACAGGGAAAGATGTTAACTAGTGAGGTGTAATGTTTTTGTAAGCCTGGAGCATGCAGGCAATATGCAGAAAGTTAAACAGCATCTGTAGATAAGAGAGAATTTACTCGAGGGCCAGTTTAATGTAAACTGTAGCATATGGCTGTGTGATGGTGTGGGATGTGCTCAAACGACCCCTTGAAGCATGTTGGATTTGCTTACCAGGTGGTACCTTTTAATTTCTCCCTCGAAATCTCCAGAATAATAATTCTGGAATTGCCAAGCCAACAGTCCAAATCAAGAATAGACTGTGAAAGGAGAATGTGGGAGAAGACACTTTACAGTAATGTTAAGTGAACGCAGTGGACCGAAGAGGGATAGAGAGTATAGATCATCACTCAGAGTGCTATACTTGCATGGCCAAGTGTTGGGGTCTGGTTGTGACGGGAAGAAAGTTTACTACTTCACTATGAGAGAATTAAATTAGAGGTAGAATTGTAGAAATATGCATGGTAGGCTAGTTAGTTCACAGGAAACATCTGCATTAATGATAACATTTTAAAGACACAACTGTTCATCAGGCCTATATGCAGAAACAATATGCCATCCTAGAAACAGTCTAATGGGCTTGGGCAAAGAGCACGCACTCTTCTAATCACTGCCTATGCCCACGAACGACAAGGTTTTATCAATTGGAAAGCTGGAAGGAACAACAGACACTTTAAATGTTATCCAGTCACTTCCATTGGAGCACCAGCACCGAGTATCTAATACCGATCCAAAGGGTTCAACCACCCTCCCATCCTCTATTATAGCAGAGGTCTGTACATACTCCAAGATTCTCTGAGACTGGCGACTTTGGAAAAGCTTGGGACAGTGAGCGCTCCTCCAACATTATAAGCAGAGAAAACGGTTCACCACCTCTGACTAAAGGAACAAAAGCTCAGAATGTCCAGTGTTTTCACGATGCATGTGCTTGCAGCATAGTTAAATCCTTAAGTACTACACTCAGTCAGGCCTCAACATTTGTAATCACCAATAGACAATGTTTATTGATAATTAACTTCTGGTGGGAAAGAAATAGTGTACTGTGTGTATGGAGAATTGATGGGGCCATGGACTTTCAATGTCTGGCTATTATTCTGCAGCTTAATGTTGGACCACTGAAGTTGTATAACCTTTACGCATAGGCTGCCACTGGTCCCCTGCACTCCCTTATGTATCCCCAAACTTGCAGAATATACCCAGAGGGAACTGGTTAACCAAGCCGCTGAGTACATAAACAATAATTCCAGAACTCAACGGCTGAGATATGCCACATAGTCTCAGCTTTAACGTAACTGGGGAAATACATCAAAATAATCAATTCCTGGTTGAGACCAATGTACATAACTCAATTCCCGTCCGAGGCCATTTATATGCTGACTGCAAAGAAACAAACTCTTGTTAAGTACCAATGTTCCTATTGGAAACAGATACCCTGGCAGCTATCCTGACCGCTCATAATAAGTTGCATCTTTTCAAACCAGGACATCCAACCAGACATAATTAGAGGTTCTTTGGACTGCACTGAAGCACACCGATGAACTGTGTAAAGCAATACAAAGTTAATTGGGTTAATCAGATGAATGTAGCCTTACAGCACAGTAGCTCAAGAGAAAGGAACGGAGGCTCATCCCGTTTTATAATGTAGTGTTACAGTGCAAACTATATGCCACTTTCATATCAAGAGAAAACTGTTCAGTAAAACCATGACATTGTAGCAACCATCATATTCCTTTATCAGCACAGAACGCCAACCGAAATATAAATCTGGCAAACTTGTTTTCAGACTGAAGTGCACTGCATACTAATCTAACATAATGAATACAGACCAACCAGCTCAGACAGACCTAATGCACTGTTCACACATGCACGGTTACCCTTTATTGGCTCCATGTGATTTTGCCCACAGTAATTACATTGAAGTAATTTACTTTGAAAACAATCTCACCCTAACTACACACACAGCTTCGCGTGCTTTTACTGACATGAAAGCATTTCATAGCCGTCGAATGAAACATTAAACAACTCAAATAAATTACACAAGGAATTGTTGAAGCAAAAAGATCTGACCACATTTGCACCGTTCAGTTAATACATGCCTTTTACCGGCGACATGATAACAAAAGCAGCTTAAAGCCCTCCACTGAACTTACTCTATATGGCGGACAGTCCTTCAGCTCCCTTCGTTTCTTTCTCTGTATTCTCCACCTTTTGCAGCTGCGTTGATTTTTAACTGCTGCAAGTTCGCGTTCTATACATTCCATACATACAAACTACATTAAAAGTAATAATGACACCCTTTCTACTTTGTCAAAAAAGGCAGAAAATGGATAAAAATGATACTTCTGAAGTTACCAGAACTTTGGTCAGCCTCTTAAGACCCTCTGTAGCGGTAAACGAGAGGACAGTCACAGCAGAAGCCCTGATGCAGCGCAGGTGCAAGCAATTTGCGTTTCTGGTCATTGGACTAGGTTGACCTCTGGCCATGTCAGTACAGGTGTGCTCTGTTGGAAATGTAATCTCCTTTTGGGGAGCCCATTGAAGGGCCTACACTTTAGGCATCTGAAAAATAACAGGCAAGAGCCGGCATAAAGAGCCCTGTTGTAAATGCAGTACACGCTTGTATATTTGGGCTTTATCGCACTTATCGTAAAGTGCTGATGCTTTGGGCTTGCCGGCACCATAGCAAAATCAGTTGTGTTATTGTCAACACAAACCATAGCACTTTCTTCGAGGGGCAGTAGATGTTCTGGTACTGACCAAAGCTACGCTTGAAGAATCTTTCCCTAACGTTGAGGTCATTTGTCTGGGTAGAAGAGAGAAATACGATGAAGGTAAATAATGGTGTACTTACTTGGTTTGATTTTTGTTGGCCTCTAAAAACTTATAAAGTTCTGCATATCCCAAAGTAAAGCATAAGAATGAAGGCAACAGAAGGAGCTTGATGTTGAGATGCCAAAAGAGAAGGAAATGCAGAAAGTAGAAGCAAACTGTGTGCACTGACCAACCATTGACGCAAAGGCACTGCAGTTCAGCTCGAGGAACCACTAGTCCACGTTCAGTGTTGTAGACCATCCATGCACAGATTGATTGGCCACTTTCTTGCAATCGGTCAGACACTTGTATTTGACCTTCTCCAGAGTTGATCTCTTAGCCAGTCAAAAGGGTTATTTTCCCTGGTATGAATGAAATCCCTGTTATTTCAGCAAAGTAGTGGCATGTTAGCAGCCCTTTCACTCTTACGCCAACAGGATTTAGGCACACATTAGGTCAGTAGAGGAGTGGACAATTGTGTATCTACGAGCTCTTATGAACTCAATCTTATTTTTTCCATAACTGAATATCAAAGACTATTAAGTAATATTTACGTTGGCTAGTCAGTTAGTATAGTTCAGTTTGGCAACTTACATAACACTATGTCATTAATTTCTTGCACAGGGTTATTGGCTGCCACGACTGAATGTGCTATTAGGAGGAATAAGGTTACCATCCTGAAAGCTGTCCACTACCCAGCTCCTTATTTCTTTAATGGAGAAGATGCGACCCCTTTCAAGATAACCATCTCTTAATGGGGGATTTGGCTGCAACAAAAATAGTTTCCATCAACAAAATCGAAACAAAGAGGGAAGGATAGCAGGGTTACCATCCGATTCATTGAAAATCAGACATGACTCCTTCAGAGAGTCACATTTTCCTTATAAAGCTATTGATCCAATCAATCCAGCAGCGATGATCGATCCAATTTACTCTTCTAGTAGAGTTGTATTGCCAACTCTGCATTAATAAAATGTAAAAAGGTCCTGACCAAAAAGCCACAATTTCCATTTTCCCCTTAAGTGATGGGACTTTGGGGTACATTTAAGGCCTAAGGCAGAATCCCCCCCCTCCCCACCAACAAAAACTGCATTTCAGTAGTCATTCAAAAATCGCTGTGCTTTGATCCGCTGAGCACATATGGGGCGAGAGTTGAACAAAGCCACACCAAGAATAGCTGTATTTTGTTGTCGTTCATGTGAATCCAGAGAAAACAAGCCAAATTCAGAATGGCTGTGCATTGCTGTTCTGTCATTTAAACATTCAAGGCAGCACAAGAAAAGGACCTGCATTTAAAACGGATTGCACTCATTTCAAGCATACCTCTGTGTCCAGGATCAGACTAGATCTATAAAAAGCCTTTCAGAAAGTAAATGCTGAGGAAGCTGTGTGTGGGAAAAACTGCATTTTGTGAAAGAACATGAGAAAAATATTAACACGTGTAAATCCGTTGTTGCAAAGCAGAAAATGACATTGGAAAAGCTAAATGTGAAATACTGTAGCTCGCACAGAAACACAATTGTACATGTGGGAAGATGGGTAGCAAATATATGTATTGTGCCCCCCCCCCCCCACCCCAAAAGATAAATCATCCTGGCTGAGGCTCAGGAATTTCTGTCATACCAGTTTGGCAGCAAGGCCAATGTCGCACCTCCCCGTGAACTGCTACTGCAAGGGCAGGGGCCCTGCTGTTATGGACCTGACAAGTGTGATAATTACACGTTCTCCCAGACTGCCAGGCAGAACTGCTCCCAAGGACAAAGGATGGGGGTGAAGCCCTGAGTTTTGCCACACAGGCACCTTCTGTAGTCACACTGCAACTCCACAGTGGAGATGGTACAGGTCCCTCTCTATAGGAAGCTCCAGGGTGTGCATGCATATCCTTATTTTGAGCGGGGCCTTCACAATTCCCTCAAAAGGTCCAGGGGTCTGTGATGTTTTCCTTTATCAGTGACCGCATGTGCACAGGAATATACATTTTTTTGTCCGAAATTCCCCATGAAGATCGTTTTATCAATATCGTATGACTGAATGTAAGGTTTTCTCCGCTTTCTGTGGATCAGCGCCATTAAAGGGCATATGTTATTGTGGAATGTACCTTCGATTGAATTGCTTCAATTTTAACCAGGCTCATCTTCAAAAGAGAAGAACAAGTTACTTTCTTACCTGGTAACGTTCTTTCGATGGGATGGTCCGACGACGTATTCCACAACTTTGGTATGTAATGTCCACAGCTGTGCTGCTTCAGAAATGTTTAGGCAGAGGGCGTCCTGCGTCGATGGCGTCGGGTCGATGTCCCTCGAAGACCCCCGTTGAGGGTGACGTCATCGGATGTTATAAGTAGGACGCACAGCGCCCGTAGCCTCAGTTTATGTTTTTTCCCTCCACAATGTGTGCCATAAACGCACACCAAGCCTCCAGGACTGCACATAGCCTTGTGGGAACGCAAGCTGCAATAGCATAGGAAATTCTGCAGAGGGGCAGGCTGGGAGGGCGATGTGGAATACGCTGGAGCAACATCGTCGAAAGAATGTTACCAGTTGGTAAGTAACTTGTTCTTCGAATGGATGGTATCCTCCAGCGTATTCCACATCTTTGACAGACTCCCAAAGCAGTATCAGTGAACGGAGGAGGGAGAAGTTATATAAACCCAATCAGATGGCAGAATAGAGCACTGCTTTACCAAAGGCCACATCTTGACCATGGAAAGTATCCAGGGAGTAATGCTCGACAAAGGTGTGGATGGAAGACCACATTGCAGCATCCCAATTATTTTTAACAGGTACTCCCTGTTGTAGGGCTGTGGATGTAGCCACGCACCTGGTAGAGTGAGCCTGCAAACCCCCAGGAGGGTCCTTGCCAGCCAATCTGTAACATTCTGCAATGTTGAGGCTAATCCACCTGGACAAGGTCTATTTGTTAACAGCCTGGCCCAATCAGTGTCCAGTGTACCCCACAAAAAGTTGGTCGTCCACTCGGACCCTGGACATCCTAGAAATATAAAAGCCCAAAGATCTTCTAGGGTCCAACCTATGAAGTCTCTCCTCTTCTTTACCAGGATTAGGAGGAGGATAGAAAGCACCACCTTCTGGCTCAAATGAAATTCGGACACTACCTTAGGTAGGAAGGAAGGACGGACGCACCCTCAGTACAAACCTATCCCTGTGGAACACAGTAAAGGGTGAGTTAGACAAAAGTGCCTGCAACTCGCTCACTCTGCGAGCAGATGTAACTGCAATCAAGAAAACTGTCTTGAAGGTCAACAGTCTCAAAGAACCTCAGGGTCATCTTTGACTCCACCCATTCCTTCTCCGCCCACATCTCCGAGGTCTCTAAAAAGTCAAATTTCCGACTGCACCTCCTCAGAGGTACTCTGCCTTTCCTCTCCTTCCCCCAGAAGCTCATGGTATCCCAAGCTCTGGTTCTCTTTAGCTTGGACTATCGTAACAGCCCCTTTCTAAATCTACCTGCCTCTACTCTCCGCCCTCTGCAACTAATCCAGAACAGGACTGCAAGACTTGTCCTTGGCCTCAAGCCCTGGGATCGTATCTCTCCAGCTCTGAAATCTCTCCACTGGCTCCCAGTGGATGCAAGGATTAAATTCAAAACCCTCTGTATTGCCCACAAGGCTTTCTGGGGCCTGGGTCCAAAATACTTTCAGCTACCCCTCTGCCAATAGCTCCCCTCACAAGCTCTTTGCTCCTCTACCTCCAACTCCCTGAGAGTCGGTCGTTTTTCAAAGAAATGAGCTGGGGGTAGATCTCTGTCTTCGGCTGGGGCCTTCCTCTGGAACAGCCTCCCTGCCACTCTAAAACTTGAGGAGAACCATCTCAGGTTCCGTAAGCACCTCAAGACCTTCTTCTTTTCTTCTGCCTTCGCTCCCCCTCTCCCCTGCTGATTTGTTCTCTCTTGGCACCATGCACCTGGTCACCCTCCCGCACTGCCTCTGGGCCACCCCTTGCACTGGGGTCTGTATCTGTACCCATACAGCCCCCACTTTTTCTTCCTGCACTTATCAGACCTACCCTGTCTGCTGCCTTAAACCTAGCACTTGCAAATTGCTGGCTGCATTAACACTGTTGCCTTTACTATTTATTTTTATTTATCTGTTTCTCCTCTGCTTCGCACTTTCCACTTCTCCGCCCTTCCATGCACTTCCCCCTCCCCCCTCTCCCATTCATTTGCACGTTCTCAATGTCACTGGGCCTAGTAAGATGGCTGTTTTGTTCTCCCCTTTTCCCCTCCCTTGCCTTGTCGCTCTCTGAAACACTTGTGTATGAGTGCGATAGAAATAAAATATCAAAGGACAAAAGTGCAAAGGTTCAAACAGAGCACCCATCAAGAATTTCAAGACTAGATTCAGATCCCAAACCGGCACCTGAAAAGGGGACAGCGGGAACACATTTGTGAGCCCTTTTAGAAAGTGGGTAATCAAAGTAATCTTAAAATAAAAACATTCTTCAGACGAGCGCTTGAAAATAGTCAGCGCTGTCAGGTAACCTTTAAATGGTACCCACTTGAAGACCCTTGTCGGCCAAAGCAAGCAAGAAAGAACGAACCATCGGAATGGAACACTGAAAAGGATCAACATTGTTTCCTCTGCACCAGTCGCAAAACTTACGCCAACGGTACAGGGATTTGGTTGCCAGACGCCTGGCTGAAAACAACACCTCCATCACGTCATCCGGGAGGTCCCAATCCTTATATCTCCACCTTTCAGAAACCATGCATGAAGGTTCAGAGTCTTGACCTCTGGATGGAGAACCCCGACCCCCTCCTAGGACGAGAGAACATCCCCTCTGTGGGGAAGTCGGCATGGAGGACAGATGGACCTTTCTAGAAGGTACGGGTACAATGCTCTCCTGGCCCAATCCGGAGCAATTAGAATCATGTGGGACCCAAATCTCTGAAACCTCCTTAGAACCTGAGGAATGACAGGGACTGAAGGAAACGCGTACAGCAGTGGGAACGACCAATCCATGATGAACGCGTCCCCTAAAGCTCCTTTTGGAGGAAATTTCCTTGAGCGATATGTCTTGCACTTCCGGTTGGCACCGGTCACAAAGAGATCCACTTGAGGGGTTTCCCAAAGGGCAAAGATCTCCCAAAGGACTTCCTGAGCTACCTGCCACTGGTGGGAGACCGTGCTCTGCCTGCTCAGAGTGTCCGCTACCGCATACTCCTCTCCGGCCAAATGAACTGCAGAGAGTGAGATTCCTTGCTGTACTGCCCAGAACCAGAGCTGCTTCGCCTCTCTGCAAAGCAAGAGCGACCCTACACCCCCCTTTTTGTTGAGGTAATGCATGGCCACTGTGTTGTCCATCATGATCAGGACGCTCTTCCTGTGTACAAACGGCAGAAAAGCCTTCAGGGCTAGCCTGATGGCCCTCAGCGCCAAAAGATTTATGTGAAGTCTGGACTCTGACCGAGACCAACGACAGCTAGTTGTCAGCTTGTTGGCGTGAGCTCCCCATCCTGTGAGGGAAGCATCTGTCACTACCGTCACCTCCGGCCACGGTTGCCAAAGGCTCTCCCTTCATCAGATTCACCTCACGGGCCCACCACAGAAGATCCTGTGAGACCGTGAGCGTAATCTGAAGAAGATCCAACATCTTGCCTGAGAATTGGGACCACTGCATCCTGAGAGCCCACTGAAGGGATCTCATCTGCAGTCTGGCCTCTGGCACCAGAAAAATGCAGGATGCCATGAGGCCGAGCAACCTTAAGAATTCGAAAGCCGGGAGACTCCGGGCATGTTGAAACTTGTCCACCATCTAGGCAATGTGAGGAGTCCTCACCTTGGGTGGCGAGCACTTCCCCAAGGATGTGTCCAACACAGCCCCGATGTACTGGAGATGCTGGGAAGGTGTCAGATGCGACTTCTTTTAATTGAGGGAGAAGCCCAGCTTGTGGAGGGAGCAGCAGGTGAGACAGATGATCCATTGCTTGCTCGGGAGAACGCGCAAGGATCAGCCAGTCCAGGTAGGGGTAGACATGAATCCCCCCACGCCTAAAATACGCAGCCACCACCACCATGAGCTTGGTGAAGACCCTCAAGGCGGAGGTTAACCCGAATGGCAGGACCCGAAACTGAAAGTGCGAGCTGCCAACGGCGAAAATCAGGTATTTTCTGTGCTTTGGATGGATCAGCACAAGAAAATAAGCATCCTGTAGGTCCAATAACACCAACCAATCCGGATGTCAAAGGGCCTGAAGGACCTGAGAAAGAGTGACCATCTTGAACCTGTCCTTCCTGAGGAACTTGTTCAAGATGGGTCTCAGTCCTCCATCTTTCTTGGGAATCAAAAAATATGGGTAATACCAGCCCTTGTTCCTCTCCGCCACAGGCACTAGTTCTATAGCGCCTTTCTTCAGCACGGTCAAGAGTTCCTGCACAAGGAGCGAATCCGGAATCTCCAAAGAGTTTCCCCTGTGGATTGTCGTGAGGCTGATTTAGGAAGGGTAGGCAGTAGCAGTGGGCTATTGTTTTCAGAAACCCACGCATCTGAAGTAATGGCTTGCCACTCTTCGAGATGCTGAGACAGTCTGCCCCCAACCAGCGAACAATGAGAACTGGCCTCATAACTGTTTCGGAGCGGCTGTGGCAGCTCCTGAAGGCAAAGAGGCAGCTGCTGGAGTGGCTTTGGCCCCTTTGACTGGCTGCTCCTCTCGCTGTATCAAGAGGAGTAGTAACAAAAGGAGCCTCTGCACTGCCGTCTGCTAGGACAGAAAGGCAGAGGTTGGCGCACAACTGCGCCCAAAGATTTAGCAGCTGCTTTGAAGGTCTGCAACCTCTCAAGGCTCTCGTCAGCCTTGCTGCCAAACAAATGAGAGCCGTCAAAGAGCATGTTGAGAAGACGGGCCTGCACATCCGGAGCAATTCCTGACTTCCGGAACCACGCAAACCTGCGTATCACGGTGCTCACAGCCATGGACCGGCTGACACTGTCTGCCGTGTCCAACCTAGACTAAGGCATTCACAAATGACAATTCCACAGGTGTGCGAAAATTTGGCCAAGGCACAGGTGGAGTTGGCCCGATTTAAGGGCCATACTCCCAGTCTAAAATACCTTGTGTGCCCATCCATCGAAGCGCTTGTCCCTATCTGCAGGGATGGTAGGGTACGCTGCCTGCCTCGATGTGGCCGTGGCCACCTGATCCACCAAACTCTCGGGAGTGGGGTGTGTGGATAGGTAGCTGTAACGCTCACCTGGTATCCATGGGGACGTCACTCAGCCTGTTCTGACCGCTTACGACCTCAAACCCTTCCCTGGAGTCTACTTGACTGGAGACTGGGCCTGAAACACAGGATTGGTAGAGTTTAACTCCCTATTGTCTCTCTGTGCTTGAACCCCTTCTTCCCCGGGGTCCAACCCCTCCCTTTGATCCTCAGGAGCTTCAGGAGTGTCACCAGGAGCATCAAAAGGCTCCAATTCCACATCAGACCTCTCCTCATACTCAGATATTCTGTAGAGAATGAAAGAGCTCGCTCCTAGGTACAGGAGCAGACCTGGAGTCAAGAGGAGGTCTCAGTCTTAGAGCCTTGCTTAGAGGTTTCACAGCTCTAGGGGCCTCCACCGGCAAATTCAGACCGGTAGGCCCAGAGGATGCTGACGGCTTCGGCGTCGATAAGGGCGCTGAGGGCCTGACCGAGGACAAGGCCTCGACCGCGGCACTAGATAGGAACAGTGACGATGGTGTTGACACCCTCGATGCCATCCCAGACTTTGATGGTCTCGTCAGGGACGCAGACTACGACCTCGATCTGGAACGTCTCTGGCGGTCGACCGGATCCTTGTCCGAACACGACCTCAACGGTTCCCGATGTTTATTGCGCCGACCGCCCGGGGCCTGAAGGAGCGCAAGCGTCGGGCCAAGACCATTCCCCGACGGCTTCAACTGAAGGCGCGGACAGGATAGTGCCCTGGGAAAGAAAAATCTCCAGCATTTTCTCCCTGAATGCCTCCCACTCCTTCGGAGTAGAGGTTTTAGTGGGGCAAGCCACTTTCTTCGCAGAGCCATCATCCGACGAGGACGGGGAAGGCGACTGGGAGTGCCTCGACGAGGAGGATGAGTGGCAAGAACCACTCCGGGACCGAGATCCCCTGGATTGCCTCCGACAGGGAGAGTCACCCCTCGAGTCGTCGGTGGAAAGAGCGGAAGTCTTTTTGGATTTACGGGGTTTGGATACCCGGCCTAACTGCAACTTCCCCTTACACTCCCGCAAGGTCTTGGCAGTCAACGACTGACACCTCGAGCAGTCGTCCGTGTTGTGACTCTTGCCCAGACACCACAAACAGATACAGTGCGGGTCCGTGATGGACTTCCAGTCCCTGCACTTTTTAAAGCCCGACCGTGGGGGTCAGTGGGGTAGACGAAGAAGACATTACCAAAGTAGATAACACGAGGCGCGCTGAGTTCTCGAAGCAAACACGTTTGTGGGGAAAATGGAACTGAGGCTACGGGCGCCGTGCGCCCTACTTATAACATCCAATGACGTCACCCTCGACTGAGGTTTTCGAGGGACATCAACCCAATACCATTGACGCAGGACACCACTGCCGAAAAATTTCTGAAGCACAGCTGTGGACATTTCATGTCAAAGATGTGGAATACGTTGGAGGACACAATCCATTAGAAAGTCCACCTAATTGACACAGAGGGTTAATTCCATCACTGCCCTGGGCAACTAGAGGGTTGCAAACCATCAGAAACTAATTTAGTATTTGCTTGCAAGTCATCCTGGAGATGATAAACAGCATCTTTTGGCGCATTCGTATCTTTCAAGAAAGTGAGTTGCATCGGTCATAAAGTCACATGAGATATGGGTCCTGGAAAGGTGTGCTGGAATACTCTAGGAGTCAGGGAAAGCCGCCCACTATGCGAAGCTGCCACTGTAGGTGGTATACAGAGGATCCCCTACAGTCTCTTCTCCAATCCACCATTCATGGGAAAGAATCAATATAAAGATAGCAGGTTAGACAATAGATTTGAGTCATGAGGTCCTAGCCACTGAGGTGGATACATACTATGAGAAGGCTCCCTCGGGCCTCCAATTCCATCCTTATGTCAGGGTCAGTGGCAAAGCTCCAGGGACCGCCTCACTGTCCCTTGGAAGGCTCTGCATGATCCTTCTTACACAGGGGATTAGAAACAACAAATTAACCTCAATGCTGGAACTAACTCAAAGTGGGGCTAAAGGGGCAACACTTCCTTACTTTCACTAGACCCTCCAAGGAAAGGTTCTCAACATTCCTATAAAGGTGCAGGACCCCTCTTCTTCCACTCCCAACCCAGTCTGCTTGGACCTATATTTGCAAACCCCGAGAACAACTTCCCAAGGCACTGGGCTAAGGGTAAGGGTTCCTCTGGTTAATGAAATCAGACTTTGAACATAGTGCAGGGTTCTAAATACGTTTCAATACAGCACAGGCTCTGCTGCACAATAAAAACAACAAATTAAGGGTGCTAACTGGCAGCAGAGAAGGGTCTTGCAGGAAATTGCTGCACTGGAGTGACCCTACAGCCACAGAGTTCCCTAAGGAATAAGGGGGCTTGAGGCAGATTAGAGTAGCATCTGACCTAGTAATGGTCAGTTGCTCACAATGCCACTGTTAACGAAGGACTAAGCCCACCTGCAGGCTATGATTCCATCTCACTTGTCAGACAACCACCCAAGGAGAGTACAAAACGCTAAGTGGAAACTCTTGTAGGGGTCAGGAGTACTTTCCAGAGTGAAAGTGGCAAGATAGTAACAGGAAAAGAACTATTAGGGGGTATGGAGAGGAGGGAATGAGAGAGGGAGTAAGTCCGACAGATATACACAGGGATGTGGCTGCGACAAGTAAGCCAAAGTGTTAAAGAGGCCTAGTTGAGAGATGAGTCTAGCACAGGAGTCCCTATGTGAAGATTGGTGCAGAGACTGAGACAGACCAGATAGACAGTGACAGTAATGGAGGCTAAGCAAGTCAGGGCACCATGTCCCCAGAAGGAGGTGAAGCGGGTCATGCCACAACATCCCCTTCAAGATGTTAAGCAAGTTGAGGCGCAAATAACACCTTAAAGGTGGAAATCGAACAGGACACTATTCCAGGATTCAAACCTAAGAGTGAGACTAGGCACAGGCATTTAGCTTTGGTGGCAAACTGATTGGGCACAAACCCAAACTAATAGCCCTGCAGTTAGAATTCCAGTAGAGGGAATGTTAAAAATCCTAACTGGGGGTTACCCACACAGTGGAGAACAACAAGTTACTTACCAACTGTAACGTTCTTTCGACTGGATGTTCCTCCCACGTATTCCTCATCTTATAATATTCGTATCCTGCCTGCTTCGCTAATTCGGAAATAAATTCTTGGCAGAGGGCGCTGTGCACAAGGTCGTGGCGTCTATGTCCCTCGACGGGCTCCGTACCGTGTCGACGTCACCATCAGTATAAGTAGCTTGTGCCACGCCCGTTGGCTTCAGTCCTTTTTTTCCGAGGAAATGTTCGAGGAAAACCCAGGCGTGCCTCATCACTGAAAGACTCTTTGTGCGAGGAAAGTGTGAAACGTAAACCGTACTGCGGGGTAGGATGGGAGGGGCGATGAGGAATACATGGGAGGAACATCCAGTCGAAAGAATGTTACAGTTGGTAAGTAACTTGTTCTTCGAATGGATTGTGTCCTCCCATCTTTTCCTCATCTTATGATAGACTCCCACAGCAGTGGTAATTTTGGGAGGTGGGAGTACTAGTTATTGTTTATGGACGGAATGAAATACCGCCTTGGCAAATAACCCCTCATTGGAGGAAGAGGCATCTAAGCAATAATGCTCGATGAAGGCATGCATTTATGCCCATGTTGCAGCTGAACCAATATCTGCTGCAGGGACTCCCCTCTTCAGAGGCGCAGAAGAAGCCATCCCCTAGTGGAATGGGCTCGCAGCCCATCCGGTGGGTTTTTTCCCGCCAATCTGTAGCACTCAATTATAGCCAGAATGATATAGCCAGAATGATCCAGCGGGATATAGTTTGTTTCGTCACCGCTAATCCTAATTTATGACCTGTATAACCCACAAAAAGTTGGTCATCTCGACGTAATTTTGACATTCTTGAAATGTAAACAGAGCCCTTTTTGGGTCCAGTCTATGCAGTCTCTCCTCTTCTTAGCCCAAATGAAGAGGTAGGATACAATGTTCGTAATATGATTTTTTCTGACAAGTGTAAGTCAGAAACTACTTTTGGTAAGAAAGATGGTTTAACCTTAAGAACCAGTAGTATATGGAGGTTTACATGAGAGAGCCTGTAGTTCACTAGTCGTGCGGGCTGATGTTAAGGCCACAAGAAGGACAGTCTTCAATGTTAGAAGCCTCAAGAGACAGGAGTGCAGAGGCTTAAAAGGTATACAAGTTAGAAACTTAAGTACTAGATTTAAAATCCAAGTTGGAACATGAAAGGGGACTGGAGGGTATACATTAGTAAGCCCTTTCAGGAATTGAATTATCAATGGAATTTTGAAGTAAGAAACCTCTTCCGAGGAGCGCTTGAAAGTAGACAGCGCAGTTAGGTACCCTTCAATTGTTCCGATCTGGAGCCCCAGATTGGCTAGATGCAATAGGAAAGAAAGCACCATTGGGGTGCCAGGTTGAAAAGGGTCTACATTCTTATCTTTGCACCAGTTACTGAACTTGTTCCGACGACACCGGTACAAAGATTTTGTTGCTGGCCTTCTGGCCGAAAGCAAAATCTCCATTACGTCATCTGGAAGATCACAATCCTTGTATCTCAACCTCTCAGAAACCCATGAAGGTTGAGTGTCTTGACCTCTGGATGGAGAACCCGACCTTCCTCTTGCGAGCGAATATCCTCTTTGCGCAAGACGTATTGGAGGGCAGATGGACATGTCCAGAAGGTCCGGGTACCACATCCTCCTGGCCCAATCCAGAGCAATTAGGATCATAGTTTTCCTGAACTTTCTCAACCTCCTGATTGCTTGAGGAATCATGGTGACTAGAGGAAACACGTACAGAAGTGGAAACTTCGTCTACCATGAACGCGTCTCCTAGAGCTCCTCTGAGGAAATTCTCTCGGGCAGTACTGTTCGCACTTCCAGTTTACCGAGGTCACTAACAGATCCACTTCAGGGGTTCCCCAAAGGGCGAAGATCTCCAGAAGGACTTCCTGAGCTAGCTCCCACTCATGGGAGATTGCTCTGCCTGCTCAAAACGTCTGCCGCCGTTTTCTGCTCTCCGGCTAGGTGAACTGCCGATAGAGAGATTCCTTCTTGTATTGCCCAGGACCAGAGCTGCATTGCCTCTCTGCACAGTGGTAGTGACCCTACGCCTCCTCTCTTGTTGAGGTAGTACATGGCCATCGTGTTGTCCGTCATTATCAGGACATTCTTTCCCTGTACAGAGGGTAGAAAGGCCTTCAGCGCTAGTCTGATTGCCCTCAGCTCCAATAGGTTGATGCGTAGTTTGGACTCTGATGGAGACCAACGACCGCTGATTGTCAGGTGGTTGGTATGGGCTCCCCACCCCATGAGTGAGGCATCCGTTACTACTGTTCTCTCCGGCCATGGTTGCCAAAAAGATTCTCCCTTGAGGATGTTGTTGCAAGCCCACCATAGTAGATCCTGAGCAACTGCGCTCGGGACTTGCAGAAGATCTGACATACTCTCCGAGAACTGGGACCACTGAGTTCTGAGGGCCCATTGAAGGGATCTCATTCTCAATCTGGCCTCCGGCACCAGAAAAATGCAGGATGCTATGAGGCCGAGCAACCTCAGAAAAATCGAAGGCTGGCAGATGCTGGGCATTCTGGAACTTGTTTGCCATCTGCAGAATGTGGAGAGCTCTCACCTCGGGAGGAAGTATCCAAAACTGCTCTGATAAACTGGAGCTTTTGGGATGGTATAATTTGAGACTTCTTGAAATTAAAGGAGAAGCCCAGTTTGTTAAGGAAGTGACAGGTCATCGACAGATGTTCCTGAGCTTGTTCAGGAGAAGGCGCTCAGATCAACCAATCATCCAGGTAGGGGTAGACGTGAATCCCCCCTCTACTGAGACTCGCTGCCACAACCGCCATCAGTTTGGTGAAAACCCTTGGGCGGAGGTCTGCCCGAATGGCAGAACTCGAAACTGAAAGTGAGAACCGCGAACCTCCGGTACTTTCTGTGCTTGGGATGGATTGGAACATGAAAGTAAGCATCCTGAAGGTCCAATGATACCAACCAGTCTTGGAGTTGGGGAGCCTGAAGGATCTGAGAAAGGGTTACCATCTTGAACTTGTCCTTTCTGAGGAACTTGTTCAAGTTTAAGTCCAAGATGGGTCTCAATCCTCCATCCTTCTTTGGAATGAGAAAGTAGGGGGGAGTACCAACCTTTGTTCCTCTCCGCTACAGGTTACCTGTTCTATCGCACCTTTCTCTAGCACAGTTAAAATCTCCTGCAACAGGAGCGGATCTGGAATTTTGACAGAGCTGGTTCCCGGTGGATGGTCCCGAGGCCCTTTTAGGAAGGGAAGGCAGTAACCTTGAGCTACTGTCTCCAGTGCCCAAGCATCTGAAGTAATACCCCGCCATTCTTTCAGATGCTGAGGGATTCTGCCTCCCAGCGGGGTTGTGTGATAAGGCCTCAGACTGATTTGGAGGCCGCTGCAGGAGCGGCTGAGGGCAAAGATGCCGTTCCTGAGGCTGGTTCTGCACTTTTTCCTCATCCACCACGAGCGACATTTCTCTTGCCTCTTTGAATGGCCTGTCCTCTTCCTCTACCAAAAGAAGAGTAGTACTGAAAAGAACGACCTCTCCAGGAAGATGAGCCCAAATAAGGTTTGTGAGGCTGTCGCATGGAAGCACTAAGATTTAGCTGCTGCTTTTGAGGTCCGTAGTTTTTCTAAGCTTTCATCAGCTTTACTACCAAACGGCCTCAAGCCATCAAAAGGCATGTTTAGAAATCTGGCCTGCACATCTAGTGCAAATCCCGACTTCCTTAACCACGCAAATCTGCGTAGCACTGTGCTTGCAGCCATGGATCTGCTGATACTATCAGCAGTATCCAGTCCAGACTAGAGGCATTCCCCCATTGCCGCATTTCCGTCTTTGACAATATTCAGGAAGCCTTCCCTTTCCTCGCCTTCCGGAATATGTTCAGCCGCCGCCAAAATGCAGTCCCACAGGGTATGGGTGACCCTGGCCAGGGTACAGGTGACATTAGTTGACTTGAGAGCCATGCTACCAGAAGTAAAAACCTTACGGGCCCAAGCATCCACCTTCTTATCCTCTCTATCCAGGGGGATAGATGAATATGCTATCTGTCTTGAGGAAGTTGCAGCCTGAATAAGTCTTAGTTACTTAACTGTAACTGGATTTCTCCAGCATTGGTATCTTTCATAGATTCAGATGCTTGAATATTCGCCGTCAGACCGGGAATCCTTGGTGATAAAATTATTATACATTTTTTTATTTATATACACACATTGCTACATAGACATGCATGTGCATAGTCCATTATGGGCTAACGAGCCATTCTATTGTGTAGTCCCTCCACCTCACTTTGGTCCTTTATGACCCCAACCAATGAGGTGGCAGGGCTTAAGCTCCGCCCCAGGCAGCTATCTTCAGATTTTGAACCGTAGTAATTACAGTATGGTGGGTGCTGAGCATAGGAGCAGCCTTTCGGGGGAGGCGGCTGGGCGCATGTGAATCTATGAAAGATACCAATGCTGGAGAAATACAGTTACAGGTAAGTAACTAAGACTTTTCCAGCATTGGATCTTGCGTAGATTCAGATGCTTGAATGGAATACCAAGCAGTTAAAAACATGCCACCATCATATACATATATGCATAATACAGAAAACATATCTGATCAAACCTTTACCATGTGGCAAGACAACGGTTACATACTTAGGGAAAGGTGGGAAAAGGAGGCTGGTCCTACCTTATGCGACTAGGTGCCGGAGCACTGCCTGTCCAACTGCCGTTTTTGTTGGCATCTTCAGGCAGTAGTGTTTAGCGAACCTGTGCAGAGTGCTCCACGTGGCGGCTCTGCATATGTCCTTAAAGGCCACCCCTGCGTGGAATGCTGTTGAGGCCGCTCTCCCTCTGGTGGAGTGCGCTGTGGGTGGTTTGGGAAGGGGGGGGGTCGCCTTTCGCTTGATGGCTGTGGGTGATGCAAGAAGAAACCCAGCACGCCAGAACTTGTTTGGAAATATGCTGGCCCTTTGTGTGGCCAAAGAAGGCGATGAACAGTCTATTTGAAGAACGGAATTCCCTAGTTCTTTGCAAATAAAACTTTAATACTCTCGCTATGTCCAGAGAATGCAATGTTCGTTCTGCTTCCGAAGAGTGATTCTGGAAGAAGGTTGGTGGGACAATGCGTTCTGTGAGCGTCATTTACGATACTACCTTCGGAAGTAACTTAGGGTGTGGTCTTAATATGACACGGTCCGTATGGAACAACGTGAAAGGGGGTTCAGAAGATAAGGCTTTTAACTCCCTGATCCTCCCGGCCAAAGTAATGGCCATCAAGAAAGCAGTTTTCCATGACAAGAAGTTTATGTTGCACCTGTGGATGGGCTCGTAAGGAGGCACCCTGAGGGCCGTTAGCACAGTGTTCAAGATCCAGGTTGGAACCAGCGTGGTCGTAGGTGGGTATGTACGCAAAAGTCCTTTAAAGAAGACCTTGACGGCTGGAAGGGAGAGTAAGGACTGCGTCTCTGGGGCCCTTTTATATGCCGTAATGGCTGATCAGTGGACCTTGAAAGAAGACAGTGAAAGACCTGCTTTGGCTAAGTGTAATAAATAAGGAAGTACTTGCTCCACTGAAGCGGTGAAAGGATCAATAGCATACGTCTCACACCACTTGGAAAAGCGAGTCCATTTCCTAGTGTAGGTGATGCGTGTAGAAGGAGGCCTTGAGGCCCTGATTATATCCCAGCATTCCGCAGGCAGATTAAGATTCATAAGTTTACGCTGCTCAGGAACCAGGCCTTGAGAGACAGGCTCGCTGGATTGTGAGGAGGACCTTGCGGTTCTGTTGCGCTTTGAGGCGAATCGGGGGCCATCAGCACAGGTGCTGTAGGGTCGAGTACCAGACCTGCCGTGCCCAGTCCGGTGCAATTAGGATCAGTTCTTCTGTTCTTTCAGTCTGCGTAGTTCAGAAATAGGAATTTCCCCGTCCAATCCACAGAGAAAGCATCTCCTACTGACTGACTCTGTGGGTACCTGGAGGCGAACATTCTGCATTTCTTGTTGGCCCTGTTGGCAAAAAGATCGAGATGTGGGTGGCCCCATAAGGCAAAGATCAGTTGGGCTTCCTTCTCATCCAGCTCCCACTCATGAGAAGACGTGTAGTTCCTGCTCAGTTTGTCCGCTAGGACATTGTCCACTCCCGGAAGGTGTTCCGCCTTGATTTGGACTCTTGTGATGCAAGGCTCATGGCCATAGTAGTTGAGCTTCTTGAGTTACAATCTTTGACCTTGTGCCTCCTTGCTGGTTTGTGTTGTGCATGGAGGTCGTGTTGTGTCTGTACAGTGAGTACTTGCCCCGCTACTACCGGAACGAAAGCTTTCAGTGCCCACCGTATGGCCCCGAGTTCCAACACTTTGATGTGGAGTTGGGACCAGGAGCGCTTGGTCTGTAGGTCTGTAAAATGAGCGCCCCAGCCCAAAAGACGGGTCCGTCCTCAAGAGAAGGGTTGACGTTGGTGCCTGAAACGGCATTCATTGTAAGCGTTCCACCATCGAAGAGCCTTCTGCAGCGTTGTTGGAATCTGGACGATGTCCTCCCACGAGCCGAGAGCTTGTTTCCATTGGTGGTCCAGTGCCTCCTGAACAGGCCTCATGCGGAGCCTGCAATTTGGTATGAGGAATATACATGAGGACATCATGCCCAGGAGTGATTTGTAAGAGCGCAGCAATGTCGTTTCTCTCCCTAAGAACCACAAGGGCAAGCGGAGAATTGCTGTTGCTCTTTCTGCCAACGGTCTCACTCTAGGAATGTTGGTGTCGAGCTCGGCTCCCAGGAAAGAAACTGTCTTGCTGGGAACTGGGCAGGACTTTGCGTTGTTTATGGCAAAACCTAACCCTCTTAGGAGATTTATTGTCTTTGAAACTGCCAAGCGTGCGCTTGAGGCGGAACTTGCTCTCATCAACCAGTCCAGATATGGAAAGACTTCTGTTCCTGTCCTCCTGAGTTTTGCAGCCATTGGTGCTAGGCATTTTGTAAACACTCTCGGTGCTGATCTCGGACCGAACGGGAGCACTCGAAAATTGAAAATGAAGATCGCCCACAGTGAACCTGAGGAATTTTCTGTGTGCTGGGTGGATTGGTACGTGCAAGTATGCGTCCTCCAAGTCTGGAGTGGCCAAGAAATTGTGCATGTTTAGCCAAGGGAGCACACCTTGCAAAGTTATCATCTTGAATTTGATGCGCTGGATATATTTGTTTAGCGCTCTCAGGTCCAAGATGGGTCGCCATTGACTTTTTTTTGATGAGGAAGAAACAGGAGTAAAAACCCTTCCCCCTTAGAGCGTAAGGTACTGGCTCTATTGCTGCTTTGTGCAGCAGTTTCTGGATTTCGGACATGACTTGCTTTAGCATATGCACCTTGTGCGGAGTCGGGGGCAAGGAAGGAGGTCGGTTTAGAAATTCTAATGTGCGTCACTCGCGGACCACCTGTAACACCCATTTGTCTGATGTTATTGACTGCCAACGTTGAAAGAACTGGCTCACCCTTCCCCCCCCCCACGGGGTGTGACGTTGAGGGGGAGGAGCTGGACTGTCAGTTTTGTTTGCTCTGTGACTTCCCTTGAGCGGAGACCCGCCTTCCTCTCTGGGCATACTTGTTGGAAGATTGGTACTTGGTGTCCTGGTATAAACTACCTTGCGACTTATGGCAGTAGGAAAGGCGATTAAAACCTCTGTATGTCGAGGATGAACCTCGAAAAGGAAGAAACGACCGGCGATCCTCGTCTTTGTCTTTCAAGGAGCTGATGGCACATGCCATGTCCGTTTTGATTCCTTTGAGGTGGTCATCGATCTTTTTCCCCAAAGAGTTCTTGACCATCGAATGTCCAATATCTGCGCTTGAAACTCAGGCCTGAAATTGGTAGTCTTCATCCAGGCCTGTCTTCTCAGCACCGTGCCGTGGGCCATCTGCCGGAACCCTGACTCTGCCACATCGACAGCAGCGTCAATCATGTGATCTGAAGCTGCTTCCCCATCGGCAATAATCGACCTGGCTTCCTCCTGGAGTTCTGCAGGCAGCGGTTTGGCCAGCTTGGACATGCAGAGCCAAAGCTTGCGGTCAAATCTCGCCGTCATGGCCAGCGCGTTGCCCGCTCTGATGGTAAGCGATGCTGATGCGGACACTTTCCAGCCCATAGCCTCTAGTTTGCGGTCATCCTTGTCCTGATAGAGGTGATGCTGGATTGGTCAACTTTTTCCTAGCTGCTCTGTGATGAGTGAGTCTGGTTTTGTATGACCTCTTAGACAAAGCGGTGCAGACTCCGGAGCCTTGTATTTTTCTCTGGCCTGGAAACTAGAGCCGTAGTGGATAAGGGTGTGGCCAATATCTTGGATCTAGACTCCCAAATGGTATTGAGGAGAGGAATGGTAGTGACAGTTCTCCTACGTTTGTCCCTGTGCTCATAAAGCACCGACTTCTCCTCTTTTGTGACCTGTAACTGAAACAACTCTGCGGCTTTGCCAATGATAGTATGAAAAGAGACTAGATCATCCGGCGGTGAAGAGCCACCCAGAGAATCTTTCTTTCTGGGCTTTTCGACAATGTAATCGTCCCATTCGCTAGTATCCGGCTCTTGCGTGATCTCGCCTTCTTCTGGTTCAGAACATTCTCTGAAAGGCTTTTCTTGCCAGTCTGAGACCGGAACAGAGGATGGTACAATCGTTGGATCTCTAGTTGGAGACCTTGTCCTGTGTGACGATGCTGGAGAAGGGACCTTTGTCGAAGCACCGAGTGTCCTGCTCCTAGACCTGCGCAGTGGCTCGGGTGAACGTACCCTTTTCTGTGGCCTACTCCTGAAAGGCGAATGTCTTGGCGTGCTTTGTCGAGGTGAAAAATCACTCTGCGAGATGTTAAGTTCCCTCGGTACAGCTGACTTGCTTTTTTCATTTTGACATCTGTTGAACTCCTCAATGATCCTTTGCATTGATAACATGAGCACAGGATCATACAGATCATAAGGATCAGCAGGCACCTCTGTAGTAGGTTGCCAAGGTGGGCCGTGTTCCATTGGTGTAAAACCATGCTGTTCTTCAACAAACTCAGTGTCTGAAAACTCCTCCTGCAGGATGACGTCAGGTAGCTCTGCCATTTCTTCTAAGGGAGATAATTGTGTTCCCTGTGGTTCAAGAGCGTCCACAAACTGAGGCGGCGCTTCTATAGACTCGGGAAGACTGTCTTCATTGGATGGTGTAACAGTGGCATCAGCGAGGGGCGTTTTTGGGCCCTAATTCTTCTATCGGCAAAGAAGCTTGCAGTGCGGTCGACGTAGCCACGGTTGAAGATTTCGTCAATGACGGGTCCGTGGACGAAGATTTCGTGGACGGTGGCTTGCCTTTATCCGTCGACAAGTGCGTGGAGGAAGATTGTGGATGGTAACATCCGTCGACAAGTGCTTCGTGGACGAATGTCTCGTGGACGAGTGCTTCATGGACGAATGATGAGCTTCCTTCGTCGACAATTGCTTCGTGGACGATAACCTCGCTGACGAGGACTTAGTCATGGACGATGCGGTTTGTCACGTGGTGGTCGATGGGGTGTCGACGGCTTGGTGGACGACGAGCCTCTACCGTTACAGCTGCTCGTAGACTGCTTCTCCGTGGACGACTGCCCCACCCCCCCGTGGTTTTTTGCAAACTCCTCCTTACCTTTGGAGGCAATTTTTGCTGTAGAATGCTTTATCTTATGGCTTGTAGAATCCAGAGGAGGTAGGAAAGGTATAATTTCTAGCTTCCTCTTGGGAGTGGGAGAGGCGGTCCTTTCCACTGAAGAAGCCCTACTTTTAGAGGGTTGCTTCTCAGACGATTTGCTGGAGTGAACAGGGGCTGTCTTCGCAGATTCCTCATCAGAAGAAAGCCCCTTGGCTTCCAAATGCAGTAGAAGTCTTCTATGTCTGTTTTGTAGGGTCTTAGTTGAAAAAGAGTTGCAAATGTGATATTTCTGATGTCATGAGGATAAAGACAGTATATACAGTGATCATGGGGATCTTTCCTGTAAATTACCTTTCTCCTGCACCTCGCGCAATCCCTGAATAAGGAAGGCTTCTTGGTAGTCTGAAGGTCAGCCATCTGGAGAGAAAGTTAGATGAATTCTGGGTCAAAACAAAGTTTTGTGAAACCGCAAAAACCAGTGGATATAGCCCCTAGCCAGGGGAATGTGGGAGAGTATATTAAAATATAAACTCCTGTGAAAATTGAATAAAATTCGAAAAAGCTCAGAGAGCTTGGGGATTCCCTCTGTCAATTAGACTGCGCTGAAAAATCTGAGGATGACTGCCTGGGGCGGAGCTTAAGCCATGCCACCTCATTAGTTGGGGTCATAAAGGACCAAAGTGAGGTGGAGGGACTACACAATAGAATGGCTCATAGGCCATAATAGACTAAGTACATGCATGTCTATGTAGCAATGTGTGTATATTAAAAACATTTTTAATAATTATTTTATCACAAGGATTCCCGGTCTGACGGGGAATATTCACGCATCTGAATCTATGAAAGATCCAATGCTGGAGAACCAGACTTTCTGGAGTGGGATGTCTGCTTAAGTAATCAGGATCAGAACTAGAAGTTCTATACTACTTAGGAAAATGACTGTTGACTGCAGCAACAGTATCAGGAACTTCCCAGTTTTTTTCTACCGTTCTTTGAAGTGCCCTATGGAAGGGGAGAACGGGATCTTTCGGGGGGCCATGATCAAGTATGTCAGTCATATCCTGATCAAAAGTGGGTGAGGCTCTACCCCGGTCCATGTATTCCATCACTTTATTCATTAAACTCCTGTACCCTGAATCTGCATGTTCTGCAGGGTCAGGTTTTACAAACTCCAGCTCGGGTGACGTATCAATGCCACTAGCAGAGTGAAGGGTGTCACACAGGTCTCATTTTCAATTCTGGACGGATTAATTCGTCAGGGACCTCTCTAGTACCATATTGTACTCCAAAAGGAGAAACCACCTCTTCTTCAGAGCCACTTTGTTCAAAAATAGAAGACAGACTTAAAGAAGTCTGACATTGGTAAAGGAGAAGATCTCATTTCCCGTTCATGAGTTTGGGTCGAAGGAACCTTCGAGGAAACCGATGATGTCTTCGACAAAGGCATTGAAGACGCTTTTGGCTTTGATGTCGAAGTTGTCGGTGAAGTCGCTGAGGATTTCAACGACTTGTTTTTTATACGGTGTCGGGGAAACTCTATTCTCGATGAATCTTTGACAATTTGACATCGACTCTTACGCGTTTCACCCATGCTACTGGGTTTTACCCCAGTAGTTCCTGACTTCCCTGCGTCGTCCGACAGAGCGACCAGGATCTGGCTCTTTTGAGGGGGTCAAGGCCGCATTCTCAAAAACCTCCATCTTCCTTCTAAATTCTTCCCATTTTCTTGGGGAATCCGACTTAGTCTGGCATCGTACCAATTCAGTAGATGTATTGGAGGATGAAGAGGGAGCTCTATGTCTCCTCTTAACCTTTTATGAAGAGGACGATGAAGAGCGTCTCGATCTACTACAAGATCGAGATCTCTTAGAGTGTTTACGATCTGATTCTTTCGAATCGCTCGACTTCTTATGTATTTTTGACAAGGCCTTAGAAGCTTCCCACCCCACCACCAGTTTACATTTACTCAGGAGGGGCCTTCTCTGTCATCGACTGACAGGAGCCACAGTCGCCGGTTCGATGGTCTGAACCTAGGCACCAAAGACAAACGCGGTGAGGATCTGTAATCGACATCTTCGATCCACAGTCGATACATTTTTTGAACCCCGTCTTGTAAGTAGAAAGGGTGGAAGAAGACAATATTTTCAGTAGAAAACTTCAAAGTGCGCCGTTTGAGAGCGAAGCAATCGGAAAAACAGAACTGAAGCCAACGGGCGCGGCACGAGCTACTTATACTGATGGTGACGCCGACATAGTACTGTGCCCGTCGAGGGACATCGACGCCATGACCTCGTGCACAGCGCCCTCTGCCGAGAATGTTTTTTCGCGGAGCAGCAAAGCCGGCAGGATCAAATCTCATAAAATGAGGAATACGTGGGAGGACACAATCCATTCGAAATGTATCTACTAACATTGCCTAATATCCGAGACAACATGCCAGGAGAGAATCCTAGGACAAGAGGGGGAAACAGACCTTGCCCAAGAAAGCAACCAGAAGAACCCTGAGAACACAAAGGGTACACCATCAAGGCCAAGGCAAAGAAAGACAAACCAGGACAACAGCTAAATGGAGAATTACATCCCAACCAAGGATCAAGAAGGCTACTAGGGCACTATAAGGTCCCTGAGACCGAGTGACTTTGTTCAACATTAAACAGTATGTGAAGGCTCATGAATGTCAGGACTTAGACTAGGGTATGGACTTGAGGAGCAAGCAGCTATCCCTATTTTGATTGAATAGTAAGAAACAAAAAAAACTAGGCCCAGTAGGATTTTTGCTCCCACGCTCACTCTTGTGAAACCCATGTAGAGAGTCTAAGAGTTGCAAAGTTTGCATACTAAGCAAGCTTAGGCAGGCATGCATAAAGAGGGGGTGGATGAGGTTCGGCTTATTGATACAAGTAGTTTGTTTTCTTGCCATCCTTACATAAGGGACATCTTAATGTAAACTCCATAAAGGCCACTTTGTTATATTAACTTTTTGCTTTATTCCTCTTAAAACAGGGCTCTCGAAATCTACTAGCCCATTCACATTTTATTAAAGGAGAGTCCCATTTGCATGGGTCACGACCTTGACTGAAGTGCTGTAAAAATTTCAATTCCATTACCTTCAGAAAAAGTGATGGGTACTGAATACCCGGCATTGTTTTTACTGCACTGCCATACTCATAACAAGCTCCATTGTGCCAGTGCTCAGTCAGCAAGCTGCCTTTTGTTCCGTTACATCACTGTTTCGGTACATTGTTCATGATGGGCATTTTTTATGCTTTCAGTTTCTTTTACCAGGTTGAGTTATTTCGACACAGTTTGAATCAATATTTTCTTATAGTTCCAAAAATAAAACATTTGTGAGAATCAATATGCCTATTGTTCAAAAAAGCTTAACCCCAACACAAACCATAGTGACCTACTGGCTCAAATTGGATCAAGCCGATTCGACCAGACAGTTCAAATTTGACATTTGCAGACGACTCACTCAATTCCACTCATGAGTCATCTCCAAGGAGGCTTGAATGCGTTGAGTTGAATCAAACTATTGTTTGCAGTGTTTGAACCAGCATTCGAGTCAAGCATTTTAATGTTCATCTAGTTCCAACTTCTTTATCTCAGTCTGTGACACCAGGAATGCACTCGCGGATCAACTTGACAAGCTAATCTTTTTTCAGTGTCGTCACTAGGGTCTGAGGAGTAATGCGCAAAGTAGAGTAGGGTCACGGCCAGTAGCAGAGTCAATGTTGGAGGGAACCTGCTGAGAAATCCCTCGAGGAAGGGTCACTGCAACTGGCAGAGGAGATGGAAATTGGATTGGCAGTGGTGGCAGGATGTTGAAATTCATTAAGATGAATTTCATTGACGGAACCTTAATGAAATGCCGAAAACCAGGCTGGAGGCGATAGGCCCAGTGAATGATTAAGCTGAAAAATACCATATGTAAGTAGTTGGTTCTATCAATAGGTAGAGAACACACAATTAAAAGGAGAGAAAGATCATGCCTGTAGCCCCTGGAAGCGTGGTGGGTGGAGAGAAATGGAGGCTGACCCACCCCTGGATGTAAATCTGATCTCCAGTCGCTTCAGAAAGTCTATTCCACAAAGCTGCTAGCTTGTACAGAAAATAACCCAAAGCAAAGGTAGAAGGGGGTTGAAACCTTGTGGGTGAAAATTCCATGCTGCTCCGTCACTGAGCTAATGACAGAAAGGGAGCTTCCGCAATGAGGTACAGAGGATAGACCTTCTTGGAGTGAGGATCTTTCGGAGAGATCTGCATAACACCTCTTCTCACAGATACCGACTGGAAGAAATAAAGTGTGCCACACAGCCCAAAGTTGGGCCAAAAACTGCTCCAGGCCCAGGAAAAGCAGACAAACTGAGCAGGGGTCATATTTCACAAAGGGCCAATGTCCTTCCGATTAAAACCCACCATCAAACCTGCAAATTGAGTGAGAAAAAGCAAAAAAGCAGACAAATTTGAGTTGCATATGAAAGTCACGTACAACTGATGCCAATACTCCCGCTTCATTTGAGGGCAGAAAAAGGGCCAGGAACAGGCGAAGGGGAGAATCGCACTGGCAGGGATATTTTAACATGCACCCCATCACCTCTGTTATATAAACTGGAATGCAGTACTCCAGTCCCTTGCCTGGGCAGGACATCCCACAAGGATGGAGGAAAGCGGCCTTGATCTAATAGTTTAAAAAGGATTTTGAAGCAGGGGTCGAGGGGATGTTTTGGGGTGCTCATCTCAGCTTTGCGGGATGAGAGTTATACCACTGCTGTTGCCCCTTTTGCTTTCCCTGAGAGTGTCAGAACTAACAGTATTGGATTATATGGGTCTTGGGCATACATGAGCCATTGACCGAACTAAGCCGCAGGCATGTTTTTGGAAAGTGCAGCAAACTGCTGTCATGATTAGGTAGGTGGTGCAGAATTAGTGATGATTGGTTGTCATGCACACAAGCCCAACAGGTATTGCGTCAATGACATCAGGTTCAGTCTGGGACTTGCAACACTTGGCTTCTCCCTGGCACTGCCCAGTTACCAGCGTATGAGCCACAAATGTAGGTTGGCTTAACAGCCTGTGAACCTGAACCGGAAGCACATGGGAAGAGCGCTGATAAGTCAGATACTATTGCATTATGAGGAAACATTTGATATGGGTAAGGGGGAACCACGTGGGTAGGCAAGAGAAATTAGACAGGTCTTTAAATGATCGGTTAAGGCTTGCTCTCCATGGTAAGAGGATGTACCATTAGGAACTTCATTGTTAATGTAAACGACTTAATGGATTACAATTTCTGTATGAGGCTCATCACGTAAACCCTACAAAAACCAAGTGATTTCTCTGCTCTGGGGCCCATATTCTTGTGCCAGGATACTATACTGGATGCCTGACCAATTTCTGCGCAGCTGCATAGATATAAACTGATCTCTACATTTGCTGCCATGTGTCCTATTTTTGTTGTCGCCATTGATTTAGAAGTTTTTAACTTTGTCAAGGAATGCTAGAGTGTCTGTGGACCATTGCCCTATGGCACACAGATCTGGCTTAGCAGTCAGCTGCTCCAATTTCAGAATATGCTGAGTTGCCTATTTACCATCAGCATCTCTAAAACCGGATCCTGAATATCCAGGGCAAAGATGATAGAGGATTCTTACCATGTGCCAAAGCCTATGCATGAATAGCAGGCCAGAAAGTACAAGGCATTCACTATTCTGAGCACCAGCCTAAGTAAGGTGGGAGGAGGGTAAATCTTGTTCGGCGGGAACTGGTCTATGCTTTTTAGAAAGGACCTTGTAGACCACACAAACACATGCTGGCTTCTCCTAAAGGTCCAGTATTGGATATATTATGGCAGAGCTGAATAGAGGCAAAGTTTCTTTTGGAGTCAACCTTTCAAATATGTCCTTTGCAGAATTCAGTTACTTGATCAAGCATTTTTACGCAGCTGCCTTGCAAATGTCCTCCAAGGGAACACGCCTTTGGAAGGCCATAGAAGCAGACTTAACTATGATCATATGAGCATATAACCAGTTTGGATGAGTAATCGCCCAGGCAATAAATCTCTTAGCAGCCATATACCCGTGGTAAAAACCTCCATAGGGGTGGTAGTGGTAGGGAAAGCTAAGAGGGTGGGGTGCTTCCATGATGGTGGGGGTCGGCAGAAAGCTTCCATGGGGTGGGAGAGCTTCCAATAGGGGTTGAAACGGTTGAGGAGGATCTAGTATCTTTTGTTCTCACCAACTAGAATGGCAAGACCCTACTCACGGACATTATTTAAACTTCTCTCAGCGTTTGAACCTAGGCTAAAAAACTGGAAGATTGATTTCCTGGTTCAATTTGAAGTCTCTGACCACTTTGTGAGGAAAGCTAGGGTTAGTATGCCATAGAGGGCCTGCAGCTCAGATATTATACAGACTGTAGTGACAGACAACAGGAAAGCTGTATTCCAAGCCACACACTTTATTTCTGTGAAAACTGAAGATTCAAAGGATTTATGGGCCAAATCCGAAAGCCCCCTTTTGAGATCCCTTGAAGAGTGGGTCTGCCTACCCATCAGAGCCCTTTGAAGTGTCCCTTAACAATAGAATTGGAAACAGAAAAAGAACCCTTCAGAAGACGTGAAGGCACTGAAATACGTAAAACAGGATTCAAGTTCAATGCCCGATTTAGCCTCAAAGTTAAGAAAACAGCCTGATTAATGTTGGCCTGAAGGGGATTGATTTCTAAGCACCATTAAAATGGCGCAGCTCATGTCCTGGAGTACTGGAATCTAGGAGACTGCTGTCTGAAGGATATTAGGCCAAGATGTTCCTCGCACAGACCAAGGCCTCCTAATATTAGGTCTTCGGGAACCAGACTTGCAAGTTAACCGATAGGGAGGAGAGATGAAGAAGCATGCAATTGTATTGAGAAAAGAGATCCTTTTGAAGTAACCAGTGCGGGGCTTAGGACATTTCCAGTAGGTTTGAAAAACTATTTGTTGGGCAAGCAGAGGACGACCAAGATCAGGCAATTGCTGCTGCGCTGGAGTTTGTGGATCACCCTCAGAATGTCAGTCAGAAGGGAAAAGGCGTAGACTGTCCCCGTCAGTGGAGAATGCTTTCATCCCCTTCCAAAACATCCCCTTTCACAAAGAATAGTGGACACCTCTTGTTCTGATTGGCAAGAGGTCTAGGAGTTTGTCAGAAAACTGTGGCTGCAGTTCCCACTCATGAGATGCTTTCCATAGCCTGTGCAAAGGGTCTGTCCTGATGTGGGTTCCCACTAGATGGCTCATATGAGCCAGGCATATAGTTTGTGATTAATGTGTATACCCTGCTACCTTGTTACCACCATCCTGGGATGAGTTGGAGGCAGCAAAGGCCAAACATTCCTCTTGGTGATATACACTAGTCTGATCTTTGATAGCACAACCCATGATCTCATCCACCACCAATCTACCATCGCCCACGTCTATGGGTGAGCATCACAATGATTGCTCTGTTTTCTTGGCAAAGGAGAACAGAATTGTATGTAAAGCCCATTGTTTTGGACGGTGGAATTCCATATGTTTCCCACTTATCATCTGTGCTTTGAACATCTACATTAGGCCACTGTTTCACCTCATTGGGAATGCAAGGTTTCCTTTTCACTCATGCCGATGATATGCAAATCTATATGCCGGGTACCTGAACAGAAGAGGGTTTTTCTACACTTATCTGTATGACCATGATTGGTCACTTGATGAACATTTAGGAGTTCAGAGTTCAATGCCTCAAACAGATTTTACCAGGAGAATGCCACTTGCTGCATGAACAAATATGCTGCTGGCACCTGCCAGATTGTTTATGTTGGCGAGGATCTCAGTAAATGTGGGAATGCCGATCTGAGAATGAAACCTTGGTAAAAGGGACCTTTATTAGGTTCTGTCAACTGTGGCATTCCTTACTGTTTCTCCCAAAAAGCTAATTAGGATGATATATTTTAATAGCGCAAAAACAGCACAGCAGCAAGTGCTAGACCGGTCATAGAGCAAAACATTTGCAGTGAGAATCAACCTATCATGTGAGAGGTGGAGCTCTCATAAATTTACAGTTGGATTACAGCAATGCACTGCCTGCTGGCCTTTCTGTCCGTCAGGGAAATCGATTGAAAGGGGTTGAGAACTGAACTATGAGTTTAATTTTTGGCCTATGCTGGAGATTACAATTCGAAGCAGGTATCTGCAGTGGCTGCCGGTTCAAAGCCAGATTACATTCTTTGTTTGACTTTTAGAAGTATTCTCAGATTCTGGATTTCCGGAGAGAAGGGTTACTGCCCATGCACCCGTCAGCAGGAAACTCGGTTCCGGCGATCAATTGCTGGTAAGCACCACTTTTCTGGTGCACCTCAAAATGAGGCTGAACATTTTTGTTCACGCTCCAACCTTTGGAAACGCACGATCACTGGTTGTTAGGTTCACAGCTATAACATTTGGCAGAGTGTTAAAAAATAAACTGCAGCGCTCCCTGGAACTTTCACAGTTGGTCTTCACAGCACCCAAACAGGTTTGCAGTGCTTGCAGCAAAAATTATCACATTAAATTGTGACCTTCATGAATATCTTCGGGGTGGAGGGCAACGCTATGAACTGAAGCTACTGGCTCAAGGATGCATATCTATGCATGTCCATGTTTGTATCATGGAGATCCAGAGATCACAGCTTATTCCCCTAAATACAGATGTCTAAAACGGAGGCGGGGTAACGATGTTAAATCAATATTTTGGCAGGAAGGCTTTGAAATAGGAAAGGTCTAGGAATGCTCGAAGACCCTGCCTGGACTTTCTAGGGCATGGGAAAGAAGAGGGACTGGGATCCCTCATGAACCTCTACAGGAAGGACTCTATTGCTCCCATCTCCAGCCACATTACTATTTAAGAAATGTGATGGATGCGATGAGGCGATGTAAGCCGCAACCCTTGGTGACTACCCAAATCGGGTCTTGAGAGATTGACACCCAAAAATGGTATAACATGGCTACCCCGCAGTGTAACAAAGTGATGAAAAAGTTGAAGTCTGTCGAAAGGAAGGGCCATCTTTTTCTCCTACATCCTGACCAGGCCACCCATCTTGAGACAAGTGGCCCGATGCATGCAGAGTCCAAGACACATAACCAGGGCCGATGTATTTACATGTTCCATTACATTCTCTAGCATATCACATGCCACTTGCTTGGACTGGGCAATTCGCCACTCAATTTGTGGTCACAAGCTGCCAAAATAGCATATTTGGCCTCATAGTTGTAATGCTGCTTCTTGGATTGGGGTCTGGGACTGCAGAGGCTGGAGATGTGGTTGGGAACCTACCTTGGCCAAGAGCTACCAAGACCATAATTGATTGTAATGGAAAGTAGGATGCTAGGCATTGGCTCTCTTTGGGCAGCGTTTCAAACTCTGCACCCTGCTTGTGGCTAATCGGCCCACTGGAGTGCAACAGCACCCAGGTTCCCTCAGCACTTCGACATGCAAAGGAATGGCAGGTGTTTTCTATTTTCTAGAAAAAACTACTGGCAGGATGTTAGATTCTGTCTGCTCCTGTGCTGGTGTCCTGAACATTGTCTGCCACTGGACGCAGCAAAGAAACCATCTTGTGGCACAAATTGCCATGACCGATCTGCATGAAGCTGAAAGGCAGAGGTCAGCACAGTCATAGGCCGCTCAGACAGAGCGAGGAGGAGGAAAACCCCTTGGAAGCAGTGGTGGAGGAGAGGGGCTAAAGATGGGTACCACTGCCGAAATGAGCTCTTTAAAGTAAGAATAAGTGTATGGCACCATCATGCTATTGTTATGAAGGAACACATCTTCCTTCTTTGCCCTAGTCAAAGGTATGGAGGGCCTGAGTGTAAGCTTGGTTTGTGCAGAGCTACATAGTGGGCAGATCTGCCAGTCTGTTAAGTATTGCATATTGAGCTGACAGAAAGCCCATGGGCATTTAGAACGTGGATTAGACTGCTCCATACATGGCTGAAATTCAAGGCCCTTAAGTGGAAGGCTGAGGCAAGCTGCTCGAAAGCGAGCACCTCCGTTTGTGGTGCTAGAAGGATAAGGACAGGCGCAGAAGAGTGGGCGCTTTCTCCAGCGCCAAAGAAACAAGGGACTTTGCTTTCTTGTGATTCATAAAGTCCCAAACAGCCTTTGAGCATTAAGGATCTCTCTGACTCGGAGGCGGCCTCAATCGTTCACGTTCTGACGTTACGATTCTACGAGGTGCGGCTTGAGTCGGCGTGGACGTTCTTTCAGGGTTCTTTCAGGGTCCTTTCCTCAGGTCTGAGTAACCCGAGGCTGAGCCCGCCTTCGCTTGCAAGCGTACGACGACGACGAATCTGCTCGCGGTGCCTGTCTGCCTCCTGTGGGCGTTCATCGTTCAGCCGCGAACGCGGCAGGGTACCCCCATCTGCGGGACGCCAGCTGGAGCACAGCTGGAGCACACGGGTGCCGGAGTGTTAGCGTGCGTTGGTCCCTGTGTTCGAGGCGGCTCGTAGAGCCTGCCTGCTCTGTGCTTGTAGCCGCGGCGGCATTTCGCCGTCCGCGGGACGCCCGCTGGAGTACCCGGGTGCCTACGGAGGGTGGAGAGCGACTCCTGTCGATGTGGAACTCTGGGAGCGGATAGAGTTTGCGGTGGGTAATCAGCATATGGGGAAAAAGCGCAGGGGGGAGCTATATTGACTTGCAGCGATTACACTGCCTAGTAAGCAGCGCTACTCACTTAAACTGAGCCCCCTTCCCCCCTCCCCCTTGCTACCAGTCCCCCCCACCTTTATACCCAGCCTCCCTCCCATGGTCTGATATAATGGTATAGCCACCATATGGAGAGGAGTCCATCTGGGTGTGTGTGCTGAACCTGCATAGTGCCTGGGGCGCTGGTATTTGGTGACAGCTGGCTCTGCGCCTTTTCAGCTTAGCAAGGACAGTGTAGGCTACGTGTTGAAATCTGGCTCAGATTTGGGTGTAGCAGAATCTGGATACCGGCTAGAGAGAAGGTACCTTGATTTCTGTAATAAACACTGCTATATGGCGCCAGGGAAGAAAATGACACAAAATAAGTACAATCTGCGCAAGACAAAAACAATTGGAAGTGGAAACCCTGACGAACGAGGAGATGAGAAAACCTAAAACAAATAACAAGAAAAAATCCAGCATATCCATTCCCTTGGGACAGGGAGCCATAACTGGTTTCTTTGCCCCCCTCCCCATAACAGAAACTAACTCAACGATCATTGAGGACCCCGTTTTATCGGGTGATGGGGGTGGTGACCCAATGAGTTCCACTAACTTTGATGACATAGATAACAATTCGCTGTTAGACCTGTGTTTGAGCATTCAGCGGGGGATGACTCCCCAGATCCTCAGGCCGCTGGAAGACAAAGGTCTGCTACAGGATAATAATTCTATGCCATCTCCTGCTAACGTCATGGGGCACGAGATACCTTTGGGCCGACTGTCAGCCTCCCCTAATTTAGTAATGGTATCAATGGAGGATGGACCGGATTCAGAGGAAGGAAATCTCGCCACCCTGTTCCCTGGGGCAAAGGAATTGGCAGAGATTCAATCCTCAGTGGCCTCCCTTCAATTTGCACTCAAAATTCTGCTCCAAATGACGGGGCGGATTCTTACGAATACTAACCCATCACCTAATACACAAATAGAAGAAAAGAATAAGGAGGTAGAGGCGGAAATCAATCTATCGGAGGCCATAGGTATGGCTGAGGAAATAAATAAGACAGCTGATAAAGATTCCTCGGTAAATGAGGACCTGAGTGAGACATTCTTTTATTCCCGTAAACAACGCAAACTGGCTAAGAAAGCGCAAAAGAACAAGGAAAATACGATGCAAGGTACTAAAGAAGATAAGACGGCGCACATTGGTGGGCGCTCAAAAAAAGCAAAAAAAAGGGCAGCCAGAGCTAAGAAAAAGATGGGCTCTGGAGAAGGCCGCCTCTGCAGTTGGCTCATCACTGATCAAGATACGAACCTAGTCTCGCCGCCCAAATATGAACAACCAGTGTCGGTGGATCTGACTGCTGATGTGGGAAGATTGCCGACCGTGGTTGAAACAGAGGACCAGGCAGACGAATGGGAACGATTTGAGGCCGACCTTCAAGAGGAGGAGGAAACACGGATTAGGGGTCCTGACCTGGTATTTCAACCTGAACCAGCCCCGGCTAGTACCACCATTTCTCCCCTCAGACCAGTTAAGGACGGACCCGATCTCTCAGGGAACAGAATCTGCTTGATTAAAAACCTGTATAAAACCAGCGAACGCAGATGGCTGCCACGATCAGAGTTCCTAATACGTCTGCATTCGGTCCCTGAACTACGCGTCTTAAAATCAGATGATTTCCTGTTTGTGGAACCATTAGAAGGCCTCAATCCTTGTGTGTCTGCAATACATTGTAAATTTATATCCACCGCACAGATGCTTAGGAAATACCGTGAAGAGCTGAGGGCTGTGGATGTTGAGGTTGATGCAGACTTGGACGAAGTTGACACCAGTGCTGAACTTGTGGAAAGAAGTGGGCCGGTCATACCAGGGGAGTACCCCTTGATACCTAAAGGAAAGAAAGTTGAAATTGCTGATGTTCAGTTGGTCCTAAAATGGCTCGCGGAATCTCTTCCAGAGGTATTGCCTAAACATTGAAATTTGACATTGTTATCGTGGAACACAAGAGGATTTGCTCATCTGTTGACGCCGGAGGGTTCGGTTAATTTTATTGTGAAACATAGCCTGATATGCCTACAGGAGACATGGGCAATGGACATTATATTACTTGATGGATACATGAATTATCAATCCTATGCTAAGAAGGGCGATAAAGGGAGACCATTTGGAGGGCTTTTGATAGGTGTGATTAGCTCTCTGCCCTCGAGACAGATACCATGTAATGCTTGTGATAATATGCTGGCAGTAGAGGTTGAATATGGAACACAGGTTGATAAGGGGAAGTTCCTTTTGATAAATATATATAATCCCCCGCATGCGGGAACTAGTGAACCTATTCAAGAAGCCCTTCATGAATTACTGGCCTCCTGGTCGGTCCTACCTGGTAATCGAGCAGTTATTGTTGTGGGTGATTTTAATTGTCGTATTCCTGCCGAGACAGGGAAATATCCTCAAAACCCCAAGTTAAGAGAGAAACATCTCCTAATACATACTAAAACTGACATCGAGGGGCCACGTTGGCGTCGGCTGCTTGACGAATGGGATCTGGAAATGCTGAATGGCTATACGAATAATGACTACTCGGGGAAACATACTTGGTCCAATGTGCTATATAGTAGTACCCTTGATTACATCTTCATGTGCCCTAAAATGCTCCTCTTAGTGGAAGATAAATGGAGCGATCATTCAGCTCTTCACTGTATACTAAACATACAACAGAGAGCTTTTGACAAGTGCAATATGGGCACAGTCTATGCGAGTAAATCAGGCTCCAATATTAGATGGTCGGCTAAGAACATTAATCAGGCAGCACTGGCACTCGAGATGGATAAATGGCCAAACTTACCCGATTTCCATTCCATGTCTATTGAATCAATAGAAAATTGGATAAAAGCCTTCTCTCATACACATGCTTTGGTTCCGACCACTAGCATGTTTAGACCGGAGGGTGGGCCTCGCTCTTATAATAATAAGATTAGAGATGCCAAAAGGGACTTGAGACGGGAACTGCGTATGAGCAAGAAAAAGTTAGGACCATCTGATGTATTACGAGTGGCTGCGAGGAAAATTAAAAATAAATATAGATCTATTATTAAAAATATAAAATCTGCCGTTAATACCTGGGCTCACCAGAGACTAGTGCAGACGATTTGTTCTAAAAACACTCGTAGTATCTGGTCACTTCTGGGGGATGCTAGGGAGTCATCGAAGGGCCAAATGGTTAATCCAATTAAAGCTGAGAAATGGGTTAAGTTTTTACTAGCCCGTAATACAATACTACAGAGAGATGAATTGGGCCCTCAGACTACCTTGGCTCCCTATCTGGCCTTTGATATCTCATATGCGGCCATAATTTCCAAGATAAAGACGCTCAAACCGTCCAGAGCTCCAGGACCGAACGGTCTAGCCAATATAGTTATGAGAAAGCAGCCCGAGTTTTGGGCGAGCGTATTGGCAATACTGTTTAAGAAGATAATGATACAGGGGCAAATACCGAGCTCATGGCAATCAGCAGTATTGATACCTGTTTTTAAAAAGGGCAATCGCCTAGATCCCACTAATTATCGGCTCCTCTCCATGCTGGACACAACGGGTAAATTGTTTGCTTCTTTACTGCTTGTGGAATTACAATCATGGGTAGAAAGGGCCAACATTCTGTCCATCTTCCAGTGTGGATTTAGGAAGGGTTATTCAACGAGTCACAATTTAATGGTCATGAACCTGTTGAGAACTAAAGCACGCAATAAAGGTGCACCACCTTTATACGCTTTATATATTGATTTTAAAGCAGCTTTCGACACCATCCCTAGGGAACGTCTGTGGGCTAAACTTAACGGTCTCGGGTGTCCAGCAGGCATCCTGTATTACCTTAAATTGCTGCACTATAATACGTCAGTTAGACTGAAATTAGACCAAGAGGGACACCTGACTGATAAAGTGCTGCAGAACAGGGGGGTGAAACAGGGCTGTGTGACGGCCCCTTTGGTATATAATCTGTTTGTCCATGACATACCATTGGCCATAACGGCCGTCTCAAATTGCCCACCTAAGATTGGGGAGCTGGTATGCACTGTCCTGGCTTACGCAGATGACTTGGTCATTTTTGATCACACAATCAGTGGCCTACGCAGATCGGCCACTGCTTTGTGGGATTATGCGAATCATAATGGCCTTACTATCAATCTTGATAAGACTAAGGTATTGCGATTTACCAATAAAAGAGTGTCACGCGTAAATCTTATGGTGGGTAAGAACATAATCCCTTACGCCCCACATTATCGGTATATGGGTATTGATTTCGAGCCTAGTGGCGACTATAGCATATGCAAACATTCTCGGAAGACGCGAGCAGCGCAGGTTACATCGCTGGTTGCGAACTTCACTAACAAGCAAGGAGGTTTCACGTTATGGGGCACTCGCCAACTCTATGTGCAGGTTTTTACACCCATGGTGACCTACGGACTGGAGGCCCTGTTCGACCTAGATCTTAGCTGGCTACAAGTAATAGAAGGGAAATTCTGGCGGCGGGTCTTGGGGCTCGCCCCAGGAATTCCAATGGCCATTTTACGCCTAGAGCTGGGAATACCGTCATTGAAAGCTATAGTGATGAAAAAGAGACTAGGGTTTTTTATTAAAATGCGTAGTGGTACAACAAATCCAGTATTGATTGCTGTGGATAAGGAAATATGTAAAAAACAAAATTCCCTCTCACCCGTTGCTATAATGTTAAGCTATCTCGCTGATATAGGATGGACGTATCGCGAAGGGGACTACACCAGGCAAGTTCAGAGAGCCCTTGATAAGCTAATAGATATGTGGGACTGGTTGGAAAATTTTGCCCACCTCAGTGCACTGAAAAGTTATGAATTTGTGAAATTCAGGTTGTACACATATATGAGACCGCAAGATTACCTTAACTTATGCCCTTGCAAAAGACTGCGACGCTTTGTACTCCTATTAAGACTGGACCAACTCCCGACCCTATGGGTCACAGGCCGGAGAGATCAATTGCTGTCGACACTTAGGATTTGCAGATTGTGTAAAATCAATAAAGTTCTTGAGACAGCAAGACATGTCCTGACTCAATGTAGTAGTATGACAAGCATAATACATCACCATATGGGAAAGTATACGCATAACTCTGCAGCAACCTCTAAGGCATTATTTTGGCATCACTGCCTAAATTCCGAAAATATCCATATTCTAACTGCTTTATACAACATCTGGTTGGTCATAGAGGGAAAATTGGGCATTAGGATCTGGATAGGTGGCATTATCTACACTCAGGAGTAGTGATGGGATACACCTTTACTAGAACCCTTTTTTGGGCTATGCGTTACTCTGTAATTGTGAATCCTGTAATTGTGAATTCTAACTCCTAATTGTTTCTTCCAAATATTGTCAGTATTTCGTATCCTGGTGAGTTCTGATGTGATATCCACAGGGCTTGATTTAGGATGATTTAGGTTGTTTTTAGGTCTTAGAATGTATGATTGTGTCTAGGCTAGATTTATTTATTTATTGTTATTAGCATTGCCATCTTATTTAATTGTGTAATCTTAATCTCATTATTGTATTTCTTTTGCCATATATGTGTAAAGTTTATTAATTAAACTGTAACACATTAAATAAATAAATAAATTAAGTCATCTTGTGAACTATGATGTGCAGGGACTGTTGGGGCTGCTCCGTGTGGCGCACAGCTGCTGGCTTTAGGTGGCATCCTCTGCTACAGGTTTTTTAGCATAAGGCCTTGTTTGCCCTCATGCAATGCAGACCAGTGTATTTTCAGCATTTCTGTGTCTTAATAGTCCATGTGCTTCATGGGTAAAGGAAAGGCTAGGATCCAACAATGCTCTCTATGGCCCCTCTGACAATTGCCCTGCAGGCTCTCCCAAGCACAACAGTTTCCATGTAAATGCTGTTAGAGGTTTCAAGGAGGCTCTCTTTCATCTCTCAGGGGGACACATGGGTGATTGCATAGTGTGCAAGGAACCTTCAGGCACTTCAGCCACTTCAGCATGAAGGCCAGTGGAAGAGTGAGTAGGCAGTCTTTCAGGAATACTCCCAAATTCAAGTCTGAGCGGTCTATTGCTCTCAACACATATGCCTTATGCCTACTGGCAACATAAGGAGTTAACAAAATTATTCCAGGTCGGGTGAGTTACGTGGAAGGAAACCCCTTGTTGCAATGCCTTAGGTAAAAACAAAAAGTATTCTTTAGGGATGATTAGAAGGCCCTCAGGTAGTTCGATGCCACCTGGTGCAAGATCCGCTCATAAATAATGAAACACTGCAGGGCTGGGCAAATAAATATGTTACAACTTTCTCACTTTTTTACCAATATGTGCTATGCCCTGCTCCCAACTGACAGATCAGGCCTTTTGCCTCCCATTTAATGAGCAAATAGTGTCTGCTTTCCTCTGCCTATACACACATTTAAATAGTCCTTTGTAATGTGATGGTTAATAATGGAGTGGACTCGAAGTGCAGAGGCCTGTCTGCAAGTTGGAGAATTGGGCAAGCATTACTTAATTTTCCTGAGATATTCAGATGGTTATCCACCTGAAGTCAAATACCCAGTAAAAGAAAACGGAGAAATCAGAGTCCATAAACATGAAGAAAAACTGCAAGCGGAGTGCCTGGGAACTGACCATGCCCGCACAGAGTGTTTCATCAGGTGGGAGCGGATCTTCTACAGGTGGCATCGAACTGCCTCAGGGCCTTCTGATTAGCCTGAAAGAGGAGTACTTATGTTTTTACCAAGGTGTTTTCTTCCCTGCAACTCACCCAACCTGGAATTTTTCCACTTTTTATACCGACAAAGGAGATTTTCAGTGCCTTCTACAGCTCAAATTTTAAGCAGTACTTTTGCAGACATTTTTTAGAGGGAGAAAAATAGAAAACACATGACTTTAATAGTCTGATGGTCCTACTGTTCTGTGCTGCATGTGCATCGATCTGCCTTAGCCCTAATGCCACGTGTGGGTGTTTGACTTTGGACTCAGTTGGGCGTGCGTGCCAAAGAATTTGAAGTGCTTTTTCTTCTTCCCAGGCCTCTGAAATGTTTGTTTTTGGTAGGAATATGTTGTGACTTCTTACTTTTAAGTTTCAGAATATAGTGGTCTACACGGCATTGCATTTTGCAGTGTCTTTACTTATTTGTAATTTGCCTCTTGTGCTCCAGGAATGTCTGAATTAATTCGGCTTTGAATTCTGCCAAAGTATTGATCAGTGAGCCAACGGGAACTACAAAGTAGAATGAGAAATCTGGGAAACAGTCTATATCATAGGTGTGTCAATTTGCAGTAAACTGGTAATTCAACGATGAAAGAAGGTTTTTTTCACATGATGGGGAAACAACCTGATCAGGATAAACAATATGTTTAACAAAACATCAAACTGGTTGTACACCGCTCACTTTCTATTTCAAATATCTCCTTACCTGTCCACAGGTACCCCCCCAACCCGCACCTCCCATTTAAAGGGAGTGTGAAGTTGACCCCCACATATCTGTACACTCATAATTGGCTATCGAGTAAGTGAAATTAGCTCTCACCCCAAGCTATTAAACACTAAAGGGAGTATATGTGGAAACAGGAACTTCGTGGCTATTTATCATTTTTGCTGCATACAGTTGCCAATGTAATTATATCCAAAAACTACACGCCTAGAGCTAAATTGCGATGGAGAGAAGGAAAAAAATGCAGCAGAATGTGGTTCAAAGGGCATTTAATAACCATACTACTTTTTTTCGCCATACGATAGAAAAAGTCAGCAGATTAACATATGACCAAATTGCACATAATATATTCTTTCGGAATGTTTATATGGTCTAAGAACAAATAGAAAAACAATCAAAATCCACTGAACACATGTAGTTCTTCAACAGCCCATAATTTAAAAAAACCCTAACACTGGTGATTTTCATCATATTAAAAGGAACAATCATTGCAAGGATTTTAAAAAAGCAGCATCGTTGGTAAAAACGCTAAAAGTGTTTTTTTTTTTTACAAGTATTCACAGTATTACCATTTTGCAACAGAAAATGTGCATATCACAGGAAAAAAAGGCATTTTACATACTTAGGCTGAATCTTTTAAGTCGACATTGCTTCGTTTGTTCCACAGTGGTACCTGGATTTGAGCAGTCAGTCAAAGCCACTGTGCTTGTTCGGGTTTCCTTTGTAGTCATTTCAGTTGCACCTTTCATACAGGCTGAGCTTTTAAATGAAACCGTATTTTCTACTGAAGTAGCGTTTGCAATTTTACCTGAACAAAGTTGTGTTTTCTTCTCTGTAACAGAAGGCGGAGTAAACATTATTGGCGCCAAAGTGTTTAAAAAGCGGTGCGTTCCTTTGGAGCAAGTGTTCATATTTGTTGTACCGCTGTTAGTCTCAGGAGATGAACATGCAACATTACTTTGGTGACCTTTCTTGGGACTACTGTTGGATTCTGCTTTGCAGCCCACATTTGCAGTGGGATCGTTCTTTTCTGTATTTGTCAAACCAGTCAATGTTGAATTTGACTTTGAACGCCCTTTTAATTTGGATTCTTTCAATGTTGAGCGGGAAACCAAACGGATATGGAGAGTTCTCGATTTTTTTTTACTCTGGTTGCAATTCACTTCCTCGCTTTCTTCGGCTGATCGTCTCCTCTTACTTTTTAAACTGTGTTGTTTCTCGGGTACTATTGGAGGAGGACTTGGTGATTTACGTGACAGCGCACCCAAGGAAAAACGGTTGAGGTGCTTATTTATTTGGGGATTTGGAGCAGAAAAAAAATCCTCATAATTCAATTGTGTGTTTTTAGTATTTGAGACCTTTGACGACTTTGGTGGCGTGATAAAGCCAGTCCAAATGCTCTTTTTGAAATGGCTTGGCGAGGATGTTGATGCTGGTAAAGTTAAACTAGATGAGGATTTCACCTGTCTGGCAAGTTTATCACCACATCTGTTCAGATTTAAAGTATAAGAAGTTTCTGGATTTGTAAAATGTTCCGAAAAAACTTCACAAGCGGACTTGAAAGCACTGCTTATTCTTTTTTCTGGTTTTGTACTGTGGGTCGGACTCTCATAGTTCTTACTATCACTTTTCGGCGCAATCAAGCTAGACGACATGCACTTTTTGAGTACTACCTTGTTTGTAGAGGACTCTGTTGAATGGGTATGATTTAATAGGGGTGTTTCACTTGATGTGAAAAAGCTACCAGTTTTCAGTAAAGGAGTTTCCTTTGATTTTACCGGTGTCAACTGCAGCTGGCAACTGGGAGACATAGGTGAACAATTCTCTATAGGTTCATTCAAAACCACAGATTTCATTTTCAAGTTTTTTGGCTTTCCAAAGAGTTCTTCAAAACTTGAATTCAAAGGTTCGCTGATGGTATCTTCTGCAAAAGGAGAACAATAAGTAGTAAATATACAGGCAAGACTAAGCAATGAAAATGTACTATAGAGATTCCAGAATGCTTGGTCCAAAGGCTGTCTATTGTAACCATAGGAACAACCGTAAACAACGGAATTGAACTAATGTTAACCAATGGAAATATCACCCCCTACCCCGCCAAAGTAGAATGCCAATAAGTGTCATAGGGAACGTTAAAAATCAAAAGAAAATCAGTGCCGACTTCTCCCTAAAAAGATCAGCTCATTTGGATTGCAAGGCCATATTCCCTGTGAATGGGCAGCAAAACTAAACAAATCGGTGGGGCTTATCAGTGAGGTACAGCTTGAGTCCCGTATATGAATTTATTTGAATAACATGGATGTCAATTTCGAAGAGGAATGATTTCGAGTAACATTTACAGATGGCTGAGGCATTCCCACAATGGGATCCTATACAATAGCACAAATATGAGAAGTGGTGAGACAGTTTATGAAGGTGTAAACATGTGGTCATATACCAGGGACAAAATAAACAAAACAAATATTTAAGAAAACAGGTGACTTACAAAGTAACTTTAAGCTAAGGGGCTTCAAACTAAAGAGTACCATTTATATATACAAAAATTACATTTAGCGTCACTGGAGGCGGCGGTGGGGGCAGGTAGAGAGGATGGGAGAGAGGGCAGGAGGAGATTTCACTTTAGCAAGTAAGTGAAGTTTAAGCCGAGCTGTGAAGAGAGCCACAGTTGGGCTGGGTTTGGATGTTATGCACAGTGGCTCCAGTGGACTGGGGCAATTAGGGAGCAACAGCGGATGCGAGAGGGGGTATGTGGCGGTGAGGTTGAGTGCAGCGGAGGATAGGAGGGAACGAGATGGTGAGTAAACTGAGAAACAGGTACTGAGTAGCAAGACTATTGATAGCTTAGTAGATCAGGAGAAGGAACTTCAGAAGAGTTGTGCATGGAGAGCTCTGTAGGTAGAAGTGGGGGAGAATCTGGGTAGGTTGTAGAGAGTATGGGTAACAAACTTTAGGACTTTGTCGAGAGAGAGGAAAGAGTAAATAGGAAGACCAACGAATAGGCTTGAGCAGTAGTAAAATTTGCTGAGCATGAGAGTGGAGATAAGAGTTTTTGTAGAGTGGTTAGTAAGAAAAAGAAAAATTGTTCAAATGTCAAGGAGGGTGCTACGAGCAGCAGAGGCAGTGATGAATTGTTGAGGTTGTAGGTCGCTATGAAAGCGGACCTCAAGTTTGCAACCCATTGGTGAGAGCAAGAAGGTCAAGGGAGAGGGATGGCATTGGAAGCCAGGAGGCAGATGACATAACTTCATTTTTTAAACTTGAGGGTTCACATCTCACACAGATCTAGTCACAAACAGCACAGTGCAGCATTCCAGTAATAGTATACATTCGATAGCCCACCACATAAAATATAGCTTTGCATGTGCACAGAGATGCAATGTAATAAATACAATAGTATCCAACCTTGGGTTCTCCACCAATTCTCCCATTTGCAGCAGCATGCCCCAGCATCTCACTTTAAACAGGATATTCCTTCAGCCTCATGGTGACCTAGGGCCACATAACCCCTGCCTCTTCATCCAGCTGTTGAGTGCCAGGAAACATAGTAACCGGGCCCTTAGATATTGTGTGGCTTACTCACAGTAGCAACCAGTGTAACATACTGAAGATCAGTATCACAAAGCCAAGTCATGTCTGCCAACCACTGCCTAGTTGGGGGATTGAAGGGGACGGGGGTTTAGACCATTTCAACAGAATAAACCTACGTGCCATAATCATACCTGTAGCTAATAACTTTCTATAACTCTTTGGTAGTCCCGGAAGCCAAGCAAGCATGCAGCACAGTATATTGCAAGGACCCTCACTGTCTAAAATCGGCATAAATATAGCCAACACACAAAAAGTCCTTTAGCTTGGGATATGACCATATCATGTGAGGGAAGTCTGCAGACTCCACACAGCATTGCGGGCAACATTTTTAGCGGGGTCAAACAACATAAGGCGCGATGGAGCCAAGTACACCGTGTGTAAGGTCTTGAATTGAAGTCCAGTATTTACAGCCCTACTGTGTGCACTCACGTAGCCCATTGCTTCTCGGAAATGGTAGTCCCTGCATCCACCTACCATTTTGCTGTACATCTCACCACTGACTTTGGGGTGCCCTACACTACTGCCCTATAAATAGAGGAAACCTGGTGTTTCGTGTTGGTCGATTCAAACCCTCCCCCACACGTGGATGGTACAAGCCACGGGGAGAGGTGGGGGGCGAATCTGCACCCATCCTTCACTTTCAAAGACACCAGCAAACCCTGCAAGAAGTAGGGGCAAACCGAACACAGATTGATACGAACATGGGGATACAAAACAGAGACAAGCATCCAATAAATTACAAGTAGAGCTGCGCAACCAAAAAAGAAAGCTACATATCAAAGTGAGTTAAAGAGCACGTTGCTGCCTTCTTTACGTCACGGTTTCATAGCCAATGACTCATCTGGAAGTAGCATAAGCTTTCTTTTTCCTGCCATCCCGAAGCTGTGCTTAAACTCCTGGAAGGGGCGTACAGTGAGGCCGTGGAACATATTCTGAATTACATGGCAACCCTCTTTTTGTCAGTGTGCAAATGTCCCTGGCTCAATCCCCAGGGAGAAGTCTGGGTTGTTGTGCACTGGAGTGAACAAGGCGCATGCCATCTTCTGCTTCTAGTCCATGTACTGGCGCCAACGTAAACTTGTGGTCACCTTAAATCTCTGCTGAGCCTGTATGTGTCAGCTCCCCACCCCATTGGCCTGCAGCAGAGACACCCCTGTACAGGCATAAATATTGTAATGCCGGAATCAAAATATACTTTAAGGACGCATTAGGATTCGGAATGAAGATCTGGAGTAATGCATGAAGAGCAATTACCTGCAACAGCCCCAGTGAATCCCCCAAGTAGGTCATTCAGCGATGCTGGAAAATGCCTGTTGTGGGGTGCATTTAAAGGCCCCAAACAGAATCCCTTTCCCAGGAATAGCAAGATTTTAAAGAATCAAAAACGGCTTGGCCTTTGTTTTTCAAGTCCAATTAAAGAGCCATGTGGAAAGCGGCCAACCTGTCATTACCAATGGATAAGCAGCATTTTAATTTACAAAGGGAGGAGGAATCAAAAAATCCTGTCACATGGAAAATAGGGTTTTTAAACATTGAAAAAAAATGCTTGCACAGGTGTGCATTACAAAAGCATTACAAAAGTGAGAATAAAAATGTCACTGCTCACAGCAAAATGTCAGGAAAACAAAACTATAATGTGCGGGTTGACAAGAAGCAACGCATATTATGTATCACCTGCAAAACCCCAGTGACATTTTGAAAAGCCACTTTGTCTTCATGGAAAATGTCGGCTCAGGGCAGACAGTTTTGCTGGCTGTGGGCAAAACTTCACAAGGACATTGAACACTCCCAGCCTGGATGTCACATCTCCCATCAAATGACCAACCACAATAAAATGTCCTGCTAAAGGTGTCAAAATTCTGTGTTCTCCAGACCTGCTGGTTCTGAAAGCATAGACTTCAAGAAAAGTAACCCTTGGCTGGTGCATGACTAATGTGTGAAAATGGGGGCACCTACTTCAAAGAGCAAGCTAAAAAGAAATTCTGGGTACAGGCTAACCCAGTGAAAACAAATGGCCGGAAGAGTGCCATTTGTCTCACATGAAGATTCACAAATAATTTAAAAAGGACTCATTTATGACTTTTTCTCAGCAACCATAAGGCGGACTGATTTCATTTTTGTACCATTTTTTTATGTAATTTCAAGGCGATTTTGGGGATATAAAATTAATCTACCTGTGACTCTGGAAAGTGTAATGGCCAGATAGACTAGGTTTCTGGCTGATCTTAACATGTTCCAAATGTGGGAGTTGGTGTGCGGGTAGAAAATGAAATTAGGGATATGCTTCATAACTTACATATTCATAACTGTTGTGCTGTTTATGGAACCAGTGGAAATGGGCCACATAGATGTGCTACATGGTATGGATTTGGTGGTTGGCATATATAACTCTCCATGATTAGCTGAATCAGAAAATATGTTTAGTATGGCAATAGTTAGTATTATGAGGTTGTGATAAATAACTAGTTTTTTCCAAAAAGTTGAAAGGAGAACAAAGGGCGATTATAAATGGGAATTGCCATATGTTGTTTCAGACCCCTAAATCAATCCCGACTTGGAGAATGGGTTTGGGAGGAGAGAGAAGGGTAACTGTCCAATTCTAGTGGCAGGGATTATTGCAGGGTACTTCCCCAAGTTTGTAAAATTGGTGGTGTCATTGCTGCTATAAGGGGGACTGCACTAGGACAGAAACAGACAGAAAAGAGGCAGACCACCAGGAAAGCTGCTTAAACTTACCATCCGAAAGCTATAAGAAGACATCAGAGGAGATTGCAGAGTGCATCTGGGTGGAGCGTTCCATTTCTAGGAAGGCCTCAAAGATGACTGGGTCCTATAGTGGAGAACAGGAGGCCATCTATGAGGGTGGAGTGACCAGACCCCTGCCCTATCTTTCCAGAGTGTCCTGAAATGCAGCTGGCTTTCCTGGACCTTAAACAAAGGTTTGCTAATTACTGAGCCCTTGGAAACCAAACAGTGGGGGAGTCTGCTTGCCTTGAATCCTTTCCCTTTATAGTGGGGCGGTGGGGGGGCCAAAACTGTGCAGATCCTTAGTCTATTTAACTAAAAATATTAATTTAATTAATTCCCCATTTGGCAGAACATAGGGTGAATTTTGTAAAAAATCGAAATTAACTAAGCTCACTTCCTAGTGTGTGCTGAAAACTATAACCTATACATTAATTGGGTAATCCCTGTTGTCCAGCTGACCCAGACTTCTTTAAGGAAGAGGGGTGTCTTTGTTCTTAATTCAGTACAACCTTTTTATCCAGCTTCCCCAACATAGGCCTTTCAGTAAGGGGGGTCTGAAATCCAAACTTCCCCAAAGGTATTCCAATTTTTCTGTCTGGCTTCTCAACATAGACCAAAGCAAGGTGGAGTCTGAAAAACAAACCGATAAATCACCCTGCGTTTATTGTAAACCAAAAGTGTGGGCGTAATCATTATCAATCTTGAAATCCTACTGCTAGCCTACAGGAAAATCAAAAAACGCACAACATTACATGATAATTGCCTTTTTTTATTCATAAGTGTAATTTTGTCAAGTGAAATTTGCAGAAAGGAAGAAGTTACTTACCTGTAACTGTTCTCCAGCATGGGTCTGGCATGGATCACATGCTCATGAATATTCCCCGTCGTCAGACTGGGAATCCTCTGCAAAGAAAAAATATGTTTCAGTTTCATTTCTGAACTGTCTTTCTACTAGTAACCAATCTCTGGGCCATACTGCCCCCAGCCAATGACTGCCCTCTACCTAAGCCCCTCCTCCGGCAGCCATCTTCAGATTTGGTAGCACGGAAAGTAGCAGGACCAAAAGAAGAGCCGCAGAGGGGTAGGAGGGAGGATTCGCATGTGAATCCATGCCAGACCCATGCTGGAGAACAACAGTTACAAGTAAGTAACTTGTTCCTTCTCCAACATGGGGTCTGGCATGGATTCACATGCTCATGAATACAATAATACATAGCAGTACACAACCACGGGAGGTGGCAAGGCTCAACATTAAGCATTACATCAACTCAACATTAAGCATCTCTTACCTCCTCACCCGGCCCACCTTCAGGCGAACAGGTTGCACAACACTGCCTGGCCAACTCTTGACTCCTCCCTGGAATCCCGATCGACGCAGTACAATCTCGTGAAGGTGTGCGTTGACCTCCACGTAGCAGCTCTGCATATGTCCAGCAAGGGCACCCCAGATAGGAACGCTGTGGTAGCAGCGATCGCTCAGGTTGAATGGGCTCTCCGACGGCCGGGCAACAGTCAGTTTGCCAACCAGTGAGTGCATGATGCAGCCGGAGAGCCATCTGGAAATGGAAGGCTTCGCAAGGGCCTTCCCTTGGTTCACAGGTCCAAAGTTCACAAACAGCTGTGATGTCTTCCGGAGGGTCTTCGTGCGGTCCATGTAGAACTTTAGCGCTCTAGCCACATCCAGTGAGTGCAAAGTCCTCTCGGCCGGCGACGAAAGCAACGGGAAAACACCAAGGGCAACGGCACCTTGAGCATGAAGGAGGGGTGCGTCCTCAGCACTACCCTCGTCTCGTGGAATGTCAGGTATGGTGGTTTACAGGAGAGAGCCTGGATCTCTCCCACTTGTCATGCGGAGGTGATGGCCACAAGAAACGCTGTCTTCCATGATAGGAACTTCAACGGTGCCGAGTGCAGCGGCTCAAATGGCAGCCCCATGAGCCAGCTCAGCACCACGCTGAGCTCCCACGCCGGGGCCAGAGCCTTCACCGGAGGCAATGACAGGCACAGTCCTTTCATGAACTCCTTAACCAGGCGGTGGGACCATAGCGATGACCGCCCCGGAGTTCTGGTGTAGCGGGAAATCGCAGCTAGATGAATCTTGATGGAGATATGAGCTAACCCCGACTTGGCCAGCGACAGTAGGTACGGCAGCACTTGAGGGGCCATAATCCGCAGAGGGTTAATCTTCTGTGCACAGCACCAGACAGAGAACCTCTTCCATTTGTGTCCATAGCACTTGAGTTGAGGACGCCCTGGCCTTTGCAAGAACCTCCTTGCAGTCTGCAGGGATATCGTACCCTCCAAACTCTAGCGCTGCAGGAGCCAGGCCTGCAAGTTCAATGACCCCAGGTCGTGGTGGAGGAGGATGGCGCCCCCTTCTCTGGCGAGAAGATCCGCGTCCATTAGCAGTTTCATCGGGGGGGAGGGGAGGCCGACATATCCAGAAGATCGGGGAACCAGATCTGCCTCGGCCACATCGGTGCGACAAGAATCATCCTGCACTGGGACCGTCTGAGTTGATTGATGAGTCGCAGCAGCAACAGGAACGCATACAGGAACAGGCCATCCCAGGGGAATGAGAAGACATCGCCCATGCTCCCCGGCTGGGGAAACCTGCTGGCGAACCTCACGCACTTGATGTTTGTCGTAAATAGGTCGATCTGGGGATTGCCCCATCATTGGAATAGGAGATCCACTTGATCCTGCCGCAGTTCCCACTCGTGGCACGAGCGCAGCTCCCTGCTGAGTGAGTCGGCGATGGTGTTCTTTATTCCTGCCAGATGGAAGGGTACCAGAAACATCCCCTGGGCGACAGCCCAGTGCCACAGATCCTGGGCCTCCTTGGATAGTGCTGGGGATCTGGTGCCTCCCAGTTTCCGGATGTAGAACATCGTGGTGGTGTTGTCGGTGAAGATCCTCACCACCTTGCCATTGAGGAACAGAAGTAACGACCTGAGGGCCTAGAACACGGCTCGCAGCTCCAGGACATTGATGTCCAGTGACCTCTCCTCCAGAAGCCAGAGACCTCTTGCGTGGAGCTCTCCGGTGTGCGCTCCCATCCGTCCAAAGAGGCATCCGTCGTCACCATCTCCTGACGTGCCAGGGTCTGGAAGTCCATGCCCGCCGCCAGATGCGCGCGGGTGCCCCACCACCGGATCGCTTGGCGGAAGGTCTCGTTGAGCGAGATCCGGTCTTCAAAGTTGCCCGCCGCTTGCATCCAACAGACGTCGAGGAACTCTTGCGGTGGACGCATCCGCAGCCTGCACAGGCGCACGAGGTAGATGCATGAGGACATCATTCTGAGCAGGGACTTGATGGGTCTCACCCTGGCCGCGTCCATGGTTGACAACCGTTGCACCTTGCACGGAGAAGCCAATCGCACCACTGTGTCGAGCCTGGCTCCCAGGAACAGGGTGACTTGCAACGGTACCAAGTGGGATTTCACAAAGTTGATCGAGAATCCCAGATCTGTGAGCAGTTGGGACAGTTTTTGCTGTGTGCACGACGGCGAGTTCTCTTGTCTTCGCTCGGAAGAGCCAGTCGTCCAGGTAGGGGTAGAAGTGGATCCCCTGCAGGCGCAGCCGTGCCGCCACTGGTGCGAGGCACTTGGTGAACACCCTGGGCGCCGACTTCAGTCCGAAGGGAAGGGCCTTGAACTGATAGCGTCGCCCCTGGACCACGAATCGCAGGAACTTTTGATGTCCTTTTAGAATGGGGATGTGAAAGGCATCCTCCAAGTCCAGTGACGATATGAAGTCGCCTTCCTTCAGCTGTCCCAGCACGTGCTGGAGGGTGACCATCCAGAACTTCTGGGGCTTGATGTACTTGTTTAGACGACGAAGGTCCAGGATGGGTTGCCATCCGCCGGTCTTTTTCCTTACAAGGAAGTAGCGAAAGTATACTCCGGAGCCTCTTTGGGACGAGTTTGATGGCCCCCCCCTTTTTTTTTTTTAGCATCGCTCGTACCTCCAGTAGCAGTTGAGGGATGTGGTTTTCCTTCCTGGCCACAGGTGGAATACGGGGGCACTTCCTTAGAAATTCCAGTGTGTGCCCGCGGGCCAGGGCATCCAGCACCCAATGGTCGGTGAAGATGGACTCCCACACGCTGACGGAACTCGCCAGCCGGCTTCCCACCGGGGTGCTCAGGTGGGGGGCCCGACGCTATGGCCTGTTCAGTCCTGCTTGGCCGCGGCTTTGCCGCCTTGGCCTCCTTGAAGACGACAGCGAGATCCTCATGTCTTGCTGCATCCTTTTTTAGGCCTCCTGCGAAGAGGAGCGGGCCGCCTGGCGGTACGAGGAGCCTCCGCCGAATCCTTTGGAGACACCTTGCTTGCCCCCGGTGTTACGAAAGGATGGCCATCGCTGTTGAAGGACACCTAAGGCCCGAGCAGTCTCTGTCTGCCTTGATGGCCTGCAGTGAATCGTCCACTGTCTTGCCAAACAGGGTGCTCCCGGCAAAGGGCATGTCCAGAACCCTGGTCTGAACGTCCTGGCGGAAATCGGTTGCCTTGAGCCAGCCGTGCCGACGGAGGCAAACGCTGTTGCCAATCTGGCAGAAACCGGTGTCAGCAATGTCCATGGCCACCGTAATGGTAGGATCTCCAGGGCCTCAGCCCTCTTGTCGTCCGGGAGGAAGTCCAGCGATCTTAAACCACAGATCCGTCGTAGCATGCCACAATCGCAAGGGCGTTAGCCGCTTTAATCGTCGCTGCAGACGAGATGATCCGCCGTCCCATGGCGTCCAGTTTCTTCCCCTCGCTGTCTGGCGGGGAAGTCGAAGTAGAAGCAGTCGCCCCCTGCCGCTTTCTTCTTGGCCCCCGCCGAGACAACCGAATCCGGGGACGGCTGAACCCTAAAAGGTACATGGGGGTGGAATCCGGGACCCGGTACTTCTTCTCATACCGGTCACTTAGCAGGAGCCGTGGGCAGGTTCTTCAGGAGCGTCAGCCCCTCGTCCCAGATGTCGTCCAGTAATGGAACAGAGAGGACCATCTTCCTCTTGGAAGAAGACGCCGTTGGTAGAGGAATCCTTCCTTCCTTCCGCTCTTCGGGGCAGAGCTGGAAAAGCTTGGATGGCCTGGCGATCATGGCGTGGAAGGAGCCAATTTCGTCGGGCGGGGAGGCCCAAGAGGTTGGTGAAGGAAGGTCCATCCCGTCACCACCGTCGTCGTCATCATCATCATCCGTCCCCATAGTCGCTGTTCCCGTCTCATCCCTCGGAACAGGGGAAGGAGATGAAGGGTCCGTTGGGGGTAAGGACAACCTTGTCCTTATCTCCGTAGACAAGGCCTGACTCGCCATCAAGATCGCTCCCGAGTTGTCTTGCGGCGTCGTCTGCGACGGAAGCGACGGTGGAGGATCCTCCGTCCCCTCCACAGCGCGCGGTTCCCCGTCGGCACCGCCGTCGCTTTCCTCATCCGCCTCGTCGGGATCCCTCCCGTAGGACCGGACCTCATCGAACTTCTTGTTCAGGATCTTTGTGACGCCAGCCAGCTCCTCTTCAGAGGTGGAATCTGTGTCCGTAATGGCCACCGGGCCCTCCCCCTCTTTTTCCGCCCAGGGTGTCACGGGGGTCTTATCGATGGGCTGAAAAGATGATTCCCTCTGGGGTGGCAGGGAAACTCTAGGCCCCGAGGTAGTAACCACTCGGGTAGCCTCCGCCAGGGCCGCCACGACTCCCTCGATAGAGGCCTTAACCGGGTGAATCAGGGCCTTCGCGACCTTGGGCGTGCCCGAGGCCTTAACCTTGGGGGGAGAGTCACCGCCTCGCTCCCCCTCGGTTGTCTGTCGGGATCGACCGGGGCTTCTCCCGAAGCTTACCCGGGTTCTCCGACTTTCCTCTTCCCCAAGCCACAGCGTTGGCTCGTGATTGATGGCGGTGATAATGCGCCCTGCCTGGCAGCCGAGGTGCCCGACTGATCGGCGCTCCCGGTGCCCGTAGACTTGCGGTGCTTTGCCTTCGCCGGGGGGGCCCCCAAAGTTCTTAAAAGACCGTTCGGACTACCTCTTCTCACCTGCTGCTGGGCTCTTCCCTTCCAGACAGTTGATGAGGCGGGTACAACGATCCTTCATAGTCCGTTGAGACATGTTCTTGCAAAACGCACAGTCCTTCTCCACGTGCGTTTTGTCTTCGTGAAGGCAGTAGAGGCATTGAGAATGCTCATCCTCCTTGAAGACATTTTGTAATCCACATCCAGGGCAGCTCCTGAAAAGCTTGGATCTGGGCGTCGTGTTTCCTTTATCCTGGGCCATGTCCACACGGGGTAGGCCTCAAAAATCCTCCGTAATCCTCCAAGAAGCGAAACTCGACAAAAACTTTGCCCTTGAGGGGCGTAGAAATTCCAAAATGGGTCCCCGTTGATCAGAAGTAGAATCGGTGGAGCTTGAGGCTCGAATGACAGAAAAATGAGATTAAACACTTTGGAAAAAAATAAATAAATAAATCGCAAAAAACAGTAAAAGTTCGAGAGCTATAGCACGAGGACTCCCAACACTTGAACGTGCGGTAAAAATCTGAAGATGGCTGCCGGAGGAGGGGCTTAGGTAGAGGGCAGTCATTGGCTGGGGGCAGTATGACCCAGAGACCAGTGATTGGTTACTAGTAGAAAGACAGTTCAGAAACGAAACTGAAACTGATTTTTTCTTTACCGAGGATTCCCAGCCTGATGATGGGGAATATTCATGAGCATGTGAATCCATGCCAGACCCTATGCTGGAGAAGTGAAGAATTGTGTTCTTTTCAACTCACTTGTGATTTATTTATGCTGAGAGAAGTGGATTGTGTTGTGCCACGGATAAAGTGGTGTTTGACATTTTCGTGCTAATTTCTATTACTTTTAATTTGAATAAATACCAATATATTTGCCGTACGCCGGCCTAGTTCTTGGCTCATTGTTAGCTCAGGGGAGAGGGATCCAATGGGCATGATATGCGTTTGAGATAGGGCTAAAGAAAAGAATATTTTAAACAGTTTGTTGTGTAACCACTTGAGTGGGGAGGGAAAGAACTGAGTGTTGAGGGTAGCTTCTCAATCTGTTACAAATTGGGGGCTTGTCCGGGATTTAGCTTCCTATTCCTGACCCATGACAAGTACATTGTGACAGTCTATTCATTTTGATGCAATTGCATTAAGGTGGAGGGAAAGTCATCTTTGTTTTGTTAAAGTGCCTCTAGGACTTGACCCCTGAGTTCCAGGGAGGTGTACAGGAAAAATTAAGACTGTAAGAATGTATTTGTTTGAGGAAATCAAGCAGGAACAGTGATTTTGCTCCTGCATAAAGTTTTATTAAAGTGCAAAAAGCCAATTGTGAAAATGACTACTGTACACATTGGTGAAGCCAGGGAGCATCTCCTTGCTATATTATTTCTTAACGGAGAAAGGGTTGAAGACGATGCAGGAAGCTAGCAAACCAAAATTGGGCACAAGGTTACCTCAGTAAGCAATATTTGGCTTGAAGCAGGAATATTGCACAAAGCACGAGACATTTTATATGACCACAGCTGCTCGTGATGAACAAATACAAATGGCTCAGCTAACTGCTCAGTTATATTTGCATTTGCTGTTAGTGGAAGCGCGTTCACAAAATAGTGTGGCTAGTAGGATGAATCAGGCTGGAGCCTTGCCACAGGCCCATCATCGTGTTAAACTCAAAGATGAACTGGAAACACTAACAAGAGAGTGCAGAGAGTGAAACAGCTCTGTGCACTGAAAAATGAAAATAAAGAGTGTTCTGAGAACACTGCAACACAAGCTAAATGACCAGGCTGCTCATCATTTTGCATGACATTATGGACTTTCAATTGCAAATAAAGCAGTTAAAAAATGGAAACCGTCAATTATCAAAGGGGTCGATTCCCAAAATACCTTTCATCAGATACATAAGCAGGTAAGTGTACCCTGAACAAAGGACACAGCTGGCTCACGAAAACACACCTTGAATCAGGATAACAGGGTCCTATTACAGAGCATAGAATTGTTGGAAATGGAGGTAGAAAAGGAACAGTCATGTTCTCAGGAACTGACCACAATTAGAGAAGAAAGGAATGAGCTTGTAGACCAAGTGAGGCAAATCGAAGCAAAACCATCGGAGGCAGCAAAATGTACGGTTGAACAAGAGAAAGATTCTTCTCCTGATGGAAAAGCGCCTTGAATATGCACGCAGCAAACAAGGCTCACAGAGGGAAAATGAATCACTTCAGCACAAGGTGCAGCAAACAAAGGATTGCTTGGTAGCTCAGAGCAGTGTGCATGAGATTAAACAGGCCTTAGTGTCATAATTAAAAAGCCAGCTCTCCGACTACGAACAGCAAGTAAAGAGAAAGGTTTGAGAGCCTCACCAAGGAGATCGAAAATTATAAACAGGACCCGAGGCACCCTGACCAATCAGGATATGGGACAATGAGACAAGGCCCACTGATCAAGGTGAGGCGCTCTTCTCAAAAGGGGCATCATGCCAGTCTTTTAGAAACACTTGTCCACAAATGAGAACCAACCTTATGCATGCCACCTATCAAAGCCAAACTGAACTGATCAAGAAGGCCAATTCCTGTCTGATATTGATCAGTATTTATCTCTACCACACAGAAGGGAAAGTGGCCGGACCAGTGTATCCTGGGAAGTAAGGAATACAGTAAGTACTTCAGACCATGAAAAGTCTTATGAGGAGAAAGTCAGGGAGTTAGATTGACTGAAGATGCGATTACAAAAGAGACCACCTTGCCTGCTTTACTGAAGGAGAAAAGCCAGACCCTCAGCCTAGGAAGGGCATTCTGAAAGTCTCTGTGTATTCAGGAGAAGCAGGGGATTCGCCAGACCCCCTGGTAGGAGGGATGAGGAAACTAGGTTCTATCCTGGGCCTGAAAAGAACTCCAGGGAGAGTGACCCTGAGAGTTCACTTTGGTTGAGGCGAGAGGAGTCCAGACCCTGTGGCTGTGGGAGATATTCCCAAGAGATAGGGAGTGCCTAGAAGACAGGTAAGGGTGTACCGGTAGCAGTTCTGAGTCAGAAGGTGAATGGACTCCAGTGCATAGGAAGAAAAAGAAAGCGAAGCAGGCAAAGGGTTTTGTCCAAGACCCAAAAAACTAATCAAGGCGATAAAGAGCTTCCTTACCCATAACCCAAGAATGACAAGTATTCGGTATGGGAGCACCTGGAACTTTATGACCAGATGATGGCATCATTCCGAATCAGGAATGATGCGAATTGTATAGCATTTGCTAAATGGACGTTCTCACCCGAGTACTCTTTGCGGGACTGAAGGACCAGGATCATCATGAATTGTCCACTTATAAAGCGGTCATATTGAAAAAAGATTCCACCCATAGGAACCCACAAGAGGCCCGTAAGACTGCATATAACATGCAGTGTGAGGGAAGATCAGGCACATGGGGAGTTTGTGCAAGAGTTAAAGCGGGCATTTGCTTAGACTTCCTGGCGGGTGAACACCAATAGTATAGCATTCCTAACTACATATTCCCATGCTCTCCACAAATAACTAAAGTTCACGAGCATAGGACCCTGGATTGGGTGACTGAACAGGCCACCAGGATTTATGAGGTCCAAAAGCCTGCAGAGAGTAAAACCCCAAACCATCTAACACCCCTGCTGCAGCAAAGGTGTCACAGGTATAAATTACCCATCTATTGGATCTGGAGACAGGTGGTGGTGAGGGTCCTAAAAGTAACACTCCTGCCAACAAGCAAAATGGAAAGCAGAAGGGACCCCACCCAAACCAGCTCAATCAAATGGTAGTCAGGCAGGGGCCCAGAACAATAATCCCTCTGACACTGCCACCTAAATAAGTCCTAGGTACAAGGGTACTAAACCATGTATACACTCCGCTGGCACAAGGGAGTGGGGGGAACTAATCAGGTAATTACTGCCCCGGGAAACTTCCCTCCACACTTACCTTATGAGAGAAGTATCACTCCACTTCCCAATCTGAACTTTTCCCCCAGATATCCTCCAAACCAGAGCTTCCAAAACAATTCTCTCTCCCCGATTCCAGGACAATAGATCCCTGAACCCAGGAGAAGGGAGATTCAGGACGGAAAATCATTGGAGGAATTTCCAGTACCCGAGCTTCTCCGGGAGAAGGGACAGTTACCACTTTCAGGAGCAACAGAGGTATGACTTGAGACCTCCCGATCACCCAGACAAGGTCTTGCAACTGGAGCGACAGGTCCAGCAACTGACCAATGATCTGGAGCATATGCTGAGGGCTCAGTCCAACTCAAACTAACACTGCCTCACAGAATTCCCTAACACCCAGGTCTGATGCCCCAGGGGGGAAATGACAGGAGAAAACCTCTGACAACCACAAGTTACAGAGGAGGGGGCCAGGGTGGAGGGGAGATGCAAATCCCTTGAGGAAGCTTCCTTTATCATCCAAACATAACTGCTAAAAACCTCTCAGGCTGAAAGTCTCTTCTACCCCCGAAAATGTTAGAACCCAAAGAGCAAATGGTTAGTAGGAGAGGCCAAATAAGAACCCACTTTGTGGGGGAACTCCGGATTATCACCTTTGAAAGAAAAGAATCCCTGGAAGATTCAGGTAAGCAGACCTATTTTAAAAAATAGGTCCCTAAAGACCCTGAGTGGGACAGGGTAAGTATGGAGACCGAGCCAGGCAGAAGTGCAACGGCGGGGTGGGGGGTGTCCTTTCTCCAAACAGGCTCTGAGAACTGTTGCCAGGTAACAGGAGACAGCCAAGGAGCCCGGGAAAAGGAGGATAGCCCAACACCCATGCGAGTTGCAACATTTTATTTTTACTGATTCCCGAAACTCCGACAGAAAATTGCCTAAAATCACAGAGTCGGAGTGCAATATTAAGAAAATGACCACCAGGCTGTCAAATAACTCACACTTTCTTGGCACCTTGGAGGAGAAAGAAGGCCAGTTGCAGAGTACGTGTGAATCACCAGCTCTGGAGGATACTGGATCCCAAGCTACCCTCCTGTCAAAAAGGGCCTTTGACAAACTAAACTCAGGACTGGAGAGGACCACCAAATTCAACTTGCACCACTTCCCGGACAACTCGAATATTTCGACGGGAATTTTATTTCCATCGAAGGGACTGCGGATCTAGACATAAAAATTGGATGGCCCCGGCTGAAACATCCGGTGATCGTTGTGACTCCAGAGGGCACCCCTTGTTTACTGGGGAACGATCTCCTGAGATCCTCTGATCGGCTGTGTAAACAAGGTCCACCCTATCAAATTAAAAATAAGTACCAATTATATAAGCCTGAATGGTACCAGTCACGTAATTGATCAACACTGAGAACGTAGAGTCCCATTTAAAAAATAACCAAGTCCCAGGCATCACTCATCTCTGTAGGAGAACAAACTGGTGATGGGAACCCTTCTCCATTCTTGAAAACGGAACTTGCTCCCAGTTTGTTTTAAGTGGCAATCCACACTGGAAGGGAACACCCTAATATTTTACACCAGTCCAAAATCAGAAAAACCTTGAGTCCCGTGAAATCGGACAAGAAGAGTCTGCTCAAAGTCTGACGGACATTCAGAAAAAAGGCGAGCATTTTTTTCCCATTCATGTAAATGAGGGGGAGGAACGGGTGCTCGTCAGAGTATGCCTGAATAATCGAAGGAGCTTCATCAGGAAACTCACAAAATATCAGACCATTCCCACATTTAAACTGATTGGCAAATGGAAAGTATATCTGGAAACTCCAAATTCCAAACATCTCCTGCCTAGCAGGTGAATGCAAAAAATGTCCATTGGTAACTTAAGTATAAACCATACTTGTTGGGTTGTGAGAGATGTTCCATCCGCTTATTACCTGGGAAGTGACACTCAAACGATTCGCAATCAATTTGGACTCAATTAATAAAAAATAAAGCCTGGTCCGACTGGGGAGTAACCCCATGAGCTTTGACAACATTGAAAAAGCATTCCCGTCAGCTTAATTGCTGCCTTATGCAGTTAAAGTGCGAGAAGAGGTTACCATCCGAGGACGGTACAACAATTTACTCTTCCTCTCAAAATTAAGTGAGGACAGAACCCAAAACATCAGGATGCACATATAAATCTGAATTCCCATCAAGGACAACTAGGTTTATATTTAAATCCGAAACCTCAAGTAGACCGAGAACACACCACCATTTGAATATTGGTGGGTAACATCGACCCTTTAAGTATCACTTTGGGCGCAGACACCTTTATTTGAATGGCGGCTGATGCCCAACATTATTCTATTGATTTAGGTGACAAAATCATGGGACCAATCCCAAATTACTGTTTTGACATCAGCGACAGTATTCCTGCAGAACAAGTTACTTACCAACTGTAACGTTCTTTCGATTGGATATTCCTCCCACGTATTCCTCATCTTCGATATATCCTTACCTTCAGCTTTGCTGCTTCGGAAAATGGTTTCCCTCTCCACCAGAGGGCACTCCACTTGAGGCTGCAGCGTTGATGTCCTTCGGCGGCATCCATCAAGCGCCGACGTCATCCGCTGTATAAATGCCTTGAGCGCGCCCGCTGGCCTCAGTTCTGTTTTTTCGTATATTGTAGCCAATGGATTGTAGTTAATGGCATGCCTCTTTTGACCCATACCTTAAAGGAATTTTGAGTGTAAACCACGTAAATTGTACTGTGGGGTAGGCTGGGAGGGTTGATGAGGAATACGTAGGAGGAACATCCAATCGAAAGAACGTTACAGTTGATAAGTAACTTGTTCTTCGAATGGATTGTGTCCTCCCACGTATTCCTCATCTAAGATAAGACTCCCAAAGCAGTTTTGTATCAGAGGAAGGAGTACAGAAATATTAGTCATGTTCAGAATGAAGTACTGATTTAGCAAAAAGACCTCCTTGTGAAGAAGTTGGACCTAGAGCATAATGTTTTATAAAAGTGTGCATAGATGACCATGTGGCTACTGTGTAAATATCTTGCACTGGGACACCCCTTTTAAGTGCTGTTCGCCATGCCCCTGGTTGAATGAGCCCTTAGCCCATCTGGAGGATCTTTCCGAGCCAATCTAGAACATTCAGTTATAGCCAAAATTATCCATCTAGATGATATTTGCTTAGTCACTGTCAGTCCCAATTTGTGGCCAGTGTAGCCCACAAAAAGTTGGTCACACTGACGTAATCTTGCCAATCTTGAAATATAGAAGCGGAGAGCCCTTCTAGGGTCTAATCTATGTAGCCTTTCCTCTTCCTTACTTGCGTGAGGAGGAGGGTAAAAAGTAGGCAGTGTTATTTTTGACGACAGGTGAAAATCAGACAATTTTTTGCAAAAAGAGGGTTCTACCTTACGGACAATTTTATCTTTATAAAAAATGGCGTGAGGAGGCCCGCTAGAAAGTGCCTGCAACTCACTTACCCTGTGGGCTGATGTAATTGCCACAAGAAGTATTGTTTTTAAAGTAAGTAGCCTTAACGGACAAGAATGTAAAGGCTCAAATGGAATGCATGTGAGGAACTTTAGTACCAAGTTTAAGTCCCACACAGGTACTTGAAAAGGTATTGTAGGAAACACATTTAGACCTTTTAAGAATTGAGTTATCAAAAGGTATCTTGAAGTAAGATTCTTCCTCTGAGGAGCGCTTGAAAATAGATAGCGCTTCTAAATGACGCTTTATCGTGCCAACCTGGAGCCCCAGATTAGCCAAATATAAACAGAAAAGACAATATTGTGGGAATACTACACTGAACCGAGTCCACATTCTTATCTCTGCACCAGTTACTGAACTTGTTCCAACGACACCGGTACAGAGATTTAGTTGCTGGCCTCCTGGCCGAAAGCAAGATCTCCATGACGTCATCCGGAAGGTCCCAATCCTTGTATCTCAGCCTCTCAGAAGCCATGCGTGAAGGTTGAGTGTCTTGACCTCTGGATGGAGAAAGTGACCTTCCTCTTGCGAGAGAAGATCCTCTCTTTTTGGAAGACGTATTGGAGGGCAGATGGCCATGTCCAGAAGGTCCGGGTACCACGCTCTCCTGGCCCAATCCGGGGCAATTAGGATCATGGTTTTCCTGGACGTTCTCAACCTCCTGATTACTGATCACAGGGACTGGAGGAAAAGCATACAGGAGTAGAAATTCCCAGTCCACTACAAATGTGTTGCCTAGAGCTCCTCTAGGAGGAAATTCCCTTGAGCAGTACAGTTCGCACTTCCTGTTGACACTGGTCACGAACAGATCCACTTGCGGGGTTCCCCAAAGGGCAAAGATCTCTTGAAGGACTTCCTGAGCTAGTTCCCACTCACGGGAGACTGCTCTGCCTGCTCAGAGAGTCCGCTGCTGTGTTTTGCTCTCCAGCTAGATGAACTGCCGACAGAGAGATCCCTTCTTGTATTGCCCAGAACCAGAGCTTCATTGCTTCTTTGCACAGTGGTAGCAACCCTACTCCTCTCTTGTTGAGGTAGTACATGGCCACCGTGTTGTCCGTCATTAACAGGACATTCTTTCCCTGTACAGAGGGCAGGAAGGCCTTCGGTGCTAGTCTGAGTGCCCTCTGGTCCAATAGGTTGATGTGTAGTTTGGACTCCGATGGAGACCAACGACAGCTGATTTGTCAACTCGTTGGTGTGAGCTCCCCACGCTGTGATTGAGGCGTCTGTCAGTACTGTAATCACCGGCCATGGTTGCCAAAAAGATTCTCCCCTGAGGATATGCTCCCTGCGAGCCCACCATTGCAGAGCTTGTACTACTCTGGTTGGAACTTGCAAAAGATCTGACATTTCCACTGAAAATTGGGACCATGGAGTCCTGAGTGCCCATTGAAGGGATCTCATCCTAAATCTGGCTTCTGGCACCAGGAAAATGCAGGATGCCATAAGACCGAGCAACCTGAGAAAATCGAAGGCCGGTAGATACTGGGCATTCTGCAATTTTATTAACATCTGCAGAATGTGGTGAGCTCTCTCTTCGGGAGGCGAGGCTTTGCCCGAACAAGTATCCAGGACTGCTCCGATAAACTGGAGTTTCTGTGATGTTATCATGTTTGACTTTTTTAAATTCAGAGAAAAGCCTAGTTTGTGAAGGAAGTGCCCGGTCTTGGACAGATGTTCTTGGGCTTGTTCTGGAGAAGGTGCCCTGATCATCCAATCACCCAGGTAGGGGTAGACATGAATCCCCCCACCCCCCTCTCCTTTCGCCATCAACCTGATGAACTTTCGGGCGGAGGTCAACCCGAAAGGCAGAACTCGAAACTGATAGTGAGAATTGCCAATCGCGAACACTTCTGAGCAAACGAAGAATAGCTTCAAAAGGACTAAAAGCATGGGGATTCAAGTCTGCCAAAACAACTTGTAAAAAGCGACCTGTCAGCATTTCAGAATCCAAAAAGAAGGTCCCGCCCCCAAGCAGGACTAGTGTTTGAAATACACAAAAGGTAGTAGCTGTGTTCGTATGAAGTAAAAATATTTTTAGGGCACACCTGGTACACGTCTAACATTTCTGACATACCTTTGAAACAAGTGGGATGCAATTTTAAATATTTATTTTTGTGAAAGCTGAAAGAAAAAACATTGTCTGAAAACGTCTTGGAAAAGACAAACCCATTCCCCCTTCAACCAGAAAAACCCTTCTGGGAGAATACATTTAGATATGTTTTTCTTTTGTTATCCAATTGAATTTCCAGAGTAGCAAATTATGAAAATAAAATACTTTTTTGTTAACCACTTTCTTCCAATACAACAAAAAAGAATCAGCAAATAAAATATGAGAAGACCTACATTTTTATATTAGGCAAACACAGAAGAATGTAAACAAAACCATTGATTATTTTCTGAAAAGTTCAAGAACTGACTTTTCAGATTCCTGTTTTTGAACATCAACATCAATGTCTTGTATAAAAATGGCTATAGTTGTGAAAAATATATTTATTAGAAAAGTTAAAACTAGATTTACAAATTATTGGCCTTTAAAAAAAACAACAAAAAAAGAAGACAGCCCAGTGTAATTTGTACATGCACATAATACATGTCAATTAAATATGCACATGTAGCCACACTAAATATGAATGCTATATAAACATCAGTGTTTGCAAATTAAAGGTACCCAGTGATGGAAGTGAACGTAATCTACACTTTTCTATTTAATCTCTTTTTATGGGTATTTGCAAAATGTAGAGAACCCCCTCAACGCTCACACCAGAAACAATGCAACCCACTAAGGAAACAGGCCCAGCACACCTCTTGCAAGGAGAACAAGGTTTTATTTCCACAGAAATAGGAATGTGCCAGCAAAGCACTCTGCTGCCATGTAACGTTCTTCCAAAATCAGTATGATCAACACTTTATGTAATTTACGTCACTGATGGTGTGACGTCATAATATACAAATCCAAATGGCTGGTTGGTGAGACCCTATACATAGGCTTCCTGCTCCATAAGGGATGCCAGGACATTGGGCCCAGCCCCTACTGTCCATTATCTTCCACGTGGGTTCCTCCTTGCGCATCAGGCATAAAGTTACAATTAACTGGTTATTATGCACAGAAAAACTGTACATGCTCTATCTCTAACCTAGTGTGCACCTGGTACTGCAGACAAGGGTTAAGAGGATACTTCGAGGACATTGCATCTAACAGACTACAGCTCTATTCCAGACACGTCAGCGCCCGTCCAAAGCTTCCCACCCTCGTTTTAGATTGGTTGTTTTGCCCCTCTCTGCATAAATCACATGACCTATGGTGAAGGCAACTGGTCCCTGCTTTCTGATCGATTGGGGTGGGGGTCCAACAGTTTTATGGTCGGTGGTCTGGGAATGACTGGTACCTTGGAATGCTGGGGGTCTTGGGAGGGGGCATCTGGGCGCTATTACTTAGAGCTGGGACGGGGAAGGTTGGAGGCTCATGCCCTCCTTCTCGTGGGATCGCTTTTTGCAGATGGCTCTCCAATCCCCTCGTGGCATTGCAGGGCGCATTCCTTCTGGGATACAAATGCTGGCAACATGAGACAATGAAGGGTCTATGAATCTCTGCAGCTCTGGCCTTTCTCACCGGTGCCCAAGCTACAACCTATTCCCGCATGCATAAACTTATTTCTGTGTGTGGGGCTCGGGGCTGCAGCGCAAAGCTAGGCCTCGATTTCAATATGGCTGCTACTATCTAAGACAGTGTTTGATTCCCTATGTACTCTAGAGCCGAAGCATGCATCATCCTCCCTGCACTATAGCACCCGTCAACACCCTCCCACCCCAGGTGCCCTCCGCAAATCCCTTCTGCACACTTCCAGTCCTCTGCCTCCTCCAAAAGCACTTAGTAGTCCGGGATGATCGTCCCTCCTTCCCAACAAAACATTCTGCCCCAGCGCAAAAAGCATATTTTAATTTACAGGTAACTAAAGTGGATTGTTTGTGTTACCAACAAGTTAAGTATTGGCTCTTAGGAAAATAAACCAGAGATGTGCCATCAATTTTCTAGATAACATTTGATTGGGTTATAGATAAAAAGGTTTAGAATCTGGTTTTCTTTTGAATGAAGAAATGGGATGTTTATGTAACCCACAATGCTTACATTTAGCAAAGCGAGCACAGTATAACAGTTTTATTTATTTTTATTGTTCATTTACACCGCGCTTAATACCAGCGAGTGGTTTCTAAGCACGGGAACGGGGTTTGAACCTGTATTGCGCAGCGTTGCGTTGCTTTCAAGACACTAGATAATTCCTTTTGCTCAGCATCATTGTGACAAGGGGAAATGCATACTTTTGCACCAGCCAGCACAATGCCATATTAGATAATGTTATGTAGTTCGAATTTATTTTGATTGTGTAGATTGAGCTTTAGCAAGTGTAGTTGTTGTAATGAGCAAGGACTGCCATGTTAGAATAGGTCATTGTTAAAGGCTGCAGATGTTGCAGTTTTAGTGTGCTAGGCCGATTTCTGAGCTATGGTCATTTAACTGAATTTTATTTCTGCTGTTTGGTAGAAAGCTCCAAGCAGCAAAGGTCAGGATTGAAAGGGATACTGAACTATCCCCAGTTCATTTGGTGAGGGTGGAAGTTCTCAGGGGCCTGAAATGAGACTTGAGGCAGCAGGTGCCTTCCCAGATGATAGACGAATGAATACACAATGGTCGTTAAGGACACAGTGAGATACGCAAGAAGGCCCCAGACAGCAGCATTGCCAAAATGAAGAACTAGGTTGTGAACACAGTGTCCCCACTGAAAGCTGGGCACTCGGTTCACTGGTAAAAGTGCCTTGAAAAAACAGATCAATAGAAGAAATTAATTTCCAGGAGCAGACATATTTTTTCCATGCAGCTATTCAATGCGAGAACATAACTAGGAGGTTTCTTCCAGGGTTGGCAAAATGTATTGAGATGGGCGTCGCAGACTTAGCAGGTGCAAGGAGCGGGAAGCCAAGGAGGCCCAATTTTGGAAAGGTATTGCGGTGTTCCATGGCTTGCAAAAAGAGTTTGAATTTGCTGATCTCCATTCAACATTGTTGGTTCATCTCGGTGGGATGCTACGGCACGAGCTGCCTCCAAAAAAGAAAATCCAATTAGGGTAGAGCTTTATCATCAATTGCACCATAATGCCAACCAATTAAAACGATGCATTTGTGCAGACTATGAAATGTCACGTTTGAGGGGTGGTATTTTGATGGTCACGAGAAAGGAAACCTCCAATTATATTGTTTAATGTATATTGTTCTTTAGGGGCTTAATGACAAATAGCCAATGTATATCTTACAATTAGAATTGATGTTGCATTTGTAGAACATGTTCATTTTGCGATTTCTTGCTTTAAATATTGTAGCCAACAGTGGGCGTGTTGAGATGGTCCTCAGTTCAGTTCTATAGAGCTGGTGGATTCTCCCGGGCGTATTTGCATAAAAGCTGTTTTTTCTTGCAATCTATGCACTATTTTTGATTACTTTTGCATTATTTTGGGGGTACTTTACCTTTTCATTTGGCGGCCCCTATAAAAGGTCAGGAAAAGAAACCAACAGTGGCTATTAGGAACACATCAATAGACACTGTTATAAACACACTGTTAGGCAGAAACCTGTGCAGTTCCCTCTGGGACCACTGCAAAACATTTAAGACTACAGGTGGTTGGCAGTAAACCCAACTGGTAGCAGTCTGTACCACCCAGATTTACCTGGTAGCTGTGGCTGAGCAGTCAGACTTCTCTCAAGAAGAGTTAGGCAGTATATAGAGTATTCACAATAGGTCAATAGAACACAGTAGAACAAGCAAACACTGACCAGAGCTTGGTGTAAAAGAGATATAATTATTTAAAAACACATCTAGTTAAACACACTGGCACTAATATCAAGCAGTTCAAAAACACGGTCACTAAAAGATATACACTCCCTTCAACGATTATTAGACAAGTCTTAAGTAAAGCAACACTTATTTTCAGACAGCGGTGAGCGCTTAACGAAGATTGCACTCTAATCAATCGGTTTAAGAGGGAGAGAAAGGCAGAGCAAAGATAGCAACAGATCCCAACACTTTCGGAGAACACAGTAGGAGAAGAAGGCAGGTTAAAACCGTACAGTCAAAGTTAAAAAGGCCGGACCCACTTTAAGAGGCTCCGGTCGAAAAGTGTCCAAGGTCACACGGTTGAAAGTGCCCAAAAGTCTCGCAAAAGGTTCAGAAAGAGTTGGACCAAAAGAAAGGGACCAGTTAGATGGTCAAGGCGGCCAGCCCAGTCCAGAAGGTTAAGGGGTTATTGTTACCTTGTAGCAATCTTTAGAAAGGGAGGCCTGGCGGATGCAGTCCCTTAAAATGGTGAGATCGCTCCAGTGTGGGCAGTTGTTCCTGGCAGCGGGTGCAAGTCGGTGCTTCGTCCGGGGGAAGAGAGGATCTCGTCGGGGAGGAAAACAGGAGTCCGTTGCACTGCCAGGGAAGAAACCAGCCGTGGAGTTCTCAATTAAAAAGGAGCGGTCCTTTTATTCGCGGTCCAGTGGTAAAGTGGCTATCCGGTTGCCGGGGTGCTTGGCATGAGCAATTCGACCACAAGACGTCCTGGGATGCGAGAAAAGAAGGTAAACTGGTTGTGCCCACCAGTCAAGGGAAGAAGACTCTCCAGCAGGGAGATGATCTCTGTCGTTGGGAAGTGGTGAGTCGGTTCAGCAGGGCTCCACCGGTGGTGTCGTCGTAGCAGGTCGGCTCAGCTTCTCCCTCATAGGATTTTCGGGTCCTGTGGCGACTTCTGAAGTTCCAGTCCCCAAAGCCCTGCTTTTATGCAGAAAACCCCCATTCATTCAGCCTAGCTGTCAATCAAACATGCTAAGTGGTGAGCGGGGTGGCTCACCACTTGGGCCAATCACGCAAGAGTGCGACTTGGGTTGGCAAGGCAACTTAGTCCAAGGTGCCAAACCCCCTCCCACACCCGCTGTGGTACCCAGACAGAGTGGCACCACTTTGGAGGGCTTCTGTGTAGAAGCCCGCCAAAAGTGAAACAAAGGGCTCGACCTTTGGTTTGGAGTTACAGAGGCGAACACAAACGCCATTTTAAAACCGAGTTTTGGCAGAAAATACCAACCGGTGAATTAATATTAAATAAATAAACCGGCGGTATGTTAGAGGCTATGTACAAAAAGTATTAGCCTCGAACAATGGGAAAATCCCATAGAGATATATTTGCGGTTGAATATAAAAAGTATCCACTGCCACCAGCCAAAACTCGACGAGGGAGGATGGGACAGTGCCCCCTCGAATAGACCCAGGGGCAATCGAATTGCCCCTACCAGTACGTCCACAATATGATGGTTTGTACTGGTTCTGTTAGTAATTTGGGACTAGTAAAGCCAATGGCGACTTTACATGCCCTGGGAGACAGTAGTCATTCCCAGGGTATGGAGTCTAAGGTAGGGGGTCACTATGACACCCCAGTGTTACTGCACGGAGGGTGCTGTGTAACATTTAGGAAAAACACATGAGACCCTATGGAGTAAAGGACCCCATAGCCCATGAAACACATTAACATTCAAAGGAACACCACAAATCATGTCCAAGAGTGGGAGAAAGAGTCTCACTCTTGGCAGGAGAAAAAAACAAACTCCAGAAATCCAGCAAAGCTGCTGGGGGACTCACTAGGTTAGGAAATTCAGCCTAAACAGAGAATTCTCCCTAACACACATTACTTTCAGAATAGTGAAAAACATGCAAAGGCAGGTAGAAGATGTATTAAAGGAAGCAGAGGAGCTGCTTCCAAGAGCAGCACAGGAGCAGGTGGAGGGGCTGTGTGCAGTGGTACCAACATACCAGTGGGCAGATTATGTTTAAAATTGATATTAAACCTGTTAGAGACCAACCTTCTCTAGAAGAAGTGGATAGTGGCATGACGTGTGGCGACAGACAAGCAGAAGACTATGATGGCGGGTGTTTAACAGAAGGGGCGGTGGACAGGGTTTTGTGGGAGGACAGATAGGATGCCATAGGTTGAGCAGTTTAGGAGACTGCTCAACAGAATAGCTGTAGCAAAAGGGAGAGGCATCAGTCTCAGAAGCAGGAGACACAGTACTCCCTATTACAGAAAGGTCGAAGGGGGGGTCTCAGTACATACCTTGGGCAAACATGGACAAGGAAAATGTAATGAGTAGCTTGCTGTCCCTCACCGCAGAGGCAGCCGGGTGGATTTATGCCTTTGAGAAACTGACAGCCGGAATCACCCTGGCTGTAGGAGATATGAAGAACTTGTTAGTCTCTTCATTGGGTGAAGAGGCGGATAGACTTTGTAGACAGGCAGGATATGACGGGGTAACACCGAGCATCAATGCCCATGATGACATGCCACTCAACTGCTGAGCACATATATGGAAAGTACTAAGAGAAACATACCCAGACACCTCAGACATGCAGTCTATTCTTGCTCGTTCTATAAGGCCAGATGAGGACCCCACACAGTATATTCAACAGATACAGGGCATGTGGCAGTTCAAGACGTGACTACCTAGGGATATGAACATCCCCATTTTTGATCACATTGCCGAGGGGTCTCCCTGCAGAAGTACAGACAGAATTGGGGAAGGTGGTAGGCATGGAGACAAAAGGATGGCCCGAGATACAAACCCACATAGTACACCAATGGAGAGCGAAACAGGATAGAGGGAAGCAAAAAGACATAATTCAGAAGCAAAATTGGTTCAAAAGAAATTAGCTAAATTTAGCATGGAAGGAGTAGTAATTACAAACACCAAAGAAGCACAACGCAGGCACAACCCCTCGCAGGGAAGGGTTGGAGGGAATTATCCACAAGTGGGGTATTCTCCACAAGGAGGATATTTTCCACAAGCAGGGCATTTTTTACAAAGAGGGAACTTTCAGAGTGGCCGGGGGACTGGATGTGGATATGGAGGAATAAGACCCAGGTTCAGAGGAAAGTGTTGGGCTTGCGGGAAAATGGGACACTTTGCATGAGAGTGCAGGAGCCAAAATAAAGTATATGGTCCTGGTAGTATCCCAACATATCAGACCATACCCTATCCACCACAGATGCAACCCCCAGATACAATCCCCCATTCCCCCCAAATGTACGAAGCGCCTCACAGCAGTGGCCCCTAGTTGCCCAAAATATACAGAGTACTGTCCAGCAGCAACAGTTGCCTCAATACCCACAACCAACTCCCCTCCAAGCGCAGGCGCAAGCCCCTGATCAATAATGGGACACAGATGTGTTACCTCAGGGCACAGTACCACACTACACAGGAGTGACAGTGTTGGGAGGCAACCCTTTCACATTCCCAGGCACAAATTGCCAACAGGATAGCCCAAAAAGGGCTTGGATGTGCCCAGTCCTTTAAGCAACTGCAGACCCAGAAGATGAACCACAGGTTGCAGTGAAGATCGGTGACAGAACATGTTCGTTTTTGGTCAACACAGGAGCTACCAATTCTTGCATTAAGGAAGATTTCTCTTGTCGGACAACATAATGGACACTGGGATTTTCTGGGGTTGTTGTTCCATTTCCTGTCACTGAAGAGTGACACCTTACCATAGGGACACAAGAAGTTGTAGCATCCTCGTTGTACTCGAGAGACACCAATTAACAGTGTGCCGAAATATTATAAGCAAACTATAAATAACACTTTTGTTTTCCAAAAAGGACATTGTGTGCTAAACCCCAGGTGTGTATTACACACGGCTTGCTGCAATTAAACAAGCATTTTGCACCCACAGCCCTCTGCAAGGTGCACCACTTTACCTAGAGTTATTCCTTTTTGGGGTGCAGACACTGTTAGGATGGGTGCCCAGAATTAAGGACCACACTTTCAGATTATTCACAGAATGTCTTTTTCAGACTGGCAGTGCACAAGGAAGTAACACCAGGCACCACTATCATAATACAATTCGAAGCAGGAATAACAAAGAAAGAAAGTAATTCTGCATGGGGCAGACGACGAGGGCATTGAATGGCATATTGTTTTATGCATTGACCAGGCACAGCGCTTGACAGACTTAACCAACAGATTTTCACAGACTATGATGACATAGGAGAGATGGAGTTTCAGATATGTATACCATGTCAGTTAGTTGTAGAACACAGAGGCTCCCCAGAAAGTACTTCTCACAAAAACACTATCAACACACAAGATATGGACCAGAGGCCCCCATTATGTGGGTCTTTTGAAAGGAATCGGGCCCGTCTGCATCAAGCTGAAACCAGGGGCAATATTGCACCAGGTCAAACAGTACCCCATGTCACGGGAAGCGAATGAGGGAACTTATGACACCATTGTAGCGACAGGGCAAAATTCAGCCCTCAGAATCCCCATGTAAAACAGCTATATACCCACTGAAACAAACATTGTCAATGCCAATAGTTTTGGTGTTTACTGCTGTTTTGTATTTTGCATGTATAACCACCATGCCATCCTGCTCAACCGTCTCCGCGATAACCTGGGTATCCCCGATCAGGCCATGCTTGGATACTTCTTTCCTCTCCGATCGACCCTCCTAGATCAAACGTGGGTCCTTCCTCTATCTCTACCTGTGGTGTTCCCCAGGGGTCTAACCCCTCTCCCTGGCTGTTCAACCAATACCTGGCACTTTTGACCACTGAATTGCCACTCTCTGCCCCAACTTTCAGTGCTATCCGGGTGAGACTCAGCTTATTTTCAGGCTCCCTTCAGCCACCTCTTCTTCTCTCTTCTCCGACTGTCTGCTATCCAGGAGTGGTGTGCCGCCAATGATCTCTGCCTTAATGCCAGTAAGACTGAGATTCTCCTCATCGGCACACTCTCTCCCTCCTTTCCTGTTACTCTGGCCGGCCTCTCTTGGCCCTCTTCCCGCTCCCACCTGCGAGGCTAAAAACCTTGAGTTCAACTTCGACTCCACACACTCCTTCTCTCCTCACACCTCTGACGTCTCTAAGAAGTCGCCCCACCAGGTGCTGCACCTCAGAGATATTCTCCTTTACTCTCCATCCCTCAGAAGCTCACTGTCTCCAGAGCTCCGGTTCTCTCTAGGCTGGACTACTGCAACAGCTTCTTTCTAAATCTGCCTGCCTCTACTCTCCACCCTCTGCAACTCATCCAGAATAGGACAGACTTGTCCTTGGCCTCAAGCCCAGGGATCACATCTCTCCAGGATTGAAATCTCTGCACTGGCTCCCAGTGGCTGCGAGAATTAAGTTAAAAAGCCTCTGCATTGTCCACAAGGCCTTCTGGGGCCTGGGGCCACAATGCCTTCAACTCGCTCTTCCTAAATATCTTCCCTCAAATTTTTCGCTCGTCCGCCTCCAACTCCCACAGGGTCAGTTGCTTCTCCAAGCAATGAGTTGGTGGTAGTTCTCTCTCTTCGGCTGGGGCCTCCCTCTGGTACAGCCTCCCTGCCTCTCTGAAAATTGAAGAGAACCATCTCCGGTTCCGGAAGCACCTCAAGACCTTCCTCTTTGCTTCTGCTTTCTCTCCCCTGCTGAACTCCTAGCTGAAACTGCACTGGTCATCTGGCTACCCTCTGTTCTCAGGCCCAGGTCCCCTCCCCATCAGTTGCACACCTGTACTGCCCCCCTGGCAACCCTTGCACTCTGGGGCTGTTTCTGTATCCCTGAAGCCCCCTACCAGCACTTGACACCTGATGTCTGCACTTACCCTTGCACCTGCCACCAGCTGGCCGCACATATTTATTGCTCTTATTTATTGTTTTTATTTATTTAATGTTTGTCCAATGTACTGCACTTCACCACTCCCTTCCCCCTCGAACTCCCCCCCCGCACTCCTCCCTCTGCACTTGCACAATCTCAATGTCACCTGGCCTAGTAAGAGTGTTGTCCGTCTTCCCTCTGTTCCCCTCCCTTACTTCGTTGCGCCTTGAAACACTTGTGTATAAGCACGTTATAAATGCCTTATCATATAATACCAGGGTGCAAGGAGAGTGCAAAGTTGGTAAGGTGCATGTGATAAGGGGTGCAGGTGTGCAATAGAGCGTGTAGAGGAATAGAGCATGGGGCAGGCAGGGCGGATTTATATCCAGTAAGACTAGTCTTATGTGTTGCGGCAGGCATACTACAAAGATGCCTTGATCAGTGATGAATATTTCAGTGTAGTACCTACGATGAAACGCAAAACTGAAATCTATAATATTCAATCCTCGTACTTTTCACAGAAAGCTTACTTCCAACAAGATACATTTCAAAGGAAAGCAGACACAAAGTGAATACAGCCCCCTGTATTCCATATCACCAAGGGGGTATTTGTATCCCTGTAGTGAAAATCAAAAGTTGCCAGCCATGAACTCAAGTTTAATTTCCTAATAACTGCTGTCAGCACATAAGAAGCATTGCCGCTACTCCTGTGTTATGGCTCCTCCTTGGTTAAGGAAAACAGTAGAAACCTGACTGTTCTGCTAGTGTTTTCTACCGCCAGTTGCAGCAAACAGTAAAATGAGTCTCTGAACAGCGACGCGCTGCAGAGTGGTAGCCTGCATGCAGAAACTGACATCCTCCCATATATGCCATTCCTGTGCCCCTATGAACAGAGCCGCACCGCAGAGTCTGAGAGACTGCATGCAGAAACTGCCAAAGTCTCACATCTATGTCCTGCATGACATACTTAAAGAATTAAGTTATTTTGTCTGAACGAATAACGTCCCCTGGCCAGCCTCCTGCTTGGATCACTGTTATAGTGGCCGCTATTATAACCATTGTTTCCAACTCTCCTCGCAATGCCTAAACCGCATAATTTATTTTGCATGCGGACACCCACTAGTTGCATCGTGCATTTCCTCGAGAGCGGCATCCTTAATTTAAACTCATTAACCCTTTCTGGCAAAGCCATCTACCCGGATGTCCCTCCACCCCGATACCAATATCTCACCCCAGTCTGCCATTTGCCCTTTCTAACAGCCGCAGCTACATGCAGCACCCAACTTTTAAAATAAAACAAGCTCTACTGTTTCTGCATTAGTACCCTTTCCGAGCAAAAGCCCTTTGTCCCTAACACCATGACATTCCACATGAGAAAAAGATGAACGGAATGGAGTTCACAACTGGCCGCTGCCCCCAGAGGCCAAACCCCTCTAAATCGTTTTGCACGTCAGTACGAGTTAACTTCCTTCAAAGTACCTGTCCAAAGATAATGTACTTTTAGTGTTACTCCGCTTCTGTGTTTCAAAAAGTATTGTTCGTACAATGATGAGCAAATTTATTATTTTAATCTGAACTCATTGCAAAGACCCTCAGAGAAAGTCCGACCGTCAGAAAAGTGGCCCACTGTATTTTGCAATCTCTATTTTGGGGCCTGTGCGCCGTGCGGAAACATGCACTAACCTTTGTCACCTTGCAGCGCCGTTAAGGAAGCATGCTTCCTTGCGGAGCGATCCACCCACTGCAGACTTAATGTACTTCCCAATTCTGCCGTACACGACTCCCCATGTTGGTGGGCTACTGGCGAGCCAGCCCGTGCCAACATTAGCCACCCGCCGCCGGTATACCAACATGTCGCCATGCCCAGTTGACAATATAAAACACGAAAAAGCACCCAATCGCCTTTTCCCGTGGGGGCCCCTATGTATACCACCGCGACCCCTGCAAAAGCCCAAGCCCAAGCCAGCACAGCACACAGTACCACCCCTCAACAAACAGAAGAAAACTGAACCCCCCCTAGCGAGGGGCCAAGCGCAATCCCGTAACGCTAGCTTGCATCCCGCTTTTTCTCCTCACTCCTAAGCATTCCTGCAGCCCGCCGCTGCGCACGATCCATTGCCATTCTCCCCCAAGCAAATCGCTGCTGGTCCTGCAACGTGGCATTTTGCAAGCAACGTTTACATACTCCCGTTGAAATAAACACCCACACAGACCCCCATGAAAGGTTCCACTTGTGCAGCTGCAACATCAATAACCTTTACCGTGGAGGAAATGCTGATGGTCCCAAAAGGTCTCCTGGCAAGGGTGCATGCCCACGAGTGCCCAAGCCGTCAACTCATCTTTTGCTCCTAAATTCGGCAGGTTAATCGTGTCTGCTGTCCAACGGCTGTGGAAAGTTGAAGTTGTCCTTTCCTCGTGATAACCCTGAAGCTAAAACTGCTGAAACTGTTGTGTTGCTGGTGCCTGGGCAGGACAGAGTCTGGCTGTAGCTTTGGCTCGAAACAGATCACTCCATCTTCAACATAGTCTACAGGAATTTAAGGGGAAAAAAAATATTGGTGCATCCAAATAAAAAAACAAATTACTGAAAATTGTAACGTGCATTCACTTTGCTTCCTACTTCGGAGTTGCACAGCTTCCACAACAGCAGCAGGTCCCCAGAGGTGAGCGAGAGGATGAAGAGTGAAATGGTGCTTCAGCAATTTCATCGCCAAGTGTGGGCAAGTTGCCATGGCAATGCCAAAGACGGTTCAAAGTTTCTTTTTTGTAATATGTTTTAGCGCCAAAACTAAAAAAGCAAAAAGGGGGTCTTGGAGGGTGGTTCAGGACCTCTGCCCATTCAACATACTAGAAGCCAAACTCCTGGTGGTGCCAAATCCAATGACCATTTTGTGTAATATACTCACAGGGGCAACTTACTTTACAGTAGTTGACCTAAAGAACGCACTCTTCTCCATTCCGTCACAGCACCTTACTGCATTTACCTACTGTGGGCAAAAGTCCCAACACACTCGTTTACCATAAGGGTACAGAGTGTTACAAATGGACCAAAGAAATCTGCAACACAGAGTGTAGTGATAGAGTATGTATCGCTACCTCCCACTGTGTAGCACCACAGAAGAGCACTGCAGAAATGATTCAGTGACACTCTTGACACTATTGCCAGAAAAGGGGTACAAGGTTGACCAAGAGAAGCTGAAATACTGTTGTGAGAAAGTTAGTGTGATTAGGGCAGATAATATCAGCAGGGAGAAGACTTAACCAATAAAGAGCAGCCGCAGTGCAAGGCACACCAAAGCAAAGTACTGTAAAGCAGATATAACCGTTCTTGGGCCTGTGCAATTACTGCCGGTCCTGGATTCTTGATTATTCTACTTACACCAGGCCACTCCTACAAGGGTTGAAGGAAGCGCAGAAGGTAAAGGGTCCCATCATTTGGACACCCGAAATTATTGAATATTTAAAGGAATGAAAGGATGCCCTCAATAATGCACCTGCCTTAGCAACCCCAGATAATAAACCGTTACTCTTTTTTCAAATTGTAGTGGTCAGGTGATGACGGCTGTCCTCACCATGAAGACTTTGCAGGGACACAAAACTTTGGCTTATAACAGTGGCCTTCTAGACCCAGTGATTGAGGGACATTTTCCATGTGTACAAGCACTTGAAGCAGCAGCATTTGCCATACAAATGTCATCCACCATTAATATTGGCTGTCCAGTAACGCTCTATGTGGCGCATGCAGTGTTGGCTATCCATGAAAAATCAAAGTCCACCTTTACCACCCAACGTGTTTCTGGGTATGAAGTAGGTCTTCAGCGATCTATCAGAACACGGTTTGCAATCACACGGGAGTGGCTGTAGTACACTAGGAGGGCGAGGTGTTTGAAGTATATCAAAAGTGAGACTGTCAACACTATTCAGCACAAGCAGCAGAACTTGTGGAATTAATAGCGATAGAAATATCTAAAGGATGTTGTGCCACTATTTATTCAAATTCTGCGCATGTCACCATCAACAGTGCACTCAGGGTTGTCCAGATGGATGAGAAGAGGGTTTAGAAAATCTGAAGGCACACCGGTGCAACATGCAAATTTACCTTGAGATTAATAGTGATGCCCCTTCCTTCAGCGTTAACAGTTGTGAAATGTGCTGCTCATACCAAAAGGTACAGACTTAATTTCTCAGGGCAACGATGCAGCAGACACAGCAGCAAAAGAAGCAGCATATTTACAAGTTCCCACGTTTATAAACATACCACAGCAGCAAGTACAAATTACTGAACCTTATAATGCCCTACCTGTGGCACAAATAGAGCAAGAACTATGGACAAAGAGAGGGTGTCCCTTATCTCCCCACGGATTTAATATGGTGACAGAATATTTCAGGGAAGCCCGTTATGCCCCAAGAGCTGCTTCCGATTGCCGTTGAACAACTGCATTACCCGCCACACACTTCCAAAAAGTACATTGCACCTTACTGCCAATAGAAGTGGCTTGTTCTGAAATTGCAGGAACATGTGGCAGAGGTAATTACCAACTGAGTAACATGACAATATTATACTGCAGATCACATGTTGAAAATGATTAAGGCAACATTGCCCAGCCCTTCAGGGCCCTTTATGCTTAAAAGATGCAATAACTTTTGCTATTTGATTGTTGTTGTATGCCCATTCTCCGGTTGGCTTGAAGCAGGTACCTGGGCCCACGTTGATGCAAAATCCTCAGCTTATTTCCGTGTGCGCAAGGTGTTCTGATGGGCTATTTGCGAGGTGTTTAGGTCCAATAATGGGCCAGATTTTTTCAACAACCTTGTCTAAGAAATAACTTCCTTATTGGGCATAACACAAATTGTGATCAGTTTACCACTCCCAAAGCAAGGGAATTGTGGGACACCTCAACGGCTTATTAAAAGAATGCCTTCAGAAGATGTGCGAAAACACTTCACAAGAGCTGGCTGCATTGTTTGCCTTTACCTTTGTCCGCTTTGAGGAATCAGCCTGGTTCTGATCACCATCTAATACCGCATGAAATTGTTACACGCAGGAGACTGCTAGCTCCACTTACTCCTGTCGGCACAGCTTCTAATGCTCACAGCTCAGAAGAAATTCTGGGAGATGAGTTTCAGGGTCATCTTCGGGAGCTTACCAATTCTCTCAAATTCATATCCCAACAGGTTAGGCCCCGTAAAAGTCGGCTAGCCACACCAACACCACACACACCAAAGCCACAAGACCAAGCGTTACTGATGCAGCAACCACAACTGTACTCGCTGGAACAAGAGTTTCATCAACAACTTTATGCAAAAGTGGACTGAACCTCAAGTTCTTGGCCTGTTCGAGGTAACGTATGACACACCGACAGCCGTGAAGGTTGCTTGTTTTGCATGCAAAGCTTTTGCATTTGATGCAATCACTAGGAACACTGGCATAGCCACTTGGGGTGGCACGTACGGGAACAGAACATTCAGAGAATAGGCTGACCTTATGCAATCGGAGGGACTCCCAGGGGGACAGTTCCTGAGGTACATGAGAATAGCAAGGGTCCTCAAGCACAATTGGGGTGATTGGCCTAATGAGCAACAATTCTTTCCTGGTATTAATGTACAAACTAGAAGACAGTTGGAGACCTGTTTCCAGGTTATAAAAGTGTATCCTGGAGGGTACCAGTGTCAAGCTCACTAAATTGAAGACCCGCTGGGAGACTGATCTGGGCCTAGAAATTACTGACCGGCAATGGACACAGGTGTTGGGTTCTGTTAAGAATGTATCACGTAACGCCTGGTTCAGGCTTATACAGGTAAACATACTTCACTGCACGTATATGACTCCCCTCTAGAGTGGCTAAATTTAAGATTTCAATGGAACCCACTTGAATGTCTACTAGTCATATACCCCAGATTGAGTAAACAAACATGGCAACAAATTCATGAATTTAGCATGAATACGGGTTAAGAGATGTATCACAATGACTTGGAAATCATGCAATGGCCCACAGTTTGATTATATGGTATAACAAACTTACACTCTGGTGCAATGCTGAAATCACTGCATGGCCCAGGACAAGAGTCATGAACAGGGGGATGTTGCCCTTAATTTTGAAGCTTGGAAAGCACTCTGCCTCCTACCCCTCGGGTGATGATCCACAGTAAACTCTCTCCCTGAGCACTGCCCGACTTACTTCAGCCACCATACCTACACTGCTGATGTATTTACAAAGTCTGACCCCCCCCTCCTGCTGAAATGACAAATGCAAGGTTTACCTGGCTCACCGGAGACAAGGTACAGCATCGGACAAAAGCAAATGTCACATAACTCGCAATTGACAAGCACTAGGTATCTGTTTGTTCGGTTTCAATGCACTGGTTGAATTACTAGATAATGGATGTATGCACAATAACAGTCTTAACTTTAAAATTCACCAACAAATTAAAAAACTAAAAATAAGTAGGCCATGCTGGTGGCAGGGTGAACTCTAAATAAAAGCTATGCCTGGGTAACAGCATGGTGCATGGCACTGCTCAATCATTGCAGCTACATCCAATTTGATATCACACATCAGCCCTGTAGGCCCAGTTCAGCTGTGGAATGGCTGTGTGTATTCACCCCAGACAAGCTGGACATTTCCCTACTGGCAAGAATGTAACCTCAGGGGGTTGCCTCTTTCCTCTCCTTTCTAAGGGCAGGTAACACCATTTCCCAGGAACAGCTATTCCACAGAAAGCTGGCCTGGTTACTGGAATCAAAGGGGCACACCCATTCACAAACATCTTGGTCTCACACCAGTGTGCTGCATTTCTAAAGGCCTTTGATCCTATTGGGAAGGGAATGCGGTGGGGTTAGTGTAGACAGGGGGTGCTGTGTTCAGTTGGGAAGATTTCCACTATCTTGTTTCTCTCTGCCTCCCACTCTTCTTCCTGCCCCCGCCAATTCCCAGGGGTCTGCAACCTTTGGCTCCCAGATGTGTTTGGACTACCATTCCCATCCGGCCTGTACAGCATAGTCAATGTCAGGAGATCATGGGAGTTGTAGTCCGAAACATCTGGAGAGCCACAGGTTGCAGACCCCTGCACTTTGGGTGTGATGGCAGAAGGGAAAAGTCCACTTCTTTCAAGAACAGGGATTGGATCCCTAATGGAAGCTAGCCTTCGTCCAATCACCTGCAGACTTCTACCTTTTAAAAAAAAAAAAAAAGGGGGTCATCCACCACTTTGAATCATCTTTTAGGATTCTAACCCTTGAAGATTTCATTAGGACCCTGCTGGGAGGGCAGTCCTCCAGTTGAGGTAAAGGCAGGTGTTCCAAGACAGAGGTGAGTTATGCCCCCTAACCAGCCCCAGGGACCATTTGGGAGGTGGTACCCTGCTGCTGGAACAAGACTTTTGTAGCTGCCAGCACATCGGTGCCCAGGACCTCACCGTGTTGAAGGACCCCTGCAGTTGTGTGCCAGCCTGCGCCTAGTTTGGGAGCACGCAAAAAGGACGCATTTTGACCCAGAGCCCCTGAATTAGGACTCACATCACCCAGAGAGCCAGGACAGCCGGGATTCTAGTGTTTCTGCCAGTGAATTGCTGGGAGTGGTTTTCAAGAACTACTCAACAAAACAACCACTAGGATCCTCTGGTGCGGCCTTTAGCACTCTCACCATCTTTGAATTGCTCGCACAGCACCAAGAAGTCAGATTTGGCACTGCCAGACAACAAAGAACTGCAACAAGGTACTATTGACGACTAACTGCCCCCTTGATCCATTTGTGGGCACTGGAGACTGGTTAGGTCCCCTTTATCCCTTTTGCATCCAAGAACATATCCTTTTAAAGACCACTGTAGGTATTACTTGCCTTACTCCCCTGATTACTCGGGAGTACTGCATCTTGATATCTTTGCTTATTCTGTGTTCTTTCTTCAGATGTGGGTTTTGTGTAGGGTTTTTCTAGTTAGTTATTGTACATGGTGTGTTTAATTAAAGCATATATATTTTTATAGAAGCATGATTGGACATTCCTTTCCCTCAGCCCATGTTAACAATAAAGGCAATGGAGGTACGTCTCTTATTAGTGCCCGTTTTACTTTTAGGATTGTATTGGCTCTTGGCTTGTAGAAGTTCGAGGGCTGCGATGAATCAAGGGAATTCGTCCCTTCTCCCCAAGGGTGAGCCTCCCCCTTTGAGGCAAGGGAGATGAGCTAACTACGCAAGACCCTCCCTCGGGTTCTGGCCAAGTGAGACCTCACCGGAAGAGACTCCCCATTAGGGGACAAGGACTCCCGTTTCTGTGAGGAACTCCAAGCCATTTTTTATAGATGCATATATGGGACTATCAGATACGAAGAACTCTATACAAGGCAGAGCCTTGGCGGAAGATAAAAGTAAAATATACATTTGCAAACAAGAAATAGGATCTGTCTCTTTATGGAGAGACCTCCATACAACTGAGATGAGTGAACTACATACGAACGCACGCCAAGGTGAAGTGAAGTCGAGAGCGGAGAGCTTAAGCAGGGGAAGCTCACTGACGGCATGACACCTGAGAGAGGTGGAGACAAGTAGAGCCGCAGAGCCTTTGACTTTGCAAAGTGGCCTGAACGAGAGGACGGAACGCTGGAGGCAACGGGAATCCAAATTCCAGTGGTGGTGTAACCCAGACCTTTTTTTCGTGGTGGACAGAACACCCGTCCAACGACGCCGAAACCGCAACGCTGAGTAAACAGTGAGAAGAGGGAGAAGCGAGAGCAGGACGCCAGTGGAGTTGAGAAGACGGAGAAGCAGAGCAAAACAAGAGCCCGAGCCAGTACAGGCCCCAACAACGTTCCCCTGCAGAATCGGAGAACGGGGAGGCCGTTCGAGAATTATTATGAAACACGAGAAACTCGTCCCACTGAAATTGACGAGACATTGAATTTACAGTCGATAAAGTAGAACTGTAATAATGTGAGAAAGAATTCCAAATAAATCTGAAAGAGATCCCGAAAACCAGGGCACAAATACCCTGGAAAGATGCGCAGGCAACCCATAAGTCAAGAAGTAAAGACTAGAGAATATCAGAGCGAGAATTCTATAAATGGGAAGAAAAGCCAAGTGAACCACCCAAGGAGAGGGAGAACACTAAGAACCAAGAGGGCACTACACCGCTAAGGTGGTGTATTTTACCGAACTCAAGAGTATACCAACCTGAATCAGAAAAGAATAAAGATACCCAAAAATGATAATGGAAAACAATCCCTAAAGTGGAAGGAAGACCCAAAGACATTGTGAAAGAGTGGCAAGAACCAATATAGGAATTAAGAAGAGACTATTTAAGAATAGCCTACTAAAAAGGAATCTTGATGAGAAGAGGAGACATTGCCATATTACAGTTAGGAGAAGGGAGACTTTCACGTGATCTTTTTTTATTTTGTTAGAATAGTGGTATGGTTAGTTAGAACTAGTTTTGGATAGTAGACGGATTCATTTGAGTCTGTACATCGACTGACTAGCACCTTAGTTATTTACATAGGCAGGGAATACCCACATAGAAAAAGGAAGATACCGGCCTTATACCTTCTTCTGGAAAAACACAAAGTAGGGATGTTCACCTGAAAAAGCCAGGAGCTCACTCACCAGCTATGCAAAAGTGATGGCCACAAAGAACATCACCTTAAGAGTGAGCAACCTTAAATAACAAGCATGCAGGGGCTCATAGCACCCATGGGTAAAGTGAAAATTAAATTAAAAAACCTCCCAGCAACAAATACCTGGCATGGGCTGGATGAAAACAACAAATAATGCCGAATAGTGGGGTTTGTGGAATAAGAGCCTTATTCAGGGTCATTTTAAAGACGAAATGGTGGCCAAGTACCCCATTAACATGCCACTCTGCCGGTCCGTCTGGGCGAATGAAAGCAGGAAATCAAGAACCAAAGTAGTAAGACTGAAGAGGGTCCAAACTTCTCTCCCGGCACCAAGCAGAGAATTTACACCACCTGCAGACATGAATGGACATGGTGGTCAGTCTCTGAGCATAAAAGAGAACATCTAGGACATAGACAAGTCCCACTCCTTATACCTTAGCAGCCAAGGATGAAGGTTCAGGCTGTTGAGGCTTGGATAGAGGACCCAGCCCCCTAAGGAGAGCAGATCCACCCTCGCCAGCAGGCAATAAGGAGGTCAGATGGACATGTCCAAAACCTCCATGTACCAGGTCCTCCAGGCCCAGTCCGGAGCGATCATAATAAACATGGATCTGAACTGCTGCAGTCTCCTGCGAACTAGCAGTTTGACAGGGATTGGCGATAACAATGGGGAGAGTTTCATCCAGCCACCAATGTACACCCCCTCAAACGTCCTGTGGAAATTATTTCCTGGAGCAGAACAACTCACACACTGTTCGCACAAGAAACAAGGTTCACTATCTGACGAGTCCTCCCCAAAGGTCGAATATTTCCTCCTGCACTTCGTAGCAGAGCTGCCACTCATGGGAGGCCAAAGTATGTCTGCTCTGAGGATCTGCAGAGACACTTTCCGACCCAGCAAGATGTATCACTGACAGATACTTGGTTCATCAGAGCCAGAACCAGAGTGACTTTTTCCTGCATAGAGGCATCAACACCACACCATCCCCTTTGGCGGGGTAGTTTATTGGCCACTGTGTTGTCTGTCAGGACCAACACACATTTGTCCTACACAGACTGAAGGAAGGTAACCAGGGCAACCCGATAGCTTGCAAATCCAGCAAACTAATGTGGAAAGTCCGCTCATAGTTCGACCTAGCAGGTGAGTGCCCAACCCTTCCATGAGGCATCCGTCACTATAATCAGCTTGGTCCAAGGTTGCAGAAGCAGTGCCCACCACAGGAGATCCAGGGAAACATTCATAGACACTGGTTTAAAAATGTGACATGTTGCTCTAGAACTGAAACCACTGACACCGAAGTAGCAACTCGGCTGGCCTCATGTGTAACCGTGCTTTGGCACTAGCAGGATTCAAGAGACCATGAGGCCCAGTAGATGCAGAAAGACAGCGGCTCAAAGCAAATTCTGGCACTAAGAGGCATCGACCATCTGAAGGATATTCGGCACCCGATCCTTTGGAGGGAAGGCCCTGTCCAGAGTGGTACTCAAAACGCCACTGATGTAACGCAGGTACTAGGATGAAACAATACATTTTGAAGTTCATGGAGTGTAAAGAAAGGTAGACGTCCCGTTTAAAATCATGAAGTTACACATTTTCATATCTTTTATTGGACTAACCGAAACATCTATGCATCTTCATCAGAAGTGAAATAAGGCCCAAATTCTATTAATTCTGTTCCTCCAACCAATGTAATGTTCCTTTTTTTTGTTTCAACAATTATCTGTGCTGTGGCTTTCCCTTACAAAACATTTCACTCTGCAACATCTGATGAAGTGGGACATGGTTCCTGCGGTGCCAGTGCCAAATTCTCTGAGGAGTCCCTTGACCTAGATTTTCTTCAAAGAACGGTGTTTCAAAGAGTCGCTACAGTCTTATTTTGCTTCTTTTACTTCTTGTCATTCCGAACAGGTGTGTGTTGTTCCACCACCACCTTCTACCTCATACCAAGGGACTTGGGAGGGGGTTCTTTTACCACTCTTGCTGCAAAAGGTCAAGACTTTTGCAGCAACCACCCTGAAGGGCCTTACTTAGGGTGCATGGATTTGTAATAGACAATACCGTGGATCGTATTCCTCCCCCAAACAGTACATGCAGAGCCTGTGGGGTCCAAACAAACATTTATCAAACCTTTATCTCCTGCAATTCGCAGAGTGCACACAAACAAAAAAAAGAGGTCACAGGGTAGGGTGGCTCTTTTTATACTGGCCCAGACATCATGTCCAGCATGGGGCATACATCTACGGTGGACAGAGCAAAGGTGCACCTTCTAGTGCCAAAAAAGGTTTACGAAGAGAGCAGGTGTGGAGATATATTAGGAACGTGAGTAAGACATCCATTAGAATGATTGTTTTAGAGACTGTACACAAGGTACTGATGAAGTTCATGTAAATCATTTACACAATACGAAATGGTTCCTAGATGGGCCGAGTAGTCTCACAAAAATATTGCTGTCCAATGTAAGCCTGTCAGATGCTCATGGGAAATAGTTTCTCGTGCAATAAGCGCAAAGATCTAGCTCTCTCTAGAACCCTGCATCGAGTACACCACTGTTCTCTGCTTCAAAACTTGCCACAGCCCCCAAGAGGACATTCTGACAATCTCAATAGTGGTGCGTAGGCTCTGGCAAGCTGGGTATAGTGCAAATCATGACATGTTTAGTAAATAGCTAAGGATTTCCCTGTTGGACAACCAGTCTACTCATTAAGTTCTTAGTTGAGATGGGAAAGTTCAGTTCCATTCAAATGAAGATGGAGTCTACATCATTATTCACATGAACCTGATCGATAGCCACATCATGGCCACTTCTATGCACATTCCACGACTGGCCATGTTGACGTACTGGCCTGAAGACTCACAGTAGGTCCTGTGCAAATGGCCTACTTTCACACAAGCCTAAACTGAAGGTGGCTTGAGCATGCCCGGGTGAAAATGACAAATCATGCCACACATGCGGATAAGCGTCTGCCAACAGCATGCCTGAGGTGAAGCGTTGCATTAGAACATCCCTTCGGGACATAGGGTTTTAAGATCTTCTCTATTGAGCAGAGTCATTGAAGAAGTGGAAAGATTTGCTGTACGGAGCCTCTTCCGCACAATCCAGGAGTGAGGCTACAGATGTGTCGAGAGTGAAGGAAAATCCGATGAGACCTGTTGGGATATCTTGATATTTAGTTATTTTTTGTTTTTGTTATTATTAAGCTCCACTAAAGAGCAACCTATAAGTGGAACCTATTACATTGGAGTACAGTTAGGAGGGAGATTGGATGTGAGGTGGGACATTCAGCTTGTGGGCATTTGGTTGTTTACCCACCCACTGACATTTCATGCCCATGCTAATTCCTATGCCAATTATAACCTACTACCACCCCTGCGTTCTCAAAACACACACTTCTGCAATCGCTTTAAGCTAGTAATATGAAGCAATAATACCAAACTTGTTTCTAAGGAGTCTAAGAGTTAATGGCTTAATTGCAGGTGTACATGTGCTACTGGGGTAAAGGTTTCAACCAATTGTGCCTTTGGTCACTTGATTTATAAGCATAATGTGTCCCCTCACATATCCTTGGCACTGAAGCACTATTAAAAAAAGCAATGGCAAAGTCAACTGTGTTGGCGTCTGTATAGGTATTGGGCTATCATTTTCCGGGCAGTTATATGCCCAAGCACGAATGAGAAATATGGGCCTAAATGTTCTCCCCCTAAATCAAACTGATCGTTAAAAAATAAATGGCGTCGCCTTATAACAGCACCTAACGAGAAATGGTTTAAGTTACTTACCTGTAACTATTGTTCTCCAGCATGGGTCTGGCATGGATTCACATGCTCATGAATATTCCCCGTCAGGCTGGGAATCCTCAGTAAAAGAAACAGTTTCACTTTCACTTATAAAAACTGTATTTCTCCTTTAAACCAATTACTGTCCTCTGGGTCATACTGCCCCCATCCAATGACAGTCCTCTCCCTAAGTACCTCCTCTGGCAGCCATCTTCAGATTTGGTAAGCACGTGAAGTGGCAGTATGACCAAAAAGAGCAGCAGAGGGGTCAGATGAAGGGTTTGCATGTGAATCCATGCCAGACCCATGCTGGAGAACAATAGTTACAGGTAAGGAGCTTAAACCTTCTCCATCATGGGGTCTGGCATGGATTCACATGCTCATGAATAACGAATACATAGCAGTACAACATTACACACGGGAGGTGGCAAGGCCCAACATAAGCAATTAACTCTTACCTCTGGGACAGGCTCACCTCAAGCGATCAAGTTGCGTAGCACTGCTTGTCCGACTCTGGACTCCTATCTGGAATCCCGGTTGATGCAGTAGAACCTTGTGAAGTTATGCATGTACCCCCACGTAGCAGCCCTGCAGATGTCCAGCAGGGGCATACCAGATGGGAACGCCGTTGTTGGAGTGATCGCTTTGGTGGAGTGGGCTCTAGGACAGCCGGGCAGCGGTCGATTCGCCAACTGATGTGTGTGATGCAGCCGAAGAGCCACCGTGAAATGGAAGCCTTGGACCAGGCCTTCCTTCCTATGGTTCACAGGACCAAAAGTCACAAACAGTTGTGCAGCCTTCCGAAAACTCTTACTGCGTGTAGAGTAGAACTTTAGGGCACGAACAACATCCAGCGAGTGCAAGGCCCTTTTCACCGGTGACTAAGGTTTCAGGAAGAAAAAAAAACAGGTGACAAAGTCTCGTTGGGGTGGAATTCCAACGGAAACTTCGGCATGAAAGAGGTGTGCGTACGCAGCACCACCCTCGTTTCGTGGAAAGTCAGGTACGACTGCTTGCAGGATAGGGCCTGCATATCACCTACCACTCTGGCAGAGGTGATTGCCACAAGGAAAGGCGTTTTCCACGAGAGGAACTTGAGCGGGGCCCGATGCACAGGCTCGAAGGAGGCCCCACCATGAGCCTCATCAGAACCATGCAGAGTTCCCACGCCAGTGCAGGAGCCTTCATCGGCGGGAAAGATCGGAAAAGTCCTTTAAGAAATTCCTTCATGAGTCAACCTGGTGTAGCGGGATATAGCCGCCAGATGTACCTTGATGAGGCATGCGCCAGTCTGGCCTTGGCCAATGATAGCAAGTATGGAAGGATCTGTGGGGCTGTAACCAGCACAACGTAGCGAAACGCTTTCACTTGTGACCGTAGGTAGCACTTCAAGATCGATGATGCCTTGGCGAGGACCTCCCTACAGTCCACAGGCAACTCATATCCTCCAAACTCTAGGACTGCAGGAGCCATCTGTACCCCTACCCTGGATTGTACTGGCCTAAACCTGCTTGGCCAATAGGGTATTATACTCCGGTTCAGCGATCCTGGGTCGTGATGAAGGATTGCACCTTCTCTGGTGAGAAGATCCAGAACCACTGGCAGCTTGACCGGAAGTGACGGTGACAGGCAGAGACGGTCTGGATACCAAATCTGCCTTGGCCACACTGGGGCGAGGAGTATCCTCTTGCATTGACACAGAGTGTGTTGTTGACTCATAGCAGGAGAGGGAACGGAGGAAACCCGTACAGAAACAGCCCTTCCCACAGGAAGGATAACACATCCCCAGGATCCTCGGCTGGTGGAATCTGCTGGAAAACTTCTGCCACTGGAGTTTGCCGCCGTCGCAAACCGATTGATCTGAGGTCTGCCCCACTTGACCAATAGGCGGTCCACCGCATCCCGACGAAGCTCCCACTCATGGCAGGAGTGCAGTTCCCTGCTGAGGGAGTCTGATGGTGTTCGACTCCCGCCAGGTGGAGAGGGACAAGGAACATCCCTTGTCCGACTGCCCAGTGCCACAAGTCCTGCGCTTCTTTGGAGAGCACCAGGGATCGAGTGCCCCCCCTGCTTCCTGATGTAAAACATGGTGGTGGTGTTCGTGAAGGTTCACACCACCTTGCCTTTCAGAGATGGTAGGAATGACTCGAGGGCCCATAACACTGTCAGTAGCTCCACGATGTTGATAAAGATCCTTCTCCTCCAGCAGCCATAGGCAGGGTTGGATTGGTCCCTCGTCCCTGGAGTGTGGGGGCAGTTTCTGGCCATGCCTGGGCCGGTTTGGAAGAAAATAAATTGAAAAAAATATATATTTTTTTCCCACTTTTTTCAAAAAGCCTTTCATCCTTCTTAGGTCGATAAATGAGTACCAACACAGGTTGGGTGATACTTGATACTGTATGCATATTTGTTCTATAAAAAAGAGCTTAAGCGTAAGTGCTATACAATAACATTTCATTTGTCCTTGAACGTCTGCTTGGATTCACAGTAATTTTGTGTACTTAGGAACAATGCTATTTGATGCCACTTCCTGTTTTGTCAAGGGGTGAAAGGTCGCGTTTCACGCTTCCCGAGATTGCACGTTGGGGTGGGGTAAAAAGACATCACTGATGTCAGAGGTCAAGGGTCGCGAGGCGAGGGATGGGCCACTTTTGTTTGGGTGACCGGGCCTATTTCTTGTCCCAGTCTGACCCTGGCCATAGGCCTCTGGTGTGCAGACGTCCGGTGTGCATGCCCCAAACCTCAAGGGAGGGGTCCGTGGTGACGATCTCCTTCTATGGGGGGGCTTTGAAATCCTGTGCCTTGGGCGATGTTAGAGCAGATGCCCCACCATCCTATCGCCCGACGGAACTCTGTTGAGAGATCTTGTCTGTGAAGCTTCCGGACACCTGTATACAGAGGGTTCCAAGAATTCCAGGAGGGGTTGCATCTGCAACCTGCAGAGATGGACGAGGTAGATGCAGGACGACATCATGCTGAGTATCAACTTGATTGCCCGCACCGAAGCAGTCTTAGTCGACGACAGCCATTGCACCTTTCCTTGAATGCTGCTAGTCTCTCCTCCGAGGGCCACGTCAGGGAATACAGGATTTATTCTGGTGCCTAGGAACAGTGCGTTGTGTGATGGCGTTAAGCAGGATTATCAACAATGTATGCATCCGAGACGTTTGTTATTTTTCTTTCTGATTAACACGCACTTTGAATAGAGATATCCCTGCCATTTGGCTGTTGGTAACTCTTGCCCCAAGAGCTTCTACTAAACCGGAAATGCGCTTGAGGACTGCTGAGGCAGCGCTTTTTGCATGAAGGCCATCTGTACCCCTACCCTGGATTGTACTGGCCTAAACCTGCTTGGCCAATAGGGTATTATACTCGACCGGATTTGCATCAGGGGGCAGCAGCCCCACAGCCTTCACCTGAGGAGGATGACACCGGATATCGCCAGACTGGAGTGGTTGACCCAGAAGTGAAGAACCATGCCGTCCCAAGAGGGAAGGCGGAAACCGAAGACAGACTACAGGTGTTTACAAAAGTGTTTCATTGTACTGTAAAGGGAGGCAAGGATACCTAAATGGATGTACAACAAATCTAAGGGGACAAGACCATCTTGTAACTTCAGCTTCTCTGATGTCCAAGAGCAGTTTTACCATTTTTGTTTTCAATGCCACTGCTGGGGGACAAAGGGGCTGTCTGGGCTTCTGCTCTTTGCCACACTACTCAGATCCTCCCCACTGGACTTCTCTGAAGCACCAATTCTCTAATACTTGAAAAAGTCCTGACACCCATGGTCACTGTGCCTTCCATCGGTGTTGACAATGCAATCTTTGGTAAGGCCACTTACAATGCAAGACCCATTCACAATCAATCTTCCTTTGTCCCTATGCCACAACTGTAATGCACTCCGACATCTAAACCATCTACAAATCTTAAGGTCATAAATACTTCCTGCACCAAAAATCAATATGCACTGTGCGCTTAGACAAAGTGCATGTTTGCACTTTATTTCAGCACCAAACACTTTATTTCACTATATTATCGAACATTCGCTAAATACGCTGAGCAAGAACTGTGTAGCATCCAGTGCTCTGGTGCTCATGTTCTAACAGAGAATAAGGATGTCAGCACAAGAGCGCAGAAGCAGTTTGTAGGACATTGAATGGGCAGGAGGAGAAGCTGGTGCGCTATGTTCCGGCAATAAAGGGTTCCTCCCACCTGATTTCCAGACTATCTTCTTCCGACGCATTAACGACGAGATTCTTTTCGCCACCCCTCGCCAGGACCACCACACCAACAGACCCATGGCTTCCGGGCCACTTGGCGTTGGCCCATAATAAAAGTCTCTGACAGAGACCCCTCCGTGAACCATGAGTGGTGTTCAGCGCTCAGCCTTGAGCAGGGGAAGGTCGGCACCCCATATGACCAATTTGAAGGGAGGACTGCGCTGCATGCCAGTGAGCGCAGCATGGAAGAGACACATGCCTGCGGCCGGGAATTAGGAAGAAGCACCCATCGACGTGCTTCGGCATGCTAGTTTACATAAGCCACAATGTTACAACTAGTGACGAGCAAAGAAAATAAATAAACCAGGTTCAGAACATCCGACAGCCACCCACCTGGTGGCCTTCTCTGTGAAGCGCACACCTAATCAAAATTATACATGGCATAAAGGACCCAAACTATATCAGCAAAATGATTGTGCAAGCACTGGCAGGAACTACAGCACACCAATCTGGACATGGCATTCTCGCGAATCACTGAAGATGGTGAATCAACACCAGAAAGAGCAGCAGCCAACACCAGCCCTGCATGTCCAAGTCACACCCTAATGCCTCAGCATGTTGAACCCACACCAAAATTCTTTCCACATCCTGGGACACCATTCATTCCCTGGGCAAGGTGGAAACAACACTTCATAACCTACATAGTGGCGTCAGACGGTCAATTATTCTTGTCATCAAAAAGATGGACATACTTCTGAACTGCAAAGGCCCGGGAGCACAGGAAGTCAGCATACATTTTCCACCGATTTCCACACCAACTGGTGCTGCTCCTAAGTGTTGTTTTGATTTGTACTGCCTGTCAAGAGTAAACAGCAATGGCAAGACACGTTCTACACCAGTGAACAGCAATCAAGCAAAACCTTTGAGCACTATGTAGCAGCCCTGCGAACGCTAGCAGCAACATGTCAATTCGGGGGGTTTCAGAATGAGGTGCTCAAAGACCAATTTATGGTCCCATACTGACGATCAGCATGTGCAGGATCGTCTTTGACTCCCAGTTAAGCCAACGTTAAATGAGGCCATTGTTATAGCAAAAGAAGTTGAACAATCCATGATCTAAAGTGACACCCTAGGAAAGGAGAAGGCACAAATGCAAGCTACTAACTCATCCCAGATGCTCAAGGTGCTCTACACGGCAAAGGTCAGAAAGACAGCAATACCCTGGCAGAGCCAACAAATGAGCAGTAAGAAAGATGGGCCCAATGGAAACTCGGGCAACCCATGTCTGATTTAATAGTGCAACCCCAAACTCTGGAAATCTAAATTTCCCAGCATGAGGAAAGACGTGAAGCGCATGAACGCATTAATCATTTTGCACAAGCAGGTTCACAATATAAGCATCCTCAAATGACCAACGATCAATGAGGAACACAAAGTAGCAATATAGCCACTGTTGAGAAAATGAAGTATGGCTGGATGAAGATGAGATAGCAAGTCATTTAACAAATACAGGATTAGCAATCAATGGACCGGAAGATGAGCCTGGCTCCTGCTAGACCTGCCATAAGTGTACAAATAATTGGAGTAGAGTGATCGCTTTTAGCGGATTCAGGATCATTGTAGACTGATATCAAAAGAACTATTTATGAAAACACTTCAACAAAAGTTGGGAAAGTTGGCTCCAATCATCTTCAAACCTACGTTTTATTCTGGACACTGCATAAAAATAGTTAGCAGCTGTCTGAAACGCGCTACATAAGAACACTCTACAGTGGGAATAGTATACAGCAATAACCTACAGTCTTCACTGAAGCAATGGGAAGGGTGAATTATTTCAAGCACTGCAATATCCTCAAAGGTGCACAGCCGGTAAAGTATCAGGTGTGTAAATTACCTTTTAGATTACAGAATCGGTTGAAACAGCAGATTACTGACTAGTTAAAGGTGTGATAACTGAAGTGGAAGGTACAGAAATTACAAGTAGTGACTAACGTACTCCTAGTCCATAGTCCCCTTTTCATCCATACTGTATGGGCGGCCCAGCGGGAGGTGTATCGGGGCCTGGTACGACAGGCTGAGCAACTCCGAGAACCAGGTCTGTGCTGGCCACCATGGGGCTATCAGGAGGATCCAAAGGTCCATCGAATCCCAGATCCCGCAAATGACCTTGCACACCATGGGGATTGGAGGGGGATGGGGGGATGGGGGCTCGGGGGGGGGGGGGGGTACTTTTTCGAGATGGACAGAAAATCCCAGGTCGTATAGTGTATCCATGCGGGCGGACGCCGTATGTTGGACCGCCTCAGGAGATCTCACCCCGACTAGCCAGTCGTCTAGATATGGATAAATATGATGGCCTTGCGCCCCGAGTAGGGCTGCCACTGCATTCATTAGCCTTGTAAAGACCCTGGGGGCCAAAATGAGACCAAAGGGTAGAACCATGTATATAAAGTGAAAGCCCATGATCCTGAAAATCGGGACGTGTAGGTAGGCATCCTTCAGATCCAGGGAGCAAATCCAGTCTCCCACACACAATGTCTCCGCTATGAAGGCTGGGGTAACCATCTTTAACTTTTGGAGGGGAAGGGAAAGGTTCAAGGTGGAAATGTCTAACAACTCTCAGGCCAGCCGGATTCTTTGTGCAAGGCGCAAATTCATGAACAGAAGCCCAGGCCCCACGGTGAGGCTGAGACTTCCTCCATGGCCTGGCTCGCTACTAGAAAGCGTATTTCTGGCAGCAGAGTTGCAATACCAATCTGCGGGAGCAGAAGGGAGGAAGGAGGAGGAATGGGGAGCCGGAAGCCCATGCATACTGAGAGGATCCATGGGTCCATGAACCTTGTACGCCAGCGATGTGTGTGTGGGGCATGCTTGTCCTTCACCCCAGTGGAGACTCATGGATCCTGATGGGCTCGTCACAATTTCTTCCCCTCTGAGGCTGGGGCTGAGGAGGGGGGGACTTGAAAACGCCCTTGTTAGCCGCATTGCACCTGTGCTTGCCATGGGATCTGCCCGGTTGCCTGGACCGTCTCTCCTGAAAGCCTCTGAAGCCTCCGAAGTACCGACCCTTGTAGAGCACTGGTGTGTTTGGCTGTAGTCTTGGGAGTGGAGTTGGTGAGGAGATTTTTATTTCGGAGAGCTATTCTTTTTCTTATTAAGTTCCTCATCCGTTGTCGAATGGAACAGGCCCTCTCCCCCCCTCCTCGAAAGGCAGGTCTAGTATCTAGTATGCGCTCCTGCACATCTGCGTTGAATTTTGTGGCTCTTAGCCAAGCCACCCTTATGGCGGTGATGCAAAAGGCCTGACCTGAAGTGTCAATGTGGGCCACCGTGGACGCCATTATGTCTTGTGCCACTACTTTGGCCTCTGCCAGCCCAGCATTTAAGCGAGCCTGGCTGTGAGCCTGGAGCTCAGGGAGGAAATCAGCGATGTTCCGCCATAGTTTCTGGTTGACAGCCGCCAACATAGCATCTGCTTTGGCCTGGCGCAGGTGGAGAGTGGTGCTGGAATACTTTTTCTTGCCGAACGCCTCCAAGATAGTTTCCTCCTTGACCAAGAGTGCAGAGGCCGAAGAAGATTGTGGCTTGGAGTACAGTGATGCTGCCGCTATCCCGAAAGAATGAGGTTGGGGGTGCGCCGACATTAAGAGGGGGGTCCCCTTCCGTTTGCCTGTATTTAGCATCGAAACACCTATTGGTAGGCTGTGTAGAGTGTGGCTTGAGCCATCCTTTCTTTGGCGAACGCTATTACGTTTTTCCGAAGTGGGATTCCTGTCCTAGCACTAGGGCGTAGCGTAAAAGCTTCAGCCAGTACCCCCGCCTCCGGATGTTCCACCTGTGGCTGTGGGATTCCTAGATACTCAGCCAGACCCACCAGCAGTTTGTGAAAAGCTTTGGCTGACAATGGAGTGTCTGGGTCGTCCTCCTCCTCTGTGACCACTGTTGTATCCTGCGGGTCTGGGGGAGCCGGAGGAGTGCTGGGTGCAGGCAGTTGTGGCGTGCTGATTATCAATGCCGGAGGCAGCAGAGCCGGGGCTGCCGTGACTGGTACAGGCATGGGGGCCGGGAGCTGAGCTGGACCCATGGGCGCTTGCGGATGAGCAGGAGGGACCATGTCCCTGATCACATCCCTGAGGATGGTACCAATCTGTGGTGATCTCATGAATGCGAGGAACCCATCTTCACTGTGTCCTGGGCATGCCTTGTCTCGCTGCATAGGGCAAAGCATACCTGTCCTGAGAAGTGGATGGATAGGATGTGGCCAATCCCACCTAGAAGTTCTTTCCCCTGCCTGGTCTCCGAAGGGAAAATCAGGTTAACCGCCATTTTGTCTGGCCCAGTGGCCATTTTGTTTTGCTCTGAGGCACATGTGGAACTTGCTGAGCTGGGACCGGCTTCCACCAATACGTTGATCGGTGGTGGTTGACGCCTACCCTGCACTTCAGGACAGGGCCTGGTAGGGGAAGTGCCCTTGGCTGCGGTGCCAGTAGTGCTGCGTGCAGGTGCCCCCTCCAACATGGGTCTAGTGTTAGGGCATAGCCCCTTGGGTTGGGACCCTGTAATAGAGCCTTGCGGCCCTTCAGCAGTTGCACCAGTAGGATCTTGCGACCCCTCAGCCTGGTGGCAGGTAGCTGGAGCATTACAAAATATATGGGGGCAAAGGGTAAGGTTGACAGGGAATGCCCTTATTGAAGCAATTTATATCACGAAAGTTATGGACAATTACCAACTGTATTCCAATTTAAGTGAAAAACCAGCGTCTAGTCTATTTTCCAAAGTCAGGTAAACAACCTGTTCATCGGAATAAAACCACTGTGGTTGAGGGTACAATTAGTTGCTACTGAGGGAGGGAACTACTGTGGGTTTTAACACCCACAGGGTCAAGGTTTTGTGGGGAGACAGAAAAGGATTAAATTAGATTCTAAATATCCCTTCCTAGTCAGTAATTGCTACATAAGATAGATACCACATTCACTTTCTATTTATGAGCAATTTTTTACCATCCTCCACTCGCTAGATCAATAGGAGGTTTTTCAGACTAGACTCTGGTTTTTCACTTAAATTGGAATACAGTTGGTAATTGTCCATACCTTTCGTGTTATAAAAAGGTAGCTGGAGCAGCCTCAGTGCTGTTGCTAGTCTTAAGACCTGATGGATCCCTCCTGCTTGGGTACTTCCTTTGGAAGGAGTCACCCTTACGGGATGTGGAGGAGAACAGGGCACCTACCTCGGGCCTGGTATTCTGTTTCACAAACGCTTTGAGGTCCTATGGAGGTGATCTTCCGAAGAGCTCCCGCCACCTGGCTAGTCTGTTCTTGAGCACAGGCGGAGTCAAGGCGTTGCACGCGGTACAGCCATCCCAGCCATGGTTTGGGCCAAGGCACCGGAGGCAGAGGACGTGGGGGAGGGGGGGTCGGATGTTGGGAAGGTACCCTCGCAGGCTGGTCACCTGCTGAAACTCGCAGTCATCGACATGCGCAGGGGAGGAGCGTGGTGCCAGAGGACAATGCAGTACCTGAGAATTGAAAAGAAAAAAGAAGACAAGAATACTTCTCCGGGGAAAAGCGCGTGGATTACTAGGCCAGAGGTCCAACTCAGGCGCGCTGGTGAAAGTGGTCCATTCCGTTGATGCGGAAAAGAAGACAGGAGAGTGGTGCCAGTGGGCTGAGCCAGGGGAGTGCATGCTCACAGGGACGCGCTAGCTCCCAGGGACGTGCCCCCGTGCGCATCTAATTTTAAAGGGGAAGAGGATTTTTCTGGTGAAAAAGGTTCCATCTACCATTCCTATTGAGGGATGCCCGTACAGTATAGAGGAAAGGGGACGGGAGGTAGTGGTTACCCCTAATTATAATCGCCCTCAAACCTGGTAGAGAAATAAGGGTATATGTAAGCAAAGGGGCACTCGATCCCCAGCACTTTCCAAGGAGGCATAGGACTTGTGGAGATGGGCCATCGGACAGGGGATGCTCCTCGTCCCTCATCACCTGGCGTGAGTCAAGAACAACATCAGACTCCCTCAGCAGGGAACTGCGCTCCCGCCACAAGTGGGAACTTCGTCAGGATCAGGTCGACCGCCTGTTCACCGAGGGGTACAGGTCCCAGATAGATCTGTTTGCCATGGCGACTAACGTCTAATGCAGAAAGCTTGCCAGCAGGTTCCACCAGCCGAGGAGCCTGGGAGCACGCGTTCTCCTTTCCATGTGAAGGACTGTTCTTGTACACGTCCCCTCTCCTGCTACGAGTCACCAACACACTCAGACGGTGTCCGTGCAAGATGGCTGAGGCAGATTTGGTATCCGGACCTTCTCTGTCAGCGTCTCCCCGGTGAAGCCGCCAGTAGATCCGGATCGTCTCACCAGAGAAGGAGGGGAAATCCTACATCACGACCCAGGATTGCTGAACCTAAGGGCTTGGCTCTTGCAGCCCAAGAATTTGGTAGATACGAGTTGCCTGCAGATAGGTCCTCGCCAAGGCCAGGGTGTCGTCGACTTAGAAGTGCTATGGTCACAAGTGGAAGAGTTTCGCTACGTGGTGCTGGTCGCAGAAGATTGCCCCGCTGAGGGTCACGGCCATGCAGGTTCTTCCATACTTGCTTTGCTTGGCCAAGGCCAGCCTGGCACACCCTTCTATCAAGGTGTATCTGGTGGCTATATCCCGCTACACCAGGTCACCAGGTAGCTCTTCACCGTCGTCGGTCACTAGTCAAGGAGTTCCTCAAAGGACTTTTGATCTTTCCCGCCGCTGAAGTCTCCTGCCCGGGTGGGAACTCAATGTGGTTCTGACTAGGCTCATGGGGGCCACTTTGAGCCTTTGCATCAGGCCCCTCTCAAGTTCCTCTAGTGGAAAATGGCTTTCCTTGTGGCCATTACCTCTTTCAGGAGGGTAGGTGAGATCCAGGGCCTATCCTGCAAACAGCCATACCCAACTTTCCACGAATAGAGGGTGGTGCCGAGGATGCACCTCTCTTTCATGCCAAAGTTTCCATCGGAATCCACCTCAACAAGCCTTTCATGGTACCTGTTTTTTTCCCCTGAAGCCTGTGTCACCGGCTGAAAGGGCCTTACACTCGCTTGACGTTGCTCGTGCCCTGAAGTTCTATGTGGCACACACAAAGGGTTTTTGGAAGACTTCACAGCTGTTCATGAACTTTGGTCCTGTGAACTATGAGAAGGCCTTGTTCAAGGCTTCCATTTCAAGGTGGCTCTCCGGCTGCTTCACGACCTGTCATCGGTTGGCAAACCGACCGCTGCCCAGCTGTCCGAGCGCCCACTCCACCAGAGCGATCTGCTGTGACAACGGTGTGCCTGATTGGTGTGCCCCTGCTAGACTTCAGCAAGGCTGCTACATGGAGGTCCACGCACACCTTCAAAGTTCTACTTTGTAGACAGGGATTCCAGGGAGGAGTCCAGGGTCGCCCAGGCAGTGCTACGCAACCTGTTCACTTGAGGGGAGTCTGTTCCAGAGGTACGAGTTAATTGCTTCTTTTGAGCCTTGCCACCTCCTGTGGCTGTGCAATGTTGTACTGCTATCTATCCGGTATTCATAAGCATGTGCATCCATGCCAGACCCCATGCTGAAGAAGGTACAAGTAAGTTACTTACCTGTAACTATTGTTCTCCAGCATGGGTCTGGCATGAATTTGCATGCAAACCCTTCCTCCAATCCCTCTGCGGCTCTTCTTGGTCATTCTGCCACGTTACGTGTTTACCAAATTTGAAGATGGATGCCAGAGGAGGGACTTAAAGAGAGGACTGTCATTGGATGGGGCAGTATGACCCAGAGGACAGTGATTGGTTTAAAGGAGAAATACAATTTGTAAGTGAAGGTGAAAGTTTCGTTTACAGAGGATTCCCAGCCTGACAACAGGGAATATTCATGAGCATGTGAAACCATGCCAGACCCCATGCTGGAGAAGCAGATCTTCACCAGAGGCACTTGTATGTGAATTACTGTTTGGGCAAGGGAGTATACCCTATAAGCAAACCTTTGAAGTAGTAGGCCTGGTATGGGAGTAACCAGGTAGACCTTGATGAAGTGGAGTTAACAAGTTATTCTAACAGACTTACATTGCTGAAGAAAGCACTGCATAAAACTGCTGCAGAAGTGGTATATATACACCTTCAGAAATGTTAAGTTGGGGCAAAGTATCCCGACAAAGAAAATATATGTTGCTACTAACGAACTAAGGAAATATTCTTTGTTTATGTGAAGACCACCAGTTTGAATCCAGCTATGGCAAGAGGAAAAGAAAGAACCTTTTTTGATGATCCACCGAGTGTTGGAACTTAGTTGTCAAGTTGAAGTTCGAAAGAACCGTGCTGGAACTTTGTTACAAACGAGGATTTTCTCGTTTCTTTTTGGAACTGTGGAGCAGAGTCTGGCTTGAATCTGGGGAAGGGTAATTCACCCGGATCATAAGGAGAGACTGTTGTCCTATTGTGAAAGTAAATGTTATAATCTAGTTTCTTTTGAACGGCCATGCATTACCTTACTGTGTTACTATATGTTTCATTTATCATCAGGGTAGGGATAGTGAGGTGTTTATCCAACCTTTTACTTTAATAAAATGGCACTTTTTAAAAAACCTTCACAAAAGTTGGCCAACTCAACAAAAACGATGTACATCCTCTACCTAACATATCAGATGGTGCGCATTATTAAAGGGGCAAAATATTTGTCCACTTTGGACCTGCTCTCAGCTTACCTGCAAGTTGAACTCACAGAAGATTACGGCATTTATAACCTCCTTTGGATCATACAAATTCCTGAGAACACCCTTCGGTCTTGCTTCGGCTGCGTTCCAGCGACTTATGGATAGATGTTTTGGACATATAGAGAACGCGGTAACCTTTTGAAGATGGGGCATGCAGTTTGCTTACCCTGTGGGCAAATGTGATAGCCAACCGGAAGGCAGCTTTAAGTGCTAGCATCCTCAAGGGACACGTGTGTAAAGGCTCAAAAGGAGCCTGAATGAGGCCCTTTAACACTAAATTCAAGTCCCATGTTGGTTCGATAAAAGGAGTTGGTAGAAACACATTTGTTAGTCCTTTTGGAAACTGTAGGACAATCCGCACTTTAAAAGTATGATCCCTCATCAGAAGATCTCTTGAAAATGCCACAAAGTAGCCTTTGACTGTAGCCACTTGTAACCCTGAATGGGGCAAGTGGAGCAAGAAAGAAAGAACAGGGGAAAGAGTGCATGAGAAAGGACCAACTTTCTTTTCCCTACACCAGCTTGTAGAACTTGTTCCAGCGGCAGCGATACAGGGTTAGTTTCTGGTCTTCTAGCCGAAAGCAACACCTCCATCACGTCTTCCAGGAGGTCACAGTCCTATCTCTCACCCTCTCAGATACCAGGTGTGAGGATTCAGAATCCTGACCCCTGGGTGAAGAATGAAGCCTCCCTCTTGCGAGTGTAGGTCCTCTCTTTGGAGGACGACGAATTGTAGGGCAGATTGCCATTTCCAGAAGGTCCGGGTACCACAGTCTCCTGGCCCAATCCAGAGCAATGACGATCATGGATTTCCCAAACTTCCTCAACCTCCTGATCATGTGAGGAAAGACTGGGACTGGAGGAAACACGTACCCCGTCCACTACAAACGCGTCTCCTAGAGCTCCTCTAGGGGGAAATTACCTGCAGCAGAACTGCTTGCATTTCTTGTTTACACTGGTGGCAAACAGATCCACTTGAGGGGATCCCCAAAGGGCAAAGTTCATCAGAAGGACTTCCTGAGCCAACTCCCACTCGTGAAAGATTGTGCTCTGCCTGCTCAGAGCATCCACCACCATGTTTTCTTCTCCAGCCAGAAGAGCGATTCCTTCTCTTAGTGCCCAAACCCAGAGCTGCATTGTCTTTCTGCATAAGGGAAGTGACCCTATGCCCCCCTCTCTTGTGAAGGTAGTGCATGGCCACTGTGGTGTCTGTCATTATCACAACACTCTCACCCACCCCAACCCCCCCGTATTGAGGGCAGAAAGGCCTTGAGAGCTAATCTGATTGCCCTCAGCTCTAAAAAGGTTGATATGTAGTCTGGACTCCGACTGAGACCAGTGTCCATTGACTAAAAGATCTCTCAGATTCGCTCCCCATCCTGTGAGGGAGACGTCCGTCATAACGGTCATCTCCAGCCATGGTTGCCAAAAAGGTTCTCCTCTCATATTCTCTCAGGAGGCCCACCACAGGGGATAACTGTTGACCTTTGTTGGGACCTGGAGAAGGTCTGTCATTCTGCCAGAGAATTGAGACCACTGGGATCTGAGAGCCCACTGAAGGGATCTCATTCTCAGACAGGCTTCTGGCACTAGAAAAATGCAGAATGCCCCAAGGCCGAGCAACCTTAGGAAGTCGTAGGCCGGGAGATGTTGGGCACTATGAACTTTTTGGGCCATCTGAAAAAGATGCTGAACCCTCAACTCAGGCAGCCAGCCTTTTCCTGAGGCTGGATCCAGGACTCCAATAAATTGAAGCTTCTTTGAAGGTGTCAATTGGGACTTCTTGAAGTTCAGGGAGAAGCCCAGCTCGTGGAGGAAGTGGAAAGTTCGACTGAGGTGATTCTGAGACTGTTCCGGAGAACAAACCCATCCACCAGTCGTCCAGATAGGGTTAGATGTGAATCCACTCCCTCCTTAGACTTGCTGCCACTACTGCCATATGCTTGAAGGCCTTCTTGGCAGAACTCGAAACTGATGAGAACCACCAACCCGCGAACCTCAGGTACTTTTTGTGTTTCTGATGAATGGGCACATGAAAGTAAGCTTCCTGAGGGTCCAATGACACCAATCAATCCTGGAGTCGAAGGATCTGTGAAAGAGTTACCATCTTGAACTTGTCCTTCCTGAGGAACTTGTTCAAGCATCTCAAGTCCAAGATGGCTCGCACTCCCCTGTCCTTCTTTGGGATTAGGAAATAGGTAGAGTACCAACTCTGGTTTCTCTCAGCTGCAGGTACCAGCTCTATTGCACCCTTCTCCAACAGGAAGAGAATCTCATGTTCGAGTAGCGCATCTGGATCCAATGAAGATCAGACTTTTAGGGGCAATCTGGGGGTTTAAGGAAGGGAGGCAGTAACCGTAGGCCACTATTTGTAGCACCCATGCCAACTCCCAAGAGGTTTTGACAGTGTCTCCTACCACTGATATCTGTATGAGGGAGTCATCTTGCTTTTCCAGTTGCAGCCGAGGGCAATTCAGTGGATGTTGCACTGGGAGTTCTACCCCCCCTCTGCCTCTGAATCCACGAGGTGCCCTTCTCCAACCCCTCAGAGAACTGGACGTTCTCTCCACCCTTGTCCTGAGGGTTGCACAGGTTGCCTTATTGCCACCCTTGGAGATTTAGCTGCTGCTCTTGAAGCTTGCAGTTTCTCCAAGCTGCTGTCAGCTTTTTCACTAAACAATGAAGTCCCATCAAAGGGCATATCCAGTAAACGTGTTTGGACGTCTGGCGTAAACCCTGATCTCCTGAGCCATGCGAGTCGTCTCATTTCAATACTGTACTTGCAGCCATTGCTCTACTTACAAAGTCAACTGTATCAAGACCTGACTGCAAAGAGCCTCATGGGATCTTTTCCATCCCAAATTAGATTTAGGAATATGTCCCTCTTCTCACCTTCGGGAATATGATCTGCTGCAAGGGCAGCCACTCCCCAAGGGGTATGTGTATATTTCGCCAGTGCACAAGGGGCATTTGCAGATTTCAGAGCCATACTGCCTGCACTAAACATTCTCTTCCCAATCGCATCCACCGTGCTATCATCCTTGGAAGCAATAGTGGAAGGATAAGCTGATGTTCTAGAGGGTGCTATCGCAGCCTGTACCACTAGGCTTTTTGGCGTTGGCTGCGTGTTGAGTAAGGAAGGAGCTATGGAAGCCATTCTATATTCGTCTTTCGCTCAATGTGACTGAAACCCTGGTTCTCGCTAGACTAACAGCCTCCTCTTGAATCTTTCTTCTTACACCTGCGACCCCCCCCCCTACAGCTTATCCAGAATAGGGCAGCAAGACTTATCCTTGGCCTTAAGCTCAGGAAACGCATCTCTCCTGCACTGGCTCCCGGTTGCTGCACGGATTAAATTCAAATCCCTATGCATCATCCACAAGGCTGTCTGGTCCCGGGGACCACACCATCTTCAACTTTATCTCACTAAATACTCACCCTCTAGACTACTTTGTTCCTCTGGCACCAACTCTGTTTGTAAAGCGTTTTGCTAAACAGAGGGCAGGGGGTCGCTCACTTTCCTCTGCAGGCACCCTCCTTTGGAATAGTCTCCCCCACCTCCTACGCCTTGAGCAGGATCTTCTCAAATTCCAGAAGCTCCTTAAGACGTTCCTCTTTTTATAGTTGCTGAATCAGTGTCCTTGGCCCTTATGCATCCTTGGGGCCTTGACCTCCCACACCAATTGCTCCCAGCTCCTGTCTATCCACAGCACTTTGCATCTGCACACCCTCCGCTTTGGAGGCTGGTAATTAAACCTCCCGTGGCACAGGCCGTGTAGCACTCAACATTCCTAGCACTTAGTATATGGCTCACCCAGGAGCTCAGACACCCCAGCACTTACCCCCTCTTGCAGATTCTGAATACTCACAAGGCAGAGTAGGTTTGTCCCTCACCCTCTTCCCCTTTTTGCTCTTAAATATTGTGTTGTAATGTATTTCCCACCCTGTCCTGTGGGCGCTTTAAAACAGTATTTTCTTATTGTATAAGCGTCTAACAAGCAAACAAACACATATAAAAATAAATAAATACAACTTTATTAACTGGTGGAATTGAATCTGGCTTCAGACAATTTTCCATCACCCTCACTCTCAAAGCGGTGTGAAATGGAAATACTGCTTCCTTTACAGGACCACTGTCTAATTTATCATTGAAGTCATCTTTCTCCATTATTGCAGCTGGTTTGGACCATCCAAGATATTTGGAGATATTACCGATTACAGACCTGTAAGATGGATCAGAATATCCAGCCATATCAGAATTTCTAAAATCAGATTCCGGAGAAGTCTCCCAGCTACTAGTTTCCTTAAGAACTAAACAAGATTCTGCATTTTTTACTCTTGAGAAATAAGCTCCTCTGGAACATTGGGTGTTTCAAATCCATAACCAAATGGAGCTTGGTCCTCCTCTTTCTCGAAGACAGACCCCATAGATCTAAAGAAATCTGGTCTAGGAAGGGCTTTGTATGATTTTGTCATATCGGTCGAAGTCTCTGAAGACTTTTGAGGCAGAGAATGCACCAATGGCATTTAAGGCGCCAAGGGCTTTGACGACTTCAAAGAAGCAGTCAGTAAATTCCCGCGATGGCTTTAATTTTATTACATGCCTCGATGGTTCATGTGAGATTCTCGACTGCTTCGACAGCTTTGGAGAAAGCCTCGAGACCAGAGTTAAAGCTCCTCAACCTTTTGTCTTCGAGGAGGAGGTTGTCTTCATCTTGTGCGTCAAAGAAAATACTTTGACTTGTGTTGGCACCTTTCTTCCCGAGCTCTTAGGTGCGAGAAGGAGACGCATCCAACTCCCTGCTTGTCTTTTGAGACGCGGACACGTGGCTTGCTTTCTTAGACTCCTTGAGAGGGGCACTCTGAGGAGCTGCGCTCTTAAAAACATCTAGCATTTTTTGGCAGAAACCTTCCCATCCTGCGGGTGGAGATGACTTTTTAGGAAAGGAAACCGTCAGGCGAGGAGGAAGAAGTCGATGAGGACTTATGAAGTTGCTTCTTACTTTTTTTTTTGACAGAGGATGACGAACGTTGTGACCTCAATCGAGCACTTCTGGTGCCTAGAACGCTTTTTCTCAGGGATACATCCCTTGAATCAGAGGAAGACTTCCTTTTGGACGGGGTAATGGAGGGTGATTTAAGGGAGGGCTTCACTGCCTCAATCTCTCTGCCCCCCCTTCCTTTCCCACAAGGCCTTCACAGTCATGGCCTGGCACGAGCCATAATCATCGAACTTGTGGTCTGCTTTCAGACAATAGACACACACTGTGCGGGTCTGATGGACATTTTTGCCCCACAGTCGACACACCACTTAAATTCAGTGTTCGGTGTCGCGGATATGTCGAATAGATGACGAATCGACTTCTGAAGTAATACGTATTTTAAAAAATGCGCTGAGGCGATATTGCTCCGGAGCACGCTACCATGTGGAAAAAACAGAACTGAGGTAACTGTCACTGTGCGTGCTTCATATACAAACTTCGAGGTCATGGCTGAGAGGACATTACGGAGGCCGTCGATGACTCGACGCTGCACGGTCCTCGACTATGAAAATAAAATTCTTAAGCAGACTTCGATATATCAAAGATGAGGAATACGTGCGAAGCCACAATCCATACGGAGTATGGACTTACACTGATGGTGAATAAGTGCAAGTTGTTCCTCACAGAAGTGGATTAACTGGGGCATATTCTGATGTCACATGGCATTAAACCAAAGATAAAACTGACAAAGGTCACTGAGGAAACACCAGCACCCAAAGCAAAGGAGGAGCTTGCATCATTTCCTTGGTCTATGTGAATTCTGTGCATCTGTGGTGGAACCGCTTAGACACACAAGCAAGAAGGGAACACAATCTTGCTAGGAAAAGGAACAGAAACATACTTTTTAATCTGTAAAAAGACTTATTGTGGAAGCTCCCAATGTTAAGGTCATTTGATACAAAGGATAAACGCATTAAAACTATGGATGCTAGCAACAAAGGTTTGGAAGCGATCTCATCTCAAATCAGAAATTGCAAAGAAAAAAAACACAGTAACTTTCACCTCCCAGCCGCTTAAAGTGGCAGAAGTAAATTAAAAATGAAAAAGAGAATCCCTTATGGGCCATACAACATTTGAAACGTGGGGAGCTCCTTTCCTACTTAGAAGAGAACACAAACCACTAATTCATGTCCAGTCAGGTGCATGCACAACAAAGTTGGCTCCTGGGTTTGGGAGATTTTCAGCTATGTTGCGAGAATATAACAATGCCATACAATACGTGCCGGGGAAAAGCAACGTTGCAGCAGATTGTCTTTTGAGAATACCAACTGAGGATACAGTTGACTACGAAAAGAGCGTTGAATGAAAGTTATTGGTGGCTGGCAATTGAGGTGGAAGTTGAGAGATGTGTGGGACAATCTGGTAGTGTTCACTACCAAGTCAGCCCCAATCACTCCTACACCCATACCTGAAGGGCATTGGCGCACAATAGCGACAGATGCAGTGGGGCCATACAACACTCTCTCCAGCAAGTATACATGTACAGTAGTGATCATTTACTATTTTTCAAAATGTATAAATATACAGTAGTGATAATCTACTATTTTTCAAAATGCCCAGAAGTTACATTTGTAAACCCTGTATCCACATAATACTGATAAAAGTTCTCTGGGAACTTTTCAGTAGAGAGGGACTCTCAGAAGTTTCAATTTCCTATAATAGTGTGCAGTTAACCTCAAATGAAACTAGGGTATTTCTGAGTTTGTGTGGCATAATTCACTGCACATCCTCACTTTATCATATCCAAGCAAACAGCTTGGTTGATAGATTTCATTGAGTTTTGAGCTCAACAATACATTTGGCTAATAAGAATAATCTTGAATACTGTAGAGCTGTTCAAAATATGCATTTTACGTACAGAACGATACCACACTCCAATAAAAAAGGGGTTCCCCTTTTGAAATTGTGAGAAGACAAACCCCCATTGCCCTCCAAGCCATGGTGGTTGTGAAAGAGGATAACCGTGAGAGGTCTGTGTCAGATTTGGCTAAGTTCGCTCTCATATGTTGGATGCGAAAGAAAAGATGAAATTAGTTTCATATGTCACATGATTTGCATCAACCGGATTTTAGGTGAGCTGATGATGGGAAGTGTGTGGAATGTGTAACGTGTGGCACGTTGTGCGAGAGGCACTACAACAACTGGAGACTCAGACCTCTAAGATTGTAGGGTGGAATCGGGTTAGGAAACTAGTCACTGCAACCTTGCACTACCTCGGACCAATGGGCTGGTGACTGAAATGATGGCCTTATGGATGTACAGCTTCCATCAGTAACAGTGGAAGTTATTGGAAGAGTTGTGGATATGAGTAGAACATGATTAAGTTGCATAGCCAGTGAAAGGACGCAAGTCAAGAATTCCAGTAAGATCTAGACAGGAAGGTGTGTTGATTATTTATTCCTTCATCACTAAAATGTGAGTTGTTTCTTCATGGTTAGGTAGTCTCTTTAGTTGTTTGGATTGATTGTAAGCAGTTACTGACACATGTGCATCTATTCATTTTATCGTGTTTTACTGTGCGCCCGCAAGTCTGTCAGTGGGTGGTTGTTTTGTACGCCTGGGTGGGTGTGGTATTGATAGTGAAAAGGAGAAGTGGTGTCGGATCCTGAGCTCTCATGCTCGCTTTCCAATAGAGAATACCAATATTAGCACGAGCGCAGAGAGGCAACTTGTAGGACATTGAATGGGAAGGGGGAGTAAACAGTGTGTGGTGTGTTCTGGCAATAAAGAAGTCTCGCAATAGCACACACTGGCTACGATTTGGTTACTATTGCAACAGAATTAAAAAAAGGCTAGTAATGAGGTCTTACTGTAAATCAAGTACCTGCTTTACGTCATTATACCAAACACAATCTGAGCGTCTTTAACAGGCTGGTAAAATGGCAAGAAGATGCACAAAGGAAAAAATAAAGGCCAGGCAAACAAAACATTAATGGGCTTTATTAAGGCGTCATCCCGCAGAAACAAGGCTTTGTTAACTAGTATGCAATATTTCTATGGCAATGACCAACTTTCACAAATTTCCTACTGTTCAATGAAACCTCCCGGTCAATACCATTGTCCCCAGAGAACAGGTCAAGGTTACAGAACAACAAATCAATAGGCAGGCATTGTGTCAGAAAGAATACATCACAATCCTAGGTTTCTAACTCGAAACAAGCAAATCACCTCAACCTAAAAGCGCAGACCAAGCCTAAGGGAGTACTATTGACATCACCCAGCACGGACTCCCTGCTGGCTTGGAAAAGGCAGATGGAAGAACTGCTAAATGGTACACACTTGACTGATATGGAAATACTGAGAAAAAGAAGATTAGCAGACTTCAGGTCTCCCTAGATCTATATTGACTGGGGTGGTATCCAAAAGGCTTAATTTGTGTTTAAATCCCAGGTACAATGATCAACTGATATTAGAGAGCATGAGACTGCATGAAACAGATGCATCATGATTCTACAATGTTGTCTAGCCTAGGTCCAACCATCAAACCTGCAGTATAGAATCCTGGAGAGCGAAACATCCCTTCTACAATTTCTCGATCTTATGAGCAACTTCTGAAGTAGTACAACTAAAGCGATGGTGGAATATGACAAACTGTAAAACAGACTACGGAAAGGAGGCATCTTCCTCTGCCAACGATTTCAGACAGTAATGTTTAGCAAAGTTATGAAAAGTAGGAAGCAGTACCAAGCTGGCAAACATCCAGTAAACTATCACTTCACTGAAAGCGGAAGTAGCCATTTTATCCCTGGTTGAATGGGCTCAGAATCCTCCAGATACCCTCCTTATGTGCCACGTTTTAACAAATCTTGATGCGAACATAAATAATTTGAAAATGGTTTGTTTGGTAATGGTCTTATGCTTACAAGCAAATCCAACTAAATGTTGGCAGATGAACTGGTCTTCCATTGATATGGAGACAGAATTCCACAGCATACAGTTCTGGCTATGGAACCTTCCTTACTCCTAGAATCGATATGGAGGATCAAGAACCCTAGAAGAGTAATTCTTCCGAACAGAGGTGAAACACCAAGACCAACTTATGAAGGACAGAAGCCCTCGCTCTCAAAGTCTCCCCTTTCTTGATGAAACTTAGAAGATGGTCCACACAAAGTGCCAGCAGCTCGCTATCCAACACCAATAGGTGTCTACAATGGCAAAATGGATCCCCATGTAGTAGATTGAACGTCTGATATAAAAGACCTAGTGGACGCGTGGGCGATACAAGAATCTGATCTTCAATATCTCCCCAAAACTGTGAACAAAGTCCAACCCTGGCTAGGCTGACTCAGCCTTTCCTACTTCTGATGTCAAAAGATGAAGTATTAATAAACCAATAAAAACACCACCTATTAGTCCTCTTGCACATGGGATGAATCCACGCCAAAGAACTATATTAAAACTTCGCAATCGTACCAAGAAATGTAATTTTGCCTCCCTCAAAAAAAAAAAAAAAAAGAGGTCTTGAAGCAAGTCCAAACATTTGAAGACCCGTGGAGTTCAGAAAAAAGCATATCCTGAACTGGAAATTAATTCACATACCAGTTTCAACAATTCGGAGGCTTGAAAACCCCAAGGTCATGTGTGGAAATGAACAGTAGGACGAACTAGAAAAACCTGCGCTATTACTATTAAGGATCAATTCACATTGAACTAACGGCAATGTTAAAATTGGTGCATTGAGAAAGCGAACACTTCCTTTTTAACCAACACCATCCCACTTTCCCATGTACAACAGTATTCTTCCATCTGAGACACAAAGGAGGGTTGGTTAAGGATCAAGGCTCAGTTTGTCAGTGGGAGTTCACCACAGTGTTAACTTCTGGTCTTGCTTAAACAAAAACCTAGAATGTAATGGAATAGACAATGCATACCATGTCATCATTTAACGTCTGTTATTGAACATGGCAATCAGAGAAAGGGATATACAATATTCACTCTCTGTTCAACACTCGTTCACAAATAGCTAAATAAGTTTCTCAAATTACTGGCTTCACACTAAAAAATGTGATTTAGAAGCAGCCGAAACAGAGCTTCCAAGTGAAATCTTTTTCAAACGTAAAAACGATTTGGTAATCACAGTCGCACGTGAAAGCTTCAAATGTATTTGTTTCCATTTGTAAAGCGCCTAAGCCCTCAGGCATCAGGGCGCGGTTTCAATCCTTTTACACGTTTGTTACATAGCTTCAGATCAATTTACATTTCAAGAGATTGATGAGGGGTAATCATAGGTACAGGGGTAGACACAACTGGCTACTTAGCTTCAGATCAATCTACATTGCGACAGATTAAGGGGTGTGGGATGTTTTCTCCCACTAGTCCAGGCCCTGCAACATTCCCGTGTGTTCCTTGCAGCAGAAACAGCAGAAATGGCCGTCGGAGAGCATTTTGCTCGCTAAAAATCACCCAGAAGTGCGCAGGAAAAATCTGAAAAATAGGCTGCCATCAACTTTCGCCTATGTCAGTGGTAACACAGGAGACCACTGCCAAAACCCATCATTTGGCTACCCACAGAGCAAAATGACTGCAGAAGAAACAGAGCTGTGTGGAAATATGTTTTTCTTGGCTGTCAAATTTGCAGAAATCATGGCTCACAAACTACCCAAAAGATCCAACCTCCTTGTGGGGTGTTGAACATCATTCTACTTTAAGAATCCACATAAATATAATGTCAGCAGAAGTATATTTTATCAGAACAAAATCCACCTTTAAGATGCTTGCTGGAAATAAATGTCAAAAATGGGTGCAATACCGTTACTCGCCTCCGTCAGACGCTGGCGATCTCTAAATCTGACAGGTGAAACTTGTGTCTCAAAAGCTAAATATCCCAAAGAAGGGACTTCCATCAAATGCAATATGGGGTGCCACACATTGATTTTCATGTTGAAAAAGGCTGGAATTGAAGATATGTTTGCTTATTTTAAAATTTGTAACTTTCATTTCCACAAAAGAACAATGTTACAATTCACTTTAAGATAACCTGATTCAGCTAAACGCCAAGAGGTTTCCCACACTGAGCTTCAAACACATTCCACACCTTCTCCCTGAACAAAGGCATCTTTTCCCCTGTGCTCTGCTGAGTATCTGACAGGCGAGTGTGAAAGGAAATGGGAGGGGCACCCTCACATGTTGCTCTGAGTGTAGACAAAGGACTCCCTTGAGCTGAATGAAAATGCTAATTCGGGTGTGACTGACACCAACTGCCCTGGCAGGAAGAAGTCCATGTGACTCTGACTCAGCCGAGCCTTGGAGGCGGGCCAGACTGAAAATGTGGATTTGAAACTGAAATAACTGTTTTAGAAAAAGACTTCTAGCAAATTGTACGGAACTGATATGGGATTTATAGGTTATTAAAATGAAAAATGTGCTCACAGTTTAATACTAATGTGGAATCTGTGCGACATTCAGAGACTGAACCCAGGAATTGTTCATATTCTAGCAATTGTGATTATGTTAGGAACATGAAAAATTACAGGAATATACCCAGAGGGTATGTGCATGTATGTGTAAAAATTGTACAGATCCGAAAATGTGTAACCAACCAAAAGCGTGAAAAAATGTCATTTATGAACCAAAACTCATAGGAAGATAAGATTTGGACAGAAACATACCTTAGGCAATCTGTGATGTGTATATGTATTATCAACAAGTTTGTGATATTGGAAATGTTTTTTATGAAAAGTAGATGTTCTGGTTAAGAACAAAGGGGGGGGGATTTTTTTCTGGACCCTAAACACTGTCACTGACACATAATGACGCATCATGACACACTGTTCCCTTCTCAAATCAGGAGAGGGAGTATTCTCTGACCTATCAGATCCTTAGAGGGTTGGGCATTGTATAATGCCCAACCCTCCCCGCCCCTTTGGAAAATGGGTAAATAGGGACTGCTGAGGACAGGCAAGACACACATTCAATCAACTGATCCACTGGCGAAGCACCCTGAAGGAAGATCCAACTCCAGATCCAGAACCAGACACCAGAACCATACTCCAGAACCCTGAAGCAGAGACCTAACCCAAAAAGCTGAACCCTTTTCAGCAGGCCTTTAAAATCTAGCAACCTGATTTTAACCCCTAAACTTCCACGGGGGCTAAACCATTCAACAGCCTGGCTGAGCTGTTTTGCTGCTTCTGGCCAAGTGACTGAGAGAACTGAGTCGGAAGCGGCCTCTGAGAGATGGAGAGAGGTGCGACTTGACTTACGCAATTTCACGTCCTGAGGTTCTTTCCTTTAACCTCATTTCCTCCTTCCGCGAGTGTGTCGTGCTGTTGCTCCGTCCCTGTGTCTCCTGCTCGCTCTCACCCGCCTCCGTTGCCTCTGCTCGGGGGCAGGGGGTCCGGTGGGCCCAGGGAACCTGACCTGAGCTTGGAGCTCAGAAGAGAGCATGCAGGGAGGAGCGCTGGCACAAGCAGGGGGAACACCAGGTACGAGTAAGGCAAGCCCTAATTGTGGTATTTAGTCCACTGTACACTACATTTGGACCAAACTTTTTCTAAGTATAGGGGAGTCATCTGGCATATTTAGCGCTAAGGCATCTGTATCAAGTGGCCATACTTTAAATTTTCTTTTATTATTTGCATCGCTTACTTTGAAGCTCGACTGCGACTGTGGGGCTAGGCCCTTTGAGCAGTCGAGCGAACTATAAACATTACTGGTAAATGTGAAATTTTAGCTGCTGAGCTACAGCCAAATTGCTATTTGTGGTGCTTGACCGCGGGGATATCCCCCTTTGAACGCGGTTGCATGCCTTGAGGCAAAGTCTGCTATTGAGTGGCCCATAACCATCAGCCTTAAGGCTGGGACTCCGCAGATGCCTCCCTCACGGATAGGGTAAGGAGGGACTACCGCCTTGGTAAAAATAATCTCAAAGGCTACCCTCTGAAACAACTAATTGACTGCGCCTGTTTAACTGCGCGTTTATATGCCGTTCTACAGGCAAGGACCCCAATCGAATTATAATCTCCGGAAACGTAATAACTTCCCAGACACCGGAAGAAACAGTACAATGGCCAAAGCGAAACTAAAGAAAAGAACCTCTAGCGAAAGGGGCCATCACAGACTTCTTTCCTCCGAATGTCCTCCCCGAAGAAAACTCCACTGCTATGGAAGAAGAGGATCCAGTGAATAACCCCACGGTGGCACTACATGAAATCACCAACTATGATGACAGACAATAACTCACTTCTAGATCTCTGCCTGTCAATGCAGCGGGCCATGCCTCCAGCACATCCACGTCAGTCAGGCAACAACACACGGAACCCTCCACCAAGTGCCCCATTACCTCAGAGGGATCAGGCCGAAAGACTATCCATATCTCCTAATGTAGCCCCGTTTCAGGAGCCTTCTGTCCTCGGAACCAATAGCGAATCCAGTCGAGTCTCCACTTCAAACACACCGGTCCTGGCTGAATTGCAATCCTCAGTGGCTTCCTTGCAGTTTGCCCTTAAAATTCTCCTGAAACTGTGTGGGCGTATTCTGGAGACTACTCTCACTTTTGCAGCAAAAGAAGGAGCCAAAGTCATCTCTGGGGTAGAAGAAAACTTGATCCCTAGGTCCACAGATAGTGACCCTGAACAGCCTCCTACAGATCCAATACCTGTATCTGAACCTTCAGATGAGTCAGAAGTATACTTCTCACGCAAACAAAAAAGATTGGCTAGAAGAGCAGCCATGAAGAAAAAGCCGTGCGTGATAGCTTCTCCTCTACCTGCAACTGCACCGGCAAGGAAACTGTCAAAAAAGGCTAAAAAAAGAGCAACTAGGGCATCGAAACGTAAAGTGAAGGGCCCTGGCTCTCTTACCAGCTGGCTTATTCCCGACACTGTGAATGAGTCGATCTGTATGGAAGAAAATATACTTGACCTCGAAACATCCCATTTGAACAATGACCAGGAGAAGATCTCTTCTACTCCTAACAAAAGCCCGAGTAGGACCCCATCGGCAATAAACATCCCTAATCCGCCTACCATCAATGAGCCCCCATTATCTGAACATTATAACAACCGCATATGTATTATTAAAAATCTGTATCAGCAACATGAGCGAAACGGGCTTACACGATCGGCTCTGATGACCAGGCTTCACTCAGTGCCTCAACTTCGTGTTCTCAGCTCCACAGACTTTGAATACGTGGAGCCTCTCCATGTCACCAACCCTAATTCTCTGCGGTTCATTGTACATTTTTGGCGACAGCTCAACTGATGCGAAGCTTCAAACACAATTTGTTGGTTGTAGACATTGAGATCGATGCCGGTCCTGAAATGGAAGATCCCAGCTGCCCCCGTAAGGCGGTCTCCTCGCCGGAAAAATCTCCGCTGGTAAAATCCCTCTCGCCTTCAAATCTACCCAAGGTGGATAAAGTTCAGATTGATGATGTACAGAAAGTCTTAAGTTGGCTGGCTGAATCCCTCCCTCTAATCATAAACAATGAGATCTCACCATTGCCTCATGGAATTGTAGAGGTTTTAACCACTTACTAACTTCTCAAGGATCAGTAGATATCTTGACAGACCATCTGAGCATTTGCCTACAGGAAACCTGGTTGGTCTCCCCGGTGATCCTCAATGGATACACATTGTACCAGTCTTTTGCTAAGAAGGGACCCAGGGGTAGACCATTTAGAGGGTTGATTGTGGGTGTCAGACACTCTGTTCAATCTCGCCGAATTACCACAAGTCAACCCGACAACATCTTAGCAGCTGAAATTATGGTCCCCCCAAGAAGATGTCACTGAAAGAATCCTACTCATAACCTCTTACAATCCACCAGGCGCTGTATGTAGAGAAGAAATACAAGAGGCGGTCCATGAGCTACTTAGCAAGTGGACCATGATACTGGGGAACAACTCAGTCATAGTCACAGGCGACTTTAACTGCCATATAAAGGGCTCGAAAGGCACTACCCTCAATCCTCTACTATACCCTAAGGGACGTATGCTACACAACAAAGGATCCTGAAGGCCTAAACTGGCTACACTTCTTTTCAGATTGGGATTTGAAACTTATTAATGGGAGAACACGTAGCGACTATCCCGGTAAACATACTTGGCGTAATGCCTCTGTAACCAGTACTTTAGACTACATATTTGTTAGTCCAAATATAGCTGCCAGAATTAAAGATATGAAAGTCACCTTGAATAACTGGAGCGACCATAGCCTTCTAACATTGACATTAGCAGTAGACTGGTCAACTCCGAGCCCCTGCTCCTTGGGTAACTTGACAAATCAAGCTGGCACTTTCATTCGTTGGCACACAAAAAACATCCAAACTGCGACTCGCTCAACATATTGAAACATGGATTGCGGCTTTTTCATCATCACACGCTACTACATCTATTAGCAAGATGATACAAGATGGAAGGAAGAGCATACCTTTTGACAGGGCCATCCGAGATGCCAAACGAGTTCTAAGGGCTTCCATTCGAAAAGCAAGGGCTACTGCAGTGACACTTGAACAATTTATGGCTCAGAGTAGAACCTTAAAGAAAAAATATTGCGCCTGGATTAAGACGAAGAGAAGAGCAGAGAAGTTAAGCCGTTGGCAACAAATGGTTCAAGTAGTATGCTCCAAAAATACAAGAAACATCTGGTGTGTATTAAACGAAATGAGAGTCCCCATCCATCACACCATGGTCAACCAGATAGGTGCCCAGCAATGGTCTGAATTTCTGTCTACACGTAACGCCCCGTTAGCACCTACCCAGCATGGCAGCTGTGAATTGGTCCCCTCTGAGAAACCCTTTATTGTGGCCAACAAACTAATTCTGGCAAAAATCAAATCACTAAAATCATCTAGAGCACCTGGACCTAAGGGCTTAGCCAACGTTGTATTGAAAAGTAATCCTGATTTCTGGGCCAGCCTGATCAAGATCCAATTTGCCAACATACTGGAAACTGGCAACATCCCGACTTCCTGGCAAACTTCCATATTGATCCCAGTCTTCAAGAGAGGAAACAGACTGGAACCAGGAAACTATAGATTGCTGTCTATGTTACACTGCACAGGGAAGATATTTGCTTCGTTGCTTCTAGACAAATTGGAGACGTGGGCAGACAGAACTGGAATATTCAATCAATTCCAAAGCGGATTCAGGAAAGGATATACCACCACCATGAACCTGATGATTATAGATCTACTGAGGTCCGGCGCCAAGACCAGTGGGAAACAACCTCGATATGCCTTGTTTATAGACTTTCAAGCAGCTTTTGACAGTCCCCCGTGACAAACTCTGGTCAAAATTAAAACTATTGGGATGTCCTGATGAACTTCTCTATTATTTAAGAGCCTTACATCGACACACTACGGCTAAACTCAAGCTGGACTCCCAAGACCATATGACCACTCCAGTTTTACAAAATTGCGGAGTAAAACAAGGCTGTGTCACAGCTCCTTTTCTATACAATGTATTCACATACGACCTTCCCATAGCGGTATCTGCAGTGCACAACTGCCCTCCACGGATAGGATCCGAGCACTGCCCAGTGCTCGCTTATGCAGATGATCTGATCATCATGGACCACACATTTAGTGGCCTTTCAAGATCGGCCACGGCGCTCTGGGATTATGCCCATAAAAACAATCTGGTTAACAGTGATAAAACCCAACTAATGGTATTCTCAGCAAAAATATTCACCGACCAAAGTTAGTTATGCAGGGGATAGAGATAAAATACACCCCCATATACAAATAGCTTGGGGTGGAGGTTGATGTTACAGGAGAATATCCTACCTGCATACAAAAGCGAATCACCAGAGCTGCACAACTAACAGCATTAATACATCGCTTTGCAATTAAAAATTGTGGTTACACTATATGGGGCGTGCGCCAGTTGTATCTGCAGATACTGGTTCCTATGGTTACCTACGGACTGGAGGCGCTTCTAAACATCAATCTAGGTTGGCTCCAAGTCAGAGGGCAAATTCTGGAGGTGGATATTGGGCCTCCCTCAATGTATTGCAATGGCGATCCTAAGATTGGAATTGGGGCTAACTTCCCTGAAGGCTACTGTACTTAAAAGAAGAGCTGAGATCTACTTGAAGATGACTAACCAACCATTGAACTCCCTGCTAAATTCATTACATCAGGAAATTTCAACCATCTAAAAACTCATATGGAAAACCTATACAAGGAGATTGGCTGGATTCCTGCACTGAGGAGCACACTCGACGCATCAAAGAAGGCTATTCCCAAACGAATAGATCTATGGGACTGGCTCGAGAATTTCGATCATCTGAGTAAACTTACAAAGTATCAATTTGTAAAGTATAGACTATATACCTACTTGAAACCACAGCTGTACTTCAATTTGAGCCCTTCTAGTAAACTAGACGTTTCCTTCCGTTGCTGCGTCTTGACTGTTTACCGGTGCTAGCAAATAAGTGGATAGACAACCATCTACTGCCACACGAAAGATATTGTCTTATGTGCAAGAACATTTCCACTAACGAAACAGCTATACACCTTCTAACAGCCTGCCCGTCAATGCTTAAAACTTATGAACTATGCTATGGGAAAGTGGTTCATAATTTGGATCACATAGAGGCCCCATGGTTTTGGTATCACAGCTCAAATTCGACCTCTTTAAAAACTCACATAGCTATGTACAGTATATGGCTGAGCATTGAGAAATCTCTGGGCCTCACCATCTAGCCCAAACAATAACTCAATTCCATCACAGCGTATTGGGCCAGCAGGATATGTCACCCATCGCATGACTTGTGGATATCATCTTTTCAAGGACCATTGGTTTACCATATGTGATACTGTGAAACTAAATGAAGATATTTACAACATCACTGACTGAGGGAAGGCTTTGGCCTCTGAAAATGAAATGAAGTACACTTTTGCATGACACATTGTATAAAATTATTAACGGTAGTCACTGCCTTATGCTCTATGACACAGTAGCACCATATTGTTTTTGTCATTGTTTTTGTCATTGTTATGTAGAATGATTTTTTATCCTTCTTTACCGCCGGAAATCTCATGATTAGAATAACTAATTTTTAAATTTCCTTTTCTGTATTAATTTTAATTTCAAGTGAGGTTTTAGTCTTCCCATTTTTGTCTGGTATTTTTCTGTGTTTTTTTTTATTTCTATTCATAAATGTGTAAAGTTTATATTTAAACTGTTCTCACATTATTAAATAAATCAAAATCAAAGCTTCTTGCCAAGAACCCTTGCTAGAAGCCAAGATCCAGATCAGTCCAGCAGAGCTGTAACCCAGAACCCGTCAGATCCAGTCCAAGAGGCCGTGCAGAACAGAGTGGCTTGCTGAGAGCAGAACCAAGCGCCTGAGACCTGTCCGGTGGCGAGCGAACCCCAGCCAAACCCTTGACCAGATCTTTGATGGGCCCATTCCAAAGCCATTGTGGTGAGTATTTAGTATAGAACTGTCCATAGTCATCTCTTAGTTTAAAGTAATCCTATTCAATACATTTCAACCTATCCAGAACTGCATTATAGAATCTTGTGTCCATCCTGAATCCTTTTCATTATATAGTCTTGTGATAACTGTAGAGATAAATCATCCTTGCGCTAAATATATTTTAGGAAGAAAGTCAAGTGTCTTGGCGGACAGAAGTCGAAGTGGAGGCGCCGCTGCTCTGGTGGCTGGCCATTGGGTATATTGCACTTTCATAGCCCTTAGTATAAGTCCGTCTTGGTTCCTAATCTTTATAGTGCATCTTTCATTTTGAAATCTTGACTCTTGAGAAAAATCTACCTTCACAAAAACCTCTAACTTTTAAATGTCATTTTGAAGCTAACATCCTCAGCTTTCAAACGAACCCAAAACGACATTCCAATTCCTTATAGTTTCTCCGTAATCGCATTTCTCGCGCGCAGAAAAGTTGCCGCAAATTTGCATTTGGCTCAATTTCACTCCATGTAAAAACAGCTATTTCTTGCTTTCAACTTCTGAAATTCGTTTTCCATCTGCTAATCATTCTACAATCATTGCTAGTGTTGACCTGAACTAATCCAAAGCCACTCTCACTAGTTCTGATTTCAATTTAGCGAATTAAAATCATTTTAGTATTTTTCCCATCCAATTCAAACCATATCTAAAAGCAATTGACCGGTTTAAAATCATTACTGTTCTCTCCAAGCTTGCTGAGGGGTGGCAGGGGGAAGTCGGGATTGAAACTGCAATTGTTGATTGTTATTCCTGATACCTGTGTGCCCTCATTCCATCTCTTCATATTGCATAATGGGGGGAGTGAGTAGTAACAGAGGGAAAGAGTGATTACATTATCTTTGGTGGAATTCATATCAAGTTTATTTCTTTGTTGCATTCTTTCATATCACTGCATTTCATTCAACCCACACAAATGTATTCTCTGCTACATTAATCTTCCTATTCCTACTCCTAATTGATTAAAGAGATTGTTGATATTGTCATATTACCCATTGCTGATCATTGCATAAATAAGTGCGATATTCAGATATTATTCATATTTATAAAAGTGTGATATATATATTGTTCAATTCCTCAAATAAATCTTTTAACTTTGCAAAACAAACCTACTTCTTGGCTCAGTGAGACCGGGGGGATTCAAAGAGAGGGGCGTTATATAAGGGTACATCATCCAGAATTAAAAACTTTTGACATAAAAATATATAAATAAGGGTTTCCATTGGACATCCCATACTAGGCATTGACTTAGTTTGAGTGCTGGATTGAAATCACTTACAGATTGGGGGCTCGTAGCTGGATTTCTGGATTAGATCTACCTCTTGTGCAGCATAATACAGTGTGCTAACTCACAGGATACATAAATCCTGTTGGGCTACCACGCTGTGTTACACTGTAAAAGCACCCCTCAAAAGGGAACCGTCTAAGGAAACGGTCTGTTATGCAAAAATAAAATGGTAAACTTCTATAAATCAGGAAGGAAATCAATATTTCCAAAATGGCGACATTGGTAGACATCAAGATGGCTAGAGAACACCTTTTATACAAGTTATTTGTGAGAGGTGAATGGACTGAGCAGGACCAGAATGTGTGGTTGCAGGCAATCACACAACAGATCGCTGCAACAGGGTTAGATATCTGAAGGGACCAGGATCCCTTACATGTGGCCCTGAGTGAACTATATATGGCCCCTAAGGCCAAGGATGAGCAAAACAAGATTGCCAAGATAGCGGAATATCCATATTTATCTATGGGAGCCATACAGGATAAATATGCTGAAGGCCAAGATCTGGCAAGTAGGCAACTGATGGCATTATAAAAGGCCCAATCTGATCTGGACTCTTCTGAGCAGAGGCTGCAGAGGAGCCAGGAGTCAGAAAATGAAAGCAGGCAGTATATAGTTAAAATAAAAGAGGACATGGCTATCCTGCAACAAGAAAAGGCAGAACAGGATACCAGGAATTCTGGCCTTGCAGAAGGAGTACCAAGAAAGTGTGGACTCGCTACTGCAGAGCCAGAAAAAGCTGGAGCAACAACTGGATTTCAACAGGGTATGCACAGAGCAAGTAGTCACCCTGCAAAGCCACCTAGATAGAGAAAAGGCAGAGAGCAACAAATTAATTCGGAAAGACCTGGACACCGAGGCAGAGTTTGATGAAGAGCGCCAGAAAGCTGGTGCCCTTCAAAGACAGAGGGACGACCTGGCGGCACAGAGGCAGGCTCTTGCGCAGGAAAGGGACATCTTAGGCCAGGAAGTCTTTCACTTAAAATGGAAACTGGAAGAAAATCACCTGGCCCTCCAGGGACTGGGTGACCTCCAAAAAGAGCATAATAGATTGTTAGAGCACACCAGGAGGGTGGAAGATGTTCTGGCAAGGAAGGAGCAGGCCAGTATGGACAGGACTCGGGAGGTAACTCTCCTGCAGCAAAGACTGGCCCAGTACTCCAAGACAAACCAGGAAGCACAGAGAGAAAATGAGGCTCTCTGGCAGAACAATGATAGGCTCCACCGGCAGGTAGCCATGCAAGAGAGACTGATAGAGACTAGTGGGGCCTTGATTGAGGAACAGAAAGCTCAGGTTCTTGCATGGCAACAGGGAGCAGGGGCTGATAGAGATGAGGTTCGCTGGGAAAGGGAAACACCCGAGCATAACCTCAGGAAGCCTAGTACCAGAGGCCTTCATCTCTCCCAGTCCCTGGACTCTGCCACCCCCAATGTCCACTGGCGCACATGAGCCCAGGGCCACGGGGATGTCAGATTACCATCCAGTCAGAAGAATGGGGCTCATAGACCAGTACCTCCCAGATATGGATGGGCGGGCCCCTGGGTATGGGTACCCAAGTACAGTGAAATTTAGTGGGGAACTCCAGGAGAGTAGGCCCACTAAGGGCATCCTAAAAACCTCTGCCCAGCTAGGACAGTGGGGGCGGGGGTACCCATCAAATCATGGGAGCAAGGAGGAATCAGAAGACTCCTCTGAGCGCCCCAGGACACAGGAGACTAGGTCCCCACATTCTGCCAGCCATTCCCAGGCCCGCAGAATCCAGGAAAACCTAGAAGACCAGACGGGCACCTCTGGGAGCAGTGCATCTGAGTCAGGATGATTGGACCAGGGTTACCCGAACCAAGAAGGCCAATAAGGCAACAAGGGCCTCGCTTAAGGACCCCTTAAAACGAATCAAGGCAATAAGGAGCGTCATCACGCCTTATCATAAGAACGCTAAGTATTCTGTTTGGGAACACTTAGAGCTCTTTGAGAAGATGATGGAAACTTTTCATTTGAAAGACAGTAGTAGCTGCATTCAGTGTGTGAAATGGATATTCTCCCCAGAGTACTCCAGTTTTTTTGCGGGGCTAGAGGACCAAAATCATTCAAGATGGTCCACATATAGGGCGGCCATCTTGAAGCATTTTTCTGTTCACAGAAATCCCCAAGAGGCTCGCAAGGCAGCCTACAACTTGCAATGTGGGGAGGATCAGGCCCCACAAGAATTTGTGCAGGAGTTAAAGCGTGCCTTTGCGCAGACTACCAGAAGGGTGCGCACGGACAGCAAAGAATGTGTTAATACTTTTTTCCACGCTCTACCAAAGTACATCATGACCCAGCTAGTGAGAGATTTTCATGAGAAAAGATCACTAAATTGGGTCATTGAACAGGCCTCCCGAATCTATGAGGTGCAAAAGCCCATAGAAAACAAGAATGCTCAAAAAAGGCCCAAACCAACCAACAACCCTGCTCTGATAAGGTGGCAGAGGTAAAGGTTGCCCCCATTTTGGATTTGGAGATGGGGGGCCTAAAAACCCGCCTGCACAGCAGAATAATTCCAAGCCCAGAAGGCCCTCGGGCCAGTCACAGACAGGGAGCCAAGGAGGTAGTCCCACAAATGGGATCCCTCACTCCCCTGACTATGCAAGTCCCCGCTACAAGGGGAACAGACCCATCCTGGGTTATGTGTGGACTCCTCCAGCCCAAGGGGGGGGGGGGTCCAACCAAGCAGCACCGAACCCAGGGAACTTCCCTCCTCGCTTCCCCCAGGAGGGCAGAAATTCCCCAAATATCCATAAAACTTCCAACCCCAGAACAATCCATCCTCTTTCCCCACTTTCCTGAGCCCAGACAACCTAATCCGGGAGAGGGGAGGCCAAGGGTGGAGGGGTACCCAAATCTTCCCAACCCGGGGTACTACCAGAGAAGGGATAGCTACCCTTCCCGGGATCAGCCCAGGGGAGAAGTGAGAACCTCCTATCAGCCTGAGCGGATGTCACAGGTCGAGCGCCAGATCCAAAACATGGCACAGGATCTGGGTCGCATGCTGTGGGCTCAACAGAACCCTCAGATGGGCATGCCGGCACAGAATGCCTGAAACTCCGGACCTGGTGCTCCAGAACAATGACGGGGGCAGCACCCCGACAAACCACCGGTTCCCAGGGAGGAGGCACAAGGGGAAGGGGGTGTAAAGCCTTGGAGGAAGCTTCTTTCCCCACTTGTAAACAGCCCCTGGAAACCCAGGAACCGGAAACAAAATCTCCTGCCCCTGAAAGTCTGCCACCCAAGGAGCAGAGGGGGCAGGGGGCAGGAGAAACAAAGAACCCAAACAGACACATTTTGTGGAGGAGGTACAGATTTTCCAATTTGAAGGAGAGGGATCCTCAGAGGATCCTGGGAAAAGGATCTTCTCCTTCAGAGATGGGGGAACTCCTCCTAAAGAAAAATGGGTCCCAAAGGATTCAAATCCAGACTGGGTAGATGTGGGGACTGAGCTAGCGCCGCCCATCATCCAATCCCAGAACCAACAGCATACAAATCCCCTGGTTCAAACCCATCCTGGCGACTGCCTCCAAAAAGGGGGCGGGGGGCGGACCAGAACCAGGGGAACTCAAAACTTCTGCCATCTCTAGTTGCCACCTTTTCTTTGCAGATTCCCAAGACTCCCCACAGAATTCTGCCCAAATCTCTTCTCTCTCAATGTCCAAGACTAAAAAACTAACCCACCAGTTGTCCAAAAATGTGTATTATCTGTGCCCCCTTGCGGAGAAGGAAGGAAGATACTATGCCCTGGTTCAAGTACAGGGGCAGGGTACAATTTTGGCACTGGTGGACACTGGATCCCAAGTTACCCTTCTGTCCAAAAAGGCCTTTGATGAACTGAATTCAGGAAGGGGGTAGAAATACCATATTCCTCTCACCTCTCTTGCTGGACAACTTCAGAACTTTGACTGGAAAGAAATTCCCGTCGAGGGGACAGTGGATCTGGACATTAAAATTGGGAGACACAAGGTGAAGCACCCAGTCATAGTTGTGACTCCAGAGGGCACCCCTTGTTTACTAGGGAATGACCTCCTGCGAAAGCTGACAACCCTAATAGATTGCGTAAACAAGGTCCTCTGGACCCAGATTAGCCGACCAATCAAGTTAAAACTGAGTGTCAACCATGTTAGTTTAAACGGCACATGCCACATGGTTGAACAAAAATCTGACCAAGTAGAATTTCACTTCCAGAACAATCAAATTCCAGACGTGACGGTAATAGCAGTAGGACAACAAACTGGTGATGGGGGGGGGGGTCCTCTCTATTTCTGAAAATCAACCTTCCTTCCAGTTTAAGGTGGCATTCCACACTGGAAGGAAACACTCTGAAATTCTTTACCAATCCACAATCAGACATTCCCACTCCTATAGTCCAGAAAGATGAGAAATCAGCTCAGAGCCTGGCTGATATTCAACAAATTGGAGAGCAGTTGTTCATCTCTGTTCAGTTAAATGAAGGGAAGGACTCGGTTCTCGCCCGAGTGTGTGTGTGAACAACGGTAAGAGCTTCATCAGCGAAGCCATGTTCCGCCAACTCCCAAAATATCCAGCCATTCCCACATTCAAACTCAGACAGATGCGAAATGGATCTGGAAACACCCAATTCTTCTGCCAAGCAGGTGTATGCTCAAAATCTCCATAGGCAACAAGAGCATAGTCCATAATTGTTGGGTCGTGCGAGACGTCCTTGCCGCCTTTTACTTAGGCAGTGACATTCTCAATCGCTTTGCCATTAGTTTGGACCTAATAAACTTCAAAGCTTGGTCCCGATTAGCGGATAATCCCATGGGCTTTGATGATCCAGAGAAGGCATTTAGGTCAGCTAAATTGCTGCCTTATGCAGTTGAAATTCAGATCAGAGAGGAAGTCACATCCCAGAAAGGACCAGACAATCCTCCCTGGAAGTGAAAGTTAAGAGGACAGAAATTGAAAAACCCTGATGCCTATATTCATCTAAATGCTTTTGTCCAACAGCAAGTGTTGGGGGTAAACCCAACACCATTAGTCAACATAGAACATGACACCATTCCAATAGAGGTGGATAACAGCAACTTAAAGAGTATCACTCTAGCCGCAGGCACCATTATTGGAATAGCGGTTGATGACCGACATTTTTCCATTGATTTAGGCAATGAACTGTTAGGACCAATCCCCCAAAGACTGTTTTGACAGTGACAGTGATGACAACACCAGACAGGATCTTTAGCCGGCATGGGGGGGGAAGGGAGGGGACTTCCTGGTGTACACTTCCTGCCCTTACGGTAAGGAAGATGTGACTTGTGACTTCAGGAGGGATGAGGTGATTTTCCAGGTCCGTGAGGACTGAGGACTGCCTTCCCCACCTGAAGCCACCGGTCCAAATGAGCACTTTGACCGGGGACTTCTCCATCCAGCTGGAGGAAGCCGCTCAGATAGCAAAACCAGAAGTCTTTCCAGGCTCAGGCTTCAGGCAGATGGTTGAAGAGAGTCGACCTAGCTGATGCCTGTGAGACTCTGGAGCAGAAGCAAAAGTTGAAACATGTTTTCTTGGATTTTCAAGATCTCTTTGAGGTGTACTCATGACTGTGGTCGCACTGACATCCACACAATTCCCACGGACCCTGGCATGACTCCAGTGTTTGTGAAGCAATATCGCTTGCCTCTCGCATCAATGGAGTCCCTTACTGAAATAATTAAGAACCTTGAGTCCCGTGGGATAATCCGTCCAGTCCACAGCACCTTCAATAATCCGGTGCTGGGGATATTGAAGCCAAACGACCAGTGGAGACTCTGCGCCAACCTTACGGAGCTCAACAAACGGGTCCATACTTCCTGATGGCCTCTTCCCTACATTGACCAAGGGCTGGCCCAGATCCAGGGGTAACAGGCATTCACTGCAATAGACCTGACCAATGGATACTGGACTGTACCTATCAGTAGGGAGAACCAATACAAGCTGGCTTTTACCTTTGGGGGCCAGCAGTACACATGGACCCGGACTCCCTTCGGATTCATCAACTCCGGGATTTTGAATTCAACATTTTCCTACATAAGGCCATGCCCGACCTGGGTGAAAGGGGTAACCTGGCCTATGTAGATGATGTACTCATCAAAAGCTCAACTATGTAGGAACACATAGTGGAGATCCGTTATGTTCTGACACAGATGAGGGCTGCCGGAGCAAAACTTTCCTTTCAAAAGGCACAGTGGTGTAGAACCCGTGTAAATTTCTTGGGGCATGAGATTACTCCTCAGGGTCTCTGTCCACAGGAAAAGTGGAAGCCCTCCAGAAATTAAAAGACCCCACAACTCTGCGGGGACTAAGGAGCCCCCTTGAACTGACTAATTACAGTAGAAAGTTCATTGAGGGCTATGCAGAGATCACAAGACCCCTGATTCATCTTTTGAAGGGGGGGGGGTCAAGTGGGAATGGGGTCCATTGCAAGCCGAGGCAGCAAGACAACTCAAGAGGAGCCTCTCACAAGCGCCTTGCCTAGCTTACCCTGTCAGAAACAAGGAGTTCTTCTTGGAGACAGGGTTCTCTAATACATGCTTGACTGCAGTATTATACCAAAAGCATGACAAGGTCAATAAAGTAACCTCCTATGCGAGTAAAACATTATCCTCTGTGGAGGAAAAAATTCAACGACTGTGAGAAGGCACTCCTGGCAACAGTGTGGGCATTGAAGAATTACCGCCCGTTTATCCAAGGAGTACACATCATAGTGAAGACTCGACACCAGCCTCTGCAATATCTCCAAAGTGACAGAATCTGGGCCGGAAATGTGAGTAATTCCCAAATTACTTCCTGGATTCTGTCAATGCAAGGCTTTCCTGTCGAGATCAGATATGGCCAAAACAAGAAGAGTCCCCTTGCGCAAGGTCTGGCTGACTTACATGATTGTGCCAGAGAAAACTGCCTCGAGGACGAGAGTCTAAAAATTAAGGACAACATGGAGGCATACCTCAATTCCCCACACAAAGTCTTTGAAGAAGACAGGTGTGAGGGAATGCCCACTATTTATGTGGATGAATGATCTTACCATGTTGACAACGGGGAAAAAGAACTTGTGGCTGGCGTAGGGAATGCATGGGTGAATGAGACACCAGAACCCACCGCTGGGTACAAGATTGGTCCCCGAAGTAGTCAAGTGGCAGAGTTGATGGCTGTGCATCAAGCCATCCTCACTGCTGTCCAACATCAAATCCACGATCTGGTCATAATTACTGATTCAGATTATGTACGGAACGGGTTCGTGGAACACCTGGTTAACTGGAAAACCAGAGGCAGGTTATGTGCTAATAACAAACCATGGAAACATGGGAAGTTAATCCACAATATTGATGATCTGGTCACCTCGAATGGGATGACGATCTACTGGAAAAAGATCAAGGGTCATTCCAAAGTAGAGGGACCAGACAAAACTGGAAATGACTTAGCTGATCAGCTGGCCAAAAATGGAGCCATCCAAGGGGATCTAATAGAGATCAAGTCCCTGTTGGGGGAAATCCAGGTCACTGCTATCACTAGGTCCCAGAGAAATGCTCACAATGACCTCTCAACTGCACAATGGAGTAAGGAGACCCCAGATGCTGATTTGATTACGTCTCAGAAGAGGGAACCAATAATTGGTAAGTTTTATCGACACATTGAGGACCCTGAGAACTTTCCCCCTGACGGACACCGATTACATAGGGAAAGAGGACCTCAGTGTTGATGAAATGTCAAAAAATGTTCTGAATCCAAAACGGTTTGTTGGTAAGGAGCTCCCTAGCTGGCCATGATCAGTGGGCGGTCCCTACCTCATTCTGAAGCCTGATGTTAAGTTACGCCCATGATGCGGCCACAGCCGGTCATAGGGGGTTTCATACAACACTTGAAATCTTAATGAGAGGTTGCGTACTGACCACACATGGGGCAGGACCTCGACCAATACTTGAAGGGGTGTCTTGTGTGTGCACAATTTCAGCCAACATCCCTCACACACTGTGCGCCTCTCCAAAAGAGGGGGGTGACACTGCCATGGTCAGATTTACAAGTCGATTTCATCGAGCCCGTGATTTGCTCCTCTAGGTGAAACAAGTACATGTCGACCATGACATGCTTGTTTACTAAATGGGTGGAATGTCTCTCGGCCCCAAACTGCAAGGCAGAAACAGCAGCTGCCCTGATGATCAACCACATCTTTTCGCGTTTTGGACTACCCCAAAGGATCGAGTCAGACAGAGGTAGCCATTTCACTAGCGAAGTAATGACAAAGATTAACAAGTTACTTCTTACCTGGTAACGTTCTTTCGACAGGATGTTCCTCCGACGTATTCCTTATCTTTGATAATACGCTTCCAGTTTGCTGGCCTCGGAAATTTTTTCTGTAGAGGGCACTGCGCGTCGACGTTAGCCGAGTCGATGTCCTTCGACGGCCACCGTATCGGCGCCGACGTCACCATGCCCATAAATAGCCACGCGCTGCTTCCGTTGCTCAGTTCCGTTTTGTAGCATAAGAAAAGTCATGCCTGAATTGGTTATTGACCTTGAAGGAACCTAAGCTGCAACCACAAGGGAAGTAATCACTGTGGGGATGGTTGGGAGGGGCGATAAGGAATACGTCGGAGGAACATCCCGTCGAAAGAACGTTACCAGATAAGAAGTAACTTGTTATGTATCCCTTTAGGGATGGACCGAATGTAATACGGCCTTGCCAAATCCGGTCTCTTGAGCAGTGGAGGACTCCAGATTGTAAAATTTTGTGAATGTATGTGCAGACGACCATGTGGCAGCCGCGCATATGTCCCGGACCGGTACCCCTCTTTGGAGAGCCGAAGAGGCTGCGATACCCCTGGTTGAATGAGCCCTGAGATTTTGGGGTGGCTCTTTCCCTGCTATTCTATAACATTCCAGGATGGCCAAAATAATCCACCTGGAGATGGTTTGTTTTGTTATGGGTAGTCCCAACTTGCGACCCGAGTATCCTACAAACAGTTGGTCTGCTTGCCCGATCCTAGCCATTCTGCCGATGTAAAAGCTGAGAGCTCGCCTAGGGTCCAGCCTATGTAGCCTTTCCTCCTCTTTCCCCGGATGGGGAGGAGGGTAGAACGAAGGTAAGGTAATTTTCTGAGTAATATGAAATTCAGAAACCACCTTTGGGAGGAAATTAGGCTTCACCTGTAGGACGACCATGTCCTTGTGGAAGATTGTATGTGGGGGTTTACAGGAGAGAACTTGTAGCTCGCTCACCCTCCTAGCAGATGTTAGTGCTACCAATAGGACAGTTTTAAGCGTGAGAAATCTCAGAGCGCAAGAGTGAAGTGGTTCGAATGGAGTGCCCATTAGGAAGTTTTAAGACTAAATTTAAGTCCCATAAGGGAACCTGGAATGGTTTTGGAGGGTAAACATTAGTTAGTCCCTTGAGAAATTGTACTACTAGAGGAAGTTTGAAATACAATAGTTCCTCTGCAGTGCTCTTGAAGATAGAAAGTGCTGCGAGATAGCCTTTTACAGTGCCAACTTGAAGGCCTGAGTTTGCCAAGTAGAGTAGAAACGATAACACCGTTGGTGTACCACATGAAAAAGGGTCGATATTCTCTTCCCTACACCAGCTGCAAAATTTGTTCCAACGGCAGCGGTATAAAGACTTTGTTGCCGGTCTTCTGGCCGAAAGCAACACCTCCATGACGTCATCAGGGAGGTCCCAATCCTTGTACCTCACCCTTTCAGAAGCCAAGCATGAAGGTTGAGGGTTCTGGTGTCTGGATGGAGTACCTGACCTCCCTTCTGCGAGAGAAGATTCTCTTTGAGTGGAAAACAGATGGACATATCTAGAAGGTCCGGGTACCACGTTCTCCTGGCCCAATCCGGGGCAATTAGGATCATGGTTTTCCAGAATCTTCTCATCCACCTGATCATTTGAGGAATAACAGGGACTGGTGGAAACGCATAAAGGAGTGAGAACTCCCAGTCCACTACGAACGCGTCCCCTAGAGCTCCTCTCGGGGGAAATTCCCTTGAACAGAACAGATCGCACTTCCTGTTGGTGCTGGTGGCGAACAGATCCACCTGAGGGTTTCCCCAAAGGGCGAAGATCTCTTGAAGGACTTCCTGAGCTAGCTCCCACTCGTGGGAGACTGCTCTGCCTGCTCAGAGCGTCCGCTGTCAAGTTCTTCTCTCCGGCTAGATGGACTGCCGATAGAGAGATTCCTTCCTAAATTGCCCAAAACCAGAGCTGCATTGCCTCTCTGCACAGTGGCAGTGACCCTACGCCTCCTCTTTTGTTGAGGTAGTGTATGGCCACCGTGTTGTCCGTCATTATCAGGACATTTCTCCCCCGTACTGATGGCAGGAAAGCTTTCAGCGCTAGTCTGATTGCTCTCAGCTCTCATAGGTTGATGTGTAGTCTGGACCACGATGGAGACCAACGACCGCTGATGGTCAAGTCGTTGGCATGGGCTCCCCACCCCGTGAGTGAGGCGTCCGACTACTGTTATGTCCAGCCATGGTTGCCAAAACAGTTCTCTTTTCAAGATGTTCTCTGTATAGGCCCACCATAGAAGGTCGTGGGCTACCTTGTCCGGAATCCGGAGGAGATCCGTCATTCTCCCTGAGAATTGCCACCACTGAGTTCTCAGTGCCCACTGAAGAGTTCTCATTCTCAGGTGAGCCTTTGGCACAAGGAAGATGCAGGATGCCATGAGGCCTAGCAACCTCAAAAAGTCGAAGGCTGGGAGAAGTTGGGCATTTTGGAACTTGTTGACCATCTGCAGAATATCTTGAGCTCTCAACTCTGGTGGCGAGGCTTTTCCCAGGGAAGTGTCCAGGGCCGCTCCAATGAACTGGGGTCTCTGTGATGGTGTCATCTGTGACTTCTTTAAATTGAGGGAGAAGCCCAGTTTGTGAAGGAAGTGGCAGACATAATCTAGCTGGATCTGAGCTTGTTCCGAAGATACAGCCCTGATCAGCCAGTCGTCCAGGTAGGGGTAGACGTAGATCCCTTCCCTCCTTAGACTCGCAGCCACTACCGACATTAGCTTGGTGAAGACCCTTGGGGCGGAGGTCAGCCCAAATGGCAGAACTCGAAATTGATAATGAGAGTAGCCAATTGCGAACCTCAGGTATTTCCTGTGTTTGAGATGGATTGGCACATGGAAATAAGTATCCTGAAGGTCCAGAGATACCAGCCAGTCCTGGAGCTGGAGGGCCTGAAGGATCAGAGAGAGTTACCATCTTGAACTTGTCCTTGTCCTTCCTGAGGAACTTGTTCAATTCTCATAAATCCAGGATGGGTCTCAGTCCTCCGTCCTTCTTTGGAATGAGAAAGTAGGGGTGAGTACCAGCCCTTGTTCCTGTCCGCTACAGGTACCGGTTCTATGGCACCTTTCTCTAGCAGGTCTATAATTTCCTGCAAGAGGAGCGGATCTGGAACTTTTAGAGAGCTGTGCCCCGGTGGATGACTCTGAGGGATGTGTAGAAAGGGTAGGCAGTAACCCTGGGCAACTGTCTCCAATGCCCAAGCATCTGACGTTATAGCCTGCCATTCCGTCAGATGGTGAGTTAACCTGCCCCCTACAGATGTTTTGTGTGGAAAGACCTCTGAGTGGTTTGGGGGCGGCTGATGCAGATGCCGAGGGTAAAGAGGCACCTGCTGCTGCAGCTTTAGTACTTTTGACCCGACCACCTCGGGTGGATCTCTTTTGGCCTCTTTGAGCCGGCTGTCCTCTGCCTTTCCCGAATGCGGAATAATAGCAGAAGGACTTTCCTCTCCCAGAGGTTCCTGAGGGGCGAAAAGGAGTTTGGCGGATTGCAACTCCTAAAGATTTTGCTGCTGCTTTAGATGTCTGCAACTTTTCCAGACTGTCATCAGCCTTTTTACCGAATAAAGAAGAGCCGTCAAAGGGCATATTCAAAAGTCTGGCCTGTACATCTGGAACAAAGCCAGACTTTCAAAACCACGCATGCTTGCGGATTGTCATACTTGCCGCCATGGCCCTGCTGATACTGTCAGCAGAATCGATGCCAGTTTGAAGTGACTCGCACATGGCATCTTTGCCATCTTTAATAATGTTAAGGAAGGCTTCCCTTTCCTCTCCTTCGGGTATGCAGTCAGCCGCTGATGAAGCACACTCCCACAGTGTGTGACTGAACCTGGCGAGCGTACAGGTGGCGTTGATGGACTTCAATGCCATACTACAAGCAGAAAAGACTTGCCATAGAATCGTACCTTTTCTCATCTCTATCCTGTGGGACAGTAGGGTAAGCGGATCTGCTGCTTGATGTAGTTGCCGCTTGAACCACCAGGCTCTCTGTAGTGGGGTGTTTTGCTAAGTATTCAGGGTCAGCCGCAGCTACCCTATACTAGGCTGACAATCTTTTATTGACTGCCGGGATAACCTCAGGAGTTTCCCAATTAGATGAAATCTTCCTTTCCAAGGCCGCATGGAAGGGGACCAGAGGATCCTCCTGTGGACCTTTGTCTAGTATGTCTGACAGGTCATCCTGTTGAAAAACAGGTGAAGGCGCCGACCAACCCATAAATTCAATATTCCTTGCCATTAGGGTTCTATAGGGTGTTTCGGCATGTTCCCCTGGGTCTGGTTTGACAAATTCCACTTCTGGGGAAGTGTCCAGCCCACTTGCCTCATGTAATGATTCCTGTAGGTCTTTCAACCTTCTTTCCTCAGAGGTAAAATCCTCTGAAACAGGTAGTGTGGTCCTCTGCAACCCGAAGGTTTCCTGGTCAGAATCCTCCACTTCTACATAGATTGAAGATAATCCGGGGTACTCGGACCTCGGAAATGGTGTAAAACCCATTTCTAAGGCAGAAGGAGCCAAACTCGTCATTATTAGGAGAGAAAACGTCAATGTCGTCGACGCCGATGTGACAGGCTTCGAAGGCGCCTAGAAAACTGGAAGAGGCCTCGAAGAACTCGAGAGCATCGGGATCCTACTCGAGGATATCGACAACTGTCTCAGCGTTGTGCCGGAGGCTCTTGGTATCACTGTTGGCTGTGAAGTAGCCGTGGTTCTCTTTCGTCGGCGTCAACGATTCGATCGACCGATGCGTCAAAGAACCCTTAGACAACAGCGTTGATGGCGCCGATCCATGCGTCTAAGGGATCTTCGACAATGGCGTCGAAGATGGTGCCTTCTTACCCGATGGCCCTTGGCGCTCTCGGGTGGACTTTCGCCGGGTGCAGCGACTCGAGGCGTTTCAATTTTTTGGGTTTTTCACCCGGGGTATTCAGCTGGCTTCGAGGGGGTCGAGGCTGCTTTTTCGAAGACGCTTAGCATTTTCTTCCTGAATTCCTCCCACTCCGCCTAAGAGCTGTTTTTTGTGGGCCAGGAGACCCATTCTGGGGAAAGGGAAGATGACGAGGAAGGGGATCTTCGACGTCTCTTCTTTGAGTGTCTCGATCTCAACGAATGGTGGGAGCTACTTCGAGACCTAGAATGGGAATGCTTTCGACGGCGAGGAGACAAATGCCTCGACCCGGCCGAAGAAACTTTGAGGAGGTTTTGACTGACTTACCTCTCTCGAGCTTCCCCTTGCGCTCCTTCAAGGCTTTCGCCGTCATGGACATGCAGTCCTCACACTCCGAACAATGGTGCTCTACTCCCAAGCACCACAAGCAGATCCTGTGTGGATCTGTTATCAACATTTTCTTACCGCAGTCTCAACATTTTTTGAAGCCGGACCGCGGCGTCGTCTGTTCCGATGAAGAAGCCATCGAGAACGAGTTGGTATTTTGTGTAAATATAAGAGGTTTTATCTGACTGAACTGAGCAACGATATTCCGAGGCCCCGCGAAGCACGGAAAAACGGAACTGAGCAAAGGACGCCACGCATCGCTATTTATGGGCACGGTGATGTTGGCGCCGATACGGTGGCTGTCGAGGGACATCGACACGGCGGACGTCGGCGCGCACCGCCCTCTACAGAGAAAACATTTCCCAGGCCAGCAAGCTGGAGATGAATTATCAAAGATAAGGAATACGTCGGAGGACACAATCCCTTTGAAGTATATTTTATCAGAACAAAATCCACCTTTAAGATGCTTGCTGGAAAGAAATATGTCAAAAATGGGTGCAATACCGTTACTCGCCTCCTTCAGATGCTGGCGATCTCTAAATCTGACAAGTGAAACTTGTGTCTCAAAAGCTAAATAAGCCAAAGAAGGGACTTCCATCAAATGCAATATGGGGTGCCACACATTGATTTTCATGTTGAAAAAGGCTGGAATTGAAGATATGTTTGCTTATTTTAAAATTTGTAACTTTCATTTTCACAAAAGAACAATGTTACAATTCACTTTAAGATCACCTGATTCAGCTAAACGCCAAGAGGTTTCCCACACTGAGCTTCAAACACATTCCACACCTTCTCCCTGAACAAAGGAATCTTTTCCCCTGTACTCTGCTGAGTATCTGACAGGCGAGTGTGAAAGGAAATGGGAGGGGCACTCTGGCATGTTGCTCCGAGTGTAGACAAAGGACTCCCTCGAGCTGAATGAAAACGCTAATTCGGGTCTGACTGACACCAACTGCCCTGGCAGGAAGAAGCCCATGTGACTGACTCAGCCAAGCCTTGGAGGCGGGCCAGACTGAAAATGTGGATTTGAAACTGAAGTAACTATGTTTTAGAATTGTACGGAACTGATATGGGATTTATAGGTTATTAAAATGAAAGATTTGCACAGTTTAATACTAATCTGGAATCTGTGCAACATTCAGAGACTGAAACCGGAAATGTTCATATTCTAGCAATTGTGATTATGTTAGGAACATGAAAAATTACAGGAAAATGCCCAGAGGGTATGTGCATGTATGTGTAAAAAATTGTACAGATCCGAAAATGTGTAACCAACCAAAAGCGTGAAACATACCTTAGGCAATCTGATGTGTATATGTATTATCAACACGTTTGTGATATTGGAAATATGTTTATGAAAAGTAGATTTTCTGGTTAAGAACAAAGGGGAGGGATTTTTTCTGGACCCTAAACACTGTCACTGACACATGACCACATCATGACCACACTGTTCCCTTCTCAAATCAGGAGAGGGGGAATTCTCTGACCTATCAGATCCTTCGAGGGTTGGGCATTGTATAATCAGCCTCCCCACCCCTTTGGAAAATGGGTAAATAGGGACCGCTGAGGACAGGTAAGACACACTTCACTCATCAACTGATCCACTGGCGAAGCACCCTGAAGGAAGATCCAGACTCCAGAACCAGACTCCAGAACCCTGAAGCAGAGGCCTAACCCAAAAAGCTGAACCCTTTTCAGCAGGCCTTTAAAATCTAGCAACCTGCTTTTAACCCCTAAACTTCCACGGGACTAAACCATTCAACAGCCTGGCTGGGCTGTTTTGCTGCTTCTGGCCAAGAACCCTTGCTAGAACCCAAGACCCAGATCAGTCCAGCAGAGCTGTAACCCAGAACCCGTCAGATCCAGTCCAAGAGGCCGTGCAGACCAGAGTGCCTTGCTGAGAGCAGAACCAAGCGCCTGAGACCTGTCCGGTTGCGAGCGAACCCCAGCCAAACCCTTGACCAGATCTTTCACAGGCCCATTCCATTCCAAAGCCATTATAGCGAGTATTTAGTATAGAACTGTCCATAGTCATCTCTTAGTTTAAAAGTAATCCTATTCAATACCTATCCAGAATTGCATTATAGAATCTTGTGTCCATCCTGAATCCTTTTCATTATATAGTCTTGTGATAACTGTAGCGATAAATCATCCTTGCGCTAAATATATTTTTTGAAGAAAGTCAAGTCTCCTGGAGGACAGATGTCGGGGCGGAGGCGCCGCTGCTCTGGTGGCTGGCCGTTGGGTATCTTGCACTTTCATAGCCCCTTAGTAGAAGTCCATCTTGGTTCCTAATCTTTATAATGCATCTTTCATTTTGAAATCTTGACTCTTTGAAGCTAACATCCCAAAAAAACAGCTATTTCTTGCTTTCAACTTCTGAATTTCGTTTTCCATCTGGTAATCATTCTACAATCATTGCTAGTGTTGACCTGAACCAATCCAAAGCCACTCACTAGTTCTGAATTCAATTTAGCGAATTAAAATCATTTTAGCATTTTTCCCCATCCAATTCAAACCACATCTAAAAGCAATTGGGGGCGGGGTGGTGGGGGTGGGGGGAGTCAGGATTGAAACTATTGATCACATTGTCTTTGGTTAAATTCATATCAAGTTTATTTATGTGTTGCATTCTAATATATCACTGCATTTCATTCAACCCACACAAAGTTATTCTCTGCTACATTAATCTTCCTATTCCTACTCCTAATTGATTAAAGAGATTGTTGATATTGTCATATTACCCATTGCTAATCATTGCATAAATATTCATAAGTGTGATATTCAGATATTATTCATATTTATAAAAGTGTGATATATATATTGTTCAGTTCCTCAAATAAATCTTTTAACTTTGCAAAACAAACCTACTTCTTGGCTCAGTGAGACCGGGGGGATTCCATGAGAGGGGCGTTATATAAGGGTACATCATCCAGAATTAAAAGAACTTTTGACATAAAAATATATAAATAAGGGTTTCCATTGGGCATCCCATACTAGGCATTGACTTAGTTGGAGTGCTGGATTGAAATCACTTACAGGGGGTAATCATATTGGTGTGGGTGGGTAGTCATAAGTCTTACAGTGGTTAGGCAAATGATTGATAATCTGTTTTGAACATTCATTGGAAAAAGTACATGACCAACACATACACCTTGTGTAGAGTACATCCAGAGGTGAATGTGTGTTGCTGGTTTAATAGATTAAGGGAAGAAAAGTGTATTCTCTAAATAATAAGATGTAAGGGACTCGTTGCATACCTTGGAAAGATGCATTTGGTGAAGCAGAAGGTGTATCCCCAAGAGATGGTTTAAATACGCGTCCTGGACTTTGCAGTGTTGGCTGCGACATTTGTGAAGCTGAAAGATGGGATACGATTGTAAATGATTTATGAATAAGCATCCTAGGTTGAAAAGTAAACTATAAGTAAATGTAGAACAAAAAGCATCAGCATCCTAATAGCCAACAGTTTAACATCACACTTGTGACTATTAAAGATTTCTATAGATTGGGAATTTCATGGGCTGTAGGGCTTTTGCAAGTGCTTACCTATCAACGTATCCTACTCACGAGTTTTTAAAAATCAGTACGTTTCAACATAAATTGATGCATGCTAGATAAGAAAACGAAATGTGAAGCTACCAAAGTGTTTGTCCAAACCATTACTTTAACTCACACTATTGTGGGCAGAACTTAGACAATGAGACAGCAACACTTACCTGTAGGGGAAAGATTTATCCTCCTGTCTTTCATTTCCTGTATTCTTTTTTCCATTGCACTTCCACGATGTACAACTTTAGCCTTTGGACTGTACATTAATTCGCCATCTTCATCAAATAATAAAACCGGCACATCAAAGCCTGAAGAACATTAAAACATTTGCAGTTTTAAGATGTGTGATAAAGCTTCGCTGCCCTGTAAGATCGAGCCTGAAGAGGCCGCCCAGGTCCATATACGAACTAGTAGTCAAGAATTATGCTGTAAAAGGCACCACTTCTTAATTGTTACTGGAATATGTGTTTCCTCCAAAGACAGTACATGGACATTGGTAACAAGAAAACGTAATTACTGTAGCCAACTACAGACGCTAAAGCACCCATGAAAGCTACCATGATTTTGAAACTATTACAGATATTTTTATGTGCCATTTCCGACCATTTCATAGCATTGCAAATACCAGATATTAAGGGCCCATTTGTCAGCCTTTGAAAGGCTGATGGGTTTCAAACGTATAACTGTAGGTGATCTTGACATCCCAGCAATAAGCGATTACCCCACTGAGTTATCTAACCACCTTTCCCAGAGCATGCAGCAAATCATCAAATATACTCGTGTAATGGGTTAAAGAGCATAAAAAGTACACAAGTGGAAAATAAAAGCAGCTTCCCTATACAGCCATGCTGCTTCCCATTTTATGGAAGTGTCGATTCGGGGGTTTTGTGGACATTTGCAGGTTTTTCGTATGTGCTCACAAATCACTATTTGTAGCTTGCAGTTAGATTCCGGCCATGTGATCATGGTTATGTCCCTCTCTTTATTCGCAATCTTACCCAGTATCTTTTTTCACGTGTCTATGCTTTGCTCTGCCTTTTGTGAGCACAGCCCTTCCCATCCCCTACCTCCAGTTGCATGAGAACGAACGCAGATCTACTTTCCAGCCAGCTAAAGAACGAGCCGCAAAGAAACAGTGACTGTGGCAGCACAGCCTAGTGGCATTCAACAACAAGCACACAATGGGCTGGAACTAAAGTACAATTAGTTACATATACAACAAAATACACCACTCAACGGATGGTCAAAATGTGTAAAAAAACACATTTACATGCATTACAATTAGAAACACTCAAAGTATGTCATAATGTGCCAACAAATCAATTATATATAAATAACAGTAAAGGGGTAGTCCATCGATTCCACTTCATATAGAACCTAACCAGCAAGTACTAGGCAAAGGAGCGAAGAAAGGGGTTGGAACATTTTAGGACATAAGCCTACCTGGACAAAACAGGAAGCACAGTTAGAATTAAAATACCGGGCCTGAACAGGTCCCAGATCACTCCGATGGAATAGTTAGAACAGTGTAACCACTAAAGTAACGTGTTCGTAGGCACAGAGTTAACTGAAGTGATTTGTTATACTAAAAGCTACAATAAATCCTAAATACAATATACAATTACAATCCATGTCCTAAAAACGTGAGGGCTGCATGGGGATCAGACATAAACGTCTCACTTAAGGTAACATCTGAGCAAGTCACTTTGAGGGAAGTATTTTCCAAATGTTCTCCCACAGGAACGAATGCCATTGAACCCCATAGGCTAGCCGAGGTTGCAGGAAAAAGTAAGGTCATTTCTACTAAGCCACAGGTGCATCAGAAGGGACATCGAGCCACAGGGGGCTCTAGAAGAGACCGCTCCTAAAACGAGTGCCAGCCCAGGATGCAAGAACCAGCAGGCCTGGAAGAGCATATTGCAGAGAGGGCGCACAGAGTTCGGCAACCAGATTAGACAGTACAAGAAGGGGATGGAGACCTCAAAACCCAACTTCTGTAGGCTCAAGGGGGCCCTGCAGATGGAGCCAGCTACAGAAACCGGCCACAGTGCACATGTACTCAGATTTTGGATGTAAACAATTCAGTCCAGCAATGGCGGGTACACAGGTAAGTGTTAGGTAAAGTTTGAATGCAGTACCCTCTGGGAACACTACAAGCAACTAGGACTACAGGTGTGTAAGCAAGCCAACCTTTTGTATAAGTCTGTATTACACAGTTTTGGTAGCGTGTTGAGCAGCCAGGCTTATCTCAAGAGGGGAAATGTGAGCAGTAGTGGAGTTACATAGATTCACAGCTACAAGTATTCAAATAGACTCTTACACTCAAGGTTTCTTCTATAACAATTAATTCATCCGTCCAATTATAAAACACTCATTAGAAGGAGGCAATTATATAGTAACACAAATATACTTCAATACTGTACACTCTTCTGAAACAGATAAGACCCTTTTGGGATGGTCCACAGACACCCTTCAATCACAGGTAACTTTAGTAACAAGGGTGCTGGGGACATGAATATCTTACTGTAAGCCTTCACAATACTTTTCAAGAGGAGTAAAAGGAAAAAGTTATTATAACATAAAAGGTTACAATTATTCTCAGACAGTGCAAATACTTTGAGTTCACCAGAGGCAATTCAATAGGCTAGGCCAAAGTCAATGGGTTAAAGTCTTGGAGTTCTTCGAACTATATTGTCGAACGAAGAATCATATGTTGGGTCACAAGCTGATTAGGCCTGTGAGTTGCAAAAGTTCCAAGCACTTTTACTGCGAGAGGTAAGTACTCTCAGTCTTGTTTTACAGTACCTTACAATGAAGAAAAGAGCAGCTGAGGACTTATGTTCCTGCCAGTTCCTGCAGATCTCGCTGTTCCTGAGGCTCAGTCGTGGGGACAAGAGGGAGGACATCGGGGGACTACTGGACTGCGCTGGGACAGTCAAAAGCTCGCAACTGGCAACTTCAATTCCAGTGGCTGTAAGTAATGCACACAAACTGGTGTCCCTCTCCTTGTTTCTACGGTTTCCTGCAGCAACTCTGAGGAAATTCAACCAGCTCAGAGAAGGGTGTCCTGGTGACTTACTGTGGAGTTGAGTGGTCCTACCAACTCAAAGGGAGAAGTCGTCCTTGCAGGGGCTTCTCTGTCTATGCAAACTTGGTGATTCGGACCTGCAGCAGGGCTTCACCGGGCAAACCAACGGTCCAGGAGTTGCAGCAGCCGTCCTCTTCAAGCTCTTCTTCGGTTCCTCCATTCCAGTGGTCGACTCTGCCTTCCAAGCCAAGTGTCACACTCACCTGTGTCTCTGCAGCAGCGATGGACGAGCCGCCCTTGACCCCGAGTCTTCACTTCCCCTGTTTCACCCGGAGGAAGACCCGTCAAATACAAGGTGTACACTCAGACCTGAATTCAACCGATTCCCCTGGGCCCTTTCCCTCTCTTTACTGTATGCAGTGATGTCCCCCTATGGGCTTACCTTGATCTTTAGTAGGGTGTGCACTCCATCCTGCATTCGCTGGGGCGCGATTCACTCATGTGATTAGTGCCAATGTCTGTAGGCTGAGTTCAGATGCCAAACGCTGTTTTATGCCTTCACCGCGAGGCTGAGTGTTCAAGGCGCCAGTTTCTTCACTGGCTAGAAAGTCCTTCCCACAAGTGAACGTTGGAGAATTTTGAGTGTCCAGAATTGTCCGTATTGTCTTTGTTTGCCGTTATATTTTTGTGGGCGAGTAGCACTAGTGTAGAAGCTAGCTGCTGGTAGGTTTGCGCAGTGCCTTCAATTCGAGCGCGCCTGGTAATGTCTTTCCGTTTCCCTTGCAGGAGAAATTATGTGGTATTAGCGCCTCGAGTCCGGGTTTAGAGCTACGAGAGACTTGGTGGTTGGGTAAGTATACACAGAGGCTTTTGGTAAGTTTGCACAGCGAGTGCTGTGAAATAAGTGTCTGCATTATTGGGGCGAGCGCAATGAATAATGTCTCTTCTTTCTTTTGGAGGTGTTTGTGCGCTCGTACAACTGATCTGGATTGCAGCGTCGTGGGAAGATCCGGTGAGTATACGCAGCGTTACTGATGTGCGAGTGTTAACGCAGTTCTTCTTTGTTCTTACAGGTGCCGCTGTAGAAGTCCCCTCTTGACTGGAGATCGTTGCGGCGTGGAGTAAGAACGGAGGTTCTTCCGGAGCAGGTAAGCTGAAGCAGGATGATCCAGAGCAGGTAAGCAGAAGCAGGATGATCCAGAGCAGGTAAGCAGAAGCAGGATGATCCAGAGCAGGTAAGCAGAAGCAGGATGATCCAGATCAGGTAAGAAGTTGGCTGATCCAGAGCACGGCAAGTGTGTTGCTGATACAGCTCGCAGTAAGCAACACGAAGCACTGGAAGAATCTTGGGTGTGGCTTATAAAGCCAGCCACACCCAAACACTAGAGAGCTCATGAATCATCATGCACTTCCTGTTTGGCAGCAGGAAGTGGTAACCAGGAAGTTACTACAAACACTAGGAAGGAATGAAAGGAGGGATTTGCTATGGGTTCTTTGTGAGCCTATGCCAGACCTGCCAAGCCTCCACCCAGCTTGCCCCAACTACCTGCCTGATACCCATGACACCAAGAGACTCGCCTTTTATTCAGTTCTCTCCCATTCATTCCAGCCTAGCTGTCATTCACCCGGCTGGGTGGCTTGTCCTTGCCGGACAGTCAGCCAGCCAATCACCACAGAGTGCATTTGGTCTCCTACGTGATTAAGCGAACGAACAAAGAGACCAAACCTGGTTTGGCACGCAGAGACAAACTGTAGACCGACCTTTCCAAAAAGAAATGGCGAAAAAAGAATACCGGGACCTATTTAAACAAAGAGGGCTCAGACGCCATCTTGAAAAACATGGCTTCCACGATTTAACGTTACCTGCGCTACGGATAATACGAAAAATCACGTTAGTCCGTTGTAAAACCACTGCCACCAGCCATTCTGAGAGGAAAGTGTAGCATTTGACTGCTACATGAGTATGTAGACATAGGGGATACTAAGTAACCCCCTCCAGCACTCCACTGTAAGATGGGGTCTGCTGGGTCTAGGAATTTAAATGACTAGTAAAGTCAATTTCACTTTACTTACTCTGGAAAACAGTAGTTTATCCCAGAGAAGGTATTTAAACCTTGGGAACGCCTGAAAAGGTATCCCTGTGCCACTGCACTGAGGGTGCTGTGTGACACAAATGAAAAGATGATGCCTATGGAGTTGGTTAGACTCTATAACCAAAGAAAACACAGAGGTAAAACACATATCAAAATACGAGAGAGTAGGAAAAAGGCTCACAACGCTCTCCAGGTAACAAAAACAAGTCCTCAAAATACAGCAAAGTTGCTGGGGGTCTGTAAGGTGAAGGGAATTAGCACATTTTTGAGAATTCTCCCTAACAGTAAGCTTTGGTGTTGGGTTTAGTCTGGCAAAGTGCAGTTGGGGACAAGCTGTTGGGACTCAAATCCACGACTGATCAAGGACCCAGGCGACCAAAAGAGCAACAAACAGAAGACATGAAAGGAAAGCTCATAAGGCAGAAGTTTCAGCAGCCAAAGATGGCATGAACATGCACTACCAGCAACAGTCCCGCGATTAGGGCAAAAGCAGGAGGGAGCATAGAGGGTGCCAAAAACAGACTGAAAAGAGCAGCAGCAAGCCACTCGACTTCCAGGCAAGTAATACCACCCACCTTAAGGCACTAAGGCCAGAAGGATCTACACAAGAGATAGCACTGCAGATGAGGAAGTCATCCCAGGAAGGAGCATCTAAGCCAGCTCTGATGATGACAGGAATCAAAGGATGAGCTCGGGATAGGATTCAACTTTAGAGAAAAACACGGTGCAAGGACAAAGGCACCCATCTTCGGAAGCAATCAAGAGGTCAGGTACGGATCTGTGGAATGTACAGCAGCCCCCACTAATATATTCCCCCCCCCCCCAGGGGCTGATCTAAGCAAGTCCACCAATGACATCAAAGGCAAGCACACAAAGGTTTTGGGGGCGAGTCAATCAGACTGACCTTAAAAACTGCTACACAGGAAGAAGCATGGTGTGTTGACTCAGAATGAGCTCGCCCACAAAATGTATACTGTAATTCTCTGTGAATGTACCAACATGTTTATTATTCGTATATTTACATCCCGTCTTAGTGTCAAAACGAGAAAACTAATACTAACGACGTGGTGCTGTAAATTCCACTTGTACGACTGTCTCAGAAATAAAGATCGGGAAGGAAAAAAAAAAAAACAGCTACACACAATCGCTCCCACACAGGATTTAGATTGGAAGTTTAGAGGACATTAAATCGGTCTACACCAATTAAAACTGCAACCAGATTGACATTTTGGCCTTGCATCGTCGACCACGTAGATACAGGAACGGTCCATAACAAAATAGATGGTAGCATGGCTTACGGCTACCATATAGGTGCAGTGGGCTTCTAATACAGTAAAAGGGTCTACAACCGTGGTGTAGCCAAAACTAAACCACAACTGCCACCAGCCACATCCACAAAAAACTTCAGGGCGAAAGTCACACACGGACTAAAATGGAGTTCATAAATACCCCTCCACTGAAAAAGGATTAAAGTGTCAGGGGGGCTTCAGGAGAAGTCCCGCTGTCCACAAAAGAAAAGTCGAAAAAGAATGGAAGCCAGCACAAAGTTCAGAGGGTCTTAAAAGTAAACACCTCAAAAATGTAATTCTGCCCTAACCAACACACACAGGCTGCGTGCCCCTCCATCTCTCTTTGTTCTACTAGGACCATAGCTTTATCTCATGGATCGCACTAAAGCGGCATGTCAAATAATATTTCATTTGCTTATGTACTTTCACCGAGCTGTTTTTTTGTTTCACCATTCCTTAGCTGTATCATTTCTTCTAGTTTTATCAGTAAGCAATACCTTACCATACTAGCTTCGACACCAACTATATAACTATTTGCTAGCAAGAATGCCATTATGAAAGCGCATCAGTTAGGGTTTTCAGTACAGCTTACAAGACCTGGATTGATATAACTGATTGTATGTTGATGAATAGTATAAAGCAGCATTAGATGGTTTGCACGAATAATGCCGACAATGCCATTTGAGGCCTGGGCTCTGGAAAGCGTAATGTGTTCCGGACACTTGGACATTTAATGGATTTGAATGTGCATCTGGAAAGTTAAACCATGCGAGGAAGACCGCGGGTAACCACAGGGACAGGTTATTTCCCGTAGATTTGGGTCTGGTGATCGGTACATCTGTGTCAACGACATACTAGTACAGAGATGGACTGCTTCTACTATAATCTGTATCCGCGCCGTGTGCCAGTTGATGCTCTGAGAGGGCACCACTGGTTTGCAGGTCAGCTTCGCCTGAAGCCCTGCAGTGTCAAACTGACAGAGGTAGCGGTAAGGCATCATTAAAACTCCATCAGTGCTGTTGGGATGAGGATACACGTGTTTCACTTTAAAAGATTCCACAGGGCCTGCTCTCAGTGTCTGTATGAGTATTGCTTAGTATTGCAGGTGTCAGTCCATGCTGCAGTATCAACACTAATGATTGGTAGCACCCGTACCAAGCACCAGGTTAGCGCTCCAATCCCTTCTTTAGTATAAACCCACACATTTAATTCCCTTTTTTCAGCATTCAGTTATAATAAAGTCGAGACAGCAGATGAACTGTAGCTAATGCCTTTGTTATAGAACTGCAACACCGCCAGCTCAAAATGATTTGCACTGAATGACAGACAAACCCCATATCTGAACTAGTCAAGAGTGGCGAAACACTATCGAATGCCAAGAACATAAGAAAAAACACTGAGAACACTCATGTCCGTGCAGGTGCAGTCTTCTCCAAGGGCAGACATCCCAAGCGAGGGGTGCAAGGGCTAAGAGGAGTTTATAAGGAAAATTGGTGGGGTAGGAGTGGGCTAAGAGGGATGGGTACAGTGCAAGATCCCCAAGGAAATGGATTTGAGTCTTCCACAACTTGCAATTATTGGAGGCTGGAAGGTCACTGGAACAATGAATGTCCCTATCAACCCAGTAGAATGTCCATCTCCCATTTCCAGATCCACCTAGTTCCCAAAGCCGAATGCACTGGTGTTTAAACCCAAATACAACAGCATCCAGTGCGCCAGATGAAAATCAGTATTTACACAGCCTGGAAGAGAATTTTGCCATGAATGCACCAATACACGTAGACAGATAAAGACACTATGCATACTGCACTGTAAAAAAAAAACCCATTTAATTCCCGGTAAAACGAGAATTAGCAAATCAGCCATATGAGCTGAACATTTCCCTAATAGCCTATATTTTACCACAAGTAATGCGTTGGACATTACCAACACGCCTGTGGTGCATACTGTCATCAAACCAGTATTCATTACCTTTGGACGCATCACTGACAAACACTTGTTTTGGAAAGCCCAACTGTCCAGGTCATTTGTTACTACATTCGACTTTCAAAGGAGGTCTCGGCCTAGTCATTGTACACCAGGTGGAGTATGTCTAGATATTTCTGACAACACAGAAGCTGCAGGTGCCACACTCCAAGAATCTCCTTCCCCAATCCTAGAACCTAAAAAACCTTTTCCCCTAGCATTTATCAAGCTGTTCACTCAGAACCCTGGCAGACTCTGGTAGGCACATGAGAATGAGGCAGGGTGCGTACGTAATGCAGAACAAATCCACAGAGAAGTTGACCAACCTAAGCGACTGCCCAGAAACCCCCCCAGTAGTAGTTGTCTTCCAAAGCAGAAGAGGGGATAGCCCTGCCATAGTCACTTATGAAAAAAGGAAGTATCATACCAACAAGCAGTTCCTAAAATGCTCCCATACACCCCTTAAAGAAACCAGGAAAGGACGGAGACTTATTTGTTTAAGACCTCTGTCCTCTTTATGCTGTTGTATCAAACTTGTTCCCAATAGTCGCAAACCTTGGTGCTATATGCTACTGCATTCCTACAGCAGCCACACACTTTACTATTGTAGATCTTTGCTCTGCCTTTTTCTCCATACAGATACACCCAGACAATAGATCATTTTTTCACCTTTTCCCATCACGGAATCCAGTACACATGTACCAATCTTCCACAGAAGTAAAACGGCTAACCTTGTATTCTTAACAATTAAAGAAATCTCTCGAGGACATAAAACTCCAAGAACAATCTGTTTCGGTCCAGTACGTGGATGACCTATTTTTAGCTAATCTTGCTTGGACTCTTGCAAAGAAGAACTCCAAGTTAAAGCCATCAATAGTACAAAAGGTCACAAATCAACCAAGCAGAACTACCAACTATGCATGGAAAGGGCACATTGATTAGGACTCCACATGGCATTATGTGAGGCTGTTGACTAATAGGCGCACTTAAGCTATCCTCAAGGTACCCAGATCCACAAACATCACACGATGTATGTCTTTTTAGGAATGTCAAGATATTGCAGATATTGGATTTTAGGTTAAACGGACATTACCCAGCCACTACAACTTAACAAATTAAAGACAATCAGAATCCGTAAAATGGTCTGAAGAAAATGAACACACGTTAACTGCATTTAAACCAGTGTTATCAAATGAAAGAAATTCGTATATCACCATGAGAGAAATTAGTTTATTAGCAGTTCTTGCACACACACAAAAAAAAAAAAAACGGGAAAACAAGTATCACAGACCGCTTACCTATTCTAGCATGGCCCTAGATAGTAGCTGCAGTATGTCATCACAGTCTTAGAACTATAGCTGCAGTCGCACTGGCGGTGCAGCAATCTGAATGCTTAGTCCTAGGATCTCCATTAGAAGTAGCCGTCCCTCATTCCACAACAAATTTTACTTTCCCAACTGACCAAGTAAACGATGTGAATCATGAATTCATCACATATAACATTAACCGACTGTCCAATCCTAAATCTAGGTTCCTTATTGCCTTGCCAACATGGCGCAGAGCATTAGGACTATGTAGTCATCACAGATGAGCTCCTACATCCTAGAAGAGACCCGACACTCCCTTACATAACCCAGACTTGATATATTTTGCCAATGGATCGTGTTCATGAGTTAGAGAAGGTGACAGCAAGATATCATTTTTGGTCTCCCCAGACAGTAACAAAGTGCTAAAACCAAAATGTGATGAGTGGAAGATTTTGATTTAATCTAAACCACTGGCATTGCTCTGGGCAACCTTCCACACCACCGTTTTTTAGCCCGTCTGTGCCATTGCAAAAGGGGTCCAGCCATATATGTTGTGTTTATATAGCGCTTTACACCAAAGCGCTTTACATTATAACAAGGATACAATAAAAACAGTAGAAGCAATTACAAAATATGAATCAAACCAGTAATACAATAAGTAGAACAAGTTGCAGTGAAGATAAACGAGGGAGGAGGGGGGAGAGAAGGGGAAGGAAGTGGAAAACAGGAAGAGAAATAGGCTGAAGATGAGAGAGGAGGAGAGGGTACTTAAGAGGAACAGAGCAGGGAGAGTTAAGGAGGGCTAAAGGGAGGAGAGAGGAAGGTGGAAGGAGGGGATAGGAATGTCAGGGAGGGGAGTGGAGAAGAAGAGATTTCAAGGAGACACGAAAGGAGGAATAGGTGGGGATGGAACGGAGAGAGGAGGGGAGTTCCATTGGAGGGGAGCAAGAGCTGAAAGGAGCGAACACAAGGCGGCGGTGCATGGGGTTGGGGGCACAGAGAGAAGGAAGAGATCGGAGCGAGCAGGAGGGAGTGTAGAATGAAATTAGAGATATGGGGGAGCAAGATTGTGAAGAGATTTATGGACAAGACAGAGGAACTGGAATTTAAGTTGGGAATGAAAGGAAAGCCAGCCAAGATGAGAGCGAGGAGGGAATGGAGTCGTGAGAAGAGAGAAGACAGAGGATACGAACCGCAGAGTGGTAGAGGGATTTGAGAGGGCAAGATGGGAAGCAGCGAGTCCAAAGAGGAGAGCAGTAGAAAAGACGAGAGAAGATGAGGGAGGAGGAGATTAAAAGTTTAGTGGCATGGAAGGTGAGAGGAGCAGACTTTACGAATATTGAAAAGGTGGTAGCGACATGCGCGGAAGTAAGAAATATGGTGGGTGAAGGAGAGGGAGGAGTCAAAGTAAATACCTAGATTACGAGCATGGGCAGAGAATGCAAATCATTCAGGTGGTGCCACCAATGGGAGCGGCCCCGCCCGAACTGCTAGGCCAGGTCCTCTGCACGGTAACACAAGCAAACCCAGACATGTTACAGCATTGTTGGGCCCCCTCAGTGAGGTGCAGCTTGGTTCCCTATGGCACAGCGAGCAAGAGACACACTCCAAGGCATACCCTCTCTCCCATAGGGAGACAGACAAACCAAAAAAGTGATGGGTGGAAGATTTTGAATTAATCTGAACCACTGGCATTGCTCTAGGCAACCTTCCACACCACCGTTTTTAGCCTGTCTGTGCCATGGCAAAAGCGGTCTTTCCCCTTTCGTAATGGCTTGGCAAGTGAAGAACGATGGTCTGGAGGGTTGCCCAGAGCAATGCTAGAGGTTAAGATTAACTCGAAACCTTCCAGCCATCACCTCTTGTTTTGCTTCGTCACCCGGAGAGGGACAGGTATGCCCAGACGTGGGTCCCGTGCCTGCTGGGCTTAGAGACCCAAGCTGCTCCTCACTGATGAGGCCCAACTAGGCTGAAACATGTTTGGGGATACTGTGGTCTCGTGCAGAAGGGATGTGGCCAAGTAGCTTGGGCTGGACTACCCCCTTTTGTGGGTAGGACCATGCCTGATTTGCATATGGTCTTTCCTGTTTTGTAGGCGAAGAACAATGGTCAGGAGGGGTGCCGAGAGGTTAAGATTCATTTGAAAACTTCCAGCCATCATCTCTTGTTTTGCATTAAGTGCTAGACTACCCAAAGCATTTTTCACCCAAGTCACAGAATTAGTAGCCTATACAGTAACAAGATTTCAAGTGGGAATGCTCTTGCAGATGCAGCTGCCAAACAGGTGGACATATCCACATTTCTGGCTCAATATGTATTTCAAATAAAGAGTAGGGAATAGACCCCTTCAATCTCATCCTGTACAAGCAGCTGCCTCCCAAACAGAAAAGCGTTTTCTCTAGAATGAGCTGTCACCTGCACCCAGACAACCTTTGGAGAGATGGACACGGTTGCATTGCCACCCCAAAGGTACTATTAGAAAACTTGGCTCGCTTTTATCACAGACTAACCCATATAGAAAAGGGGGTTATGATAAACACCCTGAATCAAACACCAGAATTAGCTGCAACGGCATAGACTGGAGTAGTTTCTTACCTGTAACTCCATTTCTCCAGCATTGGTATCTTTCATGGATTCACATGCTGTGAATATTCCCCCGTCGTCAGGCTGGGAACCTCGGTCATTTTAACTTAGCGTTTTCCTATGGAAAACTTCAACACTTCAGTGTCCCATCAACGTCCTTTTTCAGTGCTTTAGTGCCCACCAATAGGACGTAGGGTATAAATAGCCCGGCCCCCGCGGCTTCCCATCAGATTTTAACCTCCAAAGTAGAGGAAACCTGACCGGCGGGCGCGTGTGAATCCATGAAAGATATCAACGCTGGAGAAATGGAGTTACAAGTAAGAAACTACTCCCTTCTCCAGCATTGGATCTTTCATGGATTCACATGCTGTGAATAGATTACAGAGCAGTACCCAACATGCAAGGTGGAGTGTCAAGGCAAACCAATATAGAACATTATCACATACATGAGCCAAGGAAACACATTCAGTGATCAAGATCAAACAAATACCCCGAAGCTGCAGGGCTGACCTTATTGAAACAGGCATTGCAGGACCACCCGTCCCACCGGCACATCCTCACCATGCTGCTGCTCCAGACAGTAATGCCGGGTAAAGGTATGCAGCACAGACCAGGAGGCCGCCTGGCAAATGTCCACCAGCGGAATCCCCGACCATAATGCCGCCGACGAAGCCATAGACCTAGTCGAATGCGCCTTCAGAGTCCTTCCCAAAGGCGTTGCAGCTTTAGTGTGGCAGAACGAAATAGCAGAGGACAACCAACAAGAAAGTCCTTGTTTGGAGACTGCCCATCCTTTGACAGACGGCCCACAAGCCACAAACAGCTGCCTAGATTGCCTGAAATCTTGAGTAGTTTTCAAATAAAACTTAAACGCCCTCCTCACATACAGCGAATGCAAAGCCCGTTCTGCAGGCTGAAGCAAAAAACGAGGGCAACACAATAGAAGAGTTTATGAAATGTCATTGGCACTTTCGGGATTAAGTGCGGATTTATAGCCAACACCACCTTGTCCTTCAAGAACCTCAAGTATGGAGGGTCCACCACCAAGGCTTGCAACTCAGACATCCTCCTGGCCGAAGTAATGGCCACCAGAAAAGTCACCTTCCATGCCAAAAATTGCAAACGCTGTTCAAATGGAGGTCTCATCAGACCCGACAGAATCACATTAAGGCTCCACACCGCCAGAAACTTCTTGACTGGAGGAATAGTACGGAACAACCCCTTCGAGAAATGCTTGATTAGATGATCACTAAACAGAGGTGCAGCATGTCGCCTCCGAGTAAATCTAGAAAACGCTGCCAAGTATACCTTTACGGAGGATAGCGCCAGGCCCCTTTTAACCAACTGCAACAGGTAGGGAAGAACTTGCTCAGGTGAAATGTTCAAAGGGTCCACCCCGGGCTGGCCTTTACACCATACACAAAACCTTTTCCATTTACACACATAGGAGACATTTGTGGGCGGCACTCTTGCCGCCTCCAAAATTCACCGACAGTCACTGGACAGCCTCAGCAGGCCAAACTCGGAGAAGTCAGGAGCCAAGCAGTCAGGCTGAGAGATCCCAGATTGTGGTGCCACACAGCGCCCTTCTCCTGGGACAGAAGGTCCAGCGTTGTTTCCTACCGAATCGTCTCCGCTACGGACAGATGAAGGAGATGAAGGAGATCCGAGAACCGCAGCTGCCTGGCCCAGAACGGAGCCACCAGAATCACATGGCATGGGTATCTCCGAATCCACTGGAGGGTCCGTCGAATGAGCGGAAACGGAGGAAATGTGTACGCGAACCGGCCTGTCCACGGGAACGAGAACGCATCCCCTAGAGACTCGGGGTTATCCCACCTGCTGGTGAACTCTCTGCACTGTTTGTTCACCCTCGTTACGAAGAGATCCAACGGAGGATGGCCCCATTTCTGGAAAATCATGGCAACTTGTTGCTCCTTCAGCTACCATTTGTGGAGCTGGCCTACATCTCTGCTGGGCGCGTCTACTTGCACATTCAACACTCCCGGCAAATGAAACGCCAATGTCGTGCAATAGAGCCCAATGCCAAAGTTCCTGTGCTTCTCTCGACAGCACCCTGGAATGCATGCCCCGTTTCCTGAGATAAAACATTGTGGTGGTATTGTCTGTCAACACCCTCACGATCGAACCGTGTACGCGCGCAGAAACGATTTCAGGGCCCAATGTACTGCTCTCAACTCGAGACTTCGCCGGAGACCACAGGCCTTGAACCTGCGAACCGCTGAGATGTGCCCCCCATTCTGTCTGAGAGGCATCCCCCACAATCATAAATTGGCACTCTGGTTCCAGCAACAGCAGGCCCTGAACCAGATTGTCCGAGCACTGCCACCAGCAAAGAGCTTCCACCAGACTGCCGTTGATCACCACTTTGTCAGACCACGAGCCGCGACACCGAGCTCACCGGTCCGCGAGGAACTCCTGCACCGCCCTGAAGAGCCGACAGTTTGGCACCAGCGGAATACAGGACGCCATGGCCCCCAACAGTGACATGTAGGTCCGGACCGACACCCTTGCACCGATCTTCCACTCCGCCGCCCTTTGCCAGAGCTTCATTACCCTCTCGGCCAAGGGCTTCACAATTCCCAGATGTGTCTGAAACTCTGCCCGCAGAAACACCAAGTACTTGGAAGGCGACAAAGGACTTCTCAAAGTTTATGGCGAAGCTTAGCCGTTGCAACAGCTGCATTGTAGCGCAGAGACTCTCCTGCGCTTCCCCTGGCGATGAACCTCGGACCAGCCAGTCGTCCAAGTACGGGTATACGTGATGACCCTCCCGTCGGAGCCACCAGTGCCAAACATTTTGTAAACGTCCTGGAAGACTACTTTAAACCAAACCGGAGTACCCAAAACTGGTAATGATCTTCTACGACAAACCGCAGGAACTTGTGGTGCCGTTGTCGCATGTGAATATGGAAGTATGTGTCCTGTAAATCCAACGATGTCAGAAACTCGTCCGGCTTCACTGACCTAATGACTTCCTGAACAGTGAGCATCATGAACTTCAGGCGTTGCAGAGTCTTGTTCAGCGCCCGAAGATCCAGAATGGGCCATCACTTGCCGTTGGGTTTCTTCACCACAAAATAACGCGAATAAACCCCTATGCCTCTCTCAGCTACCGGAACCAATTCTATAGCCCCTTTCTGTAGCATAAGTACAACCTCCTTCCGCAGGATGCGAAGGTGAGGTTGCACAGCATACACTGGAGGAATGGAAACCGGGGAACACAGCAACTCCAGCGAGGGGCCCAGACGCACTGTGTCCAACACCCAACGGTCTGACGTAATCTTGCACCACTCGACCATGTGCATTGCCACCCTGCCCCCCCAGTAGTTTGTCCTGAAGACAGTCATTGTTGTGGCTTAGCCTGTCTCCCTATAGAGGAGGAGGGCTGTGCCCCTCTTTTCCTGGAAGCCTGAAAGTCCTGACTCTTCTGCGCTGACTGCACCAACCTCCTATACCCCTGGGAGGAGTACCCAGACCGACCGTAACCCCAGTCTGAGGTGGAAGTACACCGTGCATTCCCAGAAGCCGCTCGGAACGGACAAAAAGAGCGCCCACTCTGCAAAGCTCCCAACGATTTAGCAGTCTCAGTGTCCTCCTTCATTCCCATGAGGGCTTCATCAATTTTCTCACCAAACAACTGCTCCCCCTCACAGGGCATGTCCAGAACCTTATAATGCACCTCAGGCCGAAAGCCTGTGCACTTAAGCCAGGCTTGGCGACGCAGCTCTACGCCGTTGGTAATCTGCTTAACGCCGGACTCCGCTAGGGTCAACGGCAATATTAATACTGTGATTGGAAGCCTCCTCCCCTTCATGCACCAAGAGCATGGCAGCCTTGCGGTGCTCCTCCGGCAGATGGTCCAAAATAGGTGCTAGCCGATGCCACATCTCACGATCATAGCGTGACATGATCGCTAAGGAATTGGCCGATTTCACGGTCGTTGCCCCAACAGCCAAACACCTTTTTCCCGAAGGCATCCTGTCTCCTGGCGTCACTGTCCGGAGGAGTAACACACTTGTGCTGACTCCGGGGTTTATGGCTAGCCGCCGACGACACCACTGACTCCGGAGTGGGCAGCAACAGTAAGCACTTCGGGGTAGAGTTTGGGGCCTTAAACGTCTTCTCCAGCCTCCCTTTGATAGCCAGTTCTGAGAAGGGATGTTGCATCGTGCACAGGCCCTCCTGCCACAACGTGGTCCACAGTAGGCACGGAGAATACCGCTTTTCACCTCCTACCCATGTGGTCGAACAGAAAGCACTCCTTACGCTCTTCCTCAGGAGTCAATACAAATTCTACACACTCCTTAGCCATCATGGCGTGGAACGCCCCCACCTCCATATCCGAATCCCATGCCGTGTCACTCGCCGGCGATGAAGAGCCAGTAGATATGGTCTCCCAAGGCCCACTCCGACAGCTCACCCTCCTCAGGGTAGGAACGTGGACGATCTTCACTCCCCAGCAGAGGCACAGGCAACCCAGCCGTAGCCGACCAATGGGGTGGAACACCAGCAACTTCCAGGACAGGCCCCACCGGAACCACATTCAGAGGTGGCAACCTTGAATCCAGCTGGCCCAACAAGGATTGCAGCGTAGACAGAACCTGGAGCGACAACATAGCCTGTGGGTTCACCAGCAGGTAACTAGTCGGACCAGCCCCCATGGCCCCCGACCTCAAAGGTCCAACACACTGCAGCCGCAAGGCTGACAGCCCCAACACCGGCACCCCGTTGTCATCCACCTCCAAGGACACCGAAAAAGCAGCCGTCTCATGATGTAGAACTGCATCAGCAAGTCAAAGGTGGAAGCCTGCCACGTGCAACTCGTCGGCACCAATCCGTCCAAATCCATCCTCGACGTGGAGAAAAAGCATCAGGCCTTTATCAAACCCTGCCGTTGCCGGAGCCGATGACGCAACCGTCGACAACAGTATCGTAGATGGCAGAACGTTGTTGGAACCGCCACCTGTGGTGCAGATTTTCCAGGAGAACCGGACTTCTTAGCAGCGCTGGACCGGTGCTTAGAGAACTCCCTGCTAGAGGACTTGTGGTGGTCCCCTGAAGAGGAACGCTTCGACAAGAATTTCCTGGCCGCCTCCTGAGACGCCGACTTCTCGGGCCTACCACCAGACCCCCAGGAATGGTCCGACCGACCAGGCTTGGACGAAGCAGCCCCCTTCAACAGTTGTTTACTCAAAGAGGTTCGACCTTCCAGACCTCCGACCCAGGAGCAGGACGAGATTTCTTAGCCGGAGACTCGGCTGACGCCGCACAGCGATGATCCGCCTGTACAGGCCGCTCAGATGACAAGCTCTGGACTTACCCCACCTCACAGGCGGCATGGTTGCCATCATTAAGCCAACAAACCAACCGCCGATTGCGATCCTGAAGAGTCTTTTGCGTAAAAAATAGTCGGCAGATCGATGGGCGTAAAGGCAGTAGATGCAGTCCATATGCCCGTCCCCCTCATACACCTTTAGGCCACAAGTCGCACAGGGCCGGAACAAAGACTTCAGAGGCCCAGAAGACATTGCAAACAATAGCATGTGCAAAATCCACAACGAACATGAGGTGATCCCAAACCTTTGGAGACGGATCTAATCTGAAGGGAAGCTGCGGGGGCGGGGCCATTTATACCCTACGTCCTATTGGTGGGGACTAAAGCACCCAAAAAGGACGCTGGTCGGACACTGAAGTGTCAAAGTTTTCCATAGGAAAATGCTAAGTTAAAATGACCAAGGTTCCCAGCCTGACGACGGGGAATATTCACAGCATTTGAATCCATGAAAGATCCAATGCTGGAGAATTATTGTAAAAGATGTATTTGCCAGGAAAGTAATATCTAAAAACCGTCAAGCAGGTTCACTCACGGACCGTTAATGAAAACATACAGGCCACCTTTCCACCATCCAAAAGTGCAACGGCTGCCAGCATGTACTGTGTGATGAATCCAGGGTATTTGTCCCTTCACCCCAGGGAGGAGCCACCCCTTTGAGGCTAGGGAGGTGAGCCCGCTTTGCAAGACACTCCCTAGGCCTGTGGGCAAGTGGGATCTCATTGGGAGTGACTCCCTTCTCAGGCACAATGATTCCCATTCCGTTAAGGAACTCCCGGGCAGGCACGCACCATCTGCCCACATTGGAACTAAAAATGAAAGTTACTCACTGTAAGTGAGTACTCCTAGCCATAAGCCCCCTTTACTCAATCCTTGTGGAGGGTCCCCCAGCATGGACATGGTACAGAAACCTTTTGGCAGCAAAAGAAATTGAGCTTCCCCTTTATGTTTTGCATAGCACATGGGGACGCAGCCCTAGGCTTAGGTACGCTCACTAGCCCCCGCCCTCTGGCGCCTCACCTCAGTCCCCTTGCGACATATCGGACACTCGTAATCCCATCTATAGTGACATTTAAGCCACTGGCGTACCAGCGGGGGGGGGGGGTCGGTGGGTGGGACGTATGGATGAGTCAGTAACTTTTTTTACTTATATGTCCCGTCCTCTTTACTCCATCCTTGTGGGTAATTCCACCAAATACACTAAATTGGGTGGTAAATGAGAGCCTAACCAGAGGCAAAAAGGTTCCCGAGAACCGTGTGACCAAACTCGGTCTCTCCTGAAGCTGGTGTCCAAAGAGAAGTGGCTGTAGAAAGCAGAGAGTGTGGCCCAAGTAGTTACCTTGCTTTGAAGAGCGACGTCCGTGGCTTGGCCCTCACTGCATGTGCATGGATCACCCAGATGCACCTTTTTGCCCATGGCTGTGTATGCCTCAGAAATGGCTAGAATCATCCAACGAGCCAAGGAAGCTTTCAATGCTCGAGTACCTCCAGAGGAGCCCCCAACATAATAAACAGCACCTCAGATTTCCTGAGCTGTTTTGGCCTGCAGATGAACTCGAGTACCCTCCGCAGATCTAAGGAATGCAGAGCCCACTCTGCGTCCGATTGAGGATTAGGAAAGAAAACCAGCAAACTGATCTCCTAATTTAGATGAAAGGGGGAGACTACCTTTGCCAAGAAATTGGTTTGCGTCCTAAGGATCACTGTCATGAAAAATCAAAAGGCTCACACGCCAACAGGGCCTGCAACTCACTAATCCTACGCACTGAGGTGAGAGCCACCAGCAGAACCATCTTAAGAGTTACCGACTTGAGATCCATTGAAGCCAGTGGCTCAAATGGTTTCTGCTGAAAGTGCTGATAGCACCACGTTCAGGTCCCAGATGGGATGGGGCCTGTGCACCGGCAGAAACATTCGTGACAAGCCCTTGAGGTGTGATTTGACCACCCTTTGCTGCCGAAAAAATAGGGGGCACTAGTTATTGTTCTGCAGCGCTAAGAGATCGATCTCTGACCTGCCCTAACTGTGGAATAGCAGGGTTAGGGAGCTGCTGCTCAACTCCCATCCGTAATTGTTGGATCCCAATCTGATCAATCTGCCTGCTTCTGCATTGCTGTCTCCCCCGGGAGATGTACAGCCTTGAGCCAGACTCCGAGACAGAGCCCATTCCCAAATTAAGATCACCCTCGATCTGGTTCCACCTTGTTTGTTCAGGTATAACATTGTGGGTGAGTTGTCGGTCCTGACCAAAACAGTCCTGCCCTTGATAAGGGGAAGGATGGCTCTGAGAGCCAAGCCCAGTAGATTTATATTTGAACTGGCCTCATCCTTGGACCATGAGTCGTGAACGGAATGGGTTCCCAGGGTTGCTCCCCTCCCCCCCCCCAACCCTGGAGGGACGAGTGCCATCACCACTAGAGGGCGCCAGCGAAGTGAACAAGGCACCAACTGCGACATTGCTGTCAAGGAGCCACCACAGCAAGTCCGGGTGAAGTGTAGGTGGAATGAAAAGTTTGTCCGAGATCCTATTTCCTAATCCCAAGAAGATGCCAGATGAAGCTGAATGCATCTCATTTTGAGTCTGGCATACTGGACCATCTGAATCTATGAGGCCTTGAGACCCAGCAAGTGCTGAAACCACCAGACTGAAGTTGAGGCATTGAGCAGGAAAGGGCACACTGGTTGGTTGAGCGACTTCAGCCTTTCGACAGTAGGGCAGCCTCTGTGCTACCTTATCCCACCTGACCCCCAGAAAGAGGAGGGACTGCGAGGTCAAAGCTGGGACTTCGTCTGGTTGAGGGAGAAGCCCAGTTGGTACAGTATGTCCGCCAACATCCAACATGAGTGGAGCATCTCCTCCAGAGAACTGGCCCTCACCAGCCAGTCGTCCAGATATGGATACAGATGATGACCCTCCAGCCTGAGGAGACCTGCCACTGCATTCATAAGCTTGGTGGAGATGCAGGGTGTAGAGCTGAGGCCAAACAGTAGCACCTTGCACTGGAAATGGTGCATCAGCGTGATACGCAGAAATTTCCTGTGCGGCTCAAAGATGGGACATGCAGATATGCATCTTTTAGGTCTAAAGAACACATCCAGTCTCCTGCGCATAGTGACTCCACAATCTGGACAGGTGTAATCATCTTGAAGCGTTCGAGGTGCAGGAAAAGGTTGAGGAAAAACAGATCCAGGACCTCCCTCAGGCCCACCTTGTTGTTCTTATGTACTGCGAAAATTCTGGAATACCCAGAGCCCCCGTCACCGGGAGGCACTGGCTCGACCGCTTCAATGTTCCACATAGGCAAGATTTCCCTCTAAAGTGTAGGGGAACCATTCTGGACCGATCTGAAGTAGCAGTGGGGAGTTTGATGAATCCAAACGGAGTCATCACGGATTCCCTGGCGGTGACCACCTCCCACGTGGCCAGGGGATGGCGGCCGCTACCTGATCCTGACCCTGGGGGCAGCTATATGAGGGACGATCCCATGGGAGGAGACAACTACTGGGGAGATATCATGACTTCATTGGACGAGATGTGGCACCCTCACCCCCCCTTTTCCAAGATTAAGACCTAATGGCCAAGACTTTAATGGCCTATTGTCAGCTGTTTGTTCCCCCTTGTAGAGGACGTAAAGAAACCTCTTCCTAATATTCTTTAAGTCAAACCCTCATCCATGACCAAGACACACAAAGCTCCAACAAAAACCTTTTTACTTCTGATATACCATTATATGAAAATGTTCCCTCGTAAAACCACTGAGAAAAAAACTATCTAAATGCTATATAACCAATGACACCCATGGACTCCAACTCCCATAATGAACAAAGTACTGAGGCGAGGAGAATGAATGACTTGGTGCAAGGTAACAGGGGCCAGAGCTCAATGTGCAGACTAGTTCTACAGAACCGCCTCTGCACGGGACATTTAAAAATGGCAACCGCACTACTAAAGTGACAGTGCAGACAACGTTGGTTCCTATTCAGAGGCTTTCAAATGCGAGAGATATGTACTGGTGTGGCGGAGCAGTGGAGTATGCCGAGACAGGAGGAGAAATGCAGGGGATGAGCAGGACGTGCCGTAGAGACACCAGGAGCCACAAGAGTGTTCCTGGGTGCTCAGCAGCTCTAAGAGGAAGCATTCTCCAAACCGGGACCTGAAGTGAAGCAGGCGTGTGACTGTGGAGCCGTGAAGGAAATTGGGAAGAGGTCTGCTCAATCCAGAGTGGGATGTTAGCGGAAGGGGCACGCCACAGAAGCGCAAACAGGACCGGAGATGCTGGAGAGAACCGGTGAGTCAGCCGAAAGCAAGTGAGGACCCTAGGGAGTTCCGTTGACTGCGCCAACAACAATTTGAATGTTACGAGACTGCCAACAAAAACTACAAGATTGTTTGAATGCAAAAAAGGCAAATTACAGATTCAAGTCCCAATAGCATACGGATGCATAAGATAGAAGTGTGGGGCAAAGTTTGAACGACCATTACTGCAGACTGATATAGACAAGTGGTGGCGGGACTCTGGAACCGACACGGCAGACGAATGGCACACCATATCGGACTGGGAAGACAGCAGTGACAGCAATAATGGGAATGACAGCAGGAATCGCATTGGCCCTAGGGGACATAAAAGGTTTGTTGGCGGTATTGGTCGGGGAGAGAAGTGACAAAATATGGCAACAGGTTGGGTATTCAGGCGTAAAGTTAGGCTCTAATAAACCCAATGGAGCACTCTAACAATTATCGAGCACATGTTTGGAAGGCTCCAAGGGAGCTGGACCCAGACATGTCACACATGGGGTCTTATTCTGGCTCGCAAAAAGAAGCCAGACGAGGTTCCCGCGTAATACTTACAGTCCATACACGAAATGTGGACATAGGAAAATAAAACAGTCATGGGACGAACAAAAATACCTTTGTTTTCCACATTTGAGTGAAGGGGCGGCTCCCTGCGAATGTATAGGTTTCTTTAGAAAAAACAGTGGGAACATGCCCGTTCATTGCACAGGCAGGGCAGCCACAACAGACCTACATGCAGCAGACCCCACAACAGATGCAGGTAATGCGGCAGCAACAGCAATTACAGATACAGCCTGCACAGGCTCAGAGTATTACTACCCAGGGACAAATACAGGCACCAGCGCAGACTCAGATGCCCGAAGCGGTAACCATACTGGGACAGAATATCACACCCCAACACAACGGTGAGCGGTAACCCATTTGCGTCATCCGCTAACACCTTTCCCCAATAGGGGTGCCCACGGGGATTGAGAGTGTATCCTGTTCTTGCACTAACTGAAGACCCTGAGGAAGAACCGGAGGTAGCAGTTCAGATAGGACAGAGGGAATTTTCCTTCCTTATAGATACTGGGGCAATCAGATTGTGCATAAAGGAACAAGGAGTTGCAATATCTGACAAAAGTTTAGACAAACAAGGCTTTCCGGGGAGAATTTTGAAATTCCTCTGACAAAAGATTAACCCTTGACGATAGCGACACAGCATATGGTAGCACCTTTGCTGTATTCAAAAGACATTCGCATCAATATTCTGGGGACGGATCTACTCTGCGAATTGAACGCCATAATTTCATTCTCAGAGAAGGGGATGGTGCACACCACAGCCGGGCTTGTATCCAGCTCAGGTGGCAGTACTGATTCAGGCATACTATGAACACAGCACAATGAGGGATACCCAAGCACAGAGGTGTTTGTGTACGGAATGCATGGATGGCGTAACACGAAGCCCTTAGGGGAGAGGAGATTAACACAAGCTAATGGAGCAGCACTGAGCATGCGAGCTCCCGAGGCTATTTTGGATAGAACGTGCAAAGAATTTCATTAGTGGGTGTTAAGCACAAGAGGGAGGCATGCTCTTCAACATATTAAGTGGAGCCTGCATCTTACTTAAGGGGACCACTCCGAGCATACGCGGCAGGCAACAAGAACACTATGAAATCCTGAGATCCCAGTAAGAGTTACATTATGCAATTGGGGAACGCACATACTCAGCAGGAGAAGCGCAGCAGCTCATATAAAGAGGCCACTCAGAACATAAGCGGCTGGCAACAAGATATCAAGAAACCCCACGCTCTCATGAAGCGGCACGCTACTTAATTGGGGAAAGTAGATTTCCAGCGAGGGAAATGCTCTGTCTAATTAAGCCCAGGAAACAGAACTGGAACAATGCTCCTACACAGACTAACCAATTTAGTGAAAGGCACACTCCTGTGAGCAGGAGATGCAACACCCTCAGGATAGCCCACAAAACTGACAACACAGGCAAGCCCTGAAATTAGCAGTGAATACCCCTCCACTCTCATTCCATCTGGGTAACTGGGGCGGAATAAATACGGGAAGCAGGGTCCAACGGTGGGATCATGAGTAGGCAGGAAAGAATATAAAGGATAAATACTGAAGGATGATAGGAGATATAGGAATCCTTTAACAATATGGCAAAGAACACAAGCAAAACAAAAAGGTCCTCTCTCAAGGGACATAAAAGCTATGATGCAGTCAAGAACAGACAAAGCAATAAATACAGACTTTAGTACAGATCCACTCACCAGTGAGCTCAGACTAGGCAGCAGAAACGGAGGATCCGCCCACGAGAAGATTGAACCTACAAGATATACTGGCAGAAATCAAATATGAAATTAAAGACTGCGCCATAGGCCTCACCAAATCCATTACGGAGTTGAGCAAGCATCTACAAATGAACATAGAAAGAAGAAACAGAAACAACGTTATGCAAATAAAGATATGAACAAGGAGAATGAGCCAAACGCTTGGAACAGTAGAACAAATGGACTGGGGGAGGCAGACAATAAGATGGAGAAAATAGGTAACGGAGGAATAACAGACTTAGAGGCATACCAAAGGCAATCTTGGAATCCGAGCTACAGGAGCACGTCCAAGCATTATTCCAACAGATATTGGGCGATGCAGAAGACTAACCGATCGTCCTAGACAGAACACATAGGATATATAATGCCTAGCAACAAAAGAATAACATAAACCCGACGTAATCACAAAAGTGCATTTTTACCAAGTGAAGGAGCGGATCATGAAAGCGGTCAGAGGACTGGACCTGATCACATACAAGAACGCGCACATTACGTTCCAACAAGCTACATTACTGAGACGCGAGAATGAGTGGTGACTAGCTTGCTACGAGATAAAGGAATCAGGTATAGGTGGACTTTCCTGTGCAGGATACGATTGGAATATCAGGACAAGACATATCACATAGGAGGAAGAAATGACAGACTTGATTAGCACGGATGACCCTACTGGCTCAACGGACTAGCTACCTGAGAAAGACTCGAACCATCAGACAAATCGCTCAAACAAGAAAGCAGGGTGGCGACTGGTGTGCCCTTATCCGAGTGGAAGGGGTGTGAAACAGAGGACACCTGAATGTATAAATAAAGCGAGACGGCAAATGCACACAAGTAAGAGTAATGGAATGCTGGGTGTGTAAGGAATGGAAACATGCTGAGGTTGTGTGAAGTTCTCATTCGAAAGAAATGTGAAGTGGGGAGAGGGGGGCGGAGGGGAGCCGGGAGGGCGCAGGATCAGATAAGGGCACTGTTGGTCTACTTATATGGACCACATAATTGTACGTTTAAATGTGCAGGAGATGCACGAATTGGGACTGTTGGGAGGGAATAAGTTAAGTTCTTTAGATGAAACATGAAGAGACATGACACAAGACACATCATTGGGAAGAAGGAATAACACAGAGCGGGCACGAGTTAGAGACGGACACAAGACTTACCACGGCTGACATGAGCACAATAAACATAACCTTAAACACACAGGGACTGAACTCCACAATGAAAAGACGCTCCATATCAAAACAGTTGAGTGACCTGCAGGCATCCGTGGCATTCTTACAAGAGAACCATTTATTGGCCACGGATGAGAAACGAATGTCACACCGAATGTTTCCTAAGCATTATTTTGCAACGAGTAGGACCACAACTAGGGGGGGGGCAATCCTACTGGGAGCCTCAATGCTGTCCAGGAAGCAGTTCTGTTATAAGGAATCCGAGGGGAGATTCTTAGTCCTTAAAAGGCACTCTTGGAACCCAAATGTTCACCCTGATATGCTGTATGGCCCGAACGACAAACATGACATCTTCCTGAATACAGTGTTGCAGAAAATAGGTAGCTTGTGTGAGGGCCAGGTAATAGTCGGAGGACACTTTCATTGGGTTATGGACCCCAACCTGGATAAGACGCTTCCCCCTTCTAATAAGGACCAAAGGAACCGACAGGCCTTGGGGACATTTTTCCGTGACCTTTATCTAATCAAAACCTGGAGATTTTTCCATAGCAATGACAGGGAATACACACATTACTCAGCAGTGCATAAGGGTTTCTCACATATAGACATGGTTTTAGTTTCAGCCACCCTAATACCCAATATAGCCATAAACATTGGAATAAAATATCTCTCTGACCATGCCCCGGTAATAGTTCAAATTGAAGCACAGCCAGATAGTAAAGCGGGCAAAAAGCAGTGGAGGCTCAATGAGTTCATTCTAAAAGACAATGCACTTAGAGTCCACATGGGACAAGCAATAACTACTTTACCGAGAAAGATACCGGGGAGGTAGACTGGGGGGTGGTATGGGATGCTGGAAAGGCAGTGATGAGGCATGAATTCATGTCACAAGCAGCCATAGATGCTAAGAACAGAGAGGTAACCCGAATCGAAGTGGAAAAGGAATTAGAAAAGGAAGAAACGCAACATAAGACCAAACAAACGCAGAACTCATTACAACTGCGGAAACTGAAAGCCCAACTGGAAGCACACACAGCCCAACGCTTAGCACAATCCCTGTTGGATACTAAACATATTTACTACACTCAAGGAGGTAAGGCTAATCGATTACACCTGCGGCAAAATTACGAAAGAATAAAGCCTGTAATTCTATCACACAGTTAAAAGATTAAGGGGTAACCTACAGGTGGGAGAGAAAGATAAAATAACGATCATGGAAAATTAACACAACTCTGTTAGAACAAGTGGAGTTAGACTCAACACGCCAAATTACAAACATTAGAAATGTGGATCTACTGCAGCTGACTGAGGAAGAAAAATAAACCTTGAAGTGGCCTATTACAGCAGTAGAGGTCAACAACGCCATAGCTATGTTACCCTCCTATGAAACACCAGGGCCAGACGAGTTTGGTAATGGCTATTAATAAAATTTTGTGAACACAATTGCTACTTCCCATGACGCGCTTATATAACAGGATCAGAGGAAGGGTTGGTAACCGGGGCCATGGGCAGATCCATCACTGTGTTAATCCCGAAGCCAGGTAAAGATAAAACTGAATGCACCAATTACTGCCCAATCTCCTTATTAAATAGCGACGCAAAAATATACACCAAGATCCTGGCAAGGAGACTCGCGGTAGTACTACCAAGGATTATACACGAAGACCAGGCAGGATTTATATTGGGCAGACACATACAAGACTATGTCAGACGAGCTGTAAATCTGAAAGACCTAGGCACAAGGACAGAACAGAACTTCTCAGTAGCGGCATAAGACACGAGAAGAGCACAGGACAGCCTGGATTGGGGGTTTCTAGAACAGGTGCTGAAGAAATGTGGCTGTGGACCATTATTCAGACGCATGTTACTGGCTAATTTCTAACTGTCAGCCCAGATAAAAAGTCAGAGGGGGACCCGCCAAGGCTGCCAGTTGTCACCGTTAGTCTGCGGCATAGCAATGGAGCCGTTTGCAGCTACAATTAGACAGGATCCAGGAATTCTGGGGATTTCTATCATATCAAAGGCGGGACGCATAAACTAGCCCTTTATGCAGATGATATATTGCTCTTCCTGAGGGATACAAAACAAACCCTGCCCCGAATAATGAATAGATTACAGGAATTTGCCAAGGACTCCGGGTTCAAGATTAATTTTAACAAAACTAAGTTCCTTAATATTACGGATAATCAGAACGAAATCCGGGAAATAAGCAGGGATCACTCGCTGTCCTGGGAAGACCAAACCCTAGAGTACTTGGGGATAAAATTAACAAGGAGCTATGAGGCATTAAACGGGGCAAACAACCCCTCTGGAAGGTGCTTAGAGAGGATCTGCATAGGTGGGACGCACAAGAACTCTCATGGTTCACTAGAATAGCAGACGTTAAAATGACAATTATACCTTCGACTCCTATATGTCATTAGCTCTCTCCTTATAAACATACCGGCCTAAATGATAAAAACTTTACAAGATGAGATGATTACCTTTATCTGGCATAAAAAGAAACCCCGGATCCGGAGAACGGTTCTTCTCCGACCATTATGGTCAGGGGAATTGAGAGCCCCTGATGTGAAAAGGTATATTTTAGCAGCCCAGACTGCACCCATGTTACGATGGTCAAATCCAGACTTGCATAAAGGATGGAGTAAGACAGAACAAGGAGTAACCACTACCCCCTTAAGCGTGTTACACCACTACCCCCTTAAGCGCGTTACACCACTACCCCCTTAAGAACGTTACAATCTTTACGTACCCAGGGCAGCTGGAGGCCATTTACTGAAGGCAACGATGGAGTCACAGCAAAATCACTGCAAAAATGGGAGTCAGCATTGAAATAGGGGGAAGTTGCCCCTGGATTGGGACCACACAGCCTGATGTGCCATAATGCCGATTTCTCCCCAGGTATACAGAGAACCTACTTGGAAAGATGGGAGGGAGGCGACATAGGGGAAGGAGAAAGGTACAAATATATATTCAGATCAGACACTGGATCTTTCAGAAGTAGGTGAAGAAAGCTGGTACACTAACACCAGTAGGACTGGAACTGAATATGCAAGAAGGGTTATCTGCAAAAGGGATCTCGAGGATATACAGGCTGCTAGATAAAACTCAGTACTCAGAGGATCTACCATACATGACCAAATGGGGTGAAGAGTTGGGGGTTGACATCACAGAAGAGGAATGGGGCAGATTTGGAGGAGGGCGCAACAATTGTCAAAATGCACAGCCATAAAAGAGTCAGCCTATAGAATATGCCACAGATGGTACCCAACACCCCAGAAACTGAACTCAATGAATAAAGATTACTCACCCCTGTGCTGGAAGCAATGTGGGGAAATAGGAACATTGGGACATATGTGGTGGACATGCCCCAAGGCTAAAATATTTTGTAAGCAAATGCTAGCTCGTATTAAAAAGATTACAGGGGCACAATTATCTGAATCGCCTGTGGTGGTACTACTTGGGGCAGAGGCGTATGCAGCAACCGGAAGGAATGCCACACTTATTACTCACCTCTTAACAGTAGCTCGCATGACCCTTGCCCAAATTTGGAAAATACCAGAGGGTCCTATAATTGCACCTGGGATGTACTAACAATGGAGACGGTGTGTGCTCTCAAAGCTGGGACATACCCAACATTTCTGAAGACCTGGCTTCCCTTTCATGAATATGTCAGGGAAAGAGAACATAATTTTCATAAGCCACAAATGCTTGGAAAGAAGTGTAATCTGAATGTATATCGAAGTGCCCTATACAGCATAGGTAAAGAAACAACCGTCAGAAAAGAGAAGTAATCTGTGTCATGCTCACTGGATTGTTAAATCGTGGGTGGAGGGGCAGGGGTTGGAGGGTGGGGCAGGGGCTAGTTCACCTACATATTTTCACATTTATTTTGGTAACAACTGATGAGTTCCATGTTTGAATCAGGGTTTATTAGCATAAATAAGACAAAAGAACTCAATGTGTCAAGAGAAGACACCATCGAGGATGCTCGTAATTTGAATCCCTTGGACTTGATGTTATAATGGAGCACCCCTATGTAATGCTCTACTAAATGTTGATGCATTGAGTATATAAAGTTCTTAATATTGTGAATGAAGGTAAAGAGTTTTGCCGCACATTCCCAGAAGGCATTCTGGTGCACAGACTGCCACGATCCACAATCGTGGGTATCGTGTTCCTCCCCGAAACAGAATAAACAAATCCGGTGCAGGTCAGAAACCAAAATCTGCCGACAGCAATCTGTGCATTGTTAGGCATGACAACAACTTTTTTTACTTTTATTATTTGTATAGCGCTGCAATGGACCCCGCGGCATAATGGCGCTGACCAACAAGAAAAACGGGGGGACAACAAAAGCTCATGTCGAGAGGACCAGCAGGAATTCTGAGAGATCAGATGATCGTGTTCCTGCGAACAGATGGGGACGGAGGTCACGGCACCTCAATATATACTGGGCACAGGGGGCGCAGAGGCGTTGGAGCCAAAGCAGAGCTGCGCCGCCTGGCAGTGGAAAGGTTCCCAAAGAACAGCAAAGCTGTGGATAGGACATCATATTTTGAATCGATGGAAGGATATATTATATCAAATACCTGAGAAAAAAACAAGTACATTCATTTTTAGTTGGCATTAGACGTAGTTCATTAAATGGCCGCATTTTTATTTAGGATGAAAATAAGCGTGTGCCTTTTCCAGGCTGAGAGTAGAGGCCAAAGAATTAAGGATTGCTTTTATAGCATTTACTTTAATTATGTTTCTAAAGCACCTCTGTACAGAATATGCAGAATTTTAAACTTACCAGTGGCTGCTTTTTGTACATCCAGCTCTTTCACCATTTTATCAAATTTCCTTTGCATTCTTCTATCAGTTTCCGGTGTCTTTTCAATGAAGTCTTTTGGTTGCATACATTTGTGCTGTAACAAAATAACCACAGTAATTAATCATGGAGAAATGCAACTATTGTCACTATAAAAATGTGTCACTGTTTAACGTACAAATTAAGCAGCCAATGAGACCTTCGAGGTGGACAAGCAATGAGATCAGACTTCACACTGTCCACAAGGAGGCAGGCACTGAAGTGGTCACAAGGCAACATGTAAAGCATAGTTTGCCCATGGCCATATTCCACCTACCCGGAGGGCAACCCATCCCTGGCAAAATAATCCTTTGCCTCTGATGCCACTATCAGTGCCAAGAAGCCATGAAATTAGTACCGGTGGGCTTTAAAAGTACTGTATAGCGTGACAAAGAAGAATTCTTACCAGCAACATAGTTCTAGTTTTATTACATTTCACAGATTCACGTGGTTTGAATAACATAAGCAATCGTAATGCATAGTGTTATATCCTGAAAGACGGATGCAGTGCAATTGTCAGCGAGAATGAAGTCATAAGTGGGGATAATATGTGGAACCCTAGGTGCATGTTAAGCATCAGTGTTCCAGTGAGTCAGTGGTCCCAGAAGGCATGCATGAGAGGAAGTTTCAGTGGGTGCTACTTTAAGTGATGTCTGGGATCTGGTGCTAAATTCATCGCAAACCAGAGACTGCTGCCTCTTCATTGAACCAGTTAACATCCATTTAACAGATATTGAGGTGGCAACAAGTTTAATCTAATGCTGGGCCTGAGGCAAGCACTGGTTATGGGGGTGGTTGAAGGAAATCAGGCAGAGGAGCATATATAAAAGTCCCACAGAAAATCTAATAAAAAAATAAAAACACACCCCAGATAATGGCTTTGTTCCTGGGGACCCAGTCTTATCTTTTTGAGAAGCTTCACATATCGGGGGTTGGGTGGAGTAGACCGACCAGGAGCACCAATATAAGGCTAGAAATTGATCTGTTCAAGCAAGCAATATTTCAACCAGATCTTTTTGCAGCTGCCCTTGTGTCTGAAATTATCTTCCAGCAGAGATTCGGATGCCCTTTACTTTGTTTATCTTTCAGGAGGCCCTGAATAAGCAACTATTGAAACAAGTTATGGGCTCTTTCTATTAATGTCATAGCTACTATTCTGTTTTTTTCCATATTTTACTGTACTTTTACTGTACTTTTATTCCTGGGTTATTTGATGGGTTTGATTTGCTTTGTAATCATTTTAGTTACCGTCTTGGTACAGCATCCCGCTTTTGTCTTCGGGTTAGAATGCAGTTAAGAAATTAAAAATAAAACCAGCTTTAATAACAATGCAGTCCACTAGAGTCTATTGTAATATAAAAGTAACGTCTGGTGGACTGTCTTTGTGAAGATTTCCTTTCCCATCGAAACATTAATGAAATCGCTCACCATGCTAAGCTCTGGTTTTTAAAACTTGCATAGCAGGTTCGATTTCCTGTTTCCATTGGGGGGATGAGGGGGGGTGACACGATAAGCGGACGCAGTGCTCTCATTCTGGCCTGTGTTCTCTGTAACTGCTACATTAAAACCTACCGTTACAAATCCCTATGCACCGCCCACTGTGAAGTAGCGAGGACGACTCAGTATCAGGACCTCAGACTATCAATCGTTTTCTTGCATTTTTTTAAAATATGGTTACTTCAAAATACTTTAAATCATTTGAAGAAAAATAAAATATGCTTGTATACTCACTTTCTTTTTTATTATTTGAGGTAATCCATCGTTCGTATTAATCGCAGGAAATGAGGACTCATCGATGCGGAGGCCAGCTTCAATGCATCTAGTTAATAATACAAAAATCTTTATATATTTTCACAAATGATCTACATGGTAAAGTCAAAAAAATACCTGCTCATGTTCAATGTAACGATCAGCACACTACACAAAGATGTGTTGGGGGTGGGGAGTCTCTTGCAGTTTACTCAGCGAGTAAATACCCTCGACTCGATGTGTTGTGAGGTTTGGCGTGTGGCATATTTTACGACAGCCCTTTCTTTAGGGAGCATAATTGACCCCAGGAATGCATTTACAGTACAGGCCTTTTTTTAATTGGACTTCCTGATGCGGACAGCCTCACAGTACAATGGTTCCATACATTTCAATACACATGTAATATCCCAAAGGCACAGTCCCTCGCTTATTTCTTGTAGTACACACACGTTAATGCCACTAATGATGCCACTTGTGTTAAAAAGACATCTGCCGTTTGCCATCACTGCGAAAACAGTGCATACTGCATATGCCAATGTCAATTTCCCCCTTTCATTCCACACACACGAGTCATCCACATAAAACTTCAGAATTTTCGAAGGATATTTCCTTGTGTACAAAACTCCATCTTAATTTCATGAGTAAGGAAAGGCTTGGTATCAATGAAGACCGACACAAATGACACAGTTCAAGGGTGTTTATTGAATTTTAAATGGTTGGTTAAATGCCAATCTAAACCCAAGGATGTGAGCAATCTACATTCATCAAATTATAACGCAGTCCTAGTCGAGTCAGTCAAAATAAAAGGGTCTATGCTAATAAACCTATTGCCAAAATGGTGTGGGACAGTAGTGTATGCAAAAAAGAAAAAGTGTACAAGAAACAATATGTCAGGACAATTGAGCAGTTGGCCTCCCTTCCCCACGCTTTCAGCACGTGACAAGGCAGCACAGTCGATCCTCGTGCACACACTGGCTTCCTCGGCATGAGGACACAGTACAATGGTTCAGCTGGTCTCGCACTACTCTGGCAAAGTCTTTAAGAAACAAAGAATTCTCAAAAAAAAAGTCTCATCATAACACAGGCTTCCTCCACCTTGAAACAAAGTTCACTTTTTACTTGTCAAAACACACAGTATTAACTTTCTTTCCCAGTGGCTGCTGGTACTTCTAGTTCCTTTTGTTACATGCACAGTTCAATCTCAGCATCAGGACCTTCTGTGCCAAAGTCTGTCATTCAAAGTCTCTTACTGCAGAGGGTCTGATATAGCAAACAAAACACAAGTTCCTTTCCTTTGTCAAGATTCTCACATTCATAAGTGCACAATCGGTCTCCCTCCTTCGGGCTCGGACCAGGGGTCACCCTCGTCTGGGCTCAGATCCCTTTTGACACAATGTTCACAATTTGTTCTCCCTCATCCGGGCTCGGACCATGGATCCTCCTCGTCGGGCTCAGATCCCTTTTGACACATTGTTCACAATTTGGTTTCCCTCATCCGGGCTCGGACCATGGATACCCCTCTTCCGGGCTCAGATCCTTTTTACACCAGAATCGAAGACTTTCAACTGTGTGCAGGATTTTGCTTGACCCGTCGCATGGCCAATTCGATTTACAAGACTTTACAACTCTAACTTTCACTTCTGCCACTTTTCAGCTGGATGCCTTACAGAGACCTTCGATTGGGCACACATGCGGTGCCAGACCACTCCGTCTCACAGCTTTGTTCTTTTGGACTACAAGTCCCAGAATGTACATTCAAGCAGGGGAGAACCTGCTTTAACAAGACTTTCATAGATCAGACTTGTCTGGAAACATAGTGAGGAGTGAACAGGGGAAAGGAGGAGAGAGTGTCTCAGACAGGCCAGGAGTGTTAGAGGAGGAAGAGAGGGTGAACAGGATGTCCTGAGTTTTAGTAGTGAAACGAGAGGCAAAGACCGCGCAGAGGGGCTGGGAAGGAACAGGAGAGGTAGAGACTGCAGCAGGATTGGCCAGCTCCTTGCAGATTTTGAAAAGTTCAGCAGAGTTGTTAGATGCCGCAGAGATGCAGGCTTGGATGTAGGCTCTCTTCTTAGAGAGGACAGAGTCTGTACTGCCTTCGGAGTGGGAGGCAGGCCAGTTTGTCACGGGGTGCGCCCAATGCCCTCCTCTTCCTCTCTGCCGCCCTACACTTGGTTATTAATTTGTGTCGATTCTTGAGCCTAATAAATAGTATATTTTCATTTACTTATGTCTAACGGCAATTCTTAGTGTTTCACTGTGTGTGCATATTGAAGACCTCTAGTCACCCTCACTCCTCCTGAGATTTAGCCTTGACTGCTCTCCAAGCTACCGTGAATTGGTCTGGCTATCTTCCTTGAAGTGTCCCCCGTTTCACTAACAACTGTGTCCTCCTAAACAAACCATTCCAACAACTATGAACATACCACATAGAAATGTAATAACATTTTCCACGCATGTTTCCATCGAAGGTATAGGCATCAATTTTCTCACTCCCACAATTCGAATATTGTTCCTCCGTGATTGGCTCCCACAGTTTTAATTGTTGGAAAAATAAAAAATTTACATGGAGAAATATTCTGACAATCCTTCAGATGGCGTCACTTCTCCGCAGAGGAGACCCTTTCCATGAGGCTAGGGAGGTTTGGTCGCTAACCAATAGTACCTCTAAGGGTGGGAAAATGCAGAAGGATCTCATGGGGAGACATCCCTTCCTGGGGATAAGGACACGAGTCCAGGACATGGTCCATTTAACTCCCGACTCGGCAGGGTAATAACACCCAAACCTTCTCCATCTATGATACAATCTAAAACCATGTATTATTACAGCGGGGTGTCTCAGTTTACAATGAGTACAGGGACGAAGAAGATCGAGCATGTTACAATCAAGCAGGAAGAGTGCTCGACCAGCTGTAATCAAACTGACGCTACGCTGGGGCAGTCCCCGTTATTTAAACCATACTGTGTTCCGAATCCGGAAGTAGTACCCTGGCGAACAAGGATGATGTCAAGAAGCCTGCAAGGTTGAAACTGGGCTTTGGGAGACTGTAGCGAGGCAACTCGCCAGTCTAGCAGAGACAAGCAGCGGGACGCCTGGCTGTGTCTTGCGAGTCGGCGCACTTGAAGTGGAGAAACAGAGGTTGTGGCGTGACCTGTTGTGGGTGGACTGTGCAGTCCGAGAACTGCACCGAGGGTGCCTACTCGGGCCTACCGCAGAAACGCATAGGTAAATGTATGGCGAGTACGAAAAACTGGTTGTGGCGTGATCCCATCACAGGTGGGCTATCTAGTCCGGAACCTGCACCGAGAGTGCCAGCAGTACCTGGCTGCGAAGGCGAGCAACACTACGAAGAGAGGTAGAAGCAGAAGGTTAAAGTACAAACATGTGACCCATGGCAAAACCAGTGAAGCATTCCTTGAGAGAAGACAACAGGAATAAGAGTTAAGTCCAGGAGGGGGGAAGTTTGTGACTGAATCGAGAAGCAGAAGAAGTACAAGAAAAACTAGTAAAACACATTGTCAGGCCAATTCCACAGGGGTGTGGTTCTGGCGAGGCAAGGAGGACTCCGAGAGCCTCTTCCTCGTCACGATGGGTGCAAGTTAGAGAATGTAGGGAAAGAAGAGATCAGAAGAAGCACTTGGGGGGTGGGGGAAAACTACAAGATTTATTAAACAAGTTGAAGAGAAGATAACCTGGGAGAGGCTTACAGAGAAATGGGGATTACGCTAGGAGAACAAAGTCATTCTCTTAACCTTACCTGTAAATTGTGCAACTGTTTCTTTTGGTGAAAACATTGGAACATTTCCTGAATTGGAGCAATCTACACCTTGAGAGACTCATACCCAGAGAAGGGAGTAATTGGAACAAGTTATTGTGAGAAATCTGAAGGCGTCTCCCTAACTAGTTCCGGGCATCTGTCCTCCAGGTTGCCAGGACACGGCCATCGCTATTGGATCCAGTTCCTGGGGGTGGGCCTGTGAGGGAGGATCACCTGTGTTGGGGGTCCTCTGGGAGTGGGACACCAACAAGTGACAGGCGGTATCCCTCTTCTAAAACCTTTTTCCCAACCTGCCATGTAGACTACTCGGACACTCCGCCCCCCAAGCCCCCTCCCTACTTGACCGAAAAACACTTTCACACACAATGAAAGACAACAGACTAACACTAGAGCAGTTGGCCTGACCCTTGTATTGGGACATGTCAGGTAAAGTCAGGCAATTGACTAGAATCGCACACCTGATGGCCTTTTCCCTTGCCCAAAGGGATAAAAGGTGGAGCACGAGAGCACACTTCAAAAAGGCAGATGGCACAAAGACAGCTATCCCAAGGCAGCAGTTCAAGGAGGAGAAAAGCGGCAAGAACCGAAGGGGTAACAAGGCGAGAAGCAGCCTTGCTCTTTCCTACCCAGACCTGAGTAGCCTCCGTGGAAGGAATAAGACCGCAAACAATAGCCAATGTGTGTTGCAGCAAATGTCAGCAGTACATGGAGCACGCCTATGCTGATAAGTGGTACAGAAAGAGACTCTTGATACCGTGGTACCGTCCTTTACTCCATATACAAGGAAAGCCAAGCATTTCATCACAGCCGGTGAGTTGATGGGAGAGCCAACAAGAAACCGAACTGTGTTGAACAAAGGTTGCAAAAGACAAGTTAAGGGAAGGTCAAAGAACTGTTAATGTCTTAAAGGAAAAAAAGCTGCAGAAAGGTCCGGCACCATGTGAGTGATCATTTGAGATACTCTGGCTGATTCCCAGTTTCGTAGAAAATATCGATACTGGAAGGCCTTAGGAGAGCCACAAGAAAAAGGTCAAAGTGGTTATATAGGGGTCTAACAAAAAATCCCCTGTAGAATCGAAAGTCTTTGACCGGCACGTAATTGGAAAGCTAAGGTAGATGAATCCCGCTTAGTGAGAAAGAAACAACTGTGTGGTTGGCAAGAATGAACCTGTCAGAGGGATGCCGATATAAAGGGGTGAAGCCTGATGCCTCAATGAACATTGTGTTGACAAAGAGTGAACCCGACAGAGGGATGTCCACAGTGAACTGTTTAAAAAGACAAAGACTTGGGAATGCCACAGGTGAAATTGATCTTGGAAAAGCTGTAGTGAACCAGAGGGAGGCTGATATTCTAGAGGGGTCTGAGCCTGGAAGAGGGAAACCCAGGGGTGAAAATCCATCACCCAACGTACACAGGTAAAGGAACTTTTTGTTTATTATTTTGAACACATCAGGCAAGAGACCGTTTGTAGAAAAGAGACTTAAACACTCGAGGTCATGATATGGAGAACAGAACTGTAGTCTCATGCTTGGAAAGCTTGAGCATGCGCTGTGGCCTTGTCGCATGCTCAAAACGTGAAGGGAGACAGCTTTTTTTTTAGTATAGGCCCTTTTATTTGACAAGACGCAACTAGGACTACCTCATTATGTGATGGTCATAGCTTGCTCCGATCTTAGATTTAGGTTTAGATTCATTTTATTTACTTTGTTTGCTTGTTAGGTGCTCATAAGAATATACTGTTTCAAAGCGCCCATAGAGCAGGGAGGGAGGGCGGGAAATACATTACAACACAATAATAAGAGCAGAGGGGGAAGATGAAAAAGAACAAGCCTACTATGCCTTGCGAGTATTCAAAACGTGAAAGTGCAGAAAGGAAGAGGGAAGCGCTAGGGAGTCTGAGCTTGTGGGTGAGCCATGGACTAGTGTTTTTCCAACCTACCTATACAGTTTAATAAACACCCTTGAACTGTGATCACTTGTGTCTGTCTTTACTGTTGCCACCATGTGTTTCTTACATTACTTACCTGTAACTATTGTTCTCCAGCATGGGTCTGGCATGGATGCACATGCTCATGAATATTCCCAGTCGGCAGGCTGGGAATCCTTGGTAAAAGAAAAAACTGTTTCACTTACAAAATGTATTTCTCCTTTAAACAAATCAGTGTCCTCTGGGTAATACTGCCCCCATCAAATGACAGGCTTCTCCCTAAGCCCCTCCCTCTGGCAGCCATCTTCAGATTTGGCAAGCACGTAAAGTGGCAGTATGACCAAGAAGAGCCGCAGAGGGGTTGGAGGGAGGAGGGTTCGCATGTGAATCCATGCCAGACCCATGCTGGCGAACAATGGTTAAAAGGTAATTAACTTGTTCCTTCTCCAGCATGGGGTCTTGCCATGGATTCACATGCTCATGAATATCGAATACATAGCAGTACAACATTACACAACCACGGGAGGTGCCAAAGCACAACAGAAGCAATTAACTCTTATCTCTGGAACAGACTCACCTCAGGCGAATAGGTTGTGCAGCACTGCTTGGGTGACACTGGAATCCCCATCGATGCAGTAGAACTTCGTGAAGGTGTGCGTGGACCTCCACGTAGCAGCCCTGCAGATGTCCAGCAGGGGCACACCAGACAGGAACGCCGTCATTGCAATGATAGCTCTGGTGGAGTGGGCTCTCAGATGGCCGGGGAGCAGTCGGTTCGCCAACCCAGGACAGTGCATGATGGAGCCGGAGAGCCACCGTGAGATGGAAGCCTTGGACAAGGCCTTCCCATGGTTCACAGGACCAAAGTTCACAAACAGTTGTGAAGTCTTCCGAAACCTCTTCATGCATGCCACGTAGAACTTCAGGGTACGAGCAACGTCCCTTTCAGCCGGTGACTAAGGGTTCAGGAAAAAACAGGTAACAAAGACTTGTTGAGATGGAATTCTGACTGAACATTCGGCATAAAAGAGGGGTGTGTCCACAGCACCACCATCGAATTGTGGAAAGTCAGGTATGATTAATTGCAGGATAGGGCCTGGATCTCACATACCCTCCTGGAAGAGGCGATAGCCACAAGGAAAGCAGTTTTCTACAAGAATAACTTGAAAGGGGCCTGATGCATAGGCACGATGCCTCCCCACCCCCACCGCCCCCCCATGAGCCTTGTCAGAATCAGGTTGCGTTCTCACGCGGGGCAGGAGTCTTCACCGGCGGGAAAGATAGAAAAAGTCAGTAGAGAAATTCCTTGACGAGACATTGGGACCAAAGTTAAGATCTTCCTGGAGGCCAGGTTTAGCAGGATATCTCCGCCAGATATACCTTGATAAGAGGCGTGCGCCAGTCCAGCCTTGGCCAAGGATAGCAAGTACGGAAGGATCTGCAGGGCCGTGAGAGGGGTAATCTTATGAGACTGGCACCAGGTAGTGAAACGCTTCCACTTGTGACCGTAGCACTTCAAAGTCGGTGACGCCCTGGCCTTGGTGAGGTCCTCCCTGCAGTTTGCGGGCAAATCATATCCTCCAAACTCTAGGGCTGCTGTAGCCAAGCCCTCAGGTTCAGCGATCATGGATCGTGATGAAGGATTGCGCCTTCTCTGGTGAGAAGATCCGCAACTACAGGCAGCTTGAACGGAGGCGACGCCAACAGGCTGAGAAGATCTGGATAGCAAATCTGCCGTGGCCATGCCGTGACGAGTATCATCCTGCATTGGCACGGAGTGTGTTGATGACTTGTAGCAGGAAAGGCAACAGAGTAAACGCGTACAGAGACAAAGGTGTCCCCCAGCCTTCTCGGTTGTTGGGATCTGCTGGCAAACTTCTGGCATTTAGAGTTCGCCGCCATCACAAACGGATCGATCTGGGACCTGCCCCACGTGGCGAAATTGCGGTCCACCTGGTCCTGCCGAAGTTCCCACTTGTGACAGGAACGCAATTCCATGCTGAGGGAGTCCACAATGGTGTTCTTGACTCCCACCAGGTGAAGAGGGATGAAGAACATCTCTTGTCTGACAACACAGCGCCACAAGTCCTGCACCTCCTTGGAGAGCGCTGGGGATAGAGTGCCCCAGTATCCAGATGTAGAACATGGTGGTGTTGTTGTACATGAAGATCCTCACCACCTTGCCCTTCAGAGACAGAAGGAACGACTGAGGGCCCAGAACACTGCCCATAGCTCTAGGATGTTGATATGAGATCCTTCTCCTCGGGCCGCCACGGACTTCTGGCGTGCAGACGGCCGGTGTGGGCTCCCCAGCCTTCCAGAGAAGCATCCATTGCGACTCTCCTGGTATGGAGGGTTTTGAAACCCTGCACCCCGGGCGATGTTGGAGAAGACGCCCCACCATCCTTTCGCCTGACGGGAGTCCTCGTTGAGCGGCATCTGGTCTGCGAAGCTTCCGGACACCTGTATCCAGCGAGCATCCGCAGGAACTCCTGAAGAGGTTGCATTTGCAACCTGCAGAGCCGTATGAGGTAGATGCAAGACGACATGCCGAGCAACGACTTAATGGTCCGCACTGTAGCTGTCCTCATCGACAACAGCCGCTGCGCCATTCCCTTGAATGGCCGCTACCCTCTCCTCCCAGGGAGATACCATGCAGGACACCGTATTGAGTCTAGCTCCTAGGAACAGCGCGTACTGCAATGGTGTTAAGCAGGACTTTGGATAGTTGATGGAGAATCGCAGGTCAGTAAGTAGCTGGACGGTCACATCCCTGTGTCCGACGACCAACTCCTGCGAGAGTGCCCGGATGAGCCAGTCGACAACCTACGGATATACGTGTAACGTGTATGCCCCGTAGATGCAGGTGGGCTGCCACCGGTGCCAGGCATTTTGTGAACACTGGGGGCCGACTTCAATCCGAAAGGCAGACCGCAGAAACGTTCAATGTTTGACAATGGGGACGTGGAAATAGGTGTCCTCTAGGTCCAGCGACGTCAAGAAGTATTACTTCCTCCAGTTGGCTGAGCATGTGCTGAGCATGTGCTGCAATGGGACGATCCTGAACTTTTGGGACTCAAGTACTTGTTGAGATGTCGTAGGTCTACGATGGGCCTCCATCCCACGGTCTTCTTCCTGACCAGAAAGTATCTGGAATAGACTCTGGAGCCCTTGAGTCTTTGGGGAACATCGCCCTTTCCGCAGCATGGCCCGCACCTCTTACAGGAGCTGAGGCATGTGCTGCTCCCGACAGGACACCAGAGGAATCCAGGGAGTGACCCTGGGCAGAGCGTCCAGCACCCATCGGTCGGTGGTGATCTTCTTACACTCACTCATGAACCTAGTCAGCCAGCCGCCCACCAGGGTGCACATGTGGGGGCCAGAGGACCCGGCCGGTTCGAGCCTGTTTCAGAGCCGGCTTCCTGCCCTGCGGGCGACACTATCCTGCATTACCGTATGCCTGGGAACGGCCTCTGTAGGCTTTCTGGGTCATGGATCTGGAAGGCTGACGGTATGAAGAGGAAAAACCTTTGGAAGACCTGCTCGACTTTCTCCTGGAGGAGCAAAAAGAAGAGTGCTGCTGTTGGAGAGTGCCCAAGGAACGGGCCGTCTGCGTATCCGTCCTGATGGCCTGGAGGGACATGTTGACGACCTTCCCAAACAAGTGCTCTCCACTGAAAGGCATGTACAACCCCTTTGCCTGGACTTCGTGCCGGGAATTCGTATCCTTCACCCAGCCTTGTCAATGAAGGCAGACACTGTTCCCCATCTGCCGGAAGCCTGTGTCGGCAACGTCCAATGCCACTGTAACGGCACAATCAGACGTAAAGTCCCCCTCCTGGAAAAGAGGGATAGCCTCCAGCTCGTACCACAGCTCCCTGTCGTACCTGGCTAGGATAGCCAATGCGTTGGCCGCCTTGTTAGTGGATGCTGTGGCATCAATTGCCTTCCTTCGCATGGCGTCCAACTTCTATCCACGCTGTATGGAGGGGCCGAAGATGACGAGGACGGGTTAGCCAGCCGTTTCCCTTGCTGCCGCCACCACCACCACTACCACCGAATCCGGCGATGGTTGAGACCTCAGGCACTTGCATGCGGAGTCCAGCACCAGATACTTCTTCAGCCTATCCTGTTTGGCTGGAGCTGTGCAAGGGTTCTTTATGAGGGCCAGGCCTTCTTCCCACAAGTCATCCAGAAGGGGCACCGTCATGATGGTCTTCATCCCAGCCTCGCGTCTTTGGTACAAGAAACCCTCCTTCTTGGTTTCCTCGGGCGCAAGCTGTAAAAGCTTGGATACTCTGGCGATCATGGTATGTAATCACCCCACCTTGTCTGGTTGGGACGCCCTAGGTGGTGCCTCCAAATGCGGAGACTCGCCGCCCGCTGCAACTATATCTTCGTCATTCGTAGTCGTAGCCGTAGCCGTATCCGTCCCGTGTCTGGGTCTGCTGGGAGAAGGAGCCCGACAGAGGGTACAATTGGGGGATGGCGGGTGGCATGGAGATTCGGTCGGATGATGCTTCCTCTTTGTTGGAGGCTGAACGGGGGTGCTGGGGGGACCTCTGGAACTGGGACCAGTGGCATCCTCTTCTGGATCTCGGGACACCAGGTTGTGAAGGGTCGACATCCCTCGGCTGAGCTGGCAGAATCGGAAAACAAGGCCCTGCACCATTGTCTCCATCATCGTCCTCTTCCACGACCTTGTAGACCGTGTGCAAGGACTGCTGTTTGTCGTCTGTGGAGAAGACCTCCATGGCTTGTTCCACGGCCTGGGAGGGCCGTTTCGAGGCCTCCTGGCCCCTCCCCCTCTGCGGAGCTTGAACCGGGGGCCTGAGCCGGTGTACCCCCTTCCAGCGTGCCAGCAGACTTCACCAGTCACTGAGGCGGTGTTGCACCTAGGCGGCAAGTATACCATCTGTGCTGCGGGGGCTAACTTCACAGGGTCAGCTCCATTAGCCATCGTGAGAGTAGCTGCCACCAGCTCCATCGAAGTCTTAGCCTGTGTCGATTGTGCCTGCTGGGGCAGTTCAGCATTCTCCTCCATGAGCGGCCTCTCAGACTTCTGCAGTTCAGCCAGGGTAGATGATTTCCTTTTTGAGGAGGAGCTTTGTTTGCTGGCTGGCAATGGAGGCAGAGGGCGAGGTCGATCGCGCCCCATCCACCTCTGGACCCGGACTTGCGGTTCTTGGGCTTCTCTTGGCCCGCCACGGATGAGGCACCATCAAAGGACTTAGAAGACCGCTCCTCGGACTGGCCGTTTCTGGGTGAGGCAACCCTGCTCTGGGCACAGGGCAGACACCTTAGCGTTAAGCCACACCACCAGTCTACTGTGCCTGTCCCTCGTCATCTTCTTGGAGAACCTGAGGCATATCTCGCACTCTACCTCCTTATGCTCCGGGTGCAGGCAGTAAAGGCATTGTAGGTGCTTGTCTTCCACAAACAAGTTCCGTGGGCTGCACTTGGTGCAGGGCTTGAAGAGGGACCATCCCTCCCTCCTCCTCCATCATGGCCGGAGAGCACGAAGTAGGCCCGATGGCGTTCTGGAAACTTCGACGATCTTCGCCTTTGAGGGGCGTTTCTTCACCAACAATGTGTCCCCGCGGTCGGCAGATGGAGAAAAGAGCGCACAGGTGAAAACTTGAAAAAACATAGAAGTAGCTTGCAGAGCAAACTTGAGGACTCCTAACACTGAAGCATGAGGTAAAAATCGAATGATGGCTGCCAGAGGAGGGACTTAGGGAGAGGGCTGTCATTGGATGGGGCAGATATGGTCCACTGCCACTGTTTGGTCAGAGTCCTCATTCCATGCCACCACAATATTCACTGCCATAGTGGCAGCAGTGCCTTCAACCGTTGAAATACTCTCCGCAGCCTCCTCCAGCTATTATCCAAAAGCAGTTGTAAAATGAGCCACTTCAAACGTTCGTGTATCAATGTTGGTGCCCCATGGAGTGGATAACAGATTTCTGTTGCAGGAACATTTTGTGGCCATCAAGGGCCTCCTCACCTCCTCCAGAGGTTTCAAAAGGGAGCTTAGATTGGTTATTGTCAACTTTCCTCATTTGCCTCTTCGCCTCTTCGCCTCTTGGCTTTCCAGATTAGTCTAACTATCGCAATCTTCCTTTAGGTGCCCGAGTTCACTGTACTTCAAGCAACAATGCACTGTGTGCCCCTTCTTTTTCAAAAAAGAATCAATTTGATAGCTCTGCAGAGTGGCATTCTCCCTAGTAACCGGTCACTCAGTATTGATCTTTCGGTAAGAATATCAAATAGTCTTCTGCCTAAGCACTTATCACCCACCTGAGGTAGTGGTAGACGCAATAGGCCTTCAGCTCGATCATTTAACAATTTGATGTTGCCGCGTCTGTTCCACTGTGGGATCACCCTTCAGTTCTTTCAAAGTTCAGCTCATCGATTCTAAGGGCCTTTCATGTGATTTTGAGTCTTCCATCCTTTCTTTCAGTGCAGGCCTGTCAACCACAGATCAGACAGCTAAAGCCCTTCAGTGCCATCAAACCCCAGTCGTGGCCTCCTTGGTGCCAGTAACAGTAGATACGATTGTAACCACACTGTCAACCTGCAAAGGGTTCCTCAACACACTGCAGGCCCTTTTCTTGCATCAATACCAGCTGCACGGATGCTCTGCACCTCCTTCACCACAGACTATAATCATAACTCACCCGACTGCATCCCGTCTCTGTGCGAGGATCTCCTCAATCTGAGCTGAATGCTTCCTTACAGTGCGCCATTACTTGCACCATACCTCACACGAGTACTGTGGTGAATACAATCCCCCAGTTACACAAGTAAATGCAGCCTTCCTGCACTGGTCTCTTGCGCAGAGCTCTCACCATGAACCGGGCCCCTTTCTTATTTTGACACCAGCTGCAAGGCTGCTCCGTTCCTCCCTCGCTGTGGTTGAGCAGAAAAGCTACACATCTGTCACCTGCTTGTATCTGCTATTGGTATAATCCAGAGAATTCTTACCTTCAGTGCATGGCAGCTCGCAAAACACCCTAACAGGAGTACTGCAGGGAATTCAATCACCCCTTCTAAGAAGATAACAAATATTTAATGAACGGTATTGATGGTTGAGCCCAGAGCTCACACTGAGATCGCTAGGAGTTCACAAGCGCCCCCTCCCAATTCAGGGTATAAAAATCCCAGCACTTCTCAAACCTGGCAACGTTTACGCATCTTTTCTGGGAACTATGCTACAGTGCGAGGCATGCACCCAGGTGGGTAGTTCCCCAACTTTCACATCAGATACAGTAACCAACAGTACCTGAAAGGGTAACACCCCAACCACCTTACATGCGCCCCCCCCCCCCCCCCCCAACCCCTGGGAGCCAATGCTCTTTTCAGCTGAAACTACAGGATGAACACGAAGTCTCCAGGCTGAAAGGAATGGCCAGCCTCCTCTAGTTCACTTGGCAATGCCTCCTGGACCGGCATTTGGGTGCACCAAACAGCAGATATTAAAGATTTGCAAAAGTTGAGAAGAACGTTGTCCGTAAAATGAATGATAGTATGTGAGGCAGGAAAATGCATTGGCCACCTGAACAGCATTTCGTGCAGACCTAATCCAGTCCGTTGGCCAGTCTCCACGCATCATTTTGAAAGTTTATTTTTAAGGACACCATTCTGCCTTTCAACTGCCCGCACAGGGTGTAGTGCAGGCAATGGAGGTTCTGCTGTATTTTCAATCCCGCACAAAGCTCCTCATTAAGCAGACTGACAAAATGGAGTGCCCCATCACAGTGTATGCTGATCAGGATACCAAACCTGGGTATAAAGTCCTGTAAACACGCCTTTGCCAGAGAGACGGAGCCTGCTCTCCTATATGTGCAGGCTTCCACTCAACCAGCACAAACGGCAGATAATTGCATTGGGGCAGTTGGATGACTATGACTTGGAGGTTAACAAAGGTACCAGGCAGTGACAAATGTGCTTTCTATGCAGTGTGCACAGTCTTTCCAGGGTTGTGAATCTGGCATATAAACACTATCTGCAATAAGCCTGTGACATAGCTGGGAAGTATGATATTAGCCAGTCTTGCTTCAAGGTGGATAGGACAACCCCCTTGCACACGTGTGCAAGTCCATGATATATCGTAGCCAAGCAAGACAAAAGTATTTTTGAGGTGACAAGGTGACCATTTATCATGCAAAAATAATTCCTGAGAAAGTCAAGAATCCTTTCTTGCCCAAAGGTATTTTCCTGTTGAAGGAGATGCATCCTGAATGCATGAGGCAACTGATGCCTCTTTCAGTTTTAACACATATGGAGGCTGAATTTCAGAGATAGTGCCAATAGTAGTTCAATCTGCAAAATCGTTCTTGCAAATTACCTCACTGACCAAGGGCAGATGTGCTGCACACTTGAGCTTGGCTATTTGTTAAGGTAACATGATAGCCTCTATCTAACAAGACTCCTACATAGAGTGGATTCTTTATGGGTGAACCAATTGTCCGAAAGCTGTGTTTCCTTGACAAAATGACCAAAATCGTGAGAACCCTCCCCCACCTCCCCACCTGCTGCTTATTAGGAATTTGTGTGTATATATATTTACAAGGGAGCGAAATTTCCACTCGCCATTGCTTAATGAGAATTGACCTTTGGCAACTAAGACATGGTGGGCTGTATTTATGTATAGAACTGATGTGGAGAGTGACTTTTTACGGCTGGTTAGTAGCTAGCAACCTGAAATGTAACCCCTGTATTTACCGTTTGCTGCTCTGCCAATTTGCAAGTAAGTGTTGAAGCAAACAGTTCTGCTACTTGTGCTGAGGTGACATGTTGCTATTACCCACTTTCTACAACAACCCTCAGTTTATACACTGCATAACCCACTAGCAACTGACCTTTTTTAGCCCTGTAAAATGAACCATCGACAAACTATATCAAATCAGTGTAGGTGTAAAAAGGAAATAGGTAATGGCTGCACATTCATGTGGTTTAATATCCTGAAGTTTCATCTACTCGAGTTCGGAGTAGGGATGATGGATTCAGCACAGTACGTCGGGTTAGAGTGACATTGAAGTAATTCAGAACAGCTCATATTTGATATATTGGGGATTCCAGTGCAGTTTTCACAAAACTGAATTGTTATGGTTGCAGTGGCTATTGAGCGTAGAGAAGGAGTCATTCCTGCAGCCACTGGATACATTTCCTTACTATAGTATGCAATGGGTCTCTGATATTGTGGAAGCGTTTGTGTTAATCAGACCTTCCAGGATTTTGCGGCATGAAATGGCAAATTTTGCGGCATGAAATGGCAAATTTTGCGGCACAAACCTTTATTTATTGTGGCATTTTTGTGGGACATTTTGTATTATCTGGAGGGTGTTAGCACTTCAGCCAAACAACCCAAAATGTATCATTCACCACCAACCCACCCCCTCCCCTAGTTAACTGCTTGGTCGCTGCCGCTTCCCCTCCAACCCTGCAGTGTCAGATCAGTCCCTCTAACGCAGGACGGATCCGACGACGCAGGGTCCCTTTTTATTTTTTTGTTGTTTTTGTTTTCAGTCCCCACCTCCAATTTTGAGAACGCGGTGGACACCCCTGCAACCCCAAGGCCGAAATACTGAACATAGGAGCGGTTGACACCCCTGCAACCCCCGATCCACATGTTTGGTATTTATAAAAATCGATTGAATGGTACTGGCGAAATAGGTCAAATTGTACCATTCAATCGATTTTTGGAGGTCAAAATGTGTAGTCCCTTGAATAGAAGCGCTCTCCCGACAGTGTTCTGCAAGCTCCCAGCGCGTCCACTGTAAAATGCGACCTAAAAAACAAATTTCTATCCTGTTTGAGGGATAGAAATGCAAGCGACATAGCAGCGGTTCATATACCTTAAAAAATGCATGATCGGGCCAAGAAAGACCCTGGGGTCATTATGCCGGTGCATCCGTGCTCCCCATTCCCATTGAGTTCAATGGGACTCAATGGGGATTTTCTTTTTTTGAGCATCTGGCCGAGGGACTGCCAGAAAAAAAATGACTCCAGCGCCAGCCGTGCCGTTTTTTCCCGGCACGGCTACCGCCGGACTTGTAATGAGGCCCGCTGTTATGCAGTGGCACCCCCCCAGCTCCAGTGCTCGTAGGGTTGCCTACAATTTCTGCACATTTAAAAGTGCATCTTGCGTGGAAATTTAGGATGCGCTTTTAAATTGCCAGAAACGCCCCCTGATTTACTCAGAGGTGAAAAAGGCCGTCTGAATGGGCGTGCATATAAAATCCACAAGGGACACCTCAATGGGCACATTTTAATAAAATGTGCCCATTCAAGTGTCTCTTGTGGATTGGGCTGCTCTTTTCTTGGGCGCAATTGATGAGATGTGTTTGCGCATTTCATTTCTTGCATTGATACGTTTTCAGAATCTGGGACCATGAAGATTTTTTTTATATTGTAGTTTTTGAAGGTTTTTTTGTTGCAAAACGGTTGTTTTTGCGAAAAACAGCCCTTTTTGTGGCATTTTGCGCAAAACGGCTGTTTTCGCAGCATTTTGCGGGATCGCAAAATCGCTATAAACTGGAGGGTCTGGTTAATAGTGCTAACGCAACCCCGATTTCTCGCATGGCAAACAGGGTACATTTATTTTTATAATCAGGGAGGCCCAATGCAGGGGCTTCAGCTAATGCTTTAAGAAGTGTGACAAATGCCTTTTATGCTTCCTCAGTCAATTGAAGCAGCTCTGGTTTGTTGGTCTTTGGGTAGTGTTGTAGTGGCTCGACTAGCCCAGTATGGCAATGTCAATTGTCTACAGTAAATTATCATACCCAAACAGACACACCTTTGGATAAGAGTCTGGGGTTTAGGGATTATATACAATGCTCCTTTCCTGGAGGGAGCTATGAATCGCGGACCTAAAATAATGTCATGCCCCAGACAATGTACCCTTTCCCTAAACAACTAATTTCAGCATGGACCCTTTGTGTCCCTTACTCACTAGCACAGTCAGCAACATCTTGCTTGCATGCATCATATGATAGATGCTATCAGCAAGTTGTCAATGTATTGCATCAACACCGACTTTCCAGGAAACCTATCATCCAAATCTTTCTTTAGCTGTTGTGAACAAAGTATAGGGGATTCTGTATACCCATAGGGAAATCCTATACATGTATACTAGCTTCCACCCAAAGAAAATGCAAATTTAAAATAAACTGGCTGTGAAATACAGGTTATAATAGCTGGGTAGGGTATGTGAGAAATTATACAAAAAGGAAATCCCTCAGATCAGATATCTAAATCTAGTAGGAATAATCGTGGATGCGACTGCTACATCGCGCTGTCCTGACATAACTAGAAGCATTTCTCTTTGAATGAAGACAAACCAGCGTTTGGAGAAAACTGCAGCATGGCAATATTAAATCAGAATCCATTTAATAAAATCACTTCCCCAGGACCTGAGCAAGCGCCAGATCATACAAGGGTTAATATGCCGAATAAGATTACACAATCATTTCACTCTTCGTCCTGATGAAGGCGCATTAGAACACCGTATGAGAAGGTTGCTTGTATGTGCGAACCTTTTTTAAAAAGGGCCGAAACACTCAGTGTCGATGCAACTGCAAAAGAAACATCCTTTGAATAAATGAGATAGATATATATATATATATGGTAATAATGCATCACTTACTACATACTTGTACTACTAAACACAAAACATTAAGAGACCACAATGTATACAAATATGGGGCTTATAAAGGGAGAGTAAAGTAAGTAAACAAGAGGCAGTATCATGAGCCACTGTGTATAACCAACACGATTATCTTTACGCATAGAAATGATTGCTGTGTTTCAGGCCTGCTTCTTCCCCTATGAATGTGCATCATAAGATGCAATTGAATTCTAAGGAAAGTACTGTAAGAACATGTGAAAATAGCAACGTCTACAAATGTAATACTTTTAAGTTTTTGACTGTCAGTGAATAAACTCACCTGGCCTAGATAGGGCAGTGAACAAAAAAAAGAAGGGGCTAGACATTTGATGTCAGTGATGTCATAGGTGTTATTGTTAGCAGTGCACGGAGGTGGCGCAAGTTATGGTTGCTTAGCTTACCATAACTGGCGAATTTCAGGGGTTTTACTTGTAACCATAACGTCCCTTTAACAACATTTTTTCATTGAATTTCATAGGTTTTTATTAGTCCGACTTAACGATAACGTCCCTTTAACAAAGATTGTTCAGTGAATTTCATGGGTTTTTACCAGTGCATGCTATTTTCCTACAACTTACTAATATCATACTTACCTAATATAGCAATGTTTGTGTCCAATTTACAAGGGGTCACCTTAAAACTTTGCCATTTCCCACCTTCTAGAAACATTTTTAACACTTCTATACACTTTTTCCAACAATTTCAATTAGTTTTGCATCCATAGACGTCTACGAACATCTGACTTCATTGCGAACCTTCCAGACAGTGCCACATGACTATATGTTGGCGCGCGGCATGATGACGTGTCCGAGAACCCGTCCGCACTTCACGAATATCTGTACTTCGCGGATAGTTCGGAACTGCATTTTCTACTGATCTAGGAACTGCCAGCAAACTTTGCAAACTCATTCGGAATCAGGTCAGGAATGAAACTGCAGAATTTCATGCAGTTTCATTAAGTGGCGCCAAAGTTATAAGCAATCCAAGAACTGCTTTTCACCAACCCTGTATTGCTGAGGTGTCCGCGAACTTCTCTGGACTGTTCGTGAACATCCGAACCGTTTGCGGGCTTTTGCAGTGAAAAACAACCGTTTTTTGCTTCATGCAGCCATATCCCATCCTCATCAGCCCTCACCTCCCTAGAGATCAGTTGATAAGTTTGACAAGTGCAATGTTGGTTTTAATATGTTTTTACCGCGATATCCGCGGACACCGGTCGTTGTCCGCAAATCCACGATGGCGGGCGTTTCCAAAAATCCGACGCACTTCATACTTTTCACCATCAATTCCTGGACCACTAAAAATCATCTACGAGGCCCTTGCCAAACAGGCTTTGTCCCAGGTATGGTGACCCAAATCAATTTGTTTTGTTTAAATGCCATCAAAGCCAAGTGTGAAGTCATGAAACAACCAGTGTATTTTGCATTTGTAGACTTGCACTCAGCATTTGACTCCATTTCAAGGGTATTATTATTAAAAAAATTAACCAGAGATCATTGCCCCTCTCCCCCTTTGCTTTATCATATCATCTATGAATTTCATTCAAACACATCTATCCGTGTACGGCTCTCATTAGATGGTGCTTTGTCTACTGCGATTAGAACAGCGCGGGGGCTTAAACAGGATTGCTTGTCAGCCTCATCTATTTTTAATTATTTTATTCATGACTTGAAAAATGTATTTGCTGAAATTGTGTCCGACTCTCCAAAACTGGGCTTGCACACCATCAAGGCTCTTATGTATGCAGACGACTTGGTATTAATCTCGAAAACCCAAATGGGTCTACAAAATCTTTTGACTGCCTCCCAGAATTAAATCCAATTGAACCAACTGAGTAAATACCAAGAAAGCACAAATTTTCATATTTGCCAAAGAGAGCATATCCTAGGCGCTTTTTGTGGTCAATTGACCAAGTGGAATTGCAAAGAGTCCCACATTATACCTATTTGGGCATCTGTTTCGAGGGTGCAACTAATGTCAACACCCAGTTGGAATGGGTGGAGAGGAAACTCGCCATAGCACAAACTAAACTAATTATGGCCAAATTTGGAAAATTCTCAATTAAGCCGGCCTGGTCCTATTGGATCCAAAAGGCAATTCCGGCAATGTTATACGGTTTAGAAACCTTCCCAAGTACTACTGTGTTTCAATTTGAGCAATGGGAAGCTACATTTTGGAAACAAATTCTTCACCTACCAGGTTGTGTACCACCCGCCTGGATCAGGTATGAGCTGGGTCTAGTTTCGCTGCACGCACTCCATAACTGGAGACCATGTTCCCTATTTAGGAAATGCCTAATGTCAACCAAAGTTGAGATTACTCTACAATCATTATCTGCCTATATGTTTTCAACCAAAGACAAGTTTATAACAACTTGGCTGAACAAAATTGAGCAAATAATGTGTAATGCCGATCTATCTATTGAATCGTTGATATCAAACCCGGTTAAAGTCAAAGAGAAGCTATACCAGGCTGACTGGATTAAGACCTATGATAAACGTTTTCAATATCAAGGAGGAGATTACAATAGGTTTCCACCAAAGAAATTAAACATCTTGCCTCCATATCTGTTAAGATCCCACACTCCAGCATATAGATCTGCAGTCATACGATTACGATTCAATCAATGGTTATCACAGGAGGTCTCAACGAAAGGGCATTTGATACTTCCTGATGAAAATATTTGTCGGTTTTGTGTTACAAAAGGGGTCTCTGAGACCCTTCAACATCTGATAACCCAATGGCCATGTTTGAAATCCTGCAGGCAAATACATTTTGCGAAGTATTGTCAATATTTGGGAAACCTTAATGAGGAAACATGTTGGTCGACCATTCTTAGTTGCTCTAAGCCGATGATCCAATTCGCTACAGTGAATTTTTTACTAAGTCTTAAATTAACTCCAGATCTTGCCTCGTAGTGTATTAGTCTGTATAGATATATAACACTTGTGAGTACTTCTTGAAATAATAACTTTATTCCACAAATGTCAGCACAAGTTGATGATTGTTCACAGAAATGAACTTGCAGTTTGTGGCTGCATCTTAAAACATGAGAGGGCCTATCTGCTGACTATCTGTGATTATTAATCAGTGGAACATCAATGTGGAACTTGACATATGGAATTAATCATCTGTAAAGATCCTTAGTTTCAAATATGTCATTTTTAGTTTTGATATTAGAGTTTTCTTTTTCTCTTCTTTCTGGTAATCTTTTCTTTTCTTAGTTTGTTAATGAAATAATGGACTTGTACATTGATATTATAAGGTTGATTAAATTCAACTAATTCAATAAGAAAAAAAAAAACACTTTTCACCATCCAATCAGTGGGCACGTCCGATGTCCACATACACCACGTTGCCTTCTAAGCCAATTGGAGTCCTGTCCGCGGAGCGAACAGGGAAGTGTGTCCTACTTTTTGCTAGTTTTTAAAAAGCTAATAGACGGATTTCCACCAAATTTACAAAAGCATGCTTTCGGGACCAAGCCACCGCTCATGCTGCAGATTTGGTGAAAATCTGTCCAGCGGTTTGGGCTGAAGGCGTGAGCAAAGTTTTTTCTTTATTCAGTCTACGGGAAAAAGAAATTTTGGGACCCCCCTATAACTTTGCACCCCCCCTTGACCAAACCTCACCAAACTTTGCAAAAAAATTCAGAGTGGGCCATTTGATAAACACACTACAACGTGATCTAGTTATGAGAGAATGGCAGTACATCGAGTCCAACTAGACTCAAGCACTAAGGTTGTTTGCATACACCCAATAACAACAAACACTGTGGAAAATCTGATTAAGATATTTCGTCCGCACTTAAAGCACCTTGAATACTAACCCCACAATAGAGGTTTACATCAGAATGAGATGGGTCTTTTGTACCTCAGAATGCACTGAAAAATGTTGAAAAATACTTGAATGTTTTTTGTGATATGTATGTTTTGTTAAATAATTGAAATCTTGAATGGCATGATAAAGAAATGTCTATGTATTAGAAAAAGATAATGCGCTGTGCATCATTAATGATACTGTTGTACAATAAGTAGAGGGACTACTAGATTTGGAGATATGAGGGAGGGGTAGCTTTTCACTTCCTTTTTGTATAATTTGTATCCTCCGTTTTTATAAGTGAAAGCCCCCTGAGAACAAAAAAGATGGGGGAACAATCCCTTTTCGTAACGGGTATGTGAGAACCGCATGGTATCAAGAGAGACACAGACGAGACAGTTTCAAAACCTTTATTCAATTAATCAGGATGGGAGAAATTCAAATCTGGCCCTATTGTTATTGCAGGATTGACCTGCGTTAAGAAACGAAGGATCGTCAAAGTCAGTCCAAATCAAAAAGTCTGTTCAAACCTATGCTTGCCCTCACAACTAAGAGAAAACGATAGTGATGGGATGGTTCAACTGAAGCAGTGAATAACAAAGTTCGGAGCACTGGCTAGCTCCCTTTCCCAAGTTGAGATACAGTTCAAATAGTAGGATCTTGCAAAGAGTGTACCCTCTGGGGTTACAGTCTCTGGTTTTAATCCACACAAGGTTCCATTGCAAAAGTTCAGTTCAACATAAAAGTTCAAAAATAGTTCAAGCGCCCTTCCACAAACTTTAGGCACCAGGTCATGAAATATTCAGTTCACAAAGTACAGTCTTGTTGTACCCATTCAGGACTCAGGGTTCCCTTCCCCAAGCTCAATACAGTTCTTGCTCACAAAAACCAAAGTCAACAGGTTCTTCTCACCTTACAATTCTTTCATTGGAACCCACTCCTGGTAGTGGAGCAGTTTTAGCTGCCCGTTCCACACAGAATAGGTCCCGCAACCAGTGGCTTTTATCCTCGACAACGTTGAGCCTTAATGCTTTTCTTCATATATTAGGGCTTCCTGGTCTAGGCACAATTTTAGACCACACAGTCCACCCATCAAAGGTCACGCAACCAGTCACCTCTGCTCCGCCCTAAGCCTCTTCTTTCACTTGGCAGTATATGCGTGGGTTTCCGGGCACTTCTCCGACCCCCCCCCTCTAATATTTTAGAATCTTCACCTTTCAAAGGTTCCGTTTGTATCAGTTTCTTATACTTAGTCCAGGTTTCTTTAACGTTCTTTATACTAGTTTCATACTTTTGCTCTGACTTGCCCAGCTGCCCTCGGCAGCTACTTTCCTTTTCTTTCAGCGACCACGGGAATTTTATTGCCCTACTGTGTTTCACTTGTTTGTCAATTACAGCTTAGGCGCTCATTAACTTCTGTACCTCTGTCTTTAAGGAGTATGCCGTACGCAATCACTCGGCTACTCTTGTAACACTGCAGATTAGATGCACGCCGGGTTTCTTTCATACTTAGAAACTCACCAGCGGTAGCATCTCTGCTCCTGGCGTTCTCGTCGTTCTTCGTTAAAGGCAGGGCCCTTCCACCTGCTACTTGGACAACCCTGGGCTGACTCTCCAAGCCAGAGTAAGGAGAATTCACTGGCCACAAGGAAAGGGACCGCCCGCTCACACGGCTCCCTTTTATCCTACTTTGCAGTTCCCTGGAAACAGCCCCCTCGCCAAAACGCACCGCCTGATTTCCTGCGCAGACCTCCGGCAATTCGGGACACTGTTCTCGCTGCAACACTCATACTAGATGGGCCTTCCTGCTGCTCCTTGCACGCTCCTCTCCATGCTGTAGCTTGGACTTGTACACACCTGTACCCTGTTAAGGGTTCTCAGGTGCATCTCCTTTAATTGGAATGCCTGAATCCAATCAAACGTATCACTGGGACATGCCTGACCTCCAAAGCCTCTAGGCTTCCTCCTCTGTCCCAGTACCATAATGTTTTCTTTCACAGGTAATCTTCCTCACTCAAAGATGCCTCTTCCTCTTTGTAGTACTTTGCATGTTGTCAAAGGGTAAGGTACAGTAGCCTACCCAGGCAGAGGGGTGGGAGGGTGTAGGTTGGATTGCCGTCAGGGGAGGGGGGAAATACCCTGGGCCTCATTACGATACTGGCGGTAGCCGTGCCGGTAAAATAGGCACGGTTGCCACCGGTATCTTTTCTGGCGCCCAGGAATGGGTAATTGCCCATTCCTGGGAGCCAAAACAAATGCTTCCCATTCGAGCCCCGTAGGGCTGAATGATGCTGGTGCATCCGACATGCTCTGCTCGTGGGTGCCGGTACGCCCTCCAGGTCAGACCTGGCGGACGGGAAGTCACCCGCGAGCAGAACTCGTAGGTTGCCGGTCCAGTATCAACGGTAGCGCTAGTTTACTGGTACCATTGTTATCGCACCGGCAAACTTATGAGGGCCCATGTCTCTCCCTTTGGCATTCTCTCCCCAGTCTCCAGAGACCCTCTGCCCAGGTGTTACTACCTCGCGTGTCCACCCCAAGGGTCGGGAACTAAAAGCAATGGCGATTCCCTTGCCACCTGAATAGAGGATCGCTGGGGAATAGATGTGAGAATGCCATTGGGTTTCTCACAGGTACCACTCCGAAAGCAGCATTATCTACTGAATTTACAAGTTTGAATCTCAGACAAATCTATACAAATTCTTTCCTGGTTTCTTGAGAGAAAAAAAAATAAAATCAGAGTTTACCAGGGACTGGACATTGGTACTAGAATCCCTATTGAAGCAAGGGATATCATTTGCCCTATTCCTTCTTCAGCTTCTGGGTGCAGACTACGGGGGAATAAATGGACACCTCCTATCTACCTTAATCTCCCATTTCTAAGACAGCCTACTTCATTGTTGTACACTGACCAGAAAGGTTTGTGAGGCTGCATCAATTCAATCTGTTAGGTGTGAGGACCGAGCCTTGTCTGTGCACTACACCACTTCCTCCTGTAGAACATGTAACATAACTGGGGCTGCTTCTGCATTCTCACTGTGACAATGCGTCGGCAGTACAATAAATGGTGCAGTTCAGCTTAGACAACAGGTATCTCCATAACGGGTGCTCAAGTACTAAGGAGGTAGACGCGTGCTGGTGACTGGACCTAAAGCAAATACCTCTGGTTCAGAAGCCTAACTAATGACTTGGATGTTAGAGATGTCCTCCTTTACTGTTTCAGAGTACAGGGGGGAGTAGTCTGATCGACTAGCTCCCGTTTCAACCAGGAAAGAGATGGCTTATCAGTCGACTTTGCACTGTTTATATGGGCCATCTTGTTCTGCGGATATCATGGGGCATAGTGAGGTCTTCCCTCAAGCTGTCTCAGTACTTTTCTTCCTGACGTTGCTAATGTGTTTTATTGGGTGTGAATATTGATGCATTATGGTTGGGGAAGGAGCACTGTGCAGGAGGGAGAAGGGGATTCTTGTGCTGCAGTTTATATAAGACCCTCATTGTGCCAATGCCCTTCATGCTTGCAATAATTACAGGCCATAGGATCTACACATTCTCGGGCTGTCCTGGTTGATTCCCAGTTGGTGCTCATTTCCCTCCCTCTTCCCCAAAACCTGACTCTGAAGCAGCCCCTTGCCCTATAGATTCTGAAATTGTATCAGGAGCTTGTTTTCAATATTCTATTTTTTGTTCCGGGCATGCTACACAGTGATTTGCTACCGTCACTAACTTTTACAACAATTTATTCTCCTACCCTATACAGATAGTTTTCAACTGGGATTGGAGCTTCGGGTACAGACTGGAGACAAAAGTGTGGCCATCACCGTCTGAGCAGTTTTGAACACTGGGTAAACACCTCCAGTCTGCCTAAATAATCGCCCAGCGATTCACTCTTATTTTGCCTAAAATTGCTAATGTTGCTGCAGTCCATTTTAAAATAGCACCAATAAAGGTATTCCAAGTCTGGTGTATTGGGTCTTTTACTCCCCAAGGTGTCCCTGGCCACAATCTGTAATTTAAGTCTAACTTCCGTAGGAAGAACTATCCCATTGAGCAGTTTCAAGTCCCCTCAGGCAGTATAACACTGTATAAACATTTGGAGCACCTTGAAGAAATGCAGAGGCTCCTCCCAGATGTTAGAGAAGTCTTTGGTAAGATTTCTCAAAATCACATGAAGTCCAGGGTACATGGACCATTACAAATCGGTTGTCATCCATCTCCTGTGGACGCCCATGTGAACTGGGCTAAGAGGTGCCTGGAAAGTCCTGCTGTCCCGCCAATAATGTGTACGTCCCTTAGTCAGATGCAGAGAAGGGGGAACTAACAGATATGGGTGTGATATGGGTGTGTACCTGGGGCCTGTGCGCCCACCACCCTCTCTCCCCTTCGTAACAGGGGCCAATGTTTCCTGAACACTCACTGTGGGTTGATGATCCACTGGGACTGGAGAAGATGGAGACTGTGGAACAGCTCTTTATGCCACAAATGCCTGCATAAATGAAATTTGGACAACACCACCACAACTATATGCAATAATTTATAAGTAAAATTGGACTACAACTATATTCTGAACGCAGAAGAAAAGACTTTCAAATATGCATTAATGATAACATTTGTTGTTGGTTTTTCTGATCAAAGTACTTTCTCTTATTGAAAGAAAACGCATCTTTATCGATCTAATTAGCCCAAGAGTAGTTACAGTATCCTTCTTCAAAAATTCCTTTACCGTGCTGTAGAATTGGGTGTGTGCATCAGTCTTGTTATTGATTTTACTAAACAGTACACCTTTGCATTATACTTGATTCACAATGCACCCTTTTTGCTGCAATGCAAGGCTTGTTGTCTTTTCGAAGGCACCGTTGGGTCCCTACTAGTATTTACCATAGATAGCACAATAATGTTACTGTATTTCATAAAACCAATACACTTCTAATATATATACTCCAAACACAAAACAGGATGGGTGCCTGTATGTGCTTGAGAGGTTCATCTGTCACCCGCCTTGATATCATGGTTGTTAAACTGACTGCATGGGTGCGCTGTTGCTCAAGACTGAAGATGGCCTCCCGAGTCTGGAGCTCTGCAGCCCCGGACTTTGGCATGGCCTAAACATAGTTTTAAAAGTGTGCACTGCATCCAAACTGAATTATTCTGCAGCGGAACACCTCTACACATGGCCCGCAGCGATTGAACACTGACTGGCGCTCCATTGGCAAGGCAGGATGATCCGCCTTACCCGCCCTCTTCCACCTTCATCTGTGACACTGAATCAGACCCGACTGGCACAGTGGTTACCGGCACCCCACCACAACAACGAGCAAGGTCTGGGGGGAAGGGGGAACCCAGGAATCTACTCACCAACGATAGGGCTGATGCGAGCGGGCCACTCCTGCTGTCCCGGTGAGCCGACTTGTGTGGGCAACACCATCCTCTGCCCGGGGCTTGGGAGCTCACGCTGAACGGAGCCCATTGTGTGGGTTGGAACGGTGAGTGGCGAGTGTTACTGGGGTCCCCCCCCTTGAAGACCACGCTGGGGTGGCGGGTCCCCATCCAGGGCTTCCCGTCTCCTGCAACGGCCCACAGGTGCACCCTGCAGAACACTGGGTTCGGTGCCTGCACAAGTCTGCCTGCTAGCCTGGGCAGGAATCGAAGCGCTGTGCACACATTTTCCACCCCTGGAGGCCGACCCTGCAGAACTGATAAATGCAGTGTCTGGACGCCCGGTCCTGTCTGAAGTCTGGTACAGTGACTGAAGCTGCGGGTTATAGTGCATGGACTGGCTGCCCTTAGATCCTTTTTTGGCACCTTCTCAAGGGGCGCCCCCTACATCTGCGGTGCTGGAATTATTGTGACCCGAGACCCCTCTCCTGCAGTTGAACACCCTGTATCACAATGAACCCCTGTGATGGTGTGACCCGCCTGAGGAACCTGGCATATAATTATTCCTGGCAACCCGCATCTACTCCTATTACCTCTGTGCCCTTCCTGCCTTCCTGGGGGCCTAAACATGTGTACTGGGACGATACAGCGGTGGTGAGAGACACTGGTGGGACTCTGCAGGCCTCTGTCTCCCCCTCAGAGCAAAATAATAGCTGCTCCCCTTTACACAACTGTACAAACAGGACTAGGGGCGCAGGAAAGAAGCAATCCTCTATGAACATCAATGCCAAGGCTGCGCTCAATGCTCAAGACGGGGCGGAAGACGCTGGTGGCAAGATACCGTCACCGGAAGAAACCAGCGAACTACAACACATGATGGACTATATGCGCGAGGGATTCACAGCAATGCACACCAAACCTGATGATATGAGCAGCACAATTAGCTCCATTAAGTCCCATATGGAGAATTCTGATGCCCGCATTACAGAGGTGGAGACCAGAGTGAGGGTTACTGAGGACTAGATCGGGGCGCTCAGGGCCGACATCTCCTTGCTCTCAAAACAAGTGTTAACGATCAGCAAGAAGAACGAAAACATGGAATCCCGCTCAAGGCGGGTACCTGAGGATAATACTGAAGGCTCCATGGAAGACTTTATTGAACGCACCCTCCTGTCTTTACTGGATGCCCCTAAACTGTCGCCCCTAAACTGTCAACAGTTCGCAATAGAACAAGCCCATTGATCAATTGCCCCTAAACAGACCTGGGGCTCCCCCGTCCAATAATAGCTTGAGTGCTCCACTACCAGGATAGAGATGCGCTGCTGCGGGCTGCGAAAGCTAAGGGGGAATTGTTGCTCGGGTCAAGCAGGATCCACCTGTATCCTGGCTTCTCAGTTGCAGTACAGCAGGGGAGAAAATCCTTTATGGCTGCAAAGAAGAGACTTTGAGACTTGAGTGTTAAATACACGATGTTATACCCAGCCAAGCTACAGAAAGAACATGCCGATAAGGTATATTTTTTCACCATACCTGGAGGAGGCCATGAAGTTCCTTGATGACTACTGCACTAGGAAAGCATCAGCAGTATAAATCTGTCACGCATGAGCCCTAGTTGCTGACCCCTGCTGAGATATAGATAATGTACAGACCGCCTAGTGACTCACTATTGGGGACTCTCAAGATGGGCTTCCTGCTGCCTCTTTAGCTGATCTAATGTTTACTTGTGAAAGTGCACCTGCAAATTGATCTACACAATGTAAGTGGGGCTGTGTTGAGGGCCGGGCTGTAGTTAGAGCACGTCCCCATGCAAAGCTGCAAGCAATTTTGGGTTGTTGGGATTGGGGTGTTCATTCCTCTGGTTGGGAGATGGGTGGGAACCTTTGGGGAAAATATACAAAATGTGCTCGACATGTGTTGGGGAATGGCAGTGTCCCTTGGTGATTACGCCAGCAAAATGCTCTCCATTTGTCCAGGTTGGGCTCAGGATATGCACAATGCACTGGCCAGATGTTGGCTGAGTCACTGCAGTGTATGAGTTGGAATGTGCAGGGATTGGGCAATTCAGTGAAAATGCAGAGGCTCCAACTATACGCTGAACGACACAAGGCCCTTTTGTTTCTACAGGACAACCATGCAATTGGCTGTGACAGATTCGCTAAGAGCTGGGGCATGCAACGTTATTACATGGCATTCTACTCAATGTCGGGGAGTCATGACCCTTATTCAGAAGACAATATTATATACACATAAAATGGCACACCCAGATCCACCACTAGGTAGATATGTGCTGCAGCATGGCGAACTGCTAGGTCAGGAAGTAGTACTAATGAATATATATGGGCCTAATGCAGATTATCCTGAATTCCATTCTCAGGTAGTGGATCTCTTGGCGTTGTACCCCCTGTTGACCATACTGTGGGGAGGAGACTGATGCAGACCTTGACAGATCTGGGTGCAAGGCTCATCAGTTGTCCAGAGCTGCCCGAGTGATACGAGAATGCCTTGCCAGGTTGGGGGTGGTGGATGCCTGGAGACTGCTAAACCCGACATCCCGAATGTACTTCTACTCCACTGCACACGATTCCCATTCACGTATTGACATTTGGTCGATTTCTGGGGACCTCATTGACACGGCTAACATACTGCCTATGCCTCTCTCGGATCATTCCCCAGTCACAAAAACACTGACATTGGGTGCTGTAGCTGAAGTGAGGCGACCATGGAGACTTAAACCGCAGGCACTGTCCGACCCCATGCTTGCAGCCGAAATGGAGAAAAGCGTGGAGGAATACTTTGAGATTAATACGGGCTCAGTTAGCTCGAGTGCAACACTATGGGAGACCTTTAAAGTTTAGATCTGTGGTATGGCCTTGGCTAAGGAATCTGGGATGTTATAGCGAGACTACCCTGCGCCAGCTCGAACAACAGTACACATTAATCCCTGCTACCGATACACTGGGCGTTATTAAGGCTGAGCCTGACAACCTTCGTGACCATGCCGATAGGGAACGGAAATTTCTTGATAACCCTGGATTGGCGAGGAAATGCAATGAATGGGAACGCCCTGGCAAGTTGCTTGCTAAGGTTGTACGACTGGAGTGTGGAAGCCACCACATTCCACTTGTGCAAAACACAACTGGGACAATGGTCCGCACTCTACCTGAGGTTAATCATGTGTTTCGCTCCTTTTACAAAGCACTTTACGCAAACTGTGATTTAGCATCTACCTCTGACAGAGGCGTTCCTAGATGACCTACCACTGTCTGTTCTGTCTGATGAGGCGAGGGAGGCTCTCTACTGCCCAGTGATGCCGGAAGAGATCTGGTGCCATCGAGGCTCTACCCTCTGGCAAGAGCCTCGCCCCCGACAGCCCGACTATGGAATTATTTAGACATTACATATCCCACCTGGTCCCCCAACTTGCCACCCTATGGGAGGAGTCCAGTGTGCTTGGAGTTACCCCCTCCCCTACACTGCGAGAAGCGGTTATTACCGCCTTACTTAAACCTGACAAACCGGCAACCCAGTGCAGATCCTAACAGCCCCTTTCACTCATCAATTCTGATGTGAAACTATTTGCAAAGGTACTTGCACTTCGGCTTGCCCCTTACATGGAATACATAGTCCACCCAGATCAGACTGACCTTGTCCCGGGTTGGTCTACGGCACTCAACTTGGAGGCGCCTATTCAATAAGCTTGCCCAGATAGACCAGACGGTACAGGCTGCTGCTGCAGCGCTAGATATCCAGAAAGCCGTTGACGGAGTGTCCTGGCAATTCCTCTGGGTGGTAATGGAGAAATGCAATGTTGGTCCGCGATTCATTTCCTGGGTACGTTTTTATACACACGTCCTAAGGACAAGGTTAGTACGAATGGGCAACTCTACTTCTGTCGACATCTGTAGGGGGACTGGCAGGGACGCTCGCTCTCGCCTTTAATATTCGCGATAGTGATGGAGCCCTTGGCTGATTGGATTAGGCACAAGCACGCACACAGGGTGAGCAAGCTGTTAGGTACACCTGAAATGTTATCACTATATGCAGACGATACACTATTGTTTGTGCGGGTTCAAGACTTACATCTTGCCCCGGTCATGCAGGACGTCCTTACTTTCGGGACCCTTCCTGGGCTCTGAGTTAATTGCACTAAATCTGAACTATTCCCTTCGACAGATGTGACGGCTGCACCACATGACCTCATGGGCTTGCCAGGTCTCCCCCCCCCACCCACACCCCGCCCGAGATATTAAATAACAGAGTCAGTGACACAACTATGGGGAATACTTAAACTCCTGTACAAGCTCCGTGGCTGGGCGAAACTCCCCATCACTATCTCTGGGCGTGTATCGCTCCTTAAAATGACCAGCCTCCCAAAACTAAATGTACCACTATGGCCGGGAGCTGAGTTTAAGACACTGAAAGTCGCGATTATCAACTTTATGTGGCATGCCGGAGTGGTTAGGCTAAAATGGGACACTGACAAGACCATACAGTCAGGGTGGCCCCGCGGCACCAGACTTTCAAAAAATACTGGATAGCAGCACCGGCGCAATACACAGCCTATTGGTTTGACGGAGTGCCCCGTTAGGAAAGATTTCATAATTGTAGGTAATTTTCCTTCCATATGGCAACCCCCAACCTTTTTGCTGTTTTTACACCCCGATCTAGACTTTGCCAGAGAAGCGCAGCCTTCCGCCGCACTCCTCTGGGCTTTCGCTCAATTCTTCTGGGTAAACTGACATGCCCTTAAGACAGTCAGTACTGGGAGACTGTTTCCCTTAGTCCTTTCCTCATGTTGCAGCTTTTGAGCAACATGAAACAAGAGTGCACCATAACTTACATTGCCGCGCTGTTGGGTCTCTAGTCATTCCTAAGGCCCTAGAAACTCTCGCTGGATTTATGAAATGTGCAAGTGTGTCAACTGACGGGACTGGTGGCAGCTATCGTTTCTTTGTGTTTTGAACCCCTTTTTGCCATGTTATCTGCGCTTACCGCGTTTGGCACAAATGAGTGGCTTGGCTCCAAAATGGCCATGCCACGAGGTTCTTTGTCCTGTCCGCTGACCGTCTTGCCCCTTCACCTTCACCCAGGTCGAGCCGACCCGGGGCAGTCCTTATTTGGACATGCACTTTCCTGCGAAACAACGCTTTCACGGGCTTCTGCATGCCTTGTGTGTGCCTCCAGGATGTGGACTGGAATGTCTGTTACCAATACACATCCTGGGTGCCAGAGAGTCTAGAGACTCCTGAATGCCTGGGACCACCGTGGTCCGTGATAGGTCCACGTATGGTGTCAGTGTTTGTGAGCGGATCTCCCATTGGGCCCTCTCCGTTTTGGCGAGAAGGGAACTTTGGATAAGAAGAGGCTGAAAACCCCACTACCATGCCGATCTCCTGAGTTCTCACGAACAAAGGATAAGGAGCCAAGTATTCTGCAACTAAGAAGCTGAGTCGAGGAATCGCTGGTGACCCGCTGAAGGTTTGACACCCTGCACTGCTATCGTCCTGCGAGACCACTCTGCCTCTGATCGAACGAGAAGGTCTGCAAAGGCGCTTCGACCCTTTAGAATAGTGGGAACAACTATTCTCGGCACCTTAACCAAATCCTGTACGTAAGCCTTCGGAAGCGTCCCTGGGACATCCAGTGGACTGATCAGCCTACACAGGAACCTTGCTCTGTCACTGCCGTCTGGCTTACTGCTAATACCGTGTCCTCGGCACTCGCACGATTCGTACACTTGGCGTTCCCAGGTCTGAAGTGAGACGTGTGCTTTGGGACCAGAATACATGCGGTTGCCAAGTTGCCCTGCTGTGGTAACAAACCTGTGCGTGTTCGCTGCATCTGGGACACCCTCGACCCCGACTCCTGCTGTCGCGGAATCTACACGGCGTCGAGACGTCCCTCTGATTGCATCTGAACCTGCCAGTACCGAAACGGAACCGGAAAAGCCTGGGTCTGCCTGCATCGGGGACCGGTGAGTAGTCAATACCCTAACCGGTCGCCCTCCCGCAGAGCCTGTGGCTTTCCGTCGCTGTTGTAAACAGCAAACCCTTTCCCGCACTCACGCCCTGCTTCTGCCCCCAAGTGGAGGCCTTGCCTAAGTCACAAGGATTTGTTCACCATCTTTTCGTCCACATTTCTGAACTGCCTGATTTCCCTGAAGAGACTCTCCTTTGCCCGTTGGCACCTGCGTGTGCAGGTACTTTTGAGCACAAGGCTCCACTCTTCGTAGGGCTCGAACATCCTTCTAGTTAGGTGGCCTCTGATGTCGAACTGGGTCTAACGATTACTTGCACTGCCTGTTTTCCTCCCCATCTAGGTGGTCTTCATATTTCGTGCTTCCAACTCTTTAGACCCCTCGGTCTTGTATATATATTGTATTGATTGTGATGTGTTGGTTTACTGGAGTTTTACCGTGATTCTTTACTATGGTCGATGTTACAAAGGCCTTGTAATAAATGTTCCTGTATTTTTAATATAACACCTGTCTGGAGTAATTTATAAGCGTCCATGCTTTGTGTGCTCATTGCGGGCTATCAGTCACCCTCACCCCTCTTGAGACCTAGTCTTGACCACCGCCATCGCTACCCTGATTGGTCTGGCTTGTCCAGAGGTTACCCTGTTCCAAGAAACAAGTTGGCCTTCTGAACCTCTGCCCCTCCAGGACAGAGTTCAGAAATCCATCTTAACATGCCCCTCAACCACATGTTAAGATCGAGCAGCTTGCGGTCGGCGCTCGGGATGTGCGCTCTTTGGTGTTACCACCACCATGGAGGGGACCTGGAGTGATGGACCCCATTGACGTGACAGCACTGGCTTGGCATATGGAAACTGCTAGACGCCCCGGTCCGTTCTATGGAGATCTTCCACTATGGAGCTGCCTCCCGACTTTCCAAAAATAAGTAAGGGCGCTGAATGCAGGTGGGCGTTAGATGGCTACACCACGCTGAAAGAGGTTTACGACATGGGATCCTTTATTGCACTACAAGACTGCCGGGACCCCCGCGGATGCAGCCTTAACGCTGGCTGCAGTACACCGGGCTCCACTGTGCAGTTTGAGATGCCTGGATAGGGTTCCCTGTGTTGCCCACGGACGAGCCATTGCTCGGTTTTGTAGTGGAAGGAAGCTCAACTCAAGGCAGAGTGTCCAGGATATATAACCTGCTGAACCGGGGGAAAGAAACCACTAAGCTCTGCGAGGCCTGATCGGACGACTTGGACACAGACATCACTGATGTGATCCGGAAAGCCATGTGTTCACAAACCTGCACTGTGTTATTTAATTCCAGATTCCGGTTGATAGAATTTAAATTGCTACACAGGTTTCACTACACCACCGCTAGATTGCATCTAATTTCGCAAGATCCCCTTTGCCACTGTCCAGGTGCCACGCAGACGGGGTAGGATATTTCCACATGATATGGGATTGCCCTAAACTGAGGGTATTCTGGGTTGGGGTTTGTGACAAAGCCTATGATATACAACTGTGCTATTGTCCCTGACCCGATGGCCCGTTTGTTACACAAATGTATGCTACTCCGAAGCAATTACCATAAACTTGCCAGCCTCTCTGTTACTTGCCGTTCGATGCATATTGCTGCTGTGGCTGCGACCCACAAATCCCATAGTGGCAATGGCTGTGTGCTGTTACGTGGTCCTCCGACCAGGAGGCGCGATGGCCTCCCTTCAACCAGTGAATTGTAAGCCTGTTGTCATATGGCCTCCTATGCGTATTTATCTACAGTCGCTACATGGAAATTAGTGATACTGAATGATCAACTGACTGCTCTAGATTTCATCCTTCACAATTGTTTGAATTCTGTACAGTCCTGCGCAGGGCCGTTGTCGCACTGCCCTGTCTAGGAACCATTGTTGTGATGATATGCACAACTGTTTAAGTAAAAATATTGTTCTGATCTACACTGCCATGTTTCTCTACCCCTTGTTGTAATGCCAAGCACTCAAAGTTTTAAATTGTTTTTACCTGACTGCATTCATTTTACAAATCGAAGCGTATGTAGCAAACTCAGAAATCTAATTAACAAATAGCATACAGAAACTAAGTAGCATCCATTATATACAAGATATCTTTGGAAGAGCATATCCGAAACCGGTAACTCAGTGGACGGAGGCGATCACCCAGTTTATTAGGCTCATCAAGCACAGACCCTAGTCTCCAAATTACGGGTAGACCTTGCAATCTAGTGTGGGGGGGTTTGGGGAGGAGGTTTACATCATGCTCCCAGCTCTTTAGGGAGGTACACTGTAAAAAGCAATATCTGAGAAAAGGGGTTGGGAGTGTAGGTCACCTTTTGTCACCTAATCTTGGGAGCTGGGTAAGGCTTTTAGAAAATACCGTTTTTACAGTGACAATAAGAATAGATAATACAGTCGTACGCAGTACTTTATTTTGTAGAACAGCCCTGATTGGAGTGCTAGGTTTAGAACGGTCTACAAAAAGTGTTAACACACTTTGACAGGCATGAATCAAAAAGCAGGGAATACATTAAAATAACAAAATATTGCACAGTACGCTCAGTAGTGTACACCGTACTGTAAACAAAAATGCATAGGTGGACCTGATGAAAACCTGGTGCCGAGATGAATGCAAGTGCGGGGGGTTGGGAGGAGAGGTTAGTCGCCAAACTGAAAAGTTTTCCAAGATGAGGAACTAACCAGGTTCAAACCCTCGTCCTTAATCTGTTATTGGTATATGATGCAGTCGTGCAACCCCGTGTACACCAATGTTACTCCTATTTGGTTAGCCTACAACATCCGCTTCACCTTGCAGTGCAATTATAACGTGGGGCAGTACCTGCATGTACTAATACTTCACCCCGACTAAATGGCAAAGAACCACCTATGGGTGGGTGTGTCTTGGAAGGCCGTGTACAGCATGCATCAGAAAAATAAGGCACAAAAAGGGGGTAAAAAATTGCGTTACTGAGAAGTGCGATTTAAAGATCACTCAAGTACAGTAGGAACCAAACAAGGACTGCAAAAACCATCCTTTGTGTGCTCCTACACATGTACAAAAGAACGTAATTAAATAAATGAAAAACATCAAATTAAAACCTTAGACAAAAACACTAAATCCACGAAGTCAGTGCCACACTAAACATGTTAATTCCTTGGGAATTACAAAACAAAAACAGCACTTAAAGCATATGGGTAACTCACTTTTCAACCCAAAGGACAGACACCAACTTAACACCAGTCTTTGTTGCCTTGTTCCATGTACCCTGATAGCCATCCTTAAACACCACATGAGTCACTTCTTTGTTAAAAAATTTGGAAACCTGCATAATGAACAAAGAAAACCCAAGTTAAAATAAAGTTTATTCACAATGCCGAAGAAAAAGCAACACGTCAAAGTGAAACACCCACTTTGCTTGACCTCCCTTAGGTACCTCTTTTAGGTAAATGTTTGCAATCACCTATAGCTGGCATCTGTGGCCCTTTCACCCAGAGTAAATTGGGGAGAGCAGACATTGGGTGTTTTCACAGTCTGTGCAAGAACGTTCAACATGTATTTGGAATGGATTTTTCTTCTTTATGGTAGCACATGCATTTGCAACCACAGGTCCGGATAAGGTCAAGGGATACAAGAAATGAATTTTCTCTTTTCGTGAGTAAGGCAAAGCTATCAGGATGTATTCATTGATTCAGTTTTAATTTAGTTAGCATTTCTACTCATATTGTTACATTGAAGACGCTGCAATAAAAACTGTTCAAATAAAAGGCGCACGAAATATTAGTTCCTTTCGTAACACTTGGGATCTTCCGTTAAACAGATTGGCACGCTTAGGATTGACGGCACACATCCTGTGTAGTACCGCAAATTAGATCTAGTTACACCATACCCCAATTGGACAGTTTATGGTATGCTCAGTTCGTCGGGTTAAAAAATTGAAACCAATTCACCTTTACTAGTCATTCCTCTTAGAAAAGACAAGCATGTGACAGCCATCGAAGGGGGTTTCTTTCATATTGGCTTTCAACCCACAAGATAAAACAAATACTAGCTTATATCGGGGCTCGCAAAATCTACATGCCCACTCGCATTGGGGAGCATATTTTGTGAAGGGCGAGTACCATTTGCATAGTACTCTAACTTTTTGGCGAGTGAGAGATTTTGAAACCTTTGACATTTACTGCAAACAAACTTTGTTTTAAGTAAATGGCAAATAAAAGATTCACTATGCATGGCTGACCTTTGGTTGACAAAATTGCCCCAAATATGAAGTGCGCTTATGTTGACATGCTCCATTTTACAGAAAGCAACAGTGAATATTTTGCCACCCATCACCATAAGTACATTTCTCTTAGGGAGAGTATGTTAACCAAGGAACTTACTGTGCAGGTATAGTGGGATTTTGAAGATTTGCCAGGCATGTGTATACCCGGCATTGCCCGGGATTTCATTTTCTCATAAGTAGCTTTAGACTTTTTGGAAAGGTTCCATAATAAAAAGGTAAGAGAAATTCACTACATTTTTCATTTTCTTATAAAGACTACACAACCCAATTTGTTGTCCTTCTTAAAAGTTCATTATGCAACGTATAACTGTACATGAGAGCAATATGGAGATTCCTGGGCAGCATGAAGGGCGACATGGTGCCAACAATTATGGACCTAAAGTTTAATATTACCAAAATACATGTTCATTGTAAGGCATGTTCAGAAAAAATAAAATGTTTTTCCAGAGTTGAGGAATTCTGTTGGATGGTTTACAGCTTAGTCGGCATCCACCACTGTATCGATTGATTTCTACTCAGCAACTACCCAGAAAGAATATCCTGAAACAGATTATTAATTTCACTAACAGAATACTTTTTAGCAGGATGGCTCGTGCACACAGCCTCTCGTGAAATAACGCTTTCAGCACTATTTGTAAGACAGTAACAGAAATGGCTGTCGCGCCTCTTTATTTAGCAACAATTTGGAAACCTCTGGAATGCTACCTAACATCACACCTTTTGCCTCCGCCTCCCATTCGCAAACACTTCGTTCGCGAAGCCACAAAAGCAATTTTTGAGATGTATATAGATTTTTTTTTTTACAGGGCGTGCTGTAGCAGCCCTATAGTTATGGTCAAGTGGCTCAACCCATAGTAAGAGCACTTTTTGGGTGGCTTATAATTTCACCCCCCGGACGAATCATTACCAAACCTTGCACATAAACTATATGGCCCCGTCAGATTGACAAAACCTTGCCAAACCTCGCAGAATCAAAGGGGGGGGCAAAGTTATACATGGGGGTCCCAAAATGTCTTTTGTCCATAGATGCAATGGAAATAAAATGTTGCTCACGTCTACACCCCAAACCGCTGGACTGATTTTTGCCAAATTTGAGGCAGGAGCGTCAGCTTGGTCCAGAAAGGGTGCTTTTGTAAATTTAGTGTAAATCCGTCCGGTAGTTTAGTTTTTTTTTTTTAAACGGCACAAAAATAGGTAAAAAGAAAGTGTGATATCTGGGTTCGGTCTGCGGACTCACTTCCCTGTTTGCTCCGCAGATGGGCCTTCGATTGGTCCAGGGGCCGAAAAGAGGTCTGGCCATCAGACACACCAACTGATTGGATGGTGAAAAGCATAAGGTGTGTCATTTTCCAAAACACCTGCCATGTTGGATCCGCTGACAGCCGCAACTGACTGCGGATGGATCGATGGGGTAAAAGTCTGGAAAACACATTTTGGGTTATTTGGTGTTGGAAAGAGGGGCTGGGAAGGGTGGGGGAGTGGGAAAAAGAGGATATGGGGCTCACTGATTAGGTGGCAGAAGAGCGTACAGTTGGCGCGGTAGTCCGCAGACACAGACCTAGTCCACGGGCAGAGTTTTGGCGGACAGCTTGAGACACACATTTGGGGTCATTTGGTGACTGAAAGAGGGTTTGGGCAGACAGCTTGGGTTATTTGGTGACTGAAAGAGGGCTTGGGCGGACAGCTTGAGACATTTTGTGCCCGCAAGAGGGCTTGGTCAGGGTAGGGGAGTGGAGTCTAGATGATATGGGAATATTTTCATAGGTGAAAAATAGGGTTGGCTGTCCATTTCGATGCCTGCAGATGTCATTTGAATTGGGAGGTTCAGGGCGAATTGTGGTGTGGTGGTTGTGGCGAGATTCTTGGGCGCATGGCCGGATTATGCTGTGGTGGTAGGCCATGCACCCAGGAACCTGCCCACAACCACCACAGCATAATACGGCCATGCACCCAAGAATCTCGCCACTGACAACAACCATTATATATGTATAGTAATTATAGATAGTGTGTGGGCAGTATACAGTATTTGTAACATTGTGACATAATACAATTGAAGTGCAAATAGTACTTATGATTGCTGTACCATTGGGGGTACAGGTTGAGTTTGTTGTACATGGTAATGAAGGAGAAATCTTTCCTTCTTTCTCTGTGAAAAAAGAAATGAAACACAGCATAACATGTTAGCCATGATAGTTTACAATGTCACTGCATACAATCTCAAATATTCATATACTTTTTAGACCCTCATAATCTCTACATATTAAGTACTATGTTTGAAAAAACATGACTGTTCTGTACAGTTGCCGTTTCGGTTTGCATAATCATTGTGTCATTGGGAAAAGAAATCCATACAGGATTTTAAAAAAAAACTGCATTTATGTGAGTAAGTTTCACAGTATGTTTGTTTGAAGTGTGCAGTAGTAAGGGAATGTTTAAAATGCACAAATAAGTGCATTTGTTGTTACAAGCAGTACTGCAGTAGGAAGAATCGTAATGGTGTATTTGCAATGAAGTGTAATGACGGGTATTTTTGAAGTAGTTAGATACTAGTTGGCGTATTCTAACTGTTCATAGTTTTATAGTTCTGAAGGGTCTTTTTTGAAGCAGATACCCGTTGGAGTATTCCAACTATTTTGCTATTCAAAAGTAGCATTGCAGTATTGCGGATGCCGTTAGAAACCAGTTGGCATATTCTAACTGTTGATAGTTCTACAGGTCACCTAACTGTTGATAGTTCTACAGGTCACGGACTAAACCTTGTAGACGCTCATAATCAGTATATTGCAAGTACCATGTTTGAAAAATGACTGATGTGGACAGTTGTTTCGGTTTGCATAGTCATTGGGGAAAAAAGAATCTAAACAGCATTAAAAAAAAAAAAGACCCACTACATTTCTGCGAGTTTAGCTGTCACAGTATGTTTGTTTGAAGTGTGCAGTACTTAATGGAATGTTTAAAGTGCACTAACAGGTGATAGTGTCAGAGGTCAGTGACTAAATGTAGGTATAAGGAATATTAAGTAGGCATATGTTAGATTTGCTGGTAATCTATTTTAGAGAAACTGAAGTTTTGTTGCATTCAAACCAACCACATCTTTTTTATCTATGCAGTAAAGTGACTTGCAGTGGTTGTGGCACCAGTGTGGTTGATTATGCCTACTGTTGTGAAGGCTTTCTTGCCAAGAGATACTTGCCCGTGTGTGACGCTAGTAAGCTTGCAGTTGTTTTTTGGTACCATCTGTGCTGTACCTTAAAAGCATTAGTATCAGATATTGGCTATGTGAGTTTATGTACAAGGTGGAACGATTGTCTGAATGGCAAAAAGTACATAATATGGCATGATATGCATTTTGCATCAGCTGATGAAATGGAATGGATTCACAATTTTAGCTACATACACAAATGATTCATTAGGGATGTGCTCTTGTGAAACATGGTTGCAGAGAGTGCATGTATGTTTCCACGTCGATGAAATCGGGAAGATTTAATTTATATGTATGTTTTTGGTTTCCAGTACTTGCACATTAGACATTCTTGCGGATCTTCTTGTGTTTATGGTGAATTTTACCATTCCTGCACAGTAGTCCAATTCTTGCCTTATTCCTGAGACACTGCAAGTGTCAGGATGGTTTGTGGCATTTCTATGAAGGACGAGCATTTGCAAACACAACCGGTCCGAGTCCAAGTCAAGTGGCACAGCGAGTATAGCGCTCGCTTTGACATCCGTGCAGAGCCTGCCAACGAAGGTTCGAATCCCGGCAGGGCCAAACTCAGCCTTTCATCCTTCCGAGGTCGATAAATGAGCACCACACCCCGTGGGTAATAATAAGCAGCGCTCAGATACCCGAGGGTTCGTAGCGCTATATAAATGCCAAATTATTATTAATTATATGTTTTGAACACTTGGTGGCAATTGGAACAGAAGATTGATTGCTACATTTGCACAGCAATTTACACTGGTTGTGTTTGAACATTTAAATGAATCAGAGACTTCTGTGTCATTTGCTGGACCTGTTTGTTTAGAAGAAATATTTCTCTTTATATCTGCTGATGGATTTGCAGTTGTGTTTGCACTAGATAGTTTTGTGGTTGTACTGATCGATGGAGTAGCAATTGTTTTTTTGTTTCTTTGGTGGTATTGTTGGGAGATCTCTTATAAGTTCTGTTTGCATTCATTTTCTTTTCTTTTCAAAACTTTACCTTTTTGAGGAACAGGGTGTTAGGCAGAATTATATGCAGTACCCTTTGGGAACACCACACACAATTAAGATTACAAGTGACAGCACAAATTCACCTTTGGTACTATACAGTAAAAGTGATAGCAATGGCTGAGCAGCCAGACTTATCTCAAGAGCAAGTGAGCAGTATCAATAATTACACAAAGGACAGCAATTACTATGATTCAAACAAACACTGACTCAAGGTTTCTGAGTAAAAGAATATACATTTATTTACACATCAGTTGTATAACATTTCACTAAAGTAAAGCAGTTTAAAAAAAAAAATCACACTCTTAATACACCAAACCACTCCCAATAGGTTCCAGACAAGTTAAGCTCACAAAATGAAGTGGGAGCAAAATGGCACTACAGAAACCTAAAAAGGGAGGGAAAGACAAAGTTAGGCAGAAAATGATCAGCACCAACAAGTAAGTAAGTAGGGCAATCTAGAAAGAGGAACTACAGTGATAGAATCAAATCAAAACTACTTAGGGCCAAAGTCAATAGGACAAAAGTTTTTTGCTCAATATCACAGCTCAGGGTAGTTTGCGGTTTAAGTCTTTGCCAAGAGTTCCGGACGAAGTTGATTGGCAGAATGTTAGGTTAAAGATTAGAGAAGGACGAGCCCTCGGATTGGGGAAAGATTTCACACACTTTCACTGCGGCTGAACGAAATGAACAACCGGCTTTGAACAGTACCTTTCAATGGAGAAGAAGCTGTAGCTGAGGCAGACGTTCCTGGTAGTTCCTGCAGGCTCACGGTTCCTAAAGCGGTCAGACTGACACGAAGTAGGAAGACTGGAGGGTCCTGCACTACCCAGCGAAGAAACCAGCAGTAGAGCAAAGCAACAAATAAAAGGTGCGCTCCTTAAAACCCAAGCAGGGTCCGACCTTCCTGGCTATTCGGCCCACTGTAGCTCTGTACAGCGAATTCGACCAGAGGAGGGATTCCTGGCTTGCAGTTTGGGTGAACTGGTTGGTCCCACCAGCTCAGGGGAAGAAGATTCCTGGAGGATCTTCTCTGTCGTTGGGAGTTCGAGGATTCGCACCTGCAGCAGGGCTTCACCGGGCAGTTCAGTCGTGGTAGGGGTCCTTTTCCGTCAGCTCCTCATCAGTTCTTTCGTTCCATTGGCGACTCTGCCTTTCCAGACCCAGAAACCTGCTTTTTATGCAGTTTTCCCCCATTCTCACAGCCTGACTGTCAATCACACAGCAAGGTGGCTGTCCCGCCGGCACAGTCACGACAGCCAATCATTTCAGAGTGCGACATGGGTCTCCAAGTAGACCCTGTGCAGGGAGTCCTAAACCCCTCCCTCACGTTCTGTCCCCCCCCCCAGACATACATGTGCCTAAGGAGGGCTTCTTCGTAGAAGCCTGTGAAAAGATGGTGAACAAAGGAACCAAACCTAGTTTGGCGTGCAGAGTAAAACACGAGAAAGACTTTTACAAAAAGAAATGGCGAACAAACCCAGCCGGAACCGTAATAAACCATATGGTCTAGCGGGTTTAAGTTCGAGGCTACCAAGATAGCCTAAAACAATACCAAGGATATTTAAGACAACCGCGGTAGGAAAAATAGGGTAGTTACCACTGCCACCAGCCAAGTCTTGATGAAAAGGGAGCGACAATGTTCAAAGAGAAACGGACAAAAAGGGATAAGTATTAACCCTTTCCAGTACTCCATGTAAGATGGCTTTTGTGCTGGGTCTGTAGTTTTACAGAGGCTAATAAAGTTAATGGCAACTTTATATATTCGGGGAGGCAGTAGTCAGTCCCAGAAAATGGAGTGAGTTGGGAAGTCTAAAAGACAACCCTGTGTCACTGCACTGAAGATGCTGTGTAACAGTAAAAGATGATGCCTGTGGAGTAGGTGAGGCTCCACAGTCTATGAACACAAAAATGTTTAAACACACATCAAAACACACGTAAGAGTGGGAAAAAAGGCTCACACTCTTACCAGGTGAAAACAATAAATCCTAGAAATCCAGCAAAGCTGCTGAGGGACTCGGTAAGGTACATATCTAGATGGGGTGTTTAGAGTGCACGTAGTCTGTTGTACTCTAGGATGCAAGGAATGTCAGTCTGGACTTTGTTTGCATCAAAATTGACTAGAAATAGACCCTTGAGTGTAGATAGAAAGTGCTACATAACTCCTACCTTAAAGACTTTGCTGCCAATACCAATCAATGTCTGATCTAGGGTTAGACCATGCGATTTGTGAATAGTGACTGCATATGCAAGAGACCGAGAAAATTGTTCTCTGCGTAAATACATGTCTTTGAAAAGAAGGAATCGTGCTGTTGAGCGTCTTAGCCTTTTAACTTCTGAAAGTGTGTCAAAGTGGATGTTGACAAACTGAAAATTGTCATGCAGAAGGAAACCAACAAATGTACCAAATGCTCCATTGACTAAACCTTGCTCCATGTCAAGGTTACATTTTAGAATTACTCTGCAGTTTAAACACAACATTAACATTTTCTCCAAACCAGCTGTGTTGGGGATACATTTTACTAAGCTATTTAGTGGTGCTGTTTGTTGACACATAGGGAGTGTCATGCCGTGCACTTCCAGTTTGTCTGTGGAGCGAATATGCACTATCGGTTGCATTTCATTTTTTAACATTGTCTCCTTGAATTGAATACAGCTTGCAATGGTTGGCATTAAGGACATACATTTTACATTTTTGTTGTGGCAATAGTTCCATAACATCGGGAGCAGATGTGTTACACCCATATAGCTCATGGATGAGTTTATTATTCAAGATGGATTTGCATGTTTAGAAAGAAGACCAGTTCTAAAGCTTTTTAAAATGTTAGCATAGTTGAGGTCTGCAGACTGACCCGTTTGAGTTAGTTCTCTGTAGTGGAAATGTTGCCAGAGATTTACATTTCCTATGCTGCCAAGTGCGTTGCGGCACGGTTTGTGTCCTGGGGTTTTAAAAAAAGGTTCACCTTTCACTGGTGTTAATTGTAGGAGATCTCAACAAACAATGACATGTTTTCCTCCAAAGAGTTCTTCGTAGTTTGCTTTAAGGACGTCTTGTAATCTGAGGTGTATTAAATCCAACATTAGGTTGGAAACCATGCTTACCTCATCTATTAAGAGCATGTTCATTTGTTTCAGAATTCTGGCTACTTCAGTAGCAGCTTCTGCTGATAGTTTGTAGTACTCAAATTTGTTTTGGTGTCTACTGGAAGGAGCAGTAGTCGGTGTAAAGCAACACATGTTGTAGGCAGCTAAACCTGTGGTGGCTGTTCCAACAGCAGAAAGTTGTAATTGGTTAAGTTTTGGAGGAATTAGCTGATGATTTTAATTAAGAATGTTTTTCCAGAACCAGCTTCACAACTTAGAGTAGAGGTTTATAATTTTGACAGCTACAAGTTTTACTTTCATGCTTCAAACCATGTTCAATTTCTTTAATCACTTCTAGGTAAATGCTATGTTGCTCATCATTTAGCTGCCATTTCAGCACTGACAGGTTTTCATCGGATTGTTCATACCGATACGTGGCGTTTTCTACTGCATTCAAGGCTATTTCTGTTTCATTTGGAATGAGTGGCTCTTGGCTTCCTGTAAGAGAAGGTTGCCTGCCCTCAGGAGTGTCTTCATTTAGTTGTGATTGAACATTTCTCTTGTTGGCGTTAATTGTGCGTATCCACAAAATAGGAACCTGGTTGGGGGATCTGAAACTCATATCTTCCCTATCGTTATATCACAATTTGATTTGAGTCAATTTAATTCAAATATTGCTTTTTCTTATGAGGTTTGTTTGCTCCAAACTGTTGGATTCCTGTTATTACTTTGTCCTTCAAGGTTTTTTCACATGGTCTGTTGTTTCCCAAATAAAACATTATATGTTTATTTTTTTTTCTTTGGAATGCAACCTTTATTAAACATTTTTTTGAGGTATTGATCTAATATCTTCTCAGCTGTAGAAGAAATTATATAAGTCGAGAGATGGAACTCATGAGACTGTATCATGAGTCATAGTTGTTTAAAAAAACATTCTTTAGAGTGTATGGACCAATGCTAGTCGAAAAACAACTCTTATCTCTTGTGATCCAGAGGTGTATTTCTTGATGTGAACTCTGAACCTCAAGTTTTTATAAAATTGAATTTACACGATCCCTTTACGTATTGGGATCAGGGGTGTGACTTGATTTGGGGATATCTCTGATCCATAATTATTCCAATCAGGTCACATAGAAGCCGACCTGTTTCAGTGGTATTAAAGTTGTTAGAACCACTTTCTTCAGGGCTAGGGACCAACACCCCTTAGTGTGTGGTCAAATTTCTTCTGCTGGTGATGGTGAATCTCTAAGTTCAGAATAGGAGATTGCCCCTTAACAAGCGAAGCAACTCCCCAATGTAAGGGTCCTTGGATGCGGGCAGACAAATTGTTTACAAATTCCCGAATCCAAGATGATCGTATATTCCTTATTCACCTCGCAGATGATTAAAGGTACCCCTCAAGGTTCCAAACAGAGTCCATACTCTTTCTGGATGCAGCTGGACCAAGGCTAAGCCAGACGTGCTCAGATTTGCCATATAAGGCTGTGCCCGTTTAATAGTCTGCAGCTTCGTAGCATCCACATTCTCTATGGGACAGCATTTTCATGCCAAAGCTGTACAATGGGTGTGACAATGTTTTGTGCTATGTCATCCACGAGGACTTTCAGCTCAGTTTTTCAGCTTTGGTTAGAAAGGCTGTGACATATCTTGCAACATCAGTGGAATTGTCTGCAATATATTGTATATCTATGTTTGCAATCCACAAGAGGGCAATGATTGCATTGTAATCATCGATGTACTTTGAAGCTTGGTTTCTTTTAATGCTGTATGTGTTTTTAGGCGATTTGCCTTTCACACTGTCTAACAGAAGACAACGTTGTTTACTTGTCCTTTTGCTGAAACTGGTCTAGGGAAACCAAAGCAGCATTTGGTGTAGCATGTACCTTTGTTCTTATATCTGCGTCAGCAGTATTTTCCACAAATCTATTTTTGGAAGCGTAAAATTTGTGTACGTAGCTCAGTATGTGTGGTTTCTGATGAGATGGCTATTTGTGAATCTACAAAAACAGTGGCATCACTGTCATGACCAGATTTAGGAGCTTTTTATGTCAACAAACGCATGTGGATTTGTGGTGCTACTCTGGATTGATATTCTTTTCTCCAAAAGAAGTGTTCCACTTCTCTGAGGGGAGGCATGTTTTTATTAATTACAGATGAAGTGCAGCATGGCAAAGCGGTGGTGAAAGTATTTTGATACATTTACAGGGTCAGGAGAACAGTTTCCCGGTGTTTATGTCTATTCCTTTATTTTGCTTTGCTATGCATAAGAAGTTGTGCAAAACACCCCATGCATATTCTGCACAACAAAGTAAACCATGTGGGTGGGACAAGGTTCCTTAGCATACACCGTACATCAGCGTGACGTCAGAACCAGTATTCTTTTGTACCATGCATGGTAGCCAAGAGATTTGTGATACTTGATTGAAAAACTTCATGTTTGTCTTTTATCTTTTGAAGTAGTTGGGTAGCAGACATCTTTAAAAATGTAGAGCGTTTTTAATGTGTGTGTGCAACTCCATAATAGAGTTGCTAGTTCTTTCGAAAATGAGGTGGAATATGTATTCTACATTTTGTCTGAATCTGGGGTCTTTAGAATACATTCATAAAGATCGATATTCTGATACGGTTATTTGTGTGGATCTTTCATCATATCTTCCTCCTTTTCCTGAAGGAACTAGAGGAAAGGGACGTGCTTCTACACGCTTCTCCCATATGGAGATCCTTTGGCTTGATGGATTTGATATGTTTCTAACGCATTGTCTATGGTGTCTTTGGAGTGTAGTGGGTGAATTGTATACTGGTCCAAAACATTGCCTGCAGTAATAGGATCTACACGTTCTAATTGGCCAGTTGGTGAGGACTCCTGAATTATTTGGGTGGTTTCTCTTAACTTCTCTTCAATGTTTACATCTTTGTAGTACTCATTGTTTTCTTTTAGATATTGTAGGTCTTTTCTAACTTTAAGTCTACTAGTTGTTGCCAATTTCTTTTGTTGGTACACCATTAACTAGGATAATCAAAGATTGATCTATTGCACTCCCAGATTTTCTACATTTTCGCTAAAAGCTAATGGCAAATATACTACTTTGCCCTGAATGCCCTTTAATAATTCAGAAGGAGGCAATTTGGCTGTTTTGGGTTCGAAGCGTATTATAGCTTGAAATGGGTGTAATGCTCTCATACAAATTAAGTTGTTGGAGAGGTTTGGAAGTGGGAATATTTTCAAGTTATTAGTGACAGCACATGATGGCATTTGGTTATTATTTGATTATTATGAAGCTTTGTATTGAAGTATGTGCAAAGTATTGAGGGGTCACGTCTTTTGTATTTATTTTCTGTTATAAGACATAAAGCTAATTGAACCATTGGGATTCCTCATTGTCCACTATTTTTTAAGTCATATCTACAATTTGTGTGTCCTTTTTATAAAAAGTTCTGCGACAACATACACATACTTGGTTTGGTACTTCAGCAGATGTGCTTTTAAACTTTCTTTTTTGTATGTGTTTGTTAGCAGATTGGTGTTTTGAAGGTTTTGGATGCATTATTTGTTGGAAATCTTTGGCTGTTCCATGTAGGAGAATGTCATTACAATGTTGCAGATTTAAAGCAGGACTTTTTGCATAGTACAGACTCTGCAGAAGATTCCGTATAGCGAAATGGTGTGTTCCTAAAATGTTGATGTGGTGGTAGGTGCTTTTGCAAGCAGTTCCTGAAATGCAAGCTAATGAATGTCCTTGCAGCCCAGTGTAGTTGCCCAAAGGACAGTAGTCCATGGTTTGTAAAGTTTTTATTCTTATTTTGTTTTTCACTTTCACATAGTGATTCAGGAATTGGCGTAAGGATTTGAAGGATTGTTGCTGTACATTACACGTTGAGGTGCATGGCCATTTGTAGACTGGACGGATTGGTTGGGTGAAAGGAACAGTTGATCGTTGTTGGGGACATTTTTTCGATAAGGGTTTCTTGTGCCACAATGGTATTTTCTACCATTTCATATCCTCGGCCATTACTAGGTCTTACTTGTTTATAAGCCTCTTCATTGAAATACGGTTCCGTTTTGCTTGTGTGTTTAAAAAGGTATCTATGTTGACATTGCTCATGTTTAGAAGTACTTTTGTAATTTACGGATTCATTTTGTTAGTGGTTTCTGTCCGTTTAAAATAAACAATTTTCTGTTCAGCAGAATTGTGCTGTCAATTAGTCTTCTGCAGTAATTTTTAAGGGTGAGGCTTGACTTTTCAGCTGTTCACAGAAGATTGTGAAGTACAGTGGAAATATTTTTGTAAAATGTATTTCTTGGAAAGCTCAACTGTGGCTATATTAACATTAAGATATAGTGGTAGGGTCACTTTTATACATTTTATTTTTAGTTTTTGGAAGAGGGGCCCTAGTTTCTTTTAGTGGTTGCTGGTTTAGTTTTGTTGATGCATTAGCAGTTTTCTTTGAATATTTGCTATACATTCTGCTAGGGGAGGATGAGTATTTGGCATGCTTTTATTTTTATCTGCTCTAGTTTATTTGTTTTCTACAGAGTTGCTTTTTAGTAGGCATTCTGTTGTGGAATATATTTGCGTGTATTGTGAAGGAGTGTGTGAATATGGTGGCAGACAAATAGAGGTCTGTGTGAATGTGCAGTGGGCTGCTAGTTGTGTTTGGGAAGGTTGTAAGAGTAGCTGTGTGTAGATGTGTGAAGGGTTTGGGTTATTGCGTAAGAGTGGTAGTGTGAGTGAATAAGGACATTATGATTTTTTCAGGATAATAGTGGGCGTTACAATAATGGTGTTTAGGTGAGAATACAAAGTGTACATGTTCACATTCAATGAACAGGAGAAAAATAAATGTCGATTTGAAAGGAATTTTGTAGGCTACTATGCGGCTAAACTACACTGTACGTGTAATAGAAAGAATACTCATGCACTTATTTCGTAGGATGTTCAGAATAGTTTTCTTCAGGTTGTTGTCTTCCAGGAGGTGGTTGTTGACTGCAATTGCGAAAGAAGAACATTAAGGGGTATATTTGGTAATGGTGAAGTAATTTTAGTACAAGACATTATTTATGAAGGTAGGAGGAGTTGTTTGGAAGAAGAGTTAACAACATTGGGCCTCATTACGCGTATGGTCATGACCCTGCCGCTGCTGCAGATCGGTTGCCACTAGATTCCTATTTCAGCACCTAGCTTCCTGGTGCCACTAAGATATTACACAAGCCCCGTTGACCTATGTTAGTCCCAATTCCCGTGGAGTTGCATCGGACTCTACGGGAATGGGGAACCGGGAGCCCTGTTGCTAATGGGACTGGTGGTCCCATGATAAGTATGCCTAACAGGGCCGCAGCAAGAAAGAAAAATTATACAATGCAACACGGAAAATGCTGAGCATTTAAAAATGTCCTTTTTAAAAAATGGTTTTGTGAATTTAAAGCAGCACTGTGCGTAACTATTTTTTATATGTTCATTCGTAGAACACTTTAAAAGCAGCACTTGTGTGAAGGTTTATTATGTTGTCAGTACATGCATACTTGTGAATGTGATGCATTCCAACGTGTAGTTGCTTATTAAATGATGGGTCTTTTGTTTGTATTGTGGGAGTTGTGGTTGCACTTTTTGCATTAGAAAAGGTGCACTACAAGTCTCAAAATGCATAGAAAAATCAAGGAGCCAATAAGCACATACAGATTAGAAAGGGGAATGTTAGTAAGTATGCATGCACAAATAGTTTCCATTTTCTTTCATTTATTTTTTAAAAATTACACAGTACTGTTGTAAATGTATACATGCATTTATTAGTTGAACTTGAAATGGTGCTGAAATAAATATTTTTAAACTCATTGCATTTTGCCATTTTTTATTCCATGTATATACCATGCTTTAGTAACATACATGCAGTTTTAGTTTTGACTTTGCATTGTGGAAGTTTTAGTGTAACTTTGTTAGTGGGAGAAGTGGTATTAAAAGTGACAATGAAAACACTTGGTAGATTCAAATGGGTCATACTGGCAAGTATGCATGTACTGTCAATATATTGAACCTTCACACAGGATCTGTCATTTAAACATGCTGTAGAAATGTTTTAAATGTGGTTTTCTTTCACAAAAAACAGACAATGCTGCTGAAATTGCAAATATGTATTTAAACTGTTATGACAATGCTCATTAAAAGAAAACTTTGCAACTACACAGCATTGTAAGTAACTGCCACTTGATGCAAGGAGGTGGGACAAAAGTATGATTAGGGACTAGGTTAATGCTGGGTAAGTGGCAGGAATCCTGTTTATATGCATTTGTAAAAGAGTTGGAAATATGATTAAAAAATATAAGCATACCTGTACTTTGTGCCGATAGATGCAGATGTGGTTGAATCTGCAAACAGAAATCTTGGGAGATTTTTTCTGTAGTTTTTGATGCATGTGCTTGTGAGTAACCAGAGACATGTACTCAGAGTTCAACAGTACATCTGGAGTGTTGAACTAAAATGACTGGGTTAGATGTAGAATTGGTGGATGGGTTTGTGACTGCTTGAAAGTAGCCAACGAGGGAGTGCTACAAAGATTAAAGTGGAAAGGCAAGAAGGGCTGCTCTGAGATACAGGGTCCACGGACAGCGCGGTAGTCTGCGGACAGGGTGTGCCACATCCAGGTCTTTTAAGGATGCCTGGCATGGAAAGGGGACTGTGGGGATTAGCCAATGAGGTGTTCTGGTTGTGGTTTATAGGAAGAGAGGGTAGCAGTTCTTGTCATTGCTGTGTGTAGGGAAAATGGCTGTGGTTGTTGAGATGAGAAGGCTTACTGTGTGGAGGAAGGGAGATTCTTGGATGGTGAATCTGAAAAGGTACTCATTTCTGCCAACATTGGATTGGAGGGAGTGGGGGTTTCATGGTATGGTGTGCCTGGCCAAAACTCGGAGACCTTATTTGCACATTGCAAAAACATGTCTAATTTCAAATGTCCAGGTATCCTTGTGGTGCATTGTGGAGGACATAGTTTGGGCTTCATCAGTGCAATATATTTGCAGATTGCATTGAATATATGCTGAAAGCACCAATGGAACTATTTCCATGTGGAAAGAATCTATTCACACATACCTCCTACGGCACTATGGAGATGAACCAATGTGTATTGTCCCCAACAAAATGCAGGAAGGCACCTTGTGAACAAAGGGGTATGTTCATTTTTGAATGGTGTTGGGATGACATCCTTCCCAAATTAGAACATTCCGCCAGAACGTAGACATTTCCTTCGTTGATGGCATGACTTGCACTGATTTTGGTAATGCTATCTTTCTTCAAAACATTCAAAATGCACTCAGAAAGTTCCTGTGAAAATTAGAGTGCATGTAAGTAGTTGTAGGAAACAAACTTGAAAAGCCCCCCCCCAAAAAAAAACTGCCACAAAAATAAACAGTTTTCAGAGCCACCACTAAAGATTAAATGTCTTACATTGTGTTTAATTTCTCTCCCCACTCCCTTCAATTGGAAGATCTGTCCGCGGACGGCACATGCCTCATCCGGGTCTTTTGAGGATGGGAGGAATGGAACTGGGACTGTGCAGCCCAGGGGATTAGCCAATCAGGTTTCCAGGGAGTGGTACACAAGGAGATACTCTGGCAGAAGCTTTGTTTGTCGACAGGACTGTAGATGGCTATGTATTTCAGGAGGCTGAGTGTATAGATTTTGGGGGACTTGTGGATCCATTGGCTGAAGGTGTATGCAGAGCACTGCGGAGTGGCTGAAAATCTTGGATTTGATGATGTTCATGTGCAATTGTATGGAGTAAACATGGTCCCACTGCAACATCCAGACATTATTGTTCATTGTGGTGGGAAGAGTTTAGGTTATGTCACTGGAATTTCACTGCAGTTTGCAATGAAGGAGACATTTGGCAAATTGAAGGAAATGTTCTTGCATTCTAGACAGTTTTTTTCTCGTATTGCCCAGAGACACATGTGGATGCGCTATTGGGTAGGGAGACTATGTACGCATGTGTGCCAGTGTCCGTAGGGCAGGGGCGGTGTCCCCAAACTAATTAAAAGTATGATACCTGCGCAAGGACATGTCAGGACAGGCGCGGTGCCAACAGACTCAAAATTGCGCTTAAAAAAAAAAGCAGCAACAGTACACACACATTCTTTGAAAACAAAAACCTACATTTAATTAGCAAAGAGATGGGGAATCGGAAAGGAAACATGGGAGGATTGGGATTTTCTACACAATGTTCATGAGGGGAGGAAGAGATTGAGGTTTCATCGTAGCATCTTTCATTTAAGGAATTTGATGGGGATGATTGGTGGGACAAGGTGAATTGGCACAGGTACAAGTCGGGCAGTGATACCGAACATTTTCCTTCACATGATTTTTCACAAACGTCATCAACTGCATGCAATTATTATTTAGTTCATTCTGTGCATTCGGAGTTAGGAGCGGTCTGTGCCCATCTTCAGGTTCACTCGGATGTAATTCGGGCCTGGTTTCCGCATTCCCACTATGTACTGTTAAAAAGAAAACCATTTTATAGTGATATTGCAACAAATTACATCACTTTTTCTGCTTTCAAAAATGCATTCTGTACCATTACAGAGGTTTTCTTCACTAATTTCGTCAATGGGAAATGTTCACCATTCCAGTGTGCTTACCATTTCTGTTGAAAGAAAACAATACTGCTATTTCTTACAAGTTATGTATACATAATAAATTGTAATTTTACAGAAAGAAATACAGTACTTACTTTTCTCTACAGGTTTCTTCTGGAATAACTGCAAGGTGCTTGTCAGTGTATAATCAAGCTTCCACTGAGGTGATACTATTAGGTGTACAGTTAACCATATTTCATTATGTTGTACACCCTATGAAAATATACTTGTGGTTTTTCAAGTACAGAATTCATATGACTTTATTTTTGGATTTAGTACATATATGTTTTATTGTTCCATGTATAAGTCTTTGTCCGTTGCAGGATACAACAATGTAAGGTAACCCTGGTACTTTTGGGCAGTGTGAATACTGTCCGAAGCCACGTACATTTGCGCGGTCCGCGTCCTCTGCATCTAACACAATGGGGCGAGGGTGTGGGGGTCAATACGATGTAAGAAATAAGTAGAAAAATTAAGTCTATCCCAATAAAAACCCATGAAATTCAGTGAAAAAAAACAGTTTAAAAAGGGACGTTACGGTTAAATTCAATGGAAAACTTTGTCAAACAGATGCTGTGTTTATAATGTTGGTAACAAGATGGCAGGGGTGATCGAGAGACCTATCAAGAACTACTTAATCTATTAAAGAATGTACTCATCTAAACAAAACGATATATTGGAATGTTAACACAGGAACCTAATCATACATAAACTTAGGCAATGGCTGCAGCATACACCATTTTGGATAGTAAAATAATGAATCCTACGTTAGAGTTTTGAGTAATGTTAAATAACTAGCTAACAATTCAACACTTACTACACACTTGTGCTACTACAAACAATACATATGAAGACCCACAATACATACAAATCTAAAGGCACATAAAGGGACACTAAAGTAAGGAAGAAACAGCATTACCAGAAAGTGTCAACATTACAGTTCACCTTCATGTACACAAATTGTGTGTTTGAGGCCTGCTTATTGCCCCATGTATGTGCAACATGAACTGAGACCAAACCCTAAGGAAAGTACTTTAAGAATATATGACAATGTTGGGGGGGGGGCGCTAGCGAGCCCGACCAAGATGGCCGCAGGGCCGTGAGGCTCTCCAGCACCGTTTATATCCGGCATGGTATCCGGCGCTCCTTGGGTCGATATTTATGTGAGCGGCAGTATCTAACACAGGAATACATCCGGCCTCAGCAGAAACTCTCCTGGGCGCACTCGGTGCCGGCGGAGCGGCGAAGTGGCAAAGAGAAGTTGCAGCGGCCCTCTCGGAAGACGAGTGGGGGAGGTGCGGGCCCGCTCGGTACGTGGTGTGCCGGGTCTCCAGCTGGCTGCGGACGGCGAGTACTGTGAGCTTGGAAGCCATAGCGGGATAAACTGTGTGGCACTATTGCTGCCCGGCTTGTGGGATTGTGGAGCCTGTCGTGGCACTCCCCTCGCAGGCAGCGGGGTGGAAGCAGACCGCGGAGAGGCGCAGCGGCTCGGCGTTGGCGCGGTGGGGGCCTCGGAGGCTGCGGCGCTGTGCGACCTGAGCGCTCGCTGATGACGGAGCGGCAGGGAGGTTGCCCGCTCTAATGTGCCCAGAGCTGTGGATGGACATCGCGGCTGAGCAGCAGTGAATGGAGGTCGGGACCGTGATGAGTGGCCGCCCGCATGAATCTTCTGAAGCAGTGCGAGTTGTGGATGCGCACCCGGTGCAGTGGGGCACCTCATTGGCCATAGAGGGGGCGGCCCATCCCTGGGTCCGGCGCAGACGGGACTGGCCTCGACCCCGCGGGGTCGAGGAGTGTTGAGCGGCGGGAGGCCGGCCCATAAACCATTTGGTGTAACGGACATTGGCGCTGTACTTCGGTGCGGTTGTCTGCCCATTCAGTTTGCTCTAGGGATCTGGGGCAGCCGGTGCGGCGCAGGACTATTCAGCAGTGGTACCCCGAGTGGGCAGTGCCGATACAGAGCTGGGACTGTTCTGGGCAGCTGGTGCTCGCTTATCCTTGAGGCGGCAAGTTTTGGAGGCTCACGGTGGCTGTTGCCCTGGGTAGCACTTGGCATACACTGTGTGTCTCATTCGCCTGGAGTAACTCGGTCCAGGGGTACAGTGGATTCTTTGTGGACGGGTGGTGCATTTCCCTGGCGCCTGGATCAGAGGCAGCGGACCCCGGTGTCGGCCATAGGGTCTGATCCCGGCCTCCGGTGAGAAGAAGGGCAAGAGCGGCGAGGGGGCGACTGGCCAGGTCTGTATACCCAGCAGCTCATTTTGGGGACCTGCTTCCTTAAAGCCATGTCTAAATCTGGGAAAGGGGGTAAGCAACAGCTGAAGTTACACTTTGAGACACCTACGCAGATCAAGGCTTGCGGAACAGTGTCTGACTCGGCTGCGTCGACTTCCTCACGGGTGGAATCGGACCCCTCGGCAGCTTTTCAAGACATTAAGGTAATGCTGATGCAGCTGCAGTCGGGCATACAATCTCTGGATGGTAAGATGGACACTCTGACTTGCAAAGTGGACCATATGCAGGTCCGTCTAGACAAACATGGGGAAAGACTGGACGAGGCGAAAGGTCGTCTGGAGTGGAGGATGTGGCGACCTCTGTCTCGGGGGGAAATGTCTGTGGTCAGGAGGGCCCTGAAAGAACTTAGGGAGAAGCAGGAGGATCTTGAATTGAGATCCAGTCGGAATAATATACGGATTGTTGGCCTGTCGGAATCGGAGGGCCAGCGGAATATGGAGTCTCTGGTGGAAGAAATTCTGCGCGAGGCGCTGGGCCCTGAAGGCTTCTCTCCGCTGTATGTTGTGGAGAGAGCGCATAGGATTCCAGGTGGTCGGAGACCGATCCCGGGGGCCCCGCCGCACCCACTGATCGCCCGGTTACTGAACTACCGGGACAGAGACACCGCACTCCGGAAAGCCAAGAAGAAAGGTTCAGTGTCCTACAAAGGGGATATACTCAAATATTTTACCCAGATTTTTCAGATAAGGTGCAGGCTGTTAGGAGAACCTTTCTGAATGTCAAGAAGAGACTGAGGGGAAAAGGGCCTGAAATATGCAATGCTCTTCCCGGTCAAGCTGCGAGTTGTCCGCGAGGGGAAATCGCTGTTTTTTCAAACTCCGGAGGAGGCTTCCTGGTTTCTTGATGGGTTGCCCGGCTCTCCCAGACCACGGTTGAATGATGGTTAATGCCGCCAGAGAACAGTGGGGTTCCTTAGCGCTGCAGCTACTTTTGGTGGCTGATGTTAAACCTGAGCGAGTGACGACTATCTTTGATTGGTGCAGTGGAGGGTTGAGCTCTTAGTTGCCCCTTAAGCGAAAGCTTTTCGTACATGCATTGATGAGTGTTGGGGAGCTGGACTGTTGGGGGTTCCAGCATGGGTGGGGGGGGTGCCTCTTTGGGGTTGTTAGGGGGGGTTATCACTGACAAGTTGGGGGGTTGTTGGTAGTAAGGGGGGGCAGTGGTACACACAAGCGTTGGGGATGTGTGCGGGGCCAAAGCGGAAGTGGGGTGTTCTGTGTTTTGATGTCTTGAAATGGCGGTGGTGAATTTTATGACCTGGAATGTCAGGGGCCTTAATGGCCTGCCCAAGTGTCGGAAAGTTCTACAGTACCTGGAGCGGCACGGGGTGGGGGTGGCGTTTCTCCAGGATACTCATCTGACGGCAGCAACTGAATCTAAATTTGGTAAAACCTGGGGGTGCCACAGGTACTTTTCTTCTTTTTCCTCTTATTCCAGGGGCGTGTGCATTTTGGTGCATAGATCGGTGGGATTCCGACTGACCAAATTTCTGAAGAATCAAGAGGGCAGGGTCCTGGTGGTACAGGGGGTCATTCAGGGGAGGCTATATACTATGATATGCTACTATGGTCCCAACCAGGATACAATAGAATCTCTTGATTGGGTGGAGAGGCAGCTCGCTTGGACTATTTCCTGGTATCTAGAGCAATTATAGGTCGGTCTGTTGGGGTAGGTATTTGGGCCCACACTCTCTCAGATCATGCTCCTGTTTTGCTATCTATCCGACTAGAGGGTCGAGATGGGGCAAGGCCTCCTTGGAGGTTTAAGAGTGAGGCACTCACGGACGGGGTCTTCCGGGAGGAACTGGCGAAGGCTATAGATGCTTCTTTTGAGGTCAATGACGGGTCGGTTTCGTCTGCTGGCGTCCTGTGGGAACGATTTAAGTGTGTGATAAGGGGGGGTGGGGGGCTGGAGTCTATCGCCAAGGAATCAGGGATTTTGAAGAAGTTACGGCGAGATCTGGCTGGTGTAGAAGAGAAACTGAGCGTCTTGCGGGAGAGGGCTCCCATCCCGACTAAAATCCAACAGGGGAATATTAAACGGAAATTGCAGGAGTTTTATACCCTTGCTCAACGGGAGGTTACATTTATGTGGGATAGGATTGCTCCTAGGAGATACGGAGAAGGGCAGACCCGAGGACGGTCGCTTGCGCGTACTACCCGATTGAGGGACCACGAGAACAGGGTAACGGTAATAACAGACAAGAGGGGGGTGGATCACTTCGAGGATGTGGGGATGGATCATGAATTTCAGGAATTCTATAGCCAGTTGTACTCTTCTCAAATGTTGGCATCGCAGGCGGATATAGAGGCTTTTCTTGACAATGTGGGGTTATATTGGTGTTCGGAGGAGCAAAGAGCGGCTGAATAGGTCAGTGACGCTGGAGGAGGTGGTTGAAACTATTAAACTACTGCCAGGCGGGAAATCTCCGGGCCCGGACGGCTTTACGGCCAAATTCTATAAGTGTTATGCCAAGAAATTGCCGCCATATCTGCTACGTATGTACCAGGAGGTGGTATCTAAGGGTCGACTACCGGATTCTCTTCGTGAAGCTGTGGCGGTTATATTGTTGAAACCCGGGAAGCCGGAGGGAGACTGCTCATCGTATCGCCCGATTTCGCTTATTAGTTTTGACAAGATTTTGGCGAAACTTATTGCAATGAGGCTGGCACCGCTGATGTCAATTATGGTACGGGCGGATCAGGCAGGGTTTATTCCTGGTCGATCAACCTCGTTTGGGCTGCGGAGAATGTTTGGTTTGATGGCGGCGCTGCCTGCAGACGACCTGGTGGTAGCAGTCCTACTTGATGCCACCAAGGCGTTTGATTCCGTCGAATGGCCGTTCTTATTTGCGGTTTTGCGTAGGATGGGCATGGGCACATTTTTTATCTCCATGGTGTCACTACTATATACAGATCCGGTAGCCAGGGTACGGGTGAATGGGCTGACCACTGGGGTTATACCACTTGAGCAGGGGACGCGCCAGGGTTGTCCGTTGTCTCCCCTATTTGCCTTGGCGATAGAGCCTTGGGCTGAATGGGTCAGGGAGTTTCATCTGCATCGAGGAGTTCAGCTGCATACCCATAAAGTAATCATATCGTTGTAAGCAGATGATATGGTCCCGTTTGTTCGGCACCCTGAAATTAACCTAAACCCAATTATGCTGGATCTTCAGCGATTCGGTGAACTATCGGGGCTTTTGATTAACACGAGAAAGTCGGTCATCTTCCCGTTGACAGGGGGGGGGGGCATCCCCATTTTGAGACTCTTGGGGATTTCAGTGGGACTTGCTGAGCACTCGGTACCTGGGGATCACGGTGGCGAGGGAGGAGAGAGTGGTTTATGCCGCAAACTATGTGGAGGCACTGGAGGCAGCTAAACGGGCAATGTCGGGATGGGCCTCACTCCCACTTAACCTATATGGTAGGGTCTCGGTGGTCAAGATGACTATTCTTCCTAGATTTGTGTATCTGTTCCTGAACACGCCTATAAAAAGGAACCTCAAATACTTCTGCGACCTCCTCTCATCGATAGTGTACTTCATATGGGCTGGTAAAAAGGCTAGGGTATCCTGGGGTAAGCTTGTAGCGCCGGTTAGGGGGGGGTGGCCTAGCGCTGCCTGATTTCGAGCTATACTATACGGTGACACAGGCTAGCTTTCTCCGGTACTGGTATGGGATGGCAGCAGAGCACAGGCACGTGGAAATTGAAAGGTCGAATGCGTCACCGGCGCTGCTACGGTCGGTCATCTTGACAGCCCCTGGCCGATCGCGACCTCCTCGGAACCTGGTGGAGCTTACATGTCAGGCCTGGTCCCTTTTGGAACATGTGCCCGCTGGCGGTGTACTCTACTAGCCAGAACTCCCTTATATTCATCCCCGGTGTTCCCCTGACTAGTGAGGCCCGCTTTGTAGCTATGGTGAAACGATTAGGAGTGATTAGGCTGGTGGACCTGTTTCCGGGTGGGAAGTTCATCTCCATTGATCAGCTGAAGGAGAAATGGGCCCCTTCGGCACTGGATGCGTTTCTATATCATAGGCTGAAGGTGACATTTCAGCGGTTGTTCCCATCTTTTCCCTTCCCGTCTCCAGTGGCTGGGATGCTCGATAAGGTAGTAAGCGGAGGTATAGGGCGGCGGGTGCTCTCTGAATTGTATGGTTTGGCCCTGAAGGGTAGGCCAGGCAAGGGGATGTCATCAAAGGAGTTGTGGGAAAAATCACTGGGGAGGGAATTACCGGTCAAGGTATGGGAATACTGTTGTGCAGTGACCAAGAATGGGGCGATTAACTCGAATTTCAGGTTGATCCACTTTAAATTCCTGCACCAATGTTATTACTCTCCGGCTCAACTGAAGGATTATTTCCCTCAGAGGTCAGGGGCATGTATCAGATGTAGACAAGAAGCGGCGGGATTTCTTCATGTGGCTTGGGAATGTGGGGAGCTGCTGCAATTCTGGCAGCAGGTGTTTGTGGTGGTTGGAGATATTGTGGGGCAACGGCTTGATCCGGATCCTGTGCAGGCGCTACTGAGGTATACGGAGGGGATTCCTAAGGAGACTAGGAAGCTGATAGGTCTTCTCTTCATCCTGGCAAAACGTCAGGTGGCTATGGGATGGGGTAAGAGACGGAGTACGACAATCGCCCAGTGGTCCAGGGACATATTGTATTGTAATGACATGGAGTCCAAATGGGAGGTAATGAGGGGAACTGGCAGGGTAACAGTCGAACGTGGGATGCTTACACGCTATACCTTCTTGACCAACCGGGGAGGGAGAGGTCCGAATCCCCTGCTGTGCGGGGATCCCCCGCTCGGTCCGATCTAGCGGAAGGATCTTTACCTTTCCCCTGAGGCCCTCTCCATGGATCGGGCGACTTGGTTTGTTTGTGCTGATTAACTGAAATGCCAATAAAGAAAAGTTCAAAAACTAAACAAAAAAAAAAAGAATATGACAATGTTAAGGTCTACATATAAAGCACCTTTTACATTATAATATTCTGACTGAGGGAACAAAACCGCCTGGCCTAGATATGTCAGTGAAAAAAAACAAGTTGCCCAGGCACATGATGTCATCAATGACATTTGTGATGTCATCTTTGATGTCCTGGTCTTAGTGTTCGCAGTGCATAGTGGTTCGCGTGAGTTATGGTTGCTGACCTTACCATAACTGCCGAATTTCTGGGGTTTTTCTATTTTACTTGTAACCATAACATCCCTTTGACAAAATTTTTCACTCAATGTTTTAGGTTTTTATGCACTTTTTGGGAGGCTTATAACTTTGCCCCGCCCTGGATGAATCATTACCAATCTTTGCAAAAAGAGTATATGGCCCCGTCAATTTTTGCCAAGTTTGGTGAGACGCAATGGTAGCAAAATGTTGCTCACGCCTACAGCCCAAAACTGCTTGACGGATTTTTACCAAATTTACAGCAGGTGCTGCGGCTTGGTCCCGAAAGCGTGCTTTTGTAAATTTGGTGTAAATCCGTCTAGAAGTTTTCTTTAAAACGGGCCAAAAGTAGGTAAAAACGAATTTGTGATATCTGGGTTCAGTCCGCAGACTCACTTCCCTGTTCAGTCCAGGGACGGGCACCCAATTGGCCTAGAGGGCGAATTTAAGTCTGCAGACATCAGACTTGCCCACTGATTGGATGTTGAAAAGCGTGAGGTGCGTCAGATGGAAACGGCCGCCGGTGTCCACGAACATGGCAGTAAAAACATTAAAACACACAACATTGCACTTGTCAAACTCAAACAATCTCTGGAGAGGCGAGGGGTGATGAGGATATGATGTGCTATGGCAGTAAGAAGCCAAAAACCGGGTTTTTTTCATCCCCGAACAGTCCAGATGTTCAGGTACAGTCCTGTAATGTTCGCGTACACTTCAGATGTTCGGGGACATCTATGCCCATTTCTGCATTACAAGGTTGGTGAAAAGCAGTTTTTGGATGGCTTATAACTTTAGCGCCACTCAATGAAACTGCATGAAAATGTTTAATTTTTTTCTAGACCCGATTCTGAATGGTTCTGGAAAGTGTGGAGCTGTTTTGTTAAGAGGGAACAAAATTAGAGGGGGGGTCCCAAAATATTGTAAAGGCTTATAAATGTGGGGCCATTTGACAATTCTACACAAGTTTGCAAAAAAGATTTTAGATCTAGGTATGAATGTTTTTATTAAGTTTGGTGGGATTTTTTTAAGATGGGGCTAAATTAGAGGGGGGGTCTCAACATTTTTAAATGGCTTTTAACTTTGTTGCCGTTTGACAAATGTGGACAAACGTTTTCAGAAAGATTATAGATCCAACCCTGAATGTTTGGGTAAAGTCTGAATGGATTTTGTCAGGTTGAGCTAAGTTATACGACTATTGTATGTACATACATTTTGACACTTGAAAACACATGGGCAGATTTCCAGCAAACTCGTGCAAGGAGAATTGGCAAGGACCTTAAACCATGGTTTTGCAAATATACCCTGGTTTTATTTTTTGACAAGTGGCATAATGTAGGTACAAAAAAATAGTGCTATACCTTTGGTGACTGAGGTATAGTATAGCCTGTGGCCATGGGCAGTGGCCAGATTGTCTGGGTCATGGCATAAGGTAATGACCCAGACAATCTTGTTACTGGCCATAACCACGAGGCACGACAAATGGGGTTAAAGTGGCCATTTCCACTTGTGACTATCTCTGTGGTAAAGTTAATCGAAAGTGGAATAGGTTTGGAAGGGGGAAAAAAATGTGCTTGTGGTAATATGGTCATAGGGTTCTCTAAAAAAAAAAAAGCATTAAAAAAAGCATTGAATGCATTTTTTTTCAAAGGTAAAGGGTTTATTTTAATTATAATGGTTTTAAAAAGGTTAACAAAAGGGGGCTGGCGTGGAGCCCCAATTTAAAAAAAAGAAAAAAAAGAAAAATGCATTCAATGCATTTTTTTTATGCTAAGGCTTTGATGCTCTTGCATTCGATGCAATGACTATAAACCTATGGAGCCACACCTTCCCTTTCCATGGTGGCCATCTTAGAAAATGCTTTTCCTTCCTTCAACAGGTACGCCTGCACGCTGTCCAGGTGTAAAAAGGAAAACCCATATATTTTTTTTTAGCACCCTGGGTTCCAGCTTTGGGAACCCGGGACGCCAATGGCCTTCAATCCCCATTGCAAACCCCCATTGCAGGGGCAGAACAGGGGATAACGGGCCGGAGCTTCACTTGGGCTGCCGGGCCGTTATCACCGTTCCAGCGCCGTTCCCTGTTCCAATCCCTGGAACGGGGGATGAACGCCACATTATTCTCATTTGCATAACACGAAAATGTTAATGGCATGTTGAAAATCTTATTGAGCCTATGTACTTTACTGAGAAATGTTTTTTTTAGTTCTATTTTTTGTACTGTGAAAAGCGTTTCCTAAAGGAACCTTTTTTTGTTGTTTGATGTATTTATTTTTTGCAGGAGAGGTTAGAACGTAAGGTGGGGAGGGAAATGAGGGAAGAGGCACCAAGCACTAATATGGAGGGGCAAGTGGACAGAGGAAGATATTGCGCGTGTGTTACTTCTATGATAGAGGGCAGTGTTTCTCATGCTTCTCGATTACAGATTCAAAAGCACTTCGAAAGTGCTTCCCCATGCAGAGTGGTGTGTTGCAGTATTTACAGAGGACTGTGGTCTTCGAAAGTTCTGGATCAACGGCCTCTTTTATTGCTTGCAAGGTAGCTGGTGGGATTTTGTGTCCTACAGAAGTAGGCTGTATAGTTACAGTATTGGTTGAGGAAGATTTGTGATGCCTTGGGTGATAGTCTTAGCAGTGCACAGTGGTGGCGCGAGTTATGGTTGCTTAGCTTACCATAACTGGTGAATTTCTGTGTTTTTTCGTTTTACTTGCAACCATAACGTCCCTTTAACAAAGATTTTTCTTTGAAATATATATCATTATTGCCTCTAACACATGTTGATACAGACTCATAAAATACATTTTTAAAAAACAGTTAATGGTAATTAAGCACCCTCGTCAAACATTTATTTTGTTTAAAGCACGGGCCTAGCTCGCAAGCAGCAGAGCGCTGTACAGGGAGTGGGTAGCCAGCATTTGGACTGGCATTTTTGGTTTAGGTACATTTGCTGGGGCTAGCACCTCCTATGTGGCAAAGCATTACTAACAGAAGAGAAGCCGGGAGGAGGAGAATTAGGATATCTGGTTGGCATGGTCATTTGCCATGCTCAGAAATACGTTTGCCAGAAATACATTTGCTGCATCACAGAATGTTAATTTACCTCATTGATGCCATTGTAACATTATGCAAAAAAATGATCTTTTCAGAATAAATCGAGAAGGCACGATCTGAAATTCTGGAGAGTTTAAAGCAAAGCACTTCAATCAAAAAGGCATCCTGTGAACGTAGAGGTGTGATATATGGCTGAAATGTGTATTGCAGTACATGGTGCACTATACATATGTCTTTAAAATCTTACGAACCAGAAGCCAATTCAGAGACTGGGGCATAGGAGATATATGAGCTCTGAAAAGGATACCAGTAGTTGTCCGGGCAGCTGAATTCTGTACGATTTGAAAACTACTGCACATATAATGCGGCTGAGCTAGATAAACGAGTTACAATAATCAATAGTACTGAGCACCAGAGATGCAACAACCAGAGCACACAAATGCAGCGGGATAAACGGAAGAAATATTTGTTGATTGAAATGGCCAGATTGAGATACTGGATTGATCTGGGCAGCAGATAAGGACGAAGAAAGCTTTACACCCGGATCCTTCACGACAGGGGCTGGGGATGGAAAAGGACTGCTCGTCAAGGGCCAGAACTCGGGCGTCCAGATGAGGTTGCAGAGGAAGGACCAATCACCATCACCTCTGTTTGTAACCATTGAGCCTAAGCCAACTCTCGGGCTGGGCTACATTATCACTATTCAAAAGATTTAAGCAAACAATGATCTGTGTATAATCAGCGTAGGAGTAGAGTTTGAGGCAGCAGTGGCTGAATGGAGACATTGAATAGAATCAGAGATAGGGCAGAGGGCTGGAGAACTCTGCATGTCAAGGAAGCTGAAGTAGATCAATAAGGTGGCAAAGAGGGATGAGTACGTTCTGTCAGAAAAGGTTTAAACCATGTGTTGGGAAGGGGACACTTTTCCAACAACCCTCCCCCCCCCCCCAGGTGCTTCAGAGTAAGGTAAAGGCTGCCACAGGTACTTTAAGAGACCAGGAGCCCTTAAATGCTTCTGCACCAATACATTATTGCATGCTTCATAGATGCAGTGCACACACGGGAATAGCAGCCATACTGTAGCACAAAGCTTAAACGTAGCGTGGCAGTCCGCACCCCAGGCCTAGGCCAAACAAGAGTGAAGAAATAGGTTGGATCCCAGGCACTGATGAGAAAGGCCAGAGCCACACAGATCCATAAACCCTTCCTTGTCCTAAAATGTTGCCAACCTTCGCAACTTGGGAAGAATGTGCCCTGCAAGGCCATGGAAGGATGGCAGAGTGTCTGAGTACAATACGATCCCATGAGAAGGAGGGCATGGGCCCCCAAAAGCCCTAGCTATAGGGCCTCTGAATCTCAAGGTACTAGCCAGGCCCAGACAACTGACCATAAACCTGTCAGACGCCCGATCGATCAAAAATATCAAAAAGCAGGGCTTTCCGGCCTTCACTTCTAGGTCATGTGATTTGTGCTGCAAAGTGTAGAGAGGGATGAAATTATAGGCCAGAACGAGGGTGGAAGACCTTGGAGGTGCCGGCCTGTCTGGGAGCGAGTTAAGTGTGCAAGTTAGTATGATCTCTGCTTTCCCCCGGTCCCCTGTCTGCTCGTACCAGGTGCACCATTGCATAGATAGAAATGTGCTTTTTAGTTTGCAATATGATTGCCACGTGGCCGCCTTCTGACCGATGAAGACTGCAGCATCACCCACATGGAAGAAGATGGACGCACGGAGCTGGCACCAATGGCCTGACATATGTAGAGTCGCACCAACGAGCTGCGCGGTTTTCTACTGTATGTAATGTCACTGATGACACTGTCCCTTCACAATGTGTTGCTCAGGCAGAACGTTCTGTGGCAACAGTTTGTTGGCAGTTCCATCTTTGTGTGGCAATTGTAATTGTAAACTTGTGAAGCGCTTATACACAAGTGAAGTGCTTCAAAGCGCTTCAAGGCGAGAAGGCAACACAAACAGTTTAATATCACCGTATGACCTTAGTTACATCCTTGTAGGATATTTTACAGATAAGCCTACGTGTAACATTTGACTTGCCATAATTCTTTTATAAAACACAGAACTCGACAGACACGAGCTACGCACGCCTCTAGTTCACAGGTCAGTGAGCCATATATTATAGCACATTACGGTTGCTTGGACCCTCGCAGATCTTGGGCACTATTCACTAAAACGAAAAGGATTAATCGTGTAATGGCATACTCTAATGATATCAAAAAGGAATATAGAGTCATGAACATTATTAGAAACGTACAAGCACCTAATCGCACAAAGGCAGGCCGCGGTATTAGTGTCTAGCATAGGGTGATACTAAAGACATTCACAAACATGGGTTAAAAGCACGATTTTTACCTTCACTGGCCACGAAATTACAACAAGCTAATAATATGCAATGTTATGAATAACTTTGGACATTAATGTGTTTTTTTTCATCTACATATCTGTGATTACATGTTGGTCTGTCTACTGTGGGCGCCCGGTTACCGCTTCAAATTTTACAATAGCATTTTACATTTCACAGTGGTAATGATACGCATATGATAGGTTTTGTAAAATGTATGGGTATAGAAAGTTTGTGTCTAAACAGACAAGAACTGATTGTTTTGGATAGAAAGGTCAGAACATGTGGCCACGAAGGACAAAAGTGCGAATTGCCTAGGCCATACACATATTCCTTTTGTGCCTCTAAATTAACACATCACGTTTTGGTGTTGCGAAGCAAAATAAATCGAACATATACTTGTATAAAAAAAAGTGTTCTAATACACGGTCTAATAATTTTTTGTGATTGGGAAGATTCAAAAAAGAACAAACATACATGAGAAGATTGACCCTACTTGGGCTAGAGGGTGTGCGGTCCACACCGACGGCTCATAAACCTTGGTCCTACCTTTTCACTTTATTACAAGTACCCAGCACGGTGGTGCTATATAGTGGACTGCCCCCAAAAGAAATAATTGGAAGACGATTTACAGAATTAACATTTGAAACGCAAGCAGTGCCTGCTCATAACCACAGACAATATATACACTACTTCTGTGCTTTATTGCGAGTGGCGCAGGCACTGAGTTTCTCTACTTACAATGTCTTATGCATACTAACCGTGCTATTCCCGCCCCAGGACAGTAAGGTACAGAGGGAGCTAAAAGAGGCATTGGAGGCTATGTCAGTAGAATAGGCCCGATTGAGGGCGGCACAGCAAGGGGATGAAAGAAAGGGAATGAGCTACATGAACGGAGGGCAGGACACATTTTAATCAGACTAGACAGTTCAGCAATAAAAAATGTGCTCATTGAGAAGGAGGGGGGTGGTGGGCGAGCAGGGAGTACGGAGTTCGGGACAGTAAGGTCTGACAGGGAGGCAGACCGTGAGTTAAGGAAAGATGAATGGGATACCGTGGATGAGATCGAAGAGGACGAGGGGGATGGGCAAGCACCGGGGCATGCCACGGGTGGAAAGTTTGGCCGGGTAGTGTGGTACGCAAAGAAGGGAGGAGTACAGGTACCCAGATGCAGTTGTTGGATAAAGGCCTAGGCAGGACACACTATGTGCCTTGGGCACCGATGGATATGAATAATTTGATGAACTGCTCCTGCCCCTTAGTTCCGGGCCGGGAAATGGATCTATGCTTTTGAAAAACAGACAGCGGGGATTCCTTTAGCTGTGGGGGATATGAAAGGTTTGCCGTTTGCCATAGTGGGGGACCAAGCTGGAGACGTAAGGGTTAAGGCAGGGTATCCGGGGGTAAATCTAGATGACGCGCTCAATGGCGTGCCCATTAATAATATTAGAGCGCAGGTGTGGGACGCGCTGCAGCGAGCGTACCCGGACACACCAGACCTGCAGTCTATCATGTAGTACACTATGGGGGACGATGAGGACCCCCACGCAGTACATTAAGGTTCAGGAGAGATGGCGTGCGGAGATGGTGGACCAGTGAGGCCAATCTTTTTATTTTGTCATTAGAAGGGGTTTGCCAAAGGAATTTCAGACGGCACTAGACAAAATAGTGGGCATTGAAGCGAAAGGGTGGGCTGAGATTCCAACGATAATAATACACCATTGTAAGAGAAGAAAAGTGCGAGAAAAGGAAACTGCAGGTTGAGGAAGTGAAACTAGCACAGAAAAAGCTAGAAAAAATAGCAGATAAGGGCCGGTATCAATCACTTTGAGGCCCTCTATGGTAAGCCTGAGCCAGCTGACTCATGGGGTGAGATGTTGCACTGTGGGTAGAAGATCATGGGAATTTGAAGCCGGGGGAATATTCAGGTGCCCTGCAAATAGAGGCCTAAGAAGGTGTCCATGGCATTGTAACCCAAAAGGGTGGGGGGCCTGGACTGGACCAGACCTCGTAAGGATGAATAAAATGTCTGGGCTCTGGTGTTATTGAAATTATTCAATGCACCACTTAGACTTAATAAGGCACCCCCTACTGGTAAAATGCACTAAATTACCAATTTACAAGAAAGGAGGGAGAGAGTACCCTGGGAATTTCAGACACATATCCCTATTGGACAGCGTGAGGAAGTTTCCTCTAGAGTTATATTTGAACCTCTCCAAGCTTGGTTTATAAGGGTAGGCATATTAGACCATTTGCAGGCGGGGTCCCGGACAAACATTTGTACAATCGAAAGTAGAACAAGGGGTGTTGGGGTGTGCCAGGTGAATAGCGCTTGAGCAATTTGATATAAGGAAGAAACAAGTCAATTAAACCTCGAAGATTGGGGTGCAGCACCCTGTGGAAAAGAGCGGGCACCTCAAACCCACTTAGCAAGACAAGAAAAACATTTGATATTCCCACATTATGGATGCGCTCCCACCAAAACCCTTCGAAAAGTGGATAATCCTCTGGCGAATTTCCTTGACAGTAAATGTTCTGAAATGCCACTAAAGTGAAGGTTTCAAAAATTTAATCTTCATAGCATGTGTGGTATCAGAGTAAAATGCCAAATTTAATCTTCATAGCATGTGTGGTATCAGAGTAAAATGCCAACACGTGTTTCGACCTATCTTGGTCTTTTTCAAGGCAAAGCTCATTATTTAGAAGCTGTGAATATACATCTTGTATGTATTATTCAGCCCGAGAATTCTTCCTATTCCAAAATTTATGAATGTGAATCAATTAGCACATTCTCCTTCGAAACAACGTCCCGCCTGGATTGTTCCGCATAATCTCACGTCTGTGTGAGCCCTTCAGTCAGCCCGTACCATGTTCCCACATGGTACGGGCTGACTGAAGGGCTCACACAGTCAGCCCGTACCATGTTCCCACATGGTACGGGCTGACTGAAGGGCTCACACAGACGTGAGATTATGCGGAACAATCCAGGCGGGACGTTGTTTCGAAGGAGAATGTGCTAATTGATTCACATTCATAAATTTTGGAATAGGAAGAATTCTCGGGCTGAATAATACATACAAGATGTATATTCACAGCTTCTAAATAATGAGCTTTGCCTTGAAAAAGACCAAGATAGGTCGAAACACGTGTTGGCATTTTACTCTGATACCACACATGCTATGAAGATTAAATTTGGCATTTTACTCTGATACCACACATGCTATGAAGATTAAATTTTTGAAACCTTCACTTTAGTGGCATTTCAGAACATTTACTGTCAAGGAAATTCGCCAGAGGATTATCCACTTTTCGAAGGGTTTTGGTGGGAGCGCATCCATAATGTGGGAATATCAAATGTTTTTATTTGTACAATCGACCTGGTGTTTCACCTGCACCTGGTTGTACAAAATACACAAGGGCCCGTATCTTTGGGAACAACCACTCTTTGTACAAAATACACAGTTCAGAGCAACATGAACCTATATGATGTGCTTGTCAATCTCAGGACCACGTTGGACTGTGTCGCGGGGTCTAGTGTGGTCAATATTGGCTAGAAGGGGGGGGCTCAACCCCAATCTGTCAAATAATTGTGCAACTTTATTCACACAATAAAGCAATAAAGCATGGGTGTGCTGGGGTTTTGGGGAGAATTGACAGACCTGTGTGGTGACAAAGGGGATGAGAGACAGGGGCGCGTCCTCGCCCCCCCTGTTCCTCATTTACATTGACGAAATTATACGCCATGTCAGACAAAAATGCTTCGATCAACCCAAGCTTGGGTCTAAAGCAATCCCGATGCTGCTCTTTGCGGACGATGCCGTCCTCTTGTCAATCAGTTATGGGGTTGGAGACCATGCTTGCATAGTGAAGGAAAACCAGATTCTCCTACTTAGTGGAGGCTTACAATTGATCTCTGCACCATTAATAAGATTGTAGTTCCTCAGTTCCCTGTGGTCCCCCAACATGATCTCCCTTTTTACTATGATTCTGCCCTCGGCAGAATATTTTACTAACATTGATCTTAAAAATGTCTTTTTAAGCATTCCAATCCACAAAGACAGTCAGTACCTTTTTGCTTTTAATGTTGAAGGGTGATCGTATATTGTCTGTAGAGCACCACAGGGATACATTGAAAGTCGAGCACATATAGTCAAGCTTTAAAGACAATTGTATATGTTCACTCCAACCACTCATACAGTGCTTTTGCAATATGATGATAATCTTTTAATAGCAGCTGACACACAAGCGCAATGTGCAGACTGCACCCTGTGACTATTGCAGTTCCTAGCACCCCTTGGGCATAAAGTATCTCCCAGTAAACTGCAGTCAGTTTTGTAAGAGATAGGTCACTTATTTTGGAATCTATTGTCAAAGGGGGAGAGACACTTGCCTCCGCAGCGCTTGGAAGCCATTATGAAAATTGCTGCCCCAACCATACAATAAGTCGTCAGAGGGTTTCAAGGGGTGACATTCTGTAGGCAGTGGATCCCTAATTTTTCTATCCTGGCTAAGCCATTGCTAGAACTAACCATGGGCAACACTCCTATTCCTTTACTGTGGACTGTTGCTCACCAGAAAAGCTTTAACTCAACAAGATCAGCACTTTGTAACTCCAGACTATACAAAACCCTTTACCCTGTTTGTGCATGAAAGCCAAGGCTGTGCATTGTCTGTACCAACAATCCAAAAGGGGTAAAAATAGGCCATGTGCATATTTTTCCTACACTTTGGATACAGTAGCAAAGGCATTACCAAATTGTTTGCGAGGTGTTGCTGCTGCAGCATTATCCATGAAACAAGCAGATGCCATATTTTTTAGGACACACTGTCACTTTTTCATTCCCTCATGAAATAGACATATTGATTAATAAAACCAAGGCCCAACATTTAACCAATGCCAGGCTCACTAGGTATGAATTGACATTGCCACCTCCCATTATGATGCAGCGTTGTAATACCCCGAATCCAGCCACCCTGCTACCCCCTCCCTTTTGATGGTTATGTTGAAATGCATGATTGTGCATTAACAACTGATGAAGAGACAAAGGGACAGGTGGATCTTGTGGGCGCCCCTGTCGAACAGCCAGATGGTACTTTGTATGTAGATGGGTCCTGTTTTAAATTACCAGATGGCACCTCTACAGCAGCATATATCATTACAACCTTAAAACAATAAATGAAACCTGTAGGATTCCTCAGAATTCTGCCCAGGCAGCCGAAATGATGGCCCTTACCAGAGCATGTGAACTCGGTGCAGGACTTACGGTAAACATTCACACAGATAGCCATTATGCTTTTGGTGTAGCACACAGTTTTGGTAGTCTACGGGCCGAAAGAGGGTTCTTGACTTCACATGGCACAAAAATACTACATGTTTTTTTGATCTTGAAATTACTGAATGCCCTGAACACAACTAAAGAAATTGGCCATCATTAAATGCAGTGCACACAGAACAAGTTTAGATGATGCAGGAAAAGGCAATGCTTTTGCTGATAAGACTGCCAAAGCAACTCAGTCTTCTGTATCGGTTATGTATATCTGCCACGCAGGAAAAGGAGACACGGACATTTGACAACACTAGAGACGATAACACTCATTCAGTCTGAGGCTACTGCCGCAAATTAGAAGAATGGAAACAGACCAGGAAATATGTAGCTGGTTGTTGGCTAGACACGCAAGATGAAGCAAGATAGAAATTACCACATATGAATTTACCTTTAATGATGCCATATGATCTTGGCCCATCACATGTAGGTGCAGAGGGAATGTACACTACAGTTTGGAGTAACACCAAGCGAAGACCAGCCATGGTTGCTTTTTGTAAAAACGGTTTAATATTTGCGTCTTATAATATTGGGAAGAGTGAGGGAGCCCCAAAAGGACATTTTCGGCCACCTGTTTCGCTTTAAAGCATTCAAAATAGATTTAATTGAATTGCCTTCCAGTCAAGGGAAAACATGTGATAGTATGCATGTTCAAAGAGTAGACGCATTCCCCTTAAAAGACAATTCTGCATTAAGTACTGCTAAAATATGTGTAAAGAAGTATTTACCCCGTCTTGGACTGCCTCACGCCGTCTGGAGCGACAATGGTGTCCATTTTGTTAATACCACAATGGAATTAGTGTGTAAAGTATTGGGCAAACGGCACAAATTCCATTCAATTTATCATCCCCAAGCAGCGGGATTGGTGTAGAGTACAAACTTTACATTAAAAAACAAATTATCCAAACTATGTGCTAGCAGTTTTCTGGGTTGGGTGGATGCGCACCCACTAACACTATTTTCTAGAAGGACTGTTATGCACTCGGGTGTTGGATTGTCTCCTTACGAAGTAGTCATGGGCCGCTCAGCAATTGTATGGGGCGTGCCAGATCCAAAGATAAAAATATGCCATATCCACTGTTAATCGACTACTGTAAAGAGTTAACTAAAAACCTGTCCATTCTATGCAAACAAGTTGCAGATTTTCTACTGAAGAGAGGTTCCCCAAGAATGCCCCCTCACATTCAGATTTAGGATGGGACAAAGAGCCAGAAATGCTCGCAGCCACCCATCTTATTTCAGACAAATTCCAAGTGCACCAATGGCTGACAGGTACACAGACGGGTATCCATTCAGCCAGCCATACAGACCGAATCCAGTACATGTTTTCACAGGTATAGGGGAAGGGACGGAAATACGCTGATAGACAGTCTCAACTAAGCACCAACAAGCCACATTGCAGACGTCATTAGTGACAACACGACATAGCAGTGTTAAGTCATGAAGCACACTCGCAGTCGTGCACCGCATTACACGAACACACATTTGCATACACGAATAACATGCATACACGGTCCTATAGCTAGGGGAAGGATATATACTGTCAAAGCTTTTATTATTTTCCTCATTAGCCAAATGCAGAAACGGAAGGCAGCAGCAAGAGATCGACAGCAAGCTTTCTGATGCTTAAAGCCAATAAGCCTATGAAACTACAGGAGTATATATGGAGCCTGGTAGGACCATGTGCGACTAACGTATAGGTTACTCAGAAAAACACAAGCATGTAGAAGTCATAATATAAGTCTAAGGAAAATTACAGAAGGCCTCAAGCCACAGAGCACGAGAGAAGAGCCGATTCAGGCTGCACAGAGAGCAAAGCAGGCGCACAGTCAAGGTCAGCTACATGGTCACATTCCAAACTGTAGACGATAAGGGGACCAGCTGCAGAGAAATTGAATAAATCCTCATAAATGCAGGCTCTAGAGCTCGATTTTGTGGTCTCCAAGCATGTGATATAGCTGAGCCAGACAATGGGCATTCACCTGTGGTGAGAAAGCAGAGCCAATCCCAGCAGACCAGACGAGAAAGGCAGCAAGTGTTGCAACTTATGAGCGCACTATCATAGGCAAAGGTGGTACACTACAAGTTAACAAGTTACAATTGTTCACATCACCTTGAAGAGGTGCACAGTGGGCTGAGAACTGAATTGAGTCCCAGGCCTGGGGAGATCAGCTCTAACCAATCACAGCATAGAAAATCAGGGGTGGATGGCAAGGGGCAAGAACCAATGGTAAACACATTACTCTGCAACAATGTAATAGTTTCTTGGGGACGGGACAGGCCAGCCACCTGACGTGCAAGGACCAGTAGAATAACCTCTAAAGGGTACTTCCATATGTGTTACCACTCTCGATACCCAATTATTTGTGGTGATAGGTTTTTGGGGAAGGGTCCAGGTGATGATGCAATACTTGTACAGAATTGGAGCACCCACCCGGGCATACTGAGAAGTACTGGAGAATCTGGATTGTCTTGTATGATCCCTGCTTTTTGTAATAAACCGCAGTTTTAACCTGCCGTTGGCTGAGTCCTCCCTTTATTCTGGGGGAGGGTGTTGGGCGCTTGAGAGTCAGGCAGACCCCCCCCAGACGACCTCTGGTATACCTGGGAGAATTACCCCAACAAGTTGGTAGCGGAGGTGATTGTTTGACTGTGTTAGTCTGGCACAATGCAGACTCGCTCGCCGCAGAACCTGAAAAGCTGCAGGACCCTTTGCGTGTTGAGAAGACTGGGAACGTGTGCCCAGCGGAAAGTCCATCAGGAGCCAGCCTGGGAAATAGCCTCCCCGAAGTCTGTGAGGCGTCTAGCAGACCAGGAAGGCGAAGTGGCAGCTTTGTGGGACGCAGCAGTCGAACAGTGCCAGCAGACCACAGAGCGTAAGTATTAACCTAGCCACACGGCAACTGAGCATGTGAGGGGGAGGGGTATCAAGTATTGTGTAGTATTGCTTAGTATTGTCTAGCATTGTCAAATTTAGTAGGGACAGGAGCGGAGGTGGATGTCATTTTATGAGATTAGGGCACATTCCGTTTAGAGGTAAAAGTCTGGTGAACAACCTGGACTATTTACTCGAGGGCACGGATGACAGAAATTATGTAAATAGTTGATTTCCTGTGGGTTGGGTGTTTTAGCTCGGGTCATAGATAACGGTATCCCCGTGAGGTTTAGCAAGGGAGCTGACCTAGATTGCGGAAGGTGCTTCTTCTGGTTAACTCTCTCGGAGGCGATTACTTGTAGGGCGACGGTGCAGGTGCAGATCGAACACAAGAGAATATTGGTATACTCTGCTAGGAGGCAGGAAGACAGCTGTGGGATTTGTGTTGGCGTTGTGTGTATTTTGGGGCAACGGGTTATAGCATTGTGCGTGCAGTAATTGACTTTTTAGCATGAGCTTGTCTAGCAAATTGGTGACGACACCCGTAGGTTTGTACATAGGACTTGGAGAACACGAGACGGTGAGGAGCTACCATTGGAAGGCTTCAGGCTGGCAGACGAGGTGAACCAGTGGTGGTGCGCAGAAGGCGCATGCGCAAGATTGTGGTTGTGCCGGAGGAGGCAGAGATTTTGAAGGGGGCAGTGCGCGAAGCACAGCCGACAGGTTGTGGAGCAAGAGAGGCTCATAGTGCTTAAAAAGCATTGCGATTACACTGTTTTTCCCTTAACAGCAGGGGATCGAAATCTTCGATTTGAGGTCAGGTAAGAGCCAGAGCAATGCATCACGCCCCTACAGCACCCGTTTAAGACACTAGCACCTTATAAGGATAAGATTTGCAAATATAGAATGGACTAAAAGCACTGAGGGTAAATTGACCAAACCATGCAGAGGTTTCTCCAAGGATTTACAGCAATTGCTAATGACACTTACATGCTACATATAAGGGAAAGAAGCTAGCCAACTGCATGTCAATATTTGCGTTATGGAGGATGTTTCAGGAGGGCTAGGGGGACGCTGTAAGGAGTCTGGATGCTGAGCCAGCAGGAGGTGCAGGGCCCCGTGCCCCCACCATCCACTCCCCCACCCTCTCTTGCAAGCGAGCACTCTGAGGACACAGGCAATGAGCAGGGGATGTAACCATTACGAGAGCTAAAAGCAGCAGAGGGGTGCTCAACCCTGATATATAAACCGCCACCATATACCAAGGAAGAGGGACAGAAGGAGACGGAGCAGCCGAGCGGCAAAAAATAAATTATTTTTTAAAAAAGCAGCTTGCAGTGAGGCGCAGCAGGGCATGAAGGAGGGGTTAGGGGGCATAGCCACTAACAAGTGGGTAGGGGGACAGATCCTCCTAAAACTGGAAGGGAAGACTAATGGAGAGGCAGAGGCAGCAACCAAAACAAAGAGGGCCTTAAGGAGAGCAAAGAGGCAAAGGACTAGGCTGAGATAATGGAGGAAACTGACAGAAGTGAGAGGGATAGAGAAGAGACTAGAGAGGGAGTGCAGAGAGAGAAGGAAGGATGAGAGAGCAGGAGCAGAGGAGAAGAGTAGAGAGCGCAGAGAGGAAGAGGGAGAAAGAAGGTGCGGGAGCAGTGGGAAAGGAGGAGAAGGGAACCAGAAGAGTTTGAGAAAGAGGGAAGTAGATAAGAAGGAAAAAAGAATGTTAATAGACGGGGAATGAAGGAAGTTGCAGGTGGAGAAAATAGTAAGAGAGCATGCACGCAAGGCGGAGCGAGCAATCAGAAATAAAAACAGACGAGAAAGTGAGCACGGGAAATGAAGGAACAGGAGGGGGTGGACGAGCAGAGCTAGACAGCACAAGCACACAAAGTAGGACTACCACTGTATCAGACAGAGCAGGCCTAGGGTCCTGCGGGGGAGGTAGCAGGCATGACTTGTTTAACATCTACTTTACCATGAGGCCCAACACGGACACCACTACTAGGAAACTGAGCTTAGTGGATGACTTTTGCAGTAATATGGCTCTGGTTCAGACAACAAAGGGAGGGATAGTGGGGACGAGGGAATTGGGCGACTTAAGCCTCAGTCCATGGGGAAAGGTGCGGACAAATATGTGACTAGGGAAAGGAGGACTGGCACAGGGGGGAGCTAAGGGTGACAAGGACGATCAAACACCACGGTCAGTGGACACGCTATGCAACACTGATGACCTAGTACCATACGTTGAGACTCAGAGACCTCCCAGGATGAAGGTGCGGGGGGGGGAGGGGAACAGCTATAGCACATTTTAGAGGGGATCACAGGGGGATCTGACAACTGTGCTGGAATACCCATAGATGTATACACTGACATTAGAAACACAGACAGGGAGATCAGACTGACTAGAGGAGCGTGGGGAGCTAGGGTTCACACATATGCCCCTATTGAAAAAAGGGAGGGGGTGACCTCAATATATACCATGGAAGCATATTGACGAAAAACATGAGATTTAGGTTACATTCATTAACCTCGGGTGCAGGGATATGGATATATGAAATGGAAAGAATGACAGCGGGACAGAGACTAGCAGTGGGGGACATAAAGGGGCTACTAGTGGCAATCCTCAGAGAAGTCACTGATGACGTATGGAAAAGGGCGGAATTCCAGGAGTGACCATCCAGGACATGGCGCACAATGGTTCTCTGTCGTATGGCAATCCTTAAGGACAATACCAAGACACGACAGACATTAGTGCAATTAAGGCCCGCAAGATGGGGCCAGACGAAGACCCCCTTACACTATATTCAGACGATCCAAGAGCTTTAGCACCTTGAGTATTGTGGGGCAAAACAGTGGCTTTATTTTACTATATATTATGCCAGGGGCTGCCACAGCCAGTACAGAAGCAACTCAGGAAGTTAGTAGGCATGGAGGAAAAACCTTGTCCAGAAATACAACTCACGATAGTGCACCATTGTAGGCTGTTACAAGAGAGGATAAGGAAGAAGCAAGAATAACGGAAGATAGAGGAAGTGAAATTAGTGCAGAAGAAACTATCGAAGTATGCATTGGAAGGGGCAGTACTGACCAATGCAGGCACACAGGGGGACACAACAGCAGCAGTACGCACGGCCGCCCACGGTAGGGATGATTCATGGGGCGGGGAAACATGCAGCACAGGTTTCAAGGAAGAGGGGGTCATCCAGAGGATGTGGGTATGGGCCTCAGATACCAAGGAGGTTTCGGGGATATGGACCGAGCCCATGGGGTTTCCAAGGGCAAGGGAGGGTGCCACCAGGTTTCCAAGGGCAAGGGAGGGAGGGAGCCAACACATTGATGGTCGTGCGGGCAGATGGGGCACATTTCGGGAGTGTGCAGAAGCGGGGGGTACACCAGAACTGGAGAGCACAGTACCAGCAAGCATATCAAGGGGGCTAAGACGACTATTACACACAGGACCAACCACAGCAACAGCAAGGACCGAACCTGAGCACACACCTGCAGACCCACCAGCCCATGACACAGATACCACAGATGCAAGCACCCATACCACAGTCTTTGCAATCACCCCAGATCCGAGACAGCACACAGCAGGTGTCACAGATCCAGAAATCTGTGCAGGCATGTAGCCAAACGACTGGACAATGGCACACCTAGACACTCCATAGCAACGACCCCCATTAGGAGCCTGGGGGGGGTCACCGTGGTGGGGAACAATCCATTTTCTGGGAACGGGATAACCTCAATAGGACAGCTCATAGATAGATTAGGTGTTGCATCCTATCGATCACATCCAACCCTGTAGAGGAACCTTGCATAGGGGTGGCGATAGGTGACAAAACGTTTCCCTTTCTTGTAGACACAGCGGCGACTAGGTCCTGCATTCGATGGGGAACATATAGGTTGTGAGGCGATGCCACGATTACTCAAGGATTCTCTGGGGCTATGGAAGTGGTTCCTTTAACAGACAATATATCCCTTTCTATAGTGGAGCACGATTTATCTTCGCCTTTACTTTACTCTCGACAGACACCTTTATACATACTGGGACGAGACATTATGAGCAGACTAAACATGACAATTTCATTCACAGACAAGGGAATAGTGTGCTCTACACCAAGAATACATGTTCTCAATGTAAGAGAGATCATTCAAGCATACTGTGGACGGAAGGTAGAGGGAGGGTGCCAGTGGATGAGGAGCTGTTCCAATATGGGACCGAGATTGCAATTGCATGGATCCCTGGGATTCAAGGAAAGATGTGGCAAGTTCAAAATGTTTACACCAGAGATACCATTGGATGGGGCAGAGGGGACGATCGCGCCACTGGAGATCGAGGCAGTGATTGTGAAGGAGGAATGGATAGCAGTAAACGGGATGGACAACACAGGGAGATCATGGCAAGCAGTGATCGCTGTAGCTGAAAGGTACATGCTGACTACAGTGGCAGACAAAGAGCTATTCAGAGACAACAGATCAGACCATGAGATGGTGTTCGAAAGGAGTGTGACATATTAGTTAAAGATACACTACAGAGAGGTACCACAGAGGATGGCAATGGTGCTGAAAGCACCACCATCCTTTGGCGAAGAGGATTTGGCCAAGGTGCCCAGCATCCTAACCACCACTAGCCCCTACGATGTGGGGCTGTTGAAAGGAGTGGGCGCGGTGAAGATAAAGCTGAAACCAGGAGAAATTTTAACCAGAGTCAAACAATACCCACTATCAAAAGGAGGCAGACGAGGGCATTTATGAGACAATTGCAGCGTTAGTGGAGAGGGGCATTCTAATACCAACAGAATCACCATGCAACACTCCTGTGTACCCAGTCAAGAAAGCAAAGGGGGGGCATCATTGAGTTTTATCCAGGACTTGCGCCCGATAGTCATATTGTAGAAGCAGAGTGTCCTCTGGTTCCGAATCCAGTGACAATTTTGTGCAGCATCCCAGCGGAGGCTGCCTGCTTCACGGTCATAGACTTGAAGAATGCCTTCTTCTCTATACCACTACACCCAGACTCACAAGATTTGACTTCCTTCATGTATAGAAACAAAAAGTGGAAACATACAAGACTTCCTCAACGTTACTGTAAGTTACCCTCCATATTCAAGAGGGTCCTCCAGATGGACCTAGGCAATGTACAGATGGAGAGCACGGTCATACAGTACGTAGACAACATTTTGATTTGCAGCATGACAGAGGAACAGTGTAGAAATGACTCAGTCCATATGCTGACAGTATTAGCTGAAAAGGGATACAAGATGGGCAAAGCCAAACTACAGTACTGTCACAAAGAAGTGCTATACATTGGGCAGATTATCTCATAAAATGGCCGACAGGTGACACCAGAAAGGGCGGAGGCAATACGCAGGACAGCAAAATACACGACAGTTAGAGAACTGCAGCAGTTGTGCAATTACTGCAGGGCATGGGTCTTTGACTACAGCACTTACACCAGACCTCTACTGGGTGTCCTGAAGGAAGTACAATAGGGACACAAGATAATAAGATGGACAACAGAAATGACTGAGGTATTCGATGAGCTGAAAGAAGCAATATGCACAGCTCCAGTGTTCGGGATCCCAGACTACTAAAAGGAATTCTTATTCTCACATTCCGATGGGGTGGTAATGAGAGCAGTACTGACACAAAAGACAAGCTTGAGGCACAAGCCACTAGCATACTACAGTGGGAAGCTTGACGTAGTGATGAGGGGACAGTATCCTTACGAACAAGCCTTGGCTGCTGCCGCATTTGCAGTAGTCAAATCAGCAAGTATTACCATGGGGTGCAGCATCACACTTTACATGGAGCATGCCCTCTTTGAGATATTGGAGAAACCAAAGAGCACACTGACAACACAGAGCAAGAGAACATCAGGGTACGAGGTATTAATATCAACCCCATCACTTAAGGTAGTGAGGTGCAGACTTGTTAACCCAGCGACTTTTCTCACCGACATCTTACAGAACGGAGACTATGCACTGCACATGACTGCACAGAGAACATACAGGAATTCAGTGATACCTGCAAGGTACTGGAGGATGCACTGGGGGGGTGGTGGGGGGGCGTGCTTTACATTGACGGATCTTTGACAATTGACCAGACAGATGGGGTCAGACACACAGGAATAGCAGCGGCGAGGATAAGAAGATGGGACAAGTGAGGTAGTGGAGGCTTTGTCACATGTCCGTGACTGTCCGAGGATACAATGGTACTGAAGGAGGGGTACAATGTATTGTCAGAAACACAAATAATGAAGTTGCAGGGAGCTGCACCCAGGGAGGAAAAGGATCTGTGGACTAAGGGACGGGGGGTGATGTACAATATCCCCCACAGATGCCTTATGGCGGCAGAAAAACACAGGGAAAGTGGTCATTTCACTAGCATTATAGCACACAGCACTGACAGAATTACATTATCCAACACACACAGTGAAGGAAATGCTTGCCACCCATATTGGAGAAACGCAGTGCTGTCCTAATTTGGCAGAACATGTGGCTGAATTCATGACCAACTGCCTAACTTGTAGACAGTTTACTGCAGGACATACACCGAGATGTTCCCATTCCAGCATCTCCACGTCAACTGTTGACATGTTCCAAGTATGCCAGGAGTACCGCTACATGATAGTGGTTTGTCTGCCCATTCTCTTGGTGGATAGAGGCAGGTCCCTGGTCCCAACCGGACACCCTCAGGGGAGCAAAGTGTATGGTCCGGGAAGTGTTCCCATGATGGGGCGTGTGTGAGGTCCTGCGGTCTGACAATGGCCCTCACTTCGCAAATGAGATGTTCAAGCACATTACAATGTTGCTTGGCTTTCAACATTAATTCTCCTGTGCTTATCACCTGCAAGTGAATGGGCTGTGTGAACGCCTCAACAGCCTTTTGAAGGAAAGTATTGCCAAAACCAAAAAAAGTACAAATATGAATTGGCTCCATTGCTTACCCTTGGCACACTTTGCATTGCACAATAGGTCCGGACGAGGTGGTGATATGACGGGACATGCAACTTCCCCTGGCTCCTACCACTAGGGTGCTATAAGTCGCAGATAGTAGTGCAACTGTGCTAGGACAAGAAATGTTCGACTATTACGTCCTTGATTGCTAGTGCCTCTCATCTCTCGCCAGATACATCGACACCAGTGAGGCCCAGCAGCCCACGGAGAAAGCAAAAGTGTCAACGACTCAAAGGACTCTGACAGAACGACCCGATCGTCCTGGGGACTGTGTTCTTCTAAGAAATGTCCTCTGTCGTTGGGACGCACCCAGATTCATCGGTCCCTACACAGTTCAGGTGGTGGCAGACTGCTGTCAAATTGGAAGGGAAAACCCTTTGGAACCACCTCTCAGACATCCAGCCCTACAAAGCTGTGACCTCACCTGGCAACGAGATCGACAGGGCCAATGATCATCGGCAAGAGGAACAATAAGATAATTCTGAACTTACGCTGCCAAGTGGAGGACACGCAATGGTTACTAGGTCATGGGCAGCAGCGTTAGGGTAAGGACTTCCTACACATCCAGAGTGAGGATACACTTATTTTATTCTCTACAGACATTCTTCGTGAAAGCAGTGACTGTTATTTGAGAATTGTTTATGTTGCCCAATGATTTACAACCTGATGCCTTTTCGGGCCAATTTGTCCATTATATTAGGAGACCCAACCGATTCCGAGCACATCCACCTAGAGTTTAATATTTGGTTTTCATAACATATTTGGCCCAAGCTTACCCACAACTTGAATGTGGAAATCCTTTGGTTCTTGTCATACTAAGAGACCCTGGAATTAGAACTGTGGGAACAACTATTCACATTCGCCATGAGCGATTACCTGGTCCACGGGGCTTAAAACTAAATCTGACACAAACACAATAATCCTCGCTTTTGCACATTTCAGGTGGGCAACTGAAATTTTCATGCTGCACGAGTCTTCAGCAGCACAGGTAAAGATGGGTGAAATAATAAAAATTGTGCTTATTTTGTCGTGTCTCTTCTTTTGAAGGGGGTATTGGTGTTCATATTCTGGAGCATATCGCTCGTATTTACTGAAACCGCTTTATCTTCTACTAACATTACCCCGGCCACAGCAGGTGCAACGACCATGTCAGGTGGACAGGAGAGCACAGAGGTAAGTGCAGTGCTGACACAGACATGAGGGGGTGGATCTCTATCTCACAGACACTGCTAGTGTGTCTCATAACACGTGGTACAAGCACATGACCGAAGTAGGTAAGGAAACCACCGGGGAGAGCAGTTATGTCTGCTCAATAATCCCCTACCTCATGAGTGTCTCCAGAACGTTCATAGCAATTGAAATGCTAGCAGCAAGCGCCCAATGACTGATGTCCCTGTCTATGGTAACAACTCAAGGTAAATTTCAAGGGAAAATAGCAACATTGAGATGGATGTCTCAGGAAACGTTCCCGTATGAAGCCAGTTACATAAAGACACTTGACATAATGAAATATTATTGGCAATTAGATCAAGCTATATAGTACATAACTGACAGGCCTCAAAGGCGACAAAAACACTAAAATTGAAGGAGAAGTCCTACCTGAAAGGGGTTTGAAGAAAATCAGGTGGGGAACCAGGATGCTGGGAAAGACCACAGATGCTCGTGTATGGCCAAGTATACACATAAGGATGGAAAGATGAAGTAATAGGAAGCAAAACACACACATACAATCACCAGTGATCACAGTACAAGGAGAAAACTATTAAGTGCCTGAAGGAAAGGGGTGCGAGTGCAAAGCTGATCACTTGGGTAGAAAATTTATCTGGACCAATGCCTATAATACCTCTGAAGAAACCAGCATTGTGCTACAAGAATGATGGAGCAGTAAGAGTTGGTGAGAATACAGCATGTAGGTACACAGAAAAACATCCAGCAATGAAGATAGGCACCACAGTACTGATGGACCACTACTGGGCGTGTGGATCCAAGGCATACGAGAAGCTGCCACCAGACTGGGGAGGCGTTTGCTCGTTGGTACAAATCAATATGCCATCACGGATTGTGCTCCACAAGGACATGAAAATAGGAGGAAAGGGAAGCGAGAAAAGGTCAGAGAAAGTGAGTATAGTGAGAAGCAGTAACTATTTCTCAGATGCGTCAGAAACGGTGCCAGATGTACCACCACCAGAACATAGGTTATTTAGCAGAACTGAAATATTTTTTGCGTCAATAGTTCCAGCAGTTCAGACATATACCAACATGAAATGGCTGCAAATTAGCAGGTGGGAGTTTATGCCAACGATAAACTCTACAGTGAACTGTTTCAATGCAATAAAAGAACTACAAGCAGTAAGGTTGACGGTGCACCAGAATAGATATCTTCTGGACATGATCACAGCGATGGAAGGAGGAGTTTGCACAAAAATTGGGAGTACCTGTTGCACATCCGTACCTGCCAATGACGGAGAATGACACTGACAGAAGAAGTGACCCAGCTGTCAAAGATACATGCCAAAATGGAGGCAGAAGCAAGGGGACTGGAAAGGACCAAAGCTGGATAGCATACCTCCGGTCATGGATGCCTTTATGGCCAGCAGATGGACTGAAAGTATAACTAGTGGCACAAATATTGGTATGAGTTGCACTCTGTGTGATCAAGATCTGCATCACTCAATGCCGCAAGACGACAGAAGTCGGATAGGAATGAAGGGGATGATGGATGTGAATGTAGGCAGTGCAAAGGACAAGATAGTGGAGGAAAGAGACAAGCTGAGAAACAGGCTAAGGGAATGTCCACTATTCCCACACGAGACGACGAAGTTAGATAATCTATACGACGGCAAGAATTATGCAGGAAGGGGGTGTGGCTAGCAGCCATGTGAGGCAGACGTGCTCACTGGATGCTCCTGCAGATCCCGACATTGAGAAGCGTCCTAAGAAAACCTACACTGCGAAAACACACCATAATTGCAGAGAAATAGCAATTGGAAACAACAAGGAAGCTGGATGTTAATAGACTTTGTACAGTGAGCATTGCTGTGTCAGAAAGGGAGCCACGAAGAATGCTAGAAAATGGCGGTGAAGAACAAAAGACACTGCGAAAGCACCTGGGCTACTTGGCCCATGAATGCGGCGAGTGGAGCTGCCCAGCTGTAACGAAGCACCCCTGACAGGTACGCCAAACGGAACATTCAGGGAACGTGGGAGTCAGAGAGGAGCATCCTGAGTGCTGTTACTGAAGGCACTCGGACGGCAAAAAGGAGGTTGTAAACAGGAGAGACGGTGCAGCTGGGACGCAGCAGGCGAGCCGTGTGATATTGCAAGGTGCTGCCGTGGGCGAGAAGGCAGAGACAGACATTTCAGCGCGGATCCTTATATGCCCAGAAACCATCAGAGAGCAGCTGAATGGCAGATCAACATTAGCAAAGCAAGCAGCAAGCTGAAGTATTATAGCAGAGGCAGCGCAACGCGAAGTGCAGCCCACGGAGGACGCCAGCTGAGCCACAGTGCGCAGAACACGACCCACGCCGAAGAAGCGTTAAGGAGTCAGGGGGGGCCCAGAGTTCCAATTATATGACAGACTGCTGGGAAGGGGGGCTCCCCCTCGCTGCCCGCGGTACTCCAGGCCATTGTAAAGAACTTGGTGCTGGGGCGGTGCGCCTGAGAGGCCAGTTCCATCCGAATCTGCCTAAGCAAAACGGTTTGGAGGCACAGGACAAAGGGAGCCGACCACGAGTCTGAGGACCCATCCACGTACATTGTATAAACAGAGAGCAGCCAGTAGTTGGTCCCTTGGGGAACGAGAGTGCGATGGCCAGTCATTACCACCGGGAAGGCGAGCCTCCAGAGGCCCCAAGGGACAGGACAACGGGGTGTACGCAGTGGACAAAAGCCTGTGAGCACCACAGGTTTACGCACAGGGGTAGTGCCAACAACAAGCAACATGGACATATGGCCACATGAACAAGGCCTATGCAATGCAGCATAAACAAGCAGTGGCAACATAACCGGTACCCTAGAAAACCAAAGCCGCTATATATAAGAAAGTATACCCTTACGGGCCATACCCCTGGGAGAGTGCATAGGAGCCATTGCACCAAAGACTGGCACCGTGACAAGGCATTGAGAGTGAAGTGAGGTATGGGGGTTGGGTGAAAGGAACATTGCGAGCAGTCAGGAAAACAGGCAACATGGCGCAGACTGCTGAAGCCAGCCATTGAACAACTCGCCTACCCTGGTGCACCAGAACAGGGAGGACAACCCTGGCAAGAAGGGGCTCAGCAGATATATCTGTGTGGTGCACTGAAACTCCTAGTGAGACAAAGACAGCAAAACGCACTACGCCTGGGGCCTCCAGCAGAGCATGCTGCCCCTCCTCTCTAAGCAAGTGAGGACAGAGGACACCACAGGACCTGAGGTGCACAATGACGGCCAAGACTGGTATGGCCAAACAGAAGCAAAACATACTGGAAACCTTCGCGAAAGGCCAACCCAACCGTCAGGAAGAAGACAAGGGGAACACAAACAAGGAACAAGCGTCACCACCAGGAAGCATGGAGGAAACAGGGCGGCAGCAGATCCTAGAGGCCATTGCGGCACTAAGCTGGAGGCCAAGATAGATGCAGTGGCTATCGATGTGGCACTATTGCGGCAAGACGTCAGAGCTATAGTTGTACACACCGGGAAACTGGAGGAGCAGGTCAAAGAATACAGAAGTGAGGGTACAAACGATGAAAGACCTCGACAATCTTCAACAGAAAGTGAAACTGCTAGAGGAGAGGGCTGAGGAAGCGGAAGGTCAGGCACGTAGAAACATCAGGATCGTGGGACTGCCTGAAGGAGTGGAAGGGTCCGACCCCACCACGTACATTAAGAATATGGTGATCCAAGAAATGGGGGCGGAAGAGCTTACGCATGGGTTTACGATTTAAAGAGCACATCGTTCCCTCATTAGAAAACCACCACGAGGATCCCCGCCAAGGCCTGGGACAGCCAAGCTGCTGAACTATAAAGAGCGAGAAAAGATCCTTTCTCCAGGTGAGGGAGGGAGCGGGGGTGGGTGGCGGGGGGGCAAGTGGTCGATGCAGCAGGCATCAGCGAAGATTTCAAAGTATCCCGACTACATCTTTCAGGTCGAGAAGAAAAGGGCCCAGTACATCACGTTCAAGGCCAGGCTCAGGAAAGCGGGCCTCAAGTATATGTTCCCATGTCCTGCAAAGCTAAAAGTGATACACAATAGAAAAATTAACTTCTTTGAGACAGCGACGGAGGCACAGGATTGGATGGACGGTGCCCAAATACCAGACATGCCAGATCAGAATCAACATACCTAGACGGGAGGATGAGAGCCCGGCACAGACCACCATAATAGAACTAATACTGTAGTAAAGATATGTAGCTCCGGGTATAAACAGGTTTAAGCTACATAGTAACTGGAATTTATGAGTATTATGGAAGCAATACGTTAAGTAGGTAACAGGAGCAACACAGTGGGCGCAGAAGCCCAGTAGAGGGAACGCAGAGAGCAGACCCACTACCCCCCTCGGTAGCAGTAGTTTCAGGGCCACAGTACAGGGCCTGCCCGTAGGGCACCAGGAGCCTGGTCTAGAGACAAGGCAGAATGGAGCGGAAAAAGGGGAAGTCCCTGCATGCTTCGCATAGCAGGACAAGTTGAGTTTGATGTTGGTTTGGAGTGGGGTTGGGGGGTGGGCGGACGGATGGAAATGGGGAGCCCGACGCACATGGTACAAAGCTGCATCAAACTCCTGCTGAGGCGAGCAACAGGCTGGTGGCCTCATTGGTGCCCTGGACCTAATATCTCAATGGTAAACAAAGTCAAGATTATGACATGGAACGTCCGAGGGCTTAGTAACTATGTGAAACATAGAAGAGCGTATATGTATCTCAAGACTAACAAGGTGGGGATAGCCTTGTTACAGGAAATGCACTTCGATGTACAAAAACGGAAAAACATGGCAAGGGGGTGGGAAGGGTTGTTGGTGGGCTCTGCTTATTCAACATATGCAAGAGGGTTCCTTATATGGGTGGACCCTGCTATCCCACTTACGTGTTGACCACGTAGACAGATAATGAGGGCAGGATGGCGCTATATTGTAAAACCGCGAGATACCTAAGAGACCTACTGTGAATTCCCCCTGGGGTACAATCAGATTATCCTTCTCCGATAGAACTGGGCATCTGAATTTGGAGAAGGGCTTGTGGTATCATGGGACTGGCGGATTCCCTCTCGCCGCAGGTGCAGATTGAGGCAATTCTGGGGGGTAGACCGGGAAGCAGGGGAATGGTGAGAACAAGATGGGAGGAGTGCGGGATAGCTACAGTGGGGGACCTGCGGAAAGAGAAAGGGTTAATGATGTTTGCAGGGTTACAGGAAACTACGGGTATACACAGAGGCCAGTTTCTGCTGCATAGCACAGTTGTGAAGGTGCTACACGATAGATGGCTGAGTGGCAATGATGAGACCATAGGGAGCAAAGATATTGAAACACTGCTAGCGGTGGCAGAAGGCGGACACGCTGTCTCTAGGATTGATGAAGTACTGATAGAACGGAATTGAAGTGCAGAGAGAGAGATGGGAAATAGAATTGGGGAAGGTGTTTGAGGATAAAGAATAGAAGGAGGTGAAGCTGTGCCACAAAAAGGTTTCTAGGAACGCCAGACAACAGCTAATACAACAATATATTACACAAAGAGCATACCTCACGCCAGCCACTATCGCAACCTTTAAGGGTGCGAAGAGACAAGAATGCCCTAGATGCAAGATGGTAAAAGCGGGGTTGGTACACATGTTTTGGGGGTGTCGGACAGTGCAGGGGTTCTGGAAAGAGGTAACACAAATCGCACCAGAGTGGCATAGAACTGGATATCCTTACCCCGGATGCCAGCATGTTAGGCGGGTACAAGAGAAATGTGAAAAATAAACCAATAAATAAAATTAAAAACTTGATGTACATACTAGCTAAACTTAGTATAGCTATGAAGTGGGTGGAGGGAGTTGGGGGAAGTGGGTCACCCGCATAAACTGGAACATGGGAAAGGGCACTGAGCGAGCAAAAAAAAAAATACAAATACTAAAAAGCAGCTGGGTATGGATATTCAGCGATGGATAGCGTTGACTGTAACCCTGTTTGCATGCAATGAGGAAGGGGAGACCACACAGACTGCACGAGGCGGATCAGATGCAGACTGATTAAGAACGTATAGCAGGACATGTGAGGTGCAAGACAAGTTGGGTGGGTTGTAGTAGAGATAGTAGAGTTGTATAACTGAAAAGTTACAATACGATGTATTACATTGAGTGTGTTACCGTTTGTTGTGGTATAAAAATGCAATAACAATATTAAAAATAAATAAAAGAATTATGCAGGAAAATGGCATGTGCAATCCAGAAGGAGTATGCAATTATATGCCCTGGACTTTTGACGATCATGCTAATTATTATGGACACCTCAGAGGTATAACAAAGATTTGGCTTCCAAGAATGAAGGTTGTGCCATATGAGGATGTGGTCGACAAGTCAACCACAGGGGGGACTGAAGAGTCCCAAGAATGCCCCTCCTCACCCCCAGATTTATGACAGGACGAAGAGCCAGAAACACTTGCAGACACCCATCTTATTTCGGTGAATTCCAAGTGCACCAATGGCTGACATGTAAACAGAGCGGTATCTCCTCAGTCAACCATACCGACTGAATCTAGTACTTGTCTTCACAGGTATAGGGGAAGAAACGGAGATCGTGGACAGAAATAACTTAATGGACAGTGTCGATTAAGCACCAAGAAGCCACAATGCAGATGTCATTAGTGACACCAAGACATAGCAGCGTTAGTCATGAAGCTCACTTGCAGTCCTGCACCGCATTACATAAACACTTTTGCATACACAAAGAACATGCATAAACCGTCCTATAGCTAGGGGAAGGATACATACTGTAAAAGCTTTTATTTTTCTCATTAGCCAAATGCAGTAACGCAGAAACGAAAGGCAACAAGAGATCCAGAGCAAGCTTGCTGATGCTTAAAGCCAATAAGCCTATGGAACTACAGGTGTATATATGGAGCAGGGTAGGACCATGTGCGACTAACATATAGGTTACTTAGAATAAAGCGAGCATGTAGAAGTCATAGCATAAGTCTGAGGAAAATTACAGAAGGCCTCAAGCCACAGAGCATCAGACTGCACAGAGCGCAAAGCAGGCCCACAGCCAATGTCAGAGTTACATGGTCACATTCCAAACTGTAGGTGACAAGGGGACCAGCTGCAGAGAAATTGAATAAATTCTCATAAATGCAGGCTCAAGAGCTTGATTTTGTGGTCTGCAAGCACGTGATATAGACGAGCCAGACAATGGGCATTCACACGTGGTGGGAAAGCAGAGCCGATCCCAGCAGACCAGACTAGGAAGACAAGTGTTGCAACGTACAAGCGCACTATCAAAGGCAAAGGTGGTACACTACAAGTTACAATAAAAACACGTAATCGTATCACCTTGAAGAGGTGCACAGAGGGCTGAGAATTGAATCGAGTACCAGGCCTGGTGAGATCAGGTCTAACCAATCGCAGCATAGAAAATCAGGGGTGGATGGCAAGGGACAAGACCAATGGTTACCCCATTACTCTGCAACAAAGTAATAGATAGTTTCTTGGGGACGCAACAGGCCAGCCACCTGACATGGTAATGGTTATTTACAAAGCGCTGATACACAGGCAAGTGTTTCAAAGCGCTCAAGGAGGGTGGGAACAAGGGGAAAAACAGTCGCTCAGAGCCTTTGAAATTCTGAGACGATAACAGTCTGCACAGGCAGAATAAGTGCATACGATACATTCAATAGTTGACACAGCAAATAGGCCTGCCGACGATTCTGCAGTTTTACCAAGTGCAACTAAGGGGTAAAGACAAGGAGGAACAGACAGACGATCTTCAGGCACAGTGCATTTGGATCGTACAAGTGCACAGACCGTCACAGGGAGGGAGAGGTCCGGGTGCACCCAGTCGGTGGACTGGGGTAAGTGCAGAAAGCGCCACTCTCTTCAGTTATTTCTAAGAGCAGTGAGGGAGTGTGGGGTGCAGGGCCCTGAGGGAAGTGTGAGGGAGGACTTGTGGGGGTGCCCGGGACCGGTTAGATTCTGAGGTAGACCAGGCGGCCAGTCGCCAAGCTGTAAGATAGAGGAGGGGGAGAAGGAAAGAGCAAAGAGCTAGGTTAGCAGGGAAGAGGGAGAGAGAAGGAAGAGGAGAAGAGGAAGGAATTGAGGAGTTTCCGGAACTTAAGAAGATCAGGCTAAAGATGGAGAGCGGCAGGGAGGCTATTCCAGAGGTAGGCACCTGCTGAGGATAAGGATCTCCCTCCAAATCTCTGCTTGAAGAACCAGCTCATTCACAAAAGGTTGGAGGTAGATGAGCGAAGGGCTTGTGAGGGACATTATTTAGGTAGGCAACGTTGCTGGTAGGTAGGTCCCAGATAGCCTTGTGGCCAATGTCAAGGGCTTGAATTTGATCCTTGCAGCCACAGGGAGCCAGTGAAGGGATTTCAGCGCTGGAGAGATGAAGTCCCTGGGCTTGAGGCCAAGGATAAGTCTTGCAGTTCTATTCTGGATAAGTTGCAGATAGCGCAGGGCAGAAGCTTTTGTAATAGGGCAGCCTAGAGAGAACCAAAGCTCTGGAGACAGTGAGCCGCTGGGGGAAGTGAGAAAAGGTATAGTGCCTCTGAAGAGGTGTAGCTGAAGGTTAAATTATTTCAGAGATGTCCAAAATGTGAGAGGAGAAGGAGAGAGTGGAATCAAAGATGACCAAGGTTTTAGCCCTGCAAGTGGGTGCGGGTGCAGCGCCAAGGGAGGCTGGCCAGAGTGAAAGTGGGAAAGCGGGAGCAGGGGTCTCTGTGTTGAGGCAGAGGTTGTTTGCAGCACACGATGACTGAATAGCGACAGGCGGTCGGATATGAATGAGGAGGCGGCTGAGGGTAGCCTGAAAGATAGTTGTGTGTCATCCACGTAAAACTGGAGGTTAGAGGTGAAAGTGGCAATCACACATGCCAAGGCAGCCATATAGACATTGAAGAACCAGAGGGACATGCAAGGACCAGTAGAATAACCTCTATAAGGTACTACCATACATGTTACCACTCTCAATGACATGCATTAGTTACCGTAATAGCATTTCTGATAATTGTATCTGCTTAGATTGACATGCTGTGCATATAGTACCACATCTAGTGGTAATTGGATCTCGTCTTTCGAGGATCGAAAGGGGACGTCGACATGGGCGTGCCTGTAACACTATCCCTAACGTGACGTGCAGTGTACCCAAAATCACTCACACGTCGAGGTCCCTCCAATTGTATTTTTTCTGCCGTGAGGGAGCCTTATGACTATTGTGAGTGAAAAAGAGACGCAATAAATGTACAAAACTGGAGTGTACACCCGAGAATACTGAGAACTGAGAAGTACTGCAGAATCTTTTTTTTTTTCATAACTGTTTATTGAGTTTGAACAACACAGAGAAACAAACATGGATCATTGGCATACATAGGATTAAGGTAGCATAGCATTAATAATCGCTAGAAGGGGCCCACAGGGCTAAGGACCGTAAGACAGTAATAAGACAAAACAGGCAACCAATGCGAACAGTAATATTGATCCACCCCCACCAACGGATCTCAGTGGGCATCTAGCCATTTACCCCATATTTTTTCAAATTTACGGGGGCAGCCCCGTGCATTATAAATCCGGCGCTCTGAAGCTGCGCACCTGTCCAGCTCGTTACTCCAACGGTTCAGGCACAGTGGGTCAGCAGATCCCCAGTTAGCTGCAATAAGTCTTTTGCCTGCCCCCAACGCAATTGCCAGAAACATTTTAGTACTGCAGAATCTTGATTGTCTCGTTTGATCCCTGTTGGTTTTTGTAATAAATAGCAGTTCTAAGTTGCTGTTGGCAGAGTCCTCTGTTTATGGGGGAAAGGTGTTGGGCCCTTGAGAGTCAGGCGGACCCCCAAGCAACCTCTGGTATACCTGAGAGAATGACCCCAACACTACCAACACCATTCGAGGGGCCAGTGAACGGGCATCCAGGCAGGTGACTGGGTCTTTACAAAAGAAGTTTCAGCGAGTATCAGGACTACAGCCCGATGCAGGTTTTGCTCACCACTCAGACGACTGAAATGTCATGGCCGCAAACATTGGGTCCACACTTCAGATATAAAGGTGGCACCATCATCTCGGTTACATGCACCATTGCCTGTGTCTGGTGCTAAAAGCACGCCTTCTGTTGAGACATTTGACACTTGCATAGTTGCCACTAGACCCAAAGACATTGCTGGAACAGTAGAGGTGCCAAAGTACAATCTGCGACCATGGAAAATATAAGGAATCCCCCTCTGCAAGGGAAAACTGCCAGGCGGTCAAGACTGCCAACTTTAATGGACTACTTAGGGCTGCAGTAGCACAAAGGGACACTCCAAGGAGCAATTAAGCTCTGTGAAACCGGTCTTGTTGGAATTTCTTTTTGCAGTTTTATTTTGCTCCATACACAAGCCATGCCAAACCATGAGTATGTCTATTTCAGTCCAGAGAGGGTCGTGCATCTCAATGCTCCTGTCAGAGGAAAACAAACAGGAAAAGGTATTGTTCCAAGGGGGTCGTATATGCAGTACTGTCAGGATTGATTGAGTGTTAGGTGGGTGGTTATTACTGGTATATTATGTAGCGCCATCCTTGTTTGATACAGTAATCAGTGTCCTCAATGCCACCCTGCATCCGATCCGGCAGTATCACAGAGAAAAGATCAGAGAAAAAATACTTTTGTTTCGTTATTGCACCAGATAATTTTTGTATTAACTGCATACATGCCTTGTGCCGCCACACATTTGCTTCATGCCTCAGAACGCAGGCAACTTCAGTATCCACTGCAAATGGTTTTATTATGCAAGAGAATGTTTTTAGATGTATGATGGCCATAGATGTAACATACTGACCTATTTACACTAATTCTCCAGTAATATAACAGAACTTCTGGTCAGAGGGCCGATTGTGGAAAATTGTGAACAAAGTGATTGTAGGCAATCTGCAAATTGAGTGAACATTAGTTCAACAATCGTGTAATTCTGTGCACACGACCATAGTATGCTTGCCTTGCAGTAAAAACACCCCTTGTTTTGCACGTACACATTTATTCTTGGAACAGGCGACGAGTGGAAAACCTAGGTAGCAGCTGCACTAATAGTAGCTTGAGACCATGACTCAGTGTTCGGATTTAGCTTGTGATTTAACAACCTGTCATGAAGAAATGTCACACCAAATGTTTGTTTGTTTGTTTGTTTATTTATTTATATAGCGCTCTTGACCCGGGGGTATATATGCGCTTTGAACATCAGGTTACAGGTAAAAGACAATAGTACAGTATTGATAGGGCATAGATAATAGTATTCAAACAATATACATAAAATTGGACATTCGGAGTGCATACATATGTGGTAGGACAGTTATTTGTTGGTTAACCAGGAAATGACCTTAGTTCTGAAGGGTTGGAAAGTAGGTGTAGATTTAATATCCAGTGGGATGGAATTCCAGAGTTGTGATGCCAAAGTTGGGAAGCTGGATCCTCCAGCTCTTTTGAGGGAGTATTTGGGAACTGTTAGTTGTAATGAGTTGGACGATCTGGTGGTTCTAGTGTTCTGTCTTAGTGTAAATTTGTTCGAGAGGTAGGGTGGGGCAAGATGATTGAGGGCTTTGTAAGTAAGGCATATGGTTTTCAAGTCAATTTTCTGTTGGATGGACAACCATTTGCAGGCAGTTCTGGTGGCGGAGATGTGTTCCCTTCTAGGAATATTGAGGGCGGCACGGAGTGCGTTATTTTGTAAAACTTGCAATTTATTGATTACTGTTTTGTTGGCACCTACATAGAGGCTATTACAGTAATCCAGTTTAGATTGAATGAGTGCTCTGGCTAGGATGAGACAGTTGCTAGGGGAGATCAGTGGTCTGCAGGCCCTGATTAGTTTACCGGTGTAGGCAGTGGCTGAGGCGGTCATGTTGATTTGTTTAGCTAGGTTGATGTTCGTGTCTAGGTAGAAACCGAGGGTTTTTACGCTCTTGGCAATGGGTATGGTGTTACCGTCAATAGTGAAGCTAGTGTAGCCGGGACAGAGTTTACTGATAGTGTTCGGTGAGCCGACAAGAAGCAATTCAGTCTTGTCATCATTCAGGCATAGGCCATGTGTGGCCATCCATGCCTGAATGATGGAAAAGACTTCATTGATCCATTTGGCGTCCTTGTTGTAGTTGCCTGATAGGGTGAGGAGTATCTGGGTGTCATCTGCGTAGTTAGTATAGGTGACACCCAGATTGTCCAGCTTGTCGAATAAGGGCTTGGTGAAAATATTGTAAAGGGTAGGTGAGACACAGGATCCTTGTGGGACACCGCAGGTGATGGGGATGGGGTCAGCCGCTGCTAGGGGGGAGAAGACCCGCATGGTTCTGTTGTCCAGGAAAGATTGGATCCATGTGACTGCAGAGTGGGAGAAGTGTGCTGCCAGAGACAAATGGTTGCACAGGATTTTATGGTCGACCAGGTCAAAGGCAGCGGAGAGGTCAAGGAGTAGAAGGATGGCAGCCTTGTTTTTGTCTTTGAGTTCGTCTATCTGGCATTTGAGATCAACAAGGGCCGTTTCTGTCCCGTGTTGTGGTCGAAAGCCAGATTGGCGAGTTCCTAGTAGGTGATTGGCCTCAAGGTAGTCCTGGATTTGTAAATAAGCCACTCTATCCAAGATTTTTAGTAGGAATGGGACGGTGGTAATGGGTCTGTAATTCGTGGGGATGTCAGGGTTGAGAGTAGTTTTTTTTAGTAGCGGTAGGACCCAGGACTGTTTCAGATTGTTGGGGACCATGTTGTTGGCGAAGGACAGGTTTATTAATTTGGTGATAAATGGGGAGAGATCCCTAGCTGCATCTTTTATGATCTGTGCGGGGCAGCTGTCCCCCTTGCAATTCGATGGTTTAAGGGATGCTATAATTTTCTGAACCTCCAATATGGATACCTTTTTGAAGGTGAAGCCTGAACTAGTGGCAGTAGGTGGAGGGGGCGTGGGGAAGGAGGTGGGATCGAGAGTGAGTTGTTGTCGTTTGTTGTTGATTGTATAATGGCGGTTTATTTCGAGAAATACCTCAGCCTTGTTGTAGTTTTGCACTCTGTTTAAACGCATTATGAATGAATAAACCTTTGACTGCCAAACAGCGCTGTGCCGGTATCTCATTCTCTTGGTGTGTGTGTGTGTCCACAAGTGGGCATTCATTATGACTGGATAATTCCACATATCTTATGCCATTTTAAAACATCTCAAATCAAAAAAGTTAGGGCCAAATCTATCTTACGCAGCAAAATAGAAAAATGTGTTGGCGCCGAAATCCAACTCTTTTCCTGTGCTGGGGATTCGGCCTGTGAGCAGCCAGTGTCACATCACACTGCTATTTGGGAGGTGCAGTATTTATTTTCTTTCTTTCAACAGACTGCTTGCCACGTAAAGACCATAACAGGGCTTCATGTGGCAAGCAGTACATTGAATGAAACAAAAGAAATCCAGCACCTACAAAATAGCTCAGCACTGCTATTTAGGAGGTGATGGATTGCTTTTGTTTCATTCAATAGACTGCTTGCTGCATGAAGCCCATTATGGAAATGACACTGGATTGTCATGGGCAGGGCGTGTGTTTGAATCCTGGCAGTGGAGCAGGAAATAAAAAAACTAAACAAAAAGTTGACTTCATTGCATAGTGGGAGCCACAGCAGGGCCTCGGCTCGATTTATGTTTTGAGAGACTGCCGCAGCCTGGCTAGCCCTGGCCCTCTTAAAGCAATGAATTGCAACAACGAAAGAAATTGGAATATTTTGGAATAGTTCCACCACTGTTGGACGCAGCAGCAGGTATCAAGCCCATTGACTGGGTGCAGCCCCCTCCCAAATCCAGCTTCAGAGCGTACTTGCAGAAAAATTGACTTTCTATTGACCCCTGTCAAACAGGCGTTTAATGCCACAAAAGGGGTCAGTTGTGCCGTCCTTCACGGGCAATGGGTTTGATTTGTACAATTAACAAATTTCATTTTAGATTAAAACTTTAAAATCAGTCAATCTCCCCCAACAATGACTGCCTCTGTAACTGAAAGCCTTTCTATTATGAGAATTAAGAAAAATAAGCTCCATTTTAAGTGGGCCGCTGCGTGGCTGTGAAACAAACAAGCCTTGACCTGCTTGTTTATGTATTTATTTATGTTAAAGCAGCTGGTTAAGCTCATAAATGTGGAACATTTTATAGAATTGGGGTAAAGTCTTCAACGTGCAGTCTGGAAACAAAGATTGTTATTGTTCATTTTGTATAGAAATTAGGTTTTGCTGTCCTCCAGAAGGCTGTAGTTTTATGAAGGCCAAGTCGTGAGGGCCAGGGAGGAAATCAGATGAATCTCAAAACTAGGATAAATCCAGAGAGGGGCACTGCCACATGCACTGTGGCAGACACTTTTCTGGATCATGATTTATATCTCCGACAGTGTTTACGAAAAGTTGATGGGGGCCATGTTCGGGTGTTTTATGTTTCCATGGAGAAGAACTGGTTTTTTGCTGTTTAGCACTATGTGAAAACTAATTCAGTACAACCTATCTCAGCTATCCTGAAGAAAAGCATTGGTAGTATATTATGGTTTGTGGGCACCACTCACACCCAAAGGGAATAGATCTGTGGGTAGAACATGAGGTTACTTTGGGAAAGGTGGTGTGTGGTTCAGTCATCTAAGTTAAGGAGTTTAAACTCAGAGACCCAAGCTACATATACTTATTGGGAACTTGTGAATACATGCAATCATCACTAGCATCACCCCTCAGAAGAGGAAGTCACATTTCATAAAAAGTGATGAATGCAGTGGCACCAGCCCTTTCAAATGCACTCGAGAAGACCATTTTGTCACTGTGCTCCACAGTCTGGGAAATCCCCCCCCCCGTGCCGGGAGCAGCAAGCAACCCGGACAAAGCATAAACAAAGCCCAGTGGGTCAGACTACTCTGAAAAGACTTGGTAATGCCCACTCGCAAAGCGGTTCGGAACAAGGGGCGGGTGGGGGGGTGGCTTGGACCTCCCTGCAATGTGTGGGCAGTTTGTCAAGCAGTTTTCTTAGAGCAGATTTTCCTTCGTCAGTTAATTATTTCAACCTGCGAGTCCCCCAGCACTTTTTGCTGGACTCTTGTTACATTTTTGTCCGATTCTACCGAGTAAGTGGTACCCCTTTTCCATACTCACTCTGTTTTTTGGGAACCCTTTTTACCTTTGTTTGGTATATTGGTTTGGAGTCATGCGTTCCTCCATCTATTCTGCCATCTACGTTTTACTGACTTAGCACGCAGCACTCTGTAGTGTTACTGGAAACTCCTAGAGTTTCCACTCTAATAGTTCTTTTTTCCCCTTTCTTATCACCCGGTTACCAAGGAAGGGGATAACGTTTCATCCTATCTGCACCTTTCTTTTGTGAGATCAGCACACCCCACCTTATGTGGAGTGCTGAAGGGAAACACTATCCTTTTTTCACTCCTCCAGTAACTTTGTTACCGTAACAAGACCCTATTTTCAGGCTGCATGGTATAGAAGATTCCATGTCATTTCATGGCAGGATTTTCCCCCCACCCACTGCAGTTTTTTTTTAATGGAAAAACCCATCGAATTAATTTTTTTAATTATTTTGGGGCGTGGTTCTCCCTTAACCCCCCCCATTCGCTTATATATAATTTGTAAACCCCCACTAAAAAATGTTATGGGTTTTTTCGTAAAAATAAAATTTGCAGTGAAAAAACATCCCGCAGTGAAAGGACATTGTACCACAAAGAATTGGTGGGCTCAAGCAGTTTCCCTGCATACATTCTAAGCTCCTAGAGCACAAACTCAGAGTTGACCACAGGAAAAATAGAATCTGAAGAAGCACGAAAAAGAAAACAGTCAGAGCCCGCTGAGTAACCGCTGCTGCCTTAACCTCCACTTCTGAGCGACAGGGAAGATCCGAACAAGACTACTTCCTCTCTTTGACTGGTGGGCCTAACCAGTCCCAAGGCAAACTGTATTTTAAGCCCTCCCTGGAAAAAATGCGACCTCCAGGGTCTGCAATTCAACAGCTGGGTTCCTGTGCACTGTGCTGTGCATCGCTGCCGAAAGAACAAATCCGCCTGGAACTTTGTGTGCATCTTTCTTGACCTGCAGAGACTCGATCCAGCTCCCCAAAGTTTGCTCACATGAGACGAGCATCGAGATAAGGATAATAGTCCACTGTCTCGACATTGGTCCTTCAACCAAGCGGGGAAAAAGCAGCAGCAAGTCAAAACTGAGAAGATCCGTTGCTGGGCATCCATCTGCACAAGAACTGTCGCCAGATGCAAAGTTCCCTTCTGTCGACAAGACTGAGAAACCTGTGACCAGGGTCTGGCGTTGCCTCTCCACTGGGACCGTCCTGTAGCAACAAGTTCTTCATTTTAAAAAGGTACTGTCCTGCTCCCTGTAAAACTCACCTGGAGCTTTGCTTGCTGATCTCACCCCACTCCAGGGCCTCCACAGAGATACATACGGGTGGACAATCCATTGTACTCTCTGCTGCCTTAGGACATTGGTCCTTGAGGAAACTTCACAAAGAAACCTCCAGGCTTCCTTGACTTGAAAACCCAGAAGAGATCCTGTTGAACTCTGCCACTTTTGAACCTTGGACACTGTATCCTGCTCAACTCCTAACCTCCGTGGGTCTAGGGCACCTCTGAACATTGTGAGAGACTCAAACTACGGTTGGACTCTTAAGACAGGTTGGAGCAAAGTTATAAAAAGTTATAAGTTGGAAAATGTGCATATATGTTTTAGATTGTTTTACTAAGATGTGTTACTGTAAATGTCATTCTGAGAGCTTGCAATTGTGTTCTACATGCATTACTTTGTTTTAGTACGTACTTACCTTGCAAATATTTAACAGTGTGCCTTATTGGATATATTAAAATTACTATTTTTTCATACAACTTTAAGCCTATTAGTGTTTTCTTGAATAGGTATGCTCAGAGTTCTTTGTACCTTCCTACAACCCTCGTCTGCTCCTAGACGAAGCCTGGCTGTGCAGCCATTCTACCAAACCCTTGTGTGGTTCAACCCAAACCTAAGAGTTGGAACCCTGTACATCCAAGGTGGGCTTTTTTGTAACGCTCCCCAACAATTTAATTCACAGGAGGTCAGTGCTGGAAATAGATTGTTTATACTGTAGGATCCACTAGTGGTGGGGCGTTGGTTGATCCGGTGTGGTTGTGAGATGGGGAGGAAGGGGGGGCATTGTTCTCAAACCACCCCCTAAACATTAGCCCCTCAGCCTCCCAGAGATTAATCATTAACACCTGAAAACAGCAGAGCTTCCTCCTCACAAGGCCCACTCCTAAGGCCCCATCTACCCCTGTCCACCAAGGTACAACGCGCACACGCTGTGTGCCCGAATGCATCCCCCCCACTTGGTCCTGTGTGCCTGAATGCATACCACCCCCCGTTGGTCGCCCATGTGCCCGATTGACCACCCCACCTCTGTTGGACTGTGTGCCTGTATGACACCCACCTGCCCCCAGTCCTCTGCTGGTAGCCTGTGACCCCTTGTTCTGTTGTCCTCGTAACAGTGTGTTGCTGCCGCCCTTAACCAGAGACGAGCACCACATTGATACCTGTTGATCTGAACCAATGTATTAGTTTACCTGCCACCCTGCACCATGGGACTGGCACTATGCTATTCCATTTAGATATCAACCATGCATTAAGGTGTAGCTCGCCTCCTTGTATATTGTGACTGGCACCATGCAATTACCGATTGACTCTGACTTTGCATCTCTGTATAGCTGCCACCATGCAACATGTGGCTGGTACTATGCATTTGCCTACCGACTTTGACCATGCAACTAGGTGTAGCTGCCGCCATGCAACATCTGGAAGGCACCATGTATTTGCCTACTGATCTTGACTATGCAACTGTGTGTAGTTACCGCCTTGTAACATGTGGCTGGCACTATATACATGTCTACCAAGCTTCTGTATATATTGCAACTAAGCACTTAATGTAACTGTACCGTAACAGTATTCCTAAATCATAGCGCCTTGATACCCCAGGGTTATGTAGGACATTGGATTTTCACGATCAGTGGAGCACGAATAAGAGTGTACGTGCTTGATGCCATGCAAAGAAATGCACTTGAGGAAACAAATTGCTCTAAAATATGTCACTGTTCATGCTCGCAGACATGGGCAACACTACAACTTCCCTTTCTGCAAAATTTTAAAACAATAAAATACAGCTTGTTAAATAAGATATGCGAGAGATTAGGAATTTACAATATTGACTGCCATGGGAGCTGAAGAACATAACGATCAAATACGCCCATGGTCACACAAATGGGGCAAGCCAGGGTTTGAACAAATTTCTCCTGGATATAATGCCAACCAGGTTTCCGCTAGAACACATTTCCTCCCGATAATCTCTACCACTAGATGAAGTTACTCCACTTCAATTGCCTATGCAATAATTAAGCCAATCAGAAATGCCTCTGTTAAAAAATATATGTTCGAATTAGTTTACTTTTCTCAGCCTCAGGAAACACTCCTCTGATAGAACACTGCCCATTTCAATTTACAGTTATATCAGTGAAGAAAACGAATTGGGGTAAGTGCCCCAAGCAAAGACCACGTGTACTCAAGAGACATGCCCGTTTCAGTCGGCTGCTCTCACTGGGGGTAATGAGCATGGTTCAGAGGAGGGACCCCGATCCAGTAAGCTAGCAGCGCTGCTCACTTCCTCCTTCCATCCTTCTCGATCCTACAGTGTGCGGATAACGCAGGATTCCAATGACTAGGAATAAAGGTCTACGAGCCTCGGGCCAGCTTAGACCCCTAGCAGAGAGCTTTACCTCTGGTGGACTGCGACATGTTCACCAGGTAAAGGCATTTTCCCGGTTCCTGCATTGGCTCTTGGAGCCAAATACTCTGGCTCAGGTCTGACCTGGCTCATACACATTCTCCGGCTTTCTCACCTCTATTCGCATTGTCATATAGGAGTAAGTGTCATTCAGCACCTATGCATTCCCGCAGGCTGAGGGAACACTTCCCCATCTGCTGGAGGGTTTAGAGGGGTTTGAAATCCGACAGTGAGCATTATTCACGTTTGTGACACGGGAAGGAACTCTAACAAAATAAGCATTGACAATGCCAACAGTTTGGGCTTTTGTGTAGGCATGGGAAAGGCACTCGTCAGGCACAGCCGTAGTGATATGAACTGGCCATTGAGGTAGCAGGTGCAAAATGGTGCGAGTACCTGGACATCTAATAGTGCCTGCCAAAATCGTAATACTTACACACAAGCCAGAGCTGGTGGCTTTGCCAATTCTTGTTTTTAAGAGGATGTCAGTGAAGGACACGCAGAATGAGTGGCTAAAGGTAGGCATTTTTATGACACGAGTAGCGGGTTTACAACTGCACTGAGTGTACTTAAATGTTTTTGTTGAATTTACTGTTACTGCTTTTGACTTGTGAAAATAAAAATGTTAACATGACAACTGCAATTAGGTCATTAGCTCTCTCAGAAGATTGCTTTAAAAAAAAAAACACACTGGCAGGTACTTCAAGCGCAAAGTCTGATGGTAAGGATTGATTAAATCAAGCTCAAAGAGTTTCCATGAGGTGGTGTTTTGGGCGGGTAGAGGCAGGAATGGGTGTGAATGGACGGCATGGCCATGGGCAGTCAATGGGTGGGCACATAACCAAATAACACCTACAGACTGTGTTCCTCCTCAAATGCAATTTCTCCCCATCTGTACTATAATGCAATCGTTTTGGCTAATAGGTGTCACAAGAAACACCCAATATGCCAAACTAAAACAAAGTTAAAAAGCAATCCATCAATGCCCCACCTGAAGATACTGGGATTGGCACATTTAGCTCAGTTTTGGGACAGAATGAAAGATTTATTTTGCTGGAAGGTTCACGGCTATTCTCTTATAGATTTTGCTTGGCTTTTTGGCACCACTGTTTATGAGGAGATTATGCAAGGATCAGTGCAGGAAAGGGTGGAGAGAGGGGTTATGATAAGGACTCCTATTTTAGTGCGATTTGCGCACGGTTGGAGGGGAGTTTAGCAGATTCTTAGAAGGCTAGCTCAGTTGGGTAAAGCACGTGTGGCCGAGTGCGGGGGAAAGCACTAAGCCTGACGAGCAGCGCTAATAGATATGTGTGATCTTGTGGCTAAGTGTCTTGCTTCTAATCAGCAGGACCTATGTTCGAATCCAGACCACAGCACATATTTTCAAGTGGGTGCAGAAAATGATGTTTTAATGTTACACATCTTTTACCAATCCCTGGCATTATGTGGGTTCTCCTATACACATGTAGAAGTTGGTCTTGCCCACAAGATTCCGTAGGCATCTCAGAGCGTTTATCAATACATTTTCCTTGGTTCATATGAATTGCTAAATGGACAGTAGGATGGTATGGGGGAGTTTTCATGTAACTGTCCAGTCTGCCGTCTTGTAAAATGTGAACACCCACTGGACCAAGTTCCTAATAGCTTGGCATTGCAGTACTACTAGGATTCCTGTAAGTGCGCGATAGAGGGATGGATCGCTAAGTATTTTGCAAAAAATGTCCTTAAGGTAGTGCCTATGAAGTGCCTTGTGAAAAGATCCATGTGGGTTGCATCAGCTGCCTAAATGGCTGTGGAGCAATATATCTTCATGTTTAGACGATGTGTCCTTGCTTCAGCGATGTATTTGAAGTAGAATCCCGAAAAGTCTGATGGTACAAGTGACTACATATGCACAAAGTGTGGGTTTTTTCTACAATCAGAGTTATTATACTGTGTGGATGATGTTTATGGCAGATATCCTTTTCTTTCATCATGAGGCGTGGGTTGGGTCACAATGGAAAAGAAAGGAAACTGTCTTTTCTAACATCTCCGAGTGTTTCGCTTCCACAGTGTGGTACTTATTTGGCAAATATGTCTTTTCACGCTGCAAAATAAAATGGAACTATATACTAATCTATGTGTGTTGGGCGAGGGCGATTTAGGGATTACCAATAGCTCCAGTTAAAAGAGCCTTCGGCTACAACACGAGCGGCCATCAGTACGATTCATTATTAATCTGTTACACACATCAGCCTGTCCAGTTTAGGTATGCCTCAGGTTTATAACTCACCCGACCTCGCTCTGCCCCAAACTCACCCCTGTGCCTGAGCATCCAATCTCGGTCCTCATGTACCGCACCTGCCCACCCAACTTTACCACTCTGCTCACAACCCTACCATCACCCCCTCCGACAAGCTCGCCCCACCCACCCATTTTAGCTGGCTTGCTCCAAAGCCCACCCAGGGTAGGTAGCTCACTGCCTCATGTCCCATAGCTCACTCCGGCATTCACCACCCCAGCTCACTCCCTCATGCCCCCCAACCAGCCAATCTCGCCCCTCATGCTGAACCCCAACCCTAGTTCACTCATTCCCCCTGCCACACACCCACGGCAATTCAGTCCCAAACCACCTGATATCATCCATCATGCCCCATAACCTCTCATTTATCACCCACCCACCATAACTCAATCCATCATGCCCCCACCCACTCCCTCCCTCATGTCACCCCTCCCACCTTAGCAAACTCCTTCAAGCCCCCCACCCACTGTAGTTCACTCCCTCATGACCCCCCCACACTAGCGCTCACCCTCAGGTACCTCACATCCTCAGGCCCCCCACTAGCTCACATCCTCAGGCCCCCAGCCCCCACTAGCTCACACCCGCAGGCCTCCCACTAGCTCACACCGTCATGTCCCCACCCTAGCTCACACCGTCATGCCCCCTACCCACCCTAGCTCACACCCTCATGCCCATCGCCCACCAAACCTAGCTCAATCCCCATATGCCCGCGGCCACCTGCCCTTACTGCCTCATGCCTCTCACTCACCCACACTCCTCCCTGACCACACCCTATCTGTCCAACACCAGCTCTCCTTAATTCTAAGCTGCCTACCACACACTGAACTCTACCTCACAAATGCCTACCATCCCCACCTCTTACTCCTGTCCAATGTCACCGGCTCACCTCCACTTTAGCTCACCTCCGCTCCACCATGCCAGCTAATCCCAGAAATCTCTATACTTACTTCCATATGTCTGCAAGTTTTTGCAGACACAACATTAGTAATAAAAATTGTTAAATGGCTTTGAGGTACTGCAGTGAAGGAGGCGTTCTATTAAGTATATAACTAATGTCATGTGCCTGCAAGCAGTACTTGCAGACATGTTTGAAACTAGGGGTAAGTAGAGGCCAATTATTTACTGCATTCTTACTTATAAACGTAAAATGCAATAAACAACTCAAAACGCCCAAACTATTGTTTTTTTAATGCTTGTCTAACAGTATCATCCATTGGAAATAGTCCTTGGTCACGTGTTGTTGAAAAAGCCACGTTTTGAAAGATTTGCGAAATTGGACACTTGTGGGGACATTCTGAGCAGACACGGGGAAGGGTAGAGGAGGGCGTTTTCATATAACTGCCCACAGTCTGCCATCTTGTAGAAGGAGACCACACAGATGGACCAAGTTTGTAATAGCTTGGCATTCCAGTACTATTCTGCTCCCTGTAAGGAGGAAGTCAGGAGGTTGGAGCTACAAAGTGGTTTGGATAAAGCTGATACCGGGATCCAGTTCCAGGGGGTGGGTGCGTGAAAAAAGGATCGTTTGGTGGTCTTCTCTTTGCATACAAGTTGTAATTCAAGCCGGTTGGTCCATTTGCTGTGCGAGGGGCGGGTGCCTCCAGATACTTGGAACATTGTCGCCAGGTACGCCAGTGCTACTGCAGTTTTGCACAACCTGGATTTCTGAACTAAATAGGAAGTCTGGAAACAACCTGCATTTAGGACTAGAGCCCCCCAGAACACTACACTACCCACAAACTCCATGACACTACTACTACGCTTGTCAGTCATGCAAGAACTGCAATTGATAGTACTGCGCGGCAACATGGGTGGGTTTGGCTGAGAAAACTTCTACCACCTTAAATTACCTGTTGCTGAGGAACTTCCCCCATCTAGAATGAAAACCCAATCTGAAAAACATGGCATTTTTAGAACATTGTTTTAAAACTCAATGAACCCCACTTCAGCAGTCTGGGAACAAAACAGCCATTTAGAAAGGGAAATATTTACTGGAATCCCAATGACACTCTCCATAAACTACAAAAAGCTTATTAGGTCTCCTAAAACAGCAATACTATTAACACAAAAACACAACACCTGCTGCCATCCAGCTCATGCAACATTCTTTCCGCGTGGGAATGTGGAAACTAGAAAAGAGAACTAGAACAATTTTGCTTCAGGAAGAAAAGCAAAATAAAACCTGAAATACAAAGAACCACCTTATCCTGATGCAAAACCAAATGATAAGAAATTAGTTCCAAATACTTTTTTTCAGTTAACAGAAATCGGGGAAACCAATTTTAGTTTCAAGGTAAACTGGCAAAGGAACTGAAAGGGACGGTTTACCAAGAACCTCATGTGCAAATTAAGAGGGTAAGTAGCAGATAACCGATCTATAAGAGAAATCAAGCATACATAATTTTGTTTCAGCTGCTATATATTGTAAATTGAGAACTTAAATAAGCAAGCAGTTCGTTTCTAGTCTGAACCTGGTTAATACATAAAGTAGGTTGCATATCGAAGAAAGCATTACATTTGATTGGTTGCCATTCAATAAGCAGAACATATCTGATCAGAGCATCAATATCGATCTTTACACTCATTCTTGGTCATTAATCTAAGCCACCGACTCAGACTGCTGGATATCAGAGTTACAAAAGCAGCAGGATAAAGAGCCTTCATCTTCATAAACTACTCAGGATGTTTCTCGTTGAATTCGTACACAATCATTTAGTCCACATGCAGGCCTCCAGATTAGTGTCGTAGCAGGCCTTTTTACGCATTAATATCTAGCGATATGCAAGGCATAAAATAATCACTGTTGCATAGCAATTTGCAATGCAATTCTGTAGATTTACTAATTAAATTGCCACTTGTGTAGCAAACCTAGGTATTTAAGTTACCCTGTTCAATGGAAGCACAGATCACCCTACATTTCTCTCTTCACTGCAAGTTGGAATGGGCTAATAAGAGTGAAGCAGTTTCCTCCACCCTTATGTGCCAAAGGCCTGCGTGGGTGTGCAAGCAAGAATTCTCTTCTTCCTTTTCAAATAATTACAAACCATAAGTAATTGGGATCTTATCTTTATTAAGCTAACTGGGTCCTGTCTGCCAAAGACCAATGTGTGTTATATTTCATTTTTTTAATGCAGTCATTCAATTCTCATTGTCCCTATGCTTTACAGTAAAATGTAGGTTAGTTCTCATAGCTTCAACTATATTAAATTTTGTTGGGAAGATGCATCATATTGACAAGTGGACACTTTTGAAAATGTGCATTAACAACCAAATGCTTCTGATGGCAAACCTAGTTCTGTAACTTGCTGGTTGCATTCATCTGTGCAATGGATGCTCCCATGAGCTGGCCCCTTAACATTCAGACATCAATGGCCTCGGTCTGAACGGGGAGAAGACTTAAATTCTCATCCTTGGCCAGAAAAGCACAATAACGAAGCTTTGCCCCCAATACGCCAACTTCATCATAGACAACTCGACCATCCCAGTATCATCCTCCGTCAAGACGCTAGGTGTTCATATTGATGCAAATCTATCGATGAACAGACAAGTTAGCGTTATAGCCTCTGCTTCAGCTCTCAGCACCAAACTCATCAACGCCATTAAACCCTACTTATCCGCTCCTAACCACTTGGCCATAGCTAGAGCAACTATAGGCGCTAAACTAGATTATTGCAACGCTCTCCTAGCTGGCACCTCCGCCAAGAACATACATAGACTGCAAACCACACAAAACAATGCCCTAAGAGCCGCGTTGAGCATCCCAAAAAGAGACCATATATCCCATGCCAGACTTGAAGCACGGTGGCTACAGGTCAAAGACCGCATTACGCTGAAAATCCTTACCATCACACAGATGCATTAACACTGCTCCCACCTACTTATCCGAAGCTATATCAAGAACCACTTCCACTCGACCCACCAGAGCTCAGTACACCAACCAGCTACACATACCGCGCATCAAGAGAGCCACAGCTGGAGGTCTAGGCTTCTCATATATTGCACCAACACTTTGGAACTCCCTCCCTGCCACCCTGAGAGCAGAAACCTCCATCTCAGTCTTCCGCAACAACCTCAAGACCACTTGCCTCAACGCGTAATGTGACTTCCTACCTTATTCCTGTCATGTATATTGTAATATAAACACAAATGTAATATAACTATATTGTAAATTGTATATATATTGCATCACTGCTCAAAATGTTCATTATGTAACATACACATGATTCATAACTCTGTAACTAAGCATTGTACTGTAACGAGTGCCACAATGTCCTCGGGCTGTTGTGCGCTATATAAATACGAATAAAACAAAACGAATAAAACAAACATTCTGTCTCATCACCCTGCTGATTTATAGCAGCTACCCTGAAAGTGAGATTTCCCCAAACTACGATATTCCACCTAATTTGCCCAGTTCTGTTACACCATCCACTCTGCCTAGTCCCGTACGTTCCTCTTACATAATGAATAGACAAAGCTAACTGGATGTTTATGCATAATAGTGATCAATAGTTCCATCCAGTCTATACATGTATAGATCTACTGCACTACCATCACTGTAGCTAGCCTCCAGAGCTTGCTTTACTCTAGGTTTATTAGCATCTGCAGAAAAGAGAGCTGGCCAAACTGTTTTCAAAGCCTTAACATATCTATGTGTGTCCAGTCATGCAACTAACCTTTTACAGACACTCATCCAGGGCATGCAAAATTTCTCGCCCACTTGCATAGTCGAGTGGATTTTAAGAACAGCCAGTACCATTTGCCGGGGACGTTTGAAACTTAATACTTTTCAGTAAACGTCAAAGATGCTTCACTGTGCATGGCTGGCATGGCTGGCCTCTCGATGGCAGCAATGTGCCAAACTAAAGTGCGATTGTGGTGGCATGCACCATTTTACAGAAAGTACATTTAAATGTGTCACCTGTTGCCTTGGGTCTAGTGCATTTCTCTTCGGTTGAATGGGTAAACTAAGTTACTCAACCTGCAAGTCTAGAGTAATTATAAAGCACTTGCGAGGTCCTATTTATCTCACTGGTGCCTTTCCTTCAGCGGTACACAAAAATGCTGTACAGGTAGGGTACAGGTAACCTGTGATTGCATTAAACATTAATTATGTATGCCTTGGATATGCGTGCCATTTACACACCAGTTAAGAGCATAGGGCAGGTGACTTGACAGAAACCACAACACATCTTTTGATTCTTATCTGCTTGGAGGCAACTGCAGGCCAAGGAGACATTGAGAAAATGTTTCTCTATACTCTGTACACTGAGCCAGTCAGAAAAAGCACCCATGCAGATTAGGAATGGTTTCTTTCAGGTCAAATTCTGCTGCATTTTGCGTCTGTATGTGGTCATGGAGAGGAGAATTACACATAGCATTTTAGGATCGTATTTGTAATAAGATGGAAAAACAGTTACAATTGGGAAGCACCATTTTAACACAAATTATGCTTTTCAGGGAATGCTTGCTTGCATTGCACAAATGTATTTTTCTGAGGGTGTGTGTTGTGTGCATTTATCATGTAGTTGCATCAATGTGGGGACGTTTTCAACAAATAAAATACCTTTTTTGAAGCCAGTCATCTTTGCCACAAAGCTGTTTTGGATACGTGTTCTATGCATTTTCAAATATAGTAATAATGTTGTGGTTGTCGGTCGCATACTTTTTACACTCTTTATAATAATAATTTAGCATTTATATAACGCTACGAACCCTCACGTATCTGAGCGCTGATCATCATTACCCACAGTGTGTGCGCTGCTCATTTAATCGACCTCGGAAGGATGAAAGGCTGAGTTTGGCCCTGCCGGGATTCCAACCTGCGTCAGCAGGCTCTGCACAAATGTCAAAGCGAGCGCTCTACTCGCTGTGCTATCGGACCGGCAATGCTGAGGAAAATTATTTTTACTCTTAGAATTTAATTGAGTCCTATTATTAAAATGGTGTAAAATACTTCCATTGCAAAACCATATCTAGATCTGAATGAGTATGCAATGTCTACTTTAAACATTCATTAAACTTCGACTTGGAGCAAATGTGGTAAATGGTACTATAAATGATCAGTGGCAGCAGGTCTCGTCAATAAAAATACACTTTAAAAACATTAAAAACCTGCCACTGCAGCCACTGCAGTGGTAATCCAGATAAGTTTTTAAAATGTTTATGAAGCGATTCATGTAGGATTCCAAGTACTTCTAAGCACTGTGATTATTAGCCCATTCAGTAGTCAGTTTCCTGACCTCTGAACGATGCAATGCTAAATCGGGGCAGCCAACATTTCAACAGGAGATTAGATCTAGATTTTAGCACGGAGCACTTGCCTCTCTGTGCTATTGTAGCACAACACTGGCATTCCATCAAGTACCAGTTCCGGTAAATGAGGACTTTTATCATTATAAACAGACAATACGATCAAACCTCAAAACACATAATACAAGTCATGTTTGCATTACTCTGTAAACGGCCAGGTTTGAGTCTTAAAAAAAATATTTATATAGAAGAGATCAAACGTGCAAATGAAAAGGGGTATTGAGTGACCTATCCTCCTGTAATATTAACATCCACTTCTACAACATGCTTAAGGAAGTTAACCAATCTCAGAGTGGCTGAGAAATGGTGCCCAAATCATTTGTTGTTCTAAGGTTGAATTCCTTCTAATTACGGCATGCTAAATTCCTACTACGTGGATATTTTCTGATTGCAAAAGAAGTTAGCCTTCGTATATTAACTAGTCGCCATCCATGCTACATTAGTTCAAGCTGTGAGGAGTTTGCACTGGGGAGGCAAATAACTGTAGCTGGTCTAGGTGGGTGCTGTTCCCAAAGGTATGTTATTCCTAATCTATGGGAGGGAAGCTTGGATCTCACAGCCCCAGTTGGGAAAGTGTGATGAGAATTTGAACTGCTGGGGCTATGCTGATCCCATTCTGTGCACGTGTATCTTGCATTTCTGAGGCCTTGGTACTAGCGAGACCCACAATGTTCCTGTTGCACGTGAAGAACGATCTCCCGAGGTCCTTGGTATACGGTTTCTATATATGGAGGGGAATGTGTACTTCTGAATGCTGTGTTGCACCTGTTCAATGTGAGGGGGGGGGATTATGCTGCAGAGTCCCATTCCAATCTGTTTTTGTGTGGTTATCTTCTCCCCTTGCTTTAGCCAGCACCAGTCCACTCCATCTGTTCTACACAATGAAAGCTTGTATTGCTGTTGCACTGATTCACCTTTTCTGTTTGTGGCTGCACCACTCCTACTCCAGCTGACTGGTTCTGCTTGAGCAAAGTGTTAAACAGATTAGGCTGCTGGTGTACCTATTGTTTGCATGCAGGGGAGGGAGGCTCACAGTGTTCGTGCTCACCAGTTCTGTTTTTGAAAGGGTGTTTTGTTCTAACACGCACTGTGCTTTCTGCGTTAATTGTGAGGAAACCTGCGTTTAGGTCAAGATGTGGACTGCTGCTGCATGATGTCCATACAGTTTTTAATTTTACATGCGTAGGCTCGGTGTCACATACTTTCTACTCCCCTCTACTCCCCTGTGAAGAAAACTAATTTGTACTCCCTTGAAGTCCATATTATTTAAATATATTGATATTGTGATGTAGTTGCAATTTACAATTTAATTTCACGCTAATGGCAAATGTGAGATCTAATAAAATACCAAAATAATTTGAAAACATACATGTAAAACCATTTGTCATGATTAAGCTGTCGTGGTTATCAGGAATCAATACATTGAATATACATATTTACAAGGACCTCAATTTCATTTAACATATACAGGGGTTTGGGGTGTTGACGTTCATCATTTGTGGATTATTGATTAGTAACCATTTCATTATTCTATCCCAAAATTGCACAATCCCAATTATCAGACTGTTACCTTCTGGTTAAGCATCTCATCCAGAAATCACCACTCTATATACATAACTAGGTCTGATAGCACAGCGAGTAGAGCACTCGCTTTGACATCTGTGCAGAGCCTGCTGACACAGGTTCGAATCCCAGCAGGGCCAAACTCAGCCTTTCATCCTTCGGAGGTCGATAAATGGGCACCACACACCATGGGTAATAATAAGCAGCGCTCAGATACCTGAGAGTTCGTAGCACTATATAAATGCTAAATTAGTATTATTTAAGCGTTTTAGATATAGGTTGCTCAACTACATGAGCTCAGTGCACTGAATAATCAGATGCCTGTGCCTCTCAGCTAATTTTATATTCTTTAGAGTTTCTGCAGTACCTTTCTTATCTGAAAATATTCAGACAGGGGCCCAATACTGCTAAGCAAGTAAGCTGGCTGAGCCTTAGCCTCGGGAATCGGTTTTTGATCCATGGACTGGGACATTGTTCTGATACGACTGTGCTAGATTCATTAAGTAATGAATTCCTGCTTGGAGGTTTCATTATTGAATTCCTCCATGTTTTTGAGAGCATTTACTCTAAACTTTATTTTTAAAAAAAGGGACTACAGTATTCCCACCTCAAAACCTTGTCTGTAGCACAGCCCACGTATATAAGCAAGAATGCAATGAGTAGTGCCAGATATTCAGTTCTCACACTTACATGCTGCTCTTAGCAGAGAAACACAAAAAAAGAAAGAACACCTGCAAACCGTATAGAAGACCACAATTTCCTTTATTTACATTAAAATTAGGGCTCAAACCACAATGATTGTGTACAGCACTTCAAGCCACCTCAGAGTGAAATTGGGAGGTGGTAAGGAGGTCAGATTCTATGGGGGTCATTCCGAGGTAAGTAACTGTCCTTACCGGCATGGAGTAAATACCGCGTCCGTGTAGGTCAGAGACCACTAATAGATGGCTATTACGACCTCGCGGGCACAAGCTTTGCACCATGCCGGTAACGACATTACCGGCATGCCGCTAAAGTCCCGAAAAAGGCCCTTTAGCGCCATCAAGTAAAGCGCAGATTGCACTACCGGCATGAATCAAGACGGCATTAGCGGTGACCGCTAATAACGGTCGCCGTAAATAAGCGGAACCAGAAGTAGCGTCATGGAACGGGAAAGAGCACGGTGGCCATCTTTAAAAACACAATCCATTGCCATCCTCAGCAGCCAGGACCTGTAGGATACTGCTATGTGTGAAATCCAAACCACTACAACACCACAATGCCCAAGGTCGTGAAGAAGGGTGCCTCCCGCCAGCGCAAGGAGTGCTTTAATGAAGATGAGTTGACCATGCTCGTGGAGTCCCTGGAAGAAAATGCAGATGTCGCGTTTGCCCAGACCCTCAAGAGGGAGGCCATAATTAGAAAGAAGGAGATCTGGGCACTAGTGGCGCAAAAAGTAAGCGCGGTCGGTAACACCCCCGCACAATCAACGACTGCAGGAAGAGGTGGGATGACTTGCACCTGCTAGTCCGCAATATCCTCTCGGCCAACAGGAGCCAGGCCATGTCAACTGGCGAGGGGAGAGCACTCCCATAAAGCTTTCCCGGTGGGAGGACATATGTGCAAGCCTGATCGGCATGGAGTGTCCTAAGAAAGCACTGTAATGCAGAGTCTGATGATAGTCCACCAATATGTCGGTCTAAAGAGGCAAGCCATGGCCCAATACACACATTCCCAGCAAAGTTGTCGGACGCAGCACAGACACATGCAGATGCCTGCAGCAAGGCAATGCCATACCTTACACAAACAACACTAAGATGCAAATGCCATAAATCACACTGCATGCAGGCCACAACAAATATTCCCCAACATGAGTGACCCCGACATATGCCTGCATTACCCACCCATGTAGCAAGCAACGTGATCATCCAAACTCAACTGCCTATTACCCTCTATTGTGTAGGTGAGCAATTATACAAATGTATGCATGATGCCTATCAAACCATCACTCATGCCGTCCCGCTCTTCGATCCCCACAGGCTCAGACCATGACAGCGAGGCATGGGATTCACTCCCACAGCCAACCACACCCCGGAAGAGGGCCCGGGATGAGGGCGACAGGCCTTCGACCTCAAAGGCCCAACACAAGGCCCGCCATGCACCACCAAGGAAACCACCTCCACATGCCACAGCACTGGTGCCGGCAAGGGCAGTTGAGACGGAACCCGCTACTCCTGTCACACTGCCACAGGACACAGCTGAAGCTCCACACTCAGCAGAGTCCAGTTCAGTCAGGGAGGCGGCAGCCACAGCACCCCTGGCTGAGGAGGAGGCACAGGAAGAGGTGTGGGTGCCCGTGGATATGACCCCCATGACCACGCCACCAACCTGGAGCAGTCTTGGGGGGTACAACCAAGGGGCCACGAGTCCCATAGTGGAGCCCATAGAAGTCGTACATGACACCCAAGCACCCTCCACAGGTGTAGCGGTGGGGCCGCAGCGGCATGAGGAGCTGACTGCCCGTGTGCGTCAATTTGTGAGTGACAATGCCCAAGCAAGGCAGGAGTGGGGTGAAAACACTGCCTCTCTGGGCAAGATAATTGGCGATAACACCGCCTCCCTGGGAAAGATCTTTGCAGAAAATACAAGTCGACTGTGCGAGGAGGTATCCGCCCTCCGTCAGGTCCTCGGCCGCATTGCTGATGCAATGGAGGCTGAGCGTTCGCCCCCCCCAAATGGCGCGGGCGGCCACCCCATCGTCCTCCAGCTCAACACAGACCAGCCCACTCCGCAGGTCGTCGCGGACCCTGCGCCGGCCAGACATGCCACCACCAGGTCCAGGGAGTGGCAGGAAGTAGACTGGCCAGCCTGATTAAGGCAATACACTTGTTGGGACATGTGTAGGGGAGTTGCGGGAGGAGGGGGTGTGTGGGGGCGGTGGAGGGGATGAGGGTGGTGGAGGGTTCGTGCACCTTCATCTTCATTGCATATTTCAATACACCCGTTGTGTAAAAAGAAAGACTCGAGTGGACATTCATCATTGCGCATGTGTCATTTATTCATATATAGTGCATAGTGTACATGTACCCCCACGCCCAGTGCCCTCTGTCCAACTATCATGTCACCCTCTGCAGCCATGTGTGTCAGAAATATTGTGCAATCACTGACTGACGCACAGCACGTCCCTCCTGTGCATTGGCACCACGATGATGTGCAGCCACATCATCTTCATCCCCTTCATCATCACCAGGTGGTAGCAGTTCAATGTCAGGGGCACTTTGTGTTGGATACACATGTTGTGCAGCATGACACATGCCATGATCATCTTGGCCACCTTCACATGCCTGTAGAGGAGTGCCCCACCCGACCGGCTAAGGCAGCTGAACCGTGTCTTCAACAGGCCAAAGGTCTGCTCAATGACCACACGGGTAGAGGTGTGGGATCGATTGTAGTTCTCCTCGTGCCTGTTCTGTGGGTTTCAGACAGGGGTGAGGAGCCACGGCTGCAAGGGATAGCCACTGTCACCTGCAAGGGAGGCAAGGAAAGGTATGCGTCAGTCGATTCATGAAGGATAGCTGTACTAGTCACATGCCTGCAGATTACCATTGGTCACATGCACATGTCCCTGGATGTATGCATGCCATTTTTAGGCCCTCAATGTGTCCTGTGCCATGGAATAATGGTGTGGGTTGCATCTTCAAGATGATACACGGTGTGCACGGACGTCTTGTTGCTCATGCATTGTGTACGCATTCATCTGCGTTCGTGTCAAATTTGTGATGTGTTGTGTTCTGTATGATTTTCTTACTGGGAGCGTTGGCAGTAGTCTCTGCAATATTAGGCATTCAGTGCTGATTTTTCACATGGTGACATGCAGCATTCCTGTAGTTGTGGCGGCCCTGTGACAGACAGTGGATTCCCTTGGTGGTTTAGTTCAATGCACTCCCAAGGATACTTGTCCTGTGTGATCTGCTGGAGACAGCAACATAGTGCATATACACTGCATGTTGCTGGATGGTGTTACGGAGGGTGAGGTCCGCTGATGAGTGGTGCACGTGTTGTGGGATGGTTTACTGTTAGTCATGTTGTGATCGGTGTCGACCTTACTTCATTCCTATGGGATTTGGGTGTCATGTTCCATTTGGGATGCTTTGGGGCACAGTGTTTGGTGATGTGCACATCGTGCAGTCACATCGACATTGTCACCATGGTGGTGTGTGCATCTCTCCCCCCATTTCAATGCCATGTGCCGGTCATGCAACTCACCAAGCAGCCAGGCACGTCATCCAGCATGTCGCTCCATGAAGCGTGGAGTTCCGCAGGACCATAGAGTCATGAGTTGATCCGGGATATCAGGCACAACAATATGTGATGATCTTGCTGGTGTCGCATACCATCTGCACATTGATGGAGTGGTATTGCTTGCGGTACACCACCTCCATGGCATGCGGTACCACCCACTCCACGTGGGTGCAGTCGAGTGCACCTATACAATTTGGCATGCCTGCCAGTGCATGGAAGCCAACTTTTGTATCAAAAATCTCCTGGGGAGTCTGTGGTAGGGATATGTAGTCCCTTGTGTGCTTGAGGAGGACATCCAGCACTTGCTTCAGAATGCGTGAAAATAAGGGTTGTGATATGCCATGCATGTGCCCCACTGTGTGCTGGTAGGTGCCCATGGCAAGGAAGTGGAGCACAGACACTACCCTTCAGTAGAGTGGGGATGGCGGTGCGTATTTCAATGAGGCTGACAATGTCGTGCATCATGTCCACAATGGTGGGGATGGTGTCCCAGTCCAGACTGTAGAGGGTGTGGATCTGCTCGGGGGTTAGGTTGAAAGGACTGGCTCTGATGCGAGGGATTGGGGGCTGCCTGCGTGCTAACGCTGGCTGCACTGGTGGGGTATGCTGGGCCTGTCTCACCCTCCTCCTCCTGCATCTCCTCTGTGGTGCCTGCTGTTGCTGGTGTGGCAATGCAAGCATGTCCTCCAGCTCCAGTATTGCTACTACTACTGGAATCATCTTGGTGTGGGAAGGGGTGTGGTGTGTGAGTGTGCTCCTTTTGTACTGGCCCAGACTCCATTGCCTCCACCTGTGCTGATTGTGTGCACCTGTGGCAGTTGGGAACACTGCACATGGCAATTTACAGTTGTTTCGCGATGCCGGTATCCCCTATTAGCGCCTTCATGATGCAGGTATTTGCTTCTCCGCCTAAATTGTGATTTCCTCCGATTAACGACATGCCGGTATGATGCGCCGTGTGCCCGCGCCCATGCCGCTATTAGAGGCACCGTTAATAAGGGTACCTCTGGGGGGCGTGGCTAACCGCCATGTGAAGAGGACGTGCTCTGGGTGCGCTCCGTCCGATGCGACCAACATAAGCTGTTTTTCCTACTTAAATGTGAACCCCTGAAGCCTGCACTCCTTCTCATCGAACGCTGCTACCATCCTGCACCCGCTGGCTGTTTTTCCAAGCCCGGAGGCACCCTATGAAGTAAGAGCTGCCGCACGGAAAATCGCCGCCCACCAAAGCCAAAATGGCGGCTCCCTCGCGCTGAGATACGCGGCAGCCCTTACACCAGAGCCGCGCCCGGACCGCGGCGCCGCGCTAGCTGAGCTGATCGGATACGGTGCCTACGATCCTGCCTGACCTGGATGCCCGGCCGAGAGAGGAAGCCCTTCAGCCGCGTGCATTGCCTCCAGTGCCGCTGACGGAGTCCCGAGCGGCCTACCCGCCCTGCTCCTCCTCATCAACCCGTGCGGGGCCCGGAGCCCCGATACTGCACCTGACCAGCGGAGGGCACACGCGACTCGACACGCGAGCGGAGATCGAAGGGCGGCGCGGCCTGGGTGCTGCACGCAGCCTGCCGAGAGCGGAGCCCCTGGAGTGGTGGCCGGAGAGAAGAACGGAAGGCCCGGGCGTCGCTGAGCCCACGAGGTGAGCCGGGGGAAGACCTGCATTCCCCCACCCCCTTTGCCCACCATATCCTCTGGAACCCCGAGGCGTAACACCCCGAACGGCTCCATCCGCCCCGGGCCCACGCTAGCGTAGACAAGATCCGCCAGGCCCTCCGCCATGTCCACCAAAGGAGCCAGGTCCAAACAGCGCCAAACCACCATAGATACCTTCACTGCTGGGGGCCCCATCGCTTCCGAAACCTCTAGCGGCACAACCTTGGACGCACAACCCGACCTCCCGGGAACGGCCACTGAACCTAGCAATGCCCAAATCCTTGAGGCCATTAAATTGTTCCAGACCACCATGGAGCAAAAAATTGACGCGGTGGCCATAGATCTGGGCCTCCTACGCCAGGACGTCCGCTCCTTAGCCGACAGGACTGATACACTTGAGGCTCAAGTGCGCGAAAATACAGAAACCAAAGTGGAGCTCCTCAGAGATGTTGACGAACTGCGGCAAAGAGTGAAGAACTTGGAGGAAAGGGCCGAAGAGGCAGAAGGGAGGGCACGCCGAAATAACATCCGCCTCCTGGGCCTGCCGGAGGGCATTGAGGGATCCGACCCCACGAACTTCGTGGAGAACCTTATGCTACAGGAGATTGGCGCCGAGAAACTGTCCCAAGGCTTTACGATCGAGAGGGCCCATAGATCCCTCACCAAAAGACCCCCTCCTGGCACCCCACCCAGACCAGTAATAGCGAAGGTTCTTAATTACAGAGACCGGGAGACCATCCTGGCCTACTCGCGGTCGGGCGGCCAGATCCTCAGAGACTCGGCCAAAATATCCATCTACCCCGACTACACCTTCCAGGTCCAACTGAAGAGGGCTCAATTCATACATACCAAAGCTAGATTGAAGGCCGCCGGACTGCGCTACATGCTCCTCTATCCCTCTAGATTGAAAGTAATACGCAACAACAAAGCCCACCTATTCGACACTCCGTCTGAGGCCCGCGACTGGATGGATAGGGAACAGATCCCCGACATAGAGGCGAAGGGGCGACGACCGCGCTGAGCCACACCACGCTGGCGGCGCTGGGCCCGAGGACCCCCATGGTCCCCTCCACGCAAGTGCCAGCTTGTCACAGCTGAACAGATCCTTAGCAGCGAGGCACCAGAGTCGAACACTCTTCCACCCCCGGAATCTTTTCCTGTTTTTTTTTTTTGGGTATACCCATACCCGCCCGTAGGGCACCAGGCGACCAATGCACGGTCTAATGGAGCAGAAACGGGATAGTCATGACGGGGGATACCTCGCTCGACTTGTTATTAGTTTGAGTTGTTTAAAGTTACGGGGGGGAGGGAATATGGGAGTTGGCACGAAGGTTAGGTGCCGGGGAAGGGAAACCACTAGACCACTGACGTCCAGAATACATAACCCGAGGACCACTCAGCCCCTAAGCCAAGCGACACCCAAGCCACCGAGTGGGGGAACAAGAGGCAGTTGCTTCACAGTTATGTACCCTTATCTAAGAGCGCTTAGACCACTGACATCCCCTACATGCTTCTTGCCGCTGACACGGCCCCTACCTGCACCCCCAAACAGACGCTATACCCCCTATTACCCATGGCTGCCACGATAAAAATCATCACGTGGAACGTCAGGGGCATGAATAGCTATGTGAAACAACGTCGCGTCCACGCATACTTGAAAAGGTGCAAAGCCGGGATTGCCATGCTTCAGGAAACCCATCTCTCTGCTGATAAACTTAAAGCATTGGCCAAAACTTGGCGAGGAACCTTGATAGGATCCTCCTACTCCTCCTATGCAAGGGGAGTCTTGATATGGGTTGACCCAACCACCCCCTTCAGACTAATAAGCACAAAGACTGATGATGAAGGTAGGATGGCACTAGCGTATGGCACCATCGAAGGCAGAGAGGTATGCCTAATTAGCACCTATGCACCCAACCACGACGCTACCGCTTTCTTCCACTCCCTATACCCAAGGCTCAGCCCCTACAGGGACGGCGTCATGATTTGGGGAGGTGACCACAATTGCACCCTAGACCCTCTAAAAGATAGATCTGATGATAAACATACCCGCCCATCCCCCCCGGCCAAGATTCTGTCCAAACTGACTAACCAGCTGTTACTCCGAGACTTGTGGAGAGAACTGCACCCTGATCAGCGAGTTTTTTCCTTTTACTCCCCTCCCCATGCTGTCCACACGAGGCTGGACTACTTGTTTGTAAGCCAAGAACAGCAAGCTATGTTTAGCGACGCCCTCTACCTGCCCAGGGTCCTGTCTGACCATTCCCCGCTGCTGGCCACCTGGGAAGTGTTCCCGCCTAGACCCCCGATCCCCACTTGGAGGCTTAGAGCCGAAGCCCTCCATGACGCGACCCTTCGGGAACACGTAAGCGACTACACCGAGGAGTACTGGGAACGAAATTTGAATAGCGTCAGATACATGGGCACTGCATGGGAGGCATACAAGGTAGTCATAAGAGGGGAGATGATTGCGTCCATAGGAGGGGCCCGTAGATCCATCACATCCTCCCTGGAACGCTCGGAAGCGGAGCTGGGTGAATTGGAAAACAGGGCTGATTTAACCCCTGAACTCCTACAAAAAATAACCGACCTGAAGCAAACCTGTTTAACACACTGGGAATCCCTGGGTAAATTGAGTTATACTAAACACATTGAAAGAACCCACGCCCTAGGAGACAAACCCGGGAAACTCCTGGCTTGGTTGTATAAAAGTGAGACCCCCCGAGCTCCCATTTGCCAAATTCTTAAGCCGGATGGCACCACGGCACATACCCAAATTGAAATCAACTCAGTTTTTTCAGATTTCTATCATAATCTTTACTCCGAGACCCCGCCCGAGGCTGATACCAGCATTGAAGACATCTTAGACATCATTGAGCTGCCTAAATTAGACTCACAGATGGCCGAAACACTAGACGAGCCCATCACTCCCGACGAAGTAAAAGCAATCATTAGATCCCTCCCCTCTGGAAAAGCCCCTGGTACTGATGGCCTCCCCGGTGAGTTTTACAAAACTTACGAGGAAACTCTGGCTCCTCTGCTGACCCAAGTGTATAACGAAGCTTATGAGCGCGGCACCCTCCCCGACACCATGAGGGAAGCCGTTATCATCCCCCTTCTCAAGCCTGGCAAGGAAGGTACGGACTGCGGCTCCTATAGGCCCCTCTCCATGTTAAACGTTGACGGTAAAATCCTCACCTCTCTCCTAGCGAACAGATTGCGTAGGGTAATACCACACTTAATCCACCAGGACCAAACGGGCTATGTGCCCGGGCGCTCCATAACCGAGAACCTGCGGAGATTGCACCACGTTATATACAGCACGGAACTGAGGCCCCAGAAATACGCGGTCGCGTCATTAGACGCCACCAAAGCTTTCGATTCTGTGCGCTGGGAGTGGCTATATGCCACCATGATAAAAATGGGAATAGGACCTGTTTTCTTAAATTGGACTAAATTGATTTACACCAACCCATCTGCCAGGGTGCGGACCAACAAGACATACTCTGACTCGTGGTCTCTCCACAGGGGCACTCGCCAGGGATGTCCTCTCTCCCCGATGCTTTATATCATCGCCAGTGAACCCGTGGCCGCATACCTCAGACAGGAGTATGGCGATGGGGGCATTGAGATCGACGGGATAACTCATCTGGTCTCCATGTATGCTGACGATACCCTGCTATACTTACACAACCCCGAACACCTCTTGCCCTACATTCTTGAAACCCTAGAATGCTTCCAAATTCACACAGGAATCCGTATTAACAAAAGCAAGTCCTGCCTCTACCCGCTTGCTGCACTATACAGAGAAAACTTCAGATCCCTGCCCTCCTTAGATCTGCAATGGCAGTCGACCTCCTTCAAATACCTTGGAATCACTATACACCGTAACCCCCACACAGAACACATCCTCAACACAGTCAGAGCTAAAGATGCCCTAGCAAATTCCATGGACTTTTGGGGGAAGCTTCCGCTTTCCGTGGCCGGGAGAGCAGGTCTCCTCAAAATGGTAGCACTTCCACGCCTATTACACAACTTCACCAACGTGCCCTTCAACATCCCCCCTTCCTTCTTTAGAGACATCAATAAACTATGCAGGCAGTTCCTCTGGCAGGGGGGCAGGCACAGGGTAGCACTGGAAACACTTCAAAGACCCTACGAAAGAGGGGGTCTGAAAGTCCCCAATTTCGAACTATACTACCTTGCAAGCCAGCTAAGACATGTGATGCGATGGATGGCCGATGAGATCACCACAGATACCAGACTTCTCCAACCAGCTCTGACAGGCTTCCTACTCAGGGACCTACTCTGGGTCAAGGAGGACGCCCTAAGGCAGCACCCTTATCTGGTACAGCTCGGAACTCGGCTCTGGAGAAGGGCTTGCAGAACGTTGGGGTCCCCTGATCCGTACTCCCCACAGATCCCCATAGCAGCAGTCATGACCCATCGCCCGTGGGGGCAACTGGAAACGCGAGCACAGTGGGAGCCCTGCGGGGTGGCCACCCTCGGAGACCTGGTTCAGGATCGGGTAATCCTAACATTCTCCGACCTGAGCGAGTCCTCGGAGCTACCTACAGGACAATTTCTGCTCCACAGAGCAGTGATCCAGGCCATGAAAGACAGATGGCCGGTGGCGACCATTCTTGCAGCGGAGGACGAGATTATTGAGACTATGTTGAACACCGCCGAGGGGGGCCACGAGACCTCACGGCTCTACGAAGCCTTAATGTTAGGCACGACCAGGAATGAGCTCAGGAGCAGAGGGAAGTGGGAGCACGAACTGGGCCGGGAATTTGACGACAAGGAATGGGAAGGAGTAACCCTCTATCACAAGAAAATCTCCAGAAACGCCCGTCTGCAACTTATCCAACTATACATTACCAACAGGGCTTACCTAACTCCGGAAACTATATCGTCTTTCAAGGGCGCAGCCATCCAGCTATGCCCTAAATGCAATGAGCCGAAGGCGGGAATAACTCACATGTTCTGGGGTTGCCCAGCGATACGCTCCTTTTGGATGCAGGTGCGGGGAAGGGTGGCAAAAGCAGACATTGAACTGGACGTACATAGCCCTGTGGCCTGCATCCTGGGCAGGTGCAGCCGTGATCGCAAAAACAAACCCCTAAATAGACTCAAAGACTTAATTTATATCACGGCTAAAAGACGCATAGCCATGTGTTGGAAGAGCCCCAAAGGCCCGATTGAAGCACAATGGTGGAACGACCTCACTAAGTGGTTGGCAGCCGAGACCGGAGCGTGGGAAACCGCTATCCACGAACAGAGGCTGGACTCCAGTGAGGAATTACATCGCTGGGTGTCGCTGACCGTGCCATTACTCCACCTTGGAGCGGTGGATGACCCCTCAGTTGATCAGCCAGCCCTGACCTCTGAACTGGCTCGATATTGAACAGTGGAGTTGATCGGAGTCTTGGGGGGTGGGGTGGGGGTGGAGGGTGGTATGGGGGAAGTTATGGACGTGTAATGTATATGCAGTACCTGATATGTTCGTGGTCTATCAATCTGTTGAAAATCAATAAAGAAAGTTTAAAAAAAAAAAAAAAAAAAAAAAAGGGTACCTCTAATAGCGGGGTCTTAGGTCGGAATAGGCCGGAGCCGTATGCGATGCTGGTAATCCTTTTCCGGCATCGTTTTTCCATTACCTCCAACCTCGGAATGACCCCCTATGTATGACAAGGCTGGGGGCGAGCATTACGCTTCTCTTTCCTGTGCCTTAAAGTCATTAGAAACCTCAAGTAGCAATACAACAAAAACTACATAAATTCTACAGTTTCCGGCATCTCTGGGCAAGTCCTGAGCAAACAACAACTTTAACCTGGGTCATGTGATCCCATCTGCAAAGGTCTTTCAAGGTGGCCCGAAGTCCAGACCGAACCATCACTACTCTCTCTTTGCTGCTGGGGCAAGCAGATAAGTGCCTTCCCTTACTTTCAAGGAGTTTGAATTTTCATTCTGTTTAGTGAGTCTTACGAAGGCGCAAGTTGTGCCGTTTAGCTTTACCATGGAGAACGTGCTCGGCAGAGGATTGTTCACACCAATGTCCCTGCGCGGGAAGCTGTTGCAATTCACTTGTCTGGGTTACATTCCAGAGCAATTGTTTTTGGCGCTCAAAATGTTCCTCCCCAACCGCACAACTGGACTTTACAGGTGCTCTCACCTCAACGGTGCACTGGGGGGTGGGCTCTAGGTCAGTGGCTTCACATTGGCTCTAGAACACAGAGTTGGTGAGGTACAGGGAACGCTGCACTGGAAATGCTGCATATTAAATAACTGCTATGGACAGACTCAACATGAAGGATCTAGGCCCCCACTGTTACAGCAGACGCATGTCTTTGTCAGAGTACCCCACCCTCAGAAACACAACAGTCAGCAGATTCAGAGGGCACAGTCGCTCAGAGTGGCTCCCAGCGAAGGAGAAGCAGGGGCAGGGGCAGGCAGCAACTGGAGTTCCAACCTCTCGATACAGACTACTGGTACCAGTTAAGTAACAAGCCAAAGAACAAGATTTTACAGCAGTACAATAGCATTACAATGATCCTGGTGGCCTTAGTAGTGTCATGTTATCCTAATGTGAACTTAGTACTGGCACTCCTATTAGACATTGCACATTTAGTTCTCGAGAGGAATATGGCCGACACATGGTCAGATGACCTCAAGTACAAGGATGTGTTGCCCTCGTCAATAGTTTTAAGTGGGTCTTTGGCTTGTGTCTGTATTCCGCTGTGTTCAAGAGCATTCAGGTAATTTTGGGGCTCCTCCAGGCACATCTATTAACATCCTGTCTCAATACCCAGTTGCATACCCTTTTCAGCTGGAGAATGGACCCTGAAGCAACAAATGTGTTTCTTCAGCCCTAGTCTGCAGGGAGAACGCCCGGTACCACCCCCCCTTAACACGAGAGCCTTGGTGAAGGGACACCAGGAAGGTGCAGAAATTAATCCTCCTTTGGATAGTGCAAGCCAGGTTTCCAGGTCTATTGGAACTTTCTTCAGATTTTCCAAGGAGACTTTCCAAGACTAGGTTTCAGTTAACAGATCCTTAGAAATTCCCACAAGCCGCTGAGGACAGACACCCTGAATTTAGCATCCTGAGGATTTAAGGGTGTACTGGCATCCTGGGCTTTTCAGGCAAAGCAGAGGAGCTCATTACAGAGAGTTATGGACCCTTCCTGATACCAGAGTTTGGGCATCCTCTAGTAGCTGGAGCTTGGCGAGGTGTAGCAATCCAGTTACAGGGCCTTTAAGCTACTTGGCGCATCTAGCAGAGCTAAGCAAGGAATTGCATATGGTTAACATTCACCGGTCAGTAATTTCAGTAGGGCACTGAGTAACAGAAGGCGAACCACAGGGGGAACACCCATTGGTAGTCTTCTGAAGATATTGCGCATAGTCGCCCTACCAGTAGCTAGGTATTCCCAGTTGTGGGGCATTAATGTTCTGGAGCTTTTTAGTTCTGACAGGGCAAGTTCACGCAGAAGATCTTTCAGACATTAAAGCAAGAGATCACGCAGGCAGGGTGTTGTCCCCAAAAGGGGTAGTCTTTCATATTTCTTGACAAACTTGAGTCTAATTCGAGTGCGATTTCATAGCTTGCTTTTCGAGGCCACCCCAAACTTTGCATCATGACATGCCTGAAGGCTTACAGGAAGGAATAAGGATGGTAGTCATTTGCTTATTCCGTTGACGGAGCCCTATAAGCTTTCCACCCCCCTCAACCTCCCGCCCCAAGACCCACTCTGGCGAGATGGGTCAGATATCCACCCAGAATAGATACAGCGCATTTCAGTGCTACCTCCACCATGGAAGAGCAGTCCTCCAAGCTTTTCAGGTGAGGTGGGGTGTGAGACCATCCGCACAGTAGGTGCGCGCTCGCCTGGGATTTTTTGAACTTTTGCATGGAGGTTGAATGATGGTTGATCAACCTCTGGAAAATGTGGGAGGCTAATCCACACATTTTCCTATGCTCACCGCACAACACATGCACATACCTGTGTACTGTGGGTGGGCAGAGCCTAGAAGCACAGTCCCTCCGGTCATATTTAGTTGGGTTTGGACAGATGGAGTACACAATGCATCTCCAGAAGCGGGCGGGCCAAACCTTCTGCCAGCCATGGCCAGCCTAATTAACTAAGAAATACTCCCTGAATGCGCCCTGTCTTTTTGTTAAGACTTGTAAATGGTGGCAGCAGTTGCATACTAATCAGGGTTTAATTCAAACAGGCCCACATTGGGCCTGGCTGCAGAGGCTAACAAAGGAGACAGGAAACACCCAACACCCTTTCATATGCACTGCGTCAACCTGATCCCAGCTCCGGCCTTCAGTATCGATTGAGAGGGAAGGTTATGTCTGGGACTGTTTACACTAGTCATCCCTGCCGGGTAAACCACATTCAGAAGTTAGGAGTAGGCGGTTTGACAGAGAGAGACAGAAATTCTGGTCTCGCTGCAGCTTCAAGGGAGACCTCCCGCTTTAATCGGGAACCACAGAGAGCTTCTGCAACCAGAGAGACCCTTTGATCCACAGACAGGAAGATGGGTGGGACTTAGTACTACAGGTTTTCACCCCTTTAGCTTTTCTGTCGGCAAGGCACTCTGGTTATGACCTCCCACATACAGGAGATTGTTGGTGGGGCACAGGATTGGTTAATTTAAAGGCAGGTTTAGCCTACACCAATCAATGTGGCCCACTTGGCTTTAAAAGAGGGCTGAGCCCCTTTTTTGGCAGATCTGAAGACTTTGCAAGGGGTAGCAAGAACTCATCATTGGGCCCTGGCTGGAGGTACAGTCTGCCTTAAATCTTCCACCAGTAAAGGAAGGTCAGGGTCTGTAAAGAGGGAAGCAAGATCCCTCCCCTAAACATCTCCCATGGGAACAGAGGGAGATCCTAAATCCAGAGGACCCTCCGCAGCTAGCTCCAGAACCGGCAGCCAGCCAGCACACAGCGTGCCCTGCTAGCCTCTGCAGCAATTTTCCCAGGTGGGAAGTGCCAGAGAGTCTCTGAACCAAACTAAGGAAGCTGCCTGCAACACTCTCCTCAGCTTTGGGCCGTCCGCCTCAAAGGACGACAAGTCCAGTAAAGAAGTTAGGAGGAGTGCATCAACAAGCATCTACCAATCTCCGCCTTAACAGACATTGTCAAGCCCCTTGAGCTACAACAGACTGCACCACTGACTGTACCGCCGCAGTCGCTATAGCCGTCCGAGACGCCTCGACCAGTGCTTCAGAAATGCAGACCAGCACTCGGACGATTCTGGACCCCATGCCGCCATTTAGGGCCAGCCTGCAGCTGTCTGGCCGACTCGCTCGCCAAACTGCCTGCTGCCCGATACCCGCAGCAGTCTAAAGTCTTGTACTCTTTCGCAGAAGCTGCAAAGCGCCCTGAAACCGACTCGACCTCGTTGTGCATCAAGAACTCCTACAGCACAAGGGTACATTGTGGTTCTGTCCTCCTGGTCCTTCTGTGAAGGACTCTAGTAACATTTTACAAGCCATTGCTCCCTTTGTGTTGAAACAAAGTATCCTTGAATCATTGCGGTTAATTACTATACAGACTACCCTCCGGTCTGTATCCAGAGTGCATCCCTTTTCCTTCTTTGAAACTGTCTTTCCTCTGCATTCATTTACAGGGTGGGCTGCATTTTGTAGTGTGCTAGAACTGTCTGTTGTGATGATAATAAAGTAGCTATTTTGTACAAACTTGCCGGACAGTCCCTATAAATTGTATTTTCACTATGTTGTAACTAACCAATGATCAACGACCTCGGAAATAAGCCTGCCATTTCTCATTATCAAAATTGGACAAGGAGGTTTAGAATTTGCTTGCGTTTCCAATCTGTTCGGATCCCTTCTGGTGTACTAGAAGTGTGGGGCTGACTGATGGTTTAGAAACCGATATTCACCCCTGGACCACCAGTGTCCCGGAAGTTGATCCGCCACAGTGGGTGCAACTGGAGGCTTTCATGAGAACTGCAGACTGGTCAGGGGATTCCGTATTTAAGGACATCTATCTAGAGCCGATACCACCAAAGCCATTTGCGCCATGTACAAATTAAACTAGCATGATGCTCACCTCTGGAATCAATTCCCACCCCCCCCCTCCAAGTACATTATGTAGTAAAATCTTCATTCTATTAAAGACATGAAGACAGGAATTCTCGCTCCACAACCCCTACCAACCACAGTGTACACAGGAGGATCTATACATGCTTGTTACCTAACTGATATCAGTAGCAAGAGTTTGGAACTAGTGACAGTACGCAGAAGCATGGGAAGAGACGCTGGCCTCAAGTGTTAAATTAACAATGACTTGCCACCCAATGATGGAGATGGGCCGAGTTTTTTTTTATCCTTAACAGGTGCAGAAATGAAGGCAGCACAAATTAAATACTCTCAAACTGTGGAATGTTCCTGTGTTTCTCCAGGGATAACGGATCTGTAGTGTTGAGTTTTGTGGTGTGTCGCTGCTCACACTTTCTATTGTTATAAGTACCTAGTTGGATTTTAATGTTGTTATAAAAGCTTTTGTTTTTGGGGCATATCTTTAACAGCACATTTCATGCAGTTCTATTTTGCATTCGGTTTGAATTTCGCTTTCCCAGCTGCGATTGGGCCCAGATTAAAGTTGTGTTACACCAGTGTACACTCCTTTTTGACTACTTTTTGTAATTTTTACTGGTGAGTTCCGAGGCAACCCCTGAACAACTGGCTGGGGTTAAGTTAACAACGTAATTTTCTTGACACAGAACCTGCAACAGATGAAGGTTGATGTGGAGACAGTTGAGAGGCCCACAAGTAGAATCTTGAAATTCACAATGTTTAGAGCAGATTGGCTCAAATCCAGTTTTTAATTTGCAGTATTTTACAGGTTTAGTGGGGGTGTATTCTGTGTACATTTTAAACATTAAGTGATTACTTAACTACAGCAGCTTAACATATATGTTAAAGAGGATGTGGACAGACTAACCTTTGTGGTCCCTCAAGGCAATAGTCATTATATATAGACCATATTACAATTTTGTGTCCCATTTCAGAGTACTGGCACCCTGTATTCATGCAAATGACACAGCGATCCAAAGTACTTAATCGAAGTGAAAACCATAGGCAAGTCTAACATGGTGAGGTGGATGTAACATACCAGTGGCATATATGTCAGCAATTTCTCTCACACTAACTAGCCTTTTGTAGAGGAGCAGTTACATACCTCTGCAGGAAATCCCGCCCCCTACTGCCTATACATGCTTAAACTCAACAGTTGTGTCAATTCCGTGGCGTATACTCGAAAGAAGGCATCCATTGAGAAATCCCTATCAAATGTATCCCCCGAAGAGATGACAATCTGAGGTATGAACTCCCAGAAGGAACATGAAAAGAGAACGAGTAGTTGGTTGTCACGAAAGACGAGCGTGGTGCCTGAAGAATACTGGCTGAAGAGAATGTATGGACCTTATAGAAACTAATGACGAAGTTAAGAATCGAGTAAACTTTCATATGCGAAAAGAAGATTGCACATGGGAGAAGCACTGCAGAAAATGCAAACCGTTCAATAACTGTACAGATTCCCTAACGCAAGTAGATTAAGTAATCTTAGATGCTGGCTATAAGTAGTGAATAGACTGTGGGCGAAGCCGCCATTGTATAGAAGCAGGACATTGGTGTTAAGAATTTAGTAAGCCAGGACCCATGGAGAGTAAAAACGAGAACTGTGTCGCAGCAAGAATTAGCTGAGATCATGGAAGGGTCTAGAAGGGCTGTCTGGCCTGCTATCAAACCTGAAGCAGCCAAGGCCGGCTATCTGTTCTTAAAGGCGGTGAACGTGAGATGCTGAATCATCCCTTGTTAAGGTGCAAAGAAAGAACACCATGCGTGCCAAGTTTTATTCATTTAAGATATTTAAATGTTGCGCAACGACCAAATCATGGTCTCCTGTCACGTTAGCCAAGGATGGAAATAGAGTTGAGCATGGATTTCTAGAAAGCACGCACGACCATATATTCTCAGAGACAAGGATACTTTGCAAGGCCAAGTTCAAAGACAATCTTCATGGCAGAAGGCATGGGTGATGAGATGTTGGGCTAATTGGATGGGGAGGTACAGTCAATTCCACCTCCTGGCACCTGGGTTTGAGCTTACGTGATGCTAAGTGAGCCAAATGTTCCAGACTGGCACGAGCGTGCCAACCAATTGTAGAGGGCCATATAACGAAGGGTCTTCTAGTTTGAAAACCAATGATATACTGTGTACTTAATAATGTTGAAGATGACATGTTTTAGGAGGTAGGCATAAATTGTCCACCTGACAGATAACCAATCGCAATCCCACCTCTTATAGAAAGTATACTTGGATGTTCCCCTTGAACCCATCACAATCCCTCGTAGGTTATTCTTATTTGCCACGTAGTATGCTGTCACCTCTGATGTATTTTTAGTATAAAGTCTATGTTTCTTGAAAAATGAATGGAGAGCTCGAGCGAACGTCCGTTGATGTCTATTGTAACTCCCCGTTTTAGATAATTGTTAATAAAATGGGACCTTTGCCATCTTCCTGAGTTGGTTAGATTATTTGGTGTCAAGAGTTATTCTGCAAACCCCTCCATTGCATGCACGATACCCAAAGGACCCTACACTCACATGGTAGCAGTGCGGATGGTTCAAGATCCAAACTAGTTTGTCCCCAGTCTTTCGGACGATCGCATATGCTCCGCCATTAGCCGGAAGATCGCAGGTTTTCCTGTGGAGAGCAGCCGATAGAAATGAACTTGCAAGAAGAACTGAGACAGTGTGCAGGTCCCCTATTGATGAAATCCCTGCCCGGTGTTCACGGGTGCTCTGCGGACGGAAGGCGAAGTGGTCAGATTGGAGGAGGAGACGATACCGTAGGCCTTGAGTCGATTAACTAACGGTGAATAGACTAAGGAAAATGGCAAATGAAGGGGATGGGATTGTGATCATTTTTAAGTAACAGGAAATATTGTGTGAAGAGAAGAATAGCGCCTAGAATCCTAACTCAAGGGAGTTCAGAAGAAGACGTCTCAAACTCCAATGCAAGTAGAGCAGAAAAATATAACGCGTGAACAGGTTCACATAAGAGGACATCTTAAACCCTGTATAGGGTACATAAGTAATGGCGAGAGAGAAAAAGGTGATCACAGTATTTATTAATCTGTAAAGTCTACTAATCTGTATGTTTCTTGAGTAAAAATATCAAAGAGGGATAAAAAGTTGTGAAGAAATGGAGGAAACGTTTAGGAGCAATAGCGATCAAAACCTAGTGAAGTGGTTGCTACCAATCCAAAAAGGTAGAGATAGCTAACTGAGAAAGTAGAGGCTTGAGCGGCGATTGATGGTGCACGCTCATGTTTGTTGTTTCAAAGGCATTGAAAAAGTGGTGATTTAAGCAAAAGTATAAAGGTTAAATTCATAAATCCGGTAAGTATTGACAGTCAATCGAGACTGGTCATTATGGGAGACACTCCTCGGATGCACTTATGTAAGACATTGGCAAAGCACATGTCCAAGCTCAAACAGTATAGTGCAGAATGGGTGAAAGGCACAGCAGATAACATTTTCATACCATGTCCACAAAGGGGGTGGGAGGGATCATTTTCAAAAGCGGTATTGCAACACATGACCACATACTTGCACGTTGAGCACACACGGGAAGAAATTAGAGAAAAGATTAGCAATCCCAGAGTTCTGGAAAACGTACCAGGAAGAAAGGGAAGATACGCCACCTGAGTAGTGGATGCTTAGTCAGCGTAAGGATGAAGGTGTTGAGCCCTCAGCTCCCCTTGCTTTGCCTGAAGTAAAAAGCCAAGTGCGGAAGAAATAGGGTTATATCCTTTAAAAGGAGTTGAAAGCGGCAACAGGGTATAGTAATCAGATATACGAAACTCCTTGCTTATAGTAACGATGATAGTCGAGAGGAGAATCCGAGAAAAGAAGAGAAGATCATACAGGACAAGGAAGAAAAGAGTGAGCGGTTGAATACATCGACAGAAATGGACCGAGATTAAGAGATGGAAAGGAGAGAAGGATAAAGCAGACGAGGTAGCGTTCGTGCAGAACGAATGGATAGAAGGACAGATATTACTTAAATTGATGGGAAAAGCACAGAGGAAGTTAGGCAAAGAAGATAAGGACGAACAAGATAGAAAAGACAAGGAACAAGAGAAGAGTTTGAAAGAAGACTAGCAGAAAAGGAAGAGCAGGGAGCGACGAGAACAAATGTATCAGGAGGAAAAAGAGAAAAGAACAGGCAGAAGAGCAAAGAAAGTATGACAATAGAGAGCGATAGAAGAGAAAGGAAGAGCAAAGAGGAAGCACAAAAAATAAGGAATTAAAGTACACAGAGAAGAAGGGAAGAATCAGAAGGGAGGCGAGAAAGCGAAGAGAATTAGATGAAGAAATAGAAAGAAGGAGGAGACAGCAGGGTCTTGATACCAGTTTAATTTGTTAAAGGAACCAGTAGGGCCAAGCCCAGAAATACGATGGGACAGAATAGAAGAGTTCCTCCCGATATAGGAAGCAACGTCGGGGGAATCTAGGATAGTATTGGAAGAAAACTTTGATGCAGAGAGCATCGGAGAAAGGATTGATATTTTGTTTATTTATTTATAGCGCGCCAGACCCGAGGGTACCTGGGCGCGTGTTCAAGGATACTTTAACCTTACATGTTACAGTTACACCCTGTAACCTTCCTGAAATGTGTATCAACAGTGAGTGATGTTAGTATGCGTGGTTACATGCGCAGGTGAGTGTGCACAGGGGTGTGTGCACAGTATGCATTGAGTGTCGGGAGCAAGGTGGGTTAAACGGGTGATGAGCGAGGTATGCGTTCGGCTGCAGATTAACAGGTGGGTCAGACGTGAGTAGTCCTAGTCTAGTCTGTTATAGGTCATTTTCTTTGAGCCATTTAATGCAATTAAGTCTGAAGCGGGAATAAGATTGGTCAGACCTTAAGGATGATGGGAGGGAGTTCCATAGCTGGGCCGCTTTGACGGGGAAGCTGGTGCCTCCGGCTGTGCTCAGCTTAAATGGGGGCACGGCTAGTTGGTTGGTGTATGCTTCTCTGGTAGGTCTGTTAGAAGTTCTCCTTTTGAATCTTTCATTTTAGGTATTTGGGGGCTAGGTCATTAATACTTTTGAAAGTCAGTGATGCTGTTTTGAGTTTAATTTTGTCAGCTGTGGATAGCCAGTTAGATTGTCTTCTGACGTCTGAGACGTGCTCTCTTCTTGGGATTCCTAGGGCGGCTCGAAGGGCGTTGTTCTGCAGGGTTTGGATTTTTTGCAGTGTGTGTTTATTGGACCCTATGTATAGTGCATTGCAGTAGTCCAATTTGGATAATACTAGGGCTCTTGATAGGATGAGACAGCTGGCAGTGGATAGATATGGTTTTGCTGCTCTAATCAGCTTACAGGTGTAAGCGGTGCTAGAGGCCATCGCATTCACCTGCTTTGTTAGGGAGAGGCAAGAGTCGAGGTAAAAACCTAGTGTTTTTACTTCTTTTGCTACTTTAATGGTGTTGCCATCTATGGCAAATGATGAGTAGTCATCGTTCAGTCTTTTGATATTTTGTGTGTTCCCCAGTATGATAAGTTCCGTTTTGTCATCATTCAGGCATAGACCATGACGGGCCATCCATGCCTGGATGATGAGGTATATTCTGTTCACCAAGGCCAAATCCTGTTCATAATCCCCCGAAAGTGGGATGAGGATCTGAGTGTCATCTGCATAGTTTGTGTAGGTGACACCCAGGGCTTCGTGAAGATGTTATACATAGTCGGAGAGACACAGGGTCCCTGGAGGACGCCACATGTGATAGGTACTGGGTCAGCCGCTGCGGAGGTGGAGAAAACCCTCATGGTTCTGCCGCTTAGGAACGATCTGATCCATGCAATGGCATGTGTGGAGAAGTGGGCCGCGGTTTCCAAGTGGGTACAGAGCAAATCATGATCCACTAGGTCAAATGCTGCTGAGAGGTCCAGCAGGAAGAGTAGGGCAGTTTTTCCAAGATCTCTCAGCTCATCGACCTGGGCTTTGAGATCGATAAGTGCAGTTTCGGTGCCATGTTGAGGCCTGAAGCCTGACTGTCTGGTACCTTAATAGTTGGTGCAACTCCAGATATTTTTGGATCTGTAGGTAGGCCACTCTGTCTAGGATTTTTAGCAGAAATGGTACCGTGGCGATAGGCCTGTAGTTAGTCGGGATGGCGTGGTCCAAGGTTGCTTTTTAAGGAGCGGGAGGACCCATGATTGTTTAAGATTGTCTGGTATAGTGCCTGATGCAAAGGAAGCATTAATAAGTTTGGAGACAAATGGGGAAATGTCTCTGGCCGCATCTTTTATCAGTTGGGCTGGGCATATGTCGCCTCGACAGTTAGTTGGTTTGAGCGAGAGTATTATTTTTTCAATCTCCAGGATTGTTACTTTGGTGAAGTTGAATTTATGTTCTGGCTTGGTAGAGGTAGGTGGTTTACCACTTGGGTTGGTTGAGGTGGGTATATTTTGTTTCTTTTTCTCAATTTTGGTTTGGAGTGTGGCAATTTTGTTGTTTAGAGCTTTTTGGATGTTCGAGCACCATGTTTTATTTTTATCACAGTTGTCTGGAGTATGGATGGGGTTTTCCAGTTCCTTTAGTATAAGAAATAGTTCTTAGGTTCCGGATTTAGCCTGTAGTATTCTGTTGTTAAAGTTTTCTTTTTTGGCCTTCCTTATTTCATTTTTGTAGATCTTGGAGGCACTGATGAGAGCTATTTATTAGTCTCTGATGGAGTTAGTCGCCAGGCGGATTCGCATTTGCGTTTTTCAATTCTTAGGGATTTGAGGTGAGGGGTGAACCAAGTGTTTAAGTGTGCTCTGGGCTTGCTTTTTCTCATTTTCAACGGGGCAATAGTGTCCAAGGGTGTGTCCATGGTTGAGTTGAATTCGTTCACTAGGGCTGTTGGGTTTAGCGATTCAGATAAGGAATTTAGAGTTGGGAGGATAAGTGGTAGCAGTTTGTCTGCAGTTATGTTTTTTCTTTCTGGTCGGTAGGGGGGGGCTAATACAATTTCCTTGGGTTGGGTGGTGTTTTCATTTATGAGGAAGGTTATTAGTGCATGGTCTGTCCAGATTTGTGGGCAGACATCGGTGATTGTTACATTACAGTTGTGGTTGGCTACCCAGTCGAGTGTTCGACCTTTTTCGTGGGTAGGTTTTGAGATTCTTTGGGTAAATCCCAGTTCTGTGATGACATTGGCGATGTTAGTCGCTTGCAAGCCTTTGTGGTCATTGAAACCTAGGTTCATATCTCCCAGGAGGGTGGCTTATGATGAGTTTTTTTAGATTGTTTGAGAGGATCATAGAGATGTCCTTCTCAAAGGTTCCAATGGGACCTGGAGGCCTATAGATGAGGTGTATGTTGATAGATTGAGAGGGTGATGTTGAGAGTTTGGCGGTTAAGTATTCACAAGATTTGGTGATTGAGGACATTTCTATTGTTATGGCGAGGTTGTTTTTAGCGATGATGGCTAGGCCGCCTCCTCGAGAGTTGGTTCTGTCCTCTCTGAGAATGTTGTAGTTAGGGGGCAGGGCGAGCATCAAAGCGGGTCCTGCGGCTTGGTGAAGCCAGGTTTCCGTTATGGCTAGAAGGTCATAATCGCCTATTTGGATGAGATCGGCATTTTCGGTGGCATGTGCTATCAATGATCTAGCATTAATGAGGGCACCCTTCAGCAGTATGTTTGGTTTTGGTGTCGCAGGGGTGACATGGCTTTTCTTTTTGGTGGGTCAGATGCTTGATTTGTGGTGGTTGTTAATGGGGCTGTCAGCGTGGGAATCTCTTTTGGTGGGGGAGGTGTCTAGTTTGGGGCATTGCGTTGGTGGTTTCTTGTATTGCTAGGTTTGGTGGCTAGTCTGGCTAGGGGTTCATAGATTTTGGGTAGTCTTGATCGTAGTTTTGCATTTCTACTTAAGGTATCGCATGGGATATTTGTTATGGGGTGGTGGGTGGTAGGTATCTTTATCTTTATAGTGTCTGAGTTAGTGTCTGGGATGCTGGTCGGTCGGGCTCGTCAGTTTGACGTTGCAGTAGGCATAGACTGCGGTGGGTGGTTTGCTGCTGTCATTGTATAGCAAAGGGTGATCAGGAGGAAGAGGATGGGGATCATTCTATAGAGCATACAGTGGCTGTCAACACGGTGGCTAAGTATGGGCAGTGGTAACAATGGCTAGGTACGGGCGGCACACTGGCTAGGTGTGGGCAACATGGTGGCTAGATGTGGGCTGCACAATGGCTGGGTAAGGCAAGATGGCGGCTGCGCGATTGAATCTAGATACGCAGGGTTCACCCAGATTCAGAAATCAGGGTAAGGCTAAAGTGCGTGTGCAGACAGGGTTCATCTAAATTCAGGGGTTCAAAAGTGGGGCTAAGATGCATGTGCAAGCAGGGTTTACTTAAATTCGGGAATCGGAGGTAGAGCCTGGGTGGCAGATACCTATGCGGCACCTAGATTAGCAGTACAGTGGGCTAAAGCACAAGGTAGCAGTACAGTAGGCTAAAGCACATGCAGGGCATCATCTAGATTTGAGACAGAGCAGTGGGCTAAAATGCAGCACTTAGATTAGCAGTACAGTGGGCTAAAACACAAGGCAGCAGTACAGTAGGCTAAAGCACAGGCAGCAGTATAGTAGGCTAAAGCACAGGCAGGGCATCACCTAGATTTGAGACAGCGCAGTGGGCTAAAATGCAGCACTTAGATTAGCAGTACAGTGGGCTAAAACACAAGGCAGCAGTACAGTAGGCTAGAGCACAGGCAGCAGTATAGTAGGCTAAAGCACAGGGCAGGGCATCACCTAGATTTGAGACAGCAGAGTGGGCTAAAATGCAGCACCTAGATTAGCAATACAGTGGGATAAAACAGTAGGCTAAAGCACAAGGCAGCAGTACAGTAGGCTAAAGCACAAGGCAGCAGTACAGTAGGCTAAAGCACAAGGCAGCAGTACAGTAGGCTAAAGCGCAAGGCAGGGCATCACCTAGATCTGAGACAGCGCAGTGGGGTGAGCTGCAGCACCTAGATTAGCAGTGCAGTAGGTTAAAAAGACCAGGTGACTAGGCGTGGCAGGACTCGGGTCAGAATAGTTTCAAGGGTCTGATGTCCCGCCTGACCGCGGGAGGTATTGGCAATATCTTTCATGTGGAGAAGTATGTAGTGGCAGGGAGTAGTGAATTAGCATTAGACGTTATAGTTGCTAGCAGGCCAGAGAGCAATGGTGGCAGTGGGATATAGAGTGGGGCAAACAAGAGACGCTGATTGCTATAGCAGGTACAAGGTAGTAACTGGCAATCTATGACAGACAATCATGGAGAGCTTGGCAGATGTATGGCTCTGTAGAAGGGCTGAACAGTGCAGTAGTCATAGGCACATGTGAGGTGGCAGGTTAAATCAGACAATGTGGCCGGGCTCTGTGAGAGGGCCCAGCAATGCAACAGGCATAAATACACGTGGAGCGGTTGCGAACAGGATGAATCAAGCAATACGGCAGGGCGTGAAACGCATGAGGAGGCTTATACAAGAGCCATATGACCAGATGTGTGGACTTAGAGACAGATGGCTAGCAGTGCACGCAGTGCGCAGGCAAGGCTAATCCGTGTGAGGACATGACGTTTGCGCCGCAGGGTGGGATAATTGCAGTTCGTGGCGTGAGGCAATGTTTTGCAGGAGTGCAGTTTAGGATACAGTGATTGCGCTCTCACAATAGGGCTAAATAAAGTTGTGCAGTGCAAGCTACTGACAAATGCAATGTTAAGCACTGATATACATATAGCAGGTGCTGTGTTCCGAAATCGAGGAGCGTTTGAACATGGTAAACAGATACGTAGGTGTAATGCATTGCGCGAGAAGTTCAACGAACATGCAAAGTCTTACAGTTTTAAGGGCAGCAGGTCGTTGTCGGCCGGTCCGTACCTCAGATGCATAGGGCTTGGCAGTAGAACAGTAAGAGAGACAGGGTGGCTGGCAGACGGCAACCCCGGCAAAACAGGCTCAAAACAGGAGCTAGCCTTGCCTCCCGTGGGCCTTGGAGGGAGTGGGCCGGCTTCGCCTGCCGGCGGCCAATCGGGCGCAATATGGACCTGGTAGCCAATCAGCTGGCATCCAGGGGGCCTGGTTAGGAGGAAAAGGTTGTAGGCAGCAGGCGGGCGGCCATCTTAGAAGAACTAGGTACCTCGTGTACCACAATGGCGGCGGCGGCTCGAAATGGCTTTTTAGGAAAATAAAAGCGTTTATTTCCGTTTCTAGGATCCGGATTCAGGACGATTTAGAGCGTGCTCAGCTCGGGTAAAAAAGGAGCGCTGTGCACCCAATTTTCATAAGGTTGTGCTAAGGGCATCAACGCTTACCATAATTCGTGGAAAGCAGGGCTGGGCAACTGGTGTCCTCCGTGGGTCCACTGCTCCTGCCCATCAACAATTAAAGGAAGGTAGCAAGTATTGAAGTCGAGGGAAGAGGGATCAGTTCATAGCATTTCAATCACGTTCAGTGACTAACATGGAGCAGTGTCTTTAAGCAGACTGAACTTAGACAAAGGTGAAGAAGATAATAATCACACTAGTTGGGGACTAGACATGTCTGACGAGGAAAGAACACAGACTTGGGGTAGAAGGAGGGAATGAAAAAAGTAAGATATCTGATCTGGAACAACCTAAGGATAGGACGCCAGATCCCATAGCATTTCCAGAGTGTCCCTGAGGACAATCTTATAGTGAGAAGGGCGAATCGCCCCCATGTGAGCATGTTAAGGTCGTTACAGACAAGGAGACGGACAGGGACGATCCTCCTTGCAATGGATAGACGAACGATGGGAGCAGACTGGGGGTTGGGGTTTACGCAGTTTCCCTTATTGGAAAAAAAGGGGGGAGCAAGACAACAGTATATTCCATGGCTGCAGATGGACAAGGATAATTTAAGGTGTAAGCTCATGAGTTTGACTTCGGGCGCTGGTAAGTGGATAGATGAACTAGAAGAAAAAAAAAAATGACTGGAGGAAACATGCTGGCCATAGGGGACATAAAATGTCTCCTGGCAGCTATTCTTGGGGAAAGGGCTGATGTCATATGGAGGAGAGCAGGGTATGCAAGTGTGACAGCGCATGATGAAGTGCTGTTTAATAATTGTAGAGCTGATGTTTGGCGGGCTCTCAGGGTACAGTATCCCAATACATCAGATATGGGTGCAATTATGACATGTAAGATGAAGGAATATGAAGACCCTATTGCTTATATTCAGGACATTCAAGAGAAATGGCAATTTGAAACTCGCGAGCTGTAGAAAAAAAACAGTGGCATTATTTTACCACATTTTATGCAAGGGGCCAGTACAGAGACAGATGAAGAAACAAGTGGGGACGGAAGCAAACCTGTGAGTTGAGATACAGCCGATAGTGCATCACTGTCGGTTATTACAAGAGAAGAATAGGAAAGATGAGACTAGGAAAATCGAGGAAGCTCGTTCAGAAACAATTGTCAAAATTTGCCACAGATGGGGCGGTATTGACAAGCAGAGGATGACTGGGAATACAGGAAGTAGTGGGTGCATCGCAGGCAAATATTCAGTGCCCGATGGATCAAGGTGGGTATGGGTTTGTGCTATAAAGGAAGAGAAGGATTCCAAAATAATCAAGGTTGGTTTCAAAATACACATAATGAGAATCAGAGTATGCAAGGAGGATATAACCAAGAGGGATTTATCAGACGGGCACCCCCAATATGTTGGACTTGTGGGATGATAGGACACATTGCACGCGTACATTGTAGCCAAGGGAATGTACAGAATGGCACATTTTCAAGAGGCGGGGGACAGCTTATCTTCCACCATATAGTACACAGACTAGAGAAGGGTTTACCCAACATCACGCATTTTATCAGACACAAGTGCCACGAGTGCAACAGGTACAACAACAAGAGCGAGTGCAAATGAATCCACCACATGGGCAGTCGCAACAATCCCTAATGCAGACGCAGCAGTATGCAAACACAAGACAAGTGCTGACACCCAGAATAGGAGGTGCCACCGTGATCGGAGGAAATCCTTTCACAGGGATGGGGATGAGCCTGTACCCACAATAGAACAGCTCACAGGGTGATTTGATGTGTTCAGTAGCATCTGTGACACCAAACCCCAAGAGGAACCAAGGGTCGATGTGACGATAGGAGGCAAATCTTTTTCTTTTCTAGTAGACATGGGAGCTACTCTCATTTACACAAGAGGGAAAATATCCAATGTCGGGAATTGCCATGAATGCTCAAGGGTTCTCTGGAGCTACCAGTCGAGTTCCTTTTACTGACGAATTACCAGTCTCTATAGGAGAGTGTGGCATGTATGTTCCTTTGTTGTATTCATGACAGAAGCTGGTTAACATTTAGGGAAGAGATTTGATGACAAAACTAAACATGACGATTTCATTCACTGATCAAGGAATAGTGTGCTCCACTCCAGGAATACACTTTCAAACGTGGGTGAATTCATGCTGGCATTCACAGGGCAAGTGGCTCTGGAAGACATTCCAGTAGATCCAGAGGTTCTTCGATATCGGGTGAGCATTCTATTGACATAGCTACCGGACTTTGTGGGAAAAATTGTGAGGATACCCGATGAGTTTTTGTTTAGACAAATACCTATGGATGAAGAGGACAAACAGATTATCCCTATAGAATTGGAAGCAGCTATAGTACGAAGGGAAATGGCAATGCTTGAATGAATAGATGAGGGTAGACCATGGAGAACAGTAATAGCTCTCAGAGAAGGGTACAGATTGACTGACATAACGGATGACGATATGTTCAGGGACGACCGAACAGACTATGAAGTAGTGTTCGTTATGAGCATCACATATTGGATAAGAATAGAAAAAAGGTCCCACAGCTAATGGAGATAATACGGCAGCGTCCAGCATTGTTTCAGGAAGACTTGGAGAAGGTGCCAAGCGTGGACCACAGGCCCTTATGATGTAGGTTTATTAAAAGGGAAAAGGGGGAAGTTAAAATAGGAGTGATTTTACCTCGAGCAAAACAGTACCCCATGCCTCGAGAAGCTCATGAAGGTATATTTCAGACCATTTCAGCATTGATTAAATGATTCTGGTGCCATCAGAATTGTCACGTAATACCGCGGTGTATCCAATAAAAAAATTTAAGGGATGGTCGTGGAGAATTATACAAGATAGGAGACTGATTAACCAGATTGTACAGGCAGGGTTCCCTCTAGTTCCTAATCCAGCGATGCAGTATCCCGGTCGAAGCTGAATATTTCACGGAGTTTGATTTGATCCCGTTGCACAAAGACTAACAAGGCTGTCCCATCTTATTGGTTTGTCCTTGTGTGTTTTTGTGGCGCCTCGATGCCTACGGGCTGTTGGTGCGGTATAAATAAAATAAAGATGACTTCCTTTACGTTTTGCCAAACTCGACTGAAACATACTTGTTTGCCCCAGGGGTACTGCAAGTCCCCATCGATCTTTGACAGAGTCCTACAGATGGATTTAGGCAATATTGATCTTCAGAGTGCAGTGATGCAATACGTAGATGACATTTTAAATTTGTAGCACCACAGAAGGAGTGCAGACAAGATTTTATTCAGTTGATGACTAGTCTAGCAGACAAGAGGATATAAGGTAGACAAGGAGAAGTTGCAATACTGCCAAGAAGAGGTGTCCTACATAGGGCAGTTGATTTCACATGAAGGAAAGAAGGTGACACCTGAAAAAGCTGAGGCGATTATGAAAACCGCACAGCCAAATACAGTGAAACAGATGCAACAGTTTTTGGGGTTATGCAACTATGTTAGAGCCTGGGTGTTTAATTACAGTACATACACAAGACCCCTTTTGTAGGCTTTAAAGAAAGCACAGGTGGATAAAGTAAAAATAGAATGGACTGAGGAAATGGAGGAAGGCTTTGAGGAGCTAAAAAAAAAAAAGCAATTTGTACAGCCCTTGTTTTAGGAATTCCCAATTATGCTGAGGAATTTTATCTGTTTTCACACACGAGTGGGACAGTCATGACAGCAGTGCTTACACAGAGGACTACATTGGGGTACAAGCCTTTATCGTATTAAAGTGGGATTTTAGACCCAGTTATGAGAGGACACTTTCCTTGCGAACAGTCATTGCCAGCTGCCACGTTGGCAATTGGGAAGTCTACAAGTATTGTCATGGGCTGCTCTATGACTCTTTAACATGTTCTGTTTACCATTTTAGACAAACCCAAAAGATACATTGACATCCCAAAGAGCTTCAGCTTACGAGGTAATGATTTTGAATCCAACAATTAAGATTGTAAGATATAAAACAGTGAATCCTGCCACGTTTGTAGCTGAGCCAGTAGAAGAAGGCGATCACGTGCATGACTGTGCTAATTATGTTGAATTTTATGATGATATACCCAGAGTGAAGGAGAACGTTTTGATGGGAGGAGAAATTCTCTTTATTGATGGTCCTTGGAAAATTGATCAGACTACTGGGGAAACGCATTCAGGCAAAGCGGTAGCGAGACACAGATTAAATTGAGAATTTGAAGTTGTAGCAAGTGCAAGGCTACGGTCTCACTTTTCAGCGCAAGCAGCAGAATTAGTAGTGCTTTGTGTTGCGCTCAAGAAACACGAAGGGCTGGAAGTGACAGTGGCTCCATCTACGGGACGTCAACCGTGCACGCAGGGTTAGCGCGTTGGAAAAAGAGTTGCTACCTGCGCGCGGACAGTACTCCAGTGCAGCACGCATCCTTATGGACAGGCTTATCAAGGCACTACAACTCCCAGTAGCCATAGCGAATGTTAAATGTGCAGCGCACACCAAGCAAACAGATTATGGGCCTGATTCACAGAAGTGTTTTACAATGGCACAATCCCATAGGAAAATGCTCTGTGAATCAGGCCCTTTATCTCTTGCAGGAACGAAGCCGCAGACGAAGAAGCCAAAAGTGCTGCATATTCCACTGATATTTTGAGTTGTGATACTAAGAGTATTAAAGAAAAATGTGTAATAGCCATGTTAGTGCAAGAAGGGTTTAATAAATTGTCGATAACCCAATTGATGGAGATTCAAGGAAGGCACTGCAGGAAGAGCAGGAATTATAGAAGTGAAGGGGGTGTTCTTTATCCCCCCACAGAAGCATTATGGCAACAGGATAGCACTGGAAAGCCAGTGATGCCAGTAGTGTTATTAAAGGTCACGCTTGAGCAGCTGCATTACTCCGCGCATGTAACTTCCTGCTACTATTGCGCAAGACGGGTTCATTGCAAGACTGGTTCATTCTGAATTTGTTGGAGCACGTTGCACTATTTATGGTGAACTGCATCATGTGTCAAATGTTTACTGCTGGGCATACACTCAGAACAATTAGAGGGGTAATACCTCGATCAAATGTCGATATGCTGTAGGTGTGTAATGTAGATAGGTATCCATTAGTGGTGGTGTGTCCATTCTCCAGGTGGATTGAGGCAGGCCCGTGTACACACCCTGATGCCACTTGCGGAGCAAAGTTTTTAGTGCGCAAAGCCTTCCCGAGATGGGGTGTGTGAAGTGCTGAGATCCGCCAATGTGCTACATTTTGTTAATTAACTTTTTGAACAAATAGGGCTCCTATTGAACATTAAACACACGTTTTCTTCTGCTTATCACCCGCAAGCGAACTGGATATGTGAGAGACTCAACAGCCTCCTTAAAGAAAGGATTGCCAAGATTAAATTGACATTGAAGAAGGGATGTCTATATTGCCTACCCCTAGCGTTATGTGCCCTTTGGAATCAGCCAGTTTCAGACCGTCACCTCACCCTCTCACAAACCGGTGACTGGGAGGCGAATGAGAATGCCACTCACACCTCCGTCTAGAAGTAGAAGTGATGCCCAGAGTGTAGCTAAACTTTAGGTGACGAATTCCATGACTACTTGACATTTATGACCTCTAACATCTCTCTCATTTCAGACCAGGTCAAGCGTCAGGGGAGGAGAGGGGGGTGTTTAGGGGAGGAGGGGGTCAGTCTCAGAACACATACAATTCAACAACCGATCACTACAACTACTACCAGCACCCAAGTTATATGTTGGAGACATAATCTCTGTCAAGAACTTTACTATAAAGTGGCATGAGCCACGTTTTCATGGTCCCTTTTCTGTTGAGAATATAACCCCTTCGGCTGTGAAGGTCCAAGGAAGACGAGAATGGCTTCACTTAGGGGATGTAAAAGTCTATGAAGGTGAGACCTGCCCTCCCACCATTGCAGATCCAGAAGCAAGGCAAGAAGAAGAATTTCAGCATGTGCAGACTCGATCGATGACAAAAGGACGACAAAGCAATGACCAGTGAATGATGTAGATTTAGCTTGGACTAAAATTCAGGCGATACTCCTTACAGATATTTTAGCGGGCGTACAAAGAAGAACTTTCTTACCGAATACCTGTTTGGTTAAACACACGGTACTCACTGGCAACGATGCTCATTGACTTTTACTTGCTGTTTTGCAGCTACAAAACCATTTTATTAAAAAAAGACAGTCACAAGGGTGGCACGGATGGGGTGGTGTTCAAGTTCATCCTGCTCTTGTCAGGAAAGACATTGATGTTCGCACTTTTTTTTTTAAGGATCCTAAGAGTGTCCCTGTGATCAGAAGGCTCCTCGTTGCAATAATCGATCACATTTCTTTATACATGCAACTGTAAAATGTGCTCATTGTATTAAAAATGAGAAAAACAAACTTGCACGATTCTAGAAAATGAACAAGCGTGACAATTACTAGGATGGCGTGAATTTGTGCATAATATAGGCCTGTACGATAACTCTTTGTCTTTCGGTCTCTCTTGTTTCACACTCTCGATCAGGTTAATACTCCTGTGAGAAATGATGTGAGAGATGTGATCACTGGTTGGTGTGATGTGTGTTTTTCTAGATTTGGTTTTTACTAGCTAAGTCAATGTGTTTCATGCAATCTTTTGTAAATGTTTTTTCACAATGATATTTGACCGATGAATAAAAAATAAATGAATTCTAACATATACACTCTCTTCTGTCTAGAATACATAACCTTTAAGTAGGGTCATTCTTTGGAAGGGACTGTGTGGCGTTTCTACGCATGAATCGTATTATTAATGATAGGAGGGTTTGCACTTATCCACGGATAATTGCAGTTTTTTATAGTACTCCTGCTAAGGCAGAGGTCTCTGAGTCTCTGAGTATCCCTACTGCGAGAACTGCTTTTGATTTGCAGTATGATATTACACAAACTTTGCATATGGGATATGAGAGAAATGTAGAGTAAGATAGTGAGAGGATAAATGCATATCTAGACAATACAGCACACTTGGGTAATAACATATGGTATCACCACATGAGAAAGGTGGGAGAGAGAACATCTAAGGAGAGATGCTATGTCTGTGCTCTCATACCCTATGCCATGAATACAGTGCAAACTTTCATTCCCAGAACACGATGCCAGATGCCTTAATCACCCTGCAGCATGCATGACCAGAGGACAATTTCAGGGAAGTTGGCCCACTTACGATGGAGATCAAAATGGTCGTTTCCATTTCAGGATGATTATATCAAGACTGCACGGATGGAAAAGTAACCTGCATGGTAGAGCAAGATGCTTGTGTACCCGACAGCAGGACAGGAAGAGGTAGTTGTTGAAGACATGAAGAGAATGGATTGCCCAGATGTAACAGAAGTAGCTGGATCGCCTGGATGTTGGTAACAAAATGAGGTCTTAGTCTATGGGAGAGTGAGTCCAAGAAGGGATGGGAAGGAGGACTGATTTCCTGTGCAGCTCATTCACTGAAGCCAGAATATGTGCATGAGGTGCAGAGAGTGAACAATGGATGTTTGAAGTCCTGGGCCAAGTGTGGCAAGCTACTGATATGGGTAGAAGATGAATCTGGTCCAATGGTTGTGATCCCATTGGCGAATGGGACATTATGCTTCTGAAGACATGGAAAGAATCATGTGGGAGGCAACAAGAACTGCAGAACTACAGTTGACCTTTCCAGAATGGGAGCAGGGACAGAGGTTCTGATGGATCAATATTGGGCTTGTGGGCCTAGGGCCTACACAAAGCTGCCAAAGGATTGGGGAGGGATGTGTTCCTTGGCGTTTATCCAGGTTCCAGCATTAGCGATTCCTCAGAGTGACCTAAACATTGGAAAATTTCCGAAAGTAGATGCCCATTTGAGAAAGAAGATTGCTTGAATTCATCGAACCAGAAGAGAGAATTACTTCTCGGCTAAGGCAATAGAACCATTGTTGTTGTCCCCCCTGCCCCTTGCTCATCTTTGTGCCCCCCTTTAGCCATCCGATATCCCCTCCTGCTTTATCTTCTTGTTCCTCTCCCTCCCCCTTCTTCCTCCTGCTCCATTCTTTGCCTCTCCCTTCCTCCCTTCTCCCTTCCTCCCTCCTCTCCTCACCCCTCAATCCCCTCCTCTGTCAATTCTCCAGCACTACCTCAATTGCCGCCAGGCATAGTAATTGTAGTGCCTTGCAGCTCCTCCTCCTCCAGCTCCTCCTCCTGCAGCTGCAGCTGCTCCTCCTCCTCCTCCTCCTCCTCCTCCTCCAAGCACTTACTTGACCTCCCTGTTTCCCCCCTCCTCCTTGGTCTTCTCCTCCCCGCCCCTAGCACTACCTTGATTGTTCATTGACCCTTTAAGATGGTCACCCGTTTGTTCCTCTCCCCATCCTTCCTTCCCCTCCCCCACTTCACACTTCACACTTCCTGCCCTCCTTTTGTCATTTTTGCACTGCAACAATTGCCGTCAGGTATAGTAATGCTACAGCTTGTATTGTCTTTTTTCCTCCCTCACCGCTCCATTATTGTTAAATGCACTTGTACTGTTATGATATGATAGTTATTTCTCACATTCCGATTTGTTTCAAGGACCTGTAAGAATGTAACTATTTTCCCTTGTTCCCTTCGTCCTTGTAGCGCTTTGAAAGACATTGTGTATAGGCGCTATACAAAAAAACAAAATCTATTCCATATGAGCACAGGTTGTTTAGCAAGACTGCTTCAATATTCACGACTATTTTCATGCCTGGGATCCAGAAGATGGCCAATGCCAAATGGTTGCAGATTACAAGATGGGAGCTTCTGCAGACAATTAATACCACCATTAAGGGATTCAATGCTTTCAAGGAAGAGTTGAGGGCCATACGACTAATGACCCTGCAGAACAGATATGTCCTTGACATGATCACAGCAATGGAAGGAGGAATTGCGCCAAAATCAGGCCATCATGTTGCACGTTCATACCTTCTCACGATGACGAGAATGGGACCTTGACAAAGGCCATAACGTTGCTGACTAACCTGCACAACCTGGAAGGGAAGATGAGACAGAGAATGTTGCAGATGACAGTTGGTTTGCGTCCATATTCTCATTGATTCCACAGTGGATGGCAAACTTATTCAAGTTTCTTGGAGCAATATTTGTGATGGTGATGTTTGGATTCTGCGTGATCAGGATAGTGATCGCCCAGTGTAAGAAGACAGCCAAGAAGGCAGTAGGAATGAAGATCATGGTCAATGTCGAATCAGGGTTCGGACCCAAGGAATTGACTGATGAAGATGTCAGAAAATACATAAGGCCAATATCGTAGCACCTGAAGGGACGAAGTTCCTGAATCCAAAGAATCATAAGAAGTACGGAGGATGATGGGTCTATTGTAATCTGAATGGACAGCACAGCTACATGACCTGGAGTGTGCATCAACATGTTAAATCAGCTGGCACCCTGAGGGGGTGATGAAGATCTGGACACCGAAGAAGCACTTCAAGAGAAAATATAAAAATGTGGAAACCGGTGAAGAGGTGGTCGATGACTCGACCAGAGGGCAGGGGGGTGCGCTTGGGGAGGGGGGGAAATGTAGAGGAGCAGTTACATGCCTCTGTAGGAAATCCCGCCCTCCTACTGCCTGTATGTTGCAAGCCTGAGATTGTGCCATGCTTAAACCCAACAGTTGTGTCAATTCCACTGCGTATATTTGGAAGAATGTATCCATTGTGAAAACTATCAAATGTACCCCCAAAGAGATGACAATCTGAGGGAGGAACTGCCAGAAGGAATATGAAAAGAGAAAGAGGAGCTGGCGACATCACGAAAGACAAGCATGGCACCTGAAGAATACTGGCTGAAGAAAATGTATGGACCTTATAGAAACTAAGAATCAAGTCAACTTTCATATGCAAAAAGATTGCACGTGTGATAAGCACTGCAGAAAATTCAAGCCGTTCAATAACTGTACAGATGCAGTTACACAAGTAGATTAAGTAAATCTTATACGCTGGCTGTAAGTAGTGAATAGACTGCAGGCGAAGCCGCCATTATATAAAAGCTGGACATCGGTGTCATGAATTTAGTAAGCCAGGACCCATGTAGAGGAAAAGCAGAGAACTGTGTCGCAGCAAGAATTAGCTGAGATCGTGGAAGAGTCTAGAAGGGCTGTCTGGCCTGGTAGGAAAACTGAAGCAGCCAAGGCCGGTTGTCTATTCTTAAAGGCAGTGAAAGTGAGATGGTGAATCATCCCTTGTTAAGGTGCAATGAAAGAACACCATGCGTGCTAAGTTTTATTCATTCAAGACATTTAAATGCTGTGAAACCGACCAAATCGTGGTCTCCTGTCACGTGAGACAAAGATGGAAATAGAGTTGAGCAGGGAGTTCCAAGAACAATAGTGCGTGCTTGCGCTCCCATATATTCCCAGAGACAAGGATACTTTGCAAGGCCAAGTTCAAAGACAATCTTCATGGCAGAAGGCACGTGTGATGAGATGTTGGGCTAATTGGGTGGGGAGGTGCAGTCAAGTCCACCTCCTGGCACCTGGGTCTAAGCTTATGTGCTGCTAAGTGAGCTGAATGTTCCAGAATGGCATGAGCGTGCCAACCAATTGTAGAGGGCCATATAACGAGGGCCTTATAGTTTGAAGACCAATGATATACAGTGTACTTAATAATGTTGAAGATTACATGTTTTAGGAGGTAGGCATAAATTGTCCACCTGACAGATAACCAATCACAATTCGACCTCTTATAGAAAGTATACTTAGATGTTCCCCTTGAACCTATCAAATCCCTTGTAGATTTTTATTTGCCACGTAGTATGATGTCACCTCTGATGTATTTTTAGTATAAAGTTTATGTTTTTTGAGAAATTATTTGAGAGCTCAAACGAACGTCCGTTGATGTCTTTAACTCCCCGTTTTAGATAATTGTTAATAAAACACCACCTTTGCCATCTTCCCGAGTTGGTTCGATTATTTGGTGTCAGTTATTCTGCAAAGCCATCCACTGCATGCACGATAGCCAAAGGGCCCTACGCTCATTATGCTATGCTGTTTGTGAAAAGAATCCTGACTGGGTACAAACAACTGATTCTCCAAGTCCTGCAACCACTCTTTATGTGATTCTTAGAAGATTGTGGATAGTCTGGTAGCTTCCAGGAATTGTGGGGTTAACCACAGATGTGATAGACAGATATGACCTAGCCTTGTTTTGGCCCTGTAAGGTCTACTGTGCCTAAACACGGTATTTCGGGGACTAGAACAGGTTACCAAATATTTGTGTAAAGTCAAATGTAATGCACAACTGCATTATTGTTGGCCAAATGTTGTGGAAAGAAAACTTGTACGTGCAAATTCAGCATGTGCTAGTGCAAATAGTTGGTTATCGGACAGAGGTCTGGTTAAGCACTTGAAACCTAGTGTCCATAAACATTCACAAACGCAGGTCCGAAGCCTGCATGTGTGTGCTCGCTTTAAGTCAATCTATTTCAGTACAGACAACAAAGGAGGCATTTTACTAGCATACTGGGAATAGAAAAGGCGGAAACTAAGTAACTACCTCAGTCAGCTGTCTGTGATCGGCATCTGTGTTCTATATTTGAGAACAGTTCCTCTTTATAAATTATCGAAGATACACAGCTGTCATGTTTTTGAGCTTTCACGTTACTGATTTTAGCCCGGCAGAAAACCTATATGCACTTATTACAAATTAAAAAGGAATAGCCTAAAGCTACTTACCTTTGCCCCCAAATTAAGTAGTTGCTGAGCAAACGTTTTGGAATAGTTTTCCGTTCTGTTGGATGACCAAACTTCAACAAAGGCCACCACACCTAGGAAGGGAAGTACACCAGAATCAAATGTCATCCATTCATTACACAGCTCACTTTCAAAAGCAAATGTTACTCGATACACATTATTGAAATAACGGCAGAGAATTTGGCAAATTAACTGACTTAATGTTTTTGTACTTTATAATTTCATTAAGTTTAAAGTCGGATCCAGAAAAAGATAAAGTAGTAAGAACTACTGAAACCATGCAACATGTTTATATTCTTTGTGCAAGTATTGCATTGAATAAAAGACTCAGTCAAAAACAAAATAGGTGATGGCTGGAAGGTTTGAATTCATCTTTACCTCTGGCAATTGCTCTGGGCAACCCTCCAAACCATTACAGAAGGTAAAGTCCACATGCAAATCAGGCTTTCCCCTTTAATGTTTTGCAGGCGAAGAACTATGGTCTGGAGGGATGTCCAGAGCGATGCCAGAGGTTAAGATGAATTCTAAACCTTGCAGCCATCACATCTTTTGTTCTGCTATAGTCACAAGTGGTACGGATATGCCTGGACGTGGGTACCGTGCCTTCTGGGCCTAAGCACAAGATGACACCCAACGAGGCCAAAACATGCCTGGGAGGCTTGTGGTCTCGTGCAGAAGGAACGCGAACAAGCTGTTTGGGCGTGGCTGCCCCTTTTTGGTTGGGATCAGGCCCGATTTGCATTTGGTCCTTCCCCTTTCTCTAATGGCTTGGCAGGTGAAGAATGACGGGCTGTGAGCTTCCCAGAGCGATGACAGTGGTTAATATGAATTCCAAACCATCCAGCGATCATCTTTTGTTTTGAAAATAAAAGACTCCCGCAAAATAATATTCCCCCCACATGTAGAATGTTAGAACGCAAGAGATTAGACAGTAAATGCGCACATCAATTACACAAATAGCTTCTCTGCTTTGCACAGAAGATTTCTACCTCTCCTACTTTAATCATATTGCAGGAAAACACAAGCGGAGTTCACCCACCCCCCCCCTCCAACGCTCCCCAAGGACCCCAATTCATTTAGAATGTTAACAGTTCCAGAGCCCTCAGTCATTTCAGGACCATGTAGTTCATTTCGCAAAAGGGGTTTCACACATGAAAGAATCTCTACCGATATCCCGATTTACTGGCTGCCAAAACCTGTGTGCGTCTCCCTGGTGAATCACTGCAAGGCTTGCTTAGGCCAGCCCCTCCCCGAATGGGTTCATCTAGTGGAGACCCTGTATATTCTTGATTCCTACAAGAAATGCAGGAAGACTGCCACAAAGACCAGGTTTGGTCATACTGATTGGACCCTGTACCCTCTGTCTTTGCTCCCAGGTTTCTGCAATTCCACACTGGGCTTTTCTCATCCTTGCAGTCCTGCATACTGGCTACCCTGTGCTGGGACTTCTGGTTCGTTGCTGTGCTGCTTCCATTTAAATCCTCCTGGACAAGGCACCTCTAGCTAGGGAGCCTCCTTCACCTAGAAGAGTGGTGGGTCATCACTACTACGCCTCAGCTCTGTCTTGGGCCATTCTTGGTCACCACAGTCCAGTCCATTGTTCCTTAGTGAGACCATTCTTTGTTAGCTGGGGCAGGCCAATCCTGCCTGTCAATCGGCCCAGATCCTGTTGGTTGGGCTCCTCAGTCTTCCTGGTGCCTTCTCAGTTTCCGCTTTTGCTTCTGGCTTGTGGGTCGCCAATCTGTGCTCGGAAGATCTTCTTTTCATCCATCTGGGTCGCTGCTGGCCAGGGTTTCAAGTCTCCGGATACAATATTCTGGCAGGAAAAAGAACACTGAGCAGGGAATATTAAAACTTCCAACTGTGTGGACACAACCCACCAAGAAAAGCATTTGTAGCACACAAAGGTGGGCAAACCACACTATGTTGCTCCTAATAAGAACAGTCTACTAACTGTCCCTATGGAAGAACTTCTTTATTCCCTCTATAATGGCGGAGATGACCCAAGGGTGTCAATGGTGTGCTATCTAATATTGATATAAGAGAAAATAGCCATGTTCTAATGCTCCACTCAGGGGTATAAAACATATTCCCTATGTTTAAAACAACAAAATCCTTTGACCAGAAGAAGTGGACATCTGCTCCAGTCGAGACCCCTACAAAGGAGTGATGCTCTACCAGGGTGTAATAGACAGAGTGATTGATACAGTAAAGATATGCAAAGGTTTCAAAATGCTACATTCAAGTGGGGATTTTACATGTTTATTCTACCCTTGCTGGAATGTGTAGCACAAATTAAAGTGTAAAAGCAACGAATGCTATATTGTCACACATCAGTAATCACATGCACATTTTGCTAGATCTCTCAACAACCAGTAAAGGATAGCCATGGAGTGCAAGGTCGACTGGTTTCGGTGACTACTCCTTATTTATGTCACATTCTTATGGACCATGTATCTTTTATACCAATATTGGGTCTCGTGAGTAAGCCATACAATATTGTGGGACATGCTACAAAAGTTCAAGCCTATACAGGGGATACAACCAACAAGAATACCACTTCCCTTCTTTCACAAGAATTTCAAACACAATTAAAGGAATATGACACCAGAAAGTCTATACATTTGCTAGGACATACCTACTTCGTCACAGGATATAACTCGAGAAAGGTAAGTGCATTAGGACTTCAATGTACTCAGAGGGGGTGCCTTCTGTGCTCCAATTTTCTCCCCGTTTATTTATTTATTTTTTATTTATTTAAAGTGCATTTTGGTTAATTGAAACCTTATACACTACAAAAATATATCAGCAAAAAACAAAAGCAATTACATAACCATAAAAGAACAAGTTTAGAAAACATATTACAGTCAATTATTATTTCCAATCTACAAACACACATCAATGATCAGAAAAAGTAGCACATATTTAAAAGACAATTACAAATAGTATACTAACAAATTGCTTGCTTCCAAATATAAAAGGCTGTCCCAATAAAGACCTTAATCTCTCCGTCATAAATAACTGACCAAAATTGGTCAGATTCAATCATTTGAAGATCCTCAACTACATTAGCATACCCTTTAAAATAACCTTCCTTTAATTTGTTACACATGGTTAAAATATGTCTGTCTCCACCTCTATTTTACAGTGCCTACACAGTCTTTCAGCACGAGGGATGTTTGTCCGTGCCCCAATTATTTCATTGCAGGGCAAGGTATTCAGGCGTAATTGCAGAATAAATCTTCTCAGAGCCCTATTTCCCGTATTTAACAGATACTGTCTCGGAGTGGCAGGTTTAAGGCCCTGAAGAGCATAGACAGCATATCGAGACTTAGTATTGATTTTCACACAGATCCCAAATACATGCTTTTTTTTTTTAAGACTTTTCAAAATACACACAATGTTGTCTTTTCCCATAGGTTCCTTAAAGCCTAAGGCTTCAAGGAAGGATAATACTATATTTTGTAAACTTACCATATAGGTATTCTTGAACCTGCCTTCACTTTTATGTTTTCCTATAAGGTTAAGCAGATTTCCTTTCACCCCTTCCCCCGATATTATTCTAAAATAGAGTTTACAACATCCAATTTTCCACAGAGTCAACAGGGAAGTAAGCCCCAACTCACATTTTATTGCTTGTATTGGCACAGTGTTGGGTAGTCCAAGGACCGGTCTCCAGAGCTTCCCTTCAAGTTGATCTAGTTTACTCATATATTTACTCTCCACCGTTTCTAAAGCATACATAATACCGGGAATGATACAGCTCTTATATATCTCAAGGAATCCTTCAATGGAGTGTCCTCCTTTACGAGATATGCATTTCCTTATAAAATTCAATTTCAATTTCTTTAATATTTTAAGATTAACTGCCTCTTGGAAAAAAATAATACAGGGATTGCTCAGAATGGGCATCCCCAGATAAGGGTAGGCCTCGACAACCTCCAGTTTAATAGAGTGAATATGCCATCTAGAGGAAAGTCTTTTCTTCTCTTGCTTAGTGGCTCCGAATACCATAACCTTAGTCTTATTTATATTAATGTTAAGGTTATTTGCCTCAGAGTAAGCAAACAGGCCATTCAGCATTCTTTGCAGTCCTACCAGAGTTTTATCCATAAGGATAGTATCATCTGCATACATTAGGTCACATATTGGTTTCCCCGCCACAATAGGTGGGAAATTGTTTAAGATATTAAAACTCTCCCACATATCTGAAACGTACAGGTTATACAGTATGGGAGATGTAACACGTCCAGTGTTAGTACTAATTTCAGATGATAACATCCCTTCTTTACCCAAACATATGGACACCGTGGTCTCCCTATACATTTCCTCCAAAAAATGAAGGGTTTTAGGACAGATCTTTTTCCCTCTCAGTTTCTCCCACAAAAGGCCCCTATTAACAGTCAAAGGCTTTCGAATAATCTATAAAGCACACATATAGTTTTTCCCCCTTATCCTTGGAACCAGCTATGATGTGTTTCAGCATGGTTAGGTTATCCAGGGTACTGTATCCTTTTGAAAAACCAGTTTGTTGGGCAGAGAGGAGGCCCCTTTCTTCTATCCAGTTATTCAAACTGTCCACTAAAAGGGAACAGAAAATCTTACAGCTACTATCGGCCATCGCTAGTAGTCTGCAATTATCAGGCAATTTTCTGTCCCCTTTTTTAAAAAAAAGGGACACTATAGCTTTCCTCCAGCTATCCGGTATAATGCCTGTTTCCCATATACCAGTAAATAACTGGAGGAAAAGCACTGCCCATTTCTTAGGATTTTGTTTTATAACAATATTAGCCAACCCATCCGAGCCTGGGGCACGTGAGGATTTCATTTTAGAGATTACTTTAAGGATGTCCAGAATACCAAAGGGGAATTCAGCAGTGCCGTATGAGTTTATACAAATCGAGGCAGCAGATGTGTGACTAGTCTTGAAGAAGAGATCAGTAATATAATGCTTTCAAACCTCCTGGCCCACGTCGTTATTTTCCCTACTATCTTCCTCCATCAGGAATTGACGATATAGGTACCAGAACTTTTTGGAATCATGGATTTTGCATAGCTCATATATACACATCCAATTGGCATTATTGGTATTATATTTATAATCCTTTAACCAATTTTTATAGTGTGTCTTTATGTTGCTGGATCTCTTACTTCTCTCTTTCTCATTTAAGTCACAAAACTACTTAAGTTCTCGAATATCACGCATCATTTCTTTTTTCCTATCATGAATCACTTGGTCAAATTTATGGGAATGATTTTTTCCCTTTGTATTTTTCAAAATAATGTTACAATTTGTTCTCCGTATTATACCCAACAAATTAGAGATTGAATTAAGGCCATTAAGGGCAGTGTCCTGGCCATCAATGGTCAGGCGGTCAAACAAACCATTGAAGAAGGTAACGTTTTTATCAGACCAAGTGATCCTATTTCCACCTGCTGAAAATTGTATATTCATCGCCTTACCTACTTCCCATCTTTGGGTTCTTGGCCCATTAATAAATTTGCCCCCAAGGGGTGAGTGGTCACTCAAAGAGGCATCTACATGTTCGAAAGAAATAGTCAAGTAGCTAAGATTTTGGTTTACAAACCTATAGTCCAACCTGTAACTAACCTTCCCATTAGTCCAGGTTTCCCCGGTACCTGACCCTATATTGGGTTCCAAATATTTAAGCCCCCAACAAGACATCAGATTCATCCACCGGCATCCCTGTAAGGCCTGGGGATTATACCCCCCAACCAAGTGACAGTCTTGTATTTCCAATGATGCAGTGATAACCGTTTCGTCCCACAATTCTTTGCACCTATCCATTTCCCCTGCGGCATAGTCACAATGGGCATTAAAATCTCCCACTATACAAATTTCAGAGTTAGGTGAGTCCAGTGTCCAGCCTTCAATAGTAAAATTTAGAAACTCCCCAATCTTCCGAATAATGTCCCCTCCCCCCGGTTGGGACTAGATGTTAATAAGGAGTTTCCCCGATAGGCTTCCCCCATCTATAACTGCACACATAATATTAGGCAAATTCCTGTGCTTCTCATATGGTTTATAAGTAAAATGATTTTTTACCCCAATACATATCCCTCTGTACGGAAGGCCCTTTTCACCTTTGGAAGCAACTTTATTCCATATATTATATCCATCCAATAGTATTTCCCCAGTAAGCCAAGTTTCTTGGAGGGCAAAAATATGGAGGCAACAGTTGGATACCGTCCTTATGTAGTAGGGAGTTAAAACCCCTACTATTCCAAGAGAGGATAGTAAATTCATTAATACATGCCTCATCTCAGTTTGGGATAGGCGAGTTTCCCTCCAAAGGTCTTGCTTTTATTAGCTTACTTCCTGATTCAGTATTCCTCGGAGAACTCCCTCTCCCACCGCTCCCTCTCCTCCCCCCCCCGGAATGCAGACAGCTTGAGGAGGCGCCTTAGTCCAACTCTTCCCCCCCCCCCCCAACCAGATGGCTTTTGTAAGAAGAATTTAAGCTGATTAGCTTACTTCTGTGCCTATCTGCTTACATGCAATTTGTCCATTCACGGATTAGTGGGCAGTGTTGCAGGCACTAGATAATAAACACGCCACAATACGCCCAACAGCCTAACAGCACTGCGCCCTTGTCTCCACTGTGGGCTTAACGCCACAAGGGTGCCGGCGTTTCTTTTTTATGGCCCGCACTTCCGCGGTGGGCGTGGCCTGGCAGCAAGGTCCGCAAACGAGAATTGGAGGCACTGTTTACACAAAGAAATGCAGCGTTTCGAATAAGTGCCGCTTTAGGTTCCAACAAAATGCAAAAAAAGATCACAGATATCATTATTCAAGGAACTCCCAGTTAGGTAGCTGTCAAGGCTACATTCATACACATTGCTCCTCATAGCCTTGTTACATGGCGACAGAATTACCCGTTTCTGTTGTCGAACCGTGCTTCTCAATGCAGATGAATCACTATGCGTCCCATTCGGGATGACAGAGGCGTACTACATTCTTTTATTCTAGTTCTTCTCGGGTTTGGTTAAACATTATGTAGATAAATTCCTTACTAATACTTCATTGGGTTTGCTTGGCCTCAGTCCTGACACTGGATGATCCGGGGTGAGCCTTTCTGCCATCGTCCTCTACCATGACCACATTGTCATAAAGAAAAGGGGCTGGTGGATTTTATGTTCGACTGTCTGTTGTCTTCAAAATGTACTTGAAAATAAACACAACCAGAGAATATCCTCCAGAAAGGACTTGTTGGTCCCCACAGCTCATTATGATGCATTCCAAACAATGATCGAATGTACTCAATTGATCAGAAAGTTTTTTAATGAACAGGATGACTAATGCCAGAATCCCTTTGAACAAGCGATGTATAAGAAACTTGAAGAACTAGAAAAGAAAAATCAGTGCCTTGTGTGCATAATCAATATGCACAAGAAGAAATGCATGCACTCCCTCAACAAAAAAAAAAAAAAGAAAAAAAAAATGATAGGCTTAAGCTGGGAGATAAGGGAGGAACGACAGTGGTCATGAATAGCACTCACTAGACAGTTTGGTGCAGGTATTGTTATCCGACTGCACGCGTTGTCGCTGTTCAGCTGCTACTGAACAGCTACAATCCTTGAACACACCAATTATTGAGGAAGCCTTGGCAGAAGGCTGCGTCAGTCCAAATGAAGCAGAGTTCCTCACACTGAATTTTCCAAGATAACGATCTTCTATGCCCTTCCCAAAATACACAAGGGCATATCACCACCACTGGGACTCCCAATAGTATCAGGCATAGGCTTGGTGCTTGAACCCCTCTCCAAATACACAGACTTCTTTATAGGGGGCCTGCACGGCCATCCTCAATTCATTGAAAACATTACCATTTGGAAGAGGGGCACACATTATGGTTACCTTGCATACAAAATAACTTTATACCCAAATACCACAGGAAGCGACCCCATTGGCCATTCAGAAACTTTGCCATGTGCGTGAAAAGAATGTTGAAGTACCCACCACATTTATTCTACAGTTGGCCGAACTAGTCGACAAAGATTTGTTTTATCTCCAAGGACGATTTCTTTGAACAAATCGAGGACCATCTGAGGGCCACTTTTGCTCAGAATTGGGCAAAAATATATGTAGTTGAATTTGAACAGACACATATCTATGTAGAGACTAACCCTTACGTATGTCGATTGAAGTATGGAGGAGGTATATAGACAGCATCTTTTTTATTAACAGAGATGAGATACAACTATCCTTCTGTAACTGGCTGAATGAAAAGAATCCTTTCTTGAAGTTCACCTACTGATTCAGTACCCAGGAGATCCACTTCCTATACTTGAACATCATAGCATTCGAGAACCAATTGATAAGTGTACCAAAAACCTACAGACCACAAACTCTGCTTCTTTATTGTAGCTACCATCAAAACCCTTTACGTGACAATTTACCATTCGGGCAATTCTTGAGATACAGGAGATCATGCTCCGATCTACACGAATATAAGCAATGTCATTGTCTACAGAGATACCCTAGAAAGCTACTCCGGCAAGCATCAAGGAGCCCAGAATATCCCACAGGAGACCACACTACTTCAGAGTCAGGAGTCTGCAACAGATAAAATCACAGCAGTATTCAGTTACTCTCATCTGCTTAACAAACTCAAGAAAAGAGATTAATAAGCTGTGGCCCATTCTCAGCATGGGAAAAGCACCAATTGAGAAAACATTTGCAATGTAGTGATATATGCAGTGCATGAGAAAGAAAAATAATCCACCCGATACCACATAATACTCACCGAAGACCTTGACTTCCTCGCCATCACTGAGACCTGGCTACACCCAGCAGCAGGCCCTATGCTTATGTTGGCAGTCCCAGATAACTATTCCATCCTGAGACAAGACCGCCCTAATTCTAGAGGAGGCGGTGTCGCCTTTATCCATAAGTGCAGTCTCACCATGAGACTAGCCACCTCGACCGATGCCCTCTCTTGCGAATCACTAGCAGTCAAAATACCACTCACTAACTCCCAAACTCTTAACATCTACTTGATCTACCGTCCGCCAGGCCCCATTGGCACCTTCGATGAAGACCTTAACTCCATCCTATCCAGCAACCTCAAAAGCTCCACTCAAGCTCTCACCTTAGGAGACTTTAACTTGGGCTACAATGACCTAGAAGACCATTCCGCTAGTACCATAGCTAATACTCTTACTGAATTAGGCTTTGTGCAAAGATGTACGACACCCACGCATACGAAAGGTAGAACACTTGACTGGGTGGCCGACCACAACTGCCTAGTGAACATTACAAATATCTCACCCCAAGCCTGGACTGACCACCATTTGGTATCATTTATGCTCTCCACCGACAGACCCCCACCCCCGCCCACCATTAAGGCCCCACCCACTCTCACTAGAAACAAGAAGAACATGACAGTAGAAAGACTTATCCCTGACCTACTCCCCACTCTCAACTCACTTCCTGATAACCTGGACCCTGAGTCCTTAGTTGAAGAATATAACAAGATTATGGCCACCTCACTGGACCGCATCGCCCCCCTTAAACTGAGATCGAGTAAACCGAAAACGCACCTTAACAAATGGTACACACCATTCCTCAAAAAACTAAGACAGCAAAAAAGAAACTGCGAGGCCATCTGGAAAAAATCCCCTTCAGTCTCTAACAAACTAAAACTCTCCAAACTAGCTGCACTCTACAAAAAAGAAATCTACCTGGCCAAACGAGCCTCCTTTGACTCTCGTATATCCCAAGCTAAATCTAACATGAAAGAACTTTTCTCCATCCTTAAAGAAATAGAAACCCCCATAGCACCCCTTGACACGTGCACCAAAGATAAAAACTGGTGCTCAGAAATTCAAAGAGCCCTAGCAAACAAGATTGCGACTCTTCAAAGTAAAATCACCAGCAAAAGAGCATCCCTGAATGACACCCTCAACTCAAAAATTCCGGACAAGCCCATGCCCACTGACCTAGCCCGCTTCCAATTCGCCAAAGTCAACATACTGGAAGTCGAAAAAATTATCCTGTCCCTGAAACCGTCTAATTGCCAGGGAGATCTATGCCCTGCACAGCTCATTAAAGATGCTGCCCGCGACCTCTCCCCTTTCATTACAAAATTGATCAATGCCTCCTTTGCCACTGGCTCCATCCCTACTAACCTAAAACAATCCTGGGTACTACCTCTACTGAAAAAACCCACACTTGACCCAGCCATACCCACAAACTACCGTCCCATAACTACTGTTCCCTTTCTACTAAAAATTCTGGACAAGGTTGCCTATGTACAAATACAGAAGCACCTGGAAGAACACAACCTCTTAGGCTCTAGACAATCTGGATTCCGTCCCCAACACGGGACTGAAACCGCCCTTATTGACTTGAAAGCGCAGATCGATTCGCTCAGAGACAACGGGCAAGCCGCCCTACTCCTCCTCCTCGACCTTTCTGCAGCCTTCGACCATTCTGTCCTTTGCTCACACCTCCACACTTCGGCTCACTTCTCCAGTGAGGCCATCACCTGGATCACATCCTTCCTTAACGGCAGGACTATGAGGGTCTTCTCTCCCACGGCGGCAGCAGACCCTATACCCATCACATGTGGTGTACCTCAGGGCTCCTGTGTCTCCCCCACATTATACAACATATTTACCAAGCCCCTTTTCGATGATTTGGATCATCTCGGTATCACCTACACTAACTATGCAGATGATACTCAGATCCTCCTTCCGCTTTCAGGAGATTATGGAAAGGATTTGGCCTTGCTAAATAGGGTGTACATCATCATCCAGGCATGGATGGCTACTCATGGACTATGCCTGAATGATGATAAAACAGAACTCATCATCTTAGGCACCACAATCAGTATAAAGAAACTTGGCCCGGCCTATAACTCCTTCATGATTGACGGGAACAACATCAAAGTCGGACAAGAGGTCAAAACATTGGGATTCTATCTAGATTCCAATTTTTCCCTCAAAAGACAAGTGAGCTCCCTTGCATCCTCCACGGCTTACACGTGCAAATTAATCCGTGCAGCCAAACCTTTCCTGTCTGACACTAGCTGTCTGACACTCGCCAGAGCCCTCATACTGTCTCGCCTCGACTATTGTAATGCCCTCTACCTAGGATCCACCAAGGCCACCACCAATAAACTGCAAACCCTTCAGAACAACGCTCTCAGAGCAGCTCTGGGCATTTCCAGAAGAGAACACATTACAGGTTTCAGCCAACAGAACAATTGGCTCTCCACCAGAGATAAAATTCTCTTAAAAACGGCATCTCTCACCCACAAGTCTCTCAACAACGCAGCCCCAACCTACCTGATCAACAGGTTCCACAAACAATCCTCCTCAAGACCCGTCAGAACCGCATACAAAGATTGCCTATCTGTCCCCCACTACAAACGGGCCACCATAGGAGGCAACAGCTTCCCGGTAAAAGCTGCCAAGCTCTGGAACTCCCTGCCTCCAAACCTTAGAGTAGACTTGCCTTATCAGAACTTCCGTTCCAAGTTAATCTCCTGGCTGAAACTGGAGACCCACTAAGACTAGGTAGTGTCCAGCGCTACACGCACACATCGTAACCACGTGTGCCTCTTGCTTACCTGTATATTACATTACCGCCTGCTGGCCTTACAGATGATTTGTATATACTGTATATAACATTTTGTGCACCTATTTTTGTATTATGTATATTCCTCGTGTACTGTAACCAAGCTTCGAAAATTCTTGTAAAGTCTGCGCCCTGATACCCCCGGGTACGCTCGCGCATTATAAATAATAAAACAAACAAACATAAGACCAGTATCTGACCTGGCCCCTAAGCCCCAACACCCCTGAATTTCATGGCACCAGGTGACCTTCAACCACTACCCCTAAATTAACAAGTCCTGAATGTTCAAACAGAACTGACACTGCACGTCTGAGCTACGATCATATGATTTGTATTGCGAGGTGCTGGGAGGGATAAATTCTAGTTCAAAACTAGGGTGGAGACCTTGAAGCTGGATGGCGCAAAGGGGGGGTGAGTCTAATGTGTGTGTGTAAAGGTCAGAGTGCCCCAGAACCTCCTTTGTGCCAGTCTTTAAGCCTGCCAGGTGCACAGTAGAATGATAAGTACATTGTGTTAGGAGTGTAGTTAATTTGTTCTTTGACCGATAAGATGATCTCTGCAGCACCCACATGATGGAAGACAGACAGACGGACTGGAACAAATGACCTGGCATCCCTTATGGAGCAGGTGGACCCTGTATAGGCGCACACCAACCAGCTGCGCAGGTTTTTACTGTATGTATTGCGTCATGACGACGATAGGTCACCTCTTACACCTCTGCTTGTACCCTTTTTCGGCACAATGTTCTTAGCAACAGAGTTCTTTGCTGTTGCTCATCTTTTTGGGAGATTAAAACTTTGTTATCCTTAGCCATACAAGATCGACTTGGACCTTTCTTCCCTAGTGGGTTGTATTCTCTCTGGTGTGAGCATTCAGGGGCGTGCTTTCAACCTGCATGGATGGGTTCAGGTCAGTCTACACACTTTCCTCAGGAAAGTACATTCGATCTAGACATGGCAATCCTGCGCAAAGCCCTACAGAAGAAAGATGCATTTGCACACCAACAACAATGGGATAGTTAGCTAGACTGGTATACCGAAGCTACTAAGAGACAATGCAAATCACTGACCTGAGCCCTGAAAGACACCCAGCAGAAACTCCAGGAGCAGGTCAAGACCCTAAAGCCCGAGTACTCCAACTTGCAAGTCCCAGCTCGAATAAAAGAGCACATCCGCCTATATCCAGTCATCCAAGAGGGACCACCATCGAAGGAATCTCCTGAAAACATTCCAGACTTACAATCTAGCCATTTTTAATGCCGCAATTGGCCGCCAGCCCGATAGGTCAGTGGTTGGATAGAGTCTGGGCTATCTCCAGTCCACCCTGATGAGCTCTAGGACTAGCCCAATCCCAGCTGAGCTACAATCCCAGATCCCCAACCTCTTTCAGTCACCATCATCCACCATCATCCACCACCACACAAACATAGGACGGGTTCCCTGTTTCTTCCGCCTATAACAGCACTGGGGCACAGACGCTTAAGACTGCTCCCTGGAGGAGGAGATAACAGTCACAGTACACACAAACACCCTGGAGTGCCACCAATTTGTTTAATATCGTTCATAAATTCTTGAAGATACAAGAAGATCCTGTCAAGTTCCAGAACTATGATGAGTGCTACCGCCCTACATGTGCTGATCTAAGCCAATTACTGCGGCCTGCTCTGCCCACTGACACGTAAAGTGCGCTCCAACTGGCCAGCCGAAGAACCTCCGCCACAGGAGGACTAAAAAGCATTCACCGATAGGCTCTTAGACCATCCTTGGAATTTGAGCATGAAAAACTGACTTTTCAAAAATAAAGGCTGGTCAATAGGCAAAGGGGGAACATTCTGTGGAACATCTTGAGCGTCTGAAAGGATGTTTTGAACAGTATTGTGGAACCATCGATGCCACCATCGTAGCGCCACACGCTGTGGTGGTGCAATTTGTTATAGGGTTATAACCCAAGGTATCGGAGAGTAAAATAAAAGTCAGGGCTAATCAGGTAAGAGGAAAGAACTTGGAAGAAGTTTTGCTGACACAACACTTCCGTGAAAAGAGCGAGATGGAGGAAAAAAAAAAACAGTGATGCCAAGCTTCTGGCGTTGCAGATACAGCAGTACATCCTTCCCAGTGAAGGGGAGGATTCTGATCCATGGCAGGAGGGCGGGGAGAGAGAAGAGGAGCTCCACAAGCACACAGACAGAGACAGGAGAGATACCACACAGACACATACAGCGACCAGTGTACTACTGTAAAGAATTTCGGTACTAGAAAGCAGACTGTCCAAATTGGCCTCAGTATGACTGCAATGGTCTAACAATCGCACCAATTGGGTTGACCGTGCCCCCATCTCCATCACTGCAAAGCGATTATTAGGTTTTTCAATAAGTGCCCGAACTTGTTGCTCCGCTTATGCCGCTTAATCCACATGCTGCTTATGTGGATTGTACTATCGCTGGTCACAAGGTATCATGTTTGGTTGACACTGGAGCATTGCGCTCAGCACTAAAGGCTTCTGAATTTCCACATCTTGTGCACTCTAATGAAATAGTCATGCTGTTTTAATTGGAGGTACTCTATACCTCACCCTGTGTCTCCCACCTCTAATGGTCATGTTGGGTCCCATCTCAGACCACTACTTGTTTGGGTTAGATTTGTTATGCAAGTTAAGTTGTTCCATCTATTGTTCCCCCAATGGTATATTCCACAACATCCCTGGCAAATAAGAGCATGAGGTATTGACTGTGCTACAGGAGATTACCCATTTAGAATCTGGAGTCAGAGTCGGCACTCCTTTAGCGCATGGAGTACTGGACCGAGTCTCTATCAAATTAGGGTCTACTCATGCGAATGAAGCGGACTACATGCTTAATGCTGAGCCAGTTAAGATTACCCTGAACCCAGCCAAACCCCTGCCATGTGAGCCACAGTACCCTATGTTCCGACAGGCCGAAGAAGGTATCCGCCCCGCAATGGCCTCACTTCTCAACAAAGGTATTTTTTGTGCCAACTCGTAACCCGTGCAATACCCAGATTCTGCCTACAAATCCGAGAACATAGTTACATCATTTTATCCCGGATATGCAAACGGTTAATGCTGCTGCGTTACCAGCGTTTGCCGCTCTGCCCAACCCTGCTACCATCCCGTCTTGTATGCCATACTACAACCAAAAAAATGATTAGTGGAAGGTTTCGGATAAATCTGAACTACTGGCAACCTTCTGCACCACCAGTTTTTTAGCCCATCTGAGCCATTGCAAAAGGGGTCCAGCCATAGGCAAATCAGTCAGGTACTGCCGGTAGCAGCCCAGCCCGAAATACTAGGCCAGGCCCCATCTGCAGAGAAACACAGGCAACCCCAGACATGTTTCGGCCACATACTTCATGGTTCTTGACCTATGTTCTGCCTTCTTTTGCATACCCATTCACCCAGACAGTGCCCGTTTGCATTTACCCATAATGCATGCAGTACAGGTTCACTCGTCTCCCTATGGGGTATGTAGAGAGCCCCACTCTGTTTCCCCAAATCCTGAAGACAAATCTAGACTCAGTAGTGTTCCCAGGAGGGTCTACACTGGTGTGGTATGCAGATCTGCTCCAAGCCTCACCTTCCTTGAAAGCCTGCAAGCTAGACTCCTTCACACAGTTGACATTGCTTGCTGAAAATGGTCACAAGGCATCTAAGGACAAGCAACAGCTGTGTCTGCCCAGTGTGCGATACCTGGGCTATGAGATTTCAGCTGTGGAAATACACACAGTGATCCAGAAATTTCCCAAGCCCAGGAAGAAAATGAGAGGGTTCCTATGGATGGTCAGTTTCTGCAGACAGCGGGTCCCAGGGTATGTCACCATAGTTAAGCCCCTTCACACCCCCTCACATGATATCGACCGCTGAGCCCCTACCATGGTACCAGGAAGATGCCTTGTCACCAGAAAGCAGGAGCTGACTACGGCCCCGGTTTTAGGTTTGTCGAATTACAGCAATTCATTGGTGTTGTACTGCGACGAATACAACTGGTTTGCCCAAGGAGTGTTGACACAGTAGCACAGTGATAAGCATCGGCCCGTAGAATACCGGTGTTGCCATACACAGTCGCAGCTGGACTCCCAGCTTCCCTACGAGCTGTTGCCACTGCTACCCCGTTGATCGAAAAGACTGACTGTGGTACAAGGCCACCTATCACGATCGCAGTCCCTCATACTATGCTTAAACATCAAGGTAATGGGGGCGTAGTCAGCAGCGCCACCGATGTGGCTACTCCGTTAATGGCCTCCACACGAAGCTCATCCTAATCTACTAAATTGAAGGTTCTACTGCATTGCCAGTCCACCCCTGTGCTCCCAGCGGGTTCGGAACCCAAGAGGCACAGAATGAGCTGATTTCCAGCAGCAGACAGCCCCTATTAGTTCCAGGAAAAGCGGCGGAGTGGAAGCCTAGAAGAACATATTATTCCTCCAAGGTAGCGGAGAGGGTATAGAGAGTCGGCGCAACGTCGGGTCTGGTGTCTCCCGCCCAGCAAGGTAGAGCATTCACCCAGGTGGCCCCTGCATACACTGAAGCACCCAATCCTGCCAACCCCCGGTGTGTAGCCAGCTCCCCACCAATAGGAAGCTCAATCCCCACTAAGATCTGGTTCGTTGTCCACCAGTACAATGGCCCGCTGAGTGAAAGAGGTTCATAGAGCAAGGCAACTATTGGAGGGATGGGAATCTTGGCTGCACCTTAAGTGAAAGTAGTGGTGGAACCCCTGCCAACACATTCCCACTTAACGGACCGAAAACCCTGCGGTGATAGAAGCAGCCTTTGTACCTTGGGAGACGTCCCCTAACTGGCGGTGACAACATGTCCATGCACTCAAAAGCTCAGAAAAGTGGGGACATCGCCACGATGCTGCTCTCGGCAGAAAAAAGGGAAGCGACAGGAAGCAGGGAAATCCCCATCACAACAATCTCAGTGCCGCAGGACAACTAGCCATCAAAGACGACATCCAGGCATTCATTCTTGACATCAAAGCAGAATTTCACAGCTACATGACTGAGCTTACGTCCAAAATTGAATATACGGATCAAAGAGTCAGGGAGCTAGAGCAAAGAATTGGGGACCTAGACGACCAATCCCAGGAGCAGGCGGCCTCACTTCTGGAAGTACATCAAAAGATCTGCACCCTAACGAGCCAAAATGAGATCTTGGCGTTCAAGCAGGAAGGCCTGGAAAATAGAGCGCGGAGGAATAACCTTTGGATTAGGGGAATCCCGTCATCAGTCCAGGACCGCGACCTGCCAGAATATGTGGGGGAGATCCGTTACAATCTCTTCTCCCGCACCTGGAGAAACAACAGCTACAGCTTGACCGCACTCACAGACTCTGCCCACGTAGAGGTCTCGATTCCGAAAACCCTCCGGACGTCATCACCCGGTGTTAGGCAGAATTGCATGCAGTACCCTCTGGGACCACACACAATTAGGACTACAGGTGTAACCAAGAACAATCTTTGGTATAAGTCTGTACCACACAGTTTGTCGTTAGCGAGCTGAGCAGCCAGGCTTATCTCAAGAGTGAATGTGAGCAGTACAAGTAGTTACACAAAGGACTTTCAATCCCAGTGGTTCAAGTAGACACTTATACTCGAGGTTTCTTGGTAAAACACTTATTTATGTACACAATCATTTATAAAACATTTCACTAGAAGAAGACAATCTTATTATAGACCAATACACTTCAATACAAAACTAAGTTTTTGAGACAGTTTGAGTCAAATGGCAGTCCAGTTAATTAGCAGTGAGCAAAAAGGGCAAACGTAAGTAGGATTATATATACTTTCTAGGCAATGCAAATAGTTTCAGTTCACCAGAATAGTTCAATTCAAGTCAATAGGCCAGACCAAAGTCAATGGGCTAGTGTTCTTGATAGGCAAGAGCAGTTCTGGTATCAAACGGTAAAGTATTTGCAAAAGTTCAGAAGTAGTTTAGGCGAAAAAGAATCATTTGTGGGGTCACAAGCTGATTAGGCCTGCAAGTTGGAAAAGTTTCACAAACCTTCTCCACGAGAGTGACGTTCTCTCAATCGGGTTGGCACAGTACCTTTGTATGAAGAAAACAAATGTTGCTGAAGTCGTGGTTCCTGGCAGTTCCTGCAAATCTCGCTGTTCGTGAGTCTCAGTCGTGGGGACAAGAGGTAGGACGTCGGGGGGACTCCTGCACTGCATGGGATCATTGAAGAAAGCAAACAAAGGGAGTCACTTCAGTTCCAGTAGCTGTATATTCAAGAACACGAACTGGTGTCCCTCTCCCTGGTTAAACCTAACCAGCCTTGAGAATGGTATCCCGTGTCTTATGAGTTGATTGGTCCCACCAACTCAAAAGGAAGAAGCCGTCCTTGAAGGAGCTTCTCTGTTGAATGAATTCAGACCTGCGGCAGGGCTTCACTGGGCAAACCAATGGTCCAGTGGTTGCAGCAGCCGTCCTCTTCCAGCTCATCTTCATTTTTTTCATTCCAGTGGTCGACTGTCTTCCAGTCCAAAAGACTTGTCTTTTAAACAGTTTTCTCCATTTCATTCCAGCCTAGCTGTCACTCACCTAGCAGGGTGGTTGTCCTTGCCGGACAGTCAGCCAGCCAATCACGCCAGAGTGCATTTGGGTCTCCTAGGAGACTAAGCACAGAGCTTTGGGCACCTACCTCACTTTCTGCCCACCCCAGACACTCAGACGCCAAGAACAGACTTCAGTCCTGAAGCCCGCCAAAGGCACATGAACAAAGGGTCCAAACCTGGTTTGGCGCGCAGAGACAAACACTAGAAGGACCTTTCCAAAAAGAAATGGTGAAAAAAGAAGACCGGGACCCGTGTAAACAAAGGGGTTTAAGGCGCCATCTTGAAAAAACATGGCTCCCGTGATTTTTAGCTACCGGTGTTCACGGTCAGGAAAAATCATGATAGTTTGTTGTAAAACCTCTGCCAGCAGCCTTTGATGGGAAAGGGTAGCATTCGACTGCTACACGAGTGTTTAGACACAGGGGATACTATGTAACCCCTCCAGCACTCCATTGTAAAATGGTGTGTGCTGGGTCTGTTAATTTGGAAAAGACTAGTAAAGTCAAGTTCACTTTACATTCTCTGGGAAACAGTAGTTTATCCCAGAGAAGGTATTTAAACCTTTGGGAAGTCTAAAAGACATCCCTGTGTCACTGCATGAGGGTGCTGTGTGACACATGAAAAGATGATGCCTATGGAGATATCTAAAACTCCATAATCGTAGAACACAAATGTAAAACATATCAAAACACATTAAAGAGTGTGAAAAAAGGCTCACACTCTTTCCAAGTTAAAAAATCAAGTCCTCAAAATCCAGCAAAGTTGCTGGGGGTCTCTAAGGTGAAGGGAATTAGCACATTTCTGAGAATTCTCCCGAACACCAGGGTCCATTTCTACACTACGAAGCAGCAAATCCTCTCAGTGGGTCGTTCACAAGATGAATTGACCTTCCAGGGTGCCCCCTTACAGATCTTGCAAGTCCTAGCGATAGCTACGATGCAGAAACAAAAATATCTCTCCGACCACTAACACTCTTCCTCCGGGATCGGAATATTAGGTTAGCTGGCTATTCCCTACGGCGGTGCAATTCTCATACAAAGGAGTCGCCCGATCAATTGCATGCTTGGAAGATGCGGAAGGGATACTCAAACCTCCTCCGTCAGAGGAGGGGGGGGGAAGGGTTCTCCCCGAGACCCCACTCTCTTGGATGGGGAAGACTCCTTGCCGAAGGTGAGACAGCCCACATGGTCTAAGGTCCGGCGGGTGTGGGGGGCGTCACCCCAACAAACAGCCTGTACAATCCTAAAAAGTCAGACCTGCAGGGGCCGGTAAATCAACACTGGGATCACGGAAAAGTTAGCATGTAATAGAACTAGAATTAACTAATGCAAGATGGGCTGCGTGTGGCCTAACCCCATTGCCAAGGCGGAAAATGTCTAGGTTCCCTTGGGATGTTAGTGGAACAATTCCTACAAGTTGAACAGTTGGGAATCCTGGGTTGGGACTCGGTCCACACAGTTGGAAGTTGACAGTGCCCCAGATAAGATTTTGAAGTGGGAGTATTTTACTCCCTGTTTTTAAACTTTGAGAGTAAATGTGATTTTAAGAGAGTAAAAATGACTTTTCTCCTTTGCAAGAGAGTAAAATGTATGTGGTATACACGCATTTCGTCGCCTGTATTTACATCGTGGGACTTTTCATCGCCGACCCTTTCATCGCCAATTTATTTATTTTTTTTTTTTAGGGGGGGTGTTTGTGCGGGTTGGGGTATGTTTATTTAAGTATGGTGGGGCTTAAGGGGGCGCAGCCCCCCCCATAAAAAAAATAATAATTTTGACGATGAAAGGGTGGCGATGAAAAGTCCCACGATGTAAAATCAGGCGGCAAAATCACGTAGAACCAATGTATGTGACATCCAGCGGCGCATGCACAAACTGTATGGAAATCCTTACCGTACGGCAGCTTTCTGCATTGTGACAGAATATACTTATTATTTCTCTATGGTCTGGCCATTTGATCTCTCCTGTATATATTTAAATGTTGAAATCGCAAAAACCTAGCCGGCTTCAGAGAAATACCTTCCGTTTCAGAGGTGGCTTGCAATTACATCCATGTAGATAAAAAACAAAAGTAGCCTTCTGGTTTGTGTCAAGTAACCTGACCTTTGCACTTCCCTCTGCTCTAAACCTGTGTGTAAATGTACACAGGAAAATAATAAAGCTGTCGTATTTGCAAGATTTTCATGCGTAAAAATGCCTGGTACGCTCCTTTTCTGGAGGCCTGGAAGTTGATGTTGGTTATAAAGTTAAAATGGTGATTGGAGTTCATGCAAGTCTATTTGCAAGCTGGGAATGGCAATTACGGCTGAGTCAACCTACGCCGGCCCACCCCCCTGCTGAAGGACGCTGCAGACACGACGTCTCCTCACCAACAGCTAAACTTTATGTCACTAAACGTCAGAGGCCTCAACTCCCCGGTGAAACAGAAGTGTATCCTAAAGCGCCTGAAGGACTTGGAGGGGTCAGTGGTATTCATTCAAGAGACCCACCTGCTTCCGGGAGACTTTGCACGTCTACGCAGCAGGGACTATCCGAAACAATTCTTCACCTCTGGTGACACCAAGAAAGGGGGCTCGGCTATCCTACAGGAAAGGGGTATTCCCTTCTAGGAGCTGGACACTATTAAAGACCCAGAAGGCCGATTCGTGGGAATAAAGGGACTACTCTACGGTCAACTATACTCCCAGATATCCCTGTATGTGCCAAACTCAGGCCAGGAGGCTTTCTTTGAAGACTTGGGGCTTCCCTTCTCTTGGAAGGCCCGATTGTGATTGGAGGGCATTTCAACAGAGTCCCCGACCCAGAAAAGGACAGACCATCCACCCCATCCCCTAGAGATTTCAGGTTGGCCCCGAGTATTCTACACTTCTTCAGAGAACTGGGAGTGGTTGACACTTGGAGGGTCCTGCACCCGGAGGAGTGGGATTTTACATTTTTCTCTCAGGTCCACTGCACCTTGGCCCAAATTGACTCAATCTTGGCTTCTCCTCAACTGCTGTCCTACACAAATGAAATAGTTATCGCCCCAAAAGGTCCTTTCGGAGCATGCTCCAGTATGTCTGCAAATCAGGACTATGAATCCATCACCGAAGCCCAGACCAGAGCAGCACCTATATGACCCAATTTTGAATGACGCAGCGTTTTGTGACGAAGTAGCCAAAGCTATCAAAACAACTTCCTGGAGAACCCTACGGAGCATACTTCCCCAGCAGTCACCTGGGATTGCCATGAAAGTGGTTATTAGAGGGATACTAATCTCTCACACGGCAGCCTACTACAGATGTAAGAAACAGACGAGGGAGCGCCTGGAGCAGGAAATTGCTGAGATTGAAAATAAATACAAGCAAGGTTGGTCCCCCAAGGTCACGCCACACTTTGGATCGCTCAGAATAAGCTGGAGGCCCTCTATGATGAAGAGACGGCCCGCTCCCCAATGACGGTAAAACAGGGCTATTATGTTAAAGGCAATAAGGCCAATCGCCTTCTAGCTAGTAAGCTAACTCAGGTAAAAAAACAGAACTTCATTGTGAGCGTCAAAGACCAACAGGGAGTCAACCACTATGGGTAACAGGACAAACTGGGTCTGGCACAAGAACACTTCTTAGAGACCATGCAGACTTTGGGCAGATCGCCCGCGACGCAGAAGGAATACATCGCATCAGCAGCCCTACCAAACCTAACTAAAGAGGACCTAGAGGCACTACAAGCTCCTATCCAACAGGAGGAAGTGGAGAGAGTTATTAAATCCCTCACACCGCATGCTCCAGGCCTGGACGGATTCTCCACAAACTTCTGTAAGATTTTTGGTGCCCAACTGATCCCTAAAACGGCGATGGACCAGCTCCAACGGAAAGTTCTGGGTTTCATTTGGCAGGGGGAAAAGGCTACAATCCCCTAAAGAGTCATGATAGGAGGCGCTCATTTGGGGGGTCTGGGAGTCCCAAACCTGCATAAATATGCAGAGGCTGCCCAACTCACACACCTACTGACATGAACTCTGAAGCACCACCTCTGAAATGGATGGAAATCAAGCAGGCTCAGTGCTCGCTCCGCCTCCTCCTCCTCCTCCCATTTATCCCACACAAGCTTAGCAAACAATGGCCACTTCTCCTAACTTCCACTAAGGTCACCTTGAAATCCTGAGACAAAGCTTTGAAAGAGAAGAAAATGCCAAGAGGCGTAGGCCCTCTCTCCCCGATCTTTGATAACCCTTCCTTTACCCCAGGGATGCCCCTAGGAGCTTTTGGTAACTGGAAACGGGGGGGGTGGGGAAAATCTGTAAACCCTTGGCCTATTATATGTGGGGGGCCTGCCCCGCACGTTTGAGGAATGCAAGTCAGAATACCAACTATCGTAGATGGAGGTATGAGAACCTGTCCAACTGAGGCATTGGATCACACATCCCGAGACCAAACTCAAAGCCACCCGAACCTTAAACCCGCTTGAGCTGTCGATCTGGGAGGGATTGGGCAAAGAAGGTATCTCGAGATTATATAAAAGTTTGCGTGCGGACATGTTAACCCCCCACAGACCAGACTTTATGCCCTGATGGGAAGCAGACCTAGGCTGTCAGTTGGAAGACTCAGAATGGCTGCACATTTGGGCCAGAGCATACTCTCAAACTGATAATTTAAGTGGTAATACCCCCCACCCCAGATTCATCATTTCCAGACATCTATTCCCCCCACCTGCTAGCGGAATTGTGGGGAACGTGGGTCCTAATTCCACATAATGGTGGAGCTGCCCCCAAGTCCAATCGTTCTGGAGGTTTATTGTGGGGGCGATAGGAGACATAACGGGGAGCAAACTCCTGCTCTGAGCCAGTACCTTGTTACTGGGGGCCCCAACTGGAGGGGGTGTATCCCAAGGCGGGAGTCCGCGCCAAACTAATAACAGCTGCTTTTGGCGGCACACATTACCATCGCATGATACTTGAAAGCCTCGGAGGGGCGAACACGATCTTGGGGTGGGGGAAGATCTGGGATGTGTTAGTATCAGAGAGAGTGACAGCGGCGAAGGAGGGGAACCTTCTCCGATGCCACACTATTTGGTCACTGCTAATAGACTATGATGATAAATATCCAGCTCCAACATTTAAACCCTGCCTGGGTCAAGAGCAAAGAGAAGTGGAAGCAGAGATGAACTAAAGGGTCTGGCGGGAAAACGTTGGACAATAAGGGAGGGGGGGGGGGCATTGGGTTGAAAGTGCAGATGCCTACCCATGTTGTAAAAAAAAAAAAAAAAAAAAAAAGAAACATTGATTTAATGCAGCGCCGCCACCACAAGATAGCATCTGGTACTAACCCATCATATTATAGCACAGCTGACACAGAAGGTACTGGGGACCCGGGCAAGCCAGCTGAGGGACTCAGTGCTCACTGCAAACACCTGGAGCACTACCAGCACAGCTGGTGGCAGTGAAAAGAGGTGCAGGGTGCCAGGGCTGGGTCCAATCGCGCAACCCCACAGCAGCAGGTAGACCGGCAAACCCTCATTGGGAACACCTGCATGTAGTGGAGCAAAAAGCATTAATATAACATGGAAAGCTTGTCTACATACTTCAATACATGATTGTACCTCACTGGTGGCCACCTTCAATTCTCCACTGTTGAATAGCCTGAAACAGCACTATAGGAATCTCAACACAAAGTCCTATGTAAGCAAGGCACTGCACATCAGCGATTTCATAATCCACTATAACAGAAGTTAAAGAAGGTTTAATACCTGGTGTAATAATTTAAAAAAGAAAAATAAGAGGCAATAAAACTGTCAAGAAGTAAGCAGGTGGAGGAACCCTTGACGGTCAGAAAGGGTTGATGACAGTTTTGCCAGGGGAGCACACAAATAACCTTAAAGAGTGTCAAATCGAGCAAGCTAAGGTGAAATGCGTAACGTAGGCGCTGAATTACAGAACCTAAGCAACTAATCATGAATAGCAACAGTCAAATGGAAGGCAGGAGCAACACATTAGCGATATCTGTGTCAAAGATAACTCATAACATGGAGAAACAGAGCGCAAAACTGAAGTGGAACGACAAACCCCAACACTGGAAGATACTACTGAAGGGTATCAATCAGACATACCAAAGTTACAAACAGCACATTGCCAAGCTGGGAGACCTCGAAGACTGATCAAGGCGCAATGATTTAACGTGCGCTTTGCCTCGAGGATGGAACTGAGCAAGGAAACATAGGACATTTCCTGGAGAACTTTATACTGCAACTGTTTCAAGATACAGACATCCTTAGAAGCATCCAAACATATAGAGTTCACATACCCAGAAGGTTGATAAGATGCCAAGACAAACTTAAAATCCTGACTGCAGCAAGGAAACAAAAAGGGACAAAGATGCAGAAGGATGTTTGATGAGGTTAAGAAGTTGCTAAAGGCAAAGGGGATCTCCTACGCACTTATGCTCTGCGCCACTTTGCATCGATAAACGGCAAACAGCATTACTTTGAAGACCCACAAGAAACTATCCACTACATTGAATGACAATCCTAAAATATACCGGAACATAGTAGCAATTCACTTTCAGGTGGGACAGAGAAAAACTGGACAGTGGAGCAGCACCAACGCAGAACTTGATTGCATATGACATGGTACAAAAGTATAAATCACAAAACAAGAAGAAGCGACATATCGCAAGGTGTGGTTTGAGAAAACCAAGGCCTTTCTACCAGGTTATTCCCAGGGATGCAGTATTCCATTTTTTCCAATGCTCCCCTACCCGACATCACAGCAGTCTTTATGGGATGTTGCCACCAAAATCCCATCCCTTCCCCCAGCACTTTCCCTTACGGAAAAGACTGAGAAAACAGGGGGGTGGGGGTGACTCCAAATTACCTCTAAGACTCAATACGAATTTTAACTCTCCACAACACTACAACGCCCATAATCCCATTCCCCTATTGAAATCCACAAGGACTGGGACGAGGAAGAGGTAGATGAGAGTCATGAGGTTTATCCATAGGAACCCATGGACAATGGATTCCTATGGGCAGTTTCCATGTTGTCCGGATAACGAGGTCAGGCAGGGAGGGAGGGACAACTATTCACACCCGACTCCAATTAACTCTAGCTAAGAGTATAAAAGCAGCAGCCAGGAACAGCATTGTGAACGAGTCAGTGATGCTGGAAGGTACCGGAGTGCAGGAGAGAGCCCTAGTGAGCTGGAGAGACCCTGGGAGACCTGAAAGGAGAAGGTGAAAACCGCCCAAACACAGGTCCTCCTACCAGAGAGGAGATTGCTGTGCACAATTCAAGATGTAATGGTTCGGGGACAGCCTGCCCCCCACCCCCCTCACGTACAGCTCGAGGGACTGTCAGCTGGAGACAGGGATCTCTACGTTCACTGATTCTCCCAATGGGGTTCGCGGGCGATTGGGGCTTTGAACCGGCTAGCGTCACAGCACTCACCAGGCTTAAAATGTGGAGTGAGATGGGCGTCACGCCCCATACCATGAGAATTTCCCCCTCTGGAATTGCGTGCCCTCTCTACCGCAGATGGACTCCGGCTCCCTTGCAGTTTGGATGCAGCATGGTATCTGCACACTGGGATCATTGTTCTCGGGTGAAAACAATATTCAGACCTCCGATATTCCTGAATTTGTGCGAGGCAAGACCTCACAATGGCTGCAATATGCGGCCTACGCAAGGTGTGTAAAAAACTGTGGGAGTGTATCACAGTCAACCCCGAAAACAATACTTCACTGGGGGTTGTGATAGCTCCAGATGACATCACTATACCATCTGATCCAAACCCATTCCGACACACCACATTATAATGCGTGAACTAGATGGGCTGAAGACCTCCAGTCAGAGGTGAGCGACGATCTCTGGTCCGACCTCTGTGCACAAACAAACAAGGTATCATACAATTCCCGATTCAGACTGATGCAACTAAAAGTATTACACCGTTATCAATATACCCCTGGTCGACTTCACCTCTTCTCCAAGGATGGCACAGGGACATGCCCACGCTGTACGTTTCCTAATGCTAATTACTTTCATAGGATTTGGGATTGCCCCCAACTCATGCTCTTTCGGAAGGATGCATGTACGACATTGTCTGAAATGATTTGTAAAGATGTTGATTCCTCGCCCCCATTATGCCTGTTCCATATCTCCTACCCCTCCTTGACTGACGTGTGCAAATTTGTATGATTATGTCTCCTCCTGGCTAAAAGATGTATTCTGTTACGATGGGAAAGTGCATCCCCCCACCCACAACAAAGACCATTGGCTAAAGGATGTGGTGTGGGCTATCATGGAGGCTCAGTGGGCACACATGCAGCCACCCGAATCCCGACCTCGAGATATATGTCTCCGCTCAAGACATACCTACTGCGCACTATATCAACATCTGATGCAGTCATAACCGCACAGTCCACATGAACTACACCCTTGTGATGACTTGTCCCTGTCAGACACAAACTGATGTAACCCAGTCTACACTTTACCCATGTATCAACAATTTTTTGTTTGATGTTGCCTAAAAGAAAAGACCAACTGCTCGGATCTTTCTACCAACAATGGTATTTCACTGCAACTGTCATGTCTTACCAAGTGTGCAAAAAACAAAGTGCTCATAACCCTTTAGTTTGTTATCAAGGTTTATCCCCAGATATTTGTAAACAGATACCTCCTTAATTCGTACCCCCTCGCGCTTCCAATTTACTTTTTGGGGTATCTTTCTAGATGGGCTAAAAACCATAATTTTGCTTATAGGAGGTGTTAACTATTAATGAGTTTAGATCTGCATATTCCATCAGATTATCCAGCGTATTTTGGAGACCAATTGGAGTGAGATCCAGGATGACTAGGTGCTCTGCATAACCCAGCCATTGTAAAATTGTTTCAACTATTTTGGGTGAAGTAGTAGCAGCATCCTTAAGTGCACTACCAGCATCTGAGAGATAGAGATTGAACAATATGGAAGCCAAAGTACAGTTACAGTGTTAGTCCAAGAAGTGGTTTTCCCTTGCTGGTCCAATCTTATTTTTACTCTAGTCTGGTCGTGGAGTAGAACAATCATCTTGAGGAGCCCCAGGGGAATGCCCCTGACACGTAACTTGTTCGAGAGTCGCCCTCTGTCTACTGTGTCGAAGGCAGCACGGATGTCTACCATGGCCACATATACTGGGGTCTTCCTTACCTTCCAAGCTTGCTCGACAGTAGTGACTAATGCCAGACAATTGATAATCATACTGGAGCCTTTGCGAAAACCCACTTGGTTGAATGGGATGAGGTTATGACTACTGCCCAATTTTCAAGTTCTCCAAGTAAGATGCAGGCGAATATTTTTTTTCGACAAAGCATCCAACATAGCCAGAAATCTATAGTTTCCTGGATGTTCATGCTTACCCTTCTTCCAGACGGGAACAATGATACTGTCACGCCAGCTGGAAGGAATTGCTTGAGCAGCTTAAATTCAGCACAGTAACCTATGCAGTGTTTGTGCCAAGATATTAGGGTCTAGTTTGATTAACGAGCTACAGATACCATCCAGGCCAGGAGCCCTGGAAGACTTGCTGGAGGTAATAAGCTTGCAGATGTCAGCCATACTGTTCTAATACGATCTGCCAGTTAGCTAAAGTAAATTAGTATATCGGCACCACCAAGTCCTCTGCACGAAACAACTGTGCTAAATGTAGCACACAGGCTGACTCCGAGACCCCGTTGAAGACTCCGGTTCTAGCCTTATGCCCATTGACTATGCTCCAGAAGTTTGTCGATTCCTGTGTGAGTGTGGCATGGACCAATACCTTCCATCGTGAGCATTCCAATGTGTATTTGTGCCTCATGAGTCATTTTATATACGTTTGACGGCCTTAGCTGAGGCACAATACTCCATCAGACATAGACGAGTATTAGCGAAAGTGCACAGCTCCTTACGAAGAAGCCTTCTTTTCTCTCTAATTAGTCGATCAGTCATTTGCATGAATACGGAGGAAAGGGCAACAGTCAGTCTGCATATGGGCAGACTTTTGCTCAGAGCATTGTTTGATAGAGTCCATGGATAGTTCAAATTGTGTGATGACTAAATAAGCCAGCTCAGAAACCATGGCGTCCTAGGACCAATATGTTCTGAGTTGCTTCTATGCAAGATTGATTGTTCAATGGGAAAGGCACAGCTTATTGCACAATCATTCCATGACATTCAATTTAGAGTTGGATTGATGGTGAGGTCACCAATAGAGACGTGTGATTTTCAAGCGTGCGATGAGAAGCTAGTGATCAATCTCCTGTCGGTGGGTTATACACGTCGTCCACGATTGTGGTTGTGTTTGCGATGAACATGTAATCAATAGTGCTACTCTCACCATTCCTAACCCGTGTACTAGGCGGGCAGTCAGATGGTACTGCTCCATTTACCATGCTAAAACCTGCAGCAAATAGCATGGATGCCCAACTCCTACCACGTCGAAGAGTTTGTTCTGGGAGTTAGAGCTCTCACAACTCCAACAGAATCCCTCTAGTGCGAGAAATTGGGGATTCCGTCATTGAAGTCGCCGCAGATCAAAACTGGATGGGCAATGCCAAGTCCACCTAGAATACTCTTGAGCTGTTTGACCATGTCAAATTGCACCGTTTCATATGGCGACAAACATAAGTTTAGAACAATTAGGGTTTGGCAAGAGTGATGGTGAAGGGTAGCAGGAACAGTGATCCGACCAATGAGTAGGTTATCCGATGAATCTCAACTATACTCAAGTCCTGCCTTACACCAAGTATAAGGCTTCTCTTCGAGCAGCCTCTGACCCTGAACAGACAGACAAGTTGGCCACCACACATAGTCGTCCATGTGGTCTAATAATCCATCTCCATTCGACAAGTGTGCGTTTCCACGTGTAGTCCAACTCAAGAGGAGGAAGGGAGGAGTGCAGCCATCATTAGGTACACTTAGCCCCTCATCCCTCCACCATATTGGTCAATCATTCCCAGTGGCGCTCTTCTCCCCGAGTAGCTGATGTTTTCATATTGCTCTGACGAGCAAGTCGTCCAGCAGGGTTTGAAGCGTTCCTACCACCAGGAATGGAAGTTGAGCCAGGGTTCCCTGGCAGAAATACTGGCCGCAATGGTGCACCCCCTCCGACCCTTCGTCCCTGGGACCATGCCCATTCCTCTTGTGGAATTGCGTTTCGATTACTTCACAATCATAGCCCAATTTAAACAAAGATGCTCCATGATATATGGTAAAGTGGAGACCGCTTGAAAATGTACAATGGATGTCGCTCCTCCTCCAACATATCCACTATTGGAATATCACTACTCCTAATATGCCGCAAAGGAATAGTGGTATGTAGGAGTTCTAATATGCGGAATCGATTGATGTAGAAGCTGTCAGAGTCGTGGAATATACTACATAATTTTTAGGGCATTAACAATGGATGTAGAGTTGGTGGACTTGGTATCCAAGATGTCGGCTCTAGTATCACGGCCAAAGTTCACCTGAGTTGTGACGTTATTAGTGCTACGTCGTACTCTTGCTGTTGACGCAACAGGTTCAATCAATGGTTGCGTAAAAAAATAGCTCTTTCCAAATTATGTGTTACGTTGTCTTGATAATGACTGAGGATTTTGCATTGGCAGCCTCTTTCAGTGGCCATCATGGCACACATTAGTCCCCGAGTGCTTTTTGTTCTGGGAATGATTGTCTTGACCACAGTCATTTGTGGGCACTCCTGTCATTTGAGCGTCAGATTGGATCTCAGCCAATATATTCGTGACACAGTTGTTCGGGTGTATTGTTTTTCTCGTACCAGATAAGAGTAGCACTAAGTTCTCCCTGAACGGCAGGAAAGGTGACTAACTCACTTAAGTGCTTCTGTGAGGTATTCAGCCTCTTATTTCTTGGGAAATCCTCATACACGATTGCTTGTGATTCATTTATTCTTCTTCCTCCTCCTCCTCCTGTACCAGGCAGTGGAATTTGGGTCAGTAGCCATTCTTTTATAGGTCTCAGAGTCAGGATGAACTCCATTTAGAGTAAGGTTTCCTGCACTAGACTGGTCATGATAACCGTATTGTCCATAGCCTCTGTTCGTGCGGGCAATTTTTTGTGGCTCTGCTGCAGCACACAATTTCGCCAGCTTTTCGTTGATGGTATTAGACTCGTTGGTCAACTTGACCGATAGAGTAGAGTATGCCAAACATAGCTTTGGATGTTGGGCTGTGGTTTGCAAGATAGCATAATGCCACTATCCTGCAGAAAGGAGGTGGTCCTTGCGAGCAACGACTGAGTAGGTGTAGAGTGCCACGTTACGTTCCCATCCTGATTGTTAGATTGGGCCACTGAGGCCTGCAGAGGACTAGATAACTGACTAGTCTGATGATCCTTATGGTTGGGGTAGTCCTCCATGAACTGTGCAGCTGTTGATTCTAGGCATGGAAATGGGCCGGTTTCCAATAAACACAGTAGTAGTAGTAGACAGGCCCCAATTACCGTCAGTCAAATCCGCAATATGTCCTGGAGCTGGAGTAATCAAAGCCAGTACTACAGATGCTATAATCATGGTGCCAATACACGGGAGCTTAGCACTTAGTTCTTCAGTAAGTTCTGCATGAAAGTCAACAGAGGCTTCCTGTAGAGCATTGTCCGAAGCCTGATAAAAGTCAGTGATTTTGGTATTGCGCCAAGACTCCAATGGCTACCGTTAGTTGAGGACAGTAAACGCTGTGGGCTGCTATGAGGTATCCCTTTGCATATAGTAAAATCAATATGTTCCTACACCAAATCCGCCTCTGTTCAGCAAAGCAGTGACATTGGATCGAATAGGGCAGTTGTTTTCCACTTCTCCTTCTGGAGTAGTCATGAGCAAGGGAGAGTCAGAGGTTGGAATGTTTACTTTTCGCATAACCGTAGCGCGCTTGGATGCTCGGGCTGTGTCGACTGTGGTGGCTCGTCGCTTTGTTGTGTCTAAATACGGCGAACACAGGAGAGAAAAGGAGATCTGCTGCAGTCCTTTTACTGAAGTATCGAGTGGTGTATGTGCAGTTTATATGCAATAACAAACATAGTTTCCAAGTGTGTGTTAGCAATATGTCGCACTAGGGAAAGCTTAGCTGTCAGATGACGTTGTTGCGGAGCCCCAAAAGAAATGAGAAATCATCCATCAGCAGTTGGACCTTCAAAAGGTGGCTCTCATAGGTTACGGTCGGAGATGATCGAGTGCCCTCATGCCCAAACACCAAAACAGTCAGCTCACTCCACGTAGAGTGAAGTTTTTAAATCACAGGTTCCTCCTTCGCAGGTCTAAAATAGTGGAGGTGGTAGAAAGACTAAAAACAGAATGGTGAAGTCCAACGTTTCAAATTGACTTGGTAGCCACAGCCTTTTACCAAAACACTCAGCTCACTTCAACAATTTATGAGCCCTAACAGCAAAAGCCTCCATTCTTTACAACAGGATTAGCCTACCGGGATGACTGTCACGAGAGAAGGGCACTCTAGGCCTCATGGTGTAAACAGGGCTGTGGCCTCATAATATAAATGTACTTGTTTTTTTCTTTTCTTTTGGCAACCAGGTTGCAAGGCTGGCCATAGCGTCCTGAATCTGAAAGGGAATCTCTAACTGCTTGCATTTTCTTCCCAATTCCTCCATACATGTGTTGATTTCTTTCCACGCCCGAAGACCTTTATACCCTCCCGGTAGGCCATTCTCACCTCGCAAATATACGATGGGGAGGCACGATTGAATGAAGTGAAGATGTCTGCAGTCATACAACTTAGGACCAAGCTTTTTCACAAGTGGCCTCATTTTCGTTTCAAATGTAGGAGCTCATCCCCTACTGCTTGAAGAAGTAGGTTTTGTTTAATCGTGTTTGTTACAACAAATCTTAATTCACAGCATATCTCCCTTCTTTGCATTGAGCATTCCTCTTTGTAGAATAATACAAGTGCAGATGTAATGTTTTAATCCACCGATTTTACCTTATAGTCTTTGGACTATACAAGTTTTCGGTTATACCAATTTCTCCTCTAAAAGTGAACCGGGCTTGTTTTGCCTAAGGTGTTTTTATAACCACTTATATATTAGCAGATGTATAAGCCAGAGGGGTTTCACAGTTAAGTCAAATAGGCTAAAACGTTTTGGTGGTTGGAGATTCTCTAGGTGCATGGATCTCAAATTTATTTTTGCTTCCCGACCCCTACGTTAAACAAATGTTATGCCAATCAATTCCACCCAATACACAATAAATATTTAGGTGGGAGATTTGACAAGTTTGCTTGAGGTGGCGATTGGTATATGCGCCTACTGTTGCAGGTAGGCGTTTATCATTTGGAAACAGGAGAACTGGATTCCTCATATCACCAAACTTTTGTGATCCTTGAATCACTTCCCTCTCTGATCCTCAGTCCAAAGTGTTAAATTGGGAGTGCATAAAACAATGACCAACAAGTGCTATCTAAATACTAAACATGCATTGTCGAAGCCACCAACTTTGGCTTGTGCACAGGCATTGCAAAGAGATTTATGAGGAGCGAGGCAAGGAGGGACGGAGAGGAAAAGGGGGTTAGTGCAGGGTTCAAAATTGCTGGGAGCTATTTAGCTCCTGGTTTTAGCCAAGGAGAGCCTGGTTAGCTTGACAACAACAGCTACACTTGACTCCTCGGGCAAGTGGTGCCAAACACACATAGCTATGTGATATTTACTGTAGCTTTGGGGATGTGTTTAACGGAGTATGAAGGCCACGCCCAAGGGACATTTAAAGCATATTGTATAATATGCACATTGACAAGTTAAAATTTGCCTCTTGAGCTCATGTTACATCTGCTCAATGCTATGGCCCGACTCCTGGTTTCCTAGAGGAATCTCCTGCCTAACGGGTGATGCTGGATACCCAGGAGCTGCTTTTTGCTCCTTGTCAACAAACCCCAATTTCGACCCCAGTTAGTGATTAGCAAGGGGAGAGTGGCACTTGGCACAGTCTGCTATTATAGTGTTAATCTCACCACTTTCCTTAATGTATGAGAAGGGAAACTGGTGCAGTGCACAGGGATGGATAGACTTCAGCAGAAAAAGGTTCACATGTACAAAAACTAATCAGCAACTGAAACCAGCTATAAACATTTAGAAATAGTAAAGTGGAATTGCAAACCATGCACTCTGCCTTCAAGTAGAAAACCTGGGTCTGCAGAGATGGATTATAGCACAGGTTGAATATTGCAAGTGGTTAAATGTCAGCTATGAGAACGGCCAACTGACATCCAGAACCGTTGCTCCTGGATCCAGTTACATCATATTTTAAATTAACGGAATTCACCTGGTAAAATAAAATAGCCCCTGGACGAAATTCAGGAAATGTACAGACACTCATCTGGGAGAAAGTACAACCAAAATAAGCCATTTGGAAATAGCCAACTGGAATTTACACCAAGCCTGTGCATGAATAAAATGAGGGAGTACCGACTATTAACAGCAAGGTGGTGATAGGTCAGTTGACTGCTACAGTATCCAGTTTATGACATTCTTTATTTCAAAATATGGTAACCTATAAATATTGCAGAAATGAAGATAGGTAGCTTTTCATGCACCATCACCAAAAAAATGTGTGCAATACGCAAGTCACAATTTGTTAATGCGCTTCCACATTAAAAGGCTTTGCGAGTCCTATATCTATATAAATAAAAATGTAAATGTTCGTTTGTTCAAAATCTTAAACCTCCAAAAGTTCTTCACTGATTGCTTTGAAATTTTTACACAACGTTGCATTCGAATAGGCACGTGTTTTTATATACTTACTATACACAGATGTCATGCTTTTTCTGAAAAACAGCACTATATGTTGGACGTAAAAGCAACACACGCTAAACTAAATATTTTATGATTCCATTTCAATGTTTCCGATTTAAAATGGCTTAAATACGTGCAGAGGAAGCAGCAGAGTGACGTGCAGCCATGGTTGTGAGCACGTTCTGCAGCTTCAGAGAGTGGCAGAAAGACGTCAAGAAGAAACAGCAGATCAGCGTCAAACACGACTCCATGCTCAGCAATCCCGCGATTACAATCGCCTTGCATTCCGGTACAACCCAGCTGATGATATATAGTTTGAGCCAGCATGTTCCCATCGGCACTATGACTGAAGTGTTTCCTTATTGCAATGCTCTTAAATTTATTGGAGAAATTAAAGGAATTTGTTGCGCCGCCGGGAAGATTAAACTGCCTCAACTTGGAGAACCACCAGAGCCATTAACACTTTGCTTCACGGATATACCGCCGAATCAAAGCATTTCCTATCTAACATCAGGAAATACAACTCATGCTTCCAAATGACGTCATTCGTCAGAAATCGTAACCACTCAATTCATGCCAACTTGCGTTTGCAATCACCATCAACAAAGCTCAAGGCCAATCTTTAGAATTGTACGGTTTAGATCTAGACACGGATTGCTTCTCACATGGACAATTATATGGTTCGTGTTCTACAGTCAGCGAACCAGACAATCTCCATATCTGCACAGACAATGAAACAACAACAAAATATTGTAAACCCACAAGCATTGTCAAATTAAACATATTAGAAACGTGTGCTTTCTCTTTTCTTTCCCATTTAACCAGACAGAGCCACAGCAACGCGTGGCCAGGGACAGCTACTTTAATATAAAAAAGTATTCTTTCAACTTTCATGAACCTTCAAAATGCATTTTGTAGAAACCATAACATTTAGGAACACGTATTCTGTGAATATTTTGGCAGTTTTACTCCTGTTTTAAATGTTTCGTGTGTGGTCTTTCAATGGAGACCTCCATCTAGTTTTTATATGAAGGCACAGATTTGGATTGTACTGCATAATGGAGGTGGCTTCCTGGGTAAGAGAGGATGTCAGTCCCAGGACTTGATGGACAGTTAGGCTTGGCGTATTGCTGGTTCCAAATACAATAAGGTAAGACAGACAGGCAACTGCCCACCCACACCCTGCCAGTCCGGTCACTCTCCAAACTACACACGCACCAGAGCTCCATAACATTATCACCAATATAAAATAAATCACTACAAACTCTCCACCAATGTTGTATCAAATTCACGGAGGCGTCTTCATGGAACAATTTCAGAGTGACTTGGGTCAAATAATGGCATGGCTACACCATTTTGATCAGACTGCCTTAAATTATGGGAGTTGTGGACAACATGTATGTAGCACGTTTCTAGTTATATGTTATGCGTGTATTTTCGGGGCATAAACAATCTCTTCCTGCATTTGCACCCATTTATCATAGTAGTCCCCCGTCAGTCTTCTTTTAAGAGGGAACACTACAGTGATTTCCAAAGAATGCTGGTTGAAATGTTTTTTCTCTCTAGTGTTATCCATGACTGTTACTTACACAAGCACTTTTAATAGCACGCTTGGTTGTGTGAGAGAATATCATTTTCATTGTAAAACGCAAACCTCCACACCATATCCGAACTAGTTATCGGCGTCCGGGTGCCTTTACTGGCATTGCTATGCAACTAGTCACCAGTTCATTGACTTGGACGTGGCTTTATTTACTTAGATTTGCAGACAACATTAACTAAATGTGGGCTCCACCATCGAAATCACGTCTCCTGTTCAAGGCGCTGCTGTGCCATTGAAAAACAAACATACTAAACGAAGGGTTAACCATATGTTTCCTCCTAGTCTGACCAAACACTGCCACAGCCATGTCTGACAGCACACGAATCTTCTGCTGACATGTACGAGATCGTCTTCCTAAACACATCAACCCTCGAAAGAATGTTCCCTTTTCTCCCCAGTTCCCTAAAATAATTCACCTTCCAGTATAGTCCCCCGGTCACATCCCAAAGCATCCATAGTTTGGCGGCGGAGATGCTGTGAGCCGGGGCTGAAGTCTCGCACAACTCCGCTGGTTTAATCCGCCGCCACTTGTTCAAAGCCAAACCTGAGGATGCGCATCGAGGCGCGCGTGAACTACGTGATTCCGTCACAGGATGCCAACTCCCTGGCTGGAGCGAAGGATATCGCCATATTAGAGTGGTGAGTAAAGAGGTTCGTAACTGATGCAACGCGTATCTTCCGATGCGACGGCTCTAGTTTGCAGACTTGTATTTACAAATACAATTGACCTGTATAGAACGATTTTCTAAAGAAATATCTCATTTTGTATATTATTGTTTTTTGCACGCTTTCTGTCTTTATTAGATTTACGTATTCGCTGCATTTGTAGGAGAGAAACAAAATAAATTCCAGATGCCTTGGGACTACTAGGAAAGTGTGGTGTTGTAAACGGCGTCAACATTATTTGGAGTGATGCTTGGGGAGTTAATTTAGCCCATTGCACAGAGTTTCTACTATAATGCTCTTCAGAAACATAGCTTTAACCCATAGCTCCCAACCTTTTGTGTCACCAAGGCGATTTTCTTTTTGGGGGGTGAGAGCCCATAGCATAGCTCTCAACCATTTGTCTTGCAAAGGTGGGTGAAATCACCCGATTTTGTTTTTGGCGGGTGAGACGCACATTGGAATGAATGGGCGTGCAGGAGGCTTGGCGGGTGAGTCAGCCCTTTGCAAGGCGGGTAACACCCGCCAAAAGCAGGTGAGTTGAGAGCTATGTTTAAACCGACGTCCGCTCAACCTCATGCCAGTCATAGACTTCAAGTATATCAAATGCCATCAATCCACCCACTGACCCAGTGGCGACCAACCCAATAGGCTGTGGAGCAAATACAGGAAAAGTGAAAGCCAGGACTATAGTACCTACATGCCAACATTCTGACGCGCCTAGGAGGGAGATATCTACAGAGAAATCGGGAGACAACAATTTCCCCATAGGAATGCATTGGGTAAATAATTATTTTAGGCGGGAGAACATGAAAAATAGCAGTATTTTTCAATAAAAAATCAGGAGTCTCCCGCCTAAATCGGGAGGGTTGGCATGTATGATAGTAGAACTCTGTCCATTGTCTGGATCCACTTGCTGTGGTGTATCCCTTTAAGTGACTGCATTACGCAGTCAAGTGATGTTGAGCCAATAAAGCACCAGTCAGAGCAGGTGACCCTGTGAGACAAGTACTCGTGTGTCCGAGTCGTTCCCATAGCTCTCAACCATTTCTGTCACAAAAGTGGGTGAAAACACCCAATTTTGTTTTTTGGCAGGTGAGAGCCCATTGAAATTAATGGGCGTGCAGGAGGCTTGGCTGGCGAGCCAGCTCTTTACAAAGCGGGTGACACACGCCAAAAGAATGTGAGTTGAGAGCTATGCATTCCTCAAGCGCTCTGTGCCTGACCTGGTCCAGGCCACCACATTGGCAAAGAGGCGGATGATATCGCACGTGCGCCGATGGACCATTTCTGCCCGCAGCAGACTCCTGACTCGCCAGCAAGACACAGCAACCTTGCAGCCCCCCCCTCCACCTTCTCTGCTACACAGCAATGAGTCACAGCAGGCGCCCTGACACGTGGAGGTACCAGGAGGGCGTGGCGCCTAACCCCGCTTCGGTCTACATGGACTTCAACAACAAAAAAAAAGAGAAATAATTAAGTCAATCAATCCGTGACCTCAGATTGCTGCACCTACACGTGTACAGGCTCTAGGCCCTTGTCACTGCGTCCTGGTGGTGTGCGCATTACCAGCACCCAGTTTCCTTCCTGTTGGGGACAACCCCACATTGAGCATCACGTGCCAGCAGCGAGGGACAGACTCCACCATCCAGCACCACATGCTGCCACTGCATCTTTGGGTTGCAGTTCCTTGGGGGAGTTTTTGTGCACCCAGTAGACCCACCACCACCACCCTGGAGGTCGCGGTGAGCAGGGTTGCAGCTCCAGTAGTTAGCGCCTGTGTGCCCTGGCCCCAAATTTGACTTTGCCTGTATATCCCTTGCCCAGGCGACCCCTGGGCCTGCTTCTACATAAAACCGCCACTGCAGTGAGCCATGGGGGAGGAGAATGAGGCACCTGCAGCTACCAGAAGACCGTGCTCATCAGTGCACCGTGCCCCTTTACAAGAATTTGACATTACAGGAGCCCTGTTGTCGTTGGACCCCAGATGAATCACATGGGTGAAGAGGCTGGCCATGTTTTTCAAGGCCACAGGAGAAGATGACGATGAGACTATGAAGTCCATAATGCTTTACTCAGCCGGCCTGGGTGTCCACAACACCTTTGAGACTGCAGCCCGCAGATAATTCCTTTGCTGCAGCTAAAGCAGCTATGTTACAAGACTTTGCCCCCAATAGCAAATGTGAACTATGAGAGAACCCTCATGAGGACTGCTGTACAGAAGGAGGAGGAATCTCTCAACAGCAGGCTACTGTAACGCTTACCTGGACTCCTCGGGAGCGTAATGCCTTCTCAGCCAGTGGATCTGTTACTTGGGCACTTTTAAGATTCTTTTTCTCTGTAAACGACAATAATAACAATAGAACTACTATAATATCTATTTTCTGGGAAATTGCTGTATAGCAGTGTGCCTTTGGTAATCCCTCCCTTCTCACCTGTGTTTATGTTTTGTGGAGCTCTCCATCCTGTATTCTCGGCTGCAGTGTTGAATAGACGCTTGTCTTTATAATGTCCTTGCTCTTCTAGGGTTGTCTTGGGTAAGTATTTGGTGAACATATTATAGTTCGTTAGATTTTTAATAGTGCCTACGTGGGAGAAATCTCTCGTTCTAATATTTTCCCTCAATCTTGCAGGTTCTTGGATTTCGGAAAGGTTAATGGCTGCAGAATGACTGCAATATTACTTGGAATGAAGAAACGTTTAACAAACGTAAGTTCGTCTATGCAGAGTAATTGCAGCCTTCAGGGAAGAGCACAGTAATAACTAAGCGGTGAAAACTTGAAGAAACTTTAGGTATGTAACTCAGTTAAACTTCTTCTTTCTTATTCCTATTAAGTTTGTTCGTTAATGAAATACCTTTTGTTTGCAGGTTTTCGGAAAGCTGTAGAAGAAATACCTTCAGAAGGTGCAGAATCTGATGAGGAAACTTCTGCATGAAGGTACTGCGATCGAAGACTGCTGCGAAGAAGATGCTGCAGCTATGAGGGAATTTCTGACAGAAATGCTGCAGCTACAGTCAAAACAGCTGACTGAAGAAACGCTTCAGAAATACTTCGGTTCGATAAGTCTTTTCAATAACTATGGAATTCTGTTGTTTTTTCTGTGAAAACGAATGTCTCTGTCTTTTCTCCTTTGACAGGTTCTGTGAGGAGAGATGCCGGTAGAGTTAACCGCTGTCAGCGGAGCAGATGCAAAGTGAGTACTCCAGCGGAGGCATGGCTTAAGTAGCTCCCTCTGCAATGGGTATAGAATGGTGCTGTAAGTTATCAATGGACCTAGCAGCGGCCATGTTTAGTGTATGAAAACCACTGTAAGCACTATGAGAGCCTATGGGTGCAATGCTATGAATGGTACAAATGCCATTTGTGCCAGGCTTGTACCCACTGTTGACCTGCTGACTGATGCGATGTCCCTTGCTTCTCCTGTATGCCTGAATGGGAACTGTGCTCATTTACTAGGCTCATGACAGCTACAGCGCATGTCAGTGGCGTGTGCCTGGCCTGACGTGGAGCATCTGGTGCGCCAACAAGTCATAAAGGGCTGCCTTGCGGTCCTGTTGCGGCGGCAGATACTGTGCAAACACACAATCATGCTTATGTGCATTCTAGAGCTTGGGATATCCCACAAACTAGCGGATGTCCGGGCAAATAAGGTGCGCTCGGCGATGAAGGCAGTTAAGCTGAAGGACGCATGTGCAATAGGGCGGAGGCAGTTTCACAGAGGTGACAGGTGCCAGCAGTGGAGCAGGAAAAAGGGGGAGACAACCCAGTGCCTCAACTGCGGTTATGACCTGCCCCATCTCAAAGAGTGTGCAGTGAATTCCCACGTATGCGGTCGCTGTGACATAGCAAACCATTTTGTGCGTGTCAGCAGAGCACCAGCACCATCGACACACTCGAGAGGATGGACATCCACGAGGCCAGTGACGCCGAGATCGCAAGGCAAGGTGGCCCGAGTGGAACAACCGATGGCAGAGGAGGACAAGCCCAAGGAGCAGGCAGAAGATGAGGATGTATTCTTTATCTCAAGCATGTCAGTGCTGCAAAGGTCGACACGGCTCAAGCTCAGGTGCGTAGTCTGCATCTGTGACTCCCCGGTCTCCGTACTGATCGACACTAGTGCATCTGTGAGCGTTATGGCGGAGAACAACTACCGACAGCTGAACAATGCACCACCCCTAAGCAAGACAAATGTGTGAATATTCCCATTTGGAGGAAAACACTCTTTGCCCCTGGAGGGCACTTTCATGTCCCATGTCCGTCATGAAGGCACATCCATCAGAGGACTTTTTTTGTCACCAAGGTGAGCGAGGTAACCCTACTGGGGTACGCCATCCCTGAGGTGTTCCGCATTGTAAACGCCAGATATGCAAGTGTCTTTACCAGAATTGGGAAGCTGGTAGGTGACCCAGTGCAGTTGCATATGTTGGGTGTCCTGACCCACGTTTAAGCTATCATGCTGCAACATTTGGTGCTGTGGGCTTAGAAAATTCAAGATGGCGGAAAACCCACATGTGCGCCGAAATCCAGGAAAGCTGCGCAGTTTGTGCGCACACTAAAATGGTTGCCTCACTTTCCACCCAGCAGTGCGAGAATGAAAGGCCGGGTTGCCATGAGGGAAATGGGTTGCCAAAGGAAAAACAGTAGCGCCGGTTAGCTTCAAAGTGCCTAAAACCACCATTGGACTACCCACACAGTAGTCTGAAACCATTGGGAATGGCAATGCTGATTGCCAAATGCAACCTAGAATTGTGGGGAATTCATTTCTTAAATCCCAAAAATGGGTGCAGTACCAGTACTCACCACTATCCAAAAGCCGGCGTTTTAAACCACTCTGTTTCCCTGAAGGCAAGTCAAAATGCCTATTTTCAAACATTGCAATATGTGCAAAATATTTACTGAACACCAGCAGACATTTGGCAGAATGGAGTTTTATGTGCCTACAAAATCTGGGAAATGAAGAGCCCAGAAAAATGCTTATAACAAAACTGGCAGAGCTATGGAGTCAGCAGTTTAAGTTGCACTGGATTTAAAGACACTAAAATCGAAAATGTTAGATTAAATGAGTGACCTATGTTTGGTGTCACATGCCTTTGTAATTGTTTAAATGTCATAGTTTTAAACTTAGAATCAGCCTTCTAGCTGCATATGTAAAAATGTTTAGTTTTATTTGAATGCAGGAACTGGGGAACAAAAAGTGACATTTTATCTGAAACCTGGCTTAAGGAACTGAATTCTGCCTGGCAACTACCCCCATCAGCAGTGAAACTTGAGTCACCACTGTGTTCCCAGGCCATCTGCCCTTTTGCTGCTCACACTAAGGATATGCTATCTATCTGATAATTGAATTATCTGTGCTCTGTAGGAGAGTGAACAAAGCCCTCTTCACTCAGGCAAAGGTTTTTATTACGCAGTCGTAAAATGTAGCTTCCTCTTGGCAGGAGCTGGGAGGGGCACTGCCTGTGAGAGCAAGCTGGCTTGGCAGAAACTGGAAAGACTGGTTTCTATACCATGTGACCTGGGAAACCACACCCCTTTGGAGCCAGAACATAACTTTATAAAGATGAATAACTCATAGAGCGGACATGTGAAAATTTTATAAATGATACCATAATTCTTGTGATTTTTCTGCCCACATTTTAAGAGGTTTTTCGACCCGGTGGCATGTTCAGGGGGGTTTTAGCGGAAAAATGGATATTACTCTAAATGTATGCATGTTAAAAATCTGAAACTTCATCAGTTAATGTCCCTACTCCCTGCGCACATGTATGTAAAGTTGGGTCAATGTCAGAAATTGAAAAATCAGTTAAAAAGTGAAATATGTGCCATTTCTGAATGCAAGCTCCCAGGAAGAGCAGAGTTTGAACAGGGGATACCTCCTGTAATGCATGATGGGTGCATATGATTTTAAAACAATATGTACCTCTGCAAATATGTATTTGTTTCAAATCTAGATTTGTGTGTAAGTTGACAGGAGGAGTGGACTTTCTGCAGGCTGTAAAATGACATCCCTCTGACTCACAGTTCATTCCCCAATCAAATGATAAATGGAAGTTTGACCAATAAAAAGCTGAGAGAGAGGTAGGGTCAGTGATGCTAGAACACACCCACACTCTAAACACATAAAAGCAGACAGACAGGACAGATAGAGACCTTCAAAATCCATCTGCCGCTGGAAGCTCTGCCGGAAAAATCCATACTTTACCTCCATCAACCTCCAGAGAGCCAAACTAGAGACTTCAATCTATCCAGAACTAAGAGACCAGACCAGAGAGAAAGCAGTGCTGTACCCAGAGAGACCCAGACCAGCAGAGAGAGCTGACCCAGATCACTGTGAAGTGCAGAGGCCAGACCAGACCAGAGTCCAGTTTAAAACCCTGACCAGATCCATGGCGAGGCCCATTTCACTCAAGAATACAGTGTGAGTACCCAGCTGAACTGTGTAGAACCAATCTCTTAGTTTAAATTCATCTAATTCAACCTATTTTAATCTAAGTAGAACTGTCTCCTAACTGTCACCTGTCATTTGCAAAGCTGTCACTTGTCATTTCGTAGTTGCAAGCTGCACGTGTCTTTTTGAACTTTAAAATTTCAAATCTGAAAAACGACCTTTATTTAATCGCTCATATCTCCGCAACCGTTTGGGCTAGAGACTTGCAGTAACTTTCCTCTGATAGCTTAGAATCGTAGCTTTGAATCGCACCAAGAACCGCATTCCTACCCCTTATAGTTTTACCGCAATCGCGGAACACGCATCCGCGAATTTTAGCGCGATTTGCAATTTCTTCACATGTAAAAACTGCTGCTGTTTGCTTTCCATTTGCCAGAAATTCGTTTAACCTGCTAACTATCCCTGCATCATTGCTAGTGTGAGCCTGGACTAATATTAACTAGATACCACTCACCCTGAACCTCTGAAAGGGAATTAAAAGCGTTTCCAGCATATTTCTCATTCATTGCCAGCACATATCAAAGCAATTTGGGCCTGTGATTTCAAAACTCCTATCTGTTTTCTGTTGTCTAAGCTTGCTGGATTGAACTGATTACATTGATTGCATTTCTGAGAACTGTGTGCTTCCTTCCATTTCCTTGCATTGCATAAAGAGGGGGGGAGTGAATAGCCAGAGAAAAGTGATTACATTGTTTGGTTGAAATCCTATTGAGTATTTTCTGTACTACATTCATTGAATATTGCATCCACCTGAGCTTACATAAAGCATCCTCTACCACATTATACTTTTGTTCCTATTTACCAGTGTGCTATCTTATCCATTTCATGTCAACTCATTAGTGATTATAAGAAGTGTGCTAGTGCCAGATTCTCCGTTGTTGATCTTTGTCATATCAGATTAAGGGTGATATTCAATTATTAATTTATTATAAAGTGTGATCTATATATCTATTGTTAAATTATCAAATAAACCCTTTTAACTTGCAAAACAGAACTACTTCTTGGCTCAGTGGGGTCAGGGGGATTCCAAGAGAGGGGTGTTATATAGGGGTAGTCATCCAGAACGCATGAACTGGACCTAAAGATATATCAATAAGGGTTTTCATTCAGTATTCTAGACTAGGCGTTAACTTAGCTGTAGTGCTGAATTGAATCCTCTTACAAATTGGGGGCTCGAGCCGAGACGTTGGGTTAGATTTACCACTTGTGCAGCTTAATACAGTGTGCTAACTGACGGGATACATACATCCAGTCGGATCACCACGCTGCATTACGCTGTGAAGCATTCCTCAAAAGGGACACTCCAAGAAAAGTTCTGTTCTGCAAAACTAAAATACTAACTTCTGTAAGTCAGGACAGAGACCAATCTCTAGAATGACGACCTTGGTAGATATGAAAATAGCCAGAGAGCACTTCTTACACAAACTATTTGTGAGAGGTGAATGGACTCACCCGGACCAAACAGTCTGGTTGCAGGCCATCACGCAACAGGTCACTGAAACAGGGTCAGATATATATAGAGATCAGGGTCCATTACACGTGGCCCTGAGTGAACTATATATGGCTCCTAAGGCCAAAGATGAGCATGACAAGATTGTTAGGATAGCGGCATATTTATATTTATACATGGGAGCCATACAGAATAAATGTGCTGAAGGCCATGATCTGGCAAAAAGGCAACAGATGGCGTTAGAGAAGGCCCAATCTGATCTGGACTCTTCTGAGCAAAGGCTGCACAGAAGCCAGGAGTCAGAAAATGAAACCAGACAGTACATCACTAAAATAAAGGAGGATATGGATGTGCTGCAAAAGGAAAAGTCAGAACAGGATACCAGATTTCTGGCCTTGCAGAAGGAACACCAAGAAGGTTTGGACTCCCTACTGCAAAGCCAGAAAAAGCTGGAGCAACAGCTAGACTTCAATAGGGCATGTGCTGAGCAGGTAGTCACCCTGCAAGGCCACCTAGATAGAGTGAAGGAGGAGAGCAATAAACTGATTCTGAAAGACCTGGATACCCAGGCAGAGTTTGATCAGGAGCGCCAGAAAGCTGGTGCCTTCCAAAGGCAAAGGGACGACCTGGCGGCACAAATGCAGGCTCTTAGTCAGGAAAGAGACGCCTTAGGCCAGGAAGTCTGCCATTTAAAAAGAAAAATGGAAGAAAATCACCTGGCCCACCAGGGGCTGGGTGACCTCCAAAAAGAACACCAGAACTTGGTAGAGCACACCAGAAGGGTGGAAGATGCTCTAGCAAGAAAGGAGCAGGCCAATAGGGACACAGCTCAGGAGGTAACCCTCCTGCAGCAAAGACTGGCCCAGTTCTCCAGGACCAACCAGGAAGCACAGAGGGAAAATGAGGCCCTCTGTCAACACAATGATAGGCTCCAACAACAGGTAGCGATGCAGGAGAGACTGATAGAGTCGAGTAAGGCCTTAACAGAGGAACTGAAAGCACAAATGCAGGCTCTTGCATTGCAACAGGGAGCAGGGGCGGATAGAGATGAGGTCCGCTGGGAAAGAGAGACTCCTGACCATAACCGCAGGAGCCCTAACCCCAGGGGCCTTCATCTCCCCCAGTCCCTGGACTCTACCACCCCCATGTCCCCTGGCGCACATGAGCACAGGGCCGCAGGGATGGCAGATTACTATCCAGCTAAGAGTATGGGGCTCATAGGCCAGTACCACTCAGGAATGGAGGGGTGGGCATCCGGGTATGGGCACCCAAGTACAGTACAGTTCAATGGGGAACCCCAGGAGAGTAGGCCCATTAAGGGCATCCTGAAAACCTCTGCCCAGTTAGGTCAGTGGAGGGGGTACCCATCAAATCCTGGCAGCAAGGAGGAATCTGAAGACTCCTCTGAACTGCGCAGGACACAGGAGACCAGGTCCCCACATTCTGCCAGCCATTCCCAGGCTCGCAGAATCCGGGAAAACCTGGAAGAACAGACGGGAACCTCTGGGAGCAGTGCCTCTGAGTCCGAGGAAGAATGGACAAGGGTTACCCGAACCAAAAAGGCCAATAAGGCAAAAAGGGCCTTGCTTAAGGACCCCTTAAAGCAGATTAAGGCGATCAGGAGCGTCATCACGCCTTACCATAAGAACGCTAAGTATTCTGTTTGGGAGCACTTAGAGTTGTTTGAACAAATGATGGAGACTTTCCATTTGAAGGACAGCCAAAGCTGTATTCAATATGTAAAGTGGACATTCTCCCCGGAATACTCCAGTTTCTTTGCGGGGCTGGAGGACCAAAATCATTTAAGATGGTCCACATATAAGGCGGCCATCCTGAAACATTTTTCTGTTCACAGAAATTCTCAAGAGGCTCGCAAGGCGGCCTACAATTTGCAATGTGGGGAGGATCAGGCCCCACGAGAATTTGTGCAGGAGTTAAAGCGTGCTTTTGCGCAAACCACCAGAAGGGTGCGCACAGATAGTAGAGAGTTTGTCAATACGTTTTTCCATGCCTTGCCCAAATATATAATGACCCAGCTCGTGAGAGATTTTCATGAGAAAAGATCTTTAGACTGGGTCATTGAACAGGCTACCCGGATCTATGAGGTGCAGAAGCCCATAGAAAATAAAAGCAATGCCCAGAAAAACCCCAAAGCCAACAGCACCCCTGCTGCTGTCAAGGTGGCAGAGGTAAAGGTCACCCCCATTTTGGATCTGGAGATGGGGGGGCCTAAAAACCTACCTGCACCTAATAATGCTAGGCCCAGAAGGTCCTCGGGCCAGTCACAGACAGGGAGCCAGGGAGGCAGCCCCACAAATGGGGTCCCTCGCTCTCCTGACTATGTAAGTCCTCGCTACAAAGGTAACAGACCCATCCTGGGTTATGTGTGGACTCCTCCAGCCCAAGGGGGGGGATCCAGACAAGCACCTAACCCAGGGAACTTCCCTCCAAACTTCCCACAGGAGGGCAGAAATTTACCAAACCCTGGGCAGAACTTTTTCCCCAGATATCCACCCGACTTTCAGCCCCAAAACCATCCATCCTTCTTTCCCCAATTCCCTGAGCCCAGACCACTGAATCCGGGAGAGGGGAGGCCAAGGGTGGAGGGGTACCCAAATCTTCCCAACCCGGGGTATTACCAGAGGAGGGACAGCTACCCTTCCCGGGATCAGCCCAGGGGAGAAAACAGGGCCCCGTATCAGCCTGAGCGGGTTTCCCAGTTAGAGCGCCAGGTTCAAAACATGGCGCAGGATCTGGGTCACATACTGAGGGCTCAGCAGAACCCTCAGATGGGCGTGCCGGCGCAGAACGCACCCAACTCTGGACCTGGTGCTCCAGAACAATGACGGGGGCAGCACCCCGATAACTCACCGGTTCCCAGGGAGGAGGCACAAAGGGAAGGGGGGTGTAAAGCCTTGGAGGAAGCTTCCTTCCTCACTTGTAAACAGCCCCTGGAAACCCAGGAACCGGAAACAAAATCTCTTGCCCCTGAAAGTCTGCCTCCTAAGGAGCAGAGGGGGGGTAGGAGAAACAAAAGACCCAAACAGACTCAGTTTGAGGAGGAGGTACAGATCTTCCAATTTGAGGGAGAGGGATCCTCAGAGGATCCTGGGAAAAGGATCTTCTCCTTCAGAGAGGGGGGAACTCCTCCCAAAGAAAAATGGGTCCCTAGGGATGCAAATCCAGACTGGGGAGATGTGGAGACTGAGCTACCGCCGCCCACCATCTCATCCCAGAACCAACAGCAAGAAAATCCCCGGGTTCAAACCCATACTGGGGACTGCCTCCAAAAAGGGGGGGGCGGCCCAGAACCGGAACCAGGGGAACCCACAAAGGCTCTGATCTCCAGTTGCCAACTTTTTCTTTCAGATTCCCAAGGCTCTCCACAGAATTCTGCCCAAAATTCTTCTCTCGCGATGTCCAAAACCAGAAAGTTAGCCCACCAGTTGTCCAAAAATGTACATTATCTGTGCCCCCTTGAGGAGAAGGAGGGAAGATATTATGCCCCGGTACAAGTACAGGGGCAGGGTACAATTTTGGCACTGGTGGACACTGGATCTCAAGCTACCCTTCTGTCCAGAAGGGCCTTTGATGAACTGAATGCAGGAAGGGGAGAGAATTACCAAATTCCTCTCACCTCTCTTCCTGGACAACTGCAGAACTTTGACGGGAAGGAAATTCCCGTCGAGGGGACGGCAGACTTGGACATTAAGATCGGGCGACACAAGTTGAAACACCCGGTCATAGTTGTGACCCCAGAGGGCACCCCTTGTTTACTAGGGAATGACCTCCTGAGAAGGTTGTCACCCCTAATAGATTGTGTAAACAAGGTCCTCTGGACCCAGACTAGCCGACCAATAAAATTAAAACAGAGTGTCAACCATGTTAGTTTAAACGGCACCTGCCACATGGTTGAACAAAAATCTGACCAAGTAGAATTTCACTTCCAGAATAGCCAAATTCCAGACGTGACAGTAATAGCAGTAGGACAAGAGACTGGTGGTGGAGGGTCCTCTCTATTTCTGAAAATCAACCTTCCTTCCAGTCTAAAGTGGTACTCCACGCTGGAAGGAAACACTCTGAAATTCTATACCAATCCACAATCTGAAACTCCCACTCCTATAGTCCAGAAAGATGTGAAATCAGCTCAGAGCCTGGCTGATATTCAGCAAATTGGAGAGCAGTTGTTCATCCCTGTTCAGTTAAATGATGGGAAGGACTCTGTTCTCGCTCGAGTGTGTGCGAACAACGGTAAGAGCTTCATCAGCGAAGCCATGTTCCGCCAACTCCCAAAAGATCCAGCCATTCCCACCTTCAAACTGATAGATAAATGGGAAATGGACCTGGAAGCACCTAATTCCAAACATCTCCTGCCAAGCAGGTGTATGCTCAAAATCTCCATTGGCAACAAGAGCATAGTCCACAATTGTTGGGTCGTGCGAGACGTCCCTGCCGCCTTTTACTTAGGCAGTGACATTCTCAATCGCTTTGCCATTAGTTTGGACCTAATAAACTTCAAAGCTTGGTCCCGATTAGCGGATAATCCCATGGGCTTTGATGATCCAGAAAAAGCATTTAGGTCAGCTCAATTGCTACCTTATGCAGTTGAAATTCAGATTAAAGAGGAAGTCACCATCCCAGAAAGGACCCGACAATTCTCCCTGGAAGTGAAAGTTAAAAGGGGACAAGAGTTGAAAAACCCTGATGCTTACATACATCTAAATGCTTCTCTCCAACAGCAAGGGTTGGGGGTAAACCCAACTCCATTAGTCAACATAGAACATGACACCATTCCAATAGAGGTGGATAACAGCGACTTAAAGAGTATTACTCTAGCCGCAGGCACCATTATTGGAATGGCGGTTGATGACCGACATTTTTCCATCGACTTAGTAAATGAACTGTTAGGACCAATCCCCAAGGACTGTTTTGACAGTGACAGTGATGACAATACAACACCAGACAGGATTTTTACCCGGCATGGGGGGAACTTCCTGGTGTACACTTCCTGCCCCTATGGTAAGGAAGATGTGACTTGTGATTTCAGGAGGGATGAGGTGATTTTCCAGGTCCATGAGGACTGCCTTTCCCACCTGAAGCCTCCAGTCCAAATCAGCACTCTGACCAGGGACTTCTCCACCCAGCTGGAGGAGGCCGCTGAAATAGCCAAACCAGAAGTCTTTCCAGGCTTCAGGCAGATGGTGGAAGAGAGAGTCAACCTAGCTGATGCCTGTGTGACTCTGGAACAAAAGCAAAAGTTGAAACAAGTTTTCTTGGATTTCCAAGATCTCTTTGCGGTAGACTCATATGACTGTGGTCGCACTGACATCCACACAACAACAATCCCCACGGACCCTGGCATGACTCCAGTGTTTGTGAAGCAATATCGTTTGCCTCTCGCATCCATGGAGTCCCTTACTGAAATAATTAAGAACCTTGAGTCCCGGGGAATAATCCGTCCAGTCCACAGCACCTTCAATAATCCGGTGCTGGGAATATTGAAGCCGAACGGCCAGTGGAGACTCTGCGCCAACCTTAGGGAGCTCAACAAACGGGTCCATACTTCCCGATGGCCTCTGCCCTACATTGACCAAGGGCTGGCCCAGATCCAGGGGTCACAGGTATTCACTGCAATAGACCTGACCAATGGGTACTGGACCGTGCCTGTCAGTAGGGAGGACCAATACAAACTGGCTTTTACCTTTGGTGGCCAGCAGTACACATGGACCCGGACTCCCTTCGGATACCTCAACTCCGGCAATGAATTCAACATTTTTCTACACAAGGCCATGCCCGACTTGGGTGCAAGGGGTAACCTGGCTTATGTAGATGATGTCCTCATCAAAGGTTCATCTGTGGAGGAACATATAGCGGAGATCCGTTATGTTCTGACACAGTTGAGGGCCGCCGGAGCAAAACTTTCCTTTCAGAAAGCACAGTGGTGTAAAACCCGTGTTAACTTCTTGGGGCATGAGATTACTCCTCAGGGTCTCTGTCCCCAGGAAAAGAAAGTGGAAGCACTTCAGAAACTGAAAGACCCCACAACTCTGCGGGAACTAAGGAGCCTCCTTGGACTGACTAATTACAGCAGAAAGTTCATTGAGGGCTACGCAGAGATCACCAGACCCCTGATTTATCTCCTGAAGGGGGGGGTCAAGTGGGAATGGGGTCCAGAACAAGCCGAGGCGGTAAAACAACTCAAAAGAAGCCTCTCACAAGCGCCTTGCCTAGCTTACCCTGTCAGAAACAAGGAGTTCTTCCTGGAGACAGGGTTCTCTAATACGTGCTTGACGGCAGTATTATACCAAAAGCATGACAAGGTCAATAAAGTAATCTCCTATGCGAGCAAAACTTTATCCTCTGTGGAGGAAAAATTCAACGATTGTGAGAAGGCACTCCTGGCAACGGTGTGGGCATTGAAGAATTACCGCCCGTTTATCCAGGGGGAACACATCATAGTGGAGACTCCACACCAGCCTCTGCAATATCTCCAAAGTGACAGAATCCGGGCCGGAAATGTGAGTAATTCCCGAATTACTTCCTGGATTCTGTCAATGCAAGGCTTTCCTGTGGAGGTCCGATATGGCCAAAACAAGAAGAGTCCCCTCGCGCAAGGTCTGGCTGACTTGCATGATTGTGCCAGAGAAAACTGTCTCGAGGACGAAAGTCTAAAAATAAAGGACAACATGGAGGCATACCTTAATTCCCCCCACAAAGTCTTTGAAGAAGACAAGTGTGAGGGAATGCCCACTGTCTATGTGGATGGATGCTCTTACCATGTTGACAACAACGGGGAGAAAGAACTGGTGGCCGGCGTAGGGAATGCATGGGTGAATGAGTCCCCAGAACCCTCCGCTGGATACAAAATTGGTCCCCGAAGTAGTCAGGTGGCAGAATTGATGGCTGTGCATCAGGCCATCCTCACTGCTGTCCAGCATCAACTCCACGAACTAGTCATAATCACAGATTCGGATTATGTACGGAACGGGTTCGTGGAGCACCTGGTTAATTGGAAAACCAGAGGCATGTTATGTGCTAACAACAAACCCTTGAAACATGGGAAGTTGATCCAAAACATTGATGATCTGGTCACATCGAATGGGATGACCATCTATTGGAAAAAGATCAAGGGTCATTCCAAAGTAGAGGGACCAGACAAAACTGGAAATGACTTAGCTGATCAGCTGGCCAAAACCGGGGCCATCCAAGGAGATCTAATTGAGATTGAGTCCCTGTTGGGGGAAATCCAGGTCACTGCCATCACTAGGTCCCAGACAAATGCTCACAATGACCTTTCAATTGCACAATGGAGTAAGGAGACCCCTGATGCTGATTTGATTACTGCTCAGAAGGGGGATCCAATAATTGGTAAATTTTACCAGCACCTTGAGGACCCTGAGAACTTTCCCCTGACGGATACCGATTACATTGGGAAAGAGGACCTAAGAGTGTTGATGAAATGTCCAAAAATGTTCCGAATCCAAGACGGTTTGCTGGTAAGGAAATCCAAAGCTGGCCACGATCAGTGGGTGGTTCCTACCTCATTCCGAAGCCTGATGTTAAGTCACGCCCATGATGCGGCCACTGCCGGTCATAGGGGGTTTCACACAACATTGGAAATCTTAAGAGAGGTTGCATACTGGCCACACATGGGGCAGGACCTCGACCAATACTTGAAGGGGTGTCTTGTGTGTGCACAATTTCAGCCGACATCCCTCACACACCGGGCACCTTTACAAAAGCGGGGGATGACACTGCCATGGTCAGATTTACAAATCGACTTTGTAGGCCCTGTGATTCGCTCGGCTAGGGGGAATAAGTACATGTTGACTGTGACATGCTTGTTTACCAAGTGGGTGGAATGTCTCCCAGCCCCAAACTGCAAGGCAGAAACTGCAGCTGCCTTGATGATTAACCACATCTTTTCCCGTTTTGGTCTACCTCAAAGGATTGAGTCAGACAGAGGTAGCCACTTCACCAGTGAAGTAATGACAAAGATGTGGGAGATACTGGGGGTCAAAAGGAAGTTGCATATTGCTTACAGGCCAGCTTCTTCTGGGGCAGTAGAGAGATATAACCGGACAATTGTGAGCATATTAAAGAAGTTTGTGGCAGATTCTGGGCCAAGTTGGGATATCCGATTACCTCTGGTCCTAATGGCTATCAGATCTACCCCTTCATCTGCAACCAAAATGTCACCATTTGAGTTGATGACTGGACGCAAGATGGTGCTTCCTCAGCATTTGCTCTACAGGACCCAAGAGCAGACACTGATAAATGCCTCCACTACTCATGAGTATGTAGAGAATTTAAGGAAACACCTCCAACATGCTTTTGCTTATGCTCAGCGGAATCTAGAAAGATCGGCTGATAGCATGAAGACCCATTATGACCTGAAAACTTCCAGGAAGGAATATCAGGTGGGAGACCGGGTCTATCTATACAACTTCCAAAGGAACCAGGCCAAGCAGCGCAAATTTTTGCCTACATGGAAGGGACCCTTTGAGATCGTCGATAAGATCTCCCCTGTGGCCTACAAGATCCGCATCCCCAAAGGCGGTTCGGCACAGGGGGAAGACAAGTGGGTCCACATAAACCAGTTGAAATGTTGCCATCCCAGGCACACTCTGCAACAACTGGAGGAATCCTCTGGAATCCTAGCGGGTACTGTCTCAGACTAATTCAGTTCCAATCATAAAACATACCACATCTAGTCTCTAAAATATTGTGATTTGCATGAAACTGTCTCTTAGTTATACTGTTTTTTTTTATCAAAGTAAGAATGTAATGTTTCGTCATGATGAAATGCATATGCTGTCCCACCATCTCAACAGTGGTGGAAAAACGTCTATGAGTAGGTATTGCCGCTCTTCCTTTGTCGTCCTAGGAGAAAGAAGACCTTGAGACTGGCCAAGGAGGATGATCCGGAGACCGGGAACGAAGATCCAATGGGCCCAGTGGACCGCCCAATACTCCCATCAGGACTGGCGAGGAGAACCGATCGATCAGTACCGGATGGAGAAGAAGATGCTGAACTGTGCCATCTACAGAAGAGGAAGAAGATTATGCGGACAGACCGGTGCGTGGGTCAAAACCCATGGGCACGCGACTCCCCATCGACTCAAATTCAAAGTGCAGTCGCGTGGGGGGGGCTTGTTGGGTGTCCTGACCCACGTTTAAGCTATCATGCTGCAACATTTGGTGCTGTGGGCTTAGAAAATTCAAGATGGCGGAAAACCCACATGTGCGCCGAAATCCAGGAATGCTGCGCAGTTTGTGCGCACACTAAAATGGTTGCCTCACTTTCCACCCACCAGTGCGAGAATGAAAGGCCGGGTTGCCATGAGGGAAATGGGTTGCCAAAGGAAAAACAGTAGCGCCGGTTAGCTTCAAAGTGCCTAAAACCACCATTGGACTACCCACACAGTAGTCTGAAACCATTGGGAATGGCAATGCTGATTGCCAAATGCAACCTAGAATTGTGGGGAATTCATTTCTTAAATCCCAAAAATGGGTGCAGTACCAGTACTCACCACTATCCAAAAGCCGGCGTTTTAAACCACTCTGTTTCCCTGAAGGCAAGTCAAAATGCCTATTTTCAAACATTGCAATATGTGCAAAATATTTACTGAACACCAGCAGACATTTGGCAGAATGGAGTTTTGTGTGCCTACAAAATCTGGGAAATGAAGAGCCCAGAAAAATGCTTATAACAAAACTGGCAGAGCTATGGAGTCAGCAGTTTAAGTTGCACTGGATTTAAAGACACTAAAATCGAAAATGTTAGATTAAATGAGTGACCTATGTTTGGTGTCACATGCCTTTGTAATTGTTTAAATGTCATAGTTTTAAACTTAGAATCAGCCTTCTAGCTGCATATGTAAAAATGTTTAGTTTTATTTGAATGCAGGAACTGGGGAACAAAAAGTGACATTTTATCTGAAACCTGGCTTAAGGAACTGAATTCTGCCTGGCAACTACCCCCATCAGCAGTGAAACTTGAGTCACCACTGTGTTCCCAGGCCATCTGCCCTTTTGCTGCTCACACTAAGGATATGCCATCTATCTGATAATTGAATTATCTGTGCTCTGTAGGAGAGTGAACAAAGCCCTCTTCACTCAGGCAAAGGTTTTTATTACGCAGTCGTAAAATGTAGCTTCCTCTTGGCAGGAGCTGGGAGGGGCACTGCCTGTGAGAGCAAGCTGGCTTGGCAGAAACTGGAAAGACTGGTTTCTATACCATGTGACCTGGGAAACCACACCCCTTTGGAGCCAGAACATAACTTTATAAAGATGAATAACTCATAGAGCGGACATGTGAAAATTTTATAAATGATACCATAATTCTTGTGATTTTTCTGCCCACATTTTAAGAGGTTTTTCGACCCGGCGGCATGTTCAGGGGGGTTTTAGCGGAAAAATGGATATTACTCTAAATGTATGCATGTTAAAAATCTGAAACTTCATCAGTTAATGTCCCTACTCCCTGCGCACATGTATGTAAAGTTGGGTCAATGTCAGAAATTGAAAAATCAGTTAAAAAGTGAAATATGTGCCATTTCTGAATGCAAGCTCCCAGGAAGAGCAGAGTTTGAACAGGGGATACCTCCTGTAATGCATGATGGGTGCATATGATTTTAAAACAATATGTACCTCTGCAAATATGTATTTGTTTCAAATCTAGATTTGTGTGTAAGTTGACAGGAGGAGTGGACTTTCTGCAGGCTGTAAAATGACATCCCTCTGACTCACAGTTCATTCCCCAATCAAATGATAAATGGAAGTTTGACCAATTAGAAGCTGAGAGAGAGGTAGGGTCAGTGATGCTAGAACACACCCACATTCTAAACACATAAAAGCAGACAGACAGGACAGATAGAGACCTTCAAAATCCATCTGCCGCTGGAAGCTCTGCCGGAAAAATCCATACTTTACCTCCATCAACCTCCAGAGAGCCAAACTAGAGACTTCAATCTATCCAGAACTAAGAGACCAGACCAGAGAGAAAGCAGTGCTGTACCCAGAGAGACCCAGACCAGCAGAGAGAGCTGACCCAGATCACTGTGAAGTGCAGAGGCCAGACCAGACCAGACCAGAGTCCAGTTTAAAACCCTGACCAGATCCATGGCGAGGCCCATTTCACTCAAGAATACAGTGTGAGTACCCAGCTGAACTGTGTAGAACCAATCTCTTAGTTTAAATTCATCTAATTCAACCTATTTTAATCTAAGTAGAACTGTCTCCTAACTGTCACCTGTCATTTGCAAAGCTGTCACTTGTCATTTCGTAGTTGCAAGCTGCACGTGTCTTTTTGAACTTTAAAATTTCAAATCTGAAAAACGACCTTTATTTAATCGCTCATATCTCCGCAACCGTTTGGGCTAGAGACTTGCAGTAACTTTCCTCTGATAGCTTAGAATCGTAGCTTTGAATCGCACCAAGAACCGCATTCCTACCCCTTATAGTTTTACCGCAATCGCGGAACACGCATCCGCGAATTTTACCGCGATTTGCAATTTCTTCACATGTAAAAACTGCTGCTGTTTGCTTTCCATTTGCCAGAAATTCGTTTAACCTGCTAACTATCCCTGCATCATTGCTAGTGTGAGCCTGGACTAATATTAACTAGATACCACTCACCCTGAACCTCTGAAAGGGAATTAAAAGCGTTTCCAGCATATTTCTCATTCATTGCCAGCACATATCAAAGCAATTTGGGCCTGTGATTTCAAAACTCCTATCTGTTTTCTGTTGTCTAAGCTTGCTGGATTGAACTGATTACATTGATTGCATTTCTGAGAACTGTGTGCTTCCTTCCATTTCCTTGCATTGCATAAAGAGGGGGGGAGTGAATAGCCAGAGAAAAGTGATTACATTGTTTGGTTGAAATCCTATTGAGTATTTTCTGTACTACATTCATTGAATATTGCATCCACCTGAGCTTACATAAAGCATCCTCTACCACATTATACTTTTGTTCCTATTTACCAGTGTGCTATCTTATCCATTTCATGTCAACTCATTAGTGATTATAAGAAGTGTGCTAGTGCCAGATTCTCCGTTGTTGATCTTTATCATATCAGATTAAGGGTGATATTCAATTATTAATTTATTATAAAGTGTGATCTATATATCTATTGTTAAATTATCAAATAAACCCTTTTAACTTGCAAAACAGAACTACTTCTTGGCTCAGTGGGGTCAGGGGGATTCCAAGAGAGGGGTGTTATATAGGGGTAGTCATCCAGAACGCATGAACTGGACCTAAAGATATATCAATAAGGGTTTTCATTCAGTATTCTAGACTAGGCGTTAACTTAGCTGTAGTGCTGAATTGAATCCTCTTACACATATCGACAACACAGTCCAACCCGTCGCACTGAGGCATCACAGGGTGCCATTTCACCTGAGGGACCATGTAGAACAAGAGCTGAACAATCTGGTCAAATTGGACATCATCGAGAAGGGTGATGGACCAAACTCATGGGTCTCACCTATTGTAATTGCAAGAAAGCCCAAACAAACTAAGACCATACGCATCTGCGTGAACATGCGCCCCCCGAACAGAGCAATCCATAGGGAGAGACACATCACGCCCACCCTTGATCACATCCTGGCAGACCTACAGTATTTTTCAAAGTTGGACCTCCGTGCTGGCTACCATCATTTCGTGCTAGATCTGGAATCGCGCTACATTACGATGTTCAGCACGCACAAAGGCCTGTACAGGTACAAGCGTCTGAATTATGGGATATCGTCCGTGGCGGAGGTCTTCCAAAACACCATCAGTGGGGTGCTCGCTGGTCTAAAGGGGGTGGTAAACATCAGCGAAGACATGGGGCCTCATCGCGAGTTGGGCAGTAACGCCGCCGGTATTACCGCCAGCGGTATTAGGGCTCAATGGGGAACTTCCGCGCTCTTACCGCCGGCGGATTTCCCGCCGGCGGTAATAGCACACATTTTCAGCAGATTTCCCCCCAGCTCTGAGCTGGGGAGAAATCCGCTGAAGCCCTGATTTGACAGACCCTTAAATAGGCGGTAATAGCGCGACCGCCGGATTTAAGGGTTACCGCAAAACTCGTAATGAGGCCCTTGTTCTCTGCTAAGTCTGGAGAGACTAGAGAATGTCATGCAGCGCATCCAACATCTAGGTCTCACCCTCACCCTACACCGGGACAAGTGTGCACTCATGAAGACGAAGAATGCATTTTTCGTGTTCGTGTTCCAGGAGGGTGGCATTTCCCTGGACTGGGCGAAGATAATGGACATACAGGAAGCCTGTGCCCCAGTGAACGTGTCAGAGGTGCGTAGCTTCCTAAGGATGGGCACATACTGTGGCAGGTTCATACAGAACCTGGCCACCCTCGCAGAGGCACTCCAGAGCCTCGCGAAGAAGGAATGTTCATGGAAGTGGACGGGGCTTGAACAGAGCGTGTTCGGCGACATAAAAGGGGCCTTAACAGCAGAGGACACAATGGCGTTCTTCAACCCGGAAAATAGATCATAGGTTACAGTTGACGCCAGCCCGTTTTGTTTAGGAGCTGTGTTTATACAGCCAGATGAGAATGGGCCAGACCGACCAGTGGCATTCGTCAGCCGGGCGCTGTCGGCGACCAAGCGAAGGTATTCACAAATTGAGAGGGAAGCTCTGACGGTACTATGGGGATGCAGACATTACCACCTGTATATCTATGGCAAACCCGTGAAAGTCATCACCGACCACAAGCCCCTGATACCAATCATTACCGGCTCCTCCTCCAAGCCCCCAGCAAGGATCAAAAAGTGGCTGCTCACTCTACAGGAGTACGGCATTGAGCTGAAATTTCACCCGTGGAACACCAAGGCAGCAGACTACCTGTCACGTCACCCCAGTCGTGAGCACGAGAGTACGGAAGAATGAATGACCCCCGCCTCCATGGCAATTGAAGACAGCAGAAAGGCTTCTGTCGAGGACGAATGCTTCAAAATTATCCAGGCTGCTGGAATAAAGGGCGAGTGGCTGAGAGCCCTCGAAAAGCTCGCTGCACAGACCTGGGGAGCGAGATGGGTGCTAGATCAGACGTGGAGAGTGAGGGAGAACTCATGTTCATGGAAGATAGCCTAGTGCTAAGAGGCTCAAAGATGGTGGTTCCTGCCAGCCGCGTAGGCAGATCGATGGAATTGGCACACAATGGTCACCAGGGTGTAGCCAAGACCAAGGCGCGGCTCTGCATGAAAGGGTTGTTTTTCGGGCCCAGAGGATCAGTTTGAGGACTTTGTCTGCAACTGTGTGTGGTGCCAGGTGGCGTGGCACCAACGAGAGCCTTGAACCAAGTCGATAGAGAGGAGCTGTGTGGGGCACGATACACATGGACTTCGGGTCGACCTGCAGGGATAACAATTTTGTGGTCCTCGTCGATCAGTGATCAAGGTTCCCCCGAGGTCGAATTAACTGACTCGACGTTCCTGGAGGACGTGATACCGGCGTTGGAGAGGGCGCTTCACCACGCATGGACTCCCAATGGAAATATGCTCCGACAATGGGCCCCCATTTCAAGGCAGATGATTTGCAGAATACTTGCAAGACCACGACATTGTTCACCGAAAGATCATGCCAATGTGGCCGAGAGCAAATGGGGAGGCCAAAAGACTGATGTGAACACTGAACAAAGTCTTCCGGATAGCCCACAGACAAGGGGACTGGGAGAAGCTCGCCCTGTACCAATTCTTGGTGGAGTATCTTGCAACTCCCCACTGCTCCACTGGGGTATCTTCCTCTGAAGCAAGCACTATTCCAACGGTACCAGCGAGGTCTTCTGCCAGATCACATACCACGAACACCCGGAATCATTGATGACGATGCAGTAGCCGAGGAAAGAATTAGAGCAAACGAGAGGGAGAATGATCAGAAGAATCTGAGGAGCGATCGCCTGGAGACAGGTAACCTGATGCTGGTGAGAACAAGAAATGTGCTGGGGAAATTGCCTTTGCCCCACAAGCCGATTGCACTCCTGGTGATGGATACCAAAGGATTGATGGTGACCGCATCGGATGGCAACACAACGGTGACCAGGAACTCCTGCTTCTTCAGGAAGATGGGACAGTCGCCAGAGTCAAACCCCGACCGACGCTGGTGGACCAAACCCATACAGAGGTTGCCAAGCCTCGACAGTGAGAGAGACGGGACGACATCCAGTACCAGGAAAGACAGCCCGACTGACCAAGGAGGAGGCTTGGTCAGGACTGAGGACGATCCTGAAGGGGAGAGGCGCTATCCTGTATGAGAGCACTGCAGGCAGCTCAGCTACCTGTGTGACTTTGAAGTAGATCTCCCCCTGATAACTGAGGTGCAGTTCTTCATTTGGTATGGTTGAACTTATTTACCTGTGATTGAACTTGATTTACCTGTGTTACAAGTTTGTGTTGTGCAACAAGTGCCTACATTCTATTGTGTGTTTGTAAATAAAATATGAAAATGGAGGAGTGTGGGTATCCCTTTAAGTGACTGCGTTATGCAGTCACGTGATGTTGAGCCAATAAAGGCGAGCCCCTGTAGCGCATGCGCCAGTCGGAGCAGGGGACCCGGTGAGACACGTACTGGTGTGTCTGTGTCGTTTCTCAAGCACTCCGGGCCTGGCCTGGACCAGGCCACCACACCTGCGTCAACAAGCTTGGGCACTGCCAAATTGTTCTGGGAGATGCTTCATCCTATAAATGTGCCTGGCCACCAAGCACGCATTCTAGGTGTATCCATCGGCTCTAACTTAACCAGCTTCTTATTCAGGGGATGTAGCTATTTGGAAATACTCTTGGGGGATTTTGAGTCGGTTTCATATTCTATGTCAAGACCCGGAGGCTTGTATTATGCTCCATTCTTTAATTCACTACTCGAGTGGCACACAAAAAACCACAAGTGTAACGCTCACCTGATTCCCGTAGAGGCGCCGGTCTTGACTGGGCGTATACCGTATCTTCAAAGGTGATGTGTAACACACGGCTGGCTCTTTGGGCTGGACCTCTGTGCACTGTATGTCTGGCTCGAAGGGTAAGATGTCTTAGGTAAGTGAACGCCGTGCTCTCCATCTGCCTCGAGGCAGGGTGCTGTAACCAGTTTCTTCACTGGATAAGGGGAGCAGGCCTCTTGACTTCAGAGAACTGCTGTCCGTCGTTTACTGCACGAACGGTAAGTTTCGAGTAATTCTAATGTCTTTAAAGTCTTTAGTAATGATGTCTCTTGTTTTGCAGGGTTCCGGCGATGGCGGATGGCGGGCTGAAGTGAGTTGAAGATGGAGCCCATGTGATGAATAGAAGCGCCTGGAAGCTCGTAAGTAAGTGCTTGTTGCCTGCTTCACGATGCGCTCTAACTGTCTTTTTATTTTGCAGGTACAAGTTCGGGGCGGCTGCAGGGTGCCGGAATACCCGCTGGGTTAGATGTGGAAAGGAGTAATGGCACGTGAGTATTAAAGTTCCCCAATGTCTTTAAACACACCTTGTTTTGTCTTTCAGATGCGGGATGCAGCGCCGAAGGCCTCCGGAGCGTGCGAAGAGTTGGTAAGCTTTTGTCTTTCAGATGCCGGAATGCAGTGTGAAGACCTCCGGAGCGCACGAAGAGTAGGTAAGCCTTTGTCTTTCAGATGCCGGAATGCAGCGCGAGGCGTTGGTGACAGCCGATGGACCAGGTAAGTGAAGAGCTGTCACTGAAGACCGTAATGCTAACCTGTTCTTTCTTGTCTTTATAGGTGTTGCTGAAGACTGGATTCAGAATGGTAAGCCTTTTTCCTTAGGCCCAGGATCAGATGCAGAAGACACGATGAGCGTTCTGCTGCTGAGGATGCAGAATAACGCAAAGCAAGATTCATCCATCGGGTGTGGTTTAAATAGCCTCCTGTAGTGCTTAGGTGTCTCCTTCCACAGCCACGCCTAGGTAAGAAAAGAGTTCCTGCTTTCCAGAAGAGTTCCAGTGTTCTGAATCTAGGGAGTGGCTCCTGCCCCACCCAACAGGAAAAGTAGTTCCAAACAGAAGAGGATCAGAGACTCAACTGGCAGGCAAGTAAGCAGCATGGTCTGCTGCAGGTAAGTCCACCCAAGCATTATGAGCCCGGCGCTTCCAGCGCTGGGACTGGGCATATTTATGAGCCTGGTGCCACTGGCGCCAGGACTGGGTCCAAAAGATCCCAATTGGGACTGGTTGGCACTCGGAACCTGGGTTATGGATCTGCTCTGCTTCCAAGGGAGTTGGGAAAACCCTGACCTTTTGGAAGCAGAGATCATGACAACAAGTTTCATCATCAAATTGCAAGAACTTCTATTTCCATGAAATGACAGTCTCTTGAACGTGAAAAAGCTTGACTGCTCCGACACCAACTCCCATGTGACACTGTTCTCCAATCAGGGCTCGAACCCCCTCATAAACACAATGCGTCCCTGCTCTTCCCCATCTTTCGTCGCTGCTCGAGCTGCAGATATGTAGTTGCATTCCCTTCACTGCCGGAGTGTGTCTGTCTTTCCGTTCTCTCCATGCTTCCGAACGGCAGCGTTACAAGCTGCAGCGCTCACCGGCCTGTTGAGAAACGTGTGTCAGGCGCCACCTGCTGGCTGCTTACATATTCACAACAGATCAGCGGGATAAACAGCGAAAGCACGCCACCTGATGTTCTTATCAGAGCACAGCACCACTTCTGATGGGATCCATGCCCAGGCATCCTGGTATTAGGAGCTAGCTGGTGATAGAGTGTGTGGCAGTACTCCTCTGGAGTCCTTGACGTGCCCATTGGAAAGAGGCAATGAGCAGCAGCCTGTCATGGCATCTATGGGTGAATCATCCCCGGATCCAGAATCAGCTGGAAAGGGCCCTTCCAGAGAATGCTGGTTGCCCGGACAGCTGAAATTGTTACAGCAGGCGGTTCGGGCAGGGCTGGGGCCTCTGTCTGGTAAAACGGACTTCCTCAGTGACTGGTTGTCATTTGCACAAGGCCCCAGGGCACTTTGGCCCATGCAGAAAGAGAAGGGCATGCAGGGGGAAGATCGCGCTGGTAAGCGCAGAGCCCGCAAGGTAATACGAGCCGTTACATCCCACCTCCGGGGTCCCCTCCCAAACGCTGTCTGTAAGAGGATTCAATTCAGCACTACAGCTAAGTTAACGCCTAGTCTAGAATACTGAATGAAAACCCTTATTGATATATCTTTAGGTCCAGTTCATGCGTTCTGGATGACTACCCCTATATAACACCCCTCTCTTGGAATCCCCCTGACCCCACTGAGCCAAGAAGTAGTTCTGTTTTGCAAGTTTAAAAGGTTTATTTGATAATTTAAACAATAGATATATATATGTCACACCTTGTAATAAATTAATAATTGAATAGCACACTTAATCTGATATGATGAAGATCAACAACGGAGAATCTGGCACTAGCACACTTCTTATAATCACTAATGAGTTGACATGAAATGGATAAGGTAGCACACTGGTAAATAGGAACAAAAGTATAATGTGGTAGAGGATGCTTTATAAGGTTCAAGGAAATGCAAGGTTGAATGAATGAAATGCAGTATAGAAAACAACTTGATATGATTTCAGCAAAACAATGTAATCACTTTTCTCTGGCAATCCACTCCCCCCCTCCTTATGCAATGCAAGGAAATGGGAGGAAAGCACACAGTTCTCAGAAATGCAATCAATGTAATCAGTTCAATCCAGCAAGCTTAGACAACAGAAAACAGATAGGAGTTTTGAAATCACAGGCCCAAATTGCTTTGATATGTGCTGGCAATGAATTAAAAAAATATGCTAAACGCTTTTAATTCCCTTACAGAGGTTCAGGGTGAGTGGTATCTAGTTAATATTAGTCCAGGCTCACACTAGCAATGATGCAGGGATAGTTAGCAGGTTAAACGAATTTCTGGCAAATGGAAAGCAAACAGCAGCAGTTTTTACATGTGAAGAAATTGCAAATCGCGGTAAAATTCGCGGATGCGTGTTCCGCGATTGCGGTAAAACTATAAGGGGTAGGAATGCGGTTCTTGGTGCGATTCAAAGCTACGATTCTAAGCTATCAGAGGAAAGTTACTGCAAGTCTCTAGCCCAAACGGTCGCGGAGATATGAGCGATTTAATAGAGGTCGTTTTTGGTTTTGCAAATTTTAAAGGCTCAAAATGACAAGTGCAGCTTGCGACTAGAAATGACAAGTGACAGCTTTACAAATGACAGGTGACAGTTAGGAGACAGTTCTACTTAGATTAAAATAGGATTGAATTATATTATTTTAACTAAGAGATTGGTTCTGCACAGTTTTCTAGGTACTCACACTATATTCTTGAGTGAAATGGGCCTCGCCACGGATCTGGTCAGGGTTTTAGACTGGACTCTGGTCTGGTCTGGTCTGCCCTTCACAGTGATCTGGGTCAGCTCTCTCTGCTGGTCTGGGTCTCTCTGGGTACAGCACTGCTTTCTCTCTGGTTCTCTTAGTTCTGGATAGATTGAAGTCTCTAGTTTGGCTTTCTGGAGGTTGATGGAGGTAAGTATGGATTTTTCCGGCAGAGCGTCCCGCTGCAGATGGATTTTGAAGGTCCCTATCTGTCCTGTCTGTCTGCTTTTATGTGTTTAGAATGTGGGTGTGTTCTAGCATCACTGACCCTACCTCTCTCTCAGCTTCTAATTGGTCAAACTTCCATTTATCATTTGATTGGGGAATGAACTGTGAGTCAGAGTGATGTCATTTTACAGCCTGCAGAAAGTCCACTCCTCCTGTCAATTTACACACAAATCTAGATTTGAAACAAATACATATTTGCAGAGGTACATATTGTTTTAAAATCATATGCACCCATCATGCATTACAGGAGGTATACCCTGTTCAAACTCTGCTCTTCCTGGGAGCTTGCATTCAGAAATGGCACATATTTCACTTTTTAACTGATTTTGCAATTTCTGACATTGACCCAACTTTACATACATGTGTGCAGGGAGTAGGGACATTAACTGATGAAGTTTCAGATTTTTAACATGCATACATTTAGAGTAATATCCACTTTTCCGCTAAAACCCCCCTGAACATGCCACCGGGTCGAAAAACCTCTTAAAATGTGGGCAGAAAAATCACAAGAATTATGGTATCATTTATAAAATTTTCACATGTCCGCTCTATGAGTTATTCATCTTTTTAAAGTTATGTTCTGGCTCCAAAGGGGTGTGGTTTCCCAGGTCACATGGTATAGAAACCAGTCTTTCCAGTTTCTGCCAAGCCAGCTTGCTCTCACAGGCAGTGCTCCTCCCAGCTCCTGCCAAGAGGAAGCTACAATTTACGACTGCGGTAATAAAAACCTTTGCCTGAGTGAAGAGGGCTTTGTTCACTCTCTTGCAGAGCACAGATAATTCAATTATCAGATAGATGGCATATCCTTAGTGTGGGCAGCAAAAGGAAGGTTGGCCTGGGAACACAGCTGTGACTCAAGTTTCCTCCTGATGGGGGTAGTTGCCAGGCAGAATTCAAGTTCCTTAAGCCAGACTTTCAGCTACTGTCATGTTATTTGTTGCTTTTTAAATTAACTTGCAATTTTACACATGCAGCTAGAATGCTGATTCTAAGTGCAAAACTATGACATTTAAACAATTGCAACCTATGTGACACTCAAAAGTAGGTCACTCAGTCAATTTAAACATTTAGATTTTTTTTTTAGTGTCTTTCAATCCAGTGCAACTTAAACTGCTGACTCCATAGCAGTTTTGTTATAAGCATTGTTTTGGGCTCTTCATTTCCCAGATTTTGTAGGCACACAACACTCCATTCTACCAAATGTCTGCTGGTGTCCAGTGAGTTTTTAGATGTGTTGCAATGTTTAAAATAGACAGTTTGAGCCTGCCTTCAGAGAAACAGAGTGGTTTTAAAACGCCGGCTTTTGGATAGTGGTGAGTACTGGTACTGCACCCATTTTTGGGATTTAAGAAATGAATTCCCCACAATTCTAGGTTGCATTTGGCAATCAGCATTGCCATTCCCAATGGTTTCAGACTACTGTGCGGGTAGTCCAATGGTGGTTTTAGGCAGTGTCCTTCTGTGCCCATAACATCGGCAAAAATGAGTGGCAGCCTATTCTTCATGCATTTCCCTGTGCATTTTCTGGGAAGCTCTGGCCATCATGATGTTTTCCATGTCAGTACTGCACAGTTTTGAGGTAGGGCTAGGATGCATGGGTAAATACATCCCACAAGCCCCCCTCTTGCGATGGCCGTTCTATTTCACGAATGGGACTCGCAAGATCTGGGATGTTTCCTCATCTTCTTCCAATAGATGGCACAGTTCAGCATCTTTTCCTCCATCCGGTACTGATCGATCAGTTCTCCTCGCCGGTCCTGATGGGAATATTGGGCGGTACCCCGAGCCCGTTGCGTCTCAGCTCCCGGTCTCCGGATCGTCCTCCTTGGCCCGTCTTCAGGTTTTCTTTCTCCTAGGACGACAAAGGAAGAGCGGCAATACCTACTCATAGACGTTTTTCCACCACTGTTGAGATGGTGGGACAGCATATGCATTTCATCATGACGAAACATTACATTCTTATTTTGATAAAGAAAACAGTATAACTAAGAGACAGTTTCATGCAAATCACAATATTTTAGAGACTAGATGTGGTATGTTTTATGATTGGAACTGAATTAGTCTGATACAGTACCCGCTAGGATTCCAGAGGATTCCTCCAGTTGTTGCAGAGTGTGCCTGGGATGGCAACATTTCAACTGGTTTATGTGGACCCACTTGTCTTCCCCCTCTGCCGAACCGCCTTTGGGGATGCGGATCTTGTAGGCCACAGGGGAGATCTTATCGACGATCTCAAAGGGTCCTTTCCATGTAGGCAAAAATTTGCGCTGCTTGGCCTGGTTCCTTTGGAAGTTGTATAGATAGACCCGGTCCCCCACCTGATATTCCTTCCTGGAAGTTTTCAGGTCATAGTGGGTCTTCATGCTATCAGCTGATCTTTCTAGATTCCGCTGAGCATAAGCAAAAGCATGTTGGAGGTGTTTCCTTAAATTCTCTACATACTCATGAGTAGTGGAGGCATTTATCAGTGTCTGCTCTTGGGTCCTGTAGAGCAAATGCTGAGGAAGCACCATCTTGCGCCCAGTCATCAACTCAAATGGTGACATTTTGGTTGCAGATGAAGGGGTAGATCTGATAGCCATTAGGACCAGAGGTAATCGGATATCCCAACTTGGCCCAGAATCTGCCACAAACTTCTTTAATATGCTCACAATTGTCCGGTTATATCTCTCTACTGCCCCAGAAGAAGCTGGTCTATAAGCAATATGCAGCTTTCTCTTGACCCCCAGTATCTCCCACATCTTTGTCATTACTTCACTGGTGAAGTGGCTACCTCTGTCTGACTCAATCCTTTGAGGTAGACCAAAACGGGAAAAGATGTGGTTAATCATCAAGGCAGCTGCAGTTTCTGCCTTGCAATTTGGGGCTGGGAGACATTCCACCCACTTGGTAAACAAGCATGTCACAGTCAACATGTACTTATTCCCCCTAGCCGAGCGAATCACAGGGCCTACAAAGTCGATTTGTAAATCTGACCATGGCAGTGTCATTCCCCTCTTTTGTAAAGGCGCCCGGTGTGTGAGGGATGTCGGCTGAAATTGTGCACACACAAGACAACCCTTCAAATATTGGTTGAGGTCCTGGCCCATGTGTGGCCAGTATGCAACCTCTCTTAAGATTTCCAATGTTGTGTGAAACCCCCTATGACCGGCGGTGGCCGCATCATGGGCGTGACTTAACATCAGGCTTCGGAATGAGGTAGGAACCACCCACTGATCGTGGCCAGCTTTGGATTTCCTTACCAGCAAACCGTCTTGGATTCGGAACATTTTTGGACATTTCATCAACACTCTTAGGTCCTCTTTCCCAATGTAATCGGTATCCGTCAGGGGAAAGTTCTCAGGGTCCTCAAGGTGCTGGTAAAATTTACCAATAATTGGATCCCCCTTCTGAGCGGTAATCAAATCAGCATCAGGGGTCTCCTTACTCCATTGTGCAATTGAAAGGTCGTTGTGAGCATTGGTCTGGGACCTAGTGATAGCAGTGACCTGGATTTCCCCCAATAGGGACTCAATCTCAATTAGATCCCCTTGGATGGCCCCGGTTTTGGCCAGGTGATCAGCTAAGTCATTTCCAGTTTTGTCTGGTCCCTCTACTTTGGAATGACCCTTGATCTTTTTCCAATAGATGGTCATCCCATTCGATGTGACCAGATCATCAATGTTTTGGATCAACTTCCCATGTTTCAAGGGTTTGTTGTTAGCACATAACATGCCTCTGGTTTTCCAATTAACCAGGTGCTCCACGAACCCGTTCCGTACATAATCCGAATCTGTGATTATGACCAGTTCGTGGAGTTGATGCTGGACAGCAGTGAGGATGGCCTGATGCACAGCCATCAATTCTGCCACCTGACTACTTCGGGGACCAATTTTGTATCCAGCGGAGGGTTCTGGGGACTCATTCACCCATGCATTCCCTATGCCGGCCACCAGTTCTTTCTCCCCGTTGTTGTCAACATGGTAAGAGCATCCATCCACATACACAGTGGGCATTCCCTCACACTTGTCTTCTTCAAAGACTTTGTGTGGGGAATTAAGGTATGCCTCCATGTTGTCCTTTATTTTTAGACTTTCGTCCTCGAGACAGTTTTCTCTGGCACAATCATGCAAGTCAGCCAGACCTTGCGCGAGGGGACTCTTCTTGTTTTGGCCATATCTGACCTCCACAGGAAAGCCTTGCATTGACAGAATCCAGGAAGTAATTCGGGAATTACTCACATTTCCGGACCGGATTCTGTCACTTTGGAGATATTGTAGAGGCTGGTGTGGAGTCTCCACTATGATGTGTTCCCCCTGGATAAACGGGCGGTAATTCTTCAATGCCCACACCGTTGCCAGGAGTGCCTTCTCACAATCGTTGAATTTTTCCTCCACAGAGGATAAAGTTTTGCTCGCATAGGAGATTACTTTATTGACCTTGTCATGCTTTTGGTATAATACTGCCGTCAAGCACGTATTAGAGAACCCCGTCTCCAGGAAGAACTCCTTGTTTCTGACAGGGTAAGCTAGGCAAGGCGCTTGTGAGAGGCTTCTCTTGAGTTGTCTTACTGCCTCGGCTTGTTCTGGACCCCATTCCCACTTGACCCCCCCCTTCAGGAGATGAATCAGGGGTCTGGTGATCTCTGCGTAGCCCTCAATGAACTTTCTGCTGTAATTAGTCAGTCCAAGGAGGCTCCTTAGTTCCCGCAGAGTTGTGGGGTCTTTCAGTTTCTGCAGTGCTTCCACTTTCTTTTCCTGGGGACAGAGGCCCTGAGGAGTAATCTCATGCCCCAAGAAATTAACACGGGTTCTACACCACTGTGCTTTCTGAAAGGAAAGTTTTGCTCCGGCGGCCCTCAACTGTGTCAGAACATAACGGATCTCCGCTATATGTTCCTCCACAGATGAACTTTTGATGAGGACATCATCTACATAAGCCAGGTTACCCCTTGCACCCAGGTCGGGCATGGCCTTATGTAGGAAAATATTGAACTCATTACCGGAGTTAAGGTATCCGAAGGGAGTCCGGGTCCATGTGTACTGCTGGCCCCCAAAGGTAAAAGCCAGTTTGTATTGGTCCTCCCTACTGACAGGCACGGTCCAGTACCCATTGGTCAGGTCTATTGCAGTGAATACCTGTGACCCCTGGATCTGGGCCAGCCCTTGGTCAATGTAGGGCAGAGGCCATCGGGAAGTATGGACCCGTTTGTTGAGCTCCCTGAGGTCGGCGCAGAGTCTCCACTGGCCGTTTGGCTTCAATATCCCCAGCACCGGATTATTGAAGGTGCTGTGGACTGGACGGATTATTCCCCGGGACTCAAGGTTCTTAATTATTTCAGTAAGGGACTCCATGGATGCGAGAGGCAAACGATATTGCTTCACAAACACTGGAGTCATGCCAGGGTCCGTGGGGATTGTTGTTGTGTGGATGTCGGTGCGACCACAGTCATATGAGTCTACCGCAAAGAGATCTTGGAAATCCAAGAAAACTTGTTTCAACGTTTGCTTTTGTTCCAGAGTCACACAGGCATCAGCTAGATTGACTCTCTCTTCCACCATCTGCCTGAAGCCTGGAAAGACTTCTGGTTTGGCTATCTCCGCGGCCTCCTCCAGCTGGGTGGAGAAGTCCCTGGTCAGAGTGCTGATTTGGACCGGAGGCTTCAGGTGGGCAAGGCAGCCCTCATGTACCTGGAAAATCACCTCATCCCTCCTGAAGTCACACATCACATCTTCCTTACCATAGGGGCAGGAAGTGTACACCAGGAAGTTCCCCCCATGCCAGGTGAAAATCCTGTCTGGTGTTGTATTGTCCTCTCTGTCACTGTCAAAACAGTCCTTGGGGATTGGTCCTAACAGTTCATTTACAAGATCAATGGAGAAATGTTGGTCATCAACCGCCATTCCAATAATGGTGCCTGCGGCTAGAGTAATACTCTTTAAGTCGCTGTTATCCACCTCTATTGGAATGGTGTCATGTTCTATGTTGACTAATGGAGTTGGGTTTACCCCCAACCCTTGCTGTTGGAGAGAAGCATTTAGATGTATGTAAGCATCAGGGTTTTTCAACTCTTGTCCCCTTTTAACTTTCACTTCCAGGGAGAATTGTCGGGTCCTTTCTGGGATGGTGACTTCCTCTTTAACCTGAATTTCAACTGCATAAGGTAGCAATTGAGCTGACCTAAATGCTTTTTCTGGATCATCAAAGCCCATGCTATTATCCGCTAATCGGGACCAAGCTTTGAAGTTTATTAGGTCCAAACTAATGGCAAAGCGATTGAGAATGTCACTGCCTAAGTAAAAGGCGGCAGGGACGTCTCGCACGACCCAACAATTGTGGACTATGCTCTTGTTGCCAATGGAGATTTTGAGCATACACCTGCTTGGCAGGAGATGTTTGGAATTAGGTGCTTCCAGGTCCATTTCCCATTTGTCTATCAGTTTGAAGGTGGGAATGGCTGGATCTTTTGGGAGTTGGCGGAACATGGCTTCGCTGATGAAGCTCTTACCGTTGTTCACACACACTCGAGCGAGAACAGAGTCCTTCCCATCATTTAACTGAACAGGGATGAACAACTGCTCTTCAATTTGCTGAATATCAGCCAGGCTCTGAGCTGATTTCACATCTTTCTGGACTATAGGAGTGTGAGTTTCTGATTGTGGATTAGTATAGAATCTCAGAGTGTTTCCTTCCAGCGTGGAATACCACCTTAAATTGGAAGGAAGGTTGATTTTCAGAAATAGAGAGGACCCCCCATCACCAGTCTGTTGTCCTACTGCTATTACTGTCACGTCTGGAATCTGGTTGTTCTGGAAGTGAAATTCTACTTGGTCAGATTTTTGTTCAACCATGTGGCAGGTGCCGTTTAAACTAACATGGTTGACACTCTGTTTTAATTTTATTGGTCGGCTAGTCTGGGTCCAGAGGACCTTGTTTACGCAATCTATTAGGGGTGACAACCTTCTCAGGAGGTCATTCCCTAGTAAACAAGGGGTGCCCTCTGGGGTCACAACTATGACCGGGTGTTTCAGCTTGTGTCGCCCAATTTTAATGTCCAAGTCTGCCGTCCCCTCAACGGGAATTTCCTTCCCGTCAAAGTTCTGTAGTTGTCCAGGAAGAGAGGTGAGAGGAATTTGGTAATCCTCTCCCCTTCCTGCATTCAGTTCATCAAAGGCCCTTCTGGACAGAAGGGTAGCTTGAGATCCTGTGTCCACCAGTGCCGAGATTGTACCCTGCCCCTGTACTTGTACCGGGGCATAATATCTTCCCTCCTTCTCCTCAAGGGGGCACAGGTAATGTACATTTTTGGACAACTGGTGGGCTAACTTTCTGGTTTTGGACATTGCTAGCGAAGAGATTTGGGCAGAATTCTGTGGAGAGCCTTGGGAATCTGAAAGAAAAATTTGGCAACTGGAGATCAGAGCCATTGTGGGTTCCCCTGGCTCCGGTTCCGGGCCGCCCCCCCCCTTTTTGGAGGCAGTCCCCAGGATGGGTTTGAACCAGGGGATTTTCTTGCGGTTGGTTCTGGGATGAGATGGTGGGCGGCGGCAGCTCAGTCTCCACATCTCCCCAGTCTGGATTTGCATTCCTAGGGACCCATTTTTCTTTGGGAGGAGTTCCCCCCTCTCTGAAGGAGAAGATCCTTTTCTCAGGATCCTCTGAGGATCCCTCTCCCTCAAATTGGAAGATCTGTACCTCCTCCTCAAACTGAGTCTGTTTGGGTCTTTTGTTTCTCCTACCCCCCCTCTGCTCCTTAGGAGGCAGACTTTCAGGGGCAAGAGATTTTGTTTCCGGTTCCGGGGTTTCCAGGGGCTGTTTAAAAGTGAGGAAGGAAGCTTCCTCCAAGGCTTTACACCCCCCTTCCCTTTGTGCCTCCTCCCTGGGAACCGGTGAGTTATCGGGGTGCTGCCCCCGTCATTGTTCTGGAGCACCAGGTCCAGAGTTGGGTGCGTTCTGCGCCGGCACGCCCATCTGAGGGTTCTGCTGAGCCCTCAGTATGTGACCCAGATCCCGCGCCATGTTTTGAACCTGGCGCTCTAACTGGGAAACCCGCTCAGGCTGATACGGGGCCCTGTTTTCTCCCCTGGGCTGATCCCGGGAAGGGTAGCTGTCCCTCCTCTGGTAATACCCCGGGTTGGGAAGATTTGGGTACCCCTCCACCCTTGGCCTCCCCTCTCCCGGATTCAGTGGTCTGGGCTCAGGGAATTGGGGAAAGAAGGATGGATGGTTTTGGGGCTGAAAGTCGGGAGGATATCTGGGGAAAAAGTTCTGCCCAGGGTTTGGTAAATTTCTGCCCTCCTGTGGGAAGTTTGGAGGGAAGTTCCCTGGGTTAGGTGCTTGGCTGGATCCCCCCCTTGGGCTGGAGGAGTCCACACATAACCCAGGATGGGTCTGTTACCTTTGTAGCGAGGACTTACATAGTCAGGAGAGCGAGGGACCCCATTTGTGGGGCTGCCTCCCTGGCTCCCTGTCTGTGACTGGCCCGAGGACCTTCTGGGCCTAGCATTATTAGGTGCAGGTAGGTTTTTAGGCCCCCCCATCTCCAGATCCAAAACGGGGGTGACCGTTACCTCTGCCACCTTGACAGCAGCAGGGGTGCTGTTGGCTTTGGGGTTTTTCTGGGCATTGCTTTTATTTTCTATGGGCTTCTGCACCTCATAGATCCGGGTAGCCTGTTCAATGACCCAGTCTAAAGATCTTTTCTCGTGAAAATCCCTCACGAGCTGGGTCATGATATATTTGGGCAAGGCATGGAAAAACGTATTTATAAATTCCCTGCTGTCCGTGCGCACCCTTCTTGTGGTCTGTGCAAAAGCACGCTTTAACTCCTGCATAAATTCTTGTGGGGCCTGATCCTCCCCACATTGCAAATTGTAGGCTGCCTTGCGAGCCTCTTGAGGATTTCTGTGAACAGAAAAATGTTTCAGGATGGCCGCCTTATATGTGGACCATCTTAAATGATTTTGATCCTCCAGCCCCGCAAAGAAACTGGAGTATTCCGGGGAGAATGTCCACTTTACATATTGAATACAGCTTTGGCTGTCCTTCAAATGGAAAGTCTCCATCATTTGTTCAAACAACTCTAAGTGCTCCCAAACAGAATACTTAGCGTTCTTATGGTAAGGCGTGATGACGCTCCTGATCGCCTTAATCTGCTTTAAGGGGTCCTTAAGCAAGGCCCTTTTTGCCTTATTGGCCTTTTTGGTTCGGGTAACCCTTGTCCATTCTTCCTCGGACTCAGAGGCACTGCTCCCCGAGGTTCCCATCTGTTCTTCCAGGTTTTCCCGGATTCTGCGAGCCTGGGAATGGCTGGCAGAATGTGGGGACCTGGTCTCCTGTGCCCTGCGCAGTTCAGAGGAGTCTTCAGATTCCTCCTTGCGGCCAGGATTTGATGGGTACCCCCTCCACTGACCTAACTGGGCAGAGGTTTTCAGGATGCCCTTAATGGGTCTACTCTCCTGGGGTTCCCCATTGAACTGTACTGTACTTGGGTGCCCATACCCGGATGCCCACCCCTCCATTCCTGAGTGGTTCTGGCCTATGAGCCCCATACTCTTAGCTGGATAGTAATCTGCCATCCCTGTGGCCCTGTGCTCATGTGCGCCAGGGAACATGGGTGTGGCAGAGTCCAGGGACTGAGAGGTATGAGGGCCTCTGGTACTAGGGCTCCTGAGGTTATGCTCCGGAGTTTCCCTTTCCCAGCGAACCTCATCTCTATCCGCCCCTGCTCCCTGTTGCAATGCAAGAGCCTGCATTTGTGCCTTCAGTTCTTCAGTTAAGGCCTTACTGGACTCTATCAGTCTCTCCTGCATCGCTACCTGTTGTTGGAGCCTATCATTGTGTTCACAGAGGGCCTCGTTTTCCCTCTGTGCTTCCTGGTTGGTCCTGGAGAACTGGGCCAGTCTTTGCTGCAGGAGGGTTACCTCCTGAGCTGTGTCCCTATTGGCCTGCTCCTTTCTTGCTAGAGCATCCTCCACCCTACTGGTGTGCTCTAACAAGTTCTGGTGTTCTTTTTGGAGATCACCCAGTCCCTGGTGGGCCAGGTGATTTTCTTCCATTTTTCTTTTTAAATGGCAGACTTCCTGGCCTAAGGCGTCTCTTTCCTGACTAAGAGCCTGCATTTGTGCCGCCAGGTCGTCCCTTTGCCGTTGAAGGGCACCAGCTTTTTGGCGCTCCTCATCAAACTCTGCCTGGGTATCCAGGTCTTTCAAGATCAGCTTGTTGCTCTCTACCTTCACTCTATCTAGATGACTTTGCAGGGTGGCTACCTGCTCCGTGCATGCCCTGTTAAAGTCTAATTGTTGCTCCAGCTTTTTCTGGCTCTGCAGTAAGGAGTCCAAACTGTCTTGGTGCTCCTTCTGCAGGGCCAGAAATCTGGTATCCTGTTCTGACTTTTCCTTTTGCAGCACATCCATATCCTCCTTCATTTTAGTGATGTACAGTCTGCTGTCATTTTCTGACTCCTGGCTCCTCTGCAGCCTCTGCTCAGAAGAGACCAGGTCAGATTGGACCTTCTGTAATGCCAGCAGTTGCCTACTCGCCAGATCTTGGCCTTCAGCACATTTGTCCTGCACGGCTCCCATATGTAAATATAAATACGCCGCTACCCTGGCAATCTTATTGTGTTCATCTTTGGCTTTAGGAGCCATATATAGTTCACTCAGGGCCACATGTAAGGGACCCTGATCTCTATATATATCTGACCCTGTTTCAGTGACCTGTTGTGTGATTGCCTGCAACCACGCATCCTGGCCCTGTTCGGTCCATTCACCTCTCACAAATAGCTTATGCAAGAGGTGCTCTCTGGCCATTTTCATGTCTACTAAGGTCGTCATTCTAGAGATTGGTCTCTGTCCTGACTTATAGAAGTTTGTATTTTATTTTTGCAGAACAGAACTTTTCTTGGAGTGTCCCTTTTGAGGAATGCTTCACAGCGTAATGCAGCGTGGTGATCCGACCGGATGTATGTATCCCGTCAGTTAGCACACTGTATTAAGCTGCACAAGTGGTAAATCTAACCCAACGTCTCGGCTCGAGCCCCCAATTTGTAAGAGGATTCAATTCAGCACTACAGCTAAGTTAACGCCTAGTCTAGAATACTGAATGAAAACCCTTATTGATATATCTTTAGGTCCAGTTCATGCGTTCTGGATGACTACCCCTATATAACACCCCTCTCTTGGAATCCCCCTGACCCCACTGAGCCAAGAAGTAGTTCTGTTTTGCAAGTTTAAAAGGTTTATTTGATAATTTAAACAATAGATATATATATGTCACACCTTGTAATAAATTAATAATTGAATAGCACACTTAATCTGATATGATGAAGATCAACAACGGAGAATCTGGCACTAGCACACTTCTTATAATCACTAATGAGTTGACATGAAATGGATAAGGTAGCACACTGGTAAATAGGAACAAAAGTATAATGTGGTAGAGGATGCTTTATAAGGTTCAAGGAAATGCAAGGTTGAATGAATGAAATGCAGTATAGAAAACAACTTGATATGATTTCAGCAAAACAATGTAATCACTTTTCTCTGGCAATCCACTCCCCCCCTCCTTATGCAATGCAAGGAAATGGGAGGAAAGCACACAGTTCTCAGAAATGCAATCAATGTAATCAGTTCAATCCAGCAAGCTTAGACAACAGAAAACAGATAGGAGTTTTGAAATCACAGGCCCAAATTGCTTTGATATGTGCTGGCAATGAATTAAAAAAATATGCTAAACGCTTTTAATTCCCTTACAGAGGTTCAGGGTGAGTGGTATCTAGTTAATATTAGCCCAGGCTCACACTAGCAATGATGCAGGGATAGTTAGCAGGTTAAACGAATTTCTGGCAAATGGAAAGCAAACAGCAGCAGTTTTTACATGTGAAGAAATTGCAAATCGCGGTAAAATTCGCGGATGCGTGTTCCGCGATTGCGGTAAAACTATAAGGGGTAGGAATGCGGTTCTTGGTGCGATTCAAAGCTACGATTCTAAGCTATCAGAGGAAAGTTACTGCAAGTCTCTAGCCCAAACGGTCGCGGAGATATGAGCGATTTAATAGAGGTCGTTTTGGTTTTGCAAATTTTAAAGGCTCAAAATGACAAGTGCAGCTTGCGACTAGAAATGACAAGTGACAGCTTTACAAATGACAGGTGACAGTTAGGAGACAGTTCTACTTAGATTAAAATAGGATTGAATTATATTATTTTAACTAAGAGATTGGTTCTGCACAGTTTTCTAGGTACTCACACTATATTCTTGAGTGAAATGGGCCTCGCCACGGATCTGGTCAGGGTTTTAGACTGGACTCTGGTCTGGTCTGGTCTGCCCTTCACAGTGATCTGGGTCAGCTCTCTCTGCTGGTCTGGGTCTCTCTGGGTACAGCACTGCTTTCTCTCTGGTTCTCTTAGTTCTGGATAGATTGAAGTCTCTAGTTTGGCTTTCTGGAGGTTGATGGAGGTAAGTATGGATTTTTCCGGCAGAGCGTCCCGCTGCAGATGGATTTTGAAGGTCCCTATCTGTCCTGTCTGTCTGCTTTTATGTGTTTAGAATGTGGGTGTGTTCTAGCATCACTGACCCTACCTCTCTCTCAGCTTCTAATTGGTCAAACTTCCATTTATCATTTGATTGGGGAATGAACTGTGAGTCAGAGTGATGTCATTTTACAGCCTGCAGAAAGTCCACTCCTCCTGTCAATTTACACACAAATCTAGATTTGAAACAAATACATATTTGCAGAGGTACATATTGTTTTAAAATCATATGCACCCATCATGCATTACAGGAGGTATACCCTGTTCAAACTCTGCTCTTCCTGGGAGCTTGCATTCAGAAATGGCACATATTTCACTTTTTAACTGATTTTGCAATTTCTGACATTGACCCAACTTTACATACATGTGTGCAGGGAGTAGGGACATTAACTGATGAAGTTTCAGATTTTTAACATGCATACATTTAGAGTAATATCCACTTTTCCGCTAAAACCCCCCTGAACATGCCACCGGGTCGAAAAACCTCTTAAAATGTGGGCAGAAAAATCACAAGAATTATGGTATCATTTATAAAATTTTCACATGTCCGCTCTATGAGTTATTCATCTTTTTAAAGTTATGTTCTGGCTCCAAAGGGGTGTGGTTTCCCAGGTCACATGGTATAGAAACCAGTCTTTCCAGTTTCTGCCAAGCCAGCTTGCTCTCACAGGCAGTGCTCCTCCCAGCTCCTGCCAAGAGGAAGCTACAATTTACGACTGCGGTAATAAAAACCTTTGCCTGAGTGAAGAGGGCTTTGTTCACTCTCTTGCAGAGCACAGATAATTCAATTATCAGATAGATGGCATATCCTTAGTGTGGGCAGCAAAAGGAAGGTTGGCCTGGGAACACAGCTGTGACTCAAGTTTCCTCCTGATGGGGGTAGTTGCCAGGCAGAATTCAAGTTCCTTAAGCCAGACTTTCAGCTACTGTCATGTTATTTGTTGCTTTTTAAATTAACTTGCAATTTTACACATGCAGCTAGAATGCTGATTCTAAGTGCAAAACTATGACATTTAAACAATTGCAACCTATGTGACACTCAAAAGTAGGTCACTTAGTCAATTTAAACATTTAGATTTTTTTTTTAGTGTCTTTCAATCCAGTGCAACTTAAACTGCTGACTCCATAGCAGTTTTGTTATAAGCATTGTTTTGGGCTCTTCATTTCCCAGATTTTGTAGGCACACAACACTCCATTCTACCAAATGTCTGCTGGTGTCCAGTGAGTTTTTAGATGTGTTGCAATGTTTAAAATAGACAGCTGAGCCTGCCTTCAGAGAAACAGAGTGGTTTTAAAACGCCGGCTTTTGGATAGTGGTGAGTACTGGTACTGCACCCATTTTTGGGATTTAAGAAATGAATTCCCCACAATTCTAGGTTGCATTTGGCAATCAGCATTGCCATTCCCAATGGTTTCAGACTACTGTGCGGGTAGTCCAATGGTGGTTTTAGGCAGTGTCCTTCTGTGCCCATAACATCGGCAAAAATGAGTGGCAGCCTATTCTTCATGCATTTCCCTGTGCATTTTCTGGGAAGCTCTGGCCATCATGATGTTTTCCATGTCAGTACTGCACAGTTTTGAGGTAGGGCTAGGATGCATGGGTAAATACATCCCACAAGCCATAAGAGCTCACGCCATTCCAAGAAGCCACAGCCCGGACGAAGTGCAACAGGATGATGAGACCAGGGATATGCCTGGCTACATGGGCGATGAAGAATCAGTGGTGTCACTAAGCTCAGAAGATTGCATGCTGAAGTGGGGGAGATCTCGCAAGCGCAAGAGGGACAAAAGCCCTGCGAAGCAATCGAAAGGGGAATTTGATCCCAACCTTTTGGTGCACCTCAGGTATTCTGAGTGCGAGCCCCCGGCCAAGGTAGCAGCCTACTTGAGTAGATGCCTCAAAACGCTGCTTAGTAAAGAAGCACGCAACAAATTCATGGCTCAATACCCTAGGCCTCCTGCCAGACAAGGTGGCTGACACCCCTGTGATTGACTTAAAATGTTGACATTCATGGCGAAGCACACCAAGGACATTTGCAAGGGGATAGATAGATCATGGGCCTCCTGCTAAGACAAGCATTTGACGTCACTGGACCATTGGCAAAAATCATGGAGATGGCGGAGCAGGCCAGGGAGACAGCTGCTCAGATCGATCCGCGGGTCCTGGCAGGTTGGGCCCAGCGAGCGGCTTGCCTTATCGGCAATGGGAACTGCGCCATCGCGCTGCAGTGACACAGATCTATACTAGTTAAGATTGATCGAAAGCTAGGAGCCCCGCCCTGGCCCCTGATTCTTTCGTAGCAAGAGTGGGGGCTGTTAGGAGAGGAGATAAAAAAGCTTCTAAGAAAAGAAGCAATTTGTCAGGTTGCAGATGGGACAAAAAGGTCCGTGAGCAACCTTTTTCTGGTGAAAACAAAGGAAAAGGTCAGGCCGGTCATAAACCTCTGAGACCTTAATGCATTCTTAATTTACAGACATTTCAAGATGGAAGGAATCTTTCTTTTACAAGATATCTTACAAGAAGGGGACTGGCTTCCGCGTATAGACCTGAGGGATGCCTATTTAGCTGTTCCCATTACGAGCCTCACCATTGAACTGGGAAGGCTGGAGGTGGCAGTTCACCTGTCTGCCGTTTGGCCTGTGCTGGGCCCTGTGGTGCTTCACCAAGGTATTGAAACCAGTGGTATCTGAATTACGGCAGCAGGGAGTAAGACTGATCATTTACCTAGATGATATCTGCCTTATGGTGGAGGACACCCAACTGCTGAGGGAGCAGCTGGCAGAGGCGATGGTGCTTCTAGAGGACCTAGGCTTCCTAGTGAACTGGTAGAAGTCTGAGGACATCTCTCAAAGAAGATGGAATTCCTGGGCTTCACGATAGACTCAGTGCAAGGAACCTTGAGTCTACCATTGGAGAAAGTCAACAATATCAAGAAAGACCTCCAAGCGGTCCCGAGCAAGGACCAAGTATCCCTGAGGGAACTGGCGGGAATCGTTGGGAGGCTCTATCGGGCACTGCAGCATCAGAAGATAGGGCACCTCCGAGAAGGGCTGTTGTACGAGCAGAAGGTGTCGCTGTCTCAGGAGGGGAAGACAGAGGCGCGCTGGTGGAACTAGCATATGGAGGTCTGAACGGGAAGGCCATTTTCGGGGTCCCTCACAGACCTGGTAATAGAGTCATGCGCCAGCCTCAGGAGCTGGGGGGACACGGTGCAGAACAGTCACGACCGGAGGCCTTTGGTCCACAGAGGAGAGCCGGCTCCACATACACTGCCTGGAGCTCCTAGCGGGCTCCTTCGCTATCAGGAGCCTGACACGGGACAAGGTACAATGTTGCATCCTACTAATAATGGACATTGGCGGAGCTATTCAAGGACTTTTGGCACCTCTTGTACAGGAGGATCAGCATCACGACAGAACACCTTCCGGGACTAGCCAATCATTTTGCAGATTTGATTGTCGAGACTGATCCAAGAGAGGACCTGGTTGGGCGCCCTCTTCCCGTGCTCCGAGGGACCATCGAGCACCGCTAACCTTCGCCGAAGCGCCCTGGAAGTCAGCACCCCGACAGGCTGCTCGACCGGAGACTGGGACCGCCGAGGAGAATGAAGATAAGCACCGGACATTCCGTTCACCATCGTTGTCACACTCACCTGTGTCTCTGCAGGAGCGATGGATGAGCCTCCCTTGACCCCGAGTCTTCACTTCCCTGTTTCACCCGGAGGAATACCTTGATCTTTAGTAGGGTGTGCACTCCATCCTGCTGTTACGCTCACCTGGCTCCCACAGAGGCGTCGATTGGAACTGGACAGCTGCGGTCTCCACCAATGTGACACGTAGGGCCGAGATGACGGACTGGACTGGCCCACCTAGCTTCGTTTGCTTGGCCCGTAGGAATATTCTTCTGCAAATGGAGAAAAGGGAATTAACCACCCGTTGAGCGTAAATCCCCCCGCCCCCGCTGTTCTCCCCACAGATCCCCTTTGATGTCCCCTCTTATAGTCTCACCTGATGGTTTGAAAAGATGAGCTCTCCATCCTGCAGTGAGCGCATGGGCGCGTTGATAACCAGTTGCTTCACTGGCTCGAAGGAATTGGTGAGTTCCAGAACAATATTGACTCCGAGATTCCCGGCAAGACGCCGTAAGTATAAAGTTCGTAAGAGTTCAAATGCCTGACTTTCACTCTTGTCCAATTCCTTGCAGGTTGCAGCTTGATCCTAATGAAGAGTTCCTCGTGGCAACCGGTAGTATTCTGGTAAGGATTTGTATTTCCCAACACAGTTCGATAAAATAATGTCAATATGTAACCTGTTGCTTTCTCCCTTACTCAGGCGCTGAGAGAAAGTATAAAGTCTTGGGGAATAATATCTCCGACGGTAAAATCAGGTATGTCTATTGTGGTGAAGAGGGTTTCCCTTGTTAGTCCCTTTGTTTCACCTTGCTGTCCTTTTGTTTCCCCTTAGGTGCCGGGGTTCGACTAAGATGCAGTGGAAGCTGCGCCAACCCGTGAAGAGGAATAGTAGCCCCGGTGGTAAAATCAGGTAAGTCTATGGGAGGGTAACTAATATTCCTCTGTGTATTCCCTTGGCTCACCTTGCTGTTCTTGTCTTCTCCTTAGGTGCCGGAGTGCGGCGGGAACATACAGGAGGATGCGGTGGAATGTGAAGATGCTGCGAAGGCCGGTGAGTTCAGCGCGGCGCTGCAGCAGGCGAGGCGACGCGCATAAAATAGCTTCTTTCTTCCAGCTCGAAGGCGCGATGGATTGGGAATTCAGGTACGGATTAAAGGTATTGCTCTTGTTCTAACCTTTTCTCCTTCTTTCTCCCTTTTTCTAGGAGCTCCAAACTCGAGGCGGGCGTGCCAGAAGGCTGGATGTAGACTTGCAGGCACGGTGAGCGTTACGCTGCTGGATGCAGAATAACGCGAAGCGTGTGCTGCTCTTCGGGCGTGGTTTAAATAGCCTCCAAAGTAGTCCCAGGTAAGTATTCCTCTCCAGCCCTGCCAGAATAAAAAATAGTCCCTAAGCTCCTAAGCCTCTTTTGGCTTGGAGCTCTTGCAGCATGGTCTGCATCAGGTGAGTTTTAATCTATGAGCCTGGCACCTATGGCACCAGGACTGACTCTCCATATGAGCCTGGCACCATAGGCGCCAGGACTGGACCCAAATAGCCCCTAGCAGGGGTTGTTGGGCTTGATTAGGATAACTTGATGCCTGCTTCCGGGGTTGCTGGACGTGGTCTGGGTCCTCGGGGGTAGGCATCATGACAGCACTCCCCCCAAGGCCCCTCCTAAAGTCGTTGTTCCCTGTGGTTTCGGTTTGTCTGGGAACGTTCGGTAGAATTTTTTTACCAATCGGGGTGCATGAACATGGTCACTAGGTTCCCATGACCTTTCCTGTGGTCCGTAACCTTTCCAGTCGATTAAATAAAAGAGTTTTGACTTTATCAGCTTGGAGTCCAGGATGTTCTTAAATTCAAATTCGGGTTCTCCGTCTACAAGGATAGGGTCTGGTGGCTTGGTTAGACTTGTCCCTGGTTGCACTGGCTTCAAAAGTGACACATGAAAGACGGGGTGAATTTGCATATTAGCAGGTAAGTCCAACTTGACAGCCACCGGGTTGATAATGGCCTTAATAGAGTAAGGTCCCAAATATCTGGGGTTAAAGGTCCGTGTTCCCTTTAGAGGTATATGTTTTGTGGCTAACCATACTTGGTCCCCTATCTGGTATTGTGGAGTATCACTTCTATGCCGATCAGCATCTTTCTTGTATTTTTCTTTCGCCTGTTTTAAATGTGTAGTTGCTTCCTTAAAGGCTTGTGTATCGTAGCGTGCAGATGGTCCACTGCAGGCATTTCTAAGTGTTGGGGTGAGTCAAGGTCTGAGGTTCGAGGATGGTGCCCATATAAGGTATAAAAGGGGCTTTGTCCAGTTCCAGATTGTACTGAATTATTGTATGCATATTTGGCGATCCAAAGAATGTCTTTCCAATTACTCTCAGTCTGATGTAACATACAACGCAGGTATTGTTCGAGAGTCTGGTTGCTCCTCTCCGTTTGACCATCGGTCTGGGGGTGGTGACTGGTCGATAACCTCACATTGATTTGCGCCAATTGACAGCATTTTTTCCAAAAATGTGAAATGAATTGACTGCCCCGGTCAGAGACCAATATGGACGGAAATCTGTGTATGCGAACAATGTTTTCGAGGAACTCCTTGGCCAGGATTGAAGCTGAAGGTAATCCCTTTAAAGGAATAAAGTGAGCCATCTTGGAAAAAATATCCACAATAACTAGAATGGTGTTAAATCCATTGCATGGGGGTAGATCAGTAATAAAGTCTAACGATAAGGTGTGCCATGGTGTAGGCGGAATGTCTAAAGGTTGTAAGAGTCCAGCTGGTTTTTTCTTTTGACTTTTGTTTTGGGTGCAAATGCCACAAGACATCACAAATGATATAATATCCTTTCGCCAGGTGGGCCACCAGAATTGTCTTTTAATTTTAGCTTCAGTTTTTGCAATAGCTGGGTGCCCCTCCATTAGGGTATCATGATAACGGGAAATGACTAGCTCTTGTAGTTCCTTGCGTGGCAGAAATAGCCGCCCTTGGTAATAAGGCAGATCATTGGTGACAGAGTAGTCCGGGCCTTTTTTACCCAGTCCTGCAGGGCTGTAGGATCAAAGAGTTGCTGGATCTTTACCTGAATGTCCTCTAGTGTCTGTAGAGTAGTCATGCCAAGAATTCTTTGTTTGGAAATTATAGGTACTGGTTCTGGGTTCACTTCTGCCTCTCCCATCCCTATTCGGGATAAGGCGTCTACTTTACCATTCTTACAACCTGGTCGATAGGTTATTACGAAATCGAACTCGGCAAAGAACAATGCCCATCGGAGTTGACGTGACGGTTGGGCCTTGGCTGTCTTTAAATACTGTAAGTTCCGGTGATCGGTGATCACAGTAATGGTATGCCTGCCACCGAGCAGATAGTGCCGTTAAGCCTTGAAGGCGGATTTAATGGCTAATAACTCCTTGTCGGTAACCGCATAGTTTAACTCGGTGCCGAGAACTTTCTGGACCAAAATGCTACTGGATGAAGCTGGCCAGTTTCAGGGTCCTTTTGAGACAGGACAGCACCCATGGCTAGACTGAATGCATCAGTTTCCACTATGTATGGATGTTCAGGGCGCGGGTGCTTTAATACAGGTGCAGACGTGAATTTCGCTTTCAGCTCTTGGAAGGCATTTTCAGCTTCTTCAGTCCACGTAAAGCGTTTATTTTTTCGCACGAGTGCTGTGATGGGATGTACAACATGTGAAAAATCTGGGATGAATCTGCGGTAGAAATTGGCAAAGCCGAGCATGCTTTGTACTCCTTTAACTGAACTTGGTGATGGCCACTTAAGGATTGCGTCCACCTTTCATGAGTCCATTCGGACTCCCTTTGGGGTCAGGATAAATCCAAGGAATTCAACTTCTGTGGCATGAAAAACGCATTTTTCCAGTTTTGCATATAGTTTGTGAGTTTGTGCTGGCGCAATTTTTCAAGGACTGCTCGGACGTGCTTCACATGGTCAGATTCTGAAGAGGAGTATACTAGAATATCATCGATATATACGACAACACAAACGTCAATGAGTTCACGAAGGAGATCGTTCATGAAGTATTGGAAGGCTGCTGGTGCATTGCACAACCCGAAAGGCATCACCTGGTATTCGAATAACCCATACCTAGTGGGGAAAGCAGTCTTCCATTCGTCGCCTTCTTTTACACGTACCAGATGGTATGCCCCCCGGAGATCTAATTTAGTGTATATACAAGCGTCCTTCACTTGGTCTAGTAGTTCAGGGATCAGAGGGAATCGGTATCGGTTCTTAACAGTTATCTGGTTCAATGCGCGGTAGTCTATGCACGTTCTGAGGTCACCTTCCTTTTTGGGCACAAAGAACAAAGCTGAAGATGCAGAGGAATTGGATGGGCGAATAAAGCCATTGGCAAGGTACTGGTCTAAGTATTGTCGTAGGTGAAGGTTCTCAGGTTCCGTAAGGCCATAGATCCTGCTACAAGGGGGTTGTACACCGGGTATGAGATCGATTTGACAATCGTACGATCTGTGAGGAGGTAAGGTGTTTGCTTGTTCTTTTTGGAAGACATCCTGGAATTCTTGGTATTCTGGAGGTAGTTGCATGACTGCTGTGGTTACTGTGGCCAGGCCTGCGTTCTGACTTCTCTTTGGGTAACAGGTTTGTGCACAATCCGGGAAGGTTATTCTCTTCTCTCGCCAATCAATACAAGGATTATGTGTTTCCAACCAAGGTATCCCCAGTATTATTTGGAACTGTGGGGCTTTGATTAGATCAAACACAATAGTCTCTCGATGCCCATCCTGACCCAATAGTGTCATCTCTGCGGTGGAATGAGTTACAGGCCCAGAGGCAATTTCAGCTCCATCGACTGTGGTGATGACATCTGAGGTGGTTTTTCGAGAGAGGTAGATTCATCCTGGAAGCCAATTCATAGTCCACATAGTTTCCTATGGCCCCGCTATCAATGTATGCCTTACTGCGTGCATACGCGATGTCTGCCCAGGATCTACGAGGACCATTGGTATGATGAAATGCGAGCTCTGAGTATTCTTCTTCAAGCTCGGCAAGCGGATCTCTACGCTTGTCGGGTGTGGTCGTTTCCCGAGTCTGACTCCATATGGCTTTTATCAGCAGCTCCTACCACCTTCTTGGGTGGTTTTACAGGGCAATCCCATAGAAAATGCCCAGAAGTCCCACAATATAGACACAATTGCATTTGCTGTCTCCTTTCTCTTTCCTTCTGGGTTAAGGATCCTTTAACCCCTCCGATTTGCATGGGTTCTGAAGCATCTGCTCCTTTGGGGTTAGCGTGGGTTTTGACCAACACCCGATTCTCAAACTTGGCTCGATCAGCCTTTCTGTTCTGAAGTCTGTGATCTAACTGGACCACTAAGTCTATATATTCAGCGCAGTCTTGAGGTGGGTTCACGACTTGACCCAAGACATCCTTGAGTTCTCCTCGAACCCCTCGATGAAATAATGTGATTCGTTTTACCTCAGGCCATCCAGTTTCCACTATCAACCTATTAAAGGTTGCGATGTAGGATAGAAGGTCCTGGTTACCCTGTCGTAGGGACAAAAGTTCGTTATCCAGGGCCTGTGCTTGGGAGTGCCGGGCAAATAGTCTTGAAAGCCCTGAAAATCCTGAAGAATTGGGTCATCCTGAGTAACTAGTGGAATTGACCAATCAGCTGCACTGCCGCTGAGATATGACAATACAAAGGCTACCTTGGCTTGATCGTTTGGGAAGGCTCCAGGTCTGCATAAAAAGTGCAAGCGGCATTGGTTCATAAACACGGCAAACCTTTTGGGATCTCCGGCAAAGCGTTCGGGTGAAGCTAATGGAATATTTCCTGGTAGGTTTATTTGCACAGGGTTACTCGATAACACAGGAGCTGGATTTCCTCCGGAACCAGGTAGGGGTGCTTGTCCAGCCTGGCTTTGCAATAGTTGCCTAGCAAGGTCATCAGTTTGCTTCTTTGACAAAATCAGTTCTCTCCTAAGAGCATTGGTTTCTTGACGGGCGGAATGCACTTCAGCCATCAGTCCCCTTAGTAATTGGGCCAATTGGTCAGTCTCTGAGGTATCCATAACGCCCGGGTGGGAATTTGTGGGTAGGCTTCGCGTTCTGTTGCGCGCACCTGGCTCCCACAGAGGCATCGATCGGAACTGGACAGCTGCGGTCTCCACCAATGTGACGCGTAGGGCCGAGATGACGGACTGGACTGGCCCACCTAGCTTCGTTTCCTTGGCCCGTAGGAATATTCTTCTGCAAACGGAGAAAGGGAATTAAACACCCGTTGAGCGTAAATCCCCCCACCCCCGCTGTTCTCCCCACAGATCACCTTTGATGTCCCCTCTTATAGTCTCACCTGATGGTTTGAAAAGATGAGCTCTCCATCCTGCATTGAGCGCATGGGCGCGTTGATAACCGGTTGCTTCACTGGCTCGAAGGAATTGGTGAGTTCCAGAACAATATTGACTCAGAGATTCCCGACAAGACCCCGTAAGTATAAAGTTCGTAAGAGTTCAAATGCCTGACTTTCACTCTTGTCCGATTCCTTGCAGGTTGCAGCTTGATCCTAATGAAGAGTTCCTCGTGGCAACCGGTAGTATTCTGGTAAGGATTTGTATTTTCCAACACAGTTCGATAAAATAATGTCAATATGTAACCTGTTGCTTTCTCCCTTACTCAGGCGCTGAGAGAAAGTATGAAGTCTTGGGGAATAATACCTCCGGCGGTAAAATCAGGTAAGTCTATTGTGGTGAGGAGGGTTCCCCTTGTTAGTCCCTTTGTTTCACCTTGCTGTCCTTTTGTTTCCCCTTAGGTGCCAGGGTTCAGCTAAGATGCAGTGGAAGCTACGCCGACCCATGAAGAGGAATAGTACCCCCGGTGGTAAAATCAGGTAAGTCTATGGGAGGGTAACTAATATTCCTCTGTGTATTCCCTTGGCTCACCTTGCTGTTCTTGTCTTCTCCTTAGGTGCCGGAGTGCGGCGAGAACATACAGGAGGATGCGGTGGAATGTGAAGATGCTGCGAAGGCCGGTGAGTTCTGCGCGGCGCTGCAGCAGGCGAGGTGACGCGCATAAAATAACTTCTTTCTTTCAGCTCGAAGGTGCTATGGATCGGGAATTCAGGTACGGATTAAAGGTATTGCTCTTGTTCTAACCTTTTCTCCTTCTTTCTCCCTTTTTCTAGGAGCTCCAAACTCGAGGCGGGCGTGCCAGAAGGCTGGATGCAGACTTGCAGGTGAGCGTTACGCTGCTGGATGCAGAATAACGCGAAGCGTCTGCTGTTCTTCGGGCGTGGTTTAAATAGCCTCCAAAGTAGTCCCAGGTAAGTATTCCTCCCCAGCCCCGCCAGAGTAAAAAATAGTCTCTAAGTAAAGTAGTCCCATCCAAGCCTCTTTTGGCTTGGAGCTCTTTCAGAATGGTCTGCATCAGGTAAGTTTGCAGCATGGTCTGCATTAGGTGAGTTTTAATCTATGAGTCTGGCGACTATGGCGCCAGGACTGACTGTCCATATGAGCCTGGCACTATAGGCGCCAGGACTGGACCCAAATAGCCCCTAGCAGGGGTTGTTGGGCTTGCTTAGGATAACTTGATGCCTGCTTCTGGGGTTGCTGGACGTGGTCTGGGTCCCCGGGGGTAGGCATCATGACACCTGCATTCGCAGGGGCGTGATTCACAGATGTGATCAGTGCCAATGTCTGTAGGCTGAGTTCAGATGCCAAACGCTCTTTTATGCCTTCACAGCAATGCCGAGAGTTCAAGGCACCAGTTTCTTCACTGGCTAGAAAGTCCTTCCCACAAGTGAACATTGCGTGGAGAATGTTGAGTGTCCAAAATTGCCCATATTGTCTTTGTTTGCCAGTGAGTAGCGCTGTGTGTAGAAGCTAGCTGCTGGTAGGTTTGCACAGCGCCTTCAATTCGAGCGCGCCTGGTAATGTCTCTTCCTTTCCCTTGCAGGAGAAATTATGTGGTATTAGCACCTCAAGTCCAGGTTCAGGGCTACTGGAGACTTGGTGGTTAGGTAAGTTTGCACGGAGGCTTTTGGTAAGTATGCAGCGCGTAGAGAGAGAGAGCACAGTGAAATAAGTGTCCGCGTTATTGGGGCGAGCGCAATGAATAATGTCTCTTCTTTCTTTTACAGGGGTTTGTGTGCTCGTATAACTAACCTGGATTTCAGCGTCGCGGAAGATTTGGTGATTATGCGCAGCGTTACAGATGTGCGTGTGTTAACGCAGTTCTTCTTTGTTCTTACAGGTGCCGGTGTAGAAGTCCCCTGTTGACTGGAGATAGCTGCGGCGTGGAGTAAGAACCAGGTAAGCAGAAGCAGGATGATCCGGAGCAGGTAAGCAGATGCTGGCTTATCCAGAGCATGGCAAGTGTGTTGCTGATACAGCTCACAGTTAGCAACACGAAGCACTGGAAGAATCTTGGGTGTGGCTTATATAGCCAGCCACACACAAACACTAGAGAGCTCATGAATTTTCATGCACTTCCTGTTTGGCAACAGGAAGTGGAAACCAGGAAGTTACTACAAACACTAGGAAGGAATGAAAGTAGGGATTTGTTATGGGTTCTTTGTGTGCCTATGCCAGGCCTGCCAAGCCTCCACCCAGCTTGCCCCAACTACCTGCCTGATACCCATGACAGTCTTCCCCCTCAAGACCCCTCTCAATGGTGTGTATGAGGGCTTTGGTTTCTCAGGATGGTCAAAATGGAATTTCCGCACCAATCGGGGGGCATGCACGTGCGTGCTCGGTTCCCATGATCTTTCCGTACCCCTTCCAGTCAAATAAATAATACAGGGTATTTCGTACTTGTTTGAAATCTAATATGTTCTTTACCTCATATTCTGGTGCTTCTTCACCCACTTGTATGAGTGCGGGAGGTGTGGAAGTTCAGGTTCCTGGGTGTGCTGGTTTTAATAGTGACACGTGAAATACGGGATGTATACGCATATGTTGAGGTAACGCCAGTCTCATGGCTGCTGGATTAATTACTTTTTCTATTGTATACGGGCCGATGTATCTAGGCTGACATTTTTTGGGACCCTTTAAAGCAATGTGTCTAGTTGCCAGCCAGACCAAGTCTCACACTTGATAATCTGGGGATTTTCGTCGATGGCGATCAGCATTTCTTTTCTGTGTTTCTTTGACTTGCTGTGGGTTCCTGCTGGCTTCTCTGGTAGCTTTCATGATGCTGGCATGCAGATTCTTTACTGCGGGCATTTCAATCTTTTCTGGCGGATCGTAGACCGATGTTCTGGGGTTTCGACCATATATAGTAAAGAAGGGTGCTGCCTGGGTTGATGAATGTGTTGAGTTGTTGTAGGCATACTTTGCCATCCATAGAATTTCTGTCCAGCTATGGCTTGTTTGATGTAATAGACAGCGCAAATACTGTTCCATGGTCTGGTTTGTGCGCTCGGTTTGGCCGTCCGTTTGAGGGTGGTGACTAGAAGACAGACGGACTTCTACTCTTGCCAGGGCACAACATTTTTTCCAAAAACGAGATACAAATTGGCTGCCTCTGTCAGAAATGATTATGGTAGGGAATCCATGTAACTTGATGATTCGGTCTAGAAAAACTGCGCCAGGGTCTGAGCGGAGAGAATACCTTTTAGAGCTTTGAAATGGGCCATTTTGGAGAAGAGGTCCTCTACTACGAGGATGGTATTATAACCTGAGTTAGGAGGTAGATCAGTGACGAAGTTCATTGATACTGTGTGCCAGGGCGCTGGCGGAATGGTGATTGGCTGAAGGAGGCCTGCTGGATTTTGCCAGGATGTTTTGTATTGTGCACACACCTCACAGGGGCCTATGTAGGTGGCAATATCCTCTCACCAAGTTGGCCACCAATAAGATTTGCTTACTTTCTTCATGGTTTTGGCTATACCCGGATGGGCTTCTAACAGCGAGTCGTGGTAGTCTGATATGATTGCTTGTTGCAGATCCTTAGTTGGAACGTAGAGGTGTTTTTGGTAGTATGGTAGTTTGTCTTGAATGGTGAACTTATCTCCCTTTGTGTCCCAAGCCAGTAGGTCTTCTTCAGACATATTTTATTTTATTGCTTCCTGCAGACTATTTAACGGAGATGGGCCGATGCAGAGGCAGAGAATTTTATGGCTGGGTATGATCTCCACCGGGTTAGGGGCATTGTAGACTTCCTCTCCTGTGCCAATGCGGGATAACGCATCCGCTTTCCCGTTCTTAACTCCGGGGTGGTAGGTGATTACAAAGTCATATTCCATTAAGCATAGGGCCCAAAGGAGCTGCCTAGAAGACTGAGCTTTTGCTGAACGTAAGTATTGCAAGTTCCGATGATCTGTTATTATTGTGATGGTGTGTTTTGCTCCTAGTAAGTAATGTCGCCATTCACACACTACGCTTTTGATTGCTAGGAGTTCTTTCTCAGAAATTGCATAGTTTAATTCTGCTGGGAAAAATGTAATTGAACAAAAGTCAATGGGATGAAGCCATCCGGTTTCAGGATTTTGTTGAGACAATACGGCCCCCATCGCAATGCTTGAAGCGTCCGTTTCCACGATGTACGGTAAATCGGGCTGTGGGTGTTGCAGTATTGGGGCTGAGGTGAATTTTTCCTTGAGAGCTCAGAAAGCTTCTTCCGCCTCTGGTGTCCATTCAAACTTTCGGTGTTTGCGCAGCAAGGACGTTATTGGATGTACACTATGTGGGAATCCTGGTATGAAGCGTCAATAAAAGTTTGCAAATGCTAGGAAACTCTGTACTCCCTTTACAGACGTGGGTGAGGACCAAGTGAGGATTGCCTCCACTTTTCTATTGTCTATCTTGATCCCCTGCGGTGTCAGTACATATCCCAGAAACTACACCTCGGTGACGTGGAAGGAACATTTTTCTAGCTTTACATACAGTCGGTTTTCATGCAGTTTGCGGAGTACAGCTCGCACGTGGGTTACGTGCTCTTGGGGAGTAGTGGAGTAGATCGGAATGTCATCGATGTAGATGACTGCACAGACATCGAGGAGTTCCCGTAACACATCATTCATAAAATGCTGGAACGCAGCGGGGGCATTGCAAAGCCCAAAGGGCATGACCTGGTATTCGTACAAGCCATTGTGGGCACGGAACGCCCATGCGTACCAGGTGATATGCGCCGGGTAAGTCTAGCTTGGTGAAAATTTTAGCTTGTCTCACCTGGTCTATGAATACTGGTATCAGAGGTAACAGGTACTTATTTTTATGGTGACTTGATTTAGGGCCCGGTAATCAATACACGTTCTTAAGTCCCCCTCTTTCTTTGGTACGAAGAAGAGTGGGGAGGCGGCTGGTGACTTAGATGGTCTAATGAAGCCATTGGCCAGGTATTGATCCAAGTAGGTCCGTAGATGAGTGTTCTCTTCCTCGGTTAATGCATAAATGCGGCTGCATGGTAATTGTGCCCCTGTTTGCAGGCCAATCTGGCAGTCGTAAACTCGATGTGGTGGTAGTGTATTAGCTTGCTCCTTCGCGAACACATCTTGGAACATCTGGTATTCCTCTGGTAAAGTGCCCACCAAGCCTAAACCTGCTATATTTTCCTGTGAAGCTAACAATGGCTTCCTTTGATCCCTTTATTGTCGTAACAAGAGGCGCATTCTGTGGAAAAGAGTAAGGTTCGAGCTCGCCAATCTATCTTTGGGTTGTGCGTCTCTAGCCATGGTATCCCAAGAATCAGCTGGAATTGGGGTGCAGCGATAAGGTCGAATCTAATACTTTCTCTGTGGCCATCTTGGCAGATTAAGGTGATGGTGGAAGTACACTGTGTTACTGGTCCCGAAAGGAGTTGTGTGCCATCCACAGCTGTCACGCTTTCTGTGGTGTCCTTATGGTGGAATACCAATCCCAAGGTCTTTGCAGTGTTTATGTCCAGGTAGTTCCCAATAGCCCCACTGTCTATGAAAGCCTTGAGGGCATGCATTCGTGTGGGCTGTGAAGGTTCTACCAAAACCACAGGAATACTGAAATGTGAGATCTGAGTGCTCCGTTCTTGGCTCGACAGACCGACCTCTACATCTGCCGGGCGTGGAGTTTTCCGCTACCGCACCTGTGTCTTCCCCTGTGTTATCTAGTACCCCCATTGTCTTCCGTGGTGGTTTAATCGTGCAGTTCTGGAGGAAGTGACCAGATTGGCCGCAATATAAGAAAAGTTTTTCCTGACGCCTCCGTTCTCTCTCCGCCTTGGTGAGTGGTCCCCTGAGAACACCTAATCGCATGGGCTCTCAGTGTGTTTCTGAGGCCTGTCGATGGGACGCTTCCTTTGGTCGGACATACACTGGTCTATGCTCTGATCTGGTTCGGTCGGCCTTGCGATCCTGTAACCGGTGGTCTAGTTGCATAGTTAGGTCGATGTATTCACTGCAATCTTCGGGAGGATTAACTACTTGCGCCAAGACATCTTTTAATTCTCCTCTCAGTCCTCAATAAAATAACGTTATTCGTTTCTCCTCTGGCCAACCTGATTCACCTATTAAGCGATTGAATGTGGCGACATATGAGATAAGATCCTGACCACCCTGCCGCAGAGAGAGTAGCTCATCATCCAGGGCCTGATCTCGAGTCCGATGGGCAAATAGTTTTTCCAGTTCACGTTGAAAACCTGGTTAATTTCTCAGTAAAGGGTCAACCCTAAGCACTAACGGGACAGACCAGTCCGCCGCGTGCCCTCCTAAATAGGAGAGGACAAAAGCTACTTTAGCTTGGTTGTCCAGAAAAGTGTCTGGTTTTCATATGAAATGTAGCCGTCATTGATTCATGAACGCTCCAAATTTCTTGGGATCCCCAGAGAAGCGTTCCAGGGGTGGTAAAGGGATGTTGCCTGGAAGCAATACCTGAACGGGTGTGGCTACAGGTGCCACGGTAGGCTACCCTCGTGGAACTCCACCTGGCAGAGGTGCTAGACCAGCTTGGGTCTGTAGGAGCTGTCTTTCCAAATCGTCTGTTTTGTCCCTGTTGACTGCCAGTTCGCGCCTTAAGGCATTTGTCTCTGAGCGGGCTGCATGCACCTCGGCCCGTAGTTCACCTAACAATAGGGAAAGCTGGTCTACCTCGGAGGGTTCCATCGCTCAGGTAGAGGTATTGAGGAGGGCTTCGTGTTCTGTCACACTCACCTGTGTCTCTGCAGGAGGGATGGACGAGCCTCCTTTGACCCTGAGTCTTCACTTCCCCTGTTTCACCCAGAGGAATACCTTGATCTTTAGTAGGGTGTGCACTCCATCCTGCATTTGTTGGGGCGTGATTCACTCATGTGATTGGTGCCAATGTCTGTAGGCTGAGTTCAGATGCCAAATACTGTTTTATGCCTTCACAGCGAGGCCGAGAGTTCAAGGAGCCAGTTTCTTCACTGGCTAGAAAGTCCTTCCCACAAGAGAACGTTGTGCGGAGAATGTTGAGTGTCCAAAATTGTCCATATTGTCTTTGCCGGTATTTTTGTGGGTGAGTAGCGCTGTGTGTAGAAGCTAGCTGCTGGTAGGTTTGCGCAGCGCCTTCAATTCGAGCGTGCCTGGTAATGTCTCTCCCTTTCCCTTGCAGGAGAAATTATGTGGTATTAGCGCCTCGAGTCTGGGTTCAGTGCTACTGGAGACTTGGTGGTTAGGTAAGTTTGCATGGAGGCTTTTGGTAAGTATGCACCACGTAGAGAGAGAGAGAGAGAGAGAGCGCAGTGAAATAAGTGTCTGCGTTATCGGGGCGAGCGCAATGAATAATGTCTCTTCTTTCTTTTACAGGGGTTTGCGTGCTCGTACAACTAACCTGGATTCCAGCGTCGCAGGAAGATTCGGGGAGTATGCGCAGTGTTACTGATGTACGCGTGTTAACGCGGTTCTTCTTTGTTCTTACAGGTGCTGGTGTAGAAGTCCTCTCTTGACTGGAAATAGCTGCGGCGTGGAGTAAGAACCAGATAAGCTGAAGCAGAATGATCCGGAGTGGGTAAGCAGAAGTAGGATGACCTGGCTCAAGTAAGCAGAAGCAGGATGATCCGGAGCAGGTAAGCAGAACAGGATGATCCGGAGCAGGTAACCAGATGCTGGCTGATCCAGAGCACGGAAGGGTGTTGCTGATACAGCTCACAGTTAGCAACACGAAGCACTGGAAGAATCTTGGGTGTGCCAGCCACACCCAAACACTAGAGAGCTCATGAATCATCATGCACTTCCTGTTTGGCAACAGGAAGTGGTAACCAGGAAGTTACTACAAGTTACTACAAACACTAGGAAGGAATGAAAGGAGGGATTTGTTATGGGTTCTTTGTGTGCCTATGCCAGGCCTGCCAAGCCTCCACCCAGCTTGCCCCAACTACCTGCCTGATACCCATGACAATCGTCGACCAGAGTTCGCAGGTTTGCTGTAACCCTGAAGGGGGGATCTCTTGACGCTGTGCCGTCGACGACCGGAGCCGAACGCTCCTTTGCCTAAGACTTTTGATTCATGGACACGCTCGTCCGCACCGCCACCTGCCTTATCCCGCCGGAGAAGGCCAGGCCGTCGATGCACTGAGGAGCATCTGCCGGTGGGTTTCCCGCTTCCGAAGACCGTAGAGACGCCAGACAACTCAACACCCTTGCTGGCCCACAGTTCTTCACAAACTATTTGCGGTCCTGAACTATCGACATCGATGTGCCCCGCACACCTTTTACTTGCAGGACGCCTACGCTCTGTCATCGACGAGCACCGCTGGGACCGAATCTGCTACCTCTACACCGAGTTCACTTTCTTCGAGGGTTCTCGACGATCCGTGGCTCCTGCTTTAAAGGGAGCTGCTCAAGAAGGATCCGTTGACGACTTGTCGTCGAACTCTGCTATTACAGGTACATTGGGGTGGTAGAAACATTATAGAAGGAAATAAGAGTAAGAACAATATATGGACTGGGCTTGTGATATATCTTCATTTTACAAGTTGCCCAGGTTGCCCAGGTTGCCCAGGTTGCCCAGGTTGCCCAGGCTGGGGGTTCTCCACACAGAACTGTGTCTAGGTAACGGGGCCAGTATTCTGCCAATTGTTCTAACCAACTGATTTCCTCCTATGTCTATTGTTGGTTACCCTTATTAAGTGAGTTGTGTGACATTTAACCAGAATACAGTTGATGCACTTGAATGAAATATAATAATAATTGTGGTACCACTTAGAACTGTATATATTTGCCATTGTAGATTTACTGAGCACAAAGTGAATTATTGTGATTGTGTACATAACCTTGAACTTAATTATATAAAGACTGTGCTTTAACTAATACAGTGTGGGGGCTTGGGGACTACACTGTACCTTAGAACCAGCCTGCATCACCTCCTGAGAAGCTAGGCCCCGATTGCTCGTCCATTGCTACCAACAATAGAGAATCTTGGCTGGGGTCCTCTGTGCCGTTTCTTCTACCATATAGAGAGTACAGACCCCCCCCTCAAGTCTTTACACTGGTGGCAGCGGTCGGATGCTTATGGTTTTAAGAATCACTGTATAACCGTGCCACTTACAAAATATCTGCACTTTGTTAAATTGAGGTTTAGTTGTGTACAAGATAACTGCATTACAAGCAATGGAGTTGCTTGTAATGCAGATGTAATTGCAAATGGCAACTTGACTAGGATGAGCTTAGAGGCTCTCCAGAGTGCTTGTGAAGCCAGGGAATTAGACTTTGTGGATAAGTCTAAGGCTGAGCTAATAGCTGCCCTGGTGGAGTACCAGACTGATGGTGAAACTCTTGAAGGGGGGATGCAACCAATGAGGGCTTTGCCCCTGGGGTTGGTGCTGAATCTGTTTCTGGGAAAGCCACCATGCCTGCTGCCTCTGTTCCGACCCCCAGCAATTCCGTGGAACCTGAGTTATTAAGGATGAAATTGGCCTTTGAATACTGCAATTTGGAAATAGAAGCTAAGCTTAATAAAGAGGAGCTGGCACAGCAAGTGGAACTCAAGAATAGGGATCTTGAACTCAAAGACAATGACACTGAATGTCCGGAAATCTAGCTAGAGAAAGCTAGAGTGGAGACTTCAGCTAAACCAGTTGAGAGTGGCAGGTCCCCAGCCACCAAGTTTATGAAAGATTTGGTTGGTTTGTTTGTAGAGGGTTCAGGTATCCTCCAATGGCTTGAAGCGTTTGAAAATGCTTGTGCAATTCATGCTGTAGATAAGAGAGATTGGGCTAAGTGTTTGTTAAGCAGAGTGCCTCAGGCTGGATATGACTATATTCTGAAACTGAGTGTGGAAGAAAGGGGTCAGTATTAGTGCATGAAATCTGCTTTGATTGCCAAGTTTGGCAAGACACCTACTCAATACCTTAAAAGGTTCAGGGATTTTAAGAAAAGAGAGAATGTGTCTTGGGTTGACTGGGTGAATGCTGCGCACATGAACTTGATGGGATGGATTGATGGATACAAAGTGAAAACGTTTGCTGAATTGTCTCACGTTTTGTTTTTTGAGCATTTTTCTGAAGCATGTTAACCAGAGCTGCATCAGTATGTTGCTGACCAGAATATTTTGGATCCCTTTAAGCTGGCCAGGCTAACTGACAAGTACGTCTCCCACCGGGTGTCCCCTAAGGACTCCAGTGGCAAGGACAAGTACAAAGAAAAGGGGACCTTTCAGAAAGCTGAGGAGTCCCAAAAGCCATCACAGTCGGGTAAACCAAAACCTTCCTCTCCTAAGACCCAAAAATCTAGTGGGTGGGAATAAGAGTAGTGGGCCACCTGCTGCAAAGCAGGCTCCCAGTGGTTCCAGTACAGTACCCTGCATTCCTGGCACTTGTTGGGAATGTGGGGCTCTGGATCACAAGAAAGGTGACTCCAAGTGTAAAGGTAAGGCACATGGAGTACAGGCTGTCAGCCTGAGCTACCACTATCCCATGTCTGAGGTGGAGGCCACTGTCCTCCCCTCCTCTACAGGAATCACATTTGGTGCTCCTGTAGAGATTTCCTTAGTGTCCCTTGGGGCCTGCGACCAGTACGCGGAAGTACTGGCGACTATCCCACAGAACTCTGTAGGTTTTTGAGACGTGTCCTCTTGAATGGCCAGCCTTCTACTGGTTTGAGAGACACTGGGGCAAGCATGACAGTGGTGGACCCTGCTCAAGCCAGAGGACTATGTAGGTGCTCCTCTGAGAACCATAAGGTTAGCTGGTGGGCCTCTTAAATTATCGCCTGTAGCCTTAGTCACACTAATGATTGGAGACAAGACAGCAAAGCTTCCTGTCCTGGTTCAGGACAATGTCCCTACTAACATTCTGTTAGGAAATGATCTAGTAGTGTTGGGGCTGATCTCGGGTTGGTCTACCCATGACTGCTGCTGCAGTCACTAGGTCCTGGGTGACACAGGGTCTGACTGTCAGTCAGGTACCCGGGCCAAAGGCGAGGCCTAAGGCAAGAAGACGGAAGAACAAGAAGGCCACCTCTGGGAAGGGGGCCCCTTCTCTTCCTGCTGTTCCTACAGCACCCGTTGGGATCCATGCTCCGGACGGGCTGGGACCAGTGGAAAACCCAAACTCAACTCCTGAGGGAGAAGAGGCAGAAGACCCTCCTGTGGGAGAGGTTCTCAACCCGGAGGACCACCCCGACCTTCAATTCCTGTTGGCTGAAGGGGGACCCTCCCGGGCAGACTTCTGTAAGGGACAAAGAGATTGCACTCTCTTGAGGGTCTGAGGAAACCGGCCTTGTCCCAGGCACACAGAGAAGTGCCTAGGACATTCTGGATCTATTGGGAGGGGGAGCTCCTTGTTAGTGAGCCCACTAAGCCTGAGGCTCTCTGCCCATTTCTACTGGCCTCGTATGGGAGTAGAAGTGGAGTCCCACTGCAGGACCTGCCCAACTTGTCAGTTGTCTGGTAAGACTGCAGGCAGTGTCATTACCCCACTGCAGCCGTTGCCAGTGGTTGGCACACCGTTTGAGAGAGTAGGCATCAACATTGTCGGTCCCATTGACCCTCCCACTTCAGGTAGACATCGTTTCATCCTGGACTTGGTTGATCATGCCACCAGGTACCCTGAGGCTATACCCCTTTGGACTGTTACTGCCAAGGTGGTTGCCAGGGCTCTCCTGGGCATTTTCACCCGTATTGGGTTCCCTTAGGAGGTTGTCTCTGACAGAGGATCCAACTTCATGTCTAGTTACATGAAAACCATGTGAAAAGGGTACGGGGTAACCTACAAGTTCTCCGCCTCTTACCATCCCCAGACCATACCCAGACCAATGGTCTGGTTGAGAGATTTAATAAAACTCTCAAGGGCATGCTAGGTACTTTGGAAGATCCCCTATGGAGGAAATGGGATCTCCTCCTGCTATGCCTGCTGTTTGCTTATAGAGAGGTACCTCAAGAGGGTGTTGGTTTCAGTCCCTTTGAGTTACTCTTTGGACATCCCGTGAGGGGGCCCCTTGCTTTGAAAAGAGAAGGTTTGGAGGCCACCCCTCCAGGTCCCACCAAGCAAGTGGGGGACTATGTGTTAGGCCTCAGACGGAGGATGACACAGATGATGGGTCAGGCGACAGCAAATTTCAAGGCCAGCAAGGAATTTAACAAGTACTGGCATGACCTTACAGCCTTGTAAGTGGATTGGACTCCATGGCAGGAGATCCTACCAAGCCTATTGCTTCGGCAGACAAGTGGACTGGACCCTTCAGGATCATCTCCAAGATGGGCGAAGTTGATTATCTGGTTGACATGGGAGTCCCTGGGGTAGCCCCTCAGGTATTCCATGTTAACAGGCTCAAGCCTTTCCACAGGCGAGCAGAAGTCTCACGTCTCTTGCTCGCTTCACAGCAAGAAGAGGATGAGAGTGAGCCACTTCCGGATTTCCTGCATAGCAACCCTCAGGATGGCTCAGTGGAGGGAGTACATCTCTCTCCCAATCTGACGACAGAGCAGCAGAAGGCCTGCAGGGCTTTGCTCCGGCAGTATGCCTCTCTGTTCTCACTGACATCAGGCCTTACACCATGGTGCAGGCATGAAATTGACACTGGTGACAGTGTGCCTGTCAAAAGCAGGTGCTACCGTATGGCAGATACCGTTAAGAACCACATCCAGGCTGAGGTCGCCAAGATGTGGGATCTGGGTGTTATTGAACCCTCAACCAGTCCCTGGTCCAGTCCCGTGGTCCTTGTCCCCAAGGCACAATCCCAGGCAGGTACCAAGTATCGGAGGTTCTGTTTGGACTACTGAGGAGTCAATGCCATCACCAAAACTGACGCGCACCCATTGCCCAGGGCTGATGAGCTCGTGGACACCGTAGGTGCTGCTGCAGTGTGTTAGGTGTTACAGGGGGAAGGTGCTGTTCCTTTTTGCTCCATGCTACGTGCTATATGGACATCCCTTAGTCCCTCTATTGTTTCCTACATCATTTTACAGCCCGCCTCCAGCCCGCCTCCAGCCTTAAGCTTCCAACCTACTTAACCACCGCACATGCACGGAGCGCTGCTAGGTGTGCCCAGCAGCCTGTTAGGTGTTTGGTGGAGCGGTGGTGCTGTGGGGGTCCCTACGGAGATATTGGTATGTACTGCTCTGCACTGCATTGAGACACGTTAATATAGCAAATTGCTTTTACTGCTCGGCCTCGCCTGCATTCACGAACGCTGTGACTTGATCCTCAATTTCTCGCCTGACGTGTTACACGTTTTCGCTATTGGAACAATAAACTGCTGCTGCAATTTTGAGGACCACTTAGGAGTGGCGCCATGGTCTAACGCTCCTTTCAACCACTATCTTTGGACATTGTTATTTCACTTTGGTCTCCTGGAACTGGTCGCATGTTTACGCAAGGCACTTACTTGGATTAGCAATTGTGTTGTGCCCAAGAGTTTGTTTTGTTCTGACTATTCTGCCAATGTGCCCTCTGCGCACTATGTTCTGTACTGCTATTAATACTATTCTGAAGTCTCGACTCTGGTAACTATTCCTAAAACGAGGGTCTGCATGTGCCTATGTCCTTATTGAGAGGTTCCTTCTCTGAGGCATGATAGGAGCTTTGAGCTGGTCCACCTGACCACATTATGCGCTATAATCTGTACTCTTCAATTACATTCCACCTCGCTTTTTAACCGGCACTTTTTTATAGGGGGTGACTGCGGGCCTGTGATCCTTTGAACCCCTGAAGGCAGTATCCAATCAACTGATCAATGAATCTTGCCCAGTAGGTGGTTATACTGCCTTTTTCTCAGGAAGGTGACTGTGGGCCATTTGGGCCTTTGAACCCCGTAGTGAAAGTACTGGGCACTTTCTTTAGTGAACTTGGTTTACTGGGTGTGCGAACTGGACCTCCTGCACAGAGGGTAACTGTGGGCCTGTAGGCCTTTGAAACCTGTGGGGTAGGTTTTAGTCATGTGTCTGGTGTATACTTTCCTCCAAGTGTCTGAACCTACACTCCTAGTAGAGGGTGACTTCGGGCCAAAGGCCTTTGAACCCTGGAGTGCAGCTAACAGTGTGTACACCAGAGTTCCCACCTAGAGGGTGACTGCGGGTCGTCAGGCCTTTGAACCCTGTAGGTCAGGTCTTAGCCACGTGTCTGGTGTATACTTTCTTCCAAGTGTCCGAACCTACACTCCTAATAGAGGGTGACTGCGGGTCGACAGGCCACTGAACCCTGAGGCAGGTTCTCGTATTCGTGCTTGGTGTATGTATATTTTTATCTGCTATATTAAGTGTTTGAATTGGCACTCACGATAGAGGGCGACTTTCGGCTCTTAAAGGAATGGTTCGGTCAACATTTTTTATTGTCCCTACGGGTCGGCCATGTGTTTTTAAGCCTAAGTCACACGATTTTAGAAATATTTCCTATGGAGCTTACCCGAGTTTTCTTCCATTAAACGCACGCGAAAACAGGCACCAGGGCGCTGCCATTTTGTGATAATGCTATCACTTGCCGCATCGCACTGGCTGACCTGCTTTTGCGGCACTAAATCATATCCCCCGCCCCTGAGCCTGACATTATCAAAACATTCATATTCCCCACCTCTCTCCGTGACGTTACTGTGCTGCGTAGGCAAACGCGCCCTGTCGTCTTCTACGCGACTTCACACAGAACCCGGAAACCAACACAGATCAACTCACAACACAGCGCGCCACAATTCGGAATATGAAACTGTACTTTAAAATCAAACAGCAATACGGTACATTTGGTAAAGTACATTTATTTGACATTAAATGTTTAGAGAATATTCAGCAATAGGCATATTAAATCGGAATTTAATTTTTTTTCTTTTCTCTCGATCCACAAATCCGGAAAAGTTTATCGTGAGTCAAGCGCTGTTCCTTTATGGTACACAGGGTGTTGGTTTTCGTAAAAAGAAGCACTTTGGTCGCACGGTGAACCGCAAGGCTGTTCCATCAACTAGGCACTAGGCCAGCGTAAAGGTTAATATGTTGCTTCTAGCCGCTAGTACCGCGTAAGGGCATATGGGCCCTTGGCGATCGTCCCATAAGATCGTAAAAGTGGTGCAGTTGTTTACAAGAAGCTGCAGCTGGCGGTTGAAAAAACCATCTGCCGGGGTCTGAAACTGGTGGCAGTAGCAGTAGGGTAGGATATACCTGTTTTGAAAACATAAAAATGATAAATAGTCTCACCAGCCGATCTTTATTATTATTATTCATCTTATTTATTATGGACGATCAGAAACTATTTGCTTGCAAGGATAGTGCAATGGAGTATGTCCGGCTCTAAAATCAATGCGAAAACTAACAAAATAAATCGAGGTTAACACGCAATGAGAAACGACTGTTTGTCTACATGCGTGTGGAATGTGGACCTGCATGCCCATGTGCCCGGTACAAAGACGATCCAACAAACGTTTTACTTGCTCTTCATTCATTCATTCGTCCATTCATTAATTCTTCATTCCGGTATAAAAGCGTCTAAAGAGTTACTTACATTATCTTTGCAATTTCCATTGTGTCTTTGCATAATGCAGTCCGTAAATCCCACTGTGCTCCTGACAACGATTTTTCGTATACTGAACTAACATGAAACTCGGTCTAGTTTCCGAATTTTCTGCCTTATCGTCTCTTACGTTATTGTACCCCTCCTTCAAATTAAGTCCTTTCGGCATGGTCCCTGTCTCTCAAGGTCAAAGAACAATAGAACCTTATACTGCCAGTGCGAGTTGTGGGCCTCTTCAGGCCGCGAGCTGAAAATCAAAGCCGCTGACCTTCACTCGAAATGAGCATACATTCTTACTTTGCAACATCCCGTAGTAAAGCCATCTGTGAGAACTTGAATTTTCGAATCCATCTATGTACTGGGCCTCAATGTGCAAATGCGAACTGGCTTCTCTCCCATCTGCAACGGCTCGCTTTCCGCATTGAAAGGCCCCCAATTTTGTCCTCGTTGTCCGCGAGCTTCGCAGCCCTAGAGAACCATAACTGTGGAGATATTGACTTTTTGGGGGAAGGTCAGGGAAAGTATAAATTACCAGAGGAGTTGAGTTGAAAGTGAGATTTATTGTTTGTTTGTTTTATTATTTGCAATATGCAAGCCTCCCCTCGGTTAACAGTGTGCAGCATTTACATGAGATTGCGAAACTTAGTTACATCAACAAAAATATATACATACACATATTGACAAGGTCAGCGATATGAGGTGAACGGAGAGAGAAGTCAAAGATGACACCCAGGTTGTTCGCCACCCAGGATGGTGAAGGTAGGGGTTAGGATTTGCGTACTTTGTATGTACACTGTACAATAACATTTTTTTTACAAAAAGACAATCAGATTATAATGATTTAAACCGGGATTTGTACTTCTCAACAAGCTCTTCTTTGGGTGGACATGGCGCAGTGGCAATGTTTGGTGGCAATGCATCAGTGCTCTGCACAGAAACGCTCAGAATTCCATATCTGTGCTTACAGCTATACAGCAACAATAAGGCCTTTAACAAAGTCGAACTCCATTTCCTCATAGACTGGTTTGATCACCCATTGCTTACTTCTTTTTGCAAAGGCCATAGTGTAGCGAAGCATCCCTACATTACCTGTAGTTCTAGATTGTTCACGGCACACATTCTCGTTATGGGCCAAGACCGCAAGTAGAGTCCTATGTTTCATGCCCTGCATGCTGAAATGTAAGCGCTTTGGCCTGTACTTTAGGCCCATATTGTGGAACACTTCCAAACCTCCTGTGTGGCAGAATTCTGTCAGCCCCCTCAAATCTCTTGATAGAGTTTTATCGAAAACAATCTTCTCAATGGCTTTGTGTGTGGGTGAAGATGGAACCAACCACTTCTTCTTCCGTGCCTCCTCTGGGGACAAAGGGTCATGTTCACATTGGTGGAAATGTAGGTTTTCAGTCCAGCGATGAACGTTGGTACAGTGGTGCATCAGTGACTGCCATTTTTCAAGTAAGATTTCCACTGAGCCTTCACAAGTTTTGGAGCTTCACCAAAGATGGTTGCTTATAGACTGGGACCACTGTGAAATACTTTGCAAACCTTTTTTTTTCCCTGCAGCCAAGATTTTCTTATTGATTGATTTAGCAAGATGCCATACATCAAATTGATGTTTAATATGTGGGAACTGCTCTCTCATTGTCTTGGCAATTGAAACATGTCTGTCCGTGGCTATGAGGTCGATGTGCATTCCCCTCAATTGTAAATATTCCACTGATTTTATAAATCCTAGTTTCTCCATGGCCACTGAGGATTTACATTGGGACACCTGCACGACCACCGAACTCCCAATTGTCTTACTATCCATGTCCTGAAAGTGGTAGGTGCAGTACTTGGCAGAAAATCCAGGACTGTCGCACTGTCCATCGCCGGCTAGCCTGAATCGTTTGCCTTCGAATGTACTTGCTAGAGACAATTGTTCAATTTTCCAAGCATCACTAATGGCCGGAAATAGATAATCATCTTGGAATTTGTAGTACTGCGTTTTAGAAATGAAATGGAGTCCCACAAACTGAAAGAAAGACTCTAACTTCCTAAAACTGGAGCCACTAAAAAGTGATGCAGCTGCACACAGTAGATTGCCTGCTGGCAGTTTCCCCAGCATCGGTTGTGCAGACCATGAGAACGTATGATTTAATCTACAGGCGGCATGTATTGTGACGTTACTGCCTTGTTTTTGACGAGTCACATGAATCAATGGCTTCCCACATACTTTCCCTCTGATAGAATGCCCACATTTCAGCATACTTATGATATGCATTAAACAACTGTCGAATACTATGTATTTGCCCTCTTTCATTAGACTGTCATCCGGCATCACACTTGTTTCGGACTGCATTGTTGCGGACATATCAGCAGAATTGAAAGAAATATCGCCGATATCAGGTTCTGATGCGTCGGTGAATGCTGCTGCTGGTTCATTCTCTGTCATTTCAACATCTGTTACTTCAACATTGCTGGGAGAACACAATAATGTCGACAGCTTTTTTGGTGGCAATTTCTTGGCGGGTGTAGATTGTGTGAATTGATCTGCGACTACTTCAGAGCTATCTTCAATACATTCAGTATCATCTTCTTGTGGTGTTGCAGTCGCACTGTAGCAATGGTCCATTACAACTTTACTGGATTCTCCGGACACATTCATTTCATGTTCTGGCCATTGGACATGAGCATCTCTAGTCTCAACACGTGGCATCTGAATTAATAGTTCCTCCATAGTGTAAATGGTCTGGCAAGCAACATCTCTTATTTGCTTCACTGTCTGTGTATGTATAGTTTGTACACCCACGGGTAAGTAGAGGACAGATTGGAAAAGGGATGTTCAGTTTAAACACAAGATAAAGTATAGTAGAATTGACTGGAAAAAAACATAAAATAGTCCCCAGCACAAAAAAATGTCTAAAGTTATGAACTAATTGTAACTAACCTTATTTTTGTTTCTTTTCTTTGCAACTTTTTTGACTCGACCTTCAACATCTGCAAGCTGTAGCTCCGATTCGTTTCCGCATCTCTTCCCTTCCTGTTGTGCTGCCACAACTATATTTTTTGTATCCGCATAGACAGCACGGAATGAGGCTCCAGCGACTCCCTGAAACACAGTACTTTCATTACTATGTATCACAATATTGTTAGCATAAAACACACGTGAGGATGAACACACAGGTACATCTCAATCGCTAAACACGATTTAAACATTGTGTAGAACAATCAAACGACAAGTATTCGAGCTCTGATGACCTAGTTAGATGGACCTGTCAGTATCCATACCTCTGGCTCTGCATGGACTGCCATTAATGATTGTATTGGAGAGGATGCATCAGCAACTCCCTGAAACACATTACTTGCGTTAGTATGGTTTTCAATATTGTAAACATACACACACTTGGGGTCGACCGCACAGGTACTAATAAAGAGATAACCACAAATGATGCTTTGTCTAAAAGAATCAAGGAATATTTAAATATGATCAGATTTAATCGACTTATTTCTCCGATTTCTTTACATCTGCATCATCTGAATGGGATGTTGTGATTGTAGTGGAAGCTCCATCGTCTCCCTGAAACACAGTACTTGCGTTCATAGGAAGAAAGTATAGCAAATGGAATCACGTTATATGATCACGCTCGATGGAGCTGTCAGTATCCATACCTCGTGCTGCTGAAGAATATCTAGGGATGTTGTAAATGTAGTGCGCACTTCCGAAAGCTGTTGCGCCGATTCGTATCCGCATGGTCCCGCTTCCACTTCCCCTGGAATTACTTGAATGTCAGGCTCCGCATCAAGTGCGGGGGTTGACGCTTCAACAACTGCCGGAAACATAGTATTTGCTTTAGTAAGGATTACAATATTGAAAACATAACACACATGTGGTCGACCGCACAGGTACATATCAATGGCTACCCACGAATGAAACATGGTGTAGAACAAATGACAAGTGTTCCAGTCCTGATGATCACAGTCGATGGAGCTGTCAGTATCCATACCTCGGGCTGCTGAAGAACATCTAGGGCTGTTGTCAATATGGTGGACGCTTCAGCATCTCCCTGAAAGACAGTACTTGCATTAGTATGGATAATACTAATTATAACTGAAAACAAACACCAGGAGATGACAACTAAGGTGTATATCAATTGGAAAGCACTAACCAAACAATTGGTAAAATAATCACACGATACATAAAAACTATTACTTGACATGCATAAAACAAGTCTGTAGCGGAATAGTCAAGTAAGATTACCTGATACGCGCTAGAAGTGGTTGATACCTGCGAGTACGTCACTGAAGTAGAATGTTCTTGCTTCAGATTCAAGGAATAGTCAAGCAGTTGTAAAGGTAAATTATTGTTTGATAATGAAATGCCAATATTTAAAATTGCCATGTAAGGAGACAGAATACTTGAGTAATGCTATTGAAAATGCGCAATATTGCACCGTTCCCTGTGCCCATATATAGATTTCGTTTGTGGGTTATGAAATCTAAAAATAATATATTGATAAATGTCATTATTCAAAAAGCTATACACTCATATCAATGTCGAAAGTATTACAAATTGGAAACAACACCTAAAATATCCATTAATCCATTTGGCTACCTACACACTACCGCAAGGCCTAAAGCTAAAAACGGACACTTGACTCACCAGTGGCAGAATGTGGGCGAATAGAGTGGGAATAGCGTTTGCGAGCAATTTTCTTGTCGTTCGCCGTTTATTCTTCTTTGTTACCCAAGATGTGGTGTACATGTTCGAGGAAAAGTGCCGGCTGCAGATGCGATATCGATCACCCCTCTTGTCCTGTAAGACTTGTTGGTCTTTACTTTCAAGCTCATCCAGTGGATATCCGCAAAGTGTCTGACCCATTCTCTTATTCGATCAACAGTTTTCAGGAATACATGCATTGTAGTGCCTTCAGATTTAGCATGGGTCTTCGAAGGGCAACCGCTAATCGAACAGGCAGGCATTGTTGAAAATTCTGAAAAGTAAATATCGACATTATTAAACAATCTTGATGAATAAAAATGTGATACAAAAGTAAATGAACCATACAATGTTCAATGCAAAGTTTGTTTTACTCGCCAGAACTATACCAGTTCATCATGTGCGGCTTAGTGTTTACATAAATTGCAGAAATTTGTAAATGATGTGACTAAACTCTGAACATGTGACTCGTCCCTTGGATGTTCTGTCTTGCACGAGAAGGAAACATGCTTACATTATAGACTGGAACCACGAAGGATGCAATTCAATGACAATTGACACAGATGAAAATAAATAGATCTATCAATAGCATAACAATTGAAACTCAAGTCAATAGTAATGAGCCAAATGAACATAGCACTATTGGGTACTCTAATCGCAAATAGATAGAAATTTAAAAATGACCAAATATGACTAGGATACATAGCCTTACCTTGACCAACAAAAAGTTGGATTCAGCAGGCCGAGCAGTATGTTTCAGGAGAACAGGTAGATGGCCACAGGTAGCACACTGACGAGTTTGCTCGAAGCGGTCATAGATGGCACGACGACAAGCAGATTAGCATAGATCTCAGTGCTTCTCAGGTAGAACATTCAGGAGTTGACTTGCAAAGCACAAAGATGTTCTCATGAGACATATCAAGTGGTTTATAAAGTATTAGAAACAGGGGTGTGTTTGTGAATGAATGACGTGTGTATGTCGTGATATTATGTGGTTTGCAGGGGGGCGGCCAGCGTCAGGCTTGGCCTACCTGGAGACACGGGGTCTGAGGAGGCCATGTGAGCGATTGCCCCTGGGCGTGGGATACCTTTTGAAGTGTACATGGTGTTTGGCACCTTGGTCGTTATCGCCCTTGACAGCACACCATGGCAGCGCTCATCCACGGGTGCGAAATGCCTTTGATAGGGGAGGGGCGGTGGATGGATGGGCCGGTGGGCGTGCAGACAAGGCACAGGAATACTGCTGAATGGAGACACACTTATGTGGATTGCAGGGGGGCGGCCTGCCTCAGGGGAGGCCTGCCTGGAGACACTGGGTCTGAGGAGTCCATGTGAGCGATTACCCCTTTGGCGTGGGATACCTTTTGAAGTGTACATGGTGTTTGGCACCTTGGCCGTTATCGCCCCTGACAGCACACCATGGCAGCGCTCATCCACGGGTGCGAAATGCCTTTGATAGGGGAGGGGGGTGGATGGATATGCCGGTGGGCGTGCAGGCAAGTGTGTGGGAGCGAGGGACCATCAGGCCCCTCTCATCCTTTACTTCTCAGTAGAAACTCAGACCAAGTGCCTCCAGTAGTGGGTTCGCCCCTTGCCCTTATGTGATGTTAACTTTGGTTGACATTCTAGTAGATTGGACCACTGACACGGGGCATCCATATTTGTACCCCCTTTCGACTCCATCTTGGTGACCAGGCCTCACTGCGATAGTACAGCGCGCAGAGCACATGGCCCCCACCCTCGTTCCCACTCTGACTGGAAAACTCCGGAGGTATTTACAACAGCTAATAAATGCAACACATCACAGATCACTGTCCTGCATGTGAACCAGCCTGAACTAAGCACATAGCTCGTTCATCTCCACAAACGTGTCCTTGCCCACGCACCCTCGCCAGTGGAAACTCACTGCCATTCTGACCCTGTGTCCCTGCAAGGTATTCTCTTCATGTGCCAGACCACTGACCACGCCACGATGCCCACCTAGCAGATCCCCAACTAACATTAGACCCCTACCACAGTATATTGTTGCCTATCAATAACAAATGACACATACCGGAGATTCTTGTGAGCACAGACCCACACTTCAACCAGTGTATTATAGTGGTCAAGACCCTTAACCTAAGGCCTGTATAATCCAATGTTAATTGATAGTATAGATATATGTGTGACTTTTATAGAGACATAACCTACTGAAAGACTTTGAATAAGTGTTATTTACTGCATGCAATTTTGAGAATATATTATGTTAGCTTAGATAGTGACCACCCCGCTTCACAGCGACCTGACCTTCACCCATTCGGAGCACAGATGTCTGACGTCCATCCTTGAATGGAGACACACTTCATTCATTTAAAAATCGAAACAACCGTTGTTGAAATATATGTGGTGTTTTATTTTGTATCTTATTTTGATGGCACAAAAATACAAGACTTTACACATTGTACAGGTCAGGTTGCAGCACAGCCAGGGAAAATCCCCTGTACTGACCGCTGTCACTCGGGAAAGTTTCTCTTATGGCACGAACGGCACAGGTGGGTATTACTCTTCGAACGCGGAGTCCAAGCCTCCCGTGAAGCCACCATGTAAAGGAACGATAGTCCACCAGCCGGTACCACCTGTGAAAAAGAATGATACAAACTGTTTTTAAATGAACAAGATAAATTTATTAAATGTTTGTTGTCAATGACAATTCTTGTAATTAATGGCATTCTGCTTGGACAAATGCTATCTAGAGACTGCACACTATTGAACGACTTTCATGCGTTAACATGATATGTATATGCAATTTTGGATATAGTAGAACACCATGAAATAAGAGTGGCATCACAAGCAGAGTATACGTACTTGTTACTCGGATTACGAGGACGAACAGTTGCGCGAAGTTTGTGCATAAGCACCATCATTATCCTCAACACGGACCGTGTGAGGCAGACTGCCCTGAAGTCTAGCAGCTTGGTGATGCATTGTGGCGTGCTCGACTTCCGAAATGTAGGCCACGCATCCCGAGTTTTCACAGCAGCAGCAGTTCTCGTCCTCGGTTGGCATTAGCTCACACCGATTGCATGTGCACCAGGTGGAAACACCGTCCATGCGACTAGGTCCAGTGTCTTCATCCGTTGATTCGTCCTGCCAACTGCCGTCCGAAGCCCCATCATTTTCGCATGTTTCCCTTTCCAGTAGTTCCTCCTCGGTATACTGGTACATGTAGGGCATTATTGTAGCCATTGTGTGGTAAACAAACGAAAATAATTTATAGCGGTGGTACTGGTATCTGTTCACACGGGCTACAAGCAACAAAGGTAGCTGACCAGAGCACAGAAACGAGTCACAGAATACTCAAAGTAACACAGAGAGAGGAATGGAATCGAAAATCTGCTGTTGTGTGTTGTGAAACGGTCTGTTTATACTTATTGAGTAAAGAGGCTTCCTGCCGTTTCTATTGCGACACGTCATTAGCTGAAGCGCAGCAATTGTTGACACGAGACGTGCTTTGGCGTTGTGAAATGGGCGGTACGCGTCTGCTGATGATAGGCTCAGGGGCGGAGAATATGATTTAGTGCCGCAAATCAGGTCAGCCAGGGCGATGGGGTAAGTGATAGGATTATCACAAAATGGCAGCGCCCTGGTGCATGTTTTCGTGTGCGTTTAATGGACGAAAACTCGGGTAAGGTCCAGAAGGAAAATTTTCTATAATGGTGCGCCTTAGGCTTAAAAACACATGGCCGACCCGTAGGGACAATAAAACATTTTGACCGAACCATTCCTTTAAGCCTTTGAACACTGGAGTGCAGTCCTCAAGCGCTTAGCCAATGAAGTCTAACTATCTCTCAAAACCTGTTATGTGGGCGCATGCCATTTTGGTAAATGTGAGTTTTTCGAATACATTCTACCATATACAACTGAACACAAAGGAGTCTGTGGGCCATTTAGTTTCTGAATATTTGTAGATCCTTCCTTTTTTCTTTCTCTTTCTTCTTCTCTCTTCTTCTTCTCTCCCCCTCTCCTCCTGCTCTGCATTCTGCAAATTTGGGAGACATGGTTTTGGTTTTTGTTGCATAAGCGCGTATGACTGAGTTGTCTCTACCAGTGAGATAAATGTGTCTCAATTTGCTTATCTACAAGTGCCTTGTTTAACGGCAAACCTAGGGCAACTACTTGTGGGGGTGATTGTGGGCATTGGAGTCTGTCCTCCATCTCATGTTGAAAGTAAAAAGTGGTTGTAAGTGTTTATCTAGTTGTCATATATTTGATCAGCTGTTTGCAAAAAAGTACTTTGTAGAGCACATGTTAATGCTCCCCAAAGTTTGATATATTTTTGTATACTAATCCATCTTGAGGTAGCACTCAAACAGGTGAGATGAACTGTTTTTATCAAGGCAGTCATTGAATTATTGTGTTTATCGTTCACTTTGCTCCTTGAGAAGAATTATTTTTTTGCATTGCAGTCCATTGTGCTCCACGAGATGAATTCTTCTACTAAATAGAAGCTCACTTATCTGACTTGCAACTTGTATTCTCTCATTTGGTGTGTGAAGGTTTGTGTGCGAAAAGTTTGTGGCTCTCCAGTTCTTACTTGGTCGTGCAAACATGAGTGGTAACCTACGTAGCACAAATCGCAATAACGAGGCACCTTCTTGATTGGCCAAAACTATGATTACTAAGGCTGCCAATACTACCATTCCCTTGCCTCTGTCCTGTAAAAAGTCTTTACTTTCAATGTCAGTTCATGCACCCCAGGCATCAGATCCCTTGGGTATAGTGGAAGATCTGACTCAACCACTCTTAAAGCCCCCTGACTCTAGCGAGGGTATCTCGGGATCTTTTTGGATCAATTTCTCATGAGACTGGCACTCACAAAGAAGCGTCATCTCAAAAAGACTAATTTGTCACCCTTCAGAAAATTCGTCTACGGAGCATGAGCACAATTCCGGTTGCTTAGACCACTTTGAGATGCAGCCATGGAATATTCCCTTCTCTACCCCGGAAGATCCCCTTGCGAACATCGAGGAACATGATTTACAGAATTTCCCAGTCATCACTAGAATTCTCAATCTCCTCGACAAGGGGCCCGATCTCACTCATGCTATTCTTGGAGAAATGAAAGGTGCTATTGGTTCTATGATAATTAAAATGAGCAAAATCGAAGGATACATAAAGGCACAGGAACAGGCCCACTCTTTCTATGCCTCTCACATTGAAAAAATGTCGAACCTACATCAAAAAGTGAGTATGCAGCAGCTTACATCAAATACCACCTCAAGAGGATCCCAAACAGAGTGTGATGAAACGGTTCTGGGAGTGGCTGACAAGTTATATGGTCAAGTACTTCAGGGAGTTCCCTCCCAGTCGACCTCATTAGCAAAGAATGAAATCATATATCTGTTGGTAATCGCTAAATCGCATCATGATCGATTCTTCAAGTTGAACAGCTACTATTTGACGCTGTTTCAAAACATCCTACTTTAGTAGGTGAGGATGAGATAAATTAATTGCTGGGCAACGATGAAAAGGAAATAATTCTACCTGATAGCCCATCTGTTTTAACGGACATAATTGACCAACAGGAAGTCATTGAATGCGAAGAGTCTGACTCAGAGCTTCAAAATAAACAAAAGGAATCAGCTCAAACAGGGCAGCATTTCATATCTTGCAGGGCCAGAAATAATTTCTTAGAGCACAGAAAAGACTCAGTCTCTTCAGAGCGATAGCGAAGGATACCTTAGCTAAAACCTCTAAAACCGAAGTAAAGGATCCTGTCAAAGTCCCTGAGCAGGCTCTCAATTTATCAGAACTGAATGAAGAAAGTAAGAGGCTCCTGCAAATTAAACCTCAGTGTGAGCCTCAATCCTCAAATTCTTCATTGAAGGCGTTGGTAAAGAACGTGGAAAAGACGCAAGTCCAACTTCTCAATTTCTTCTCAACTATACAAATTAAAAAGGCAGGCGGCATGGGCCATGTGGAGGTATGTACCTTGGATGCCCAGCAGGTTGTAGTTCCTCCTGCACAGGACCTGATCAGTAGCCACAGGTGTTATCAGCCAGCCACCAGACAGGTTCCCAAAGGCCGATTGAGGCTGGGTGCGTGGGGAATATTGGACAGGAACTTGGAAAGAATCGTGGCTCCCGGTAGAAATCAATCTACTGGATGAGACTGGATTGCAAGACAAATGGATCTTAACTCTCCTTGAGCTATCCAAAGAGATGAAATGCATCATCGGTTGGAGGAGCAATTCAACCATCAATGGGACCACTCGCATAAATCATTCCTTCCTGATGAATGCTTTCTATCAGATCCCATCTTTAAGAATTTTGGTCACAAAAGATGTTGAGTGGGTGAAACTAGCAAGTGAGAATAATGTTAGAGGTCTGTTTAAACTTCAATCTCCTATAATCACTAAGTTAATTCTAGACCATACAGATGATTTGGTTTCCTTGGACTTTACCCTCACATCTTTATAGAGATGGAAACCGCCTGGGCTTTTCTCGACTTCATCCAGCAAGTCCCGCAAGACAGGGTGCCTAAGGGGCTGATGCAAGAGGCGATATCTGAATCCAATAGTGAACTACCGGAACAACTTGAAAAGCTAACTATGGCTCTCAATAGCCTAAGTTAGATGGAACCACTAATTAAAGTGGGAAGGCTTTGGCTGGAATTCTTTGAAGCTTGGAACATCCAGACCTTGACTTTTGCCTCTTCAAATAATCTACACCTGTGGCAGCGAGGTTCTTCATCCTCATTAATTTATTTTTTCTTGACCTTAAGTGAACTATCTGGTCATCTTGCTCTCACTCAGATCTCTAATGTGGGTATTGTGCGATCACAATATATTGTCCACTGTATTCCATTTTACTTGCCAAACCCTTGACACTTTGACACACACCTCCCTACTGGAAAGTGATCGTTTCGCAATATCTGTTAGCTGGAATGCCAGTATATGTAGAAAACTGGCATATTTAGTGAACAGGGATATGCTTGTCAGTGATGACAAATTGGACCCTTTCACCTATGCAGAAAGTCTTACAAACAGGAACTTAAAGATTATCCAGGAACATCTTGTTACCTTATCTAAATTGCCTCTCAAACCACAATCCGTCTCTGCTAATTCTCAAACGAAATAATCGCACTGAAACGTCAGAAAAATCATGACCTGAGAATAGCGTACAGTGAGCTCAAAGCATGTGCTGCAAACTCTCATCTGAGAACAGGTTATCATGCCATGTTCGTTCTGGAGAGGAGCGCCTGCTACCTTTTTAGAAATGTTTGCAAGGAACTTGGGGTTGGTCACCCTGAGTTACCTGGGGGCAACCAGACGTGGACTCCCTGCTCACTGTGCTCAGAGAGGCACACCGTCACCTCACTGATGAGGCCCAACAAGGCTGAAACACGTGTATGGGGTTGCTGTTGGTACTCTTGTTCAGAGAGGAATTGCCATAGCATTTCGGTGCTGGACTGCCCATCTGGGCGGGACAAAGACTCATATGCAAATGGATATTTCCCATCTGTGAAACGTACAGTGAGCTAAAAGCGTGTGCTGCAAACTCTCATCTCAGAACAGGTTATCATGCCATGTTCATTCTGGAGAGGAGCGCCTGCTACCTTTTTTGAAATGTTTGCAAGGAACTTGGGGTTGGTCACCCTGAGTTACCTTGGGGCAACCAGACGTGGACTCCCTGCTCACTGTGTTCAGAGAGACACAGCTTCACCTCACTGATGAGGCCCAACAAGGCAGAAACACGTGTATGGGGTTGCTGTTGGTACTCTTGTTCAGAGAGGAATTGCCATAGCATTTCGGTGCTGGACTGCCCATGTGGGCGGGACAAAGACTGATATGCAAATGGATATTTCCCATCTGTGAAACGTAAAGTGAGCTAAAAGCGTGTGCTGCAAACTCTCATCTCAGAATAGGTTATCATGCCATGTTCGTTCTGGAGAGGAGCGCCTGCTACCTTTTTTTAAATGTTTGCAAGGAACTTGGGGTTAGTCACCCTGAGTTACCTGGGGGCAACCGGACGTGGACTCCCTGCTCACTGTGCTCAGAGAGGCACAGCTTCACCTCACTGATGAGGCCCAACAAGGCTGAAACACGTGTATGGGGTTGCTGTTGGTACTCTTGTTAAGAGAGGAATGGCCGTAGCATTTCAGTGCTGGACTGCCCATGTGGGCGGGACAAATACTGATATGCAAATGGATATTTCCAATCTGTGAAACATACAGTGAGCTAAAAGCGTGTGCTGCAAACTCTCATCTCAGAACAGGTTATCATGCCATGTTCGTTCTCGAGAGGCGTGCCTGCTACCTTTTTTAAATATGGCTCTCAATAGCCTAAGTTAGATGGAGCTCCTAATTAAAGTGAGCAGGCTTTGGCTGGAATTCTTTGAAGCTTGGAACATTCAGACCTTGACTTTTGCCTCTTCAAATAATCTACACTCGTGGCAGCGAGGTTCTTCATCCTCATTAATTTATTTTTTCTTGACCTCAAGTGAACTATCTGGTCATCTTGCTCTCACTCAGATCTCTAATGTGGGTCTGGGCGATCACAATATATTGTCCACTGTATTCCATTTTACTTGCCAAACCTTTGACACTTTGACACACACCTCCCTATTGGAAAGTGATCATTTCGCAATATCTGTTCGCTGAAATGCCAGTATATGTAGAAAACTGGCATATTTAGTGAACATGGATATGCTTGTCAGTGATGACAAATTGGACTCTTTCGCCTATGCAGAAAGTCTTATAAACAGGAACTTAAAGGTTATCCAGGAACATCTTGTTACCTTATCTAAATTGCCTCTCAAACCGCAATCCACCGACGTCTCTGCTAAATTAAACGAAATAATTGCACTGAAACGTCAGAAAAATCATGACCTGTCAATAGCGAGACGCTTGTCCACAACGAATGCTCTATATATCATGTAAAAAGGGCATTATAGTTGAATACAAAAACAAAAGAAAAGAAACACGCTATATGCGTTAGATGTCGGATAATCAAAACATGATTGATCACTTGTGTAAACGGAATGCAAGGGAAATATGGGCAATTCTGAGAAATCCTTTGAATAAACAGCAAAACTGTATGGTCGCATGTACAGACGGATCCACCTGGCAACCGCATTTTAAGCTTAAATATGCCATGTCCCCTAAGCATGCCAAACAGGAACTTGAAGTTCCAAACATGAAGATGGCTCTGACATGCAGCTGGACATTGGAAGACGTGAAATGGGCCATCTCTAAGCTTTCATCATCCAGGGCGGCGGGCCCTGATGGGTTTCCGTCCTGTGTCATTAAAGATGACCCTCACTTTTGGGCTAAACATCTGCTCACTCGCTTTCGTCTAGTATTTGCACAGAGAGAAATTCCATTCTCGTGGCTTACTGCCATAATCATCCCAATTCATAAGAAGGGCCCTCCTTACAACCCTGGCAACTTTCGGCCTATTGCCCTTATTGATGTCACAGCAAAGGTCTTTTCATGCCTAGTATTGAATGATTTGGAAACATACATGATCAAGTCACCGCTTCTATCCAAGGCACAAGTGGGCTTTCGCAAACAAATGGGAACTCCCCTGAATGCAACCATACTTGCCCATCTATTGATATCATCACGAAATGCAACCAGTGGGCCAATATATATGGCTTCACTGGACCTTTCGTCGGCTTTTGACAGTGTACTGCGCAACAGATTATGGACAAAAATGATTGCTTATGGAATTCCATCTCATATTGTAGCATTGATTGCTCAGTTACACTCGAAGACCTCCTACAGGGTGTGCATTAATGCTGCAGGTTTGCTTTTTGATCACACCATCACTCATATTGATGTAAAACAGGGCTGCAATCTTGCAGCAGTACTATTTAATCTGTATCTTGCGGACATTGGTAACATCTAGGAAGCACTTGATATTTTTCCTGTAAAAGTGGGTCATCTGCGCCTAAGTTGCCTAGCTTTTGCTGACGATATAATACTCTTCGACAGAATCCCATTTGGTCTACAAAACAAACTTAATTACTTTCATCAATATTGTACTATCAATAATCTCACATCAGCTCAGAAAAATCAAATATTCTTATTTTTACAGCCAAGAAGAAATTGCTAAGATATAGATGGTATGTCAATGCAAAAGAGAACAACTAAATCTGAGATGAGATATTTGGGATACCAGCTGTCAAATACTCTCTCATGTACAAACGGGCACATTTCACTGAACCTCAAAGCTGTGCAGTTAGCAGCCCAGATGAAATTGATACTCCAGCGCCATTGCAAGTTCTCATTGTTGCCTTTGATAGACTATTACAAACTTAAGGCTGAACCTATCCTTATGTATGGCCTTGATCTATGTTTTCTGAATATTGGTACCATCTTAAATGTAATTCAAGGCAAACTGTGGAAATCAGTTTTGGGCCTTCCAGCGTATTTACCAAATCCGATCCTCACTCATGAACTAGGCTTACTTCCCCTGAGTGATAGATTTGACTGGCGCTTGTTCATCAACTTCATGAAAATGGTCTAACCTCCTCCTAATTCTTTTTATGAGGATCTCCAATTCATTCTCACTAAGGATCCTGTGGGATGTATTGACACACTCTGCTATACTATGCGGCATCACCCTGCCAGTTATGGGGAAAGAAACAGCAACAATGGCGGCAAAACCCTGGTGCGCGCCAAAAACCTACAAAAACCTACAAAAAACATGTGCTTCAGCACACAAAAAGAGGAATGCACAACCTGCCACCCATGGTGCATGTGCGCTGAAATAGAGCACACCCTGCAGAAATGTGCAGTGGACTCATTGACCAGCAAACAGAGTGCGGAGAGAGAAGCAGCACTTTGCAAGTGAAACCCAAAAATGTGCCTACAAATGACATTTGCTTTGTTGCCAAAAGCTCCAAAATGCCAATAACACAACACTTTTCAACATTCACAATCTTGCCTGGTGCTAAAATTCATGTATCAAATGAAACATTGTGAAACATACACAGTCTGAAAACTGACAGCGTAGGCCACAATCTGGGTGCAGTACCCGGGGCTACCTGCATGACAGCTGTCATAGGAGTAATGAGGAAACTTTCAAATGACCTAAAAAACTAAAAAGTCTGCTGAATTAGCAAACATAAACAGGATTGTTGCCAAAAAGGAATACAGATTTTAGTTGTGTTTTTTCCCCCAGATTTTAAGGCCAAGAAAGAAATGTATTTATGTTTGATGTAACAAATTTGTTTTTTGCTGGATTGAAGAAGTTAATTAGCCTGGCTGAGCTGCAAGAACTGGAAAAGCAGATTTTTCTCCCAGAAGGAGGGCCTTCCTCTAAGCAGAAACTCACTGGGAGGTGTTAATTGCAGGTTAGAACAGAATCTTCTATACAGAAAGAGAAGGAACAATGACAATGCTTCAGCCCAGGAAACTGGAAGTGTGAAGGGGGTCGTAAATGGCCTCTGGAAGGAACAAATAACGAGGGGGATGCCCTGGACTGCAGGGTGACAAAAAGGGGCGGACCATCTGTTGCTAAACATGAACAAAGAACCAATTCTTAAAGGACTCATAACCTGCTATTCAAAATGGGGAAAAATATAAAAAGGACAGAGTTGTTAATTTAATTTCTGGCTGCACGTGTGAAGAGGCGCTAGAACTGTGTGACATGTTCTGGACAGGAATGGCAATAAATGTGGTTTTATGCAAAATGTATTACGGTTGTAATTGTGAAAATGTGCACGCATATCCCGCTGTTAAACACGCACATTTGTGGAAATTTGCATAAACTTTGGAAATTGTGTTCATAGCGAAAAGGGCACAATTCTGTAGAAAGTTGAGACAAGATCCCACTGCTGCAGGGTTTTGAGGAAACGCTGCTAGGTAAAATATGGTATCTTTGTGTGTGATTTGTATATAGGTGACCAATGTAGAAATGTACATTTAGTATCAAATCCGATTTTGAGACTAGTGGCTAAAGGGAGGTCCCTGAGGACTGTAAAGCAAATGATAAAATGTGACATCATCCAGCCTTGATCCAATCACTCAAATTGCAAGGCGGAGATGAAGTGTCGTCCTATCCCAGCTCACAGGGGCAAGCTTAGCTAAGCCGGCCCGTACACCCCCTTTGTGATGTCATTTTAAAGGATAAATAGAGACAGCTGACAACACATGGGGACTCACAGATCCAGCCACTTTCCTGATTCCGGCGAAGCACTCTGATCCAGCATTCTACATCCAGCTTTAATATTCTTCCAGATCCATATGCCAAATCTCCTGCCAGCAATAGAGAACCATTGATTTCCAGCAAGGCCCAAATCCTCAATTTTATTCTCTCCACTCAGTAAAGTGGTGCATGGTGTGACAACGCCTTTTGAACCAGTATCCTGAACTTCTCTGGCTTGCCACCACTAGGCTTGCCCACAGCCTAGGAGAGCAGATCCTGTGCCAATCCAGCGACCGGCCTAGATGATCTGGTAGCGTCCCTGATGTGCTGTCTTTCCTAGACCAGACCTAATCCCCTGACCAGAGCTGATGGTCCCATTTAAAAACTTAACCTGTGAGTATTAATAGGAAGAACTGTGGCCCATTGTATATTTGCATTGTCTCATCCCTATCTCAAACGCATACTATCTTTCATTCAGAACCAGTATTGTTAGGAGTATCTTTGCGCTGACCCTTTTCTCATCTGAAGAATTCGAGTTTCCTTAGCAGACGGGTCACCCTGATCAAGTGACTGTAAGATCCCTGTGTGGTATTTGCTTTTTCATAGTCATCCTCTAGTGTAAGCAAACCCATTTGTCATTTTCAAAAGTGCATTTCTGTTTTCCATTGTCACGCCTATTTTCCAAAAACGACCTTTACTAAAACCTCTATAACTCCCTCTGTTTTGTGGTAGAAACAAAATTTCAGCTCCTACTTGTACCTAACATCCATAGCTATCCATAGAACCCATTTCAAAACAATGTGATTCTCCCGTTATCACGAATATCACGCACAGAAATGTTTGCCACGATTTTCCAGTCTGAGAAATTTCTACACGTGGGAAATAGCTCTAAGCTGCTTCCGACTTGGACCTTAAGATTTCAAATGTTTTCTGCTGACTAAATCATTGCTTGTGATTGTTTGCACCTATTCAAAGCCGCTCCCATAAGAATTTAGAACAATGTAAGTATTTTTGACCATATTTGGTGTTTTAACCCAGTCAATTCTAAAGATAATTTCAAAGCCATTCTGACAGCTGGAAAGTCAATTCCGTTTTTCTCTTGTGTTTGCTGGGGGAAGGTGGGACTGATATTCTGTTTGATTTGTGCTATTCCTGAATAACTGCTCTCTCCTACCATCTCTTTACATTGCCTATTGGGGGTTTAGAGGTGTTGCAGGGGGAACCTCTAACCATAGTGCTATCAGATCTGAACCAACACAAAAGTATTTTGTGTGCTGCATTTGTTTTGCTCATTACTCATTCTTAGTGTATTAAAGATTCATTCAGTGTTCTGTCACCACATTGGTGATTGTTGTGCACCTATTAAAATATACTGTGATAAAAATTTTCAATACATAAATAAATATTTACCTTTGCAAACTAGCCTGATTCCTGGTTCAGTGTGACCGGGGCGGGAGGGGGGGTCCAGGAGAAGGGTGTGATATGAGTGGTATATCGTTCAGAGTATTGAATTTATAGACACAAATAAATAAGGGTTTCAGTTGTGCACTGCATGCTGGGCTTTGACGTGGGTGTGTGCCGGATTGAAATCACTTACAATCCGCCTCGATCAATCTCCAAGTTTCATGATCCTATGAATGAAATTCTGACATCTCTGAATTTGAACAAACAGGATATCATCATTCATCCAGGATTGGTGAAAACACGATTTCACCTTAATTCATGGGCATTGAATTCAGACAAGATTGAAAGTTATTCCTCCTTTGTCAACTATTCGAATTTCAGACATGCTCAGAAACCACGATGCGCATACTTCTTGCGGTCTTCCAACAACAAAATGCGCTCAACATACATGAGATTTCGTCTTGATGTAGTCCACTCTGGATCACGAATTCGTAAATGGTATATAACTACGATCATACTGATCTTGGCCTCAAATGTCGCTTCTGTACCAACGAAAACGAAATGGAGACTTTATAGCACCTATTTCTATTCTGTTGTATTTTTGTTGTGATAGGAAAGCTTATCTTGGAGCATATATGGGGTCGGAATCAAATCATGTAAGCCACTTAGTCTGGTCACAGTGTATGTGAGTCAGCACAGACCGGGTAATTATAGCCACTGCACATCTTGTATGTAGGATCGAAGAAGCCCTTATTGAAAAAAATATAGGACTTCTGGAGGTCTGACTGAAGTTGGAACAACTATTTGCACCTTATATATTGGTGGATGCTACATTTTGGAGTGGCAACTTCACCTGTGTGTACTTGGATTCCCTCCTTGAGGTTCAATGAGGGGCTCTTATCTTGCATTGAGATGGAGCTGATTCTGGTACAGAAAGCAAATATTATGGTGGTGCATGTAGATTATGGGTTGCGAAGAGCTATTATAGCAGTGTTGTAGCAGGTTAATATAGATTTTGTCACAACTAAAATTCACTGTTGTACAAAAGGGCTTTGTTTTTTGGAACTATGGGATATGGTGAACACCTTAAAGTGGGAATGCTAGTAATCCGACTCAGTCTGTTACCTATGTGTAAGCGAGCCCCATATCCTATATATCCTATCCTATAAGTGAATTTTGGTCTCTAAACTATGATCTACGTAATTTATAGCATAAACACTTCCGCTTAGAAAATGCTATTGCAGCATATTACATGATCAGTATAGAATCGGATCTTGTGCAAATCTACAACTTGAAATTAAATCTATAATGCTCTCCATTTTTTTCTTCCTTGCTGTCGGTGTGCTTATCTAAAAGCTGCTTAGTTGACATACAGGGTGCAATTAATATATCCTTACTTTTTTTGGAGTATCTAGCCTCCAGTCACGAGGCAACTTGGTTGTCTCTGTCAAATTGTACACAATGATTTTATTAAATCTGACGAGCTGAGCTAATGTGGTGATAATGGATTTATGTAGAATTGCTTACTTTGCAAAAGTTTTTTGTTAAGTATGAAACATTCGCATATTGTCTAAAATTGTTATCTCTAAATTCAAGTCGTCTGTCTCAAAAAAGCTCAAAGAGGATCTTACTGTGATAACTTTGTTGTGATCTTAGAACACTTATAAATTGCTCAAAAATTGTAAGTTTTAAAGGCAAAAATGAAATATTTTAAAATGTTGTGATTAATTATGGAATAGTTATGTTGTTTTGTATTTGTGTATACATTGTTCAAAAATCGTTTGTAATTTGATATATTTTAAGCACTTTTTTTGTAAACGTTTTATAAACCAAAAACAAATAAAAATATATTTTTAAAAAAATTGGTGCTGCCAAATTTGTGAGCACCTTTGACCTTACCTCAGGCTATTGGCAAATAGCTCTGACGGACCATGCCAAGGAAAAGACAGCATTCTCAACATCTGAGGGACTCTACCAGTTTAGGGTCATGCCTTCTGGGTTAAAGAATGCCCCTGCCACCTTCCAGAGATTGTTTAATGATGCGCTCAGTGGGCTGGAAGCCTTTTGTGTGGCCTACTTAGACGACATTGCCATCTACAGTTCCACCTGGGAGGAGCATTTGACACATCTGGATAAGGTGTTGCAGGCCTTGAAAAGGGCTAACCTCACTATCAAGGCCACTAAGTGCCTGATAGCTCAGGGGAAGGTCTCGTATCTTGGTCATGAGGTAGGAGGGGGTCACATCAGACCTCTCTCCAGTAAAGTAAAGGATGTACAGGACTGGGAGACTCCCACTACTCAAACACAGGTGAGAGCCTTTTTGGGCCTCACTGGGTATTATCGCAATTTCATGGCGGACTATGGAACCATAGCTGCACCACTGACAGCTCTGACTTCACCCAAACAGCCTAGGAAGGTTAATTGGACTGAAGACTGTCAGAGGGCCTTTGATGGTTTGAAAGAAAGTCTGTGTAGGGCACCTGTGTTGTGTACGCCTGACTACAGCCAACCCTTTATCGTCCAGACGGATGCCTGCGACACCGGAATTGGAGCTGTCTTGTCCCAGTTAGATGACAAAGGGAGGGAACACCCAATCATATTCATCAGTAGACAACTCAAGGGTAGAGAATTTAGGTGGGCTTCTGTTGAAAATGAGTGTTTCAGTATAGTTTGGACCTTAGGTGTTTTAGGCCCTACCTTACGGGGTCTACCTTCAAGGTCCAAACAGATCATAAGCCCCTGAAGTGGCTTATGCAGATGAAGGGTGAGAACCCGAAACTGCTCAGGTGGTCCATTAGCCTGCAAGGGCTAGACTTCACCATAGAGCACAGACCAGGGAAGAGTCACGATAATGCCGATGGCCTTTCCAGAAGATGTGTTGACCATCTGGATGAGGTTATCTATCTCGTGGGAGATTAGGCACCCTAACCTCAGTCTGGGGGGGGCGACTGTGATGCTGGAAATGCAATGGGGGGACAGGGCCTCCCTGTCCTTGTCCTGTCGTCCTTTTACATTTGTGTTCTGTATTGTTTTCTGCCCAAGAGTCCATATAGGACTCCTGGCAGTGCAGCTCTTCCTGTTTTTGGTTTGGTGTACAGACCCATGGGATACCCTTATGGCACCCGTGGGTGGGGATACAACCCTGTGCCCCTAGGGTATGTTTTTGAGCACCTGTGTGTGGCCCACAGAGCAGGGTATGGGCCGGTGGCAGCTCCATGCTGAATTTGACAGGTGCTTTGAGTATCCTCCTGAGGATACCCAGGCCCTGCCATTGGAATCAGTTGATTCCTGATGGGAAACAAGATGGCCCCGGTGGCCTCCTGCTTTCTATTGCCTGTTAACTTGTTTTCCCAAAGTCCTGGGAAGTCCTGACTCTGTCCCTTCCCCTGACTGGCTGTTGGGTGTAAGTCGCATATATGGTGTTGTTGTGAAGTCCAGGCCAAACTGGCTGGAGCCTTCCCAGTGACTGTATGTTGTGGGTACATCCTGTGGGTGGGACCTGGGTGAATGGAGTGTGTGACCAATATGCACTTCTTGTTGTGGATGTCTGGTTTCTGGTGTTTGACACAATGACTGAGACAGCCCTACTCGAAACTGGTATGAATGCAGTGTGTGGTGTTGAATGGCTGGGTACTTGTCCCAATACACATTCCTTGTTGTGAGTGTCTGAGAGGGAGGAGAATGGCCTGAATGCACTGTATGCCTGATTGGCTGACTGACTGCTGAATGCCCTTGTGAGTGATTGGTTGCCTGAGTGTGACACAGCAGAATGAATGGGAGATCAACTAGTATATCTGGGGGCCTCTCACTGCTAGAAATCATTCAGAAGCTGAAGTTGAAACTGACGCTTAATCTCGAAGCTGAGCCTGAAGAAGAAGGTTGACTGCTATCTCCCTTTGCCAAAATCCAAAAGCCGAATGCCGCCGAGACTGATCCAAGAGAGGACCTGGTTAGGCACCCTCTTCTCGTGCTCCGAGGGACCATCGAGCACCGCTAACCTTTGCCAAAGCACCCTGCAAGTCAGACCCCCGACAGGCTGCCGACCGGAGACTGGGACCGCTGAGGAGAATGAAGATAAGCACCGGACATTTAGTCCACTGTCATCGACCAGGGTTCGCAAGTTTGCTGTAACTGCTGGAGGCCCGTCAAAGCTGTGTCACCCTGAAGGGGGGACCGCTTGACGCTGTGCTGCCGACTACCGGAGCCGAACGCTCCTTTGCCTAAGACTTTTGATTCACGTGTGGAAACAAAATCAGAATATCGAGGCTGAGTACCCCAAAAGGAAATACACCGAACACGGGTTACAAAGGAACATACAAAGTACTTTATTTTATACTGAATCCAGTTACAAACATAGAGCAAAATCAGATAGCTATCGGCCCTCAGTCCAACACAATGAACTCCAGCGTGGTTCAGTGTGTTCAGTGAGAGACGCTGTACATTAGAATGCATTGGCTTTTTATACACTTTGTGGGCACGATGTCCAGCCCCATTTCGGGTTAATATTCCACTTAATGCATCACCGATCTAGGGTTCATGCCAAGTCTCGAACAACCGCATAACACTGGTTTGCTTTTAATACATGTATCAACAAACCTATACAGCAACTGTGTGATCTGGGATTTTCCATGTTAGTCTTCTTAAACATTAATACAATGTGGTTAAACAAGTGTTCTATGTTCAGTATTTGAATACATTGTATATATAGTATACTGGTGGATTAGTTTCTTTACACGAGTAATCCCTTACACACAAGTCAACGAAGGGCAAGGTCTCAGTACACAACCTCAACAAGTGGCCTGCAGGCAAGTTACATATTAGCTATGTACAAAGGTCAAGATGGCCATGTTGTATTTTGGAATGACATCGCCCACCATTTTAACTCACAGGGTGACTTTACAAAGCAAATCCTAAAATGGCGGATGAACCTAAAATGGCGGCTTACATTGATTTTAAGGTCAGGACCTTGCAACACGGATTCTTTTGCAAGCGACTTTCGAGCCGCTTGGCGTAGGCCAATATACATATATTTATTGCAATAGGAGGCACGATATAATTTCTCTTTTGACACACGGACGCACTCGTCCGCACCACCGACGCCTTATCCTGCCAGAAAAGGCCAGTCCGTCAACGCGCTGAGGTGCATCTGTCGGTGGGTTTCCCGCCACCCGAAGACCGTAGAGACGCCGGACGACTCGACGCCCTTGCTGGGCCACAGTTCTTCATAAACTCTTTGCGGTCCTGAACTATCGACATCAAGGTGCCCTGCGCACCTTTTCCTTGCAGGACGCCTATGTTCAGTTGTCGACGAGCACTGCTGTGACCGAAGCTGCCGCCTCGATGCCGAGTTCACTTTCTTCAAGGGATCTCGACGATCTGTGGCTCCTACTTTAAAGGGAGCCGCTCAAGAAGGATCCGTCGACGACTTGTCGTCGAACTCTGCTATTCCAGGTACATTGGGATGGTAGAAACATTCTAGAACATTCTCCTCTGAACAAGAGTGCCAACAGAAACCCCAGACACGTGTCCCCTTGCTCACTATTCTTAGAGAGGCACAGATCCACCCTACTGATGAGGTCCAACCAGACTGAAACACGTGTCTGGGGTTTCTGTTGGTACTCTTGTTCAGAGGAGAATTGCCTAGCATTTCGGTGCTGGACTGCCCCAGGGCAGGACAAAGACTGATATGTTTGGGATATTTCTTCTCTGTGAAAGATAGTGAGCTAAAGACTCTGGGTAAGTCTCTCGTAACCAGGACTAATGTCTGGCAGAGGGACTCCCAGGACCCCCCTTGTTAATCTGCATATTCAAGTAACTCTGGGTCTCACCCTAAGTTACTAGGGGAATCCAGACATGGACCCCTTGCTCACTATTCTTAGAGAGGCACAGATCCACCCTACTGATGAGGTCCAACCAGACTGAAACACGTGTCTGGGGTTTCTGTTGGTACTCTTGTTCAGAGGAGAATTGCCTAGCATTTCGGTGCTGGACTGCCCCAGGGCAGGACAAAGACTGATATGTTTGGGATATTTCTTCTCTGTGAAAGATAGTGAGCTAAAGACTCTGGGTAAATCTCTCGTAACCAGGACTAATGTCTGGCAGAGGAACTCCCAGGACCCCCCTTGTTAATCCACAAATTGTTAAAGACAAATTAAGATAAACTACTGAGTTTAACCTCTGGTGCAGGAAAATGTATTTATGAGCTAGAGAGAATGAAATCATGAGTGACGTTAGCCATAGGTGATATAAAAGGCTTACTAGCAGCTATCATAGGGGAGAGAGCTGATGACATTTGGAAACGAGCAGGATATGCAGAGCAGACGAATGGCGGGCGCTCAGAGTGCAATACCCTGATACATCAGGCATGGGTACAATTATGACTAGGAAAATAGGGGAGGATGAAGACCCTGTTGCTTATATTGAAGATATTCAAGAGAAATGGCACTTTGAGACGAGTGAACCATGGGATAAAACGGTAGCATTATTTTACCACATTTTGTGTCAGGGACTGCCCGAGCCAGTGCAACAATAATTGAAGAAACAGGTGCGAATGGAAGCGAAGCCATGGCTAGAAATACAAATGACGATCGTGTATCACTGCCGATTATTGCAGGTGAAGAATAAGAAGAAAACTGGGATTAGAAAGCAGCTCGAAGCGAAGTTAGCCCAGAAGAAGTTGTCAAAAATAGCCATAGAGTGAGCAGTATTGACAAGTAATGAAGGTGGGGTGACACAGGAGATGCAATCAGTGCAGCAAAATAACATAGGGAGGGGTCAAAGAGAAACGGCAAAGACAATCAACTGATTGAAGCAGAGGATTTGTTAAAACAATCAAGCTTATACCCAGGAGACCAGGTACTGGTGCGTAACTGTGTGTGCACTTGGAGTACTCCTAGCTTTGAAGGTCCATATGAGGTGGAAGAAGTCACACCACAGCAGCCAAGGTAAAAGGTAAAAGGACGAAGAGCCTGACTTCATTTGCATGACATCAAGCCATACGTTCTATGGCCAAGAGTAAGAAATCAGGAAAGGGAAGAAAACAGCAGCACCCTAGACAAAAGGCCAATATCTTAACATGTGACAAAAAGTAAACAGACGTAGAGTTATCCTGAAACGATTATGATAGGCACAAGACACAATGCATTGAAGTACCGGAGCTGAAAGAAGAAAATCACACTTCATCTTTATGTTAACTATTGCAATAGCATTTCACACATTCTTGTTTGCTGTTTTTACCTACATATTACAGTCTTGTCTACCTCTAATAAGAAGATACTGGGCCTCATTACACGGTAGGCGGTAAGGGTTTACCGGTACCGGTATTTTACCGGTACCGGTAAACTCTTACCGCCTTACTACGAGGTCCCTTTGCGGGTTGGAGAATTTAACGCCTGCTTTTTGCAGGAGTTAAAAACCACTCGCAAAGGGACCCGGGAGCTACTTACGGTACCGCAATTTGCGGTGCCGTAATTAGCACCTTCCCCATTACCATAGAGCCCTATGGGGCAAAAATGGGAATGGGGAAGGGCAATGGGGGAAGGGGGAATTACCGCCCCACCAACCTTGGAATAGGGCGGTAATTCCCCTTTCCACCAAGGTGGTGCCGGTATTTTACCGGCATGGACCAAGGTGCTAACAGCACCCTGGTCCACCGCCGTCCGTGTAATGAGGCCCACTGTCATGATGCCTACCCCTGGGCATCAGGACCAAGGCCCTCAGCTCCGGGAGCAGGCATCCAGACATTTGTTTAAACCTCAGCAGCCCCGGCTAGGGGCTGTCTGTGTTCAGTCCTGGCGCCTGAGGCGCCAGGCTCATCATAGAAATCAGTCCTTGTGCCATAGGCACCAGGCTCATAGACTTTACTTACCTGATGCAGACCATGCTGCAAAAGAGTCCAAGCCTACATGAGGCCTGGATGGGACTATTTTGTTACAGGGACTATTTTTTACTCGGGCGTGGCTCTAGGGAACTTCTTACCTGGAAGTACTTTGGAGGCTATTTAAACCACACCCGAACAGCAGCACATGCTTCGCGTTATTCTACATCCAGCAGCGTGACGCTCACCGTGCCTGCAGCTAGCATCCAGTCTTCTGCCATGCCCGCATGCCTGCAGCCAGCATCCAGTCTTCTGCCACGCCCGCCTCGAATCCGGAGCTCCTAGAAAAACGAAGAGGAAAAGGACAAGGTTAGAAAACAAACTTATTTCAAATTCCTCACCTAATTCCGGAACCATTTCATCTCCGGATCTGGAAAGTACATCAGTCCTGCACGCGTCGCTTCGCCAGCTCCAGCACGGCGCCATACTCACCAGTTCTCACTGCATCTTTCGATCCGGCACTGTCTCCATCATTTCTTCGCCGTAATCCGGCACCTAAGGGACACAAGAAAAAACAAGGTGAGCCAAGGGAATCAACAAATACAACCTCTTACCACCATAGACTTACCTGATTTACCACCGGCGGTATTATTCCATAACTCTCCACATTTTCATATGCTGCATCTGTAAAGAGGGAGAAAAACAACACGTTAACGCATGCAATAGTTACCGGACAGCGTTGGGTGACACAGACTCTTACCTGAACGCCAGTAGCAGCTACGAGACCTTCTTCTCACAAGCTCAGTTGCAATTTAAGAAAGGAAGGGGACAAGAGTGAACATCGGGCACATTGAACTCTTTTACCTTGATACTTACCAATCCCGCCAGGGACTTCAGAGTCAATACTTACCGGAACTCTCCCAACGCCTTCAAACCAGTGAAGTAACTGGTATCTACGCGCCCCTGCAAGACACGCAAGATGGAGAGCTCATCTTTTACGAACATAAGGTGAGGTTACTAAGGGGATATCGGAGGTGATTAGTGGGGGAGAGCGAGAACAGTTGGGAGGCCATCACTAAAACCCACAGGTGGTTAATCCCTGTCTCCACTTGCAGGAAAATATTTCTTCGGGTCCAGCAGACAAGACTAGGCGGGCCAGTCCAGACAGTCATCTCTGCACTATGCATCACGTTGAAGGAGACAGCAGCTGTCCGGGTCCGATCGACACCCCTGTGGCGTCCAGGTGAGCGTAACAGAACGCAAAGCTTCTCTACAAATACCCACCCGGGTGTTATGGAAACCTCGGAAACCGACCAACTGGCCCAATTATTGGGGAATTTAGGGCGGAAGTACATGCCGCTCGCCAAGAGACTAATGCCCTCAGGAGAGAACTGATTGTCTCAAAGGAGCGCACGGATGATCTGGCTAGGCAACTACTGCAAAACCAAGCTGGGCAAACGCCCCTACCTGGATATGGGGGAAACCCAACCCCTGTTTCATCAAGCAATCCTGTACAAGTGGTTTTACCAGGAAATATTCTGTTAGCTCCATCCGAACGCTTTGCTGGGGACCCCAAAAGGTTTGCCGTGTTTGTGAACCAATGCCGCTTGCACTTTTTATGCAGACCGGGAACCTTTCCAAATGACCAAGCCAAAGTAGCCTTTGTATTGTCATATCTTAGTGGCAGCCAACCAGGATGATCCTCTTCTCCGGGATTTTCAGGGTTTTCAAAGGAGCATGGAAAAACTATTCGCCAGACACTCACGGGGTCAAGCCCTGGACAACAAACTTTTATCCTTACGACAAGATAACCAGGATCTGCTAACCTATATTGCAAACTTCAATAGGTTGGTGGTGGAAACCGGGTGGCTGGAGGAAAAACAAATTACATTGTTTCATCGTGGACGTCGAGGAGAACTCAAAGATGTCTTGGCTCAAGTTGTGAACCCACCTCAGGAATGCACAGAATTTATAGACTTAGTAGTTCAGCTAGACCACCGATTTCAGAACCGAAAGACTGATCGAGCTAAGTTCGAGAACCGGGTATTGGTTAAACCCAACCTTGCCCCCAAAGGAACAGATGCATCTGAACCTATGCAGATCGGGGGGGTTAAAGGACCCTTAACTCAAAAGGAAAGAGAAAGAAGACGACAGATTCAGTTGTGTCTGTACTGTGGAACCTGAGGACATTTTCTACGGGATTGCCCTACAAAACCACCCAAGAAGGTGGTAGGAGTTGCTGATAAAAGCCACATAGAGCCTGATTCAGGAAACGACCACGCCCGACAAGCGTAGAGGTCCACTTGCTGAGCTTAAAGAAGGACACTCAGACCTTGCATCTGATCATCCAAATGGTCCTACTTGATCCCAGGCAGCCATCACGTATGCACGCAGTAAGGGCATACATAGATAGCGGGCCGTAGGAAACTATATGGACCACGAATTGATGTCAAGGATGAATCTACCTCTTTGCAAAAAGACCACTTCGGATGTCATCACCACAGTTGATGGAACTGAGATTGCCTCGGGGCCTGTAACTCATTCCACTACAGAGATGAAACTGTTGAGTCAAGATGGGCATCAAGAGACTATTGTGTTTGATCTAATCAAAGCCCCACAGACAATACTGGGGATGCCATGGTTGGAAACACATAATCCTCGTATAGATTGGCGAGAGAAGAGAATAACCTTCCCGGATTGTGCACACACCTGTTACCCGGAGAAAACTTTGAACAAAGGCCTGGCTACAGTCATTAACCCAACCATGCAGTTACCTCAGGAGTCACAAGAATTTCAGGATGTTTTTCAAAAAGAACAGGCCAATACATTACCTCCTCACAGATCATACGATTGTCAAATCGACCTCCTACCCGGTGCACAACCCCCATGCAGTAGAATCTACGCCCTCACAGAACCTGAAAATCGTCACTTACGGCAATACTTGGACCAATACCTTGCTAATGGCTTTATTCGTCCAACCAAGTCTCCTGCATCCTCAGCTTTATTCTTCGTGTCAAAAAAGGAAGGTGACCTTAGAACATGCATAGATTACCGTGCATTAAATCATATTACGGTAAAAACCGATACCCATTGCCTCTGATCCCCGAATTACTAGACCAAGTAAAGGATGCTTGTATCTACACTAAGTTAGATCTCCGAGGGGCATATCATCTGGTACGTGTCAAGAAAGGCGACGAATGGAAGACTGCCTTTCGCACCAAGTACCGATTATTCGAATATCAGGTGATGCCCTACGGGTTGTGCAATGCACCAGCAGCCTTCCAGTATTTTATGAACGATGTCCTTCGTGAACTCATTGACGTCTGTGTCGTCGTATACATAGATGATATTCTAGTGTACTCCTCCTCAGAATCAGACCATGTTAAGCACGTGTGTGCAGTCCTTGAGAAACTACGCCAGCACAAGTTATATGCAAAATTGGAAAAATGTGTTTTTCATGCTACGGAAGTAGAATTTCTTGGATTTATCCTGACTCCAAAAGGAGTCCGAATGGACTCTCGAAATGTGGACGCAATTCTCAAGTGCCCATCACCCATTTCAGTCAAAGGGGTACAAAGCATGCTCGGATTTGCTAATTTGTACCGCAGATTCATTCCGGACTTCTCCCATGTTGTACACCCCATCACAGCACTTTCGCGAAAAAACAAACGCTTCTTGTGGACCGAAGAGGCTGAAAAGGCCATCCAAGAGCTGAAAGTGAAATTCACATCAGCACCTGTCTTAAAGCATCCACGCCCTGAGCTTCCATACATAGTACAAATACAAGAACTAGTCATCTCCAATTACCATGACACCCTGATGGAAGGGCACCCAGGTATCGCAAAAACTGAAGCGAAAATTAAGAGACAGTTCTGGTGGCCCACTTGGCGAAAAGATGTAAAGTCATTTGTGATGTCTTGTGGCATTTGCGCCCAAAACAAAAGCCAGAAGAAAAAACCCGCTGGCATTTTACAACCTTTGGATATTCCACCTACACCATGGCACACCTTGTCTTTAGACTTTATTACAGATCTACCTCCATGTAATGGATTTAACACGATCCTAGTTATTGTGGATCTTTTTTCCAAGATGGCCCACTTTATTCCTTTAAAGGGGTTACCTTCTGCTTCGATTCTGGCCAAGGAGTTCCTCGAAAACATTGTTCGATTACACGGATTCCCTTCGGTATTGGTTTCTGACCGAGGTAGTCAATTTATCTCGCATTTTTGGAAGAAATGTTGTCAACTGGCACAAATCGACGTGAGGCTATCAACAAGTCACCATCCCCAGACCGATGGTCAGACGGAAAGGACCAACTAGACCCTTGAACAGTACCTACGCTGCATGCTACACCAGACCGAAAGCAATTGGAAAGATATTTTATGGATTTCCGAGTACGCATACAATAACTCTGTACATTCAGGAACCGGACAAAGCCGTTTTTATACCATATATGGACATCACCCTCGAACCTCAGAACTCGATTCGCCTCAGCACTTAGAAATGCCCGCAGTTGGTCATTTGCACTCTACTATTACACAAGTCTTTAAGGAAGCCACAGAACATTTGAAACAAGCAAAAGAGAAATACAAGAGAAATGCTGATCAACATAGAAGTGAAACTCCACAATACCAGATTGGGGATCAAGTTTGGCTGGCTACAAAATATATACCTCTGAAGGGAACTCTGACTTTTAATCCTAGATATTTGGGACCTTGCACCATTAAGGCCATTATCAACCCGGTGGCCTTCAAATTGGAATTACCCTCTAATATGTGAATTCATCCTGTCTTTCATGTTTCACTTCTAAAACCAGTTCAACCAGGGACAAGATTAACCAAACCACCTGACCCCATCTTAATAGATGGAGAACCTGAATTTGAGGTAAAAAATATCCTGGACTCCAAGATGATTAAATCAAAACTTTTTATTTGATCGATTGGAAGGGCTACGGACCACAAGAAAGATCATGGGAGCTTAGCGACCACGTTCATGCACCTCGGTTGGTGAAAAGATTCCATCGGAACTTCCCAGACAAACCGGGGCCAGGGGAAAGAACAACTTTAGGAGGGGCCTTGAGGAGGAGCGCTGTAATATTGCTAACCCCCGGGCATCAGGACCAAGGCCCTCAGCTCCGGGAGCAGGCATCCAGACATTTGTTTAAACCTCAGCAGCCCCTGCTAGGGGCTGTCTGGGTTCAATCCTGGCACCTTAGGCGCCAGGCTCATCATAGAAATCAGTCCTTGTGCCATAGGCGCCAGGCTCATAGACTTTACTTACCTGATGCAGACCATGCTGCAAAAGAGTCCAAGCCTACATGAGGCCTGGATGGGACTATTTTGTTACAGGGACTATTTTTTACTCGGGCGTGGCTCTAGGGAACTTCTTACCTGGAACTACTTTGGAGGCTATTTAAACCACACCCGAACAGCAGCACATGCTTTGCGTTATTCTGCATCCAGCAGCGTGACGCTCACCGTGCCTGCAGCCAGCATCCAGTCTTCTGCCACGCCCGCGTGCCTGCAGCCAGCATTCAGTCTTCTGCCACACCCGCCTCGAATCCAGAGCTCCTAGAATAAAGAAGAGGAAAAGGACAAGGTTAGAAAACAAACTTATTTCAAATTCCTCACCTAATTCCGGAACCATTTCATCTCCGGACCTGGAAAGTACATCAGTCCTGCACGCGTCGCTTCGCCAGCTCCAGCACGGCGCCATACTCACCAGTTCTCACTGCATCTTTCGATCCGGCACTGTCTCCATAATTTCTTCGCCGTAATCCGGCACCTAGGGGAGACAATAAAAAACAAGGTGAGCCAAGGGAATCAACAAATACAACCTCTTACCACCATAGACTTACCTGATTTACCACCGACGGTATTATTCCATAACTCTCCACATTTTCATATGCCGCATCTGTAAAGAGGGAGAAAAACAACACGTTAACGCATGCAATAGTTACCGGACAGCGTTGGGTAACACAGACTCTTACCTGAATGCCAGCAGCAGCTACGAGACCTTCTTCTCATGAACTCAGTTGCAACTTAAGGAAGGAAGGGGACAAGAGTGAACATCGGGCACATTGAACTCTTTGACCTTGATACTTACCAATCCCGCCAGGGACTTCAGAGTCAATACTTACCGGAACTCTCCCAACGCCTTCAAACCAGTGAAGTAACTGGTATCTACGCGCCCCTGCAAGACACGCAGGATGGAGAGCTCATCTTTTACGAACATTAGGTGAGGTTACTAAGGGGATATCGAAGGTGATTAGTGGGCAGAGCGAGAACAGTTGGGAGACCATCACTAAAACCCACAGGTCGTTAATCCCTGTCTCCTCTTGCAGGAAAATATTTCTTCGGGTCCAGCAGACAAGACTAGGCGGGCCAGTCCAGACAGTCATCTCTGCACTATGCATCACGTTGAAGGAGACAGCAGCTGTCCAGGTCCGATCGACACCCCTGTGGGGTCCAGGTGAGCGTAACAGATACGTTCCTGTCAAAACATTTTTGGGAACAATTATATTATTATTAGGATAATTGTTGCAATCATCTTGCAGTTTCTTTTATATAAAGGTGTGATTTATAGAGACTTACAGAGTTACATATTAAAAGTTTGAGCAAAAGATGAGGAGGTTTCAGGATATAAGAGGCTCATTGCCATCAGGAAAATCGATGAGTGATTCTGGAATGTTGGCTGACAAGGTAGCAGCTTAAGCCAGCCGCTCCTGCTCCTGCCCAGGAATTAATGCTTTTCCTAAGAAAAAGATTGAGATACCAGAAAACCCTATCCCCAAGAAGCCAAAACAAGGAGGAGATATGGAAGAAACACCAGGAATCAGCGACATTTAAACATTGTTACTGAAGATTTCTCAGGATGTTGGAGTAATGAAATTCTCCCTGAGAGAACTAACCTCTAAAGTAAGCCATCTGGAGAATAGAGTGACAAAGGTGGAGTCTGGAAAAACTGTGCTGGGCTCTGAAGTTGCAGGAAGCTATAGAACATATACAGATTAGAGTTCAGAGATTTCTGACTTAAAGAAAAAGAATTTAAGGAAGGCTCGAGGCGGAAAGGAGAAACCTAAACCTGTGCTTACTAGTGGTAAAATAAAATCCTGACTTGGACAAGGACCTAGACTCAAGAGTTATGGGGATCTTGACTGAGGTGCTGGGAAAGAAAGTGCTGAATGATGGTGACCTGGACTTTTCATATAGAGCCGGAAAAAACATGGAAGAAGGGAATTCCAGGCAAATAATATTGTTACTAACCAAAGTGAGAGTAAAGTAGAGGATCTTAAAAGTGGCTAGGGAAAAAGGGAGAATTATGCTGAATTCTTCCCCCCTGGCTATCTACCCAGATTATACCAAGGACGTTGTGGAAATGAGAAAGGCTTTTAAGTATGCTAAAGGATTGGCTCTGAAGAAAAACATCAATACAATTTTGGTAAAACCTGCAACTTAAAAAATATATTTGGATGGTGGTGTTGAATCCACTAAGGGCGCTTCTGAGGCAGAGCATTGGCTAAAAGCTGAAAGAAACAGGAATGCTAAGGATTAATTTAATGTTGGTTATTTACTTTGATAGTTTCCTGTATGGCCAGCAAACTGTTATGTGAATTTGTTGATTTTATTCTTTTTTGTGTCTTTAAACTATTAATATGATATAATATAATTAATATAATGGTATTTTTTATTGAAATATGATTTGTTTATTTTTGCTGTAAGGCTATTTATTAACGGTTGCATAGCTTCTGAGCAGGCACGCGATTTATGGTTCTCATGCTATTGTGTTTGGGTGCCTTTCTCTAAAGAGAACAAGGAAGTATCTTGCAACGTGTTTTATGCCTGGTGGGTGGGTCTTGAATGAGCATATATGGGTGCGGCTGATGACTGGGAGGACGTTTTGTTATTATTACAGGTTAATATGCAGGTCAGGGTTAGGCAATGCAATTACTGGCTGCTTTCCTCATGTGACTAGCGTAGTTATGATGCTATCATGTCTAGTACAGGATCCAGAGTTTGATGATTTCGGGAGGAAAGTTTCGTGGTTACATTGAAATATTGTACAAAATAGTCAAAAAAAGGAAGCAAGGTTTTTTGTGGTGGAGAATTGGACTGGAGAAATGAAGGTGGAATATGTGTGGGAGGTTTTCAAGTCCTACATATGAGGAATGCTTATAGGCCTCTCGAGCAAAAAAAAAAAGAGAAAGAAAATGAGATTAAGAGCCTAAATGAGGAAATTCTGGAACTGTAAAAACAAAATATGCAAACATTCTCTGTGAGTTCTTTCAATTTAATCAAAAAGAAAAAAGAAAATCTGGAAGATTTACTTGCAACAAGGGCAGAAAAACTCATTTTTAGAACGAGATGCAAGTATTATGAAAAAAGAGAAAAGTGTGATCGGCTACTGGCTCATCGTCTAATAGTGATGGATAGCGAAAAGATGATCAGTGCAATTGAAAACAGAGATGGGATTATTACTTATGAGCCTATTGAAATCAACGGAAAAGTTCAAGGAATATTACTCCAATCTATACTCCTCTGAGATGCATGTGAGTCATGAGGTGGTGAAGCACTTCGTCAATGGATCTAATTTAAAAAGTCTAAAGTCAAAGTACAGAGATTGCCTGGAGAAGGTCTGGAGTGTTGAGGAGCTCAAAAGAGCAGCAAGTGTTTTAAACTAAGGCAAATGCCAGGGGCCAGATGGTCTGCCTGCCGAACTATATAAAATCTTTCCAGATGAGGTTTTCAATTTTATGTTGGTCATGCTTCGCTCATCATTGAAGTATGGTCGGCTTCCGGTGACTACAAGACATGCCTCTATATCCCTTATTCTGAAGGAGGGGAACCATCAGTAAAAACTAGCAGCTACAGACCCAATAAGCATGACAAACACAGAAAATAAAATCTTAGCGAAAGCCTTAGTTTTAAGAATGGAGCACTTGTTATCCGATATTATAGATAAGATTCAAACAGGCTTTGTAAAAGGAAGGCATGCCTCAGAGAATATGAGGAGATTATTTTTGAACTTGTATGAAAGCAGGAATATCCGAAGGAGGTGGTGGTGTTATCATTGGATGTGGAGAAGGCTTTCGACCGGATAGAGTGGGAGTACCTTTTGACAGCATTGGAAGACTTTGGATTTGGGAATAATATGATAGAATGGATTATGCTCTTATACTCATGTCCAACAGCTAGTGCGAACACAAATGGCCTTCTTTCAGAGGAATTTGAACTTAATAGGGGAACAAGACAAGGCTGCCCCCTCTCGCCCATCTTATTTGCCATCGCAATGGAGCTCCTAACTGTGAAAATAAGAGACGACAGGGTAATTGAAGGAGTACAATATGGTGAAGCCTGTCAAGAAGTTTGGCTTTACACCAATGATATGCTGTTGGTTCTTCAAAACATTGAGTCTTTGGGACCAGCGTTAATAAACCAAATTGACATCTTTTACAGGATCTTGGGGTACAAGATTAATTGGACGAAATCCGAAGCTTTGCCAGCATCAAACTCCTGTTAGAACTTGAAACTGAGGGCCTATGGTTGCAATTGGTGTCCTGACAAGATGCGCTACCTCATTGTCTGGCTGACTAGAGATGTGTCCAAAATAATGGAGGTCAACCTATCATACATTACCCAAAATTTAGAGTCAGATTTAAAAAGATGGAATGAGCTGAGATTAAGCCTCTGGGGGAGAGTGCATGCACTTAGAATTACATCAACACCACAAATTAATTATGTACTACGCATGATCCTCAAAGAAAATTGAGAGCTTGATCCAAACCTTCCTTTGGGATGGTAAGCAGCCACGTTTGAAACTATGGAAACTACAACTGTCCTAGGAAAGTGGTGGTCTGGGTGTTCCTGATTTTGAAAACTATCATCTGACGTTTGGTGCTCGACATTTAGTTCCATTCATAGAAAACTCAACCGATGTCTGGACACAAGCTGAGGCGAGTAGATTTTCTCCATTATCCCCTAGAGCATTTTTAACATTGGTGGATGGGGCAGGTTCTAAATCCGTCCCACCAACTGTATTTATAAGGGCATGCTGGTAGGATTTTCTGAGGAAAAGCAAAAAGGATGTTGTTGGCAACAGTATAACTTCAATTTGGTTGACTCCAGACATAAAACTGGAAGGGAAATTACTACTTTGGCCAAACTGACTGCTGAGTGGTATACAGTGGCTGGAAGATCTTGTTGAGGGCAAAAAATGGATTAGCTTTAAGCGATTAACTTTAGAGAAAGGTCTCAAAGATTGCACACTGGGGAAAATAGGAAGCTGAAGAAAGCTCTGGTTAACAAGGTTCTAGAGGATTGCAAAGGATGGCATATCTGGTTAAGAGATGATAAATCAGAAGGCCACCTGGCCGCTAAAGTGTGCAAGAATTTGGAACAGTACAGGGAGCCAAATAAAGTGTTATTGGAAAAATGGTCAGAAACACTCGGATCGGAGATGACTGAGAACAGGTGGATGAATTTGTGCAAGAATATGGCTCTTAAATCTTTGAATATTGGTGAAAGGAGTCACCAAATCAAAATACTAAACAGAGTTTTTTGGATGCCTCAAAAATTATATGCTAGGGGTTTACTTGATTTGGAGGCCTGTTGGAGGTGTAAGCAGGTCAGGGTAACCTTTGAACACATGATTTGGGATTGCTACGAATTAAGAAGCTTCTGGAGGGAGGTCACCACAAGATTGAAAAAGGTTCTTATGATGAACAAATACTATTATTATGCAAGTATAATTCTGGGTGAAGAAGACTTGGTGGAAGATCTCTCTTTCCCACTGCAATGCTAGTTTTTCAGGGCGGTGAATTCTGCAAAAAATATTTCTGAGGAAATGGAAAAGTGTGGTTGTATCAGGTTGTCTGACCTAAAACAGTGGCGAGAATGGAGAAAATTACTCTCCACAGATACAAGAAAATTAACTTGTTTGAACAAATCTGGGGAAGATTTTTGGAACTGTGAGATTTGTTTTTTGTTTGCTCCCTGTGAGGATTTGCTTTTAATGCTTGTTTGTTTCCTGAAGGTAACTTCTATCTTTGAAATGTGTTGGGTACTCTAAATGTGATGAACTTAAGTCTAGGCTTGTTTTCTTTTTATTATGACAGTGGATGTATGTTTATTTATATTGGCTATGTTATGTATATACATTTGATAAACATGTAAATAAATAAATAAATTAAAAAAAGAAAATTGATGAGTATCCATACAATAATAATTGTGTCATTCTAAATTATGATTTGTGTTTTCCTCCTGATTATTATGACATTTAAACAAGTTATAAAAACAATACAGAGATGGTGGATGACAATGAAACATTTACTTTTGCCTGTGATGAAATCACGAACAGAATATTTTATAATCTTACTATGCATTAATTTAGATTTAAAAAAGGCTGTTGGGGAAAATTAAGAAGGTATAAATATGTTTCTTGACAATTTGGCTAAATTTAAAGAATAACCATGTTATCGGCACATGTAAAAGGGGAGAAGGAGAACAGCAGATGAAATGTGCTACGTGTGTTCCCTTACATGTTATGCTTTGGGATCCTCTAAAATATTCATAGCAATAGAAGTATCAGTGAAAAACGCACATTGCCTGACACATTTTGCACTTTGCCTAACCAGAAGATAGTGCCAAGGCAGAACAGCATCCATAGTGTGGGTGAATAAAGCGACATCTCAGAGAGAAGACAACTATGTTAACATATAAAGTCAAGAGAGAAGCCAGAAACAATGCATCAAATAATAAAATATGAACATCCTGGAATAAGTGGAGCAGGAATCAAGATTGAAGAAAACATATTGCTACAATGCAGGGATAAGAAAGGGAAGAAATACACAAATCCTGGGAAAGAGGTCAACTACAAATTAAAGGAACAGTGCTTACTCGTGAAGGATGGGCTGAAGGATTGGTTGTCTGCAAAGCAACGGCATAACCGGACAATGGGAAGAAGTTGTGGCAAATGCAGAAAAGGAATGCAAAATCCAATGGCCTAAGATTGCAAGATTGTTGACATGGGTTGACGATGAGGGAAGACCAATGCAGATACTATCTCTGCAGTACATGAGATGGGCAGAAAAAAATAAATAGAATAATAAAAGTAATAAATAAAAAATGCTGCCAACTGGTGGCAAGTGCAAAAAGTAAGTGCAGACAACAGGTGTCAATTGCCGGGGTTGCCAGGGAAGCAGCGCACGTGTGCACCTGGCGGCAGAAACCCTGCATATGAAAATGGAGAATTAAGTAGACAAGATTGAGGACAACGCTTTTTATCTCTGTTCTCCTGGATTCCAAGTTGTTTGGCAAATACCTTCAAATTACTTGGAGCAGTACTAGTGTTGGTATTGCTAAGATTTTGTCTCATAAGGATCATCTTGGGACAATGTCAGAAGACAGCCAAGAAAGCTATTGGGATGAAGATCATGATTGATTTAGACGCTGGAACTGGTGAGCAGATGTAAAATGAAGAAAGTACCAGTGAGAATGTAAAGAAAAGTGCCGTTGCACCTCCAGGAACGGAGGTCTACTATCCCAAGGAGCATACAAAAAATGTAGGGCGGTGGATATTCTGTCCACCATCAGGAGATTGCTGCCACATGACCTGGAGAGTGGATAAACATATAAAGAATGCAGGTCACCTGATGGGGGTGACAAAGATATGGGTCCCAAAGAAACAAAAGTATGAAGAGATGATGAAGGAGAATGAAGAAAGGAATGTGGTTGAGGACTCAACGAGAGGGGGGAATGTAGAGGAACAAGTGGATGCATTTTCCCCAGCTCCTACCCCCTCACTGCCATCATACTCCAACAGCAGGAGAAGGGCCTGTGTGAGACTCCATGTGTCATACCTATACCTCATTGAGTGTATGAGAGACAATATGCACTCAGACAACCATATTGAATGTACCCTCACACTGAAAGTATGGAAAGATGCTGTATAGAAGGATGTCAACACGCACCATTGGATATCACAGAGCGCTGAGTGAAATCTGACAAGGGCAGAGTGATGTCATGGAGAAGATATACGAAGCGATGCTGAAACAATATGAAAATACATAAGAGTGACGATGTAACTGAAGTGAAATAATTATGAAACAATAAAGTAATCATGAATGTAAAAGAGACAGAAGACAAAGTAACTGTCATGACCCAGCGAAATTGCCCCTTCTGGACCTCATGGTCATTGTCACGAAGGGCTTGTACTCCTTGTTCCTCCCAACATGGCCGTACCAAGCTCCGTTCTATGCACTAGCTTTCACGTCGTAGCACGTACTATAAATTGGTCACGCCCCTGAGGGTCCGTGCGTCTCAACGCTATCTTCGATAGTGACCCGGCGTGTGTTTGCTCTCTACATTTGCTTCCTTGATCCTCATACTTCCTTCCTTGCCTTTTTTCCTGTTCCGGGACTTCCCCCCTACATTGCTTGTTTATCGCTAATCCTGGACACCCTGGAACCACGAACTTCCCGGAACTCTGAACGCGCTCTGCAACCTGACGAGGCTCGGGCGAGCCTATTCAAGACCCGAACCTCCCACAGGAAGAGCCCTGTGGCTGAACAAGGGAGATCCCGATCACAGGTGAGATGGGGGGAGATTTATGACAGTTTGAGACGCCGAACGATCAATACAGATTCTACCATGGAGAATGCTATTCAGGATCTGATGCGCGGAATGCAAAACTTTCCACAGAGATGCAGAATATAAAAGCCGAGAATGCGGCGCTAAGACAGCTGGTCTTGTCACGCGACTCTGTGAACAAGAAGAGCGTATTATTGGAGGAGTGGTTGATAAATACGACGGTTCAACAAAGGCCTTACGTGGATTCCTGGATTCTTGTTTGGTACATTTTACCTTTAAGCCTTACTATTTCACAACTCCTAGGGCTAAGGTGGGCTTCATAATATCGCATCTTTCCGGTAATGCCCTTACATGGGCCACTCCATTACTCAATTCAGGGGATGCTCTCCTGGATGATTATGAAGGGTTCATCGCGGAACTCAAGACAATGTTCGAACGACCAGAGCTGGTTCACAGTGCTCAAGAAAAGCTACTTGACTTCCAACAAGGATCCCAAGACATGTTGACCTATGTTACCAGATTCAAACAGCTAGCCAAAGAGGCGGACTGGCCCCTGGAAGCCAGTTTTACTTTGTTTCGCAGAGGTCTAAATGAAGAGATTAAGGACGAGCTAGCCAGGGTGGCACGTCCTAGTTCATTCCAGGCCCTCCTGGACTTGTCTATGCAAATAGACTTTAGAATCCAAGAAAGAAAGGCCGAAAAGAAAAAGAATAAAGTATCAATTCAAAGATACTCGCTAGAGAATACTACAAGGACAGAATCTGCCAAGAGTCCGAGCACTGATTCTGAACCCATGCAACTTGGAGCCTTTCGTGGACCAATTTCCCCACAGCAAAGGTTAAGAAGAATACACAAAGGCTTATGCATGTATTGTGCCTCGGATAAACATTGAGTTAAAGAATGTCCTCCGGCTCCTCCCCGACGCTCGGGAAACGCCAGCTCCCGATCCTAAATGGAGCAAGCTTTCGGGAGAGCGATGTTTGCTCCACATCAATTCCATCCTTGAACTCTCCTGGACAAAACAAATTGGTGATATTACAGGCCTTTTTATCGCCATCCAAGGACAAGGTCTACCCCATACTGGCCTTGGTGGATTGCGGAGCAATGGGAGTCTTCATTGATCAAGATTGGGTCAGAAGTCATAACATTCCGTATGAAGCAAGAAGTTTTTCACAGCCAGTGGAAGCGATTGACGGAAGACCTCTTTCCTCAAGACCCATAAATCTGCAAACAAGGGAGATCCATCTTTCCATAAATCATCATCAAGAAAGATTGTGTTTGACATTATAAAATCAGCCCATTACCCCTTGGTTTTGGGCATGCCCTGGTTACAAAGGCACTATCCATATATCAACTGGACGGCCGGATCCTTATTTCTGGGCTCGGAGTTCTGTATGAACCATTGTTTAAACCTGGATACCTCTGGAACAGCCCCTAAAAGTCCGCCAAGGTGTCCAGAGACACCACTCATGGTTTCCAATATTGTACAAGTTCCAGAGATCTATCAAGGGTATGCTGATGTATTCTCTACTGCCATCGTTCAAGCCTTACCTCCACATAGACCCGAAGACTGTGCCATAGACACTGAACCCTCAGCAGTGATTCCCTAAGCCAGGAAGTTTATCCTTTCAGAACCAGAAAAGAGAGCCCTCCGGGAATACCTAGACACTAATCTTGAGAATGGCACCATAAGACCTTCAAAATCACCAGCTGGTGCTTCATTGTTCTTCGTTCCTAAAAAGGATACCAAAGAGCTCAGACCTTGCCTGGACTATCGGGGCCTAAATCAACACACCCTGAAAGACAGATACCCACTACCCCTGATCTCGGATATCCTTGAAGCTGTGAGAGGTGCAGTGATATTCACGAAACTGGATCTCCGAGGTGCTTACCATTTGATCTGTATCCGGGAAGGAGACAAATGGAAAACAGCCTTTAGAACACCCTTTGGTCACTTTGAATACCTAGTCATGCCCTTCGGTCTGACTAATGCTCCCGCAGTCTTCCAGCGTTTTATGGATAGGGTGTTCTCTGAAATGTTATTTCTCAATGTTATCGTCTACCTGGATGACATATTGATCTTCTCAAAGGATTCCTTGAAACATGAATAACATGTAAAGGCAGTACTTCAACGTCTCCGTGAAAATCAACTCTTAGCCAAACCAGAAAAATGTTTGTTTCATGCTACATCAGTTCACTATCTGGGGTTTGTCCTTAGTTCAGAAGGAATTAGTATGGATCCTTCAAAGGTGAAGGCCATACTGGCTTAGCCCACCCCAACATCTGTAAAGCAAATACAGTCCTTCCTGGGGCTTGCCAACTTCTACCGGAAATTCATTCCCACCTTTTCCGAGATTGTTCAACCCATTGTTAATCTCCTGAAGAAAGACGTTCCATTCAACTGGTCTATACCACAAGACAAGGCATTCCAACGCTTGAAAAAAGAATTCACTCAGGCCCCCATCCTGGCCCAACCTGACATAAATCGTCCTTTTCTAGTGGAAACAGATGCCTCCAATTACACCATAGGAGCAGTTTTAAAACAAGAATCCGATGATAAGTTGGAACACCTTTCACGGACCCTGACTACCAGTGAGACTCACTACTCAGTTCTGGAGAAGGAGTTATTGGCCATTCGTCATGCCTTCACTGAATGGAGACATCTACTCCTGGGTGCTAAATATCCAGTTCAAGTCCGTACTGATCATCGAAATCTTCAGGTCCTACAATCCATGGAGTGCAGGAACAGTAGACAAGCTCGATGGGCCTACTTCTTTGCTCAATATCAATTTCAAATCTCACATGTTCCTGGACCGCAAAACATGATTGCCGATGCCCTTTCTCGGCGTCCCGACTACGTTCCCTTGGAGGATAAGATCTATCCTAAAATGTTTCCACCTACAATCTTTGTAGCTCAAGCGATCAATCTCCTGGAAGAATTCAGAGTACAGACTCAATCATCTGAACTCTGGAAGGACATATCCGAGAAAAATCCCTGGCGTTTGACAATCAAGGAAGGATATTTATTCAAGAACAATTCAGTGGTCATTCCGACAAAAGAACTTCAACAGAAGGTAATGAATCTATGCCATGATACTCTTCACTCCGGCCATCGAGGGGTAACCAACACCTTCCATCTTATACAAAGACAGTTCTGGTGGCCAGGGATGAAGTCCAGTGTAGTTCAATACATCAAGACCTGTGCAATTTGTAGTCAGAACAAATACGATAATCAGAGGCCGGCGGGCCTGCTTCTACAACCTACGTTGCCAACCAGACCCAGGGAAGTTATTGCTACTGACTTCATTGTTGAATTACCACCTTCCCGAGGATATACAACCATCATGGTAACCATTGACTTGTTCACTCATCTAGCTCATTTTACACCATTGTATAAACTACCATCTTCCTCAGAACTTGCTGGAATTTTCCTGGAACATATTTTTCGTCTTCATGGCCTCCCTTCCAAGATTATTTCGGATCGGGGACCTCAATATATTTCACAATTCTGGAAACATCTCTGTTGTGTTCTAGGAATCCAACGTGCCCTTTCTTCAGGCTATCATCCACAAACCAATGGGGCAACGGAACGAGTAAATCAAACCCTGGAACAATATCTTCGTTGTTTTGCCACCAAGGTTCAAGACGATTGGTCTCTCCTTATACCTTTAGCTGAATTCTCCTACAATAACTCAGATCATTCAGCTCTCAAGATCAGCCCTTTCTATTGCAGTCAAGGTTATCATCCGTCTGTTTTACCATTGGTTCTTCCAGAATCTACTCCGGTACCTACCCTTGACTCTTGGATTCAGACTCTGATCGACTTACAAGGAGAGGCCAAGGATCAGTTAGAACAGGCCCAGACTCGAACCAAAGATATGCGGACTCTAAGAGAAGACCATCACCTTCCTATTCAGTTGGCGATCAAGTCTGGCTAGCCTCGAAACTGTTACCTCGACATCTACGACCAAACAAATTGGCTCCTCGCTATTATGGTCCATTTTCTATAAAGGAGATCATCAATCCTGTCTCCTTCCGACTTAAGCTCCCGGATTCCTGGGAGAAGATACATCCAGTCTTCCATACTTACCTGTTGAAACCCTACGTTAGTTCTACTCGAAAACCCTTCAAACCCACACCTGTTGTTGTGGACGACCAGTTGGAATATGAGGTGTCCAGGATATGTGATTCCAGGTATAGAAGGGGTCGATTACAATATCTGGTCGTGTGGAAAGGCTACCCCCCTAGCGAGAGAACATGGGAACCAGTTTCTAATTTAAAGACCCCTCGTTTGCTCAGAAGATTCCATCTTATTCACCCAGGCAAGCCTGGAGGAACCAGTCTTCGGAGGGGGCATGCTGTCATGACCCGGCGAAATTGCCCCTTCTGGACCTCATGGTCATTGTCACGAAGGGCTTGTACTCCTTGTTCCTCCCAACATGGCCGTACCAAGCTCCGTGCTACGCACTAGCTTTCACGTCGTAGCACGTACTATAAATTGGTCACGCCCCTGCGGGTCCGCGCGTCTCAACGCTATCTTCGATAGTGACCCGACGTGTGTTTGCTCTCTACATTTGCTTCCTTGATCCTCATACTTCCTTCCCTGCCTTTTTTCCTGTTCCTGGACTTCCCCCCTACATTGCTTGTTTATCGCTAATCCTGGACACCCTGGAACCACGAACTTCCCGAAACTCTGAACGCGCTCTGCAACCTGACGAGGCTCGGGTGAGCCTATTCAAGACCCGAACCTCCCACAGAAAGAGTCCTGCGGCCGAACAAGGGAGATCCCGATCACAGGTGAGACGGGGGGGGAGATTTATGACAGTAACTTTCTGACCAATAAGTGTAAATACACAGTAACGCAAGGATGAAAAGATATATAGGAGCTTGCTATAGAAGAATATGTAACATGTCAAGGACGGCCATAATTGGAAAATGGATGCCACCTCGTGTAAATATTCAATTCAGCCACGTCAGAAGCCGATCAGGGTTGCAGAGTCAGGAGACGCTCGAAGAACAGCTTTGTGTGCAAAATACAGAGGAGTCATTGTTGGCTTGGGATCAAGGATGCTATTTTTAAGGAATAGCTGCAAAGTACAAAGGGAGGCAGACGGATAAGTCATGGATGAGACATATTTCTCTTAGATTAAAAGAGAAGAAAACATTTGCAACAGCCAAGTATTGGATAATTAAAAGTGTGTAAAGTTTATACAAGGTAGAGTGAGCAAGTCTCTAGAGGCCCAGAGGAGCAATGACGCCCAGTTTAATTAAATCAAATAGCAGTAAATAAGAGGCTGAAATGGACAAATTGTGGTCTCTTCACATGTGACTCAGAAGTCGAAAACAAGTGCTATTTATTAAGCCTCAAATGAAGAGAGTGATGTGCTTTCACTCCCTTGAATGTCCAAGAACAGAGAACAGGCTACAAGGTCAACTACAGATGGGGAGATTTGGCTCATGGCCAGTCTGATGAGAGATGATGCACTAATTGGGAAAGTGGGGAGTAATCTGACCTGATCCAAGCACCTGGGTTTTGGTTTCCTTACTTGCTGCTAGCCGAAAGTCCAATGTTGGGTAAGAATACCAGTTGCATGGACCGATCCGCTGCCATTTTATTAGCTATTATCAGTATTATATGTATTTAGAGGTAGTTTGAGGGTTGTCTTACAGATAACAGACATACAATATATACAAGTTAGTACTTTATTGGCTAAGTAGTTATGTTCCTCTATACAAGAATCTGTCTGATGTTTGCCAGTTGACCCTGCTTTATTAACCTGAGAATAAAGCAGCACTTTGCCATATTCCTTGAGTCTTTCCGGTTATTTGGTCTAATGGTCATGGTGGTGTGTTGGGTGAGGGATAAGTCTGAGTACAATGTGTAGCCAACATTTTTTTCCACGTTCGAGATCACTGGTGCTCATCCTAATGGTTTGGGCCATGGGATTGGTTCGGGGAGGAGGGCTGTTTTCCATCAAACTTCGATTTCAGTTTTCCCAGGGTTGAGGATGAGGTGGTTGGTCATCATGCAGTAGTCAATATCCGAGAGGCATGACGACAGGTTCGGACTGCCAGAGCCTTGGGATTTTGGGATTTTGAGGATGATCCGGGTGTCTTCTGCATAGTTGTAGCAGGTAAGATTGTACGAGCGGATGATCGTGGGAAGGGGTTTTAGGTAGATGTTGAAGATCAGGGATGATACTGATGCTCCTTGTGGGACACTTTTACTTACTGGTTGTGATGTGGATGTGAACTACTGCAGGTACATGAATGGTGATCGATTTGAGATAAAGGAGGAGATCAATGAGAGGGCGTGCTTCTGATTCCTAGTGTTTGTCGCCTGTCTAGTAAGATGGTGTGATCGATGGTATCAAAGGCTGCAGAGAGGTCCAGCAGGATGAGAACAGCGCAGCCTTCTGCGTCGGCTGTTCTTTTTAGGTCATCCCAGAAGTGGACTATGGAAGATTCTGTTCCCCTTAGTGGTCTGAAGCCTGATTGTGCCGGGTCTAGGAGGTCGTTGGCTTCGGCAAAACGGCCAAGCTGTTTGTATGCCACGCGGTCCATGAGTTTGGCGATCAAACTTGTGTTGGAGATAGGCTGGTAGTTCTGGGGGAGGAGTGGGTCTAGTGTCGGTTTTCTGAGTATAGATTTGATGTAGGATATTTTTAGAGCTTTCGGGAAAGATCCTGTTCTGAGTGAGTGGTTGAGGATTGTGCGTGCAACACTACCTGCACAGGTGGAGGCTAGGATGTTTCTGACGAGTGAACTATGAGCGAGAGGAGTTCTAGGTGTGTGATGGGAAAGAGTTGAGGAATTATATCTGGGGGTTTTGGACGTTGGTCTGTGGGCGGGTGGGTGATGGGGGTATATGTCTTAATTTAGAGATGATGACGGAGTATCTTTCATTGGCAGCATTGTGGAAATGTAGTGATAAGGTGTCACATAGGGCTTGGCTGCTTGGTGGGGGTTGCCGCGAGCATGCAGCAGATTTGAATTCAGCTATTATTCTCTGTAGTTCCTTACTTGGGTTTCGAGCATTTAGAATTCGGTTCCCATAGAATGTTTTCTTGCCTTTTTTGAATTCCCGTCTGTAAATTCTGGTTGTCCTTGCTAGTGCGATTTTGTTCTGGGCTGAGGGCTGAGGGCTCGGCTCCCCAGGTCCGTTCCAGGCGGCGCTTGAGAGTTTTGAGTGATTTGAGGTTGTCAGTGAGCCACCTAGGCGTTAGTCCTGATCGCTGCAAAGGTCTGTTTTGTAGGGGTAAGGGGTCTGAGGGCCTTTGTAAGCCAGAGGTTGAAGGATTCGATTGCTGGAGGACCTTCCTGGAGGCAAAGTGTATGGAGAGAGTTGAGGAGTGAGCGCCCTAGATCTGGGCTAATTTCAACTCTGTTCCGAAGTGGAAAGTTAGACGGGGTGGTTGGCGGTAGTCGTATGTGGCCTTGAACGCTAAGTGTAGTGCTCAGAGGTACGGATAAATACAATGCTGAGTGATCAGTCCATGAAAGGGGACAGGGGGCTGGGTAGATATATTTGTGGTGCTGAAAATCACATCGAGGGTGTGACCTCTCGTGTGGGTCGGTGTGGAGATGTAGTGTGTAAGGTTGAGTAATTCTAGGTTGTCTGTGAGCGATCGTGTCATAGGGTTTGAAGGTGAGTCGAACCATATGTTGAAATCCCCTAAAATGGTAAGTGTTGGGTGTAGGATGAGGTCGGCGGCCAGTGCTTAACCAAGTGTGCCTGCAAAATTTTTGTTGTAGACGAGGGGTCTGTAGATGAGTAGGAAACTGTGTGAGGTGGAGGGTGCGACTTGGAGTTTTACCAAGAGAGATTCGTAGTCTGTGGTGTTGGTGGAGGTGTTCTTGATTAATAGCTTGAATTGGTGTTTGTGTAATATTGTGAGCCTCCCTCCTGAAAAAAGATGTCTGGGTTTTCATCTGTGATGAGGTCAGAGATGTGGAATTTATTTTTGGAAACTGACCTGGCATTGATGAGGGTGCAGGATATTTGGGGGGGTTCCCTTTGTGGGTGATAGACTGGTAGGGATGTAGCGAATAGCGGGGGCCGATGTAAGGGCGGGCAGTGCCGAGGGTGTGGCACGGTGAGAGGTGGAGTTGGAGTGTGCAGAAGTGGGAACAACTGGAATGGGGTAAGAGGGGAAAAGGGGAGGAATAGAGCTAATACCGGGTTGGGTGCGGATGGGGAGGTTTCGCTCCTATAGTGTGATAGCAGTGTTTGCGAACTGTGTTGGAGGATGGGCGATGCTAGGAGGGGCATAAGGTGCCTTTGGTCTCGCCCTTTCCTTGACCTTGGGACAATCCTACGTGTGTGGGTAGAGTGGGAGGGACTATGGAGCTTGGGGTTTTGGCCAGGGCTGCTCTTGCTGCCCTATGGCTGTGGAAATGGGAGTTGGACATGCTGTGTAGTTGATTGGAGACAGTGTGAGTAGAGGGTGTCGGTGGGTGGTTGGTGGCATGAGTGGTGCGTGATGCGTAATTTATGTGCCTCCCTGCATCGTCCGGTATGTTCCGGGGGGAGTGAGGTTCTCCATGTTCTTAATTGCGCAGAGCAGGACCTGCGGGTGGGGGATAGTCGTCCGGGATAAGGTGGGTTGGTCTGGTGAGTATGGGGAATAGCTGAGGTGTGAGGGTTGCACATTGATGTTGTGCAGTGTTGGGGAGGTGGGCGGTGTGTTGGCGGTGGTAGGGAATGACTGTGGTGGATCTCATTGGGCCTACTGGTGCGCCAGTGTGCTGCTCTGCTTTGACCAGTGTGCGGCATGGTGCCTGTCTGGTCTATGGCACTTAATTGGCCACGTTTCGCGGGTGAGGTTAGGTTTCACAGAGTGGTTCAATTTGGGTATGAGTTTCAGACACCTACGGTGGAACACAACTCGAGTTTGAGAATCCTGTATAGTGGGAGAGTAGCCTAGGTTTCACTATGCAGTAGGTATCACAATATAGTAGGCAGAGATGGCCTAGGTTTCACAATACAGTTGGTTTTATACTTTAGTTGGCAGATATGGGGAACACACCTAGAATTGACAGCCCTGTATAGTGGGAGAGGGGCCTAGGTTTCACAGAACACCATGGGTATGGGCAAAACACACCTAGAGTTGGGAATCTTGTATAGTGGGAGAGATGCCTAGGTTTCATAGTACAGTAGGTTTTATAAAATCATTTGCGTATATGGGGAAAACACACCTAGAATTGAGAGCTCTGTATAGTGGGAGAGAGGCCTAGGATTCACCAAACACTTTAGGTACGGGCAACACAACTAGAATTGAGAATCCTGTATAGTGGGAGAGAGGCCTAGTTTTCACAAACAATTTGGGTACAGGGGGACAACACCTAGAATTGAAAATCCTGTATAGTGGGAGAGAGGCCTAGGTTTCACAGTACATTAGGTTTCACAATATAGTAGGCAGAGATGACCTAGGTTTCACAGAACAGTAGGTTTTATAAAATAGTATGCGGATATGGGGAAGAACACACCTAGAATTGAGAACCCTGTATAGTGGGAGATAGGCCTAGGTTTCACAATACAGTAGGTTTCACAGTATAATAGGCAGATATGGTGAACACACCTAGAATTCAGAATCTTGTATAGTGGGAGAGAGGCCTAGATTTCACCATACGGTAGGTTTCACAGTATAATAGGCAGATATGTGGAGCACAACTAGAAATGAGAATCCTGTATAGTGGGAGAGAGGCCTAGGTTTCACCAAAGACTTTATGCACAAGCAACACAACTAGAATTGAGAATCCTGTATAGTGGGAGAGAGGCCTCAATTTTATATAGTACTATCTGTGGGAAGTTGATCCTACCTTATCCGTTGATGCTGGCTGACGACAGTCTGTTCGCCAAATGGTGTGTATGGTCACTGCAGCCAGCTGCTACTGCTGGATTGCAGGTGGGATTATGCCTCTGTAGCCATGTCGTTATTGTCTGTTGTTCTGGGGTGGTCAGGTCTGACACTGTGCCCGACATAGGTGGGGGTGCTGCTGGTCCTTTTCTAGGGCTCAGTGCATTGAGCAGGCTAGATGGACTGGTTCAGGCTACCTGATTGGTTATATGTGTCGCTGAGGGAATAGCCGGGCAGTTGGTGGTTAGGCTAGGTTTATGTTGGTGGGTGGCTGCTTCCCCTGCTGACACCTGCACACACTATCTGGAGTCGCCCTTTGCCTAGGGGCCCTTAGCCACTGGGGCTGCACGTGCAGAGGGCTGCCTTGGGAGGGAGTGATAACAGGCGGAGATCAACCAATCAGGATAGGGGGCGGGAGGCAAGGAGGGGACAGGCACCGGGTCAGGGAGGAGAAAGGAAACAAGCAGATTACAGAGTGCAGCAGATGCGCTTTTTAAAATAAACCCTACAAACCAGGCAAAATATTTGAGATCCTAGGCAGGTTCACGCTTACCTCGAGAAAAGAGCCCGAGCAAGTGTCGTCTAGTCGAGTGTGCAGGAAAGAAGACTGCACAACACAGGCTCGCAACATCAACCAATCAGGGTAGGGAGCGGGAGCCAAGGAGGGGACAGGCACCGGCTCAGGAAGGGGAAAGGAAACTAACAGATCACAGCGTGTAGCAGACATGCTTTTTAAATTAGACCCAACAAATCTGGCAAAATGTTTGAGAGCCTAGGCAGGCTCACGCTTACCTCGAGAAATCTTATCTTTTTCTTGTTCACCTATGCTTCCTTTCGTCCTTTTAAAAGCGGTCAAATATATGTACTGTAATCAAAAATCCAGCCCCTACAATAATTACATAGGGCTAGAAATGGTTGCATCTCTTTTACTGTCTCTGGTTTAGGAGTCTTTTGAATCACTTCCGCTCTCTCAGGTTTCACTTTTCTCACCTCTTGAGAAATCAACTGTCCTATGTACAGGACTTCTTCCTGACAATATTGTAACCAATATTGTAACCAAAGGGTGTCTCACCTACTAGTCCCTGTGGATCTCTCTCTTAGGTGGCGAAGGCACGGCCATTGTCTTTGGATCCAGACCCGGAAAGTGGACCAGTGTGGGAGGATCACCTGAGTGAGGGGTCTTCAGGGAGTGGGGGAGAGGCAACCGATGGTGAGACACGGTATTCCCCTCCAATGTCTAAAACCCCTTTTCTACACAAACACTGGGCTGAGGAAGGGGGCGACTGAGAGGGAAGAGGCTAAACCTTACAAATCTCATTGGATATGTCCCGCTAATCGGGTCAGGCAAAGTGAGGCACTTGACTTTAATTGCATACATCTGATACCCATTAGCTCTCCCCGCGGGGACGTTGGGGCACGGTTGGAGCCCTCCCTTGACTTGACTCCTCGGAATCGCCTTCCCCGCTAGATAGTGGTTGGACCTGCGGCTCGGGAGAAGGGTGTTGCTCCTGAGTGAAGAGGAGGGGCAATGAAAATGGAGTGGGGATATCGTGACTTCCCCCAACCCTTTCGTGCCAAAATACGGTGTGCAAGCCCTTTCCCATATAAGCTCACCTGTAGTTTTGTAATGTTGAGCTATCCGTCCTGCTTATCCTAGCAGGGGCGGGTAGAACGGACCAAGTTACTTCACTGGTCGGTGGGAGTGTTCATCCAGAAGAGCTGCGACCAATCCACTTATGTGGTAAGTCTTCTGTTATGACTATTGTTCGATTAGACTGTCTGTATTTCGTCTAATAATAATTCTTGCAATGTCTCATTCCGTTTCCATAGGTACGGAGAAGTAAATCGGGACCAAAGAGAGTCCGGAAGACCTAGAGGCTGATGGAGTTTCAACAGTGACAGGTAAGTTGGTCTTTATAAGGGAACTCTAGTCTCTTGTATGATGCAGCCGTGCGTTCGATATGCATATGAGTTCTAACCTGTTGTGTTCTTGTTTCCTCGTAGATGCAGGCCGACTATGAAGAATGGTGTCCGGATTCTCGATGAAGATTCGCGGTTGCAGGATGAAGACTCTGACTCTGACCGTGATGGAATGCCGGTGAGAAGAAGACTTTGGCTCTGAACGTGATGGAATGCAGGTAAGAAGAAGAGTTTGGCTCCGACCGTGATGAGTTGCAGGTAAGAAGCACACTCAGCGGTGTATCGGCTGGCAGCAGGTAAGATGCGCGCTCAGCGATGTAGTTGCTGGTAGCGGGTAAGATGCGCGCCCAGCGCTGTAGCGGCTGGCAGCAGGTAATATGCACACCCAGCGATGTAGCAACTGGCAGCAGTTAAGAAGCGGCCACAGCGATGGAGTAGTTGGTGTGAAAGGCGCTCACGGCGATGTAGCGGTAGACCACATGTAACGAGCGCTCTCAGGAGTCACTTCAGGGTGGGGCTGCTGGAATCCAGTGATGCGCAGGTGAAGCACAGCGGAGAGCGTTACGCTGCTGAAAGCAGAATAACATGAAGCGAAGGCACGTGGATGGGCTGGCCTTCTATAGGCTGGCTTAGGCCCCTCCCTTTAGCCCCGCCTACTGACTCCACCTTGCCCTTCTTTGGAACTGTAGCACGTGCCTTCCAGTTCTGTTCTATGGCCACACCCGGCCCAGCTGCACACGCCCTTGGCATAGAGTGTGCAGAGCACACTTTTACATGAGCCTGGTGCCAGAGGCGCCAGGACTGGGTCCAGTGGGACGCTGGGGATGAAGAAGGACTGGCCCCTTGACTAGTGGCCATGACACACGCTGAGCAAGGTGGAACACAGGAAGGAGCAGAACTTCCAGGGCCAAGACAAACCCACTGGAGCAGAGCGACCGACAGAGGGGCGAGAGGAAAGGGTAGAGAAACCCAGGAGATCCCTGCAGGAGGTCGTTGCCTCCGAACGGCCATGAAAGATACGTGAAGAAGGCCAAATCCCAGATAAGAAGACTGCATTGTGTTTCAAGGGTGCCAGCGACCCTCCCGGGTGAACGCCATAGTTGGGGAGGCAAAGCCAAACCTGTGGTATTAACCTTGACTCGTGAAGTAAAACCGTAAGGAAAAGAATGGAATACACTGTGAGAAACCTGAAGTTGTCTCCATAGCAAGTCCCTGGAGATCTGTCATCCAGGTAGCCATGACTCGGCCATCGCTATTGGATCCAGTTCCTGAGGGTGGACCAGTGAGGGATAATCCGCTGGATAGGGGGGTCCATGGGGAGTGGAAGTAGGACACCGACGGGTGAGGCGCAGTATCCCACTTCTTTCAACTCCTTTTCCTTCTCCTACCACGTATGATATTCTGAAATACTGCCCCCCTTTTCCAACACAGAAACTTTCGCACACCACAAACAACGGACTAACACCTGAGCCATTTACCTAACATGTCCCAATACAAGGGTCAGGCATGGTCAGGCAATTGACCAGAATCATGCACATCTGACAGCCCTTTCCCTTCCCCACAGGGATACGAGGCCGAGCACAAAAGCACAGAAGGGCAGACCGCACGACGAGACAGCTATCCATGCACGGCAGTTCAAGAGGAAAAGAAAGGCAGCGAATAGCGAGAGGCTGACCAGGAGAGACACAACCTTACCCTTTTCGACCCAGACCCGCAAAACTTGCGCAGAAGGAATCGTAAGACTGCGGACAATAGGTCAAGTGTGTTGCAGCACATGTCAACGGTACATGGAGCATGCCTACGCCGATAAGCAGTACCGAGGGATGCTGACAAAAAGGGGCAAAGCCCAAAATCCCTAAGAACAGTGTGTTGATAGAAGTGAACATGATCGAGGGATGTCCTCATTGATCTGTTTAGTAAAAGTTGGCAAGAGTGAACCCAGCAGAGAGATGCCAGCAGGAAGGGACGAAGCCTGAAGAATTGTTTAAAAAGACATTAAGATTTGTGAATCAAGGAAAACCCAGTGCTGAGAGATTATCACCCTAACTACTGTGTAAAAGGAACATTTTGGTTTTTTATTTTCCGACCCTCAAAGGCAAGCGAGTTTTTGCAGGAAAGGAGACTTGGCCATCAAGATTCTTGAAGGTTGAGAGCGAGACTGTCGTCTCGTGCTGGGGAAGCCCGAGAAGTGTGCTGTGCTCAGAGGTTCCACCTCATCCTGTGCTTAAAATGTGGGAAAGGGAGACCCCGACTACTGCATCCTGACACATTATTTGTGAACACTTTCTTTCTTATGAATCCTATCCCACCCTCTTTTCGTAATTAGCATAAGGACTGACAATAGGTTTTTCTTAGTATAGGCCCTTTTATTTGACACAACTGTGATTCTGGAAATGCATTGGAGGGACAGGGCCCCCATGTCCTTGTCCTGTACTCCTTTTATCATGTGTGTTCTGTGTTGTTTCGTGCACAGGAGTCCATGTGGGACTCCAGGCAGTGCAGCTCTTCCTCCTTTTGGTTGTGGTAAACAGAGACCCTTGGGATACCCTTATGGCACCCATGGGTGGGGGTACAACCCTGTACACCTAGTGTATGTTTTTGGTCACCTGTGTGCGGCCCACAGAGCAGGGTATGGGCTAGTGGCAGCCCCATGCTGAATTTGACAGGTACTCTGAGTATCCTCCATTTTGGGAAACCCAGGCTCTGCCATAGGATTCAGTGGATTCCTGATAGGAGACAAGATGGCCCTTGTGGTCTCTTGGTTTCTATTGCCTGTTATCTTGTTTTCCCAAAGTCCTGGGAAGCCCTGACTCTGTCCCTTCCCCTGACTGGCTGTTGGGTGGAAGAACCATATATGGTATTGCGGGGAAGTCCAGGCCAGACTAGCTGGAGCCTTCCCAGTGAGTCTATGTTTTGGGTACACCCTTGGGGTGGGACCTGGGTGAATGGAGTGTGTGACCAATATCCACTTCATGTTATGGGTGTCTGGTTTCTGTGTGTGTGGCACAATGAATGAGACAGCCCTGCCCGAAACTGTATGGATGCAGTTTGGTGTGCTGAAAGGCTGGGTGCTTGCCCCAATCCACATTCCTTGTTGCGAGTGTCTGGATGGAAGAGAATGGCCTGAATGCACGGTGAGCCGGATTGGCTGCCTGCCTGCATGAATGCAGTTCTGAATGATTGGCTGCCTGACCCTGGCTCAGAAGTGTGAATGAGAGACAGAACAGTATATCTGGGGACCTCTAACTTACCAGAATTGTTCAGAAACCGAAGTCGAAATTTGATGCTTAACCATGAAGTCCAGCTGGAAGAAGAAGGTTCACTGCTGTTTTCCTTCAATCCGATCAGAAAGCTGTCGAGTCTGTCGAGGACTGATCCAAGAGAGGATCTGGCTAGGAGACCTCTCCCCGAGCTACGAGGGAACATCATGCAGAAAGCTGATCTTCACCGAGGTACCCTGGAAGCCAGTTCGAAAGGCTATCACCGGAGACGGGTCCGCCGAGGAATCTCAAAGTGAAGCACCAGACATCATGGCCACCGAAGTCTGTTGCCATCGACCAGGGTTTGGAGGATTGCTGTAACCGCTGGAAGCCAGTCGAGTCGTGTTGCCCAGAAGCGGGGACAGCCTGATGCTGTGCTGCTCGACGACCGGAGTCGCAACGCTCCACCGTTGCCTAAAATACTTTGAAACAAAGGCCTCCCTTGCCATCACCATCGACCGCTTTGTCCCTTCAGTAGAAAGTCAAGGTCATTGAGGAACCGAGGAGAATCCGCTGGTGGTTTCCCACCATCCGAAGTCCACAAAGACGCTGGCAAAGATCCAAAAGCCAGCCATGGTCGAGTCCTGATCATCGACGCCAACGCTGACACCCAACGCCCGCTGCCGGCCTCCGTTCTTCATTGAGTAATCTTTGCGGCAACAAACTCTTGTCATTGAGGTGCACCGCATACCTCATCTTCACAGGACGTCCACGACCGATTGTCGACGAGCACCGCGAAGGTCGAAGATGCTATCTTGTCAACCCTGTTCACATTTATCCGAGGACTATCGACACTCTGGGGCCCCTGCTTTAAAGGGAGTTCACCCACAAAGGATCCCTCGACGTACCATCGAAGAAACTCTGCTAAACTAGGTACATTTGGGTAGTACAACATTTTTAGCAGGAAACAAGTCTATTTTAAACATTAATGGACTGGGCTTGTTGATACACTTTATTTACAGGTTGCCCAGGTGTCTTGGTTGAAACAAAGTATTCTGCATATTGTTTAACCTAACTTGTCTTCCTTCCTATGTCTGATGTTGATTCACATTGCTAGCAGTTGGTGCATTTTAAAGTGGTCAAGAGTGAACTGTGGAACCACATTGAGATTGTACATATTTACTATATCAGTATTGCCAAAGCACAAAGTGTGATATTGATTATATATGTAGCTTGAACCTTAATTATATAAAGAATTGTGTTATCACCTAACATAGTGTGTGGACATTCCTTTGTGGGGGTTTGGGGACTACACTGTACTTACGAACCAGCCTGCATCACCTCCTGAGAGTTTAAGCCTTGGTTGCTCGTCCATAGCTATCAAATAGAGAACCTTGGCTGGGATGCTCTGTGCTTCTACTCTGCCAAATAGAGGGCAGGAGTACAGATACCTCCTCCAGTCTTTACACTGGTGGCAGCGGTGGGGTGCTAATGGTTTTAAGAATCATTGTGTGACCTTGCCACCTACAAAATGTTCACACTTTGTTGATTTGAGGTTTAGTTGTGTACTAGGATAATGTCATGACCCTTACGCCTGGCCCTCACTGGCAAGTCAGCCTCCCAGTTAGGGCCAGGTCAAAGGCCTTAAAATCTCATCCAAGACTCTCTTGGCGTCAGTCCTGGCGCCTTTGGCGCCAGGCTCATAACCATCATGAAGACCAACATTAGAATGGGACTATTACTTGGGACTATTTAACTTGGGGGGTTCAGCCAACATGGAGGCACACACATAGCTCAGTTACAAGGAACTGAGCTATGCGGTCTAGTCTTTTGGGTGTGGCAGGCCTAGTACTATTTTACCTGGACTACTTTACCAGCAGAACAGCTGTGGGCAGCGTAAGGTTCACTGTGTCCAGTTCTTTGATGCCAGCTTACCTGAAACCAAGGACCTGCAGAGAGAGAAAGAACACTACGAAAATTACCTGGAACAGTATCCTGTCTTCAATCCATAGCCGACTTCAGTTCCACTCACCTGAAGGTACGAACTCCATCATCCGGCACCGCATGTATCCTGGAATACCATAACCTGGAAAGAGGAGAAAGAAAGACATCATTAGTAAGCGTTTACTCACGTTTCCGCCCGAACGAAGAAAGCCACACAATTCTTACCTGGGTAGACATCTCCTGGTCAGTATCATCGCTGGAACATTACGGCGCTCGGCGAGGAACACCGCGACCTGCAAGGAGAGAAAAGACACAGGTTAGCAATATAAAAGGCGAAACAGCGCTGCGCATCGCGCATTACTCCCCGGACAGCATCACGCACGCCTTTCTATACCTAAAAGGAAAGAAGCAAAACATTATTATTTGAACAAATAGGAACATAAGAACTGCATATAAAGACTGTAAAACAGCAAACCTACGGAGTCGCAGCAGGCCTGGATTCCCACAGATGGGCTTGCACCAGTGAAGTAACTTGGTCGCTGCTCGCCCCTCACATCTACGCGCCCCTGCCATGAGGAGCAGGACAGAGAATCCACCTTTTACAATATTAAGGTGAGGAAAAGACCCAAGGGGAGGAAGGAGTTGAGGCCAAGGGAGGTGGGAAAACATAAAGACACTCTGGTATTGAATCCAGCTCTCCTATATTGCAGACCCATCTTTAACCAGAGGCCTTACCAAGGGACCGGGAGAGGGTTCGAGAGTGCACATCATCCAACCAGGGCTGGGTGGCGTCCCTGTGGATACCAGGTGAGCATAACAGATAACATCACTACAAGCAATGGAATTTATTGTAAATTGACTAGGATGAGCTTAGAGGCTCTCCAAAGTGCTTGTGAAGACAGGGAGTTAGACTTTGAAGATAAGTCTAGGGCTGAGCTGAAATCTGGCCTGGTGGACTACCAGACAGATTGTGATGCTCTTGATGAGGGGGGGGGGTGAAACCACTGAGGTCCCTACCCTTGGGGTTGTTATTGAATCTGTTTCTGGGAGTGCCACCTCTCCTGCTGCTTCTATTCTGAAACCCAGCATTGTTTCTTCAGGGAATGTCTTGGAACTTGAATTATTAAGGATGAAATTGGCCTTTGAATTTAACAAGTTGGAAACAGAAGCTGTACTAAAGAAGGAGGAGTTGGCACAGCAAGTGATACTCAAAGATAGGGATCTTGAACTTTAAAAAAATATGACACTGATTGTCAGAGAATCCAGCTAGAGAAGAGACTTCAGCCAAAACCGTTGAGAGTGTCAGGTCCCCTGCCATCAAGTTTATGTAAGATTTGGTTGGTGTGTATGTGGAGGATTCTGATATCCTCCAATGGATTGAAGTGTTTGAGATGGCTTGTGGAATCCAGGATGTTGATAAAAGATATTGGGCTAAGCGTTGCCTCAGACTGGTATGACTGTATTCTGAAACTGAGTGTGGAAGAAAGGGGTCAGTATGAGTGCATGAAAGCTACTTTGATTGCCAAGTTTGGCAAGACACCTACCCAGTACCTTTAAAAGGTTCAGGGAATATAAGAAAAGAGAATGTGTCTTGTATTGACTGGGTGAGTGCTGCACATATGAACATGATGGGGTTGATTGATGGATACAAGGTGAAAACATTTGTTAATTGTCCCACCTTTTGTTTTTTGGGCATTTGTCGGACTCCTGTTCACCAGAGCTGCGTCAGTATGTTGCTGACCAGAACATTTTGGATCCCTTTAAGCTGGCCAGGCTGGCTGACAAGTAGGTCTCTCACCGGGTGTCCCCTAAGGAACCCAGTTGGAAGGACAAAGAGAAAGGGACCTCTCAGAAGTCTAAGGAGTCCCAGAAGCATTCACAGTTGAGTAAATCTAAACTTTCCTCTCCTAAGAACCAAAGATCTAGTGGGGATAAGTCTAATATGGGTGGGAGTAAGAGTAGCCATTCTCCTGCTGCAAAGCAGGCTCCCAGTGGATCCAATACCATACCTCACATTCCTGGCACTTGCTGGGACTGTGGGGCTCTGGACCACAAGAAGGGTGACCCAAGTGTAATGGCCCTTGGAGTCTAGGCTGTCAACCTGACCTATCCTTGCTTCATGCCTGAGGTGGAGGCCACTGTCCTCCCCTCCTCTACAGGAATAATATTTGGTACTCCTGCAGAGATTTCCCTAGTGTCCCTTGGGGCTTGGGACCAGTACGCAGAAGTACTGGCTACTATCCCACAAAACAACCGCATATTTCTGAGCAGTGTCCTCCTGAATGGCCAGTCTTCTACTGGTTTGGGAGTAAGGCATTACCTTGGGGTAAGGCATCATCTCAACTGCCTCCACCAGATATCCTGCAATTTCAGGTGCCATCGGGCAGGCTTCTTCGTTCCCGCACTGCCTGACCCTCCCCTGCCTGACCTAACAATGCCGGGCACAACGCGGCACCAGACCGAGGCTGAGGCCTCGTTGCTAGGTTACTAGCAGCTATTTTTTTGCACTACATCCGCCGGCAGGCAAAAGCGCCGGCCACACGAAGGCCCATACAAAGGCTCCTATTAGCTCCCTGTTCGCTCCATGGAGCGTGAGGGAGTGCTCAACCCTGAACATTGACATACGAAGTACGGACCTCTCATTGGTATGATGGACATTGGTAAGCCCCATTGCAAAGTCGTGGGACAAACGCTTAGGACTTACTCCGGGAACACCCGCTGCTTACAGAGATGCTCAATACATCGGCATCTTATATCATATGCCACACGTAAGTCGCTACATCTTATTATCTGAGGAGCAATCTCGTTCAAATCTGTATAACACGACTGCATACTTTGTTTTATAAGGTGATCTAAATCGTTTCCGACTATCATGCTCTTCTATGTACGTTCTGCATCTCTCTGCTTATATGCACACTGTGCCCCTAGGCCCTCATCCAACGGGACCACTTCTTTTATGCCATGTGATCTACAGAATTGATACTTGTTCGACTACAGTGTTGTATGCTAGCCGCTAAATTGCTTGTTTCTTGCGGACACTTCTAGCCTCACACAAAACTTATTGTACACTTTCTTGAACTTGTATGTTAAGTTACGCCTTGTTTAATTTGGCTCTCATTCGTTTATACATCGCCCCACCCATTAACACCTGCATATTTTCCTCCGGCCACTGTTGTCCGGCATTGCCTGCTGACTGAATGCCTACATGTGTTGCACATGTGCATCCAGCCTACTCAGTTTGCCCATCAATTCCTACTCAGTCTGCAAGTGCTTGTTAGTACCTCTGTCGGCATCAGTTGTGCCGTCGCCCCTAGCCTAGCACCGCTCAACTTATTGGCATTAATCCACGACCACCATCACTGTATAGTTGAGACGTTGGCTTACCTGATATTTGATATTAACATGTGTGTACTGCCTTTGAGCCCCTATGTTATTACCTGTTGATTATTTGTACAAGTTCACTTGCACTGCCCACCTGCTTGATTTGTGCCTCACAATAACCTGCCCAAGCCAGTGTCCCTAAATTATTGTGACAAGGTGTTAGTCGCTTATCAGCCTTGAATTATCTCTATGTCAAATCAGACCTAGCCTATTTGCCTAACTTACTGTGATATTGTGCTGTCTGTTCACTAGCCCTGATTTGAGCCACGGTGCACTTTTTGCCTTTAGCACACTTCTGATATTTTTTGCTGGTGATATTACACTGCACATCAATTAGCCCAATTGCCTTGCTGTGACTAAGCATCACACTTCATTTGCCCTGCAATTGTGTTACTGATGTACCTTTGCGATCAGCATATACTGATAGCGGTGTGACTAATAAGTCGCTGCATTTTATATGGCCGCACCTGATACTATGCTATAGCTTAGCCACTGTACTTAGTCCTGCCTAAATAATTTCAATACTGTTAGTCTAGTGAACTGGTGAACCTAGTACACCCTTTTTGTTCGGCTGCCACTCTAGGCCCAATGCATTAATCTCCTGCTAGCCTTATTAAACTGTATTTGCTGTGCACTACAAATCATTTGAATCACAGTATTGCCTACGCATTGCACTTCGCTCGGCCCCCTCTCTACGCCGGCGCTTGTCAGACCCACCTTACTGCACTTTGGCATTTTTAGCCCTAAAATGCATTGTACCTTTGATCAACACCTTCACCGCATACCTTCATCTAATAGTGCACCGAAACCTGCACTCCCACCCATGCGTCATCTCGCCACTTACCTACTGATCATCTTTCAGGCTCTAACCTGGTCACCGCTCCTCACCCTCACCACACAGTTCCACGTAGCGTCCACACCTACTACTAGTACTACAACATCTCCCATCTCACCTTGCGCTATCATCATGACAGGTCCTGATCCTTATCTAAATGACCCAGCCCTATGGCTATCACATTTTGCCACCAAACCCTCACCTAATCAACCATGCTCTACGACCATTAGAAATGTTAGGCTTGGTTCGCGCCTACGCCTCCCACCTCTACTCCATCCTACAACATTCAACATCACAGCCACACTTGCCAGTCACCACACTGTCCCTTATATAGGCACACTGAACCTTGCTGTTAGCTTGTTAGCCAATTTACCTCAGGCACGCACTGTTGACAATTGCCCATCATTGCCTCACCATGCCACATCTACTTCTCTTAACCACTACAGTCACCCATGTGCCTCATCAGTAAGAAACCAAAGACTAGCTTCCAGATGTCATCACTGGTCCTACCACCTGAACAATCCTACGATCGAGAAATTCGCAAACTCTAGCGTTAATAAAATGCCGGCCCACACGGCTCCTAAAAGTGACTCTCCTACTCAAACCCAGAAGGTTTTCCCCAGCCCTAAACTCAAAGGTGCGCTCATCAACGCACATTCTGTCCCGGCGCTCGCCCTTGATATCGCTGATTTTATTGTCACAGAAAATCTCGACTTTCTCGCAATTACAGAAACTTGGCTGCATGTAGCAGCCAGCCCTTCTCTGACCCTGGCCATCCCTGACAACTATTCCATTCTTAGGTGTGACAGGGAATCTAATCAAACTAAGGGGGGTGGATTAGCCTTCATATTTAAGAGCTTGCTTAACCTCAGAGCTGCCAACAGTCTGCAGCTGCCATCAGCGGAATTATTGTCTATTAAATTGCCTATCTCACCCAATCATACAGTCACCGTACATCTTATCTACAGGCCCCCGGGCCCCACATCATCATTCGTCGAGGACATTTCATCGATCCTAGCCACCAGCACTAAGCCCAACTCTCAAATCATTATATTGGGAGACTTCAATCTAGGGTACCATGACTCGAAGGATGCAAAGGCCTCTGACGTAGAAAGAGTCTTAGCTGACTTTGGCCTCACCCAACACATTGAGCCCACCCACATCAAGGGTCGCACCCTTGACTGGGTCTCTGACATGAACTATGCGCTTAACGTCACCGCTGTGTCTCCATGCGCATGGTCTGATCACCACAAAATATAGTAGTTTTGGTTTAGTTGTATTAAACACATGATTAACTAACTCTGCATTCTGCATCACATAAGTGTTTGCTGGTTCATTCCTGTGGTAAACAGGGATGATCCTTTGTTATGGAATTTTCCGGGGTTTCGGCGAGAACTAGAGAAACTCTTCGCCCGTCACAATCAGGGGCAAGCCTTGGACAATTAATTATTATCCCTACGACAAGGCAGTCAAGATTTGCTGGCTTATGTGGCCACCTTCAATCGATTAGTAGCAGAAACTAACTGGCCGGAAAAAAAGAGAGCAACACTTTTTTTATTGAGGTCTGCGGGGGAACAGAAGGATATTCTTGCCCAGGTTGTGAATCCTCCCACTGAATTTGCAGAATACATTGACCTTGCACTTCAGTTTGACCACCGCTTGCAAGATCGACGAGTGGATCACACTCGCTCGGATAACAGATTGTATTATGTTCGTCCAAAAGAAAACGTGGACCGTCATGCATCTGAGGGCCATCCAGAGCCTATGCAATTGGGGGGAATTCGGGGCCCCATCTCAAAGGAGGAAAGGGAAAAAAGAAGACAACAGCATTTATGCCTCTATTGTGGTTCGGCGGGACATTTCCTTCGGGATTGTCCAGTGAAGCCTCCCTGGAAACTTGTAGGTGCCTTGGATAAGGGTGAAAAGGAAAATCAGGTGGAACACTCCAACGCCCGGCAAGCATAGAGGTAGGCTTGTCGAGCCAGAAGAAGGAATCTCAGATCTTATATTACATTGTACCCGTCATCCTGATTGGCCACCAGCAACCCTCCAAACTGCATGCTTTAGAAGCATACGTGAATAGTGTTGCGATAGGCAACTACATGGATCACGAACTCGCAAGCAAGATTGGTATTGCTGTGTACCCTAAGCCAGTGGTTGAGAACGTTACGGCTGTAGACGGTACTCAGCTAATATCGGGACCAGTGACACAGTGCACAGAGGTTTGCAACTTGCTCTGCCAGAATGGACATCGAGCAAAGATTTCGTTTGACCTAATCAGTGCTGCGCAGTTCAAAGTTATTTTAGGAATTCCATGGTTAGAAGAACACAACCCGCACATTGATTGGCGCGCCCGGACGTTGACTTTCGCAGAAGAGTGCAAGAACTCATGTTATAGAATGGAGGAAGACTCAGGAAACCAGGTACAGGCTGTAGGAGGAGGAGGCCCTACACTGGGATTGTTGGGCATCCTAGCCCCGGAATATTGAGATTTCCAGGACGTTTTTGAGAAGGAAAAAGCCAACGTTTTACCACTGCAGCGACCATACGCTTGCAGATTCATCTGCTACCTGGATCCCAAGCCCTGTGCAGTCGGATCTATGCACTGACTAAACCTGAAAACACGCATTTGAAGTCATACGTTGTTAAGTGGATTCATCCGACCATCGAAATCACCTGCAGCCTCTCCCTATTCTTCATGCCGAAGAAGGAAGGGGACCTTCGCACCTGAAAAGATAAATGTGCGCTAACAGATCACAGTAAAAAACAGATACGCACTTCCACTCATTCCGCTGTTGTTGGACCAAGTTAAGCATGCTCAAGTTTTCACCAAGTTAGACCTTCAAGGAGCTCACCATCTGGTTCGGATTAAGAAAGGTGATGAGTGGAAGACTGCTTTCTGCCCCCGTTATGGATTGTATGAGTATCAAGTGATGCCCTTTGTCCTCTGCAATGCCCCTGCAGCCTTCCAAAATGTCATGAACAACGTGTTGCGGGAGTTGATAGACGTGTGCGCTGTGGGGTACATTGATGACATATTGATCTACTCAGCCTCAGTTCAGGAACACATTGCCCATGTTCGAGCTGTAATTACCAAGTTGCGGCAACATCAACTGTACGTTAAACCTGAGAAGTGCTCTTTCCATGTGACCACTGTGGAATTCCTGGGATTTGTTTTATCACCACAGGGCATACAGATGGATAACCAGAAGGTGGAAGCAATGCTAACCTGGCCATCTCCCACATCGGTAAAAGGAGTCCAAAGTTTCCTGGGATTCACCAATGTTTATCTGCGCTTTGTACCTGGTTTCTCTCAACTGGTCCATCCAATTATGTCTTTACTTCAGAAACACAGAAAATTCGATAGGGCATTTGAGGCAGAAGAAGCGTTCCAGGCGTTAAAAAAAAGGTTCACTACGGCCCCAGTGTTACGGCATCCTCACCCTGATCTGCCGTTTGTGGTGCAGAGCGATGCTTCAAGTGCTGCTATGGGAGCGGTACTGTCCGAAAAGGATTCAGACACCAGACAGTTGCACCCAGTAGCTTTCTGGTCCAGGAAGTTTTCTGAGGTTGAATTAAATTATGCTATCACGGACAAGGAATTACTGGCTATTAAGAACACATTCAAAGAATGGAGACATCACTTGTTAGGAGCTCGGCATACTATCACTGTCCTTACAGACCATCAAAATCTGCAGTATCTGCGATCAGCAAAGGCCCAGTCATCGCAACAGCTCCGTTGTTTTTTGCGGAATGTGACTTTGTCATCACGTACTGCCCCGGGGTGTACAACGGCAAGGCGGACGCCTTATCACGCATAGGGGAAGGTGAAGATGTTTATGAGGCTGTTTATGGCGCACCGGAAGTGTCTGAAAGTGTCTGCTGTTGGGCTGCATCTGCTGTGTTGCTGTGAGTTGCCGTGTGCTGCTTTGGACTAAAACGCTGTTGGCAAGGAGAAGTGCAGGTTGCGGCGAACCTCACCTGTATTTCATGCTGGGACTTCATTAACCACAATCCTATTGGCCTGATTTCCCCACCCGCCCCTGTCATGATTGGACACTTGACACTATACCTGACCCGGGCACACGCCCCGCGCACGCACCGGAAGTGTCTGAAAGTGTCTGTTGTTGGGCTGCATCTGCTTTGTTCCCGTGAGTTGCCGTGAGTTGCCGTGTGCTGCTTTGGACTAAAACGCCCTCGGCAAGGAGAAGCGGGGGTTTGCGACGAACCGCGCCTGTATTTCAAGCTGGGACTTCATGAAGTAAATATTGACTGCTGCCTCCGTTGCCATTTTACTGGCTGTCACTTATGTTTATAGTTTGAGGCTACGCTACGCCTTGTAACGCCTTGTAACGCCTTGTAACGTCTTGTAACGCGGCAAACTTTACTGGCGTCTTACTGAAGCGTTGCTTCTTGGCCTGATTGCCCCGCCCACCCCTGCCGTGATTGGACACTTGACACTATACCTGACCCGGGCACGCGCACCATGCGCGCACCGGAAGTGTCTGAAAGTGTCTGCTGTTGGGCTGTTTAGCGGTGCGGCAGGTGCAAGGGGCCCCTGACCCTAAATTGCTGTGAGTAAAATTCTCGCTGTAGCACAGCATTGTGAGGCCAATGATTAATAACATGCCATGTGTTAGAATTTTGAGTTGGGCTGATTAAGCTACTATGACTGTTGCACTAGTGGCTATAGGTATTCTGCTATAGGCAACTGATTTGTGATTACTTCTGCTTCTGTCTCCTTTTTCCCTTCTGAAGCAAGCAATGTGTTATTATACTCATGTTTGGCCCAGAATGGTGAATGGGCTACAAAGTGGATGGAAACTTACCGATCCACAAACTACAGTGCATACTAATTCTGATAGCGAGGTTCCACCTGTGTTACCAGCTGTATCACCAGCTGAAACTCTACCTGTGTTACCAGCAGTTACACTATCAGATGCTGATGAGGTAATGGGTGGAACTGTAACAAGTCCACCCCTTGACTTTAGACCTAGGATCCTAGAAGAAATGGGTATTACATCCAAATTGAATGTGCCCGTTATGATTCATTGTGTTAACAGTGATATTGATGTTGCTATAACAAACACGAAGTTCAAGCTGAAAGGCTTGAACAACAGTAATCAAACGGGCTCCCTACAAACAGATTCACTGCACTTTCATGACAATGGTATGTATAGTATCACCAATATATCATATAAAGACGACACAATTGATTGTTCAATGATGGGCCCCACAATTGGAGCCGAATTGGGCAAGCGTGTTCCTCTCTCTCTTGGCCCATCAGCGCCAGTCAACCAGCGATTGGTTGGGCGCGAAGATGTATTCATGATGAGTAACAATGCCCTAAAAAAGATAAATACTGCATCCAAATCTAATTCTGGTGTCATAGGTGCTGAAACGTCTAAACTGGTATGGGAAACTGATCTTGGTACCAATGATTCCCCCACTAAACCTATGGTGAGCTCAGAAAATGTAAAAAGTGCCCAAACTGCACTTAATAACAGAATGATTATAGATTTACAGGAGTTCCAGTCTAGTCTGAATGACAGAGACAAGGAAGCTTCCAACAACGAAGTACGCTCAGAGAGCATTACTCTTGACGTTCCATCATTAAGTCCTGATTTTCCTGTATTGGCAAGAATCTTGGATTTGCTAGACAAGGGCTATGAGCGTTCCCATTATGAGATCGGAATTATGAGGGCAGCGATTGGGGAACTCACCAATAAAACCAATAGAATTGAAGGTCTTTTGTTTGCATGTGACGCTGCGGCCACCCTTTCTGAAAGACAAACTAAAAGGAAGGTTATGGTCGATAGTGCCATCCAATTTGATGGAATTTTTGGTGTCCCTACACTGAAAAAGCGATCCTTTGTGAGCATATTGACCCCAATTGCCCATAAAACGACTCACAGACAGACTGATGAAAATGTCAATGAACTACTCAAAGTGCTGACCTCTGTTCAAAAAATTATACGTCATTTGGATCTATTGAAAACAGACTCATGTCCAGCACTACTGCTGAGTCAGGTCCCTACTCCCGTGGAGGAGATGAGTGGCAATTCAGAAAGGCTGAATAGTCCCTCCCCATTGACTGACCTGATTGATCTTTCTAAAGAATGTCCGGACAGGGGTCAATCCAATCAATCGGATCAAAATTAATATGAGCCATTATCTCAACCTAAGGTAGTCTTAACCCGGAAAGAAAAAAGGCTCGCTGGGAGGGCAATGAGAAGGATGGCTAAAGCAATTGCCTTAGCAAAGAAACAGGAAAGGGCAGCGCCGATGGCCCAATCAAAAATAACGACTGCCACCTTTGAGAATGAGGCGGTCATTGACCTCTCCCAGTTGGATGATGAATCCAGGGTCTTATTGGATCTCAATCTACCTACTAAAAATCAAGACCAACAAAAACAAATACTTAATAAGGTAGGAAAAAAAAAGAATGGTAGTGCAAACCCTATTGAAAAAAGGGGAACAAGAATGTAAAATTACAACGCCGATAAGCCCGGTTTTTCCAGGCACCATGACTGGGGGGTCACAGTTGTCCCTCTCCCAGTTCTATCACATGTCCCATAAACAAACTACATCTAATAAAATAAAAAATCTAATGAAAAGGAACTGAAGGCTAATAAATTGAAGGCACAAGGTGAGGGAGGATCTGACAAACTGACCTCTGTTGAGCCATGGATGATGGGGGTGTTGGGTAGGGATCCGTTACGATCCAATGGGATTATGCATGACGTGAACAATCTGCCTACTAATAATGGTGTAAGTTTACCATTTATGAATGTTGTGATACCAAAAGAAAAACCACCCATGAAAACGGTGGCCCCTCCTATAGCTGATGTGACAAATGGTTCAAGTACTGAGCAAAAAGATGCTACCCAAGATTTTGACCTTAATCAAGATCAGCCCTTTATACTGGGATGGGAAAGTGATCCTAAAATTAATACCAAAATCAATCTGAATCGCTCTTCTCTATTAAAAGCTTTTCATACAATTCCCTGTCTAAGAACCATAGGCTCGGATGATATTGAATGGGTATGATTGGCTACCAATCACAACAATAGGATGACATGTGGTTTCTATTCCAGGCTGATTAAGAAATTGGTCTGGGAGCAAAAAGAGAACTTTGTGTACGTTGGTCTGACACCATACCTTTTACACTCTGAACTAGAGGCTAAAAGCTTCTTGGAAAAACCCATTGCTCCCCCTATAATCGTAAGTCAAAATACAGAGCATGCTCAACTTCCTCAAATCAATGAAGATTTTGTTAAACAGATTCTAGCCATGGCTGCTACACTTTATGGATACAATAACTTATATACAGTGGTGCCTGCATCTACTTCGGCAGCACCAACCTAGCCTTACGCAGCATGCAAAACCTTTTGAATGTCTTTCTTGGAATAGTTGTGGGTTGGCCAATTTCAACCGACGGTGGGGTACTGTTAATGCAAATGTTCACCCTGCTGTTATACTATAACAAGAAACTATGCATGTAATACATTTTATTGTGGAAGGGCCTGCCTCCAGAGGGGAAAAAGGTGGACCCTCGGGGGGGCTAGCAATTCTCATTAACAATGCCTGCAAACTTACCACAAAATGTATTTATAAGGATGCCTCTGTAATAGCCATTGAACTAACCTCTGGTTTATTATGTAAAAATTCCTTATTAATCATGTGTCTTTATTGGAATAGGAGTACAACTACGTTCAATGAAATGATTGATACAGTTGACACAATTCTGGAAGGTGCATTTACCCGACACGCACATGTGGGTGTCGTGGTTGGGGGTGATTTTAATTCTTCCTGCCTGTATAATAACATGTGTATTGGGCGGCACTCTCCAACTGCTACTAATACTATAAAGAATGGCAAAAAATGGGTGGACTTCCTCCTAACTGGGATAGCCTAGTAGTCCCCACTAGTGATAAGGGTCCCGCTCATACATGGTCATAAGGAGGATTGCATTTGCATATTTACCACTTTTTTAAATCCTCGACACTACACAATTCATCTGATCTCATCTACATAAAAAAATTGGGGTTTGGTGACCACCATGCAATCTCTCTAAAATTGAAAGTAGACCGCTGGTCATTCGAATCCAATCAGGTCTTGACATTGGTGGAAAATGATCCCGTAGGTCTTTCGTTCAGATGGAACCCCTCAATCTGTCATCAGTTGACAGGATGAATCAAAGTTGATTTAGAAATGAATACAATTGTGACAGATTCATATCTTGATCCGAGAAGAACTGATACACTTATATCTGAGAGGATCGATTATCACCTCACTGAGATGGTAAAGAAAAGAAAATTAACTTTAAATAAAAAACAGCATACACATACCTTTAACATAGAAATCTTTCGAATAAAGAAGTTCAAGAACTATAGAATTCGACAACTTTCTAAATTAGCTCTTGAACCACTCGATTATTACTTGCTAAAAAAGAACATCCTTCATAACTATAAAACTGCGGTGAATAACTTAAAAATAAAACTCTACTTAAATGACAATCAGAACATGATGTATCACCTACTTAAAAGTGACACACGGAAAATCTGGTCAATCCTCAGGACGATAAATGGTCCTAATGAGGGTCTAAAGGAAAATGGCATATCAGCTGATGAGTGGGCTAATTTCATCAAGTCCAAATATGATCTACTGCCTCAATTTTCAGACTGTGTTAAAGCTGATTCTGGTAAAGCCATACCTACTCAATCCCCTTGGTGCCAGGAAGATATATCAAGGGCAATTATGAAGCTAAACCCCTCGAGGGCTACTGGTCCTGATGGTATTCCCGCATGTTTATTTAGATCTGACATTCATTTGTGGGCAATGATTCTAAAACACAAATTTGATGCCATATTTTTTTCACAAGTCATACCTAAATCATGGTGCTCTGCTGTCATTATTCCTATATACAAAAAAGGTCCTATTGACGACCCAGCAAATTTCAGACCCATTGCCTTAACAGATGCATCCTCGAAGGTTTTCTGTCAGTTAATTCTTTAAGAACTACTAGAATACATGAAAAAGAATACAATACTGTCCAAATTTCAGACAGGGTTTAGACGCCACATGGGATGCTCTCTCAACGCTACCTTGATATCACAAATTCAATTGAACACCAAGCATTATCATATGGGAGCTGTCTATATGGCAGCTCTTGATTTAAGTTCAGCGTTCGACACTGTGTTGAGAGAAGTATTATGGGCTAAGATGCTAACAATGGTTTTTCCGGACCATCTGTAGCGCTCACTGCCTTGTTGCACTCTCACACTAATTATAGAGTGAGACTTAACAAGGAAGGAGCGCTTACTGACCCTATTCCTTCCAAAATTGGGCTTAAACAGGGCTGTACGCTGGCAGCAGTGCTGTTCAACTTGTATATCTGTGATGTGGAGGAATGCTGGGCAAAGCAAATCATCTATCCTATCAAATTTGGCTGTCTTAAATTGAATTATATTGGTTTTGCCGATGACCTTATCTTCAATAAAACCCTGTTTGGGCTACAGAATAAGATTAATGCGTTTAGTTGCTATGCTGCAGCCCACAATTTAAGAGTAAACCACTCCAAATCCTTGATTTTGATATTAACAGATGGGGAAAAAAAACATGTTCCTACAATTGGACGATTGATGGTACACAAATTGAAATAGCATGAGAAATCAAATACTTGGGGTATCCCCTACCTGATACATTTTCAAAGTCCTGGTGGAAAGAAAAAATCCAAGGGAGAATTAAACCTTTAATTTCTCAAATGAGAATAATTATGGCAAAATATTGTGGCTTCTCACTTCTGCCTGTCCTTCAGTTTTACCTCTTAAAAGTTGAACCAATTATCATTTACATAACTGACATGTATCTATATGAGGTGGATGATATATTGGATACCCTACAAGGAGGATTATGGAAAAGAATACTTGGTGTCCCTCCCTCTGTTCCGAACGACATTGTCCGTCATGAACTAGGTCTTTTGCCACTTTCTGCTAAGCGGAATTGGCGGCTAATAATTACGCAAAATTTCTCGAGCCACCCTATAATTCCCTCTACGAAGATTTGAAAGAACAGCTTAATTGAGGGTATGTGCGATCACTGACAGTTTATGCTGGAAAAATGAATGATTTAATGGCATTGTTGGGGATCCCGAAGGAAGACTTAATATTGGGTTTACTTAGTTGCAAATTGAAATTGCAATTATATTATTGGATCTGTCAGGCGGATAGAATTGGATTATATAGTTCCTATCATGAGTATGCCAAGTGTAGAAGAAAGTGGGGGGACAGACCAGGGTATATCATACAATTTCCATCTGCTGCTGGCCGTAATACATATCTTCGTTATAAACTTAACCTACTTCATACCAACGAAAAGCTGCTCCAATGGGGTAAATGTGATGTAAAGTTGTCTTTGGGATCATGCTGCTTTTGTTATGATCCTACGGTTTTAGAGACCCTCAAACATTTGATCATATATTGTGCATATTTTGAGGATCTGTGTCAATCCTGGTTTGGTCACTTTATGTATTCTGGTTCAACTTTGTCTCGTGAGGCTCTGTGGCAAAGATGTATGTGGGGTGACAGTGTCAAACTTACTATTAGACTAACTGATTTTGGCAAATATTGATTCTAAGTTGAATGAATTGAACTATGAGGAATCTGATATTTATTAAGTTGTTTGTGACTAATATTATTTCACATCTATTCTACGCGAACTGTTTTGTATTTGATTTTAGGAAAATCATATTTGTGTATGTAATTAATTTGAATATGTATTTCTGATACAGTCTGCATGTTAATTTTTAAAGGTTTTTTACAATGCACAATAAAAAAAAAAAAAAAAATATGTTGCTCCAAGTCCGGTGAATATCAGTCCTGAAGAAAAAATGTTGGGAGCAGTGGGTGTGACCGACTGCTCCTTAGAAGACTTGAAGACAAAGATCTGGCTCTGTATGACAACCACTGAGTTGGAGGACTGGGGGTTCAAAGGGTCTCGATGTTCAATTGAGGAGACTTTACCGTATTTCCAAGGGCGTCTTTATCTGCCGACATGGGCCCTGCAAGAGCAGGTTTTAGCAAACTATCATGGTGCGCTGTTGGAAGGTCATCCGGGCATTGCTAAGACCGCAGCCACTATTAAAAGGTTGTTCTGGTGGCCTACATGATGTAAAGATATCATCGCTTTTGTTCAAACGTGTGGAATATGCGCTCAGAATAAAGGTTCTAAGCAAAAACCTGCGGGACTTCTTCAACCTTTAGCTGGTCCACCAGCCCCATGGCACACCTTCTCAATGGACTTCATTACAGATTTGCCACCTTGTTCTGGTTACAACACGATTCTGGTGGTGGTGGATTTGTTTTCTAAAATGGCCCACTTTGTAGCCCTGATGGGAATTCCGTCAGCATCAGTCTGCGCTAAAGTTTTCTTGGAACACATTGTACGTTTACATGGTTTTCTGTAAGTAGTGGTTTCTGATAGAGGCAGCCAATTTGTATCCCAATTTTGGAAGAGATGCTGTGAGATGGCCAAGATCGAGGTGCATTTGTCCACCAGTCAGACGGTCGGATGGAGCGGACAAACCAGCCCTTACAGCAATATCTCTGATGTCTCCTCCATCAAACGGACAACACTTGGGTGGATCTGCTTTGGATTGCTGAGTACGCTTATAACAATTCGAGCATGCATCTAACGGCTGTACTCCCTTTTACATCCTGAATGGTTGCCATCCACGAACCTCAGCTTTCGATCCACCAGAGCCTTTAGAGATGCCCGCAGTGCAGAATTAACATAAAAACATCACCCGAGCAAAAGAGGAAGCATTGGCAGATCTGGCAGCAAAGAAAGAGAGTCAGAAGAAATTTGCAGATAAGCACAGGAGGGACACTCCGAGTTATCAGGTGGGAGATAAGGTGCAGTTAGCTTCCAGGCATATCGCTCTTAAGGGGCTGCAAAAGTTACAACCTAGATTTCTGGGTCCATTTCCAGTGGAAGCAATCATCAACCCTATAGCATTGTAGTTTACTCTCCCACCTCATATCGGGCTACATCCTGTGTTTCATGTCTCCCTATTGAAACCAGTGTGCCCTAAAACCAGAGTGCAAGAATCCCCAGACCCAGTGATTGTAGAGGGGGAGTCTGAGTTTGAAGTGAAAGGTATTATAGATTCAAAGGTAGTCAGGAGGAAGTTGTTTAACTTAGTAGATTGGAAGGGGTTTGGCCCGCAAGACAGAACGTGGGAATCCAGCAAAAACGTTCATGCTCCCCAACCACTTAAAAGGTTTCATCAAAACCATCCGACTAAGCCAGGACCGGAAGGTCAATCCTTAGGAGGGGCTTTGGGGGGAAAACTGCCATGATCACCTCGAGGGTCAAGGTTTCATTATGTAGACATGCAGGGACTAAATGGTTAGTAGCATGGCGTGCCAGACATTCTTCCCATTCATCAGTGTTTGAATCCACACTGGGCCCCCATAGAGCTTCAATGGTAGAAGGTTTCCCCTTAAGTGCCGCCTTGTGGGTCACGGACAGAATAGCATAAAGGAACTGGTAGTTGGGATTGGAGGACTAGATAAGCCCCACCTGCGCCTTAGCTCACGCTTCGCGTTGGTTCCGCTGACAGCAGTGCAATGCTTACCAGAGCTCTGTTCAGGGACCTGTCAAAACAAAAGAAAAGTCATGTTATAAACTTATCGAGTTGCTGTCACAACCATAACCCCTGGCTTGGGAACTCGGGCTCTCTTGCCCTAACCACAGTATTCCTGCATGGCCCCAAGGCCCAAATATGCCCCTCCCGGCTGTCCTGGAGCCAGTCCTGGCGTCTTTGGCACCAGGCTCATGCGGCAGGGGGAGTTTCCATTGGGGAATGGACTAGCATGGCAGCCCCCACCAGGATCGATGTGGAACTGCATCATGCAGTCTAGCATCCAAGGCGTGGTCCGCCGTGGAGGCACCTGGGATACCTGCTCGGTATTTAAGCCACGCCCGAGCTGAGGCACGCCCTTCGGGTTGTTCTGCACTTGCAGCGTGACGTTCACCGAGACCTGCTCGCAGCATCCTTGGCCTGCATCTTCAGGGAGAAGAATAACACCATGATTCCCCCTTACCTGTTTCGCACTCAGCTCCTCGTTCGCTCCGGAATCTTCCCTGGAGTTCGTCGTCTTCCGCTAGCAACATCCTGGAGAAGAGACAAGAAGAGGACAATTGGTAAGCGTTCCTCTTCCGACTTTTTCGCCTCCAGTCTCCACTTACTTACCGAAGCGCTCCTGGAAATTCCAACCGCTGTCCGGACGTCTTCCATCCTACCCTCTGCTTCCATCTGGCCGCGTTTCGTCCAGGAACTTCTCGGCGACCTGCAAAGAAGAGTAGGACAGGTTAGCCTTATTCCAAAAGACACTCATAGCGCCATGCTCCGCGCCTTGTCTTACCTTCTCGAGCACTGCCCTCTCGATCAGCTCGACGTTTTCATCACCCTTCTGCATCGACGAGAGAAGGAGAAGGTCAACAGGACAACAACAATTGCAGACACACATTCCTTTAAACAACTAAAGACTTACCTCAAGAGTGGAGTCGGAGCCGGCCTGGACTCCGGGGCCCACGCCAGTGAAGTAACTCGGCCGAAAGGTGCCCAACCATGACGCACCCCTGCACAGAATGACAGGAGGGAGAGCGCACCTTATTGAAATACAAGGTGAGGGAGGCTCTAAGGGGGTCACAAGGGGAACACTTGGGAGGCGGGTCCTTAGAGGAGGTGATTGTAGCTAAAACTGAACTCCTGTCTTCCAGGATAGACCCACGGCAGTGCGAGTCCCCGGGGGAGGTGAATTCAACCCAGAAGCGCTCCAGACCAGTCGGTGGCATCCCTGTGGATACAAGGTGAGCGTTACAGAATAATATTCCACCCGGGCGCCTAGTATGGAAACGTCGGAAACCGACCGGTTGGCCCAGTTGTTGGCACAGTTACGTGCGGAGGTACATTCGGCCCGACAAGAGACCAACGTCTTGCGGAGAGAACTAATTGTGGCCAAAGAACAAACTGATGATCTTGGCAGACAACTCCTTCAGTCGCAGGCCGGACAAGCCCTGTTGCCCGGAATTAGTCCACCAATGCCAACTCCCACGAGTAATCCGGTTCAGAACAATCTACCTGGGTCAGTTCCACTAGCTCCAACGGAGCGTTTCTCGGGGGATACTCACAGATACGCGACTTTCATGAATCAGTGTCGCCTCCACTTTTTGTGCAGACCTGGGGCGTTTCTCAATGATCAGTCGCGAGTGGCCTTTGTTTTGTCCTACTTGAGTGGTAGTGCAGCAGACTGGTCAGTGCCGTTGATCAGCCAGGATGATCCACTGTTACATGATTTCGGGGGCATTCAGCAGGAGCTGGAAAACCTCTTCGCCCGCCGCTCCCATGGACAGGCCTTGGACAACAAACTTTTGTCCCTTTGTCAAGGAAACCAGGATCTGTTGGCATACATAGCGACCTTTAATAGGCTGGTGGTGGAAGCAGAATGGCTAGAGGACAAACGAACCACCTTGTTCTACCGGGGCTTGCGAGGGGAGTTAAAGGATGCTCTGGCCCAAGTAGTGGACCCTCCCAAGAACTGTGCCGAGTTAATTAATCTGGTGGTACAACTCGATCATCGGTTACAAGATCGGAGAATAGACCGAAGCAAACCAGATGCACGCCCCATGTTCGTGCACCCTTAAGAGCATGCCCAGCGGGGATCAGAAAGTACCGTTGAACCAATGCAACTAGGGGGAGTTAGGCCTCCTTTAACCAAAGCCGAATGGGATAAGAGGAGAGAACAGCACTTATGCCTGTACTGCGGAAAGGCAGGCCATTTCCGTAAGGAGTGCCCAGTTAAACCACCAAGAAGAACCGTAGGAGCCACAGACAAAGAGAAACCAGGTGAGGAGTCGGAAAACTACCAAGCCCGGGAATTGTAGGAGTCTGATTGTCGAGCGAAGAAATCCAACTACAGACCTCCCATTTTGCTTTATCCATGATCCTCATTACCCATCAACAGCCATCAAAGATGCATTGGTTAGAAGCGTACATTGATAGCGGAGCCGTGGGGAATTACATGGACCAGGATCTTGCAGCAAAGATGGGGCTCCCGCTCTGCTCTAAGCCCACTACAGAGAATGTGACCACTGTATATGGTACCAAAATCACCTCTGGTCCTGTGTCCGAATGTACCACAGAACTCAGCCTCCTGTGCCAAGATGGCCATCGAGAAAGCATCACCTTCAACCTCATCAAAGCACTGCATTTCCGATTAATCCTAGGGATGCCTTGGCTGGTCACGCATAACCCACGGATCAACTGGCATGCCTGAGAGTTGGTCTTCTCCCATGACTGCACACACACACTTGCTATCCCAAAGGAAGGAAGGGGAAGCATGCCAGCTCAGCCGTTCAGGAAGGTACGATAAGTGTCTTAGGTGCAGTGGATACCTTAACAACTCAATACCAAGACCTTCAAGATGTTTTCCAGAAGGAACAAGTGAATACCTTGCCATCCCACAGACCCTACGATTGCCAGATCGATCTGATACCAGGAGCCCAAATTCCTTGTGGCCGTATCTATGCGCTCACCGAACCCAAGAACCAACATCTGAAGACATATCTGAAGCAATACCTGGCCAACGTTTTCATCCGTCCCTCGAAGTCATCAGCAGCGTCTCCCTTATTCTTCGTACCCAAGAAGGAAGGAGAATTGAGGACTTGCATCGACTACCGTGCATTGAACCAGGTCACCATGAAGAACCGCTACCCCCTACCTCTGATCCTGGAACTACTGGACCAAGGCCAGGAAGCCCAAATCTACACGAAATTGGACCTTAGAGGTGCCTATCATCTTGTGCGCATTAAAGAAGGGGACGAGTGGAAAACGGCGTTCCGTACCAAATACGGCTTATATGAATACCAAGTAATGCCGTTCCGCCTGTGCAATGCCCCAGCCGCATTCCAATACTTCATGAATGATGTTCTAAGAGAGTTGATTGATGTCTGCGCCTTGGTCTACATCGATGACATCCTGGAGTATTCGGCTTCTGAGCAAGATCACGTCAGGCATGTACGGGCCGTCCTTACTAAGCTCTGTCAACATCATCTCTACACCAAGCTTGAGAAATGCTCATTCCACGTTACGGAAGTAGAGTGTCGGTCTAGAAAAATGAACACCTCTCACGATTGACGGCAAACGTATTTTGGTGGCCGAAGACCAACCGTCTAATGTACATAACGATAGAAATACAGGTTTCCGAGTTTGGCCAATGAGCGGTCATTTTGATGTAACAAGGATCACCATTTTGTTTTCTAACGATTGCTCATTGCTTTCGGTTCAAACTGCTTCGCAGCACATTTCTGCTTACTCTGCTCGACTGTTAACATTGTTGTCTGAACGTAAAAGGACAAGGCCGCACGGCCGCGAGGCTAATAAGGAGTTCGTTGAAACACAACGTAGGCAGCTCCGGAGAGGAATGCCCGGCTCCCTCCTGAATGTAGCCTTGAAGGAGAGCCGCAGGGCATTTAATCATTTCACAGCTGCCAGCCAGTCTCGTTATATGGTAGAAAATGTTAGAATAAAGCAGCTAAAAGCTTGAATTATGCTCTTCTTATGGCCCCCCCTTTTCCAAGCCCTGTAGAGCGTGTCGGCTCCCAGGACAGGAATAGCACCTCAAAGATAGCAAGGTCTGGAATGTGACTCTTCCCCCGTATGTAGCTCGCTTACAAGAACAGAAGCACTGTGTTCTGTTCAACAAAGAAAAGATGTCTCAACACTTGCAAGGTTGCATATTGTTGCTAGAATAGATATTTGAAGGTGTCATATTCGTCGAAATTGTCCATCATCAAACCGAGTTCAAAGAAACCCAATAAAGGGGGGTGTTAAACATGTCACAGCTGATTGTATGATATGCATTTTGTATATATGTAACTGATGTACGTAATTCACTCTCTTGCGTCCCTCGAGGTCTAGAGTTATACGTCGCGGGGCGTGAGACCGAGTTGCCCAACTGAGACTATTTGCTTTGCAATAAACCCTAGCTTTCGGAATACAACCTTGTGTCTGCCGTATCTATCGTGTGTGGTGACTTGCCTTGTTTCCATAACGCGAGGGACCCCTAGGGGCCCCTTTCATGATGGCGCCTGAATAGGGACCCTCCCCCACTTGTTCCATCGTGTACGTTGTAATTGAGTAAAGGCGGAGAACGACGAGGACGGGACGATCGAGCCGGGATCAAGAGGTGTTCGGGGCGCCCTGTAGAAGTGATGAGAGATTCCTTTGCAGATCTGCACACATATGATCCCTGATCGACGTATCTGGCTAGAGAACAAGGAGGCAAGGGTCCCGAAACGAGGCAGAAGCCAAGAAACGCAGACACGACATCATTGGTTGCGTCAGTATACAGACAAATTGTGTCCTGGAGGACAATTTGATTTATCAGGTGAGTCATACCCTGATTCAAAATAACCCTGATATTGGTTGAGAGTTGACTTTGCAAAATCAAACGCCTTGGGTCAGGTTGATTAACCAAGGGGAGGCTGAAACATGCCTGGGGTATTGTCCACCCTAGCGGGGTTTTTCCGCTACAATAGACAATCTTTGGAAGATGGCCAAATTGCACCACCTGGGGGAACGCCGGCGTATGAGATGTATGTGAAGTATGGTGTGGGAGCGATAATATTCTGTGAGACTTGGCATAGGCAAACCAGAAAGCAACAAGACCATCAGTGGCCGATAAATGGTAGTTTTGAGATAGCGAGAATAGATAACCTGGAAAGGGTGTTGATAAGAAAGAAAGGGCGTCCCGCAGCATTTGATATCGTTAAGGACTGGAGAAGGGAAGCAATGCTCCGATTTAGAAGTAGAGCGAAGCATGCGTGCAGGCATAAATCGAAAGATGAAGTAGCGGAAGAAAAGGAGGAGGAGGAGTGGACTGAGAGTCTAAGGAGGTCAGGTAGACGTGACCAGTTGAATTTAGAAAAAATATACCCACAACGAGAATTGCACATAGCAGATGAAGTGATGGAAAACATATTGATCCATACAAAACAAGGCCCAAGATCAGAAGCGAGGCCAAACACGCTAGTAACTATTGCTCAAGCCCCTCCCATAGCTCAAACTCTCCCTCCCGTAGCTCAAGCCCTCCCACAGCCACAGACCGCACATGCAACACTTCCTATTAGCCAACCAGGCCCACAGCAGACACTCCCCGTTCCTATTGTCCCATCCGCACCTCCCGCCCTAGATACAGACTCGGTACCGTCCGTCCCTCCAGGGGTTGAAGTTGAAACCACGGGGGCGAGAGGCGGGACTGAACAAAGTAGATGCACAAGGGTAACTCGTAGTGAGATCAACAAAGAAAGGAAGGTGGAATTGCAGCAACAGGCAGAGATGTATATAGACGGGAATGATGGGACGGCAGCATTGGCTTCGATGTATGACTTCCGAAGAAGCAAAGAAAGACAGCTAGTGTTGGAATGCATGGGTGAATATTTGGTGGAGAGATGGAAACAGTTAATTGGGAAATTACCACCACAGCGATTGTTAGATTTGAATGCAATAGCACGGTGTAGAGAAAGAGATGATGAAGTAAGGGAACATGTAAATGGACTTTTTGAGCTTAAAAATGAATTGCATAATGATTATGCTGAAATGTTTATTGCACCTGGGTACAGGGGTAAGGATATCGGGAGAGATAGGAAGGAAGCGATAGAGCCATATATACAGCGACGACATTCAATGTCGTCAGTGGAGAGGGGCGACAAATTGAAAGTATGTATACGAGAGGCGTTAAGATGGATGTCGGATCCCAGTATCCCCACAATGGAGATACGTGAGATATTTGATGAATATTCCATGCCCATGAAAAGAAAAGCACTGCAGTTGATGGCTGAACATTTAATAGACAAAGATATAAAAAACGACAAGGCCAGCCCACCCGAAATAATGGCAGTATATAAGAGAGCACTAGAGCGAGGGACAGGAGAAACAGCCCTATCGCTAGATCTGGGAATATTGTTACACATGAGAGAAGGGGAGGGACAGTAAGTGGGGCATTCCCTATGAGGGAGGTCCAACCTACCTTTGTGCCAAAAACAGAGGTTCCCGCAGCGGGCACTGTAGCGGCGCATGTAATGCCAGCCCATTATACCGCCCAATATGCGCATGTCCCCTTTTCCAGACAGGAGGTGAACAACATAAAGCAGACGATTCCCGATATAAGAAAGAATCCTACAGGATTTTACAAGGAAATAGAATCCTGCCTGCAATCATCCGTGCTTACCATGGGTGACATAGACCTAATATTCCCAGTGATCCTGCCAACAGACATATGGAAGCAAATAAGAAAGGTGGATGACGTAACAGCCTATGGCGCCACATGGGCGGTCTTGGTAATAGAAGATAGGAATAAAGTGGTTGGAGGGACACCAGGAGCGAACATGGTAGCATTACCAGTACGCAAAATACAGAAATTAAAAGAAATTGTCCCAGAGAAAAGAATTCAATGGGGCAAGTTGACTGCATGTGTGCAAGGCAAGGATGAGTTCGCAACAGATTATTTCAATAGGTTTGAGGAAGTATTTGCAGAATTCAGTGGGCAGGATGTGAGCTCGGAAGCGGGGAAGAGGCTATTTGTTGATAAATATAGAGGGGGTTGAGACTTCAAATTCAGAACCTAATGACGACATCAGAAAGTGCATGGCAAGCAAACACGCTGGGTGAAGTATTGCACATGGCCCAATATTACGAGACGAGAGTGAATGCGGAAAAAGAGAAGGAGGAGGAAGGTAGAGTAAATTTGAAAACAGGGGTGTTACTGCAGCAAGTAGCAGGACATAATAGAGGAAGAGGGAACGCACAAGGGAGGAGTAATTTGAATATGCGTGGGGGGCCATTGGGACCGAATCAGTGTGCATACTGTAAGGAGGAAGGACACTGGCGAGCGCAATGTCCACATTTACAGAATAGAAATGGATCTGGCCAGAGAAGACAGCAAAGAGGGCACCAAGGAGCGAATGGACCAAATAGGAATAGTATGCTGCAGCATCACAATAATGAAGGTAATCAAAACCAAGCCCACAACCAAAGTGCTCCTAACCAGAGTCAGGGTCAGCAAAACCAACAGTATGGGAATCAGAGTGGGGGAAATAGAGGAAAGAATGGGAACATTTTCAATACGCAGCCAAATACGTATTACAGTAATAGTAGTGACTACACATCCGATGATGTGTTATTTCCCCAATATGACAGCCCAGGGCAGGGGTCGGAACCAGTGTCTATTCCCGTGAATCAGAGAGGACCCTACGTAGAAATGAGAGTCGGGAATGAGGAGCACCGCTTTCTTGTAGATACAGGAGCGCAAAAGTGTTCAATAGACCATCACTTGGTTCCGGATATACCACTGTCAGGGCAAAAGAATGTTTCCGTAGGGTTCGCAGGTACACCAGTCATAAACTCAGTGTCCCAACCAGTCCCAGTTACTATAGGACCATTCACTGAACATTGTCCCTTTCTCCTAACAGAAAATTGTGGGGAGAACCTGTTGGGATTAAGCTTGTTGAAAAAGCTAGGTGCGATTATACATTGCACGTCAGACGGGGTGTTTCTGACGATTTGGCCACAAGATGCCCCTGTGTCAGAATTTATGTCTGAAACTTTGCCAGGAGAGTTAAGAAAAGTGCCAACCTGTATATGGGCGATGCATGACAACGATGTAGGATGCTTGAAGATAGAGCCAGTAAGGATCATTTTGAAAGAAGGAGTTACACTGCCGCGAATTCCCCAGTATAAAAGAAAGAGAAAGGATTGAAAAGTATTGTTTCAGATTTGGTGAAATTAGGGGTAATTGAAGAAATTACAGGCAGTACATGTAACAGCCTGATTCTTCCAGTGTATAAGAAAGGAGGCAATGAAGTAGCATATCGTTTCATAATTGATTTACGCGCGCTAAACAAAGTAGTAGATCCACATAGAGATGGAGAGGTGCCAAAACTTGAAATATGTCTTAGGGGTGATCTGTGCATTAAGCAAGTGGGTGGAGGCATATCCCTTAAAAAACTGCACAGCAATGAGTATGGCAAAAGTAATGCTTAAAGAATACTTTTCCTGTTTTGGCTTGCCCGTGTCATATGGTCAGATAACGGTCCACATTTTGTGGGCGCAGTGGTATTACAGATATGTGCAGGTCTTCAGATTGATAAGAGATTTCATAGTTCGAGGCATCCGAGTTCGGTCGGTCTTGTTGAGAGGCACAACGGAATCCTCAAGTCAAAAATTAGCAAGATATGGGCAGGAAGCAAGTTGAGTTGTGTGGACGCATTACCGATAGTGCTACTGTGCATGCGTACGTCTGTACAGGCTAGAACTGGGCTCTCCCCATATGAGATTGTGATGGGGAGGCCGGCAAATGTTTGGTGCTCACCTCAGCCAAAGCGATTGAGTGAAGTGTACTTAGCAGTTATTGTGGCTTTTTAATGCAGAAATTGCGTTTGATTCATCAGCAGGTGCAGGAGGCTCTGCCCGTAAAATATACTGGTCCGGGGCATGTGCTGGAGCCAGGAGACTGGGTGCTGTTTAAGAACTTTGAGAGAAAATCGTCGTTAGCACCCAGGTGGCGCGGCCCCTATCAAGTGCTTCTGGCAACGCAGATGGCAATACGGGTGGATGGGAGGAAGGCGTGGATCCATGCCAACCATGCCAAAAAGATCCCATCTTCACTGAAAGACTTGCCCAATCCGGACGACCGGAAAGAGACAGCGGTCCCAGAAATGAAAGAAGCTGCTGCCAGTTCACTGCCGCTAAATCTGTCCGAGTGAGAAGTGAAACTCGAAACAAAGCCTGAAAAGATTGCCAAAAAGGGGGAAGGGCAAAGAGTGCCCCAACGTTGCCCAGCAGAACCTACATCACTGTTGGCCGACACAAAATCTGCATTGCAAATAACGGCAGACACTAAACGTGTACCCCTTTGGCGCCCACCAGCACTTGCCATTGCACCAGAGCAAAAGACCGAATCCGCATCACTGTCGCGGTGCACACCAGCATCTGCCATTGCGCCACAGGCTGACTCTGAGCCCGGCACTGTTCGCGGATCACACAATACCAGGAGTGAGGCGATATGATTTACGTCCTCGAAAGACAGAGTGATCCACAGTTCTTTGGTGTTTATGCTAACCTCTGGTTCCGCTCATGGACGGAGAAGGAACTAGAGGTGTAGAGGAGAGAAGCGTGAGAGTTCTGCAAGTCGAACAATTCAAGACTCGCGGCTCCTCAGTGCGATCATAAAAAGTACATGTCTTCAACCAGAGCGGACAAGCTGGGCGCACATGGTACAAAGGCAATAGAGAACTGTTCAGAAGTCCTCTGAGCAGTGTGAGAGAGGACAAGTGATCTTGCCTAGAAACGAATAAGCAACCCAGGCTGCAAAGGGCTGGCAGGCTAAACTGTTGACAATTCCTTTGAACTTATTGACATCCGGACAAGTGTGACGAAGAGAGATATCCACGACGAACTCTGTAAGGAAGAAGAAGGACGGTGAGAAAAATGTCGGGACCGGTTTCAGCCTCCTCCTGCACCACTGCTGAGAATGAGTTAGTTATAAAGACTGTAATCTTAGGGAAAACGCATGGTAAAAAAAATTGTATGCTGGTTTTGACAATAATCATGTGCTTCATGAGTGTGGTAGCACCAATAACGACAGCCTTTGTGTTATGGTATGTGGAGTCTATACACCCATTGGAAATGATCTTACCAATAGTTAATATATCCACTACTGAAAGCCTGGTTCAGGTGATTACTTATACCTTGTCCCCAATGGAAGAGAGACACAGAGAAGGGTATGGGTACAATACGTTATTACTCATCATGAATATGACACATGCAATTCTAAAGAAAAATAATTGCTGGGTATGCGCTCATTTATCGCAGCATGCGGGGAAAGGAATAGGCTGGTATGTACAACCATTACCATTAAGTTCTGCATGCAGTTCATCTTTAAGTGCAATGTTTTATGGGAAGTGGAATAAGAGTAGTACGGGTTAATTAGATAGAACAAACATGAATGAGTTTGGGGAAATAATTATGAGGCCTGTGGGTTGTTCCATATTCCATAAAGCGCAAGTGATGATCCCAGAACCTACGCCTAAAAGTACGCGAAAAATAACACGACAAAATAGACAAGATAGATTGTCCCTGCCAGTTAAAACATCTGTGATGACGTTTCGTGTAAGGACAGATGGGAACAAAGATGCAATCCCCCCTTCTTACACGGTGAATTACAACCCAAGAACAGTCCCTTTTTGTCTAAAAAAGAAAGGCTCCTATTCAGTAGGAACATTTACTGGATGCATGAATACAGCGGTACTAAAATGGGAAATAGAACCAGTATATGTGGGAGATCCTGTCTATTTTATATGTGGAGAAAAAGCATATTCTTGGTTGCCCAGAAACTGGGGAGATACATGTTACCTAGGTTTACTGTTCCCGGGAGTGTTCCTCTTAGAAACAGCAGACATAGCCAGGCTATCCAGATCTAGAACCTGAAGGAGTAGCGAAGGTGTTTTGATAGCGAAGGACGTAGCAAAATCATTCATACCATTCGTGTCCCAGATAGTGAACTCCTATAACATAAGGCAGCTGTCCAGAATACTAAAGGATACGATAAACACAACGACAGATATACTATTTAACATGACGTTGGAAGAAAAAGGAATTAGGTTAATGACGCTGCAAAATAGAATGGCTCTCAATGTAATCCTGGTTGATCGTGGGGGAATTTGCAAAATTGTGGGCTCAGCGTGCTGCGTATTCGTAGATGACTACTCCCCTACGATCTTTGAAGCAATAAAAAAAATGCATGCCCTAAGCTCCGAACTCCCTACTGGAGAAGGGGGCTGGGGAATAGGGTCCTGGTTTTGGGGAATACTGCGTTCTTGGGGATGGAAGTTGATTGCGATATTAGTAATAGTGTTTGGAATATTCATAATGTGCTGTTGTTGCATGCACTGCCTACTGATAGTTTGCACTGAGATAACTGAGGGATGTACTAAGGGATGTATGCATATGATAACAAAAAGAAAACAAACTTATGGCCGGGATGACAGAGACACGAATGAAATGAAAACAGTGAAAGAATTAATGGCTATAGATATTAATGACGATGAGGATGCTTATAAAAGCATGCAAAATTCAGACATAGGTACTTCAGATTCATCGTCATCAGAGGAGGATACAATGAAGGAATGAGACATTTGGCATACGGCCAAAAGGAGGGTTTGTCGGTCTAGAAAAATGGACACCTCTCACGATTGACGGCAAACGTATTTTGGTGGCCGAAGACCAACCGCCTCATGTACATAACGATAGAAATACAGGTTTCCGAGTTTGACCAATGAGCGGCCATTTTGATGTAACAAGGATCGCCATTTTGTTTTCTAAAGATTGCTCATTGCCTTCTGTTCAAACTGCTTCGCAGCACATTTCTGCTTACTCTGCTCGACTGTTAACATTGTTGTCTGAATGTGAAAGGACAAGCCCGCACGGCCGCGAGACTAATAAGGAGTTTGTTGAAACACAACATAGGCAGCTCCGGAGAGTGTTGCCCGGCTCCCTCCCGAATGTAGCCTTGAAGGAGAGCCGCAGGGCATTTAATCATTTCACAGCTGCCAGCCAGTCTCGTTATATGGTAGAAAATGTTAGAATAAAGCAGCTAAAGGCTTGAATTATGCTCTTCTTAGGGCCCCCCCTTTTCCGAGCCCTGTAGAGCATGTCGGCTCCCAGGACACGAATAGCACCTCAAAGATAGCAAGGTCTGGAATGTGACTCTTCCCCCGTATGTAGCTAACTTACAAGAACAGAAGCACTGTGTTCTGTTCAACAAAGAAAAGATGTCTCAACACTTGCAAGGTTGCATATTGTTGCTAGAATAGATATTTGAAGGTGTCATATTCGTCAAAATTGTCCATCATCAAACCTAGTTCAAAGAAACCCAATAAAGGGGGGTGTTAAACATGTCACAGCTGATTGTATGATATGCATTTTGTATATATGTAACTGATGTACGTAATTCACTCTCTTGCGTCCCTCGAGGTCGAGAGATACACGTCGCGGGGCGTGAGACCGAGTTGGCCAACTGAGACTATTTGCTTTGCAATAAACCCTAGCTTTGGGAATACAACCTTGTGTCTGGCGTATCTATAGTGTATGGTGACTTGCCTTGTTTCCATAACGCGAGGGACCCCTAGGGGCCCCTTTCAAGAGTTCCTGGGTTTTATCCTCACTCCAAAAGGAATACGAATGGATGTGAACAAGGTTGAGGCCGACCTCAATTGGCCAGCTCCAAGCTCATTTAAGGGAGTCCAGAGCATGCTAGGTTTTGCAAACTTTTACCGTCGTTTCATCCCAGGGTTCTCGCAAATAGTACACCCATCACTTCGCTATTAAGGAAGTGCAATAAAACATTTCAATGGACAGAGGAGGCCGAAAAAGCTTTTCAAGCTCTCAAGGCGAAATTCACCACTGCTCCAATCTTACGACATCCACGCCCGGACCTTCCATATGTGGTGGAGACTGACGCTTCCAGCATGGCGATGAGTGATGTATTATCGCAAAGGGACCCACACACCGGCCAGCTACACCCTTTGTCTTTCTGGTCACGAAAATTCTCACCACCTGAGCTCAACATTGCCATCATGGTTAAGGAGCTGCTGGCCATAAAGACAGCCTTCAAGGTCTGCTGACATTATCTGTTGGGAGACAGACACACTATCACTGTGATAACGGACCACCGAAATCTACTATACCTGAAGGGCGCAAAGGCTCAATCCTATCGACAACTGCTCTGGGCCCTTTTCTTCGCGGAGTACGACTATGTGATCACGTACCGACAACGAGTAAAAAATGGCAAGGCTGATGCCCTTTCACGCATGGGCACAGATGAGGCGGTGTATACACCTCCTGACCCTGTGGCCATCATTCCGGGGGACAGACTCTTAGGCATTACTACTACTATGACTCAAGACGAGTTGCTGTATGAAGTCCGGCAAGTATTAACTCAGGAGCAACTACGAGAGTGGGGTTCAAGAGGAGAACACTATAGCATTAAGGACCAACTGCTTTACTACAGAAATCGACTATTCGTGCCTGTAAAAGAACTTCAAGAACAGGTCATCTCGGAGTATCATGACTCCCTCATTGAAGGCCACCCAGGAATTGCCAAAACCCTAGCCAAGGTGAAACGAAGTTACTGGTGGCCAACGTGGCGCAAAGATGTAATTCAATTCATCGTTTCCTGTGGTATCTGTGCTCAGAATAAATCATCAAAGCAAAGACCTGCTGGGCTCCTGCAACCATTTGCTATTCGGCCGGCTCCATGGCATACGTTATCACTTGATTTCATCACCGGCCTACCCTCCTGTCAAGGCTATAACACTATCCTAGTGATCATGGACCTGTTCTCCAAGATGGCCCATTTCTTCCCGTTCAAAGGTCTACCAAATGCATCTAGTCTCGCTAGGACCTTCCTCAAACACGTGGTACGGCTGCTCGGGTTCCCATCAGTCTTGATTTCGGATCAAGGTACCCAATTTGTGTCTAACTTCTGGAGGAAGTGTTGCGCGATGGCCCAAATAGATATCCGATTGTCCACTAGTCATCACCCCCAAACGAACGGTCAAACAGAGAGGACGAACCAAACGCTCGAGTAATACTTGCGTTGCATGCTTCACCAAGTGGAAGGGAGTTAGAAGGATCTATTGTGGATCGCTGAGTATGCCTATAACAATTCACTACACAGCCGTACCGGGCAAACTCCCTTCTTTACTGTGTATGGCAGACACCCACGCACGTCAGAACTGGACACCCCTACGACCCTGGAAATGCCAGCCATCCTGAACCTACACGCAACCATTTCACAAGCCTTCACGAGAGCCCAGGAACATTTGCATCAAGCCAAGGCTCGCCAGAGGAAATATGCAGACCAGCATCGCGAAAAAGCCCTCGACTATCAAATAGCGGACATGGTGTGGCTAGCCTCGAAGCATGTACCTCTAAAGGGAACCCAGACATTCCGCCCACGGTTTCTAGGGCCGTTCCCCATTGAATCCATTATAAACCCAGCCACGGTAAAACTGACATTGCTAACCCACATGCGGATACATCCGGTGTTTCATGTATCCCTCTTGAAACCAGTTCAGCGGGGAACCCGAGTAACTACCCAAGCGGGCCTGTGATAATTCATGGAGAACCGGAATTTGAAGTAAAAGACATCCTAGATTCCAAGTATGTTAGAACAAAACTCTACTATCTAGTGGACTGGAAAGGATATGGTCCGCAGGACAGAACATGGGATCCCAGTGATTACATTCATGCTCCACGTCTGATTCGGCGTTTCCACCAAGAGCACCCCACCAAACCAGGACCAGACAGAAGGACCACTCTGAGAGGGGCCTTAGAGGGAAGTGCTGTCACGACCATAACGACTGGCCTGGGAACTCGGGCTCTCTGGCCCTCACCACAGTATTCCTGCATGGCCCCAAGGGCCCAATCATGCCCCTCTCGGCTGCCCTGGAGCCAGTCCTGGTGTCTTTGGCGCCAGGCTCATACGGCAGGGGGAGTGTCCATTGGTGAATGGACTAACATGGCAGCCCCCACCAGGATCGACGTGGAACTGCATCATGCAGTCTAGCATCCAGGGCGTGGAGGCAACTGGGATACCTGCTGGGTATTTAAGCCACACCCGAGCTGAGGCACGTGCTTCGCGTTGTTCTGCACTTGTAGCGTGATGTTCACCAAGACCTGCTCGCAGCATCCTTGGCCTGCATCTTCAGGGAGAAGAAGAACACCATCATTCCCCCTTAACTGTTTCGCACTCAGCTCCTCGTTCGCTCCGGAATCTTCCCTGGAGTTCGTCTTCCGCTAGCAACATCCTGGAGAAGAGACAAGGCGAGGACAATTAGTAAGTGTTCATCTTCTGACTCCATCGCCTCCAGTCTCCACTTACTTACCGAAGCTCTCCTGGAAATTCCAACCGCTGTCCGGACATCTTCCATCCTATGCTCCGCTTCCATCTGGCCGCGTTTCGTCGAGGAACTTCTCGGAGACCTGCAAGGAAGAGTAGCACAGGTTAGCCTTATTCCAAAAGACGCTCATAGCACCGCGCTCCGCGCATTCTCTTACCTTCTCGAGCACTGCCCTCTCTATCAGCTCGACGTTTTCATCACCCTTCTGCATATACGAGAGAAGTAGAAGGTCAACAGGGCAACAACAATTGCGGACACACATTCCTTTAAATAACTAAAGACTTACCTCAAGAGTGCAGTCGCCGCCGGCCTGGACTCCGGGGCCCACGCCAGTGAAGTAACTCAGCCTAAAGGTGCCCAGCCACGACGCGCCCCTGCACAGAATAGCAGGACGGAGAGCGCACCTTATCGAAATGCAAGGTGAGGGAGGCTCTAAGGGGGTCACAAGGGGAACACTTGGGAGGTGGGTCCCGAGAGGAGGTGATTGTAGCTAAAACTGAACTCCTATCTTCTTGAATAGACCCTCAGCAGTGCGAGTCCCCGGGGGAGGTGAATCCATCCCAGAAGCGCTCCAGACCAGTCGGGTGGCGTCCCTGTGGATACAAGGTGAGTGTTACAGTTACCTGAAAGTTTCCACAGACCAAAGATTCTATGTACCTGATAAGAATTCTCACAGCAGCAGTTTCCAAGTAAGCATAGCTTTCTCCGAGTTCCGCGACACAGACAACTAGGTTCTTCTTCAACCTCTGCAAATCCGTCAACCTGCACAGAACGTGCGAAGATACAAAAACTATGCGCTTACTTACCACATTCTTCGAAGAACTCCTTTTCCGAGTTTTCCGAGACTCAGCCACGCAGCGAAGTCCTGCAGCAGCCCACGAAGCCAAGCATCACTGCGTGTCTACCTCACTACGCGCGCAACCTTACCTCAGGACAACAAGACTTTGTGGTGTTCATTAAAGATACCCGCAAATCTTCATGCGTGATTTTATCTCTCTTCAAACCTGCAAAAGAGCGAGACAGAGAGAGATTAGACATTTACAAGAGAATCCATCCCTCAGACACTATTGTCTCCAGGGACTACCACAAAAAATCAGATTACAGCAGAGCTCAGAACTTCAAGATACTTACCACTTCAGAGGCTCCTCAGCAATCTTCATTCTGGACAAGTCTTGCCACAATACCAACGCACCCCTGCATGATAACAGGATGGAGAGCTCCCCAAAATCAAATCAAAGGCAGAAGGGAAGCGAGCACCCAGACTATTGTAAGAGCTCACAGCAGGGTGGAGTGGAGCCCCTTAGAGTTTTGAGTCCACATTAGAATCATTCCTTATTCTTTTGTCTCTAGTTGACACAGGGGGACCACCTTTTATCCAGCATCAGCAGCCCAAAGAGTTTTCAGGCAACTTACGCTCCTGCAAAGACATGATAAGCGTTGCACTACCATATAGAGAACATTGGCTGGGGTGCTCGCAGCTTCTATTCTGCCATATAGAGGGCAGGAGTACAGATACCCACCTCCAGTCTTTACAAACCTATACCACATACATCATTTAAAAGAGTGGAAGGAGAGTCCATCAGCCACCATGCCAAAATACTAGCATGTCTGGCTCCTGAAGATATAGATAACTATGACTTAATTCCTTCCGAGTGTCTACCCAACAAACAGAAGATCTAAAAGATTTAGTGGTCTTATTTCCAGATGTATTCTCAGAAAAACAGGGAAGAGTAAAAGGTACATACCACTATATCAGAACTCCTGAAGGTAAAGTGGTTAATCTAAAGCCATAGAGACTACCGGAAGCCCGTAAACAGATAGTGATTGAGGAAGTCAACAAAATGTTCAAAGCCAATATTTTTGAACCTTCCTCACGTCCATGGTCCTCTTCTATCGTGTTGGTCACTAAACCTGACTGTTCCTGGTGATTCTGCATATACTTCTGTCAAGTTAATTCCGTCTTGGACTTCGATACCTATCCCATGCCACGCATCGATGACCTGATTGATAAACTCGGAACAGCTACCTATCTATCCACCCTAGATTTAACAAAAGGGTACTGACAAGGTCCAGTATATGGGCCAGATAAGGACATAAACATGTTTTCAATGCCTTTAGGATTATTCCAGTTTAAAGTCCTCCCCTTTGGCCTGCACAGTGCGCCAGCCATCTTCCAACGCCTCATGGATAGGGTTCTATAACCCTATTTGGATTTCCATGGAGCTTACATTGACGATATGATCATTTATAGCAAGACTTGGGAGGACCATCTCTTCCATCTTTATACCATCATGAAAGTCCTCAGGAACACTGGCCTAACTGCTAATCTAGCTAAGTGCAGATTGGCCCGATCAGCCGTAAAATATCTTGGCTTTTTCATAGGAAATGGAAAAGTGCAGCCCCACCGTGAGAAGGTAAAAGCTGTCTTAGATACACCAATCCCTAAAACCAAAAGAGACCTTAGAGCTTTCCTCTGGTTAATAGGATATTACTGTATGTTTATTCTCAACTTTTCAGACAAAACAGCCTGGCTAACAGGTAAACTTAAGAATGCTGAACTCCAGAAACATCAGTGGAATGAGGAAGACGAGATGTGCTATAATCACTTGAAACAGACTCTGTGCCAGAACCCAATCCTGAAGGTAGTTGGCTTCTCAAAGAAGTTTGTGTTACAGTTGGATGCCTCCCTTACATGGTTCAGAGCCGTCCTGTCCCAAATTTGTAACAGACTAGAACATCCTATACTATATATCAGTTGCAAGTTATTCCCATGTGAAAAAAAGGACTCTGTGGTAGAACTAGAGGCTGTAGCCATCAAATGGGCCATTATCCATCTTAGGTACTACCTTTTAGGATGAAGGTTCACACTGGTCACCGACCACTCACCCCTAGTTTGGTTTAGACAACGCAAAGACTACAACCCTCGGGTCATGCAATGGTTTCTAGACCCACAACCCTATTGTTTCACGGTGGAACACCAAAAAGGAAAAGACCAGGGAAATGTAGATTTTCTTTCCCGGTTCCCCTGTGAAACAAATGTGACTACATCGCATGGGGGAAGGGTATGCGAAAACCTGACGGTGTCTCCCTAGCTAGTCCCGGGGATCTGTCATCCGGGTGACCAGAACACAGCCATCGCTATTGGATCCAGTTCCTGGGGGTGGACCAGTGAGGGAGGATCACCTGGATGGGGGGTCCTTGGGGAGTGGAAGTGGCACACTGATGGGTGAGATGCAGTATCCCCCTTCTTTCAACAGCTTTTCCCCCTTTTCCAACACAGACACTTTCACACACCACCAACAACGGACTAACACCTGTGCTGTTTACCTAACATTTCCCAATGCAAGGGTCAGGCATGGTCAGGCAATTGATCAGCATCACGCACACCCGACGGCCCTTTCCCTTCCCCACGCGGATAAGAGGTGGAGCATGAAAGCACACTATGAGCAAGGCCCTACGAGACAGCTATCCATGCACAGCAGTTGAAGAGGAGGAGAAAGGCGGTGAATAGCGAGAGGCTGACAAGGAGAGATGCAACCTTGTCCTTTTTGACCCAGTCCCGCAAAACCTCTGCAGAAGCAATCGTAAGACCGCGGACTGTAGCTCAAGTGGGTTGCAGCAGATGTCAACGGCAAGAGCCTACACCGATAAGCAGTACCAAGGGATGCTGAGAAAAAGGGGCAATCCTGAAATCCCTATAAACAGTGTGTTGACAGAAGTGAACCCAATCAAGGGATGTCCACAGGAAACTGAATTGTAGAAGTTGGGAAGAGTGAACCCGGCAGAGGGACGCCGACAGGAAGGGACAAAGCCTGAAGAATTGTTTAAAAAGACATTAAGATTTGTGAATCAAGGAAAAGCCATAGTGAATTCGAAAGCGGGAGGCTGAATATTGAGAAGGGTCTGCTCCTTCCGGAAGAGGGGGACCCAGGGTGAGCCATTATTACCCTAACTACAGTATAAAAGTAACTTTTTGGTTTGTTATTTTCCGACCCTCGAAGGCAAGAGACTTTTTGTAGGAAAGGTGTCTTGGCCATCAAGGTTCTTGAAGGTTGAGAGAAGGATTGTCGTATCATGCTGGGGAAGCCTGAGAGGTTTGCTGTGTTCAGAGGTTTCACCTCATCCCGTGCTTAAAACGTGGGGAAGGGAGACCCTGACTTCTGCATCCTGACACATTATTTGTGAACACTTCTTTCTTTCTTATGAATCCTATCCCGCGTAGTCCATAAAGGGTGACCATATGCTATGGAACCTGTTTATGTTCCCCATGTGTGTGGCAGTGATTCTTTCAGTAATTACTGCATCCCAACATTTCGTCAACCACATGGGGACCGCCAGACCCTCGGGTTGCTTCCATAACCGTGCTATGGTGATTTTAGCTGCCAGAATCGGGTAGACTTCAGGCAGGCCCATAATAAATTAAGCAGTGAACCCGTGGTTGGGCACCCTCTCCAGCATTGTGGTGATATAGCTGGACTGCTTTTGTTAGAATTTCTGGGATTAGAGACCATTTATAGCACACCTTTGTTAGGGCGCCGCTTCGACCTGAAGCGTCCCCTAGTAGAAGGCCCTGCTTGCGCAGGAAGGATACGCGGGAGCCGGGTATCATGCAACTTTCTTTGTTCACTACATCGGCGGAGCTGCCGAACCTGCCCTCGTCCCTCCCCTACCCCTGACGTCACGTCCGGGACGTCATGTCCTGTGGGACCCAACAGGGGTCCGCCCACACAACGATGTGGGCAACCTGACATCTCCCCCCTTTTTAACATGTTAGTTGAGGGGCTCCCTTCTTACCCTATCTCCTCAATGAGTCGCATCGGCTTCATACGACTTCTCTGCGGTCGGGTTGTCTTGCTCGGGGTTGGTTCGTCCCTGGTGAGTGTGGAGAGGGGCGCCTCGTCTTCTGACTCTTCCCCGTCTCCTTGGTACGCTTCTTCGCGTGGTCTGTCCTCATCGCTATCTCTGTCCCAGGTCCATTGGCCTGCTGGAGTCAGTCTGACTCGTTTGAAGTGCGAGCTGTTCCTGGTTATCGTTGAGCGGTCGTCTCTTTGTGCTGTGGCCATAGAGCCCTTCTTGTGTGTCACGACCAGGGGCGTGGGTGCGAAGGTGGCTTCCTCTTTCCGATTCTTGGGTTGCCTGAGCCATACTTCGTCTCCTGGTTGCATTATGTTCTCCCGAGCCCTTCTTTTCCTGTCTGTGATCTCTTTTGTCTTCGCTTTCCTCGCGGTGTCATTTGCTTGCGCTTCTTGTTCAAGCGGTGTTGGATCTTGTGGTCTCGGGTCTTCAGGTAGTCGCGTGGTGACCGGTCTTCGGAACATCAGGTCTGCGGGGCATACTCCCGTCGTGCTGTGGGGGGTGTGCCTGTATTCTCGTAGTAATTGATTGAGGGCCTGTTCGAATGGCTTGTTTTGCACATGGGCTATTTGGAGGGTCCTCTTTATGTTGGCCATGAATCTCTCGACCATACCGTTGGCCTGTGGCCATCGGGGGGTTATGCGTCGATGTTGAAACCCCATCTATTTTGCAAATTGCTGAAAGTCTTGACTTATGAATGTGGGACCGTTGTCGGACTTTATGATCTTGGGGATGCCATAGGCAGAGAGCATCCTGTCGATAACTGGAATGACACATGCTGTGGCACTGCTCTCTACTATTTGGGCGTCCGGGTATCTTGAATGTTCGTCCATGAGTACGACCACATGTGTCCCATTGTTCAGTGGTCCGAATAGGTCTATTGCTAGCTCTTCCCACACTTTGTTTGGTAGCGGTGAGGATTGTAATGGGTTTGGGTGTGGTGGGGGCGCCACTTGCGCACAAACGTGGCAGTTGCCCACTATGGTTTCCACCAGGCGATCGAGTTGAGGGAACCAGACTTCCTGGCGAAGGAGGTGCTTTGTGGCGACTACGCCCCTGTGTCCTTCATGCGCTAGGTGTACTATCCTCTCCCGGAGCGTTCTCGGGACGATGACCTTGCAACCTTTTAGTATGACGTTATCCTCTACCACGGTCAACTCGTCGCGGACTTGATCCAGCCACTTGATGTCTTCCCTCGTGGTGTCCGATTCCCCTCTGGCTTGATGTTTCATGAGGGCCGTCTTGTCCATCTGTAGGCAGTGTCGGGCGATTCGCAGCGCTGGGTCTGCTTCTGATTGGATTGATAGCTCCAGCCACCCTACGGGGAGTGGTTGTAGGTGGTGTATGATGTAATTTATGTATGCGTCCGCTATGGACGGTTGAGACGCCGTCGTGGGCATGGGATGCCGGGAGAGATAGTCCGCTGGGTTTTCTTCCTTTCCTGGCCGGTGCTGTATGATGAACCTGTAATCCTGTAAGCGGAGGCCCCATCTGGCAATTCTCGGTGGCATCCTGGCCTTCGGGCTGCCGTATATGGTGAGTAGTGCCTGGTGGTCCGTGATGATGGTGAACTCTTTGCCAAACAGGAAGAGATGAAAGTATTTGCAAGCCCAGACGACCGCGAGGCTCTCTTTTTCGGCCTGAGAGTATGCCTGTTCTGTGGTCGTCAGGCTCCTGCTGGCGTACGCCACCACGTGCGTGATGTGTGGCTCCTTGGGATCTTTCTGGGTCAATATGGCACCTAGTCCCACCGGGCTGGCGTCCACTATCAGCTCGGTGTCACGACTGGCATCAAAATATGCCATGCCTTCTGCCTGTGCGATGGCCTTTCGTATCGCTTCGAACGCTGCTTGACACTCCTTCGACCACGTGAATGGCGTGTCCTTCCTGGTGAGTAGGTGCAGGGGATTGCTGACTGTGGCTTAGTCTTTCAGGTATCTGGAGCAGTAGCTGGCCAGTCCTAGAAATGACCTGAGGTCGGTGGTGTTTACAGGGGGCGTGGCTGAGTTGAGGGCCTCCACTTTCTCCGGGTCAGGTCTCATGCCTTTATCTGAGAAGATGTGCCCGAAAAACCTCAGCGGTCCTTTAGAGAACTCGCACTTGGACTTGTTTAAGGTGAGCCCTGTGTCGTCCAGCGCTTGGCATACCCTGTGTAGTGCTAGGTCATGTTCTTCCTGTGACTTGCCGTAGACTAGGACGTCGTCCGAATAGTTCAGACAGTTAGGGACGTGCCTGATGACTTTGTGAATCTCCTCCTGAAAGATCTCGGCGGCCGAGGATATGCCAAAACTGAGTCTTTTGTATTGAAACAGGCCGAGATGAGTGACAAATGTGGTTATGTAACGGGATTCCGGCGCTATTTCAATTTGGTGGTAACCTTTTGTGAGGTCAAACTTGGAGAAGATCCTCGCCTCGTGAAGGAGGTGAATCATGTCCGTGATCCTGGGCGCTTGATGCCGCTCCCTTTCGATGGCTGTGTTGGCTCTGCGCATATCGATGCATAGCCGTATGGATCCTTCTGGTGACTTCTTTGGGACGGGGACGATGGGCGATACCCATGGCATCGGGCCTGCTACGGGTTATATAACATTCATTTTGATGAGCTTGTCCAACTCCTCTTCCACTTGTCTCTGGATGTTAAACGGGATGCCTCGATAGTGTTGGGCCACCGGTTTGACCTGAGGGTTGATGTGGAGGTACACTTTCCTGTTTTGCAGCTTGCCTAGGCCGGTGAAGAGTTTTGGGAACGATTGTTCGATTGAGTCCGGTTTTGTGAAGTACTTGTGGGCCATCAACTGGTATAGGATGTGTACCAGTCCCATGTCCACTGCTGTCCGGAAGCTCAGTATACACCCGCTGTTGGCTTCTGTGTCTAAAATGTACAGCGGGATCTTCGCCGAGTGTCCTTTGTGTGTGCATCTGGCTGTGATCATGCCTTTGCATGGCAGGGGTGTCGTGGATCCATAGGGGTATATGTCAACCGTGGCCTTTCTGATCTTTGGCTGGGTGGCCAAGGACTGATATGCGCTTTCACTGATAATGTTAACCGTCGCTCCGGTGTCCACGAGAAACTTCAGTGGGGTGTCATTTACCTGGAGTGTCAAAATGGGGCTGTGTTGGGTGGCCGCCGTGTTGTCCTGTAGGGCCCATACGTAACCTTTCCTTCTCTGATCTTCCTCTGACGAAAGGGTGTCTGTACTGGTGGGGGATCTGGTCTCCACGTATCTTACAAAACGCCGCCTGTGTGATCTTCTCGTGTCCTCTGACGACCGTTTATCTTCGCGTGTATATCGACTTCTGCGGTCGCCTTCTTCTTTCCTGGCGCGCCGTCTTTCGCTGTCTACTGCCGCTCTTGGCGGGCTGTGTGGGGTGGGCCGGCGCCTTTCTTGGTAGCGATGTTTGGAAGTTGAGTGGGTTGGGGCGTTCTTACACATGGCCCGGTAGTGGTCCATTCCCCCGCATGCGGCACACTTTTGCCCTACAGCCGGGCATGTTCCTGTGTGTGGGTATTCATAGCCACATTTAAAACATGTGGCATCGGGGGGTTTGTTGGCTTGACTTGGGTGGGTATATAGCTTATTGATTGCTTCAGTGTTGTCACTGGGTTGGTGTATGGACACTTTTCCGAGGCTGTCCAATTGCGAGTCCACCACTGCTTCCATGCGAGCCAGCGCCAGGATTTCTTCTAGCGATTGTTGTTTCTGTAGAAGTTGTTTGCGAAAAGGCTGTGAGAGGCATCCAGCTATTAATTGGGACCTGAGCGCCTCTTCATTGGAGTACCTATGGAATTCACAATGTTTCAGTTTGATGCGTAGTCGCATCACAAAACTGTCTATGGATTCCCCTTTATCCTGTCTTGTTGTGTGGAACATGTGGCGCTCATAATCCACGTTTGTATGTGGTGCAAAGTATTCGGACAGCTTGGCGTGTAGCTCCCCGTATGTGACTGTTTCTACGTTCAGCAACTCCCCCGCAATGTCTCTTACCGCTGGTCCCACTGCCATGAACAGTGTATTTTTCAGCCTCGCCGCTCCTTCCTGGTGTGCATGCTGGTTGTTGTCCTGTGCTGTGTCAGCGTTTCCAGACGCCGGTCCTACCCCGCCTGAGGAGGACGCTGGCGTGGTCGCCGTGTCCGACATGACTGCATAGCAGTGAAGAGTTCGTGTGGCGATATGCTGTGGCGCCTGGGCTGTGCTTGGGCAGTAGCCTTTCTGCTGTGTGAGGTGTCTTATATCTCCCCACTTCACCGCTTCCTTGCGGCGCGGCCTTATTACTTGGCCAGCGCGGCCTGTGCGGCTTCACTTCGCGCGTGGGAGGGGTTGTATGGACTTGCTTTTGCTCCACTCCCTGCTGCAGGCAGGGCGCGCCGGCACGCCTTTGCGTGCGCATCCGCATGTGGAGAACAGGTCCATATCACGCGGGAGGCGGGGCCGCGCGTGGCGAGGGCCCCCGTGATTCCGGAGCGCCTGTGTGCCGTGGGCGCCCTTGTGAATCTTGTGGGCTTTGTCACGTGGGAGACGGGGCCGCGCACACACGGTGCTCCCGTGATTCTGGTGCTCCCGTAGGCCGAACTCCAGGCCTATGTCATGCGGGAGGCGGGGCCGTGTGAAGTCGGCCGTCGTGCTCGAGGTGCGCAGACGCGCTGAACTGCTCGGCCACAGACCTCGGCACGGTGCCAGCAGGGATCCGTGCCCGCTCGTCGTCAGTGTTAGGGCGCCGCTTCGACCTGAAGCGTCCCCTAGTAGAAGGCCCTGCTTGCGCAGGAAGGATACGCGGGAGCCGGGTATCATGCAACTTTCTTTATTCACTACATCGGCGGAACTGCCGAACCTGCCCTCGTCCCTCCCCTACCCCTGATGTCACGTCCGGGACGTCATGTCCTGTGGGACCCAACAGGGGTCCGCCCACACAATGATGTGGGCAACCTGACAACCTTTACCGTTCCCTCCTTGTTCGTAATGCATTTCGAGCTCTTGTGCATCCGGGCCCAAGATTCGCCCCCATTCCTCCAGCCCTAATTCTCACCCCAGGTCCCTTTCCCATTTGAGCATATCATTTTATTTTTTGTTGGGGTCGGATTTGTCGAGTAGACTATACAGGGTTGAGTTCTTCCCCTTGGCGGCCAGAGTTGTTAGGGTGTGCTCTAGAGCAGTTGATTCCCTGCCCCCATGATTTCTTCCTTATTGCTTTGTGACATCCAGTGCCTGAGTTGCGTATATCGGAATCTTTTGGCCTCTGGGACCCAAAATTTTGTTTTGCACTCTTCAAATGTTAGCGGGGTCCCACTGATGAGAACCTTTGTTACTTGGCTTAGACCCCTTCCCTCCATTTGTCGAAGCCTTCCAGGGGTGACCCAGGAGTGAATTCAGAGTTGTTCCAAATTGGGGACAAGGGACCGAGAGTACCTTTGCATCCCCATTTGCAGGCCGCCTTTCTCCAGAATTCTATTGTGTTTTTGGTAGATGTTAGCGGGTCTGAGTTTGGGGGGCCTCGAGGTGTTGCGATGTGTGGAAGGGTTGCAAGCAGGGTTAGGCTCCAAGCTTCCTCTAATTGTTTCCAGCAGGGTTGATTGGTGGTTATTTGCCATGCAAAGGCTTCAGAGAGCTGCACTGCCAGGCAGTACCTGGAGACATCTGGTACCCCCAGACTGCCCATACTCGTGCCCCGTAGCATAATTCGCTTGGCTATTCATGGCTTTTTCTTGCCCCATACGTATTTCAATTGTTTTGTACATTTTGAAGTTCTCTCTCGGGGATAGTGACTGGGAGGACAAGGCAGTGGCAGATTAGTCTTGGGACCAGGTTAATTTTCAAGGCCGTAATTCTCGCCAACTATGACACTTCTTGTTTATGCCATCGCTCTAGGTCTTTACGCATCTCCCTGAATAGCTGTGGCAAATTAGTCCGATATACTTGCGCTATTTTGTTTGGGATCTGTACCCCAGGTAGTTGATGTGGGATCCATTTTGCAAATCTGGGCCAAACCGAAAATGTACTAGTGTTTTGCATATTTACTCCCAGTCTAGCAGATCGAATGTCTTATGTGCATCAAGTGAGATAACCGCAAGTTCTGTCCCTGCCCTGTTTGCACTTTCCATTAAATTTAGGGTGCGTCTAATGTTGACCTGCATGTTGCGTCCTGGAATAAACCCTGTTCATTTGAGTGGATTACTTCGGGGAGGACCCTTGCCAGTCTAATCGCTAGGGTCTTCGAATATATTTTACCATCATTGTTCATTAGTGTTATTGCTCTGGGTCCTTACCCTGCTTTAGAATGAGCACTGTCAAGGATTCTTCCATGGAGGGCGTGCCGCTACCTGTCGTCAGGAAGGAGATAAATATCGTCACAAGTTGGTGGGCTAAGATGTGGGAAAATGTTTTATAAAATCGTGTCATGAGCCTGTCGGGGCACAGGGCTGCATTTTTCAGGGCTTTTATCGCTTCAGCAATCTCCTCTGTCGTAATCGGGAGCTCAAGGACATCCCGTTGAGGTTGGGGGCCCTCTTTCTGGGTGGCCCGCAAATAACAGGTTTGTGCCCCTTTCTCCACTGGGGGGCCCCAACATGATTTCCCATCTTATCTCGCTGCGTGTTCCAGGTTGATCCATCTGGACCTTGCTTTATTGCCATTTATATAATAGTATTGTTTGGTGTATGCTAGTGCTCGCGCTGATTTATCGGCCAGATGCATTTCCAGAGTGGATTTTGCTTTTTTGAGCTCCCTGCCTATTTATGTCATTTGGTGCTTTTTGAAGCTTTTCCCCAACTCCACAACCCTGACTTGTAATCTGGCCTGTTGCATTTGTTCCCTCCTTCTTGGTGCTACAGCGCAATTAATGAGTACCCCCTTACCACTGGTTTCGTTGCATCCCAGACCGTTGCTACGGACCACCCCACTGCTGTGTTTTCCCTAAAGTAGCAGATGAGTGTCTCAGTTAGATTGCTTCGAATTGCTGTGTCTTGCAGTAAGGAATCCTGCAGTTTCCAGTTCCTTTGGGGGTGGTTCTGGGAGTCCTTGAACTTGCACACGCACCGTTACTGGAGGGTGATCTGATGGTGCTCTGGGGTGAATTTGGACCTCTTCGATACATGTGAAGAGAGTGCTAGACATCAGGATTAGGTCTATTCTGGAGAGTCCCTTATGAACATGTGAGTAAACGTCTAATTATGGACTCCCTCATTGGCGAGTCTCTAAGTGTCTACCGTTCCTGTTTCCCTCATGAATTCAGCGAACCCTATGGCCCGGGAGAAATCTTCCATTGTAGACATTAACGTTTTATCATTGTATGGGTCTGGGACTAGGTTGAAGCCACCTCCTATCATGAGGTGGCCTTCCGTGAATGCTATTATGATTGGGAGGATATTGCAGAGAAATCGGTCCTGTGCGTTATTCGGGCAGTATTTGGATGCCACCGTTAGTGGTTGTTCAAGGAGGAGTCCTTATACTAAGAGGTATCTCCCCATTGGGTCTTCCATTACCGTAACTTGTGTGAGGGGGACCTCCTGACTAAACAGCAGGGCTACACCCCTCTTTTTCTCACCTGCTGTAGCCAAATAGCACCCTGTGTATCAATTGAAATTGACCCGCTTCTCATACGCCTCCAGGAGTGGATGTTTCCTGTAGGCATGCTATGTCGGCGGAGAGCTGGGTTAGTCTGCTGTCTACTGACTTTCTTTTCCCTGGAAAATTAAGACCCTACACAGTCCATGTTACCACACGTGTCAGCTGCCATATTTACTCTTAGCGTTTATGCTTCGCTGTCTCCCTGTTACATCAGCGTGCCTGGAGGCGTACCTAAAGATGCCCCCCATGGTTGCTATGCTGCTTCTTTGATTAGATGATTCCCTGTTTCTGCTGCTTGCTCCTGACCCTCCCCTCAAACCCATCTCCCCCAACTTTCCCCTCATACTCCCCGATTAACGCAAGTTGTTGAGCCCAGCCCTCAACTTTCGGGACTTCCAGCTCAAGCTTGCACAACTGACCTTGTTAGAGGCCAACTGGGCCTCCTTCTAACTTAGGTAAAACATTATACTTGCAAGCACTTTAGTTCATGTTCCAGTTGGGTGGCCATCGTAAGTTTCTTCTGTGATAGCTGCCGCCCCTGTTCAGGTTCTTAGTCACAGGGTACGGTGAAGATGATTCGGGTGGAGAATAGACAAGTCTGTGCGTGTCGGGTAGCCGCCTGTTTGCGGGTAGAGGTCGCCGGACCTGTTGAGGAACTAGTCATACAGCCTCATAAGTGGGCCGTGTTCTTATTCTGGGGAGGTCCTCCCGCTCAGTCTTTGTCGCTTCTCTTGCTTTTTTTGGGGCGGGCCCCTGATCCTCCATCTTCGGTCCATCCGTGTCCATGGCTTTGCGAGTTCTCTCAGTGTGGTTTCGTTGTGCGCAGATCCCTTTTCGGTGTTTTTGCTCTCACTTCGGGATTCAGGAGTCTTTCCGCTTCTTTCATGGTGCGGATTTTCCACTGTTTGCCTTCCCAGGTGAAGTTCAATACGGTGGGAAACTCTCACCGGTATAGCACTCACTTTCTTTTCCTGCAGCCATTCAGTTAGTGGTTTAAGGACTTTCCTCTTCAGGAGAGTGATGGCTGCTAGGTCTTGGTAAAGCATAATGGATGCGTCTCTGAATTGGATGCGCGTGGTGTTTCTCGCTTCCTGCATTATCTCCTCCTTGACCCTGTAGAAGAACACCCTCGCCAGCACATCCCGGGGAGTGGAGAAACCTTGCTTTGGTCTGATTTTGTGCACCCTGTCGAGTTTGTGCGGGGCGCTATCGGGCAAGGTCAGAATAAAATGGAATAAGTCCTGTGTGAAGATGCCCAGTTCTGCATCTGTGACTGAATTTGGAATGCCCCTCAGGCGGATGTTGTTGCGATGGGAGAGGTTCTCTGCATCTTCTTGCTTAAGTTCCAGGGACTCGCACTTAGCTTCCAGTGCCGTAATTCTGTCTGTTCCTTCCCCGATTTCGAATCTTTGATCGCATAGTGTGTTCTCAATCTCTGCAGTTCTGCTTTCAATGTCCTCTATATGCTTGTCTAGGGTTGTGATTTTCCTCATTACTTCGTCCGTGCCCTTTTGGTATTCTTTCGTCATTGCTGCTAGTAGACCCTGGAGATCTGTCTTGGTTACTGCCTGTGTAGGGGCATTGTTACTGGGATCTGGCTCTCCCCCATGGATCGGTGTTTACGTCCGTTCCCCCCTCTTTGCTTTTTTCATGTTGGGAGTCACCAGCAGCATGGATTTGTCAATATGTTTTGCTGTTTTGAGGTTTTCTACCATTCTCCTTTCAGATCTGCCAGCTGGCCCTCTGGATAGAGTTTGCCCCGTTACAGCAGTGTACGTAGGGTAGTTCGAGCAGGCCCTTCTGCTGTGGTTGCTTGCAGCGGTGTGTTGCTACTACTTCTGCTTTTATGCAGGTTGTAGCTTTCCCCTTATGTCAGCTCTTTTCTTTGTTTGCCTGGGTTTGCTGTCCTGACAGGTTCCGCTGCTATTGCCCACCTGACCAGTGTTTGCTCCTGTGGGGCAGAACTATGCTGATGATGCTCGGGAAAGGCACGTATCTTCTGCGCTGCTCCCTGGTTGCGGCTCAATAAGTAGGGTCGTCACTCTTGCTGGTATTAGAATGTCTCATCTGCTTCCGCCTTCATCGTCGTGCCCCCAGCTTGGGGCATTTTGTGCATCTCGGGCGGACTTGGTTGGCCATCTGCCCAAGCCTGCCGCCCTACCTTTATGGTTTCTTCAAGGCTGTTGGTGGTATCAGGCGTTGAGGGGGGAGTGCTCCACTCCGGATACCATTTCCTGGGCCCCGGTTTCCTTGGTTGTGGTCAGAGCACCCGTATGGCTTGCCCCGTACTTTCCAGCAGTGCTGTGGTCCTTGTGCACTGATGAGAGAGCGTGCCTTGAGCAGGTGAGCTTGTCCCCCTCAAGGCCCTAGGTCAGTGCCATTACTTCACAGTTAGATCTTCTGGGTGGGACGGGGGCCTTCAGGTGGTTGGGTCACCCCCGCCCATGAGTCCCCGCACCACTGCTATGCTATACCCCTCCCGTCTGGAATTCCGCGACGGGAGGGGGGAGTGATACTGTTAGGGATACCGCTGAAGCTGCTAGGGTGCCACCGGGGGTGACAACATGCGTGGAGGATAGGCGCCTCCCTGCGGGGCACCTGCTCCGACTGAGGTGACTGGTTCTCCCTGATGGGTGGAGTCGGGGAGCCCACAGAACACCGCCGGTGAGCCGCTTTGAGCCCTACCTTCGATGTCACTCTCTCTTCACCCTCCGAGACTGGATATCACCTTTGCCCCTGCTTGTGTTGGGAGCAGTGTTATAGTCTCCCAAGGTAACGCGGGCTGCAAGGCGGTCCATGGGTGTTGCTCACGATGTGTTGTTTTCTCCCAGGGGGTTGCTTCGCTTCATCAGGTTGATCGAGCATTGATTTAGCACTGTGTATAGTGCGTGAAGGGTTGCTCTTCCCTGCCCTCTTTATTGCAGTGCTGGTTCAGCTGTTCCATCAGAGAGCATGAGATTGGTGTTGCTTGTGCAAACGGGCCATCTGGGGTTAGCTCAGGCAGCATTAGGCAGTCCTCTCTGCTCCGCGTGTTGCTTGGTGTGACAGAGCTCGTCCGCCATTTTGTCTTCACCTTCGGGTGTTTGGTCGCTTCACAACATCGCCTGGTTCACCGGAGAGGGGCCATTACTTGCGCCCAAACTTCAATCTACGCTCCGAGTTGCACCCCTTCACATCGTCCAGTTTCGCCACAAATCTTTGTTAGAGAGAATTCTCATTCTATGGCTAATTTCCCTTACCTATAGAGTCCCCCAGCAGCTTTGCTGGATTTGAAGAGTTTGTTTGTTTCTCCTGCTAAGAGTGAGACTCTTTTTCCCACTCTTAGGCATTTTTGCTATGTGTGTTCTAGGCTATTTTTGTGTTTAATGTCTATGGGGTTTTTCTCACCTCCATAGGAACCATCTTTATTCACATGTGTTACACAGCACCCACCATGCAGTGACACAGGGTGTTAGAAAAACCCCTAGAAGCCTATGGAAACAGTGGAAGTTACATCAGCCACAACATACTCAGTGGAATCCAAGATGGCGTGTCCTCGACAACGTCACTACCAACTAGCAGTGCAGGTCTAGTCTTCTGTGCAATATGGACCTTCCTCACTTTCTACCTATTTGTTCTTACTTAACCACCGCGAACAAATGCTCCCTTCTTGTTGCATTCCACTTGTATCTTTTTGAAGATTCCCTTGGACGTTGTGTTGTCGCTTTCTGACTACGTTCTTATCCTGCTTTCCTTCACTCTACTCTGTCCGTTTTTTCTACTACTGTCGCCTGCTGTCAGTTCGTCGGCTTACTTCCTGTTCCCTTCCTTTCCTTATCGGTTCTTTCCGAGAATCATTTTTTTCAGCACTCCAATCTCTCGGAGCTTGCCCGTCTTCGCCGCTCTCGGCTTTCCTTTACCTTTTGCTCTCTGCATTTTGCCGTTCATGGCTTTTCTTACTTTCTGCTCTCTGCCTTTCTGCAGTTCACGGCTTTCCTTACCTTCTGCTCTCTGCCTTTCTGCCGTTCACGGCTTTCCTTTACTTCCAGCTTTCTGCTTTTCACCGCTCGCGGCTTCCTTTCCTTTCAGCTGTCTACCTTTTTACAGTTCTCGGCTCCCGACGCCTACGTTGCCTCCTCCTTCTTATCGCCTTCACCTCATTCTGTCACTTTACCTTCTAGCCAAGTTCTTCCTCCTTGGTAGCTCTCTGCCACGGATCCTTCAGCTTTGAAGTATCTTCCCCTTAGCTTCAACTCCACCGGATTGTTTCCTACAACGTTCCTTTTTCATCGGATCTGGTTCCTGCAGAACTCGACTAAACCTTGTTCTTCACTTGACAGTTGGGACATTGTTGTACGGATCCTCCTCAACTTCTGCAGAATCTTGGTTTTATTCCCCCTGAGGGTTTCCCAGGGGGTGGCCCCCTGGGGAGCACAGAGCACAGTTTTTCTGGCTTCTGGACCCCTAGGGGGACGCCTCTTACCTCCTCAAACCTGACCGTGGAGTCCGAAGAGCCGTGAGTACCCCAATCAAAAGAGTACAAGAGATTGTAAGAGGTTGTAAGAGATAGCAACGCCTAGAGAAGATGGATCAACAAATCCAGCAACTGGTGGCTGCGGTCCAAACCCTAAATACTGAAGTGCAGAGCTTACGGAATGAAAACACACTGCTTCGCCAAATGGTAAACTCAAGGACTGAATTGCCTCCAGGGCCTTTACCTATGGGAAAATATGAAGGCAACCCTAAGAGACTTAAGGAATTCATTGACTATTGTACTGTACAATTTACACTAAAACCAGTCTTCTTCCCTACAGACCGTCCAAGGTTAGTTTTATTATATCTAACCTCTCCGGTAGTGCACTGGCTTGGGCTACTCCATTAGTGACCACAAACAACCAACTCTTAGACTCTCTAGCCGGCTTTCTTAATAGTCTGCAGGCCATGTTTGGACGCAGAGAATTAGTGGTTACTGTCCAAGAAAATCTGCTTGATTTGAAGCTAAGAACAATGGAACTACTGACTTTCATTACACAATTCAAGCAGTTGGCTAATGAGACGGCCTGGTCCGACATTGCCTTCCTAACCATATTCAGAAGAGGTGTGAACGACGATTTAAAGGATGAGTTATCTCGTGTTCCTCGTCGCACAACCTTGTGGAGATGATTACTCTTGTTCTCCAAATGGATTACCGTATCCAAGAACGAAATTTGGTAAAAAGAAAATGAAGGGCAAAGGGAGTACTAACTTCAGTAAGAAGCGAATCAGTCAAGACATCCCGTACCACTGAAGACAAACCTATGCAAATAGGCGCTACTCGAGGTCCTCTTACATCAGAAGAGAGGAATAGGAGACGTACTCTGGGGTTGTGCTTGCACTGTGGATCCGACAAACATGTACTTAAAGACTGTAACCTGGTTCCTCCCCGGCGCTCGGGAAAAGCCTCCACCCATTCATAAAGGGAATGCACCACAAATGGTAGTATTGCCATTAACAATTCAATTCCAGGACGTTACTATTGAAAATGTACCAGCTCTGGTAGATTGCGGTGCAGCAGGTATTTTTATGGATGCCGATTGGGCTTATAAAAACAAGATACCTCCTTTGTCAAAGACTACAACCGTACCTGTTGAAGGAGTAGATGGGAAACCGTTATCTTCAGGACCTATCAAAGAAAACACCTCTGTCCTTACGATGAAGATAAATACTCATACGGAAGAAGTAATCTTTGACCTTATCAAAGCCGCACACTACCCTATCATCCTAGGGATCCCGAGGTTGACTAAACATAATCCCTATATTAATTGGAAGGCTGTTACGATGTTTTTGGGATCCGAATACTGAATTTCGTCATGTTTACCACACTGTGCCACAGGAGTACATACCTCCAATTTACAGGAAACACACCAGAAACCTCCCTCTATAGTTTTGAATTTGAATTTGCTACCTGAATGCTATCATAAGTATCACAGGGTATTTTCTAACAAGGAATTCAAGGAGTTGCCTCCCCACAGAAGAGATGACTGCGCCATTGATCTACTACCAGACGCCCAGATGCCCAGATGCCTTTTGGGAGAATGTATACTCTATCTAACCCAGAAAAGGAAGCATTACGAGAATACTTACAAACCAATTTGCGCAATGGTCGGATAAATGAATCTAAAAGTCCAGCAGGGGCTTCCTTGTTCTTTATACCTAAGAAAGATTGCAAGGAACTTCGACCCTGTATAGATTATAGAGGGTTAAATAAGGTTACTTACAAAGACAGATATCCTTTACCCCTTATCCAAGGCATCCTTGCAGCCATAAGGGGTGCTTCCATTTTTACGAAACTGAACTTAAGAGGAGCTTACCGTTTAATCCGAATTAAAAGCGGAGATGAATAGAAAACTGCATTTCGCACACCCTTTGGCCACTACGAGTATCGTGTGATGCCCCTTGGCTTAGAGAACGCTCCTTCTGTTTTCCAGAAGTTGTTATCATCCACAAGCTAATGGTCAGACTGAAAGGTTAAACCAATCATTAGAACAATATCTCAGATGCTTTATATCCACCACTCAGGATAACTGGAATGAATTATTACCATATGCAGAAATTGCCTACAACAATTCTCAACACTCCACAATCAAAATGTCTCCCTTCTATTGTAATTATTGGTTTTATCCAATTGTTATACCTATCACATCACCACGGATAACAAATTCTCCTACAGTAGAGGAATGGGTGGCACACATCCAATCTGGACATAACATTGCCCGTGCCATTCTGAAAGACGCTCAACAAAGAACCAAGATCCAAACGGACAAAAGGAGATCCCAAGAACCTATTTATAATCAGGGGGATCTTGTATGGTTGTCATCTCGCTATCTACCAAAAAGATTGATACCCTCCAAACTGTCTCCAAAATTCTTTGGTCCTTTTCAGGTACTCAAGGCCATCGGGAAGGGATCATACCTGATACAATTACCTCCATCATGATCATGGATACATAGGTTCTCATTACACGTTAGGCGGTAAGGGAATAACGGTACCGGTAAGGGATTACCGGTATCGCTAAATTCCCTAGCTAATCACGACCCGGACTGGCCGCTATTAGCGGCACTGCTCAGAACGGTGCCACTAATAGCGGCCAGTCCGTGGGCACGTGATCCCTCAGGTTGGAAATAGCGGCATGGCGCTAATAGCACGCCATTACAAGGCATGCAGACATGCAAATAGCGGCCTGGTATTGGCCGAAGAAGCTCATACCGGCATGAGACACGTTAAGAGAGCTGAGTAGTGTCCCCACCTGCCACAGGTGGCCACAGCAGCACAGGTGGAGGCAATGGAGACTGGGGCAGCAGAAAAGGAGCACACCACACCCCTTCCCACACCCCTTCCCACACCGAGATGGTTCCAATACTTGCAGCATTACATGGGCTGGAGGACATGATTGCATTGCAGCACCAACAACAACAGGCAGCACACAGGAGATGCAAGGGGGGAGTATGGCGATGCTGGCCCAGCAAGCCACACCAGTGCACCCAGTCATACCACAGAGGCAGCCAGCAATCCCCAGGATTCTAGCCATTACATTCAAACTAACCCCTGAGCAGATACACACCCTGTGCCGCCTGGACCGGGATACCATCACCACCATGGTGGACATGAATCACAACGACATAGTGAGCCACATAGACATCCGTACTGCCATCCCCCTCTACTGAAGGTGGTAACTGTGCTCCACTACCTGGCCACAGGCACCTACCAGCATACGGTAGGGCAGATGCATGGCATTTCACAACCAGTATTCACACGCACGCTGACCCAGGTGCTCGATGCCCCCCTGAAGCACACAAGTGAACACATATCCCTGCCACGGACAGCCCAGGAAATCTCCAACGACAAAGTTGCCATCTATTCACTGGCATGCATCCCAAGTAGCATCGGGGCAATTGACTGTACCCATGTGAAAATGGTGCCCCCACATCACAATGAGGCGGTCTACCGAAACAGATAGCATTACCACTCCATCAATGTCCAAATGGTATGTGACTCAAAAAAGAGAATAACACATTGTCCTGACCGGTACCCCTGATCAACCCATGAATCAATGGGCCTGCGTTACTCAATGATACCACTCAACATGTAGCGCCATGCTGGACAAAGTTTGTGGCTAGTTGGTGAGTAGCAGGGCAGGCACATGGCAGTGTGATGTGGGGTGTGTTTGGGGGGGATTGATGCATACTCCAACTGGTTGTGGACTGTCGTCCGTACAATAAAGGGACATACAGATGTACGCGAATGTCCACCAACGCAGCCCACAATGGAGAGGACACGAAACCACATGCAAGTAGTAAACTGCACAACAAAGACATCAATCCATAACACAATACATGACACATCTATCCACATGCACATTGCACATCATACAATACCCTATATGACACAAAGCTGCTACATGCAGCCAATATGCATAATGTAAATGTGCGTTGAACAACATCAAAACAGATATGCGCCCTTGAGTGCATGCAAATGGATCACCTGTAGCCATTGTACAGAACCACACCCGTACACCACTACTGATGTGCCGCTTCACAGCATGGGGACATTGGAATCATAATGGCAGTACACTAGCAGTGTCGTACAAAGGTTGTCTGGGCCCAGGAACACCTAGGACCTATCCACACCCAGGACATGGGAAATACTGCCGAAGGCATGCATGGTGCACGTCCACTTGCAGGGACTAGCTTACCTTCTCACATTGTAGTTACACTGATCGTCTCCATACATGCTGGGATTCGTGGATGCCAATCAGAATGCTAACAGAATTAGTGTGAAATGTCCAGGTTGCAATTTAGGTGACCAGTAACAAGGCCCCATTGTTCCAGCCATGCAGGTGATGCTGGCTATCCCCTGAAGAGTTGGCTCCTTACCCCTATACGGAACCCGCAGAACAGGCACGAAGAGGAATAGAACCTTGCACAGAACCGTACCCGCGTCGTGATTGAGCAGGCATTTGGCCTTCTGAAGACACGGCTCTGGTGCCTAAGATGGCCGTGTGAGGCTCTCCTGTACGGGCATGACAAAGTGCCGAAGATAACCATGGCATGTGTCATGCAGCACAATATGTGTATCAGACGGAATGTGCCTATGCCCCCTATTATTGACATGCAACCACCTGATGAAGATGATGTTGATGGGGATGAGGATGGGGGAAATGGACCGGCAGGACATGCAAGAGGCGATGGCCAGGAGGGACACGATGTGCGTCAGCATCTGATGTATCAAATATTCTGAGAGACAAGGGTCAACTCTTTTGGATGGTGATGGGTATTGTTGCCCTGCTGTATGTGGTGAGGCGTACAATGGGCCCTGTCCCCAATCATGTACACATACACAATGATGAAGACCAAGCCTGTGTTTCAACTTGTCAACAGTGTATTATGATTAATTCGTGAACAAAAAGTGCATGGCCCCAACTGTGCAAACACCGTTCCCCCCCCACAACACTCCCAAAACACCCTTTCCCCCCTCCCCCCACAACACTCCCAAAAACACCCTTTCCCCTCTCCCCCCACAAGACCCCCCATGTGTGGCTTGTAGTGCATAGGTGTCCTGCTGCATATGTGCCAGCTAGTTCTTGCTGGTCCTACTCCTCATGGCCCCCACCGCCATTGGGAGGTTGGGATGGCGTGCGCCTCATGGTGCGCAAGGAGCGGCGGCGGGGGCTTGTCTGACGTGAACTCACAGAGGAGGAGGTGCCCGGTTGATCCTGTGGTGGGGGGGATATTGTCGCTCCATAGCGTCCGCTATGCGGGTGAGGACCTGCCTCAGTTGGGCCATCTCCTCGCACAGCCTGTTTGTGCTGGCCTCCATGCCCTCTCTTGTCTCGCTTGCATTCAACTTAACCTCCTCCCTCAGACGGGCTGCCTCTTCCACATGCTGGCCAACCAGCGCTGTAATTTCTACCTGCCTCTGGCTGATGTTTGACAGGTCATGGCAACTGTGTCCAGCTCTTGGGGTGGCTGCTGTGCCCTGGTCCATGCCTCGGCCATCAGGTGAGGACACCTGAGGGCTCCAGCGCCCTTCCACGCTGTCATTGCCAGATTTTCCATAGCTACTTGATTTCGATGGTGGCCGTGGGCTGGCTCAATGGATTGCAGGGGGCTGGGGGTCTGCCTTTGCGTTTCAAGGTCAATGGTCTCCTCCACGTCCGACAGCGGCGCAGTGGCTGCTGCCTCACCAGTTGAACTGGTGGCAGCAGAGAGTGGGCCCTCTGTGCTTGTTTCCAATGATGGGGGAACACTGCCTTGGGTGCAGAAATTTTAGCAGCTGTGGCTTCAGGCCGTGTTGAACTGGCGCTCTTGCTGCCTTTACCCCTCTGCTGGTGCTCACTCCTCCCTGTCCCCCTTGAGGTGGTGGCGGTGTCCCCTGTCTCCTGTGTCGTGGCCTTTTTCTTGGCTGGGGGACCATGTGTCACAGTGCCCTGTTCATCACTGTCTGTCTGTGATCCTGTGGGGGACAAAAATAGGGAATATCATCGGTGATGGTTCTACGTGCCTTATGCAGAATGATTACATCATGCCACCCTATGCATTGGGACCTCTTTAGTTGTGAATCCGGTAATGGGGATGTCGGGTGGGTCATGCATGAATGGGTCTGTGTTGCACGTCTATGTGGTGATGCGTGCATGTGTGTGTGTTGGGGCGTGACACTCACATTGGCAGGGTTGTGTGCATGTATGTTTGTGGCTGGATCCAAGGGGGGCTGATTCTGGACTCAGATTTGGGGGGCCCCTCACCCTTCACAGTGCATTCTTTAATGTGTACACTCACCTCCATCTGATGAAGTGGGTGCACCACGCTCCATGTCTCCGACTCCCTCTATGGATTCCACGCCAATTGTGCTGGCGCAGGTCTCCTCCCACTCCCGGAGTTTGATTGGTGAATCAGCGCCACCTCCTGTCGCCATAGCCAGGTTGCGATTTGCAGCCAGTATGCTGCGGACCCGGAGCCGTAGATCATCCCACCGTTTTCTGCAGTCCTTGACAGTGCGGGTGGTGGTGCCCACTGCACTGACTTTGTGGGCCACCTCTGCCCAGATGGCCTTTTTCTTCACGAGGGTCTCACGCCGCATGTCATTGACGAATACAACATTGGCATTTGCGGCAAGGGTCTTGGTTAACATGATCAGCTCCTCGCTGGTGAATTTTTCTTTGCGCTGCCGATCCGCGCCTTTCTTGATGGCCTTTGGCATCGTCAGGGTATCCGGGATGATTTGGTGTTGGAGCCGTGTGGAAACAGGTCCTGGGTGCTGAGGATGACAATGGATTGTGTTTTTAAAGATGGCCGCCGTGCTCTTTCCCGTTCCTCTGCAATGACGCTATTTCCGGTTCCGCAATTTTACGGCCACCGCTAATAGCGGTGATCGCTAATAGCGGTGACCGCTATTTGCATGTAGCGGGAGGTTGGAAGTGCTATCAGCGTTTTCGTCAATGCCGATAAGGGACTTTTTGGGGTCTTTTGCGGCATGGCGGTAGGGTCATTACCGGCATGGCGCTGTGCTCGTGTCCACGTACTCGTAATGCCACGCAATTAGCAGCATCATGCCAAGCCGGACACGTTAATAGTGCCATGCCGGTAATGGCCGGATTTTACCGGATAACGTGTAATGAGGCCCATAATGTATTCTATGTTTCCCAGCTAAAGACTCATGTATCCGACAGATTCTGCAGACAAGGAGTGGTCTCGCCTCCTCCTATTGACACACCCGAAGGACCTGAATATGAAGTCTCAGCCACAGCTGATTCCAGGTATCATAGGGGAACCTTACAATACCTCGTCGATTGGAAAGGTTATGGACCATCTGACAGAACCTGGGAACCAGCATCCGCAGTTCATGCACCTACATTGGTGCAAAGATTTCATAGGTTTCATCCTTGGAAACCCGGTCCTTCCACCCCACGGGGAGGGCATACTGTTAGAAAAACCCCTAGAAGCCTATGGAAACAGTGGAAGTTACAGTGGAATCCAAGATGCCGTCTCCTCGACAATGTCACTACCAACTAGCAGTGCAGGTCTAGTCTTCCGTGCAATATGGACCTTCCTCACTTTCTACCTATTCGTTTGTACTTAACCACCGCGAACAAACAGGTAACTGCGTTGCTACTCTGTTCTAACTTAGCAGTGCTCCCTGCTTGTTGCATTCCACTTGTATCTTTTTGAAGATTCCCTTGGACGTTGTCGCTTTCCGACTACGTTCTTATCCTGATTTCCTTCACTCTACTCTGTACGTTTTTTCTACTACTGTCACCTGCTGCCGGTTCTTCGGCTTACTTCCTGTTCCTTTCCTTTCCTTATCGTTTCTTTCCGAGAATCGCCTTTTCAGCACTCCAATCTCTTGGAGCCCGCCCGTCTTCGCCGCTCTCGGCTTTCCTTTACCTTTGCTCTCTGCATTTCTGCCGTTCATGGCTTTCCTTACCTTCTGCTCTCTGCCTTTCTGCCGTTCACGGCTTTCCTTTACTTCCAGCTTTCTGCTTTTCGCAGCTCACGGCTTCCTTTCCTTTCAGCTGTCTAACCTTTTACCGTTCTCGGCTCCCGACGCCTACGTCGCCTCCTCCTTCTTATCGCCTTCACCTCCTTTTGTCACTTTACATGCTAGCCAAGTTCTTCCTCCTTGGTAGCTCTCTGCCACGGATCCTTCAGCGTTGAAGTATCTTCCGCTTAGCTTCAACTCCACCGGATAGTTTCCTACAACGTTCCTTTTTCATCGGATCCGGTTCCTGCAGAACTCGTCTAAACCTTGTTCTTCACTTGACAGTTGAGACTTCGTTGTACGGATCCTCCTCAACTTCTGCAGAATCTGGGTTTTATTCCCCACGAGGGTTTCCCAGGGGGTGGCCCCCTGGAGAGCACAGAGCACAGTTTTTCTGGCCTCTGGACCCCTAGGGGGATGTCTCTTACCTCCTCAAACCTGACCGTGGAGTCCGAAGAGCTGTTAGTACCCCAATCAAAAGAGTACAAGAGATTATAAGAGGTTGTAAGACAGGGGTGTCGTAGCAACCCCCAGACCTACTGTCTCCAAGGGCATGTAAAATCCCCATTGACTTTACTAGTCAATTTTTATGAACTAAACCAGTACAACCCATCTTACTATGGAAAAGGGTTAATAGTTTTTCCCGTATGTTCATTTTTGCGAGGGTACCGTACAGTCCCTCTCTCAAAAGTTTCTGGCTGGTAGCAGTGGTTACTACGGGAAATATTCAACTGCAAATATTTTCCAATGGGATTTTCCCATTGTTCGAGGCTACCACATTTTCTGACAGCCTCTAACATACCGCCGGTGTATTTTAATATTAACTTTACTCTGGTAGGTTTTATTTGCCAGAACTTTGATATAACTTTTTTTCTCGTGTCTTTCTCTAAACTCCTAACCCAGGTCGGGGATCCTTTGTTCGTCCTTTTGGCGGGCTTCTACCGAGAAGCCCTCCTTTTGGCACCACTGAGTCTGGGGTGGGTCCATTGTGTGGGAGGGGGAGTAGGACCCCTGGACAGGGTTGCCTCAGCAACCCATGTCGCACTCTATCCTGATAGACTGGAGGGTCTCCCGCCAAGATGATCACTCCACTGTGTGAGTGACAGCTAGGCTGTATGAATGGGGATCGTTTTGCATAAAAGCAGGGTCCTGAGGACTGGAAGAGCAAGACGTCGCTACTGGAACTAAGAAGCCGAAGAGGAGAGAAGCCAAAGACATCTGCAACGACTGAACCACCGGTGAAGCCCTGCTGCAGCGTCTCACCACTTGTCTCCACACGACGAGAGCAGATCTTCATCTGAAAGAGCCTTCTTCCCTTGAGCTGGTGGGGCCAACCAGTTTGCCAATCGCCTTTTCGATGGCCTTGGTCGAATCGCCAGTACCCGGTACTCGTAGCCCGGATAGCCAGGCACCAGTCCACCCGGACTGCGATTTAAAGGAGCATACCTTTTATTCATCGGGCAGCACCGCGGCTGGTTTCATCCCTGGGTAGTGCAGTAACTCGAACCTTCCTCCATGACGCGAGCCTCTCCTCCTTTGCTGGATCCCCCGAACTGCAGGAACTACCAGGAACAACCGCCACCGCAGGAGCCACTTCTTCATTTTAAAGGTACATTGTTCCGCCCGGCCGCCCTTTCTGCTTGGTAGTGCTAAAGGTGTTTTAAATCCTTTACCTACCTGTTGGGTTGGCCGCCCCTCTCTCTTAACATTGTCTTTCATCGTCTGCATCCACCTTTTAAAAATCGTTAACCAAAGACTTGACTACAGCTACAAGAACATTTTGCTCCTGGGTCCTTGCCCTGTACCACTGACTCTGGCACAGGCCTACTGACTCTGGCTAAATTTGTTAGAACTGCCTTCTCTAGATTGCTTCTCAACTAGAACTGTGTTGTTGCACCTACTTCTTATAACCACCCCTTTTCTCCCCACTTTTAAACCTTGTGAAGTGCCATTTTGCTCAGTTTTCATTTAAGTGTTTTCTATACTGATGTACTGCCTTGCTTAAACTGGTTCACAAACTTATGGGAAGTGTTGCTAGGGTGTGTTGGAAGATATTTCTGTATAACTTGTTCTTTCCCTTCCCTGTGAGAAATTGCTAGAGTGCCATTTGTGTTTGGTTTTCACTGTGCCATTTTGCTCAGTTTTCACTCTTGCTCAAACTTGTCTACAATTTAACTAGGGAGTTGTGTATACTTTCTTTGACCGAATTTAACTTGCTTAGGAACTGTGATAGATGTGTTTAACTAGAAGTGTATAAAATAAATATATATATATATATTCTTTTTAATACAAAGCTTTGGTCAGTGTGTTCTTGTGCCATAGTTCTGAAGGCCTATTGTGTAAACCCTGAATACTGTTCATCTCCCTCTTGAGATAAGTCTGACTGCTCTGCCACAGCTACCAACTAAATCTTTGTGGTACAGACTGATACCAAAGGGGATTTATTGCTCTCACCTGTAGTCCTAATCTTCTGTAGTGCGCCCTAAGGGAACTGCACAGGATTCTGCCTAACAATCGTGTGTTTTTACCATTGTTTTCCTTTCGGCTGCAGGGCTTGGCCTGGCAGTTCTCAGAACGCCATGGCAAGCACCACAGCTCCAAGCCACACCCCTAAGGGTGTGCATACTTGCACATACTACCGAGTTACTGCCACTGACCTCTCAGGCTTCTGCTGACTTAAGATATGATGGACTCAATTTTGATTTAATGGTTGGCGCATAGTGCACATACAGGACTTTCTAAACTGCAATACGAAATATGTAGTGTATGCAGTTATCTTAATCGGGTCACTTGTAAGACATCGGACCAGTTGTCTGTGCACTTTTACTGGCCACTATTCAGCGTAAAGGATAAGGAATTTGTCCTGTCCTGCCCAACTTGTCAAGCTTCTGGCAAGTCAGCTGGTGCTACAAAGGCCTCCTTAATTCTACTACCCATGGTTGGGCGGCCTTTCGAGGGAATAGGCACAGATATTGTGGGTGCTTTGGATCCTCAAACCAGCTCAGGGAACATATACATCTTGGTGGTGGTAGACCATGCCACAAGATACCTTGAGGCTGTCCCTGTAACCGTCACCTGACTCCCACGGAGGCGCTGGCCTGGTTCGCGCTGCTGTGACCTCTTCTAAGGTGATGCGCAGGGTTCGGAAGACGGACTGGACCGGGCCCCCAAATCTGGCTTGTCTGGCTCGCAGAAGTATCCTTCTGTAGGCGAAAATAGGGGATTAACTGTCTGCGGGGTAATGCAATCACCCTCCCACTTTCCCCTCTCACCCTCCTCGAAACCCTTCTGTGATTCCTCGTAGCGTCTCACCTTAGGGTCTGGAAGGACGAGCTCTCCATCCTGCTTCTGATGCAGGGGCGCGTTGGTATCCAGTTACTTCACTGGATTTTCGGATTGGTGAGAACCAAACTTGCTTGGCTTCCAGGTAAGTTTTTTGATAAGAGGTTCCCCTTGTGTCCATGCATGAATGTACTAATGCTAGTGTATTTTCCCCATAGGGGCCGGGGTACGGAATGCCGGGGAACAGGCACCGACCCGAAGATGAGAGGTGAAATTCTTGTAGAAATCAGGTAAGTCTTTAATGAGCGTTTTTTGGTAATGTCTTTTCATTCGCTCATTAACGCTGATGTCTTTTTTTCCCCTTAGGGGCCGGGGTCGGCGAGATGTCTCCGGGATGCGGATTTAGCAGGTAAGGACTTTTCCTTCTTCTGTTCTCTTCTTCTCTTCCTTTGCAGGTGATCCAGGATGCTGGCAGGCGTGGCAGAAGTCAGGATGCAGGAGCAGACACGGTGAGCGTCCAGCTGCTAGATGCAGAACAACGCAAAGCACCTGTGGCTGTTCAGGTGGGGTTTAAATAGCCTTGGAAGAAGTTCCAGGTATGTATCCTTCCTCCAATCAGGTATGTATCCTTCCCCGACCACGCCCGGATGGTAAATTAGTCCCACAGGTAAAGTAGTTCCTTTCAGGCCTCAAGGAGGCCGGGATCCTGCAGCATGGTCTGCATCAGGTAAGTGCACCCAAGCACTTCCATAATGAGCCTGGCGCCTATGGCGCCAGGACTGATGTCTTTTATGAGCCTGGCGCCATAGGCGCCAGGACACTGTCCAAAGGGCCCCTATATGGGGTTGCTGGGTCCTTCCTTGGGGACTGGATGTCCGCTTTCGGGGACGCAGGGCTTGAACCAGCTCCCCGGGAGCGGGCATCATGACAGCACTCCCCCCCAAGGCCCCTCCCAAGGTTGTTCCCTCCGGGGGTTTTAGTTTGTCTGGGAAGAGTCGGTGGAATTTCCTGACTAATCGAGGTGCATGCACATGGTCGCTGGGTTCCCACGACCTCTCCTGAGGTCCGTACCCCTTCCAATCAATTAGGTAGAACAGTTTTGACCTAAACATTTTTGAGTCTAAAATGTTCTTCACTTCGAATTCGGGCTCCCCATCTATTAGAATAGGTTCTGGAGGTTTGAGTAGTCGGGTTCCGGGTACCACTGGTTTCAGAAGTGACACATGAAAAACAGGGTGAATTCGCATACTAGCTGGTAAATCAAGTTTAACAGCCACTGGGTTAGTTATTGCCATAATAGAATAAGGTCCCAGATATTTTGGGTTAAAAGTTCGAGGCCCTTTGAGTGGTAAATGTCTGGTAGCTAACCACACTTGATCCCCAATCTGATACGGAGGTGCTTCACTCCGATGTAGATCAGCATTCTCCTTGTATTTTCTCTTGGCTTGTTGTAAATGCGTAGTTGCCTCTTTGAAGGCTTGGGTAATTGTAGAATGCAGATGTTCTAATGCAGGCATTCCGAGGTTCTGAGGTGAGTCAAGGTTTGAGGTTCGAGGGTGATGCCCAAACAAAGTATAAAAAGGACTGTGGCCAGTTCCAGAGTGTACCAAATTATTATATGCGTATTCGGCTATCCAAAGAATGTCTTTCCAGTTGCTTTCAGATTGCTGTAACATACACCGTAAGTATTGCTCAAGGGTCTGATTTGTCCTCTCGGTCTGACCATCGGTCTGAGGGTGGTGACTGGTCGATAATCTTACGTCGATCTGCGCCATTTGACAACATTTGCGCCAGAAGTGGGAAATGAATTGGCTTCCCCGGTCAGAGATTAGTATAGATGGGAATCCATGTAGCCGAACAATATTTTCGAGGAATTCTTTGGCTAGGACAGAAGCTGAAGGTAAACCTTTCAAAGGAATAAAGTGGGCCATTTTGGAAAACAAATCCACAATTACCAGAATAGTATTGTACCCCGAACAAGGAGGCAGGTCCGTAATAAAATCCATTGATAGGGTGTGCCAGGGTGCTGGCGGTATGTCTAGAGGTTGAAGGAGACCGGCTGGTCTTTTCTTTTGACTTTTATTTTGGGCGCAAACACCACAGGACATCACAAAAGATTTAACATCTTTTCGCCAAGAGGGCCACCAAAATTGTCGTTTCACCTTTTCCTCTGTCTTGGCAATACCGGGGTGTCCCTCTATTAATGCATCATGATAACCGGAAATAACTAGTTCGTGTAATTCTTTATGTGGCAGGAATAAGCGTCCTTGGAAATAAGGTAAACCATTATCTATGGTAAAGTCTGATCCCTTTTGTATCCAATCCTGTAAGGTTGTAGGGTCCAGGAGTTGTTTCACTCTGGCTTGAATGTCTTCAAGCGTCTGTAACGAAGTCATGCCTAGAATCCTCTGTTCGGGAATTTTTGGTACTGGTTCTGAGTTTCTATCAGATTCTCCCATTCCAACTCGGGATAAGGCGTCTGCTTTGCCATTCATGCAGCCAGGTCGATAGGTAATCACGAAATCAAATTCAGCGAAAAACAAAGCCCATCGGAGCTGCCGTGATGACTGAGCCTTGGCGGTTTTCAAATACTGTAAATTCTGGTGATCAGTGATCCCTGTGATGGTATGTCGAGCGCCAAGCAGGTAATGCCGCCAGGCTTTAAAAGCGGACTTAATGGCTAACAGTTCTTTGTCCGTGATTGCATAATTAACCTCGGGTGCTGAGAATTTTCTGGACCAAAATGCTACGGGATGCAGTTAGTTGGTTTCGGGATCTCTTTGGGACAGGACAGCTCCCATGGCTAGGCTGGATGCGTCAGTCTCGACAACATAAGGGAGATCTGAACGCGGGTGTTTCAATATAGGTGCGGAGGTAAACTTAGCTTTTAAAGCCTGAAAGGCCTGCTCGGCTTCTTCAGACCATTTAAAACGTTTATTTTTCCTCAAGAGTGCAGTAATGGGTTGTACCACGCGTGAAAATTCCGGGATAAACCTGCGATAGAAATTGGCAAAGCCGAGCATGCTTTGAACCCCTTTTACAGAGCTAGGTGATGGCCATTTGAGGATGGCATCCACTTTTCTTGAGTCCATTCAGACTCCTTTGGGTGTCAGGATGAAACCTAGAAACTCGACTTCTGTGGTATGGAAAACACATTTCTCCAATTTAGCAAATAGTTTGTGTTGGCACAGTTTTTCAAGTACTGCCCTGACGTGTTTTCTGTGATCAGATTCCGAAGAGGAGTACACCAGAATGTCATTGATATATACGACAACACAAACATCGATGAGTTCCCGAAGGACATCATTCATGAAGTATTGGATGGCAGCCGGCGCGTTACACAATCCGAAAGGCATCACCTGGTACTCGAATAATCCGTATTTAGTACGGAAGGCAGTTTTCCATTTGTCGCCTTCTTTAACTCGTACCAGATGATAAGCCCCCCGGAGATCTAACTTGGTGTATATGCAAGCGTCCTACACCTGGTCAAGGAGTTCAGGGATCAGAGGCAGAGGATAACGTTTTTTTACCGTTATCTGGTTCAATGCGTGGTAATCGATACAAGTTCTAAGGTCGCCTTCTTTTTTGGGCACGAAGAACAAAGCCGAGGATGGCGGGGACTTTGACGGGCGAATAAAACCATTAGCTAGGTATTGATCCAAATATTGTCTCAAATGCAGATTCTCAGGTTTGGTAAGGGCATAAATCCTGCTACAAGGGGGTTGTGCACCGGGCACCAGATCGATTTGGCAATCGTACGATCTGTGAGGAGGTAACGTGTTGGCCTGTTCCTTTTGGAAGACATCCTGAAAGTCTTGGTATTCCGGAGGTAGTTGCATGGAGGCAGAGGTTACAGATGCTAGATTAATCTTCAGGTCTTCTGGGTAGCAGGTTTGTGTACAATCCGGGAAGGTTATTCTCTTAGCTCGCCAATCAATTCGAGGATTATGTGTCTCTAACCAAGCCCATCGGAGCTGCCGTGATGACTGAGCCTTGGAGGTTTTCAAATACTGTAAATTCCGGTGATCAGTGATCACTGTGATGGTATGTCGAGCGCTAAGCAGATAATGCCGCCAGGCTTTAAAAGCGGACTTAATGGCTAACAGTTCTTTGTCCGTGATTGCATAATTAACCTCGGGTGCCGAGAATTTTCTGGACCAAAATGCTACGGGATGCAGTTGGTTGGTTTCGGGATCTCTTTGGGACAGGACAGCTCCCATGGCTAGGCTGGATGCGTCAGTCTCGACAACATAAGGGAGATCTGGACGCGGGTGTTTCAATATAGGTGCGGAGGTAAACTTAGCTTTTAAAGCCTGAAAGGCCTGCTCGGCTTCTTCAGACCATTCAAAACGTTTATTTTTCCTCAAGAGTGCAGTAATGGGTTGTACCACGCGTGAAAATTCCGGGATAAACATGCGATAGAAATTGGCAAAGCCGAGCATGCTTTGAACCCCTTTTACAGAGCTAGGTGATGGCCATTTGAGGATGGCATCCACTTTTCTTGAGTCCATTCGGACTCCTTTGGGTGTCAGGATGACACCTAGAAATTCGACTTCTGTGGTATGGAAAACACATTTCTCCAATTTAGCAAATAGTTTGTGTTGGCGCAGTTTTTCAAGTACTGCCCTGACGTGTTTTCTGTGATCAGATTCCGAAGAGGAGTACACCAGAATGTCATCGATATATACGACAACACAAACATCGATGAGTTCCCGAAGGACATCATTCATGAAGTATTGGAAGGCAGCCGGCGCGTTACACAATCCGAAAGGCATCACCTGGTATTTGAATAATCCGTATTTAGTACAGAAGGCAGTTTTCCATTCGTCGCCTTCTTTAACTCGTACCAGATGATAAGCCCCCCGGAGATCTAACTTGGTGTATATGCAAGCGTCCTTCACCTGGTCAAGGAGTTCAGGGATCAGAGACAGAGGATAACGTTTTTTTACCGTTATCTGGTTCAATGTGCGGTAATCGATACAAGTTCTAAGGTCGCCTTCTTTTTTGGGCACGAAGAACAAAGCCGAGGATGCCGGGGACTTTGACGGGCGAATAAAACCATTAGCTAGGTATTGATCCAAATATTGTCTCAAATGCAGATTCTCAGGTTCGGTAAGGGCATAAATCCTGCTACAAGGGGGCACCAGATCTATTTGGCAATCGTACGATCTGTGAGGAGGTAACGTGTTGGCCTGTTCCTTTTGGAAGACATCCTGAAAGTCTTGGTATTCCGGAGGTAGTTGCATGGAGGCAGAGGTTACAGATGCTAGATTAATCTTCAGGTCTTCTGGGTAGCAGGTTTGTGTACAATCCGGGAAGGTTACTCTCTTAGCTCGCCAATCAATTTGAGGATTATGTGTCTCTAACCAAGGGATTCCAAGAATAACCTGAAACTGTGGAGCCTTGATTACATCAAACACAACACCCTCCCGATGGCCGTCGGGACCAATAAGAGTCACCTCAGTAGTGGAATGTGTTACCGGTCCAGAGGCAATTTCAGTTCCATCGACTGTGGTGATGACATCTTTGCTGGTTTTAGGGCGGAGAGGGAGGTTAATCCTAGAGACCAATTCACGATCCACATAGTTTCCAATAGCCCCACTATCGATGTATGCCTTTATTGCATGCAAACGCTTAGGCTGTTCTGGATCTACGAGAACCATTGGCACAATGAAATGCGAGGTCTGAGAGTTAGTTTTCAAGCTCGGCAAGCGGACCCCTACACTTGTCGGGCGGAGTCGTTTCCCGAAACAGAGTCTTCATGGTTTTTATCAGCGGCTCCTACCGCCTTTCGGGGCGGTTTTTCCGGGCAATCTCGTAGAAAGTGTCCAGAATTCCCACAATAAAGACATAATTTTAACTGCCGCCTCCTTTCACGTTCCTTTTGAGTTAAGGGTCCTTTAACCCCTCCAATTTGCAAAGGCTCAGAGACATCAACTCCCTTGGGATTAGCATGGGTCTTGACCAACACCCGGGTCTCAAACCTGGACCGATCTTCTTTTCTGTTTTGAAGTCTGTGATCCAATTGGACCACTAAGTTTATATACTCTGTGCATTCTTGGGGCGGATTTACAACTTGGGCCAAGACATCTTTAAGTTCTCTGCGTAGGCCTCGATAAAACAACGTGACTCTTTTATCCTCTGGCCATCCCGTTTCCACAATTAGTCTATTAAAGGTTGCAATATAGGATAGGAGGTCCCGATTGCCCTGTCGCAGGGATAGAAGTTCGTCATCCAGAGCCTGCCCCTGAGAGTGTCGAGCAAATAACCTTTCCATGCTTGCTTGAAACCTTTGAAAATCACGGAGAATCGGGTCATCTTGAGTAACCAGTGGAACTGAGCAATCGGCAGCGCAGCCGCTGAGATATGACAATACAAAGGCTACCTTGGTCTGATCATTAGGCAAGGCCCCAGGTCTGCATAGGAAGTGCAAACGACACTGATTCATGAATACGGCAAATCGTTTGGGGTCCACAGCAAAGCGTTCGGGTGGGGCCAGCGGCATGTTTCCAGGTAGATTAATCTGCACAGGGTTACTGGAAACCACAGGAGCCGGGTTCCCTCCGGAACCGGGTAGAGGAGTTTGCCCAGCTTGACCTTGCAAAAGCTGTCTGGCCAGGTCATCAGTTCTTTCCTTTGATATTATTAATTCCCTCCTGAGGGCATTAGTCTCTTGACGAGCGGCATGTACTTTGGCCCGTAATTCCCCCAGTAATTCGGCCAACTGATCAGTCTCAGAACTTTCCATAGCACCTGGGTGGGAATTTGTAGGAAGGCTTCGCGTTCTGTAACGCTCACCTGACTCCCACGGAGGCGCTGGCCTGGTTCGCGCTGCTGTGACCTCTTCTAAGGTGATGCGCAGGGTTCGGAAGACGGACTGGACCGGGCCCCCAAATCTGGCTTGTCTGGCTCGCAGAAATATCCTTCTGTAGGCGAAAATAGGGGATTAACTGTCTGCGGGGTAATGCAATCACCCTCCCACTTTCCCCTCTCACCCTCCTCGAAACCCTTCTGTGATTCCTCGTAGCGTCTCACCTTAGGGTCTGGAAGGACGAGCTCTCCATGCTGCTTCTGATGCAGGGGCGCGTTGGTATCCAGTTACTTCACTGGATTTTCGGATTGGTGAGAACCAAACATGCTTGGCTTCCAGGTAAGTTTTTTGATAAGAGGTTCCCCTTGTGTCCATGCATGAATGTACTAATGCTAGTGTCTTTTCCCCATAGGGGCCGGGGTACGGAATGCCGGGGAACAGGCACCGACCCGAGATGAGAGGTGAAATCCTTGTAGAAATCAGGTAAGTCTTTAATGAGCGTTTTTTGGTAATGTCTTTTCAATCGCTCATTAACGCTGATGTATTTTTTTCCCCTTAGGGGCCGGGGTCCGGAATTGCCAGGATGCGGCGCAAACCCGAAATGAAGAGGGAATGAATCAACAGGTAAGTCTTAACATGGAGATTTAGCTTTCCTTATTCCCTTCTCTCTCTCACCTTTTGTTCTGGTCTTTTTCTCCCTAGGCGCTGGGGCGTGACTGCGAATCCGGATGATCGCTGCTGAACATGGAGGCGCCCTGTAAAGGTGAGTGGAATGCGGCGCTGCAGCGATCGACGCGATGAGCTTTTAAATAAAAGTCTTCCTTTTCAGGATTGTCGGCGAGATGTCTCCGGGATGCGGATTTAGCAGGTAAGGACTTTTCCTTCTTCTGTTCTCTTCTTCTCTTCCTTTGCAGGTGATCCGGGTTGCTGGCAGGCGTGGCAGAAGTCAGGATGCAGGAGCAGACACGGTGAGCGTCCAGCTGCTAGATGCAGAACAACGCGAAGCACGTGTGGCTGTTCGGGTGGGGTTTAAATAGCCTTGGAAGAAGTTCCAGGTATGTATCCTTCCTCCAATCAGGTATGTATCCTTCCCCGACCACGCCCGGATGGTAAATTAGTCCCACAGGTAAAGTAGTTCCTTTCAGGCCTCAAGGAGGCCGGGATCCTGCAGCATGGTCTGCATCAGGTAAGTGCACCCAAGCACTTCCATAATGAGCCTGGCGCCTATGGCGCCAGGACTGATGTCTTTTATGAGCCTGGCGCCATAGGTGCCAGGACACTGTCCAAAGGGACCCTATATGGGGTTGCTGGGTCCTTCCTTGGGGACTGGATGTCTGCTTTCGGGGACGCAGGGCTTGAACCGGCTCCCCGGGAGCGGGCATCATGACGGTCCTTCTGAGGAGCATCAAAGCCCCTGTGGTTGTGAAGGCTCTGATTGGGATATTCTCCTGTGTTGGATTCCCCAAGGAAGTCCTTTCTGACAGGTAATCAAACTTCACATCAGCAAATATGAAGGCTATGTGGGAACAGTGTGGAGTCACCTACCGGTTGTCTACATCCTTTCACCCACAAACTTATGGGCTTGTTGAGCGGTTTAACAATACTCTGAAAGGCATGTGTTAGGCATAGTTTGTATGCAGTAGCCTCTGGGACCACTACACACAACTAAGACTATCAGTGTAAGCAAAACCAACCTTTGGCATAAGTCTTTACCACACAGTTTTTGGTAGCGAGCTGAGCAGCCAGGATTATCTCAAGAGGTAATGTGAGCTTGTAAGGGTGTTACACAAAGGTCTACAATGACAAGTATTCAGATAGACACTTATACTCAGGGTTTCTTGGTAAAAACACTTATTAATTTATTACACAATCATTTATAAAGCATTCACTAAATGAGGCAACCAATATCACACAAAACATATACTACAATACTGATTACTAAGCAGTTGAGCTCCCTTGAAGTAGGAGCCAAATAGCATTGAAGTAGGAGCAAAAAGGCATAAATTAACAAAACGAATATTACTGTTACTCTAAAACAGTGCAAATAGTTTGAGTTCACCAGAGGAGTTGATTCAATGCTATAGGTAGGCCAAAGTCAATGGGCTAGTGTCTTGTATAAGTAAAAACAGTACTGGTATTAAAACGGAAAAGTCTTTGCCATAGTTCTTAGAAGTAGTTCACAGAAGAAAGGTCGGGTCACAAGCTGACTAGGCCTGCAAGTTGCCAAAGTTCCACAAACCTTTGCAGTGAGAGGTAAGTTCTCTCGGTCGGGTTTTCACAGTACCTCATATTGAAGAAAAAGATGCAGCTGAAGACTTCTGTTCCTGGCAGTTCCTGCAGATCTCGCAGTTTCTAAGCCTCAGTCATGGGGACAAGAGTGAGGACATCGGGGGACTCCTGCACCGCACGGGGACGGGTCCCAAAGCTGGTAAATTAGCAAATCTTCGATTTCGGTTGCTGTTCTTGAAGCACACAAGCTGGTGTCCTTCCCCCTGGTTAATCCTAACCAGCTCTGAGAATGGTATCCAGGTGGCTTACGAGTTGATTGGTCCTACCAACTCAAAGGAAGAAGGCATCCTTGAAGGGGCTTCTCTGTCGAGGTGAACTTAGCGATTTGGCCCTGCAGTAGGGCTCCACCGGGCAAACCAACGGTCCAGTAGTTGCAGCAGCCGTCCTTTTCCAGTTAGTCTTCGGTTCTTTCGTTCCAGTGGTCGACACTGCCTTCCAAGCCAAGAGACTCGCCTTTTAAACAGTTTTCTCCCATTAATTCCAGCCTAGTTGCCACTCACCCAGCAGGATGGCTGTCCTTGCCGAACAGTCAGCCAGCCAATCACACCAGAGTGCATTTGGGTTTCCTAGGAGACTAAGCACAGGGAGTTTTGGGCACCTCCCTCACTTCCTGCCCACCCCAGACACTCAAGTGCCAGAGTCTTCAGTCCTGAAGCCCACCAAAGGCATAGAAACAAATGGACCAAACCTAGTTTGGCGCGCAGACACAAACTCTAGAAGGACCTTTCCAAAAAGAAATGGCGAAAAAAGAAGACCGGGACAAAGGGGGCTTAGGCGCCATCTTGAAAAACATGTCTCCCTCGATTTAACGCTACCGGTGTTCGCGGTCGGTAAAAATCATGGTAGTTCATTGTAAAACCACTGCCACCAGCCATTTCGATAGGAAAGGGTAGCATTTGACTGCATTTCTAGACACAGGGGATACTAGGTAACCCCTCCAGCACTCTATTGTAAGATAGGGTGTGCTGGGTCTAGGAATTTAAAAACACTAGTAAAGTCAATTTAACTTTACATTCTCTGGGAAACAGTAGTTTATCGCAGAGAAGGTATTTAAACCTTGGGAAAGGCTTTCCTGTGTTACTGCACTGAGGGTGCTGTGTAACACACATGAAACGATGATGCTTATGGAGTTATCTAAAACTCCATAATCAAAGAACACAAGAGTAAAACACACATCAAAATACAGTAGAGAGTGGGGAAAAAAGGCTTACACTCTCTCCAAGTAAATAAATCAAGTCCTCAAAATCCAGCAAAGTTGCTGGGGATCTCTAAGGTGAAGGGATTCTCCTGCCATGCCTTCTGTTCGCCTACAGGGAGGTGCCACAGAGCGAAGTAGGATTTAGCCCCTTTCAGCTTCTGTTTGGACACCCTGTATGAGGTACCCTCAGTCTAGTGAAAGACGGATGAGAGGGCAACCCCTCATCTCCTAAGCGAGATGTGGGGACTTTGCACTTGGCCTTTGGTCTAGAAAAGCAAAGTACATGGAAAAGTCGACGGGGGTTATAGGTCAAATGCTCTAATGCATTTGATCGAATGACAATATGCTTGAGTCAATTTGACCGAAAAAAAGGGTCACATTTTTTTTATTTTTTTGACTTATTTTTTGGGGGGGGTCCCCCTTCAAACCCCTGTTTTTGGTGTTCCAACACCTTTTTTACCTACACTAGAGCAAAAAAAATAATATTTTTTTTCAAAAAAATTCAACCTTTTTGTTTTCGGTCAAATTGACTCGAGCATTTTGTCATTCGATCAAATGCATTCAGCATTTGACCGGACACCGTCGACGGGTAACCTAAAGGTTAGTCAGGAGCTGATGAAGCACTGGCACGACCAGAAGGCCACAGTGACTGTCTATTCTCCAGGCTAGTGGGTTTGGATTATGGTGCCTGCCAAACCCAGTGCCCTTTAGGACAAGTGGACTGGGCCTTACTATGTGCTGGAAAAAGTCAGTGAGGTGAATTACCTCATTGACGTGAAAGGACCTAAACAGATGTGCAGGGTCTTTCACGTCAAACGGCTAAAACCCCAATATAGACGGGATGACTTGGTGATGGCATTAGTGACTGATGGAGGGACTGAAGAGGAGACCGATCCACTCCCAGACCACTTGCACACTGAAGCCACAGATGGGTCAGTTGAAGATATCAACTTTGCAACGGACTTGCCAGAACAGTAACTGACAGATGGTTGCCATTTACTGGGACAGTTTGCCAGTCTATTTTCACTGACTCCATGTCGCGCAGATTGATGTGGATACTGGTGACAGTAAGCCAGTAAAGAGTAGGATTCACTGGATGTTCGATAAGGTCAGGGACACCATCAAGGAGGAAGTTTCCAAGATGATGTCCATAGGAGTGATAGAGCCATCCCACAGCCTGTGGGCTAGCACAGAGGAACGGGTCCCTAAAAAGACCACTGGTGGGAAGACTGAAGTCTGTTTTTCTGTGGACTACATTGGGTTCAATTCTGTAATGAAGACAGATACTCACCCCATTCCTCGGGCAGATGAGCTCATTGACAAGCTCGGCATTGCCAAGTACATGAGTACCTTTGACCTCACAGAAGGGTATTGGCAGGTCACTTGACAGATGGACCGAGAGAGAGGTCAGCATTCTCAAAATCAGAAGGACATTAGCAGCTCACTTAGATACCCTTCAGATTGAAGAATTCCCCGGCCACTTTTCACAAGATGGGTGACAAGGTTTTGTCTTGGTCTGGAAAACCTCAGTGTCGCCTATTTAAACAACATTGCTGTGTTTAGCCACACCTGGGGGGATCAATTATCTCACCTGAAACAAGTGCTTCAGGCGCTGCAGAATGCAGGTCTATCAAGGCCGTGAAATGCCAGATAGCGTAGGGAACAGTGACTTACCTAAGCCACCTGGTCGGTGGAGGGGTATGGTACTATTGCCATGTGCCTGAATGATGTAACTTCTAAGAAAATGCCAACGAATTTAATTTGGACCCCTGCCTGTCAAACCTCCTTTCAGTATTTAAAGGATGGATTGTGCAGGGCCCCAGTTCTGAAAGTGCCAGACTATGGTCAGGAGTTCATTATCTAGATAGATGCCTGTGATTTTGGGACTGGAGCAGTGTTAGCGCAGCTAAACTCTCAAGGGGTAGAGAAACGTGTTGCCTATATCAACAGTCGATTGACAAAAAGTGAAAGGAATTGGCCAGTAGTAGCCTTACGTGGTTGTGTGGGCTGTAAAGAAGCTGAAACCCTAAATCTTTCGGTCACACTTTACGATCCAGACAGGCCACCAGCCTCTTTGATGGTTAATGGCAATGCAAGGGGAGAACCCTAAGCTTTTGGGCCATATCCCTACAGGGATTAGATATGGCCATCCAGCACAAGCCAGGCTAACAGAATTAAATGTAGATGAATTCAGCCTGTACTTTCACTTTGATGACAAACCAGACCCTCAGTAGGGTGGTGGTTCTCATGTGAGGATGGGGGGCATTTGAGGAATTCGACCATTCGCACGGTGGGTGTGCGCTCGCCTGAAATTTTAAAATGAAATTGAATGATGATAGATAAACCGCCGGAAAATGTGTGGAGCTAATCCACACACATTTTCCTATGCTCACTGCTTGACATACACATAGACCAGTGTACTCTGGGCGGACACAGCCTACGGACGCAGTCCGCCCTGTCATATTTAGTTGTGCTATGACAGCCAGGATTACACCATGTCATCTCAGAAGGGGAAGGGTAAAACCTTCCCCCTGCCATGGCCAGCCTAATTATCTATCAACGGCCCCATGGATCCACCCTGTCCTTTTGTTCAGCCTTGGAGATGGTGGCAGCGATTAACATACTTAGCATACTAATATAGTATACTTAAAACAGGCCCACACGGGGCCTGGCTGCAGAGGTTAACAAAGGAGACAGGAAACCCTAACAACCTTTGCTATGCACTGTGTCAACTTGAAGCCAGCTCCCGCCCATAGTATCAATGGACAGTGAAATGTCGACACAAAGTCTGGTCCCACCGAAACTTCAAGGGAGACCTGCCGCTTTAATTAGGAACCAGAGAGAGCTCCATTAACTAGAGAGACCCTTTGATCCACAACAGACATGAAGATAGGTGTGACTTAGTATTATATGTTTTCACCCATTTACCTTTTCAGTTGCAAAGCACTCGTGCATAGAGGAGATTTTTGTAGGGGATCCAGGATGGGTTCATTAAGGTAGGCTTAGCCTACACCAATCACTGTGGCCCATTTGGCTTTAAAAGAGGGCTGAGCCCCTATTTTGGCAGATCATCTGAAGAATTTGCAAGGATCAATGAGAACAACTCAGCAGTGGACCCTGGCTGAAGGTATAGTCTGCCTTACATCTTCCGCCAGTGAAGGAGGTCAGGACATCAAAGAGAGAAGACAAGATCCCTCCCCTAAACATCTCCCAGGGAACAAAGGGAAATACTGAATCTAGAGGACCTTCCAGCAGCTCCAGAACTGGTACTCAGCCAGCACACAGCGTGCCCTGCTAGGCTATGCAGCAAGTTTCCAAGGTGGGAAGTGCAAGAGAGTCTCTGAACCAAACCAAGGACAAGGCAGCTGCCTGCAACACTCTCCTCAGCTTTGGACTGTCCGCCTTAAAGGATGACACAAGCCCAGTGAAGAAGCTAGGAGAAGGGCATTGACAAGCACCTACTGACGTCCACCTTGAAGGACATTTGTCGAGCACCAAGAACATCTACAAGCACAATGTACATTGTGCTTCTGTTTCCCTCGTCCTTCTCTGAAGGCCCCTAGTGACATTTTATAACCCATTGCTCCCTTTGTGTGAAACCAAGTATCCTTGAACTATTGTGATTAATTACTATAACGACTACCCTTCAGTTTTCGTCCACATTACCAAAATTGGACAGAGAGGTTTATAATTGACTTGTGTTTCCAATATGGTCAAATCCCTTCTCGTGTACTAAAGTCGTGGGGCTGATTGATGGTTTATAAACCGATATTCATAGCTGGACTACTGGTGCCTCGGAAGTTGATTTGTCATACTCACCGGTCGGATCTTACAGCTTTTCTGCAAGGTCCTTGACTACCATGAGTTTCTTCCTCCCCATGCAGTATTTCACATTCTCTCCCAGTGGCTCTCCATGACTTCGCTCACGCAGCCATGCTCCTCCTGCAGTCTGGGACTCACACGACTGCTTCACCTGGTCACCCCGGTCCTCGATCTGTTACCGGCTTCCAGCATCCTTCAGCTTAAATTCCCGCTTCATAAACTCTGCATCTTCCAATGGGTCTCGAGCACTCCGCTGGCCACACCGCTGCTCCGGAGAGGTCTGCCTGCACCCAGCAGTTCGTAGCCCTGCTTCCACAGCTGCTCACATTTTCACCATGATTCTGGCTTTTAAAGTTCCCACCACCATGACTGGGCCGGAAAGGACTAGATCACTCACTATTGAAACGCTAATCCTGCCTTGCTCATGCTATCCTCCTCCTCATCGCAGTACCAAGCTGAGGCCAGTATGTATGTGTGTTAATAAAATGAGGATGTGTCTTTCGAGTGGGTCTCTTTCTCGTCCCAATGCCTACTTGGTGTTTCTTGGGGAATGTTTTAGGGAAGAAGAGGGAAAGGGCTGACAATAGCCTATAAAGGCTTGAGGGATGGAGAGTTTGTTATGAAAAGTAATCGAGGGATACCATGTCTTACCTAAGTGCATCCTCTTCCCACTCCCTAAGTCTCCTCCACCCAGGTGATCCTCCATCGCATATCCACTCCCAGGGCAAGATCCAAGAGCAATGGCCTTTCCCAGGCTACCCGAGAGTAGGATATATGGGGAAAAGAAGTGAGAACGCCCTCAGGTACCTCACATACCCTTCCCCTCTGCGGGTTGGACGCAGATGTTTCACAGGGAAACCGGGAGAGGAAGTCAACATTTCCATGATCTCGACCCTTCACGGTGCTCCACTGTGAAACACCAGGGCTGAAGGTCCAAGAACGATGACATAATTCTCGGGTTCGTCTCCTGTCATTGGCTTATCCACACTTGAGGAGAATGGTCAGAAATGAGTGTGAATTTGCACCCCAACAAGTAATATTTCAGATGGCGTATTGCCCACTTGATTGCAAGGGCCTCAAGTTCAATAACTGAATAATTATTTTCTCTGTTGAATAACTTTCTACTGATGTAGAGTATGGGGTGTTCCAATCTGTCATGATTTTGAGAGAGGACAGCCCCTAATCCCATTAAAGAGGCATCTGTTTTCAGGAAGAACTCTTTGAAGAAATCATCTACTTTTAAGTTGGGGCTCTGACAAAGTGTCTGATTCAATGTGGTATAACATTTTTGATCTTCTTCATCCCACCTGATCTTTTGGGGCTCAGCATTTTTCATTTTATCTGTGAGTCTTGAGGTTTTACTTGAGAAATTAGGGATAGATCGGCGATAGTAGACAATTAATCCTAAAAAGGCTCAAAGATCCTTCTTTGTCTTTGGTGTGTGGGTATCGAGGACGGCTTTAACATTGTCCTTCTGGGGTTGTACGGTGCCATTCCCCTTGAAAAAGCCTACATATTTGACTTCCTATTGAGCAAATTTACATTAATTTGGATTAGCCATTAAGCCTGACTTACTCAAGAATCGCATGACTGTATAAAGGTGATGGATGTGATCTTCCCAGGTTTTACTGTGTTTTACAATATTGTCTATATAAGCCCCACAGAAATCTGAGTATGGTTGTAAGATCTTATTCATCACCTGTTGGAATGTTGCGGGGGCCCCATGTCGTCAGAAGGGGAGGATGTTAAAATGGAACAGACCGTTGCGGTGGCAAAGGCAATCTTTTCCATGTCAGGACCGCTTAACAGAACCTGCCAATAGCCTTTGGTAAGGTCTATGGTGGAGAGATAGAGAACGTTACTCATCTGGTCAGTAAGATCATCAATGCGCTGTATCAGGTATGCATCAAAGGCAGACATGACATTGACTTTTCTGAAGTCAATACAAAACCTCCAACTCCCAACGGGTTTTGCCACCAACACGATGGGGGAAGACCAAGAGCTAGTAGATGGTTCAATGATATTAGCCTCAAGCATCTGCTTGACTTCCTGGATTATGGTTGCTTTTCTGGATTCAGGTAATCCGTATGGTTTTAAATGTACCACTTTGCCTTCAGGAGTGCAGATATGATGGCAGATATCCTTCACTCTCCCTGGTTCCTCTCTAAATACATCAGTAAATTGGATTATGAGGTCATATAGCTCTTGCTTCTGGTTATTACTAAGTGTGAGTGGAATCAGAACTTTGTTATCAGAGTCTTCAGGTAACTAACAGGACAACCTGGTAGCAGTAGACTCTGTAGGGGTTTCCTTCCATTCTTTTAAAAGGTTAATATGATGTACCTGGGTCTTTAATCAGCGATCATGTTGGGAAATATTGTAGTTGCAGGGTCCTGTCTGTTCTAACACCTCATGGGATCTGTGCCACTTAGATATTAATATATTCTCAGAGGTTTGCAGCAATGCTAATACAGTTTGACCTATTCAAAAGCATCTTAAGGTAACCTTTCTATCATATGAGATTTTCTGTTGCTCCTGTGCCTTGGCCATATGGGTTTGGACTAAAGACCTAACTACTTTCATGTGTTTGTAGAGGAGGAGCCAAAAGCCTCTACCGGAAGTCCCGCCCCAGTTCTACCTAGTGGGAACCAGAGGTAGTGACAAGAGGCGACACCTGTAATGATGCCAATAACAAAAGCAGCATTTGAAGCAAAGTTTTCACTAAGAAAGCAATTTTTTATGTATCCACGAAGAGCTGATAACCTTCTGGGAAAGATCCCTGAAGAATGAGAGAAAATGAATGAAAGAGCAGATTGGTGACATCACATGACATAAAAGTGACACATGGAGAGGAGTTGACAGTACAAAATGTAAAGAGAACCTGTAGAACCTGATGACAAAGCAAAGAAGTCAAGTAACGTGTTATGTGTGAAAATGAAGATTATACTTGTGAAGAGCACGAACGAAAAAGCAAGCCGTTTTATAATTGTACATAGCCAGTAACGCAAGTAGATTAAGTGATCAAAAGAACCTAGCTATACATAGTATATCGATTGCAGGCGGTGCCGCATAAGAAACAATAAGGTATATGAAGCATAAGAACTCTGGATGTTCCACGTCATGATATAGCAAACTGGGACTCCATGGACAGAAAGCCTGAACGTGTGTCGCAGTTGATTAACGATAGCTAAAAAGCAGAAAGAATCAAGGGGGCTTGGCTGGCCGAGTGACAATAAAGGCCAGGGCAGCTGAGAACCAGTTGTCTATTCAAATGATACAATTAATGAAAGAGAAGAGCCAAGTTCTGCAAGGGTGCAGCCGAAGGACAATGAGTGTCAACTTTTATTCATTTTAATACCATCTAACATTAAATTGGAGCTCGAAACATGGTCTCTTGACCAAGATGAGAATAGACTCTAACAGATGACATTGGGGCAAGCAGATGAGAGTATGCTCATACTCCCTAATATTCTCAGGAGTTGTGAAGAACTACAAGGCCATGTTCAAAGGCTAATTGACTGGTAGAAAATAAGAGTGATGATGGGTGTCAGGCTAATTAGGTGGGAAGCTATGGTCAAGACCAGTCCCCCAGCACCTGGAATGCCAGCTTGTGCGCTGCTTGCGAGTTGTTACGCTCGCCTGGTATCCACAGGGACGCCACCCAGCCCTGGCTGGATGATTTGCACTCTCGAACCCTATCCCGGTCCATTGGTAAGGCCTCTGGTTAAAGATGGGTCTGCAATATAGGAACGGTGGATTCAATACCAGATTGTCTTTATGTTTTCCCACCTCCCTTGGCCTCAACTCCTTCCTCCCCCTTGGGCCTTCTCCTCACCTTAATATTGTAAAAGGTGGATTCTCCGTCCTGCTCCTCGTGGCAGGGACGCGTAGATGTGGGGGGCGAGCAGCGACTAAGTAACTTCACTGGTGCAAGCCCCCCTGTTGGAATCCAGGCCTGCTATGACTCCGTAGGTTTGCTGCTTTACAGTCTTTATATGCAGTTCTTATGTTCCTCTTAGTTCGAATAATAATGTCTTGCTTCTTTCCTTTTAGGTATGGAACGGTATTTTGGTGTTGTCATGGAGTTTGAAGATGAGCATGGGTAGGCGAAAGCGTGGTGTGCGCGATGCTGTCCGGTGAGTAATGCACGATGCTCGGCGCTGTTTCACCTTTTATATTGCTAACCTGTTTCTTTTCTCTCCTTGCAGGTTGCGATGTTCCTCGCCGAGAGCCGTAATGTTCCAGCAATGATACTGACCGGGAGATGACTACCCAGGTAAGAATTGTGTGGCTTTCTTCATTCGGGAGGAAACGTGAGTAAACTCTTACTAATGCTGTCTTTCTTTCTCCTCTTTCCAGGTTATAGTATTCCAGGATGCATGCAGTGCCGGATGATGGAGTTCTTACCTTCAGGTGAGTGGAACTGAAGTCAGAGATGGATTGAAGACAGGATTCTGTTCCAGGTAAGTTTCATAGTATTCTTTCTCTCTCTGAAGATCCTTGGTTTCAGGTAAACTGCATCAAAGAACTGGACACGGTGAGCGTTACGCTGCCCACAGCAGAATAACGCAAAGCATGTTCTGCTGTTTGGGTGCAGTTTAAATAGTCTCAGGTAAAGTAGTCCAGGTAAAATAGTCCCAGGCCTGCCACACCCAAAGTAGTCCATGTAAAGTATTCCCAGGCCTGCCACACCCAAAAGACTAGACCACATAGCTCAGTTCCTTGTACCTGAGCTATGTGTGTGCCTCCATGTTGGCTGAACCCACCCAAGTTAAATAGTCCCAAGTAAATAGTCCCATTCTAATGTTGGTCTCCATGATGGTTATGAGCCTGGCGCCAAAGGCGCCAGGACTGACTCCAAGAGAGTCTTGTATGAGGTTTTAAGGCCTTTTACCTGGCCCTAACTGGAAGGCTGACTTGCCAGTGAGGGCCAGTCATGACAACACTCACCCCCAAGGCCCCTCTCATGGTGGCACTTCTGCCTGGTCCTGGTTCGGCTGGGTAATTCTAATGGAACTTTTTAATTAAGCGAGGTGCATGGATGTATTCACTAGGTTCCCATGATCTGTCTTGAGGACCGTATCCCTTCCAATCAACTAAGTACTATAGTTTGGATCTGGTGTATTTTGAGTCTAGGATATCCTTTACTTCAAACTCTGGTTCTCCATCAACTAATGCTGGTTTTGGTGGTGTTGTAACCCAAGTACCGGGTTGCACCCGTTTCAGGAGTGATACGTGAAACACAGGATGAATCTGCATAGTGGGTGGTAGGGCTAATTTAACTGCCACCGGATTTATTATGGATTCAATAGAATAAGGTCCCAGATATCGGGGATGAAAGGTCTGAGTCCCTTTTTCAGGCACATATTTTGATGCTAACAAGACCTTGTCTCCAATTTGATAGTCGGGGGCTTTACTACAATGTTGGTCAGCACATTTCTTTTGTCTGTTTTTGGCTTGGAGTAAATGTTCTGCTGCTTCTTTGAAGGCCTGGGAAATAGTTGTATGTAGGGTTTTAACGGCTGGCATTTCCAAAGGGGTTGGGAGATCCAATTCTGAAGTACGTGGAGGTCTACCATATATAGTGTAGAAAGGGGTTTTGGCCAGTGCTGGTGTGTAATGAATTATTATAGGCATATTCAGCTATCCATAACAAGTCCTTCCAATTTCTTTCCACTTGATGTAACATGCAACGTAAGTATTGCTTGAGGGTTTGGTTTGTTCTTTCTGTTTGGCCATCTATTTGTGGATGGTGACTTGTGGATAGTCGAATGTCAATTTGGGCCATTGAACAGCATTTCCTCCAGAAGTTGGATACGAACTGACTACCTTGATCTGAGATCAAGACCGATGGAAAGCCATGTAGCCGTACGATTTCCTCCAGGAATACCTTTGCTAAATTGGGTGCATTTGGAAGACCCTTAAAAAGAATAAAGTGTGCCATTTTAGAGAACAAGGCTACAACTACTAAGATGGTGTTGAATCCTCGTCTGGGAGGTAGATCTGTCAAGAGACAGTGTGTGCCATGGTGCGCGAGGAATTTCCAATGGTTGGAGAAGACCAGCTGGTTTCTGCTTTTGGGACTTGTTTTGTGCACACACACCGCAAGATTGATTAAATTGTATGATGTATTTACGCCAGGTGGGCCACCAATAGTTTCATTTTACTTTAGCTAGAGTTTTAGCAATTCCAGGATGACCTTCAATCAGGGAGTCGTGATAACCCAAAATAACCTGCTCTTGTACATTTTTACTTGGCAAGTATAGACAGTTCCTAAAATATGGTAACTGGTCTTTAATGGTGTAATGTTCTCCTTGAGTACACCACTCTTGTGAGAAAGTGGGATCCATTAAGAGTTGGATCTTGTTTTGGAGTTCACCCTGTGTCAATGTTGTCGTAAGACCCAGGAGTTTGTCTTCTGGAATGATGGCTACTGGATCTGGAGTTCTGTATACCTTTTCATCAACGCCCATGCGGGACAAGACGTCAGCCTTTCCGTTTCACACTCCTGGCCGGTAGGTGATCACATAGTCATATTCAGCGACGGGATGATTGAGCCTTTGCTGTTTTTAGATATTGCAGGTTTCGATGATCAGTTATGACAGAGACAGTATGTCTAGCACCAAGGAGATAGTGTCGCCATACCTTGAAAGCTGATTTTATAGCCAAGAGTTCTTTGTCTGTGATAGCATAGTTGAGTTCGGGAGGTGAGAATTTTCATGACCAGAAGGCCACAGGGTGTAACTGGCCAGTTCCTGGGTCCCTTTGTGAGAGAACAGCTCCCATAGCCATGCTAGAGGCATCTGTTTCAACTATATAAGGGAGGTCTGGGCGAGGATTCCATAGAACTGGAGCAGAAGTTAATTGTTTCTTAAGTTTTTGAAAGGCCTTCTCTGCTTCTTCGGTCCAATGGAACTTTTTTTTTTCTCAATAGTGATGTAATTGGATGAGCTATTTGGAAAAAATCTGGGATGAATCGGCGATAAAAGTTTGCAAAGCCCAACATACTCTGGATTCCTTTAAATGAAGTTGGTGACGGCCAGTTAAGAATGGCATCTACCTTGTGCCTATCCATTCTGATACCTTTTGGTGTGAGGATAAAACCGAGGAACTTCACTTCGGTGACATGAAAAGAGCATTTTTCGAGTTTAGCATACAGTTTATGTTGGCAGAGTTTAGTAAGGACGGAGCGGACATGCCTGACATAGGGGGTCATTCCGAGTTTGGAGGTAACGTCCCCTACCGGCATGGCGCAAAAAGCATGTCCGTGCTGGTACCAGTCCGCTAATAAAGGACTATTACGACTTCGCGGGCACGAGCTTTGCGCCATGCCGGTGGGGTACCTAGTGCTATGCCGCAAAAGGCTCCCAAAAAGCACTTACCGGCATCAAGCTAGGCGCAGATTACACTACCGACATAGTCCAATGCGCCATTAGCAGTGACTGTAAATAGCGGTGACTGTAAATAGCAGACACCGCTATTTACGGTCACCGCTAAATAGCGGAACCGGAAATAGCTTCATCGCACAGGAACGGGAAGGAGCACAGCGGCCATCTTTAAAAACACAATCCATTGCTAGGCTCAGCACACAGGACCCCTGGGACACTGATGATCGACTGGAAAGTACCTCCTACAAGACAAGAATGCCTAAAGCTCTGAAGAAGGGATCTGCCCACCTCAGAAAGGAAAGATTCAATCAGGACGAACTCCAGATGCTCGTGGACACTCTGCATGAGCATGCAGGCACAATCTTCAGCAGCAACATGAGGAGAGAGGCAGTGCTGCGTAAAAAAGAGATCTGGGCACTTGTTGCCCAGAAGGTTGTTACAGTGGGCAACACACCCCGCACGGTGAAAGACTGCTGTAAGCGCTGGGATGATTTGCGCCTAAGGGTGCGCAACATATTATCGGTCAATCGCCCCCAGGTCATGGAAACTGGAGGAGGACCTAGTTCACCCATAAAGCTCACCCCGTGGGAGGACACATGTGCAAGCATGATTGGTTCGGAATCGATTGAAGGCGTGGGTGAGATGGAGTGTGACGCCACGACATCTGCTGATGGAGGTGAGTGTCCAAAGTAAACACTGCTAAGCCAGATCTGATGAAAGTCAATGCCAATGTCTGTCCAAAGAGTCACATCATGGTTGGCCACATACACACTCCCTGTAAAGTAGGCCGAAGCAACTGAGACACATGCTGATGCCTGCTGCAAGGCTATATCGTACATGACACATACCACACAAAGTAGGAAATTCCACGAGGCACACAGCGTGCATTACCAAAATAGTGAGCATGTCAGACAGCACTGTTCCTGGCCAACATGAGTGACGCCGACATATGGCTGCATTTACAACCCATGTATGAAATGACGTGCCCTTCCCAACACAAATGCCTATTACCCACAATTGTGTGGATGAGCAATTGCCCCAATGTATGTATGATTCCTTTCCAAACATCACTCATGCCGTCCCTCTCTTCCACCCCCACAGGCAGTGAGCATGACAGCGAAGAGCAGGACACCACCTCTGCACAGGCAACACCCAGTAGGAGGTTCTAGGAGGACAGCAACCATCCGTCAACCTCCAGGGGACAAGCCAGGGGGCGCCATGTCCCAGCACCCAATCCACCGCAGGTACACATTGCACCTGTACCACCAAGGCCCGTGGAGGGCACAGCACCCCCCCCACCCACTGTTCTGCCTGGAGACACCTGTGAGACACCCCGTTTGGAGAAGCCCAGTGTGGCTGGGGAGGTGGCAGCCACAGCACACCTCACAGTGGAAGACAGCCAGGAGGACACCTGGAGCACCATGGAGGATGATACAATGGATGTGGTCCATACCCCAACCCAAATTACTTCCCCACAGGTACCTATGAGCGATACTGTGAACACCAAAACCCCCAAGCAGTTTGGCCATGACCACACCCAGGGGCATATCAGTCCAGTATTCATTGTTGGGGAGGATGAGCAGGCTGGGCATGCCAGCCAGATTCCCAGCACCCCCACAGGTGCAGCCGCAGGACCACAGCAGGCTGACATGCTCACTGCACTCATCCGAGAATTTGTGAAGGACAACTGTCAGGCCAGAGTGGAGTAGCGTACAGAGTTGTCAGCACTGGGCCAGTCCTTTACGGACAACATCAACCGCCTCTGCGAGAAGGTCCTGGCCCTTCGGCAGGTGCTAGGGCGCATCGCTGATGCCTTGGAGGCAGGTCGTCCCACCCCACAACCTCAGCAGGAGGCCACACCATCCTCTTGCAGTTCAACCCAAACCAGCCCGCTCCACCGGTCGTCCGTGCACTGCTCCGATGGGACATGCCACCCCCTGGCTCTGGGAGTGCCGAGTGAATGTTATGGCAGCCTCGTGTAGGCTTTGTGGACTCAATGGGACTTGTGTGGGGGAGTTGTGGGGGAGAGGAAGTGGGTGAGGGTGGTGGAGGGTTTTGTCACTTACATTAATTTTGTTACATTCAATACACCGGTTGTGTGAAAAAGAAGACCTGAGTGGGCATTCATCATTGCGCATGTGTCATTTAATCGTTCACAGTGCATAGTGTACATGTACCCCCACACCCAGTGCCCTATGTCCAAACATTATATCACCCTCTGCTGACATGTGTGTCAGAAATATTGTGCGATCACTGACTGCTGCACAGCACTCCCTCCTGTGCATCGGCACTGTGATGATGTCCTGCCACATTTTCCTCCTCCCCTTCTTCATCATCAGGTGGTAGCAGTTCCATGTCCGGGGGCAGGGGGCACGCTCCGGCGGATGCGCATATTGTGCAGCATTACACATGCCATGGTGATCTTGGCCACCTTCTTATGCCTGTAGAGGAGTGACCCACTCGACCGGCTGAGGCAGCGAAATCGTGCCTTCAACAGGCCAAAGGACTGCTTGATGACCACCCATGTACGGGTATGGGAATGAATGTAGTCCTCCTCATGCCTGTTCTGTGGGTTTCGGACAGGGGTGAGGAGCCACGGCTTCAAGGGATAGCCACTATCACCTGTATGAGAGAAACATGTAGTTAAATGTCAGGGGAATCGAAGGACAGCTGTACTAGTCACACATGCCTGCAGGTTATGGTTGGCCACATGCAAATGTCCCTGGATGCATTGCCGCCATTTACTGTCCCTCCATGTGTCCTGTGCCATGGTCTAATGGTGTGGGTTTCATCTTGAAGACGTCTAGTTGCACATGCATGGTGTATGCATACAGCTGTGTTAGTGTCAAAATAGTGAGGTGTTGTGTCCTGTGAGATTTGGCAGTAGTCTGTGCAATATTGGGCAATCAGCATTGGCATTCCCATGGTGACAAGCAGCACTACTGTGATTGTGCCGGCCCTGTGCCGGACAGTGGATTCCCTAGTAGGTTCAGTATGATGCACTCCCAGGGATGCTTGTCCTGTGTGGTGATATGCTGGAGACATCAACATGGTGCATATGCACTGCATGGTGCAGGATGGCGTTACGGAGGGTGAGGGTCGCTGATGGGTGGTACACGTGTCATGGGATGTGGGGTGGTTTCCTGTTAGTCATGTCATGATAGGTGTGGACCTTACTTCATTCATATGGGATTTGTGTGTCTTGTACGGTATGTGATGGTTTGGGGCACAATGTTTGGTGATGTGCACATCGTGCAGTCACATCAACATTGCCAGCATGGTGGTGTGTGCATCTCTCCCCCCTTTTCAATGCCATGTGCCAGTCCTGCTACTTACAAAGCAGCCAGACACGTCGTCCAGCATGTCGCTCCATGAAGCATGGTAGCGTGGAGTTCCGCAGCACCAAAGAGTCATGAGTTGATCTGGGATATTGGGCACAACAATATGTGATGATCTTGCTGGTGTTGCATACCATATGCACATTGATGGAGTGGTATTGCTTGCAGTTACAGTACACCACCGCCATGGAATGCGGGACGACCAACTCCACGTGGTTGCAGTCAAGGGCATCTACATAATTTGGCATGCCTGCCACTGCATGGAAGGCAACTTTTGTATCAAATACCTCCTGGGGAGTCCATGGTAGGGATATGTAGTCCCTTGTGTGCTTGAGGAGGGCATCCAGCACTTGGTTCAGAATCCGGGAAAATAAGGGTTGTGATATGCCATGCATGTGCCCCACTGTGCGCTGGTAGGTGCCTGTGGCCAGGAAGTGGAGCACAGACACTACCTCCAGTAGAGTGGGGGATGGCGGTGCGTATTTCAATGAGGCTCACTATGTCGTTGTGTATCAAGTCCACTATGGTGGTGATGGTGTCCCGGTCCAGATGGTACAGGGTGTGGATCTGCTCAGGGGTTAGGTTGAAGGGAGTGGCTCTGATGCAAGGGATTGGGGGCTGCTGGCGTGGTAACGGTGGCTGCACTGGTGGGGCATGCTGGGCCTGTCTCACCCTCCTTCTCCTCCTTCGTCTCCTCTCTGGTGGCGGCTGTTGTTGTTGTTGTTGTTGATGTTGAGGCAATGCAAGCAGGTCCTCCAGCTCCAGTAATGCTACTACTATTGGAATCATCTGGATGTGGGAGTGGGTGTGGTGTGTGGGTGTGCTCCTTTTGTACTGGGCCTGTCTCCATTGCCTCCACCTGTGCTGATTGTGTGCACCTGTGGCAGTTGGAAACACTACTCAGGGCTCTTTACGGCAGGTTGGCGATGCCGGTATTTACAGCATGCCGGTAGGCACTTTTTCTGCCTGAATGAGGCCGTTATTTGCATGTCCGCCTCACTTGTGATCTACTCTGGTTTACGGCATGCCGCTAATCCCGGCATGGTGGGTCGCGTGCGCACACCCAGCCCGCTATTAATGGCATCGTACTTTACGGTGCCGTTAATAGCAGTCTGGTTGGTCAAAATAGCCTGTAGCGGTAAGCGATTCCGGTAATCCTTTACCGGCATCGTTTTTCCCTTACCTCCAAACTCGGAATGAGGGCCATGGTCTTCTTTTGTAGCAGAATACACTAAGATGTCATCAATGTAAACCAGGGTTCAAACGTCGATTAACTCCCGTGAAACATCATTCATAAAGTACTGGAATGCAGCAGTAGTGTTGCAAAGTCCAAAAGTCATTACCTGGTATTCATACAAGCCGTATTTGGTACAAAAGGCGGTTTTCCATTGTCTCCTTTCTTCACTCGAACAAGATGGTACGCCCCCTAAGGTCCAGTTTGGTATAGATTTGGGCATCTTTGACTTGATCCAATAACTTGGGAATAAGGGGCAGTGGATAACGTTTTTTGTGATCTGGTTTAATGCGCGATAGTCGATGCAAGTCCTCAAAACTCCTTCCTTCTTTGGTACGAAGAATAAGGGACTGGCTGCCGGTGATTTAGATGGGCGGATAAATCCATTTGCCAGGTACTGATCAAGATAAGATTTCAAATGGAGGTTTTCTGGTTCAGTGAGTGCATAGATTCGACCACAAGGAATTTGCGCACCAGGTATGAGGTCGATCTGACAATCGTAATGCCTGTGCAGTGGTAGAGCATTGTTCTTTCTGGAACACGTTTTGAAAATCTTGGTATTCATTTGGTAGAGTACTAGTCACACCTAGTACAATCGCCGCTGTACTGGGAGTAGCAGATGTACATAAGTCTGTTTTCCCCTTTTCTTGGTAATAACAGGTGCGAGCACAATCATCCGAAAAGGCCAACTTCTTGGCACACCAATCTATTAGAGGGTTGTGAGCTACCAACCATGGCATCCTTACGGTTAGTGAAAACTGAGGAGCTTTGATGAGATTGAATGCAATAGATTCTCGGTGTCCATCCTGGCACAGTAGGGTTAGTGCTGCTGTACATTGGGTTACTGGTCCGGAAGCTATTTCTGTCCCATCAACAGTAGTAACTTTTTCAGTAGTCGACTTAGAGCATAAGGGAAGCCATATCTCTGCTGCCAAATCTTGGGCTACATAATTCCCGCCTGCTCCGCTGTCTATGTATGCTTCGACAGCATGCATCCGAGACGGTTGTTGGTGATTGATCAAAATTACTGGTAATGCAAAGTGTGAGGTCTGTGGCTCATCCTTCTCACTCGACAAACGGACCTCTACGCTTGCCGGGCTTTGTAGTTTTCTGACTCCTTGTTATTATCTTCCTTCTCTGTGGCTCCAACAGTTCTCCTTGGTGGTTTCACTGGACATTCTTTGAGGAAGTGGCCTGATTTTCCACAATATAAGCATAATTACTGTTGCCTTCTCTTGTCTCTTTCAGTTTTAGTTAAAGGGGGCCGTACACCTCCGATTTACATGGGTTCTACCGTGTTTTCCAATGTACGTGGAACATTATCCTTTGACCGAACATACACAGCTCGAGTGTCTAACTTTATCCGGTCCGCTTTTCGATCTTGTAATCTGTGATCTAATTGCACCACAAGGTTGATGAATTCTCCACAGTCTTTAGGTGGGTTAACTACTTGAGCAAGGACATCCTTTAGTTCTCCTCGTAGACCCCGGTGAAATAGTGTGGTCCTTTTTTCCTTAGGCCACCCAGCTTCAACGACTAGTCTGTTAAATGTTGCTATATATGTAAGCAAGTCTTGACTTCCTTGACGGAGTGACAAAAGTTTGTTGTCTAATGCTTGGCCTTGAGTATGACGAGCAAAGAGTTTTTCCATTTCCATCTGGAAACCCCCAAAGTCATGTAACAACAGGTTATCCTGACTTACCAATGGTACCAACCAATCTGCAGCAATGCCACTCAGATATGACAAGACAAAAGCAACTCGCGGTTGGTCGTTAGGAAAAGCCCCAGGTCTGCAAAGGAAATGAAGATGACACTGATTCATGAACGTTGCGTAATTCTTGGGGTCCCCTGTAAATAGTTCAGGTGGAGCTAAAGGAACTGCCCCTGGAAGGGTTATTTGTACTGGATTGGTGGAAGAAGTTGGTACAGGTGCTGGCGGAATGTTAGCAGGCAATGGGGTATGTCCTGCCTGTGATTGGAGCAATTGTCTACTTATTTCGTCGGTACGATCCTTAGTAACAATCAAATCCCTCCTAAGAGCATTGGTTTCTTGCCTGGCTGAATGTACTTCAGCGCGTATTTGTCCCTACAACTGAACTAACTGGTCAGTCTCTGAAGTCTCCATGACACCCAGGTGGATAATATTATTGAGGCTTTGCGTTCTGTTACGCTCACCTAGTGTCCACGGGGACGCCACCCAGCCCTGGTTGGATGATTTGCACTCTTGAACCCTCTCCCGGTCCCTTGGTAAGGACTCTGGTTAAAGTTGGGTCTGCAATATAGGAGAGATGGATTCAATACCAGATTGTCTTTATGTTTTCCCACCTCCCTTGGCCTCAACTCCTTCCTCCCACTTGGGCCTTCTCCGCAGCCTTAATATGGCTGCGACTCCATAGGTTTGCTGTTTTACAGTCTTTATATGCAGTTCTTATGTTCCTCTTAGTTCGAATAATAATGTCTTGCTTCTTTCCTTTTAGGTATGGAAAGGTATTTTGGTGTTGTCATGCAGTTTGAAGATGAGCATGGGCCGGAAGGCGAAAACGCGGTGGGCGCAATGCTGTCCGGTGAATAATGCGCTATGCGCGGCACTGTTTCACCTTTTATATTGCTAACCTGTGTCTTTTCTCTCCTTGCAGGTTGCGATGTTCCTCGCCGAGCGCCGTAATGTTCCAGCAATGATACTGACCAGGAGATGACTACCCAGGTAAGAATTGTGTGGCTTTCTTCTCTCGGGAGGAAACGTGAGTAAACGCTTACTAATGCTGTCTTTCTTTCTCCTCTTTCCAGGTTATGGTATTCCAGGATGCATGTGGTGCCGGATGATGGAGTTCGTACCTTCCGGTGAGTGGAACTGAAGTAAGCGATGGATTGAAGACAGGATACTGTTCCAGGTAAGTTTTGTAGTGTTCTTTCTCTCTCTGCAGGTCCTTGGTTTCAGGTAAACTGGCATAAAATAACTGGACACGGTGAGCGTTACGCTGCCCACAGCAGAATAACGCAAAGCATGTTCTGCTGTTTGGGTGCGGTTTAAATAGTCTCAGGTAAAGTAGTCCAGGTAAAATAGTCCCAGGCCTGCCACACCCAAAGTAGTCCAGGTAAAGTAGTCCCAGGCTTGCCACACCAAAAAGACTAGACTGCATAGCTCAGTTCCTTGTAACTGAGCTATGTGTGTGCCTCCATGTTGGCTGAACCCCTCCCAAGTTAAATAGTCCCAAGTAAATAGTCCCATTCTAATGTTGGTCTTAATGATGGTTATGAGCCTGGCGCCAAAGGCGCCAGGACTGACTCTGGGAGAGTCTTGGATGAGGTTTTAAGGCCTTTCACCTGGCCCTAACTGGAAGGCTGACTTGCCAGTGAGGGCCAGGGGCAAGGGTCATGACAGCGTAGAATATTCCAGAAGGGTACAAGCGTGACAACCAATTATAGGGGGCCACACAGTAAAGAGCCCTATAGTTTGAGAACAATGGATCGTCGTGTAATTTGTGACGATGTAGATGACTTACACTCGAAGAGGGCTTAGATGCCCAACTGTCAGTAGAGACCCAGTCACTACTACAACCCCCATAGAAAGTATACGTAGATGTTCCTTATTACCCTATCACAACCCCCCATAAGTTTGTACACTTTGCCACATAGTATGATGTCACGTATGACAAGTTTTCACTATATGAGTATATTTTTTATGAAATGCGTTGAGATCTTGCTGCGTAACATCTGATGATGTTCGTTGTACTTCCTGTTTTAGATAATTGTTATTAAAACAGCGTTTGCCTTGCCAACTTCTTGATTCGACCTTATTATTGATGTATCAGTAATTTCTGCATCCCCATCTTTCCCATGAGAGCGCCACCTCGTTTTAAAGAACACTTTGGGTTCAAGTGGTAGCAGAGGATGGTTAGAAATAAAGGGTCAGTTGATTGAGTAGACTCCAGTCTTTCGGATTATCCCATACCCTCCACCATTTAGCTGGAAGGATGCACATTTTCCTGTGGAGAACGGCCAGCATAGTCAAGCATGCAAGTGGAGAAGATACAGGTGGGACGGGTCTCTCTTTGACGAAATTCCTCCTGGTTTTCACAGGCGCCGAGCGGGCTGAAGGCAAAAGTGGCCAGATTACAGGAGGGGAGACGATACTGAGGGCCTAAAGCTGAAAAGCGAATTGTGATTAAACCAAGGAACTGGCAATATTGTGGGGGGAAAAAGGGGAATTGTAATAGTGGGAACTAACAGGGGTTGTTTTTAATGTGTGATGGAGGAGTGTCAGAAAATATATGATAAAAAAGTATGGTGAGGCGAAGAGTGCCTGGAAGCCCAGTGGTCCTTGTATGAAAAATCGGGTCAAAATCCAAGTGGATGATATAGGTGACACACTAATAGATCTGTGAAAGGACTCGATTTAAACTCCCATCTGAGTATTTTAGGGGCTAAGTGGATAAAGGTGTCATGACGTGCATGCAAAGTCGACTATTTGTGAATTTTATGTTTAAGAAGTGATTGGAAGAAACGGCAGAGGTAAGTTGTGTTGAGTAGAGACAAAAGGTCCTTATTCATATGAGGTCATTGTCAGCACCGACCAAAAAATATGTTGATCATATAGTTGAAATTATTGGGACATAGATGTTTTGAGCAACAAGTGTGGAGCACGCTCATATTTCATTATTTTTCTGGTACATATTGCCTGTGTAAACCGTGGTAAGTATAGACAGTCGATTGAGACTTGTCAAAATGGAAGAAGATATACCACTGATGCACATGTGCAAAACACTGCCCAAACACATGCCCAGGATCAAACAGTATAGTGCGAAAGTGGTCTGCAAGTGGTGTTCCTGGTCACCTGGCCGTCTTGCTGCTGCTGCTATACCTTTAAGCCTAACTGGAGGCGGGGCTCCTATCCTACTGTCTACTGGGAACTTGCCATAAATCCACCATCCACCACGAAAGCAGCCACAAAGGTGGTCTGCAAGTGGTGTTCCCGGTTACCTGGACGTCTTGCCATAAATCCACCATCCAGGGGGCCCTTGCTGGATTGGCAGGGCAATATAATCGCCATGTGACGAGTAACCCGGATGAGGTAGATTATGATTGGCTGCTGATGGCATTTAAAACTAAACAAGACTCAAACAAAACACTGATGATAAATAGGAAACATGCCTATAACAAAGACTTAGTCAACAAAAGGAAAGAATATTGTTCTCATCTACTCTGACTATCAAAAGGAGTAAATCCTGAGAAAGAGGAGGACATCAGGAAGTGCAAACAAGTCTATATAAATTGGCTGAAGTCAACAAAAGCACAACGAGCCCAGCATGATGCTGAGAGAATGCTGTCCGCACTTCGTGTCTGTAATCCAAGACACTTATGGGATATTATCAACAACAGAATGCTTAGAGGAAACAAAGAAAAATGGGTGGCCCCTGTATGTCTCCTGTTCAAACAAGTCATGAAAACTAGATCAATTCCATCTTCGTGGAAGGACGCCATCGTTCTACCGATCTTTAAAAAGGGGGGGGGTCGAAGTGAACCAAAGAACTATAGGCCCATAGCCTTATTAGATTCTATTGGCAAACTTTTTGCATCTATACTTCTGCCCAATCTCAAAAGTTGTGCAAGGAAGGCAGACATTCTAGACAAACATCAGACAGCTTTTGTAAGCGGAGTGGGCACATCCTCTCAGCTGCATTCGACCTAGTGGATCCTAAGGTCCTATGTAGTCACTTGGACTCAGCAGCTCACTTTTCCATAGAGGTCATCAGATGGATAGAATCATTCCTGAGTGATAGAACCATGAGGGTCTTCTCCCCATCGGCAGCGGTGGACACTGTCCCTATCACGTGCGGGGCATACCAGGGCTCCCGGGTCTCCCCTACTTTATACAATATATTCACCAAACCCTTGTTTGATGATCTGGACCTTCTGGGCATCACCTACACTAATTATGCTGATGATACTCAGATTCTCCTCCCACTTTCTGGGGATTATGGCAAGGGCTCAGCGTTGGTGAATAGAGTGCATCTCATCATTCAGGCATGGATGGCCACTCACGGTCTATGCCTGAATGATGATAAGACAGAGTTGAGAATCCTGGGTACCCACCCTAACCTTAATAAACTAGGCCATGAATACTCATCATTCACTATAGATGGTAACATCATTAGGGTAGCCAAGTAGGTAAAAACCCTTGGCTTTTACCTTGACTCTACCATGTCCTTTGACAAAAAAGTGAAATCTCTGGCTTCCTCCACAGCCTCCACTTGTAAGCTTAATAGGGCAGGCAAGCCATTCCTCTCTAACAACAGCTGTATGATCCTGGCTAGAGCATTAATACTCGCCAGGCTAGATTACTGTAATGCTCTATACAGTGACGCTAACAAAGCTATTATCCAGAGGCTACAAACACTTCAAAATAACGCCTTAAGAGCTGCACTAGGAGTGAACAAAAGAGAACACATCTTTACCATCCGACGCCAATATAAGTGGCTCTCTAACCACAACAAAATTATTCTAAAAATGGTATTACTGACCCATAAAGCACTAAACAATGCTGTCCCTAGTTACCTCATAGACAGACTAAATAGAAGAACGTCCATCAGACCTATGAGAGTTGGCAACGCTAATTGCTTTGTGGTACCGAGATTCAGACTTACCAAGATTGGCAGTAATAGCTTTCCTGTGAAGGCTTCCAAACTTTGGAACTCCTTGTCACACGACCTCAGAACAGATCAACCATACTCACACTTCAGAAACAAATATATCAACTTGCTTAACTTGACTGACTACTAATTTGTATCACTTTATTAGTCTCTCCTAGGCTGTAACACTATAATACCTGCCTGTGCCCATGTATCAGAATCTGTTTATAACTTGTATATTTGTCTATATTCCTCACTGTAACCTTACTGGCAACTAATTTATTGCCACATAACATTATTTGCAGCTATGTAAGCTTTGCATCTTCTTATTGCTGCGCCCTGTTACCCCTGGGTCTGGTGCGCATTATAAATAAAATAAACAAACAAACATCTCTGAACTTGTTAATTCTGAATCTTGGAACAGTCTGCAGAAAGAAAGAGCACTTGAATCCAACAAAGATCGCTGGAATCCAAGAGTAAAGTTTATCTTGGATTCATAGACCTTGAACAAGCATTCAACGGCATTAGCCGTGACTTACTTTGGGCCAAATTAAAGCAATGGAGTTTCCCGGAAGAACTTTGGAAGCAATACAAGCATTGTATACAGATACAACTATACAAATCCAGCTTTATAAAGATGACACCTTATCCAAGAAGATCGGTACTTTTTGGGGATTAAACAGGGATGTGCCCTAGAACCATTTCTGTTTGACATTTACCTGGCAGGCATGATGGACTCCCAAAAGCCAATCAGGGCCTTTCCATCTAAGATTGAAGATGGAAAAATTCCATGCATCCTATATGCAGACAATTTGGTCTTTATTGATTTAACCGCTATATGACTCCACAGCTATATGACTCCAAAGCCGCCTGAATGCATTCAAAGTCTACTCGGATAGCAACGATATGAAGATCAACGTAGAGAAGTAAAAGTGTTGATTATGCAATCTGCCTACGGTAATCAAAAAAAGTTAAAGACTTTCAAATGGACTATCGAGAGCAGTCCACTTGAAGTAATGGATTCCATTATTTACCTTGGAATACGCATCAACAAGAATGTCAACGAGCTGGGTCAATATACGTTCATTAGGGAAAAATTACTGAAATTAACAAATCAGGCAAGAGCCCTGCACCATCGTTACAGAACCTTTTTTCTGATCCCCACTGTCACCTTTTTCAAGCAAACGGTGACAGCAGTAATAACATATGGTGTAGAGGCCCAAATGAATCTTACTTGGAAAACTTGGGAGATATGTGAAGCCTTTTTTTGGCAGAAGATACTGAGACTAACGAATGTAGTACCAGCAGCCATCATAAGATACAAACTAAGACTGCAATCATTAACATCAATTGTTATGTGGAAATCACTCTCACTCTTCAAAAAAGTATGTCATAGATCCCCTTTCAAGATATTAAAAGGCATCAACTCAAAGAAAATTAAAAAACTTACTGAGATGGAAACTGCGATGTAAAGATCACTCAGACAATTTCAACATCGACCTTGAAACCCTTAAAGGAAATCCAAATAAGGTGAAAAGTCCCTTCTGGAGAGGGACTGGATAGAAACCATTGAACTAGAAAGTAAGAGCAAATTATGCATGAATATCATCTGGGAACGGAAAAAAGTAAATGAACTACTAGCATATCTGATGAAATTCACATCTCCTTACTACAGAGACTTACTGTTACGATGCCGACTAAATATCTTGGCTTCAAGAGACGTGCTACTCCTAAGAAAACAGATAACAGCCCAGGAAGCAGTGTGTCGCTTCTGCAAGGAGGTAGACACGGTTGAAACAATTAGACATCTGATGTTAACTTGTCCCTCGCTAATTGAGCAAAGAACAAAAGCTATGGGGGCCTATTCGAACAACCTTGACCCATTCTGTGAAAGTCAATTGTGGGAGAGGCTACTAACGGCAGCCAGAATCGGACAAACATTAGATGCCCTGAAATTTCTAGAGATTCTGTTGATTGATACTATGGCTATCCAAAGTCCAGGAGAAGTAAACTCGAGGCCCTAGTTACAGATGCTAAAAGACTGAATTTATACTTATATAAGGGTAGCTAATTTTTGATGTACAGGAGGACTTCTTTAATTGATGATGTATGTTAAAGGTTGAAAGATAAACAACAAATAAAACAATCCATAAAATAAAAAATAAAAATAAAAAAATAGTGCAGAATGGGTGAAAGGCTCAGCAGATAAGATGTTCATGCGGTGGCCACAAAGGGGATCACTGTCGAAAGCAGTTTTGCAACACATGACCACATACCTGCACATAGCATCCACAGGGAAGAAGTTAGAGAAAAGAATAGCTATTTTGGAGCTATGGAAAATGTATCAGGAGGAGCAAGAGGATCCACCCCCTGAAGAATGGATGCTTAACCAGAGCAAGGAGAAGGGTGGTGAGCCTTGTGCGCCCCCTGCTGCATCGGAAATAAATTGCGATAATACTGAAGATGTAGGGCTGTATGCGTTAAAGGAACTGAAAGCGGCGATAGGGTATACTAATACGATATATGAACCACCTCTGTATAGCAGTGGTGATAGTTCAGAAGACAGTAAGAGAAAGGAAGAAATCTTTAAAGCCTTGCAGAATAAGGAAGAGAAAGGTGACCGATCGAACTTGACCACAGAGATCGAACGAGAGATAAAGCAATGGAAAGGAGAGAAGGATAGAGCTGATGAGATAACGCTCATACAGAACGAATGGATGGGTGAACAGATATTGCTTAAACTTGATGGGAAAAGTATTGAGGAAGTAAGGCAAGGGGAAGAACAAGCCAAGCAAGATAAAAAGGACAGACAACGGGAAAAAAGGTTGAGGGAAGATGATAACAAAAGAAAGAATAGACAACGGCGAGTACAGATGTATCAGGAAGTGCAGCAAAGAAAGAAAGACAGGGCTGAGGGACAGCGAAAGAATGATAACAGGCAGCGAGCACTTGAGGAACAAGATAGGTTGGAAAGGAAGCGTCATGGCCACAGGCCCCAGAAGAAAGAAACCATACTGGGCCTCACCAGTTCACTACCACCTGAATACCTGGATTACCAAGATGTCTTTCAAAAGGAGCAAGCAAACACCCTACCTCCGCACAGACCGTATGACTGCCAAATTGGTCTGGTACCTGGAGCTCAAGTTCTCTGCAGCGGATTTACGCCCTAACAGAACAGGAAAACCAGCATCTAAAAACCTACCTCGATCAGTATCTGGCAAATGGCTTCATTCGTCCGTCCAAGTGCCCTGCATCATAGGCCCTCTTTTTTGTGCCTAAAAAGGAGGGAACCTGAGAATTTGCATTGGCTACAGAGTACGGTAAAAAAATGGTACCTGTTACGGCTTATCCCCAAGCTCTTGGATCAAGTCAAAAACGCTCATATATATACAAAACTAGACCTACGAGGGGCCTACCATCTAGTAAGAGTCAAAAAAGTAGATGAGTGGAAGACAGCCTTTCGCATGAAAAATGGCCTTTATGAATATCAGGTTATTCCCTTTGGACTATGTAATGCCTTGGCAGTGTTCCAATTTTTCATGTATGACGTGCCCCGCGAACTGTTGGACGTGTGCTCTTGTCTTTATTGATGACATTCTTATCTATTCGACCACCAAGGAGGACCACGTCAACCATGTCCAGTCAGATTTGGTGAAACTGCGGCAACACCGGCTATATGCCAAATTGGAGAAATGCTTCTTTCATGTGACAGAGGTAGAATTCCTCGGCTTTATTCTCACACCACGGGGCGTCCGCATGGACACGCGCAAGGTAGACGCTATCCTTAACTGGTCCTCACCGACATCCATAAAGGGATAACTGAGTGTACTCAGGTTCGCCAACCTTTATTGCCGGTTCATTCCCGGGTTATCCCAGTATCCCAGGTCGTCCACCCAATCACCTCTTTACTACAGAAAAATAAACAATTTAATTGGTCCGCATAGGTAGAGAAAGCTTTCCAGGAGCTAAAACAAGCATTTACCACAGCACCAATTCTAGGGCAACCCCTACCAGAACTACCATACGTGGTCGAAACTGATGCTTTCAACATAGCAATGGGGGAAATCCTGTCACAACGAGACCCTGAAACAGGTTAGTTGCATCCTGTGGCATTTTGGTCTCGCAAGTTTTCAGCCCCTGAATTGAATTATGCAATCACTGATAAAGAACTGCTGGCAATTAAGGCAGCGTTCAAAGCCTAGAGACATTATCTTCTTTGAGCTAGACATACAGTCACCGTCATCACAGATCATCGCAATCTACAATATCTGAAGACCGCTAAAGCGCAATCATCACGCCAACTCTGCTGGGCTCTCTTCTTTAAGGAATACAACTTTGTTATCACCTATAGACCGTGAGTACGCAATGGAAAAACGGACGCCCTGTCTCGCATGAGTGAGGGAGAAGAGGCATTCACTACACCAGACCCTGTGGCCATCATCCCTGAAGGACGGATCCGAGGCATGATTGCCGCAACCACCACTCTAGACAACATAAAATCTGACCTGCAACACGTGATGAGTCCACCAGCGCAACAGGAATGGCTAGGGAAGGCAGACCGGTATACGATCTTGGACAACCTACCATACTACCAAGGACGGTTGTACATCACGGATAATAAATTACAGAATCAAATCATCGCAAATTCTCACGATTCATTGGTAGAAGGGCATCCGGGAATAGCCAAAACCCAAGCTAAAATAAAGAAAAGTTATTGGTGGCCAACTTGGCGAATGGACATTGTCCAGTTCATCGAAACCTGTGGCACCTGTGCACAACACAAGTCCCAAAAACACAGTGCTGCAGGTCTGCTCCGTCCTTTAGAAGTACCCCCAGCACCTTGGCATACGCTATCAATGGATTTTTATTACAGACCTCCCCTCCTGTAACGGATACAATACCATCTTAGTCATTGTAGATGTGTTTTCCAAAATGGCCCACTTTATTCCCCTGAAAGGTCTCCCAACTGCTTCTACTCTGGCTACCATGTTTTTGGAACAGATTGTCTGGCTACACGGGTTCCCATCAATATTGATATCAGACCGAGGAACTCAGTTTGTCTCTGCATTTTGGAAAAGGTGTTGTAAAATTGCCAAAATCGACCTCCGGTTATCTACAAGCCATCACCCCCAAACTGACGGCCAGACCAATCAGACTTACCAGTCCCTCGAGCAATACATAAGGTGTATGCTGCAACAAACCGAGGATACCTGGAAGGACATACTTTGGTTAGCAGAATACGCATATAACAACTCCATTTACACCAGTACGTGACAAAGCCCATTCTACATAGTGTACGGTCGACATCCACGGACATCCGTTTTCGACCCACTTGAATCATTAGAAATGCCTGCTGTAACGACCTTACACAAAACCATCACCCAGCTTTTTAAGGAAGCAGCAGAGCATCTTGCCAGAGCCAAAGAGAAACAGAAGCAGTTTGCGGATCGACACTGAAGGGAAGCTCCCAAATACCGAGTCAGAGACAAGGGTTGGTTAGCATCCAAAAACATCCCCCTGAAAGGACCACTGGCGTTCCGTCCCAGATATCTGGGACCCTACACTATCAAGGCTGTGATCAAACCTGCTGCCATGAAATTAGAATTACCGGCCCCCATGCGGATCCACCCAGTGTTTCATGTCTCCCTCCTAAAACCATTGAGACCAGGTACGCGGATCGATACTCCACTGGATCCCAAAATTGTTGAAGGAGAACCAGAATACAAAGTTAAAAGGATCCTAGAGTTGTGAACACCAGCCTGCGTGGTACTCAGATGGAGTTGTGAATGTTAGCATGCCCACACCTGGACGGGTCTCTAAACACTAGCCTGCGCCGCATCTGGATGGGGGTGTGAGGGTTGGCATGACCACACCTGGATGGAGTCCTAAACATTGGCCAGCGCCGCGTCTAAATGGGAATGTGAGGGCCAACAGATGCCCCACTCAGACAGAACTATGAATGTTAGCATGATAAAGGTCAGGTAACCCACTAACCAATATAAGCTCAAACTCTGCATACTTATCTCACTCAAAAAACTCACACAACCATCTCTCGCACAACAAGCCGCACGCACTTCACAACACTGCAACAACACATAAGCCGATACAACAGCACACGCGGACTGACTTCGATCCGATACCCGCACCAAAGCTCAGCACCCGGTGTATACTGAGTTGAAGCTGCCAACAGAACACCACTCCTCTCACTATCTTACTCCCTTCTTCACCTTACTAACCCATCCCACCTTTATCGTTTACAGATCCGCCTGAGCTTTGGGACCAATTCCGTTGGTGACGGTGCACGGTACAAATACCTTTAACATTTAACATTTAAGATGGTCCAGTCCAAGTTATACTACCTTATAGACTGGAAAGGTTATGGACCCCAAGATCGGACCTGGGAATCCAGTGAGCATGTCCACGCTCCACGATTAATCAGGCAGTTCCACCACAATAACCCCACTACACCAGGGCCAGGGGGAACCACCCATGAGAGGGGCCTTCAGGGGGAATGCTGTCATGGCCACAGGCCCCAGAACACAACAACCACACCATCTAGTGATGGGAGCAATGGGTCACTTGACTCACTTCTGTCACTTTGGGACCCATAAACACAGGGGCCCTGGCTGGACTCAGTCCTTGTGCCTTTGGCGCCAGGCTCATTTAGAGATGTGAGCAGGAACACTTTATTTCAGTGCAGGAGTGCTTTTACTTTATTTCAGTGCAGGAGTGCTTTTATTTTACAAGAACTTTCTAGGAGCTGAAAGCCTTTATTCCAGAGAACAGCCTCATGTGCTGACTCATCTGGTGTAGCAGGGTGTGGCAGGCAGGCTCAACCTGGTGGGCGTGGCTTCAGAAGCTCAGCTATATAATCTGCTCCATCCTTAAGGCCGATGCTTTGCGTTACTGTGCAACGTGACGCTCATCACCCCTTGGACCAGTTTACTTACCTTTGAAAACAGGCGTTCTCCTGCCTACTCATCTCCAGGAAACTGGTGCTTCATCGCTTCATCTGCAGACTCATCTCCTGACATCCAGTGATCTTGATCCCAACGCTGCAGCACCACAATTCGCATCCACAAACTCGGACCCTGTGAAGAAGAAAGACAAGTTTAGAACATCCGTCCTTGGGCCGCGGCGCAATTGAACCCTGCGTGCCGCCTAGTTAACAATTTACCAGCTACTGTACCACTGCAGATTCGTTCCTCATTCCCTCTGGCTGTCGCCTCGATCTCCGCAGCTTCTGCCAGGCTGGCAACATCATCTGCAAGGAAAGAAAGCAAGAGAGCAAACGTCAAAAGTGGAACAGACAGCAATACAAGAAAACTAACTTTACAATACAACAAAAACAGACGAGGAAAGACAAAGGCAAACAGGAACACTTACCTGAAGTATAGTGGCTTAGTCGTAGCAGGACTGGACTACCACGTGCAAGGGACCAGTGAAGGAACTCAGTCCAGATCATACAAGGGCCCCTGCCAGAAGCAGCAATACCATATGCTCGCCAAGACTAATCAACAGGTGAGCTTTCCAGGGGCAGCGCAGCCCACGGGTACCACGGTTTGGGAGAAGGGGTCTGGAAGGGGATCAGGCGCACAAGCTGGCATACTCACACCCCCTATTCTCCACGCAGGAGCAGTCCCGAGCAGCATCACCTATTACTACCAGTCACCAGATAAGCTGAGAGGGCGAGGTCGGAACCGAGTGACCTCACTCCCAGGAAGGCTGCAACCATGCCCCAATGCCTCCACAGAGACCAGGTGAGCGTAACAGGAAGAGGGAAGACAAAGAAGAGCAGAAATTGTGAGACAAAAGAATGCAAAGATAAAGAGATGAGGAAGTGCATAGGGCAAATGAGAGAAGGGAGGAGAAAAAAAGAAGAGGTAAGAGTTAGATGGGAATCGAAGAAACGAAGAGAGTTAGACAAAGAAATGGAGCAAAAAAGAAGACAGCAGGCGTGCGACATTGAACGCATCCAAGATGAGCTCATGGAACCGAGTCCGTGTAATACTGTGGAGCCACATAGAGAAGTTCCTCCCATTACTGGGAGCAACGACAGAACCACTTAGAAAAAGAGTTTCTTCCGTTAAAGGAAGAAATGCTTGAGTCGTCTAGGATAGACCTGGAGGAGAATCTGGAGATAGGAAGAATTGGAGATAGGATTGATAAGGTCTATCAAGACATGAGGGCAAAAGGTGAACTGGGAAGCCGTGGAAAGGAACATCGATCTATCGTTGTCCAAGCATGAGGCAAGGAAGGAAGCCTGTTTAGGTTCAAGCACAGAAACTTGTCTTTGGATGGTTTAAATTTGGATAAGAATGACAGAGATGAAAGCCACACTAGTTGGGGACTCGATGTGTCGAACAAGGAAAGGGAAGCCTTCCAAGGAGAAGAAGGAGAAAGCGCATGTGGGCCGGAAGGGTGCATGCCATTAGATAAGGAAGTACGATGGTCAGACCAAGAACAATTTAGAGACAAAATGCCAGAACTAGTAGTATGTCCAAAGCGCCCCAAAGGACGAGCGCATAGTGAGAGAGGAGAATCACCACCATATGTGAGTAGTCTGAGGTCATTGCCCAGTAGAAGACGATGCAGAACCATTGTACCTACTATGGATAGGCAGACAATGGGAGCCGATGGTGGATCTGGATATACTCATTCCCCCCTATTAGAGAAAGGAGAGGGTAGGCCACAGTATATCCCATGGACGCAGATGGATAAGGATGATTTAAGGTGTAAACACCCTAGTTTAATGGCGGGAGCGGGAAAATGGATTTATGAATTAGAGAAAATGACAGGAGGAAATACTCTAGCTACAGGGGACATTAAATGTGTCATGATCTCTGCTTCCAAAAGGTCAGGGTTTTCCCAACTCCCTTGGAAGCAGATCCATAACCCAGGTTCCGAGTGCCAACCAGTCCCAATTGGGACCTTTTGGACCCAGTCCTGGCGCCAGTGGCACCAGGCTCATAAATATGCCCAGTCCCAGCGCTGGAAGCGCCGGGCTCATAATGCTTGGGTGGACTTACCTGCAGCAGACCATGCTGCTTACTTGCCTGCCAGTTGAGCCTCTGATCCTCTTCTGTTTGGAACTACTTTTCCTGTTGGGTGGGGCAGGAGCCACTCCCTAGATTCAGAACACTGGAACTCTTCTGGAAAGCAGGAACTCTTTTCTTACCTAGGCGTGGCTGTGGAAGGAGACACCAAAGCACTACAGGAGGCTATTTAAACCACACCCGATGGATGAATCTTGCTTTGCGTTATTCTGCATCCTCTGCAGCAGAACGCTCATCGTGTCTTCTGCATCTGATCCTGGGCCTAAGGAAAAAGGCTTACCATCCTGAATCCAGTCTTCAGCAACACCTATAAAGACAAGAAAGAACAGGTTAGTATTACGGTCTTCAGTGACAGCTCTTCACTTACCTGGTCCATCGGCTGTCACCAACGCCTCGCGCTGCATTCCGGCATCTGAAAGACAAAGGCTTACCTACTCTTCGTGCGCTCCGGAGGTCTTCACACTGCATTCCGGCATCTGAAAGACAAAAGCTTACCAACTCTTCGCACGCTCCGGAGGCCTTCGGCGCTGCATCCCACATCTGAAAGACAAAACAAGGTGCGTTTAAAGACATTGGGGAACTTTAATACTCACGTGCCGTTACTCCTTTCCACATCTAACCCAGTGGGTATTCCGGCACCCTGCAGCCGCTCCGAACTTGTACCTGCAAAATAAAAAGACAGTTAGAGCGCATCGTGAAGCAGGCAACTAGCGCTTACTTACGTGCTTCCAGGCGCTTCTATTTATCACACGGGCTCCATCTTCAACTCACTTCAGCCCGTCATCCGCCATCGCCGGAACCCTGCAAAACAAGAAACATCATTACTAAAGACTTTAAAGACATTGGGCCTCATTACGACCCTGGCGGTAAGCGCCCGTCATTAACGCCATGGCGTAATGAGCGTTTACGCCGTGGGACGATGGCGTAAAGAGCGCCACATCACGACCCATCGCGCACGAGCATTACGCCATGGCGGTAATGCAAATAACGCCATGGCGGAAAAGGCCCCTACCGCCATCGCTAAGCGAGCAAGGTGCCCATCCGCCAGCGTAAGTAGCGGCCACCGTAATTTACGGCCAGCGTAATTTACGGCCAGCGTAATTTACGGTGGCCGTAAAAGGCCAAACCGGAAATAGCGTCATCGCGCCGGAACGGGAAGCAGCCTGTCGGCCATCTTTAAAAACACAATCCATCGCCATCCTACCAAACAACACCAGACCCAACCCTGACACCTGTCCCGACAAAACACCCACCCACCCAAGTTCCCGAAAATGCCGAAATGCGTGAAAAAGGCCTGTGACCGCCTGCGCCAGGAGCGATTCAGCAGGGAGGAACTCTGCATGCTAGCGGAGACCCTGCAGGACAACGCAGGTGTTGTTTTCTCCCCTGAAATGAGCCGGACAGCAATCGGGAAGAAGAAGGCCATCTGGGCCCTGGTGGCTGAGCGCGTCAGCGCGGTGGGGACCGTACCCCGCACCCCACAGCAGTGCCGGAAACGCTGGGATGACCTGCGCATACGGGTCAGAGCCGTCATCTCGGCAAACCGCAACCTTGCCCAGGGAACCGGTGGAGGGTCAGAATCCCCCCTGAAACTCCAACCGTGGGAGGAGATCTGTGCTGCCACCATCGGCATGGAATCCATCGAAGGCGTTGGAGGGATGGAAAGGGGAGCCCCGACATCAGGCGATGAAGGTAGGTGCCTCATACAAGACACAGCAGTCCAATCATGTGTAGCACAAGGTTGCCCTAGAGTGTAAATGCAACACAAATCAATACTGCCCATAGCCACATGCGAGCACCACCCTGCATACACTGCTGGCACCCGCATACCTGCATCCACATGCCACACCAAAAGGAGACAACCTGCATGGCACTGCCTGAAATCTGCCACATCCACTGGCCAAAATAATGTCAACCATTGTCATTCAAAAGTCCGTATACCCATCAATAACGCCCTCCCACCTTTGCTCCACCACAGGCACAGAATCACACCCAGAGGACCAGGAGACCCCTGCGCCGAAGAGGGCGAAGTCCACCAACAACCTCCTTGCACCCTCAACCTCAGCTGCAGTGAGGCAGACCCCACGACAAGCAGGTCCCACTGCAGGCATACCGGAGGTCCCACCGGCAAGCACCCCTGTTGGCAGCAGGCCAGCAGCTGCTGCTCCACCTCCACCGACATTGCCTGCCACAGAAGGCAGGGGGTCAGCGGCCAGCAGCAACATCGGGGAGACAGCTGCAACAGCTGCATGTTCTGACTCGGACATGGAGCAGGAGGTCAGAAGCCCCACTGACCAACTACATTCCCCCTGTTTCTCAGACGCCAGCCCCCATGAGGGCGACACACAGGGGCACACTGAGGCAGAGGAGTGGCCTTCCACCCCATGCCCTGTCCACACTCCACAGGAGGGGACCAGCCCCTCCATCACTCCACCTGCACTGGCCATGGGCCAGCACGGCCAGCCGTCCCTCGAGGACATCACTCAACGGCAGCATCAACTGTCCGCAATGCTGGATGAGCATGCAGCGGAATGTGTGGGGGCTAGGTGTAGCATTGAACAGGCCACGGAGACACTAAGGGCGGAAGTGGCGCAGAGCACAGCCACCCTCAGGGATGCCATGCAGGCCATGTCCAGGGACATCTGTGCAGAACTTGCGGCCTTGCGTCGTGCGGTCATTGGCCTCACCCACACACGACAGGACGTGCATGCACAGGAGCAGCCAGGGACATCCTCCACTGCCAGTTCTGCGCAGAGCAGCCCCGTGCGCCGTTCCGGACGCAACCTGCGCTCCACAGCCAGGGGTGCCCCGGGTGCCGGGAGAGGGGGCTTGTGACGGCCTGTGGACACTGTCACAGGCATCTGTTGACAGCTACTTGGGGTGTGTTGGGGTGTGCAGGGGGGAGGGGGGAGGTGGGAGGGGGTGTGTTGGGGTGTGCAGGGGGGAGGTGGGAGGTGGGAGGGGGTGTGTTGGGGTGTGCAGGGGGGAGGTGGGAGGTGGGAGGGGGTGTGTTGGGGTGTGCAGGGGGGAGGTGGGAGGTGGGAGGGGGTGTGTTGGGGTGTGCAGGGGGGAGGTGGGAGGTGGGAGGTGGGAGGGGGTGTGTTGGGGTGTGCAGGGGGGAGGTGGGAGGTGGGAGGGGGTGTGTTGGGGTGTGCAGGGGGGAGGTGGGAGGTGGGAGGGGGTGTGTTGGGGTGTGCAGGGGGGAGGGGGGAGGGGGTGTGACACGACAGTTCATGGTTCCAATACACTTTTTTCTTTCAAAAAAAGGAAATGTGTGGACATTTTCATTGCGTATGTGTGCTTTATTGGTGTACAGTCCACAGTGTGCATGCCCCAGAGACACACAGTGCCCCAAGTGCAGTCTCCATGCGATGAACACCAGCCGTGTGTGCTAGAAGCAGTGGTTGATGATACTTTGGCGCATGGCACGCCCCTCCTGTACATCGCCTCCTCCATGTGGTGGCGCCCCATCTGCACCCTCCTCATCCTCATCCTCATCGTCAGGTGGTTGCAGTTCTGCGTCAGGGGGCAGGGGCACATTCCGTCTGACGCACATATTGTGCAGCATGACACATGCCATGACAATCTTTGCCACCTTCTCATGGCCATACAGGAGTGCCCCACCAGACCTGCTGAGGCTTCGGAACCGTGCCTTCAGGAGGCCGAATGTCTGCTCTATGACCACACGAGTACGTGTATGTGCACGGTTGAAGTCCTCCTCGTGCTGGTTCTGCGGGTTCCGGACTGGCGTGAGGAGCCACCTCTTCAGGGGGTAGGCTGCATCACCTGTATGTAGGCGAGAATGTATGTGTCAGTCATGTTGTCTGATCAGGAACATGATGTTCCGCCATGGCTGGCATGGAACTGTTACCTTGGCTCACTTCTACATGCACTAATTGATTCACACTATGCAACCAGTATATGCTCATTGCTGCCATGGCCTGTTTTGCATGCCATCACCCTATGTATGCAGAGGGGTTTTGTGCATTGTGAGTGCCCTTCCTCTGTATCCGTTCTCTGTGTTACTCACAGGCCAGTGGAGTATGCATCATCCCCCCCCCCTTTCTGCCAGGTGGAGTATGCATCATCCCCCCCCCCCCTTTCTGCCAGGTGGAGTATGCATCATCCCCCCCCCCTTTCTGCCAGGTGGAGTATGCACTGGTACGTCATTCCCATGCCCACTTCCATGACATAGCACTCACCGAGTAGCCAGGATCTTGGGCCTGCATGTCGCTCCATGTAGCGTGGTATTGTGGAGTTCCTCAGGATCATGGAATCATGGGTTGATCCGGGGAATCGGGCACAACAATGTGTGATGATCTTGTTGGAGTCACAGACCATTTGCACGTTGATAGAGTGGAACTGTTTCCGGTTGCGGTACGGTACCTCCATGGCACGTGGAACCACCAATTCCACATGGGTGCAGTCGATGGCACCAATGCAACCGGGTATGCTGGCTAGTGCATGGAAACCCACTTTGGTGTTTGCAATCTCCTGGGCAGTCCGTGGTAATGAGATGTGGTCGTCTGTGTGCTTGAGGAGGGCATCGAGCACTTGGATGAGTGTTCGTGAGAATAATGGTTGTGAAATGCCATGCAGGTGCCCCACTGTGTGCTGGTAGGTGCCTGTGGCCAGGAAGTGGAGTACAGCCACTACCTTCAGTAGGGGGGGGATGGCGGTTGGACTTTCTATCATGCTGACGATGTCGTCGTGTATCATGTCTACGATGGCGGTGATGGTGTCCCGGTCCAAACGGTACAGGGTGTGGATCTGCTCAGCTGTGAGGTTGTTTGGATTGGCTCTGATGCGTGGGATTGGGGGCTGCCTGCGTGGTGGCACTGGCTGTGCTGGTGGGGCTTGCTGGGCCTGCCTTGCCCTCCTTCTCCTCTGTGCTGCCTGTTGTTGTTGTTGTTGTTGTTGCTGTTGTAGTAGCACATGCATTGCTATCAGGTCCTCCAGCCCCAACATTGCTAGTCGTATTGGCATCATTGTGGAGTGTGACTGGGTGTGGGTAGGGGTGGGGTGTGCTCTTTTTGTACTCCCCTGAGTCTGTATTGCCTTCACCTGTGCTGTTTCTGTGCACCTGTGGCAGCTGCATTCACTTGAATTGGCCCTTTACGGTTGGTTCGCGATGGCGTTATTTGCACCATGGCGGTAAGGTACTTTGCGGCCTCGGTGATGGCGTTAGGTGCATGTCCGCTTGGGTCGGCATTTGCGTGCCTTTCCGCCATGGCGCTAAGTACGGTGTGGGCGGTCGCGTGCGCGCACCCTTTGCGCAGTTAGCGGCAGCGTTAACTACGATGCCGCTATTGGCATCGTAGTTTACGGTCAGGAGTCATGATCGGACCTGGCGGAAAACGATGGCGGTAAGCATTTACCGCCATCGTTTGTCACTTAGCGCCAGGGTCGTAATGAGGCCCATTAGAATTACTCGAAACTTACCGTTCGTGCAATAAACGACGGACAGCAGTCCTCTGAAGTCAAGAGGCCTGCTCCCTTATCCAGTGAAGAAACTGGTTACAGCACCCTGCCCCGAGGCAGATGGAGAGCACGGCGTTCACTTACCTAAGGTGAGAGCGTTAACCTTTGGGGTTCTACAGGAGAAGAGAAAGGGAAGAAGAGAGAGACATTCAATAACCCAGTTCCTTAATCCCATATTTTCTATCTGCAGACATCTTACCCTTCGAGTCAAACATCCAGTGCACAGAGGTCCAGCCCAAAGAGCCAGCCGTGTGTTACACATCACCTTTGAAGATACGGTATACGCCCAGTCAAGACCGGCGCCTCTACGGGAATCAGGTGAGCGTTACAGAACGCAAAGCCTACCACAAAACTCCCGTCCAGGCGCTATGGAAACCTCGGATACCGACCAGCTAGCCCAGTTACTTGGGGAACTAAGGGCAGAAGTGCATGCAGCCCGTCAGGAAACGAACGCTCTAAGAAGGGAACTGATTATTTCCAAGGAGCGAACAGATGATCTCGCTAGACAATTGCTACAGTCACAAGCCGGACAGACCCCGTTACCCGCATCTGGGGGAAATCTTCCTTCTACATCCTCTATGAATCCAGTGCAGATCAACCTACCTGGGAATGTACCTCTGGCTCCGCCCGAACGATTTTCTGGTGACCCAAAGAGGTTTGCAGTATTTATCAATCAGTGCCGGTTGCATTTCTTATGCCGGCCAGCAGCCTTTCCAACTGATCAAGCTAAAGTAGCTTTCGTGCTTTCGTACCTTAGTGGCAATGCGGCAGACTGGTCGATCCCTCTAGTAAATCAAGATGATCCGCTCCTCCATGATTTTCAAGCTTTTCAGCTCAGTATGGAAAAACTGTTCGCAAGACATTCACAGGGGCAGGCCTTGGACAATGAGCTTCTTTCGTTGCGACAAGGTAATCAAGACCTTTTGGCTTATATTGCGTCTTTCAACAGACTGATAGTGGAAACTCAATGGCCTCAGGACAAAAGGATTACGCTGTTTTATAGAGGTCTACGTGGAGAGCTCAAAGATGTGTTAGCCCAAGTAGTGAATCCCCCACAATATTGTTCGGACTATATAGATTTAGTCGTTCAAATAGATCACAGACTGCAGAACAGGAAGGCCGATCGTTCCAAGTTTGATGCTCGAGTATTTTCCAAACCGCCAACTCCTTCCAAAGGAGTAGACTCCGGGGAACCCATGCAAATAGGGGGTCTGAAAGGTCCTCTAACACAAAAGGAGCGGGAAAGGAGAAAACAGTTGCAATTATGCCTCTATTGCGGAAACTCAGGGCACTTTCTTCGAGACTGTCCGGTGAAACCTGCCAAGAAGGCAGTAGGAGCTGCAGTTACCAAAGTTACAAACTCTGAGCAGGGAAACGACCTCGCCCGACAAGAATAGAGGTCCTCTTGCCGAGCGTGAAAACCAGTTCTGTGACCTCGCATTTCGTGATACCTATGGTCCTCATTAGCCCTGATAATCCGGATCGATTACATGCAATTGAAGCTTACGTCGACAGCGGTGCCATCGGCAATTATGTGGATCATGAAATGGTTTTGAGGATGAATCTAACTCTTTGTCCCAAGGCTGTAAAGGACGTCATTACTACGGTGGATGGTACGGAGATAGCCTCCGGGCCAGTAACGCATACCACTCAAGAGGTGACGCTAGTAAGTCAAGATGGACACCATGAGAAGATCGTGTTCGATGTGATCAAGGCCCCTCAGTTTCAGATTATTCTAGGAATACCTTGGTTAGAGAAACACAATCCTCTGATCGATTGGCGAGCAAGAACGGTCCAGTTTCCAGAATGTGTCTCTACTTGTCACCCTCCACCTGGTGTTGCACTGGCAGCAATTTCTTCAGACTCCCCAGTTACCTCCCGAATACCTAGAATACCAAGATGTTTTCCGGAAGGATCAGGCTAACTCTCTACCTCCTCATAAGTCTTATGACTGCCAGATAGACCTGATACCTGGATCTACTCCTCCTTGTAGTAGAATTTATGCCCTCACCGAGCCTGAGAACCTTCACCTTCGACAATACCTGGATCAATACCTGGCAAATGGGTTTATTCGTCCTTCCAAGTCCCCTGCTTCTTCAGCTTTGTTCTTCGTTCCAAAAAAGGAAGGAGACCTTAGAACTTGCATAGATTATCGCTCCCTGAACCAGATCACTGTTAAGAATAGATATCCGTTACCTTTGATCCCTGAACTCCTGGACCAAGTCAGAAAAGCATGCATATATACAAAGCTGGATCTTAGAGGAGCTTACCACTTGGTACGAGTAAAAGAGGGCGATGAATGGAAGACGGCCTTCCGCACCAAGTATGGGCTATTTGAATATCAGGTCATGCCCTTCGGACTTTGCAATGCCCCGGCCGCCTTTCAATATTTTATGAACGATGTCCTCAGAGAGCTTATAGATGTGTGTGTTGTTGTTTACATTGACGACATCCTCGTTTATTCTTCATCGGAATCTGAACATCGGAAACACGTGAAAATGGTCCTCGAAAGATTGCGTCAACACAAACGTTTCGCTAAGTTGGAAAAATGTGTTTTCAACGTGACTGAAGTTGAATTCTTGGGATTCATATTATCACCTGGCGGAGTGCGTATGGATTCAAAGAAGGTCGATGCAGTTCTCAAATGGCCATCACCATCCTCCGTAAAAGGTGTGCAAAGCATGTTAGGCTTTGCTAACTTTTACCGCAGGTTTATCCCCGAATTCTCTCGAATAGTCCAGCCCATCACTGCCTTGTTAAAGAAAAACAAACGTTTTGAATGGTCTACCGAGGCGGAACAAGCTTTCCAGGATTTGAAGACTAAATTTATCTCTGCACCAATCTTAAAACACCTTCGCCCCGAACTCCCCTACATCGTGGAAACTGATGCTTCAAGCCTTGCCATGGGGGCAGTTCTATCACAAAAGGACCCGGTAACCAATCAGTTGCATCCCGTGGCATTTTGGTCCCGCAAATTCTCGCCTCCTGAAATCAATTACACGATTACTGACAAGGAACTTCTGGCTATCAAGTCTGCCTTTAAGGCTTGGCGGCATTATCTGCTGGGGGCCCGAATACAGTTACTGTGATTACGGATCACCGAAACCTGCAATATTTGAAAACCGCAAAAGCCCAATCCTCTAGACAACTCCGTTGGGCATTATTCTTTGCCGAGTTTGACTTCATAATTACCTATCGACCTGGTACAAAGAACGGTAAAGCTGATGCCCTTTCTCGGATGGGAGTGGAAGAACACTTGATCAACCCTACACCTGTACCAATCATTCCCGAACAAAGAATTCTGGGTGTAATCGCCACAGAATCCATAGAGGAAGTTAAGGATAAAGCCAGGCAACTTGTAACTCCAGCAGACATACAGAATTGGCATCTGCAGGGAAAGGACTTTGCAGTAAAGGACAACTTATTGTATTTCCAAGAACGATTATACCTACCCAGCACAGATTTACAGAAAAAAGTAATCTCTTGTTATCACGATTCTTTAATGGAAGGACATCCCGGTATGGCCAAGACCTCAGAAAAGATCAAGCGCTACTTCTGGTGGCCGTCTTGGAAAAAAGATATCAGAGACTTTATAATGTCCTGTGGAGTATGCGCCCAAAACAAGAGTCAAAAGGAAAGACCAGCAGGCCTCTTACGCCCTATTGACATCCCACCTCGCCCTTGGCATACGCTTTCTATGGACTTCATCACCGATCTACCTCCATGCTCCGGATACAATACGATTCTAGTAATCGTGGACTTATTCTCCAAGATGGCGCATTTCATTCCGCTCAAAGGCTTGCCAACAGCAGCAACTCTGGCCCGAGAATTTCTCGAAAACATCGTCCGACTGCACGGTTTTCCTTCGGTTCTAATTTCGGATCGAGGTAGTCAATTTATTTCTCATTTTTGGCGAAGTTGCTGTCGGTCGGCTCAAATTGATGTGAGACTATCGACCAGTCACCACCCTCAGACCGACGGACAAACCGTGAGGACCAATCAAACTCTGGAACAGTATTTACGCTGCATGCTGCAACAAACTGAAAAAACTTGGAAAGACATCCTTTGGATAGCCGAATATGCCTACAATAACTCTGTCCATTCGGGAACTGGGAAAACCCTGTTTTTTCTTTTGTACGGCAGTCACCCTCGAACCTCGGAGTTGGATCCCCTCCAAGATCTTGAAACACCAGCAGTAGACTACCTGCATTCTACAATCACCCAAGCCTTTAAGGAAGCTGTTTCTCACCTTCAAAGGGCTAAAGAACAATACAAGAAAGGAGCAGATCAACATCGGAAGGAAGCCCCTCAATATCAAGTAGGGGATCAAGTCTGGTTATCCACCAAATATCTACCTCTAAAGGGGCCACGCACATTCAACCCAAGATACCTTGGTCCCTATTCCATCACTACCATAGTAAACCCAGTAGCGGTCAAGTTGGACTTGCCCCCGCACATGAAGATACATCCGGTCTTCCACGTCTCTCCATTAAAACCCGTGCAACCTCAAACCCGACTAACTAAATCTCCAAAACCTATCCTAGTTGATGGAGAACTCGAGTTTGAAGTCAAAAGCATTCTGGACTCCAAGATCTCCAAATCTAAACTATTTTACCTAATTGACTGGAAAGGCTACGGCCCCCAAGAGAGATCCTGGGAACCTGCTGAATATGTCCACGCTCCTCGCCTAATCAAAAGATTTCACCGAACATTTCCTGACAAGCCAAAACCCCCGGAGAAGCCCGGTTTGGGAGGGGCCTTGAGGGGGGGTACTGTCATGATCTCTGCTTCCAAAAGGTCAGGGTTTTCCCAACTCCCTTGGAAGCAGATCCATAACCCAGGTTCCGAGTGCCAACCAGTCCCAATTGGGACCTTTTGGACCCAGTCCTGGCGCCAGTGACACCAGGCTCATAAATATGCCCAGTCCCAGCGCTGGAAGCGCCGGGCTCATAATGCTTGGGTGGACTTACCTGCAGCAGACAATGCTGCTTACTTGCCTGCCAGTTGAGCCTCTGATCCTCTTCTGTTTGGAACTACTTTTCCTGTTGGGTGGGGCAGGAGCCACTCCCTAGATTCAGAACACTGGAACTCTTCTGGAAAGCAGGAACTCTTTTCTTACCTAGGCGTGGCTTTGGAAGGAGAAACCTAAGCACTACAGGAGGCTATTTAAACCACACCCGATGGATGAATCTTGCTTTGCGTTATTCTGCATCCTCTGCAGCAGAACGCTCATCGTGTCTTCTGCATCTGATCCTGGGCCTAAGGAAAAAGGCTTACCATCCAGTCTTCAGCAACACCTATAAAGACAAGAAAGAACAGGTTAGCATTATGGTCTTCAGTGACAGCTCTTCACTTACCTGGTCCATCGGCTGTCACCAACGCCTCGCGCTGCATTCCGGCATCTGAAAGACAAAGGCTTACCTACCCTTCGTGCGCTCCGGAGGTCTTCACACTGCATTCCGGCATCTGAAAGACAAAAGCTTTCCAACTCTTCGCACGCTCCGGAGGCCTTCGGCGCTGCATCCCACATCTGAAAGACAAAACAAGGTGCGTTTAAAGACATTGGGGAACTTTAATACTCACGTGCCATTACTCCTTTCCACATCTAACCCAGTGGGTATTCCGGCACCCTGCAGCCGCTCCGAACTTGTACCTGCAAAATAAAAAGACAGTTAGAGCGCATCGTGAAGCAGGCAACTAGCGCTTACTTACGTGCTTCCAGGCGCTTCTATTCATCACACGGGCTCCATCTTCAACTCACTTCAGCCCGTCATCCGCCATCGCCGGAACCCTGCAAAACAAGAAACATCATTACTAAAGACTTTAAAGACATTAGAATTACTCGAAACTTACCGTTCGTGCAGTAAACGACAGACAGCAGTATGTATACGCCCAGTCAAGACCGGCGCCTCTACGGGAATCAGGTGAGCATTACAAAATGTCTCCTAGCAGCCATTCTTGGGAAAAGGGCTGACAATACTTGGCCAAAGCAGGCTACTCGAGTGTCACGGCACAAAACACAGCACACAATGGCGCACCATTTAATAATTGTAGAGCAGATGTTTGGAGAGCTCTGAGAGTGCAGTATCCTGATGCCTCAGATATGGGTGCTATTATGGCACGTAAAATTGAACCAGACGAAGATCCGCTTGTTACATTCAGTCCATTCAGGATCAGTGGTCTTTGGAAATACAGAAGCCTTGGGTGAAATCAGTGGCAGTATTTTACTTCATTCTATGTCAAGGACTGCCTGAGCAAGTGCAGGATAATAATTGGTGGCGACTTTAATGCTGAATGTCAAAAGAAACTCGTTTACAGTATAGACTACGGCCCTCCCCAAACAGTACATAGAAGGGGTGAAAAGTGGAATATGCATTTAGAAGCATGGGATATAACATTTCTTCCTTTCCAAAATACACGGCTTGACTACACTTGGAAGAGAGGCAAACATAGATCTAGATTAGATTACTTTGCTATATCTAGAAATCTAATTGAATGGTGCTCTGATACTCTCATAATTGACCCTGGCCTTGGAGATCATATGCTAATCTCACTCACCATATTTACAAATGCGACCGAATTGGCTCAGGATCCGAGTCAGGGACTACTAGAAAGCGATAGATCACAACTCTCGCTAAGATGGAATAATCGCCTATGTGATAGGGTTAACGATTATATGGACAAATGGATCAAGGGCTCGTTAGATAGTCATGGAATGCTGCAGATAAACTACAAAGATCCAGTTGACTATCTGCAGACATTAATGCAACTACTCGCGAGAACATACAGCACAAACAGTAATGCGAATAGAACACTCCCATTGGACAGATGTTCAGACATCATAGCAGCAAAACGGAAAAAAAACGCAGAACTACGTATTTTAAAAAAAATCACACATAATTGCAAAACAGACGAGTATATTCAGAAGAAAATTTCAATTTGTACCACATATCGCAATAAATGTAAAAATATCAAACATCACAAACATAAGTTGGTTAATCAACAGATAATTAGTGTATTATGTCGTAATGATCGGAGATCAACGTGGGCAATCCTACGATCGGATGCTTGCAAACTGGACAAGAGCCAAGCCTCTACGATATCTGCGGCAGCTTGGAAGGAATACTATGGGAAAAAATATACTGTACCCACACGGTTTTCAGCCACAAACGCTATTATTCCTCCGATTCCTAAACTCCCATTAATTCCCTGGTCACTCCAAGATATCGAATGTGCCATCAATGCTTTGAACTACTCCAAGGCAGCTGGCCCTGATGGGATCCCTCCCTGTGTTCTGAAGCGAAATCCTTTACTCTGGGCTAAAATATTGAAACATCAATTCGACAAAATATTGGTGTCTTTAGTAATTCCGTCCTCATGGTTGGGCTCTATTATTGTTCCCATTCACAAAAAGGGGGACAGGAGTAATCCCGCGAATTACAGGCCAATTGCACTGATAGATGCATCTGCCAAAGTATTTGCTATCTTACTTTTAAGGGAACTCCAAATATTCTTGAATACTAATAAAATCTTATCCAGATTTCAGATTGGATTCAGAGCACAGATGGGAACTTCCCTTAATGCAACACTAATGGCACATATACTCGCGAAATCGAAGATTCCGAACACAGGGCCAATATATATAGCTTCCGTGGACCTCACTGCAGCCTTTGACAATGTACTACGTGGCTTGCTATGGCAAAAAATGCGGTCAATGGGCATTCCCGATCATCTTGTATACTTAATAGCAAAACTACACACTAACACTGTATACTTTATTAGAGTTAACACGGCTGGAGCTACCACGGGACCTATTTCGACCACATTAGGGGTTAAACAAGGCTGCAATCTGGCTGCAACCCTATTCAATCTATATCTCTGCAGTATCAATGAAATATGGACACAAAAAATCAGCTATCCAGCACGGCTTGGCGAATTAAAAATCCAGTGGTTGGCATTCGCCGATGACATAGTAATCTTTGATCGAACTCCATCGGGCCTTCAAACGAAGCTTTCATTGTTTGCTGATTACTGCTTAGCTCATAATCTGCAATTCAACGCAGAAAAATCAAATATCTTCTTGCTCAATAATTTAAAGAAAAAGATATGCCCTAGAAATTGGACTATTGGACTGACTCCTATTCCACGGACGGCCAATATTCGATATCTAGGCTATACGATTTCTGATTCAATTGCGCTAGTAATGTGGAAAAATACCTTGAATCAAAAAGCAAAAATACTAACGACTCAAATGCGCATGATTCTAGCGAAATACTGCAAGTTCTCACTGGCTCCATTGTTTGAGTTTTATACGCTCAAAGTCGAGGCAATTTTATTATATGCCCTTGATATGTGCTTGGCTAAAATAAATCTATTTCTAGACCAATTACAGGGTCGCATCTGGAAAGACGTTTTGCGTCTTGCCAATTCACTTCCAAATGCAGTTCTAAGACAAGAATTAGGACTGATATCATTATCTGCCCGATATAATTGGCGACAACTCGTAAATTACGCAAAAATGCTTTTTCCCCCCAATAACTCCTTATATGAAGACTTGGGGACAATGATCCAAAATCGTTATCCATTGTCCATTGCAATTTATCAGAAAAAAATGGAGGCTCTTTTAAACGAATTGGCACTTACTTCTGCTGACTTAGAATATCGCCAAGCACACATCAAAAAGCGTCTATATGATCACGATTGGTGCAAAACCATTAATGATATGGAAAAATATCAGTCATACAAAGAAGCCCGTAACTTCGTAACGGCCCGCTGTCCGCGTAAGACTTATCTCCTACAATTTCCATGTCCCACAGCTAGAGGAATCTACTTAAGATTTAAACTAAATCAAATGTCAACACTACAAAGAATAAAAAATTGGACAAATTCAGAGGAAATCGGCCCTAGTGGCACATGTAGATTATGTAAAGAGATAGACTCCTATGAAACATTAAAACATTTAATTATTCATTGTACATACTTTGAACTACAACGCAATGAAATATTTGAAATCAACCATGAGCATGACACTGTCGAAGGCAGAGAATGGCTGTGGATGGCATGCATGTGGGGATTTACAACGAAAGCCATATTAAGAACTACGCGTCTTGTTACTTTAGTGAATGAGAAACTAGAAAATTTCACCCAATGCAATCAAACAGTGTAGTCACATAATAAAAATTGGTAAATGACAAAGAATTTGTAAATTAGGAAATTCGACAATGGATTCACATGACTGGCAGTATAGACTCTATGGTGCATTGTCTAAACAACCCCAAAAAACTAAGGGTCAGGATTGGGGAATTGCTATTTTTATATTGTGGAAAACATGAGTGTTTCCTTTTTAAGACTGGATATTTAATGAGAATAACTAGAAACTTTTATTTATGGAAAGCCAGGATATGTAAAAATTGTATTTGTTGATGTTATGAAAATTGTATGAAAATTGTGGAATGCAAGAATAATTATGTTGTGAAAGTTTGTTAACCAAACTATAAACAACGGTTTTGAATAAAAAAAAAAAAAAATAAAAAAAAAAAAAAAAAAAGTGCAGAGGAAGCTCAAGAAATTAGTGGGTATGGAGGCAAAACCGTGGGTAGAGATACAGTTGACGATTGTAAATCACTGTCGGCATCTGAAGGAGCAGAATAAAAAATGGGATGATGCTAGAAAAATTGAAGAAGCTAAATTAGTTCCCAAAAAATTGTCAATACAGCAGCCTATAGGTGCATCAGAGGTGAATAATCAATGTCAGATGGACCATGGAGGAAGTGGGTTCATGCAGAGAGGCCAGATGGGCTTCAGACGAAGAGGTGGTTTTCAAAGTAATCAAAACAGTTTTCATAATGTACAAAATGACAGTCAGAATATGCAAGGAGGGCAAATCAGAAGCGCACCTCTTGTATGTTGGGCATGTGGCATGACAGGCCACATCGCTCGCATGTGTGGAAGCTCAGGGTACGTGCAGAATGGGCAATTCTCGAGAGAGGGGACAATTTACCCTACGGCGTATAGCCCAAAGGTTTGAAATGGATTTGCGCAAGATCAGACAGTGTATCAGCAGCAAGTGCCGCAAATACAGCAGGCACAGCAAGTGCAACAAGCACCATTGAGTCCGCCGCAAGGGCAGTCACAGCACTCACTCATGTAACTACAGCAGAACACAAACATGGCACAATTAATGACACCTAGAATGGGAGGTGATACTGTAATGAATGGGAATGCTTTCACGGGTAATGGGATGAGCATATATCTTCAATAGGACAGCTCACAGGGTGATTTGATGTGTTCAGTGCTATCAATAACACCAAAGCCCCAAGAGGAACCGAGTAGACACGGGTGCAACACTCTCATGTATACAGGAGGGAAAATTTCCATTATCAGGAAATGCCATGAATGCTCAAGGCTTCTCTGGAGCTACAAGTAGAGTTCCTTTTACTGATGAATTGCCAATTTCCGTGGGAGAATGTGATATGTCTGCACCATTGTTGTATTCACGACAGACACCTGTTAATATTTTGGGGTGAGATTTAATGATGAATCTTAACATGATGATTTCATTTACAGATAATGGCCTGGTATGTTCCACGTCTGGGATACACTATTTAAATGTGGGCGAATTCATAATGACATTTACAGGGCATATGTCTGTGAGAGGAGTGCCACTCGAACCTGACTTTTTTCTGTATGGGGTACGCATTTTGTTAACATGGTTGCCTGGCTTAGTGGGAAAAAAATCAGAATACCTGATTAATTTCTGTTTAGACCACAAATACCAAGAGACGAAGAGGAATGGCAAGTGATTCCTCTAAAATTACTTGCAGCTGTGGTATGAGGAGAATTGGCTATGCTCGAAGGATAGGATAAAGGCAGGCCATGGAGAACAGTCTTTGCCATTGGAGAAGGGTATAGACTGACTGATGTCACAGATGAGGAGTTGTTTAAAGATGATTCAACAGTTGATGAGCTAGTATTTGAAATGCATATTTCATATTGGATTAAAATATTGAAAAGGGAAGTCTCACAGCGAATGATGATAGTATGAGAGCGTCCAGAATACTTTGACGAGGATTTAGGTAAATTTCCAGCTTCTTTATGGACTACAGGCCCCTATGATGTAGGTCTATTGAAAGGGGTGGGAGAAGATCAGATTAAGCTGAAACCTGGAGCAATTTTACCTTGAGCAAGGCAGTATCCCATGTCTCTAGAGACAGATGAAGGTATTTTTAAGACGATTTACGCATTAATGGAACAAGGTATTTTAGTGATGTCAGAGTCACCATGCAATACCGCAGTGTATCCTATCAAGAAATCTAAGGGAGGGTCATGGCGTTTAATTCAAGACTTAAGACCGATTAACCAGATTGTAGAAGCAGATTTACCTATCGTTCCAAATCCTGCAATGTAATATTATGTAATATTCCCATCGAAGCACGATATTTCACAGCGATTGACTTCAAAATGTGTTTTTCTCAATCCCACATTACCTTCCGTCAAACTAAACTAAAAAGCACTCATTTACCTCAGGGGTATTGTGAGTATCCGTCAATTTTTAATAGGATCCTTTAGATGGACCTAAGCAATGTTGTATTAAAAGAGAAAAGTGTTGTCCTGCAATACGTAGATGATATTTTAGTTTGCAGCACGACAGAAGACAAGTGCAGGGAAGACTCGATACAGTTAATGATTATATTGACAGAAAAGGCATACAAGGTAGATAGACAGAAATTGCAGTTCTGTCAAAAGGAAGTATTGTATATAGGTCAGTTAATTTGGCATGAGGGAAAAAAGATTACACCTGAAAGAGCTGAGGCTGTTATGAAGACAGCAAAACCACACACAATTAAGCAGGTGCAGCAGTTTTTGGGATTGTGTAACTATGCTAGAGCATGGGTATTTGATCATAGTTCATATTCAGGACTGCTTCTGCATGCTCTTAAAAAGCCACAAATAACCACCAATAAAATAGAGTGAACTGAGGAGATGGAGGAAGGGCATGAGGAGTTAAAAAAGGCAATTTGCATGACACCAGTTTTAGGAATTACCAATTATTCTGAAGAATTCTACCTGTTTTCACACACCAATGAGACTGTTATGACAGCAGTGCTTAATGATAATAATGTGTCATTTATATAGCGCCTTAATCCAAAGCGCTTTACAGAGAACATATTTACATACAATATCACTCAACTGAAATTGGTACTCATTTATCGACCTCGGAAGGATGAAAGGCTGAGTTGGCCTTGCCGGGATTCGAATCTGCGACCTGCAGATCACGCTCAGATCACAGCAGCGAGTGCTCAACCCGCTGAGCTATCTTACCAGCTTACACAGAGAACTACTCTGGTATATAAACCTCTGGCATATTATAGTGGGATTCTAGATCCAATTATGAGAGGACACTTTCCTTGCGAACAACCATTGGCTGCAGCCACGATTGCCATTGAGAAGGCTACAAATATAGTGATGGGATGCTCTATGACGTTATTAATTGAGCATGCCTTGTTTGCAATTCTGGAAAAACCAAAGGGCACATTGACACATCAGAGAGCTTCTGCATATGAAGTAGTCATATCGAATCCTGCAATTAAGATAGTCAGATGCAGGATAGTGATCTCTGCCACCTTTGTAGCCGAGCCTGTGGCAGAAGGTAAGCAAGTGCATGTTTGTACTAGATATGACTACATACCGTGTGTAAGTGAAAACACGCTGTCAGGAGGAGAGATTCTCTTTATTGATGGGTCTTCAAAAATCGAACAAAATAATGGAGAAAGATGGACTGGGTCAGCTGTAGTGAGATAAAGGAAAAATTGAGAATTTGAAGCAGTGGCAAGCATAAGGCTGCCATTGCACTTTTCAGCACAGGCAACACAATTGGTGGTGCTTATTATCACGCTTGAGAAATACGAAGAAGAAGAAGTGACAGTGTACAGTGACTCCGCCTATATGACGTTAACCGTGCATGCAGGTCTAGCATGTTGGAAAAGGAGGGGCTACCTCCTGGCAGATGGCACTCCAGTGCAACACGCAGTATTATTGGACAGGCTCATTAAAACACTACAGCTCCCAGCATCTATTGCAATAGTTAAATGCACAGCACATACTAAGAGAACTGACTTTATTTCACGAGGGAATGAGGCTGCAGACTTAGAGGCCAAGAGGGTTGCAGATCCCTCATATATTTCAAGTTTTGATACGACTAGTGTAAAGAGGTGGGTGTCTATGTCTAGTATAATGCAAGAAGGATTTAATAATTTACCGAAAACACAGCTGATCGAAATACAGGAAAATACTCCACAGAATGAGAAGGAGCTATGGGGAAGGAGGGGGTGTTCTTTATCCCCCACTGAAGCCTTATGGTGTCAAGATAGCACTGGAAAGACTGTGATGCCAGTAGTCTAACTGAGGGTAGCGCTGGAACAGCTACATTAACTAGTGCATGTAACTAGGGAAAGTCTGGCTGCAACTATTGCAGAAGACTGGTTCATACTGAACCTGGTAGAACACATTGCATTTTATGTAGTAATTTGCATCGTATGTCAAAAGTTTACTGCTGGGCATTAACTGCAAATAATCCGGGGAGTGATCCCCAGACCGAATGGTCCTTTTCAGCATTTACATATTGATCGTGTTGATATGCTGCAGATATGTAGTGGATAAAGACATATGGTAGTGGTAGTTGCCCGTTCGCGGGATGGATAGAAGCAGGAACATGCACACATCCTAATGCCACTTGCACTGCAAAGTTCGTAGTCTGAGAAGTATTTCTTAGGTGGGGAATATATGAAGTGTTGAGGTCCGACAATGGTCCACATTTTGTAAATGAATTGTTTGAGCAGATACGATTTTTGTTGAATATAAAGCATGCATTTTCTTCTGCTTATCACCCGCAAGCGAACAGACTATGTGAGAGATTCAACGGTCTGCACAAGGAAAGAATCACCAAATTAAAGTTAACCCTGAAGAAGGGATGGCTGTACTGAATACCCTTGGCATTATATGCATTAAGGAATCAGCCTGGGTCGGACCATCATCTCACACCCCATGAACTGGTAACAGGGAGGCGAATGAGAACGCCTCTAACTTCTCCATCGAGGGCTAGAAGTGATGCCCAGAAGACAGCAGAAATGTTAGGAAATGAAATGAATGACTATTTGACATTGATATTGAGATTGAGATTTTATTTCTATCGCGCTCGTACACAAGTGTTTCAGAGCGCGTTAAGGCAAGGGAGGAGAACAGGGGAGAACAAAACAACAATCTTACTAGGCCCAGTGACATTGATAATGTGCAAGTTCATGGGAGAGGGGGAGGGGACAAGTGCATGGAAGGGGAGAAATGGAAAGTGCGGAGCAAAGGAGAAACAGATAAATAATAATAAATAAATAAATAATAAAGGCAACAAACAATGGTAGTACAGCCAGCAAATGGCAAGTGCTGGGTTTAAGGCAGCAGACAGGGTAGGTCTGATAAGTGCAGGAAGAAAAAGGGGGGACTGCTTGGGTATAGAGACAGACCCCAGTAGATGGGGTGGCCTGGAGGCAGTGCGGGAGGGTGACAGGGTGAGCAGGTACCTGGGCCTGGAGGACAGAGGGTGGCCAGGTGCACGGTGCCAAGAGAGAACAGATAAGCAGGGGAGAGGGGAGTGAAGGCAGAAGCAAAGAGGAAGGTCTTGAGGTGCTTTTGGAACTGGCAATGGTTCCCCTCAAGTTTTAGAGTGGCAGGGAGGCTGTTCCAGAGGGAGGCCCCAGCCGAAGACAGAGATCTACTTCCAGCTTGTTTCTTTGAAAAACGACTGACCCTGAGGGAGTTAGAGGTAGAGGAGCGAAGAGCTCTAGAGGGGAGGTATTAGCGGAGGGATAGTGTTACGCTCACCTGGTTCCCACAGAGGCTTCGATCGGACCCGGACAGCTGCGGTCACCACCAACGTGATGCATACTGCCGAGATGACTGTCTGGACTGGCCCGCCTAATCTCGTCTGCTTGATCCGTAGAAGTATTCTCCTGCAAGTGGAGAAAGGGATTTAGCCACCCGTGGATATGAGCGATAGCTCCCTCCCACTGTACTGGTTCTCCCTTCTTGTCACCTCCGATATCCCCATTTAGGAACCGCACCTTATGTATTTTAATGATGAGCTCTCCATCCTGCTTGGTTTGCAGGGGCACGTTGATGCCAGTTACTTCACTGGTTTGAAGGTGTGGGAGAGTTCCAGAGAGTATTGACTATGAGGTTTCCTGGCAAAGTTCGGTAAGTATCAAGATCATAGAGTTCAATATGTCCGATAATTCACTCTTGTCCCCCCTTCCTTCCTTGTCTTGCGACTAAGATCGTGAGAAAATACCCCTCGTGGCAGTTGGTGGCGCTCAGGTAAGAGTCTGTATTACCTGACGCCGTCCGGTAAATGTTGCCGGTGTTTAACGCATTGTTTTCTCTCCTTTTGCAGGTGCGGCACATGAAGATGTGGAGAGTTATAGAATAATGCCTCCGGTGGTAATCAGGTAAGTCTATGATGATAAGTGTTTTATTTGTTGGTTTTCTCGGCTCACCTTGTTGTTTTCTTTTGTCCCTCAGGTGCCGGAGTTTGGTGAAGAAATGATGGAGGCAGCGCCGAATCGAAAGATGCTGCGAGGACTGGTGAGTATGGCGCGGCGCTGCAGCTGGGGATGCAACGTGTACAGAAATGATGTTCTTTCCAGGTCCGGAGGCGAGATGGATCCGAAATCAGGTGAGGAATTCGAAATAGTTCGTTTTATAATCTTGTCCTTTTCTTTCCTCTTGGTTTTAGGAGCTCCAGATTCAAGGCGGGCGTGGCAGAAGACTGGATGCAGACTGCGGGCACAGTGAGCGTTACGCTGCTGGATGCAGAATAACGCGAAGTGTGTGCTGTTGTTCGGGCGTGGTTTAAATAGCCTCCAAAGTAGTTCCAGGTTAGAAGTTCCCTAGAACCACGCCCGAGTAAAAAATAGTCCCTGTAGAAAAATAGTTCCATCCAGGCCTCACGTTGGCTTGGACTCACTAGCAGCATGGTCTGCATCAGGTAAGTAAAGTCTATGAGCCTGGTGCCTATGGTGCCAGGACTGATTTTCATGATGAGCCTGGCGCCTAAGGCGCCAGGACTGAACCCAAAAAGCCCCCAGCCGGGGCTGTTGGGGTTTTAATAAGTATCTGGGTGCCTGCTCCCAGATCTGATGGGCTTGGTCCTGATGCCCGGGGGTAGGCATCATGACAGATAGCTGAGGGTATTTTGGACCCAAACCCCAGAAAGCCTTATGGACAATGCAGAGGGTTTTGAATTTAATCCTTGCATCCACTGGAAGCCAATGGAGAGATTTCAGACCTGGAGAGATATGATCCCAAGGCTTGAGGCCAAAGACAAGTCTCACAGTCCTGTTCTGGATTAGTTGCAGAGGGCGGAAAGTAAAGACAGGTAGATTTAGAAGGAGGCTGTTACAATAGTCCAACCTAGAGAGTACCAGAGCTTGGGAGACCATGAGCTTCTGGGGGAAAGAGAGGAAAGGCAGAGTACTTCTGAGGAGGTACAATAGGAAGTTTGACTTTTTAGAGACATTAGAGATGTGGGCAGAGAAGGAAAGTGTGGAGTCAAAGATGACCCCGAGGTTCTTAGCCTTGTAGGTGGCGGTAGGAGGAGGGCAAAGGGAGGCCGGCCAGAGAGTAAGGGGAAAGGATGGTGAAGCAGTGCCGATGAGAAGGATCTCCGTCTTGCTGGCATTCAGACAAAGATCATTGGCGGCACACCAATCTTGAATGGCAGTTAGGCAATCAGAGATGAGAGAGGGAGAGGAGGTGGCCGAGGGTAGCCTGAAAATGAGTTGAGTGTCGTCAGTGTAGCACTGGGAATTTGATCAGAAAATGGTAATGCAGTGGGAGAGAGTTGCCAGGTATTGGTTGAAAAGCCAGGGCGAGAGGTTAGACCCCTGGGGAACACCACAGGTAGAGAGGAAGATAGATGATAGGAAGGACCCAAGTTGGACCTGGGAGGGTCGATCAGAGAAGGAGTAATGGAAATTGGGCGATAGTTAGCCGGACAAAAAGGATCAGCTGTGGGATTCCTGAGAAGAGGATGCACAAGGAAGTGCTTCAGAGGGGAGGGGAAGGATCCTGAGGCAAGGGAGTGGTTGCAAAAATCAGCAAGGGCCCGTAGCGAGGGTGTCAATGTGGTCCTTGATGGTTTTAGAGGTACAGGGATGAACCTGTTTTGATGAGGCTTTCATAGATCGGACTTGTCTAGCGACCTCATCAGGGAGAGAAAAGAGGAAAGGACGAGAAGGAGGGTGGAGGGTGGCTGAAGGAGGGTCAGCAAGCACAGACGGAGGGGGAGAGGAGGGGTAATGGTGGAGAGGGTGGAGAGGATATCCTGGGTTTTTGAGATAAAGTGAGAGGCAAGGGCATTGCAAAGAACCTGGGTGGCAACAGGAGGGGTAGGGATTGCAGCAGGGTTGGCCAGCTCCTTTCAGATTTTAAAGAGTTCAGCCGAGTTGTTAGATACCACAGAGACACGAGCTTGAATGTGGACTCTCTTCAATGGATGACCACATGAGGATGTGGAGAGTTATAGAATAATGCCTCTGGTGGTAATCAGGTAAGTCTATGATGATAAGTGTTTTATTTGTTGGTTTTCTCGGCTCACCTTGTTGTTTTCTTTTGTCCCTCAGGTGCCAGAGTTTGGTGAAGAAATGATGGAGGCAGCGCCGAATCGAAAGATGCTCCGAGGACTGGTGAGTATGGCGCGGCGCTGCAGCTGGGGATGCGACGTGTACAGAAATGATGTTCTTTCCAGGTCCGGAGGCGAGATGGATCCGAAATCAGGTGAGGAATTCGAAATAGTTTGTTTTATAATCTTGTCCTTTTCTTTCCTCTTGGTTTTAGGAGCTCCAGATTCAAGGCGGGCGTGGCAGAAGACTGGATGCAGACTGCGGGCACAGTGAGCGTTACGCTGCTGGATGCAGAATAACGCGAAGCGTGTGCTGTTGTTCGGGCGTGGTTTTAATAGCCTCCAAAGTAGTTCCAGGTAAGAAGTTCCCTAGAACCACGCCCGAGTAAAAAATAGTCCCTGTAGAAAAATAGTTCCATCCAGGCCTCACGTTGGCTTGGACTCACTAGCAGCATGGTCTGCATCAGGTAAGTAAAGTCTATGAGCCTGGTGCCTATGGTGCCAGGACTGATTTTCATGATGAGCCTGGCGACTAGGGCACCAGGACTGAACCCAAAAAGCCCCCAGCCGGGGCTGTTGGGGTTTTAATAAGTATCTGGGTGCCTGCTCCCAGATCTGATGGGCTTGGTCCTGATGCCCGGGGGTAGGCATCATGACTGATAGCTGAAGGTATTTTGGACCCAAACCCCAGAAAGCCTTATGGACAATGCAGAGGGTTTTGAATTTAATCCTTGCATCCACTGGAAGCCAATGGAGAGATTTCAGACCTGGAGAGATATGATCCCAAGGCTTGAGGCCAAAGACAAGTCTCACAGTCCTGTTCTGGATTAGTTGCAGAGGGCGGAAAGTAGAGGCAGGTAGATTTAGAAGGAGGCTGTTACAATAGTCCAACCTAGAGAGTACCAGAGCTTGGGAGACCATGAGCTTCTGGGGGAAAGAGAGGAAAGGCAGAGTACCTCTGAGGAGGTACAATAGGAAGTTTGACTTTTTAGAGACATTAGAGATGTGGGCAGAGAAGGAAAGTGTGGAGTCAAAGATGACCCCGAGGTCCTTAGCCTTGTAGGTGGCGGTAGGAGGCGGGCAAAGGGAGGCCGACCAGAGAGTAAGTGGAAAGGATGGTGAAGCAGTGCCGATGAGAATGATCTCCCTCTTGCTGGCATTCAGACAAAGATCATTGGCGGCACACCAATCTTGAATGGCAGTTAGGCAATCAGAGATGAGAGAGGGAGAGGAGGTGGCCGAGGGTAGCCTGAAAATGAGTTGAGTGTCGTCAGTGTAGCACTGGGAATTTGATCAGAAAATGGTAATGCAGTGGGAGAGAGTTGCCAGGTATTGGTTGAAAAGCCAGGGCGAGAGGTTAGACCCCTGGGGAACACCACAGGTAGAGAGGAAGATAGATGATAGGAAGGACCCAAGTTGGACCTGGGAGGGTCGATCAGAGAAGGAGTAATGGAAATTGGGCGATAGTTAGCCGGACAAAACAGCTGTGGGATTCTTGAGAAGAGGATGCACAAGGGAGTGCTTCAGAGGGGAGGGGAAGGATCCTGAGGCAAGGGAGTGGTTGCAAAAATCAGCAAGGGCCCGTAGCGAGGGTGTCAATGTGGTCCTTGATGGTTTTAGAGGTACAGGGATGAACCTGTTTTGATCAGGCTTTCATAGATCGGACTTGTCTAGCGACCTCATCAGGGAGAGAAAAGAGGAAAGGACGAGAAGGAGGGTGGAGGGTGGCTGAAGGAGGGTCAGCAAGCACAGACAGAGGGGGAGAGGAGGGGTAAGGGTGGAGAGGGTGGAGAGGATATCCTGGGTTTTTGAGATAAAGTGAGAGGCAAGGGCATTGCAAAGAACCTGGGTGGCAACAGGAGGGGTAGAGACTGCAGCAGGGTTGGCCAGCTCCTTGCAGATTTTAAAGAGTTCAGCCGAGTTGTTAGATACCACAGAGACACGAGCTTGAATGTGGACTCTCTTCAATGGATGACCGCTAGTATCTCTGTCATTTCAGATTAACACAGCAGCAGGGGGTGTCGGTCTCAAGATGCAAACAAAGATTATGCAGCATTCTGACTATCGGAACTACTTCCTGTTCCTAGACCATACATTGGAGGTTCGGTCCTAATCCGGAACTTCACAAGGAAGTGGCACAAGCCTTGTTTTGTTGGTCCATTTGTTGTCGAGAATATCACCCCTTCAGAAGTAAAAGTCCAAGAAAGGTGCACCTGGATACATTTGAGTGACATCAAATCATATGCTGGAAAGACTGACACGCCCCTACCCAGCAAATCGGAAGCAAGCCAACCTGAAGTAATTGAGCACATGCAGACTTGATCGATGACGAGGAAGAAGGACGCAGAAGGTGCTGACTGAATAAATGCAAGTGTGCTTTTGGACTGTGGCTTCTGTCGTACACTCCTTATAGATATTATAGCAGGCGTGAAACCCAGATTGCTTGAGCCACAGAGATCTTTTGAAATATTGGACTTTAGAAAAGCATTGAAGTCCTGAAAAATTATGCCAGATATTGAATTTCTCTTCGATGATTGGAAGAGGCAGCAGTTCCCTGATTTCTTTCTTACTGAGTTCTTGTTTGGTTGTCCTTATGGTGTTGTCTGATGTCAACACTCATCGGCTTGTTTTTGCTGTTTTCTCTTCATTTTGTGAGCATATCCTTCACTGTCTGGGAGAACTGCTGATATTTGTGTTTTTCTGCAAGATCCTAAAAATGGTCCAATCGTGAGGAGACTGCTCTCAGCATCATTGAGCAAATCCTGCAGCTTTCTGAACATCTGATAAACCTGCCTGATTAAAAAATGTTTTCCTTCCTTAAAAAGTAATTTACAGGCAAGATGGTGAGTATTGATGGTAGTAATAATATAGCAGACAAAGAGAGAGCACAGCGACGTGCAAGAAATCACTGCTGGTGGGGTCTAATGTATTGGTGTATAATATATGCATGCACTGCATTCATCATTGTTTTTCTGTTTCTTACGATACACACTGTTTATTATGTTGGTCCAAAGAGAGCAGTGGTTCCCTTGTTTCTTCCTACACGAAAGGCAGTTACAGATATAGCAGTTTCACAAAGGCCAAGATCCTATGTGATTGTTCCTACACCAGTAACACATGTGAAGTCACCTAGCTCAATGATGAGTGGTCCTATGAATCCCTTTAGAGGATGGTCTGGTACTGATATATTTCATGAGTTTCTTGCACGTACTCTGCTTGCAAGAAAGAGACCCAAGAGAGGAGTATGAGAATGATATGATATGGCATTTATAGCACGCCTATACACAAGTGTTTCAAGGAGCGATGAGGCAAGGGAGGGGGAACAAAGGGAGGACAGACAACGATCCTACTAGGCCAGGTGTCATTCAGATTGCGCAAGTGCGTGGGATGAGGAAGGGACAGTGCAGTACATGGGAATAGATAATAACAATAAGTAATGTAACGGCCAGCAAGTGGCAATTGCAAGGGTAAGTGCAGACATCAGGTGTCAAGTGCTGGTAGGGGGACTGTAGGGATACAGAAACAGTCCCCAAGTTTGGGGGTTGCTAGGCAGGCAGTGCAGGTGTGTGAGACTGGTGGGGGAGGACCTGGGCCTGAGATCAGAGGGTGTACAGGTAGCCAGTGCAGTTCCAGTTACAGCCAAGAGGTCAGCAGGGGAGAAGAAGAGAAAAAGCAGAAGCAAAGAGAAAGGTTTTGATGTGCTTCCAGAACCAGAGATGGTTCTCCTCAAGTTTAAGGGCGGCAGGGAGGCTGTTCCAGAGGGAGGCCCCAGCCAAAGAAAGAGATCTAGCACCAACTCGTTGCTTGGAGAAGTGACTGACCCTGAGGGAGTTGGAGGCGGATGAGCAAAGAGCTCGAGAAGGAAGATATTAAGGAAGAGAGAGTTTCACGGTATTGAGGTCCCGTGCCCCGGAAGGCCTTGTGGACAATGCATTGGGTTTAATCCTTAATCCTCGCAGCCACTGGGAGCCAGTGCAGAGATTTCAGTCCTGGGGAGATACGATCCCTGGGCTTGAGGCCAAGGACAAGTCTCACAGTCCTGTTCTGGATGAGTTGCAAAGGGCGGAGAGTAGAGGCAGGCAGATTTAGAAAGAGGCTGTTGCAGTAATCCAGCCTAGAGAGAACCAGAGCTCTGGAGACAGTGAGCTTCTGGGGGAAGGAGAGAAAGGAAGAATACCTCTGAGGAGGTGCAGCTGCTAGTGTGACTTCTTAGAGAAGTCATAGATGTGAGGAGAGAAGGAGAGTGTGGAGTCGAAGAGGACCCCAAGGTTTTTGGCCTTGCAGGTGGGAGCAGGAAGAGGGCCAAGAGAGGCCAGCCAGAGAGCTACAGGAAAGGAGGGGCCCGGTGTGCCGATGAGGAGAATCTCAGTCTTACGGGCATAAAGCAGAGGTCATTGGCAGCACACCACTCCTGGATAGCAGACAGACAGTCAGAAATGAGGGAAGGAGAAGAGCTAGCCGAAGGTAGCCTGAAAATGAGCTGGGTGTCATCCGCACAGCACTGAAAGTTGGGGCAGAGAGCAGCAATGTGGTGGGCAAGGAATGCCAGGTGTTGGTGAACAGCAAGGGAGAGAGGTTAGACCCCTGGGGGACACCACAATTAGAGACAAATATAGCGGAGAGGAAGGACCCATGTTGAACCTGGGAGGGTCGGTCAGAGAGGAAAGAAGTCAGCCACACCAGTGTTGAGCAGGATGGCATGGTTGACAGTGTCAAAGGCAGAAGAGAGATCAAGTAGGATGAGGACACAGGGGGTGTTGGTGTCAAGGTTGGAGAGCAGGCCTTCACGGATGTTCAGGAGAGCAGTTTCATGCTTCTGGCAGCTCTGAAGCCAGACTGATGGTCATGAAGACAACCAACAGATTCAGTGTGGAGATTAAGCTGGGAGATGGCCAGTTTCTCCAGGAGCTTGCCCAGGAAGAGAGTGATAGAGATTGGGCGATAGTTAGCTGGGCAGGAGGGGTCGGCAGAGGGTTTGTTAAGAAGAGGGTGCAGAAAAGGGAGTGCTTCAGGGGGGATGGGAAGACTCCAGTGGCGAAGGAGTGGTTGCAGAAGTCAGCCAGGGCAGGAGCCAGGGAGTCAATGTGGTCCTTGATGGTTTTGGAGGAACAGGGGTGAACCTGTTTTGACAAGACTTTCATAGATCAGACTTGTCTAGAAAACTTGTCTGCGGAGAAAAGGGTAAAGGCAGAGAAGGAGGGAGGAGAGGTGGTGGCAGAAGGGCCAGAGGAAGAGCAGGGAGTAGGGTGAGGGGGGTAGAGGAGGAGAGTGAGGACAGGATGTCCTGAGTTTTAGAGAAGTGAGAGGCCAGTGCCATGCAGAGGTCCTGGGAAGGGAGAGGAGAGGTAGAGACTGCGGCAGGATTGGCCATTTCCTTGCCGATTTTAAAGAGTTCAGTTAAGTTGTTAGATGCCGCAGAGACGTGGGCTTGGATATGAGCTCTATTCTTGGTGAGGACAGAGAACCGGTATTGCCTTTGGAGCAGGCGACAGGCCAGTTTGTCAGAGGATGTACATGAAGCACACCATTTCCTCTCAGCCACCCTGCACATGCGTTTAAGGGTGACAAGGTCTGAGTCGTACCAGTAGTTGCACTTGGCTTTGGGCTTCAAGTGGATTCTCATGACAGGGGCAAGGATATCAAGAGTATCAGATATAGCAGAGCGGAGCATGGAGAGAGCTGTGCCAGGGTGAGAGTCAGGCAAAAGGGAAGGTGGCGGTGAAAGGCTCAACTGATACACGCTTCATGGGTCAGATGACCGAGAAGGTGGATGGCAGTGATGGAAGTGGCTTGGCCAGAGGGGTAGGGAAGGTGAGATGGGAGGAAAGGAGAAAGTGATCACTCCAGGAGAGAGGAGTGGAGAGAGGGACAGAAAGGGGAAGGTCTGAGGAGATCAGAACATCCTGAGTGTGCCCTGCAGAGTGAGTTGGGACAGAGGGGAGAATAGTTAGTGAGAGAGAGTATCAGAGGTTGCGAAAGAGTCCAGAGGGAGGACAGAAGGCATCCAGGTGGATGTTGAAGTCTCCAAGAAGGAGGAGCTGAGTGTTTGAGGCCAGGAGTGTAGAGGAGAGGTCTGCCCACTCATGAGGAAGGAGGAGATCTGACCAGGTGGCCGATAGATAGTAGCCACAGTAAGGGAATGGCTAGGGGAGAGAGAGAGCCTGCAGACGAGGTATTCAAAAGAGGAGTAGGCCTGCGTAGGAGTGACAGAGGCAGGAATCCACTCAGGTAAAATCAGGGCTATACCCCCTCCGGAGCGGTTGGACCTGGGCGCAGAGAGGATCTTGTAGCCGTCAGGGAGGAGCGTGTCAAAGCTTGTGACAGAGCTGGCCATGAACCATGTCTCGGTGAGACCGAGGACATTGAGGACAAGTTCTTCCAGATGGCGGCAGATGTCGGAGGAGTGTTTGACAGCTGAGCGAGAGTTAAGAGTGGCAATGTGGAGAAGGTTGCCGTCCTTGAAGGACTTCCGGGGAGGGGTACAGATCAGAGGTACACCCTACAGAGGTGTTGAAGGAGCCCGAGAGGGGGCAGAGGGGGAAGGAGAAGGCAAGGTAGCCAAGGAGAAGGCAGAAGGAGAGGGGAGAAAGCCGTGGAGGGGTGAGAGAGGACAGCAGAAGAATAAAGGAAATTGATGAGGCACAGTAGCATCTATCAAAGAGGTGAAGGTTGGCCTGAGGGCCTTGGACAAGGACAGTCCCATTGAGTAAACATTAATGATGACCTTAGAGGAATGGAAGGAGGCCAGGAGGGCGTCCCACTGATTGCCACCATTAATGGGAGAGGAAGAGAAAGGAGAGAGCACAGAGACCATATGTAGGGTCCATAGGTCTGGCGAGGGAAGGACAAAGAGGATGTCGGTGAGAGTTTCCTTGGAGGAGGCACTGGTGTAGGTGTCAGCGATAGGGAGGCCTGGGTTGGAGACCAGGATGTACTTTTTTAACTTCTTCCTACAAGATTTAGTGAGGAGAGCAGGATAGTCAATAGAGAATCAGTTAGAGAAAATAGGAGAGACAGAGAGCACCATAAAGTAGAAGGGGAGAGGAGAGAGGTGGAAGGGAGAGGGGGAACACTAGAGAAGGACACAGGGCATTGTGCAGCCGGATATGACAGTGAGAGGCAAGCCGGTAGACCGATAGGACAAGACGACGACACTCAGGATAAAAGAGCTATCAAAAAGCACATTTTAAGACAGGTGAAAAAAACACACCTAAGTTTGAGAATCCTGTATAGAGGGAGAAAGGCCTAGGTTTACTAATGCAATTTTTCAAATACTGATACAGTGCATATTATAAAAACAGGAGAAGAAAATACACCTAAGTTTGAGAATCCTGAATAGAGAGAGAAAGGCCTAGGTTTCACAATGCAATATTTTAAATACTGATACAGTGCATATTATAAAAACAGGAGAAGAAAACACACCTAAGTTTGAGAATCCTGAATAGAGGGAGAAAGGCCTAGGTTTCACAATGCAGTTTATAAATACTGATACAGTACATATCAGAAAAACAGGAGAAGAAAACACACCTAAGTTTGAGAATCCTGAATAGAGGGAGAAAGGCCTAGGTTTCACAATGCAATTTTTTAAATACTGATACGGTGCATATTATAAAAACAGGAGAAGAAAACACAGCTAAGTTTGAGAATCCTGAATAGAGGGAGAAAAGCCTAGGTTTCACAATGCAGTTTTTAAATACTGATACAGTGCATATTATAAAAACAGGAGAAGAAAACACACCTAAGTTTGAGAATCCTGAATAGAGGGAGAAAGGCCTAGGTTTCACAATGCAATTTTTAAATACTGATACAGTGCATATTATAGAACAGGGGGAGTAATAACACACCTGAGTTTGAGGGTCTGCAAGGTGGAAAGGGGTAGCAAGCAGGGAAGCCTGTGAGACTAACTTGGATGACTGACTGGCAACTGGCGTCCCCTGCGGACACCTGCAGACACAATAGGAACCGCTTCAATGGGAGCCGCCCTTTGCCTTGGGCCCTTAGCTGCAGGGGCTGTCGGGCAGAGGGATGCCCAGGGGGGGGTCAGTGAGATACAAAAAAAGGGATGGCCAATCACAGTGGAGGGCGGGCAGGGAGGCAGGAGGCAGGGCAGGGAAGAAGGCGAACGGGACCAGGAAGGGAAAAGAAACAAGAGGGGCAATGGGGCACCAGAAAACAGTAGATTTGCACAAAGAAGTATCACAGTCACCAAGGGGGGGGGACTCACCAGCCGAGGATCGGGTGCAGCAGCAGTCTCCCGCTCAGCCAGAAGATGACTATGAGTTAAATAATTATCTTGATAGTACAGCACATTTGGGAAATAACATGTAGTATCAGCACATGAAAGAAGTGTGCAAAAGGACTTCTGAGGAGAGTTCCTATGTTCGTGCTCTCCTACCCTATCCATTAGGGAACTCTAAGATATGTATAGCTATTGAAATAGATGCCAGACAGCTCATTGCCTGACTCACCTTGCACTCTGCCATACAAGAGGTCAATTCTAGGGTTGAAAAGCATCTTTCATATGGGTGACAGAATGGGCAGCGCCAGACGAAAATGATTATGTTCAAGATATAAAGACAAGAGCAAGAGCACATACAAGGAATCATGTGATAAGATACGAACAGCCTGGAATGAAGGGAGCAGGAATCAGATGGAAAGTAAACATGAAGCTCAATTGCCAAGGAAAAACAGAAGAAGAAATACAAAGTTGAAAAGAAAGAGGCCAGATGCAAGTTTGGGGAACAGTACTTTAAAAAAAAATGTATATATTTTTTTTTAGTTTAGTTTATTACAAACTTTTTAAAGAATTCCATTCGAAAACACTTTCCTACACAGCTCTACATTACTTCCTTTTTCTTGCGGTGAAGTTTCAATCGCCTTTTAGTCGGTTGCCTCATTTTTCTCTTTTAGTGATCTTGCTATCACTTCTAGAAATGCAATGAGTGCAAAAGTTACTTTTTTGTTTTCTCCATTTATGGCTCTCCACCATTCTTCCTCAGTATATGTAGAGCATTTATCTATTTCTTGCCCCATATACCTAGTTCTGTCATCCCGCAGACTCAAACAGGTTAGTAGCAGATGCTTCAGTGTATCTTCTCCAGTTTTACAGAGTCGACATATCTGATCTTCCTTCATTCGTTCTCTTCTTTGGAACGAGGTCTCGTTTGACTCCCATTCATTTAACCTGAACAGCAAAAAGATTCTTCTTCTTCTCTTGTATGGAAATTGCGTCAGGTATTTCGGGAGTTCGTTCAGTTTCTTCGCTTCGAAGGGTGCATTTTTCATTCTTTTGTGTTACCTTCTCTTATCTTATGTCTCAATCCAGTCTAATGTTAGCAGTTTTTTTTTTACTGCGTCTGGATTCCGGACTAGAGTTTGTGTATTAGCATTAAGTTGGTCCAAGATGGTTTCACAGGCCGCTTTCCAGATTTTAAAGAGTCCCTCCCTTTTTTCTTCATTCTTTTGTTTTAGGATATTAAACTGTGGAGCGATGTTATCTCCTACAATTTTTCTGTAGAGGTTTAGTGCATTCCATGTAACAGTAATGTGCATAGATGATAAGCTTAATTCATACCTCATACAGGCAGTTGGAAAGCCTTTAGACAGTTTGAGTATTCTTCGCCAGATCACGTGTTCACATCTTGTCCAAAACTCTTGGCTGATTCCAAATAGAGTCTCCGCTCCATATGTTAGTGCAGGGAGTATTTTATTTCGATAGAAGCGCACAACTGGGACCATAGAGAATTTTCTGTATTTCACATGGAGTTTTGATGCTTGGGCAGCTAGTTGGTTACATTTGGACACCAGCTTTTTAACCATCGGTTCGTCACAAATGATAGCACTTATTGTTATGCCCAAATATTTAGCCTCCGATACAACTTTGATAACTTCATTGCCTAGCTTCCATCAAAACTTGCCACATGTATTTAGATTCCGTGCACCTTGTAAGTTTTTCAATACAAGGATCTCTGTTTTCTGTATGTTAATTTCGAGTCTATTTGTTTCAATGTATGCTTTTAAGGCGTTGATCTTTCTCTGTAGTCTGATTGGCGTTAGGTCCAAGATTGCGATATCGTCTGCATATAGGATCATGTTAATATGTTCCTCATTGATTTTAGGTGGAAAAGAGATTACGTTGCTCAGAGCCTCACCCACGTCCGATATGAAGAAATTTAAGAGCGTAGCTCCTAAGGGACAGCCCTGTTTCACTCCACGGTTAGTTAGGATGGGGGCGGTAAGGTGTCCTCTCTGGTCCAGCCGAACTTGTAGAGAGGTTTCTGAGTATAGCGCAGTTATTGCATCAACCAAGCTTGGTGGGCATCCTTTGCTTTTCATTTTTTTCCAGAGCATATCCCAGTCAACTCCATCAAAGGTGTGGGCCAGATCGATGAATGCAATATAGTTTGCTTGTTTCTGCCTTATCGTCTCCATTTTCAGTGTGTTCAAGATGAATAAGTTTAAATTACACCCCACTCCTCTAACGAATCCAGTTTGACGTCGATCCGCTACGTCTGAATTCTGAATCCATGTTGTTAGTTGCTTCAGTAGCTGACTGGCAAAAAGTTTCCCAACTACATCGAGTAGTGCAATAGGTCTATAGTTATTTGTATCCAACCTTGAACCTTTTTTAAAAATCGGGACAATTATGGCTCTTTTCCATGTTTGTGGGACTCTTCCAAGTGCTATTACCATCTTGAACAACTTGAAACAAAAATCTGCCCATTCCTCAAGATTGTTTTTTAACATTTGATTTGTTAAGCCATCGGGCCAAGGGCCCCACAATGTACTGAGGCTCTTAATATTGTTTAAAATGTCCTCTCTCTCTATACAGAGATTCCATGGACACTAGGTTGACATTTCCGATGGTTCACTGTCTTTCTTTTTCTGAAAGAGTGCCGTGTAGTGGTCAGTCCATTGAGTTTCGTTAACTACATTGATTAGACTCGCAGTTTGGGGTTTTCTGAGCTCATTTACCGCCGCCCAGAAGTCTCTTGAATTTCTTTGTGCTAAGCAAGACATCATTGTTTTGGCATCCTTTTGTTCCATTGCCGCATTATGCCATTTGATCGAGTTTCTATATTGCTATTTGTTTTTCTTTTTTGTGTGTTTTTTTCTTCTCTCAATTTGTTACTACGATCAGTTCTGCGCAATTCTTTTCTCAAGGCTCTTTTTTTCCCCACAACTTCAGTGTCGTATATATGTATTCTTACGCTGGCATTTTGGTTTATTTGCATTGGAACTTTATAAACCTGTAAAAGTGTATTGTACTCGATCTTTTTTCCTTCATCTTCACTATTCCACTTGTTTAGTTGGGCTGTAAATTCTTTTATCTTCATATTACTCATTCTCAGTCGATTTCCACCAGACACGACTTCAATTTTTTGTTCCCATTCCACTGTCATTTCTGATCGTTCTATTTTGAAGGAGATAGTTATGGTCACTTAGACCAGATTTAGTAACTTTCATGTTTTTGATCCTGGTTGTCATCTCTTTTGATGTTATGAAATAATCCAGAATCGATTTCTGCGGACCTCTTTCCCAAGTTGCTTGCGCCGGGATGTCACCTAGTGTATTGCCATTTAAAATGTCCAAACACCGGGCGTCTAGTTCCTCCCAGATTACGTTCCTTAGATTTTCTGAACGTTTCTTTTTGGTTCCATTCTCAGGTGTTGTTAGGAGGTCCATGTTGAAATCACCACATAAGATGATAGAGGCATTGTCTTTGGACTCTGATATTTCATCCTCTAGATCGCATAATTGGTCTACAAATGCAGTTTCTTTAACCGCTTTATTTTGCCAGCATATGTTGACTATGTGTATCTCTGTTGTGTTAAAGTAATTTCTTCCTTGATTTGTCACTGTGGTCATTTGAATATAGGGGCTAAGATTTTTTGTGGTTTTGATTTGTAGGCCACTTTTTCTTCTGACCAGCGTGAACATTCCCGACATAGGTCGACCCCTATCTTTGCGGTTTGCAGGATTGAAAGCGAGATCAAAACCGTCCACAAAAGGTGGGTCGATGAGCCATGTTTCCAGGCAGCAGGTTATGTCCAATGGCTGTAGAGTGCTATTCGAAGGCCGCAGCAAATGGACGAAGCCATGTGTATTCCAGGAGCCCATTATTTTCACATTTCTAGCTGTTCCATCCTTATGTTAGCTGAGGTTAGTAGAGTGCAAAGCTCCCGCCATCAAGGTCCAGCTATTGTCAATAGCACCTCTTAGCTGTACTTCCTCCATTTGATTCACACTTTTTCTGCTATTTTGCGCTTCGATAGTCACTCTGAAAGGCATTTTTGATTTGATCAAATCAGCGATACTTTCTTCATCCCTACTTAACTCGTCAAGAGTTGCTTTTTGAGTGATTATGGCCTCTTGCCTATTTTGTGGGCTTTTTATGGGACCTGGCAATGATGCACAATCCTTTTTCACCATGTCATCGGGACGGTGAGGATTTTTCTCGGGCTCCTCCTTGTTAATTTTCTTTTCTATTGTGAATCAGAGATAGAATAAGTTCTCTGCATTTCTCAGAATAAGATTGTGCACATCATCTGAGTGTATATGTAACTCTACCCTGTCTAAGGTTGAATCACCAATGAATTCCACTCTTTTGATGTCGTTTGATGAAATCATCTTCATGTCAGATACATGGTTTAAGAGCTGCATGACGTTGAAGCGGTTTAGGATCAGGCCGTCTGCCTTTGGTTCAGTTCTTTCTAGTAGAATACGCAAATTAAATTCACCTATAATCGCTTTGCCACAAGTTTTAAGTCTTGTAGATTTCGGTCTTCTGTCAACTCTCCATGCTTCATCGGAGGATTCAACATCTGAATTTCTCTTTGAAGATGGACTTTCCTTTATCTTGACAGCTTGTATATTTTTTTTCTTTTCCGTTTGCGAGGGTGGTTTTTCTTCAGTATTTTTGTTAAGCAGAAACCTGCGCAGTTCCCTCTGGGACCACTGCAAAAGATTTAAGACTACAGGTGTTTGGCAGTAAACCTACTTGGTAGCAGTCTGTACCACACAGATTCACTTGGTAGCTTTGGCTGAGCAGTCAGACTTCCCTCAAGAAGAGTTAGGCAGTATGTGGAGTACACAAGATAGGGCAATTTACACAGTAGAACAAGCAGACACGGAACAGAGCTTGGGTGTAAAGATATATAATTATTTATTTATAAAAACACATCTATGAAAAACACAGTGGCACTAATACAGCAAACAACTTCAATTACAATTACTATAAGTATATCAATCCCCTAACAATATTTCGACAAGTCTAGGTTCAACGGCACCACTTATTTGCAGACAGAGGTGAATGCTTTAACCTAGATGGCACTCTAATATTTGTTAGAATGGGAGAGAAAAGGCAGGGTATGAAACCAACTCGGTACCAACACTTTTACAAAGCAAATGCAAGGCAAGTAAGGCAGGGTCTACTGTAGATCACAAAGTTCAGAGGCCAGGCCCACTCGGAGAGAGGCAAGGCGATACGTCCCAAAAAGTATCACAGTGGAAATGCACTTCGAGTCTTCGTAGCAAATTGTCACAGAAAGGTTGGACCAGTTTAGAACAAAAGTTAAGAAGGTCTGGAGGAGACCCAGTGGAAAGGTAAGGATTTAAGACACCTCACGCTAACCGTCACAAGGGAAGCCAGGCGGACACGTTACCTTGAAAGTGAAGAGACAGCTCCGGCGGGGGCAGTTCTTCCTGGTGGTGGATGCAAGTCGGGGCTTTGCCAAGAGATGAGATGGTCTCGTCATCGAAGGAAAGTTGAAGATCGTTGCACCACCAGGGAAGAGACCAGCCGCGGAGTGCCAGGAGGATAGCTCAGCGGCAGCGTGCTCGACTTGGAAACAAGACGACACGGAGCAACACAGGTTCGATCCCTGGGTCCGCGCTTAGAAACCTCTGGGTATTAAGCGCGTTATAAATAACCTATCATCATATCACAAGGCACCACCTTTTGGTCACGGTACGGGCTAGTGGCTATCCGGTTTCCGGGGTGCTCAGCACGGGCAATTCGACCACTACGCCCTGGAAGCGAAGAAAAAGCAAAGGGACTGTTGTTCCCACCAGTCAAGGGGAGAAGACTCTCCAGCAGGGAGATCTCCTCTGTCGTTGGGAAGTGGTGAGTCGGTTCAGCAGGGCTCCACCGGAGGTGTCGTCGTTGCAGGTCGGCTCAGCTTTACTCTCGTCGGATTCTTAGGTCCTGTGGCGACTTCTGAAGATCCAGTCCCAAAAGCCCTGCTTTTATGCACCCCCATTCATCCAGCCTAGCTGTCAATCAAACACGCTAAGTGGTGAGCGGGGTGGCTCACCACTTGGGCCAATCACACTAGAGTGCGACTTGAGTTGGCAAGGCAACTCAGTCCAGGGTGCCTAAACCCCCTCCCACACCCCCTGTGGTACCCAGACAGAATGGCACCACTTTGGAGGGCTTCTGTGCAGAAGCCCGCCAAAAGTGGAACAAAGGGCTCAACCTTTGGTTCGGAGTTACAGAGGCGAACACATACGCCATTTTAAAAACCGAGTTCTGGCAGAAACTACCAACCGGTAGATTTATTTAAGATAAATAAACCGGCGGTATGTTTCCAACAATGGGAAGAATCCCATAGGAATATATTCGGGGTCGAATATAAAAAGTAGTTTCCACTGCCACCAGCCAAAACTCGACGAGGGGGGATTGGACAGTGCCCCCTCGAACAACAGACCCAGGGGTAGTCGAATTACCCCTACCAGTATGTCCACAATAGGATGGTTTGTACTAGTTCTGTTAGTAAATTTAGGTCTAGTAAAGCCAATGGTGACTTTACATGCCCTGGGAGACAGTAATCAGTCCCAGGGTATGGAGTCTATGTTGGGGGTCACCTAGGACACCCCGGCGTTATGGCACAGAGGGTGCTGTGTAACACACATAGCAGAACACATGAGGCCCTATGGAGTAAAAGACCCCATAGCCCATCAAACACATTGACATTCAAAGAAATCTACCACAAATCATGTCCAAGAGTGGGAGAAAAGAGTCTCACTCTTGGCAGGATGAAAAAAACAAACTCCAGAAATCCAGCAAAGCTGCTGGGGGACTCACTAGGTTAGGAAATTCAGCCTAAACAGAGAATTCTCCCTAACACTCGCCCCCCCAGACTAAGGGACAGGAGGATTTAATCCACTCCTGGATGAATCTCATACCTCTAGTCGATGACATACATCCTAGAGAGACCATCAGCATTTTGGTGGTGACACCCTGACCTGTGCTCAATGGTGAAATCAAACCCTTGCAGGCAAATTGACCATCTCAATAGTTTTGGGTTTTCCCCTTTCATTTGCATTAACCATCTCAAGGGTTGGTGGTCAGTCTGAATGACAAAAGTAGAACCATACAAGTATGGCCTAAACTTCTTCAGAGCCCACACGATAGCAAAGCACTCTCTTTCGATTGTTGCCCACCTTGTTTCAGGATCCTTCAGCTTGCGGCTGATTAAGCAAACGGGGTGCTCCCTACCTTTCCCATCCAGTTGACTGAGTACTGCACCTATTCCTACATTTGAAGCATCTGTCTGCACAATGAAAGTTTGGTGGTAATCAGGAGCTCTGAGTACTGGGGCTTGGCAAAGAGCCTTTTTCAGGTTTTCAAAAGCCTGATTGCACTTCTCATTCCATCTAACCTTTTTAGGGAATTTTGGAGAGGAGATGACATTCAGAGGAGAAGCTATGGTCCCATAGTTCTCAATGAAATTCCTGTAATACCCAGTGAGACCTAAAAAGGCTCTCACCTGGGTCTGAGTAGTAGGTGTTGGCCAATTTTGCACAACTTCATTCTTACTGAGAAAAGGCCTTATTTCTCCACCTCCTACCTCATGTCCAAGATAGACTACCTTACTCTGTCCAATTTGGCATTTACTCGCCTTTATGGTCAGATTAGCTCATCCAAGAGCCTGCAAAACATCTCAAAGGTGGGTTACATGTTCTTCCCAGGAATTGCTGAACACTGCTATGTCATCCAAGTATGCCATGCAGAAGTCCCCCATCCCATTAAGAACCTGGTTTACCATCCGTTGAAATGTAGCAGGTGCATTTTTCAATCCGAAAGGCATTACCTTAAACTGGTATAAGCCAACAGGGGTATAAAATGCAGTTTTCTCCTTGGCATGGTCTGTCAGGGCTATTTGCCAATAGCCTGACGTCAAGTCAAATGTGCTGAGGAACTTGGCTGAACCAAGTTTATCCACCAACTTATCTGTTCTTGGCAAAGGGTGGGCATCAGTCTTGGTGACTGCATTAAGAGCTCTATAATCCATGCAGACTCTAAGTTCTTTAGATCCTGACTTTGGTACTAACACAACTGGGCTAGACCATGGACTAGTAGAGGGTTCTATTACCCCAAGATCAAGCATTTTGCTGACCTCACCTTTGATGTGGGTTCGTACATTTTCTGACATTCTGTATCCTCTGCTTTTGACTGGCAGACAGTCACCAGTGAGTATGTCATGCTGGCCCCAAGGGGTCAAGCCTGGTGAAAGTGAGAACAGAGAGGCAAACTGATTCAACATAGATTTGCACTCTTCTTGTTGCTCAGGTGTCAGATTTGAAGAGAGATTTACTCCTTCAATTATTTCGTCTAAAGGTAAGCCTCTGAGGAGATCCGGAAGAGCTTCACTCTCTTCTTCTTCCTCTGATGATGCTAGAAGCATCATCAGAGGAACATCAGTTCTCGAGACATACGCTTTGAGTCGTTGGTGTGGAAGACTGTCGGAGCCTCCTTGGGATTGCCCAAGTCCGCCAGATAGTTGACCTCTCCGAGTTTACCCACAACTCTGAAGGGTCCCATCCATTTGTCTTGCAAGGCCCTCTGCCTTGTTGGGATCATAACGAGAACTAGCTGGTCTTGAGTGAACTCAACCATGTTAGCCTTTTGTTCATGCCAGTGCTTGACCAATGCTTGTCCAGCTTTCAAGTTATCACTTGCTTCCGTCATCGTGTGCGACATTCTCCTCTGGAGACCTATCACGTAGTCAGTCACTCTGACCGGCTTGGGAGAAGGAGCACTCTCCAACCCCTCCTTAATCAGGGCCAATGGACCTCTGACGGGATGACCATAGAGGAGCTCAAAGGGAGAATAACCTACTCCCTCCTGAGGGACTTCTCTATAAGCAAAGAGAAGGCATGGCAGTAGAAGGTCGCACTTTCGTTTAAGGGGTTCTTCTAAAGCACCTATCATGCTCTTCATGGTTCGATTGAACCTTTCTACCAATCCATTGGTTTGTGGGTGATAGGCTGTTGAGAACTTGTAAGTACCTCCACAGGTTTTCCACATGGCTTTCATGTAGTGGGACACAAAGTTTGACCCCCTGTCAGAGATTACTTCCTTCGGAACCCCGACCCTGGTAAAAATACCAAGGAGGGCCTTAGCCACAGCCGCAGCTGTAACAGTCCTCATAGGAATTGCCTCAGGATACCTAGTAGCATGGTCTACTACAACAAGTATAAACCTGTTGCCTGAGGAGGTTGGAGGATCAAGTAGACCAACAATGTCAATCCCTACTCTCTCAAATGGGACTCCCACAACTGGGAGAGGCACTAAAGGTGTCACATTCTTGGAGCCAACCTTACCAGAGGTCTGGCAGGTGTGGCAGCTCCTGCAGTGTTTTTCTACTTCGGCCCCCATCTTCGGCCAATAAAAGTAGAGAGAGAGCCTTTCCTTAGTCTTCTTGAAACTCAAGTGACCAGCCAAAGGGATCTCGTGGGCTAACTGCAAGAACTGTTGTCTGTTCTCTTGGGGTACTACAAGTCGTTTGTAGTCTCCAGGTGCAGACTCGGTCGGTTCACTGTAGAAGAGGCCATCTTCCCAGTGCAACCTGTATTTCCCAGGCTCTTTCCCTTCAGCCTGAGCTTCTGCCTGGTGGCGAAGACCTTCCAGAGTTGGACATTCTCTCTGTCCCTTACTGAAGTCTGTTCTGTTGGGTCCACCTTCTGCCAGTAAAGACTGCAGCTCAGGATGGTCAACAGGATCCAGATCTCCAATGAGTTCCTGGCCTTCCATTAGCTCTTCCTCAGAGTCTAATTCTACCACACTGGGTTGTACCGCCCTCTCAGCCTCAGCTGGAGGGGGAGTTATGGGTGTAACTTTGGACAACCGAGGGGAAGTCCTTGTTGGCTGCACTGAAATGCTGGCTGCTGGTTTCGGTATAGAAGTTTTAGGTTTCCCTTTCGCTTCTGATTTCTTTGAGACAGCAGTTGACAATTCCAGTGGAGCAGGAGTGATATCTTTCTTCATCATCTCCTGGGGAGTACCTCTCATGGTTCTCTCCCTTGCAGGTCTGGTTAGCTCCTGTAACCGTTTACTAGGAGGTCTGGGGGTATGAGACACAACTCCGAGAGTTTTTAAATCGTTACCCAACAGAACGCGTCCTGGTACCTCACTCTGTATGCTGACAGGTATTTTCACAGTCATGTCGTTACACTGGATGAGAACTGGTAATTGGGGAAGCATCTGCACAGGCCCTCCAGCTAACTTGGTGAGGCGTTTGGGTGCCTTAGCAACATCCTCAGCCTGAAAAAAGATTTATCCACCACAGTTATGCTGGCCCCAGTGTCCCTAATGGCAGGAGTCTCCTGACCATTCACCTGGACACTGTCCTTATAATACTCTTTAGTATTATCTGGTATAGAATTATAGACATCTAAATTCTGTTGTTCCCACAAACCCAGAGACACTAAAGAAACACTGGCTGAGACTCCAGTGGGTTCATCAGCCAGTAGTAGAAAGTTTCCACTTGCCATTTCGACTTCCTCCTCTGGAGCGAAGGCTAAGGAGACAAGCTGGACCCCTGAAGGTTTACCCTTGCATCTGGGATCTCCTTTCACATGGTCAGTAGAGCCACAAACAAAGCATTTACCAAATGCTTTCTGGAATGGTGGCTTGTTCTGGCCTCCCTCTGGTTTGGCACCAGAATTCTGCTGCGGTTTTCCTTGTGGCTTACCCTTATGGTTTTGTTTGGGGCCCTCTTTGGAATTTGAGTTATTAGAATTCTCTTTTGAGTCTTTTTTAGGCTGTTTTCCCTCATCCTTTTTTTGAGTTGCCCCAGAATCCTTATGAGTAGCCCTGTTGGCAACCCACAAGTCAGCCGCCTTAGCTAGCTTCCTGGAATCCAATTCCTTTGAATCAGCCAAGTGCTGTCTGAGCTCAGGAGAACAGGCATCATAAATCGACTCCAACTTAAAAAGATTCTTCATACCCTCATAAGTGTTCACCTTGTAACCCTTAATCCATCCCTCTAAGTTTTTTAACCCTTCACTCACCCAGGTAGCCCAAGGGGTACCATCATGCTTTTTGAGGGTTCTAAACCTCTTAAGATACTGGGAAGGGGTCTTCCCGAATCTAGCTATGAAAGCTAGTTTCACACTTTCGTAATCCTTCTTATCCACCTCCCCCAACTCCATTACCGCATCAGTTACAACAGGGGGAAGCAAAGAGAACAACCAGGGAAGTAACTCATTCCCTGTGATGTCCTGGAGCCCATGATTATATTCAAACATTTTCAACCAATCCAACACATCCAATCTCGGTTCATACATACCCACTAATTCCTTAGGCAGCCAATGTCTTTTGGGACTGGAACTTCTAGAGGAACCAGAGGAGAGAGAAGCATTTTCCACAGACAACTTTTTCATTTCCAACTCATGATTAAGTTCTATTTCTCTGAGTCTTAACTCAGCTTGCTTCTGCTCAGCTTGGGCATTCATTCGTCTGAACTCTAGCTCTTGGTTTCTTTCAGATTGGGCTAAAAAACGTTTGTACTCTAATTCGAGCTTCATTTTTTCAAGTTCAAAATAAGCAGGGTTACATGTGGGACCTGGTATGGGCCCCGTAGGTACAGTAGGTAAGGCAGACAGAGGCTCAGAGTGACTAACTTCATTAGGTTCATTTTCCTCTTCTGACTCATTATCAAGACTTTGATTCAGATCAATACCATCACTGTTTTCTACATTTGCTGGCGAAATTGGTTCCTCTGACCCGGTACCCAGACTTTGGTTTTCCAGCAATCTTGCTATCAGTTCTACTTTCTTGCCTCTTACAGAAAGATCCTTTTGTCTACAGAGAGCTCTCAAACTCTCAGTATTTTCGCCTGACAAGGACTCTTGGCTGTAAACTTCCATAGTAGACATGTTTTTGAAAGTTGCTTTTTAGTGCTAAGCTTTGTGGTTAGTTATCCTAAAGTGTTGAAAAGCACTCTAAACTGTATACTCGATACAAATCCCACCGCTGTACACCAGTGTTAAGCAGAAACCTGTGCAGTTCCCTCTGGGACCACTGCAAAAGATTTAGGCCTACAGGTGTTTGGCAGTAAACCCACTTGGTAGCAGTCTGTACCACACAGATTCACTTGGTAGCTGTGGCTGAGCAGTCAGACTTCCCTCAAGAAGAGTTAGGCAGTATATGGAGTATACAGGATAGGGCAATTTACACAGTAGAACAAGCAGACACGGAACAGAGCTTGGGGGTAAAGATATATAATTCTTTATTTATAAAAACACATCTATGAAAAACACACTGGCACTAATACGGCAAACAACTTCAATTACAATTACTATAAGTATATCAATCGCCTAACAATATTTCGACAAGTCTAGGTTCACCGGCACCACTTATTTGCAGACAGAGGTGAATGCTTTAACCTATATGGCACTCTAATATTCGTTAGAACGGGAGAGAAAAGGCAGGGTATGAAACCAACTCGGTACCAACACTTTTACAAAGCAAATGCAAGGCAAGTAAGGCAGGGTCTACTGTAGATCACAAAGTTCAGAGGCCAGGCCCACTCTGAGAGAGGCAAAGCGATATGTCCCAAAAAGTAACACAGTGGAAATGCACTTCGAGTCTTTGTAGCAAATTGTCACAGAAAGGTTGGACCAGCTTAGAACAAAAGTTAAGAAGGTCAGGAGGCGACCCAGTGGAAAGGTAAGGATTTAAGACACCTCACGCTAACCGTCACAAGGGAAGCCAGGCGGACACGGTACCTTGAAAGTGAAGAGACAGCTCCGGCGGGGGCAGTTGTTCCTGGTGGTGGATGCAAGTTGGGGCTTTGCCAAGAGATGAGATGGTCTCGTTGTCGAAGGAAAGTTGAAGATCGTTGCACCACCAGGGAAGAGACCAGCCGTGGAGTGCTCCGTCACAAGGCGCCACCTTTTGGTCGCGGTATGGGCTAGTGGCTATCCGGTTGCCGGGGTGCTCAGCACGGGCAATTCGACAACTACGCCCTGGAAGCGAAGAAAAAGCAAAGGGACTGGTTGTTCCCACCAGTCAAGGGGAGAAGACTCTCCAGCAGGGAGATCTCCTCTGTCGTTGGGAAGTGGTGAGTCGGCTCAGCAGAGCTCCACCGAAGGTGTCGTCGTTGCAGGTCGGCTCAGCTTTACCCTCGTCGGATTCTTAGGTCCTGTGGCGACTTCTGAAGATCCAGTCCCAAAAGCCCTGCTTTTATGCAGAAAACCCCCATTCACCCAGCCTAGCTGTCAATCAAACACGCTAAGTGGTGAGCGGGGTGGCTCACCACTTGGGCCAATCACACAAGAGTGCGACTTGAGTTGGCAAGGCAACTCAGTCCAGGGTGCCTAAACCCCCTCCCACACCCCCTGTGGTACCCAGACAGAATGGCACCACTTTGGAGGGCTTCTGTGCAGAAGCCCGCCAAAAGTGGAACAAAGGGCTCAACCTTTGGTTCGGAGTTACAGAGGCGAACACATACGCCATTTTATGTATGTTAGAGACTAACGTGAAAAAGTATTAGCCTCCAACAATGGGAAGAATCCCATAGGAATATATTCGGGGTCGAATATAAAAAGTAGTTTCCACTGCCACCAGCCAAAACTCGACGGGGACGGGACAGTGCCCCCTCGAACAACAGACCCAGGGGTAGTCGAATTACCCCTACCAGTACGTCCCCAATAGGATGGTTTGTACTAGTTCTTTTAGTAAATTTAGGTCTAGTAAAGCCAATGGTGACTTTACATGCCCTGGGAGACAGTAGTCAGTCCCAGGGTATGGAGTCTATGGTGGGGGTCACCTAGGACACCCCAGTGTTACGGCACGGAGGGTGCTGTGTAACACACATAGCAAAACACATGGGGCCCTATGGAGTAAAAGACCCCATAGCCCATCGAACACATTGACATTCAAAGAAATCTACCACAAATCATGTCCAAGAGTGGGAGAAAAGAGTCTCACTCTTGGCAGGATGAAAAAAACAAACTCCAGAAATCCAGCAAAGCTGCTGGGGGACTCACTAGGTTAGGAAATTCAGCCTAAACAGAGAATTCTCCCTAACAGTTTTGTTTCAGAAATGTTGTCTCAGTGACAGAATTTCGACCCAAAAAACCGCAAAACAACAAAGGCTTGCTTCTGCGACAGTCCTAAAGCTGGAACGGATTCCGGCAAACTTGGAGAGGACAACCCTAAAAAGGGGTACGGTACTGAAAATCTTGAAACGCATAGGCGGTCTCAAAGATTTGACGACAGAGGACTTTATACTTGTAGAGCCCTACCATAAAGATAAAAAAGCAAAGGCGTATCTACATGTAAGCACAGAAGCAAATGGCAGATGGTCCAAAGAAGGCGAAGCAGACCTTCTGAAAAAGGGTTACTTTATTACAAGGTAAAAAGATCACTGAATGATTGGAAACTCCAAACTAAGAGGAATCCTTATCCGCTTGGGAAAATTCATTACAGGTCAAGAACAGAGTCCAACACGCAGAACCTGACTCAGTCTCCAAGGAGAGGCCCGGTCTCATCGTCGTCCAAAACCGGAAAGAGCAAAAAACAACACCCTCCAAGCTGGAAATCTACTGAAAAGAATCTGCACAGACAGAGTGAAATCCAAGAAGACAGACTTCCCATCGAGAGTAGGAACCTGTCCTGTTCTGAAACCAAGACTGAACGAAAACAGTCCGACCGAAGCTACAAATCATCGAGACATTTGGAGAACTCAGCAGTTAAGAAGTACCTGTCAACATTCGCACCGATCAAGCAGCTTCTGGCATGGCTCCCGGAAACCTCTTCAATCCATTCAAAGAAATAGCAACAAACATCATCTAGAAAATGGAAGGAAGATATCAAAGACGGAATAAGCCAAAAAGCCCAAAGACAGGAATTAGACCTTCAATCCCAAACACTTAAAATGATGTCCTGGAACACCTGAGGCTTTGCTCACATCACAAAACCTGGACGTGTTAATGGTCTAGTAAAAAATTTTATTTAAAAAATAGATAGGCAACATAAAAAAAAAATACTAGCTTTCTCTTTTTTAAAATTTCCTATGTAAAATTTTGAGCTATTCAAGCTCAAAATTCGCAAAAGCAAGCACATGGGCGCATCCATTTTGTGAAATGGATGCCCTCCTGTGCTGGCTTTTGCTTTTGCGGCACTAATGAAGGAAAAGCCAGCCAGCTGTAGTAAACAAAAGCTACCGCTGGGTGGCTTTCCCTTCATTAGTGCTGTACGCGGAGGACGGGGACTGGAGACCAGAGCAGGAAAGCTGCAGCTGAATCTCGGTAAGTGCTATTTATTTAAAAAAAATAAATAAGCACTAGCTGCGTTTTTTTTTCTAAGTTTTCCGGGCTGGAGGAGCCCGGAAAACTTAGAAATAAAACCACAGCTTTAAAAACGTTGTATCTATGTTTGCGGTCACTTTTGAAGCGACCGCAAACATAAATACAACGTTATTGTGTTGGAAAACGCTGCGGTTTTTCTTTCCAAGTTTCTCAGGCTGACCCAAAGTGATAGCCACAGCAGGCAGAAACACAACGCTATTGTGTTTACATGCCGCGCAGTGTTTCTGCCTACAGCTGATTTCCCATTTGGGGCTCTCGGGCTCCCCATGGGGAGCCCGAGAGCCCCAAATGGGAAATGCTAAATGCTGCGTTGTTTCTGCCTGAATCTGCTTTCCATGGGAAAGCAGATTCAGGCAGAAACAACGAGGTTGTTTTCCGCAATGTTACGTTGTTTCTGCCTGAATCTGCTTTCCCATTTGGGGCTCTCGGCTCCCCCTATTTTAAAAAAATAAATAGCACTTACCGAGATTCAGCTGCAGCTTTCCTGCTCTGGTCTCCGGTCCCCGTCCTCCGCGTACAGCACTGTTGAAGGCAAAGCCACCCAGCGGTAGCTTTTGTTTACTACAGCTGGCTGGCTTTTCCTTCATTAGTGCCGCAAAAGCAAAAGCCAGCACAGGAGGGCATCCATTTCACAAAATGGATGCGCCCATGTGCTTGCTTTTGCGAATTTTGAGCTTGAATAGCTCAAAATTTTACAGAGGAAGTTTTAAAAAAGAGAATGCCAGTATTTTTTTTTATGTTGCCTATCTATTTTTTTAAATAAATGTTTTTACTAGACCATGCCTTTAACCTTGGTGACTTTGACATTATCACCCTCCAAGAAACCTGGTTACTCGCTCCCCCAACAATTGACGGTTTCTCAGTTGTAGTTTCTCCAGCAAAAAAAGGCCGTTTAGGCCGTCCATCAGCTGGCCTTCTAGTGGCAGTCAGATCCGGCTCAGGACTCTCAATCCAGAAGAAGATAGCTGCAACTCAAACTCACCTAGCAGTATTGATAAAATGGGATCGACTGGTCGGGATTAGCCAAACGTTGACCTCTTCTTTAATTACCATAATCACAACCTATTGGAATCCTCAAGTTATCTCAGACAGACTTTTCCTAGCATCCATCGAAACTGAAATTGATGGCATTATGACCATCCAGGACAACCCCCTCATAATTTTAAGTGGGGACTTAAATGCCAAATGCCCGACCGGGCCCTCAAGATGCCCCTTGTCACGCTCAATAAGCAAGGTAGAATCACGGGGCAAACAATGGCAATCACTTATGGATTCCAGAAATGTTTTCAACATCGTTCACTCTCTTCCTCAGGCCGTCTACATCCCAACCTGGGAAAGAGGTTTGCAAGAAGGAACGATAGAATACATATTTGCATCTGAGGCGATGCTGAGCCGAATAACATCTTTTGAGGTCTAAAGGGCTGAAGCAAGTGACCACAACATCTTGAAAATTTCATGGCCGTCCATAGGGGTTGATAAAATCCAAATGCCGGAAAAAATTGAATCAAATGCCCAAGGAAACCGCCTTAGGCTTACAGTAGAGCGAATTAAGGAATTGACCAAAAATTACTCAACGCACTGCTCAAGGGGCAACAGGGAGGCATCTAATTCCACTGATTACCAACCCTTATTGGTTCCGTACCTGATACCCAGGAAGCCAAACCAAAAGGCTACGCAACAACCACTACATACCTATGATACAGAGTTGGTAATGAAACGTCGCATTCTGAGGAAGTTGAAGAAGCATGCAGCAACTTCTGAATCAGACGGACAAAGAGCACTCTACCTACAGGAACAAAAGCTGTACAAATTCTGGCTAAGACACCAAAGAGTCCTCCTGTATCGACGTGACTCAGAAGATATGCTGAGAAAATTGGCACCCAAGAACTCAGGTGCTTTCTGGAAACTAATAAAAAACACAGAAGACGGGGCAACCACAAAAGGGTCAAACAACGTACCCGAAGAAGCATGGAAATTACATTTCTCCACGATTTTCCAACTCCCCGGGAAATCAGTACCGGCTTCAGAGTCTGAGTTTAAATCAACCACCTGGGAAGATTTCTCAAACGAACAAGACATTGTTTTGGCCATCGAGCGTCTTAAATCATCCAGAACTCCGGGCCGCGATGGCATCACCAACATAGATTTAAAAAACCATCTGGTGGAGTGGGCGAACTTTATTGGTCAAGTATATAAAAAATGCAGCATGACAAGATCGATCCCAAACTCATGGCGCACTGCAGTGATCGCCCTCATCTACAAAAAAGGAGATAGAACTAAGCCAGGAAACTACCGCCCCATAGCACTTTTGGACACAATTGGCAAACTCTACAGATCATTTCTCCTAACAAGTTTCCAAACCTGGGCCAAATCTGCCCTGTGCCGAGACCCTTTCCAAACAGGGTTCTTGAAAAACTCAGGGACCACGGCTAACATCATGATGTTAAGCGTCATAAAGGCTAAACTCACATCAAAGCCTGGGAAAGTACACTTGGCGTTCATTGACCTTAGTCAAGCTTTTGACCAAATAGACAGGACCTTTCTGTGGTCCAAATTGGAAAAATGGAATTGTCCGAATAATATTCTCGACCCAATAAAGGCCTTCCACGACAGAACGTCAATCAGGGTAAAGTTGGACCAAGCTGGAAACCTGTCCGGAGAGATTCCAATGCTTAGAGGAGTGAAGCAAGGCTGCCCTCTTCATCTCCTTTCTCGGAGATCTCATAGAAAATTCCAGTGAGATAAGATCTTTTCCTCCGAAAATTGGTGAGACGTCTGTGACTCGTCTACTCTATGCCGATGATATCATCCTTGTTGATCAGACTGAAATTGGTCTACAAAGGCAGCTCGACAATTTAGCTAATTACATCTCAAATAATAATCTAGAGATAAACAAGGAGAAAACAAAAATCTTGGCCATCGGAAACCAGAAAAATAAGAACTCAAAAAACTTCAGATGGCGCATCAAAGACTCGACTATTGAAGAAGTGCAGTCCTTTAAATATCTGGGTGTGATGCTGGACAATTCAAAATCTGAGACCTCGATGCAAAACTACCTTTGGGACAAAATTCGTAAACTCACTACTCAGGCTAAAATAATTGACCGAAAATACGGCCGATTCTCGCTTCTCCCGGCCATAAAGTTTTACAAGGGCAAAGTAATCCCGAGCTTGGCATACGGATGTGAGGCAATCCCAGCAATCCCCTCAGTGATTTGGCCTAAATTGGAAGCCTACTTCTGGCGGAACATCCTTCAGCTCCCAAGTTCTACTTCCATCTCGATCATCAGAAGAGAACTGGGAATTCTCTCTCTGAAAGCGGCCATCGAGACAGGAGAAATGGCGCTTTTTAGAAAATATGAATGGAAGACTCACCACTTGTGTACAACATAATTAAAACAGAAATGACGGAAGGAAGGAGCAAGTCTCTTGCCACCTGGGCAGCCAAGCAACGTGCACACTTGGTCAACAGTGGATGCTCTGAAGACGATTTGACCCAAAACCCCATGAAAATCAAACGGAAAATGGACCTCTTGGACTGGATAGAGACTCTTACACTAGCAGGAAACAACAAACTTCTCATCCATTTGAACTTCAAGCCCAAAAAATTACATTCAACTACTGAAGTCCTGAAAAGATTCCCAGACAAGGCCATAAGATCAATTTTTTTGAGAAGTCGTCTCAACCTTCTTCCGACAAATGAAATCAGGGCCATAAGAGGTCAATCAAAAACCAATCTCTGTCGCCTCTGCGGAACAAATCAGGAGCCGGAATCAGTAAAGCACCTCTTGATGCACTGCCCCAAAACGGAAAAATGGAGAAGAGCCTACCTGGGTCCGCTGATTAATCCCAATCTCCTGTACGAAGAAGACGTCTGGTGGAATCGACTACTGAGCGGTTCCAGAACTACATGGTCAATAGCAACTGCAAAAATTTTAAAAGCAGCGTTAGAGGCATGTTCCCTTAAATCAAGCGAAGCCGACCAACTAAGCTCTGACTAAATGCTGAACCTGGATTTGAACTCAAACACTGAAAACCAGAAGGGAACGTGCTCTCACCACGTCAAAGAAACTTTTAACTAGGCTAAAGAAACTTTAAGCTTTTCTTTTTCTCTTTTCTTCTGACTTCTTTCCTACTTTTCTTTTTTCCAGCCTTCTTCTCTTTGCAAAATCATTGATTTGATAAAAGCAATTAAAAAAAAAAAGTATTTTGTTTCTTGAATCTCTCTTCCTCCATTTTTGATTTCTCAAACAACCTCTCCCTTTTTTCTTTCAGTGTGAGGAAATCCTTGAAGGGCACAACCATTTCCCTTTTGTTATTTTCAATAGTGTCCACCTTGTTGTCAGGTAAAAAATTGTCAACCCTGCGTTTCCATGTTTTAATCACATCACATGGTGGTTCAATATCAGGCTTGCCTACATTGTTATTTGGATGGTGAAGAGAAGAGTTTAGCAACTGTTCCTCGTCTTCTGACGTTTGATCACTTGCTTCATCCTCGTCGGTTATTTCATATGTAGATGCATCTAATAGATCCTCTATAGTCGCATCTACCCATGGTGCAACATCATCTAGTGGGTTTTCTCTAGGAACAGAGTCTTTATTTTCATGTGCAGTTGTTTTCACCATTACAGCTTTGTTAGGCTATTTTGCTTTGGTGATGTTATCAGCTGTTTTGATTGTCACGTTCAGCGCCATAAGATTTCTTAGGAACTTGCAAGAGTTCTTGGCATTTTACCAGTCGTTAAAGTAGGGTGCCGCAAAGGGACCTTGGTGCTAAGTACGGTGCCGCAAGGAACCAGGTGCTAAGGAACCAGACCTTCAGCCTGAGGCGTGCTTTCATCTTGGCCATGCCTTGGTGCCCAGTGTGGGCCAACTGGAGGACTCTCATGACCAACTACCTGGGTATCACGATCTGGTGCCCTCGCAGCAACAGACCGTCCGTGGACACCGAGAGCTCGTGTCGAGATTTCCACAGCAGTTGAAGGTCCCTTTGCACCTCGGGTTCCTCCTGGCGTTGTTCAAAAGGACGTCTCGCCACTCTCCTGTGGCCACTGCCCTTTTCACCCTCAGGAACGCCTCGTCGGAGTTCGAGTCGTCCGCAATGTCCTGTCTCGATAAGGCCACGGACAGGGCCGATTCAATGACGAGGTGTACGGCGTCCCCAGTGTCCGTCATCTCCGCGGGACTCTGGGTATCCCTCGTGCCTGGATGACGAGAGAGATAGTCGGCAGGGTTGTGTGTGCCTGGGCGGTATGCTAGCTTGACACCGTATTCCATGAGGGATAGCATCCACCTCTCGATGCGGGGTGGCGGCATGGAAGATGTTCCTGACAGAATAGGAATCAGGGGTTTATGGTCCGTTATCACGACGACAGGTTTGCCGAGGATGTAGATTCTGAAGTGTTTGCACCCCCACAGGATGGCGAGGGCTTCCCTTTCTATCTGGGAATATCTCCTCTCCGTGTCGGTGAGGGCTTTGCTGGCATATGCTATGGGCCTCATGGCCCCTAGTTCATCTGCCTGCATGAGGACTGCCCCCAGTCCCACCGGGCTGGCATCGACCAGAATCTCCGATTCCCGGCTGGGATTGAAATAGGCCATTGTTTCCTGCTCTGACAGGGCTTCTTTGATGGCTTTGAAGGATCGTTGTTCATTCTCAGTCCACTGCCAAGCTACGTCGTTCCTGGTGAGTGCCCTCAGAGGTTCCGACAGAGAGGCTAAGTCCTTGATAAAGCGGCCGCAGTAGTTGACCATCCCTAAGAAGCTCCGAACTTCTGCCGGTGATGTGGGTGGAGGTGCATCCCTAATGTCCTTCACTTTCCCAGGGTCCGGGGATATGCCCCCAGCATGGAAGGTGAAACCAAAGAATTCTAGTCGGTCTTTTAGGAATTCACACCTTTCTTGGTGCAGGGTTAAACCCACCGCCTGTAGCCTCTCAAAAGTGTTCTCTAGCCGTTTCAGATGTTCAATTTCTGACCTGGCAAAGACTAAGATGTCGTCGGACATGTTTATGACTCCTTTCAGTCCGGACAGGGCTCCTCTGATGGCGTTTTGGAAAACCTCCGCTGCGGACGATATTCCGAAATTTAGTCTCTTGTACTGGTACAGCCCCTCGTGAGTAGTGAATGTCGTAATGTACCTCGACTCGGGGTGTAACTCTAGCTGGTGATACCCAGACCTGAGGTCCAGTTTAGAGAAGACTTTGGCCCCTTGGAGTTCTCCGACGATGTCGTCTAGAGTGGGTGTGAGGTGACGCTCCCTTTTGATGGCGGCATTTGGGAGTCTCATGTCCACGCAAATGCATACTGCCCCCGGTTGCTTCGGCTTTGGGGTCACTACGATGGGCGAAACCCAAGGGGTGGGGCCTTCCACTCTTTCGATGATGTCCCGGTCGACCAGCTGCTGCAATTCCTTCTCCACTTGGGCTCTCAAGTGGAAAGGAATCCGGCGATGTTTGAGGGCCGTCGGCCTCACGGACTTGTCGATATGTAAGCGTATGGGTTCTGCTTTCAGCTTTCCAATGCCCTTGAAGAGAGTTTCAAATCTGTGTAGCATGCTTTTCAGATCGGCATGGTATACTCCGAACGAGAAGTGGACGATGTCGAGTGCTTCTGATGCCGCACAGCTCAACAGGGAATGTGGGCTGACGCTGGTGACAAAGAACCTCGCTTTGATAGTGTTCTGTCCATGAGAAACCGGTGCTACAAACACCCCTTGGATGGGTAGAGGTGTTTCCCCTCTGAAGGCACATATTCGCGCCGTGGACGCTGACAGCTCCGGTGGGCCTGGCAGGGCTTCATAATGTTTGGTGGCCAGCACACAGACCGAAGCCCCAGTATCTATGAGAATGGGGGTGGGGACGTCATCGATGTTAACAGTGCATGTGGGTTGGCGTCTCGTGCCAGGACCTTTCACAATGCTGGAAATGAAGAAGATCTCTTCCTCCTCCTCCTCCTCTTCTGCGATGTCCAGGTCCTGCAGACCCTGATTGATCGATGAGATGCCTCTCACTCTGCGAGCGCCTCCACGTCCCACTCTCTCCGGTCCTCTTCCTGCCGCTACAGGGGCGGCAGCCCGGCACATCCTTGCATAGTGCCCTGGTGTGCCACACCGGCTGCATGTCCTCGACTTAGCTGGGCATTCTCCTCCGTGGGGAAGGTCATATCCACAGTAGAAGCAGGATGAGGCGTTGCCTAGTGTGGGCGGGGCATCAGGCCTTCTCGGCGCCCATTTCGACCTTCCCGTTGCTGAACGTCCCACAGCAAATGCGTCTTCATCATTCTTCGGTCGCGTGGCAGCGTCCATCTTCGCACCTCTGGCTTCTGCCAGCTCATGTGCTCTTCCCAGGTCCAAAATTTGCTGGAGGGTCAGACCAGGTTCTCTCAGTACTTGCCTTCTAAGTTTGCTGGAGCTGCACCCCTGCAATAGCTGGTTGCGGACCATTTCTTCCTCATCGACCCATCTGAAAGTGGTCGCCAGGTGCCTCAGGCGGGCACAGAATTTGTCTAGGGGTTCGTCGTCTAGTTGCCTTTCGTCGCCCATGACAAATCTATCAAAATCCACATTTGCCATGGGGAGAAAATGGTCTTTGAGTGCCTGTTTGACTGCGTCATACGTGACCACGGGGATGACGAGGGAATCGTAAATTTTGTGGACTTCCGCGCCTGACGAGTAGATCATCGTCGCGATCTTGGTGTCCTCATCGTTCACCCCAGATGCCCTGAAGAACATATCTAGCCTCTTGACCCACAGCAGCCACTTCGGGCCCAGCTTGGAAGGGGGGCCGGTAGTATCGAATTCAGGCATGGGGGCCAGGGAGCTGCGTGATCTGCGCGGGATTGGGGCTACGGCACCTTCATCATCAGTCTCTTCGCCCATTTCTGCGTTACGTACTCACAGTTGTCTATTCCTGGAGTGATGGGCGTCTTGTCTCGGGCTTGTAGTGGAGCTGGGGTGTAGAAACCCACTTCTTTCTTCTTTAATGCCACAGCCCTGCGCCTGCAGGACTGTGGAAGTTCCAAAAATTAGGTTGTCTACTCCAAAACACAGCTGGCAGGTGGCGCACGAGCACCCTCCCGGGCCGCAACCACTGCAGCTGTGTGTGCGAGCGAAAACAAAATGGCCGCCGGCACTCCGCGGGTCCGTGATACGGAAGCGCTTTCCTCTCTCCGAGGCTGTCGGAGCAGGGAAGTGATCCGTACTTCCTCGTCGCCAGTGTTGTGACCTGGGGAAGCACTGTGATGGCGTGCGGGCTCCCCTGGGTCTGAGTACCAGCGCGCGCGGGCAGGCGCGCAAGAACACACGCCGGAGACGTCTGGGTGTTCCGGTGCTCCGGCGCGAACTGCCCGGGCACCGCCTTTATTAACCTAGCGCGCATGCGCCGGCCTGGCGGGCCGCGCATGCGCACTTCGTGTACCACGTACACAACAGCGGACATTTTCAACTTCCTTGGAGCAGTCCTGGTAATGATAATGTTTGGATTTTTTGTGATCAGGATAATCATCACACAATGCAAGAAGACAACAAAGAAAGCAACAGGAATGAATAACATGATTGATGTCGAATCTGGAGGTGAACCAAAGGAGCTGACACACGAAGAAATCACAGACCACATCAAGGCCAGTATACATGCACCTGAGGGAACGAGGTTCCTGTATCCAAGGGGCCATATGACACATGTGGGAAGTTGGATCTACTGTGTTCCAAGTGGACAGTGCAGTCACATGGTTTGGAGTGTTGATAACTATGCAAAATCAGCAGGATCCTTGAAGAGACTGATGAAGATATGGATTCCAAAGAAGCACTTCTTCAGAAAAGGATGTCTGAAGGTGAAGACTGAAGAAAGAGTGATCAATGAATCAACCAGATTGGGGAGTGTAGAGGAGGAGCCAAAAGCCTCTACCGGAAGGCCTGCCCCGGTTATACCTACATGTTTGGAACCAGAGGTAGTGACAAGGGCGACACCTGTAATGATGCCAATAACACAAGCAGCCTTTGAAGTAAAGTATCCACTAAGGAAGCCATTTTTTATGTATCCACAAAGAGCTGATAACCTCCTGGGAAAGATCCCCAAAGAACGAGAGAAAATGAATGAAAGAGCAGATTGGTGACGTCACATGAAGTACAAATGACACATGGAGAGGAGATGACAGTAGAAAACATAAAGAGAACCTATAGAACCCGATGACAAAGTAAAGAAGTCAGGTAACGTGTTACTTGTGAAAATTAAGATTACATGTGTGAAGAGCACAAAAGAAAAAGCAAGCCGTTTTACAATTGTACAGAGCCAGTAAAGCAAATAGATTAAGTGATCATAAAAAGCTAGCTATACGTAGCAGATAGATTGCAGGCAGTTCCGCCAAGGTATATGTGAAGCATAAGAAACAATAAGGTATATGAAGCATAAGAACTCTGGATGTTGCACGTCGTTATATAGCAAACTGGGATTCCATGGACAGAAAGTCGATAGCTAAGAAGCAGAAAGAATCAAGGAGGCTTGGTGGGCTGAGTCACAAGAAAGGCCAGAACAGCTGAGAACTAGTTGTCTATTCAAAAGATACAATTAATCAAAGAGAAGAGCCAAGTTCTGCAAGGGTGCAGCCGTAGGACAATGAGTGCCAAGTTTTATTTGTTTTAATACCATCTAACATTAAATTGGAGCTCGAACCATGGTCTCAAGACATGTGACCAAGATGAGAATAGACTCTAGCAGATGACGTTGGGGCAAGCAGATACGAGTATACCCATACTCCCTAATATTCTCAGGCGTTGTGAAGAACTACAAGGCCATGTTCAAAGGCTAACTGACTGGCAGAAAGTAAGAGTGATGATGCATGTCAGGGTAATTGGGTGGGAAGCTATGGTCAAGACCATCCCCCCAGCACCTGGAATGGAAGCTTGTGCGCTGCTGGCGAGTGGAATATTCCAGAAGGGTACAAGCATGTCAACCAATTATATGGGGTGTAAAGACTGGAGGGGGTATCTGTACTCCTGCTCTCTATATTCCAGAGTGGATGCACAGAGCACCCCAGCCAAGATTCTCTATTTGGTAACGTTGGACGAGCAATCAAGGCTTAAGCTCTCATGAGGTGATGCAGGTTGGTTCTTAAGTACAGTGTAGTCCCCAAGCACCCACAAAGGAATGTCCACACACTATGTTAGTGAAAACACAGCCTTTATATAAATAAGATTCACATTATGTATACAATCACAATAATACACTTTGTACTCTGGCAATACTTTAATGGCAAATATATACCGGTCTGTGCTGTATCACCCTTAACTATCGATTCCTTTGAAATGCGTCAACGGCTAACAGCTCAAATAACATACGAATCAGATTGTAAGGTGAATCAACGATAGAGCACAGAAAGTAGACAAGTTAAATAAAGCAATGACAGAACAGCTTATTCCACTACCATGAGACCATTCTGTGTGAGGATACCCCCCACCTGGGCAACCTGTATATAAAGCATATTGACAAGCCCAGTCCAGATATGCTTAGTATAGTCTTGATTCCTTCGAAAGGTTCTACGACCCCAATGTACCTGGTTTCGTAGAGTTCTTCCAAGAGTCGTCGAAGGGACCCTACTTGAGTGAACTCCCCTTAATGCAGGAGGCACGGGTCGTCGAGATTCCAAGTGAAGAAAAGGTGAACACTGTTGTTGGGGAAGCAGCTTCGATCCTCGCGGTGCTCGTTGACGAAGTTTGTGAATGTCCTGTGAAGATGAGGCATGTGGTATACCTCAATGATGATAGTTCTTTGCCGCAAAGAATCAATGAAGAACTTAGGCCCTGCAAGGGCGTCGGGTCGTCAGTGCCTGGTGTCGGCGATCGGGATGTGACCACGGGTGGCTGTCAGATCTTCTGTGGCGTCTTTGAGGTCTTTGGGTGGTGGGAAACCCACCGGCGGATTCTCCTCGGTCGTCGATGACCTTGACTTTCTTCAGCCGGACAAAGCGGTCGACGATGATGATCAAGGGAGTCCTTTATTCAAATGTCGTAGGCAATGGAGCGGTGCGTCTCCGGTCAGTGAGCAGCACGATGTCAAGTTGTCCCCACGTCTGGGCAACACACTTTGATGGGCATTCAGCGATTATAGCAAACCAACAAACCCTGGTCAACGACGATGGACTTGGATGTCCGGCTGCTTCACTTTGGGTCCACGGCATTGCCCTTCTCCGGTCGGCAGCCTTTCGAGGGTCTGACTTCCAGGGAGCTTTGGCAAAGATCAGCTGGTGCACGATTGTCCCTCGTAGCTCAGAAAGAGGTCTCCTAGCCAGGTCCTCTCTTGGATCAGTTTCTTGAAGGCACAGCAGCTTTCAGATTACGTTGAAGGGAATATCGAGCCACCTTCTTCTTCCGGCTCGGCTTCGAGAGTAAGCATCAAGTAATGACTTCAGCTTCTGAACCATTTCCATCAGTGAGAGGTCCCCAGATATACTGTTGATCCCTTATTCACTCTGCTGGGTCACACTCAGGCAACCAATCATTCAGAAGGCATTCATGCAGTTAGGCAGCCAATCAGGCTCACAGTGCATTCAGGCCATTCTTCTCCATCAAGACACTCACAACACGGAATGTGGATTGATATGATATGATATGATGTGGCATTTATAACGCATCTAAACACAATTGTTTCAATGCATGACAAGGTACGGGGGAACAAAGGGAAGACAGAAACAATGATCCTACTAGGCCAGGTGACATTGATATTGCGCAAGTGCAGGGGAGGGGGAAAAGGGAGCGGTGCAAGGGTAAGGGGAGGGGGCAGTGCAGTACATAGGATAACAGTAAAATAAATAATAAATAAATACAATAAATAAGAAGTGCAGCCAAGCGGTGGCAGGTGCCGAGGTAAGTGCAGACATCAGGTGTCAGGTGCTGGTAGGGGGCTGTAGTGATAAAGAAACAGCTCCCGAGTGCAGGGGGTTACCAGGGTGGCAGTGCCGGTGTGCAACTGGCAGAGAGGGGACCTGGGCCCAAGAACAGGGGGTAGCCAGGTGAACAGTGCAATTTCAGTTTCAGCCAGGAGTTCAGCAGGGGAGCTGAGGAGCAAAAGCAGACGCAAAGAGGAAGGTCTTGAGGTGCTTCTGGAACCAGAGATGGTTCAACTCAAATATCAGAGAGGCAGGGAAGCTATTCCAGAGGGAGGCCCCAGCCGAAGAGAGAGATCTACGCCAACTCGTTCCTTGGAGAAGCGACTGACCCTGAGGGAGTTGAAGGCAGATGAGCGAAGGGCTTGAGAAGGAAGATATTGAGAAAGAAAGTTGAAGGTATTGAGGCCCCAGGTCCAAGAAAGCCTTGTGGACAATGCAGAGCAGACACTGGGTGCCTGTGCAGAGATTTCAGTCCTGGAGAGATACGATCCCTGGGCTTGAGGCCAAAGACAAGTCTCCAGTCCTGTTTTGGATGAGTTGCAGAGGGCGGAGTGTAGATGCAGGCAGATTTAGAAAGTGGCTGTTGCAGTAGTCCAGCCTAGAGAGAACCAGAGCTCTGAAGACAGTGAGCTTCTGGAGAAGGAGAGAAAAGGAAGAATACCTTTGAGGAGGTGCAGCTGGTAGTATCACTTCTTAGAGACATCAGAGATATGAGAAGAGAAGGAGAGTGCGGAGTCGAAGATGACCCAAAGGTGTTTAGCCTCACAGGTGGGAGCAGGAAGTGGGCCAAGAGAGGCTGGCCAGAGAGTGACAGGAAAGGAGGGAGCAGCTGTGCCGATGAGGAGAATCTCAGTCTTACTGTCATTAAGGCAGAGATCATTGGCGGCACACCACTCCTGGATAGCAGACAGACAGTCAGAGATGAGAGAAGGAGAAGAGGTGGCTGATGGGAGCCTGAAAATGAGTTGAGTGTCATCCGCATAGCACTGAAAGTTGGGGCAGAGAGCGGCAATGCAGCGGGCAAGAAGTGCCAGCTATTGGTTGAACAGCCAGGGAGAGAGGTTAGACCCCTGGGGAATACCACAGGTAGAGATAGAGGAGAGGAATGACCCAAGTTGGACCTCGGAGGGTCAATCAAAGAGGAAAGAAGTCAGCCAAGCCAGGGCCTGATCGGTGATACCCAGGTTATTACAGAGACCGTTTAGCATGATGGCATAGTTGACTGTGTCAAAGGCAGAAAAGAGATCAAGTAAGATGAGAACACAGGGGGTGTTGGAATTGAGGTTGGAGAAGCAGGTCTTTCACGGATGTTCAAGAGAGCAGTTTCCGTGCTTCTGGCAGCTCTGAAGCCATACTGATGATCATGGAGACAACCAACAGATTCAGTGTGCAGATTAAGCTAGGAGACGGCCAGCTTTTCTAGGAGTTTGCCTAGGAAAGGTGTGATGGAGATTGGGTGATAGTTAGCTGCTGAAGTCGGCCAAAGCAGGAGCCAGGGTGTCCGTATGGTTTTAGAGGAAAAGGGGAGAACCTGTTTTGATGAGACTTTCATAGATCGGACTTGTCTAGAAACCTCATCAGGGGAGAACAGGGGAAAGGCAGAGAAGGAGGGAGGAGGGGTGGCCACAGAAGGTCCAGAAGAAGAGAGGGGAGTAGAGGGGGGAGAGGAAGAGAGAGAGAACAGGATGTCCCGAGTTTTAGAGATGAAATGAGAAGCCAGGGCCATGCAGACAGGAGAGGTAGAGAGTGCAGCAGGATTCGCCAACTCCTTGCAGATTTTAAAGAGTTCGGCCGAGTTGTTGGATGCCGCAGAGACGTGGACTTGGATGTGGGCTCTCTTCATGGTGCGGACAGAGAGCCGGTATTGCCTTTGGATTAGGTGGCAGGCCAGTTTGTCAGAGGATGTACCGGAAGCACGCCATTTCCTTTTAGCCACCCTGCTCTTGCGTTTAAGGGTGATCAGGTCTGAGTCGTACCAGGAGTTGCACTTGGCTTTGGGCTTCAAGCTGAACCTCATGACAGGGGCAAGAACATGAAGGGTATCAGATATAGCAGAGCGGAGCATGGCGAGGGCTGTGTCAAGGTGTGAGTCAGCTGAAGCGAGGGGTGAGAAAGAGGCAGCGAAAGCCTCAACTGACACACGATTCATGGGTTGGATACCCGAGAAGGTAGGTGGCAGTGCTGGAGTTGGCTTGGCCTGAGGGGTGGAGAGAGTGAGCTGGCAGGAAAGGAGAAAGTGATCACTCGAGGTGTGAGGAGTGGTGAGAGGGATAGAAAGGGGAAGGTCTGAAGAGATCAGAACATCCAGAGTGTGCCCTGAAGAGTGAGTCGGGCCAGAGGGGAGAATAGAAAGAGAGAAAGAGTCACAAAGGCTGCAAAAGAGTCCAGAGGAAGGACAGGAAGCATCCAGGTGGATGTTAAAGTCTCCAAGAAGGAGGAGTTGAGTGATCGAGACTAGGAGGGAAGAGGAGAGGTCCGCCCACTCGGAGCAGAAGGAGGAGATCTGCCCAGGTGGCCGATAGATGGTAACCACAGTAACGGAGTGGCTAGGAGGAAGAGAGAGCCTGCAGACAAGGCATTCGAAAGAGGAGTATGCCTGCGTGGGAATGTCAGAGGCAGGAATCAACTCAGGGAAGATCACCCCCTCTGGAAAGAAAGGACCTGGGCGCGGAGAGGATCTTGTAGCCATCATGTAAGAGAGTGCCAAAGCTTGTGAGAGAGCTGGCCATGAACCATGTCTCGGTGAGACCGAGGACATGGAGGTCAAGCTCCTCAAGGAGGTGGCAGATGTCAGAGGAGTGTTTGACTACTGAGCGAGAGTTGAGATTGGCAATATGGAGAGGGTTGCCATCCTTGAAAGTCTTCCAGGGAGGGGTACAAATCAGAGGTACGCCCTGCATAGGTGTTGAAGAAGCCAAAGGGGGGGCAGAATAGGAAGGAAGAGAGGGCAAGGTACAAGGACAAGCACCCAGACATTCAGCACTCCACACTGCATTCATACTAGTTTCGGGCAGGGCAGTCTCAGTCATTGTGTCAAACACCAGAAACTAGACATCCATAACATGAAATGCGTATTCGTCACACTCTCCATTCACCCAGGTCCCACCCCACGGGTGTACCCACAACATACAGTCATTGGGAAGGCTCCAGTCTGTCTGGCCTGGACTTCCCTACAATACCATATATGGAACTTCCACCCAACAGAAAGTCAGGGGAAGGGACAGAGTCAGGGCTTCCCAGGACTTAGGGGAAACAAGGTAACAGGTGATAGACAGCAATAGGCCACAGAGGCCATCTTGTTTCTTATCAAGAATCAAAAGATTCCAATGGCAGGACCTAGGTATCCCAAAATGGAGGATACTCAAAACACATGTCAGGTTCACCATTGAGCTGCCACCAACCCATACCCTGCTCTGTGGGCCACAAACAGCGGGCCAAAAACATACATTAGGAGTACAGGTACCCCTGAGTGCCGTAAGGGTATCCCAAGGGTCTGTTTACCACGACCAAAAAGAGGAAGAGCTGCAACACCAGGAGCCCCACATGAACTCCTGCGCGGAAAACAAGACAGAACATACATGATAAAGGCATAAAGGACAAGGATACAGAGGCCCTGCCCTCCGATGCACTTCCAGCATCACAGTTGCTCCCCCCAGACTGAGGTTAGGGTGGTCTAATCTCCCACGAGATTGACACCCTCATCCAGACGGTCAACATACCTTCTGGAAAGGCCATCTGCATTATCATGACTCTTCCCTGGTCTATGCTCAATGGTGAAGTCTAGCCCTTGCAGGCTAATGGACCACCTGAGCAGTTTCAGGTTTTCACCCTTCATCTGCAGAAGCCCCTTTCAGTGCTAATGATCTGTTTGGACCTTGAAAGTAAACCCTTAAGGTAGGGCCAAAAACGCCTATGGCTCCAAACTATACTGAAATATTCCTTTTCAACAGTAGCCCACCTAAGTTCCCTACCCTTGAGTTGTCTACTGATGAATGTGATCGGATGTTCCCTCCCTTTGTCATCTAACTGGGACAAGACAGCTCTGATTCCGGTGTTGCAGGAATCCGTTTGAACGATAAAGGGTTTGCTGTAATCAGGCACACACAACACAGAAGCCCTACACAGACTTTCCTTCAAGCCAGTAAAGGCCTTCTGACAGTCTTCGGTCTAATTAACCTTCCTTGGTTGTTTGGGCGAAGTCAGAGATTTCAGAGGGACAGCTATGGTTTCATAGTCCACCATGAAGTTGCGGTAATACCCAGTGAGGACCAAAAAGGCTCTCACCTGGGTTTGAGTAGTGGGAGTCTCCCAGTCATGTACATACTGTACCTTACTGGGGAGAGGTTGACGTTGACCCCCTTCTACCTCATGACCAAGATTGTGACTTTCCCCTGAGCTATCTGTACACTTGGTGGCCTTGATAGTGAGGTTAGCCCTTTTCAAGGCCTGCAACACCTTATCCAGGTGAGTCAAATTGTTACGCTCACCTGGTTCCCACGGGGGCGTCGACCGGAACTGGGCCGCTGTTGTTTCCACCAGCGTGACGTGTAGCGCCGAGATGACTGACTGGACTGGCCCGCTCAGCCTAGTTTGTCTGGCTCGCAAGAATATTCTTCTGCAAAGGAGAAGAGGAATTAACCACCTGTGGAATTGAGTGTCAACCCACCTTCCCCACTCCCGTTGTCTTCCCACAGATCACTCTTGATGTCCCCTCCTTAGTCTCACCTGATGGTTTGGAAGGATGATGGAGAGCTCTCCATCCTGCGTCGACCGCAGGGGCGCGTTGATGACCAGTTACTTCACTGGCGTAGAGGAATTGGTGAGTTCCAGTATTGACTCTAAAGTCCAATTGTTCATAAGAGTTCAAATGTCTGATCTTCACTCTGTTCGATTCCTTGCAGGTTGCCGATTAATCCACTCGAAGATTTCCAAATGGCACTTGGTAAGATTCAGGTAAGTCTATTGTGGTTTTCCCCTTAGGGGCCGGGGTACGGCGATGAAGCAGAGTTGACTGCGCCGACCCGAGATGAGGTGAGTACCTCCCGTGGTAAATCAGGTAAGTCCTTGGGGGTAGCTTGTATAGCCTTAGAGAGTCCCCTTGCTCACCTTGCTGTCTTTGTCTCCTTAGGTGTCGGAGGGCGGCCGTGAGATGGAGAGAGCGTGAGGGAATGCTGAAGTACCGCCAAGCAGGTGAGTTCAGCGCGGCGCCGTAGGAATGCGAAGCAATGCTTCAAAGACTTCTGTCTTTCAGTTCCGTGGCGAAATGGATCAGGATTCAGGTAAGGATTAAAGTTAAAACTCCTGTTCTAACCTTTATCCTTCTTTTCTTCTTGTTTCAGGAGTCCCAGGACTGAATCGGGCGTGGCTGAAGACTGGAGCTGCTGAAAACACGGTGAGCGTTACGCTGCAGCAAGCAGAATAACGCGAAGCACGTGTGGCTGTCCGGGCGTGGTTTAAATAGCCTTGGAAGAAGATCCAGGTAAGTATTCTTCCACATCCCCACCCAAGTAACAAAATAGTCCCTTCAGTAAAATAGTCCCTCCTAAGCCTCATTTGGCTTGAGTCTTCATGCAGCATGGTCTGCCTCAGGTGAGTATGCAGCATGGTCTGCTTCAGGTAAGTTATCAATAATGAGCCTGGCGCCCATGGCGCCAGGACTGACTTTATCTTTATGAGCCTGGCGCCATAGGCGCCAGGACTGCACCCAAACAGCCCCTAACTGGGGCTTTTGGGCATTCTCCAAGTGGCATGATGCCTGGGCCTGGTCTGGTCTTCCGGGGGCAGGCATCATGACACAAATGCTCTTCCCAGGTGGAACTGTAGACAGCAATGTCTTCTAGGTAGGCCACAAAAAAGGCCTCCAGCCCACCAAGCGCATGATTGACTAATCTCTGGAAGGTGGCAGGTGCATTTTTCAACCCAAAAGGCATGACTCTAAACTGGTAGAGCCCCTCAGGTGTTGAGAATGCAGTCCTTGGCATGGCCCATCAGAGCTATTTGCCAATAACCTGAGGTAAGGTCAAAGGTGCTCACAAATTTGGCAGCACCTATGGTGTCCACGAGCTCATCAGCCCTGGGCAATGGGTGTGCGTCAGTTTTGGTGATGGCATTGACCCCTCTGCAGTCCACACAGAATCGCCAATCCTTGGTACCTGCCTGGGAACTTGACTTGGGGACAAGGACTACTGGACTGGACCAGGGATTGGTTGAGGGGTCAATAACACCCAGATCCAGCATCTTGGTGATCTCAGCCTGGATTTGGGTCTTCACAGTGTCTGATATCCTGTAGCATCTGCTTTTCACAGGTACGCTGTCACCAGTGTCAATTTCATGCCTGCACCACGGGGTGAGGCCTGGTGTCAGCGAGAACAGAGGGGCATACTGCCAGAGCAAAGCCCTGCAGGCCCTCCGCTGCTCTGGTGTCCAATCTGGAAAGAGATGCACTCCCTCCACTGAGCCATCCTGAGGGTTGCTATGCAGCAAATCAGGAAGGGGCTCACTCTTATCCTCTTCTTGCTCGGAAGCTAGCAAGAGGCATGAGACTTCTGCTTGCCTATGGAAAGGCTTGAGCCTGTAGACGTGGAATACCTGAGGGGCTACCCCAGGGACTCCCATGTCAACCAGATAATTGACTTTACCCATCTTGGAGATGATCTTGAAGGGTCCAGTCCACTTATCTGCCAAAGCTCGAGCTTGGTAGGCTCCATCACAAGGATCTCCATCCAATCCACCTGTGATGCTTTAAGGTCATGCCAGTATTTGTTCAATTCCTGGCTTGCCTTAAGGTTCGCTGTCGTTTGGCCCATCATCTCTGGCTTCCTCCATCTGAGGCCTAACACATAGTCCCCCACTTGCTTGGCAGCACCTGAAGGGATGGCTCCAAACCTTCTCTTATCAAGGCAAGGAGGCCCCTCACGGGATATCCAAATAGTAACTCAAAGGGGCTGAAACCAACACCCTCTTGAGGTACCTCTCTGTAAGTGAACAGCAAGCATGGTAGGAGAAGATCCGATTTCCTCCTTAGGAGCTCTTCCAAAGCACCCAGCATGCCCTTGATAGTTTTATTAAATCTCTCTACCAGACCTTTGGTCTGGGGTGGTAAGAGGTGGAGAACTTGTTTGTAACCCCACACTCTTTCCACGTCGTTTTCATGTAACTCGACATGAAGTTGGATCCTCTCTCAGAGACTACCTCTTTAGGGAATCCAAAATGTCCAGGAGAACCCTGGCAACCACCTTGGCAGTAACAGTCCGAAAGAGGTATAGCCTCAGGGTACCTGGTGGCATGATCAACCAAGACCAGGATGAACTGATGTCCACCTGAAGTGGGAGGGTAAAGGGGACTGACGATGTCAATGCCCACCCTCTCAAATGGTGTGCCAACAACTGGTAACGGCTGCAGTGGGGCAATGACACTGCCTCCAGTCTAGCCAGACAACTGACAAGTTGAGCAGGTCCTGCAGTGGGACTCCTCTTCTACTGCCATCCGGGGCCAGTAGAAATGGGCAGAGAGCCTTTGCTTTGTCTTCTTGGTACCAAGATGACCAGCTAAGGGCACCTCATGCACCAACTTCAGTAGGAAGGGCCTGTAACCTGGGGTACCACCAACCTCTTGAGGGCACCAGGTTCATGTTTAGAGGGCTCACTACAAAGGAGTTCACCCTCACAGAAAATCCGGAATGACCTAGGCACTTCTCCTTGTGCCTGGGCAAGGGCCTGTTTTCTCAGACCCTCGAGAGAGTGGCACTCTAACCCTTACTAAAGACGCTCCTAGAGGGCCCCCCTTCAGCCAGCAGGCATTGAAGGTCGGGGTGATCCTTTGGGTTGAGCACCTCTTCCACAGGAGGGTCTTCTGGCTCGGCTCCCTCCGGAGTCGAGTCTTGGGTCACCACTGGATTCAGCCCGTCCGGAGCATGAATCCCAGCGGATGCTGCTGAAGCAGCGGGAAGAGAAGGGGCTCCCTTCGCAGACATGGCTTTCTTACTCTTCCGTCTTCTTGCCGTGGGTTACGCCGTCGGCTTGGGTACCAGACTTTGAGCCAGACCCGGTGCGACCTGTGATCGGGTGAGTGCCGCAGCAGTCATGGGAAAGACCCTCCGCGATCATCCCCAATTCCACCAAATCATTGCCTAACAAAATGTTAGCAGGTACGTTGTCCTGAACCAGGACAGGAAGCTTTGCTGTCTTGTCTCCAATCGTAATGTTGACTAAGGCTACAAGCGATAATTTGGGAGGCCCACCAGCTAACTTGGTAGTTTTCAGAGGAGCACCTACATAGTCCTCTGGCTTAAGCAGGGTCCTGTCCACCACTATCATGCTTGCCCCAGTGTCTCTCAAACCAGTAGAAGGCTGGCCATTCAAGAGGACACTGTCATGATGCCTACCCCCGGGCATCCGGATCGAGTCCATCAGCCCCGGGAGCAGGCATCCAGATACTTGTTAAAACCCCAGCAGCCCCGGCTGGGCGCTGTTTGGGTTCAGTCCTGGCGCCTTAGGCATCAGGCTCATTTTAGTAACCAGTCCTGGCGCCATAGGTGCCAGGCTCATAGACATTACTTACCTCATGCAGACCATGCTGCAAATGAATCCAAGCCAACGTGAGGCCTGGATGGTACTATTTTGTTACAGGGACTATTTTTTACTTGGGTGTGGTTCTGGGGAACTTCTTACCTGGAACTACTTTGGAGGCTATTTAAACCACGCCCGAACAGCAGCACACGCTTCGCGTTATTCTGCATCCTGCAGCGTAACGCTCACCGTGCCTGCAAGTCAGCATCCAGTCTTCTGCCACGCCCGTCTCAAATCCCGAGCTCCTAGAAAAAGGGGAAAAAGGAAGAAAAGGTTAGATCACGGACATTATTTTAATTCCTTACCTGATTCCGGATCCAGCACGTCTCCGAGCCTGGAAAGGATATTATTCCAGCACGCGTCGCATCGCCAGCAGCAGCGCCGCGTTATACTTACCAGTCCACAGCATCTTTCAACTCGGCGCTGCGTCCATCATTTTCTTCGTCGAACTCCAGCACCTGGGGGGAAAACAAAAGAAACAACAAGGTGAGCCAAGAGAGATGACAAATACAATCTCTTACCTGATTTACCACCGGAGGCATTACCCTTTAATACGCCTCATCTTCATATGCCGCACCTATAAAGGGAGAGAAAACAACAAGTTAAACTCATGCAACTTTTACCGGACAGTGTTCAGTAATACAGACTCTTACCTGAATGCCATCAGCTGCCTCCAAGCAACATTCTTTTGAACCAGCTGCAATTCAACAAGGGAATGGAACACGAGTAAACATCGGACATATTGAACTCTTTGAACTTAATAAACCCCGGAGTCAATATTCCTCCGGAACTCCTCCAGTACCTTCAAACCAGTGAAGTAACTGGTATCTACGCGCCCCTGCATGCCATGCAGGATGGAGAGCTCATCATTTAAAAACATAAGGTGAGGTTACTAAAAAGGGATATCGGAGGTGACAAGTGGGGAGAACGAGAACAGTGGGAGGGGGCCATCACTAAAATCCACGGGTGGCTAAATCCCTTTCTCCACTTGCAGGAGAATACTTCTACGGATCAAGCAGACGAGATTAGGCGGGCCAGTCCAGACAGTCATCTCGGCACTACGCATCACGTTGGTGGAGACCGCAGCTGTCCGGTTCCGATCGACGCCCCTGTGGGAACCAGGTGAGCGTAACAGAACGCGAAGCCTATCTACAAATCCCCACCCGGGCGTAATGGAAACCTCAGAAACCGACCAATTAGCCCTATTGTTAGGGGAATTTAGGGCAGAAGTGCACTCCGCATGCCGAGAAACGAATGCCCTCGGGAGAGAACTGATTGTGTCAAAGGAGTGCACTGATGATCTTGCTAGACAATTGCTGCAAAACCACGCTGGGTAAACACCACTACCTGGACTCGGGGGGGAATCAAACTCCCGTTTCATCGAGCAATCCTGTGCAAGTGGTTCTACCAGGGAGCATTCCTTTAGCTCCACCCGAACGTTTTGCTTGGGACCCAAGAAAGTTCGCCGTGTTTATGAACCAATGCCACTTGCACTTTTTATGCAGACCTGGAGCTTTTCCAAACAACCAAGCCAAAGTAGCCTTTGTACTATCACACCTTAGTGGCAGCGCAGCGGATTGGTCAATTCCACTAGTCAACCAGGATGACCCTCTTCTTCGGGATTTTCAGGGTTTTCAATTGAGCATGGAAAGACTATTCGCCAGACATTGACAGGGACAGGCCCTGGATAACAAACTTTTATCCTTACGACAAGGTAACCAGGATCTACTAACCTATATCGCAACCTTCAATAGGTTGGTGGTGGAAACCGGATGGCCAGAGGTAAAACGAATTACATTATTTCATTGTGGACTTCGGGGTGAACTCAAAGATGTTTTGGCTCAAGTTGTGAACCCACCTCAGGATTGCGCAGAATATATAGACTTAGTGGTCCAATTAGACCACTGACTTCAGAATAGAAAGGCTGATTCGAGATTCGGGTATTGGTTAAACCCAATGTTACCCCCAAAGGAACAGATGCATCAGAACCGATGCAGATTGGGGGGGTTAAGGGACCCTTAACTCAAAAGGAGAGAGAAAGGAGAGGGCAGATGCAATTGTGTCTGTACTGTGGGGCCTCAGGACATTTTCTACGGGATTGCCCTATAAAACCATCCAAGAAAGTAGTCGGAGTTGCTGATAGAAATCAAACAGAGCCTAATTCGGGAAACAACCACGCCCGACAAGCGTAGAGGTCCGCTTGCTGAGCTTGCATCACCCAGTTCAGTTAAAGGGGTACAAAGCATGCTTGGATTTGCTAATTTCTACCGCAGATTTATTCCTGACTTCTCACATGTTGTACACCCCATCACAGCACTTTTGTGAAAATACAAACGCTTCTTGTGGACCAAAGAGGCTGAAAAGGCCTTCCAAGAGCTGAAATTGAAATTCACGTCGGCACCTGTCTTAAAGCATCCATGCCCGAGCTCCCATACATAGTTGAAACCTATGCATCCAGTTTAGCCATGGGGGCTGTCCTGTCCCAAAAGGATCCTGAAACCGGTCAACTTTTGGTCCAGAAAGTTCTCGGCCCCCGAGTTAAACTATGCGGTTACTGATAAAGAGTTGTTAGCCATCAAATCCGCCTTCAAGGCTTGGCAGCATTATCTTCTCGGTGCCAGGCACACCATTACTGTAATCACCGATCACACGAACTTGCAGTATTTAAAAACAGCCGAGGCCCAATCAGCACGTCAACTTCGATGGGCATTATTCCTTGCCGAATTCGATTTCATGATCACTTATCGACCAGGTTGTAAGAATGGTAAGGCAGATGCCTTATCCCGAATAGGGATGGGAGAAGCATATTCAAACCCAGAATCGGTGCCTATAATTCCAGAACAAAGAATTCTTGGCATAACTACTCTACAGACTTTAGAAGATATTAATTTAAAAAATCCACCAACTTTTCGATTCAGCAGCCCTGCAGGACTGGGTGAGAAAGGGCCAAGATTATTCAGTCATCAATGACTTACCTTACTATCAAGGGCGTCTATTTCTACCACACAAGGAACTACAAGAACTAGTCATCTCCAATTACCATGATGCTCTGATGGAAGGGCACCCAGGTATTGCAAAGACTGAAGCTAAAATTAAAAGACAATTCTGGTGGCCCACCTGGCGGAAAGACGTAAAGTAATTTGTACTGTCTTGTGGCATCTGCGCCCAAAATAAAAGTCAGAAGAAAAAACCAGCTGGTCTTTTACAACCTTTAGATATTCCACCCACACCATGGCACACTTTGCCTTTATACTTTATTACAGATTTACCGCCATGTAATGGATTCAACACCATTCTAGTTATTGTGGATCTTTTTTCCAAGATGGCCCACTTTATCCCTTTGAAAGGATTACCTTCCGCTTCAATTTTGGCCAAGGAATTTCTCGAATACATTGTTCGAATACATGGATTTCCTTCCGTATTAATTTCTGACCGAGGTAGTCAGTTAATTTCGCAATATTGGAAGAAATGTTGTCAATTGGCGCAAATCGACGTAAGGTCATCAACCAGCCACCATCCCCAAACCAATGGTCAGACGGAGAGGACCAACCAGACTCTTGAACAATACCTACATTGTATGCTTCATCAAACCGAAGGTAATTGGAAGGATATTTTATGGATTTCTGAATACGCATACAATAACTCTGTACATTCAGGAACCGGACAAAGCCCCTTTTATTCCATATATGGACATCATCCTCGAACCTCAGAACTCGATTCACCCCAGCACTTAGAAATGCTGGCAGTGACCCATCTGCACTCTACTATTACACAAGCCTTTAAGGAGGCAACAGAACATTTGAAACAGGCAAAAGAAAAATACAAGAAAAATGCTGATCAACATAGAAGTGAGACTCCACCATATCAGATTGGAGATCAGGTTTGGCTGGCTACAAGACACATACCTCTGAAAGGAACTCAGACTTTTAATCCTAGATATTTGGGAGCTACACCATTAAGGCCATTATCAACCCAGTGGCCGTCAAATTAGAATTACCCTCTAATATGTGAATTCATCCTGTCTTTCATGTCTCACTTCTAAAACCAGTTCAACCCGGGACAAGATTAACCAAACCACCTGACCCCATCTTGATAGATGGAGAACTAGAATGCGAGGTAAGAAACATCCTGGACTCTAAAAGGATTAAATCAAGACTTTTTTATTTAATCGACTGGAAAGGTTACGAACCACAAGAAAGGTCATGGGAACCTAGTGACCACGTTCATGCTCCTCGGTTGGTGAAAAAATTCCATCGGAACTTCCCAGACAAGCCAGGACCAAGGGCAAGAACAACTTTAGGAGGGGCCTTGGGAGGAGTGCTGTCATGATGCCTACCCCCGGGCATCCGGATCGAGTCCATCAGCCCCGGGAGCAGGCATCCAGATACTTGTTAAAACCTCAGCAGCCCCGGCTGGGGGCTGTTTGGGTTCAGTCCTGGCGCCTTAGGCATCAGGCTCATCTTAGTAACCAGTCCTGGCGCCATAGGTGCCAGGCTCATAGACATTACTTACCTCATGCAGACCATGCTGCAAATGAATCCAAGCCAACGTGAGGCCTGGATGGGACTATTTTGTTACAGGGACTATTTTTTACGTGGGTGTGGTTCTGGGGAACTTCTTACCTGGAACTACTTTGGAGGCTATTTAAACCACGCCCGAACAGCAGCACACGCTTCGCGTTATTCTGTATCCTGCAGCGTAACGCTCACCGTGCCTGCAAGTCAGCATCCAGTCTTCTGCCACGCCCGCCTCAAATCCCGAGCTCCTAGAAAAAGGGGAAAAAGGAAAGATCACGGACATTATTTTAATTCCTTTCCTGATTCCAGATCCAGCACGTCTCCGAGCCTGGAAAGGACATTATTCCAGCACGCGTCGCATCGCCAGCAGCAGCGCCGCGTTATAACCACCAGTCCGCAGCATCTTTCGACTCAGCGCTGCCTCCATCATTTTCTTCGTCGAACTCCAGCACCTGGGAGGAAAACAAAAGAAACAACAAGGTGAGCCAAGAGAGACGACAAATACAATCTCTTACCACCATAGGCTTACCTGATTTACCACCGGATGCATTACCCTTTAATACGCCTCATCTTCATATGCGGCACCTATAAAGGGAGAGAAAACAACAAGTTAAACTCATGCAACTTTTACTGGACAGTGTAGGGTAATACAGACTCTTACCTGAACGCCATCAGCTGCCTCCAGGCAACATTCTTTTGAACCAGCTGCAATTCAACAAGGGAATGGAACAAGAGTGAACATCGGACATATTGAACTCTTTGAACTTTATAAACCCCAGAGTCAATATTCCTCCGGAACTCCTCCAGTACCTTCAAACCAGTGAAGTAACTGGTATCTATGCGCCCCTGCATGCCATGCAGGATGGAGAGCTCATCATTTAAAAGCATAAGGTGAGGTTACTAAAAGGGGATATCGGAGGTGACAAGTGGAGAGAACAAGAACAGTGGGAGGGGGCCATCACTAAAATCCATGGGTGGCTAAATCCCTTTCTCCACTTGCAGGAGAATACTACTACGGATCAAGCAGATGGGATTAGGCGGGCCAGTCCAGACAGTCATCTCAGCACTACGCATCAAGTTGGTGGAGACTGCAGCTGTCCGGGTCCGATCGATACCCCTGTGGGAACCAGGTGAGCGTAACAGACACTTTTCAAAATCCTACGGGTGTTCTGTGGGATTGTAGCCAGTACTTCCGCGTACTGATCCCAGGCCCCAAGAGACACTAGGGAAATCTCTACAAGAGCGCCAAATGTGATTCCTGTAGAGGAGGGGAGGACAGTGGCCTCCACCTCATGCATGGGGTAAGGGTAGGTCATGCTGACAGCCTGGACTCCAAGTGCCTTACTGTTAGGCAGAATCCTCTGCAGTACCCTTAGGGAACACTACACGTGATTAAGTCTACAAGTGGCAGTAGAATTTCACCTTTGGTACAAGCCTTTACTGCACAGTTATAGTGGTGGCAGTAGCAGAGCAGCCAGACGTATCTCAAGAGCAAATTAGCAGTAATAGGAATTACACCAAGGACTACAATTACTGTGACTCAAGCAAACATTGACTCAAGGTTTCTGGTTAAAAAAAATATAAGTACATTTATTTTTTTAAACCATCTGTTCACAAAACACTTCACTTCTATTAAACAAAACCACACTCTTAAATATACTACACACAACCAATTCCCTTGGTTTAGGACAATTCAAGGTAAGTACCTTAGGATTTGACAAACCGATGTTGAAACAAAAGACATTACCGGGGGTTAAGAAATGCTCACTTTTTGACAGTAGTGACAGTTCGGTCTTACAAAAGAAAAGCGTACCCGCAGGAAGAAATGTAACCGTAGTCAAACACACTTAGCACTTTGAATAAAAACCAAGGCAAAGGGGATATAAATCATAGGCAATACTTTTGTCAAGGCACTAGAATCAGAGGACGTGTTCAAGAATGCAGATAAAGTCAATAGGCCTGCGCCAGTGTCAAATGGAGCAGGGCTCTGTTGTCGAGGATCACACGATTTAGAACAGTTCGAGATTAGCGATGCCAGGAGTACTTGGATATTGTCAAAGGGAGGCAAAAGTTATAAGAGGAAAGGAAAAAAAAGAACAAGCCTTTGATAAGAAAAAGGGTTCACCCTGATTTTTCAAGGTTGGACGTAGAGAACAACCAAATGTGCACAGTACCTTAGTCGCGTGAAGAAGCTGGTGCCACGGCAGTTGTTCCTGGTAGTTCCTGCAGACTCACAGTTCCTGAAGCTTCAGTCGTGGGGACAAGAAGGAGGATGTCTGGAGCGATCTGCACTACCCAGGGATGAGGCTAGCAGCAGCTAAAGCAACTGTAAATAAAAGGTGCGCTTCTTTAAAACAGGAGAGGATTCTTCTGATGGCTATCCGGATCAGTACAGCTTCGTGCAGCAATTTCGACCCAGGAGAGGTTTCTCTCTTTTGTAGAAAGATGAGCTGGTTGGTCCCACCCGGCTCAAGGGAAGAAGACTCCAGACTGGATCTTCTCTGTTGTTGAAGGGAAGATAGCTCAGGACTGCAGCAGGGCTTCGCCGGGACTCGGGAGTTGCAGCAGCCGTCTTCTTCTCTGCTTCTCTTCGGTTCTTGTAGTTCCACTGCCGACTCTGACTTCCAGCCCAAGAGTCCTGCCTTTTATGCGAAAATCCCCCATTCACACAGCCTGGCTGTCAATCACACAGCAGGGGGGTTGTCCAGCCCGGACAACCCCTCCAGCCAATGGACACAAAGTGCGACTTGGGTCTCCAAGGAGACCCTGTGCAGGGGGCTACTAAACCCCTCCCTCACATTCAGCCCACCTAGACACCCACACGCCAAAGGAGGGTTTCTTCGTAGAAGCCCACCAAAGGTCGGCGAACAAAGAAGGCAAACCTGGTTTGCCGCACAAAGTAAATCACAAGAAAGATTTTAACAAAAAGAAATGGCGACTAAACCCGACCGGAGCCAAAAGAAAGAGTATTTGGTCAAGCGGGTTTATGCTCGAGGCTAATATAATAGCCTAAAACAGTACCACGTTTATATAGTATAATCGTGGTAGAAAAGATAGGGTAGATACCACTGCCACCAGCCAAGTCTTAGTGTTAAGGGAGCGAAACAAAGCTCCAAGAGGTACAGAAAAAAAGAGGTTAGAGTTATGCCTTTCAAATACTCCATGTAAGATTGGGTGTATTCGGTCTGCAGTTTAAATGACTACATAAAGTAAATGGCAACTTTACCTGTTTCTGGGGGACAGTAGTCAGCCCCAGAAAAATGGGAAGTCTCAAAGACAACCCTGTGTCACTGCACTGAAGGTGCTGTGTAACACACACAAGAAGTTGGGCTCATGGAGTGGTGAGGCTCCAGAGCCCAAGATCACACAAAAAGTAGAAATACACATGCCGAAACACATGTAAGAGTGGGACAAAGGTTCACACTCTTACCAGGTTGAAAAAATAAACTCCAGAAATCCAGCAAAGCTGCTGAGGGACTCACTAGGTGAGGGAAATTAGTCATAAATGAGAATTCTCCCTAACACTCGCCCCCCGGCCCCCAGACTAAGGGACAGGAGAATTTAATCCACTACTGGATTGATCTCATACCTCTGGTCGGTTATAAACATCCTAGAGAGACCATCAGCATTTTGGTGGTGACTTCCTGCTTTGTGCTCAATGGTAAAATCAAAGGTTTTCCTTTGTAAGCTATATGACCTACACACCCTTTGAGAGACATATTTCTTTTTGAATCTATGGGGGATCTGGTTGACCAGTCCCTCAGAAGTTGGTACAACTCCTGAACCTGTGATAGGCTTTTTCAAGGGGTCCTTATAAAGGATTCCCTTAGATCTAGAGGGGCCTCCAGGGTTTCTCACCACCTCTCTTTTGGGAGCAGGTTGGGTCTCAGGCATCTTGGTTGGGGGGGCTGGGGATAAGCAAGGTACATGCTTCCACTTCCTCTTAGATCTAACCGTACCTACTTTAGGAGTTTTTCTCTGAACATTAGGATTTGGGTTGGAGTCTTCTGTAGAAGGTCCAACAGTCTGAAGGTTTTTGGCCTTAGACTTTTCTTATCTGGTTTTCCACCAGTTCTCTTAGGCATAGAGAGGGGTCCAGTTGGTCTATCCACCTCTTCTTCAGAAGCAGGGGGAGTCAGGGACTTTAAAACTGGCGGAACAATGATGGAGCTTGGTTTGGGCTAGCATTTCCCTAACATACTAGCCTGAATTTTCCTGGTTTAGAGGTCAACTTACTAACACCAGGGCTTGTAGTGGGGTCCTCTGTAGAGGTTCCCACAGGATCAGAGTGGTCCCTTAAGATGGCCTCTCTAGCCAATTTGGTTTTGTTCTGCTTATCCATACTGGGAGGCCTGGGAGTACTGGATACTACTCCTAGAGTTTTTAGATCATTCCGCAACAGGACTCTCCCAGGTACCTCACTCTGAATACTGACAGGGATCCTCACTGTCATTTTGTTATACTGAATGAGAGCTGGTAGAAAAGGAACCATTTAGACAGGGTCTCCAGCAAGTTTGGTGGGGCCTTTGGGTGCCTTAGCAACATCCTCAGGCCTGAAAAATCTTTCGTCCACAACTGTTCTGCTGGCCCCAGTGTCTCTCACGGCAGGGGTGTCCTGGCCCTTGACAAGAGCACTGTCCACATAATACTCCCGAGGGTTTTTAGGAATGGAGTCATACACATCACTATGTCGTTTCTTACCAAGACCCTTGGACTTCAAGGATACAGTTGCTTGAAGAGCCAAAGGTTCTTCAGCAAACAAGTGAAAGTGAGCACTAGCCATCCATACTCCTCCTTCTGGGGAGAAGGCTAAGGAGGTAGTGCTTCCCCCTGCAGGGTTACCCTTGCTTCTGGGATCTCCTCTCACATGGTCAGTTGACCCACAACTAAAGCATTTACCAAATGCTCTCTGGAAGGAGGGTCTGTCCTGACCTACCTCTGGTTTGGCACCAGGAGGTACACTAGCCCTATTTGGTTTCCCCTGTGGCTTACCCTGGTTCTTTTTGGGGCCCTCTTTTGGATTGTATTTGTATTTGTATTTATTTTATTTGTAAAGCGCAGCCAAAACCCTGGGGCATCTGGGCACTGGGACTTACATGTTGCACAAGCATATGTATACAGACCAGGTTGCAGTTAAAATAATTGAAATAGAGGTAAGCACGATAACATGATACAAAATGGTGCACGGCAGAAAGCATACTGAGCAGGTTATATAAGTGATAAACGATTGTATGTGTAAATGGTACAAAAATGAGGGTGAGTAATTAGACATTTTGGAGGACAGATTATATAGTATACGTATTAGGACAGATAACAAATATATGTACTAATACACAAAAGCTAGTACTGCTACTTGGAAGGGTTCATCTTGATTATGTGTCATTGAATAAAGCCTGACCAATTTATGAAATTAAGGAACCTTCACTGGTTTTTTACTAATAGAATATATCTTCAATGAAATATTTGACCCAAAAAGAACAAGTCCAGAAGGAAAGACCCACATACACACTAGGGGTTGTGGAAATATATAACTAGACACACGTATTTACAGTTTTGTGTGAAACATTAGACATTGATTACAAAAAAACAAACCATAATGTTTTCAAATAAAACAATAGTATAACTTAAACATAGTGTGATAAAGAGAAATCCTAAAAATTGGACATAGAACAGAAAAATTACTACTGATCAACAACTTGTACTCTTCATGAGTTTTTACTTTGAAACAAATTCCTAAATTGGTCCAGTGGTCCTAAAGCTATCCATCTGGGTAAATTCAGTCTAATTCACAATGGTTGGATGTCTATGCCAAAAAGTTATACTGGGACAAAGTGATCCCAACTGGTAGTGTACCAGATAATTCCAACTGGTTGTATGCCAACTGGTTATATGTACAGCAATTGAGGATACTAGAGTAACATTCTACGCCTAGTACAGGATATTTTGTAAAGTAAATAAGTTCTAGGCCTGCTCGGAGAACCTAGCTTTAATATTGCTACAGAATTGCGAAAAGGATGATTCTTCTCTTATGGCTAAAGGAAGGGCATTCCATTTTTTAGCAGCCAGGACTGGGAAGCTAGCCCCACCAGCACGTTGTTGGCTGAATCGTGGGCCAACAACGCAGTGCGATTGCGCTATTCTAGTTGGTCGCGTTGAGTTGGGACGTGAGAAGGTGTCGCAGAGATAAATGGGGGCCTGGTTATTAAGGCACTTATGAGTTAGTAAGAGTGATTTGAGGTCTATTCTTTGCTCAATATTTAGCCAATTCATGTTTAGTCTAGTAGAAGTGATATGCTGTTTTCTTGGAATGTTACAGGCTGCTCTGATTGCATTATTTTGCATAATCTGCATTTTGTTGATATTATGTTGGGATGTGCCCAAGTAGAGCTCATTACAGTAGTCAAGCTTTGATAAAACTAGAGCTCTTGCTACTGAAATGCAATTTGTTGTAGTCAGGTAGGGGTGGCAGGCTTTAATAAGCTTGCATGTGTGAGCAGTTGCTGATGCTAAGGCATTAGTTTGTCTTGTAAGTAAGAGTGCTGAGTCAATATAAATTCATAGAGTTTTCACATTATTGGCAACTTTACTGATATTACCGTCAATGTTAAAGGATTCGAACACAGTCCCTAGTTTGTTCAATTAGTAGGTGAGCAAAGGAGGAGTAGTTCGGTTTTGTCATTGTTTAGACATAAACCATGTTTAGCCATCCATATTTGTATAGTTCTGTAGATATCGTTCAGGGTTTTGCTGTCTGCAACGTAATCACCAGTGATAGGGATGAGTATCTGAGTGTCATCCGCATAATTAGTATATGTGACACCCAGATAGTCAAGTATTTCAAATAATGGTTTGGTGGATACGTTGTAGAGAGTTGGGGACACACACGAACCTTGTGGGACTTGTTAGGAAGAATTCTCATTTATGGCTAATTTCCCTCACCTAGTGAGTCCCCCAGCAGCTTTGCTGGACTTCTGGAGTTTATTTATTTCACTTGGTAAGAGTGTGAGCTTTTCCCCCACTCTTACCCATGTTTTGCCATGTGTCTCTACCTGTTTTTATGATTGTGGACTCTGAAGTACACGACTTCAGTAGTCCCCTTCTTTTGTGTGTTACACAGCACCTTCAGTGCAGTGACACAGGGTTGTCTTTTAGACTTCCCACCGACTCCATTTCTGGGCTGACTACAGTCCCCCAGAAAAGGGTAAAGTTGCCATTAACTTTACTTAGTCAATTTACCACAGATCCAGTACACCCCATCTTCCATGGAGTACCCCTTTGTATCTGTACCTCCTACAGCATTGTTTCGCTCTTTTAACATTTAGGCTTGGCTGGTGGCAGTGGTATCTACCCTAACTTTTCTACCGCGATTATACTATATAAACGTGGTATTGTTTAAGGCTATTATATTAGCCTTGAACTTAAAGTCCTTCTTGTGTTTTACTTTGCGCGGCAAACCAGGTTTGCCTTCTTTGTCCATAGTCTTTTGGCAGGCTTCTGCTCAGAAGCCCTCCTCCAGGCGCCTGGGTGTCTAGGTGGGCTGAATGCAAGGGAGGGGTGTAGTCACCCCCTGCACAAGGTATCCTAGGAAACCCAAGTCACACTTTGCCATGATTGGCTGAGGTGGTTGTCCGGACCGGACAACCCCCCTGCTGCGTGATTGACAGCCAGGCTGTGTGAATGGGGGATTTTCGCATAAAAGGCAGGTCTCTTGGGCTAGAAGTCAGAGAGTCAACACTTGAACTACAAGGAACCGAAGAGAAGCAGAGAAGAAGACGGCTGCTGCAACTACCCCGTCCCGGTGAAGCCCTGCTGCAGTCCTGAGTTATCTACCCTTCGACGACCAGAGAAGATCCAGTCCAGAGTCTTCTTCCCTTGAGCTTGTTGGGGATAACCAGCCTATCTTCCACAGCCACAGGATCCTCTTCTTGGTCGAAATCGCTGCACACGGCTGTAGTGGTCCTGATAGCCATTTGAAGAGCCTCTCCTGTTTTTAAGGAGCACACCTTTTATTCACCGTCGCTGCTGCCGGCTTCATCCCTGCGTGGTGCAGACCCTCCAGACGTCCTCCTTCACACCAAAGTTCCAGGAACCGTGGGTCTGCGGGAAACCAACAGGAACAACTGCCAGGGCACTAGCTTCTCCATTGAATAAGGTACTGTGTTCTGCTTGAGGAATTAGGGTGAATCTCTTTTCTTCATCTCCAAGGCTTGCCTTTGTCTCCCCTCCTTCTTATAATTTTTGCTTCCTCTGTTGACAATATCTAAGTACTCCTGGCAACGTTGAATCTCAAACTATCCGACTGTGTGATCCTCGACAACAGGACCCGGTTCCACTTGACACTGGCTCCGGCCTATTGACTCTTGAATTTCTGTCTATGAGTGTTCTCTGATTCTGTCTGCCTTGACAAAAGTATTGCCTATGATTTTTGCCGCCAACTCTCTCTGGTTAACCCAGGTGCTAAGTGTGCTTTTGCCCCGGTAACAATTCTTGTCGCGGATACGCGTTTCTTTAGTAAGACCGAACTGTCATTACTGTCAAAAAGTGATTGCAAGTGTATTCCCGGTAACGTCTCTTGTTTCGCAACACAGGGTACTTACCTTAGATTAGAGTGTCCCAAAGTGAATTTGTTGACTGTAGTATATTTCACGTGTGGTTTTGAATTAATAGAAATGTTGTGTTTATAACGAATGGTTTAAAAATAAATGTACTTATATTTTTCTACCTGAAACCTTGAGTCAGTGTTTGCTTGAGTCATAGTAATTGTGGTCCCTTTGTGTAATCTCTGCTACTGCTCATATACTCTTGAGATAAGCCTGGCTGCCCCGCTACTGCTACCTTTTTAACATAGTAGTACAGGCTTGTACCAAAGGTAAAACTTGTATTGCCACCTGTAGTCTTAATTGTGTGCAGTGGTCCCTAAGGGCACTGCGCAGGATTCTGCCTAACACTGGTGTACAGCGGTGAGGATTTGGAAGTACATTGATTACGCATAGAGTGCTGCTATTGCTTGGGTTCAACTAACCACAAGGCACACAACACTAATTCTATTTAACTGAGAAATCATGTCAAATATGGAAAACTACACTGAAGAGGGTCTCTTAAACTACACTGCTGAGGTTTTAAGAACCATGTGTAGGGAGAGGAGTCTCTCTGGTAAAGGAATGAAATCTGAATTGATTGCAAAGTTAATGGGAAAACAAAGTCTGGAGAGTGGGTCAGAAGGGCCTATCCCTCCAGCAAATGTGGATACTGATGTTTCTGATTCTGAGAGTGGTAATTGTGAAGAAGTAGATGAGTCCTTGTTAGGAAACCCTACAACTCCTTTGCCTGCTCGGAAAGCAAAACCTCTGTCCACTGGGACCCCTACAGGTCCTACACTCACTCCTGAGTTTATTGCACTTGAGAAAATGAGACTTGAATTGGAAGTGAAACGTATTGATGCACAAACTGCCATGAAACATCAAGAATTAAGGCTCAGAGAAATGGAGCTGAATCATGAACTAGAGATGAAGAAATTGTCCGTAGAAAATGCTTCTCTCCCAGAGTCTTTTAGGTCTTCCAGCCCTAAGAGACCCTGTATGCCAAAGGAGATGATTGGTATGTATGAGACTAAACTTTATGTTTTGGATTGGTTAGCAATGTTTGAGTACAAACATGGCATTCATGGTATCTCAGGGAATCAGTTGATTCCTTGGCTCTTCTCTAGGCTTCCACCTGTTGCAAGTGATGCTGTAATGGAGTTGGGGGAGAAGGATAAACAGGATTATGAGTGTGTGAAACTAGCATTAATAGCTAGGTTTGGGAAGACCTCTTCCCAGTATCTTAAGAGGTTTAGAACCCTCAAAAAGCATGATGGTACCCCCTGGGCTACCTGGGTGTGTGAATGTTTGAAAAACTTAGATTGTTGGGTTAGGGGCTTCAAAGTGAACACTTATGAAGGTTTGAGGAATCTAGTAATCTTGGAGTCTATTTTTGATGCCTGCTCTACTGAGCTTAGACGGTACTTGGCTGATTCAAAGGAGATAGATCCTAAGAAGCTAGCTAAGGCTGCTGACTTGTGGCTTGCCAACAGGGCTACTCACAAGGATTCTGGGGTCACTCAGAAAAAGGAGGCGGGAAAGCAGCCAAAGAAAGACAACAAAAAGAATTCCAATAATTCCAATCCAAAAGAGGGCCTCAAACATAACCAGGGTAAACCACAAGGAAAACCGAATCAGGCTAGTGTACCACCTGGTTCCACACCAGATGGAGGTCAGAACAAACCCCCATTCCAAAGAGCATTTGGAAAATGCTTTGTTTGTGGGTTACCTGGCCATGTGAAAGGAGATCCCCAGTGCAAGGGTAAACCTTCAGGGATCAACACTGTCTCCTTAGCCTTCTCCCAGGTGGATGAAGTACCTATAGCCAGTGGAAACTTTCAGTTACTAGCTGATGAGCCCATGAGAGTCTCAGGTAGTGTTTATTTTGTGTCCTTGGGTCTTTGGGAACAACAGAACTTAGATGTCTATAACTCAATCCCAGATAATACTAAAGAGTATTACAAAGATAGTGTTCTTGTGAATGGTCAGGAAACCCCTGTCATCAGAGACACTGGAGCCAGCATAACTGTGGTTGATGAATGTTTTTTCAAGTTGGAGGATGTTGCTAAGGCACCCAAACACCTAACCAAGTTAGCTGGAGGCCCTGTGCAAATGGTTCCCCAGTTACCAGCTCTTATCCAGTGTAATGACATGACTGTCAGAATACCTGTAAGTGTGCAAAATAATGTACCTGGGAGGGTCCTGCTGGGTACTGACCTTAAAACTCTTGGAGTTGTGTATAGTACCCCCACGACCTCCAGCAGAAGGAAGCAGGAGCTCACTAGGTCTGGAAGGGAGAGAACCTTGAGAGGCTCTCCTGGGGACATGATAGAAGAAACTATCACCCCAAGTCCACAGGACTTACTTACTGCTATTGCAGATTGGAAAGAGACAAAGGGGAAACCCAAGTCTGCCAGCAAGAAACCAGCAAGCACTCCTGTGCCCAGAAGGACATCTCCAAGACTGTCCAAAGTCACATCTGTGACTCCTCCACCAGCTGAGGCTGAGTGTGAGGTTCAACCCTGTATGGTTCAGCTAGATACTGAGGAATCAGATCTAAAAAAAGATCTTACTCTGGTAGGAGATCTTGACCCTGTTGACCATCCTGAGCTGCAGTGTTTACTGGCAGAAGGTGGACCCAAAAGGGCAGATTTCAGCAAAGGACAAAGAGAGTGTCCTACCCTGGAAGGTCTTCGCCTACAGGCATCTTCTCAGCTCAATGGGACTGTGCCTGGGAAGTATAGGCTACACTGGGAGGTTGGCCTCTTCTACAGTGAACCAACTGAGTCAACCCCTGGAGACTGCAAGAAACTTGTAGTACATCTAGTGAACCGACTCCAGTTTCTGCAGTTAGCTCATGAGGTACCTTTGGCTGGTCACTTAAGTTTTAAGAAGACCAAGGAAAGGCTCTCTCTTTACCTCTACTGGCTTAAAAGGTTGCCAGACATTTGGTCGAAAAAAATTGGTCGACCAAATTGCAGTCGACCAGTTTTTTTTCGACCAGTTGACTGGACACCGCTTAAAATGGGCTCAGAAGTAGACTAATTCTGCAGAGGCTGCCACACTTGCCAAACCTCTGGCACGAGTGGAGCCAAGAATGTGGCACCCTTGGTGCCTCTCCCAGTGGTGGGAGGTCCTTTTGAGAGGGCTGGGATTGACATTGTTGGTCCTCTTGACCCTCCAACATCTTCAGGCAACCAAACCAATGGATTGGTGGAGAGGTTTAACAGAACTATGAAGAGCATGATAGGTGCTTTAGAAGAACCCCTTAGAAGAAAGTGGGACCTTCTACTGCCATGCCTTCTCTTTGCATATAGAGAAGTCCCTCAGGAGGAAGTAGGATTCAGTCCCTTCGAACTTCTCTTTGGCCATCCAGTCAGAGGTCCATTGGCCCTGATTAAGGAAGGGTTGGAGGGTGCTCCTTCCCCCAAGCCAGTCAGAGTGACTGACTATGTGATAGGTCTCCGGAGGAGAATGTCACACATGATGGCGGAGGCAAGTGATAACTTGAAGGCTGGTCAAGCTCTGGTCAAGCATTGGCATGACTAGAAGGGTAACATGGTTGAGTTCACTTAAGACCAGCTTGTTCTTGTTATGGTCCCAACAAGGCAGAGGGTCTTGTGGGTAAACTTGGAGAGGTGAACTATCTGGTGGACTTAGGCAATCCTAAGGAGGCTCCCAGAGACTTTCACACCAACCGTTTAAAGGCTTATGTCTCTAGACCTGACATAGGAGCTTTGCTCCTAGCTTCAGCTCAAGAGGAGGAGGAGATTGAACCACATAGGAGCTTTGCTCCTAGCTTCAGCTCAAGAGGAGGAGGAGAGTGAACCTCTGCCTGACCTCCTCAGAGGGTTACCTTTAGATGAGCCAAGTGTAAGGAATCAATCTCTCTTCCAGTCTCACATCTGACCAGCAGGATGAGTGCAAATTACTGTTAAATCAGCTTGCCTCTCTGTTCTCACTTTCACCAGGCTTGACCCCTTGGGGCCAGCATGACATACTCACTGGTGACCGTTTGCCTGTCAAAAGCAGGGGGTACAGAATGTCAGACAATGTAAGAACCCATATAAGGAATGAGATCAATGAGATGCTTGATCTCGGGGCTATAGAGCCTTCTACTAGCCCATGGTCTAGCCCAGTTGTGCTTGTACCAAAGGCGGGATCCAAAGAGTTGAGACTCTGCGTGGACTATAGAGCTCTAAATGCAGTCACAAAGACTGATGCCCATCCTTTGCCTAGGACAGATGAGCTGGTGGACAAACTTGGTGCAGCCAAGTACCTCGGCACATTTGACCTAACGTCAGGCTATTGGCAAATAGCCCTGACAGACCATGCCAAGGAGAAAACTGCATTCTCCACCCCAGCTGGCCTCTACCAATTCAAAAGAATGCACCTGCTACATTTCAGAGGATGGTCAATCAAGTTCTGAATGGGATGGAGGACTTCTGCATGGCATACTTGGATGACATTGCATTGTTCAGCCCTACATGGAAGGAACATATTGAACACCTAGGATATGTATTGCAGGCTCTGGAACAGGCCCATCTGACCATAAAGGCAAGCAAATGTCAAATTGGTCAGAGTACAGTGGTCTACTTTGGAAATGGGGTAGGAGGAGGTGTAATAAGGCATTTGCCTAGGAAAGTACAAGCTGTACAAAACTGGGCCACCCCTACTACTCCAACCCAAGTGAGAGCCTTCTTAGGTCTCACTGGGTATTACAGGAACTTCATAGAGAACTATGGGACCATAGCTTCTCCCTTGAATGTCATCTCCTCTCCCAAATTCCCTAAAAAGGTCAGGTGGAATGAGGAGTGCAATCAAGCCTTTGAAGGTCTAAAGAAAGCCCTTTGTCAAGCTCCAGTCCTAAGAGCTCCTGACTATCACCAACCCTTCATTGTACAAATATGATGCTTCTAATGTAGGTATAGGTGCAGTCCTTAGTCAACTGGATGAGAAAGTTAGGAAACACCCCATTTGTTTCATGAGCAGGAAGTTAAAGGATCCTGAGACAAGGTGGGCAACAATAGAACAAGAATGTTTTGCTATTGTGTGGTCACTGAAGAGGTTTAGACCATACTTTCCTCTCTCACTAGTCTCTCACTACTGACTCTACCTCTTCCCACTCCTCCCACTCCCTCCCTCACTTAGCCCCTCTCCTTCAGCACCCTTCCTATCAATATTTGTAAATTGTTCCTTGTACTGTTCTCTGGTTCAGATTCAATTTGTCATGCATTGCTTATTGTATTATGCTTGTTCCTCTTGTTTAGCGCTTTGGATTAAAGCGCTATATAAATAAAAATAAATAGAAATACAAATACTTGTGTGGATCTACCTTCATCATTCAGACTGACCACCAACCCTTGAGATGGCTGATGCATATGAAAGGGGAAAACCCAAAGTTACTCAGATGGTCAATCTGCCTTCAGGGATTTGATCTTTCCATTGAGCACAGAGCAGGAAGTCACCACCAAAATGCTGATGGTCTCTCTAGGATGTTTTTAACTGACTAGAGGTCTGAGGTCCATCCAGGAGTGGATTAAATCCTTCTGTCCCTTAGTCTGGGGGGGGGCGAGTGTTAGCGAGAATTCTCATTTATGGCTAATTTCCCTCACCTAGTGAGTCCCCCAGCAGCTTTGCTGGACTTCTGGAGTTTATTTATTTCACTTGGTAAGAGTGTGAGCTTTTCCCCCACTCTTACCCATGTTTTGCCATGTGTCTTTACCTGTTTTATGATTGTGGACTCTGAAGTACACCACTTCAATAGTCCCCTTCTTTTTTGTGTTACACAGCACCTTCAGTGCTGTGACACAGGGTTGTCTTTTAGAATTCCCACCGACTCCATTTCTGGGGCTCACTACAGTCCCCCAGAAAAGGGTAAAGTTGCCATTAACTTTACTTAGTCAATTTACCACAGATCCAGTACACCCCATCTTCCATGGAGTACTGGAAAGGGTTACTTCATACCCCTTTGTATCTGTACCTCCTAGAGCATTGTTTCGCTCTTTTAACATTTAGACTTGGCTGGTGGCAGTGGTGTCTACCCTAAGTTTTCTACTGCGATTATACCATATAAACATGGTATTGTTTTAGGTTATAATATTAGCCTCGAACTTAAACCCGCTTGACCAAATACTTTTTCTTTTGGCTCTGGTCGGGTTTATTCACCATTTCTTTTTGTTAAAGTCCTTCTTGTGTTTTACTTTGCGCGGCAAACCAGGTTTGCCTTCTTTGGTCACCGTCTTTTGGAGGGCTTCTGCTCAGAAGCCCTCCTCCAGGCGCCTGGGTGTCTAGGTGGGCTGAATGTGAGGGAGGGGTGTAGTCACCCCCTGCACAGGGTATCCTAGGTAACCCAAGTCGCACTTTGCCATGATTGGTTGAGGTGGTTGTCCGGACCGGACAACCCCCCTGCTGCGTGATTGACAGCCAGGCTGTGTGAATGGGGGATTTTCGCATAAAAGGCAGGTCTCTTGGGCTAGAAGTCAGAGAGTCGCCACTGGAACTACAAGGAACCGAAGAGAAGCAGAGAAGAAGACGGCTGCTACAACTACCCCGTCCCGGTGAAGCCCTGCTGCAGTCCTGAGCTATCTACCCTTCGACGACCAGAGAAGATCCAGTCCGGAGTCTTCTTACCTTGAACTTGGTGGGGATAACCAGCTCCTCTTCCACAGCCGGAGGATCCTCTTCTTGATCGAAATCGCTGCACACGGCCGTAGTGGTCCGGATAGCCATCTGAAGAGCCTCTCCTGTTTTTAAGGAGCACACCTTTTATTCACCGTCGCTGCTGCCGGCTTCATCCCTGTGTGGTGCAGACCCCTCCAGACATCCTCCTTCACATTGAAGTTCCAGGAACCGTGGGTCTGCGGGAAACCAAGAGGAAAAACTGCCAGGGCAGCAGCTTCTCCATTGAATAAGGTACTGTGTTCTGCTTGAGGAATTAGGGTGAATCCCTTTTCTTCATCTCCAAGGCTTGCCCTTGTCTTCCCTCCTTCTTATAACTTTCGCTTCCTCTGTTGACAATATCTAAGTACTCCTGGCAAAGTTGAATCTCAAACTATCTGACAGTGTGATCCTCGACAACAGGAACCCGGTTCCACTTGACACTGGCTCCAGCCTATTGACTCTTGAATTTCTGTCTATGAGTGTTCTCTGATTCTGTCTGCCTTGACAAAAGTATTGCCTATGATTTTTGCCCCCAATTCTCTCTGGTTAACCCAGGTGCTAAGTGTGCTTTTGCCCCGGTAACAATTCTTGCCGCGGATACGTGTTTCTTTAGTAACCGAACTGTCATTACTGTCAAAAAGTGATCGCAAGTGTATTCCCGGAAACGTCTCTTGTTTCGCAATACCGGTCCGCTAAAACACAGGGTACTTAACTTGGATTAGAGTGTCCCAAAGTGAATTGGTTGGTTGTAGTATATTTTATGTGTGGTTTTGAATTAATACTAATGTTGTGTTTATAATGAATGGTTTAAAAATAAATGTACTTATATTTTTTTACCTGAAACCTTGAGTCAGTGTTTACTTGAGTCACAGTAATTGTGGTCCCTTTGTGTAATCTCTGCTACTGCTCATATACTCTTAAGATAAGACTGGCTGCTCCACTACTGCTGCCACTTTAACAAGGTAGTACAGGCTTGTACCAAAGGTAAAACTTGTATTGCCACCTGTAGTCTTAATTGTGTGTAGTGGTCCCTAAGGGCACTGCACAGGATTCTGCCTAACAGGACTCCACATGTAGCTGGCGTTGGTAGCGCAGATGCTGTGGGTGCAAAGACCCACATAAATCTGTTGCTGAGGAAGAGTTGGCTTGGTCTGAGAAGTGTGCGGCAGATGACAAGTGGTTACATAATATTTTGTGGTTCACTAAATCGAATGCCGCTGATAAGTCAAGTAGAAGGAGTAGGGCAGATTTACCCTTATCTTTTAGGATTTGAATTTGTGTCTTTAAGTCAATGAGCGCGGTTTCAGTCCCATGTCTAGGTCTAAATCCTGACTGTCTTAATCCTAATAAGTTATTTGTTTCTAGGTACTGTTGTATCTGGATGTATGCTGCACGGTCTAGTATTCCTAAGAGGAAGGGGACTGTGTTTATGGGTCTATAGTTGGAGGGGTTATTTGGATCTAGAGAAGGTTTTTTCAATAGTGGAAGCACCCATGCGTCTTTCAGATCGGTGGGTACTATATTAGAGTCAAATGATGTGAAAAAATGCAGGGTCAGACCTGCTGGGCACAGCGGCTCCGGCAGGCAGACCCGTAGCTTGCCAGTCCAGAAACAACAGTGCTGGTAAGCTTACCGGCACCATTGTTTCCAGACCGGCAAACTTAGAATGAGGCCCGAAGACTTGTATACCGATGGCTATTCAGATGACGAGGTGATGTTTAACATAAGTCTCACATATCAGTTGAAAATTGAAAACAGAGAGATACCTCAAAGAATGTCATTAGTGACAAAGGTACCGTCTTTTCTCCAGGAAGATTTAGCACTAGTACCAAGCACATTGTGGGCCAGCAGGCCAAACTACGTTGGTCTATTAAAAGGAGTAGGGGTAGTCAAAATTAAATTAAAGCAACAAGATATTTTACCATGAGTGCGACAATACCTCATGTCAAAAGAAGCTGATGAAGGTATTTATGACACAATTGCCACCTTAATGCGCCAAAGAATACCAGTAACACCAGAATGCCCATGTAACACAGCTGTGTGGCCAGTAAAAAAGGCAACAGGGGGCAATGGAGATTTATTGAGGACTTACGCCCCCTGAACAATATTGTTGAGGCAGAGTTTCCATTGGTCCAAAACCCAGCCACAATATTATGTAACGTTCCATCTGAGGCTAAATATTTTACAGTAATCGACTTAAGGAATTATTTCTTTCCCATCCCCTTGCATGAGAGTCCCAGTACTCAACCCTGTTCACATATTGTGGGATCGAACTAAAATATACTTGATTACCTCAGGGGTACAGTCAGTCCCCTTCAGTCTTCAACCGGGTGCTTCAGATGACTTGGGAATGAGTGCAACTTGACAGCACAATAATCCAATATGTAGATGATATTTTAGCACAGAAGAAGAGTGCAGGAAATATCCGATAACACTGATGACAGTACTGCCAGAGAAGGGGTATAAAGTTGACAAAGAGAAAATGCAATATTTCCAGGAAGATGTACTGTACGTAGGTCAGATAATATCAAAATAAGAAAGGAAAGACATAGGTCTTTGATTACAGAACATATGTAAGGCCACTTTTAAAAGGTTTCACAGAGGCACAGAAAGAAAACAGTGATATAACATGGACAGGTGAAATGATAGATGCTTTTGATTAACTGAAATTAGCAATCAGGACATCACTCTTGTTAGGGAACCCTGATTGCAATGCAGAATTATTTTTATTTTCCCATTCTAATGGAGTAGTGATGACAGCTGTTACTGTGGTGAGGTGCGGATTTAATTTCTCATGGCAATGAGGCCACTGAACTTGAAGCAAAAAGAGCAGCATATGTTCGCACAATATCAGATTTTGTGACTGCACTGAATAAATACACATGTGCATGCAGCATGGTGATGAAAGAGGGTTTTAATATACTACCCATAGAACAAATTACAGAATTACAGGGAAGAGCACGATCAGAGGAGCAAGAGTTATGGAAATGAAGGGGGTGCTCATTGTCTCCCATAGATGCAATGTGGCAGCATGACAGTACAGGGAAACCAGTAATGCCTCTACGCCTGCTTAAAGTAGCATTAGACCAATTGAAACACCCAGCACATATATCAAGAGAGTGTCTTGCAGAGACGATCTCGGGGTGTTGGCTTGTTCTGAATTTGGCAGAACATGTTGCAGATTTTATTACAAATTGCCTAACATGCCAGAAACGTACAGCTGCCCATACTTTGCTACAGTGAGAGGAGAACAATACCCCATCATACTGGACCATTTCAACATTTGCATATTGACTATGTAGATGTGATCCATATTCGTAACGGCTACAGGTACATGCTCGTAGTCGTATGTCCCTTTTCCCAATGAATTGAAGCAGGCCCATGTACTCAGATCCAGATGCCACATGTGCTGCAAAGTTCCTCGTACGTGAGGTCTCCCCAAGGTGGTGAGCTTGCGAAGTGCTCCAATCTGACAATTGACTGCATTTTGTAAATGAAGTATTTGAGCACATTACTATTCTGTTGAGTATTAAGCATATATTTTCATCCACTTCCCACCAGCAAGCAAACGGTATCTGTGGGCACCTCAGTGGCCTCCTAAAGGAGCGCATTGCGAAATTAAAAGTGATACTGAAAAAAGGTTGCCTCCATTGCCTTCCTCTAGCCTTATTAGCATTACGGAATCAGCCCCTCTGACCATTACCTGACTCCACATGAGTTGGTGACGGGACATCGAATGCACACACCCCTAGCTTCTCCCACTCGAGCTTACACTGATGCAGAAAATGTAGCTACTGTGTTAGAAAAATACTAAAGTGAGACAACTGGCTACCCCACTCTATGTCCAACCAGGGCAGGCGTGGTGATCTACAGGATTATTGTGGAAATTGCTTACACCTTCAACATAAGTAAGCCAAGTTCATACAAGACATATCTCATACTTTGTGAAAGGGAATGGAACCATCCCGCTCAAATAACACACATTACCAGCATAACTATTCTTAAATAAGTCCACGTCAATTTATTAGGTGTTAAAACCAATTTAGAAAAATTAAAAAAGAGAGAGAGAAAGAACAGCAACATATATAACAGTGTACTTTGTATGGGGTTAATTGTCTTAATAACAACCACTATATTCTCTTCAGTAGTTTGCAGATACAAGACTATATCATTTGGTTAGTCTATTGTCAAGTGATGACATGGTTCGGCCTTTTTTGGAGATGAAACACTATCCCTAGTGTCTCTGCGACCAAAGTGTTTTTACGGCCTTCTTCAGGACAGACAATTTCTTTCAAGATGGTGGGCACCTCTTTCAAATCCCCCATAACAGGTCAAGTACAATATCCTGGTTGGATCTGAGCTTTACACTAGCTTAATCCTAGTCGTGGCAGGGCTTGATTTCTACCCCCGAATATTCACGGATCAACTATGGTTTATTCGGAAATTCCAAACTGTCTTAGGAACTTGTTCTAGTTGCTCTGGAGAAGTGTTCAGGATATGGTTCAGTTCTGCAAACATTCTCAGTTCAACCCTGATGCTGCCTGGAATCCAAGAAGAAGCGTTTGGTAAAGGGAGGGCATATGTTAGCTTACACTGATGCAGAAAATGTAGCTACTGTGTTAGGGCAAGACATGCATGATAATTTGATGACTATGATTGAGAGTGTTACATTTATGTCTCAACAGCTTCAAGCGCAGCAGGGGGAATTGAAGAACACTGATGAAGGAGACCAAGTTGATCCAGAAATGATGCTGAAGCCATTAAAATTGTTCCCTGGCAATCAGGTTCTATGTAGGTGTTTCTCCCGACAGTGGCACAAGCCACGTTTTGAGGGACCACACCTAGTTGAGGCAGTCACCCACAAAGTAGTCAAATTACAAGGAAGGAAGTCCTAGTTATACCCTGGTCATGTCAAAATATACTAAGGACAGACCCCCCGCCCCCATTGCCTGCCATCCCAGAGAGAGCGAAGGTGAAGAAGAGCCAAAAGGAATCCAGGCGAGGTACATGACGAAAGCAAACAAATAACAAGAAGAGTAAAGGACATTGGTTCCTCTGTAGTACACAGACAATTAAATGAACATTTTTATAACTACATGTGCACGAAATAAAGCGTGACACTTAAACAGCATAAATAAGAGTAACAAATGCTTCCTATAGCAGTTATATTTTTCTTTGTTTTATCCTATTTGATGAACGCCTATCCCTTTTTAGGAGTATGGAATATATGCATAGCCGTATAATTGTTTAATATAAAAGCCTACTTATTTTTTTAAGAAGTTTTCTTGCCATAATAACACAATTGTTCCTCTGAATATTTACTGTTTGAAGAGACTGAAAATAACTTTCCTTTGGTGAAAACAATGGAATATTTCGATGCTGCTAGATATTTGCTTCTGGCGCTTAGAAGAAATAACACAACTAATTATTTTCAAAAGGTAGACACATTAGCAATTGTGCTTATAGCAACATTTATTTACATTTTGTAGTCATTATTTCATTATTCTTATGGCATTAAGAGAATTGGTTCTTTAACCAGACCAGTATACTGCAATATAACTCCTGTTATAAAGATAGATGAATTGGTAACACAAGAATTTCCTGTAGAAATGTATTGGATGACTTTGAACATGTGAACACGTATATTACCAATTCCGCTCAAGTCACTAATAATTTGTGGTATTAGCCCATGATTGGGGAGAGAGACTTCTGAAGAGAGTTTATGTGTGTTCCCTTGTCCCTTACTCTATGAGCGCTTCCAGAGTGTTTATAGCAACAGAAGTACCCATAGATACAGCACATTGCCTAGCACACCTTGCACTTTGTGTGACTAGAGGACAATTTCTGGGTCAGATGGCTTCACTAGAGTGGGTGAACAAAGCAAAGTCACTATGGGATACTTCCATAAAGGAATTGAAAACCATAAAAAAGGCTGAAACACAGTACAAGATGTTAAGATGGATTTCTAAACTCTGACCTGGGGGCAGAAGTTTAGCAGGCCACCCTCGAGTTAGTGAAACAGGGGAACTTCTGAACAAGCCAGACCAATCTAGGTAGCTTGGCAGGTGGTCAAGACTAAGTCTCAGGAGGGGTGAAAGTAATCGGAAGCCCACAATGAGCACACACAGTAACAATCCACAATTTACTCTTAGACAAGTATATGAAAAATATCTATACATTTATTGTCGGCCGGACCAATAGACATAAGTAAACTTTAGTTATCTCAAAACAGTTATCACACAAAATTCTTATACAAAATAACATATACATTACGTTTCCTAATGCGACACAGTAGTAAAACACATCCACAACCTGTAAAGAGAGGGGTGGGTTAACACACTAGGAGCATTAGACAATAATTCAGAGTCGTTTCCTATCTTTTGAGTACATCCCTAAGAAGAGGGGAGCCTTGTGCTCAACAGTACAGCTGTGCGTAAAAACGCATGATCGCGCAGACAACGCAAAAAGCGGGTCTTCTTGGGAGGGCTGCTGCAAGTCAGGAAAGGGCTTGAGGTGATGAAGAATTGGTTCCCACTATTTGAAGAGAATCTGCCCTTGGCGGCAAAACAGTTTTCAAAAGGTGATAATAGCTAGGGAGCTCAGGCTAACCAAGCCAAGATTGAATAGCTTTTAACGGATTTCTGTGCGTAAAAGTAAACAGCTGTGCCCGGGGGCCACTGGTAAGTGATGCAAGTACTGACCGACCCTCAGCACAGTCTAGACCAAACTTTGCCAGTTTAGTCGAGGTCACTAGTAGGTTAGAGTCCTTTCACAGCGTTCCGGCTCTCAGCGGCTGCGGGATAGAACGATCGTCCTTGACGGGACAGTTGCCTTTTCTCAGCTTCCGAAGGAGGTATGAAGACAATTCCATTGCAGCAGGCTTCAGGGAAGAGCGAGGCCTGCGATATTTGGCGGGAGAGGGCACGGGACCACAAGCAAGAGATGTCCTAAGTCTCAGGTTCAAACTCGAGACAACAGCGGTTCTGCAGGATACCTAGAGGTAGAACTGGACAGTTCACTGGAAGGCCCAGGAACACTTCTGAAGGCAGTCATTTGGTGGGTAAGCAGGGGGCGCCGAGAGTAGTTGTTCCCACTACTCCAAAAGGATGAAGCACCTTGGCAGGCCTTCTTGATTGATGAAGAAAACAGAGGTCTCACGGGAAGGCAGAGGAGGAAGGATGCCAAAACTTTCCAAAGCGTTTCCGGCGGTTTCACAAGTGCGTTTCTTCATGCGGGATACTTGGCTCCTTCTGTGGTTTGGGGAGAACTAAGGTGAGCAACCTGGAATGGATGCAGAGCCCCTTCTCCTATCCAAGATTAGCTTTACGCCAAAATCGAGGACTTCCTTTCCTAACACAAGCTGATAGAATAAATGCCATCTGAGACAAGTGGAGCAGGGAATAGAATAGAAGAAAACAAAATCCTGCAATGCAACGATAAGAAAGGCAGAGAAATACCTGAATGTTGGGAAAGGGGCCAGTTACAAATAAAAGGAACTGTACCTATACCTGAAAGATGGGTGGGAGGATTGGTGGTGTGCAAATCACTATCGCTCCTGAAGCAGTTTGAGGAGGTCTTGCTAAATGCAGATTAAGTATGTCTGGACGAGTGGCCTAAGTTATAAAATTACTCACATGGCTCACAGGTGAGGAGGGGCCAGTAGAGGTAATACCCCAGAAAAATGTTACCCTGTGCTTCCGAAATAATTGTACAGTACAAGTTGGAAAGAACACTCGTTGAGAACGCATTTTTGATGTACCAGGTATGAAGGCAGGAACAGCAGTGCTGATGGACCACTGTTGGGCTTGTGGATCAAAAGCTTATATGAAATTGCCCCCGGATTGGGTCTATGCTCCATAGTGCTAATAAGTACACCAGCTCGAGTAGTAGCCCAGAGTGAAGTACATATTGGCGACTTTCCCAAAAGAATACAAATCTAAGAAACAAAAGGCCCCTTACCCTTAAAGGCAGCAAAAGGGAAAACAATGTTTTGGGTAAATCAATAGAGGCCTGTGATGACATACCAGATGAGCATAATTTGTTCAGTAGTGTTGGGATGCACGTTCAGGTCCCATGTCACCCCAAACGATTTAGACTGAGGAAATTATATGAGGAAATGCATGTGCACGACTGCATGGTGGTGAAACACACATCGCAGGAATAACAAATGTGGTGTTTTCCAATAATCATGGAACATAGTTAGGTCCCAGTATAGGGTTTGAGTGATATTAAAGTATAATAGGGCAAAATGTAGTTTATGACAATGCAAACGTAGGCCCTGGCCCCTGCCACGAGAAATACTAAGATATCGCCCTATGTAAAGCGAAGCCCACTGGCAAAAGTAGCAGCATAACGTGGCAATGAGTTTCGAATCACTCCCCCATCCCAAGCCCCAGCACGGAAATCAAACGTGGAGGCTGATAGGACGGACAGATAAAATACAATTGTCTCGTGTTGCAGGCCTGCGAAACCTGAAAGGAATGTAAATGGCCAAGCATGGTCAGGGCATCACCCGTCCCCGAAGGACCATCCCATGGCAAAAGTTGCAAGCTGAAAAATGTTCGGTCCAGATTTAGGACTCTAATGCCCCCCTGAATAATGACTATCCCTTTGAACTGCCAGATGCCCACAAACAAGACCCCTAAATCCTTCAGAATGTGGCTTATTAGTGTGGTCTTCAAAAGGCCAAGGAAAAACTCTGAGGAGGGGCAGCCAATAAGGGAGGAGCAAGGAGTGAAGTGTCCTATGATTTGAGCTACAAGCCAGAAGTGAGGCCAACAAATTTAGTCCTGCGACGAGGAGGCATTATGGAGGCAACTGTGTGTTATTCTAAAGGGCCAATTTGACCTGCAGCGTATCCGTTGAGTTTATGTCAATGTCCTGGTGCACACCATATGACTATGCCCACGGGGAGGGTAACATATCACGTAACTCACCAATCTAGGAGCGGGGAACCAAGGTGACGGAGTGGACAACCATGTGTTTGAGGTATGGGCGGTTTTAGATGTAGCTAATTGGTCAAGGGACTATAGGAGACTGGTAGTATGTATAGAGGTGGTAGCCAATGAGGTTGGTGGGATAAAATACTGGTTCCATCAAGAGTGACGATTAATTTCTATTTAACTGTTTGTATTCATTGAACTAACACAGAGAGCGAGCTCCATGGCAGTTGGGCTCTACGGCACCCTCTATCAGCTTTTTCCTTTTTGTATACAAAAATAAATCTTGTTTTCCTTGCAAAGAGGTGCACCAAGCTGCATTCCTCAGAAGATTGATTGTTATTGGTTGGTTGTCTGGGGTTCACCCATACAAATCAGTGACTGTGACGTGATCCCAGCCCCTCTGCAGAGACAGAGGATTCCCAGCTGCACATCCGGAGGGGATGCGCCCACCTGCTGCGGCCAGTCCCTTGTGCACATATTGGAGAGGTTAACAGGAGCAGCCTGAATGCCTTTCTGCTGTTTGGAGTGGGTGCCTCTCCCGGATTGTGCAGGCCCTTGATGGGACACAAGAATGAAAAAGTAGTCTGGGTAGAGGCTCTGTGTGGTCCTGGGATCTCCCTGCCTGATATAAAGGATGCGTGGGAACGAAAAAATTGTATTTGTGTTTCTATTGTGGTGGTGTTGACCAAGGAGGGCTCCAGTTTTGTTATGCATACGTTTTTAAGTGGTGTGCAGTGCCAGTGTGAACAGTGTGTGTGAGAGAGTATGGGAAGTAGTGGTGTGAGATCAAAGTGAGGCGTGTGTGTGTGGGGAGCATGACGACAGGGAAGTGTGCAGTATTAGTAACAGGTGAAGGGTGGGGTAATGGGACAACAAGGCACCGCTGGATTGGAGCCTGAGTAAGTAAGGTATTGCATAACCTTTGAATAGTGGTGGCTAAAATTGAGCTGGCAACCCCATTGGAGTATGTATCCACGGCTCTCCAAATGTATGGGGGGAAGATAAGTAAGTATCACAGGGAATGGGTGGCCGAGATGACAGGGGACATGTTTAAACCATGGCCAGAACAGGGAACATATAATAAAGACATCCTGGATCATAAGTATACATTTCTAGCAGTAAAATATAAGGTGAAGAAATAAAATTACAGAAAGGAAGTATTGGAGTTATGGAAGATGGTTGAGGATTTATAAGATGCCCCCCATCCCCACCGGCCCCAAGAAGATAGCTGGCAGATCACCTTTGTTATGTGCTCTAATTCCAACCACACCCACCGCTCCAACGTTTCAGGAAGCACTAGCCCCATTAGTAACAACACAAGTAGCCCAGCCTCCCTTATTAGGGTGTTTTCCCAAATGCGCAGCATCAGGGTACACGAATCCCGTTTATATCTTGCTACTCTCCACTACTCCTCCTCCCTCTCCATCATCATGTGCCCAGTACCACAATCTCCCAAACTCTTTAGCGCCTACAGCTGCTCGAGCTCAAGAACAGAAGAATACAGAGCAGAAGGAACAGAAAGAGGTAGAAGAAGCATTAAAGATGGATAAAGAGTTAGCGAAATTGAGATCAGTTAACGGGGATGGCCAGTGGGCAATTGCGGGTCAGATGAGTGGAGAGTGAGAGACATTCTGTTCAGAACTGGCAGTAAGGCGATTTAGGGTATGCATATTGAGAGGGAAGGTGAGGACGAGTCTGTGAGGTCAGCTAACAAGGCAGAAGAGGAGGAGTGGATGTGGTAGATGAGTGGGGGGAGAAAGCGGCCCCACACGTAAGATCACCACGGGTGGAGAGCTTGTGGCCACCTAGGTTGAAGAACCGCTTTGGGCATGTAGTGTTCATGTAGTGAAAGCAGGTGGGGAAAAAGGAGGTGACGAAGAAAGTGGGGGCATAGCTTCCACTGTTGCACAAAGGACCATGGAGGGCACAATATGTACCATGGCCACATATGATAGGAATAATTTAACTAAAACACTACCGTCCCTTGCAGCTGGGGTGGGAAAGTGGATATATGCATTTGAGAAGCAGACGACAGGTGTTACCCTGGCTGTGGGTGACGTGAAGTGTGTGTTCGTTGTGATCCTGGGAGAACAGGAGGACAACATGTGGGCTAAATCAGGGTATCCCGGGGTGCGATTAGGGAATGATCTTCATGACGGTTCCCACTTCAATTATATCTGGGCCTAAGTGTGGGCGGTCCTGTGGCGTGTATACCCTGATACACCCGATCTCTAGTCCGTAATGCAATGTACAATGCGGGATGATGAGGACCCAGGTCTGTACATTTTACAAATACAAGAGATGTGGAGGGCAGAAACAGGTAAAACATGGGATCAGTCAATTGTATTCTTCTATTTTGTGGCCAAGAAATGACTCCCCAAAGAGGTGTAGAAGGCACTTGATAATATAGTGGGAATTGAAGCAAAGGGGTGGCCGCAGATACAGGGCCTCATTACACGGAAGGCGGTAATGGTTAACGGCCACCGTTAATGGTAACGGTGGCCGTTAACCATTACCGCCTTACTACGTGGTCCCTTAGCGGGTTGGTGTTTTAACGCCTGCTTTTTGCAGGCGTTAAAAACCAACCCGCTAAGGGACCTCGGAGCTAATTCCGGCACCGCAAAATTGCGGTGCCGTAATTAGCGCCTTCCCCATTCCCATAGAGCCCTATGGGGCAGAAATGGGAATGGGGAAGGGCAATGGCGGAAGGGGGATTTACCGCCCCACCAACCTTGGAATGGGGCGGTAAATCCCCTTTCCGCCAAGGCGGTGCCGGTAATTTACCGGCATGGTCCAGGGTGCTGATAGCACCCTGGACCACCGCCTTCCATGTAATGAGGCCCACAGTCTATAATCGTGCACCATTGCAAGCACCTGCAAGAGAAGGAAGAGGATACAGCACAGAGGGTACAAAGAGAGGAAGCGAGGTTGGTACAAAAGAAATTGGCGAAGTTATCAGTAGATGGGGCAGTAGTAGCAGCGCACAAGGAAGAAAAGACAGAGCAGAGGGTTATCTTGGGAGAGGTGCGGGCAGTCCCTGCATGGGGAGGTGGAAATGGTTGGAACAGTGGGTACCAGCCAAAGTATCAGGGATGGCCCCCAGGAGGTTATTCTAGGAGTATAGGGGGTTTGCAAGACCCCACGGAGGTAGAGGGGGTTACAGAGGAATGGTCGTAAGGGGGGAAACACAGGGCAATGTTGGACCTGTGGGAGAATGGGTCATTTTTCATGACAGCGTAGGAGCAGACAAGCAGCTGTATACAACCAGCAAATGCCCTCATACGTTCAAGGCGCTACCACCCTGTACCCACAACCCTACGCCCAAGTACCCCCAACTGCTCCGTATGGTGCACCACAGTCCATGGCTCATCTGCTAGCCCACCACAATTTCCGCAGCTGCAAGCACTGGTGCCCAGTGACACACTAGCCTGTGTTGTACATTCCGTGCCGCCACAGGCCCCTCAGGTGCCCAACAGTAATGCATTGCCTCATGGCAAAGTGACACACTATCAAGGGGCCAATGTGATCGGAGGAAATCCTTTTGTCTTTCCAGAGACAAACAGTTACCCATGTTAGGACAGCCCACAGAGGACTTTGGCATGTCCAGTCCTATCAGGCACTGCCAACCCAGAAAAGGAACCATTGATGGGTGTAGAGATAGCAAATAAACCATTAATTTTATGGTAGACACAGGTGCCACAAAATCATGTATCAGGGAGGGGCAATTGTCTTTGTCAAATGAAGTAATGGACACACAGGGGGTTCTCTGGGGCAATAAACCTGTTTAGTTCACAAAAGACGTGCTTATTAAGGTAGGTGACAGGATGGTACGAGCACCATTGCTGTTTTCAAAGGCATCTCCCATCAATCTGTTGGAGAGAGACATGCTCAGTAAATTAAATATGACCATCTCGTTCACTGAGAGAGGGGTGGTGTGTTTCACCCCAGGCATTTGTTATGTAAGAGCGATGATGATCATACATGCACTGGGGCATGAAGTAGCAAACAGGGGCATACCAGTGCAACCAGATCTGTCAATGTATGGGGGTACAGTATTGATAAATGCATTACTGAATGTAGCCAACAAGTCTTGCAGCGTGCCATCCGAGTTCTTGTTTAGGCCAGCCGAACCCAGGGAACAAGTTGGAGGGAACCTTTCTTATGCTCGATTTAGAGGGGCTAGTGGTGTCAAAAGAGAAGATTGTCCTCATAGGGACAGATGCAGAGGGGGAAGAATGGTGATCCTTCTCATGCTTTGACCCAACCCAGTCCCTAAGAGGAGTTACAGACAGTGATTTGTTCGAAGATGTGGACAATGATGGGGAAATAATGCTGGCAATTTGTGTCCCGTGAGATAATGTTGCAATTCAAACATGTTCCATGCCCCATGCTGTTAGACGGTAGTGTCACACCCTTTGTCCAAGCGATCTAGCACAAGTACCTGAAAATCTGTGACAAGTAATCCCCATGATGTGGGGCTCTTACGTAGTGTTGCCCTGATTCATATCACACTCAAACCAGGTGAGGTGTTGCCCAGAGTTAAACAGTACCCATGGTTCAAGGAAGCTGTAGAAGGGATATATACAACACCATTACAGCCCTCCTACACAAGGTATTATCATACCCTTAAATTCTCCCTGTATTACGGCTATATATCCTGTAAAGAAATCAAAGGGATCCAGTTGGAGGATGATTCAGGATCTGCGTCCTCTAAACAATATAGTACAGGATGAGTTTCCCACTGTGTAACATACCTACCGCAGCAACCCATTAGACAGTAATTGATTTGAAAAATGCATTTTTCTCTGTCCCATTGCACCCTGATTCTCAATATCTCACCTCATTTACCTATGGTGGGGGCAATTCCAGCACATAAGGCTCCTACAAGGGCACTGTGAGTCTGCCAGTATTTTCAACAGGGTTTTGCATGAAGATCTGGGAAACATATATGTGCCGAGTACCATCATTCAGTATGTTGATGATCTGTTAGTATGTAGCACCAATGAGCAGCAGTGTAGTGTAAGGAAGGCATGGCTATCATAAGCATGACAGACACAAGGAGTACAATCCAATGGGTGAGAAAAACACCTAATCTAAACCTAAATCTAGGATGGGAGCAGGCTATGACCATCAAAGTAATGAAAACACTGTCCTAGTGGTGTTGTGTCAAAACAAAATGTCCTATACTAATAATCCTATTGCCAAATCCTTACTCTATATAACAAAAGGGTGCGGCCCCCTCTCTTTGTATTTGGAATTTGGAATAGTTTTCCCCTCTATCCATTGGGGTTGTTTGGGAGCGATGTGTGGGCTTCTGATCTTTCCGCTCTTCAGTTCGGTGCATAGTGTGAAAATGTTTCACTGCATCCCAGTGATTTTGGCCCGTTTCAATATCTAATGCAAGAATCGGTTTGTTCAGCTGTAAGACAGCCTTTTGCAAATAAGGAGGTAGAGAGTTGATAAATTGTTCTAGCATAATCATCTCTATCTCTTCAATGGTTTCATTATTAATCCATAGGGAGGTAGTGTTTTTAATTCGCTCACCAAGCTCGAGGGGGGTTTCATCAGGGTTAAGTTTGGTATCTCGTAACTTCTGGTAGAAAAATTACTAGTTTGCCCCACTTGTTTCAGCAGTCCTTCTTTTATAGAAATGAAGGTGGCTTTTGGGGTTAGATTGAGTAGTTGGTATGTGGTTTGCAATTCTTTCTTCAATAGGGGCCCCAAATAACATTTCTTTAGGTTTCCTCCCAACTTAGTTGTTCGGCCAACCTTTCAAAATTAAGGAAAAAACTCCCTAAATCTTCACCTGGAGTATCCCTTGTGGTAATAGGGGCCTAGCCTGCAGTTCAACTAACTTAATCAAGTTCTCTTGTGGATGTGCTTCCACCAGCATCCGATGGACATCCAACTGGGTCATGAGGGCGGCTAGATCAGCCATCTCTTCGGAATGGGTGTTTCCCCAGAGGTACTCCTGGTTTCAGAAGAACATAAACTTTCACGCTCTTCTGAGAAATTCTAAAAATCATCCAACTCTTCCCAGCCTGATTCTTGAGAAGGTGTTAAGCAGGGCGTCTCGCTGGCACTTCGTACGTGATGTTCCTAGAGAATGCAATGTTGACCCCAGGCTGTCTTGAGTAGATATGGCAATGCGGGAAACCAACCCAAGACCCGCCAGGATGTGACTAGGGAGTCCTGAAACGGTTCTCCATGTCACAGGACGGCTTTTCCTGGTTATCGTGGTGCAGGAACAGTGCAAGCACTGACTGGGAAGGCAGGCGATGACACAGTCCGAGATTCAGGTGTCAAAGGTGGCAGTAGACAGCAGACGCTGATCCAAAAGGTTTGTTGAGGTCCCAACCAGGAGCTCTGGGATGGAGAACAGGCTAGGACTACCAGAGGCAGGCAAGGAGGAACAGTCAGTACAGGCAAGGGAATGCCTGCAAGAAGGAAAGGCTGTGCAGAGGGCACAGGCAGGGAGGTAAGAGAAAAGGAGAAAGAAAAGGAGAAAGAAAAGGAGAAGCACCAAAAAGGCAGGGAGAAGGAGAAGGAAGGCAGCAAGGCAAAACGCTGTAGGCAGGACTCCAGGCACGGAAAAAGGCCAAAGGCACAACAAGGCAAAGGACAAGGGCTAGAAAGGCTAGGTTAGGAATTTTCCTGGAGCGCAACACGGGTGAGCAAAGACACGTTAAGACGCGATGCTCAGCACCTCTCCGGAAGCTTTTATGGAGCTGGCACCACAATGAGGCTTTAAATGCAAGCTGTCATTGCCTAGCCCCCATAAACACTGCGCATGCACGGAACGAAGAACATGGCAGTCCGCGCATGTGCGGTGAACCCACAATGGCCAAACTGAGTAGGTGCCGTAACCCTGCACCGGGCAGCTGAGGAGAGCACCAACACGGATAGAGGCGCCACCGACCCAGCAAGGAGCAAAGAAGCCGGGAAGCCAGGAAGCATGAGAGGGAAGCTTGCGCCAGGTAAGTGGAGCCGGGTGGGAGGCGCCTTGCTGCGGCCGCAGGGAGACAGAAGGTGGAGATCTGGGTTGGTTAAGTTCTACCTCAGGTCTTCCGGGGTCACAGTACAGTTAGCCTCAAAGAAAAATGGTTCAAGAAAGGAGGGACTGAAAGTGCCAGGACTAATAAAGTCACTGTATGGTCTGATTCTTAGGACTATCCGATCCCACAGTTGAATGTTATAATGGGAGATCAACAGAGTGTCCAAAAGGACCTGTGCTTTAAAAAATAAATCTTGTTGGTTAATCGGGATATGTAGTTGGGCACATAAGGCTTCCTTAAGGGTAAGAATATGATCAGACTCGTTATTTTCAATAATCCTATTTTCCCCCTCTGGTGGTACGGCTATCACTAACATGTATTCTCAATTTTTATTAGTTGAGTCACATCCCACTGCTGAGACCATATATAAGGAAGGCATGGTTATCAGAAGCATAACAGACACAAGGAGTACAATCAAAGGGTGTTTATTAAACAGTATATGGGTGAGAAAAAGGCCTAATCTAAACCTAAATCTAGGATGGGAGCAAGCTATTTCCATCAATGTAAAGAAAACGCTGTCCTAGTGGTGTCATGTCAAAACAAAATGTCCTGTACTAATAATCCTATTGCCAAATCCTTACTCTATATAACAAAAGGGTGCGGGACAATGATATGTATAACAAAAGAGTGTAATGCAAACTAAAATGTCCAAAAGGGTTTTGGTAGTTCAGGACTGCTGAACTAATACACTCCCTTCCCCATGTTGTATCACTGGACAAGGTGGAACAGTGGCATGACTATGAGCAGCCCTTCAGTTTATAGAAATCAGGAAGCCATTCATTCCGAAAAGGCCGGATCCCTCGAATCAATATACAGGATTCCCCTCTTCTGTTTATTTCTTGTGATACTCCTTCGGTGGGTTCACCTTCATCTTTACACCACTTTTCAGTCACTTTTTCAAAATACAGGATCTACTTCCCCTTGCTTTCAATTGGCATCCTTCGGATCAGTTAACTTTTATCAGTTCTGCTAGCTTATAGTATTCAGGGATTCATAATGTCTTTTTAAACACATATTTGGTTCACTTTAACTGGTTAATTCATGTCCCCCTCCTCTGGGCTCAGACCTTCCGCTGTACGGTTCACTCAGGTCCCTCTCATCCGGGCTCAGACCTTCCTCTCTATGGTTCACTCAGGTCCCTCTCATCCGGGCTCAGTAGGGAGTTCTGGCTTACGTTGATCTGGCGCAAGCCTTCAAACTGCCAGCATCACACTTGTTTCTTTACAATATTTAATTCTTTCACTTTTACATGCTTGCCAGTTTGATATAGAGACTTCCGATATGCGATCATGTCTCGCCAGGCCTCTCTGTTACATTGTAGCAAGTGCGTTTACTTTTCACAATCAAGCTTCTCTATCTCACGGCTGCCGTTTTACACGCAACCCACAATACTGGATACAGTTCAAAGGTTTATACCGGCTTCCTCTCTCGAGGCCTTCTGGTATCTGTAGTTCCTTTCACTACTTGTCAAAGACCTTCGACTGTATGCGGGGGTTTGCTACAGTTTATCAAAAACCTTCTATTTCGTCATGGCTTCTGACCTAGCATAGCTTTTCATCCTTTCAAGTCCTCACGCCGTATATGAAGGAGGTTCTGCATTGACCTTCTGCAGTGGCAGGGAATTGCCCCTTTGGGATTCTGTAGCGATTTTCACCTTGCAGTTGATAGGACCACAGCCTTTTGTTCGCCTCCTGGTCCCATCTGCACTGCTTCCATATTCATGCCGCCTTCCCGGGATTTCCAGCCCTTACATTCTGCTGATCGTGCTTGCTTCAGTTGCCCTTGTCACCTTTCTCTCTGGGTGCTCTCATGCTCCGCCTTTTCTCCCAGTGGGGAAAGGTAACAGGATTCAGGTGCGAGTCATTAAGGTTAAGTGCCTGACTCTGCCTGACCCTGATGTTGGCATATGTAAAAAGCTCTGGTTGTGTATGAGTCTGTCTTTCCCTGATGTGCTTTGTCCGTGCAGCAGAGTGTGTGTAGGAAAGGGGGGGAGGATAAAGTTCCTAGATAGTACATGGAAGGAGGGTGTTCTACAGGGAAATGGGTACAGGGATAACGTGTCTCTCCTCTGGGTGCCCCACTCCTACTCCCCAGGGACCCCTCATCCAGGTGATCCTCCTGCACTGGTCACCCCCCATGGTCTGGATCTAATAGCGATGGCCGTGCCCTTGCCACCTGGTGACAGTTCCCTGGGGATTGAGCAGTGAGACACCCTTTTCTTTATCATAGTAGGGAGGACTCCATCATGTTGATGAGATTACTGGCTGACAAAGGGTACAAAGCGGACAGAGTAAAGGTGCAGTACTGTCAACAAAAACTACAGTATTTAGGTCAGCTCATTTCTGTTAATGGCAAAAAGGTAACTCCAGAGCATGCTGCAGAAGTGCATAACACACCCCGACCAGTGAAGGTTGAAGATATGCAGAAGTTTCTGGGATTATGTAATTACTGTAGCGCCTGGATATTCAACTACATGACATACACACGATCATTACTGCAAGCACTCAAGGAAGCCCAAAGGAATAAGAGTACCCCCACATGGACAAAACAGATGATTACTAGTTTTCAAGAATTTAAGGATGTAATTGAATCTGCCCCAGTGTTGGTAACACCTGACTACACAAAAGAGTTTAGTCTATTTTCACACTCAGATGGGCAAATGATGACAGCTATTCTGACACAGAAGAATACTATGACCCACAAACCCTTAGCATATTACGGCAGCATGTTGGACGCAGGGATGCAAAGACAGTTTACCTGTGAATAGGTTCTGGCTGCCACAGCCTTGGACATTGAGAAGTCTGCCTCTTTCATGATGGGATATTCAGTGACATCGTATGTGGAGCAGAAGGTATTTGCTAACATGTAAAGGTTCAAGCACACACATTACACAAAGGACATCCGCATTGAGGTACTACTGTCCAGTCCATTCTTTCATATTGTGCGGTGCAAGACAATGAACCCAGCCACATTCATAACTGAAGCAATCACTGCGGTGGATGCTGTACATGACGGTGTCATATATGAAGGCCCTGACAATAACATACCAAAAGCGAGCAACTCTGCTCTTGAGGATGGCGAGGTATTCTTTGTTGATGGTTCAGCAACCATTGACCAGGGAACGGGTAAGAGGCACACAGGTGTGGCAGTAGTCCGCCTTGTTGACCGGGAATATGAAGTACTGGTAAAGAAAAGCTTACATATGCACTACTCTGCCCAGGTTGCAGAGTATATTGATCTAATTGAAGCACTAGAAGCATCTCAAGGGTGTTGAGCTACCATTTACTCTGATTCAGCATAAGTTACCACTACCATTCAGGGTTGTCATGATGGCATAGGAGGGTGTTCCTGAGGGCAGATGGATCCCCAGTGCAACATGCTGCTCTGTTAGAAAGATTAATAAATGTACTCTTGTGGCCTACACTTGTCGCTGTCATCCAGTGTGTTGGCCATACTTACAACACAGACCCAATCTCTTGTGGTAATGAACAAGCAGACCAGGCAGCCAAGTTATCTGCTTACCTCCCAGTACCTGAAATCACGGAGTATCCGCAAATAGCTAGTATGCAGCTACAATTGGAGATTCCCTATACTGCGGTACCAGTCACCCAAATTATTGAGTTGCCGGGGCAGGCACCTTAGGATGAAAAGTTGTTATGGCAGAAAATGGGATGCGATCAATCTCCCAATGATCTGATATGGAGCCAGGTTATCACAGATAAGGTGGTAATGCCTCAGGAGTTGGTGATGCTGGCCTTTGAGCATCTGCACTATCCCTCATATGTATCAAAGAAGCACATAGCTGCAGACATACAGGAGGATTGGTATGTCCCAAATCTTCAAGAATTGGTGATTGTGTTTATTTCTAACTGTACCATTTGTCAGACATACAATACTGGGAAACATTGCAGATGCTGCAAGGTACATTAGCATTCCCCAGCAGCACATTTTCTGCATATTGACTACGCCGACATGGGAGAACGGTGCAATACGTATCAGTACCTTATTATTGTTGTGTGCCCCTTGACCCGTTAGGTGGAGGCTGGGCTTTGTGCACATTGAGACGCTAAGTCAAAAGCCACATTTCTAGTGGGAGAAGTATTTCCCTGCTGGGGAGTATGTGAGGCACTTAAATCTGACCCACTTCTTTAACAAGCTATTTAAAGAGATAACAACACTTTTAGGAATTAAGCACAGGATGTGCTCCACTTACCATCCTCAAGCCAACAGTATTGTTGACGGATCAATGGCCTCTTAAAGGCAAATTATCCCTTGGCATTATTCAATTTACAGACAGGGCCCTGCAAGGACCATCATCTCACCCCTTACGAAATAGTGACGGGGCAACCCATTCTGTGATTAATTTAAAATGTATGTGTACCAGTCAACCAAAATGATTAAGTTGTCTCAACAGATTGTGCCATAAAGAGCAGAAGAAGAAGACTGCACTGCACCAGAAACTGCGAGCTCACCACCTCTACAATTGCAGCCTGGTGACTTTGTGCAGATCTTTGTCCGCAGATGGAGTGAGCCGTGGTATAATGGCCCATACACGGTCGTTTATGCGACTCCATTTGCGGGCAAAGTGAAGGAATTGCGGTATTGGGTTCCCACCTCAAATGTCTGAAAGGCTCCCCATACAGCACCTCCTTCACCCGGTTCCCTGCCAATAGAGTAATTGTCTTTTGGTCCTCACACCAATTCTACAATTGTATTTTAGTCTTCGGCTGACTGTACTATTTTCATACATACCTTCTATACCACTGATTCTATGATTTTACTACATATCTTTTCAACCTCAGCTCCTTTGAAACAATTTTCACTTTATTAAAGAATGAGTATTCTGTTTATTCTAATGTTTTTCTATTGCTATCAAGCTATTGTTGCTGTATAGAGTAATATGAAGAGTTCCATGTATAACTATATGAATACTGTATTTTTAACCCGTTCTTCTCGCCCCCAGCAGCTGCCTCATCACAAGCAATGTGTAATTATTTTATTGTTGTGTATATCTGTTGTTTTTGGTGTAGGTCTGTGTATATGCTTCCTATAACAGGTTATATGTATAGGTCATGACTAAGTATGGTATTGTTCATAATGTTTTTTTTCAAGAAATGTATTGCATGTGCAACAATTGCGGGTAGTGGATATATCCACATGTCAATGGCTGTCTCGAGTGAAAAGATGGGTAGAGAAGGAAACAGAGTGCGACCAGTATAAGGGGTTGTACTTGATACAATGACTGATGTGCACCATCCAGAATTCACTAATCTATGGTATAGTCACATGCGCTGAGTGGGGAAGCAGAGGTCAAATGGGAGCAGCTAAGCCTGCTCTCTCATCCCTCATGCCTCAGGGGTACCCAAAATGTTAATACCCCCAGGAGATGCCACCTCAAGAAGTCCAGTGTTTGGTTAATTTGGCACAGTGTCAGGTTTGGAGTAAGTTCCAGGGGCACAAAGTACAAGTTGTGCTGATGGACAAAGACAAAGAAAAATGTGCAAAGAATGGATAGGACCCAGGGTGCAAAGTGCGCCCAGTGCTAAAAATGAATGAACTGTTGTTCGGGTCGCACAGATGGGAGCAGGCGGTAGTGAGCTGCACAGCAGGGGGGGTTGGCAGGGTTCAAAGAAGAAGTGATATGGACCATAAACAAGAACTGTCTTCCTATATGGTCCAGGTATCTCTCAAAATTGACATGGATGGAAGCCAAAGAAGTTCCAGTTAAAGTGCAAATGGTGAATGAGTACAAAATCTGTTTTCAAGGGCATGTTTTCAAGGGCATGGAACTGTTCCAGTTGGAGATAACAGCAAATGCAATAAAGGTTCACCCTTACAATAGGACGGCAATGTTCTTTATGACCATCTTTGCTCTGGGTTTGCAGGCATCCACAAATGCAAAGTGGTTAAAAATAACCAGATGGGAGTTGTTGCAGACAATAAATGCAACTGTGAAAGGCTTTCACGCCATAAAAGAGGAGTTGAGGGCCATAAGTCTTATGACCCTTCAAAATAGGTATGACCTTGATTTAATAATGGCCATAGAGGGTGGCATGTTCAGCAAAAGTGTGCCTTCTTGCTGCACATACATACCCACCCACGGTGGGGAGAATGGAACCCTCACAGAGGCCATAGCACATTAACAGAATTACACACAAAAGTGGTGGAGGAGGTGGAAGAGATTGAACATGATGACTGGTTTCACTACTTGGTCTTGTCTATACCCACCTGACTAATGCATTAAATATACTAACCAATAGTAGTATTCATAGTACTGGCTTTCTGCATTTTAAGAATAGCAATACATATTTGCAAAAGGGCTGCCGAAGGAGAAGTTGGAATGCAGATAGTAATAAACCTAAATGCTCACATACATAAACATACCCAAACAGATGACTTGCCTGGTGCCCAGGCAATGGGAAGCACTGTCGCCCCGCCAGGAACAATGTTTACTTGTTCTCAGGCCCCTCACAATTACACTGAGCATTGGGTATATTGCGAATTCAATGGGGAATGCTGCTATATGACCAGGAGTGTGGACAAACATGTCAGACATACAGACACACTGATGGTGGTGACCAAAGTATAGATACCCAAAAAGCACTTTACGGGGGAGGGCATGAAGGATGGTGTGGTCGAGGATTTGACCAGACGGGAGAATGTTGAGAGGCAGATGAATACGTTATCTATAGTTACTGCCCTCCCCCGGCCAAATGCTACTCACTAAGGCAACCATACCGCCCAGGCAGGTACAGCAGGAGATGAACAAAATGTAAGCAAAAGATGGCAAGAATAAACAAACGTATAATAATATCAATAATTATGATTGGAGTTTTGTGTATGGGATAGGTAACCAAAAGATCTCATGTTTGTAAGGTAAGTAGACCAGATCTTAAATAGTAAACAACTGAGCTGATAGTATTGGTATTTGATGGACAAAGCTAAATTAAGTTCCTAGGCTTACAACAAGTGGCATTAGGAAGAAGAGGAGGAGACAGAACAAGGCTCCTCAGACAGGCAGATGCCAAACTCATATGTGTATTGAACACTACAGTGACGGGTTTAAATTCTGATAATGAAATTATGTCTTTCTCATGATTAACTCAGTTGTTTACTATTTAAGATCCAATCTACTTACCTTACAAACATGAGATCTTTTGGTTACCTATCCGATACACAAAACTCCAATCATCATCATTGATATTATGAACTAATCAAGTGTAATAGGAGAAGGTTGCTACTAATTCTTAAAGATGTGACATTACGTATTAATACTTTAACTGAAATGTTGATAATTGAGAATTAATAATTCATTATAGGTAGATTTTACTTCCAATTGACAATTATGCGAGTTAGTATGAATACTGTCAACAAACCCAAAGAAAGCATCTTATTTCATCAGTTTATCATATTAATTGTGTGTGGAGGAGAATACACAGTCAATACAGGCACCAAATTGCCACTAATTGGTAACAATGAGAATTTTGTACACTCAATTTACCTTAATCTGATATATTAAGTATAGGTAATTCACAATGAGTAGGTCTAATGCACGCATCAAGGGGACGCTGATAAAGGAATCACAAGTGCTATTTAGCACGTATTAAACCTATAATCAGATAAAATACCGGCATCATTCCAAGATGGCTGCTTTGGCGACAATCAATGTCAAATACGTTCATTCGGAACGCAGCTTTGACATGCCAACAGCTGTGAAGCTCCACGTTGCCATGTGAACGTGTGAAATGATTTAAACAACATGGCCAGTGGCTCGCGTGTAAAGTGAGATGCAGAACCAGCAAAGTTATTACGGTAAGACCCCACGATACATTTAATACGATATTATACGAGTTATCCCCTGGGCACTCATGAGATAGCATTGGTCGGAGGACAATCCAGTACATAGAAAGAGATACAAGTGTTCACTCTATGTATGTGTTACAGTACGGGAAAAAAACTCCTAATAGTAAAGTAAGATCGGATTCGGCCGCAGTACATTTAATGAACTTATGCACGCAATTTACGGCCCCAGGAACGCGTTGTCCTATTAGCTAGTGGCCAGCAGATATGTGGGCTATGTATCGTAATGTATACTGGTTAAAATCGATAAGGGGCAGTCAAAATTAAAATAGAATAAAACGAGGAGTAAGTGTTCACTTTGCTTACACTAGCACACTCCGCAATGATACGGGGATGCTTAACCCCTGGAACAGCTCTGAGCTGATTTTCCTATCACCTATACCATTGTTTACAGCTGCACAGGGATTTACACCAGAACTACCAATACGGACTAAATTGTGGTCACATCGAATGAACGGTAAAACAAGAATTTTAATGTTGGTTTGGCTAGCAATTGACTGAGTAATCTCCATAAACACCACAAACTTTACCAAACATTAATGGTTATGTTTTTTGATTTCCCATATTTCTCACCCTCCTTAACAATCCTCCGCTGAACCCCAACCCTGCTATCTGTCAATTGAATTTGTGTGATGATGTGAATATTTTCTGAATATAACTACATCTGTACAAATGATACTGCTTTACTGTGAACATGTGTAATAGTGAAGTTGAAGTTATTTTCTGCCCTGATTTGAGAAAGGCTTATATTATAGCCAAAACACGTGTCATGAAAAGGGCAAATGGGCAATTATGATGAATCAATAAATGAACCCTAAAAAAGGCAGTTTGGAATTTGTGATTATTAAACAATTCTTTGAACTACTCAAGTTGCCGCAAGTCTCCAGGAGAACTTTTTGTTAATCACTTGTGTACATTTAGGGGGGATTTTGCTTTCATCCCACCCGCTCCATGTAGACGCGACATCAAACACTAAAGACAAGGGATGAATTGCAATTTCATTAATACAAAGAGTGTATCATTTTGAGTCGCAAGCGGAAGACCAGTCTCAGGGAAAGAACTCTTTTCCTCTATGTTGTAATGTGCTTGTTTCCTCATGTCTGTGCTGTGAGCATGTGAGGTGCTGGAATGCATGGGGAATGTTGAGTCGTGGAAGGTTGATGTGTGATTCCCAGTGAGTGTTCTGTGTGTGACAATTGAGAAGTGAGCTGCCTGGGAAGGTGCTGGTGGGTGGCTCTGTGTCATTTTAATCTAATGTTCTTACCTGTAACTTGGAACTTGAAGACTTGTAACCAGAATTTAAGTAAACAAGTTACTTACCCCATCTGTGACTCCAGTGCCTTCTGCGAGGAACCCATCCATTTTAAAAATCATCCTTTCTTGGAATCAAGACACCCGCAAGATACCAACAGTGGCTCTTGTCGACACAGGAGAATCCAGAAACTACATTGACAAGACGTTGGTGTGGGAAATAAACTTCCTACAGATCCAGAAGAATCATCAGATAAACTTTGAAGTGATAGATGGCACTCCATTGGCTTCAGGACCCATTTAACACCAGACCAAAGGGATTACCCACTCCATCAGTGGTCATCATGAAACCGCATTTGATATTATCCAAACACCTGTGTACCCCGTCATCCTGGGTCTTTTGTCTGGCTAGAACACCATAACCCGTACATCAACTGGACTCACAGAATTCCATACTACAGTTCAGAAGACTGCATCAAGATTGTTAACAGCCACACAGAAACAGCGTTGATGTTGCACCCATCGCCTGCGATCCCAACACAATGCATTTCCCATCTACAAAACATTACAGTGTTGTGTCATCACTTTGGTTGGGTGTTCTCTGACCATGAAGAAATACCATAACCATTGCATTATCTGTTCGACTGCAAAATATCGTTACTGCCCAACCAAGTGAGTCTTCACAGAAAGATCTATTTCTTGGTGGCACTAGAAAGGGAAGAACTATGGAAGTACATGGAAAGATATTGAAAGATAGTTAGTTATGTCACGGTTCAGCCATTAACGTATTTCCACTGTGTCGATAAGAGGAAATCGTTTTGCAGGTTTGGATTAAGAGATAAGAGAGAGATATCACTTCATCTTAGTTAATGTTTACATGCAGCTACCCAATGGCCATGCTCAGCTTCATGTAACTAGACCCAACCGCATCTGGTCTCCTACCTAAGACATTCTACAAGTCCACATCGGGACTGATCTAACTTCTAGATGGACCCCACAGGCCACCTCCACTGCCTTGAAAAAGACCGTTTTTTTCTGGTTGAAACACGTGTTGTCTGTTTCTTCAAAATGATTCAGTTGGTCTATTTTCTCTAAAATGTGCCAATTTACTAACGTGGGCCACCTTAGCCTTGATGTTTTCCAACATTTGGAACACTCCAGTTTTATGATTTAATAAACCACATCTTCTGCCTATCACCCCCTCTGATGTACGCAGAGTTGCCTTTGGTATTTGGTTACTGTTTACGTAATTATTTATATAATGTAACAATACACATTACCACTACACCAAAGAGAATATAAGTACACTTTGGAGATGCACTCATGTGTGATACGTTTTTAATGGTGGGCGCAATTTTGGTTTAAGTTTGATGAGTGATTGTTAGTGAATGTCCATTCAGGCTAGGACTTTATCAAACCATTGCAGCCTTTGTTTATTTAAGTGACGTTGTGAGCCTTGCTTGAACAAAAGGGCAAGGGGGATTATTGAAAGGAAACTGAGTGTTTGTTGATTGCATTAACCCGCTGACTATGATCGAACAACTTATTGCTTATTATTCCCAAAAAGCGTCCACCAGTGAAGGGAATTATCTCGTCATTGAGAAGGAGTTGACCATAAAGAAGTCATTCAAGGAGTCAATGCACCATTTCCCAGTGGAGGATTGTACAGTCCACCGCAACCAGCAACATCTTCCCTGTTTGCAGTGCAGAAATAACCAAAAAGCACAATGGGCACATTTCTTCTCCCAGTATGACTTTACCATCACGTTACATGGCCTGCACCCAGAATGCAAAGGTAGATGCTCTTTCTCATTCCCTCTCGAATATGGAAACCTTGGAGACCTCATTGATGCATGTATTGCCTACAAAGCAATTTCTCCAGACCATAAGACTGTATCTCCAGCAAGTTTGGTTGGAGACAGCGGCTAATGCAGGCTTACCTGCTTTACTGGCTACACCCACGGCTTGGATGGCTGATGGCCTTCTGTTCTGTCAAGACCGTTTATTTGTTCCACCCTCTGTCCTTCGTCTAGCCATCTTGTCTTGATTCCACGATTTCCGTATCACAGGACACTGAGGTGTAAAAGCCACACTTAAACTTATTCAGCGCCAATTCTGGTGGCCTGTGTAAGCGCAACAAGTCAAAGAATATATTATGTCATGTCCGGTGTGTGCTCAGAGCAAGAAGAGCCGTTAATATTTGCAGGGCCTTCTTAGTCCTATGGAAAAGGTGCCCTACCCTTTGTACACTATCGCCTCAGACTTTATTGTTGAATTGCCGCTTTGCAACAATAAGACCTGCATCATGGTGCGGGCGACTGCTTTACCAAGATGTCACACTTCATACCCTTGCCTCCGCTCCATTAAGCATTCCAGAAGGCACAAGGTGTTCTTACACAAGGCATTCTGGGTTGCATGGACTTCCCGACAAGATCATTTTGAATAAGGTGTCTCAATATCTCTCTCGGTTCTGGACACAAGTGTGTAAACATACAGGAATAGTATGTGCTTTGTGTTCAGGATACCATCCTCAGAGCAAGGACCAGTCTGAACGCACCAACCAGAAGCAGTATTTGCACTGTTACACCAATGCCCTGCAGTCCAACCAGTGACGCTATCTAGATATGGGTGAGGTTTTGTATAACAACACTTTGCACACCTCTATCAGACACGAAGCAGGATGCACGGACGAGAGAAACTCAGGACTTTGCAGGTTGGGATTGAACCCATGACTCTGTTCATATGACATAAGAATATTCACCAATCAAGGCAGACCTATTGGCCCTGATTTGAAAAAGGCGGTGGCATCCGCCGAAACACATGTAATCATAAACGGCAATCATACATCAATCATACGGCATATTAACAAAGAATTGTGTGAAGTCCTCTTTTTTCAAGGTGCATGAATCCATCAAGTAGTAACATTAATAAGTGCAACTCTATTGGACACCGCCTGCTCTATTATTCCTATGGTATACATCCAAAGGTATTACCCATGTGGACTGTGGCTCCCAGCAGCATTCCGTCTGCGGATGCACTGCTCTAGTGATAGCAAGCTGTCCATAGTCAAGTTGTGTCCATCCTCCAAGAATTCACTTAATCCCAGAAGTTCGATAAGAAGCGCACTCTGGAACCTGTATGCAGAGTTGGCAACAAGTTGTGGCTTGTCTAAAAATATCTCAGCTGAAGAATCTGCCTCTGAAACTGGCTGCCCGGTTTCAGGGTCGCTTCTGCATCATACAGAGGATGTCACCTGTCGCATTCCGGCTGCTTCTCCCAGTCAGTTAGCGTGTCCATCCTTTTTCACATTTTCCTCCTGAAAGCATACATTGTGGATCGATATTATCGTCCGCGGCCCCTAGCCACCTCTGTTTCTAATTTAAGAGATTCCTGAATACAAGGCCCAGACCATCTGTGACTTGTGGTACTGGAGGGCTCATCTCAGCTTCCTGGTGGACTGGAATGGGTATGCAGCCTATGACCACTGCTGGGAACCTGCATCGCAAGTCCATGCTCTCTGGGTTGGTTCGGGAATTGCTTGCCCGCTTCCCTTGCAAACCCGATACACTGCCGGCCTCTGGGAGGGGGCATACTGTCATGTGCAACCATGGACAGGTGCACAGCCACTTACCTGTGTGGTGGATTTAGCCATGTTGGTGGCTGCCAGCGGTAGACTCCGGGAGCACCTGGGGCATCAGTGGTGGCCCCTTTCCCAGGCACAGAAGATGGGATCCTGTGGCAGTGCCTCCCATGGCTGGCACCATTCTGATTCTGATTGTACAGCACAGGTGCCCCCATTTAGCCCGCCGGCTGGAATCAATCAGGGCGTCTTAATGCTCTTTTAGCCAGTCCTCGTCTTGTGGTCCGTGGCCCACCTTTATGGCTCCTTTTCCCCCCTATTCTTTCACCTGCACTCTCCGCTGAGCCTTTTCTCTTCTGCCTTGTCTGCTTGCCACTCTGAGTGGAAATGTACCTCCTGCTCACCTTGGTCTTCAGTCTACCTTGGACGTCGTTCCTTCCTCTGCTCTGGTCCCTTCAGACTCACTCTACCTTACAGCTCCAAGAGTCTGTCTGATTTCCTCAGGTCCTGCCTTGGCAGTCCAGCCCATCAGTCTTAAACTATCAGCGGAGGTGTTATGAACTCCTGGCTTCCCTGTGAGTGCTTGCACTGTCTGCGCACCACGGAAATCAGGGAACAACATAACTTGTTGGACCTCTGAGTACTTACCTTTTCACTATATGGGGAGATTGCAAAGTTGCATTGTTAGCATTCACCTGTATCACCCTCTCTTGCCAGGCTGACATTTCACCCAACTTAATCCTGGAACAGCCCTGCACAGCATCAGGTACGAAGCAGACGTGGGACACTGTGCTTCATAATTTTAAGGTCTTCGGGAGCAGGAATACTGTGGAGCAACATCAGAGGCCTCTGGAATCTGGACGAACTGAACAGTCTTCATTCTGAATGAAGTTCTCTGGGTGTACGGGGTGTTCACTGTGGAGAACACTGCATATGGAAAACTGCTTTAGTTCCACCTGAACAGACAGGGTGATCGCAGCCCAAACTGAAGCAAGATGACTTGAGCTAAGCAGTTGCACTAGTCGACTCAAAGGGAATACTCTGTTTTCTCCTGAACCCCAGACAATGTTAAGAACACCAGGACTAGGAACACTGGAGCAGGTGGGTCTGGTTTTGGTCAAACTGAACTTTTAGTTCAGTCGAAGAGTCCCTGAGCCTTTCCCCACCATGTGCAATTGGTGGGCCTGATTCACTCCTAGAGGAATTGTTGCTCTCTGGAATGGAAGGTGACCAACTTCTGGGAAGCATCAGCCTACCACTCTTTTACGTTCAGGTAACACCTGGCCAGGACTGATGTGCTACCCACACTCTATCATGAGTTAAGCCTGGGTAGGAGCCATGGTGGCCGAGTGATAGGGCGGAGGGCCCCGAAGCTCTGGCGAATGCCTCCCAAGCCACTTGGTTTAATATTTCTACACTAAAATGACAGAGGTGGCTGTCGGGCCATGCCATCTTGACGGGGCCGGGCTGCAGATCTGCAAGGTGATGGCATTCCGGTGGCCAAACCAGAGAGGAGAACCAACTCCAAATGGAGAGGTTCCCCTGAGGAGGTGAGCGGTGGAGGAGGGCGGGCGTGGGGATGACCAACTCCACCGTGCCTGAGAGAGGAGGCTCGGGTACCGCATGAAGTGTGTACTTCCTGTATTTTCCATTAGGAAACTGAGAGACCTACGTCGTATGGAGGCGATGATATGCACTGGAGAAAGGGGAGCCTCTGCGACCCTACTAGGTGCTTGATGAGGCCAGAGACCAAAAGGTTCCTATTCAAACGGGTGCACAACAGACGCCGTGGAGGGCCAGCCCAGACAAATGGAGGGCAGATTGTAAAGGTGAGGTGATGGGTGACAAGAGTTCAAGACACCTCAGGGTTTGTAGATTTTGTCAAGAGCCTTTTGTTGTTGAGACACTGGAGAATATTTGTATTGATTGTCCTAATGTGTATGTCTGTTTTGTTTATTTTTCTCTTTATGTACATAATTGTCTTTCTTTTGTCTCCCCACTTTTGGTTGTGAATCCTTAGTGGGAAGAATATTTCTTTTACTATTTTGGCACTGCGATTTATTTCTACCCTCTTGGCTATATCTTCATTTCAAAATCATGCAAACTTGTTTATTTTTTTAGCACTCCTGTTAGAAATATTTGTATATGTAAATTTGTATTTGTACTTTTGTATTTGTGTTGTTTGTATTTTACATCTGTGTGAAAGGTTCTTTTTCTTAACCAAATCACTAATGAACAAATAAAATAAAAGAATAAATAAAACTAGCCTCGATATATGCACCCAACTCTGGGCAACAAGAATTTATCTGCATGGTGCTTCAGGAAGTGGGTAGTTTTGTAAAAGGAGACATAATACTTGGGGGGGGGCTTAATCTAATTATGGATAGGGCACTGGACCACTTTGGGGGGCTACATGCCACTGTAAAGCAGGAGTCTGAAGACCAAAAGGTGGAGATTGTAGAACTGGACCTATGAGATGCATGGAGGGTGTTGTGATGAATCAGTAATGATTCCCCCCAAAACCTCAACCTGGGACCTTCGGCATGTGGCCAGTGGAAGGTAGATGCTTCCTGATCCTGACCCTGGGGGCAGTGTTCTACAGGAGGATCACATGGAGGACGAAACAGGTAAGGAGGAAAGGGACACTGCCCGGTTTAACTTTCCCCAAAACTCTAATCTTTTGATGGCTTGTTGCAAAATAGAAAGAGTTATAAAACCTAACTTTGTTGCCAGGGACTTCAAGTCTCATAATTGCATCTGTCATGGCCATCCCACCTTCCCCAGGGGCCAACACCACCATCATCACCACATGGACAGGGGAACAGATGTGATGATGGGGAGGAGGATGACGAGGTACTGGAAGATGAGGTCGCAGAAGTTCTTACCTGTAGCACCCAGATAGAGTCAGTGTGTGGCGGTTCTTTAAAATCATTAGGGGTGTACCAAAAGCTTGAGCTGCCAAGGTTCAATGCCTTGAGTGCTGGTCATACTCAGTCGCAGACAACCTAGGCAGTGCTCTTTTGGAACCACAACTGAACACCTGGTTCTCCCTGTACCTGAAATCACTTAGACTTGAAAAAGTAAAAAGTGAACAGACATGGAGACAATCACCTTCAGATGACAATAAGATCAACCTTAGTAATATAACCTCCCTCTACAAGAAAGAAATTCTACTAGCTAAGCAAGACTCCAACAACCAGAACATTTCTCAAGCTAACTCAAGCATAAAAGAACTGTTCACAATCCTTAAAGAACTGGAAACTCCTATCCCAGTCCCAGACACCTGCGTGAAAGACAAAAATTGGTGCACCGGTATCCAAATTGCCCTCTCCAATAAAGTAGCAACCCTCCAAGTCAAGATCGCCAACAAAAAACAAACCCTTCACAACTCCACCCCTGTAGCCAGCACGCCCCCACCCACACTTAAACCCTCACAAAAACCTTCACACTGCTTCAGCTTCTCAAAAGTATCCATCTCAGCGGTTGAAAAAGTCATACTCACCCTCAAACCTTCAAACTGCCAAGGTGATCCATGCCCATCACAAATCATTAAAGACGCAGCCAGAGATTTATCACCTTATATCTCGAAGCTCATCAACTCCTCTTTCTCTTCCGGTACCATCCCCAACAACCTCAAAGAGTCTTGGGTGCTCCCATTACTCAAAAAACAATAATTGGACCCTTCTATACCCACTAATTACAGACCCATCACCACAGTCCCCCCAGGTTTCATATTTGTGTGGTGTGTGTCAGGTATGGCATTGCCATGCTGCATGTATGTGCATGTGTCTGTGCTGCGGACGACAACTAGGCTGGGAATGTGTATGTATTGGGCCATGCCTTGCCTCTTTAGACGGTCAAATTGGTGGACTATCTCATCAGACTTTGCATTACAGTGTTTTCTTAGGACACTCACCTCCTTCCGCTGATGAGGGGGCACCATGCTCCATATCGTTCACACCTTCGATGGCCTCTATGCCAATCGTGCTGGCACAGATCTCCTCCCACCTGCTTAGCTTTATTGGTGAGCTTGGTCCTCCACCAGTTGCCATAGCCTGGCTCCTGTTTGAGGACAGGATGTTCCTGACTCGCAGGCACAGGTCATCCCATCTCTTCCGAACATCCTTTGTTGTGCGGGGGGGTGTTGCCTACTGCGCTGACTCTTTGGGTGACAAGTTCCCAGATTTCCTTTTTCTTGATCACTGCCTCCCTCTTGAGGCTGTTTGTGAATACCACCTCGGCATTGTCATCCAGGGTCTCAGCCAGCATGGTGAGTTCATCCTCATTAAAGCGCTCCTTGCGCTGGCAGTAGGCGCCTTTTTTAACTGCCTTGGGCATGATATAGTTGTGGGAGGTTGATGTATGTACTCAGCAATATGCTTCAGGTCCTGTGTGCTGAGGATGACAATGGATTGTGTTTTTAAAGATGGCCGCCGTGCTCTTTCTCGTTCCTGTGCGATGACGCTACTTCCAGTTCCGCTTATTTACGATCACCGCTAATAGCAGTGACCACTAATGCCGTTTCAATTGATGCCGGTAGTGCTGTCTGCGCTTTCCATGATGCCGCTAAGGGCAATTTTTTGGACTTTAACGGCATGCCGGTAATGTCGTTACCGGCATGGCGCAAAGCTTGTGCACGCATACTCCTGATAGCCCTGTATTAGCGGGCTCTTTACTACACAGACACAGTATATGCTCCATGCCGGTAAGGACAGTTACTGACCTCCAAACTCGTAACGAGACCCATTTTCTCTAAGTGTGTCCATTTGTGCTTTGAGTTCGATCAGCACCGTTTCAGTCCCGTGTTGGGGTCTGAAGCCGGACCAGTGGACTCCTAAGAGGTGATTTTGTTCAAGGTATTGCTGCATTTGGAGGTATGTGTGTGTGCCTGTCGAGGACGACTCCTCCGACCTACCTGCTACACTAAGTCCAGCCCCATCCCCCCAGGTCACACCTGTCGACTGCTACCACAACACCACCCGGGAGCTGTCTGGGGGAGTCCATACAAGAAAGCATGAGTCCCATAGAGGACCCAAATGTATTAGCCCATGTCACACATGCACCCTCCACCTCCACTGATGTACAGGCGGGGTTGCAGCAGGCAGGACACGCTGCGCAGCGCCAGGAGGAGCTCACTGCCCTGGTGATACAGTTTGTCGCAGACAGTGCCCAAGCAAGGCAGGAGGGGTGCAACAACACTGCCTCCCTGAGGCAGGTCATCATGGAAAGCACCAATAGATTGTGCAAGGAGGTGTCTGCCCTGAGGCAGGTCCTCACCCGCATTGCAGATTCCATGGAGGCTGAGCGTCCAGCCCCCAGAATGGAGCAGGTGGCCACCCCATCTTCTTCAAGCTCCACACAAATCAGCCCCCTACGCAGGTCGGCGTGCACCCTGCACCGCTTGGACATGCCTCCACTAGGTGCTGGGAGTGGCAGGATGTAGACGGGGCAGCCTAATGAAGGCAGTAGACACTGACACATTAAGCTTTTGCTTGGACACCATGTGTGGGGGAGTTGTGGTGGGAGGGGGATGAGGGGGAGGGTGTGGTGGGGAGTTGTGGGGGAGGGGGTGGGGATGAGTGTGTGTGGGAGAGTTGTGGTGGGAGGGGGAGTGGGTGAGGGTTTGTGGGGGAGTTGTGGGGGGAGAGGGTAGGGGGAGAGGGTGTGTGAGGTGGAGGGTTTGAGCACGTTAATCTTATTTGGACAGTTAAATACACCCGTTGTCTGAAAAAAATCTTGATTGGACATTCCTTATTGCATATGTGTCATGTATTCATATAGAGTGCATAGTGTACATGTACTCCCACACCCAGTGCCCTCTGTCCGACTTTCATGTCAGCCTCTGCCCCCATGTGTTTTAGAAATATTGTGCAATCACTGACTGACACACAGCACTTCCCTCCTGTGCATCGGCACCACGATGATGTGCACCCACATCTTCTTCATCCACTTCATCATCACCAGGTGGTTGCAGTTCAATATCAGGGGGCAGGGGCACGTTCCACCGGATGCACATGTTGTGAGCATGACACATGCCATGATGATCTTGGCCACCTTCTCATGCCTGTAGAGGAGTGCCCCACCTGACTGGCTAAGGCAGCGAAACCGTGCTTTCAACAGGCCAAAGGTCTGCTCGATGACCACATGGGCACGGGTATGGGAGCGATTGTAGTCCTCCTCGTGCCTGTTCTGTGGGTTTCGGACAGGGGTGAGGAGCCACGGCTTCAAGGGATAGCCACTATCACTTGCATGAGAGGCAATAAAAGGTATATGTTAGTCGATTCATGATGGACAGCTGTACTAGCCACACATGCACAACAATGTGTGATGATCTGCTGGCATCACATACCATCTGCACATTGATGGAGTGGTATTGCTTGCAGTTGCGGTACAGCACTTCCATGGAATGTGGGACCACCAACTCCACGTTGGTGCAGTCGAGGGCACCTATACAATTTGGCATGCCTGCCAGTGCATGGAAGGCAACTTTTGTGTCAAAAATCTCCTGGGGAGTCCGTGGTAGGGATATGTAGTTCCTTGTGTGCTTCAGGAGGGCACCCAGTACTTGGTTCAGCATGTGAGAAAATAAGGGTTGTGATATGCCATGCATGTGCCCCACTGTGTGGAGGAAGTGGAGCACCGACACTTCCTTCAGTAGAGGGGGGATGGCGGTGCGTATTTCAATGAGGCTGACAATGTCATTGTGTATCATGTCCACGATTCTGGTGATGGTGTCCCGGTCCAGACGGTACAGGGTGTGGATCTGCGGGCGGCAAAAAGGATCCTACCGTTCCTATGATTTGCCAACAAAACAAGCACCATTAGCCTATACCTGGGTATGCCTGAACGACTTCTAAAAGAACTACAATGCATACAAAATGCGGCAGCCAGATTGCTTCTCAAACTACCTCGAAGAGTACACATCCCATCTGCGCTAAAAACACTACATTGGCTACCAATAAAACAACAAATAAAATTCAAAACAATGTGCATCGTGTACAGAGTAATACACAAACAAGGCGCTGTGTTCCTGAGAGACAAATTACGCCTACATCAACCAACAAGAATGCTCAGATCAAGCAACGACATCCGCCTGGAACCGAAACCCTACAATAAAAGAAAACTTGGAGGATCTTCTTTCTCTCACCAGGCGCCGAAAACTTGGAATGACCTATCAAAGAACATGCGCAACACAAGAAACCACCTACTATTCAGGAAACTGCTCAAATCCTGGCTCTTCACTCCGTAACTGGAAGACCGCCCACAGGGACACACACACAGCTAAAACATGATGAATGAAGACATAGATCCCGATTCCCACCAAGCAATAAAACAAAACAGAATCTAAGGAAGACGCTCCACGACATAGCGAACGACTAACTGAGAGATAGCCATGATAGGAGGACACTAAAGACTGAATACATAGGCAGACAAAGACGGAAGGGCAAGGACGATTCATCATTAGCGACCTGGCCCTGAACCCCACCCAAGTTCCAACAGACCTATGTCACAATAGATAGCAAGTGAATAGGGAGCATCCAATCCTCATCTCCTACAACAGAGGGAGAGATATAGACCTACCCAATCACCTTATACAAAGTTCATTAGAATACAGTGGGGAGAGCGCCACGCCTTAACCCACAACAGTCAGACAGCCAATAAAGGAAATCAGCAATATTCCCACTCATAGGAATACAATTTAAATGGAATAAGTTGTACTAGAACCAGGAGACACACCCCGCTAACTCAACTTTCAAATCTCTGCATACCTAACCCACCCGAAAATTCACACAACCATCTCTTGCTAAGCAAACCACATGCACTTTACCACTCCGCATCAACAACAAACAAACAACACATAAACAGCACCAACAGCACACAAGGTCTCGCCCGGTCCGATACTCACACCAAAGCTCAGTGCATGGTGTATACCGAAATGAAGCCGCAAACAGCACACCACTTCTCCCAGTCTCATACTCCCACTTTCACCCGACTAACCCTACCCATCCGCCTTCTTGTTTACAGATCTGCCAAAGCGCATGGGGACCAACTCTGTTGGTGACGGTGTGCTATGTAAATACCTTAACATTAACATTAACATTAACATATAGTAATCTTTCAGTAATCATCCATCATTTCTTGAATCCTGATATAGTTATCTTCATATGGAAAAGTCTTTTTGGACATCCATCTTAAGGTAGCTCTTTTCCCTTGAAATCCTCCCCTTGTGGTGCACAAGGATGAATGTATAAGACATTGTGCTCTTGCTACTGGGATCTCATTTGCCACACACGTTCTGGAGGCACTCATCGCATAGGGGATGAGAGAGCAGACATAACAGCTCTCTCCAGTAGTTTGTTTACCTACTTTGGCCATGTGCTTATACCACATGTTATTAGATACCCAGGCCGAATCAGTTAGATATGAATCAACCACACGTAAATCAAAGTCTGCACTGCGCCTACTATTTGTTTGGCAGTGCTTATCGCCTGACCTAATATGGTGGCCATGCCTGCCTCGATTGGGGTCACGGTAGTAAGGGTCACAGCTTAGGCATCTCCAAAAAAGAATCTTCATACAATGATGAGGGTAAAGAAGTAGAAACAACAGAAGACATAAAATATCACATTTGCACTTTTAATAATGGTACCCATAACTTACTACTCTTTGGTATCTTGTGTTGCTCCAAATGTGATAAAGAACCCACCTGAAATTCATCAAACATGTGTGATTATGTTGTTAATATATGGTAGATCAATCTCTATGGGTGTAGTATTGTTCAAGTGCGATGAAGAACAGTTGCTTCCACACAATACAGATTCGGGTGTCATTGTGCACTTCTATAACAGATGGGTGTCCGCGATTAAGTTGTGGATATGTTTGGCCAAATAAAGCAAGAAAGCATGAAAGAAGAGACCCAGAGACGCTCTTCTCCCTGATTCAGACTATATGATGAATTGTACAAAGCAATCCTGGAATGTCAGGGGCCTCTGGGAAATCATGGAACAGAGAAATAACAGTCGCTACTTTCACAATGAATAGCTATTTGTAGGAAAAAGACAGTGGGCCTCGTCAGGAGTTTGGCGGTAATACCGCCAGTGCAAATAACGTTACCACTACTCGGTCCGGCGCTATTAGCGTCGGATCACGAGTAGCAAGCTAACGGTTATTTCCCATTCCCCATTGGGTCCAATGGGGGTTTCTTGGTGCTATTAGCGCCAGTGGTAATAATGCCAAAAACAGCAGAAACTGGGTGGAAAGCTGTATGTTTACTTCCAGCAAAAAGCTGGAGGTAAAACTCCAAACTTTCCACCCAACTCAAAATAGGGCCAGCCTTTAAATGCAGCAGTAATAGCATTACCACCGCATTTAAGGGCTACCGCCCAACTCGTGATGATGCCTAGTGTGCCTAGTCTAGGTGTGCAGGAAATCCTTGCCATAATTCTCTCGCTCTAGAGTGTGTGAGTATTTGCTGCAAGTCTTCTGTTTGTCTTTGTCTCGGCTTGTAATTTGGTTCTTCATCTTGTCTCAAATCGCCCTCTTCTTCTTTGCGGCCGGGAAAGGTCTCTGCCCGACAGGGTTTCACATCTCCAATGTAGTTCCAGGCTCTTTTTCCTCCTTTTTTCACTGCTCGATCGGTTGCTTCCTCCACGGTATAGGGGCCTCAAAACCTAGGCTTATACCAAGTCTGGGTGAAATTTCTTAATAGCAATGAGTCCCCAGGGTAAAGTAGTGGTGGTGCTAGGCAATTTTCATTGGCCTTTGGAATATTGTCCTCTTTGCTCTTCTTTGACCTCTCCCGTCGTGCCTGCAGTTGGCGAGAAATAAAACACACACTAGCCATCAAGGAAGCCACATACTCATACATCTCTTTACCAAAAACATCAGAAACAGAATTGGCTTTGGTCAATGCCCTAGTGGGAAGAGCGAGAGGAAGTTGCATGTGCTGTTCCGGTTACCACCGTGTGTAGCGTCAGATGGTTGTCGGACCAAGGCTGGTTGCGCAATGCAAACAGGGCTGAGGGCAGACAATGTAGTCACCTATTTATTTAGAGTTGCTTTTATTTTAGCAATTGTTTTTTTCAACAGGCCATTTAGGCATCCATACACCCCATTCACTTGTGGGTAATAAGCACAGGAAAACTTATGCTGTATCCCCATTAAAGTTGTTATGTGCTGGAAGACTTCATTAGCAAAGTGAGGACCCTTGTCAGACTATAGGACCTCACACACTCCCCAGCGTGGGAAAACCTGGAACCTTGATGCTCTAAGAGCATCAGAGTGTGAAAAGGGACCGGCTCGATCCATTGGGAAATGGGCACACAACCACAATTATATAGCGGTAGCCCTGACATACTTGGATCGTATCGATTTAATCTACACAGAGATGTTGGAAAGGACCTAGTGACTGAGGTGTGACTTCTCTCACTACCCTCAAGGTATGCCCTGCAGTGAAACTTTTGCAGGTAATACAATGTTCTACAAAGGCGGTCACATGTTCCGCTGAATTGGGACAAAACCACTCTTCCTCAACGTGAGCAGCAAGTACATCCTTCCCTATGTGGGTAGGATGGTGTAGTTGTGTGATTGCAGTCTGTAATAATGATAGTGGCATCACCAGCTTGCCTGTACTTTCCTGTCACCATAGGGCGTCTGGCGGAGATATAGAGCATCCCCCTTTTACCCATATTTCCTTTTCTCCGCTTGGTACACTTCCCTGTAACTCCATTATCTGTGTCACTGGTAACACGTGTACCCTTCCTGTAACACTATCACATGCACACGAATACACATGTGGTAGGGAGTATCAAAGTCTGAAATATTAACAAAATACGCTGCGTGCTTCGCTTCTGCATCTACTGCTTCATTGCCTCTGGAGACAGAGTCCTCCATCCTCGTGTGGGCCTGCCACTTCACAACCGCTATGTCTGCTGGGAGTTGAAGCGCCTCTATGAGTCTGCCCAATAGGGGCGTGTGCTGCATTGGCGTGCCATCAGCACATTGGAAGCCCCTCCTCTGCCATTGTGACAACCCGAAGTGTACTGAGGATGATTCCAATTATACTGTCCCTTCCTGGTCCTTGCTCTGCTCTAATGCCAATATAAGAGCCACTAATTCTGCTGACTGCGCTGAAAAATGTGACAGTACCGTGCGCTTGCTACTACTTCAGCTGTCCGATCTGTCTTTATTTTCACTACTGCCATCGCAGTGTGTCTCTCTCCCATAGTCTGGTCTATCGTTGAAGAACCATCAATATAAAGTACTTCTCCCACCTCAAGTGGCTTTTCTCTCACTTTCGGAAGGTCATCATACTGCTGCATATATGTGGTGCAATCGTGTATTCAGTTTCCCTCCTCTACTGGTTCAGCTACAAATATCGCTGGGTTCATGGTCCTGCATTTTACTACCTTCATGGCTGGATTCAATAGTATTACCTCATACCCTGAAGCCCTCTGCGTGGTCAAAGTACTCTTTGGCCATTCGAGTATTACAAAGAGAGCATGCTCCACAAAAAGTGTGGTAGTACACCCCGTCGTGATACTCGCTGACGTCTCTACTACGAATGCAGCAGAAGCCAGTGCTTGCTCGCAAGGTTAATGTCCCCTTAATACTGGATCTCATTTCCCACTATCGTATGACAATGGTTTGTGTCCTAAGGTTGTCTTCTGTGTGGGTACCGCAGTCATCACTACTCCATTGAAGTGTGAGAACAAGTTAAATTGGCCTTGGTACTCTGGGATCCCTAACATGAGAGCTGTACATATTCCTCTCTTCATCTCCTCAAATGCACCTGACATCTTTTCTGTCCATTGTAGTATGCCCTTCCCTCCTTGTGCTTCTTTGAGTGTTCTTAGCAAAGGTGTTGTGTATGTGTTGTAGTCAAACACTCAAGCTCTGCAATAATTACAGAGACATGAAAACTGTTGCATCTGTCTCACTTTTGTAGGTGTCGGTGTCTTACGAATTGCCTCCGTCCTTTCTGGTGTCACTCTCCGCCCTTCCTGCAATAGTAGCTGTCCAGTGTACAGTACCTCCTTCTGACAATACTGTAATTTCGCCTTATCTACCTTGTAACCTTTCTCTGTGAAAACTGTCAACATGTGCACTGAGTCATTTCTGCACTGTATTTCTCACTTGCTGCAGATCAAAATGTCGTGAACATACTGAATGACGTACTGTATGACAGTACTTTCTAATTGTACATTGCCTAGGTCCATCTGGAGGACCCTAATGAATATGAAGGGTGACTCACAGTACCCTTGAGGACTCTATATGAAGTGGTATAGAGAAGAAAGCATTCTTCAGATCTATTACCGTGAAGTGGGTAGCTTCAGTGGGAATGCTACATAAAATTGTCGCTGGATTTGAAACTAAAGGAAATTCTGCCTCAACAATCTGGTTCAAAGGGTGCAAATCCTGTATAAAACACGCATACCCCCTATTGCCTTTTTCAAAGGGTGCACTGCAGTATTGCACTGTGATTCTGATGGTACCAGAATGCCCTGTTTCACTAATGCTGCGATTGTCTCATAGATGCCCTCATCTGCCTCTCTTAATAAGGGATACTGTTTTGCCCTTGGTGAAACTTCTCATGGTTTAGGCTTTATCTTTACTGCTCCTATTCCTTTCAGTAGCCCCACATCATAGGGACTTGGTGTCCATAAGACACTGGGTACCCTTCCCACATCTTGCTCGAGAAATGATGAGGGTGCTTTCTGCAACATGGCCATTCTCTGTGATATTTCCTTGCAGTGTATTCTCACAAAATATGTAATGCTTCGATCTGATTGATCATCCTGGAACAGTTGTTCATTAGTCACGTCAGTCAATCCATACTCCTCCCCCACTGCAATCACTGTCCTCCAGGATTGTCCTATGTCATCTGTCCCATGTAATGTTCTCCTGTCTTCCTCCACTATTACCGCCTCGAGTTCTATTGGGACCACTATCCATTCAGGCTCAACTAATAGAACTTCTGGCCTGAATTTATACTCGTTGGGTGATCCCAATAGCTTTCCCTGAATCCCTGGAAGCTATGCTATCAATACTTCCACCCCATATTGGAACAGTTCAATGTCTGCTGGCACCCCCTCTATACTGTGTGTCCACAATATACCTGGATAATCCCCCTCACATTCATGTAATGAATTTCTGGTGTGGAACACATTATCCCCTGGTCTGTAAATGAAATGGTCATATTGAGCTTACTCATTATGTCCCTTCCCATTATGTTCACTGGTGTCTGTCGGAATACAATAGTTGCAAAGCTAAGTAATGCTTCGCTATAGAGAGTGAGACTTTGTTTGTCAAAGGAACCAAGTTTGTTGCCCCAGAGAATCCCTGTGCATAAATGACATTGCCTGACATTGGGTATCTTCCTTTCCTGATACAGGATCTAATTGCCCCTGTGTCCACGAGAAAGGAAAAAGTCTTGTCGCCTATCGTCACCCCTACACGTTGTTCCTCTGCCTGGTTGGGTGGAACTGATAGGATTGAACACATCAGGTCTGTCTGTGGGCTGACCTATTGTGGGTATAATGACATCCCTGTCCCTGTGAATGGGTTGCCCCCCACAACTGTTGCCCCCCCTAACATCCGAATGGGAGTCGAGCCCATGAAGTCTGCGAGTGTCAGTGGCCCAGCCTCCTGCTGTGCTGCTTGTGGTGGCTGCATGTGTCTCTGCATTTGCTATGCAGGTGGTGCATGTGGGTATGGCTGTATGGGTCCCTGCGTTTGTGGTGCCTGTGTCATAGGCTGATATGATTGCATGTATGTGTCTTGGGTCTGTGCATGTCGCAGTGTTTGGTCTTGGACATAATAGTCAGTCTGTTCTGCCTTGTATGTGAGTTAGTGCAGCATTCCCCATTCTGTTGTGTCAACTCTGCTTCTACACACTGGAGAAATGTGCACTATTTGTCCTCACACCCAACATTGTGGTGGTCACCCCATTGGTCTCTGATAGCCCCCCTGAAATCCATATGATCCTTACTGCATTTGATGTTCATATCCTCTTCCCCTGGGTGCTCCTCCCCTCCCTCTAAAATCTTGGTGCATGTCACCCCGCCCCACAAAGCCTCCCCCGCTACTGACAGTCTGTACTGCGCATGTAGCATATCGTCTCCTTCCCCGCTGGTGAACATCGCTCCTTCCATTGTATACTTTGATAATTTTTCTGCACTAGTTTTACTTTCTCCTGCTTTCTGTCCTCACACTTTTTTCTTGCATTCTCTTGCATTAGCCTACAATAGTGTACTATAGTAAGCTGAATTTCTGAACAATGCTGGCCTCCAATCTTACTGTTTTGTCCCACAGTTCATGTGTCTCTAACCTCCATTTCTCTTGAATAGATTGACTATATTGAATGGGATCCTGTCCTCCCTCAATTTGCGTGCCATAATCATGGTAATGTCTGTGGTAACTGGGTATTGCACCCTTAGAGCGTGCCACATGGCCACCTGACAATTATTGAACGGCAAACCATTGTGTGCCGCAGTCTGTACTGCTAGTCTGGGGTAACCGGCTCTTTTCCATACATTGTCTGCAACCTCCCTGAGAATTGCTGAAAGCAAACTCTTCATGTCATCCACCGCCAATGTTGTCCCTGCTGTAAGTCTCTCTAGCTCATATATCCACTTTCCAGCCCCAGCAGTCAACAACCGTAACTTACATCTCAAATTGTCTTTGTACATCTGCTGCCATGGTATATATTGAGGTCGCCCTCCTCCCTTATCTAATAGTGGACACTGTGTCAGTCCTATACCTCCATTTTGTCTCCTGGTGTCTTTGATGGCAGTAAACGCCCTTGTCATTTCTCCTTTCCTCCGCCCCAGCAGATCTCTAAGCCTCTGCCCATAAGGGGTGATATTGCCTGTGCTACGTGATATACCTTTAGGACCCTGCAGCATTTCTGCTCCATCTTCCCTTAGTCCATCTATACCCTTGTCCTCTCCCCATACAGTGTCTCTATCTAGGATTGACCCTTGGGAGTAGCGAGAGGGTCTCTCCTCTTCATCGTCCTTACTCCCCAATAAATCATCGTCGGACCCTGTGTCCTCATCGGTGCTGTCACTGTCCTCCTCAAAAATAAGCCTTCTCAAATCTGCGCCTCCCTGCTGCTTTCCTCTTGATTGGCCTCTACTTCTGCATTCCTACCTCATTGAGGAATATACTTCATTTCTATCTACCCGTGGGGTGATCCTGCTGCTTTTCCTCATCATCACTAAAATGTGCTAAACCCATCTTTACTTGTACTGCCCTTAAAGAGTGTCCCTTGTGTTCTCTGCACTGTTGCATTTGACTTCTAACTTCCCTTTGTTCTTCTTTATTTGCACTTGCCTTTCCCTCTCTTCTTCTGTCTTTCTTGTGCCTATATCCTCAAGCTCACTCTGTCTTCTCACTTCCCTTTCCTCTCGCTCTCGTACTTCTACTTTCTGTTTCTCTCTGCACACTCTTTCATTCTCTTCCTTATCTTCCCTTTCCAATCTGTCTACTTCATCCATTATTTCTGCCGATTCTCTCACCTCTTCTGTATCCTTGTTAATTGCAATTTCCCAGCTCACGCACCCTGCCTCTCCTGCGATCTTACATTCCAATTTAACCAATATCTGTCTCCCTACCCATTCATTTGGGACTGTTGGCTCTTGCCCCCCAATGCTTCCCCCTTGCCCCAGGTCATTTTCGTCCAACCTTGCCTGGATCTTGCTGCGCTCCTTGCATGCGATGCCTGTGCTTTGCACTCCCTTAGTCACCTGTTCCGCCTCGCCCTGGCCCTTCTTCTTACCATATACTGGAGGTGCAAATGTGGGATTGGTGTACCCTGCTGCTGCTTTTAACTCCCTAACGGGATATAATGCATGGGTTCCCGCTGCTGCTCCTTTGCTCTCTGTTTGAGGAGGAGGAGGAGGCGGGGGAGCCAAAGGCGATTAGCTCTCTGTCTCTTGCTGGCTCAGCATCCATTTTTGCTGTGCCAGGTCCCCGTTCCTCGTCCTGAAACATTTTCCACAACTCTAGTATGGCCATCCGTTTGATTTGCTTTTTCCCCGTGTAAGCTTTGTGTTTGTATGCATGTAGTTGTTACTGCACGCATTTGGAAAAGCTCCCCTCTTTAGGCCAGGGCTTTGCCAATTTGCCCTCTGTACCGCAGGTCCATTCCATTCTATATTTACAGATTTTGTCCTTATATTGCGGGAGGGACTTGAACATAATATACTGTAGGGGTATGTCCCTCATGCTTTTACCTGGATACATCATATATCAATACTTACTTGACCTCACATCGGGATTTCGCCATATCCACCTTTTAAGATACACTTAATAATTTTTGTATGGTAATTTTCCGGTTCTCGACCAATAACACAGGTGTGCTCCACGCACTGCCCTTATGCAGCTCTCTTCCCCAAAGGCTCAACTGACAACCCTGCACATGCGCTTTCTACGCTCAAACCAAAGGCGCGACCACTGTTTGAAAACTCAACTATAGCTTTCAACCACATAAAAGCTCTGCACCTCTCATGCACTTTAGGTCATACAAAACAACCTCACTGGTGACGTCACCTCTACATTAAGGAAGAAATCGTTGATACCTGTCCTTCTAATATGTCCACCTATTCACCCCCAAACTCAATGACAGACATGACAAAACATAAATAACATATACGCAGCTGCCTTCCTGCCTACCTAACAGGGAAAACCAATAATGCACATGATACACCTGTACCCATAGCATTGCCTTATAGATTAAAAGTCTCTGTGAGACTTAACCAGGCGAGCACCTTCCGTGATACAAGCTAGATTTGTCTGTTACGCCCTACACACAGGGATACCATCATCCATGACCCAAGCTAAAACGCTTAACCCACAGGAAATCCGATATTTACATACCTTTTCTCATCCATACCCTTAAGTCAATCGTCTAAGCTGACTGCTCAAACTGATTGCCCCAAAACCGAAAGTTCCCTAGCCAAGAACATAAGTTAAACAAGAACATTCCTTACTGGACCAAAACTCCAACACAACCATCAAGCAGAACCTTTCTGCACCCTCCCCCTTTTCCCATATAGCTAACTTATACTTACACTCCGTGGTTCGCTGATGTTGTTCAGGCACCGACTCTTCCCCCAACCTACCACTCGGCCTTTCGTGTCTGCTGGGTGTCCCATGGAAAGTAGGCAGGAATTTCTTCAAGGCGGTTCCTGATGACCTCTTCACGGTGTGCACTTACAATGTCTCTCTCGGTTTCCGCGTGTCAACTCACAGCCTTCCAGGAATGAAGGGGGATGAGACGGCCTCCTGCTGATCGGACGTAGCAACCATCCTCTGCTATCAGCTGTTAAGGGCTTGCGGATGGGACCTCACCGCATTCGTCCAGATTTTTATCAGAGAAACTTGGGCCCATCAAAGACTCCCCACAGCAAGAACGGAAGACTCAGCCATGGGGCAAAGTGTACTGTCTTCATTATCCAAACCAGACAGGGATCACACAGGACAAATCATTCTGCAGCATTTTCAGCTTCTGAGCCTGTGTCACACATTTTTATGCACGTATGATGTCACAAAAATCAGGTCCAACTCAAAAACCTACGGGGTGTCCTTGTAGGTCAGTTTGGGCTAACTATGTATCCAAAAACTATACATTAGAATGTTTATTGGTCCCCCATATGGCTCCGCCTGAGATTTCCCCTAAATGGTACAAATTACACTGTGGTAGGGTTGCAGGAAGACCTTTGGCCCATGAAACATGCTGTACCACCTCACAAATGGAACTTCTGGATTGGCTACAGAGGGTCCTTCCATGCCTGGGACCCTGTCTGGACACAGAGCTGGGTGTTGCTTTTCAAGGTGATGGAAAAGCACATGGAGAGCTGTGTGTTCCATATTGTTACCACTGTCTGATCACCTAAACCTGGGAGAGTGCCTGCCGGTTGCAGTTTTGGTGGGCAACACTTGTATCATTCCACTCCGTCTTGCTGGGAACAGCTTCTCTTCCCACCACGAGTAAATGAGCATTGTCCTGTTCTGCTGGGTCACGTGTGAGAGGACCACAAAATTAAGTCCTTCTGCCTCCAATTATAAGGATTTTATTCTGAATTCTTGCAGGTGGCATGCTGCCTCGGGAACCAGGAATTTTCCACCCGCCCCTGTCCTTGGCTGTGAACACCAGCGCTGCGAACACCAGCTGTGCATCTCGTGCTGCAGGGATCATTTCTCCCCTTCCATGTATCTGAGGCCTGTCTTTCCAACCTGATTCACTTCAGTCACCCTATAGGTTCCCTATGTGTCTCCATGGCTTCTTATGGTTAGTTGCAATAAAGCATATGCAAGCTTGCTCCACGTATATTCTGCATCTTGCAGTTTCGCTTTTGTGAAAGAAAGGAAAGGTTCTTAGCATTATGTAAATGTATCCGCCCTCTACCTACTGGAGTAATAAGCATGTTTTTCATGCCTACAATCAAAAAACGAGTGCATGTTTGTGTAGCTTCATGCAAGGATGTATATTTGCTTCATGGCTAACACGACAATGATGTGATGTACCTAATGATGTCATCGATGCCTGGCTTTACTGTCAGTCGACCTGGTCCATTGATGAAACATCTGTCTCCCCGAAACCATCAACTGGATACGGTTTCAATGGCTGTCTGAGGGAATATTTCTTGTCATATCTGTGGTACATTGGTGCAGTTGCTGACTGGCCAAAGAGCGAGTTACACCTTTCATTCTTCATTCTGCGGGTTTACTGTGGCATAGGGGTCTTAAGGGCTTTTGCTTGGACCCTCTCTTCAAAAGACTGTCCCGACAATGTGACATCTCAAATCAATTTGAGATATGGTTTGGGCTGCCTTTCTTCATTTCATACCTTTCCTGCCATATGGAGAGGTTAACCTCTTGCAAACTGCTTAACACCTTTTCACCTGGGATGCTGTTGCGGTCAGGTTTAAATGACTGGTCAGGGGAGATGAGTGAGGGAAACACAGCACGGACTGAACACTGCTTTTGAGTAAGACGGTGTGTGTGTGTGTGTGTGTAGTATAGGGGTGTTCACTGAGATGTGCACTGTGCAGGTGTGTAGGTTTTGATTGTGTTGTATATAGTACAAACATAACTGCCCTAAGCATTCAATTGATTGTACAATGAATAAACACTGCACACATGGAAACATCAAGCGGTCAATTAAAAACTAAAACCACAAATAAATATCAGAGATGTAAAATGTAGAAACGAATTAACAATCTAATCCTGATACCCAGTTGAGTAGGGGTCACCCAATTGATGAGGAACACACCAGGTTCAAACCCTGGTCCCTAGTTTATCAGTGGTTGATCAGGTAGGATTTCAAAACCACGACCACTGCTGTGACATAGGGTGATTGCCATCTGAAGGCCTCTGTGCTTAAAAGAATGCCTGACACACTCTATTGTTCCGTGGCCAGCACATGAATGTGCAGGTGCTTCCACCCCAATTGAATGGCATTTCACTTAATGGTGCAATGATGAACCAAACCTCGAAAGTCTACACATGACCAATACCAAAGCTAAATTGCGACCAAACCAACGTAAAGATCTGTGGTTGAAGTGGCCATTTCAGCCAATTAAAAACAAGTATTTGTATTGTCAACAGTTTTGGCATTTGTGTAGGCCTAGGATAGGCATTTACCAGACACTGACACAATGGTACTAACTGGTTATCAATGGTAGCAGTTTATAAATGGTGCAGGTACCTGGGCATATAATAGCAGTGTCTGGTCAATGTCTATTTAATAACTTTACACAAGCAAAAACGGTTGGCTTTGCCAATGCCTATTTTTAAAATGACTTCAGTGTAAGGACGCACATACTGCTTGTAAATCAAGTCGTTGAAAGCACACTTGACTAAAACATTTTTAATACACCAGTCACACATTTAAAGGTACAATTATGCCATTAACACTCAGAAGGCTGCTTTGAAATAACACTTGCAAACACTTACAGCTCAACCTTTGATGATACTTATTGATAAAGCTAACTCAAAGAGATCCCAGAGGGATGTGTTTTGGGTGGGGAGGGGCAGGAAGTGCGTGGGATTGGACATATGGTTTAGTTACCATGTCCATGGGCAGTCAGTAGGTAGATAAATAACCAAACAACATTCACAAGCTGTGGGTCCCTCCTAATTTCCTATATCCCTCCTAGCTGTAGTTCAGTACAATAGTTTTGGCATGTAGGTGGCGCCTTACTAAGCAAAACTAAAATGCGATATGTGCAAACTTTCATCACGTGTACTGTATATAAAACCCAATTATACTGCATTTCGAAACATTAACAATTAATACACAATTTGATGTGCTTTTCATTATGTACGTTCTTCGTTTGTTTAAAGCACTCTCCCTTGTACTTTCTGAGGGATGTGACTCTTTGGTGACTTTTAAAACGCACATGTTAATGGCTCACTATATCACTATACACCACCACTTCACCTTGTACTAAAAAAGCGCCAGGCCACTTAACACTACAAATGGAAATGCCTGAACCATATTTCTCTTTTAGCACGTGTCAATCAGTAATACCTAAAATGAAAGTGTAAAGAAAGCATGCCAGTAGGGAGTTGGTGGGGGGGCGGGGGGAGGCGTGGCACTGAGAACAGATTGCTGGGATATATCTATACATTGAGTGAAAAAACTTTAGTTGTAGCGACGTTAAGGTGCTGCTTTAATGCAACAAAACCTTTGAAATTCAGCAGGTGTTGGAAGATATGCCACCTTAACTCTGAGCCTCCCTTTGCAGGAGACTATTAGCAAACAGATGCCATCACTGATGACATCATTAATGATACGAAGGCGCACAAGCAACTGCACTTTTAAAACGGTGTAAGAAAGCACAGCAGAAAAGTTTAGTCCACTTTGTGCACCTTCTCCTCGTTTAAAGGGCTTGAAAATTACCCAGAGCGGTAAATCAAGGCGTAAACAAATTATACCTTGCCTTCACGCCGTTGCTTACTGCTCCGCCCAATGCAAAAGGCCCCTGCCCCAAATATTACTATGGATATAAGTGAGTGAGGGCACGCAGAGACCGAGCAAACTAGAATTTCTAGTGTCTGTGCTGTGATTCCATGGAACTGCGATGCAGGTGTAGAGGCGCTGCTGGGAACAAGGAGATACATGTTGTAAATCACATTTAAAAAACCGATTCTAAATAATGATATTCATCACTGGGACTGGGAGTAAGGTTTCTGAGCATGCAACAAAAAAAAGAGCTGGTAACAACCGTGAAAACCCAGTTCCTTGCCCTTATTCATAAAGAGACTGAAAGAAGCTCAATTACTGGTTTGGAGGTAAAGTCTAAACTCCCAGAGTGAAGCCAGAAAGAGCCTGAAGTGAACACAAGAGCAAGCAGAGAATTAAAGAACAAGTGAGAAGGTAGGGAGAATCATTACAGGGTGCGAGTTGAAAAGAAAGCACCTGGAGACCAGGAAGAAAGAAAGGAAAAATAAACAAAGCGTGTTGGGAATTGAAGTCCACGTTCCACGAGTCCAGCAAGAAAGAGACTGAAATGAAGACCTGAGCATGCTGGCATTTTTTTATTTTGTTCCCTCATCGGTAGGGAGACGCTTCCCCATGCAGATATCCAAAAGGGCAGACTGAATAGTTACAGAACATGGTCATTTATGTAATAGAAAACATAACATAGCCAACAACCTTATTGAACCTGTCCCCCAAGCCAGCAACCTAAACATGCCTCCTAAGCAACCCCCGGATAACCAATCACCAATAACATTGCACGACCAATAAAAGTAGCACATACAGAAGGAAAGAAGCTAGCTCTCCAACCATGCAACAACCAACATATGGTACAAGAATTGATAAACTTCCATGGAGCTCATTTTCAAAGCACCCGGATCGTTCATTGTTTTTGAGGTGTGGGGTGTAATAGGAGTTACTTTTCCACCTCCCGTTTACCCTTTGACTTCAAAAACGACTTGCTTTAAAGCTAGCATGAGATTTTTATGCTGGCCTGAAAACCATGATTTCCAATGGAAACCGCCTGCTTTTTGCACAAGCAAAATGCCGGTAATTTCCATTGGAAATCATTGTAGACACTGTCTGCCATTCGTACATGGCAGGCAGCATTTTCTCTATTTGCACTGCAGAGTGCAAATAAAGAAGTGTAGAGAGGCTTCTGCCGTCTCTTGACACTTCTCATTTGAACTCGGTAGTACAAATGACGAAAATTGCCCAGAGGGGACTAGTTTGCACGTAAATGCAAACATAAACAGTTCGCTCCAGGCAATTTACGTTTTATTAGAAAATGAGCTCCCATGTATACTATGTAAGGGTAGACTCAGATAGTAGGTAAGGAGACTGCTTATCACAGTCTAAAAACATTTTGAAGTGTATTTTTTTCTTTTAATAGACAACCCTCAAGCTATAAGACAGCAATCCTGGTCCAACCTAGTCAGGGTGCCCAGTTTACCCAAGTCAAGGCATAACAGTGGGTAATCATGTCAGAATGAGGACAAACTAGGAGAACAAAAGCATAATCGGTAGTGTCCAATGCATCATTGTCTACGATTAATTCCTGATACGAGGAGAGTGGCCACCCCCCTCCTCACCTATCCAAGACGGATAAGCTCTCGGTCAGCAACCAAGATTGGACAGTGGAGACAGTGGGCCTCATTACAAGGTTGGAGGTAGCCTTGCCGGTATAACTGTCAAGGATACCTTCAAACATGCAAGAAAGTCTGGCACCCGGAAATGAGCAATTACCGGGTTATTCTGGTCCCGCCGGACCCGGTAATTGCCCTTTCATGGGTGCCAGAATCGGGTGATCCTCATTCCCATTTGAGCCCCATAGGGCTCAATTGGAATGGGATGCCTGTAGCACCGGCACCGTTATGCTACAGGCATCCCCACTCGGAGTTTGCCGGTCTGGATACAACAGTACTGGCAAGCTTACCGGTACCATTGTATCCGGACCGGCAAACTCGTAATGAGGCCCAACGTCCCTTGTCTCCTCCAGAAATTAGAAAAAGTTAATCTTGCCTCCATTGACAATACTTAGTTTAACTTGATAGATCATAGAGTACTTGATATTGGGTCTTCTCAAAATACCCTTGAATACAACAAATACCTCCTCTTAGCCTCCATAAATGTGGTAAAATCAGGAAAAATGTGCAGTGCTTCATTTTCAAAGCATAGCCCTCCTTTTTCTCTTGTCAGATCATGACCGATCTCAGAAACTGACAGGTTTGGTGATGATCTTTTGTGGCGGGCCACCGGGTATAGGCTTGGGTCCAAGACATCTATATGCATTCCCGACCATAAACATTAATGAGAATTTGAAGACATCAAACAAGTATTTCAAGAACTGTTCTGCAAATGTTTCCATGAAACTCACATCATTGCAATTGCACACACCAGTAATCCAGATGTTGTCCCTGTGGGAAGAAACCCTCTAAGTCCACAATTTTGTCATTAGTCTTGGTAGAAGAGCTTGTGTTTACTTAATGTCTGCAACCACTTACATTTGAAATAAAGACAATCTTGTCATTATCTGTTGCTTACATATAAATTGGCATGCTTAAACAAGTTGGGCCTATGCCAAATGATAAAAGATGTCAGCGCTTTACCCATCATATTATCTGCTATAAGTGTGTCCTAATTAAGCATTCAACCTTACTTAGTTTTTTATCCACACTGGCCTGGACTTGTCTCCCTTTGGTTTATATAAACATCCGTTATGTTTTATATTCCATTTGTTCTGCAATTTGCAATTACATCTTTAATAATTGTCTTCAACAAAATATTTAATTTCTTTGAGAATTCTTGTGCTCACTCCTGCTATGTATTCATAATAGCCCAAGCACATTGATACGAGCTAAATATAACAAAGCAGATTCATTTTGGAACACAATTTGCAATTTGGACAAGGTTAGAAGATACGCAACAACATCTCTAAATGCATGCTTTTTTCTCATAGGAATAAACAGATGCCTTTTGAATGCATCCAGCTTTTCTGTGGCTTCAAGTGAACACATTAACCCTGTCATGACCTCTGATAGTATCAGTAATGTTCTATATGTTTCCAGTAGTGTTTGAGAAGGGAAGGCTGGCAAAGCCAACAGTTTTGAATGGACATTTATGAAATACATCTCTGTCAAATTATCTCTGTCAAATGTTTAATTTGCGGTTACAGGCTGTGTGGCTTGGCTGGGAGTTTAAATCTGTTAATATTATAGGCATATCATACACTTTATGACAAGGAAATACCTGCCTTGAGCGTCACAATCATGGCATTCACATCCAAATTAATACCTGCATTAGTGAGTGCAGCTTCCTGTCCACCAGTGGGTCAGATTGGGACATGTTGGGTTCCCAGGATGTGTTCCTTCTGCCTTAAATGTTATCTTCTGCTGTCGATCTGACTTACCCATGGTGGTACACCATATACGCAAAAATTCAGCAGGCCATTCAAACTAATCACAGAGTGATCTTCACAGTAGGTGTGCACAGCGTGAAGCAAATATCACACCAGCAGATGTAAACTGGGAAAAACCATTAATCTTCCTTCATATAGCAGTATGTGGCTCCCCTATGTTCAAGTAAACTGCCCACAGCTACCACAGAAACAGTGTAATACTACCACACAGGTCACATGTCCCTGGCCATGCCCCCCCCACACATCCAAACCACAATAGGTAGCACCACAGTCTGCAGGAGGTCTATATTTCTCTGGCACATGCTCATGGACCTGCCTGGGCCACCCAAGTAGACGTTTTACGGTCCATCCTCTCAACGCAGTTGTGCCGGGCCAAAATCTAAGGGGGTGGGGCTAAGCAACACTGTCTCCAGTAACCCAGGTACCCAAATCACCATCCCCGAATTCATATGCCACCACTCTGACTTCCTCTGTAGCACCTCAGGATCCCACCACGTCTGAAACTGGAGCTCAGACTGGAAGCCTGAATGGACTGATGATCTGATGTTTGCTGGGCGCTGCATGAAACTTAAGAAGGAGCTTTCATCATGTCCCAGGTGTGAGTGCCGCATCACCCACACAGAGAAAAGACCCCAAAAGACTGGGTATAAAAGTCTGAATGGAACATTTGGCTGAATTTTGGCTGAATGAAAATCTCGAATGGACGAAAAATTTGATCAAATGCCCCATTTGGTGGCATTATAGTGAGCACCCTTGTTCACTATAATGTCAGCAGGGGTGTCCCCCGCACCTGTTTGCATAAAGTAACAAAAAACATTTAAGAAAAAGAAAAGCACCCTGCAATGCCTGTTTCTGATCACCTCCCTGATTGGAAACAGGCATCGCAGGGACACGCCGAGTTGGTGGCACACAAGGGAGTGTGCTGCTGGTGGATAAGTAAGGGGGTGGGTGGGATCAAGGTATCCGAAATGGCTGCAGGACAAAAAATAAAATGTTATTTTTGAAGAAATAACATTCAGTCTTTTCTTCCCTGGTCATTTCGGATACGTTGAATTCTTCCAGATTCCACACAAGCACACTGGTACTTGAAGTCCAAATTCACAGTCACCATTGATAGCAAAATTGATGGCACAATTCAGATTATGGTGTTGCATATTGTTATTTGCACCATTACAAATTGATGTGCACTGTGTCTGCATTCTTTGATTATGTATTATTGGCATATAAGGAGTCTGAGGTAATGAAGTCCAATCTTCATTTTGAAGGCATAAGGACAAAACAATAGAGGAGTCTGAGGGGTCAGAAAAGGGAGGTGGGCATCTTGGTAACGGTTTTTCACGAGTAGCCATGTTATTAACTCAAAAGAGTGTGACAAACACATCGATATCCCTAACCTAAAGAGAATTTCTCTGCCTATCAAAATTGAACTAAAGGAAAACACTAATAAAAGGAATCTGGCCCTCACACCAATACATAGATCAAACTAATAAAGGTAGTATATGACAATTCAAATGTAACAAAAATAATGGTTATTTTCAACATAAACCTAATAACTGTGTACCCTTCTAACCTGGGTTGGATCCCCTTCCCCAGATTCAAAGCAGGATTTTCAAAGGTTTAGATAAGAAAATTCCTTTTGGTAGCCAAGTTCTGATCATAAAGTATTTTTTACTACAAAAGCATTTCACTTTAACAAAGATTCAACCATACGAAAACTCTGGATCTTTTCACGTATGGATAAAACTTCAACACAACTTCTTCTTAACAAAACAAAAGTACTTTCACAATTCTTCAGTATCACCAACAATGTTTTGTCAGGATGATTTCACCACAATTCCTAAAACACTTTAGTGGCCTTGCCACTTCTTCTTCTCTACAAAGTTCAATTACAATGCAGTACTTCAATGATTTCTTCCCGGTCCACTAACTGGCCAGGACGACCACTAAAAGATCCCTTTCCTGGTATACTCGCCTGCCAGGACAAAAGCTCCTAACACTACTACAAGTACGCTGTGGCAAGGTTTACTTGAAACCCTTTAGAAACGTTTTAGACTTTCAACAAAATTGAAATTCACAACTTCTTCTGGGAATACATGATACACATTGCTGCTGTTTATTCCACAGTTATATTTGCTACATGCAATGCAGGTTATGCTCCTCTCCTCCTTGATACCAGCAGGGAGTCTATCCTGACACTCTTGTTTCCCACGTTCACATCAAGTAACTGCTGGCAATGTTTCTTTGTTACACTTGCCCCTTTTTGGCTTAGACAGTGCTTGTTGATATCTTGATCAATTATGGCCTCTTCCTCACTCTGACAATAATGGTTACAATCTTTCTTCAATAATAATCTCTTGTTATTTTGCCAATGTGGATTATAGTCTTTTTGAAGTATTGCCCCCTCTTTACTTTGGCAATGGTGGTTATATTTAACCTGCTTCAATATTGCCCGCCTTTTTGTATTGGCAATAATGTTGGCTTTCGTAGAAATTATTATAACCTTTCTTTACTTCTCTTTTTACAAAGTTCTTATTAAGTCAATGTGACTTCCTTATATTAGTTTATTATTCAAAATTATTACCAGCAACATTGGTTGATTACGGAGCATAGCAAGATTACCTGACACCGGTAAATTCACCAGTTACTGCACACGTGTCCAGTCGATCCGCTGCCACTGCTCGTTCTGTCTCTGCCATGATGCCTACCCCCGGGCATCAGGACCAAGGCCCTCAGCTCCGGGAACAGGCATCCAGACATTTGTTTAAACCTCAGCAGCCCCGGCTAGGGGCTGTCTGTGTTCAGTCCTGGCGCCTTAGGCGCCAGGCTCATCATAGAAATCAGTCCTGGCGCCATGGGCGCCAGGCTCATAGACTTTACTTACCTGATGCAGACCATGCTGCAAAATAGTCCAAGCCTACATGAGGCCTGGATGGGACTATTTTGTTACAGGGACTATTTTTTACTCGGGCGTGGCTCTAGGGAACTTCTTACTTGGAACTACTTTGGAGGCTATTTAAACCACACCCGAACAGCAGCACATGCTTCGCGTTATTCTGCATCCAGCAGCGTGATGCTCACTGTGCCTGCAGCCAGCATCCAGTCTTCTGCCACGCCCGCGTGCCTGCAGCCAGCATCCAGTCTTCTGCCACGCCCGCCTCGAATCCGGAGCTCCTAGAATAAAGAAGAAGAAAAGGACAAGGTTAGAAAATGAACTTATTTCAAATTCCTCACCTAATTCTGGAACCATTTCATCTCCGGACCTGGAAAGTACATCAGTCCTGCACGCGTCACTTCGCCAGCTCCAGCACAGCACCATACTCACCAGTTCTCACAGCATCTTTCGATCCGGCACTGTCTCCATCATTTCTTCGCCGTAATCTGGCACCTGGGGGACACAAGAAAAAACAAGGTGAGCCAAGGGAATCAACAAATACAACCTCTTACCACCATAGACTTACCTGATTTACCACCGGCGGTATTATTCCATAACTCTCCACATTTTCATATGCCGCATCTGTAAAGAGGGAGAAAAACAACACGTTAACGCATGCAATAGTTACCAGACAGCGTTGGGTAACACAGACTCTTACCTGAACGCCAGCAGCAGCTACGAGACCTTCTTCTCACGAACTCAGTTGCAACTTAAGGAAGGGGACAAGAGTGAACATCGGGCACATTGAACTCTTTGAACTTGATACTTACCAATCCCACCAGGGACTTCAGAGTCAATACTTACTGGAACTCTCCCAATGCCTTCAAACCAGTGAAGTAACTGGTATCTACACGCCCCTGCAAGACACGCAGGATGGAGAGCTCATCTTTTACGAACATAAGGAAAATACTTCTTCGGGTCCAGCAGACAAGACTAGGCGGGCCAGTCCAGACAGTCATCTCTGCACTACGCATCACGTTGAAGGAGACCGCAGCTGTCCGGGTCCGATCTACATCCCTATGGGGTCCAGGTGATCGTAACAGTCTCTTCCGCTGCCTCCTGCACAGCAGACTGCTTTGGTCTTTTCCCACAGCCTGCACCGATAAGGAAAGGAGCTTCTCTTGCTCCTAGTGCACTCCAGTGCTCGCTAGCTACAACACTGCTTGCCGCTGCACAACCTCTGCATTCAAGGCCATCAATCTCAGAGACCATCTCAGGACCGCCATCCGCTTCACAGATAGCGCATCAGTTTCTTTTCTTCTTCTGCTGCAACTGTGGCTGGCAACCTCTACAACTACTCCACCTTCTTGTTCTAAGGGCCTGCACTTGAGGAGGGTTTAGATATTCAAAAGTCCTGCTCAGGCGTGGATCATTAGAACCACTACACTGCAAACTGCAGTTTTGGACCTCTGAGCCGCTCTTCCTCATGCCAGTACTTAGGGCATTGTGGGACTTGCCGTTTCCAATGTTCTGATTACTTTTTACATTAAAGGCCATCAGAACTGTAGGGTCTCTAGGGAAGTTAGTTAGAGGATTCTCCCAATTATCCTGACCTGAGTCCCCTCCCATGTGTTCCTCCCGCAGAACACCACCCCCAAGGTGTGGATCAGGAAGCGGTTGCCTTTCCCTGGCCACCTGAGAATGGTCCCAGGACAGGGCTCTTGGGATAATCACCTCTGATTCATCACCGGGGTCAAATAGAAGGTGGAGACACTAGGTCCCTGCCAGGACCATCTAGCACCCAGTCTGAGTGCTAATAGCCTGTTCTTCAGTCCTCCTTATACACCCTTGCTTCTTTTAGGCCATTCGGTAGGGCTTTCAGACACATAAGAGGCGCTATTGCCCACAACCAGGGGCATGAATGCTTAAATAATATCTCTACACATTAACTGATGCACTGATTAGAACAGGATGCTCTATTTCCTACAAATATGACAAATGGAAAGCAGCAGGCTTACTAAGTGCTTGACTATATTTTGGTAAATATGTAAAATATGTCAAATGTTATAAATGTGATTTTATGCAATTGCTCATATTCGTTTTCATTGTAGAATAATTCCAGGACATTTTAGGTCATATCACTTTCCATGAGAAAAATAATAAATAGGTTAAAACTTGTAAAATAGGAATAAGAGCACTGATGGAGAGGTTCAGCCCCAAATTTCAAGAATAAGAATGCACTGTCTTTTCAAAGGTGAGTGTGAAACCCTTCACAATACTAATGGTTGGGAACTTACGCAGTAAATCAGCCCCTACTGAGGAGTACCGGGAAGTATGATACGGCCATACTAAAATGTGCTCACACGTGGTGCTAACAAACACTGTTAATATAACAGTTACGCAGAGAAGACTTTGTTTCTGAATAGTAGAATGTTTGATCATCATTTTTAAGCTTAGACACAGCACAGTACATCCCTATCCAATGCAATTGGCGGCATGTGGGGGATTTCATTAAGTGCCTGTATTGCAGGTTAGTAGATTATGCAATGTGATGGGTATGGTTAGAAGCCTTTTGCAAGGACAGCCCACTTTCCATCTAGCTTCACACCATGGATCAAGTGTAGATGTGCTGTTAATTTTCATTTAAGTGTACTGACAATGGGGGGAAAAAGTAAAAGATTTATCAAAGGTGGTTCACCGAGATTCAGGATATTGTGTTGAGGCCAAGAGTACTTCGAATGTCGGGCGACATTGCAAATGATGATGAAAAGTACTGTACTTAGATGCAGTGAGCTCAGCATTTGTATTTATTGAATACTCAGATGTCATTTTTGAACAGAAATGAATGACATAAGAAGCAATACCGATGACAGAGGCAGTCCATTGGTAGGGTGCCATTACACAAGATCATTACATTCGGATTGAAGCTTAACCGGTTATGTAATGGGACATAAACCAGTGGCAAGGCTAACGAACAGTGGAGATAACACAAACAATGTAGGCCTCATGCCCTGGCATATGATAATATACATATTTACATATGGTAAACGCGTGAGGTCTGGAAGGCGGGTTAGGCGGGGAATGATAATGAGCGGTGCGAGATGCCACGTCAGAGGCTAAAAGGTGGAGTTTAAGTATTGTATTAAACAATTCCAAAGATGTGATTTTTGATGTCTGATGGAAAGCATTCCAGTGCAGGTGGATATGTGAAGAGAAGGACCAAAGGCAGGAGGAGGTGGCTGTAGCAAAGGACAGTGAGGTTGAGCAGGGAGGAGTGCAGTGTTTGAGAGACATTATACAGGAATATGCAGTCAGCAAGCTGGATAGGGTCAATACCATCAATAGATTTATTAACAGAGTATCAATGTAAGGAGAGAGCTATTTTGCATGGAGAACCATCCATCATGGTGATCATAATTAGGGAGGGGCATTGGGTAAGGGTTTTCTGGGGTAATTGTAGCACCGTTGAGTACTTAGATGTGGTGAGAAAAGGAGTCGAGGCAGGAGACAAAGTAGTATGCTTAAACGCTGGTCAAGTTTGCCTCGCACAAGAATCGAGCTAAGAGTTTTGGTTGAGTGGTGGGAGAGGTAGGGTCGATTTTCCTACTAGTGCATCTATGGCAGTAGCCATAATAAACTATTGGAGCCTAAGGTGGCTGTCACGGACCCCAGGTTTGCAAGCCTTGGGTGAGGCAATGAGGATGCCAGAAAGGAAGGACATAGTAGATGGGAGAGTGGGGTTCGTAATGGAGGTTGGGAGAAAGATCATTTAAATTTTGGAGGAGTTTAGCATTATGTAGCATGGTACCATCCAGTGACCGAGGTTTTGAGACAGTTTGTAATTCATTCAGAGATGTCCGGGGTTAAGAAGGGAAAGGAGAAGATGATCTGATGTGCTTTGGAGGTGGAAAGGGTGCATTTGTTTGAGTGGAGCAAATCCTTGTGGGACATGGAAATGTTACATGAGTAGGATTGGAGAGATTATATAAAGTCAGTATCATGTAAGTTTTTTTTTAAAGACAACAGGAGTATTAAGGGAAAAGTTAGAGTCTTCATAGGTAGTTCCAAACGGGGGGAGTGGTCTTTACAGTGGTGTAGGTTTAGATGCATTCATATCTTCAATTATTGGGTAGCTGGGGAAATGCATAGTTGAGGGTGGTGTAAGAGGTGTTGAAGGAGTGAGCATAATAGTGATGATCAGAAGAGGTGGATAGTGCAGTATCAAACTCACAGAAGGCATGTTCAATGGTGTGGGCAAGTTGAGGAGAGAGGTCTTGGATTCAGGATTTGATTTGGACTTCCTCTTGGTGATAGGTGAAGGAGGTGTGAGTGCGAGAGGAGGGGTACACAGATAGGGAATTAAGAGAGATGGGTCAATCAAGAGAGCTAAGGAGTTCAGGGAGGAGGATAGGACGATATGATCAAGGATGCATGAGTTGGATGGCTATTTAGGCTGAGAAGAGAGTGGTCACAGTGTTGTCGTGTTAATATTGATGTGCTTAAGTGGTGGTGGGGAGCATGAAATCCCCCATTTATACAGTGGGATATCGGCTGGAAAAGACTCAAGTAATCGGTCTAGATCATTGAAGAAGTGATTTAGGGTGTGAGGTGGCAGAAGAAGAGGAAAATAATATAAGAGGGCAGCGAGAAGTTAGACAGAGATGTGTGTGAAAGAAATTGTGGTAAAGTCAGGTTGGTAAGAGGGGCTGATGGTCTGTCCTTACCGATCAGTAACTCAACACTGGCCTATTTATTGGGGAATTCGAGGGGAGGGAGTTTAAAGTGCTTCAAGAGTTGCAGTGTCCTGGTGATATTCAGATTTCAGTGCTGACAAACACAGGGTGTTTTGCTTAATAGTTGTTGCAGTGGTAAGTGATTTAAAAATGATTTATTAGACAGGATTAGGCCTTTCCATAGACCCGGGGCGAGATTAGTAGGGGGAATAGAGTGTGGAGAGTTTGGTGGGAGAGTCGTCGAGGGAAGAATGACGGGGTAGATGAGGTTGGAGTGGGTTCTAAATGATGGAACGGAGCAACGACAGTGTGGTGTAGTCGGAGAGTCGAGGCGTGGGGATAGCAAGAGGGGGAGGACAGGGGAGTTGTGGGACAAAACAATGGGATAGCTGGAGCCCCAGTGTAACAGGCATCTTGTCTGCAGACAGCTGGCAAAAGTACAGACAAACAATGGCAATTTATCTGGCAGGTGTTGTTTTATTACCTTTTGATTATACAACATCAGCTCTTCACATTTAAGGGACCAATGGTAAGCAATAGGCAGTAGCATTTTAAGGTGGGATACTGGGAGTGTTGCAAAAAGGGAGACTAGAGGATGAGTTAGAGTAAATACAAGGCTTGAGGATAGATCTGTTTGTAGGACTGTATCAACCAATGTACAGGTACAGTACAGGTAAACAAGGTCAGGAGCAACCAAAAAGCAGGTTAAGAACCAGTAAAATAGCAAAGCAGCAACCAAAATACAGGTGAAGTACAGTTTAAATGAGTAGAGGGCTGTCAAAATAGAGGTTACACATACAGATTAAGGACAGGTTAAATAGGCCTATAGTGACCCAAATACAGTGCAAAAAGGCTGACAGCAACCAATATACAGGTTAATATGCCATATGCCATAGTCCCAAAGTACACGATAAAGTGGACAGTAGAGCCCAAAACACATCATTATAAGCTGTAATGCAAAATACAGGTTAAGCAAAGGTAAAAGATGCAGTTTGTGGTCAAATAGGCTTTTTACTTGCAAACATTTAAGGCACAATATGGAGGAAAGTTCTGAATTTGCCCAACGGTGTTCCAATAACTATAATAAGGTATGAGCTAGGTTTGACATCTTTGTCCTGTGTTATTGTCTTGAAAAGGGTGTCATTATATAGAAAACTTAAGACGGCTAAGCTAGGTTCATTGTATCATCAGCTTTGTGAACAAATGGACAGTGTGAAAGCAGGCTGTCTGACAAAATTGAAAAAGGAATGCATGAATACTCTGGAGGGTAGTGGTATACCTAATGAGCTCCTTATGCATAACCCTGATCTAGCGAAGCAAAACAATGATGGATTGAAACATGCTATGGGAGAAGCTTGTATAAGATGTTCACGGAAATTGACTAGGAAAGTAAAAAAAGAGTTGAATTGTATTGATGATTTTTTGCCTTGAGATATTTATTAAATAGTTATTCGGCATAGTATGTTTATTGTAGAATGATATTGTATGAGGTTTATTTGTGTAAGGACTATTATGCAATCAACTATTTTTTACTTCCTGTTTTTTTGCTTATTTTTCTGCATAATGGATTTGTATAATTAATTTGTGGTTTGAATATATAAGGTTTGTAAGAAATTATAATACAGTTAAAAAAAAGAGGCTGGTAGTGGCCAAAGTACACATTAAATCTGCGCTTAGTGACCAACATACATGTTAAGTATGGGTTAGATAGGCCACTAGCAAGCAAAGTGCAGGTAAAGATAGTTCGGTAATAACCAAGGTACACTTTTGGGCAATGCTGCATGGGCATCCCACAAGCGAGGCAGGGTAACTGCTGTTACCATCGGCAGCTGGGAGAGGGGCAGCCTCAACCCCCCCGCGCCTGCTTCTCTCCTTCCCCCAGCTACGGAGACACGCAGTCTCGGCAGCACAAAAGCTACGGAAGGGTAAGGTGCGAACAGTCATCGCACCCTTCCTCCAAACAGCAAGGTGCCAAGCGCCCTAAGGAAACAACCATCAGGCAGAACCCAGGTTCAAAGACTAGCCCCCACAAGGGGGTCAGACAGTCGGCTATACGGCCGGGGGCTGCGACAACAGCAGCACCCACCACATACACAACAAAGGCCCAGGGCCTCCCTGGGTCCTATAAATGAGAGCAGCATGCTCAGAGAAAACACAATCTGTTTGTGGATCCTGAACGGGGACCCAATCAAACAGGAGGTTCACTGTTTACTCAGTGTCTTCCAAATCTTCTTGCTCCTTTAGCAATTCTTGAAGTTCACTGTACATCGCAGTGTCTTTTTCCTTCCTGAACATTGTACTGTTCAAAGCAATTGCAATGCAGTTTTAACGAAGGAAGAAACGGCAACCGAACGGCCAGCGCGGACGCTGTCAGCTTCAACATTTTTGGCATAGACCGGAAAGCGAGCGGCGAGCGTGTCCAATCCACAGCAAACAAAGACGCGTGCTGCGGAATCATCCACAAAACCAGTGCGAACGAAGGAGAAGCGCCACTCAAACAGCACAGCACGGACGGTTTCCGATTCAACACTTTACAGGTGAGCCACCGCGCTGGGGCTATGAGGGAGGAAAAATAGACATTTATGTCCAGAAAAGATACATTTTATTACATTAGTTATTGGACTGGAACCCCCGCGTTATAAGGCAGACGGGGCAGGATAACACAAGCCAATTTTAAACAGGGCAGAGTCACAAACCAGCTTGGGAGCTCGTCTTTGCTTGACAGCAACGCAGAGCTGCGAACACATTTCCAAACTCAGCAGGCCCAAAGACTGTAGATTTAAAATAATTCCTGTAATATTGCAGGGCGATCTCACAACGAAACCAATTATTTAAATCCAGTAAATCAAGCCTGGGGGCTGCCCAAGTTTCTGAAGCCCGGGCAAAGAAGGCACCAGTCAACAGTTACCCACCACGGGCAACAAATAGAACAGGCGCAAAGAACTCGCCGATAACAACGGTTTACCTCCGTGATAAAACCCTTTTTCTTTTTCCTATAGCAGGCATAGAAAAACATGGGGCCCAAACGGAAAACAAGGGCACCCCCAACACCGGCGCAGAAGCCCAAATCACCACAATTGCTAGCAGCCATTGAAGCGTCAGAGCACTACGGATGTGCATGGGTTAGAGAAAACATGTACGGCCTACCCAGGGAAGGAATTACCAGCCCACCCAGCCAGGAGGAGGTTCCTGCACCATTGAAAAAGAGAAAAATATCCGAAGACGCCAGAAAAGGTACCAAAAAATTGTCAAAATTATGCGAGAATATAGCAGAATTACAGCAACTAATGGTAGAAATAAGGGGGAAACAGACGCCGCCCACAAGGGAACCTGGGGCCGCAAACCCCCCCATCACAATAGAACCTACTATAACGGTTGTCAACCCACCCGTAACACTACCTATAGCAACTCCGCCGCAACAAGTACAGCAGTTGCCAATAGCGGCCACAGCTATAAATGCAACAGCCTCCACAACTCCAGCAACTGATCCAACAGGTGCCCTAAAAGCATGGACAACGCCAGGCGCAGACAACACAGGTGCAACAGGGACACCCGGCAGCAATACAACTGACATTATATCAATCTGTAATGCGCAAGTAGAACAAAAAATGAAAACTTTCCAAACAGAGATATTAAATAGATACAAAAGATGCCTGGCATGGAACATTGATACCACAATCAAATAAGCCATATGGGCCAAAGAGTTCATAGAAATCCTTTCACTAATAGAAGCACAGCGCAAAGGGAAAGACACTTTTAGAGATCCCAAAAAAATAGAAGAGAAAGCCATTGCCAGGAACGCCCAGGTCGAACAAGACTGGGACAACTGGTTACAGGCCTTTGCCATACTAGCAACAATATATGAAGAAAAATTCCCCATGGATGGTAGGAAGATCTGGGCATACGTTGATAAAATAAGGGAAGTTCAAGTAACACAGAAGGGGAAGACATGGCTTGCATACGACATCAGATTTAGGAGGAGCATGTCAGAAAGACTGGCCATTGAGTGGGATGAATTCCAGAACGATTTATACACCCTCAACGCCAAACCTCCCCAGGAAGAAGATACCATGCATTCTTCTTCCAAAAATAGCAAAAATTTGCAAGTAAGCAAATCCCATGACAACGATAGATCCAAAAAAGGGGAGCAGCCCTTTTGGAGGAACCAGCCTGGGGCGGCTAAAAATAATGCTCACAGACAGAACAAACAGCAGGATGTCAAATCTAACATCCCATGCAGAAATTTTGGGAAAAGCCAGTGTACATGGGGCAAAGAATGCTGGTACAAACACGCCTGCACAAACTGCAACGGCGACCATGCAACAAGCAATTGCACCAGACTACCAGCCAAGAAAGAATGATATCCCAATTTTAGAACCAGGACGAACGCCCATCAACCCGGGCAATTTTAGGGACGCTCTAATCAGCTACCCAGACACAGAAACCAGCAGGATAAATTCGCAGGGTTTCACCAAAGGGTTTTTTATCCCATTTAAGGGCACTGGGTCACAAAACATCCCGATGAACCTAAAGTCAGCCAGGGACAACCCCCATATAGTAGAAACCAAAATCAAGAAAGAACTGCAACTGGGCAGGGTAGCAGGTCCCTGGGACGCCATGCCTCTAAAGGACTATTTAATATCTCCACTAGGCCTGGTCCCCAAAAAAGAACCTGGAAAATGAGACTAATCCATCACCTTTCCTACCCAAAAGGCCAGTCTCTAAACGATGGCATCCCACACACAGAATCCGCTGTAATTTACACGCATTTCCAAGAAGCGGTAAGGCTCATACAAGAGTGCGGCAGAAACGCCTTGATGGCTAAGCTGGGCATCGAATCTGCTTTCAGACTCTTGCCCGTCCACCCAGAGTCACAACTGTGGCTAGGCTTCACTTTTAACAACAAATTCTACGTAGATAGATGCCTTCCCATGGGGTGCGCAGTATCCTGTGCACTATTTGAGCAATTCAGTTCCTTTTTTCATTGGGCTTTCCTAAAGCAGAGATCAGGGACAAAAATAGTGCATTACCTAGACGATTTCATGGTCATAGGGCCACCAAACTCCGAGGAATGCGGCCAGGCTTTAACAAAACTGGAGCACATGGCCGCTCAATGGGGAATTCCCCTAGTGGGGGAAAAACCACCAAACCAGGCACAAACATAATCTTTCTGGGCATCGAAATAGACTCGGCAAAGGGGCTCTGCAGAATCCCCAAAACAACAAAAATATCAGAACTCCTGGCTAAAATACAAAACCTGATAAAGAGAGAAAAGGGGACTGTAAAGGAAATACAATCCTTAGCAGGCAGCCTCAATTTCGCATCCAAAATAATACCTCAAGGGAGGATATTTTCCAGAATCCTGGAGTTCAAAATCAAATCACTCACCAAACCACACTAGGCAGAGAGGTGAAACAGGAGCTGGAAACATGGGGAAAATTCCTCAGAGATTTCAACGGGTCTTTACTTTGGTGAACGCCTTTAAATACCCGGTCAAACAGGGTCCTATACACCGACGCAGCTGGGAGCAAGGGGTTTGGAGCCATGCTAGACTCCGAATGGGTGGCAGGACACTGGCTCAATTCATGGCAAACAGCAGGGTGGACAAGAAACATCACCTTACTAGAAATATTCCCCATCTGGCTAACATTACACAACTGGGGCAGGCGACTAGCGAATACGGAACTTTTGATTTGGTGCGACAACATGGCTGTAGTGGGCTCCATAAACAGAAGGTCTACGAAATGCCCTTTAGTACTAAAAGTATTACGAGCCATTACAACAGTCACACTACAAGTAAACGTTGTACTCAAAGCGAAGCACATTTCAGGGGCAGATAATAACATTGCTGATGCCTTATCTCGCTTCCTGTGGACAAGATTCCGAGAGCTAGCGCTGCACGCCCAAGAACAGATGACGCCAATACCAGCAGAATGCTGGCCAATAATGGGAAGACAAGGATAACGGCATCAACGCCAACGCCAGAGAGCATAGGCCGGGATGCCCAACGAAAACCAGGCACCTATAAAACGGGTGCCAACAACACATTGGCATCAACGCCAGCACCAGAGAGTGCAGGCCGGGATGACCAAGACAAAGCAGGCACCTCTAAAACGGGTGGCAACAACACATTGGCATCAACGCCAGCACCAGAGAGTACAGGCCGGGATGACCAATACAAAGCAGGCACCTCTAAAAAGGGTGCCAGCTACACATTGGCATCAACGCCAGCGCCAGAGAGCCCAGGCCGGGATGCCCAACAAGAATCAGGTACAACAACAACGGGTGCCAACAACCTCACAGGCTTTCTAACAGAGATGGCAGAGAGGGCGGTGGCAAGCACCACAGCAACACAGTACAGTAAGTGTTTGCAAACAGTATTCAAAGCCACAGGTTTAAACCACGTAGAACTAATAACATTAAAGATATAGAAGTATTTTTAAAATGGGCCCGGGAACAAGGTTTCAAAAGGGATTGGGCTAAAAGACACCTGGTGGCAATCTCATACTTTACGAAAATTTGGGCCGATTCAGACCCCACTCAGAACACACTAATTTCTTATGCAATGAAGGGATGGGGCAGATTGGAGGGGCCGCAAGTGGACACCCGCCGACCCCTTGATTTCACCAAACTGTTACAGATAGCAAGCCATTTGGAAGCCATATGTTGGCACCCTTACGAGATAATGTTATTTAAAACAGCCTTTTTCCTAGCCTACTTCGGGGCTTTCCGGGTAGGTGAACTCATCGCTTCCAGCACCAAGGCCACAAACGGCCTGGGCGTCATGGAAATCAGGGTGAGACAGGAGAGTGTTAATATAGAAATGCAACAGTCAAAAACGGGTGCAAAAAGAACCATCAATATTTGTTGCATCGATGAGGCAACAAACTGCCCGGTGTGCATCACCAACCTCTATTACGCACAACAACCTAAAGTGGGGGGGAGTTTTTTAATCCACAAGAATGCAACAGCCCTAAGCCGCTACCAATTTAAAGGAGTGCTGATGAAAGCAATCAGCAGAGCAGGGTGGGATCCCAAACATTTCGGCACTCATTCCTTCAGGATAGGTGCCGCCACCGCTGCATGGCAAGGAGGTTTAGCACCGCAACTACTAAAAAAATAGGGGGATGGAAGTCAGACTGTTATAAAAGATATATCAGACCGCAATCGATATAGCCATTCCGCCCTAATCATTTGTCTTGCTTTTCCCTCCCTCCCACCACCACAGAAAAAACAGGCGAATTGAGGACCACACTCGGATCAGCATGGATAGTTGGCCACTCATTCGTTTTCAGGACAGGCAGATGGGCAGAAGAGACTAAAGATGGGCCACCTTTCAGAAACACCATTACTTCATGGTGGGGATACAGAGGCCTACGTTGGGCGGATGTCCATGAAACATTAGCGGAACTGGTGGCATACAGGGACCCACCAGAATTCCTGATCATACATCTAGGGGGCAACGACCTAGTCAACACAGCTAGACGCACCCTGTGCGAAGAAATGTACCCCTCCCTAGCAGGCATTTCGCACAACTGGAGGGGTAACGAAATATATTTCTCAGCCATCTTACCAAGAAAGAAATGGCTAGGGGTCAACTGCTACAAATCTATAGACATATCCAGAAACTGAACAGGACTATAGAGAGATTCTGTATGACTAGAGGACTGGGTTTCATAAAACACCCAGCCATTACACTAGGCAACCCAGACCTTTTTCTCGACGACGGCACCCATCTGTCTAGCCAGGGCATGGAGCATTTCTTTCGGGAAATCAATACAACTCTTGCTCACAGGGGCTGTCTCTAGGGCATACTCTTGGGGAACACGGCCAGCCGGGAACCTGCCCGTGTGTGGCGGCACGGGTCCGAGGGGGTAACCTCAGGACCCGGTTCCCAAAAGTATGATACCATCATGATATGTGATATTGTTATTGTCATAACCCATATCTGTACAATAAAATCCTACAGCCTTTTTATTGCCAACACTTGAAACAAGTTGTGAGCCTATCATTATGGGTGAGGGTTTGGGGTTCGGCCATTACTAATGCATGCATATGGGTTCAGCAGTTATGGGCAATGCTGCATGGGCATCCCACAAACGAGGCAGGGTAACTGCTGTTACCATCGGCAGTTGGGAGAGGGGCAGCCCCAAACCCCCACGCCTGCTCCTCTCCTTCCCCCCAGCTACGGAGATACACAGTCTCGGCAGCACAAAAGCCACGGAAGGGTAAGGTGCGAACAGTCATCGCACCCTTCCTCCAAACAGCAAGGTGCCAAGCGCCATAAGGAAACAACCATCAGGCAGGGCCCAGGTTCAAAGATCTGCCCCCACCAGGGGGTCAGACAGTCGGCTATCCGGCCGGGGGCTGCGACAACAGCAGTCCCCACCACATACACAACAAAGACCCAGGGCCTCCTTGGGTCCTACAAATGAGAGCAGCATGCTCAGAGTAAACACAATCTGTTTGTGGACCCTGAATGGGGACCCAAGCAAACAGGAGGTTCACTGTTTACTCAGTGTCTTCCAAATCTTCTTGCTTCTTTACCACAGAACCCACCTACCCTACAAAAGGGGAGAAGAACAAAAAGAACGACAAGGCACTGTACGGTGCCCACAACAAGTCGTGGGACGCAAGAAGGCGGCACGGGTCCGAGGGGGTAACCTCAGGACCCGGTGCCCAAAAGTATGATACCATCATGATATGTGATATTGTTATTGTCATAACCCATATCTGTACAATAAAATCCTACGGCCTTTTTATTGCCAACACTTGAAACAAGTTGTGAGCCTATCATTATGGGTGAGGGTTTGGGGTTCGGCCATTACTAATGCATGCATATGGGTTCAGCAGTTAAAGTGCATTCTAAATGGACCAGAAGTGACCATAATAAAGGCTAAGTCCAGAGTAAATGGTGCTGTTTAAAGGATGCAGTGAGTTTATGAGCGAAGACATGTTTAAAGAACCGTTAATTTTCCTTTGTTTGGTTACCCGCACATCTGATGTATAAATACATATTATTTATAGCTTTGTATTTGCATGCGTATGAACACATCATACCATGATGCTGCTGAAATTGCACTGGAGTGGGAATCATATCGGCATGCCATTTCGGTGACATGAATGTTTGGCATCCTTGTGGCTGGCTTGTTTGCCCTTCGCTTGGCTGCACGTGACAGGTGCCACTTTGACTTGATTACACTGGAGTGCTCTGCAATTGCCGTGCAATTTATGTTCTGTCTTTGCGAGGTAGCTTTCACAACATTTACAGCGTTTGAGTTGACAATGTAGGGCAGGTGATGTTTTATTAATCAGGCATTCCAACTCATTTACTGCCAGGTCATTTGATGTCCCATGCGAAACAGCTGTTGTTTCTTTATCCGAAAATATTTCGGATCAAAGCCAGAAGCACTCGCCTTGATAGGTTTATTTTAAAAAATAGAGCTTCTTTGAACTCATGAAAAGCAAAGCAGTTCATTTTATTGCATTCTAGGTTCACTTGGACGGTACTTTTCTAATCCAAAAACTGTGACACTTTGCTTGCTCTGATAGACAGATCCTTATGTAATTCTCCGGTTCTGCTTGGATGGCACCTGAATAATCCAATGCTTTATGCCAGCCTGAATGCAGACATTTGAGTAGGCAAAGTAGGACGTTGCATGTATTATTCCTGCGTTTCACTTAAGAAGTTCTTCAGCCAAAATGGCAACTTACACAGAGCTCCCTTTTATGGTTGGCATAATGTATCCATCGCCCAATGGTTCCGAACATTTGGGTTTCTCTGCTATGAGCTTATACAGAAGTTACGCTCCTTCTAAGGAACTCCAACAACTATGACAAGCCCATCTTTTAAAATGTTGCTAACAAATTATGTCAACAAGTACTATTAACAAGATTTACATTGAGAATTAAGGCGGCTTTCTTTTTGCCTATCAAAACCCGTATTAGATTTGGAAGATAGAAATACTATATGAGCCTGATTCATGGAACTATTTGCCAGAAAAGCGCAGATTTGCGCGCCTTTCTGTCCGAAAATGCCTGTTTGGTATGGGGATTTTCGAGCAGAAAGGCGCGCAAATCTGCATTTTTCACGCAAATAATTCCATGAATCAGGCTAAGCAAGGTCAACTCAGCCTTCCTGGGTGAATAAATGAGTACCAGCTTCGGTTGTGTGATATTTTGTGTAAATATGTTCTATGTAAGGCGCTTTGGCGAAAGCACTAGATAAATAACTCAGTGTTATCATTACCCAATGTCAAGTATGCCGTATCATAGAAGATGGAGGTTTTTCAGAACATAAATCTCCACAGCCAAGCATTATTGGAAAAAAAGACGGTCCCTTGGAAATTCAATTTTCACGTTGGTGAGGGGAAAACGATTTAATGAAAGCCCTATTTTTGCATTTTAATATTACATTTCTCTTTTCTTAGTTTTAAATGGATAGCTAACAGTTGAATCAGAGGAGAGATAGTTAGGAAAGGCTCATGCTTGATTTGCAATGCTATAGTCAAAGTGAGTGCAATGTGAGCAATGATAAGCTTAGGTCCTGAGTTATCTTATCTGCAGGTCACAGGTTTCATTGATGGGCAGGCCCAATGAGCATTTCAGCCTTCCCCACACTGTGTATACTTGACTGTAATAATAATAATAATAATACCACATTATTATATAGTGCTTCATGACAGATTTCTTCCCCTTCTAAGCACTGTAAAAATAGTGTGATTACGCCGCACCCATCGACCCAGACATTTCCATTGAGGAGGGGCAGGAGGACCTAATTATAAAAGGGCATCCTGACTGCATACACAGACCCAGAGGGACTGATTTCAACAGTAGGCAACAGACACAATTTGTATTGGAGACCTATACATAAATCAATGGCTTGTGAAAATCTCTGCTGATCCACAAGAAGGTATGGGCTATATTTCCTTCATCGAAGGCTAGCAGGTGTCTTTCTTCACTTCACTCTGCTACACTTCTACTGTGCTAACTCTATAAAACGAAGACATTGGGCCTCATTACAAGTTTGGCGGTAGCCTTGCCAGTACTGTCGCCAAACTTGCAATTTTTTATGGCGCCCGCAAATGGACGATTACCGGGTCATTACAGCCCTGCCGGACCCGGTAATTGCCCATTTGCGGGCGCCGGAAAAAAAGATGCTCCCCATTCCCATTTGGCCCTATGGGGCTTAATGGGAATGGGGAGGTCGGATGCACCAGAACCGTTAATAACGGTGCCATTGCATCCGATAGGCTGTGCTCGCGGGTGCCTTTCTGCACGCCCGGTCGACCTGGCGGGTAGAAGGGCACCCACAAGCACAACTCAGAGTTTGCCGGTCCGGGAACTACGGTACCGGCATGCTTACTGGTACCGTAGTTCCTGGACCGGCAAACTTATAATAAGGCCCATTGTATTATTCTGGGTTCTCAGCCAGTGGACTTCCTTAGGGCACTTTTAGCTATTTTTCAGCTTGAGAATAAGACCAACAGGTCCGGCCTTGAACTATTCCCGAACCCCCCAGAGAAAGCAAGTACTTAGGAACTATCAGGCCCCAACGCAACAGAGCACATCTACAGAGACCCCTTATTTAACATATGCAGATCCTCAAAGGGAGAAATCCAAGTTATCCCAACCCCTACCCCTCCAGCAGTGGTGCTTGTGAAACCCCAGTGCACCATGTAAGGAGAGAAATACTTTCTCCACTGTTCCTAAAGGAAAAATGATTTTGGACCTGTGGGAATTTACTGGAGTATTTCCTCTTTTTGTAATGGCCTTTTAAACACCAGAAACCCACAAAACAAACTTCTGTGCAGTGAGCCATCATGGAGGCAACGCAGGAGCAGAGCAGAAAACACCAGCTCCTTCATGGGACACAACTGAAAAAAATCCAAGATGGCAGTAAGCCTTTTAAAGACTTCCCTTGCCTGGCTTGGAATAGGAACCCAATTCACCAATCAATTCGAAGGTTTGCCTCACCCAATGTGAGGACACTGAGGGCTTTCAAACTGAGGCAAAGGTTCACAGACAGAGAGTGTCTTTGGGCTGGGAGCTGAGGATAGGAGTTTGGTGAGAAAGCTGAAATGCACCAGAGAAGGGGTACCATTTGAGTCAAGAAGAGGGGTGTGCTCCAGTGAGGGGGAGAAGAGCCTCTGTAACCCCAGAAGAGGGGTGTGCTCCAATGAGGGGGAGAAGGGCCTGTTGAACTCCAGAAAGAGGGTGTGCTTAGGTGAGGGGGAGAAGAACCCCATGAATCCTAAAAAGGGATATGCTCTAATGGTGGGGAGGAGAAAAGCCACCAAAGGACAGAAGAGGGATGTGCTCCTGTGAGGAAGCAATGAACCCCAGGGATATTAGAAGAGGGGTGTACTTCAGTTAGGGAGAGGAGAGCCCCATGAGCCAAGAAGCAGGGTATGCTGCAGTGAGGGGCAGGAGAACCCCATGAGACATGAAGAATAAGACCTCTGACCCAAGAGAGAGGTGTGAAATGTATTAAGGGAGAGTGACTTTGATCTCCAGAAGAGGAGATGTGTAACAGAAGAGGAGAGCCCCTTGAACCGCAGAGGAGGGCTTCAGTGAGGGGAATGAGAGCCTTGTGAGCCTGGAGACGGGTATGCTACAGTGAAGAGAGAGGGAAAGATAAAGTGACTTTGATCATAAGGAGAGGGGATGTGTAACAGAGAGGTTGAGCCCCTTAGCCTCGAAGAAGGGAATTGGTAATGGAGAGAGTGAGAGCCCGATGAAGGAGAGGACTTTTGGGAGACAAGAGTGACGGAAAAGACTTGTGTTACCCAGAAGAAAGACTAAGGGCTGACCTCTAGAAATAACTGAGCAGGAGACCATCCTGTATGGAACTTTCTGTATGCCTTTTTATTTGTGTCATTCATAAATAATCCTGCTTTCAAAGACTATTACACGGATGGCGGTGGACCAAGGTGCTATTAGCACCTTGGTCCATGCTGGTAAAATACCGGCACCGCCTTGGTGGAAAGGGGAATTACCGCCCTATTCCAAGGTTGGCGGGCCGGTAATTCCCCTTTCCCCCATTGCCCTTCCCCATTCCCATTTTTGTCCCTTAGGGCTCTATGGGAATGGGGAAGGCGCTAATTAAGGTGCCGCAAATTGCGGTACCGTAATTAGCTCCCTGGTCCCTTTGCGGGTTGGTTTTTAACACCTGCAAAAAGCAGGCGTTAGATTCACCAACCCGCAAAGGGACCTTGTAGTAAGGCGGGAAGGGTTTACCGGTACCGGTACTGGTAAAATACCGGTACCAGTGAAGCCTTACCGCCTACCGTGTAATGAGGCCCTATGTTTCCCAAGAACCTTTATGTTACAGCCATCCCGAAACAATTTGTATGCAGTAGTCTTATGCTTTACTTTTTTTAAGACACCTTTTAACTTTGGTGTCAGTAGTTGCGTGTTCCCTCGGCCATGTGACATCAGCGAGACAAGTCCTTGCTTCTCCAAGCTTCCTTGGCATTTTAACTCATGTGGCCTAAAATGGCAGGCACCTGCAAAATTGCTTAAAAGTCAGCCTTGACACTTTGATTAATGTATGCATCATTTGCCATATCTCTGGTGCTGAACATGCTAAAGACTTCATTCAAAAACAAAAACATAAGGCACTACAGATTAAAGTGTATCACAACATAATATTCCTCACATATCACAGTTGTTTTCTAACCATCTTGGTTCCACAAATAATCTTGCCAAGAGCTTTTTGAGCACTATTGGATCTGCTGTGTTCCCTTGACCTGCTACCCTAAATGTGAATTAGGAAAGACTTCGTAAACTTTAAAATCCCTTTTTAAATGATACATCTTCTACTTATGTTGCTTGGCTTTCATCAGTTAGAGCAGTTACTTAACACAGTACAGAATCATAATATCTAATGCACATGTGGCAAGATGTACAAAGAAAGACATATGGACAACTACTTCCATGTTGTTAACACATATGGGTTCCTTAGGGGTGGTATGAATGTATCTAGCCACGTGATGTTAACATCCCTTTGTGCTTTTTCATACAAGGCTTGTGCTCCGAAAAAAGGGTCAATTCCTCAATAATAAGTGTTCTGTTCACCTTACTCATCTTAGTTGTCGTTAACACAGCTTCATATACGTTGTCAAATACACTGGTTCGGAATGCTCCCAGCAATGGGGTCTGACTTTGTAAGTGATTTCAATCCAGCACTCCAACTAGGTCAATGCCTAGTAGGGGATGCTTAATGGAAACCCTTATTTATATATTTTTATGTCAAAAGTTTTTTAATTCTGGATGATGTACCCTTATATAATGCCCCTCTCTTTGAATCCCCCCTGTCTCACTGAACCAAGAAATAGGTTTGTTTTGCAAATTAAAAGATTTATTTGAAGAATTGAACAATATATAGATTATACTTCTATAAATATGGATAATATCTGAATATCACCCTTATGAATATGAAAAATGATCAGCAATGGGTAATATTACAATATCAACAACCTCTTTAATCAATTAGGAGTAGGGATATGAAGAATAGTGTAGCAGAGAATACTTGGTGCGGTTCAAGGAATTGCAGTGATATGAAAGAATGCAACACAGAAATAAACTTGATATGAACTTAATGAAAGACAATGTAATCACTCTTTCCCCCTGTTGTTACTCACTCGCCCAATATGCAATAGGAAGATATGGAATGAAGGCACACAGGTATCAGGAATAACAATCAACAATTGCAGTTTCAATCCCACTTCCCCCCAGCAAGCAGAGAGAAACAGGACTGATTTTAAACAGGTCAAAATGCTTTTAAATGTGGTTTGAATTGAATGGAAAAAATGCTAGAATTGATTTTAATTCGCTAAATGGGATTCAGAACTAGTGAGAGCTGCTTCGGATTGGGTCAGGTCAACACTAGCAATGATTATAGAATGATTAGCAGATGGAAAACGAAATTCGAAGTTGAAAGCAAGAAATAGCTGTTTTACATGGGGTGAAATTGAGCCAAACTGTAAATTCGCAGCAATTTTTCTGCGTGTGGGAAACATGATTGCGGAAAAACTCTAAGGAATTGGAATTCATTTGAAAGCTGAGGATGTTAGCTTCAAAATGACATTTAATTTTCGTTTCTAGGACTTACGGTTCAAAAGTTACAGAGGTTTTTGTGAAGGTACATTTTTCAGAAACAGAGTCAAGATTCAAAATGAAAGATGCGCTTTAAAGATTAGGAACCAAGATGGATTTATACTAAGGAGCTATGAAAGTACAAGATACCCAACGGGATAACCACCAGAACAGGGCGCCTTCCGCTCTGATTTTTGTGCGCCAGGACACTTGACTTTCTTCAGAAAAAATATCAGCACACAGATGATTATCGCTACAATTATCACAGATTATATAATGAGAAGAATTCAGGATGGACACAAGATTCTATAATGCAGTTCTGGATAGGTTGAAATGGATTGAATAGGATTACTTTAAACTAAGAGATGACTATGGACAGTTCTATGCTAAATACTAACTCCTATGGCTTTGGAATGGAATGGGCCCGTCAAAGATCTGGTCAAGGGTTTGGACTTCACTCACCACTGGACAGGTCTCAGGCACTGGGTTCTGCTCTCAGCAAGGCCCTCTGGTCTGTGCAGCCTCTTGGACTGGATCTGACGGGTTGGTTCTGGGTACAGCTCTGCTCTATGGGTCTGGATCTTGGTTCTAGCATGAGGTTCTTGGCCACAACAGCAAAACAGCTCAGCCAAGCTGTTGGATTTTGTGGAGCCCCTTGGAAGTTAGGGGTTAAATCAGGTTTGCAAGGTTTTTAAAGGCCTGCTGAAAAGGGTTCGGCTTTTTGGATTAGGCCTCTGCTCCAGGGTTCTAGAGTCTGGTTCTAGAGTCTGGAGTCTGGTTCTGGAGTCTGGATCTTCCTGCAGGGTGCTTCGCCAGGGGATCAGTTGATGAGTGAGAAAGTGTGTCTTTCTGCGTCCTCAACAGTTCCTATTTATCCATTTCTAAAGTGGGTGGGGAGGCCGATTATCTATGCCCAAAACTCTAAGGATCTGATAGGTCAGAGAATTTCTCCTCTATTGATCTGAGAAAGGAGCAGTGTGTCATATGTGTCAGAGTGACACTGTGTTTATGGTCCAAATGAAATCCCTCCCCTTTGCTTTTACTTAGGAAATCTATTTCACCCCAAAAACATATTTCCAAGATGCACAACTTGTTAATAATACCCAATTACATGGCAGATTGCTTAAGGTACATTGCTGTCCAACTCTCATCTTCCTGCGAGCTTTAGTTCATAAATGACAACTTTTTCACACTTTTGGTGGGTTTCTCAGTGTTGGTTCTGCACCAATTTTTATACATGCATACACATCCCATCTGGGCATATTCCTGTAATCTTCCATGTTCCTAACATAAACACAATGGCTGGAATATGAATAATTTCTGGGGTTCATTCTCAGAACAACGCACAGATTCCAGATTAGTTTTAAACTGTGAGCACATTTTTCATTTTAACAACCTATAAGTTTCATATTTTTGTCAGTTCAGTACAATTTGCTATAAGCATTTTTCTAAAACATACATTTACTTCAACTTCAATCCACATTTCCAGTCTGGCCCACCTCCAAAGCTGGGCTGAGTCAGAGAGTCACATGGCTTGCCTTCCTGCCAGAGCAGTTGTTGTCAGTCACACCCGAATTAGCATTTTCTATTCAGTTCAAGGAACCCATTGTTTCTTGCTCAGGGCAGCAGAGGAAATCTCCTCCCCTTCGGATTAACATGCCAATGCGAAATCCTCTCCTTTTGGTGGGAATGAACAAGGTAGGAGGTGCTCAGGGGAAGAAAGCATCTTGGAAGTTTTCGCTGAATTAGGTTGCCTTATGGTCAATTGTAACATAGTTCCTTGTGAAAAAATGACATTTATAAATTTGAAATAAACAAACATATCTTTAATTCCAGTCTTTTTCAACATGAAATCAATGTGTGGCACTCTATATGCATTTGATGCAAATCCCTTCTTTGACACATTTAACTTTGTATACACAAGTTTCTCCTGTCAGATTTAGAGATCGCCAGCGTCTGTTGGAGGCGAGTAACGGTACTGCACACATTTTTGACAGATTTCTTTCCATCAAGTATCTTTAAAAGTGGATTTTGACCTGATAACATATGATTCTTGCTGACATTGTATTTATGTGGATTCTTGCAGTAGAATAATGTGGAACACCCAACAAGGAGGTTGGATCTTTTAGGTGGTTTGTGACCCATAATTGTTACAAATTTGACAACCAAGAAAACGCATTTCCAAACAGCTCTGTGTTTCTTTTGGCAATCAGCATTGCTTTTTCAAGTGGTTTCAGGCTACTTTGTAGGTAGCACAATGGAGGGTTTTGGCAGTGGTCTCCTGTGCTCACTGAGATAGGCGAAAGTGGATGGCGGCCTATTTTTCAGATTTTTACTGCACAATTTTGGGTGATTTTTAGTGAGCAGCATGCTTTCCAGTGGCCATTTCTGATGCTTCTGCTGCCAGCAATGCACAGTAATGTTGCAGGGCCTGGACTAGTGGGTTGAAACATCCCACAAGCCCCCCTCTTGCGACTGGCATTGATCGTCCATCAATGGAAACTCGCAAGACTGGGATGTCAGCCTCATCTCTTCTGATTCCATCAATGGCAAAGTTATTGTCTTTTCCTCCATCAGGGGTGGATCGATTAGTTCTCCTCGCCAATCCTGATGTGAGTATTGAGCGATACTCCGGGCCCCTTGGATCTTTGCTCCCGGTCCCCGGGTAATCCTCCTTGGTTTCTTTCTCCATGGTTTATCTCTCTCCCTCTCCTATGATAACAAAGCAAAAACATATTTGTAGACATTTCCCCACCACTATTAATGTAGTGTAGTGTAGACATATACATTTTATAAATCAGGAGACATTTTTATTATTGTATTTTATAGGCTACATGTGAAATATTTTAGAGTTGGAATTTTATGGATCTGGAGTGGCCCTCTCTGGGGTTCCAGAAGACTCCTCCAGTTGCTGCAGAGTGTGCCTAGGATGGCAACACTTTAGTTGATTAATGTGGACCCACTTATCTTCCCCTTCTGCCAAACTGCCTTTGGGGATGTGGATCTTGTAGGCGACTGGTGAGATTTTGTCTACAATTTCAAAAGGTCCCCTCCAGGTAGGCAAAAATGTGCGTTGTTTGGCCTGGTTCCTTTGGAAATTGTATAGATAGACCTGGTCTCCTACATTGTATTCTTTTCTGGTAGTCTTGAAGTCATAGTGGGTCTTCATGCTATTGGCTGATCTTTCTAGATTTCGCTGAGCATAGGCAAAAGCATGTTGAAGGTGTTTTCTTAAGTTTTCAACATACTCATGGGTTGTGGAGGCATTGATCAATGTCTGCTCTTGGGTTCTGTAGAGCAGATACTGGGGAAGCACCATTCTGCGTCCAGTCATCAGCTCAAACGGTTACATTTTAGTTGCAGATGAAGGGGTAGATCTGATGGCCATTAGGACAAGAGGTAATCGAATATCCCAACTTGACCCAGAATCTGCCACAAATTTTTTTAATATGCTCACAATTGTTCGATTATATCTCTCTACTGCACCACTAGAGGCTAGCCGGTAAGCAATATGTAGCTTCCTTTTAACCCCAAGTATCTCCCACATCATTGTCATTACTTCGCTGGTGAAATGGCTACCTATGTCTGACTCGATCCTTTGGGGTAGTCCAAAACGCGAAAAGATGTGGTTGATCATCAGGGCAGCTGCTGTTTCTGCCTTGCAGTTTGGGGCTGGGAGACATTCCACCATTTAGTAAACAAGCATGTCACGGTCAACATGTACTTGTTCCCCCTAGAGGAGCGAATCACAGGCCTGATAAAGTCGACTTGCAAATCTGACCATGGCAGTGTCACCCCCCTCTTTTGGAGAGGCGCACGGTGTGTGAGGGATGTTGGCTGAAATTGTGCACACACAAGACACCCCTTCAAGTATTGGTCGAGGTCCTGCCCCATGTGTGGCCGGTATGCAACCTCTCTTAAGATTTCAAGTGTTGTATGAAACCCCCTATGACCGGCTGTGGCAGCATCATGGGCGTCACTTAACATTAGGCTTCGGAATGAGGTAGGAACCACTCACTGATCATGGCCAGCTAGGGCTTTCCTCACCAACAAACCGTCTTGGATTCGGAACATTTTTGGGCATTTCATCAACACTCTGAGGTCCTCTTTCCCAATGAATCGGTATCTGTCAGGGGAAAGTTCTCAGGGTCCTCAATGTGTTGATAAAACTTACCAATTATTGGATCCCCTTTTTGAGCCATAATCAAATCAGCATCTGGGGTCTCCTTACTCCATTGTGCAGTTGAGAGATCATTGTGAGCATCTGTCTGGGACCTAGTGATAGCAGTGACCTGTATTTCCCCCAACAGGGACTCAATCTCTATTATCTCCCCTCGGATGGCCCCGGTTTTAGCCAGCTGATCAGCTAAGTCATTTCCAGTTTTGTCTGGTCCCTCTACTTTAGAATGACCCTTGATCTTTTTCCAGTAGATGGTCATCCCATTCGAGGTGACCAGATCATCAATATTTTGGATTAACTTCCCATGTTTCAAGTGTTTGTTATTAGCACATAACATGCCTCTGATTTTCCAGTTAACCAGGTGCTCCACGAACCCGTTCCGTACATAATCCGAATCTGTGATTATGACCAGTTTGTGGAGTTGATGTTGGACAGCAGTGAGGATGGCTTGATGCACAGCCATCAACTCTGCCACTTGACTACTTCGGGGACCAATCTTGTACCCAGCGGAGGGTTCTGGGATCTCATTCACCCATGCATTCCCTACGCCGGCCACAAGTTCCTTTTCCCCGTTGTTGTCAACATGGTAAGAGCATCCATCCACATAGACAGTGGGCATTCCCTCACACTTGTCTTCTTCAAAGACCTTTTGTGGGGAATTAAGGTATGCCTCCATGTTGTCCTTTATTTTTAGACTTTCGTCCTCGAGACAGTTTTCTCTGGCACAGATTATCCGCTAATCGGGACCAAGCTTTGAAGTTTATTAGGTCCAAACTAATGGCAAAGCAATTGAGAATGTCACTTCCTAAGTAAAAGGCGGCAGTGACATCTTGCACGACCCAACAATTATGAACTATGCTCTTGTTGCCTAAGGAGATTTTGAGCATACACCTGCTTGGCAGTTGATGTTTGGAATTGGGTGTTTCCAGATCCATTTCCCATTTGTCTATCAGTTTGAATGTGGGAATGGCTGGATCTTTTGGGAGTTGGCGGAACATGTCTTCGCTGATGAAGCTCTTACCGTTGTTCACACACACTCGGGTGAGAACAGAGTCCTTCCCTTCATTTGACTGAACAGGGATGAACAACTGCTCTCCAATTTGCTGAATATCAGCCAGGCTCTGAGCTGATTTCTCATCTTTCTGGACTATAGGTCTGGGAATGTCTGATTGTGGATTGGTAAAGAATTTCAGAGTGTTCCCCTCCAGTGTGGAATACCAACTTAGACTGGAAGGAAGGTTGATTTTCAGAAATAGAGAGGACCCCCCCTGTTGTCCTACTGCTATTACTGTCACGTCTGGAATTTGGTTGTTCTGGAAGTGAAATTCTACTTGGTCAGATTTTTGTTCAACCATGTGGCATGTGCCGTTTAAACTAACATGGTTGATACTCTGTTATAATTTTATGGGTTGGCTAGTCTGGGTCCAGAGGACCTTGTTTACGCAATCTATTAGGGGTGACAACCTTTGCAGGAGATCATTCCCTAGTAAACAAGGGGTGCCCTCTGGAGTCACAACTATGACCGGGTGCTTCACCTTGTGTCGCCCAATTTTAATGTCCAAATCCGCAGTCCCCTCGACGGGAATTTCCTTCCCGTCAAAGTTCTGATGTTGTCCAGAAAGAGAGGTGAGAGGAATTTGGTATTTCTTCCCCCTTCCTGAATTCAGTTCATCAAAGGCCTTTTTGGACAGAAGGGTAGCTTGGGATCCAGTGTCCACCAGTGCCAAAATTGTACCCTGCCTCTGTATTTGAACTGGGGCATAGTTTCTTCCCTCCTTCTCCGCAAGGGGGCACAGATAATGCACTTTTCTGGACAACTGGTGGGTTAGTTTTTTAGTTTTGGACATTGAGAGAGAAGAGATTTGGGCAGAATTCTGTGGGGAGTCTTGGGAATCTGCAAAGAAAAGGTGGCAACTAGATATGGGAGGAGTTTTGAGTTCCCCTGGTTCCAGTTCTGGGCTGCCCCCCCCCCCTTTTTGGAGGCAGTCACCAGGATGGGTTTGAACCAGGGGATTTTCATGTGTTGGTTCTGGGGTTGGATGATGGGCAGATCTAGCTCAGTCCCCACATCCACCCAGTCTGGATTTGAATCCTTTGGGACTCATTTTTCTTTGGGAGGAGTTCCCCCATCTCTGAAGGAGAAGATCCTTTTCCCAGAATCCTCTGAGGACCCCTCTCCTTCAAATTGGAAGATATATACCTCCTCCACAAATTGGGTGGCAGACTTTCAGGGGCAGGAGATTTTGGTTCCGGTTCCTGGGTTTCCAGGGGCTTTCTACAAGTGGGGAAGGAAGCTTCCTCCAAGGCTTTGCACCCCCCTTCCCCTTGTGCCTCCTCCCTGGGAACTGGTGGGTTGTCAGGGTGCTACCCCCGTCATTGTTCTGGAGCACCAGGTCCAGAGTTGGAGGCATTCTGTGCCGGCATGCCCATCCGAGGGTTCTGTTGAGCCTCAGCATGCAACCCAGATCCTGTGCCATGTTTTGGACCTGGCGCTCTAGCTGTGAAACCTGCTCAGGCTGATACAGGGCTCTGTTTTCTCCCCTGGGCTGATCCCGGGAAGGGTAGCTATCCCTTCTCTGGTAATACCTCGGGTTGGGAAGATTTGGGTACCCCTCCACCCTTGGCCTCCCCTCTCCCGGATTAGGTTGTCTGGCCTCAGGAAACTGGGAAAAGAAGGATGGATGATTTTGGGGTTGAAAGTTTTGTGGGTACCTAGGGAAAATGTTCTGCCCAGGATTTGGGGAGTTTCTGCCCTCCTGGGGGAAATTAGGAGGGAAGTTCCCTGGGTTAGGTGCCTGGTTGGACCCCCCCCCCCTTGGGCTGGAGGAGTCCATACATAACCCAGGATGGGTCTGTTCCCCTTGTAGCGGGGACTTACATTGTCAGGGAAGTGAGGGATCCCATTTGTGGGACTACCTCCTTGGCTCCCTGTCTGTGACTGGCCTGAGGGCCTTCTGGGCTTGGGATTATTCTGTTGTGCAGGCAGGTTTTTAGGCCCCCCATCTCCAAATCTAAAATGGGGGCAACCTTTACCTCTGCCACATTAGCAGCAGCAGGAGGGTTGGTTGTTTTGGGGCTTTTCTGAGCATTCCTGTTTTCTATGGGCTTTTGCACCTCATAGATTCGGGTGGCCTCTTCAATAACACAGTCTAGTGATCTTTTCTCATGAAAATCTCTCACTAGCTGGGTCATGATGTATTTTGGTAGAGCATGGAAAAAAGTATTAACAAATTCTTTGCTGTCCATGCGCACCCTTCTGGTAGTCTGCACAAAGGCACGCTTCAACTCCTGCACAAATTCTTGTGGGGCCTGATCCTCCCCACATTGTAAATTGTAGGCTGCCTTGCGAGCCTCTTGGGGATTTCTGTGAGCATAAAAATGCTTCAAGATGGCCGCCCTATATGTGGACCATCTTGAATGATTTTGGTCCTCCAGCCCCGCAAAGAAACTGGAGTACTCTGGGGAGAAGATCCATTTCACACACTGAATGCAGCTACTGCTATCTTTCAAATGGAAAGTTTCCATCATCTGCTCAAAGAGCTCTAAGTGCTCCCAAACAGAATATTTGGAGTTCTTATGATAAGGCATGATAACGCTCCTTATTGCCTTGATCTGTTTTAAGGGGTCCTTAAGCAAGGCCCTTTTTGCCTTATTGGCCTTCTTGGTTCGGGTAACCCTGGTGCAATCACCCTCTGACTCAGAGTCACTGCTCCCAGAGGTGCCTGTCTGGTCTTCTAAGTTCTCCCGGATTCTGCGAGACTGGGAATGGCTGGCAGAATGTGGGGACCTAGTCTCCTGTGTCCCTGGGCGCTCCGAGGAGTCTTCTGATTCCTCCTTGCTCCCAGGATTTGATGGGTACCCCCCACTGCCCTAGCTGGGCAGAGGTTTTTAGGATGCCCTTAGTGGGCCTACTCTCCTGGAGTTCCCCACTAAACTTCACAGTACTTGGGTGCCCATACCCAGATGCCCGCCCATCCATTCCTGGGAGGTACTGGTCTATGAGCCCCATACTTCTAACTGGATAGTAATCTGCCATCCCTGTGGCCCTGGGCTCATGTGCGCCAGTGGACATGGGGGTGGCAGAGTCCATGGACTGGGAGACATGAAGGCCTCTGGTACTAGGGTTCCTGAGGTTATGCTCAGGTGTTTCCCTTTCCCAACGAACCCCATCTCTATCAGCCCCAGCTCCCTGTTGCCATGCAAGAACCTGAACTTTCTGTTCCTCAATCAAGGCCTTACTATTCTCTATCAGTCTCTCTTGCATGGCTACCTGCCTGTGGAGCTTGTCATTATTCTCAAAGAGAGCCTCATTTTCTCTCTGTGCTTCCTGGGTTGCTTTTGAGTCCCGGGCCAGTCTTTGTTGCAGGAGGGTTACCTCCTGAGTCCCGTCCCTACTGGCCTGCTCCTTTCTTGCCAGAGCATCTTCCACCCTCCTGGTGTGCTCTAAAAATCTATCATGCTCTTTTTGGAGGTCACCCAGTCCCTGGAGAGCCAGGTGATTTTCTTCCAGTTTCCCTTTTAAGTGACAGAATTCCTGGCCTAAGGTGTCCCTTTCCTGAGCAATAGCCTGCCTCTGTGCCGCCAGGTCGTCCCTCTGCCTTTGAAGGGCACCAGCTTTCTGGCGCTCTTCATCAAACTCTGCCTGCGTATCCAGGTCTTTCAAAATCAATTTATTGCTCTCTGCCTTCTCTCTATCTAGGTGGCTTTGCAGGGTGACTATCTGCTCTGTGCATGCCCTGTTGAAATCCAGTTGTTGCTCCAGCTTTTTCTGGCTCTGCACTAGGGAATCCAAATCTTCTTGGTACTCCTTCTGCAAGGCCAGAATTCTGGTATCCTGGTCTGCCTTTTCCCGTTGCAGGATACTCATGTCCTCTTTTATTTTAATTAAATACTGCCTGCTTTCATTTTCTGACTCCTGGCTCCTCTGCAGCCTCTTCTCAGAAGAGTACAGATCAGATTGGGCCTTTTCTAATTCCATCAGTTGCCTATTTGCTAGATCTTGTCCATCATCATATTGATCCTGTATGGCTCCAATAGACAAATATAGATATGCCGCTATCTTGGCAATCTTGTTGTGCTCATCCTTGGCCTTAGGGGCCATATATAGTTCGCTCAGGGCCACATTTAAGGGTCCCTGATCTCTTCAGATATCGGACCCTGTTGCAGTGATCTGTGGTGTGATTGCCTGCAACCACACATTCTGGTCCTGCTCAGTCCACTCACCTCTCACAAATAACTTATGTAAAAGGTGCTCTCTAGCTATCTTGATCTCTACCAATGTCGCCATTCTGGAAATTGATTTCCTTCCTGACTTACAGAAGTTTGTTATTTTATTTTGCAAAACAGACCGTTTCCTTAGAGCGTTCGCTTTTGAGGGGTGCTTTTACAGCGTAACACAGCGCAGTAGCCCAACAGGATTTATGTATCCTGTCAGTTAGCACACTGTATTAAGCTGCACAAGTGGTAGATATAATCCAGAAATCCCGCGCACGAGCCCCCAATCTGTAAGTGATTTCAATCCAGCACTCCAACTAAATCAATGCATAGTAGGGGATGCCTAATGGAAACCCTTATTTATATATTTTTATGTCAAAAGTTTGTTTAATTCTGGATGATGTACCCTTATATAACGCCCCTCTCTTTGATCCCCCCGGTCTCACTGAAACAAGAAATAGGTTTGTTTTGCAAATTAAAAGATTTTGTTGAAGAATTGAACAATATATAGATTATACTTTTATAAATATAGATAATATCTGAATATCACACTTATGAATATGAAAAATGATCAGCAATGGGTAATATTACAATATCAACAACCTCTTTAATCAATTAGGAGTAGGGATATGAAGAATAGTGTAGCAGAGAATACTTGGTGCGGTTCAAGGAAATGCAGTGATATGAAAGAATGCAACACAGAAATAAACTTTATATGAATTTAACCGAAGACAATATAATCACTCTTTCCCCCTGTTGTTACTGACTCCCCCCAATATGCAATATGAAGATATGGAATGAGGGCACACAGGTATCAGGAATAACAATCAACAATTGCAGTTTCAATCCCACTTCCCCCCAGCAAGCAGAGAGAAACAGGGCTGATTTTAAACAGGTCAAAATGATTTTAAATGTGGTTTGAATTGAATGGGAAAAATGCTACAACTGATTTTAATTTGCTAAATGGGATTCAGAACTAGTGAGAGTTGCTTCGGGTTGGGTCAGGTCAACACTAGCAATGATTATAGAATGATTAGCAGATGGAAAACGAAATTCAGAATTTGAAAGCAAGAAATAGCTGTTTTACATGGGGTGAAATTGAGCGAGTGGGAAACACGATTGCGGAAACACTATAAGGAATTGGAATTCATTTGAAAGCTGAGGATGTTAGCTTCAAAGTGACATTCAAACTTCGTTGCTAGGACGTACGGTTCAAAAGTTACAGAGGTTTTTGTGAAGGTAGATTTTTCAGAAACAGAGTCAAGATTCAAAATGAAAGATGAGCTTTAAAGATTAGGAACCAAGGTGGACTTATACTAAGGAGCTATGAAAGTACAAGATACCCAACGGGACAACCACCAGAACAGGGCGCCTTCCACTCTGATTTTTGTGCGCCCGACACTTGACATTCTTCATAAAAAATATCAGCGGACAGATGATTATCGCTACAATTATCACTGATTATATAATGAGAAGAATTCAGGATGGACACAAGATTCTATAATGCAGTTCTGGATAGGTTGAAATGGATTGAATAGGATTACTTTAAACTAAGAGATGACTATAGACAGTTCTATACTAAATACTCACTCCTATGGCTTTGGAATGGAATGGGCCCATCAAATATCTGGTTAAGGGTTTGGACTTCACTCACCACAGGACAGGTCTCAGGCATTGGGTTCTGCTCTCAGCAAGGCCCTCTGGTCTGCGCGGCCTCTTGGACTGGATCTGATGGGTTGGTTCTGGGTACAGCTCTGCTCTATGAGTTTGGATCTTGGTTCTAGCACGAGGTTCTTGGCCAGAACAGCAAAACAGCTCAGCCAGGCTGTTGGATTTTGTGGTGCCCCTTGAAAGTTAGGGGTTAAATCAGGTTTGCAAGGTTTTTAAAGGCCTGCTGAAAAGGGTTCAGCTTTTTGGATTAGGCCTCTGCTCCAGGGTTCTAGAGTTTGGTTCTAGAGTCTGGATCTTCCTGCAGGGTGCTTTGCAGGGGATCAGTTGATGAGTGAGAAAGTGTGTGTCTTTCTGGGTCCTCAACAGTCCCTATTTATCCATTTCCAAAGTGGCTGGGGAGGCTGATTATCTATGCTCAACCCTCTAAGGATCTTATATGTCAGAGAATTTCCCCTCTCCTGATCTGAGAAAGGAGCAGTGTGTCATATGTGTCAGAGTGACACTGTGTTTATGGTCCAAAGGAAATCCCTCCCCTTTGCTTTTACTTAGGAAATCTATTTCACCCCAAAAACATATTTCCAAGATGCACAACTTGTTAATAATACCCAATTACATGGCAGATTGCTTAAGGTACATTGCTGTCCAACTCTCATCTTCCTGCGAGCTTTAGTTTGTAAATGACAACTGTTTCGCACTTTTGGTGGGTTTCTCAATGTTAGTTCTGCACCAATTTTTATACATGCATACACATCCCATCTGGGCACATTCCTGAAATTTTCCATGTTCCTTACATAAACACAATGGCTGGAATATGAATAATTTCCGGGGTTCAGTCTCAGAACATTGCAAAGATTCCAGATTAGTTTTAAATTGTGAGCACATTTTTCATTTTAACAACCTATAAATTCAGTCTGGCCCACCACCAAAGCTGGGCTGAGTCAGAGAGTCAAATGGCTTGCCTTCCTGCCAGAGCAGTTGTTGTCAGTCACACCTGAATTAGCATTTTCTATTCAGTTCAAGGAACCCATTGTTTCTTGCTCAGGGCAGCAGGGGAAATCTCCTCCCCTTCTGATTAACATTCCAATGCGAAATCCTCTCCTTTTGGTGGGAATGAACAAGGTGGGAGGTTCTCAGGGGAAGAAAGCCTCTTGGAAGTTTTAGCTGAATTAGGTTGCCTTATGGTCAATTGTAACATAGTTCCTTGTGAAAAAATGACATTTATAAATTTTATATAAGCAAACATATCTTTAATTCCGGTCTTTTTCAACATGAAATCAATGTGTGGCACTCTATATGCATTTGATGGAAATCCCTTCTTTGCACATTTAACTTTGAAAACACAAGTTTCTCCTGTCAGATTTAGAGATCGCCAGCGTCTGTCGGAGGCTAGTAACGGTACTGCACCCATTTTTGACAGATTTCTTTCCATCAAGTATCTTTAAAAGTGGATTTTGTCCTGATAACATATGATTCTTGTTGACATTGTATTTATGTGGATTCTTGCAGTAGAATAATGTGGAACACCCAACAAGGAGGTTGGATCTTTTAGGTGGTTTGTGAGTCATAATTGTTGCAAATTTGACAACCAAGATAACGGATTTCCAAACAGCTCTGTGTTTCTTTTGGCAATCAGCATTGCTTTTTCAAGTGGTTTCAGGCTACTTTGTGGGTAGCCTAATGGAGGGTTTTGGCAGTGGTCTCCTGTGCTCACTGAGATAGGCAAAAGTGGATGGCGGCCTATGTTTCAGATTTTTACTGCGCAATTTTGGGTGATTTTTAGCGAGCAGCATGCTTTCCAGTGGCAATTTCTGATGATTCTGCTGCCAGCAATGCACAGTAATGTTGCAGGGCCTGGACCAGCGGGTTGAAACATCCCACAACTTGTTTGCTTATCGTATGTATCTATAACTCTTGAAACAGCTCATAAATAATAACAGCCTAACTGAGGTCTGCTCCCTGTGACTTATATTACAACGTCACCTGTTGGTGCTAAAGTATTCTCTCAGTTACTAATCTTTCCATGTCCACAACCCCAAAAATATACTGTATTATTTGTTCAAACTACACTCTGAGGAATTCTTTGGGACATTAATACATGGTTATCTAGCTACTGTTCTTGCTCCGGTAATGAGCAGCTTCACAAATAGGTAATGGGTGGCACTCAATACGTATTGAAGAGGAATCCAAGATGACCGCCAGGTAGGTCGTGCCGTTCAACTGCTCCAAAGAAAGGTAAGAATATTTCCAAATTGATTAGTTCAAAATGTTGTCATCCAACTTTGAATCATTCATGCTTTCATTTGTCTTATTATAGATGCTATGCAGCCTTTTATTTGCAATTTTCCTTTGTCTAAATGGTGCTTTGCATGCACATTTGCCTGAGCTTTGTGCTGACAGTTTTGTGTCAGTAATATTCCTGGTGCTCTAGCAGTGATGTCATCAATGATATTTGTGATGTCATCTTTGATATCTTGGGTGTTAGTCTTAGCAATGCACATAGATGCTGCAAGTTATGGTTGCTGAGCTTACCATAGTGGGGGAATGTGCAGTGTTTTTTGGTTTCACTGTGAAGTATAACATCCCTTTAACAAAGTTTTTTTACTGAATGTACATATATATATATATATATATATATATATATATATATATATATATATATATATATATATGTATATATATATGTGGCAGAGAACGAAAACAAAGGGGCTAAACATGTGATGTTGTCAGTGATGTCATCAATAACATTTGTGATGCCATCTTTCATGTTATGGGTGTTAGTGTTAGCAGTGCACAGTGGTGATGGCAGGTATGGGGGCTTAGTTTACCATAACTGGCGAATTTCAGGGGTTTTTCGGTTTTAATTTGAACCATAATGGGGAGGTAGATACTTTTTTTTAATGAAGTACACAGGTTTTTGGTAGGGCAACTTAACCATAACGTCCCCTCAACAAAGTTTTTTTTGTAGTGAATTTTGCAGGTTTTGGAACTTAATCATAACATTGTGTCAATGAAGTTGTTGTGCTGAATATAAACTTTCATCATGTGATTGTAGAAGATATGTAGTATAATGTACATACTTGATATACATTTAACATAGAACATACACAACCCCCTCCTTATTGATATTAGAAAGGGACGGACTGAGCGCCTGTTTGCAGACAGGGGGCGGACGGGATGAACATTACCCAAAGATGCAGTGGGTATCTGAAAATGTACTTTTGTCTTACACAAAAAAGCTGCAACGTAGAAGAAGGACATAAAGATATTATAAGTAGTAATAAGTAAATATGGAATCCTAAAGGTGTGACATGAAAATGACACACAAATTTAATAATCATGTAGAATGAAATGGATGGTACCATAAATAAAAAAGGATGCCTCCATCATAAGCACTTCACAGAAACTCTGCAGCCTGGACCGACAGTGGACGGACGCAGTAGGACGAAGGGAAATTACATCAAAATAGTGAGTGAAGGTCATTTTTTTGTATGTGTGCGTACTTTTTTTAGTATGTGGTGCAGAAATAATGTTTTATTTCTGTTGTTTTGACACAGAAATGGCTAGTACTTTGGAGTGGCTGGAGGAGAATTTTCTGCATGAGGAAATGTCTGAAGACAGCAACATTAATGGTACACACTGCTCTGCGTAGGTAAAATACTAATCAGTATTTTATAGGCATTTAATATACGTATATTTTTTTTGTACAGACCAGGAAAGAAAAGAAGAAAGGCCAACAAACGAGACAGAAGAAGATAGGATGAAAGGATTGAGCAGAAAATGGAGGTACTGAATGACAATTTTAAAAGTATAAGGGAGTTTGTGGAGGACTGTGTGAGAGGAAAAGTACGCTAACATTGTCCCAACTGTACCTGCCCCGCTCTCCATTCCCTAGTGAACCATCCCCAAACCTTCAAGAAGAAAATAGACGTTTTGACGAAATATCCATCCCTTCCTCCCCTCAGAAATCTTCTCCTCATAACCAGCCTGTGTTGAATCCTAATTCCCCTATATTTGTGTCAGTATCTGCTTCCCCCGCTATTTCTTTGGATTGAAGTGTGTTTGTGTGTGTTTGGAATGTTTTTGTATAGTATTTGTAGTTATAGAGTTTTGTGGACATTTTTTTTTTTTAAAAGACTTAAAATGTTCGCGAACAGCCCGCCTGTTCGACCTATCCGCAAGGAATGGAATGTGGGTGTTGTAAAGGCAGTACACCTACCCTTACTAATATCAAGTAAGATGGAGTTGATGTTTGACCGCAACATCTGGTCAAGTTGTGCGCACACAAACAGAAAGGGGCGTCCTAAGGACATTATACCTCGCCGTGCCGCTTACAAACGACATGAAACATGTTCGTAGAACACACCAGGTGTCCGGGATGGTTGTAAATGAGCAAAATGGGAGTGTGTTAAGGACAGTATACCTGTCCATATCGTCTGCAGCCAAAACGGTGATGTCCGTAGAACAGGTGCGGTGGTCGGCAAGTTCCTAGTCAAACAAAATGGAGTTGTCCAAAGGACACTGGTCCTGTCCGTACAGTGAGCCTATCATGTATGCACATGCGCAGTACAACTGTAAGTATAGGGAACATCGCGCCTGTCCCTAACTGTCCGTCTTACTTGTGTCACACTTTGAATTAGTTTGAGAACCTGAACACTGTCCGTAAGACACTTGCGCGCATGCGCACGTTTGTTACTCTGCATTTGCTGTCCAGCGGTCTCCCATTTCTGTCACAGATGTGTTCAGGATGTCATCATGTGACCGCACCCACGCTGAGCGTGTGGACTAATTTGCGCAGTTTGTGTGCTTTCGCAGCAGTACAAAAGAACGTGTAGACACAAGGCAAAATGTTGTAGAGTGTAAAAATATCATTTCACATATCCCAGACAATAATTTACCAGAGGACTTGTTGTGTAAAATTTTCGTACCGCTTTGCAGGGATGAAAACAGTCACGAGGCACACCCCTCCACCCCTATAAATGGCCACACCCCGAGCGCATCTTCATTGTCCTTCTAGCTATAGCAGATTGAAGTGTATTGCCTTTACTGCTGTAGTGACCAAAAGGAAAGTAATCGGTATGGCTTCCATGGCTGCTGTTGGTTCATTAGCCTCTGCACCACCCCCTAACCTGCCACCACCACCACCTCCCCAAGGGCCTGCAGAGAGATATATGGGTGAGGATGTAGAGAGCGAGGAAGAAGAGGAGGAAGAGAATGAAGTGGAGGAACTCTGCACTAGGAGCGCTCGCCGGGAGTCGTAGGTGTGGCAGTTGTTTTCCATTTATGGGAACGTACCAAAAGCATATGCGAGCCTGGTGAGGTGTAACAAGTGTGAGGTGGTGCTGGGTCACGGGAGATTTGGTGCGTACAGCTTTGGTACAACAACCATGAAGCAACACCTCACTTTCTTCCACACTGCGGACATTCGCAAGGTGGTGCTCTGTGAAGAGCGTAGTCGATTGAGTTCCTCCACAGCATCCTCCGAGTCCGATCCTCCCACCACAAGAGACACTCCTGTGGGGGAGCACCTCCCTCCAGCTTCCTCACAAGCCATTCGCAAATACTGTTGACCCTTACCTTTCAAAGGTGACAATAGTGTGTATGTATTGTGACGTAGTACTCTGCAGGGGGGAGAGTTTTCGAAGTGCTATTGAGGCTACGATCATGGAGCACCAGAAGATCTGCTCCTTGCCTAATTGAAGCTCACCCTATATCTTTCTCTGTCCACTTGCCCTTTCTTATCCCCGTGGATGGTGTCCCTTCCTTACCCTCCTTTGGCCTCCTCTCCTACTGTGTTGTGTGCTGAGAAGCAATAAACGTGAAAACAACAAAAATTACAGAAAAGGCCCTTTTCAGAGCCGCCTTTCTCAGTTTAACAATAGAACTACGAAGTGACCGTTGTAGACCCCCGCGAAGTTGTGGAAAAGTTTGCGGACAATCGTAGGGAACAAAAAAGGATGGTGCAATGGGAGCAGACACAATGAAGTGTACGCTGGGAGTAAGTGGTGGCTCTGAAAAGAGCCTTTCGGTGGTGTTTTGTGTGGGTCAGAAACTGTGGATTGGAGAAAACGGATTGTCACATAGGCTATTGTGAATCCAAAAGGGGTTGCAATGCATTTTGTACATTGCGAAGAAAAATCTGTTTGCCAGCATATGTGAGATGTACTCCATCTCTGCGGAAAAGGAAACAGCTGCGAAACAAAATGTTTTCATTTTGGAATGAGGACATGCCAACATCTCTTAAAAAGGCACAAACAGCCTTATTCACATTGCGTCTCGCTTTTTCCATTTGTGGACCAAAAGCAGAAGAACGCAGCCATATTTGTCTTTGTGCAATACAGGAAAAAAGTATTTAACAATTTGGAAACATGTCCATGAGCTTGGCAAGTCCTTCCTTCATTGCAAATTGCAAAGAAATTCTAGAGACATGACCTAAACTGTTTCCTCCGCAATGAATGATAGGTATATCTGGAGGACGCTCTGTCAGTAAAGTTTAAATGTTTGTGGTGGTGAATGGAGTCACACAACAACCACAGAACCATATTTTAATGAAGAAGCATACAAATAAAATCAAACAAACACAATTGCCATCCATAGCAGTGGACGAGGGTATGAGAAAATCAATACTACCATCATGGAACAAGAAACACTGCTTACAAAAGTATCCTCTGTAAACTGACAATTACCTCTCGATTCAGCAGAACTACTCCATCCAGTATACAAATGGCCGTGCACATCAATGTGTGCCATTCCAAAAAAAGCTTTCAAATCTTAACATCAGTTCCTCAATCAGTATGTAAAAGGTAAAGACAAAAGTAAATTGAAAGTGCTGCAAAATATGGATATTTGTCCAGTGCGCAAATACACAGGACTACAAGGACATTCATTAGCCTGCATTTCTGGGCCTATTTGCAAAAGCACCTTCCATGATATCAAAAGGATATCAATACATCATTCAAATGTAAGAAATCGAGTGTATAAAATATACTATGCAAAAACTGTAGCTTCAGAATTAGGCAATTTAAATGACACTCTTCTGCATGGTACACCCAAATATTTACAAGAAGAAATTGACCGTATTCAGAGAAAGTATTTTGGAAGTGAAAGCCACTTACAAAATGCAATAGTTTAGAACATAGTAGCAACAATTCTGCAAAAGAAATAGTAAAATTTACAAGGTCATCGGCTGAAGTACCAAACCATGTGTGTGTGTGTTGTCGCAGAATATTTTACAAAAGGAACACAAAAAATGTAGACATAGCATACAAAATAGAAGACAATGAAGACTCTAAATGGTTTGAATTAGCTCTCTACCTTTTATCAGAAAACAAATATGAACTAACTGAACACCTAATATGTTGCAGTTACTGTACTACAAAATTAGACAACAACCACACTCCTTCACGTGCTATTACAAATAATTTGGAATTGTTCCCACTACCAAAAATCCTGCAACAACTCAATTTGTATGAGAGCATAATAATTCAAACAGTTGACCCATTTCAAGCAATTATACGCCTTCATTCAAAAACAGCAAAATTACCTTCCTCTGAATTGGTGAAAGGCATTTGTGGCAAAGTAGTTTATTTGCCATTAGATCTAACAGAAAATGTACACACGCTAGGAGTGCAACGATCAATAGAGCATTCTTTAATAGTCTTGGTAAATGGTGTACCAACAAAGGACAAAAAAATTTGGCAACAACTGGTTGACTTACATAAAGTTAGACAAGCATTGCAATATATAAAAGACAATAACGAGTACTACAAGGAAATAAATATTGATGAAAGCTTAAGGGAAACAACTGAAATAATTCAAGAGCCATCAGAAACTGGACAATTCGAACTTGTGGATCCGGCTACAGTATCCACTCTTTTGGACCATTACACAATTCATCCATTGCATTCCAATGAAAGCATAGATGATGCACTAGAAACTTACCAAATGCGACAAACCAAAGGGTCACCAATGAGTATATGGGAAAAAAGTACAGAAGCACATGCTTTTCCACTGCTATTTCCTACTGGCAAAGGAGGAAGATACGATGATAGACCCACTCAGATTGGGGAATCAGAATACCGCTCTTTACGAAAGCATTCGCAAGATCCCAGATTTAGACAAAATGTGGAATACATATTCCACCTACTCTTTGAAAGTGAATTAGCAACACTATGTTACGGAGTTGCACACATTTTGAAATCTGGAACCCACTTTCAAAATATGTCAGCTACGCAGTTAATACAAAAAGTACAGGAAAAAGATGAGGTTTTACAATCAAGTATAACACATTTTTTTGCAAACATGCGTGGTACAAAAGAATAATGGATCCGACGGCACAGAGACGTGCGTTGTATGCTCAGAAACCTTGGACCACCGACTTGGTTTGTTGTGCAGAATATGCATGGGAAGATTTACATGAGTTCCTACGCAGAGCAAACAGCAGCAAAAACAACACAGATATATTAACACCTGGAGAACTTTGCTCTCTAGATCCAGTTAATGTGTCAATATATTTCCATCATTGTTTCATTGCCATGCTACACTTTACTTGCAATAAAACTGTTCCTCCCCTTGGAGAAGTGCAACACTTCTTTTGGAGAAAAGAATATCAAGCAAGAGGAGCACCACATATTCACATGCTGTTATGGATCAAAGGTGCACCGAAATTTGGTCACGACAATGATAGCACTGTTTTGCAGTTCATCCAAAAATATGTCACTTGTGAAATCCCTTCACAACAGACACATAGTGAGCTTCATGGGCAGATTTTACAATTTGAAAGACACAAATGTGGCAAATATTGTCACTGCAAATACAAAAACAAAGGTAAATACTACACCAAATGCCGCTTTGGTTTCCCTAGACCAGTTACAGAAACAGGTGAAGTAAACAACTTCATGTCTTCTCTTTGACATAGTGTTAAAGGTAAATCACCTAAGAACACATATTACATAAAAAGAAGGGAAGAATCAAAATATATCAATGATTACAATGCAATCATTGCCCTCTTATGGAATGCAAACATAGATGTGCAGTACATTGCAGACAATTCAACTGCTGTTGCACGATATGTTACAGCCTACTTAACAAAAGCAGAAAAAACAGAGCTTCAAGACCTCTGGGATGACCTAGCATCAGACAAAACATTAACACAGAAATTGTACAGCCTAGGCATAAAAATGCTCTCTCATAGAGAATGTGGGGCCTATGAAGCAGCAGATCGTTTAACCGGTACTGCGTTGTATGGAAAATCAGGCAACATAGTATGGCTAAGTCCTGGTCCTGCAAAATCTAGAAAAAGAGTGCTGAAATCATATGAGGACATAGAAACAATTGCCAGAAATGATCCCAACAGCCAAGACATTCTAAAAAACAATTTACCAGACACATACTATCCCAACAGGAGTACCACTTTGGAAAGCATGTGTCTATACCACATAGCTCAAAACTTTGCATACAAAAATAATGTAAAACACGATGAAAGCAAACGTAAATATAGAGTGACCGATTGTGAAGGGAGCTTAGTGAAACTTACCAAACGAAGCTTAATCATGTAAAATTGTCATTAAAAACTCCTCAACAGAAAGAACTATATTACATGTCTCTGTTACAACTTTTCAAACCATGGAGAAAAGAGGAAGACATACTAGAAAACTATGACTGCTATGAAGATGCTTTCAAAACAAATGAAAGCGCTATCACCAATGTGAACTTTACACAGTACAAATCAATGTTACACAATGAGCAGCAATAGGAAGAAGAACTTCAGGCCCAACTAGATAAGGACTCTTCCGACAGTAGTCAACATTCTGTAACAGGAAGTCAAGAACCACTAGGACAACCACTAATAGCAAATGAGGCTGAAGTAGCTATGGCAGGAGTACAAAACACCATGTATCAGTATCAAGAAGATACAGAAGACTTAAATGTACAACAAGCAAAACTTAACAAAGATCAGCGCACCATTTTTGAAGACGTAACTAAACAAATTGTAGATGGTGTACAACACGGAAATAAAGAATGTACCTGCCAAAATTACAAACCTATACTGCTGTACATGAGTGGTGAAGCTGGATCTGGGAAAACATTCTTAATCAAAATCATCAGCAAGTTCCTTCAACAAGTGACAAACAACAAACTGTCAGCTGTTTTAATGGCCCCCACAGGTTTAGCTGCCTACAACATAGGCTGTGTCACTTTACACCGATTACTACTGCTGCCAGTAGAGCATCAAAATAAATTAGACCATTACAAACTTTCTGCAGAAGCTGCAATGGAATTACGCAGAGTACTAAAACAAATGAAAAAATGCTACTAATAGATGAAGTGAGCATGGTCTCCAACCTAATGTTGGCTTTGATTCACCTCAGATTGCAAGAAGTACTTAAAAGTAACAACGAAGAAGTCTTTGCAGGGAAACACATTATTGTTTTTGGAGACCTTCTACAAATCACACCAGTGAAAGGTGAACCTATTTTTAAAACCTTAGGCCACAAACTCTGCCGGAGAACTGTTGGTAGCATAGGTAATGTCAACCTTTGGCAACATTTCCAATACAGAGAATTAACGGAGAACAGGCGGCAATCTGCAGATCTCACTTATGCCAACATCTTAAAAAGTATTAGAGTTGGTATACTAGCGCAAGAAGCACAAGTTGTATTGAAAAACCGGCACATTCATGCACTTTATGGCGATAATGCATGTGCAACTGATGTTATGGAACAAATAGGGCACAGAAATGTCACTTGTATGGCCTTAATGCCAACTCTTGCAAGCTGTTTCAAATTCAATGAAACAATGTTAAACAAAGAAATGCAACCAATAATGGAAATTAGCGCTACAGACAAACTAGACGTACATGGTATGACAGTACCCATGTGTGAGCAAGCCACAACAAGACTAAATAGTTTAGAAAATTCAATCTCCAACACAGCTGGGTTGGAAAAATATTAAAATTATCCTTAAATTGTAGAGTAATGCTTAAACGTAACCTTGACGTCGAGCAAGGGCTAGTTAATGGAGCACTAGGTACAGTTGTTGGCTTTCAATCATACCCACGTGACAGCAACATACAGTTTGTCAATATTCACTTTGATAAAGTTTCAGAAGTGAAAAGGATAGGGCGCTCAATTTCTCAATTCCTTCTCTTCAAAGACATGTATGTACGTAGAGAGCAATTTTCTCTAACTCTTGCATATGCAGTTACCATTCATAAATCTTACCCTAGCAAAGCATTGATAGATATAGGAAACACAGTCTTTAAGGAAGGCATGAGCTACGTAGCATTATCACGCTTACGTACACTTGACGGTCTATTGCTAATGAACTTTGATGCAAGTAAAGTGCATTCTAGAATACAATAGACTGCGTTCACTGTACACCCCTCATCTGAAACAATATCCTGTTCCAGATAAAGTAAAACGTGGTAAAAGAAAACTAAATGAAACAGAAATGCAACAGAATCCAACAGCAAATTCCTCAAAGAAAAGAAAAGAAGCTAAAGTTTCAGCAATTACCACAAACAAAGAAGAACCTATTAGGGAATGTAAACCAGGGCCGTCGGCAAAGAAGGAACAGAAATTCAGAAAAATGCACTCGCATACAGAACTAGCTGGTCCATTCAAATTTGCAAATGAAAGTGGGGTAAGTTGCTATGCAAATATAGGAATGAATATTCTATTTCAATTGCCACCAATTGTTAACAATATTTACTTACACAGTACAGACCAATTGTGTTTGCAAATGTTAGTGCTTCATAGAAATGCAACAAGCAATCCTGACAACACATACAGTGTTCATGGAATACGGCAAGAATTGGACGACTGTGCTGGAATGGCGAGATTCACTCTGAACTCACAAGAAGATCCACAAAAGCATACCTGTAAATGAAATCTTCCAGATTTCGTACATGTGGAAACATACATGCACTCTCTGTAGCAATGTGATACAGGAAGAAATCCCAAATGAGCGATTTGTGTATGTTTCCACACCAAATTGTGAAAGCATTCCATTTCTGCAACTTGTACAGAATGCACACCATGGCAGATGTACTATTTGCAATTCAGACAATCACTCCACCTTACTGATACAATCACATAGTGCCTACATAATACTTATGCTTCTACGTTACAATGCAGATGGTACCAAAAACATCTGCAAACTGACTGGATTCACACACGGTCAAGTGTCACTTGGAAAGAAAACCTTTACAACAATAGGTATAATCTACCATGCAGGAACTACAACCAATGCAGGTCACTACACTGCATACATTGAAAAGAAATGTGGATGGATCGAATGTAATGATAGCACCATTACTCTAAAGCAATAAGAACTGCAGTTGTAAGGAACTGTGCATTTTATATACTGTACACCCATACATTGATCATTCTATGGCCTCAAACTCAAGTCTGTAGCCTGTGGCTACAAACTACTGCAACATATCACAGCTATTGGAACACTTGTACTATGCAACATCATTAAGATGGTTGTGGGGAGGGCGTAGCATTTTGGGAGCATGGTCAAAGGCCATGCTCCCAAAACCAACGTTGTATATAGTGAAATGAGAAGGCACAATGGTTCCTATATGCTGTGGTGTTTCTGGCCAGGACCCAGAGTCTTGACTGCATGCCCAAAGGCCATGCACCCAAGACTGAAGTCATAAGCAGTGGAGTTATAAGTGAATATGGGAGTGGTGTAATGCGCTAGTTGTGTGCAAGTCCTAATGTCTTGGCTGCATGGCTGCAGACGATGGTCCCATCAGTAAATTCATAAGTAGCTAATTTACACTACTACCACACCATATGACATCCATTGCGGCATATAAATACACTACATACAAATGTGCTTTTGGGGGAATGGCCTTCGGCCATATACCCATGATTGCAGCCCCTCCCCACAGCCGCCTGCGTGATGCACTAACACACTATATCACACCCATTGTGCCTTGTAAGTACACTACATACAACTGTTATGTTTGGTGCATGGCCTGCGGCCATGCACTCATGACTGCAGACCCTCCCCACAGCCACTGGACTGATGTTGAATATTAGGGGTGTCTCTGTAGCTCTGAAATGCTTCACTGTTTGTGGGCAGGGCCTAAAATCTTAGGTGTATGTCCATACATTTCAATATATGGTTGTGAAGTGGCTTATAACTGCAGTGCTTACAAGTTTCCCTTTGGGTGCATGCTTGGGTGTATGGCATACAGCCTGCAACCATGAACCCAAAAGTACACATCTTGGCCAAAACCACCACACTAGATAAAATCCATGTGGGCTTGTAAGTGAAGAGGTTATAGCTTTGTTGTTGGTTGCATGTCCTTCGGTCAGAGTGCCGGGTCTCCCCACAACCACCTGAGTGATGTGTGGTAGTGTTTTGTTTCTATAAGTGTGGTATCCTTCACTGCTTCTGGCCAGAGGCTTCACTCCTAGCTGTATGTCCTAGCTGTATGTCCATACATATTACATGGGATGGGTGTGCAGTGGCTTGCACGTCCAGTACTTACAACTTTGTTGTTGGGTGCATGGCCAAAGACTGCACACACTCCCCACAACTTAGCAATCGATACGCAATACTACAGGTGTATCCATTGTGTGACATGCTGCGGTGGTTGTGGCCAGGGCCTACAGTCTTGGAAGTAAGGCCTTCGGCCGTCGGCCCACGGCCATGCATCCAAGACTGTAGGCCCTGGCCACAACCACTGTAGCATGTCACACCCATGGCGGTGTACTAATGAATATAATAATACCCATAGGAAAAAGTATTGCAATTATGGCATGTTGTCAATTTCAATGTTCGCTACCACCACGCTTCTCCTTACAACAGTAACAAGTTTCCTGTTCACTGCATGGACTGAAATGCTACCGTTATTACACCCATAATTTTGTGTGCGTACAAGGTGGCCATAGAAAATACATTGTGAAGACCGACCCCCAGAACGAATGCATTGATCACCCATGTCTTACTGTCTGAACCTGTCCCAACGCTCTGTGACACAGCAAAAGAGTTTTATAAATATAGCATGTGTACGCTGGTTATTGCTCCGCTATCAGCGGATCCAAGATGTCGGGCGCAGCCAAACAATCTGACGTAGAGCACGTCTCACAGCAGCCAACCGGCAGAGACGTCGCATGTCCGTGGTCATGATGCAAGCCCATTAGCCGATCATTATCTTGTCCGCGGAGCGAACAGAGAAGTGTGACCGCGGAGCGGACATAGATATCACAAATGTTTTGAGACATACTTTTTGGTCGTTTCAAAGAAAAATACTGCACGGATTGTCACCAAATTTACAAAAGTATGCTTTCTGGACCAAGCCCCTATACCTGCTGTAAATTTCGTGAAAATCCGTCCAGCGGTTTGACCTGTAGCCGTGCGCAAAGTTTTTCCCCCATTCAGTCTATGGGAAAAAAGACGTTTTGGGACCCCCCCTATAAATTTCCCCCCCTGGACCAAACCTCACCAAACTTTGTGAAAGAATTCAGAGTGGCCCATATACTTTTTTTGCAAAGTTCGGTGAGGATTCGTCCAGGGGGAGCGGAGTTGTATGCCGCCCAAAAAGTGCTCTTCCTATGGAAACAGCAATTTAACCATAACTACACGCCCACTACCGTGGCCGTGTAATATACAGTAGCAACCCTGTAGTTATGGTTAAGTTGCACTCCCCATTGGTAGGGCACTTTTATATGTATTGCAGTGTCAGTGATGCCGACCATGTAGTTATGGTCATGTTGGCTTTCCCATAGGAAGAGCATTCTTTGGGCAGCTTATAACTTTTCACCAATTTAGGAATCTGCACAAAACGTTTCTTAAGAAATATAGACCAGAATTTTGGAAATGTTGGTGTGGTTTCATTAAGGAAGAGCAGAGTTGTAGGGGAAGTCCCAAAACCTTCGAAATCTGGATTGTCTTGAATGGAAAACATTTAGTTCACATCTACGGCCCAAAACGCTGGTCAGATTTTCAACAAACTTGTACAAGGACTCAGTGGCCTGGTCTTGAAGGAGTGCTTTTATAAACTGGACATTATTCAGTCCAGTAGATTTTTGAAAAATGCCCAAAAAGTAGATAAACAGAAATGAGTGATATCTCAATCTGGTCCACTGCCTAACTTCCTAACTCAGTGCCCGTGGACACCCCTGGTCTAATCGATGGCCTGCATAACATTCGCAGACATCGTTCGCCTGAGAAATGTGAGGTACGTCAACATTTTGAAACAGGTGTCATGTTGGAATTGCAACCTGTGCCCGTGGTCTGCAAACACTGTGGTGGGAAAATGTTTGAAAGCCCATACTTACACTTTTGTTACACATGAACCAATCACTGGTGAGATGAGGTGTGGGTAGGGTGGTAAGGAATATATGTTCTAAAGGACAAAAGACAGAGCTATTTGTTTTGCAGAGTTCACAGGCTTGCTATAATTTTCGCGGACAGCAGCATGCTCCGAGTCTTGCTAAATAATAAAATGTAGTTGTTTTAAATATGAATAAACTCTGGAAAGGCATGAAATGACTAGGATGGGATTGAAGATGTGCAAAAAAGGGCATAAAAGCGTGTCTCTTACCCGATGTCTGCCAAAACGAACATGGCCATGTACAAGCTTTTGGGTCTCTGGACAGCTATGGACTACAGTGATTACAGGACACACCACTATTTTTCTAAATGAGAACACCTAGCACTTAGGGGGTGTAGGCTTGATGGGGCTCTGCTTTTTTTCTCTAGTTCATAAAGAGTAGCACCCTGGAACTATTTTAGTGAAGAGCATTCACTAAAATTCACTATCTGTCTGGTGAGGCAGGACAGCCAGTATATGACGTCCAAAAGAAATTTCAAATTGTAGTTTGTATGGATGTATTGGTAGGACGTTATTATAATGTACACTGGCTTTCATCCTTATTTCATTTTCACAGAAGGTTTGTAGGCTTGAGAACTCAACATTATACTTGTTTTTATGGTTAAAATATCTGCTCTTTATGGGGTGTGGAAACTTGAGATGGGTTGCTGCTTCTGTTCCCTCAGTCCAGCATGAGTAGCACCCACCACTATATTAGTGGGGGCATTAATGTGCAGTGAAAGTAGTAGTACCTGTCTTTCAAAGGAATTTGTCTATGTTCCAATTTTGTACCTGCATATTTGATGTAGCCATGAGATGAGGCGTTCCCAATTTTGTAAACCCATCCTAATGTTGCATTTTACCTTTTTATACCTGCATATTTGATATGTATAATAGGCATTTATAACGCGCCTGTTCACAATTGTTTCAAGGCGCGACGAGATAAGGGAGGGCAAACAGAGGGAAGGCAGAGACAACGATCCTACTAGGCCAGGTGAAATTGAGATCGCACAAGTGCAGAGGAGAGGGGAAGGGGAAAAGTGCAGGGGGAAAGGGGAGGGGGCAGTGCAGTACATAGGATAACAGTAAATTAAGACAATAAATAAAAAGTGCGGCCAGCTGGTGGCAAGTGCAAGGGTGCACACATCATGGGTCAAGTGCTAGTAGGGACTGTAGCGATACAGAAACAGTCCCCAAGTGCAAAGGTTGCCAGGGGGGCAGTGCAGGTGTGCAACTGGCGGGGAGGGGACCTGGGCCCGAGATCAGAGAGTAGCCATGTAACCAGTGCAGTTTTCGATTCAGCCAGGAGACAAACAAGGGAGAGGAGGAGAGGAAGCAGAAGCAAAGAGGAAGGTCTTGAGGTGCTTCTGGAACCAGAGATGGTTCTCCTTAAGTTTCAGAGAGGCAAGGAGGCGGTTCCAGAGGGAGGTCACAGCAGAAGAGATCTACCACCAACTTGCTGCTGGGAGAAGCAACTGACCCTAAGGGAGTTGGAGGCGGATGAGCGAAGAGCTCGAGACAGAAGATATTTAGGAAGAGAGAGTTGAAGATAATGAGGCCCCAGGCCACAGAAGGCCTTATGGACAATGCAGATGGTTTTGAACTTAATCCTCACCGTCATATATAGCCCACCGCACCATGAGGTGACGCTTTCCCAATTTTGTGCACCCATCCTAATGTTGCATTTTACTTATTTGTACCTGCATATTTGATCTAGCCCCCCGCACAATGAGGTGAGGCTTTCCCACTTTGTGCACCCAACCTAATCGTGCATTTTACCTATTTTACCTGCATATTTGATGTAGCCCCCCCATACCTTGAGGCACGGCTCTACCAAAGCTTGCTTCATTTAACTTGTCAATGGCACTTACTGTGACCAGCTCCGTGATACCTGAGGTTCCTTGATGCTGCTAAAATGCTAAATAAATAGCATTAGCGTGTTCAACTCTGACTGGCATTTCCCACACCTCGCCCAGACCTGTGTACTTCTTGTTACTGCACTTGCACTATTTGAATGTTCACAATGCCTATCTGGACAGTTTTCTACCTATTCTTCATACCTGCCCCCCTCCCACTCCTTTGCCTTGTTGCACCTTGAACACCAGTTGCTCTATAGGCGCATTATAAATACCCAATAAATAAAAAATAAAGACATTCATAGGATGGTGCATCTGTAGTGAATATATGAATACTATTAGCCATTCTTTGATGGAGTTTAATAGATACGGGGTATAACTGGAGAAGGAGACAGCAGGGGAGATCAAAGTGTCAATTAGCATTTATGAAGTACACTAGACAGACATATTTTCTGTGCGTTTGTTTATGCTGTTGCTTTTGTTATCATCAGGACATTATTATCATCTGTGGGTATTTGCAGGTGAACATGCACTGATTCATAGGAAGCACGTGCTTCCAGTTAAAACCACAAACTACGTTCCACAGTATCACTTAATTAATTTGACTAAGGTAATGTAAGATATCAAGCTGCTTTACATATGTCCAACAAATTAACCCACAACTCTCCAAGCACCCAGACACAGTCTTCTTGTTCTGCGCCATACTTTTAGCAATACATTGAGTGAAATGTACCACTTGCCTTTTTTATTCCAAGTCCAGTTCCCCATGTGTTTTGCCTTCCTGTTATCTATTGACAGCCACAAATGTCTGCAAGCGCGGCAATCCTCTATCACTGCAGGGTGTAAAAAAGGCATGCAAGAGGGTGTGGGTGGCACGCCCATGCATCCAGGAACAACCACATGTGTCTGTGGACAATGGGTGAGGAGCAAATAGGATCCCCTCTTCTCTTTCTGCTATTTCTCCAACTAACTCTGATTTGCTAAACTCAAGCGGTTACACAGGTTTCTACCAAACAGATTCTCCATCTAACCTTCTCATTTCACCTCAACAGTGCGGATGTTTCTTTTAACTGTGAGAGTGTATTTATGCTGTGAATAAGAGCCTGCTGTACTGAAAGCTGCCTTTCAAAACGTTTACAGATTCCCTGTGCAGGATCTACAGACATCACATCTATTCTGGATCTATTCTGCAGATATGTTGTAAACTATGTCGAAAAAATATGAAGTATGGAAAAACAATACAGCAGATATGTACATGTAAACATGTACAATATACTAGCACTATACATTTTTACTGCATGTAAAAGTAATGTGCTCCAAATCATAAACTGTGAATTTCAATAAAACAGTCTATTTTAACTTGCAATACATTCAATTAGGAAATAAGTAATATCTTCAATTGAATATGGAACTTTTGTATGCTATCATTATTTGCACATGATGCAGGGCAACCTGCAGTAACTGTAGAAAAGCCTATAAATAATGTTCTTATTAAAGGGTATGTGTGACATTATTACTGACCGGTAATACGAACATGAAATCACTACTGCTATGTAATCAGTTACTATACTTCAGTTGTGATATCACAATGGCTGCTGCGTGAGCCAGCACAGACCACAGTTCCAGTGGTAACGCAAACAATTAAAGCTGTGACAAGGATTTTAACTCCCTTTCTTATCAAACAGCTTTCTGTGACAATTTACAGCTATTAACTGATAAGGAACTGTTTATGGTTGTATGTGGATTTTGTGCAATGAATTTAATGCATGAGCGGAGGTATTTACGTTATTACTTATTCTAAAGCACAAAATGAAAACTTTTTTAATGCATTTTAATGCCCTGTTCACACTATTTTTCTGCAAAATTATAGGAGATTGATATTAGCTTTCTTCTGTAATTGAAACAAATTGAGATTGATTGTAGGCATTAGCAAATGAAACATGGTTTAAATGTGTTTGGAGCTGTGATTTTGCTCTTGCTTGAAGCCTAGGAGAGCCGGGTTGGCATGGCACAAACCGCTACCAGGAGTTACTTTTAGTCCCCTAGGCTGACTGAATGGTACATAGGAAGAAATATGGCGAATTACGTTTGCGAGTTTGGAAATGTGTAGATAGCCTTTTGGACACACATGGAAGACATTTAAATCATAATGGACAGAAAGTCACATTTTGGCTTACTGCACAAAAACCCAGACTCATTTAAAAGTGGAAAAGGTCGCTTTAATGTGACAGGCCAAAGCTTACAATTTAACTCTTTCCTGGCTCCATGGCCTTACAGACTAAAGAAATATTTTAAACAACCAATTAAATAATTAAACATTTTCATTTTCCCGCTACAATTAAATAATTAAATAAAGCCACTTCCCCCCTAACTATCCCTTGGACCCTACCGTCTCCTTACCCCTTTTCCAGGCGTCCCGCTTTCTCCCCGGGGCCATGCCCCTCCAGGCTCAATACCTGTTCCCCCGGGGTGGCCCGCTTGTGCAAACAGCACCACCCCATCCTTTCCTGTGCCATTCCCCCATTGTGCTTCCCTCCCCCCACATCTAAAGGGGCCATGCCCCCGGAACCACTTCAATACCCCTCGGACTCCCCTCTACACCAATTTCCCCCCTCATATGACCTGCAGCCAGTCTGACCTGCCACATCAGCAACAGAAATTTTTCATTACAACTTCACTAATGTCCTGACCTGTCACAAAAAACTACCAGACAATAGCTCCTTAACAGACACAAAAAAACCCTGTAAAAACTTGACATGGGAAGTAAAAAACCCTGCAGAACCCAAGTACAATTAACCCCCCTTATTTAATAAAACCAGATACCAGACCTAACCCAAAAGAAAGGGGTGGGAGGGCGGGACAATCACCAATTCCAACCGTCGCCTTCCTCCAGAACCTTCCCTGGACCCTTAAATACCCTGAGGAGGCGCTCTGCCCCCCGCGGCCACTCGCTGGCCGTATGCAGCGCCAAAAACATCCCCGGGGGAAACGCTTCGCATTCCCCCCAGTCCTGCCTTTTGGCTTACTGCACAAAAACCCAGACTCATTTAAAAGTGGAAAAGGTCGCTTTAATGTGACAGGCCAAAGCTTACAATTAAACGCTTACCTGGCTCCATGGCCTTACAGACTAAAGAAATATTTTAAACAACCAATTAAATAATTAAACATTTTCATTTCCCCCCAACAATTAAATAATTAAATAAAGCCACTTCCTCCCTAACTATCCTTTGGACCCTACCGTCTCCTTACCCCTTTTCCAGGCGTCCCGCTTTCTCCCCGGGGCCATGCCCCTCCAGGCTCAATACCTGTTCCCCCGGGGTGGCCCGCTGGTGCAAACAGCACCACCCCATCCTTTCCCGTGCCATACCCCCATTGTGCTTCCCTCCCCCACATCTAAAGGGGCCATGCCCCCGGCACCAGAAAAACCCTCCACCGAGGTGTTCTTTCTGCCGCACCCCCCCACCATTTTTCTTTGCCTCCATCTCCTTAACCAATCTCCCAGCCAAGAGCCGAAGCCCGCCAGATAATGATTATTCCCATAAAGCTACAAGTGTACACCACCCTCTCTAAAGATCATGAATCCCTCAGAGATTATTTCCTTATGGTCCATAACCTGTACCGCCACTGAGGCACAAAACGTAACCATCTCTCTGTTTATCCCCTTCCTAGCCCGCTCTATCGCTCCCTCACTTCTCGCTCCCTTCCAAACTCTCCGCGGCAATAACTTAGTCCACACTACAGCTGCATGAGGCCACATTTCACGAACCCAGACTAAATCCCGTTTCATTTTCCTCAGAAGAGCCACCCCTGTATCCCTTACCAGGTCATTCTCCCCAGCATGAATAATCAATGCCTCTGGAGCCCCATAGCGTTCCCTCAACCCAGCCAACATAGGAAGCAACTGATCCCAGCGCAGACCCCCTAACCCGTGCCATCTTAACACAACATCTTTATAGTTGCAACCCAGTTGCCTGCCAACAACCCTTTTCTCAGCTTCTTTCCCCACCCACTTAACCCTAGAATGTCCCACAAACCAGCTTTTTGACATCTGACCCGACCTCCTAGCAGCATCTGAAAAAGAAATTACAAAATTACTTACAAATCAACAACATCCTAATAAATGCAACACTCCTGCTACCTACTGAAAAATTCTATAAAGACATCCCATTTGCCCCGGTCCCTGACATACCCTTTGTATCTCCCTTACTTCCAGCGTCCCAACCTTTTCACCTACTCCTCTGAATAGCCCAGCCTGATACCTACAGATGCTGCACCCCTCCTAAATGAATGAGTTCCAACTTCCTAACCTTTCCCACACCACTAGTAACACCTTCCTCAGTACCCTATCCTTCCTGGCAATCTCCTTATCCCTCTCCGAAAACACCCCCGGTCCTCTCCTACCTGTCCCCCTATATTTCGCACCTTTCACCTAACATTTAAACAATACACCTAAACCCACTTAGCCCCCCTTTTTCCTCTAAACTATTACCCTCCTGCTCACCCTGGCCCCCCACCTTCCAACACCTTATTAATATGGCCCTGCGTTGCCCCCCCTGCACCAGGGGCCCACGTGCACACCCGTCCATGCAGGCCCTTTTCTTTATTACTCCTCTTCGCCACTGCACCAGGGGCCAAAACTGCACCCCCGTCCATGCAGTCCATTCCATATAACTAATCTTCAAGCTCCTTGCGTCCATTACCACCTGTTTCCCACCTGCACCAGGGGCCCTAGTGCACCCCCGTCCATGCAGGCCCCTTTTCTGCCTTACTCCTCTCCACCGCTGCACCAGGGGCCAACCTGCCCCCCGTCCATGCAGTCCATTCCATATAAATTCCTCTTCCAGGACCTTGCTTCGTTGCTCCACATTTTTCCCCCAGCTGCACCAGGGGCCCTAGTGCACCCCCGTCCATGCAGACCCATCTCATCACTTCCCCCTGCTGCACCAAAAGCGCTCCCGCACCTCCGTCCATGCAGCCTGAAGCTTACTCACCTTGTTGTGCGGCAAGCGTGAGGGCTTCGCCACCGTCGTTCATGCCCTCCAAACGACGGCCACCACCCCTTAACAATTTCCACATTTACATCCCCCCTGCGGCCCTCCCCTGCCCTACCTACATGTCTTCCTCCTCACCCCTCTCCTACCCCCTTTGGATCGCCCCCAAAACCTCTCAAACCTTGTGCCCCCCCCACCTTTTACGCACTGCACTTGTGTTTAAATTTGCACATCCACCTCGTGCAGCCTTCTTTATCGAACGCCCAACATGCTGTTGAGGGCTGTCCTCTGCCTCCTCCCGCCCACCCCCTCATGGGCAGGGCGACCAAGAAAGGGCCGGTATGGTACAGGCAGCCCACTTGCTGTGTGCAATGTCGGGGCAGGCCTCGTCGGAGCCATCCATTGCAGCCAAAGATCCATGTCTATCTCCCCCCAGACCGCCTGACTGTCCTCCGCCATTCTTGCTCTGAATTCCTCATCATAGCGTACCCAGGCAAAACCCCCAAAACTCGTGAAAGCCTTCCTAATTATGTCCATATATTTAAGCAGGGCCACGCTTAATTTTTCACAATATACACTGGCATAAATGATAAATGCCGACGTCCAATTCTCAATAGTCACCGGAACCCTTGGGCGCGAAGCCAGTTCCCTCTCTTTTTCTTTAGACCCCCACCTTTGCTCTCACTTCCCTATGGAGCAACTTAAAAACATCTACAAATTCCCCCGCATGAATCTTCTCCCTGGTCGCTGCCATCAAGTGCGCCCCCAACGGTTTTGTTATACCCATGTATGGCAGTTTTTTCCCCTTACCTTTCACTTCAACCTTCTTTTCTTTTTCAACTTGCACCTCGAGCATCAATGGCTCCACCACCTTGTCCGTTTGAACCTCCACTGAGCAAATGCTCTTCTTATCCCCCAAGGCTCCAATGGCCTGTACACCAACTTCTTTCCTTACCCCTTGCAGTCCAGACCCTTCATTTCCCGTCCCCCTTCTCGTGTTCCCCCTCTGCCATGCAGATGCCCATTCCCGTTCCCGCTCACCTCTTTCCACACAGCCCGTCTGCGGTCTGGCGTCCACACCGATGCTCCTCATCTCTTTTCTTAGAGGGCTCCTACTGCGGGGACAAAACATATCAGCAGACTCACCCAGCCAATAGTTCCCCCGACCTCTTGCTCCCCGACCACCCTGCACCTGCCTTTCCCGATCCCACCTCAACCTTATTCTCTCCTCCCCCCTTTCCCTTACAGCCCTATAAGCTTCTACCTCCCACTGGCCCACATAATCCTCCAATCCAACTTCATCACCCCTTAAATACCATTGTGGATGCGAGCTCATGCCTGAGTTGAGTTGATCTTCTTCATGCGAGCCCACGGCATCCGCCCCGCCACTCCTTTGATGTCTTCTCGGCGGGGCCACAGAAACCCCTGCCTGGTCCTCGTCTCTCGGGCGAGGCGTGCCGTCTTCCACCCTGAAATCCTCATCGCTAGGGGCCGTGCTGCACTCTCTAGGCTCTCCTTGCGCTGACCGAGGAGGGGCCGTTCTAAAACCCTCTACCTCCACCTGAACAGCGGGGGCTGCGCAGCGCCCTCCGCCCTCACTCCCTCTATGTCATGATCTCTGCTTCCAAAAGGTCAGGGTTTTCCCAACTCCCTTGGAAGCAGATCCATAACCCAGGTTCCGAGTGCCAACCAGTCCCAATTGGGACCTTTTGGACCCAGTCCTGGCGCCAGTGGCACCAGGCTCATAAATATGCCCAGTCCCAGCGCTGGAAGCACCGGGCTCATAATGCTTGGGTGGACTTACCTGCAGCAGACCATGCTGCTTACTTGCCTGCCAGTTGAGCCTCTGATCCTCTTCTGTTTGGAACTACTTTTCCTGTTGGGTGGGGCAGGAGCCACTCCCTAGATTCAGAACACTGGAACTCTTCTGGAAAGCAGGAACTCTTTTCTTACCTAGGCGTGGCTGTGGAAGGAGACACCTAAGCACTACAGGAGGCTATTTAAACCACACCCGATGGATGAATCTTGCTTTGCGTTATTCTGCATCCTCTGCAGCAGAACGCTCATCGTGTCTTCTGCATCTGATCCTCGGCCTAAGGAAAAAGGCTTACCATCCTGAATCCAGTCTTCAGCAACACCTATAAAGACAAGAAAGAACAGGTTAGCATTACGGTCTTCAGTGACAGCTCTTCACTTACCTGGTCCATCGGCTGTCACCAACGCCTCGCGCTGCATTCCGGCATCTGAAAGACAAAGGCTTACCTACTCTTCGTGCGCTCCGGAGGTCTTCACACTGCATTCCGGCATCTGAAAGACAAAAGCTTACCAACTCTTCGCACGCTCCGGAGGCCTTCGGCGCTGCATCCCGCATCTGAAAGACAAAACAAGGTGCGTTTAAAGACATTGGGGAACTTTAATACTCACGTGCCATTACTCCTTTCCACATCTAACCCAGTGGGTATTCCGGCACCCTGCAGCCGCTCCGAACTTGTACCTGCAAAATAAAAAGACAGTTAGAGCGCATCGTGAAGCAGGCAACAAGCGCTAACTTACGTGCTTCCAGGTGCTTCTATTCATCACACGGGCTCCATCTTCAACTCACTTCAGCCCGGCATCCGCCTTGCCGGAACCCTGCAAAACAAGAAACATCATTACTAAAGACTTTAAAGACATTAGAATTACTCGAAACTTACCGTTCGTGCAGTAAACGACGGACAGCAGTCCTCTGAAGTCAAGAGGCCTGCTCCCCTTATCCAGTGAAGAAACTGGTTACAGCACCCTGCCCCGAGGCAGATGGAGAGCACGGCGTTCACTTACCTAAGGTGAGAGCGTTAACCTTTGGGGTTCTACAGGAGAAGAGAAAGGGAAGAAGAGAGAGACATTCAATAACCCAGTTCCTTAATCCCATATTTTCTATCTGCAGACATCTTACCCTTCAAGTCAGACATACAGTGCAAAGAGGTCCAGCCCAAAGAGCCAGCCGTGTGTTACACATCACCTTTGCAGATACGGTATACGCCCAGTCAAGACCGGCGCCTCTACGGGAATCAGGTGAGCGTTACAGAACGCAAAGCCTACCACAAAACTCCCGTCCAGGCGCTATGGAAACCTCGGATACCGACCAGCTAGCCCAGTTACTTGGGGAACTAAGGGCAGAAGTGCATGCAGCCCGTCAGGAAACGAACGCTCTAAGAAGGGAACTGATTATTTCCAAGGAGCGAACAGATGATCTTGCTAGACAATTGCTACAGTCACAAGCCGGACAGACCCCGTTACCCGCATCTGGGGGAAATCTTCCTTCTACATCCTCTGTGAATCCAGTGCAGATCAACCTACCTGGGAATGTACCTCTGGCTCCGCCCAAACGATTTTCTGGTGACCCAAAGAGGTTTGCAGTATTTATCAATCAGTGCCGGTTGCATTTCTTATGCCGGCCAGCAGCCTTTCCAACTGATCAAGCTAAAGTAGCTTTTGTGCTTTCGTACCTTAGTGGCAATGCGGCAGACTGGTCGATCCCTCTAGTAAATCAAGATGATCCGGTCCTCCATGATTTTCAAGCTTTTCAGCTCAGTATGGAAAAACTGTTCGCAAGACATTCACAGGGGCAGGCCTTGGACAATGAGCTTCTTTCGTTGTGACAAGGTAATCAAGACCTTTTGGCTTATATTGCGTCTTTCAACAGACTGATAGTGGAAACTCAATGGCCTGAGGACAAAAGGATTACGCTGTTTTATAGAGGTCTACGTGGAGAGCTCAAAGATGTGTTAGCCCAAGTAGTGAATCCCCCACAAGATTGTTCGGACTATATAGACTTAGTCGTTCAAATAGATCACAGACTGCAGAACAGGAAGGCCGATCTTTCCAAGTTTGATGCTCGAGTATTTTCCAAACCGCCAACTCCTTCCAAAGGAGTAGACTCCGGGGAACCCATGCAAATAGGGGGTCTGAAAGGTCCTCTAACACAAAAGGAGCGGGAAAGGAGAAAACAGTTGCAATTATGCCTCTATTGCGGAAACTCAGGGCACTTTCTTCGAGACTGTCCGGTGGAACCTGCCAAGAAGGCAGTAGGAGCTGCAGTTACCAAAGTTACAAACTCTGAGCAGGGAAACGACCTCGCCCGACAAGAATAGAGGTCCTCTTGCCGAGCGTAAAAACCAGTTCCGTGACCTCGCATTTCGTGATACCTATGGTCCTCATTAGCCCTGATAATCCGGATCGATTACATGCAATTGAAGCTTACGTCGACAGCGGTGCCATCGGCAATTATGTGGATCATGAAATGGTTTTGAGGATGAATCTAACTCTTTGTCCCAAGGCTGTAAAGGACGTCATTACTACGGTGGATGGTACGGAGATAGCCTCCGGGCCAGTAACGCATACCACTCAAGAGGTGACGCTAGTAAGTCAAGATGGACACCATGAGAAGATCGTGTTCGATGTGATCAAGGCCCCTCAGTTTCAGATTATTCTAGGAATACCTTGGTTAGAGAAACACAATCCTCTGATCGATTGGCGAGCAAGAACGGTCCAGTTTCCAGAATGTGTCTCTACTTGTCACCCTCCACCTGGTCTTGCACTGGCAGCAATTTCTTCAGAGACTCCCCAGTTACCTCCCGAATACCTAGAATACCAAGATGTTTTCCGGAAGGATCAGGCTAACTCTCTACCTCCTCATAGGTCTTATGACTGCCAGATAGACCTGATACCTGGATCTACTCCTCCTTGTAGTAGAATTTATGCCCTCACCGAGCCTGAGAACCTTCACCTTCGACAATACCTGGATCAATACCTGGCAAATGGGTTTATTCGTCCTTCCAAGTCCCCTGCTTCTTCAGCTTTGTTCTTCGTTCCAAAAAAGGAAGGAGACCTTAGAACTTGTATAGATTATCGCTCCCTGAACCAGATCACCGTTAAGAATAGATATCTGTTACCTTTGATCCCTGAACTCCTGGACCAAGTCAGAAAAGCATGCATATATACAAAGCTGGATCTTAGAGGAGCTTACCACTTGGTACGAGTAAAAGAGGGCGATGAATGGAAGACGGCCTTCCGCACCAAGTATGGGCTATTTGAATATCAGGTCATGCCCTTCGGACTTTGCAATGCCCCGGCCGCCTTTCAATATTTTATGAACGATGTCCTCAGAGAGCTCATAGATGTGTGTGTTGTTGTTTACATTGACGACATCCTCGTTTATTCTTCATCGGAATCTGAACATCGGAAACACGTGAAAATGGTCCTCGAAAGATTGCGTCAACACAAACTTTTCGCTAAGTTGGAAAAATGTGTTTTCAACGTGACTGAAGTTGAATTCTTGGGATTCATATTATCACCTGGCGGAGTGCGTATGGATTCAAAGAAGGTCGATGCAGTTCTCAAATGGCCATCACCATCCTCCGTAAAAGGTGTGCAAAGCATGTTAGGCTTCGCTAACTTTTACCGCAGGTTTATCCCCGAATTCTCTCGAATAGTCCAGCCCATCACTGCCTTGTTAAAGAAAAACAAACGTTTTGAATGGTCTACCGAGGCGGAACAAGCTTTCCAGGATTTGAAGACTAAATTTATCTCTGCACCAATCTTAAAACACCCTCGCCCCGAACTCCCCTACATCGTGGAAACTGATGCTTCAAGCCTTGCCATGGGGGCAGTTCTATCACAAAAGGACCCGGTAACCAATCAGTTGCATCCCGTGGCATTTTGGTCCCGCAAATTCTCGCCTCCTGAAATCAATTACACGATTACTGACAAGGAACTTCTGGCTATCAAGTCTGCCTTTAAGGCTTGGCGGCATTATCTGCTGGGGGCCCGACACACCGTTACTGTGATTACGGATCACCGAAACCTGCAATATTTGAAAACCGCAAAAGCCCAATCCTCTAGACAACTCCGTTGGGCATTATTCTTTGCCGAGTTTGACTTCATAATTACCTATCGACCTGGTACAAAGAACGGTAAAGCTAATGCCCTTTCTTGGATGGGAGTGGAAGAACACTTGATCAACCCTAAACCTGTACCAATCATTCCCGAACAAAGAATTCTGGGTGTAATCGCCACAGAATCCATAGAGGAAGTTAAGGATAAGGCCAGGCAACTTGTAACTCCAGCAGACATACAGAATTGGCATCTGCAGGGAAGGGACTTTGCAGTAAAGGACAACTTATTGTATTTCCAAGAACGATTATACCTACCCAGCACAGATTTACAGAAAAAAGTAATCTCTTGTTATCACGATTCTTTAATGGAAGGACATCCCGGTATGGCCAAGACCTCAGAAAAGATCAAGCGCTACTTCTGGTGGCCGTCTTGGAAAAGAGATATCAGAGACTTTATAATGTCCTGTGGAGTATGCGCCCAAAACAAGAGTCAAAAGGAAAGACCAGCAGGCCTCTTACGCCCTATTGACATCCCACCTCGCCCTTGGCATACGCTTTCTATGGACTTCATCACCGATCTACCTCCATGCTCCGGATACAATACGATTCTAGTAATCGTGGACTTATTCTCCAAGATGGCGCATTTCATTCCGCTCAAAGGCTTGCCAACAGCAGCAACTCTGGCCCGAGAATTTCTCGAAAACATCGTCCGACTGCACGGTTTTCCTTCGGTTCTAATTTCGGATTGAGGTAGTCAATTTATTTCTCATTTTTGGCGAAGTTGCTGTCGGTCAGCTCAAATTGATGTGAGACTATCGACCAGTCACCACCCTCAGACCGACGGACAAACCGAGAGGACCAATCAAACTCTGGAACAGTATTTACGCTGCATGCTGCAACAAACTGAAAAAACTTGGAAAGACATCCTTTGGATAGCCGAATATGCCTACAATAACTCTGTCCATTCGGGAACTGGGAAAACCCCGTTTTTTCTTTTGTACGGCAGTCACCCTCGAACCTCGGAGTTGGATCCCCTCCAAGATCTTGAAACACCAGCAGTAGACTACCTGCATTCTACAATCACCCAAGCCTTTAAGGAAGCTGTTTCTCACCTTCAAAGGGCTAAAGAACAATACAAGAAAGGAGCAGATCAACATCGGAAGGAAGCCCCTCAATATCAAGTAGGGGATCAAGTCTGGTTATCCACCAAATATCTACCTCTAAAAGGGCCACGCACATTCAACCCAAGATACCTTGGTCCCTATTCCATCACTACCACAGTAAACCCAGTAGCGGTCAAGTTGGACTTGCCCCCGCACATGAAGATACATCCGGTCTTCCACGTCTCTCTATTAAAACCCGTGCAACCTCAAACCCGACTAACTAAATCTCCAAAACCTGTCATAGTTGATGGAGAACTCGAGTTTGAAGTCAAAAGCATTCTGGACTCCAAGATCTCCAAATCTAAACTATTTTACCTAATTGACTGGAAAGGGTACGGCCCCCAAGAGAGATCCTGGGAACCTGCTGAATATGTCCACGCTCCTCGCCTAATCAAAAGATTTCACCGAACATTTCCTGACAAGCCAAAACCCCCGGAGAAGCCCGGTTTGGGAGGGGCCTTGAGGGGGGGTACTGTCATGATCTCTGATTCCAAAAGGTCAGGGTTTTCCCAACTCCCTTGGAAGCAGATCCATAACCCAGGTTCCGAGTGCCAACCAGTCCCAATTGGGACCTTTTGGACCCAGTCCTGGCGCCAGTGGCACCAGGCTCATAAATATGCCCAGTCCCAGCGCTGGAAGCGCCGGGCTCATAATGCTTGGGTGGACTTACCTGCAGCAGACCATGCTGCTTACTTGCCTGCCAGTTGAGCCTCTGATCCTCTTCTGTTTGGAACTACTTTTCCTGTTGGGTGGGGCAGGAGCCACTCCCTAGATTCAGAACACTGGAACTCTTCTGGAAAGCAGGAACTCTTTTCTTACCTAGGCGTGGCTGTGGAAGGAGACACCTAAGCACTACAGGAGGCTATTTAAACCACACCCGATGGATGAATCTTGCTTTGCGTTATTCTGCATCCTCTGCAGCAGAACGCTCATCGTGTCTTCTGCATCTGATCCTGGGCCTAAGGAAAAAGGCTTACCATCCTGAATCCAGTCTTCAGCAACACCTATAAAGACAAGAAAGAACAGGTTAGCATTACGGTCTTCAGTGACAGCTCTTCACTTACCTGGTCCATCGGCTGTCACCAATGCCTCGCGCTGTATTCCGGCATCTGAAAGACAAAGGCTTACCTACTCTTCGTGTGCTCCGGAGGTCTTCACACTGCATTCCGGCATCTGAAAGACAAAAGCTTACCAACTCTTCGCACGCTCCGGAGGCCTTCGGCGCTGCATCCCGCATCTGAAAGACAAAACAAGGTGCGTTTAAAGACATTGGGGAACTTTAATACTCACGTGCCATTACTCCTTTCCACATCTAACCCAGTGGGTATTTCAGCACCCTGCAGCCGCTCCGAACTTGTACCTGCAAAATAAAAAGACAGTTAGAGCGCATCGTGAAGCAGGCAACAAGCGCTTACTTACGTGCTTCCAGGCGCTTCTATTCATCACACGGGCTCCATCTTCAACTCACTTCAGCCCGGCATCCGCCATCGCCGGAACCCTGCAAAACAAGAAACATCATTACTAAAGACTTTAAAGACATTAGAATTACTCGAAACTTACCGTTCGTGCAGTAAACGACGGACAGCAGTCCTTTGAAGTCAAGAGGCCTGCTCCCCTTATCCAGTGAAGAAACTGGTTACAGCACCCTGCCCCGAGGCAGATGGAGAGCACGGCGTTCACTTACCTAAGGTGAGAGCGTTAACCTTTGGGGTTCTACAGGAGAAGAGAAAGGGAAGAAGAGAGAGACATTCAATAACCCAGTTCCTTAATCCCATATTTTCTATCTGCAGACATCTTACCCTTCAAGTCAGACATACAGTGCACAGAGGTCCAGCCCAAAGAGCCAGCCGTGTGTTACACATCACCTTTGCAGATACGGTATACGCCCAGTCAAGACCGGCGCCTCTACGGGAATCAGGTGAGCGTTACACTCTACCCGGGGGGGCCGTTCCACGCCCCACTCTAACCTCCTCAATTGATGGGGACCTCTCCTTCCTTCTCCCACCTGCACTCTTCTGCAGGTATTTACCCCCTCTTCCTCTCTGCCCTGTCACCCCCTTCTGCGCCCCATCACTGCCCCCAGCGTGGTTCCCTTGACCCACCTCTTTTTGAGCACTCCTAGCTTCCCTAGGGCTCTCATTCACTCCCTCCCTCACTGGCTCCCCACCCGAAATCCTTTCTCCCCCGGACGCCCTCCTGTCTATCTCCCTCCTCATCTTCCTGCCCCTGGATTCCCAAACCTCCCCTCTCCCTGCTGCGGTGGTGCAACCCACCACTACAGCGAGAGCCCCATCAGCCGCAGCTCTATGCTGCGGCCTGCCCCCACCTACCTCCCCTTCTCCCGTTACTTCCCCTACCCCCCCTTCCAATTGGGCCATAGACGCCCTGCTAATAATTTCCAGGGCCTCCCTCAGAGCCCTAGCATCAACCAAATCCTTCTTGCTAGCTCCCTGGCCCACCATTGTGCACCAATAATCTGGTTGTACACTAAAAATATGCCCCCTGAAAATTAAGCTAGCTAAACTACGCCCCCAAGCCAAAACCTACCCGTGGACCTATACCCAAAATGCAAAACTGCTATCTTTGAACAGCGTAAAATTAACACCTCATAAAAACCCACTGGTAATATGTAAACCAAAATAGTATATTTGTTTATTTATTTATTTATTATTATTTTTATTTTTTTATTTTCCTATTTTACCCCCCTAAATACTGCCCCCTCTTAATGCCCTCACCCTCAGAGACCCCCCAATCCTGCTCTACAGTGCCCAGCAAAAACCCTACACCCACCAGATACAAGATCCACTTGAAACAAAGATCCACTTGAACACAATGGGCCTCATTCCGAGTACGGCGCTAACCAATGGTGCTATTAACGCCTTGGTTGACGCCGTACCCGGACCGGCAGCGCCTTGGTGGATGGCGGAATTACCGCCCCATTCCAAGGTTTGCGGGGCGGTAATTCCCCATTCACCAAGGCTCTTCCCCATTCCCAAATGCGCCCCCATAGGGCTCAATGGGAATGGGGAAGATGCAAATAACGGTGACCGTTCATTACGGGCACCGTTATTAGCTTGGAGGCCCCTTTGCGCCCTCGACTTTAACACCTGCTCAAAGCAGGCGTTAAGGGCGAGGGCGCAGAGGGAACTCGGAGTATGGCGGTAAGGGATTACCGCCACCGGTCTCGTTACCGGTGGCCGCTATCCCTTACCGCCATACTCGGAATGAGGCCCAATACCTCCCACACTGCCCCCTGGTGGATCGCGTGATGCACCGCACTGTAAAGCAATCAAGGAAAAATAGAGCTGTCCCTTTAATAGTAATAATCTGGCATTTATATAGAGCTACGAACCCTCATATAAAACTGCTTATTATCACCCACGGTGTGTGGTGGTGCTCATTTATCGAGCTCGGAAGGATGAAAGGCTGAGTTTGGCGCCGCCAGAATTCGAACCTGCATTAGCAGGTTCTGCACTGATGTCAAAGCGAGCGCTCTATTCGCTGTGCCACCGGACCGGCTAGGATCCCCCTGACACTAGACAGCATATGCGTCCTTAATCTTGTCTCTGTGCGAGAAAAACCCCAGGCCCTGGACACAGAGCTGCAGGCTGCCAATAACGTAAACAGCAAATGCCCATAAAACGCACTCTTAAAAGAGAAAACGCTCACAGGCAACTTTCCCAAATCCCCAAAGAATGAACTGGCCAAGAATCCGCGTTCCTAACCCCAACGCTCTACACCACCCCCTCCTCCCAATTAGAAATGGTCGAAACGTTCGCTCCACGACCTGCAAACTTAAAAAGGAAAACCAACTGAACTACAGCGGCTTCCGTAAACACCCCGCCAACAGTGCTTTCCTCCCCCCAGGTAAGAAAATGGAGGTAGCTTATTTACGGTAGCTCCGCTATAAAACGTATTTTTTTTTTTTTATAACTACCGACACAACAAACCTACGCGCTAAGATGCCCTGTTCCTCACCTCTACTGATAACCCCTTCAAAAAGCCCAAATGAGGGAAGGCTCGGGAGCAGGCGACAGGACTGATACAATCACCAATTCCAATCGTCGCCTGCCTCCCGAACCTTCCCTGGACCCTTAAATACCCTGAGGAGGCGCTCTGCCCCCCGCAGCCACTCGCTGGCCGTGTGCATGGGAGGGGGTGCGTCGATGGGGTCTGTGGGGAGCGGTGCAGGCCAGTAGGGAACATAGGTCCACTACTTCTTTTCTTACACTTTGACCACTGGTCTTACAGTCCTGTTCTGGATTACTTGCAGAGGGGTCTGTCATGATGCCTACCTCCAAGGAGCCAGGTCCGACCCAGCAACCCCAGAGGCAGGCATCATTCCCCCCACGGAAGTGCCAGCGGGCCCAAGCTGGGGCCCTTTGGACACAGTCCTGGCGCCTTAGGTGCCAGGCTCATGTTAGACCCCTGTCCTGGCGCCTTAGGCGCCAGGCTCATAAAGCTATACATGTGTTCAAGTGTTTTAATGTGCACTTACCTTATGCAGACCATGCTGCTACATCCAGGCCCTCTTGAGGCCTGAATGGAACTACTTTACCTGTGGGACTACTTTCCACCTGAGTGTGGTCGGGGAAGGATACATACCTGATCGGTGGAAGGATACATACCTGGAACTTCTTCCAAAGCTATTTAAACCACGCCCGATCAGCAACTCACGCTTCGCGTTGTTCTGCTCCTCGCAGCTGGACGCTCACCGTGTCAGCTCCTGCATCTGGACTTCAGCCACGCCTGTCAGCATCCTGGGTCGCCTGCAAAGGGATATAAGAGAGAATTGGGAGAGAAAGAAGACCTTACCAGCTAAAGCTTCATCACGGAGACATCACACCGACGATCCTGAAAGGGAAGACATCATTTTAAAAGCATTTCGCTTCGATCGCTGCAGCGCTGCATTTCACTGACCTTTCCTGGGCGCCTCCATCTTCAGCAGCGATCATCTGGATCCGCACCCACTTCTCAGAGCCTAGAGAGAAAAAGACAAGAAAACAAGGTGAGAGAAGGAAGGGAATAGGAAAGGCTCAGTTTCCTTCTAAGACTTACCTGTTGGGTTATTCCCATTTCATTTCGGGTCCTGCCGCTTCCTGGCATTCCGGACCCCGGCCCATATGGGGAAAAAAGACAAGGACATTGAATGAGCGAATGCAAAGACATTACCTGAACGCTCATCCAGAACTTACCTGTCATTTACTGGAACTGCACGTTTCACTTCGGGTCGGCGCCATATCTCCGGCATTCCGAACCCCGGCCCCTAAGGGGAAAAAAGACATAAGCATTAGCGCTTGCTGCAATAAGACAATGAACATTATTATTAAGCTTGAACTTTTGAACTTGCAACAGAACTCTTACAGCGCCTCACCTGAATAGTCAAGCTTATTTTGAACTCCCATCAAACCTCAATCCAGTGAAGTAACTGGGTTTCAATGCGCCCCTGCATCAGAAGCAGGATGGAGAACTCATCCTTCCAGACCCTAAGGTGAGACTTCACGGGGAATCGTGGAAGGGTATCGTGGAGGGCTGGAAGGGAGTGGGAGGCTTGAGCATTATTCCATCAGTAGGTAATACTCCCTTTTCACGCACAGGGGAATATTCCTGCGAGCCAGAAAAGACCAGAGTAGAGGGGCCCTTCCAGTCCATCTTCAGAGTCCTGCGCTCCACCACTGAAGAAGCATCAGCACTCGAAGCCAGACCTGCGCCTCCGTGAGAATCAGGTGAGCGTGACAGAACGCGAAGACTACCCACAATTTCCCACCCGGACGCTATGGAGACTTCCGAGACAGATCAGCTGGCCCAGCTTTTGGGGGAATTACGGGCAGAAGTGCACTCAGCCCGCCAGGAGACTAACGCTCTCAAAAGAGAACTGATCCTATCAAAGGAAAGAACAGATGACCTGGCCAAAAGGTTATTGCAGGCCCAGGCAGGGCACACTTCTTTTCCTAATTCCGGAGGTACTTCCACATCAATGGGTTTGAATAACCCGGTTCAAATCAATCTACCTGGACACATGCCTTTGGCCCCCCCTGAACTTTTTGCGGGGGATCCCAAGAAATATGCCGTCTTTATGAACCAATGTCGTTTACACTTTCTATGCAGACCCGGGGCCTTCCCTAACGACCAGACCAAGGTAGCCTTTATACTATCTTACCTCAGTGGCAGTGCTGCCGATTGGTCTATTCCATTGGTAAATCAGGATGATCCCATTCTCCAGGATTTTCAGGGCTTCCAGGCCAGCATGGAAAGATTGTTTGCTCGACACTCTCAAGGACAGGCCCTTGATAACGAACTGCTATCCTTACGACAAGGTAATCAGGATCTCCTGTCCTACGTTGCCACCTTTAATAGACTGGTTGTGGAAACTGGATGGCCAGAAAACAAAAGGATCACATTGTTTCATCGAGGCCTGCTCGGAGAGCTTAAGGATGTTCTAGCTCAGATAGTAAATCTACCCCAGGTCTGCGCAGACTACATAGACTTGGTGGTTCAACTTGATCACAGACTTCAAAATAGAAAAGCAGATCGGTTCAAGTACGAAACCCGAGTACCGATCAAAACCCACGCTAACTCCAAGAGTCCCGACGTATCCGAACCTATGCAAATCGGCGGTGCTAAAGGACCATTAACGCAGAAGGAACGAGAGCGAAGGCGGCAAATGCAACTTTGTCTGTATTGCGGGACTTCCGGTCACTTTCTTCGAAATTGTCCGGTTAAACCACCTAAGAAGGTGGTTGGAGCCACTGATAACGTTTTATTGACACCTGATTCGGGAAACGACCTAGCCCGACGAGCATAGGGGTCCGCTTGCCGAGCTTGAAAACAAACTCTTTGACCTCGCATTTTGTCATGCCAATGGTGCTCGTGGACCCAAAACAGCCTCAGCAGTTGCATGCTATAAAAGCGTACATCGACAGTGGAGCTATTGGAAATTACATAGACCGTGAATTGGCTTCTAGGATTAAGCTCCCTCTCCGCCCGAAAGTAACCCAAGATGTCATTACTACAGTAGATGGAACCGAAATAGCCTCAGGGCCTGTAACGCATTCCACTGTTGAAGTGACACTGGTGGGTCAGGATAGACATCGGGAAGCAATTGTGTTTGATGTGATCAAGGCCCCACAATTTCAAGTAATCCTTGGAATTCCTTGGTTAGAAACACATAATCCCAGAATTGACTGGCGAGCAAAGAAGATAAGTTTTCCTGATTTTGAACCAACTTGTTATCCAAGAAATCCAGTTATGGGTCTAGCCTCAGCAACTTCCACCCCTGTACAGCTACCGTCAGAATACCAAGAATTCCAAGACGTTTTTCAGAAGGAACAGGCTAACACGTTACCTCCCTATCGGTCTTATGATTGCCAAATCGATCTGGTACCCAATGCTCAACTACCTTGTAGTAGGATTTATGCTGTTACGGAACCTGAGAACCTGCATCTGCGTCAGTATTTAGATCAGTACCTAGCCAATGGTTTTATTCGCCCGTCCAAGTCTCCTGTCTCCTCAGCTCTGTTCTTCGTGCCGAAAAAAGAGGCCGACCTTAGAACATGTATAGACTATCGCGCCCTAAATCAAATAACGATTAAAAATCGTTATCCTCTGGCCCTGATCCCTGAGCTTATCGACCAGGTGAAAGAAGCTTGTGTGTACACCAAGTTAGATCTCCGAGGAGCTTATCACCTGGTGCGTATAAAAGAAGGCGACGAATGGAAGACTGCATTCCGCACCAAATTTGGGCTCTTCGAATATCAGGTGATGCCCTTCGGTTTGTGCAATGCACCTGCCGCCTTTCAGTACTTTATGAATGATGTTCTTCGGGAACTTATCGATGTCTGTGTCATTGTTTATATTGACGACATCCTGGTGTACTCTTCTTCAGAATCCGATCACAGAAAACATGTTAGGGCAGTTCTTGAGAAATTGCGCCAGCACAGACTATTTGCAAAGCTCGAAAAATGCGTTTTTCATACCACAGAAGTTGAGTTTCTCAGATTCATCCTGACACCTCAAGGAGGCCAAATGGACTCGCGAAAGGTGGACGCCATCCTCAAATGGCCATCTCCTAGCTCGGTGAAGGGAGTTCAGAGCATGCTCGGCTTTGCCAATTTCTATCGAAGATTCATCCCGGAATTTTCCCGAACAGTCCAACCCATCACAGCTCTCCTAAAGAAAAACAAATGCTTTGAATGGACTCTTGAGGCCGAACAAGCCTTTCAGGACCTGAAAACCAAATTCACCTCTGCACCTGTATTGAAGCACCCGCACCCAGATCTCCCTTACATTGTGGAAACCGACGCATCCAGTTTGGCCATGGGAGCTGTCCTGTCGCAAAGAGACCCAGAAACTAACCAACTACACCCTGTGGCCTTTTGGTCCAGGAAATTTTCTCCTCCTGAAATCAACTACGCAATTACCGACAAAGAGTTACTGGCTATTAAATCTGCTTTCAAGGCTTGGCGTCACTACCTTCTCGGGGCAAGACACACCATCACCGTAATTACGGACCACAGAAATTTACAGTATTTAAAGACGGCCAAAGCTCAATCTTCACGACAACTCCGATGGGCTCTATTCTTTGCGGAATTTGATTTTGTAATTACCTATCGCCCTGGCTGCAAGAAGGGTAAAGCGGACGCCTTATCCCGGATTGGCATGGAAGAACCCAATTCGAGTTTAGAACCTGTGCCAATCATACCTGAACAAAGAATCTTAGGCCTAACTTCATTGCAAACTATTGAGGACATCCAAACGCAAGTCAAACAACTTCTAGACTCTTCAGCCTTACTGGAATGGAGTCAAAAGGGTCCTCATTACACCGTTAAGGATGATTTACCCTACTTCCAGGAGCGGTTGTTTCTGCCAAGTAAAGAATTGCAAGAACTTGTTATTGCCCATCATCATGAATCATTAATGGAAGGACACCCTGGTATCGCTAAAACGGAGGAAAAAATCAAACGCCACTTCTGGTGGCCTTCTTGGAGAAAAGACATAAAGTTTTTTGTATTGTCTTGCGGAATTTGCGCCCAAAACAAGGGTCAAAAGAAAAGGCCAGCCGGCCTACTTCAACCCTTGGATATTCCACCGGCACCATGGCACACCTTGTCAATGGACTTTATAACTGACCTGCCTCCTTCTGCTGGTTACAACACTATCCTTGTAATTGTGGATCTATTCTCCAAAATGGCCCACTTTATCCCTTTAAAAGGCTTGCCTTCAGCTTCCACCTTGGCCAAGGAATTTCTGGAGAATATAGTTCGCATACCTGGTTTCCCTTCCATATTAGTCTCGGATCGTGGAAGTCAATTTATCTCCCATTTTTGGAAGAAGTGTTGCCAACTAGCACAAATAGATGTGCGGTTATCCACCAGCCACCACCCCCAGACCGACGGACAAACCGAGAGAACCAATCAGACTCTCGAGCAATATCTTCGGTGCATGTTACACCAATCCGAATCAAATTGGAAAGACATCGTTTGGATCGCAGAATATGCATACAACAATTCAGTGCATTCTGGAACCGGACAAACTCCTTTTTATACTTTGTATGGTCACCATCCTCGGACCTCTGACCTAGACCCACCACTGACCCTGGAAATGCTCGCAGTAAATCATCTGCATTCCACAATAACCCAAGTCTTCAAAGAAGCTGCAACTCATTTACAGCAAGCCAAGAAAAAGTATAAAGAAAACGCTGATTTGCACCAAAGTAAAACTCCTCCTTACCAAGTCGGAGACCAGGTATGGCTAGCAACGAAACATTTACCCCTCAAGGGCCCGCAAACCTTCAATCCCAGATTCATAGGACCTTATCCCATCAAGGCTATAATCAATCCCGTGGCCTTTAAACTGGATTTACCGTCTAACATGCGTATTCATCCAGTTTTTCATGCATCACTTTTGAAGCCAGTACAACCAGGGACCCGACTGTCCAAGCCTCCAGACCCAGTACAAATTGAAGGGGAATTAGAATTCGAAGTTAAAGACATTTTAGACTCCAAGGTGTTAAAGTCAAAACTCTTCTATCTTGTTGACTGGAAGGGATATGGACCTCAGGAGAGATCGTGGGAGCCTAGTAACCATGTTCACGCACCTCGATTAATACAAAGGTTCCACCGGAGATTTCCGAACAAGCCAAAACCCCCGGAGGGAACAACCTTGGGAGGGGCCTTGAGGGGGGGTACTGTCATGATGCCTACCGCCAAGGAGCCAGGTCCGACCCAGCAACCCCAGAGGCAGGCATCATTCCCCCCACGGAAGTGCCAGCAGGCCCAAGCTGGGGCCCTTTGGACACAGTCCTGGCGCCTTAGGCGCCAGGCTCATGTTAGACCCCTGTCCTGGCACCTTAGGCGCCCGGCTCATAAAGCTAGACATGTGTTCAAGTGTTTTAATGTGCACTTACCTGATGCAGACCATGCTGCTACATCCAGGCCCTCTTGAGGCCTGAATGGAACTACTTTACCTGTGGGACTACTTTCCACCTGGGTGTGGTCGGGGAAGGATACATACCTGATCGGTGGAAGGATACATACCTGGAACTTCTTCCAAAGCTATTTAAACCACGCCCGATCAGCAACTCACGCTTCGTGTTGTTCTGCTCCTCGCAGCTGGACGCTCACCATGTCAGCTCCTGCATCTGGGCTTCAGCCACGCCTGTCAGCATCCTGGGTCGCCTGCAAAGGGAGATAAGAGAGAATTGGGAGAGAAAGAAGACCTTACCAGCTAAAGCTGCATCACGGAGACATCACACCGACGATCCTGAAAGGGAAGACATCATTTTAAAAGCATTTCGCTTCGATCGCTGCAGCGCTGCATTTCACTCACCTTTCCTGGGCGCCTCCATCTTCAGCAGCGATCATCCGGATCCGCACCCACTTCTCAGAGCCTAGAGAGAAAAAGACAAGAAAACAAGGTGAGAGAAGGAAGGGAATAGGAAAGGCTCAGTTTCCTTCTAAGACTTACCTGTTGGGTTATTTCCATTTCATTTCGGGTCCTGCCGCTTCCTGGCATTCCGGACCCCGGCCCCTATGGGGAAAAAAGACAAGGACATTGAATGAGCGAATGCAAAGACATTACCTGAACGCTCATCCAGAACTTACCTGTCATTTACTGGAACTGCACGTTTCACTTCGGGTCGGCGCCATATCTCCGGCATTCCGAACCCCGGCCCATAAGGGGAAAAAAGACATAAGCATTAGCGCTTGCTGCAATAAGACAATGAACATTATTATTAAGCTTGAACTTTTGAACTTGCAACAGAACTCTTACAGCGAGTCACCTGAATAGTCAAGCTTATTTTGAACTCCCATCAAACCTCAATCCAGTGAAGTAACTGGGTTTCAACGCGCCCCTGCATCAGAAGCAGGATGGAGAACTCATCCTTCCAGACCCTAAGGTGAGACTTCACGGGGAATCGTGGAAGGGTATCGTGGAGGGCTGGAAGGGAGTGGGAGGCTTGAGCATTATTCCATCAGTAGGTAATACTCCCTTTTCACGCACAGGGGAATATTCCTGCGAGCCAGAAAAGACCAGAGTAGAGGGGCCCTTCCAGTCCATCTTCAGAGTCCTGCGCTTCACCACTGAAGAAGCATCAGCACTCGAAGCCAGACCTGCGCCTCCGTGGGAATCAGGTGAGCGTGACAGGGTCAGAGTAGAAGCGGGCATATTGAGAAAGAGGCTGTTGCAGTAATACAGCCTGGAGAGAACCAGAGCTCTGGAGACATTGAGCTTCTGGGGGAAAATGAGAAAGGTAGAATTCCTCTAAGGAGGTTCAGCTGGAAGTTGGCCTTCTTGGCAAGGTCTGTGATGTGAGCAGAGAAGGAGAGAGTGGAGTCGAAGATGACACCAAGGTGTTTTGCCTCACAGGGATGCGAGGGTAGAGGGCCCAAGGAGGGCAGCCAGAGTGAGAGAAGGAGAGTGGGAGCAGTAGTCCCAATGAGAAGGATCTCTGTCTTACTGGCATTAAGGCAGAGATCGTTGGAGGAGCACCAATCCTTAATCGCGGATACACAGCCAGGAATGAGCAAGGAAGGAGAGGCGGCTGAGGGAAACCTGAAGGAGAGCTGAGTATCATCCGCATAACACTGAAAGTTGGTGGACAAGGGGGAGATCAGGTGGGATAAAGGGGCCAGATAGACATTGAAGAGCCAGGGTGAGAGGATAGAACCCTGGGGTACACCACATGTAGAGAGAGTGGTGGTGGAGAGGAAGGACCCGAGTTGGACCATGGAGGGTTGGTGCAAGAGGAAGGAGGTCAGGCATGCCAGAGCCTGATCTGTGATGCCCAGGTTCTCAGGAAGTCGATTGATCAGGGTGGAGTGATTGACCGTGTCAAAAGCAGAAGAAAAGTCAAGGAGGATGAGGACAGAAGGAGAGCTAGAGTTAAGATTAGAGAGCAGATCCTCATGGATGTACAGGAGAACAGATTCCATGCCTCTGGCTGCTCTGAAGCCAGACTGATGGCCGTGGAGGCAACCAGCAGATTCAGTGTGGTGAGTAAGCTGGGAGATTCCCAACTTTTGCAGGAGTTTGCCCAGGAAAGGAGTGGGAGAAATCGGGCGATAGTTTCCCGGACAGGTAGGATCGGCAGGAGGCTTTTTTGGTAGGGGTGTACAAGGGAGTGCTTGAGGAGAGAATGGAATGATCCAGTGGCAAAAAAGTGATTTCAGAAATCGGCCAAGGCTGAAGCGAGCATGTCAATGTAGTCCTTGATGGTTCTGGAAGAGCAGGGGAGCACCTGTTTAGATGAAACTTTCATAGATCGGACTGGTCTCAAAACATCGTCAGGTGCCGAGAGAGGAGGAGAAAAAAGGAAGAGGGCGGCCCGAGAGAGGTAGAGGGAGAGGTAGAGGAAAGCGAGGACAGGATGCACTGAGTTTTAGTGGTGAAATGAGAAGCCAGCGCCATGCAGCATGCCTGGGAGGGGCCAGGAGAGGTAGAGACTGCAATAGGATTGGCCAGCTCCTCACAGATTCTAAAGAGTTTGGCCATGTTGTCAGAGGCCGCATTGATGCAGGCTTGAATGTGGACTCTATTCTTGGAGAAAACGGAGAGTCAGTATTGCCTTTAGAGCAGGCTGCAGGCCAGTTTGTCGGAGGATGTGCCCGAGGCCCTCTGCTTCCTCTCAAGCATCCTGCACGTGCGTTTCAAGGTGGCGAGGTCGAAGTCATACCAAGAGTTGCACTTGGAGCTAAGTTTCAGACTGAGTCTCATGGCAGGGGCAAGGATGTCCAGAGTGTTGAAGATAGAAAGATGCAGGTTAGAAAGGGATGTGTCAGAGTGTGAGTCAGCCACAGGAGTAGGAGGAGCAGAGAAAGTAGAGGCAAAGGCATCCACTGACACTTGCTTCATGGGCCGAATGATGGTGGCAGTGCTTGGGTAGGCTTTGCATTTGTGACATGCAGTGTCAGGTGGGAGAGAGCAGAAAGTGGTCAGTCCAAGAGAGAGGAGTGGTGAGAGAGTTAGAGTGGGGGGTGTCTGAGGAGATGAGAGCATCAAAGGTGTGGTGGGCAGAGTGTGTCGGACCAGAGGAAAGAATGGAAAGAGAGAGAGAGAGTCACAAAGGTTGCGGAAGAGCCCAGAGGAGGGATTAGAAGCATCCAGGTAAACTTGTGAGATAAATGGCAACACTATTCCGGTGTCTGAACATGTTAAAACTCTAGGAAAGTTTTTTGATGCCCACCCGTCTTTCCAGCAGCATGTATCCTATCTCAAATAAATCATGTGCTTTCCTCATACATCTCCTATGGCAAATCCATCCTTATTTGTCAGAACACAGTAGAGTGTCAATTGCAGCAGCTATAGTTAACACCAAGTTAGACTACTGCAATAGCCTCCTCATGGGAACAACTAAGGGCAATATCAAGAGACTCCAGGTCATACAGAATGGAGCGGTTCGGGCTGTCTGTGGACTGAGCCACCAAACACATATTACAGAATTTCAGAAGAAACTACATTGGCTCTCTATAGAGCAACCACTTAACTTTAAAGAGCTAGTTATTGTTTTCAAATGCCTTTCAGGCGATGCACCGGATTATCTTAAAGCTAGATGAAAAAAAGCCACACTAAAGCGGATTCTGTGATCGAATAACCATATGTTATTGATCCAGCCTCGCATGACCCTGAAGAAACTCGGTGGAGCAAGCTTTACTGCATGGGCCCCTAAAAATCGAATCTGATTCCGTTACAAATAAAACAATGTACGACACTGCAGCAGTTTAGGAAATGTCTCAAGACTTTTCTCTTTGAAGCCTAGGTTCAACAACAAACAACAAATAACAAACTACTGATGACACCCTCGAAAGACTCTGTTAGTCATTATGTCTCTTGACTTTTCCTACTCCCACACTACTGCGGCCTGTTTATGTTTTATGTGGTGTGTCTATGTGAGCGCCCTGAGATCATTTGTTTAGTCTTGCGCTATATAAGAATTTATTTATTTAGTTAGTTAGTTAGTATAATGGCATCATAGAATGAGTCTTTAATACTGAAGGGGATCATGGGAAGTTACATTAAACAAGTTGCCAGCAGTACCCCAGAGACACATACACTTTATAAACTTTGTTTTGCCCAGCATTTGATGTTTACTGTTAGGTTTATTTTTGGTGTGAGCGGACAGTGTGATTTGAATCAGTCCTATCGACTTCCAATTTTGAGTGATAAGGTACAGTGTGAACAAATTATTTCCTTGGAAGCACACACTTTGGATAAGTGTTGAAGTCAGGACCTGAGATTAGTCTGCAGCTCAGGCACTTGAACAAATACCTTCCCAGCTAAAGTTGGTAGAAATAATTGTTTGCTGCAGGACTTTTTGCAATTTTGGTTTGGAAACAATTTCTGTCTGTGGAACTCAGTACAACAAATATGTGATTGTGTCTTGCTAACTGAAGTACACAGTTGTTTTTGCAGCAGTTTCTAAGGTGCTTTTGATTTTATGGTCTACATATGGCCTTGCCGTGCAAACTAGCAATATACTTTCAATTCAGAAACTACAGATGAGGATTATTTTGACTTTCAAGGACGTCCGACAGGGACTGGACCTAGGCTAGACAGGGCAAATGGCCTCAAATGCACAATTACCTTTTCGTGCGATCGAAGCAGAGCTGAAATACCTGGAAGGTCTTGAGACAGTGAGAGTGAGCCAGTTCACAGGCCTCCAAATGTTACCAAAACAAGTGCAAGTCTAGAACCATGGAAAACAACTTCTCCAGTCTCCAGGACAGAAAACTAGAAAACCCTCTCCCTGCATGTTGTAGAGGAAAAGGACTGTAGCCCCTTTAAGAGGGACGGACTGCGACCGTGGGAAGGAAGGCTGGAGAAGGGAAGAAGGGGAGGAGTGGGCGAGGGGAAAGGGCAGTACAGTATGAGGAATAAAGGAGAGAAGACACATAACCCAAGGCTCCCGTGTCATATGTTGGGGGAATTGTGTAAGGCATAACAACTGGCGACGAAGCGCCATGTCCCACGACGTGTGTCAGCACAGAACCTGCCGCTGGCATCAGAACAGGAGGACGGTGTTGACCGAGAAGGAAGCAGCCGAGGAGCACCTGCAGATCCAGCCATGGTGCGAGAAAGGACACGCCAACCGAAGTGAGCCAGTAAAGAAGGACTGACCAAGTCACCGGAGCAGCCGGCGAGTGAGGAGGGCTATGGGAGCCGAGACGAGGAAGCAGTGCGCCAAGGTACAAGGAAGAGGCCAAACACTGGTACAGGCGAGCAGGAGAGACCCACCAGGTGACAGTGGTAAGGAGGCCAGCTGCAGGTAGGCATGTACAGGGAGAGCAGAAACTAGGAGAAGAATGAAATGCGTGCCAACTAGGCTACCTGCTACACGTGACACGCTCACCAGTAGAGGCACGTGGCCAACCTATCAAGCTGCAAAAAGAAAAAAAAACAAGGAATGGTCCTGATACACACAGCACCCACTAAACCACCAAGGAAGTGGCCCTCACAAAAGGGTACCAATAGAGGGACAAACGCTATCAGTAGAAAGAAAAATATCAAAGAAAGGAGAGATAACAAACCCTCGCACCAGGTCCACCCAGTAAACAGTGGCAAGGCATATTGACAGGCGCAAGGCATGCATCACACGAGAGGCAACAGAGCATGCACCCACCATACAGTGCCAAAAAGGGGGTAACCAACCCAGGAACACTACAGGTTTCCACAGAGCAAGTGAAACAAAGAGAAAAAAACTGCACAGTAAGAAAATACATAAATACAACCAACCTGTCACAGAGAGGGGGTCAAACGCTTGAATATGCCCAAACCACAAGCACATGCTACCATACATGGTAAAATGTCAGAAGGAGCACAAGCAGCCATCGGTGCGGAAGCAGAGGCCTAAGTTGCCATCGGACTTGCGTCTTGGGCAACTTTCCTACGTCACCCCAATCCATTTACGCTACAACCAAATCATGACCAAGGTCAGATGTGGGAAGAATGAATGGAGGAGTTCGAGGACTTTCTGAGAGCTATACGTGACCAAGACTCACCCAACAAAATAGACATTTTCACCAACCTTGCTGGGAAAGAGATCAAAGGAATAATGAAAACAATACCAACACAAGAGAAGACCACCTACCAACGCTTAAGGAAGTTGCCACCATCAACAGGAAACTAATAATCCTACCCAACAGGGACTATTAGAGGTACACATTCAATCAGTGTGCACAACTACCACATGAAACAATGGGAGAATGTATCCTCCTGCTTAAAAATAAATTACGTACTGTGACTGCCAACTTTAACGACAATGAAGCAATTAGACTCAGGATAATTGAAGGGTGCACCTCCCCGCAGTTCAGGAAACACTTATTGAAAAGGTCTGTCACACTACAAGAAATGTTCGATCTAGCAAAGATATACAAAAGGGTGGACGTGCAGGCGGCAGCCATGGAGAACCCAAAGAAAGGCGAAACCATAGCAGCAGTGGCCACCGGACTCCAGCAATACGCCCACTATTCAGGACCGCCAGGCAGACAAGAACCCCAGAGCTCACACTGCCGAACCCAAGTAGAGAAGCAATGCTACAGGTGTAGATTCGAATACCCCTACAGGGGCCACTGTCCGGCCATAGAACAAATGTGTATGAGGTGTGGCCAAGAAAACCATGGAACGGTCCTGATACACATGGCACCCACTAGACTACCAAGGAAGTGGCCCTGACAGAAGGGTACCAAAAGACGGGCAAACGCTATCATTAGAAATAACAATATAACAGAAAGGAGCATTAACAAACCCTTCCACCAGGCCCACCCAGCAAACAGTGGCAAGGCATAGTGACAAGCGCAACACGTGCATCATACGGGAGGCAACAGAGCACGCCCCACCATACGGCGCCAAATACGGGGTAACCAACCCAGGAACACTACAGTGTGACACAGAGCAAGTGAAACAAAGAGAAAATAGCCACACAATAAGAAAATAAATAAATACAACCAGCCTGTCACAGAGAGCGGGTCAAGCGCTTGAATAAGACCAAATCACAAGCACAGACAACCATACATGCCAAAATATCAGAAGGAGCACAAGCAGTGGCCGGTGCGGGAGCAGAGGCTCAAGTCACCATCAGGGCAGGACCTGGGTCTAGGCAACTTTCCTATGGCGCCCCAACCCATTTACGCTGCAACCACATCATGACCATGTCAGAGGTGGAAAAAATAGATGGAGGAGTTTGAGGACTTTAAGAGGGCTGTATGTGACCAAGACTCACACAACAAAATAGACATTTTCACCAGTCTTGCCGGGAAAGCGATCAAAGGAATCATGAAAACAATCCAACACAAGAGAAGACTACCTACCAACGCTTATTTACCGCCATCAACAGGAAACTAATAATCGTCCCCAACAGGGACTACGAGAGGTGCACATTCAATCAGTGTGCACAACTACCACATGAAACAATGGGAGAATGTGTCCTACGGCTTAAAAAGAAATTACGTACTGTGACTTTGCCAACTTTAATGACGATGAAGCCATCAGACTCAGGATAATCGAAGGGTGAACCTCCTCACACTTCAGGAAAAACGTATTGAAAAACCCCTCCCACTACAAGAAATTGTTGATCTGAGAAGGATATACGAAAGGGTGGACATGCAGGCAGCAGCCATCGAGAAACCAAAGAAAGGCAAAACCATAGCAGCAGTGGCCACCGGACCCCAGGGATATGCACGCTATCCAGGACCGCCAGGCAGACAAGAACCCTGGAGCCCACTCCCCCAAACCCAAGGAGAGAAGCAATGATACAAGTGCATATTTCAATCTCCCCTCAAGGGCCAGTGTCCGGCCATAGGACAAATGTGTATGAGGTGTGGCCAAGAGAACCAATTCCAGGCGATGTGCAGGGAAAAATACCCACTGCTTGCCGCATACAGACTGACCTCACTGTCCGCCCCTGCTAAGAGACCTGAACAACTGATAGGGTCGGGTCCTCGACCATATCAAGACCGAGACACCCCGAAGACATTCTAAGATAGGCACATACTGTCAAGCCCCGCTCAGCCAGGATTCATAAGGGCAGTTTAAGATCTCAACATTGAACTGCCAGCACGATACTCCAACACATGTGACTATGCACCCAATCCACCAACAGACTACACTCCTGAGAAAGACCCCACCAATAATATGACTTACACGCATATTCAGCAAGATTCTAGGTTTGTGACCCCTATGAGAACCCGCTACCAAGTGAAGGGGCTCACCAAGCAGACGACCAATACTGCGCTCATGACAGATACACCAGGGAAAATGTCAGACTCATCAGAAACGCATTGGATGACAGCACAGCGCAAAAGTGGTGTTCCAAATAGGAGGTATAAACCAATTCATTGGGGAAACTGGCGCGACAGTCAACGTCATGAATGAGGGCACCTATCATGCCATTGTGACTACCTGCCCACTTTGCCCCTCAAAGGCCCACATATTCCAGCGGGGAGCAGCCCACCCACTCCAATCCAAGGGCCAATTTCGATGCAACCTGCTCCACAGAGGGAGAAGAGTGCCCACCACCATTCATGTCATCCACAGCCCAACGACAGGGCGATGCCTCCTCAGCTACCAGACCGCCAGAGCCCTAGCATTGATTGATATCCAATACAACCCTTCCAAAGTTGTACAAGGCCTACCCGCAGGTACACAGACCCTGAACTCATTATCATGCAGAGACCTCGACATTGAGGAACTCAAGTCCACCTTCCTGAAACTATTTGAAGGGGTAGGAATGCTAAGAGACACCGTTATATCCCCCCACATTGACTCAGCACCTCCGCAGAGTGGGATTCCACCTAAAAGCCCACATGACACACAAACTGCAACACCTCCTGGACAATAACCTCATCGAGAGAGTGGATGGCCCCACACCATCGGTGTCCCCCCTAGTAGTCGTACCTAAGGACAATGGGTGCCTGCACATCTGCATAGACATGTGCATTCCAAACCCTGCAATCCAGAGAGAGAGGCACCCAGGACCCAATATTGAAGACATGTTGGTCCGACTTAATCAAGCTACATATTTCTCTAAACTAGATTTAAACCAAGGGTACCACCCACTGGTGATTGACCCCACCTTCAGACCAATCACTACCTTTGCAATGCATGAAAGGCTGTTCCGCTACAAGTGCTTCAACTTTGGGATATCCTTTGCTGCAGAAATATTTCAGGAAACAATTTGCAGACTGATATCTCTAGTGCTTAACACCCTTAACTATAGCAATGACATCCTGATTTTTGGGATCACTCAAGAACAACATGACACTGCTCTGAAAGCGGTGTGTGGTATCCTTCATGGAGCAGGGGTCACCCTCAATGGTCCCAAATGTGCCATCAACAAAAGAAGCCTATGCTTCTTTGGACACATCTTCTCAGACCAGGGTATCAGGGCTGACCCCCACAAAATCAGCACTATTGTTGGCCTGGACACCCCCACTGGAGTAGCAGAACTAAGATCATTCCTAGGTATGGCAGGCTACTGTGCTCTCTACCTAATGAACTATGCCACCCTCACAGACCCCCTTCAGGAGACTCCTCAAGAAGGACTCCCTGTTCTAATGGGAAACACGCTGCCAAGAATCATTCCGCACCGTCAAGGAGGAACTCGCCAACAGCTGGCCTACTTCAACCCGAAATGGGAAACGGAACTCACCGTGGACATCAGCCCCATTGATCTGGGTGCCATACTTTCCTAGACAGGCCCCAACGGACGGCACAAGTGTGAAATAGTTGCGTACGCCAGCAGCGCCCTGTCGCCCATGGAACAGGCATACTCCCAAGCTGAGCGGGAAAGTCTAGCAGCTGTGTGGGCATGTGAAAAGTTCCACCACTTCATTATCTGCAGGGGATTCACCCTCATCACGGACCACCAGGCACTACTCTCCCTGCTTGACAACCCCAAGACCAAAATGCCCCCACGCATTGAACAGTGGGGCCTCCGACTCCAAGAGTATGACTATCTGATTATCCACAAAGCCAGGGTTGATGCCATCCCAGCGGACTACCTGTCCAGACTCAATGCCCACCCCCTGTCATCAGGCAGAGACATTCAAAAGCAAAAGCAGAGCTGACTCCACGATACAGGCAGCGATACGCCTCATCAACGCAAACAAATGAAGCACCTCAACACGGAACAGTTCATGAACGGGGAAGTGGACAAAAAAGATCTGCACAAGATGGCAAAACTACAGAATGAACTTGCTACAAATTACCAAGGGATACTGCTATGAGGAAACCGCCTACTAGTCCCCAAAGGCCTAAGAAATGCACTAATGACCATAGCCCATGAAGGGCACCGGGGGATTGCAAACACAAAGAAAATACTGAGAAATCAAGTGTGGTTCCCGTACATGGACACAGTCGTAGAAGACACCCTGAGCACTTCATACTCTGCCAAACGATGGCGGTGAACAGTCCCCCATGTCCACTTCAAGTGGTAACACTACCGGATGGACCCTGGCAAAGAATAGCCATGGATTTCTATGGCCCACTTGAAGAAGGAGGACACTTTCTTGTAATAATAGGCGAGTATTCACGATTACCACTAATAAAACATGTACAATCCACATCTTTTCACCATGTCATGGGAGTGATCAACAAACTCTTCAGTGAGTGGGGGATTCCCAACATTGTAAAGACAGACAACAGCCCGCCATTTCAAGGACAAGACTTTTACAGGTTCACCACCCACCTGGGTTTTCACCACCAAAGAATCACACCACTATGGCCACAAGCCAACAGCATGGTGGAACGATTAATGGCCACCATCAAACGAACCCGACAAAAGGCCACCACCGATCAAACATCACTACCCCAAGCGATATGTCAAATGCTAAGGAGTTACAGAAACACACCACATAAAGCAACAGGACGGACACCCCTTGAGCTAATGATAAAATACAAACCGCAGACCCGCCTCCCACAAGTAGAAGACTACACACAAGAGCAAGATGAAAAAATTCGGAAAAGAGACGCAGAGAAGAAAAGAAAGGCAAAGGAATGGGTGGACCAAAAGAGGAGAGCAAACGAACACCAACTCCTGGTCGGCAAAGTCGTTCTAGTAATGCAAAGACAGCAAAGGAAGACCGACTTGAGGTACAGCCCAGAGACACTCCTAGTTACCAAAGTAAAGGGACAGATGGTCACTGCGACAGGAGATGGAGGTGAGATAACCCGGAATGCCTCCTTCTTCCGCAAATTACACTTGGAAGAGCAGGAACTGATGGAGGAGTTGGCAATTGAAGAAGAGGAACGGAGAGCTGAAGAAGCTAGCAACCCACCAGGCACGGAGAAGTCTGGGGAGACTCACGAATCGCCAGCCCACCCACAACGAGTCACACGAAAAACCGCTATACCTCAACGAACAAATGTAGACATCTAAGCTCCCTGATAAGCAAGTGGGGGGTGTTGTAGAGGAAAAGGACTGCAGCCCCTTTAAGAGGGACAGACTGCGACCGTGGGGAGGAAGGCGGGAGGAGGGAGGAAGGGGAGGAGTGGGCAAGGGGAAAGGGCAGTACAGTATGAGGAATAAAGGAGAGACGACACATAACCCGAGGCTCCCGTGTCATATGTTGGGGGAATTGTGTAAGGCATAGCACTGCATCGAGGGCAAATAATCATGACTTACGCACGATCTCCTCCTTTCCCCACTGCAACCCCGTGTTTGGCTTTCAAAAATACCCTGTTTTTATAAAGATGACTTGAAAAGTACAAAAATCATAATGAAGTACTCGTACACATATGTTAATCCTTGCAGAAATATTTTCAGCTAAAACAGTATGATTATAGCCTTATTTTTTCCACATCCTGAAGCTTACAAATGCCACAATGCAATTCAGCAGAATACAACAAAATTGCTGATAGCTTTTGTAAATGTACTTTTAAAATGTCAAAACTCTCCTCCCAATATAATGCGTGAAAAGGATCCTGTTTTTTCATTGTTTGACAAAGGCATGCTTCATAAATGATGTGGGAAAATGTGATATTCTATAAAAAAAATGAATACTTTTTGTCTGTCAAATATTTATTTATTTATGTATTAACATTTATAAAGCGCGCAACAGCCAATAGGCATTGTGGCACTGTTACAAGACAGCATATTTAGTTACATAATCGCATACTTAGTTACATAATTAGTACAAGTAGGAGGGAGCAGGAGGAAGACAAGGGGACAAGACTGTGAGGGTGGATAGGGTGGGGAGGCTGTGTTAGTTGAAAAGTGTAGTTTTTAGGACACATGAAATAAGGGACATAGTTTACAACTTTTCTCTTTGACACAATTTAATTGTTTTTAAAGAAGGCATAGAGTTGGCCAGCAAATGTATGTTTTGTGTGTTCTTTCAGAATAAAAATGTCCTATTTGCAGTTCTCATCATGCAAACGTTAATAACGTCTTGTCCAAAACAATGGTTATTTAAATGAACCATCAATCATGAATAACTTTCACTTTAAATGATCTGCCAAAACCAAGAAAGTGATAAGTAGCGAAGCATTTTTGAAGCCCCAGTGGGACCCACTGCGTAACGTCGCTGGGCCGCTAGGGAAGTGGGTAATATATGCTCTAGAGTGTCAGAGGGGCTTGGGAGGTGACAGCACGTGCACGCTGTTACAGGCAGAAGGAAAGCCCCATGCCTGGAATCAGCCCTGCCCCTCTAAAATACAATCTGTATCACTTGGTGTAGGTGTGGCAGCGGGTGTATGCCAAGGCCCTATTTATTTTAAACTGTTTTTATTGGCATTTGTAATATACATTGTTCTTTGTGCAAACATTTTCAGCATGTAATCATTTTTACATAAAGTTATAGGTAACAGTAACTTAAACAAACAAACAACAGTAACTTGTCTTCGCTCAAAGGGCTCCTTTGGTGGGACTCCTTCCCATTTGCTAAATGTTCTGTGCACCGGGCTTTTAGGTGTATTTTGGTTTGCGTGGGCAAGCTTGGATGGCTGGCAGTTGGGGTGTGGGTGGTGTCGGGTATCTGCTATATTTTCGTTGGGTTGGCAGGGTCTCATGGGGGTTTGTCATCTGATGGGTGGAACATGTCCCAGATTAGGGCCTTCCAGTCGTCATATGCTGTGCTGGCTTCTCCTCCCGCTTTGGCCATCCCTTCTCCCCAAACTTTGGTTTCCGCCTCTGTCCAGTGTTACAACTATCTTTGCCATTTTTCAAACTGTGGGCCCTTCTTGGATTTACATGACATGGCTATTGCCCTTTTGGCTAGTACGCATGCCATGTCCATAAGTTTTGCTACGTGTCTCACTTTGTTTATCGTTGGGAATGCTCCTAAGAGGCATTCTTTTGGGGTCCATTTATACCTCTACACCCCCGCCTTCCTGCATGCTTGCCCGATTTTGGACCAGAAAGTCTGTATTTTCAAGCACCCCAGAACATGTGCAGCATTCCAGCCCCTTCTGCAGTGCACCAGGGGCATAGAGGGTGTGTGTTCTTATTAAATTTGGCAATCCTATCTGGAGTCATATAGGCCCTGTATAGGATTTGGAGCTGGATCAGCCTAAACCGGGCATTTTTTGACACTTCTCGGGGAAAAGCTAATATCCTCTCCCATTCTTTCTCGGTTATATCATTCCCCAGGTCAGCCTCCCATCTTTGTTTCAGCATGTCGCTTTTTGGGTTGGGCCTGTCTGCTAGGTGCGCATTAAGTCTGGACAACGGCTTCCACCCATCCCCAAGGTTGTAGAGCAGTGCCATTAGTGGGCCTGGCTCTGGTTCCTCCGGCTACTCCTTCCATTTCACTCTGGCCCAATTTCTGACCCTGGCATACCATAGGAATTGACCCTTGGGCTGATCCTCTATCTACAACATTGATTCAAATTCTCTAAATATCCCATCATCGTATGCGTCTCCCCAGGTGTAGATACCATTCCCTTCCCATTTCCTCATTTGGGCCAAGTCTGTTTTGGGTTAGCACACCCCTGTTGCGATCGGGACGTCTGGTGAGTAGGGGTGTTTCTCTCCAGACAGTTTCAGGGCTCTGTCCCATATTTTCCTACCTAGTGACACTATCATTGGGGTCTCCACCATGCACTCTAGTGGGACCTATAGTGTTTCCTTCAGGTTCGCCGGTGCTACCAGCTGTTTGAGTAGTCTAGTTTCGGGGGTGGTCTCATCTGCTAGCCACCTAGTCACGTGGCTCAGTTGGGCCGCTAGATAGTATCTCTCCAGGTCCAGTAGTTGTTTTCCACCAGCTTTGTACGGTAGTGTTAGTGTGAGGAGGGATAGTTTGTGCCTAGCGTTGCCCCATATTAATTCCCTTAGTAGCTTTTGAAGTAGTCGGAAGAGGGAGCTCAGGATAAGGTAGTGTATATTTTGAAAGAAATATAGGAACCTCGGCAGTACTATCATTTTAATTACCGCCGCCCTGTCCATCACCGACAGCGGCAGTCTGGACCAGAATTTTGTTGATTTCCGTAAACCCCTGGACCGCAACTAGGGTGTTGCCACGTGCATCTGTTTAGGCCTGTGCCAAATGTTGATCCCCAGGTATCTAAACATGTGTGTTTCCATTGGATTCCTACCTCTGGGAGTTCTGCCTCTGCACACCCGGCCAACCTCGCCAGTGGGAACACATTCAACTTTTCTTTATTAAATGCAATCCCTGACACCCGTGCAAAATTTTCCAGGACCTCCATTACCACTAGTATGTTAAGTTGAGGGTCTCTTAGGTATAGTAGCACATCATCTGAGTACAAGGAGACTATGTGGTATTCCCCTCCCACTCTGATACCTGCATCAAAAAACTGTTTTCTCATGTAAATTGCGAGTGGTTCAAGGCCTAGAATGTAGAGCATTGGGGAAAATGGGCAGCCTTGTCTGATGCCTCTTTGTATTTCCCATAGCTCGGACACCGTCCTCCCTATTTTTACTATGGCCACTGTGGATTTGTCTAGGATTTTTATCCATCTGATAAAGCGTTCCCCCAAGCCAAATTGCTACAGGACCTCAAACAACCATTCCCAATATATAGAGTCAAACGCCTTTACAGCATCTAGGGATACAATCGTGCATGATTTTTGGGAGTTTTTCGTTTGTGCTATTATATGTTGTAATCTGCGTAGGTTCGCTGATATGCTTCGGCCGGGTATTAACCCATTCTGGTCTTCATGCACTAGTGTTCCTATCACTTTTGTTAGCCTCTTGGCCAATATGGTTGTTAATATTTTAATGTCATAGTTAAGCATGGCCAGTGGTCTGAATGAACCACATTCATCCCTTGATTTACCTGGTTTGGGTATCGGCACCACTAGTGTCTCTCTCATGCTTCTCGGTAGTATCCCTTTTTCGTACAATTCCTGGAACACTTCTAGTAGGATGGGGGTCAGTTCCTCCACATAGGCTTTGTAGAATTTGGGAGGAAGTCTATCGCTGGCTGGGGTCTCACAAGTGGACAATGATCTGATTGCCTCAGTTATGTCTTCAGCAGTCAGGTCCTCATTCAGGGTGGTTCATTGGGGGTCACTCAAAGTTGGCAATGCCTATCTCATCCAGGGTGTCTAGGATGTCTCCCCTCGGGATTGCCTCCGTGTGGCCATACAACTGGGAGTAGAATAGCTTAAACGTGTTGTTAATGTCTGCCTGCTTGGTAAGGACTACTCCCGCATTGCCTTTGATCCCAGTGATCGGGTGCTTTGGGTGCTCCATCCTGCATAGTTATGACAAGAGCCTGCCTGGTTTGTCACCCTCCGCGTGTGCCCTAGTGGTTTTGGCCCCATAATCGAATTTTGCTAGTCTAGCCCACGCTTCTTGGCAGGCCCCCCTAACTACGGACAGTTCCTTTTCAGCCACCCTTGTCCTTGGGGCAGTTGGTTGCTTCTAGTTATGTGATCTGCCTTTCTCCTTCTTCTAGCTCCCTCCTCAGTGCCCTCCTGATCCCACCTGCATTAGCTATCATTTCCCCTCTGATCACTACTTTCAATGCTTCCCAGGTCATGTACCATCCCTTCACGCTTCCGACATTATGGTCTAGGTACTCCTTTATTTTGTCCCAGAGATCCTCTTTGAAGGCGCTATCAGTCAGGGCTTCTGTTGGCATTCTCCACATTGGTATGGGTGGTTTAGGTCCTCCTATTTTCCACTGCATGAGGAGTGGGGAGGGGTCAGATATTGATCTTCCCATAGAGGATGCTGCCTCCACTTGGGGTAGATGTTGTCTATCTATTAGTAAGTAATCTATTCTGGAATAGATTGTGTGGGGAGATGAGAAGAAAGAATATTCTGTCTGTTGGGTGCAATTCTCTCCATACCTCTGCTAGGTCTATATTCTCTATGACCTTCTTTAGTGCGGAGGGGGTCTAGTTGGTCAACAGCATTGGGGGGTTTGATCTGTCTAGTGTGTGATCGCGTATGCAATTAAAATCGCCCCCCCATATGAAGAAGCAGTCCTGATAGGGTGTATGCTTAGCTCCCAGCCTGGTCAGGTATGCTGAAGTTCCAGTGTTGGGGAGGTAGGAGTTTACTATACAAACATCTAGATTCTCAATGCTGCCCCTCAGTATCAGATATCATCCTTCTATGTCTACTTCTTTTGAAATGAGTTGGAATGGTATTGCCCCATCTATCCATGTTTATACCCCTCGTGCATATTGACAATACGGAGCTCCAATACCCTGTCCTCCCCACCACTGCGATGTTTTGGTGGAGTTTTCTGCATTGAGATGCATTTCTTGTAGAAGTGCAATGGAGATGCCTTTCCTCTCAGATAGGATCTGATCCTATTTCTGCGCATGTATGAGCCCATCCCCCGGACGTTCCAGGTCAGTACCTTAATGTCAGCTGCCATCCTTGTGTCGCAATGTCCCTTTTTCCTGCTCCAGTGTCCTCGGTGTGCTCATGTCCTTTGTATTGAAGCCAAAAAAACATTCCAAACAATAACTTGTCGAACTCAACCAACTGCACCTAGCAGTTGAGCTTTGTGGGCGACGCTCAGGTGCCCCTGCCAGATTCCGGCCTATCCAGGTCATCGCGGGCAGGTAGTGGTGCGGCAGCAACAGGCTTGCACCGGTCCTTTCACGGGTTTGAACCATCCTGCCCTTGTCGGGTGCTCCGGCGGGTCCCGCGCCTTTTCGTTGAGTGTTCTCGTCAGTGCGCTCCTTTCTTTGTCAATCTGCAGTTTTCGTGTCCGTCTCCTCTTTTCCTGCCATATTGTTGTGCTCAAGCACATGTTGGTGGCTGCTGGTGTCTCTAGGAAGATGGCTCTCCCTTTGTGTATCACCTTAAGTCTGGACGGGTACATCAACATGTACTTAAGGTTCAATTGGCGTAGCCTTGCTTTCACTGGGACAAAGGAGTTTCTCGCCCTCTGAACTGTCGGAGTGTAGTCCGGGCATATGGTGATTTTGGCATTGTCTCTGTTTATTACTCCTCCCTCACGTGAATGACGCAGTATGACCTCCCGGTCTTGGAAGTTGAGGATTCTTGCTATTATCGGGCACAGGTATGACCCTGGCGGTGTTTTTTCTGCAGGGCCCGGTGCGCTCTTTCAACCACAAACCCTTGTGAGAGCCGACCAGCTCCTATTTCTTGTTGCAGTAGGGTTTCAATGAAGTTCGTTGGGTTGGGGCCTTCCGATCCTTCTGGAAAGCCCAGTAAGCAGACATTGTTTTGTCTGGACCGCCCTTCTGCATCTTCCGCCCTTTCTTCTAGTATCTTGTTGCGCCTTTCCAACTCCACCACTCTTTTTTGTACGTCATCTAGTGTTGTTGCCATTTCTCGTTGCTCCGTTTCTGTGGTTGATAGTCGTTCTGTGAGGTTACGTGTGTCTTGGCGCATTAGCTGCATATCCAATTTCACCTCCTCTATTTTAGTTTCTATGAATTAGTGCAGCCCAGATATAGCTTCTAATATTTGTTTGTCTTTGTTTTGTTCCTCGGGAGGTTGGTGAGTTTGTGCCATCTCTCTTATTTTCGGTCTCTGTTCTTTTGGTCTGACTGCAACGAAGGATTCCATGGTATTGACCTTGTTTTTCCCTTTGGAGGAGGTCATTCCCTTGTGTCGTGGGCGCAGGGCAGCTAGGAGCCGTCTAACCTGGCTGCGGTTCTTGTGGGCCAGGTGTCTGCACGTATGTTTGCTTCTGTGGTTGTCCTCTTGCTTTGCTTTGGTCTTGGGCTCTGTTCTTTGCCGTTTATTATCTTTGGAAGCCCTTCCGCCTCTTGGTGACACAGAAGTAGTGACGGTCCACCCCTGTTACCCTCCTTGCTGTCTGATAATGTTCTTTGGAGGAGGTAGGGCAGTGTCTACATGCCGTTGAGCCCTGAGTGATGTTTTCCGCTGTTTATTCTTTTAGCCCCTTCCGGGGTGTGTTGCCACTCAATGTAACGTGTCCCTCACTCCGTGCTACTTGGCTTTTGTTTAGGTGGGTTGCTGCGTGGTCTGTGGGGGTTGAGCAATGTTTTTGGTTCTTGTTCAGTGCAGGCTTTTTAGGTCTCTGGCGCGGCCCGGTCCACCTTGTCATCAGTGGCGTGGTTAGGGAAGCCTTGTATGTCCTGAGTGGTTTTGTTGGCCTTTGTTGGTTTGTTTGCTTTGGTGGCAGACCAGCTATTGTCTGCCCAGTGTTCTTATCCGGGCCCAGTGTGGTGGTCTTGCTTAGGTCTGTTGGTCCTGGGTGCCTTCTTAGCTGGGATATTCCACAATATTTTCAAATGCGTTTCCAGTATCTATTCAGGATCTAGGCGGTTACTCCACTTCAGCACGTCTTACTCCATGGGCTCAAGCCACGCCCCCCCATGCCGGGGCCCCATGAGAACAGCACCCTGCGTGATGGCACAGACTGCTCATGCCAAGGACCAAACTTGCAAAAAAGTGTCACGTCCTATGGCGTCATAAAACTTAGGCTAATTCTTGCTCAGGCTTCATGAAGCAATTATACTACTTTGTTTTGCTCTTACATACGGTGCTGTTAATATGAGATTATAATATGGTAATTAACCAATGTGAATTGTCAGTGCCTTGGGAAAGTGCTTTGTTAGTCTAGAAAATACCCCACCATAGCATAAATGGTATATTATGTTGGCCGAAAACCAACCGCATCATGTGCCCAGCATCGCCAGTTACAGAATCGTCAGCATAACCATAGAGCGTCCATTTTTGTACCCGCAGAATCTGCCATTTAGCTTTCTCTCGCTTTTCTGTTCAAACGCTTTGCAAAAAAAAATGAATTTAATTTCGTTCTGCTCTTGCACAGAGAAAGGCCACACGTTACAAGTGAGAGACAAGCCCAGACAGAAATACATTGTTTTCCTCCCTCACAAGTCCATGAAGGTGAGCAGAGAGACATTTAATCACCAAGCCAGGTGCCAGCTGGTCTCGCTGAAACTGCAGAAACTGTAGAAATAGACTCTTAGAGGCATGAATTATACTCTCTGTCCCGGACCCCCTTGCTGGGCCCCTTTAGATCGAGTTGACCTCTAGCTCACGAATAGAGACTAGAAGATAGCATGTCTTGGAAGGTGTCTCTCCTACGAACACAGTTCGCTCACTGAACAAGAGCATTATGTTCTCTGTAATAAAGAATAGTGTCTGCGCCTTTGCAGATTGCAACTGTTGCTAAATCAATGTCTTAGAAGGTGTCATACCCGTCATAATTATCAATCACCAAACCTCTGCTCAGGAAGATACATTATGGGCGGTTTTGATGTGTCAGAAGCTGATAATATGATGGTCTTTTTGTATATATGTCACTGTTGTAGAATGCTCGCTCTCTCGCGTCTCACGAGGTCTGGGTGACACACGTTGTGAGACGTGCGATCCAGTCGGCCGACTGAGACTATTTGCTTTGCAGTTAACCCTCGATTTTGGGAATTGAACCTCGTGTCTGGCGTATCAGTTTGTGTATGGTGATTGTGCCTTGTTTCCATGCGCGAGGGTCTTCAGGGCTCGTCAACTTGAGAGTGAAACACGTGTCAGCACTTTTTTTAGGATGTGTTAACATTGGCATAGCTTATATTTTAATGAGCATCAGCACTTTAATTTGCTTATCTTAATGTCAAAACAATTATTGCTGACTTTATTTAATTACTTTTTGCTGGTCTCTTGCTTGTGTTACCAAATTGTTTTAAAATGTCTGATTTTAACTGAGTCAACCAGACATTAGTATAGCAATCCTCTCTCTGATTCTAACTGAGTCAACCAGACATTAGCCTCCTCTGCAGCCTACCATGCCAAACTAATTAATGCAGCTAGACCTTTCCTCTCCAAAGAAAACTGCACAAACATAGCCAGAACCATCACTCGCTCAAGGCTTGAGTACTGCAATAAACTCTTCCTAGGAACCTCCACAAAAAACCTGGATAGATTACAAGTCATCCAGAACAACGCACTCCGCGCAGCTTAGGACATCTCCAAAAGAAAGCACATTACTGCCGCCAGGAAATCAGCCACTGGCTCCCAATAAAAGAGAGGATCATATTCAAAACCCTGACACTAACCCACAAGAGCATCCACCTCTCCACACCTGAATACCTATCACAAAGGATCCACCCTTCCACCTCCACAAGGCCAACTAGAACACCCTATGCCAACATGCTCTGTGTGCCCATTGCAAGAAGAACTAGAGCAGGTGGCTCCAGTTTCCCCTACCTCGCATTGGAATGCCTTACCTCCTACCCTCCGAGGCGAGATATCTCTCATGGCATTTCGCAAAGCAATGAAAACTGTTCTCTTCACCTAAGATTCGCCACGATCACCACCTAACCTGTTAAGCCGCATAAATGTACAATTTCTATATGTATCCTAATGTCTATGTGTTCAACGTTTGACTACTTTTCCCTGTTGCCCCACCCTGTAACTAAGCTCCTTGCAAGTAACAGCACCTCGATGCCCAAGGGCTGCTGTGCGCTATACAAATGTAATAAATAAATAAATAAATTAGTATAGCAATCCTCTCTCTGATTCTAACTGAGTCAAACAGACATTATTATAGCAATCCTCTCTCTAAATACTTTCTATGGCGGGTATGTTTCTTGTACTATCCAACATGGGTAGGGGAGGAGAGGATAGCTCAGGGGCAACACATTTCTCTTGGAAGCCACACAACGCAAACCAACACAGGTTTGAATCCTAGGTTTCTGCTTAGAAACTGGTCCCCGGCTTAGACTCAGTGGCATCTACAGGAATCATAATTAGGGGGGCACAGAAGGGGCCACAGGCAAAATTAGTATGCTTTCCCAAACTGACGCGGGCCCCACACCTGTCATCCTTCATCCCAACACCCAGAACCCAGGCCCTATACCTCATATCCAGCCTCCCCTCCGCCAGAGCTCTGCCCCATACCTGGCATCCCGCCTCCTTACCATGCAAACCCAGGCCCCATACCTGGCATTCTGCCTCCCCACCATCAGAACCCAAGCACCATACTCGGCATCCTGTCTCATTACTGCCAGAGCGCAAACCCCTTACCTGGCATCCTTCTACCCCCACCATGCAGAGCCCAGGCTCCATGCCTGCCATTCTGCTTCCCCACTACCAGAGCCCAAGCTACATACCTGGCATCCTGCCTCCCCACCACCAGAACCCAAGCACCACACCCGGCCTCCTGCCTCGTTACCGCCAGAGCACAAACCCCTTACCTGGCATCCTTCTACACCCACCATGCAGAGCCCAGGCCCCATGCCTTCCATTCTGCATCCCCACTACCAGAGCCCTAGCTCCATACCTGGTATCCTGCCTCCCCACCATCAGAGCCCAGGCCCCATAACTGGTCTATTTGCCCCCCCACCCCATTACCCAGCACCTAGGTCCCATGCCAGTAATTTTGCCTCCCCACCGTCATAGCCCAGATCTGATGCCTGGCATCCTTGCCAGGAGACTGTGGGGCGGTGAGTGGGCTCTAATTGACTTAGATTAAATGGGCACAAAACGGAAGTGTTCGTGACTGGCCCTTCATCGGCCAACCCCCACCTGGACCCCAGCATGTTGGCCTACTTTGCTTGGATCCTTCCCCACACCAGTGTCTGTTGTCAGGGATTTGAAAGTGAAGATGTCCTCCCTTTATATCGAGGCCCAGATTGGGGCCACTTGTCAGAGAGGATATCTCCAGGGGAAAATTCTGCAGAAAGTCCTTCCCTTTCTACCTAAACATTAGTATGCCCTGGTAGTAGCTTCACTGGGTATGAGCCGGCTTGACTATTGCAACTCACTGTACCTGGCACAGCCCCTCTACTTAATTCAATGCCGGCAGCGACTCCAAAATCTGACTGATCGGTGTAGCCACTGCTTCGCCTTACACATCGAATTTAAATCTCTCTTTGTTGTCCATCGGGACGTATATGGTCATGGAGTAGAATATCTTCGAGCCAGATTTCAGATCTATGTACCTATTTGGGCACTTACCTCGCAGGATGGCTGCCTTCCTGTCACTCTGCGCTATAAGCTAGCTAGAACTGGCAGCCGCTCGATCTCAGGGGCAGCTGCCAAGCTATGGAATGCGCTGCCACGTGATTTTAGAGTCACATAAAACCATCTCTGGTTTAGGCATGCTTTAAAAACCCTGAATTTTTTAGTGCTTTGTCTGTATTGTGCAACTTAGTCGGACCACTAGCACCAAGATACCTCTGGCAAATGTGTGCTTTAGAATTTTAACAACATAACATAACATAACATAACATAACATCCTTCCCCCAACACCTAGAACCCAAGCACCCCACCAAGCATCCTACTTTCCCACCACCAGAACCCAAGCCCCATACCTGGTATCCTGCCTCCTCAGCAGCCAGAGGCCAGAACACAAGCTGCATTCCTCCCATCCCCACCACCATAGTCCAGGCCTGTACGTGGCATGCTGACTCCCCACCAGAATAGCCCAGGCTTCATACATGCCATTCTGCTGCCCCACCACCAGAATACAAGCCCCATACCTGGCATCCTTGCCCCCAGCACCTAGAACTCAAGCACCACTAGGGCTTCCTCCCTCACTCCATCAGAGCACAAGCACTATACCTGGCATCCTGCCTCCTCAACAGCCAGAGGCCAGAATGCAAGCTGCATGCCTGGCATCCTGCCTCCCCACCACCATAGTCCATGCCCGTACACGGCATCCTGCCTACCCACCAGCATAGCACAGGCATCATATCTGCCATTCTGCTGCCCCACCACCATAGCCCAAGCCCCATACCTGCAATACTACCTCGTCAACAGCCATAGGCCAGAACACAAGCCCCAAACCTGTCCTCCTTTCTTCCACAACACCAGTGCCTAAGCCCCATAATAATGTTTTCCATTGATATAAGCAAATAAATGACTAACTGAGATTTTTCCAAAGTGAAAAAGGTAGCTCCCAGTTCTTATCAGGTGGCCTGTAACTGAAAATCATTCTACACCCACCTAACAAACAACCCATCTTCACATGCAACTCCTCACTGAATCAATACGGATTAAACAATAGAATGCATACCACCCAAAGAAATTCACTTACTCGCACACTATTCGAACACATAACTTTAAAGCTCAACTTGCTAAAAATATGTACATTTTGGATTTCAAAGCCTACAATAATGCTGCATGATAGAGCAGAGCAGAATGCTCCATTTTCCCATGATCATGCATGAGAAGGCGACCCATTCCTGTTTATGCTTGCAATTGTGAGACATGCAGTTTTCCTTAATTTTGAATGGGATAGAAAAAAATGCAAGTCCCAGAATTCAGAGGGGGAAAAAGAGGACTGGATGGCCTTCTAATCATGACCACTAGAAACTTGAGAGTTCTGATAGTTTACTTGCAAAATACACATATCTCAAATTAATGTAACCTTACAATATGTAAATCCTTAGCCAAAAGAATATTGTTGTAGGATGTATGAGGACAAGGACGCTGCCTGTTTGTGCCTGTAGGGACCAGGGTTAACCATGCTGCCCTGCAAATTCTCCAAGAGACATCACCATGTGTCTCATCCGTTCGCAGCCTATTCCCACGATCTCCAAGGCCCGTGCTCCAATAAGCACTAGGCAGCCACGTGTGGCTACCATGTCCAACCTCATCACTGTATCGTGTCTCCCCCAACAATACTCTCGCTCCGCTGCCTACAGGCCAGGTTCGCGCTATAAACAATAAATACATAAATAAATAATATTTAACACATCCTGAAAGGAAAAATAGAAGTCTCAGAATGCAAAGTAATGCAAGCCCTTAAAAGGCCTTCCTTTTACACAACAGCACTTTTCTCACTTTAAGAATCACTAAAAAAAGTGTTGTAGTAAATTCACTAGGATAATGATTACAATTGTCACAAACCTCCAACTTGTGCATATTTTTAAGAACATTTAACTATCCCTATGAAGCAATCCGAGTTTTCTATGTCAAAGTACTTACTTTGAAGAAGTAAGCTTTCTTTTGTAACTTGTAAGCGTACACCCCATAGGTAAGACAGCTGTTAGGAATCTCTCAGATGGAATACAGAACCCATCAGATAAGACAAAAAACAAATGAGTAATTGCAGGCCATTTAGGCCACGATAAAGGGCAGGGCTTTGTGCAGCCCAGTTAAAGGGATGGTCTAGTAAAAAATTTTATTTCAAAAATAGATAGGCAACATAAAAAAAAATACTAGCATTCTCCGTTTTAAAACTTCCTATGTAAAATTTTGAGCTATTCAAGCTCAAAATTCGCAAAAGCAAGCACATGGGCGCATCCATTTTGTGAAATGGAGGCCCTCCTGTGCTGGCTTTTGCGGCACTAATGAAGGAAAAGCCAGCCAGCTGTAGTAAACAAAGGCTACCGCTGGGTGGCTTTCCCTTCATTAGTGCTGTAGGCGGAGGACGGGGACCGGAGACCAGAGCAGGAAAGCTGCAGCTGAATCTCGGTAAGTGCTATTTATTTTTTTTTTAAAATAAGCACTAGCTGCGTTTTATTTTCTAAGTCTTCCGGGCTGGGGGAGCCCGGAAAACTTAGAAATAAAACCGCAGCTTTAAAAACGTTGTATTTATGTTTGCGGTCGCTTTTGAAGCGACCGCAAACATAAATACAACGTTATTGTGTTGGAAAACGCTTCGGTTTGTCTTTCCAAGCTTCTCAGGCTCCTCCGGCTCAGATGATTACAATTGTCACAATCGTGGGGAGCCCAAGAGCCCCAAATGGTAAAGCAGATTCAGGCAGAAACAACGCGGTTGTGTTGGAAAACGCTGCGGTTTTTCTTTCCATGGGGAGCCCGAGAGCCCCAAATGGTAAAGCAGATTCAGGCAGAAACAACGCGGTTGTGTTGGAAAACGCTGCAGTTTTTATTTCCGAGTTTCTCAGGCTCCTCCGAGCCGGAGGAGCCTGAGAAACTTGGAAAGAAAAACCGCAGCGTTTTCCAACACAATAACGTTGTATTTATGTTTGCGGTCGCTTCAAAAGCGACCGCAAACATAAATACAACGTTTTTAAAGCTGCGGTTTTATTTCTAAGTTTTCCGGGCTCCTCCAGCCCGGAAAACTTAGAAAAAAAAACGCAGCTAGTGCTTATTTTTTTAAAAAAAATAAATGGCACTTACCGAGATTCAGCTGCAGCTTTCCTGCTCTGGTCTCCGGTCCCCGTCCTCCGCCTACAGCACTCATGAAGGGAAAGCCACCCAGCGGTAGCCTTTGTTTACTACAGCCTGCTTGTTTTTTCTTCATTAGTGCCTCAAAAGCAAAAGCCAGCACAGGAAGGCCTCCATTTCACAAAATGGATGCGCCCATGTGCTTGCTTTTGCGAATTTTGAGCTTGAATAGCTCAAACTTTTACATAGGAAGTTTTAAAATGGAGAATGCTAGTATTTTTTTTTTATGTTGCCTATCTATTTTTTTAAATAAAATGTTTTACTAGACCATCCCTTTAAGGAACTCTATTCAGCTGCAAGATGTAATGGGCTCTGTTGCCAAGTCAACAAGCCCACTTTAAGCGTACTTGGCAACACTCCCAGGGCAGGTCTTCACTTGTCCATGGGGAGGGAGGGCACAGAGGTGGACACACCAATTTGCAGGGGAGTTCAGTGCCCCCCGGCTCTACTCTAGTGACACCACTGCTTAGAGTTAATGTTATACTGGTTTGCCGAAACTTGTACTGTATGAAATGTTATTATAATAAAAGCTTCTATATGACTTTCTGTATTAAAGGAGAAATCCAAACAGGACTTGAATATTTATTTATTTATTTATTTTGCATTTGTAAGGCGCTTATACATCAAGGAACTGTGTTTCAAAGCGCCCACAGGGCAAAAGGGCCGCGAACAAGGGAACAAAACATGACAATGGAATAAAATAACAATGATGAGCAAAAGGCAAAGGCGGTCTTACTAGGCTTTGTGCACATTCGGAACGTGCAAGTGCAGAGAGCGAGAGAAGGTTCAGGGGGTTTACAAGTGCTAGATATTCCACAGAGGAGGAAGTGCCAGAGAGCCAGATATCAGGACAACTGGTAACTGCCAAGCAGTGACCACTTGGTAGGAGAGTGGTCATCTGCAAGTACAATAAGTGCGGGCATGTGAGACAACATAGGCCAGTGGGTGCCCAAAGGCAAGTGCAGGGGGAGGGCAGAGGTTGCAGACGATTAGACAGAAGGCTTGGGCTCAGAAATCTCAGAGACTGGGGGTTAGCACGGGAGGTAGAGGGGGAAGGAGAGGTAGAAGAAGAAAGTCTTGAGGAGCTTGCAGAATTTAAGGAGATCTAGCTCAAGACAGAGAGGAAGGGGAGTCTGTGCCAGAGGAGGGAGCCAGCTGAGGAAAGAGATCGGCCACCCGCTTGCTGCTTAGAGAAGCGCTTGACAAGCAGAGTTGGAACCGGAAGATCAGAGATATCTGGAGGGAGAGTATTTGGTGAGAGCAAGGTATATATTGCGTGGTCCCAGGCCCCAGACAGCCTTATGGATGAGGCAGAGGGATTAGAATTTGATCCTTGCAGCAACCAGGAGCCAGTGGAGAGATTTTGGGGCTGGAGAGATGCGGTCCCTGGGCTTGAGGCCAGGGGTAGCTCTTGCAGCTCTATTCTGGATTAGCTGGAAGGGGTGGAGAGAGGAAGAGAGTAGATTAAGGAACAGGCTGTTGAAGTAGACCAGCCTAGAGAGTATTAGAGCTCTGGAGATATTGAGTTTTATTGGAAAATTGAGGAAAGGGATGGCACCTATGAGGAGGTTGAGTTGGAAATGGGCCTTTTTGGCAAGGTTCAGGATGTGAGGAAGGAGAGAGAGGTGTTGAAGATGCCAAGATGTCTGGCTTCAGAGGAAGGGGGGGTGCCAGTGGGAGGCCAACTGCATATTTGAAAATTTTCTCTAAGCCACACACTGGGCTAGTCTCAGTGAAAATGTGCTCCCAGTCAAACCATGCCTTATTTTTTCGTTTGGGTAGGACGGTCCATAGAAATGGCTATTTGGATAACAGGCTTTGCTGTAATGTAAGGAGTTTTTCATTTATAATGCATTTCTCGCCGAACATTAGGATTATTTCACAGTTTACCACTAGATGTCACCAAAGTACTGAAGTATACTATTTACTTTTCTGGAAGACTATTCTAAGCGTTCATATAAAATGTTATTTTGGCTCGTGCTACTGCGACAGGCAATTCTGTATGTAATAGATATGAATATCTTTTACTGTGCGGCATATTAGTTGTTGAAACCACACAAGTTTCTTCTTCAGGTGAAAAGCCTTGCATGTAACAGACCCAGAAAATGCAAGCTATGAAAAATGTAGAGGTATAAAAATAGGCCAAGGAGTAATGCTTCCTGGAATATAAGTAAAGCTAATGCGAAAATGTTAGCAGGGAACATTTTGTTCATATACTAAGTGAGCATAGCTCAGTACATACAAGGGAGTTGTACTATATTGCCCAGTTTTTTTGCCCATTGTTTTCGCCTTCGGTACGTAGTCGTGTTGTGCAATGCAAACTCCCAATTAAGGTGAGGCAATTGGCGCATGGCTTTCGACATTCAAATAATGTGACAAAACAACTTTGGCTCCACAGGAGCACAAGGATGAGAAGTGCAGGCTCAGCCCCCACACTTCTACAAAACAAGAGTGATCCCAATCATAAAGATGAAACAGGAAGTCACCTTGTGTGGTAACATGGGTCGAGGGCAGGCCATACTGTTGAGAGGGGTGCGAATGTTAAACAGACGCAACCCAAACAGGAATAGCCCAACTGTCCAAAATAAAGGAATTCCTAATCAAGGTTCTATAAAATATATACAGCCTCATCACGAGTTTGGCGGTAACCCTTAAATGCGGTGGTAACCTTATTACTACTGCATTTAAGGGTCTGCCAAATCATGGGTTTGGCAGGATTTACCCCCAGCTCTGAGCTGGGGGCAAAGCCGCTGCAATTTTGCTGATTTTCGGTGCTATTACCGCCACGCTAATACCGCTGGCGGTAGTAGCACTGACTATTTCCTATTGGGCCCAAAGGGGAATGGGAATTCCCGAATGGGACCAATGGGGAATGGGGACTTACTGTTCTGCCAAACCGGCGGTTTGGCGGTAACGCCTAATAGCCCCGGCGGTAATACTGCTGGGGATACCGCCCAATTCGTGATGAGGCCCATAGACTTTAATAAACACCCCAATGTAGAAATAACTATTAAAACACTATCAAAAACCAACCCTTGGAAAGGAAGACAGATAAGTGTAGAATATTCAGAGGCAAGCACTCTGGAACTTTAGCAGGGAGGACTAAGGGAATAAATAACCACAATGTTCAAAAAGGATGTGCTTCTTGGGACAAGTGTGCAAAAAGGGGCTTAGCCAGTCTCTTGTGTCCTAGCAAAAGTACCAGGGAGGCTGGGGTCTGCCAACAGTATCTTGTTCAATTCTCATAATTGTTCATTTGGTTTGAATCAGGTTTGGGTACAAGTCATAGATTTGAGCAGGGGTGTTGCTAGATCTGGAAAAGACCCAGGGCTAGGCTAATGTTGGAACAGTTGGGACTGGGCTAGCCTTTTGGTTGTAGCTCCTGAGAGTCTATCCGGGGCTACAACCAAAAGACCAGGGGCTATAGCCCCCTTAGCAACGCCTCTGGATTTGAGTTATAGACGGGGAGCAGGCGTAAAGTAAGAGTTGAACTGGCTTGCTGTAGGAGTCCAATCCCTGCCCCTGTTACAAGTGGTCTTTGCCTTCTGGCATCATACCCAAAGTGCTATGAGGCTAAGGAAGTGGAGGAGACAGGAATGAAGGAGAGGTACAGAGAGAAACAGGGTGCACTGCACTAGTCTCACTGTGACCCATAGTATCAAATGCCCCTTGGTGTGCAAGACCCTGGTGTGATGCTAGTTTAGTTAGGGTGTGCCCTTTGATTCCTGTTTCCCAGGAGAGCTCCTTCCGAGGGTCTATCCTGCTGGCAAGAGCTGTTACCTGACCTCACAATAGATCAAAATGGAGGCCTGGTCTTTCAGTCTTTTGTCCTGCTTGTTGGCATAGACAGGCTGTCTGACTAGAATACCCACAACCCTTCCAGAGTTGACATGTGTATGATTCAAATCTGATGTGGCTTTAATAATGTAAAGGACCAGCCACCATACTCCAAAATCAGGAAAGGCTTATGTTTAAAGATGAAAACTACGACCAGGGGGCAGATTACAGGCACGTTTCACTGGTGCAAGTGCAAAGTTGCATGATATTGGCCCCAGGGCAAAGTTTGCCCAAGTGCAAAAAAACATTAGGGGCGTATTAGAAAATCTTTGCACCATGACACATGTAATTTTGCATGGTATAAGCACAAGGGCAAAATTGCCCTTGTGCAAAAAACATGCACTTTCGGTGCATTTGTGCTCCAGGACAAAGTATGCCATAGTGCTAATACCATTCCGCTTGGAGTAGGTCTCCACAGCAGGCACCAGGGAACAACTACAAGTATCACCAGCAGCCCCTTCATTGCCACTGCACTGGCACTCCACCCTTGCCAGCCCCACCATCATAATTGCCTATGCCTTAGCCTCCATCACCACCCCTGCAGCATTAGCCACACTGAGAGTCGGTTTCAGTCACATACCCACAAGGAAGCAATCAACCAGGGGTTATGACTGCTACCACCCCTTTGCCGGAATTTCCTCCATTGTCAGCATTACTGGTATGAGAAGCTCAGCCACCTGCTGCATGGGGAAGGCTGTGCTACTGGAGGTTGCTATGGAGGAGGAGGCAGACACAGAAGTCCAGCACCCAATAGGGGACCAGGATTACCATGCTCACGCCCATCGTCCGCTTGAGGGTGGGACCCAGATAAGAGCAGGTGATGACTCTTAGGATGATCTTGTGGATGCTGATAGTGCAGGCACCACCCGTGATAACTTTACACCATCAACTGCAAAGGCCATTGCGACTCGGCAAAGGGCTGCCATGGGCCTTGATCCTTCATAACAACCACAGGCAGTGCTCGACAGGCATTGTAGATGTAATGCATGGTGAGAGCATGAAAAATGCCCCATATCAACTATATCTGTGTCTGGCTTCAACAGGAGTACTATCCATTCTCTCCTACAGGAGTTTCTGGAAACCCACGCTGGCTGTGACTTCCATATGACCACAAAACCCAACATAACTTGAATCACATTGCAAGTGCCAGCAAGATCATAAAAGCAGTCTTTGGAACTGTTGATGTCAACAGGTGTAGTGGGCAGGGTGATGAAGGTATGGGCTTGGGGGAAGAGGGCATCCACGACTTGGCTAGGTACCCTGGAAAGGTGTGGGGGTGTGACCTGCCAAATAAAAGGCTGGTTGTATTATTTATTTTATTTAAACTTGTATACAGTGGTGGCCCTACACTGTGGGTCTAGGAATGCCTTGCAAAGTTCAAATGAATTTGGTGAAAAAGAAGTGACAATGTTGTCAGAACAGGATAGTATGATTCGGATAGAGAAATGATGGCAGAGTGCATGGTATGACTGGATTACTTGTGGGGAAAGAGGTACGTTTTGAATCTTCTGGGGAAGGGGAAGACAGAAGGTGCAGTACGGGTGTGGGATGGGAGAGCATTCTAGATTCTAGGAGCTCATTGGGTGACTGCTTCTTTTTGTGTGCAAGTTAGACTGCAAAGTGGAATGCTTGGGAGATTTTTGGTGCCTTGCCTACTGTTTATGTGGGTGATGGGTTTCAGTTTGTAGTGAAAGTAGGATGGGGTTCTGAGGCGGATGGCCTTGTGTGTGAGGCAGGGTCTTTTGAAATCAATAATCTGAGGAAGGGGGAGCCAGTGGAAATGGGATAGAGCTGGGGGGATGTGTGACTGTTTGGGAAGGTGTAGAAAAAGTCCTGCTGATGCATTATGTATTGCTTGCATTGGGCCTAGGGTATTGTTGGGGAGCCCAATGAGGATTGCAGTTCTGTAGACAAGCTTGGAGAGAACTAGTGCATGTGGAAATTATCAAGGGGAAAGATGTGCCTTATCTTTCATAGGAGGTGTAGCTGTAGCTTGCATGTTTTGGTGATGGCAACAATTTGGTGTGTGAGGGATAGGTGGAGGTTGATAGTGAAGCCTATTGACTTGAATGGTGTGGTTAGGGATATGTGTGGGTTGTGCGTGGTACGTTTTTTGATCCAGTTAATGTGGTTGGGTTTGTGTCGGGGGCATGGAGATGAGGAGTGGGTCTGTTTCAAATGGGTTTAGTTTTAGGAAGTAGATAGCCATCCAGGTGATGATGGCGGGAGACATGTTATTAGGGTGTGGAGTTCATTTAGAAGTATATATGTGTCCCATCTGCATATTGGCAAACATGGATATTGCGCGGACTAAGAGTCTGGGCCTCATTACAAGGAGGGTGGTAAGGGGTTAATGGCGCCGGTAAAGGTGCCGGAACCGTTAACCCTGTACCGCCCTGTTACGAGGTCCCCTCGCGGGACCCGCTCTGGACGTCTGGTTTTACCAGACATCCTTTGCGGGTCCCGCGAGGGGACAAGCATGCTAACAAGGACATGCCCGTTGTTAGCATGCTCCGCATTCCCATTGAGCCCTATGGGGGCTCAAATGGGAATGGGGATGGACCAGGTTCCCTGAATGGGGAAATACTGGGCCCTCCAAAGTTGGAATGGCCCGGTATTTTCCCATTCAGGGAACACGGACCCGAGTTTGGAGGCAGCCCTCCAAACTCGTAATGAGGCACTCTGTCTGAGGGGTTAAATATATCCAGAGGATAGATAGGGAAGATCCTTGTTGTACTGCATATTTGAATGGGGTGAGATTTGAACGAAAGGGGGGCATGGAGATGAAGTTTGTCTTGTCACTGGAGGAGGAGGCAGACACAGAGTCCACCTGAGAACAGTGGCTGAGAGTTTCATCCTGTAGAACAGAATGTTAAGGCGGATGGTGTGGAATATGGCTTGGAAAGCTGTGGAAATGGCACGACGGTTTAGAAGGGCTGTATGTCTTTTGTCAGTGATGTTGTGGGGGTCATTCAGAATGTCAAGTGTCACAGTCTCAGTCAGGGCCGGTTTTACAACAGATTGTACCCCAGGCGAGAAGCATCAATGGTGCTCCCCCACCCCAAAAATGGTATGTTACAAGTGTTGTAAATAAACTTTAGATTTCCAGTTCACCATCATTGGGCTCGGAGGATCAAGGCCCAGCACAGCTGCCAGCAGGTGCCCAGGGGGGCAGCAGGACAGGAGGAAGCCAAAAACTCTAACGAGCAAGCAAACAGCTCGAGTGAGGGAGAAGCTGGCCCCTGCGCCAAGATCCTTATGGTATTTATTTAGGTAAGATTTGGGTACTGACCACCAGAATGATCCCTCACCTTCACCCCCCGCACCACATAAGAACATAAAAAATGGTATGGTCTATTACGTACTGCCTGGAATAGCTAAGTGTCCTTGGGGTTATTCTGACAGACAGTAGTACACTTTTTGAAACATCAAAATTAACTCGCAGGATTGCAAAATTGCTTTTAAATCCTGTCAGTTCATTTTGACATTTGCCTGATGCAAAGACTGACAATACGTGACTCAGTCGGAGTAGACTATGCTGCTTTGGTGAATGGCGAGAACTTTTCCCACTACATTCCAGTATATTAAAATTCCAGATTCTGAAGCAGACTGCAGAGGTGCTGGCTGGACATTCATCAACAGCAAGAATTCTCTTTATTACTGCTATAAACATGATTTATCAATGTCTAGTTGTTGTCCTCGAAGAATGTGATACAAAACACAGTTAATTTGGACCAATAGCTAGTTGCAAGGAAACATGCATCGAGGTGACAGATATAATGCTGAGCTCTAGAAGTGCACCGTTTCATTATTTTAAAGCTTTAAACGATTGGGAAAAAATGTAATTCATGATAAAGCAAGTGAACATAGAAAACTGCAAGATATGCCAAAGAAGAATAACCTTGGGTGAAATGCGAAACGTGGGTGATAACATGGAGTATGTGTTCGATATTTAGGCATCAGATTTTTGATTGTCAAGATTGTATAATCATTGATGATGCTTTTGTGCGTAGCTTCTTTCTTGGTGTTGTTACTGTGTGCCTTTCTACACAACACCCTTTTAAAGTAATGTTAAGTGAGTGTCATCCCCTCTAATCCTCCCACATGGCGCACCATCCATCCTTGCTGGATTTGCCTGACAAGAACATCCTTTTTGGAAGACAAGCAGATGGATCACTGGGTGTAGATGGTGTAGGCTTAGCGTTCATTGCTGAGGTAGTTATATTCTGATGCAGCAAAAGTGGCAGAAGCCAGTACATCAAACACAACCTCGGTGCAGTCTCCATGGGAACAAAGTACGCTCTTCCTGCCTGGGGCGATGCCTGGTCATCTTAAACAAGCTGTTTCAATGAACCTCCCCGAAGAGTACAAACATGGAGCAATGTCTAGTGCCTTCTGTTGAGCACCTGCCACAATGGTGCAAGAAGAAGACGCACTACATATCTTGATTCTTACATCAATGTGCCGTTAAAAGTAGCTCATACCAGGAAACTCTTGTTGTTGAGCCCGAACAGCACTTTCAAACCCCTTTTTTCAGGGCAATGGTTCAGTCGGGAGGCCTCCTGTTAGAACTAACCAATCTGCTCAGGGTTCTGGTGTCTGCGACTTTATCATGTTGTCAGCCCTTTTTTTACATTCTTAGCATGTGGTGGTGGTGATGATGATGGCAATATCTTATTTTAGCCTGCTGGTTGATGGAGAGACATTGACGTATTAGCTTTGAAATTAATATTACATTTAATATTACACTTAGTTGGCCCACAATTATTCAAAGAACCTTTTTGAAGATGTTGAATTAAAGATTTGGGAATGTCTCCGAAAAGAGTTACTTATATGTAAAAATGTGCTCTGCCTTTGGAATAGGTGTACATTTTGTGTGCACACACACATTTAAGAGAAGTATCTTTGTGATCACAATTGTTTTACAGGGATGGTGTCAGGGCCTTTCAACCTTTTCAAATGAAAGGGGCCTCGAGCCTCAGGGGGCACAAAGCAACTGCCCCAGGTCTCCTGTCAGCAGTCTTTCAATATATTCATTGCTCTGTTTTCATTCTGGGGCTTAAAATGCACACTTTGCAGCGCCTGCATTACACACTCTGTTTTCTCTTCCCACGGGGTATAAATAAGTGTTATCACCTAATTTCCTTCTAACAATGGTTCGTCCATATCAGCCTAAGTGTGATGAAGAGGGGTTTAGAGCTCGTCAATGGGAATTGCGTGTCTACAATAGTATCTAATTCATGCATTTTTCTTTGAATTAGTATTTCCATCTAGTTCTTTATCGAGTGCCCTATTTACAACACTTGTAACATACCATTTTTGGGGTGGAGGGGCACCAATGATGCTTCTTGCCTGGAGTACAATCTGTTGTAAGACCGGCCCTGCGTCCAGTCCTGATGATCTGACTGAACACAGCCCTGCTAGCCCAATAATCGACCCCTCCCCCTCTAACTGCAGTGCATTTGCTGAGGAGGAGGCATGTGCGGTCACGCCTGGCTGGGCCCAGACTGATAAACTACAAATGTTGCTTTTAACTAGGAGAAGCGGAATAACTGATTATAAACTCAATCTGGTGCTAGCCTGGCTTTGCTGCACAGCACCAGCAGCAACCTGAGCCAAGCATCATGCAGTCAGTGGCAGTGCTCTCGCTCTCAGACTGAGTCTGATTTCAAGTAGAACTTTAAAAAAAAAAGTTTACATAGATACTGTTACCCCATGGGCCTGTACTGGTGTAAACGTGTCTACTTTATTAATTCAAATGATGCAGCAGCATGTGTTGATCCTCCCATACTGAGCTGGCTGACACCCCTTAGAGGCTGGCACGTCAGGCAGCCGCCTGTCCTGCCTTATGCAAAGACCGGCCCTGGTCTCAGTGATGTAGCCAGGGTCGATTGGAAGAGGTTGAGGAGGTGGTTTGAGATAATGTGCTCTTGAAGTTGGTGGATGACGGGGAAATGTTTCCGTAGCAAAGAGCTGCAGGACTCCCAAGAGTTTTTATGCAGTGGGTACAGCAGTCCGCATGTGGATGCATGTTTTATGTCATCCTGGATGAACGGCAGGATGTATATTATGTTTTGCCTGTCCACAATTTGGCTGTCGATCCATTTGTATCCTTTTGAGTGTACTGTTTTTTTTGGGAGGGTTCTTTTATTGTACAGCGCCTTTGGTGCTTTATACATTTAAAGTCAGCATTTGCTGATTGCTGAGTAGCCAGGGAGATGGTATTGCCATTGGATCAGGGATTACCTTGTCCTCCTTCTTCACCTCTGGGCCAATAGGCCAGCTGTTTCCTCTTATTTTCCCTCTGGTCTGCCATGGCTCACTCAAAGATCATCTTTAATTCCTGCCTAGGTCTGTTTATGAGATCTGTCCCATACCTTTTGCTCGTTGAGTGCTTCTGATGCTCTGTCCTGTCATTCACTTTTGCTTGTGATTTGCTTGTTTTTGGCTCACCTGTGAGCCATTGGCTTAAGATATTCATGGTTGATTTTCATACATGACTTAATTATCCTGTCCCTATAAAAATTAATCTGCAAAAATGTGGGAATAGCAGGGTGTCCCCAATTTGCATCTGTCAAAAGTTGATGTTTTGTGATCATATTCACTTCATTTTTCAATGCAGCGTTTGCACAATGTCCTGATACTAGCCGTTGTACCATTTTGTCTCAACTAGATGGCGTATTCTTTCTTGGACGACATTTTTAGATGTATTTTGGAAGTTTTCGGCCTATTTTCCATCTCATGATGAGTCAGCAAATACGGCATGTGATTTTCTAAATACATTGCATGCAGCAATGTTGTGTCTTCTAAATTCTCTATTTGGGTTATTTCTATTCTGCATGTGGGAAAATACTGCATGCCTTGGAAATAATGTCTGTTTTTGCCATTTTCACTAAACTCATAATGAGGGCCGTGGAACAGACGATATGCCTTTTGCAAAAAAATAATGTTGATGTTTTACATGCTTTACCCTCCTTGTCATTGTCTTTTTATTTTTCTCTTTTTTCTATGGGAGGATGTTTAAGCATTATAGATAGGTGTGATGGCCAGTCCTCAGTGTTGGTGTTGCCAGCTATTCAATGAATATGAGGCCTTTGTGCATCATTGGTGCCTTACCTCTTTGCATAATGAGTCTGTCTTTTATTTTCGCAATTATGCTTGTAGTTTCTGTGGTGGACCTATAAAACACATGAAACACAAAAGATATTTATGAATTTACTTTATTTCGAAATAAATAAAAGGTGGTTGGGATAAACGGGTCTTATTTGCAACATAACAGGAACGTTCTCTCTTCGGAGGATCTAAGATAACTCTGTCAGTATGTGTCAAACAATGTAGTTTCAGGTTTCCCAAGTAAGGTGGACTAAAGCAATGCTTCTCTTTTTGAGATATGCTCTCTCCATGACTCTTTAGTTTGCCAAAGGAAGACATGGCATTTGTAGAAATGCCTATCAGACCTATGGAGTATCTCTCCCCAACTAAAATTAACTCTGGGATCCCTTCTGGGATAGTGATCAAAAGGGTATCATGGTTGGTTGTCAGGGATCTCTATCTTGTGTGGGTACTGGTCTTCCCGGGGTTCCCTAACCTGAACACCATCTTATGGATACAGGACTGGCTGCTTCTTGGATCAAGCATAGGGTCACAGGGATATGGCAGCCAGCCACTTCTTTGCTCAGGTTACAGTCACATTTCTTTGTGATCCAACTTTATACAGCCCTATTGTAATCCTAAGAGATAAAGTCACCATCCAATTAACAAGAGAGATCATGCCCTTCACACTCTAAAATGATATAGTATCCTTCTTACTAATAAGGGATATCATGCCTGATATAAAGTCCTCATTGAAGGGAGGCAACACAACAGATTTATTAGAAGTGAAATTATACAGAGAGACAAACCCCTACATAATCAGCCAAGCAAACCATCCAGCAACTGCCATCTCCAGAACCTCCACCCACCTAAACATTTCAGGTGACATCACAGTAGTTCATCGGGACATTTGTGGTACAATGGCCCTCATACTCTTAAAGATTCATATCTAACAAAGCTAATATACAGTCCTCCCACCGCACGTAAAGATGCCTTCAACATCTCTCAGTTTTTTATTTCACTTCTTCATCACTCAGAAAAAAAGAACTGAAGTGTGCTATGTGACTTTGAGAGGCCAAACCTTCACCAACCTATCAAAGCTCCATACTGGTCCCATTTCAAGATACCTTGTCTACGCGCGCACGTGCGCACGCACACACACACACACACACACACTCTCTCTCTCTCTCTCTCTCTCTCTCTCTCTCTCTCTCTCTCTTTCTCTCTCTCTCTCTTTCTCTATCTCTCTCTCTCTTTGCGTGTCTAAACCCTGGTGGGCACACTTAGGTCTAGCCCTTCCTTCCCCTCATCATCTCAAGAGCGACTACACCAGTAAAAGCACACAGCGAAAACCAAAGGGCGGGGAACCCTTCCTGCACCGCATCATTCCTACTCACGCCACACTCGGCCACCATGGAATAGCTTCCATTAGGCATCTATTAGCTGTTTCTATGGCACCATTTGTTTTGGGATAGTAGAGGGTTGTATTCTTGTTCGTGATCCCACACTAATACTAGAATTCATCAATGTCTTTGTTCACAAATTGTGGCCCATTGTCTGTCAGGACAGTTGCAGGATACCCTTCATGCCCGAATACATCCTCAAAACATTGAATAATCACAAGTCATGTCTCATGTACAACGCTAGTAAAAAAATATAGGGCGCCTGGCGGAGACCTGATTTACCCAGGTGGGTGCATGTATAAGAAGAAAATAATCAGGATGAAAAGATCCTACAAGCCATAAAGTTGTTCTGTGTGTGTATGTTTATTTTACAATGACACAGAGCGTTTTCTGTAGATTATACAATTTACTTTACAGTACTTTCTATAAGCACGAAAGTTTTGAGAAAATAAACGGACAAGAGTGATTATGAACGATGGTAACATGGGTACGTGTCGACCTCAGAGGTATTGAGGTCAAAACTCCACAGGGAGGCACATTCCAAAGACAGATGAGGTAGCAACCTACTATGCAAGGGAAGTGTGCCTGAGACTTAAGATGGTCCCAGGATTGGTTCACACAAGGTGTACACAACAGTCTTTACAAAACATACACGAGAGGGGGATGGTACAGTTGTGTCACAGGGATCAACACAGGTGTGTTTCGGTTCGGCCAAAATAGGGCTTGATTGAAGCCTGTCTATATGCTGGCCTTCGTCAGGAGGGACACCAATTGTGGTGCTTGTCTGTAGAATCTGCTGCCGCAATAGCAGTAGGATGTTGTGGACAATCCTCATATAATTGCTGGATTGCTAGTGCGAAGTTGCACTTTCAGAGTTGGCCGAAGTGTCCTGGCGGCCTACGTCTCTCAGGGTCCCGCAGACTGGAATGGGCCAGGGTCGGTCCCAAATCGCAGTGCGTCTGGTGCTTTTGTGCTTGCGGGGTCCTCAGCTCACAGTGCTGCACCACTTCTTCTTCTTATTCATACACAACGCTTACATCTATCCTCTTTGAATAGAAATGAACTAGAACAAACATGAAATCGTTCATCCCCTTTTCCCGTAGATACAGGTCAAGGATTTCCCACATTGATAGTGGCTGCACACATGCCACCAGTCCTTTTCCAAACTCGTCATACTATCAGCATTCCTTCAATTCTTCTTGACTCACATGTAAAATTCCAGTCACCAATAATCTGGCCTCAATAGAGCTTTCATGATAGAAATACCAACATGCCCAAAATGCACAATTGCTATTAACATATCTCTCAAACCACAGGGAATAACTGCTATCCCAGAGTGATACAAAAGCTGGCCTCAATGCTCCGTTCCTCCCTGACCACCCAGTAGCATTTCAGATCCTCTGAAAGTCGCCCCTGTTGGGCCATGTACTCTCAACATATCTCTCCACGGACCCCACAACATCATCAGGGTCACAATCCCATTCACACTGTTCAATGACACCATTGTGTGCCATATAGGCCATCACATTCCACTGAACCTCCGAGTTTTCGCATCGCATAGGCAATGTCGATAGATGGTCTGTGACACAATAGTTTTTTCCAGGAAAAAGAATGACTCTAAAATCATGGCACTTCAAATGTGCAACCCAACCTGCAATCTGTCTTGACACCTTATGAACCCCTTTTAACTGAAAAATAGCCTTTAAGGGCCTGTGGTCAGTTCATAATACATAGTGAGTTCCCCACCAAAATGTCTGAAAGTTCTCAATGGACCACTGACATGCCAAGGCATCTTTCAATAACACCTTTTCTCAGGACCCTTTAACACCTCAATGGCTTGCACAATCACCACTTGCTCTTCTCTTCACACTTGTGCAAGAATGGCACGCAGCCCCTTATCACTGGCTTATACCTTTATGATAGAGGTAGATCTGCTATCAAACTGTCTCAAGTGCATGGAAAGATTGAGTCGGTTCTCACTCAGACCAGTTCCTCTCTGGGAGGAGTGACTTAGTGCAGCTGTGTCAACGTTCAGTGCCAGGCCTCAGTGCAGGTTGCTCACCATGCGTGATGTACTCCATTAGAAAGGGGCACACTGCACTCCAAGCTGTGCCTGAGGATTCAGACAATAGCAATGTGCACTGCATTGCTCTAAGACAGTGCACATGAAGCACATTGGCATAGTTGATTGCAATGGTCTCTCTCCTGCAGATTACCCCTCTACACAGTATCCAGTAGGCTCAGAATAGGCAGGCTCATTGCCAATAGTATAAGGGAGGTCCTCACGGAAGGCAGGCAGCACAATAGGTTTAGTAGAAGTGAACATATATAGAGAGAGCAACTCTTTGCTGGGCCCATTGTATCTCAGGTTAATTAATATCTAAGTGGCCATCTTATGATCAGGCACAAATCCTGATTTTGGCTGGCTCAACTTTGCTGTTGCTGTGCAGCAATGTTTGACTGTGGCTCCCTATAGCATATCAGCTGCTGCAGAACCTTTGTTCATAAGACTGCACTCTCCAGATGCTCTCATTCTGGTAGGGCTATGACAAAAATTCCATGGGATCCTGGATCACAGTTTCGGCTATTCAGTAGCATGCAGCAGCTCTCTCTGGTTTGAGAATGCCGCTCAAGGTTCTGGTGTTCTAGGTCACTGTACTTGCATACAGTGTCTGGGAGAGGACAGAACTTTCTATAAAGTTTGTCAAATTACATGGTTCCATAACTTCTCATCATTGATAACACTTGTTCAACTTGCATGTAAGACCTAGGAACAGCATGTGCCACAATTCTGAAGCCACCCTATGGCGGTCAAGCCCCGATTAGAGCTTTGGACGGGTCTCTGTAGATCCAACCCTGGACAACCTCCAGACAGCTCATAGCTCTGGCAATTTTGCCCTGGCATGCCCACTTTGCTGGGCTGCAGAGTTCCTAAATGGCCTTGGGATAGGGTCAGAGATATTGCTTATTCCTTTTTCATTTCATGTGTGTCGGTATTTTCCAATCTACCCTTTGCAGAAAAGAAGGAATGCAGGATGCCTGCTGGGTATGCATTATGGACAGCGTCAAGGTTGGCTGCTGAAAGTTCAAAAAAATTGGAATGCTTGAGACCCACCTCACTTTTATTATTATTGAAACCGATTTTCCCACAATAAAAGCTGCACATTAAAATGGGATTGACAAATGAACAATATACGCAGGATTACGCTTAAATGACAGAAGCACTAGCCATTTAGAGGGGACCCCAGATATCATTCACCCTTAGAAAATGAGTACTGGATTCCTTGGTACCTCGAAACAAGGCCATCTTCTAATTCTATGTCAAGACGGAGGCGAGCATTAAGCTTTCTCTTCTCTTTAATTTACTCTCCAGCAGTTTCAACAAATAAATCATATTTCGTGAAAACATTTTTTTTTTCAAAAACTTCAAGTCCCATCATTCCTTGTAGTTCCAGTCTCTAGTCTCTGTGCCTTAGTCCTTCCTGTTCCTGTGTTCCTCCTCTTCTTTTCCTGCTCTCCAGATAAGTACACGTTATTTCTGAGCTTTGTGTATTGTGTATTGATTAAAGTAGGATTGTATAGAAGTTGATGTTTATAACGAGATCTAATGTTATGAGGGCATAGTGAGACCTAGCGAGAGCGCAGCGCAGCGTGCGGCATAGAAGTAATTTATATTCACTGAGGAGATTCGGCGGCCCCGTGCCGCATTACCCGGCACATCAGGGACCTACCGATCTCCCCATTCAAGCCCGCAGCGGCTCACAGCGCGGCCGAGCGCGGGCGGCCCCCACCCTTGAAGGGGCGGAGCAAGCGCGAGCGGGAAATCCTTCTCCTTCCCGTACGCGCTAAGGAGCATAGTATAGCCCCCACCCTTGTGAGGGCGGAGCGGAGGCGAGCACGCACGAAAGCTCTCGCTCCCAGAGGGAGAGAGCCCCCTCCTTTGGGAGGGAGGAGCGCTGCTCGCAAGGCATTGGAGCCAATAAGAGCACGAGCGCTCAGCTTACAGAGTCCCCCCACCCTTGGGGGGTGGAGCCAAGCACACGACACGGAGAAATCTTCAGTTTGAAGGGATTTCGCCGCGTCGTGTGTTACAGAGCGTAAATAAGCCCAATAGATTAACGTGAAGTGACTCACATGAATAGCCTCACAGGGCATATACTTTCACTCATAGGGCACAGAACTTAGCCCTGCAGAACCCTGCACAGCAACAAATAGTGCTGACAGGTGCAGCCTCATAGAGTGGAGCAGTGGAGGTGCCCCTACACCTGGAAAGGTGTTTGTAAGGCACCTAACCAGCACAATAATGTCTGACTTTGAGTGGAGCGATGAGGAGCAAGAGGCGACCTATCCAGAGGATTTAGCCTACAGTTTTAAGGAAGTGCTGGGAGACTCGCTCACAGAGGCAGTAGCGCAGGGTGTGAGACCCCTGCAAGACAGACTACATACCATAGAATTATACCTGAGCACACAAAGTAAATTCACCGAAGATAGCACGTCCACCAGGGTCGCAGCAAAGGACCCCAAGGGGTGTAACAAGGCCCGGAAGAGCAAGGACTCTTCTGACCCCCCGGGCCAAACTGAGGGGGCAAGTACTGAGGCCCTGGAGGCTTTGGACGCTTTTAGTAAGCTAAGAGAAGCATTCACAAAGAAAACACAGGTGCTGAGCCTCGAGACCCCCTACCCAGGGGTTGATAATATGGGCAACATAGAAGGAGGTTTCCCCGAAGAGGAAATCCCGAAATCCCCTACCTCTTCGCAGGAAGAGGCAGACAACGAAGGAGACGAGAGCAGCCAACCTCCTCCGAGGAAGAGGCTCAGAAAGCTCAACAACTTAGAGGAGGAAGAGACCTCCGATATGTTTAATCCTGAAGATATCAGGAACCCAAGGTCATCAGAGTGGGTACCATCGCCGAGAGTGGCGAAATACATGACACAGAGATTGCGGAAAGCTTTAGAGAAAGAAGTCAGGCAGAGGATTAGGGCAGAATGCCCGAAACCGGAGTTACCAGGCAAGGTAGCTGAGGCTCCGGAGCTTGACCCAAAAATGCTAGCATTTGTCTCAAAATCGAACAAGAACCCAAGGAAAGGCATTGATCGCTCTTGGAAAAGCTGTCAGGAGAAACTTCTTGACATTGCGGGACCGTTAGCGAAGATCATGGATCTGGATCTGGCCGAACGTGCGAAGGACACGGGGGAAGAAGTGGACCCAGGAGTCCTGGCGAACTGGGCCCAGAGGGCAGTATGCCTTTTAAGCAATGCAAACTGCGCAATTTCCTCAGAGCGCAGGAAAGGACTTCTGCGTAAGATTGACCAGAAGTTAGGAGACCTGTCATCCTATGAAGCGGGCGAAGCCGCTCAGGGTCTTCTATTCGGTGAAATCTTCGGCAAAGAAATGGGGAGGTTTGTAGGCATTTACACCTCCCTAGAAAAGGCCCAAGCATCCATGAAAAAGATTTTTCCGGGACAAATTTTTGGGGGGACCGGTCGGTCTAGAGGCCGAGCGGCCGGTCGCTACCAAGCATTCAGGAGGCCTCAAGGAAACAGGAGCAATTACTGGGAAGGCAGACAGCCAGATGCATTCTTTCCCCCCAGAGGTCGCTTCCCGAAAGGAAGACGTGGGAGAGGACAAGGGAGAGGACACAACTTCCCCACAGGTGAGAGTCCCAAATTATCCACCAGTTGGGGGGAGAACAGCGGTATTCTGGGAGAACTGGCATGCGCTTTCCAGCGATGCCTAAGTTTTGCAGACAGCAAAAGGCATGCTCATAGATTTTATAGAGACTCCTACTCAAAGTCAGGTATCGCGTCCTCTAGCAAAGACACGGATAGAGATAGATCTTTTACACGAAGAACTACAGCAGCTAGAGGAAAAGCAGGCGATAGAGCCTTGCGAGTCCCCTCCCAAATTTGTGTGCAACATGTTCTTAGTCCATCGAAAGGACAAAGTGAGACCCGTAATAAATCTAAAAGATATGAACAGATGGGTAACATACAACCTTTTCAAAATGGAAGGAACTCATCATCTCAGAGACACGCTCAGGCAAGACGATTGGTTAGTGAGGATAGACCTCAAAGATGCTTATCTGACAATACCAGTTCGAAAAGATTTCCGACCATTCCTAGCATTCTTCTGGGGCGAGCAATTATGGCAGTTTGCTACCATGCCGTTTGGCCTAGCTTCAGCGCCATGGGCTTTCACGAAGATGATGAAACCAGTGGCAGCAGCGATCAGGCAGAAAGGGATTCATATGATTATATATCTAGACGATATCCTTCTGATGGCCAGCTGCAGGGAGACGCTCCGCTACCAGGCCAGCTGGGTAGTGAACCTCCTGACGTCACTGGGATTCCTAGTGAACCGAAAAAAATCGGAAATGAAACCAGCCAAGAGAATAGAATTTCTGGGCTTCGTTATAGACACCAGATCAGCGACACTAGAACTGCCAAACAGGAAAATAAGAGACATAAAAAGGGAGATAAGAACAGCAGTCATATCACTACGTACGATAGCACGAGTGGTGGGCCTCCTGGCTGCCTCCATACAAGCAATATTTCCAGGGCCTCTACACTATCGAGCCCTTCAGAGACTAAAGATAAGACACCTTCAGCAGGGTCTGCAATATCAGCAGCTAGTCCACATCGACCAGGAAGCCAGAACGGAACTGGAGTGGTGGCTAGCAAACATGGAAGCATGGAACGGGAGAGCCATTTTCGGTGATCGCCCAGACCTGATTATAGAGTCAGACGCCAGCAGAGCAGGCTGGGGAGCCCGCTGCGGAGATCTTCAGACAGGAGGGAAGTGGAGTTCGGAAGAACTCAAACTTCACATCAACTGTCTAGAATTACTAGCAGGATCATTTGCGATCAAGGCGTCTACGAAAGGGAAAGTGAAATCCTGTATTCTGTTGAAAATGGACAACATTTCAGCAGTAAAATACATCAGTCACCTAGGAGGGAGGAGATCCAAGCTCCTGGCGGAGATAGCCAAAGATTTCTGGCACTCCTGCCTGGAATCAGGGATCTCGGTAGTAGCAGAATACCTGCCAGGATCACAGAACGTGATAGCAGACTGGAACTCCAGGTACCTCTCGGACTCCAGCGACTGGAAACTGGACCGGGAGGTTTTCCGACAGCTGGAAGAACGTTGGGGACCGGTCCATATAGATCTGTTTGCGTCCAGACTGAACGCACAGAAGGAGAGGTTCTTCAGTTGGAGGTTAGATGCAGCAGCTGCTGGAGTGGACGCTTTCTTGCAGGACTGGAGAGAACAGGTTCTGTACGCCTTCCCGCCTTTTCTAATGCTGAGCAGAGTCCTGCCGAAAGCTCGCAGAGAAGCGGCGAATCTGATTTTAATAGCTCCAATATGGAAATCACAAGTTTGGTTTCCAGCACTCATAGAAATGTTGGTAGACTTTCCGAGAATGTTACCCCAAGGAGTGAGCTTGCTCACGGACCCAGTTGGGTCACTTCACCCTCTGAGAGTGAAGGGGACGCTGCCATTGATGGCGTGCAGGATAGCAGGAGACGCTGGAATCTCCCAGGCATTTCGGCGCAGGCTGCAAGTCTCATCGCCGAGTCATGGGCACCTTCAACCAGAAGGAGCTACGACGCAGCTTGGAATAAGTGGTCGTCATGGTGCAGAAGGGGAGATATTCATCCCGTTTCTGCACTTTTAGTCGAAGTACTGAATTTCCTGGTAGAACTTCTGCAGGATGGCAAAGCATATAGAACCATTGGAGTCTACAGATCTGCGATTTCAGCAGGTCATATACCACTTGATGGCACACCAGTAGGGGAGAACATAGCAGTGATTAGACTCCTGAAAGGAATAAGATTTAGGAAACCGCCACAGCCTAAGTACAAAGTGCTATGGGATGTATCGGTGGTGCTGAAACTGCTGGCAGACTGGCCTAGCAACAAATACTTATCCCTAGAGCAACTATCAGAGAAACTAGCCATGTTACTGTGCATGATATCATGCAGGAGAGTGTCAAACGTGAAGGCACTGGAAATAGATAGAAAGACATATGGACCGGAAGGAGTAACTTTTAATCTGGAAAAGAGAACTAAATCAGACTCATTCACAATCACATATCCATACATGCAAGACTATCCGAAATGGTGCGTGGCCTCATGTATTAAAGAGTACGAGAGTAGGACAGCGGAAATGAGACCAGTTGGAACAACACAACTGCTTATAGCGCGCAGAAAACCGCACAAGGGCGTAGCATCAGCCACGATAGCGAGATGGGTCAGAGATATCATGAGCCTAGCAGGCATTGATTTGGCTGCATTTGGAGTGCATTCAGTCAGAGGAGCGATGGCGTCAAAGGCATTGGGGCAAGGCGCAGCATTACAAGATATCATGAAAGCGGCAGATTGGGCTAGTGATAAAACGCTTAGGACGTTTTACTTTAGGCCAATCAACACGAGAGCGGGAGCAATAGTAAGAAGCTTTGAACAAGCTTAATGCTCGCCTCCGTCTTGACATAGAATGAAGATTCCCCCTGCTAATAGCGCAAGGAGCTCTTGATTCTATTAAAGACAAGGAGGCGAGCATTAAATTCCCGACCCAGAATGCACAGGAAATGGGAAAGGTGTGTGTAATGAAGGAAATATGCATTGTGAGTAACTATGATGACCATTTTCCTCCCAGAATAGGGTGTGTATTCCCAGCCCTAACATATCTCTATTGTTATTTTCTGACACTAGGAGATGACCAAAAGAACGGTTGAATTCTATACGAGGAGGTTGAATTGTTCCGGTCGGATTGCAAGTTCTGAAGCAAGAGATCGATTCCGCTGACAGCTGGAAAGCAAAGTTGTTGGGCCCGTTGGCAAGTTAATGTTACAGAGGATTACAGTTTAAAGCAGTCAAAGAAGAGGAGGAACACAGGAACAGGAAGCACTAAGGCACAGAGACTAGAGACTGGAACTACAAGGAATGATGGGACTTGAAGTTTTTGAAAAAAAAAATGTTTTCACGAAATATGATTTATTTGTTGAAACTGCTGGAGAGTAAATTAAAGAGAAGAGAAAGCTTAATGCTCGCCTCCTTGTCTTTAATAGAATCAAGAGCCCCCTGCGCTATTAGCAGGGGGAATCTTCATTGTCTCTTTAATGGATTATACTGTGTGAGATATTTGAGAACTTTGTTGGAGTCTGCAGCACCCCATTATGTCATCTGATTTCTGCATAATCAGAACACAGAAGACGAAGTAGGTGATTTGGTCAAAGTTAGATTACAGCATCACACCAATTAGGGACTGAATACGTTCCATACTCCTCTATAGGATGTTGACATGTTTATAAATGCAGTCCAAGCATGTGATCACATGGTGTGGAGCATTCAGAGATTTGAAATATATGCTGTGTTAGATGTATACATGCAAGCTGTAATATTCAATTGAATTCAATAATACGACAAAGATCAATGAAATGCGGAGGAGGTAGCTTGACCTGTTATCTCTTTACTCATCAAGCGTGAACTGGCGCAAAAGCGGGTGCTCCGCCTACCATAACACGTGGGCTGCACTCACAACGCAACAACTGAAAGGGGACAGGGTTTCCCTTCACAACATCAATAACAGAAAGAGGACACTACATGCTGGAACCCAGAATAGTCACACCTTTGGTTTGTGTTAGGGAGATGAAGGTAATTTGGAAAAAGAGCTGCATACAATAGAGGAAATGTGGAGACTAAAAATCTGGTAGCTACACCTGCTGCAAACAGTACAACTGTCTGTTCTCCCTATCCAGTGCAAGCAAATGCATAACCGATAGTTTGGAGTTTTCAGTCCCTTTTCTCATCATAAATACGTATTAGCTTTCTTATTTTCAGTTTTCTCTAGCATTTTCTTGATGCCAACTTGTGGTCCCATATTTACTTGGCCCTCCATCAGCAACTACCAGGACCTGTTTGTGAATGCAATGTTCCTTCCCTGCTTGAGTTCTAACAGACACGCAGTGTTCACAGAATGTGGGCGACTCTGTACATCTTCAGGAGGTCCCCAACAGTGTCAAAGGCATCCGTAGCATTTATTTATGCTGCCTTTGGCTCGTCAATCACTGCTCTGTTGAAACCTTCCACTAGGCCCTTAGTTTGCAGTTGGTAGTGGGCAAACGGGAATTGTGATACCAATGCATCCTAAAACGTTTTGCATGACTTGAATTTAACTGCACCTTGTTGTTTATTATCAGTGATTCTGGCCTGACCTCTCAGTGGAGAACATGGGCCAGGAACTCAATCAATCTGGGTCTAAACCTCTGTTAGGTTTGATATATAATCAGAGCTGTTGTACATTTTTTTTTTTTTTTTTTTTTTATTGAACTTTACACAGTTAAAACTGAGTTTTGTCAACGAAAACAGTAGCAGATCCGACCAGGACGAAACTCTTCAGGGATCAGCAGGAGGAGAGAAGAGAGAAGAAAAAGGAAGAGAGACGACTTCCTTTTTGTCATTCCGCCATTGTTGAGGCCAATGAGGAGGTAGTTTCCACGAACTCATTGGCGTTAGTCTGCATGATTTTTGTAAAGACTAAATCGATCAATTTAGACAGTGCCTGAGACCATTTGGTGCTCTCCCCGGAAATTAGTCTATTCCATATGTCGTCTTTCTGCAAAAACCATAGTCTCTCAGACAAAGGGAGTAGATAGACATTTCTTATGTCATTAATGGCGATACAATCCATTATCAGATGTTTTAGTGTTTCAGTTGTATTTGGGTTTTTACAGAGACGACAAAGTATTACAGAACCCTGATTTCTGAGCGCCAATATCTCTCTGGTTGGTAGCAAGTTAAAGCGGGCTCTCATAATCACGTTTCTCAGTTTTTTTTCCGGAAATTTTGCACAGTAATTTAGGGGTTTTTCAGCTTGTTAAAAGAGGGTGGTAGATGGCTCAATAGTGTGTTGTTTGTTGCCTGCTCTATTGTGGTAATCCAATCCATGTCTTCCATTTTTGTTTTGATACGATCTGGGTTTTCCTTTAGCTCCGTCGGGGAACATTTGATCATTTCTAGATCTTCTAGTCTCCTGTTAACCCAATTTTTTAGTGCGAAACAGTTGCCGGTGGAAGTTTCTGCGTGAATGATGTTCAAAATCGGTAGTGTGTCCGCAGAGATGATTTTTCTATATAAGCGCATCGCGCTTTGGTTTACCAGGGATGTTAAAGAAACCAGTCCTAGCTCCCTTCTGATGGCAGCTATTGCAGTAGACTTGGGGAGACCCAGCAACGTTTTCCACACATATCCTTCCAATTTGGTCCAGATTTGCGGAGGAAGATATAGCGAAGCTTCTGCTCCATAAGTCAGGGATGGAACTACTTTCGTTTTATAGAACAGGATGGCTGGTAACAAGGAGAACTTTCCGAACTTACGGTCGATCGCCCTTATTTGAGCCGTTAGGCATTTTACTTTTGCCCACAGTTGAGTTTGAAGACTGAGGTCTGTTTTAGAAGTGTCCAGTTGTGTCCCCAAATATTTAAAGTTAGTGACCACTTCGATATGTTCATTGTCCAGATAAATATTGGGCTTAGAAGTTTCCTTTGCCTTCAGTTTCTCCAATACCAAGATTTTTGTTTTGGATTGATTTATTTCTAACAAGTTGTCCTCCATGTAGTTTTGTAGGTTAGATAGTTTGCGTTGGAGACCCACTTTGGTTTGATCGATGATAGTAATATCGTCAGCGTATAGTAGACGAGGGATCTTGACTTTCCCAATTTTTGTACATTTCATATCTGCTGGAAACGTGTGATATGGACCAATGCATCAGGAATAGTTACAGGAACTAAAGGGTCTACACATGCCTTCAATGTTTTGACGCAGTTTACACAACAACAAATTAACTGCAAGCAAACCTTTCTACTTCTTGGTCAATATCAGGCCTCCTGAAATGTCCATGTCTCACTAGCCTATTTCCTGCTCCTGTAGGAGGCACATCTTGGTACCCATAAACAACAAATGATATACTCCATCCCATCTTCTGTAACACAGAAAAAGTTTGAAAGTCTCTTCTGCACTGTGAAGTTGTGGCATTTACTTTTCTTTGACATTCCTCAATACACGGCTCCCCAGAATTGCACTCATCTGTTCCTCCTCCATCAACGCCTGGTTTATGCGTTTCTGTACTTCATTCACCGCTGCAATGCTTTCATTTCATTTTCACAAGATGATTCTGGACCACCCGCAGGAGACAACCGGAAGTGAAACCAGCAATTTGCAGTTGAATTGCAACTTCCTGGTTCATACTGTAGAAGCAGTAGTAGTAGTTTATTTATCAAGCCCAAAAACATTTAACAGTAAAACTAGTTTCAAGGCACTAGAAATTTTAAAACAGTGTACTAACAATAAACAATATAACAGAAAAACAGCCACATCAGGCAGCATATTACCCCGTAAGATTCAGGGCCTAGTTCATGGAACGTTTAGCGCGGTGCTAAGTGACTTTGCACTGCCAACAAACACCCTGGGCCTGATTACAACCCTGGCGTTGGACAATGGTGCTATTAGCACCATGGTCCATGCCGGATTCCGCCATGGTGGATGGCGGATTTACCGCCCCATTCCAAGGTTGGCGGGGCGGTAAATCCCCATTCACCATGGCCCCTTCCCCATTCCCATTTCTGCCCCATAGGGCTCAATGGGAATGGGGAAGGCGCTAATTACGGCATCGTAAATTACGGTGCCGTAATTAGCACCAAGGTCCCTTAGCGGGATGGACTTTAAAGCCTGCAAAAAGCAGGCATTAAAGTGTGAATCTGGCGTTAAGGGTTTAACGGCGCCGCAGCCTTTTACGGCGCCGTTAACCCCTTAACGCTAGGGTTGTAATGAGGCCCCCCCTGATTCACAGAGCAGTCCAAAGTGTATTTTTGCAGTGCAAATTGACTTTTCACCACTTTTGCACCAGTGCAAATTCACTTTGCACTGCAAAAATACCCTTTGCACTGCTCTCTGAATCAGTATGTTTCATGCATCGGTACTTTAAAGGACCTGAGATATTGTTTCAAGTGATGTTTGAAAGTATTTTGTGTAGGGTATGTAGTGAACATTTTCCTTTAAACATGCTGATAATCTGGAAAGTCTCTGTGAGTCTCAACTCACTTCTGAAAAAGGTATGGTCCTATTATTGGTGTGTGACAAAGGTTGCTCTGCTCCAGAAGCTATCAGAAATGCTGTGCGTCCCAAGATCAAGCTAATCCTTCTCAAAGACAGGACTATTTGTTTCTGATGGTTTGAGGGAATAAGAAGCAAAGACTATGGTGTGTTTCCGTGGTCCTCAGTCAAAAAATAGTTTAAACGAGTGCACTGTCACTATTGCGTCTATGCAATACCAAATACCTGCTCCTGTTTAGTCGTGCATTGCATTTCACACTCTCTTTAATAATCCATGCACAGGCCCCACAATGATAGGTGTTTGTGCTTCCATTCAAAGCGGGGGACCATCATACAGATTAAATCAGGTCCAATTTGGGCTTCAATCCACTGGCAGATGTGCTGTGACTCAGATTTGTATCTTTCACACAGAACAAATTGCAATTCTTCTCTTTCTATGTCAACCTCTTGAATTGAAAAATCTACATTACTCCCTCGAAAATATGCACTTCTCTGCGTGTCTCTGCAATGATCAGGAGGCTGTCTTGAACATTCTTTACTCTGTTCACATGCTTGAACAAAATGCCCTTTCACCTCTGGAAAGCACTGTGTTACCGAAGCATGTCCATTGGGCATCCATAGGATTGGAAGAAGAAATTGACCCTTTCCCTTGGTTATTGCAAAACACAAAGCCGGGGACTGTTCAGTGCTTTTGTGAGTCATGACTTGTTCCAAGGTAGAGTCAGCTGCTTACAACACTCTGTTAGGTTCAGCTGCTAACCGGAGTGAGTCATTTTGTAGTCCTGGTGGAGCCTTTGCGCGGGTCAGCAGAGAATAGTATGAAACTCTAATGACTCGCTGAACATCAACAGGTTTTTGTTATGGCCAAGGAAGCAATAGGGAGAGCGCCCACCTTGAAATGATCAGTCATATACTGTTGAAGAAGACATTTCCCACTCATTTTTGCTTGACACTCCATAGCTATTCAACCCCAGTAGAACATTTGGGTAACTGCGTAACCCTAATGACATTACAGGAAGTAACATCACATAACCTTTGACTTGATATCACAATAATTGATGCCAGATAACATGTGAGCCTGACAACATCACAAGAAGTCCCCTGAGTAAAATCAATTCATATTTCCAAAATAAATATAAAACGGACAACATTTTTTTAACATACCATTGAAATAAGCAATGTATTACATCTTTCTTAGAAGTGGGTTCATGCTGAAAATGTCATTGCAAAATATTACCCCAAACATTACAGTTTTTAATTGTGTGTGGGGCACATGTACAACGTGCTTACTCCAATGTCAGAGGTTACTTCACCGATACCGTGGCAGAATGAATTTGCCAGGCACAGCACCAGGATCATTGTTCAGACAAATACAATATTAAAATAGACGCATATGCAGAGGGCCAAATGAGAATAACTTCAAGTGAGCCGCTGACGAGTGGAATACGATGCATATACCACCATTCCTCTCTATTCAACACACTTAATTGCCTGCCACTCCCCTCTTCCTCTAAAGCATTAAAAGGTCAACTGTTACTTGCAATTACTCTGCTAGTCACAGACTAAAGCAGGTGTTATCAGCAGTGGACTTCCACAATCAAACACATTGCAAGGATGCATTCTGCAAAGCCACGGCCGCACACCTGAATATCTCTGGTTCATATGATGTTAAACGACACAGCACACGTGGATTCGCGATTGGTGGCTTAGGGTATGCAAGAAGGCGACCAGGAGATAAACGGTCGAATCCCACTTCCACCTCTAACTGTACTCCTGAGGCCAGTAGGGATATTTAGAATTGGCAAACCCCTGATCCCTAAAACCCTGACAGTGGGCGCTTTCCCTTTATTCTTCAGTCCTGCAGATTTCTAATGTGCCTCTTTCCTGTAGCTCCTTGTATGCCTTTTATGCCCCCCTCTTGCAGAAATCAGCACGCCCTCTCCTGCCTCCTTCTGAAGCCATCGCTTACACGTTCATATCTCACAGGCCTGCCTACAAGTCTCTCTTACAATTTCAACTTGCGAGTTTTCATCTCCTTCTGTTCCCTCGGCTCGTCTTCAGCTATCTTTTCTTCCGCCTGTCTTCCCAGGTAGCTGTACCCTTTCCTGCATGCCACCAGCCTGCTTTTCTCTCCCCTCCTGCAGCTTGTCTAAAGCATCGCCTCACCTTTCATTTATCTCTAGCAGCCTGCCATTCTCTCTGCTCCCTGCATTTAATGCAAATCCATCGTGTATGCCCCTGCTCTGTTCTTGCAGCCCCTCTTCCCAGCAGCATGTCCTTATCCGTTCTCCAACAGTCTCCTTATCTATCCCACTTTCACCTTGTGTAGCCTTCCCATCTGACCCCTGACTTCTAACCAGTCCCCCTTTTATCTCATTCTGCAAAATCTTACAGCCTTCCCTTTTCCCTCTAAGCACACCTTTTACATCCCTCTCTCCCTCAACTTCTGCCGCTCTTCCTCCTCCACTCCTCCAACACTACTTCGCAGCACTTTCCTCAAGCAGCACCATTTGTTTTCCCTTTGCTGCCCACAGCCTTCCGCGCCTACCACGCCACATCATGCACTTCGATTTCACCTCTGTGGTGGGTACCCCTTTAATAATACCATGGCGTCATATGTCATGGCATGTAATCATTAAAAGGGGCTGTCCAATGTCACAAGGCATTCGTGAGCATGGGGCTCCAATGAAGTAACAACCCTCTGTGTCTCATTATTTGTCTGGAGGCCTCACCAATACTGGCTCTCCCCGACACAACAACCTTATAGGTCACACACTCTTCCCTTCTCCCCCTTTTTTCAGCTCCTGAATCTCTTTAATGGTCACTTCCCTGCAGCTGTTCCTCACTGCTTGCCTTTTTGATCTTCCATGCAGCCTCACTTCCTGCTGCTCCCTCTCTCTCTCTCTCTCTCTCTCTCCCTCTCTCTCTCTCTCTATGTCTCTCTCTCTCTCTCTCTGTCTCAACTCCTCCTTCCCCTTCTCTGTCCTGACCTACTCTTGCAGGCTCTCTTCTCTCTGTCCACATCTCTTGCTTCCCTCCTCTCCTCTTACATCCTGCAGACCCCTCTCTCTTTCTCTCTCTCCGTCCTTTTACTCTCACACTCCTCCTGCACCTATTCATTCTCGCTTTCCTGATCTTTCCTACTGTCGCCCACCGTTCTATGCCACACTGATATCTGTATCCATTATTAGCCCCCCTGACTCCTACCGCTCTCTCTTATCTATGCCCAACCCACCACCTGCCCCTTACCGTCTATTTCTCTATCTCACCTTCTCTCACCTGTGACCTCATGTATCACTCCAATCTATGCATGTCCGCCCCACATCATGAATGAAGAAATGTTTGCAACTGCGTGATGCCTCAAGGCCGTGTGTAAATGCAGAGGGCGTCTTCATAGTGCTGCCAATCAAGTACCTATATGTTTGTGGAATGAGCTTGACAAAGCAGGAGGTGATGAACGTAGGGTCAGACTGGGGCATACAATCAGTCCAAGCACCAGTGACAAATGGCCCACAATAACACATTACAATCCAGAACAGATTGTTTGATTACTATCCAACGCGGTCCTTTTGTTAAAATATGTTGCAAATAATGCATTTGAAAACATATCTGTTTAGTGCAATTGGTGAAACCTAGTGTCGTGTAGTAACTTGTGAAACAGGCCCACTCTGGCCAAGAAAGTGGTTCATTCTGTCAAAACAAGCTGGCCCATCCTAGAATCATGGACTGGCACGTCAGGCATTGTATTATTGGCGTATCGGCTGTTACAGTATGCATGCTCTTCCTCTGGGCCACTTGGCCTCCCTTCAGAAAGCATTACTTTGTGGATTATGACATGGCAATCAAAGGTTTAATGGAGGAAGGAGCATCTCGGAACTAGCAATGCCTCTTTGGATAAACAGAGATGCTGGCCTCTCTCCATGATCTATTTGTAATTGAAATAAAGATAGAGAAATATTTTTATAGCAGCAAAAAACAACATTTTACCTGTTTCCTCTCAGTGCTCAAGTAAACCTATCACTTTGGGTAATTCCATGCCAACAATGGGACTTAAACTTGTAACTTTGGTGAACAGATGCTCTAACGTCTGAGCCGCTGATTCAGCAAGCATAGCTTTTTCATTATGACACTGGGGTCAAAGGTGTAATGGAGGAAGACGCATTTTGGAATTTGTAATGGCGGTTGGGATAAACAAAGGTACTGCTCTCTCTCTATCTCTCGCTGTCTCGCTCTCTTACTCTCTGATAAATTTGTAATGGAAATAAATTTAAAACCATATTTTTATTACCTTAAAATGTTTACTTATTCCTCCAAACACAAAGGTCAGCCTAACAGTTTTAGTATTTTTATGTCAAGGGGGAGGAGACTCGCACCTGCAACCTTGCCTCTAGTGAAATCATTCTCTCACCTCTGAGCTATTACCTCTCATGTCCAAGTCATAGCTTTTTGCATTATGACATGGGGCTCAAAGTTGTAATGGATGAAGATGCACCTGTGAGCTAGCTATGTTGGCTAGGATAAAAAAAGGGAATTATCTCTTTTTCTTTGAATAATTTGTAACAGAAATAAAGATTAAAGCATATTTTAGCCCCTGGCAGACAGCATTGAGCCACTCAGCTGCTCTGCCCACCTCTAGTTTTCACGCCTTTCAAGCCTCTGCCTAACGACTGTAGGCCACCTCCAGGCAGAGAGCTTTGAGTAGGCTGCTTGTCACGTGACCAGGCTCTGCCACTCAGTTGATCCACCCACCGCCAGTTTTCACACCTTCCAAGCCTCTACTTAAGGACTGTAGGCCGGCTCCAGGCAGGCAGCATTAAATTGGATGCTGGTCACATGAACAGGCCCATCCATTCAGTTGCTCCACCCGCCTCCAGTTTTCACGCCTTCCAAGCCTCTACTTAAGGACTGTTGGCCAGCTCCAGGCAGACAGCATTAAGTAGGCTGTTGGTCACTTGACCAGGCACTGCCACTCAGTTGTTATGTTAGGAATTCTTGTAAAGCGCAGGGTTGCCCGGCGGTATAATGGCGCTAGAGAAGAAGAGGCAACCCTGAAAACAAAGCCGTGCTATATTAACCCACAGAATTGAAAACGATGGTTTTAAGAGCCTTCCTGAAGGCCAGATGGTTGGAGGTTTTATTTCAATGTCACAGGCAGCTTGTTCCATAGTTGCGCTGCCGCAATAGAGAAAGCGCAGCCCCCAATCCGAGAACGGCAAAAAGATGCCCACCTCCAGTTTTCACACCTTCTAAGCCTCTACTTAAGGACTGTAGGACAGCTCCAGGCAGGCGGCATTGTTTAGGCTGCTGGCCACGTGACTAGGTCCTTCCACTCAGTTGATCCACCCACCACCAGTTTTTGTGCCTTCCAAGCCTCTACTTAAGGACTGTAGGTCAGTTCCAGGCAGACAGCATTGAGCAGGCTGCTGGTCACGTGATCAGGCCCTGCCACTCATTTGCTCCGCACACGTCTAGTTTTCTGCCCCTTCCAAGCCTCTACCTAAGGACAGTAGGCCAGTTCCAGGCAGACAGCAGGCTGCTGGTCAAGTGACTAGGCCCTGCCACTCAGTTGTTCTACCCACCACCTATTTAAGCACTCCTCCTGAGGCCTCCTCATTGCTGGCATCCTCAGCAAAGGATGTGTAGAGACAAGGACCTCACCTGCTTGTGCCTGTTTGGGCCTGATAGGTCTATGGACCTGACACACTATCCTGCATTTCACATACAAACTAATAGCTACTACTGACACTCACCAAAATACATCACTATGTGTCTCCTCCCTCCACAACCCATCCCCACTCTCACTAGGGTTCAAATGTCGAGTCACAGGCTGACGACGACACTTGAAGCACGCTTTCCACACTGACTGCTTTCATGCACCTTAAGCAAATTGTGCTCTCCCCCATGTACAACAAAGCCAACAGCCTAGACTCAGTCTTCACATTCTCCCCCTGCATCATCTGTGCTGACCCTATACCAACTGACTGGTCCGACCACGCCGCCATCCCAGTATCAGTCACTCACTCGACTATGGCTCACTATGATCAGGCTAAATGCTACCTCAATCAACACTACTCATTCAAAACCTTCCCGGTCAATGAGCTAGAAGCAGACTTTGCAGACTTCCCCACCGCATGGATTGCCTTGGGCCTCCCGGAATTATTCAGCAACTCTGAATGATTCTATTTGTAATTGAAATAAAGATAGAGAAATATTTTTATAGCAGCAAAAAACAACATTTTACCTGTTTCCTCTCAGTGCTCAAGTAAACCTATCACTTTGGGTAATTCCATGCCAACAATGGGACTTAAACTTGTAACTTTGGTGAACAGATGCTCTAACGTCTGAGCCGCTGATTCAGCAAGCATAGCTTTTTCATTATGACACTGGGGTCAAAGGTGTAATGGAGGAAGACGCATTTTGGAATTTGTAATGGCGGTTGGGATAAACAAAGGTACTGCTCTCTCTCTATCTCTCGCTGTCTCGCTCTCTTACTCTCTGATAAATTTGTAATGGAAATAAATTTAAAACCATATTTTTATTACCTTAAAATGTTTACTTATTCCTCCAAACACAAAGGTCAGCCTAACAGTTTTAGTATTTTTATGTCAAGGGGGAGGAGACTCGCACCTGCAACCTTGCCTCTAGTGAAATCATTCTCTCACCTCTGAGCTATTACCTCTCATGTCCAAGTCATAGCTTTTTGCATTATGACATGGGGCTCAAAGTTGTAATGGATGAAGATGCACCTGTGAGCTAGCTATGTTGGCTAGGATAAAAAAAGGGAATTATCTCTTTTTCTTTGAATAATTTGTAACAGAAATAAAGATTAAAGCATATTTTAGCCCCTGGCAGACAGCATTGAGCCACTCAGCTGCTCTGCCCACCTCTAGTTTTCACGCCTTTCAAGCCTCTGCCTAACGACTGTAGGCCACCTCCAGGCAGAGAGCTTTGAGTAGGCTGCTTGTCACGTGACCAGGCTCTGCCACTCAGTTGATCCACCCACCGCCAGTTTTCACACCTTCCAAGCCTCTACTTAAGGACTGTAGGCCGGCTCCAGGCAGGCAGCATTAAATTGGATGCTGGTCACATGAACAGGCCCATCCATTCAGTTGCTCCACCCGCCTCCAGTTTTCACGCCTTCCAAGCCTCTACTTAAGGACTGTTGGCCAGCTCCAGGCAGACAGCATTAAGTAGGCTGTTGGTCACTTGACCAGGCACTGCCACTCAGTTGTTATGTTAGGAATTCTTGTAAAGCGCAGGGTTGCCCGGCGGTATAATGGCGCTAGAGAAGAAGAGGCAACCCTGAAAACAAAGCCGTGCTATATTAACCCACAGAATTGAAAACGATGGTTTTAAGAGCCTTCCTGAAGGCCAGATGGTTGGAGGTTTTATTTCAATGTCACAGGCAGCTTGTTCCATAGTTGCGCTGCCGCAATAGAGAAAGCGCAGCCCCCAATCCGAGAACGGCAAAAAGATGCCCACCTCCAGTTTTCACACCTTCTAAGCCTCTACTTAAGGACTGTAGGACAGCTCCAGGCAGGCGGCATTGTTTAGGCTGCTGGCCACGTGACTAGGTCCTTCCACTCAGTTGATCCACCCACCACCAGTTTTTGTGCCTTCCAAGCCTCTACTTAAGGACTGTAGGTCAGTTCCAGGCAGACAGCATTGAGCAGGCTGCTGGTCACGTGATCAGGCCCTGCCACTCATTTGCTCCGCACACGTCTAGTTTTCTGCCCCTTCCAAGCCTCTACCTAAGGACAGTAGGCCAGTTCCAGGCAGACAGCAGGCTGCTGGTCAAGTGACTAGGCCCTGCCACTCAGTTGTTCTACCCACCACCTATTTAAGCACTCCTCCTGAGGCCTCCTCATTGCTGGCATCCTCAGCAAAGGATGTGTAGAGACAAGGACCTCACCTGCTTGTGCCTGTTTGGGCCTGATAGGTCTATGGACCTGACACACTATCCTGCATTTCACATACAAACTAATAGCTACTACTGACACTCACCAAAATACATCACTATGTGTCTCCTCCCTCCACAACCCATCCCCACTCTCACTAGGGTTCAAATGTCGAGTCACAGGCTGACGACGACACTTGAAGCACGCTTTCCACACTGACTGCTTTCATGCACCTTAAGCAAATTGTGCTCTCCCCCATGTACAACAAAGCCAACAGCCTAGACTCAGTCTTCACATTCTCCCCCTGCATCATCTGTGCTGACCCTATACCAACTGACTGGTCCGACCACGCCGCCATCCCAGTATCAGTCACTCACTCGACTATGGCTCACTATGATCAGGCTAAATGCTACCTCAATCAACACTACTCATTCAAAACCTTCCCGGTCAATGAGCTAGAAGCAGACTTTGCAGACTTCCCCACCGCATGGATTGCCTTGGGCCTCCCGGAATTATTCAGCAACTCTGCTATAAAACTAGTGGACACTTATGCCGTTAAAATCCAGCCAAGCTCAGACCAAACCATCTGCCCCATAGTATACCCCCAAGCTAGCCTCTCACAAATGCCCAATCAGAGCCCTAGAGAAATGGTGGGGCAAAAACCATAACTCAGAGACCTCATCCCCCTCAAATCTCTGTGCACAAACCGTAGGATTCTGATTACCCCAGGCCAAAGATGCTTACTACTTCACCACCATTACGGCATCCTCTAGTAGGAGCAAAGCCCTCTTTGAACTAGTAAAGCATTGTACCAAACCCTCACCCAACCTTGAGGTACCAGAATCAACACATTTGCTATTGAAAAAAATAGACAAAATCCGAGAGACCATTGAATCAACCTCTCACAGCATGAGCATCCCCTGCACGCCAGCACACACACTGCCCCTCTGGACCAAATCCTTTCCTCTCTTTCCCCTGGATCTCCTAAAAATGATTGCCTCCCTCAAACCTACTTCTTACTCTCACAATATAATTCTGGACTCCATCATCAAACAATTGATGGGCCCGACACTCAATGCCCTCCTCAGCATCATCAATGCCTCCCTAGCAGAAGGATCATTCCCGGACACCCTCAAGACTGGTCTCATAGGACCTCTTTTGAAAAAACCAACCCTAGATCCAGACGACCTTGCCAACTACACACCCATTACGAACCTCCTGTTTATCGGAAAAATCTTGGAAAAAGTAGTTGCTACACAACTACTCATCTGAAGCAGACAACTAACTGACTAAATTACTATTAGTCAGGGTTCTGCCCAATGTGAAGCATCGAGACAGCCACCATCCAGGTGGTGGATGATGGTCTCCAAATCATGGATAAGGGTGACAAATGACTCCTCGTCCTCCTTGTCCTCTAAGCTGCATTTGACGCTGTCGAACCACCACATCCATCTGGAAGCCAGTGCAGTGTCTTGAGGGCTGGGGATACGTGGTCTCTTGGACCAAGCGAAAGTAACACCTTGGCCGCCGCGTTTTGTGTTCTTTGAAGTTTGTTCATTTGGTAGGCATGGATTCCGAGGTATAGGGGGTTGCCGTAATCCAGCCATGAGATGACGATTGATTGTACCGCAGAGACTCTGTTAGGAAATGATAGATATGGAAAGATGCGCCTAAGGTTTTTGAGGTGGTAGTGGCAGGACTTTGAGACATTGTTGACTTGGCGCGAGAGTGTTAGGTCAGAGTCTAGGGTGCATCCAAGATTTTTCACTGTGTTGGAGGGTATCGGTGAGTTGCCCATGGCGGTTGGCCAGGGTAGGGGGTAAGGGAGAAGATCTGGGTTGCCGCATATCATGATTTCTGTTTTGGAGGGGTTTAACAGGAGGTGGTTTTGGGTCATCCATCGTTCAATGTTAAGGAGGCAGGTTGCCAGGTCTGGTCGTGAGTTAGGATTCGTGTTCAAGAGTTTTAGAATTAGTTGTGTGTCATCGGCGTAATTGTAACATAGGATGTTGTGTGCACGAATTATCGGTGGGAGGGTGGTCAGGTAGAGATTGAAGAGGAGGGCAGATAGACACGCTCCTTGTGGGACTCCTGTGTTGACTGGTCGTGCTTGGGAGGTATAGTTGGAGAGTGTTGTTACTTGGTGCCTGTCCTTGAGGAATGAGGCTATCCATTTGAGGGCGGTTCCACGTATTCCTAGGGAGTGGAGGCGATCAAGGAGTATTGAGTGATTGATCGTGTCAAAGGCGGCTGATAGGTCGAGGAGGATTAGAGCGGCGCATCCCGCGGCGTCAGCAGTCATTTTAAGGTCGTCCCAGATAGAGGTTAGGGTGGTTTCAGTTCCGTGACAAGTTCTGAAGCCTGATTGGGCGGGGTCTAGGAGTTTGTTGGCTTCAACAAAGGCGTTAAGTTGAGAGTGGGCGGTTCGATCAATGAGTTTGGCGAGGAACCTGGTGTTTGATATGGGGCGGTAGTTTTTGGGCTCGAGCGGATCGAGCGAGGGTTTTTTTATCAGGGGTTTGACGTGCGCCAGTTTGAATGCGTCTGGAAAGGTACCGGAAGTGAGGGAAGCATTTATGATAGATCTTGCGTGTTCTCCTGCGCAGGTGGAGGCAAAGATTTCTTTAAGGGTAGTGGCTGGGCATGGATCCTGTGGTGATCCGGATGGTTTGCGGGCAGATAGGAGTTTGAGAAACTGTTCTGTTGTTAATGGACTGAAGGAATTGAACGTTGGTTGCGTGGGGGTTGCAGTTGACGGGTTGGGTGGTACGGGCTGAGGATTGTCTGGTGGCTGTAAGAGTGCTAGTTTGGAGGTTAGAGTATTTGTCCTTTCTATAGCCGTGGAGTAGAAGTGGAGGGAGAGTGAGTCGCAGAGTGATTGTGATGCAGTCGGGATGGTTGTGTTACAAGCTGGATTGGTGAATTCGGAGATAATTTTGTGGAGTTCTTTACTTGGGTTTTTGCAGTTTAGGATTCGTGAGTTGTAGTGGGCCTTTTTTGTTTTCCGGATTTCGGCTTTGTACCGATACAGGTGTCGGGCCAAGGTGGTCCTGCTCTCATGGGTTTTCTCTTTATGCCATTTGCGTTCTAGGTGTTTGTATAGTCTTTTAGTGGTCTTCAGCTCAGGAGTGAACCATCTGGGGAAAGGGCCACGGCGGGTTGATGGTTTGCAGGAGGGGGTGAGGCGCATCAGAGATGCGCTAAGCCAAGAATCAAGGGCCTCAGGGGTGAGATGGTTGTTGAGAGGGCAGGATGGTGGTGGAGACTGGAGGAGAGCCTCGGCTAAGTCTGGGGTGATTATTAGTTTCTTCCAGCATTTGCCTATATTCGGAGGTTCGGATATGAGTAGGGGGAGGGGTTCGGGTGAGTGGATGGTGAAGGAGAGAATGAAGTGATCAGACCAGATGATAGGGGTGGGCGGCATTAGCTGAATCAGGTTGTTGGAGCTAAAGATGGCATCGAGAGTGTGTCCTTTATAGTGGGTTGGTCCGTTTATGTGGGGTTGGAGGTTAATTGCATCTAATCCGTCAGCCAGGGAGTATGTCATAGGGTTGGTGGGGATGTCGAGCCATATGTTGAAGTCTCCAAGAAGGGTGAGGTTGGGATGGTTTAGTTGGAGGGTGGCAATAGAGTCGCAAAGGTTATTTGCGAAGTGTCTATCGTAGCCTGGGGGCCTGTAGATTATTAGGAAGCTATGTGTGAGCGATGGGGAGAGGGATAGTTTAACAAGGAGAGATTCGCAGGATGGAATGGAGGGTTGGTTATCGATGATTGAGGCGCGGAAGAGAGATTTGTAGACGAGTGCTACCCCTCCTCCCCTGGACGGACGGTTCATTGGGATGAGGGAGTAGTTGGGGGGAAAGGCTTCATTGGCGATTGGGCCGAAGTCGTCAGAGAACCAGGTTTCGGTGATGAAAACTAGGTCTGGTTTGTCAGAGGTGAGGAGGTCAAAGATGGCATGTCTGTTTTTTGCTATTGATCGGGCGTTAAATAGGATGCAGTTCACAACGGCAGTCGGGGATGATCTTTGTGGTGGAGGGGGAGGGTGCAGTGGTGGAGAGTTTGGGGGGGGGTAGGTTGGGTTGTGATAGATGGGAATAGTGGGCGAGCAGAGAGATTGGCAGGCTTTGGGAGGGGTTGGGAGGCTGCGTGTGATAGGATGGACGGGTTTTGGAAGGGGGATTTGAGGGAGGGATGTTGCCGGTTAGGAGTTTCAGTTGCAGCTGATGAGAAATCGAGGGAGAGGGGTTTCAGGCGGGGGGAAGCCACGGGGGAGAGGGGGGATTGCAGGATAGATGTGATTGTTCGAGATAGGGGGGGCGAGGAGTGCTGTGAGATTGAGGGGGACCAAGAACGTTTCCTCTTTAGTTTCCTTGCTGTGACTGGTGTGTGGGTGAGGGTGGGGGGGTCGGAGGGTGATTGGGAGGCAGCTTCGGTTCTTGCTAGGGCTAGTCGTGCAGTTTTTAGGGAGGGGAAGGGGTGAGGACGAGAGGGGATGATGGCAGGGGTATAAGGGGAGGGCGGGAGTCGGGTGATTGCAGGGTGGGGTGTGTCAGGTATGATAGCGAGGGGAGCGGGTATGGGTAATGCAGGTGGGTCGGGGGTGGGGATCAGGGGATGAGTGGTCTTGGGGTGGGTGGCTCGCCATCGTGCCCCCCTTGCTTGGTGTTTGGAGAGGGGAAAAGCAGGGGGTGCGAGAGAGGGAGGGGGGGTTTGGGAGAGGTGGGCAGGGACGGAAGACAGATCGGAGATGGTGTTTCTGACTGATTCTGGTGGAGTGGGTGCACTCATGATTGGTGCGAGTTTTATGATTGGTTTAGGAGGGTTTTCTGATTGTAGTTCTAAGGTCGGTGATGTCACGCTTTTAGGCACACTTCTGGGTTCAACTGTTCAAACCTGAGATCCTTCCTACAACATGAGATGTGACATCCAACTCCCTCCCACTCCAGACCGGAGACCCTTCCTATAGCATGAGATTTTCAGAGAGGATATTGGGCGCAGCTTCTAATTGCAATTTTGGGGAACAATTTTAAATCCTAGTTTCTTAGAGAGGCTATTGGGGCAGCTTCAGAATACAATTGGGAATATTTCTAAATGCAGTTTTCTTAGAGAGGCTAATTGTCACAGCACCTAATGCAGTTAGGTTTAGGATTCTAAATGGAATTGGGGACACTCCTAAATGCAGTTTTCTTCAGGGAGGCTATTGGGTGCAACACCTAATGCAATTGGGAGCACTTTTAAATGCAGTTGCGAATGCTATTAACTGGTATTAGGAATATTTCTAAAGTGCTACTTTCCACAGAGAGGCTATTGGGCGCAACACCTAAATGTAATTTGGGAGCACTATTAAATGCAGTTGTGGACACTACTAAATGGTGTTGGGAACGCTTCTAAGATGCAACATTCCTCAGAGAGGCTATTGGGCGCAACACCTAGATGCAATTGGGAACATCATTAAATGTAATTGAGGACACTTCTGGATGCAATTTTTTTATTAGAGAGGCTAATGGGCGTAACTTCAGAATGCAGTTGGGATTACTTACTAAATGCAATTGGGATTAGGTGAGCGGTTATTCTAAGAGCAATTGGGAACACTTCTAAATGCAACTTTCCTGCGGGAAGCTATTGGGCGCAGTTTCAGGATGCAATTTGGAACGTAGCTAGATGCATTTGTGAATACTTCTAAATGCAGCTTTCCTCAGAGAGGCTAATGGGCACAATACCTAAATGCAATTGGGAACATTATTAAATACAGTTGGGCACACTACTGAATGTACTTGGGAACACTTCTAAATGTGAATTTTCCTCAGAGAGGCTGTTGGGTGCAGCTCCTGAATGCAATTGGGAACACTTCTAATCCAATTTTCCTTAGAGGCTATTGGGCACAATATCAAATGCAATTGGGAACACTTCTGAATGCAATTTTCCTCAGAGAGGCTATTGGGCGCAATTCTTGAATGCAATTGGGAACATTTCTAATCCAATTTCCTTAGAGAGGCTATTGGGCACAATATCAAATGCAATTGGGAACACTTCTGAATGCAATTTTCCTCAGAGAGGCTATTGGGCGCAATTCCTGAATGCAATTGGGAACATTTCTAATCCAATTTTCCTTAGAGAGGCTATTGGGCGCAATTCCTGAATGCAATTGGGAACATTTCTAATCCAATTTTCCTTAGAGAGGCTATTGGGCACAGTATCAAATGCAATTGGGAACACTTCTGAATGCAATTTTCCTCAGAGAGGCTATTGGGCGCAATTCCTGAATGCAATTGGGAACATTTCTAATCCAATTTTCCTAAGAGAGGTTAGTGGGCACAATATCAAATGCAGTTGGGAACACTTCTAAATGCAATGCAATTTTTTCAGAGAGGTTATTGGACGCAATACGTAAATGCAATTGGGAACATTATTAAATACAGTTGGGCACACTACTGAATGTACTGTCCTGAATTGGTTTACCTCATATCTCTCAGGTAGACATCAGACTGTCCAGATGAACATGTTGCATTCTAACAGACTCCAGGTCTCCTGCAGAGTCCTCCAAGACTCCATCCTCTCCCCAATCATGTTTAACCTTTACATGGAGCCCCTGTGCACTCCCCGAAAAGATCCCAATATAGCCATCCACCAATACGCAGACGATGCTCAGCTGTACATGAGAGTAAATTACGCACAAAACATAATTCGTCTCTGTGACTACCTAGCCATTATCTAGTCCAGGATGTCGACTGCCTACCTCAAACCAAACCCATCCAATACTGAATGTGTCCTCATTGGTCCGCCTGCTAAAAAACAAATTGTCCAACAATGGTTCAATGTTAGGCACATGGAAGGATTTGATCCATAACTCTCAGACTCAGCAACATCCTTAGGCTTCACAATTGACAGCAATCTGTCCTTCCAGAAATACATAGCAAAGAAGGCCCAAATTGCCTGGCTCAGAATCTCTACCCTTTGAAAAATCAAACCTGTCATCCCGCAGCAGGACTTCATACCATAGTGCAGGCCCTTGTGGTCTAGCACATCAATAGGAGAAATGCTCTCCTGACAGGGCTCCCAGCTGCTCATTTGGCTCCCCAAAAAGCGTCGACCACATTGTAGCACGTCTTATTATGGGAGCATGGAAAATGTACTGAATTACCCACATCCTCATGGGCGTAATTTTAGGGGGGGGCAGGGGTGTTTGTCCCACCCAACTTTCATGGCACACCATTTTGTCCCCATTCATTTGGCTTTGGCACCTTTTATTCAGATGTCATGTCCCCCCAACATTTTCAGCAACGTTACTCCACTGCCCATCCTGCCCAAACTAAATTGGCTTCCACTCCAGGCCAGGATACTGTTCAAGACTGCATGTATCATCTACAAGGCAGTCATGGGTAGCACACCAGCGGAACTGGTGGCTAAGCTACACATATCTGGTGGCACAGGCTCCTCACGCAGCAGCTCGACCAACCAGCTTGCATCACAACTCGTCCGCAAAGTGAGGACAATTCTCTTGTCATGCATCCACCCTCTGGAACTCGATTCCGGTATCGGCTCGGAATGCCCCCACAATTCTCCAATTTTGTAAATCTCTCAAAACATGACTCTTTCAACAAAACCTGACCAGGGACTAATTACAATGAATGCACATACCGACGCATAGATGTAACAGCACTGCACTACTGTTAAAAGATGCTAACCCAAATGCCGGCTACCCACACTCTGCATAACAAATGCTACAAATTAAAATGTATTGTTGTTTCCAACCAGCACACAGATCAATTTACCAGTTTTGTTCTTTTAATGACAATTGGGGGGCTTCAACCTACATTCTTAAACCCGTGCTCCAACCTTTAAACAGTATGTTTATAACAGTAAAAAAACACAGTAAAAAAACACATTTGTAAACAAATCATATATTCCCTGATAATGCAGAGTTCATCCTACCAGTTTTGGTATTACTACACCAACAAGGGAACTTGAATAAGCAGTCTTATCATTGATAAATCTGTGCTCTCATCTCTGATGCACTGACTCTTCCCTCATGCTATGAGGGTCAAAGGTTTAATGGATGAAGATGCATCCGGGAACTAGCAATGTTGGAATAAACAAAGGTGATGGTTGGTGTCTGAGCCATTTATAATTGAAATAAAGATAAAACCATATTTTTAAACAGTAAAAATTAAACAAGCTACCTATTTACTCCTACCAGTTTTCATATTGTCCTTTAAAAAAGGGGACTTTATCCTGCAGCCTCTTCATTCAGTAAAGTGTGCTCTAATCTACGAGCCACAGTGGCTTCCAGTTGAAAGCATAGCTTTTTTCATTATGAGGATAAGACGTGCATCTTGCAACGGAAACCTTGTGTTTGCAAAATGAAGAAATTGACTGTGGAACATGTGTTTGTTGAAGCTAACAATGGAGCATCCTATCCCATCACCGTATCATCAGACCCTGTTATCTATAAACAAACTTCATTTATCTGAACATAAACACAGAGCGTTCTCATTGCATTTGGTGTACAGCGTCGAGCTCATGACACATTTATTGGCAACCCCATATGCCATATTTTCTGACGCTACAGTAGCAAGCTTTGGTTTGCAGCATTGAATGAGTACATGTTTCTACGATTACCATTTTCTGGAAGAGGCTTAGACACAAACAGATTTTTACAGTTCCAGTAATAAAGAATTCCCATTTCTACCAGATTGCAGACTGTGATGATGTTCAAGTTGCCCTCCTTGAATGCTCCACCACATTCTATTTCCCTTTTTATTCTCTTGTTCAGTGGTACTCCCACGTGCCTCTTCATTCCCCTCCTGTACATTCACTTCTGATGTGTTCTTATCTCCAATGATGTACGTTATTCCACCCTGCATTCTCAGATGTTCTACATGACTGCACGTCACTTCCTTTAGCTGTCTCTTTCTGCCAATCCCAGTCTCACTCTCTGACATGGCCTGCAGGGCCTAGATTTTCAACCTCTGAGGAGTCTGATAATTCAGATTGCTGGAGAATATCTCCTGGATAGAGGATGACAGAAGCTCCACGATCCTGGTAAGATTTTGGGTTGATAACATTGATAACCAAAGGGTTCTCCAAGGAGCTTTCCGAATGACTGCCAGCATCCTGGGTCACAGACTGAAAGTTGCCGCCTTGGAAAGGCACAGAAACTGCATTTCTTGTGAGGGCCCCAGTTCTGACTTTTGATGGTTTGTGATAAACCCAAATGACTAATGGAGATCCAACACTAACCTCGATTGGGACTGGATGGAATGAATTAACTTGCTCATCATAAGCATGCCATCCAATTAAATACGCAGATGAAATTATGGCCCTGAGAAATTCTGCTACCATTCAGAGCAACTTGGTGAAACACCAAGGAGTTGATGACAACCCAAATGGGAGGACAATAAATGGGTAGCATCTTCCTACCCAACAGAAATATAGAAATTGACTGGTCGGCTCCAACATAGAAAGCGTGAGGTAAGCGTCTTTCAGATCTAGTCTTACAAAATAGTCTCCTGGTCTCAGGATATCTTTGAGAGTTGCTGTATCCTTCATTTTGAAGTGATGGTAGACAATGACATGATTGATCTCCCTTAAGTTTATTACTGGTCTGAAACGCTTCCCTTTCTTCCTGACCAGAAATATACTGAGGTGTACCCCTGGGTGAACCTTTGCCCACTTCATGGCTTGTTTTTCCAAGAGAGCCCTGATCTCCTAACTTATTAACGCAAGGTCTTCCTTGGAGAAAAATTAGACTCTCGTGAGTGGACTCTCTCCTGGATTTTCCACGAGCAACAGTCATAATCCTCTTACTGTTTTCAGGATCTAAGGATCCTAAGAAACAAACAAGCATTTTTGTGGGAAAACTTTCAAACAACATACTCACTATGGGGCCTTCCCAAAGGTGAGGAAACTGAATACTGACCCCGGTAGAAGGTAGCTCTTCCACAACCTCCTCTGAAGCCTTGTTTTTTATTCGATTGGCTCTTTGTGGAAAGAATGATTGCCTTGGCCTCAGGACCTGGAAATCTGATTGTCTAGGCATGACGTGGCCCCAACATGAACTACTCAGATGGCCGAATTACCCCTACCACGGCTGTCCCTAGCAGAAACCCAAGGAGAAAATAACTTCCTATGGGAAATCTGTGCCTTTTCCAACGACTTGAAAGTATTCATATATTTGCAAAAATGCTAACACATTTGTCATGAAAAAGCAATGTTCCTGAATCTTGCACCCTTTTAAAGTCTACCATGACTTCCAGATTGTTGCTTATTTTAGGGAGGATGCCTTTCCTTCTTTCCTACATCATGGAAGCACTGGCATTCCCCAAAAAAGCATATTGCCCTGTGCTGATCTCTTCAAGGTCTAGTGAGGCTCCAGCCCTTTTGGCCTCCTCCACTAGGTCTAGGATCATAAGCAGTGGGCCTGATGTATTACGGATCCTGTCTTAATATGGCTGCCATACACTATGCACCTCTTTGGACACATCTCTTCCATACTTTGAAGAAAATGTGACTTAGGGTTAGCTGTATTGTTAGGAAGTGATGACACTAGAGCACGTGGCTTTCATATTGGGTTTGGCTGATGGCACTAACCTGTGCCTAATGAAATCACCAGTATACTTCCCTGCTGTCTGTGACATAACCCATTCCCTAGAAATAGGATGTGAGGTGAGAGCTGGCCTGAACACACGGTTACCCACCTATCCTGCAGCCCAGGCAGACTTCCGTCTGGGTCCAGCAGATCATAATCCCCATCCTAGGGTATAGGATCCACCTGTATATCTGATAGTAAGTGGCCTGGTGAAGGAGGGTCGCAAGCCAGGGAACCATGGTGTTGGGTTTGGAGCTGATCCCCTGCCTCTCTTAGCCTGCTTCCGGTCCTCCCCAGGCCTGAGGGTCTAGTAATTGCTTGAAGCACTTCCATTATAGACAATCCCAGAGTCGTCTTTGGCCTTGGGTCCAGTGCTAAAACCCCTACTAAGAGGAACACCCAGAACAGGGGAATGACTGTGGTGTTTCCCCTTTGCCCTGGGGCCACCATGCAAAGGAGAATCACCACAATCGTTCACCAGTTTTGAGTGTTTCCTCTTCATAGGGGCTTTATCACTGGACAAAGACTCTCCCACACCTGCCTATGCCCTTAATTCTGATTATCCTGAACTCTGGTTGGAAACCCCAATGCTAAGGAATCGGATACGGTGGACTGCATAGTCTGGTATAACGAGGCTCCTTTCTGGTCTAGGGCTTTGTCAACTACCTGCTAGGTCAAGGAATTCACACAAACCTCAACTGTCCCTTCATCTTCTGACAGTAAGTCCTGGAGGGGAATATCCCCTAACTCCTCCTCCTAGGCTATGATCTCTAGACCGAATGCGCACTCCCATGGTGCCTGCTGCTCAGCAGGAAATGCCAACCTAAACACTAATAATTTCCCCCAATTCACATAAGAGAGCTGGCCGCTCTGTGTGATGTGACTTCAAAGAATCAACATAAATTACTGAGCAGAAAGGACATGACTCTTGGTGCAGTTCTCCCTCCGCATATTGCGCCTGCCAGGTTGTCTCAAAAATCCCTTATTCACACACTGGCTCCTCTGGGTCGAAACCCCCAGACACCTCAATGACTATTTGGTAAGCAAAAGAGAGAGGGGAACTTATCTGCCTCCCATAGCTGTGGAGCAGTAAGAAAAAGAGGGGCTGATGACAAATTGGAGATTTAAAGGGCTGGACTCACGGTGATTGGTGGAGGGATACATGTTGATGTAGGATTATGGGTTGCATAGCTTGCTTTCTTTTGTAAGCTTCTTACTGCTGTGGGTGCAGTAAAAGAGAAGATGCATAATACTCATCTGGGAGCCATTCCAGAGAATCTGTATACAACACTTTGGCATAATTACTCATATAATACCAAGGTATAGGAGGCCAACATTCATATTCACCACTGTAAAAGGTGAAGCAAACACTTGCACATTTTTATTTTATTTATTGTTGCCCTTGTTAAAGCGCATACAACCTTCAGGTATCTAGGCGCTAGTTACATTAAGGTAAAAAGAGAAGAAGGGAGGGGCGGTGGGGAGATGCAGTAGTTGGATGGAAGAGCCTTAGGAGGAGCAAAGTTAGTTGAACAGCCAAGCCTTTAAGTTTCTGCGGGAGGTCCAGTAGGCCTGTTCTTTTCTGAGTGCTGATGGTAGATTATTCCAGAGTTTGGCAGCCACGACCGGGAAGCTCTGCCCCCCTACTGAGAGGCGATTGAAGATGGGGGTCTTCAGGAAGTGAGAGTTTGACAATCTAAGAAGGCGGGCAGGGCGTATTTCACCACACAGCACGAGAGCTAGGTCGGGGCAGTGCTGCAGAGACCAGGGACAATGTTTTGAACTTAATCCTTTCTCAGATGGGCATCCAGTGTGCATCTCTCTTGAAAGCAACGAGCCCACATTTTGACTGCCACAACAATCCATACCTACATGTTGAGACTATACTTAAAAAAAAACTTTTACGTTGAACCTCTTGGACTAAGGAAACAGATGAGTCCTGTTGATCACTGATAAATTGCACATCCCCCACTCTGTGCAGGACTAAATCTAATTCAGTTCTAATTGTCCACAAGGGGCTCTGCCAGGCAGGCAGGTGTAACATGGGTGCATTTGTCTCTGCAGAAAAGCAGGCATTGGTCGAAAAAACAACAAGGTGCCCAGGAAACTCTAACCTATCACCTTTTGCTTGTGAAATTGAAGACAACATGTAGTTCAGTTGTTTTCATAGGTATTTGAGGTCATGTGTCTAGTCTTGTTCTATCAAGTTAAGATATTAATGAAATTAAAATGAGTATTGAAATACCCTTGAAGTGCTTTGTCAATTGTGTTAATTATTTTGTAAACTGAATAGCAAAAAATGTCAAAGGAATAATCTTTTTTCTTTTTTTTTTTTTTACAGAATAATAGAAACAACCAGTACATGAACACTGGCTTCTCCGCGTTTTTCGACATACATTGAACAATGTAAAACCCTGTGCCTTACTTATTTTTAAAAAAAAAGCAACAAATGAGTTATCATCTAAAGAAGACGCTTCTTGTTCAGAAACTACATTAGGTTTTCAGAAAAGTGGAAGCCTTATTAAAACAATATTGATCTACGTGAAACCTATACCTTGAACAATTAATTCCCCATAGTATAAATTAAAATAGTATCTACTCTGCTCAAGTACAGCTGAGCTGATACTAATTCCACAGACACATTCTTGTTTGCTCTCTGTTTATATAAATGGTATTATTTAACACACTGGATGCAAAGACAAAACAGAACGAACACGTTTCAATAGCCAGCTTGATGTGAGTTTGTAACTTACTTGCGGGTTTGCACAGGACGCTATGCATATCCCGAATTATTGTTGACACATTACATTTCAGGCTACCTCTCACCCCCCCCCCATAAAATCCTTAACATTACCAATTGAAAAAATAAATAATGCAGACTTTTGTTGGGGAAGTTCTAGAAGCGGTTGGGAGCAAGATATTCGATATGGCACACCACTGAGAGCAAGAAGGGGGCCCACCCACTAGGCAATGCCAGAAAGGGGAGCAAATGGGAGCAAATCCTGAACCTGAAGTTGTGAAGATGTAGTAGGAGAAATTAAATGTCTGGTCTAGGACATAGATACGTTTTGCACAAACACAAATGAATAGCTTTAAAAATGCAAAATGCAGGTGTGAAATCTTTTTCAGTAAAAAGGTTTTTTGTTACTTACATTTTATTTACAGGAAAGAAAATATATCAGAGTAAGATGTTCAGATAATGTTTCATAGAAAGGTCGGGTATACAATTTAGCTGCACAATGAATTACAGTCGAAAAAAAGCTTACTCTCCTATAATAAAGCAAATTTGATTTATCAGGGCAAGGAAAACCAGGGGTGAGATACAGGAAAACAAGAGGGGGAGAAAGAGAAAAGGATTAAAGAAGAAGCATACAAAGAGACTACTCACTCAGCTGGACTTCTCAGAGAGGGTTAAGGGTAACACTCCAGAAATACCCCCCAATCTCGTCCTATTTATACTCACAATCACGTCTCTTGTATTGATATCTTTTGTTAGAGGCCAGTGTGCCCATATATGTCACCCGATCTCCAACGTTTCGGCTCCACCTCGTAGACTCAAGAGGTCTTCCCATTTTCTTAATGCTATTGGGCGTTGTCCCAGGGTCGCCCAATAATACCCTTTGTATTCCTGTATCTACCCAAGTAAGTTTGTATTTATGTTTTCAGTAATTGACAGTCAATAGAGAGTCATCGGTCCACATAGGTTCTACTGAGATAATCTCAGATTCAGTCCAAGATTTCAAGCTACGTTTTTCCCTTGGTTGATGACCAGGGTTTTATTCCAGATAGGTGTTTTCACATATAGGCCTTGCTCACAATAATTGCTCCCCTACACTGCTTCCTTGATAGCTCTTGAATATTTAGATTTCTTCTTTGTTTGAGCCGCCATCAAAAGGGCTTTCATATAATTTTGGCTAAATTAAAACACTTCTTAGTTTCATTCACTTTCATTCACGTCCTGGGTTCATCTGCTGTGAGACGTCACCTAACATTGTAAGTGCAGTCTGTAGTGCGTGTTCTATAGGTCAAGATAGTGTAAGCCAAAGCCTGTCCTGCCTTTGGCTCTTCCTGTCACTTCTCAAATGTGTCTTTTTGTCCACAAAATCACCCAGAATCTCGTGTATGCACTTTAGATCTTTTGATGCTATTTTATAAGGTACACATACACCCAGGTAAATGAGCTTTGGAAGGACAGTCATTTTAATTATGCTCACCTGCCTCTACCAAGTGACTTAGTAAAGTTACATGCGTCCCACCGTACCTTCATATTATGTGCATTCCCTGCATGATTAACCAGAATTTCCACTCCTATGCATTTAAAACCCATTAAACCCCTAGCTTCCAGAACTGAGCTGAGATGGCCATGGCCTTTGTCTTATTTATAATCAACTTGCATGCTGATAATTTGGTATAGTAGTACATTATATCAAGGATCAGGGTGGTAGAGGTCTCTGACAGGCACAGGAACATTATTATTATATTATTATTATTTGGGTATTTATTGAACATGGTCCTAGCTTTGTGAAGCAACAAATCGCTTTACAAGTCATAGGGTGAAGTGCACAACAAGGGAAGAAGATTGCAATGAAGCATTCCAAGGGAGCAGGGAGCTAACAATGGGGTAGGGAGAGGGTGGCCAATTTGGCATCAGGGAATCTACAAGCAACCAGTGCAGAAAACATGGGGGGGGAGATTGCCCAGTTTCAGGTTAGGTGGGGAGTGGAGAGGGTGTGGACGTAGGTGTTAGGGAGGAGCCATTCCTTGAAGTGGAGTGTCTTGAGCTCCTTCCTGAAATGTACAAGTGACGGGAAGAGCCTTGTGTGGACAGGGAGGTGGTTCAAGAGTCTGGGGTCACAGACAGAGAAGGCCTACCTTCTCATTATTTCCTTCTTGCACCGTCAGAGCTCAAGTCTGCACACGTTCTTGCTTCTGGTCGATCATAGGCCTCCATAGAGGCTCAGTTTCTCACCCAGTTAGCTTGTGGACGTGTCCACAGTCTTGTAGATGATGCAGCAGGATTTGAAGGTAATATTTTGGCATTAACACCATCCAGGTGGGAGGGGGCCAAGGCAGTGATAGCAGGTCTGAAGTTGTCTGCTGAGATGAAGGGCTTGATTTTCTGCAGGAGCAAATGCTGGAAACAGGCCACTGTGTTTTCCTTGCTATGTGCGGCTGGGTGGAGTGTCCCTTGATGTAGAACCCAATGGGCTTGGCCCAGGTGGTGAACTGGTGTATGACGCCCTTGAGATTCATATCTGAGAACCAGATCTGGATTTCTGGGGAGGTTTGGTCAGCAGTAGGAATTCAGTCTTCAAGGGATTGAGCTTCAGGTAAGGACTGGTCATCAAGAACTGGATCAATGTGAGGCAGGCCTTGAGACTGTGGATGTCTTTGATGAAGGATATCCTGAGATAGAACTGCAAATAGAGCTGCTAGCGTGCTCAAAAGGGGTGTGTTCAGCCATCATATACATTTCTTAGAGATCTACAACTTTCAAGAGCCCCTATACGCAGATTTGTGCTCCTGTCACTCCAGGGAAACTGCTCTCATGAATGCCTCGAACTTCATTGCTTCATTAAGCAATTCAATCTATCCTCTATCCTAATTCTCCTTGACCTGTCCGATGCCTTTGACACTGTTGATCACTCTGATTTCCTTAATACCCTCTCTCTTTATGATACCTACCTGGTACCTCAACAATTCTCTGTCTCCTAGAACAACACCACCTCACAAATCACTCATCTAACTGTTGTTGTTCCACAAGGCTCTGTCTTGGGTCCTCTCTTCTTTACACTCAACACCTCTAAGTTCTTGGAGCAGTTGCCTTTTCCTTTAGGTTCTCGTACCAACTCTTCGTGGACTACACCCACATCTTCTTCTCTTTTCCTGAACTCTTCTCTGATCTCTCTATCAACATGTCAAACAGTCTCCCTGCCATTAAGTATTATATGGCTTTGCACTCTTGATGTTAAACTCTTCCAAAAGAGAAGTGCTCTTCTTCCCTGCCAAATACTGTCTCTCAACTATTCCTTGCCTATCCAGTTCCTACGTGACACTCTCCGCTACCCCTCTTCATCTGGAAGCCTCTGCATCATCTACGACTCGTCTCACACCTTCTTTACTTTCATATCCAAAATTGCAATGGCGGCTCTACTCAACCTCTTTGGTCTCCCCAACTACGCTTTCTGTCCTTTCGACAAGATCATTAACTTTGCAACCAGGACTTCATTTGAACTCCCTCACTTAACACCTACTTCCTCTTACCATCTTCTAGTTCATAAATCTATCCATGCTAAGGCACCACCATATCTATTCTCCTCCTCTATCCATCTCTACAATCCTCCTTGTAATCTTTGTTCTGCCTCCTCGACTACCCTTGTGGCACCTCACCTTCCATATACTTCCTCTCACTTCCGCTCTTTCTCTCTTCTTGCTCCATTTGCAGGGAACATACTCTTCCCCCGAAACAGTCGAGACTAATTTGTTCAACACCAAACTGAAAGCCTACCTCCTCGCCTCTGAGTTACCCTCTTAACCATATACCTCATCTGACTTCAATCTAACATTGTTCCCTTGCATCCGGGGGCATAGGAGACACATAAAATCTGGGGGGGACAGGGGACACCTTGAAGACTTTGCTACAGACACAAACTACAGAGTAAAATCTGCCCATTTATTTGTAGTGAGTGATGATCCTGCACATTTGTTAAGAAAAACAAATATTTTTTGTGGCGTTAAGTATGCGTGACAAATTCTGTTACTATTGTTTGTATGTCAACTAGATCCAGTATATCTTTGTGTATATTGCACACACACACATGATTGAGTCTTTTATGAGTCATAGTTGTACGCAGCCACGTTTTCAGTCATTGCAAAGCACTAAAGCTCCTCTCAGCCTCACAGGAAGATACTGGAACAGTTAGGAGGATCCGCAGTAGCTTTTCCACCTGTGCAAATAAAGCTCTTTCTGTGGGAGGCATCCTTTGATGTCTACCAATTCTGAGATGGAAGAATGCTTATGGGCGCTGGATAATGTTGTTAATTGTGCAGATAGGTCAATTTCTGGGTACTTAACAACATTTTCAGCACTTCTGCCCGTTAGAAGCAGCTGTGCCATGTGAGATGGTGTAATGCCTACTGCAGTACTGCAGGACATTATTTTAATTGACTTTAGTAGACAGGTTTTGGAAAACAATCAAGAGTGTTAAATTTGGAGGGGGCGTGGCCGGCGGGCTCAAGATGGAGGCGTGATCCTTCTGAGCTCTTGGGCTGCCAGCAGTATCCTTCAACATCCTTCGGATTGCTGTTAAAACGAAACCTTGCAGATGCACCAAATGAGAGCTGACATCCGCTGCTAAAACCTTCTGAAGTTGTGAAGCTTCATACTAAGCAGACCCAGAGAAATCCATCGTAGAAAATATCGAGACTGGCGCTGATGAGAATCCAAGATGGCCGCTAAGCGCCATGGGAGAGGAGCGGCCGCAACGGACTGACACCCTCCGAGGCGGATAGCGCGCTGTGTCGGAGAGAAGCTAGGATCCCAGCGGCGCAGAGGGCGAACGAGCCTCTGGTGGCCTCTCGTCTCATCACCATCACAGGCAGACGCAGCTGGGGCGGACGAGGCTACGCGTGGACAGCGAAGCCCCAATTGGAGACCCAGCAGACCCGCAAAGGATCCGAGCGGGTGAGCTCTGTTCTCCCCACCCGGCAACCGAACAGACGATTGGGGTTGGAGCGAATCCAGAAGAACGCAGTCTCGAGCGTGGGCAAACCGCGCCACATCTTCGCTGCCTTCTGCTCGAAAGCGGACACTCACGGGCGCTCCGTGTATCGTAGAGCGCCCGCTGGCACCCTGAGATACCCTGCAAGACACACCGGTGAGGAGAGGGGAAGGTGGGGGCAGGGCACTGAACTGAAGGTGCCATATTGCGGGAGGGGAGACCGGACTCCCCCCTCACCCTCCCAGCTCAAGTTGAATACGTGGGCCTAAAGCATGGGCCATAAACCTACCCATAGACTGTCAGAACGAAGAAGTGGGCATAAGGGTGAACCCTGAAATCCAGGAAACAGACAACACCCCAAAACGAACTGCCAAGGAAGCAAAAGGCAACATAAAGGGAACGGGACCCAGCCACTGTACAGTGGGGCAAGGGGGACCGAACAGGCTTTGGAATTGGCTATTTGGGAAGGAAATAGATCCCCACACCCAGCTTGTGGCTGGAATACAGGGAAAGTGGGAAGAAAGAGGAAAGAGGGAAGCTGAGAACCAACCCATCAGCTGGAGACACCCACCGGTGATGCAGTGCAATACCACAAAGCAGCAGAATACTACAGACAGGGGTATCCACACAGAGATTAAGGAGTTACACAGTGCACCACACGCCTGAGAAAACAATCTCCTGACAAAGTAGGCAGGACCATGCAGGTCTTCTCTGACCTAGCCACGGCATCACCCTCCATCATGCTATGTGGGGTGCCCCCAGGCTCCTGCCTCTCCCCCACCCTCTATAACATCTTCACCCGCCCCCTCTTCCTCATCCTTGACGCCATGGGCATCTCTTACACCAACTATGCCGACGATACACAGATCCTTCTCACCCTGACAGGAGACTATGACACGGACTCTGCCACCCTCAACAACATCTACAACACAATCCAAATGTGGATGGCTATCAACGGCCTCTGCCTTAACTCCGACAAAACTGAGCTCCTACTCGTAGGCTCCCCTGACACCATCAAAAAACCTGATGCACAGTTTAGTCACTTCACTATTGACTCAATCAGGATCCCAGTACTAGACACAGTAAAAACACTAGGCGTCTACTTAGACTCCGACCTATCCATGACCAGACAAGTAAACGCCATTGCCTCCTCTGCTGCTTACCATGCAAAACTCCTTAACGCAGTCAGACCTTATCTGTCAAAAGAAACATGCACTAACATAGCCAGGGCCATAACTGGCTCGTGGCTTGATTATTGCAATAGTATCTTCATAGGGACCTCCAACAAAAACCTTGAGAAGCTCCAAGTAATACAGAACAATGCCCTGCGTGCTGCACAAGGCATTGCCAAGAGAGAGCACATCACCGCTGCTAGAAAAGCATCCCACTGGCTCCCCATAAAGGAAAGGATCTTATTCAAAGCTCTAAGCATCACCCACAAATGCGTCCATCTTGCCGCCCCAATGTACCTTTCCCAGAGGATCCACCCGGTCTCCTCCGCAAGACCCACCAGGTCACCCTATGCCAGCATGCTCTCAGTACCCAGGGTAAAAAGAGCCAGAGCAGGGGGCTCTAGCTTCCCGTACCTCGCTGCCGTACACTGGAACACCCTCCCTAGCTCCTTGCGCTCTGAACCCTCACTGGCCGCCTTTCGGAAAGCCTTGAAAACGACCCTGTTCACCTAACAAACATATGCCTAGCCTTCATGAATGTTCATGTATGATGCATTACGTGGTATGACACCACCTATATCTGATCACAGGTCACTGCCTCACTGTTAACCCAAGGCACAACCTGTACCCATTGTAACTAAGTTTTCCTTACAAGTAACAGTGCCACAATGCCCCCGAGCTGTCTGCGCGCTATATAAATGTAATAAATAAATAAAGTAGCACCAAACTGACCACCCCACAAGACGACCCAGAACTCTAAAGCCTGCATACTATATAACAACAACAAACAAGCAGACAGCTGCTGCAATGGGTAAGGATAAGGCGAGTACCAAAAAGGTGGTCAATCAGAGCACTATGGAACAATTCACAACTACTACCCTGCCCCCGCCAACAGACTCAGGTAGATCTGAAGACACACAAAATCCTGAAGAAACCCTATCCCTAAGGGATGTGATGAACGTTATTGCCAACTCGCGATCCTCTATGGAAGTCAAAATGGATGCCATCACTACAGAAGTCTCCCTGTTGCGACACAATCTCCAGAAACTCTCACCCCGCACTGACGAGGCTGAAACCCGTATATCTGTTGCGGAGGATGACCTGAGAAGTATGGGCCAGCAAATGAACAGAGTGCTAGAACGCATGAAAGTACTGGAGAGCAGGGTGGAGGAGGGAGAGGGCAGGTCAAGGAGAAACAACATCCGTATTCTTGGACTGCCCGAAAAGACTGAAGGGGAGAGCATGGAACTCTTCCTAGAACAATGGCTGGCCGACCTATTTGCTCCCAAGACTCTATCAACACTGTTCTCAATAGAAAGGGCACATCGAGTCCCAACGGGCACACCAATACCTGGGAAACAACCGAGAACTGTGGTAGCGAAGATCCTTAACTATAGAGATCGGGATGCAATATTGCAAATGGCCAGAACAAAAGGGGAGATAACATACAGCGGCTCCAGGATTGGCTTCTTTCCGGATTTCACTAGAGAGGTACAGAAGATGAGACAGTCCTTCGACCCTCTCAAGAAGCGCCTACAGACACTGAACGTAAAATATGGCCTCCTGTTCATGCGCAATTGAAGATATATCACAATGGCACCACAATACACTTCACTGATCCCAGAGAGGCATGAGAGGCATGGACCTGGGCCGAAGGAAACCTGAAGGGATAATGGAACCCATGCAAACAACAAGAAACAAGAAGAAATAGGCCACGCCTAAATGAGCCACCAAACGGACCATCCCACCAGGAAATAGAAGCAAAACCCCAGAGAGAAAACGAACAATAGCAAACATGGATGAAAGATGGAAGAACACATGGCACAAATGACCCACGCAAAAGACGAGAACCGAGAGGAAACAGACCAAGGCTAAATGAGCCCCCACAAGAACTACTTCACCAAGACATGGAAGCTACATCACAAGGATAAGATGAATAAACACAAGAGCGGGCAAAAGATGAAAATCAACACAAGTGATAATCACCTAACAGCCATAGCAACTGGCGAAATGAATGCTGGTGGCCCAAACTCCAGCACGGCACAACCCCCCAAAAAAAACACAAAGTGCACACTGAGGTATTCCTAATACCAAAGAGACTTTAGCACTGAGTATTAATACAATTAGCTAAATGTTTTGTTCAATGGGCGCCAGATGCTTCAGTTGGGGATGGAGTATGGGGAGGGTGAGTTGGGTGTTACACAGGTACTCAATTGGCACTTGGTGCAGCAAGATTACAGTCAGCATAGTATACAGGAAGATTACGAGAGATGACTATCCTCACATAGAAATAAACCCAAAGACCAAAGGCCACAGCTGGAAATAACGCAAAGAAACTCGCCTTCATGACATGGAACGTGAATGGCCTGGGGAACAGTATAAAGCGAAGGCTTGTAATACAATACATAAATCGCCACGATCCAGATATAGTGCTGCTCACCGAAACACGTTTGGCAGGCACTGAATGTCACTTCTTCAAGAGGACTAAGTACAGGAAGGCAATCCACGCAGGCTTCTCCATGGGCTCGAGAGGAGTATTAATCTTGATAAACAAAAGAATCCCACTCGACATAACCAATGTAACCCAAGACCCTATTGGCAGATTTATTTTCATGCAGGGAACACTATGGAATCAAACTCTAGCCATAATGGCGGTCTATTCGCCCCCGGCACTTATGACTGCCTTGCTGGAAGAAATCACTCCGTTAATAGCCAATAATCCGGCAGATACACTAGTGGTGGGTGGAGACTTCAACGAAGTAATGAACATCACAGATGATCGAACACACATAAGAGGGAGAAACCCGACGATACCAACTAAACTTGCCACTTTTACGTCAGCATTGGGCCTAAAGGATGCGTGGAGAGACCTGCACCCAACGGAGAGACAATTCTCGTTCCATTCGGGCGCACACGCGTCGATGTCTAGATTAGACTACTTCTTCCTCCCCGGCGAAAACATACACAAGGTGTTGGATGCAACTCTACATCCCTGCAGGATATCAGATCACTCCCCACTCACGATACTGCTGGAAACAGAGAGACCCCAGCCTCCGCCGAGGTGGCGATTGAACGCATACTATCTAGGATTTCCGGAACTAACGGAGAAGATCCAGGAAACAACTACAGAATATTTCGAGCTGAATCAAGACTCAGTGGCTGACAAGGAAATAGTATGGGAAGCATACAAGGCGACTCTAAGAGGCGACATACTGAGCTGGACAACTGCACACAAAAAGGCACATAAGAAAGAAGTTGAGGAGGCAGAAGCAGAGGTGAAATGCGCTGAGACGAAATACACAAGAACGGGAGCAGAGATAGATTACACATCCCTGCAAATAGCACAGAAGAAACTGCACAATGTTGCCCTGACATGTGCGAAACAAGCGCATAGAACCATGCGCGCCAGACTTTACGAGAAAGGAAATAAGGCCAGCAGGATGCTGGCCTGGTTGGAGAGGAGAGAAGAGGGGCACCACCAAGTGTGCCGCATAAGCACCACAAACACTGAATGGGCCTCAACTGATCCAGACATCGCAGAAGCATTCGCAACCTACTATGAAACACTATACGCCCCGCCTACGACACCAACGGATCCCAGCATACTAGACTCATTAACCATCCCAACGTTAAACGAAACACAGAGAATGCAACTTGAAGCCGAACTAACTGAAGAAGAACTGACAACAGCCATTTCGCAACTCCAAAATGGGAAAACCCCAGGCCCCTAAGGATTCCCAATGGAAGTGTGGAAGAAAATTGGCACTGGAGAGGTGGCATCCCACATGCTAGAAATGTTCGTATGCGCAAAGGAAAAAGGAATCCTACCACCAGACTTAAGGGAAGCCGCTATAGTGGTGATACACAAGCAAGGCAAACCACCGGACGCATGCTGCTCCTACCGACCAATCCCGCTCATAAACACAGAAGCCAAAATACTGGCAAAAATACTGGCCAACAGGCTTCAGACGGTGATACCCTTCCTGGTCCACCCGGACCAATGCGGCTTCATGCCACAGAGATCTACGCGAATGAACATTCACAGACTCCAAGCCGCCATTGAAAAAGCGTCATCCCTACAAGATTCACTAGCACTCCTCACTATTGACTTTGAGAAGGCTTTTGATTCGGTCCACAGGGAGGCTCTATGGCACATAATGGGTAAGATGGGATTCGGGATCCGCTTCATAAATTGGGTCAAACTCCTATACAATGCCCCGACGGCAGAAATCAGAGTGAATGGCTGGTCCTCACGCAAGATAAAGCTTGGGAAGGGAACCAGACAGGGATGCCCCCTATCTGTGATGTTGTTCGCACTGGCAATTGAACCACTAGCGATAATGCTGAGAGAGTCACGGGCTTGGGGGGGATTTCATTGGACACAGAACTGGGAGGACAAAGTGTCACTATATGCAGACGACCTCCGGATCTATCTAAGCGATCCAGTAGTTTCTTGCCCCGTTGTCACAAACATATTAAATACTTACGGGTCCTTTAGCGGGTTAAAAGTCAACTACACTAAATCCTTATTGTTCCCGATTAAAAGAATAGATGCAGCAGCCCTACACAACTGTCCATATAAAACTGTGCAAGAGCTGTTTAGATACCTTGTGATACAGATCACGACAGACCTAACGCAATATGTAGAGAAAAACCTGCACCTGATAAGAGACAGGTTTGTTAATGATGTGAAACACTGGATGTCCCTCCCACTCACCCTCCTAGGAAGGGCTGCCCTATTCAAAATGTTAGCCCTACCCAGGTTCCTATACATCCTGCAGAATGCACCCGTGTATATACCAAAACTAGAATTTCGTAAACTAGATGAAACACTTGGGAAACTCCTGTGGAGTGGAGGGCACCCTCGAATCGCACTTAAAACTCTACAGCGCTCCATATGGGAGGGAGGAATCAGTCTCCCACACCTACAAGCATACTATTGGGCAGCCCAAATGTCAGTGATAAATGACATCCTACATAATGACCCAACATTACCGCACAACAGAGCAGACACTCACAGAGAGCAGGGGATCACGCCGATAGAAGGGCTGTATCAAAAGGAAACCCGCCCATTCCCACCTACAATAGCTGCACAGAGAACTCGGATCTGGATAGACGTACATAGACACCTAGGCTGGGAAGGGAAAGTTACACTGAAACAACCCCTGTGGCGTAACAAGCATCTACCAGAACTTAGAGAGCTCCCCAAATGGGTGGCCTGGGAAGAAGCTGGGATAGGAAGACTGGAAGACATGATAGAGAACAGAGAAATAAAGACCTTCCAGGCCCTAAGGGATGAATTCGATCTTCCCGCCACAGAACACTTTCACTATAGGCAAATGAGACATGCACTCGCAACAAGTGAGTTGGACCTCTCCAACATCCCAGAGTGCACCCCAGTTGAACGGAACACCGTGATGGAGAGAATAGACCACAAAATAACCTCCACAATGTACAATGCAATTAGCTTGTGTGCAACAATAGAACTCACAGGACTAAAGGAGAAATGGGAAAGAGACATGGGTCCGATCCAACCAGAGGAATGGACTACAGCCCTCATGTATCCCAGGGAAACCGCGATCTCAGCTAGAATTATACTGATCCAACTGAAAATCCTGCACAGGGTATACTATCCCAGAGAGGCCCTGCACCAATGGGGAAGAGCAATGGACCCCAACTGTCTACGATGTCACCAAACGAGAGGGACCTTTTTCCACATCCTCTGGGAATGCCCACAAATCCAAATATTCTGGCAAAAATGCTGCGAAAGACTATCAACCGTGATTGGCCAAGAGATACCAATGCACCCCAAACTACTAATACTGGGGATAGATGAAGATATTGAGCTATCCAGATTCGAAAAGCTTATGTTTGCAACATCCACAGGCCTTGCCAAAAGGAACATAGCCCATATGTGGGGCTCGGCCTCAGCCCCACAATACGAAAAATGGGTAGCGGATGTAGACATGTGCATACCAATGGAAAGGAGAGTGTATACCACAAGGGGATGCCCAGGGAAGGCGACCAAGATTTGGCAAAGTTGGGAGGATAACTGAAGGCATGCGGCGAGGAACCGAGAGCCTGATAGACTGCTGAAAATGACCAATTCAGACGATCGTGAGGAAATGAGAAACCTGCGTAGAGAAACAACATTCACAGACTATGCGCAAAAGAGCCTAAGCCAAGAAGAAATTAATACCTGTATGTTTGAAAGTATTGACTAAGAGAAAATGTGTTTTTTGTTTTGCCTTGTTTGTACCTACAAAATAATAAAATATTTTATTTAAAAAAAAAAGAGTGTTCAATTTGATTTGTACCTCCTCAAGTATGCGGCTAAATCCTTCACGTACTGCTGCACTAATGCCATGCTTAACCAGCAAGTTAACACACCTTCTAGCAAACCGAGTTTCTGAGCAATGCTTCGCTTAGCAACAAATTACGAGTATGTGCCCATGATTTCATTAGTTTAACATACAGACCCAGAGCACGACCCTGGATTAGAAACTCAGAAGCTGCCAGTCCAAAATCACCCAGATTAATTCCAAAGGGGTGCTCTGGGGTAATCCCAACAAAGGTCTCCAGCACTTTCCCACAATTTGTTTAGTGTCAAAAAGGCCTCTTAAGGCCTACACTGCAGACCCACATATTATTGTATGCATTATTTTAGAATTGTATATGTTATTATGGCTGGCCTTAAATTATAGCCACAGTATGTAATACAATAGAGCTGCCTGGCCTACATGTATTGGATAGATTTTTCAGAGGAATACGCCCAATGTAATTTTTACATAGCGCCCAGTGCCACCTCGCTGCCACTTCATGGCACTGTACAGGCATTTTTCGGAAGAGCTTCAATACATTAAAAGCGAAAAAACAGCTTTATACTTGACATGACTGCTCCTTTCAGCAGAGCTGATAAGCATTTGATCGGACAGAAGAACATTTTTTGAATGCCTTTCAGACTGGCTTCTATTAAGTGTATTAGACAGCATGGCATCGGATTGCTGTGTGTTTAATGGAACTGTGCATCACTTGCCAGTAGGGCAACTAAACTATCAATGGGACAGTATTGACAACTCTCTCAACATGACTGGTACAGTTTTAATAAGATGGTGTGGCACTCCACATGGAGCAGAGCCTTTACTACTAAACTTTGCAATGGCACCTTCACAGCACAAACTTTACATGCCACACCACACAGTCCCCTCATGACATAGACTATTTACAGAACTATTTAGTATTACGCAACATAAGGCTCTAGTTTCGTTTTTAGCCTTGCAGGGTTGCATTAAGAATGAGTGATATATGTTTCACCCACTATGCTAGATAAAGAATCTTGGCTTATTTTCATTTTTATGTCATCTGCCTATGATTTTAGTAAGGAACATAGGGAGTAATGATGTATGGCTTTTAAACCTGTATCTCCTACAAATATCCCATTCCTGTAACACACACAGTGTAGCACAGAGCTGCACTACTTAAGGGAACGACACAAAGGAAGCTCCAATTAGAGTGCACTACCATTAGGGCTAAACATTTCAAGTTGCAAGCTATTAGCCAGGCATTGTTAGTCACTCGCCCTCTCAATTCTTCACATACACAGAGCACTCCATTTCTTACTCACCAAGAGTCCATTATCAGTAGTCAATGGCTACTGAGAATTTTGAGGCCTGCTAACATATTTGTTGACTGACGTCATATACTTGTAAGAAAAAGACCTTATCCAATGGTGTGATTTGTTTCTCATTTCGGCCAGAACAAAGACACATTTGATAGTTTCCTGGTACCGACAAGAATGGTGGTCTATCAAAGATTTCCTCAAGCAGACTTCCTGACACACATGCTGCAGTCGTAAGCATTCACTTATTAGCTACACCCGCACCATGATTGCTAGCAAACACTATTTGTTTGGCCAGGTGATGCCAGCACACCACACTCTGAAGATTATTCCACCAACGCTGATGCCAGGCAACTACACTAATTGCCAAGTGCTCACATCCGAAGCCAGGTATTCCACTAATTCACATCATCTAGCAGACATGCCAATGAAATATAAGCGGCCTTAGATATTGCACTCATATGCTCAAGTAAGCAAATCATATTCCAGGTAGTGCCATCAAATGTCAGCTTCTCAGATCATATAGCAGGTATAATCATCAAATGATCAGTGTGTGCTCTGCATTTCCATTAATGGGTAAGTATTTGCCCCATATGCCAACCATTGTCAGCAAATACCCGGGCACTCACACCACACACAGGGTATTGCCAAATGCTAGTTGCTCTTAGCCTATCCCAGAGAGGCAGTGCTACACCACCACTCAAAACTAAAACACCACAGAAGCAAAGCGTTTCCTCATGCTTTGGGAGATGCTGTAAACCGGAGATAGAAGCAACATGTGTTTATTTATATATTTATTTACTGTTTGCTTGTTAGGCGCTTATACAATAAGAATATACTGTTTCAAAGCAGCCACAAGGCAGGGAGGGAGACAGAGCGGGAAGTACATTACAACAATTACAACACAATATTTAAGAGGGGGAAGAGGGAGGGGGATGAACCTACTATGCCTTGTGAGTATTCAGAACATATGTCTGTCGCAAGAAAACTGAGACAAGAAGTCCAAACTCATTCTTGGCTGAAGTGCTGGCCTGACAGACTAGTGTGCAACGTTTTTGTGGGCCAGCACTTGGTACACCTGGCGGTCCACATCTGGTAGTTTTGATCATAATGCTGGCCCAGTGGTATTTAAAAATCTTCATTCACCACACATTTTTCAGAAAAAAATAGACCCACATCCAAGCACTAGTTTGTTGCAATAAATCACAATTTGTGTTTACGGGCCATATTTTTGGTACCTGGTCCTTTTTTTGCCACAGTCCTATCCACGGAGACCAAGGAAATAAATCTGCTTTACACATGAACATGCACGAGAAGCCAATGTGGTGCGGTTTGCACCCCTTGAACTCAGTTGGTCAATACTTGTCTTTTTTAGCATCTCAGTAAAGTGCTTTTTAGATGCATTTAACAGGCAATTACAGCACTGGACATTTGCCTGAGTTGGACACGGTGCACCCACTGAATGCAGCTTTAACAATTAATGCGTGATCCCATGGCTATACTGCACTGGAAGCCACTGCCCCAATGGTCGGGTGCTGTTCTTGGAACACGTTCCAGCCCTGCACCGTGTAATACGAGGTGAAGAGAGAGGGGCCAGGCCCTCGGGAGGGGCTGTGTCTTGGACAGGTTTTTTTTTGTATGGGGCGGGCGGGGATGTGTATGTGGTGGCCCAGCAGCCAGTCCCACTCCCTCTCCTCATCTTTTTGTCTGCTCAGTACTGCATGATGACAGCCATGGAGGACACACGGATCCTGCTCAGCCATAACAGACACGGAGCGGACAACAACAAAAGTTACATGACAACATTATTTGAAAATGTGATTTTCCAAGAAAAAAAGGAAAACACAGATTGGCCCCAGGCATTCGTACAGCATTTTTGCCCATGTGCTTATACCATGCCAAATTGCATTTGTCATGGTGCAATAGTTTTCTAATATGTCCCTGTGATTTAAAAAAAATAGGGCACACTTTGCCCTTCCGCTAATACCGTGCAATTATTGCACTTGCACTGGTGTACAGTTTCTGAAATCTGGCCCCTGGCAGGCAGCGTAGCACTGGCACACCCATTTGGAATGAAAAAGAACCCCTGCCTTATCCTCGCCTCGATTCTCATTGTGGGGGGGGATAAATTACATTATATCACCCCACGCCCATGCTCGCCTCTAACCTGACACTTTCTCTGCCTCCACTCTAGACCATCATCCATGATGGTGACATCCCTAACACAGTTGGTCAACCACCAGCCTGCACTTAAAAATGTCTAATGGTGATTGTTCTTAATCTATGTACCTCCACCCATGTATTATCTGCCGGTGACTGCTCCATTTATTCCTCTCAACAACCTGGTCAGAATGTCACTCACCCCATTGTAAGAAGCTCATTGCTTCCCATCAAATCGGTTACCTTACACATTGTACTTTCTTTGTGATCAAAAGAGCATTGTTAATCCCTTTGTATAGATATTTATTTTAAAATCTTTTCATTCTTATCGGACATCATCGTCCAAATCAAGGGACAGAATTACCATCATTCCACCATAATGAAAGGTACATAACAATAACTAAATTAATTAAATAAATATAGACAACAGCTTATCCTATTGCACAGGTATACGTAAATCAGGACAAATATATATGTGCTTCTTCTCTCAGTAGTAAATTATTATTCCCAAAAATACCATCAGTTCCACTGTTTGCATCACAGCAACACTTCCACCAGTATCAGTAACCTTTCATCGTTATGCAGATTCAAACAATAGTTGAAATTCTAATTTCTAATGGCATAATGTATTCACGGAGGTCTGTCAACCGGAGGGGTGAAACAACGCTAATATAAGGGCGTTCCAAACCTCCATCTTATCAGTGGTCTCACATAATCCCCTCTTTAGGGCTATATACCACTCTGTAGTTTCAGCCATGGACCATTTCTTCATATCCTCCCACCATACCGGAAACAATGGACCGTCTTCCTTTTCCATGAAATAACAATCCTGCATTTTGCCAATATGCAGGCCATATCTGTTATCCTCACATCATGTTTAGCCTTCTTTGGTTTGGAAAACATACCAAACAGGCATACATCAGGGGTCCATTTGAATCTGGTCACACCAGCCTTCTCTAATGCCTGACTAATCAGCTCCCAAAACCCTTGAGTCATCAGGAAGTGCCACAGCATCTGTACAAGATCTGTCAAATCAGTTCCACACAATTAACAATCAGGATGTAGTCTACATGCTTGCCCTTTGAGGGAACACCAAGCAAGAAAAGGCACAGACACCAGGGAAATACAGGTTTTATCAAATATGTAGTGTGTTCATTTATTTCGTGTGTGTGTGCGCGCGCGCCCCCACCATGGGGCTGAATGGAATGTGAAAAGTAAAGAACTATAGGAAAGAACTCGGGAGAGAAGAAAAGAATCCAGAAAGATTTGAAAAAATAACAGTTGGAGAGGACAGATGAAGAAGAGAGACAGAGAGACACACTTACCTGGGGGGTCGCTGCCTCGAGCAGCCGTCTGCGGCCTACATCCATCCAGTGGCACCAGGGGACACATGGGAATCCCCTCTAGAGACTGTTTGCAGGGGGGCCAAGCTGCTATGCCAGGGGTAGCTCGGCTACCCCAGGGCCGTGGCCACTTTCGGCCTGCCCGGAGGCCAGACCGGATGGGCCCAGTGACATTCAGGATCCAGGAAGGGTGGCAAGGGCCGGCCTGGGCCCGCAAAGAACTGCCCGGCTTTGCCCCCAAAGGCCCATTTTCTGGCCAGCGAGGCAGGCCCGTCTCCTCTGCTTTCTTTCCTTCCCTCCCTGCTGACTTACCTTTCTGCTGCATTGATTGGTTGCTTGGTTACCCTCAGAGTCTCAGTGGGTACCTGGTTCCTCCTGATCGTTCTCCCCCACACTGCTTCCGGGCCAGTCACACACTCTGGGCTGTAACTGTAACCCCTATAGTCCCCCGCCTCTTTGCACTTAACCTGAGCTGTCCTGGCTGCACTTACTCAGAGCAATGCTGCCCTGTCTGCACACACCCCTCTTGCACTCCACCCCCTTCCCCTGCACTCTGTGTTACCACACTTGCACAATCTGAATGAGACAAGGCCTAGTAAGATCGTTTTCTTGTCCTCCCTCCTTATCCCCCCTTGCTTGTTTAGAAACACTTGTGTACAGGCACATTATACATGACCTATCATATCATATCATCAAAGTCCTCCGGGAATGCGAATGCAAGATATAGCCCAGGAAGTGAAGTGAGGGAGAGCGATAAAGCCCGCTCCACTTAGAAGGGTGGAGCACTGAGCAAAGGTCATGGGTTGGCCCTTGTGGCCAACACGGGTGAAGAGTGAGGATGCAGAGGAAGTCCTGAGCTGCTCCAATGAGTGGCCCTGATGAAGAAAGCCCTGGGCCGCCCATCGGAGCAGCCCGCCCCCTGAGTCTAACTAAGCATTGTGGAGGTGGCCCTGATGATCTGTTGGGCTGCGAGTGTGGCGGTAAGCATGGTGGCATACCCCTGGCAAGGGGGATGCAGCTGAAAATATAGTGCTCGGCAGTGATATCAGTGGGTCCCCCAGGTAACAGGGCCCACCAAGAATGTTATCTATACCACAGGTGGGGTAGTGAAGTGTGGGCGGGCCACCACTTGTGCAGGGGGACATCCAAGATACCGAAAAGAGCACGGGAAAGTGGGGTGAGAAAGGGTGATCCCATGTCACAGGCGGGCCATCCTGAAGTAAGAAGAGAGGGTCAAGCCCCATCCAGAGGGGCCAAGCAACATCCACCGATCCAGTGTCATCAGGGAACAGGCCTGCCAGCCTGCAACCAGCACTTTACAGCCCTGCACCCTATCACCCAAAGCCATCAACACAAGGATAGACCTCAAGGTACTGTGCAGGGGCGACTGACAGCATCAGTCACTCCATTGTGACATAGCGTTTTATGATGTATATATGTTGTAAGTCAATGGGCCTCATCATAACCATGCAAGTCCGGTAACAATGGTGCTGATAAACCCACTGGCACCATTGTTAACGGACCGGCATGGTACGACTCTGCGGGTGGGTGCTGTCAGGATCGGTGGGTGGAAAGTGTGGAATTACTGGCGGCATTAATTCGATTCTGGGTAGCGCTCTAGTCCTCATCCAACATGGCGGCCTGCACTATAACTTCCGACTCCTCCCCTTATGCCGGTGCGTTGTATCTGTTTTCCTCTTGCTACTTCGCTCGCACTCCGGTGTTACTCTTGTGCATTTTTCTTGTGATTACTCCATTGTATTCCGGCCCTCCTCCTGGGGGCCATCTATTTTGGAATCTGTGTTTTCAATTTCTTCTTTGCTTTTTGTACGGACTCCTGCCTGTTTAACTGCTACCCTTTTTCTGTTTGCCTTCTGTTGCTATTCTTTCATCCTCCCTGCTTGCATTCACGGCGCCTTGCCATACTAACCCTGCCGCTTTTATTTAACATGCGAACAGCAGTGTTTATTTTCTGTACGCGAACAGCTCTCGCGACTTACATTTCATTTTCTTACTTGCTCCCGGCGACTAGCCGGTCCTACTTAACTTAGTATTGTTTCGGTATTAGGGGATTCTTTACCACAGTTTATATTTTATTTACATTTCCTGTCAGCTCCAGTACTTTTCCCCTGAATTTTGGTTCAGAATATTCTTCTGTGTAATTGAGCCATTCACATCTTGCAGTACGAGATTCATTACTAGAATTTGGTCTTTGGAAACAACTTTTACTTTCCTCTGCAGAACCAGGGTTTTTTCTGCCTTCCGGCTTTTTCCCTGGGGCGAGGCTGGCCCTCCTAGGGGCCTCCCTGGGCAGTTTCTCATCTCTGTCACGGTGGCCTCTGGAGGGGCCAGACCTTATTTACACAAAAGAAAAGGTCGGAAACTAAGGGATAACCAACCCAAGGAAAGGAAGAAGGACAATAAGAAGCCTGAAACTGTACTTAAGGATCGTTCCTCTGAGGACTCAGGTGAGGAGAAGGGGGAGTTTGAACCTGAACCTGACAGGTGCCGTCCCGCTTGCCAAGGTCAGACCTGGCGGGTGGAACGGCACCCGCCCGCAGAGTTTCACAGAAGCACCAGCACTGTTATTAATGGTGCCAGTGCTTCTGTGGTCCCCATTCCCATTGAGTCCTATGGAACTCAAATGGGAATGGGGATTTACCATTTACCAGCGCTTGACTTCCCGGAAGGCAGCCTGCCCCCTGAGTCTAACTAAGCATTGAGGAGATGGCCCTGATGATCTGATGGGCTGCGACTGTGGCAGTGAGCATGGCGGCATCCCCATGGAAAGGGGATGCAGCTGAAAATATAGTGCCTGGGTGCGGTGGTGATGTCAGTGGGCCCCCCAGGCAACGGGGCCCACCAAGAATGTTATCTATGCCACGGTTGGGGTGGTGAAGTGTGGGTGGGCCACCACTTGTGCAGGTGGACATCCAAGATACCAAAGAGAGCACGGGAAAGTGGGGTGCGAGTGGGTGGGCCCATGTCACAGGCAGGCCATCCTGAAATAAGAAAAGAAGGTCAAGCCTCATCCAAAGTGGCCAAGCGCCCACCCACCCATCCAGTGTCATCAAGGAACAGGCCCGCCATCCTGCAACCAGCACCTTACAGCTGTGCACCCTATCACCCAAAGCCAGCAACACAAGGATAGACCTCAAGGTACTGTGCAGGGGTGACTGACAGCATCAGTCACTCCATTGTGACATAGCGCTTTATGATGTATATATATTGTCACTCAATAGGCCTCATTATAACCATGCTGGTCCCGTAACAACGGTGCCGGTAAACAGAAGCCTACATAAGCACTGGTGACACGCTTCTGCGCGTGCGCTTCAAGCAAGTCGCTTCACAAGTCACATGCTGTTACTGCTGAGGAGGACTTGTTGTGGACTCTGTATTTGCTCATTGCAAAATAGCCTGGTGTAGCCACGCCTGCTACATCACGGAAGCCTACGTAAGCAACGGTGACGCGCTTCTGCGCACGTGCTTCAAGCATGTGCTTCACAATTCGCCTGCTGTTACTGCTGAGGAGGACTTGTTGTGGACTCTGTATTTGCTCATTGCAAAATAGCCTGGTGAGGCTATATTAATTATTGTTAGACCACCATTAATACCTCAGAGCCCCATAGAACTTGTATTACTACAATATTACAACTTTAACATGCTCTAATACACATATATTTGTGTTTTAGGTGTAGCCACGCCCCCTACTTCACAGAAGCCTACATAAGCACCAGTGACACACTTCTACGCGCACGCTTCAAGCAAGTCGCTTCACAAGTCACCTGCTGTTACTGCTGAGGAGGACCTGTTGTGGACTCTGTATTTGCTCATTGCAAAATAGCCTGGTGAGGCTATATCTATTATTGTTAGACCACCATTAATACCTCAGAGCCCCATAGACCTGTATTACTACAATATTACAACTTTAACATGCTCTAATACACATATATTTGTGTTTTAGGTGTAGCCACGCCCCCTACTTCACAGAAGCCTACATAAGCACCAGTGACACACTTCTACGCGCATGCTTCAAGCAAGTCGCTTCACAAGTCACCTGCTGTTACTGCTGAGGAGGACCTGTTGTGGACTCTGTATTTGCTCATTGCAAAATAGCCTGGTGAGGCTATATCTATTATTGTTAGACCACCATTAATACCTCAGAGCCCCATAGACCTGTATTACTACAATATTACAACTTTAACATGCTCTAATACACATATATTTGTGTTTTAGGTGTAGCCACGCCCCCTACTTCACAGAAGCCTACATAAGCACCAGTGACACACTTCTACGCGCATGCTTCAAGCAAGTCGCTTCACAAGTCACCTGCTGTTACTGCTGAGGAGGACTTGTTGTGGACTCTGTATTTGCTCATTGCAAAATAGCCTGGTGAGGCTATATCTATTATTGTTAGACCACCATTAATACATCAGAGCCCCATAGAACTTGTACTACTACAATATTACAACTTTAACATGCTCTTATAGACATATATTTGTGTTTTAGGTATAGCCACGCCCCCTACTTCACAGAAGCCTACATAAGCACCAGTGACACGCTTCTACGCGCACACTTCAAGCAAGTCACTTCACAAGTCACCTGCTGTTACTGCTGAGGAGGACTTCTTGTGGACTCTGTATTTGCTCATTGCAAAATAGCCTGGTGAGGCTATATATATTATTGTTAGACCACCATTAATACCTCAGAGCCCCATAGAACTTGTATTACTACAATATTACAACTTTAACATGCTCTTATAGACATATTTGTGTTTTAGGTATAGCCACGCCCCCTACTTCACAGAAGCCTACATAAGCACCAGTGACACGCTTCTACGCGCACACTTCAAGCAAGTCACTTCACAAGTCACCTGCTGTTATGCTGTTAGGCTGCTTGGGCTGCGATCCAGGCGACTCATGAGAGCGATGGCGGGGAAAATGAGTGACTAGTGCCTAATTTATGAAGCTGCAGCTCAATAACCCCTTGCCAAGCTCTCCCCCTCGCCATAATTAAGTTGTGAAAGCTAACGCTTTACTCTATGGAATCCCCCTTGCGATCATAGCAGTGGCTCAGTAAGTGGCAATTCTGCTGTTCGGCTGCTCGTAGTGGAGCACGCGAGTAAGCGAGCACGCAAACCTGACAGAAGCGGTTTTCATCCCATTTAATTGCCGGTGCAGTGTGTTGCGGAGGAGACACTAACACATGCGAGTAATGGTAATAAGAGGTCGCATTACCCTTCCTTACCTTTCCTCTCCTTTCCCGCACATTTTAGCTGGCTAGTTGATACTAAGATGCATTCCTTGTTTCTTAAAAATTCGTGGAGGTCTTATATTGTGCATTTTATTAAATCTGCTTTCTGGACAACGTAGGTTTGCAGCTGATTAACACTTAACAGATTTGCAGATTTGTAGTGTGTTGAGAATCTTCAATTTATGTAAATAGTTATATGAAAAAAACTAATGGTGAAATGGAAGTGATAGGGTTCTGAAACAGCTTACCTCGCCCTCGTGTGCTAATTGGTGAGGCGTGTGGTGTGTGATCGTGCGATTGTATCATTGCCGTGATTGTTGCGGTTGCATGCTTGAAAGCACATGTTAGTGTTGGTGTATCAGTCTAACACGCCTAACCTTGTCAAATTTACCCGTTTATACTGTTCATTTCTTTATTGAAACTGTGTTAGTACGGTTAGTACCGTGACAGGGGCTCCGTGTGTATAACAAATGGAAGACACCAATTATGCAATAGATTGCGAAAAAGAAATTGCAATGCACAAGAATCTGCGCAATAGACGCATATGCGCCCCTAAAGTTATATCGCGCCCTGAGAAAGTTGGGAATCAAATTACAGAATATTTCAGTAGGGCCACATCTGTGCAATGCGACACAGTGGCTAGTAGTGAAGCACTTACTGTTGCATCTGATGATCTGGTCTCAGAACTGACTGATACGCTAGGATGAGTGAGTGCTAAATGATTGGGTAATGTGTTTAGTTGTCCATTAAAGATATCAAGGGATGGGAAGGATGCTCAAATATCTGAAACAATAACTGTAGTTGACAGTGTAGCTCAGGGTCCAGGGACCAGCAATCTCGACCCCTTGGCGGATGTATTGGTGTCTAATGCGTCCAGCATGGCCCGTGAGCAAATGCTAGTAAGTGCTATGGAGTAGAGATCCATAAAGAACAAAGTCATACAATGCCAAACATTAGCACTAATATGTTTTTTTATAATCATGTTTCTAACAAACGCAAACCAAAGAGTTATAGGTGGACACTTGAGTCGAAAGCAATTGAACAAGTCACTACATACAAATACCTTGGCATCATCATCGATGATAAGTTAAATTGGGAAGCTCTTTGGTTGGCATTGAAGAAACAGTGTCTTATTTCCGCACAAGCTTTTAGTATATATATTGGAAGAAATAATGGCTACTCTGTGTCAGCGGTTATCGCTATTTATATGGCAAAAGTAAGGGCCGTGTTATTGTATGCCGTAGAGATTTGGGGCTATATGTACGAAAAGCATCTAGTAGCCTTTGAAGCAAAACTATTGAGAAAATTAATGCGACTTCCCCAATGCGTGAGTGTCGAATCGCTGTATTTAGAATTCAATATAAAAAGCATTTGGGATGCAAATATTAGGCAATGTGTTATGTCCTATGAAAAGATGTGTATCTTGGAAATAGATACAATAATTGTACAATATGTGAAAGCTTTCTTGCGGTTGGAAGGCAATGTGCCACTTGAGACCATGGGTACATTACATATAATACAGAAGAAATGGACTATGGGTAGTGACTCTGTCTGCACAATAAGTGCTCTGAAAAAGTGGCTAAACAGGAGACTGAATGACTTTGCATATGAGCAAAATGTGATAAAGATAGCATCACAAGCACATAGTGACGTGTGCTGTGCAGAGCATCTCTCCAGAATAACGCCTCCAATGTATACACTAGCCTATCCAAGCATAAGAGCCTTTCGAACTTACCGACTCTTAAAATGTAATGTGTCTGAGCCATTGGAGACCAAAAGCGACAGACTAGGACTATCGTTTGAGTCAAGAAAATGCTGATTATGAGGTAATCAAGTAATGGAATCATTACACCATTTGATCATGAAATGTGAAAGCCTAATTTATCTGCGTAATAGGTATTTTAAATCTTACAATAATGCTACTGACACTATGGAAGTCAATAATCTATGGATGTTTTTTATGAGAGGTAATGACATAAATGTAATATATTTTATCGTGTTATTTTATATGAAGATTGTAGAAATATTAAGATGCATTGAATAATTTCTTTTAAGATGTATGTCATTTACCATAGTGTTGTGTTCATTCTCCTTTTTATCTTTTATATTGGAAAATACTTAATTGTTGTTTGTCTTGTGTTATACAAAGCCCAAGTTGGCTATAAATATATCTAATAAACTTGACTTGGTAAACCTACCGGCACCGTTGTTACCGGACCGGCACAGTACGACTCTGCAGGCGGGTGCCGCCCTGCCCGCCTGGATCAGACCTGGCGGGCAGAACAGCACTCACCCGCAGAGTTTCACGGAAGCACTGGCACTGTTATTAATGGTGCCAATGCTTCTGTGGTCTCCATTACCTTTGATTCCTATGGCACTCAAATGGGAATGGGGATTTACCATTTACCGGCTCCTGACTTCCCGGAACACCAGGGTTGTAATCCCCCAGAGTTTCCCGCAAGCCAGGTGCCGGTAAATATTGCAAGACTGGCAGCAAACAGCTGGTAGCACCAGCAGGGTTACCGCAGAACTTGTAATGAGGCCCATTGTATATATGTATGACTAGTTATGTGTATATATTTATTTAATTTATGTTATACAGGGTAAATGTTAAGTACGGGGAAGTTGAGAGTTGGGGTAAGTAGTAAGGGGTATGTTAAGTTGGTTGACAAGTTAAGTAGGGGTAGGATGTAAAGATGTCCTTTGTTTTGAATTGGGGGTAGAGGGGAGGTACTCTGGTGTCAGGTAGCGGGATAGGGTGGCGGCCTGCCTGAGGCCGCCTAGAAAGATCGGATCACCCACAGAGGCCATCCTCTGGCCTCACACTCCATGTGGGTGGTACCTGAGGTTAGGAAGGGGATCAGTTGTGCGAGACTCGCCCTAAGGGTCCCTGAGCCCCTCCAAGACAGGGTGAGCTGACGTAGTGGGTCCCCAGTCAGTATGGAGCTCATGCCAGGGAACTCTTTGGGAAAGGTTAAGGGTGTTTAATAAAGAGGGGTCCCTGTTGAGTGCCCTATACAATTCACTCTGGTGTCTGTGTCTCTTAGTGAACTAAGAACTCAGGGTGTAGCCCATCTCTTGTACTAACCATTTTATTTCCAGGCTGAATGGCGACTCACCGCAACAGCTGGTCTGGGATGGTGGCGTGGTTCCAATGTGTTCCAGTTCTGGCCAAGTGTATTTTTAATACTGTGCTCTCACGGGCCAGAAACAAAAAAATAGGGGCTACAAGGAGATGACTATTTGTTACATTTTAGCGAAACTATGACGTGCCATATAAATCCAATGCAGAACATTTAACATACTAATCCATGTCTAGCGTTTCTAGAGACCTTCCATATATCAATGCACTATCCCATTCCTAATCATCTATAGTCTGGGCCATGTATGTTTCCCATATCTGTTTTACCCAGTGTGTTTTGTAACACATGCCAGATAGCAATCTGCCATACAACCTCGAAACTTGCTTCCATCTGTCTTTTAGTTCATACATTAATGCAAGTGTTTCATCCTTTTTTGGCTCCTCAGGTATTTCCAACCAACTTTCTTTAGAAATATTTGTCAATCTCATGTAAAACACAAATTGTCCTGGTTGTAGCCCGTATTCTTTCACCACCATTCTTCATTAAAACAAATGCTTGGAAAGCTAAATTTGTACCGAAGATTGATGTCATTGCAAGCAGCAGTAATCAGCATATTCAGAATCTATTATTGATAATTTCATAATGAGGGCCCGAGTGTCATAATGCATATCACATTTAGAGTTTTTTTTTAAACATTTTGGCTCAGAACATTCTCCACCACAAGCAAAAGGTGTAGAGAGCATTAACAGCAATCTTCCACCAAAACACATTGAAAGAATTTCTGAAACGACCAGGAGACAAATGAACACAGAGACTAAAAAACAATGGACTAGAATTGTGTTATTAGGAACCCACCCAGTGAACCATTCATCCACAACCACTACCAATCCACATCCCACAAACACAGTTGATAAATAAATATTCTGTTCCCTAATCAATGCTAGCTCTATATCAAAGCAAAGAAGAGAGATCCACAAGAACCTCAGTGAAGGAGGCACTGATATTCTGTTAATTAGGGATACATGCTTAACAGATGAGTACAAAGTAAGTGCATATGAAACAACCTTGAACAATTGTAAACCTCTCCAAGCCAACTGATTAGGTAAAATAGCAAGGATAGCACCTCAGAATCTTCACAGTGCCTACTACGGTCATCCTGGATTGCAAAATCACTCCACATCCATCGTATCCAAAATCATCAAATAAACCTATGCATCCGGTTATATACAGACCACCTTTCTACGATCCCATCTTTCCAAAGACTTCCTTAGGCACTGTACCCAACTGTTTGGGGCAACATAAGCACCTAATCATTCTTGGGGATGTCCATATTTGGTCTGAGGAAGAATACAAAACCAATACCACATCTTTGAGCTCCCTCATGGCCAAATTTCACCTTACATAAATGGTCAAGGGGGAAACCCATTCTGCGGACCACAAATGATGCAATTTTCTGTGAAAATGTTCTTGCGACTACAGCCCCTCCCATCAATTTTCCGTGGAACCATAACTGTATGGTACCTTTTGTTATGAACACACCAACCTGTAGGTGCCTGACTCAGGATGGGAAGACAACATCGCTAGAGAAAACTGGAAAAACTTGAAGAACTCAGAACATGAATGCAGGACACCAAACCAAATCCATGAGAAACAGACTATTGCCCCATTCAGGGGGACATTTTAGGGATGCTCCATTGCAGAAGACATCCTTTCAACTTTGAAATGCATCATCCTTTCAGAAAGCTAGCTGGTTTACCCCTTGGCCAAGAACCCTGAAGAAAACAAACCAGATACTAGATCTTTGAGTAAACATAAGAAGGAACAATGCAAGGCAATATATAAGAGATGGAGGGGTGTCTAATGATCCATTTTTTCCTGGTCAAATATTTTTAGTTTGAAATATTTTGCTCGATTATTTTTTGCAGAAGTTGGGGTAGACCCCCCACACCCTCCCACCACTCTCAACCAATATCTCCTAACCCCAGCTTAAAATTGACATTTTTCAGCCAACATACGAACAGAACAATTAAAACTGAAATAGTTAGACCAATAATATTTCGATAGACCTATAATCAGACAGATTGTATGCTAGAATGCAGCAATGTTTAATGGCACAAAATATCACTAGGCAGGTGCCATGCACTAAAGCCCACTGGCACTTGGTACCTGTGATCCAGTCGTGATGTGTAGAATACTGGCCAGGATGTCATAGATCAAACAGGATGTGGTGACCGTGATTTTCACGTAGCTCACACCAACTGCCACAAACCCTCTCCGGTGAAAGATACACTAAGAGAGTGCTCAGGGAGTCTCCCTGCATCACAAGATGTGCCCCAGAAGGAAGTGGTGCAAGGACAGTGCAAAGCACTGAATCCAGGGCACCAGAGTAGTTTGTACAGTTGGTAAGCACAGTCAAAAGTAGAAAAGGAAGTAGCAGTAAGGAGAGAGAAGATAGTGCTGAGCAGATTAGGCCAGACAGGAAGACAAAGGGGGGCAAGGTGCACAAGGAAGACACAGAGCTCCAGAACAGAGACATAGAACAGGCAGGGAGACAATGGAGCATGGTAACAACTAGAAAAGTTGAGAAGCGAGGAGCATGGTCTCAACGAGGCTTAAATAGTCTTGTGCCGGCATCACCATGTTCGTAGCTTGTTGCTAGGCAATGACAAACTGATATCAAGTGCACGTGCAGAGTCCATCTGCGTGGACTAGCGCATGCGTCCCAGGGCAAACATGGCAGCGCCCAGAAGCGGCGAGTGGGCATGCATGCTCGACCGAGGTTGACGCGTAACGGCAGATTACATCAGAACAGCAACTCATCTGGAGAAAGACATTCTCAAAATCATCAATGAGAAACCCTCCATCATGCAACAAATTGTCCGCTCCCTCTCAGAAATTGTGCAATGACATTACAGCACTTCCAAAATAAGGTGAAAAACATCCAGCAAGCCATGCACACTGCAGAGATTGACAGGAATGATTACATCTTTCCGAATGACAACCCAATAACAAAGTGAGCTCAATTCTTACAGAAGAACTGTTGAAAGAAAGTACCAGCAGGCTCCCAGTAAACCACTTCCCCTGGATGAATCTACATTGAGATATATGTCGTTTAAAAACATTACAACATTTGACTACAAATTGGAATTTCAAGTTGGTGTAGGTTGAACACTCCTTAAAATACCACCAGGCACCAGTATGATCCCACTAACTACTGAACTAACTCAAACATACCTTACCTAGCTAAACACCTTGACAACTACGCATAAAGCCAAATTCTGGAACATATAAATAGATTCCAACAAGATCATAGATCATTCACAAGTCATATTCATACCAATGAGGGGAACAGAGTTGTCATTCAAATCTATCTGGGACAATCTGGGCCTAGGAATCAACACAGAGACTAACATCACCTTGACCCTCATACACTTGGATATTTCACAGGAATTTGACACTCTCAACTATGCATACTTTAAAAAAAAATATTTTTTAATTATTTTATTTAATCGAATTTGCAAGTTTTACAATAAGCAGAAGCGTAATTAGACATAGTAACCGATCTAAACAGGGAGATGGGGCAAGAAGGTAGAGAAGGGTCGGCGGCTCCTCGAATTATGGTTGTTTGAGTCACCTGAGTCACGGTGAGTCGCCTAGACTCCATTAGTTTAATCTTTGTCGTTAAGTGATAAAAGTATCTGTTGCAGCATTTTAGCAGTTGTTGTCACCCATGAGGTTTTCCCCCAACGATCAAGTGAGACCACCAGAGTTCTTCTTCGTGAATCCGTGCTAGGGCCAGATGATGGGACAGGTATGGAGCTCTGATGGCGCTGGTGCCTGGACATCTTAAGAGCAGATGTCGTAATGATTCAATCTCCGCTGCATTTCCACAGAATCTGCACTTGTTCGAGTTTGAGAGCCCTCTGATCGTCAATATTTTGTTAGTTTGTAGCAGGTTGAGCCGTGCCCTCAAGAAGAAGCTCTATAGCCTGTGGTCTGGGTATTTCTGCAGAAAAGCCTGGGTTACGCTTAGTTTTCTCGCCTGCGTCGGGAGATGTGCTGTGAGTTTGTATTTTGCTGCCTGATCCAAGGTGAATATCCAGTCTGTTTCATCCAACTTCCTTTTGATTTTTGTTGGATTTTGGATCAATTCACCCAAGGAGCTTTGGATCGCTAGAAGTTTTTCTTTGCATACTTAATCTGGAGGCTGGAGAAAGTTTAGATATATAACTTAAAACTACAGTGGATGAAGCTTTTCTTCATGGATAGGACAACAATCACCTAGCTTCCCATTTTCTATTCCAACTAATGGAAAATAAACAGTGGAGTCCTGCAAGGATCAAGCCTATCACCTATCCTTTTCAACAACTACTTGACCCCACTTAAGATGCTCATAAAAAACCATGAGCTCACCTACTACCACTATGCGAATGATACACAAGTCATCATCAAAATGACTAGTGTTGGGGTAGTTAATAAAGAGAAGTTTGAATTGGCCACGCCGTATTGGGGACTGGGGCGATGGCGATGTTCCGAATGGGCACAACTATTGTGTAGTTAATGTGAATGGGATAAATGTTACTTTTAAGGTTATTTGTGTAAGATGATACTTTTTAGATTTGCATGCGCGCAGCAATATAATGACAACTTTGTTGATATGCTATAGATACAATATAAATGCATGGAATGTCACTCAGCCTTAATTAGAAGCAAAGAGTTAAACAAGCACATGCGCATGCGAGATAGAAGGTTGTAAATGGAGATTGTGATGAGGGGACACAGTAGTCTATAACACACACATGTATGAACATACATAGACAGGAAGATTTTTGGTATAGTTGGGGGATATGGGAGATATGGATAAATGAAAATGTGTACTGTGTGCCCCCTCATTGTGGGGAGTTTGTGTGAATCACTGAAGCTTGGATCTGTGAGGTGAAACTTTGAATGATCTGGAAACTAGTTTTACAAGATTGAAGGCTGAGAGGGAGCAGCAGCCCGATCAGTTTCGACCAACCCTGTTTTATGGCCTGCTGCTATTGTGTAAGAGATGTAATCTCTGTAAGTACATGGGAGCCTGTTATTGAATGACTGAGGGATTTTGGCTACCTGGTAGAGCTGGGTTTAAAGGCTGGACAATTAACTTGATGCAAGGGTTGCTTGTGGGGGAGGTTCACCAATAGACCATGGATTTTCAATGGAGTTCGTCAGGGTGTGGGTTGGGACTATGTAGGCTGGAATGGTAAGTCACATAGATTAGAATGAAATGTGGACACCAACAAGTTTGGGTGATAAAACCAGCACCAATAGATCAAAAGGAAGTTTGTTTGTTCCCCTCCTCTTCACATCAATGGAATTTCTATAGAATGGCCATGTGCATCACAAGTAGGGGCTAACGGTTTACAACCAGATGGAACCTGCAACAATTGAAAGTGTTTGTAAATTGTGTAAACTGTGTAACTAAGAGATGGGGCTGTGACAAAATATGGAGGTATCCCAGAGAGGAGTGTAGTCTAAATATGAAACATGCAATTATAGGTTTAAAGAGGATGGTGCTTAGATGAATATATCCAATGAGAAGTGTGGGAACTGAAGGGAATATATTTACATGGTATAGGTTTGACCAATCGTGTGGGTGTTTGACTTCGTAACAAAACTCTTTAAGTGGTGGGTCTACTTTGGGTTACAGTGATCAAAGGCCCACTCCTACATTTGGTGTCACTGGGTATGCCCCAGGCTCTCCGAGATGTTGGGGGTCACCGGTACGCCCAGCTCAGCTCAGCTGCGGAGCTTCTTTGCGGGCACCAGTCTTTCGTGCACAACAAAGAAGATGTCTACAGGCGCCATATTGGATAGAGGCCTGTCTCGCCCCCTGAGGTATGGTACTGTGACCCAGCTCCACAGGACAGATTAAAGGAGCACCACTTCAGAGCGCTTCATGGTTCACTTTCAGGTAAAGCAAGAGGGTAACTGGGGCGAAGAAAATGTTTTTTTTGTTCTTCAATAGGGCAAGATAGGTGTGTGTGTGGAGTTAGATGAGGTTGAGTAGGTTGGAAGACGGAGTGTTTTTGGGGCAGTGGATGGATTGTTCTATGTCGTAAATTCTTTTTGACCTAGTTTCTTATTTTAGAGGTGTGGTCTTCCGCACCTGCATGTCCATTGTAAGGATAGCCTTGATACCCATCAGTTTACTTGTCTGGTTGGCAGGAGCCCTCACCTTAGGGTGATGTGGCATCTTATGGTAAGTCCACCTGTAAATATCTTTCAGGAGTATACCCTTGATAACACCTGACTTTACACTGATTGTGCAGACAGAGCCAGTGTCTCGCTTTTTCTTGGTTAGTCAAAGTAGTGAAGGGTAGCTTCCTGTAGTCAGGAAAAGACAGCACTGTCGTCAAGAGTGTTGTACTAGTAAGGAAGAGAGAGGTATAGCGGTGTTGTAGTGGAAATCATTGTGCTCCTTTTATGCTCCAGTGAAGGAAAAATCTTTCCCTATCCTAACAAGGATGTCCCTACCTAACAAACTAAACTAAAGTCTCTGACCGTCACACTAATACATACAACAAAATAACACAAGGAATATTTGTCTGTCTTCAATTCAACACCACAGTGCAAAGGTTCAACCTTATAAGTGTTTGAGCAGCGGCTCTCCACTTATTATTCAGAGAAATAGGTACGCTAAGTATGATCCCTAAGTCATGCACTATAAGCCACATACTCACAGTGTACAAGAAAGGCTCCTGGGATAACCTGGCAAATTTTCGTACGTTGGCTATGTTAGACATCTCCTCAAAAATATTTGCACGTGTCCTGCTTCTCAAACTAAATGCATGGATAACCGAAAACAAAATCTTCCCTCTGAATCAAATAGGATTCAGACCAAACGCAAGCACTGCCCATAACCTTTTGATTTTGAAATCTGCAATAGAATATGCATGGCAGCGCAGAGAGCTCAATGTATACTGTGCATTCATTGACTACTCTGCTGCGTTCGATACAGTGATGAGGAACCATCTATGGCAGAAGTTAAACGCATGGAATATTCCTAAAGGCCTGTTAAAAATGCTGATGTTGCTTTAATCCGATACAAATGTTTGTTCGCGTTTGAATGCCACAGGGAAATTATCAGCAATGTTGCCCACTAGTAGTGGTGTCAAAAAAGGATGCATTGTGGTGGCAACTATTTTTAATCTGTACTTGGCAGATATGGATGAAGCATTTGGTAACATCAGTGCCAATCCAGTGAAGGTGGGAACCACTGTGATTGGCTGGCTGGCTTATGCCGATGATTTGCTGCTGATAGATTACACCCCTACGGGCTTGCAGCAAATGCTTGACACTCTTGCTGTTTACTCCTCTACCAATGACTTGACCATTAATATTGAGAAGAGTAAGGTGATGGTCTTCCCGGCAAAATAAATACCCAAGAACTATGCGTGGAAGTTGAGTGAAAAGAGATTAGAACAAGCTCACACATATAAATATTTTGGTGTCCTAATCAACCACAAACTCAAGTGGGATTGCCATTGGGAATCAGTAAAATCTTGCTGTCTAATATCAGCGAATGCACTAAGTGTCTTCATCGGGAGAAATGTGGGGTACTCTACACACACAATATTACCGATATACACAGCTAAAATTAGAGCTATTCTGCTATACGCAGTAGCAATATGGGGTCATAAATATTGTACACAGCTTCTAGCATTTGAAGAGCAGCTACTTTGCAAATTGATGCGGCTTCCTAGGAATGTCTCTGTGGAATACCCCTCTATCTAGAGTTTGACCTGCAAAGCATTATGATGTCTTATACTAGTCAATGTGTCATGTTTTTTGATAACTTGTGCAAATTACAGAAGGATACCATTATTGTTACTTACATCCAGGCTTTTTAGAGATTGGATGGCAGATCAGTCATTGGCACAGTGGGCATAATTAAAACCATGCATGAGAAATGGACTGTTGGATATATATCAATAGCAGTTATGGGTGGACTCAAATTTTGGCTAAAAAGGAAAACGCGTGAATACAGTTATGAATATACATGATTGAACTTTCATCTAAGGTGTACAGTGGACCTTATTGCCAATATAAGATCACCCGTACAAATTTGCCACAATACATCCTGGCTTATTCTAGTTTTACACCTTCCACACATACCTGTTGATGAAATGTATCTCCTCAGTAGCACTTAAAACAATGGGTTTAAGGATAGGCGTGCCTAAAGAAATGTGTCAGTGTCGTCTATGCAGAGGTGATGAAATTGAATCACGTAACCATTTCATAATTGATTGTGAAAGTCTGACTAAGTTGCGCTATACGTTTAATCCTATAATAACATGTTTGCTTTTAACAACATTGCTGATGTATGGTGTAAATTCATGCTAAGTGATGATAGTAATCTTATTTATTTTATTGTGTCTTTTTATCTTCAAATTGTGGACATTTTTAAGGGCCTTTTGGAGCAAACAGTAATGAGATTATAATTGCGCAATTTTGTATATTTGGCTGTGATTCATGTTGTATGTATATATACAAAGCCTTTTGGCTGAAAGTGTATTAATAATAAACTTGAAACATAAATGTTTGAGAGGACTCCTTATGACCAGTGTTGTGCTCCCTTCCCTTGGCTCAATGCAGGACAACTTGTGGAAAAGTTCTGATTCAACAACGTTCTATTCAATTCAACACAAAAGTTATGTTTCTCCCAATACAACCTTCCCTAGGATAAAGTAAATGTCTCTATCATAAACACTTGTTCCAAAATGCAAATCAATTGATAACTTACATGATATCCTTTTTGGTAAGGCTAATGTCTTTCTCACAAAACAAATGTTCGTAAACCAAGGACATTGTTCTCTTTAGGATATAAAGCAATTATTAGCATATCACACTTTTTCTTTCAACTGAATACTTTTGTCAGGATAGCATAACAGTTTCTTCTTGTAAAGCAACACGTTGTCATGATAATAGTGGTAACACTTTCTTTCTACCACACCTTTTGTCACAAACATATTGTTTCAAAACATCTTTCCTGGTCCACTTGTCTGCCAGGACTAACTACTATTGATCACTTTCCTGGTTTTCTAGCCTGGCAGGGTAAAGCTCCTTCAACTACAATTATTTTTAGTGGCAATATTTGTTCCAAGATTCTCCACACCAGTATCTCATGTGAGGAGAGTTGAACAATGACTGCCTCTTTTAATAGTCTCTTGACTCTTGGCAATTTGGTTTACAGTGTTTCCCCCAATTAATGTCCCGCAAAAGAGGAATTTCACCTTTCTTGCTTCTGTGAGGTTTCTTTACTGTTGGCAATGTGGGTTATAGGTTTCCCCCAATTAGTGTCCCATGAAGGGGTAATTAAGCCCTAGTTGCCGTTGTCTTACTTTCTCAATTCAGTATTCAAAATTTGCATTTGTTATCAATGGCCTTCTTGGGTGCCCTGGGGTCACCGTTTGGTTTAGGCTGACTCACCGGTTTTGTTTGGAATCTCCCTTTCTTTGTATGCTGATGCGGCACACCTCACGTTTCCTGCCCGCTCTGCAGACAGCATCTGGATAGCTTCAGTGGACTGCTTCTTCCTTCTCGGGAGCTCTGGCAGCTCTGCTGATGCTCTGCGTCTGTTTGCACACTGTAGCGTTGCTCGCCTGAATGGGAGCACATCTCTCCTTCAGCTGTGCTCCTCTCTCTGATGCTGCTTCCCACAACATGCACTCTACGCTGTCCCACGACTTCCCTTGTCGCAACGGCATCAGCTGGGCTTCCTGCTGCTTCTCTCAGCTGCAATTCATTTCTCCATTTAAATGTCCCGCTCAGGGGATTTCTGGACAATAGTACTTTGGATCTTTACTTACTCTGAGCCCCTCTACCTCGTCCCAGTACCACAGGCATTCTGGATCTTGAAGTCCTTAATGGATTGCAAAACAGGTTCTGTTTTACAATATGCCATCACTCTTTTAGGGAGAATAGGGGAATATTGAGTTACAGAGGTCCCCAGTTCTCCCTGATATCAGTCCCTCCCATGTTATCCTCCCAAATAATACCGCACCCAGCGTCAGGATCAGGTAGAAGCTGCCTTCCCCATGCCACATGAGAGGAGGCCCATGTCGGGTTTTCAGTGATGAGCTCACTAGATTCATCACACTCTCCAAAACCATCCAACAACCCAAGAAACACGGGAGCAGAAATTCCAAGCCACCTGTTGACATGAACAGAGAAACATGCATGTCTGCAAAACCAAAGCCATCATGTATGGCACATTAAACCTTTGGTAACCCAGACTTATAAAACACACATATCTAGAACTGCATGTTAATTTGTACCAGATGTATTAAAACAAGTGAAAATGCACGTACATTAGAAATGTTTTGAGCAATGGCATGCTCAATTGACAAGGTTGCTAGCTCAACAAGTCTTTCTAGCATCATCGAAGATAGAATAATTTTTGATCATCTTTAGCTTTGAAAAGCTTCTTTTGCCTCTTACCACTGAAACGGGCAGGGTCAAGAGAATCTGGAGAGCAAGTCACATGTTGGGGCTACCCTCTGCCAAATTATTATTGTATACAGATTTCAGTACATCTTGTGGTGGAACTCTTCTTGCAGTGAATTACATTCATTGCACAAATCTGAGGAATCAATGTCCTTGTAGTCGTCATTTTGTAAAACTTTCTCTAGCCTCAAGGAGTGGTAAAAGATTTGATGCGCCACCTTAGTATTCAAACTATGTATGTTATAGAGGAAGCCAAACACAGAACTCACTTGATGGATTTGAGTAAATCTCTCTGCTACAGATTGAAGGGCTGTGTCAATGATGTCAAAGAAAAGGTTTACTTTGAATTTTTCCTTGGGCTTTCAATAGGCTCATCATCTGCTTCATATGCGAACTGCTTCTTCTTCCTTCGGACACAGACAGAATGATCAGGTTAAAAGTATGCAGACATTTCCGACTCCTCTGCAAGTTTACGTGCATCGAGAAGTGCTTTCTTAAACCTTTCATCACTCCTGCACCCACTAAGAAACTTCTTGGTTTCTTCCAATTGTTTTATAGTATCACAAACATCAAATGTTTTTGCCTGAAGTTGTTGTAACGCTCACCTGATTCTCGCAGAGGCGCCGGTCTTGACTGGGCGACTACCGTATCTTCAAAGGTGATGTGTAGCACCCGGTTGGCTCTTTGGGCGGGACCTCTGTGCACTGTATGTCTGACTTCAAGAGTAAGATGTCTGCAGACAGAAAATATGGGATTAATGAACTGGGGTTATTGGGGGTGTCCCTATCTCTTCCCTTTTTGCTCTCCTGTAGACCCCCAAAGGTTAACGCTCTCACCTTAGGTAAGTGAATGCCTCGGGGCAGGGTGCTGTAATCAGTTTCTTCACTGGAGCGGTAGCGCAGGCCTCTTGACTTCAGAGGACTGCTGTCCGTCGTTTACTGCACGAACGGTAAGTTTCGAGTAATTCTATTGTCTTTAAAGCCTTTAGCAATGATGTCTCTTATTTTGCAGGTTCCGGCGATGGCGGATGACGGGCTGAAGTGAGTTGAAGATGGAGTCCGTATGATGAATAGAAGCGCCTGGAAGCACGTAAGTAAGCGCTTGTTGCCTGCTTCACGATGCGCTCTAACTGTCTTTTATTTTGCAGGTACGAGTTCGGAGCGGCTGCAGGGTGCCGGAATACCCACTGGGGTTGATGTGGAAAGGAGTAATGGCACGTGAGTATTAAAGTTCCCCAATGTCTTTAAACGCACCTTGTTTTGTCTTTCAGATGCAGGATGCAGCGCCGAAGGCCTCCGGAGAGTGCGAAGAGTCGGTAAGCTTTTGTCTTTCAGATGCCGGAATGCAGTGTGAAGACCTCCGGAGCGCACGAAGAGTAGGTAAGCCTTTGTCTTTCAGATGCCGGAATGCTAACCTGTTCTTTCTTGTCTTTATAGGTGTTGCTGAAGACTGGATTCAGGATGGTAAGCCTTTTTCCTTAGGCCCAGGATCCGATGCAGAAGACACGATGAGCGTTCTGCTGCAGAGGATGCAGAATAACGCAAAGCAAGATTCATCCACCGGGTGTGGTTTAAATAGCCTCCTGTAGTGCTTAGGTGTCTCCTTCCACAGCCACGCCTAGGTAAGAAAAGAGTTCCTGCTTTCCAGAAGAGTTCCAGTGTTCTGAATCTAGGGAGTGGCTCCTGCCCCACCCAACAGGAAAAGTAGTTCCAAACAGAAGAGGATCAGAGGCTCAGCTGGCAGGCAAGTAAGCAGCATGGTCTGCTGCAGGTAAGTCCACCCAAGCATTATGAGCCCGGCGCTTCCAGCGCTGGGACTGGACACATTTATGAGCCTGGTGCCACTGGCGCCAGAACAGGGTCCAAAAGGTCCCAATTGGGACTGGTTGGCCCTCGGAACCTGGGTTATGGATCTGCTTCCAAGGGAGTTGGGAAAACCCTGACCTTTTGGAAGCAGAGATCATGACAGTTGTTTGCTTGTCACATTTATCTCAAAGAGAATGTTATGCCACACAACAACAGAAACTACAAACCTGAAGCTAGAAATACTCTTTGCAAGACCTTAGGCATCTATGCGAAAGACATTAACAGATGATCCTGTTTGTGTAGTTTCATTTGATATCTCAACTAGTGCATCATAAACATCACCCAGCTGATAAGAGAGAGATTCGAGGCATGAATTTGACGTTCTCATCTTGTATCACTCAGTAGTTTCAATGTAAGATGTCTAAAAGGGTGCTTTAGAGCATCCCAACGGCGTGTCGAAACAGAGAAATAAACATAAATACTTTGTACCAGTTCAAAGAAAGCAGTTGCCTCCAAGCAACACTTAGCTGAACCATTAACAGCCAGAAATATGTAAAGAATGTGCACTTCAAGGAACAAATAAGGCACGTGGATTTACATCCAGAATTCTTCATTGTACACCATTTTCTTTCCCCTTAACATTGCTTCCATTATCATAGCCTTGGCCACGCAAGTTTTCAATAGGCACTGGCATTTCTTGTAATTGGTGGAGATTTGTGTCTGTAATACTAGCTCCACTTGTCTCTTAGTGGCACAGATCCTAAGACACTTTCTTTTATGACACAGGCTCACAATGATCAGAGTCCAACACTTACATGGTGGTCGCATAATGAATGATCATTGTCATTGGTTCAACATGGCTGACATCTGGTGTGCAATCTAGAATGACTGAAAAGTACTTGGCAGCCCAAACTGAGGTTAGGATTTCCTCTTTAATGGTAGTGGCTAAAAGCGGAATCAGTTAAATTTGTATATCTTTCCCGAGGTAGTGAATATGTGTCTTTTGGCTTGTTATTTTATGAAGAAGCTCATCCATTAGTGGGTCAAACAAAGCTAGATATTCAACAAATTCCAGGAAGTGTTCATGACCAAATGGATGCAGTTTTCCATGCGTTCCATGAAAGGACAGATTTTGCGTACCAAGAACTCTTACTAAAGCAATCAGTTTGTTCTGAGATTTCCTGCCAATACTTCTCTTCTTCCTTAATGAGGTGCACATTTTTTTCATCAATTGCTTTCTTCTTTTTCATTTGGAGTGTCAGTTCCTTCTGCTTTGAAATATTTTCAAAATGCTCCTTGCTTCTTCCATGCACTGCTAGAATTGCAGACATGTTTTTCCAGTCCTTTGGCCCTTTATCAGCAAGAGATGATGCACTGGTTGGATTGCTGCTAAACAGCATACAACAGAAGCAATACACAGTGTCCATTGGGAAGCCTCCTTTTGAAAAGATTTGTGGAGAACTTTCTTTTGTTTCTATCTTTAGGGAAACAAAACTACATAATCTGCCCTGGCCCATGTTCTACCCAGATATGTCAGACATTATCACTGCTTTTGGAGGGAAAATTGTCCCAGGTAGAAGGATCACTATAGCTCATGCTGATGGAGGCAGCAGTTTCACATGTTCTCAAATCTTGCAAAGTAATTCACTCATTCCCTGTGTGGCAGTAATCTGGACAGTTCATGTACTTTGGTGACTGCCTGGCAGAAAAAGGAGGAAATTCATGTTGGCTCTGCTGCGGCCAGTGCTATTTACTTGAAAGATTCAATGATTTTCCCGGGATCACACAGTTTGTTTAAACAGTGAAGCTGGAATGTTAACCCACTGTACAGTTTCGGCACTTGAACACATAACTTTCATGCTTCACTTGGTAGAAAAATACAAATGTTGTACTTCAAGGCCCACATTAGTACTGCCTTACATAGCTCTAAAGTTTCCCATGGCAATGCGCAAGAAAGCCATCCAGTTGTTACGCTCACCTGACTCCCACGGAGGCGCAGGCCTGGTTTGGAGTGCTGTTGCCTCTTCTATGGTGAAGCGCAGGACTCGGAAGATGGACAGGACCGGACCTTCAAATCTGGCTTGTCTGACTCGCAGAAATATCCTTCTGTGTGTGAAAAGGGAGTATTAACAATCTGCAGGATAATGTGTAAGCCTCCCACTCCCTTCTCACCCTCCACGAAACCCTTCTGCGGTTCCCCGTGAAGTCTCACCTTAGGGTCTGAAAAGACAAGCTCTCCATCCTGCTTCTGATGCAGGGGCGCGTTGTAATCCAGTTACTTCACTGGATCATGGATTGTAGAGAGTTCAAGTTTGCTTGACCTTCCCGGTAAAGTACTGTGAGAATTCTGTTTATAAGTATGAGCCTGAAATAATAATTGTCCGTTGTCTCTATTTCAGGTGCAGAACAAAGATTCCGAGATGAGCAATGGAACCGACGAAGGAAACTCAGGTGAGTTGTTTGATGAGAGGTTCCTTTAGTGTCCTTGCATTAATGCACTAATGCTTGTGTCTTTTTTCCCAATAGGGGCTGGGGTTCGGAAATGCCAGAGATATGGCACCGACCCGAAGTGAAAGGTGCAGTTCCAGTAGATATCAGGTAAGTCTTTAATGAGCGTTCAGGTAATGTCTTAGCATTCGCTCACTAACGCTGATGTCTCTTTTTCCCCTTAGGGGCTGGGGTCCGGAAATGCCAGGATGCGGCACCGACCCGAAATGAAGTGGGAATGACCCAACAGGTAAGTCTTATGATGGCAAATTAAGGTTTTCTTATTCTATACCCTAGCTCACCTTTGTTCTTGTCTTTTTCTCCCTAGGCGCTGAAATGTGGTTGCGGGTCCAGATGGTCGCTGATGAACATGGAGGCGCCTAGTAAAGGTGAGTGGAATGCGGCGCTGCAGCGATCGATGCGATGTGCTTTTAAAATGAATGTCTTCCTTTTCAGGATCGTAAGAGCTCTTCTTTCTCCTATTCTCTTCTCTTCTCCCTTTGCAGGTGTTCCAGGATGCTGGCAGGCGTGGCAGAAGTCAGGATGCAGGAGCAGACATAGTGAGCGTCCAGCTGCTAGATGCAGAACAACACGAAGCGTGAGTTGCTGCTTGGGCGTGGTTTAAATAACCTTCAAAGTAGTTCCAGGTATGTATCCTTCCTCTCAGGTATGTATTCTTCCTCCGGCCACACCCGTGTGGTTAAGTAGTCCCCAAAGAGAAAGTAGTCCCATTCAGGCCTCTAGATGGCCCGGATGTTGCAGCATGGTCTGCATCAGGTAAGTTTACACCAAGCACCTTTAAACACAAAAAGTCATCTTTTATGAGCCTGGCGCCTATGGCACCAGGACTGTTGTCCAATATGAGCCTGGCGCCAAAGGCGCCAGGACTGAGTCCAAAGGGCCCCTACTTGGGGCTGCTGAGACTTCCCTCAGGGACATGATGTCTGCCTCTGGGGCAGCTGGGCCTGGTCTGGCTCCTTGGAGGTAGGCATCATGACAGTACCCCCTCCCAAGGCCCCTCCCAAGGTTGTTTTCTCCGGGGGTTTTGGCTTGTTTGGGAATTTTCGGTGGAATTTTTGTATTAATCGCAGCGCGTGTACATGGTCGCTTGGTTCCCAAGATCTCTCCTGAGGTCCATACCCCTTTCAATCAACTATATAGAAGAGTTTTGACTTTAACACCTTGGAATCCAATATGTCTTTAACTTCAAATTCTAATTCCCCATCAATCTGAATTGGTTCTGGTGGTTTGATCAGTTTGGTTCCTGGTTGCACCGGTTTCAACAGTGAGGCGTGAAAAACGGGATGAATTTGCATGTTCGTTGGTAGATCGAATTTAAAGGCCACCGGGTTGATTATAGCTTTGATGGGATAGGGTCCTATGTATCTGGGGTTGAAAGTCAGCGGTCCTTTGAGAGGTAAATGTCTAGTTGCTAGCCACACCTGGTCCCCTATTTGGTACGGAGGTGCTTCACTTCGATGATCGGGTTATCGTGGAATGCAAATAATCTACCGCAGGCATTTCCAGGTTTTGTGGAGGGTCCAGGTCTGAGGCCCGAGGATGATGACCATACAAGGTGTAAAAAGGGGTTTGTCCTGTTCCAGAATGTACAGAATTGTTATATGCATATTCTGCGATCCAAAGAATGTCTTTCCAATTGCATTCAGATTGGTGCAACATACACCGAATATATTGTTCAAGGGTTTGGTTAGTTCTCTCGGTTTGGCCATCGGTTTGGGGATGGTGACTGGTGGATAGTCGTACATCAATTTGCGCCAGTTGACAACATTTCCTCCAAAAATGGGAAATAAACTGGCTTCCTCGATCTGAGACTAATATGCATGGAAAACCATGCATACGAACTATGTTCTCCAGAAATTCCTTGGCCAAGATGGAGGCTGAGGGTAACCCTTTTAAAGGGATAAAATGGGCCATTTTGGAGAAGAGATCCACAATCACCAAGATAGTGTTGTATCCATAGCAAGGAGGCAGGTCGGTAATAAAGTCCATCGACAAGGTGTGCCAAGGTGCCGGTGGAATATCCAAAGGTTGTAGAAGACCGGCTGGTCTTTTCTTTTGACCTTTATTTTGGGCGCAAACTCCGCAAGACATCACAAAAGATTTTATGTCTTTTCTCCAGGATGGCCACCAGAATTGTCGTTTGATCTTTTCCTCAGTTTTAGCGATACCAGGATGTCCTTCCATTAATGTATCATGATAATGGGCAATAACGAGTTCTTGCAGTTGTTTGTTAGGCAGAAATAATCGCCCCTGGAAATACGGTAAATCGTTATTAATGGAAAAGTGTGACCCCTTTTGGCTCCATTCTTGTAAGGCTGTGGAGTCTAATAGTTGTTTAACTCGAGTTTGAACGTCCTCAATAGTTTGTAAAGAGGTCAAACCCAAAATTCTCTGTTCAGGTATAATCAGTACAGGTTCTAGGCTCGAATTTGTTTCTTCCATCCCAATCCAGGATAAAGCGTCCACTTTGCCATTCTTGCAACCAGGGCGATATGTGATTACAAAATCAAATTCTGCAAAGAATAAAGCTCATCGGAGTTGACGTGATGATTGGGCTTTGGCCGTCTTTAAATATTGCACATTTCTGTGATCTGTAATCACTGTGATGGTGTGTCTTGCGCCGAGGAGGTAATGACGCCAAGCTTTGAAGGCGGACTTAATAGCTAGTAACTCCCCGATGGGGAGGTAACGTGTTAGCCTGTTCCTTCTGAAAAAACGTCTTGGAATTCTTGGTATTCTGACGGTAGCTGTACAGGGGTGGAAGTTGCTGAGGCTAGACCCATAACTGGATTTCTTGGGTAACAAGTTGGTTCACAATCAGGAAAACTTATCTTCTTTGCTCGCCAGTCAATTCTGGGATTATGTGTTTCTAACCAAGGAATTCCAAGAATTACCTGAAATTGTGGGGCCTTGATCACATCAAACACGATTGCTTCCCGATGTCCATCCTGACCCACCAGTGTCATTTCAACAGTGGAATGCGTTACAGGCCCTGAGGCTATTTCGGTTCCATCTACTGTAGTAATGACATCTTGGGTTACTTTCGGGCGGAGAGGGAGCTTAATCCTGGAAGCCAATTCACGATCTACATAGTTTCCAATAGCTCCACTGTCAATGTATGCCTTTATAGCATGCAACCGCCGAGGCTGTTTCTGATCCACGAGGACCATTGGCATGATGAAATGCAAGGTCAAAGAGTTTGTTTTCAAGCTCGGCAAGCGGACCTCTACGCTTGTCGGGCTTGGTCGTTTCCCGAATCAGGTTCTGTTAAATTGTTGTCAGTGGCTCCAACCACCTTCTTAGGTGGTTTTACCAGACAATCTCGTAGAAAGTGACCAGAAGCTCCGCAATAGAGACATAATTGCTTTTGCCGCCTTCTCTCCCGTTCCTTCTGCGTTAACGGTCCTTTAACTCCACCGATTTGCATAGGTTCTGAAACGTCGGTATTCTTGGGGTTAGCGTGAGTTTTGATCAACACTCTGGTTTCAAACTTGGGTCGATCTGCTTTTCTATTCTGAAGTCTGTGATCAAGTTGGACCACAAGGTCTATGTACTCCGCGCAGACTTGGGGTGGATTTACTATTTGGGCTAGCACGTCTTTAAGTTCTCCGCGCAGACAACGATGAAATAATGTGATCCTTTTATTCTCTGGCCACCCAGTTTCCACAACCAACCTATTAAAGGTGGCGATGTAAGATAAGAGATCCTGGTTACCTTGTCGTAAGGATAGCAGTTCGTTGTCTAGGGCCTGTCCCTGAGAGTGTCGAGCAAATAATCTTTCCATGCTTGCCTGGAAGCCTTGAAAATCCTGGAGAATTGGGTCATCTTGATTTACCAAAGGAACTGACCAATCGGCAGCACTGCCGCTGAGATAAGATAATACAAAAGCTACCTTGGTCTGGTCATTAGGGAAGGCCCCAGGTCTGCATAGGAAGTGTAAGCGACATTGGTTCATAAAAACGGCATATTTCTTGGGGTCCCCAGCAAAACGTTCAGGTGGGGCCAAAGGCATGTTTCCAGGTAGATTGATTTGTACCGGGTTTTTCGAAATCATAGAAGTGGGATTACCCCCGGAACTAGGTAAAGGAGTTTGTCCTGCCTGACCCTGCAACAACCGTTTGGCAAGGTCATCAGTACTTTCCTTAGATAGGATCAGTTCTCTTTTGAGAGCGTTAGTCTCCTGGCGGGCGGAGTGTACTTCTGCCCGTAATTCCCCCAAAAGCTGGGCCAGCTGGTCTGTCTCGGAAGTTTCCATAGAGTCCGGGTGGGAAATTGTAGGTAGGCTTCGCGTTCTGTTATGCTCACCTGTCTCCCACAGAGGCGCAAGCCTGGTTTGGAGTGCTGTTGCCTCTTCTATGGTGAAGCGCAGGACTCGGAAGATGGACAGGACCGGACCTTCAAATCTGGCTTGTCTGACTCGCAGAAATATCCTTCTGTGTGTGAAAAGGGAGTATTAACACTCTGCGGGATAATGTGTAAGCCTCCCACTCCCTTCTCACCCTCCACGAAACCCTTCTGCGGTTCCCCGTGAAGTCTCACCTTAGGGTCTGAAAGGACGAGCTCTCCATCCTGCTTCTGATGCAGAGGCGCATTGTAATCCAGTTACTTCACTGGATCATGGATTGTAGAGAGTTCAAGTTTGCTTGACCTTCCCGGTAAAGTACTGTGAGAATTATGTTTATAAGTATGAGCCCGAAATAATAATTGTCCGTTGTCTCTATTTCAGGTGCAGAACAAAGATTCCAAGATGAGCAATGGAACCGACGAAGGAAACTCAGGTGAGTTGTTTGATGAGAGGTTCCTTTAGTGTCCTTGCATTAATGCACTAATGCTTGTGTCTTTTTTCCCAATAGGGGCTGGGGTTCGGAAATGCCGGAGATATGGCACCGACCCGAAGTGAAAGGTGCAGTTCCAGTAGATATCAGGTAAGTCTTTAATGAGCGTTCAGGTAATGTCTTAGCATTCGCTCACTAACGCTGATGTCTCTTTTTCCCCGTAGGGGCCGGGGTCCGGAAATGCCAGGATGTGGCACCGACCCGAAACGAAGTGGGAATAGCAAATTAAGGTTTTCTTATTCTCTTCCCTAGCTCACCTTTGTTCTTGTCTTTTTCTCCCTAGGCGCTGAAATGTGGTTGCGGATCCAGATGGTCGCTGATGAACATGGGGGCGCCTAGTAAAGGTGAGTGGAATGCGGCGCTGCAGCGATCGATGCGATGTGCTTTTAAAATGAATGTCTTCCTTTTCAGGATTGTCGGCGAAATGTCTCCGGAATGCGGTTTTAGCAGGTAAGGACTCTTCTTTCTCCTATTCTCTTCTCTTCTCCCTTTGCAGGTGTTCCAGGATGCTGGCGGGCGTGGCAGAAGTCAGGATGCAGGAGCAGACACGGTGAGCGTCCAGCTGCTAGATGCAGAACAACGCGAAGCGTGATTTGCTGCTTGGGCGTGGCTTAAATAGCCTTCAAAGTAGTTCCAGGTATGTATCCTTCCTCTCAGGTATGTATTCTTCCTCCGGCCACATCCATGTGGTTAAGTAGTCCCCAAAGAGAAAGTAGTCCCATTCAGGCCTCTAGATGGCCCGGATGTTGCAGCATGGTCAGCATCAGGTAAGTTTACACCAAACACCTTTAAACACAAAGTCATCTTTTATGAGCCTGGCGCCCATGGCGCCAGGACTGTTGTCCAATATGAGCCTGGCGCCGAAGGCGCCAGGACTGACTCCAAAGGGCCCCTACTTGGGGCTGCTGAGACTTCCCTCGGGGACATGATGTCTGCCTCTGGGGTAGCTGGGCCTGGTCTGGCTCCTTGGAGGTAGGCATCATGACACCAGTCCTGTTTTTGCTTGCTTGGAGTTCTGGCACTTGTAGGTTTCTTGAATTCCAAGTGGAGAAAATATATGCCAGCATAAAAAACATTTTCATGCTGGCTGTGCCCATACATGTGCATTCAGGCAATATGCAGCTAGATGCCAGTATTACCATATAAGACCTTACTCCTATTGGATTTAACACTAAATCAATGCCATGTTAATGTAAGAAAGTGGGCCTCATTACGAATTTGGTGTGATTTTACCGGCACCCGCGAATGGGTAGTTCGGCGGACCCAGTAATTGCCCAATCGCGGGTGCCGCCAATAAGGGACTCCACATCCCCATTCGGCCCCATAGGGCTGAATGGGAATGGGGAGCTCGGATGCACCGGCACCGTTGATAACGGTGCCGGTGCATCCGACTTGCTGTGCTAGCGGGAGCCGCTCTGCCTGCACGGCTCGTAGTATGGCAGTAAGGTAGCAACGGTGCCAGTATCACTACCGGCGCCGTTGTTGCTGTACCGCCATACTTATAATGAGCCCAGTATGTCCAGTCTAGTTGCACCAAGCCAGTCTAGCAACTTGCCCTAGCGATGCTGTGACTACACAAGGCATCCTGCCAAGACATGTGACTTAAAGAGTACCTGCAACATGCTATCTAGGCATTGTGACATTTATGCCCACTCCTCTACTGAAGAGATATGCCCTGAGGCAGCGTTCCGACCCTGTCGGTAACAGCACGCCACCCAAGTTAAGGGCCTGAGTGAAGCAAGGGTCAGTTAACAAGGACTTTGGTGCCATTTCCGGCAGGGTCGGCCCATCGCGGCGGGGCATATGTCACCATTAGCACCCATGTAGTTTCCCTACACAGGTGCTTATGGTGTCTTTCAAAAAAACCTACCTTTAGCCCGTGGCTAGGCTCCGCGTAGTGCTGCTTGTCAGATGAGTCCATTTTCACATTTTCAGTGTTGATGACTCTGACGCCATCAACATGAGAACAGACTTCCCTGACAAGCAGGGCTGCGAAGCACCCAGCCGCGGGATATAGGTATTTATCTTTTTTGTTTTACAAAACATAAAGACACCATTAGCACTGATGTAGGAAACTACATGGGTGCTAAGTGGTGAAGGGGGAGCGGGGAAGGGGACACTGGCTGCCCACAAAGCTCAGAATGCAGGCTTGTACAATATAGTACAGCCCACGTTCCGAGCCTCTAGATGGGCCAGTGCCCCCACCCAGGGTGCTAATGGTGAAAGATATTGAGAGACAGCTGACAGTTGCTGAAGTAAGATGACCTGAAAAAAGAAATCTCAGTGTTAAAAACATGGCACAGAAAAGTGAGTAGCCACTCACACTTCCCCGCATTGGTTCTTCAACAAGCCTATTCTGGCCCGAGCCGCTCTGCTGAGTTTGGCAACAAGGGTGCAAGGAGGACCTTTGTATCCTTGTGGAGGTGGGCACTGTGGGCTGCTGCTGATACAGACCACATATTTCAAACAGGCCACATTCAACCACCAAGGGTAAAGACCTTTTGCCAGGCTCCCGTGCAACAGCTTAGGCTGGAAGATGCAGTGTCTCATCATGGTAATATTCTCTTTCAATGGCCATGTTGGGAAACACATTATAACCTGAAGAGTATTAGGGTATCAAAGTTAAGTAATAATATTATTTATGATCATGGTTGAAAGAATTGGCAAGCAGTTTTAAGGATTTATGATAGCTCAATAAGCCTACTGGGGCAAAAAATGTGCTTTGCAATCATGGAATATTAGGGGACTTAACCAGACATGTCTATGCTGAAAGAAAGCACACACATCTAACATCTCTCGCTCGCGTTATGACATAATTAACATGGCCTTTACAAGCAAGGAGACACAATTAGCACCTAGTAGTTTTGCTTTGAGTCATAGTGCCCATGGAAATGTGTGCATAATGAATAAGTAAACCTAAAGATAAAATCACTCTCACACTTATCACTTATCACAGCAATAAGGAAATTCACCCAATATAATGCTACATAGCAAAAGACTTAACTCCTTGTTAATGTGCCCGCCCCATTGACAGGACATGCTGCAGATCAGTGAGAATGACTGTGCACACTGCTCAGGCAGAGCCACTTATCTCGTTGGCTCACAAGAAATGTTCACAGAGCGGACACACGAGGTACAGAGAGAACGGGTCATCCTAGAAATGTATTCTTAAAGGGCATAATGTTTTGCGACTCGAGGACTCTAATGCATAAAAAGCTGGCATACTATAGACTGCATTGCAAAACTGCACTCCATTTGCCTACGTCTGATATCAGTTGAAAAATCACACATTGATACAATGCTGGTTAAGTGGGTATTTTCGCATGTCTTGTCAAGTGCCTTGCAACATGCTGCATGTGCCTGCCCCCAGTTATAGGGTTGCTCTGAACAGGCACTCACAGAACGTGAGTATTTAGGCTCAGTGATAGACACGGACATACAGAAGGACGGTCTGCAAATACAGCGGCCTGGAACAGTGACACACTCATTACAAAGGGGAAGCTACTTTCGCTCATTTGATCATCATTCCTGCCACAAAGTCTGGAAAAGGGTTTTATTTTATGTAATAAAATACATGTCTTCAAGCACTTGAGTAGTGGCATAGAATTGCTTCTGCAGACAGGATAACTTGGAGGTTTAAGGCAGGATGCACCCCTTCACCTCTTCCTGCTTTCAGGTCCCCTTCCTCTTAGTTGAATAAACCCTGGCAAGATCTGGCTCACAGTTTTGTTTCCACTTTGTGACTTACAGTATTCCCACCTAAGCACACTATCTGTGCTTTTAAATCCTAGTTTTGGGCAGAGCAACGAACCACATAGCAACTCCTTGTGAAAATGTTTGTTCAAATTGGAGTGTTATTTCATTTATTAGGTCTCCATGATGAAAAACAGAAAGGCCCTAGCAGAGGACAACCGAGACGAGACCATAAAACTAGGGAGTAAGGAAGATGGGGGTGGGACAAAAGGAAAATCACAGAAAGCCTCCCTTCCCACTCCCCAGGTACAGTACATAATTAAATAACACCTGTGTACAGTAAAGCCCTGCTTTTTGATGCATGGTTTCAAATGCAGTGCCACCTCAAACATTTGGTGAACTGCAATAAATGTAGGACTAAAGGAAAGCATATGAAAGCGGGAGCTTTATGGGCTGCACAAAACAGGCCCGAGTGAACTTGAGCTCTGTGTCTGTCTTCTATGCTTAGCCTTGGAAGGCAGAGTGCAGCAGGCCGGCTGTCAGGTCCTGTGTTATGGTCAAAGGCAAAACTGGTGGCAGATGGCAGAGATGTTTTATTGAAGGACAGATGGACACACTGTAAAGACCGGAGGGGGGGGTCTGCACTTCCGCTCTCTATATGGTAGAGGGGAGGCACAGAGACCCCTGCCAAGATTCTCTACTATTGGTATCGTGGTCGAGCAATCAAGGCCTAGCTTCTCGGGAGGTGATGCGAGCTGGTTCTAAAGTACAGTGTAGTCCCCGAGCACCCACGAAGGAATGTCCACACACTGTATTGGTTAAAACACAGTCTTTGTATAATTAATATTCAACGTCATATACACGATCACGATAACTCACTTTGTACTCCGAAAATGAACAATGGTAAATATGTACAATTCTAAAGTGTTACCACTAACATTATTCGTTCTTATTAAAGTGCATACGGTCAGAATGACACACAGATCAAAATAAAGAGGAAACCAGCAGTAGAGAGAGGAAGGAAAGCAGGATGGTTGAGCAATAGGCAGAATACTGGTAACTAATGTTAAACACAGCTCTGTGTGGAGATCCCCCCACCTGGGCAACCTGTAGAAGAAAGATACAAGCCCAGTCCATATATTGTTCACCCTTAGATTTCCCAATAGTTCTGCAACCCCAAAGTTCCTTGGTGTTGTAGCGTTCTGTGTCGGGGAAATCGACAACCCTTCTTGAGTGTCCTCCCTTTCAGGCAGGAGTCACGGGTCGTCGAACGTCCGACGGAGAACAGGTAGAGCTATGATAGTGAAGTGGCCGCGTCGTTCCTAGCGGTGCTCGTTGACGGGGAAGCGTAAACGTCCTGCAAGGAAGAGGCATGCGGGGCACCTCGGTGTCGATAGTTCTGGACCGCAAAGATTTGAAGAACTGTGGCCCAGCAAGGGCGTCGAGTCGTCGGCGTCTCTGTGGTCTTTGGGTGGCGGGAAACCCACCGGTGGATACTCCTCGGCACGTCGACGGTCAGGCCCTCTCCAGCAGGATACAGCGGCGATGATGCGGACGAGAGCGTCCTTGGATCAATGAAGTTTCTTAGGCAACGGGAGCACGGCGGCTTCAGTCGGCGACCGCGGTCGATGACAGTGACGGACAACAGTCGGGGCGCTTCTCCTTGGAGTTCCGCAGCAGTCCCCGTATCGGGTCGGCAGCCTGTCGAAGGTCTGTCTACCAGGGTGCTTAGGCAAAGATCAGCTGTGCACGATGGTCCCTCGTAGCTCGGGAAGAGTGCGCCTTACCAGGTCCTCTCTGGGTCAGTTCTTGAAGCACAGCAGCTTTCAGATTGCGAAGGAGAGCAACAGCAATTCTTCTCATCAAGCAGGGCTCAAGGTTAAGCTTCACTCCAGTTACTCATCGTAGTGGACTTCAGTTTCTGAACACGATTCCTAGCAGTGAGAGGTCCCCAGATATAGGGCCTCATTACACGGTAGGCGGTAAGGGTTTGCCGGTACCGGTATTTTACCGGTACCGGTAAACCCTTACCGCATTACTACGTATGTATGTATGTATGTATTTCATTTGTATGTATTTCATTTTGTATAGCGCCGGTAGCCCGTGGGCATCAGGGCGCTTGCACTTACTCTACATCATACTACGAGGTCCCTTTGCGGGTTGGTACATTAACGCCTGCTTTTAGCAGGCGTTAAAAAACGAACCCGCAAAGGGACCGGGGTGCTAATTACGGTACCGCAATTTGCGGTACCGTAATTAGCGCCTTCACTATTCCCATTATGCCCTATGGGGCAAAAATGTGAATGGGGAAGGGCAATGGAGGAAGGAGGAATTACCGCCTTCCCAACCTTGGAATAGGGCGGTAATTCCCCTTTCCTCCAAGGTGGTACCGGTAAATTACCAGCATGAACCATGGCGCTAATAGCGCCATGGTTTACCGCCTACCGTGTAATGAGGCCCATACTGTTGATCTCCCATTCATTCCACTGGGTCATACTCAAGCATCCATTCACGACTAGGGGCATTCATGCAGGCAGGCAGCCAATCAGGCACACAAGGTATTCAGGCCATTCACTTCTTTCCAGACACTCAAAACAAGTTATGTGTATTGGAACAAGTACCGAGCCATTCAACACTCCAAGCTGCATTCACACCGGTTTCGGGCAGGGCTGTCTCAACCATTGTGTCAAACACCAGATACTCTACAGTCATGACATAGAATGTATATTCGTCACACACTCCATTCAGCCAGGTCCCACCCACAGGCGCACCCACAAGATACGGTCTTTGAGAAGGCTCCAGCCAGTCTGGTCAGCACTTCCCCACACTAACATATACAGAACTTCCACCCAACAGCCAGTCAGGGGGAAGGGTCAAAGACAGGGCTTCCCGGGACATCGGGAAGATCAGTGTAACAGGTGATGGAAGGCAAGGGGCCAGGGGGCCATTTTGTCTCCATCAGGAATCTACTGATTCCAATGACAGGGCCTGGGCATCCCAAAACGGAGGACGCTCAGGGCACCAGTCATTTCAGCACAGAGCAGCCACCAGCCCGTACCCTGCTCTGTGGGTCTCACACAGGTGCCCAAAAACATACACTAGGGGCACAGGGTTGTACCCCTACCCGTGGGTGCCATAAGGGTATCCCATGGGCCTGTTCACCAAACCAAAAGAGAGAGAGCTGCACTGCCAGGAGTCCCACATGAACTCCTGCGCGGAAAACACAACAGAACACACGATAAAAAGCAGTAAAGGACAAGGATACGGAGGCCACACACACACACACACACGCACGCACGCACGCATGTGCACACACACACACACGCACACACACACACACCTCAAGGCGAAAAACAGAGGCACAACTGTACTTATGTTTGTTTAGCACCCAGAGCCACAGACTAGAGGTTTTGAAGCACAGAAAAAATGAAAGACAAAGAGCCTATGGTGCAATGAGCGTATGTTGACAGGAAAAGAGATGGAATTGTTACAGTCACAGTGATAATGTGACATGTGACTCAATTTCTGCTTTTCTAGGCTGAATAGGAAAGCAGTATTGGCAGCTGTATGCAATGTACGCAGTTCTAACATTGGCCCGGGACGCCAGACTCCGCCCTGGGCCCTGCTCCTCTGCCTGCTGACCAGTGACCTGGGAAATGGTCCAGTGGACCCCAGCTAATTTACGGCCCACAGCCACAGAAGTCACCATGACACACACAAACATGTATACACTCATTCTCCCTTCCGCTCTCATACATCTACTCTCTGTCCCACCCAGTTCAGGTATTGCCACCCCGAGAACAAGGCAGAACAATTACAACAATAGGGTATCCCTCACCTGCCTGTGCTGTGCGTGTGTCTGAGTTTCTCTCAGCAGACAGGGCCACCACCCACGGCCCATGATGGCAGGCTGCAGCTCGGATGTAGGGCAGGCCACGAACAGTAGAGACCAGACGACCTTCCAGAAGAGAAGAAGAACATTTGCCCAAACCTCAGTTACAAGGGCATATGAGGAGGTAATTCGCAGGTGCGGCTAGAGGCCATGCACATGGCACAACTCGAACCTCACGGTGCCTGCTGCACTGCCTGCTGAGAGTGCTGTGACTGCCGCCCGACGAGAGAGAGAATAATGAATATATGTGTACAAAAAATGTTAACATGCTTATTGCCTTTGCCGGCATTTGCTGCTTTAACATTTTCACATTATAAGCAAGTGCCTAACCATGCCTGGTGGTAGCACCGGCCTGGGCCACTGACCAGGCCCTGCTCCTCAGCAATCACAAGAACACCAGACATTATAGAGCCTGTCCAGGTAAAATGTGATTAACCGATCATTAAACCACCTAACTTATGGTTCGATGAAAGCCTTTCCTCTATGAAGATAGCCATTACAAATCTAGATTGCCAATGGAATAAGACTCATTTAACTGATAACAAATTGCACTGCAAAATGTATGCTTTTAAAGGAAAATGAGTGCCTATTTGCATAACTGCATCGTTACCTCACAAAATCACACGAAGTATTTAAAATCTATGCAGATCTTAGCAAGCCATCTCAGACCAACACTGCCCCGCACACCACTCTTTGCCAACCTTGGCCTCTGCTTTTTGTGAAAAGGAAAAACAAGTGCATCACCTTGTCAAGCAGCAGCGTCTTTTTTACCTTGCTTTACAAGTAACCTATAAGGAACACATTATCCATCTTTATACCTCTAAATGACATCTTCTCACTCACCAGGGAACTCAGTGACTCATCCAGGCATTGCTCTCCTTTCCTGCGAAAGAGTGGCAGCGACTATTGCAGAAATGTTTTTCCTTGAACAATGGGCTTGTGCCTGCCTCCCTCAAACCATCTACCATCATGCAGCTTCTAAAAAATGACTGGTGTGCCCATCATCGTGGAGATTTTTCAACTTTTCTCCAACAGTTCCTTCCTGGAAAACGATCTGGAAAAGGTAATTGCCTAACTCACAGCACATTGTGTAAGTGACACTCTATTGCATAAAAAAGGATTAGGATTCTACCTGCTCAAAATCACAGAGGCCAGTCATTTCTTTTCAAGGGTGAACATTCTTAAAGGTCTGGATAAGAACATCCCAGGTGTATTAATGTATTTGACTTCTCAGTAGCTTTTGACAATTGGTGATTTCACCTAGCCCGTTACCCAGATAATCTCTGCCATTCACCCAAAGCTGAATAATTGTCCCCTGGCTATTCAATGTGTAGGTTTGCCCTCTATATAGATGACAGAAATCCTCTTGAAATCCTGCCTAAAGAGAAGGAAAATGATCGGATTCCCAGGTTCCTCCAAAAACTTCAGGATTGGGCAATTGACATAAATCTGTGCTTTAATCCCACTAAAACAAAAATGAATTACTTTGGTCATCCCAACCTGCTCTCTCTACCTTTCATATGGGCTGTTTACTGAAGTACTTTACCGTTACCCACTCCTCGTCCTACTAGCAGAGATTTAGACATTGGGCCTCATCACGACTTTGGCGGTAACCCTTAAATCCGGCGGTCGCGCTATTACCGCCGGATTTAAGGGTCCGCCAAATCAGGACTGTGGCGGATTTTGCCCCCACTCTTGGCTGGGGCGAAATCTGCCGAAGATACGCGCTATTACTGCCGGCGGGAAATCCGCCAGCGGTAAGAGCACGAATTTTCCCCATTGAGCCCAATGGGGAATGGGGCATTCCTGAATGGGCTCAATGGGGAATGAGGAATTACATTACCGCCGAACTCTTGATCTCGCGCTATTAGTGCCGGGGAGTTCGGCGGTAGGGCTAATACCGCTGGCGTTACCACCAAAGTCATGATCATGCCCATTGTCTTTGATATCAACATCCCCGTTATCCCGGAAATTAGTCTGATGGCACAAAAGACACATTTCCTCACCTTGAAAAGTCCCACAAGAATAGAACTGCCCCAACCCCTGGTCTGATCCAGATCATATTGCTGCATCTCTGTTTACATGAATCTTGACTAAGATTTAATTCTTTGCTCACAAGATCCTATCTGTAGGGGAGGATGAAATTTCCGCTGCAAAGTGAAAAGTGTGGGATTTGCACTCCAATCCGCTTTCGCCCATTCTGGGACATCAGCATTACTGTACCACCACCACTGAAATTTTGCCTGGTTTGTGCAGGTTCTTGCAGAGCGTGATGTTTCATATCCATGTTTGTTTCATGATGCGAGATGAGAAACTTCACACAGGCCTTTTTTCTGATTCTTCCTAGTTTCCTGCAGTGACACAAGAAACGATGTGTGGGTTTTAGCCAACCCGTGCTAGTTTTGCACAGTGCCACGAGAAACTTTGTGCAAGGTTTTGATTCGTGCTAGTTTCGCACAGCAAGGTGAGAAGCTTTGTGCGGTTATTTTTTGATCCGTGCAATTGTTACACTGTAACACGAGAAACTTCTTTCTGACCCTTTTTTTATTCTTATTACTTTCACGCTGCAGCACGAGAAACTTCTCATGGGTTTTTCAATCTATGCTATGTTCATCTAGCGGCACGAGAAACTTCACACAGTTTTTGTTTCGATTGGTACTAGGGTCACGCAGAGGTATGAGAAACTTTGTGCCACTCTTTTCGATTCATAATAGATTTGCGCAGTGGCACAAGAAACATTGTGCCGATATTTTTGATACACAGGGGTGGCGGAATGGCAGATTGGGGTAAAGCGGAATGAAATCGGAATTGAACAATTTCACCCAGCTCTACCTATCACACCAGCTTTGAAAGTCTTTAAATGGCGCCCCATTTTCTAAAACTCTGTGCATTCTCCACAAGAGACTTTCTAACAGGAGGCCTTCCTCAAGCTGCCTTTGGGTTCAAGCACTGGAACATCTTGCCCTGAATTTACGATCTGAACTTTCTTTCAAAAGATTTCGTCTGAAACTCAAAGCGTGACATTTGACATCAGCATATTTGTGCCTTCTGATATTAAGTATATCTTTCTCCTGTTGCCACCTGCCATCTGTATCTTGCCATATGTACCTTGTTGTTCAAAAGTTTAACTGGCCCACTCTGTACTTTTCCTATAGTGTTGTTTACTTGGTGTGTTCTTTTTTTTTTCCCGTCCAGAAATGTGCACTCTCAAATTATGATCTGTTTGTCATTGTCGCTTTGCCATGTTCCCCTTCTCTCCCTGCATCTCGAAGAGGTTGCATTGCAATTTTGGCTCATCATAACCCTTCAAAATGAAAAATAAATAATAGTATACCAAATACAGAGGGCTATGTGTCACAAGATGAATAGCCTGAATTATTCCTAATTCCAGTTAACTAGAAAAAACTTGCCAGAATGTTCGTCTTCTCAGGAATTTCTCCCAAAATATGGAATGGCTTTTATACACAAACAATGGCAAAGCCAATAGTTTTGGCATGTGAAAGTGTTTACTGCATTTTACATTTAAATGTACGAATGCGTTAAATATTAGAACACTGCATTCCCAGTTATTGCCAAGATGTCTGCAAGTTAGTTTTGCTGACACTTAGAATTACTAATAGAAGTCATTCTACTCTGTTACTAATTTTGTGTCTGAAAACACTACTTTGGTGACATGTTGGAATTTTTAAAGTACTTGCTGTTCATATAGGGCATGCTTAAGCAATCATGGTGATTGCACAGCAGGTTTTCAGATAGTTTCACCACTGCCTGCAAACCCACAATAAAATCAATAGAATTAATGGTGTTAGAAGGGGTGTGCGTCTGGGTGTGTTAAAGCATATTTCACATACTACCGCCTGACAACGAACATTGGCCTAAGCACATTCGCATTGCACTGAAAATCGCATTTAAATGAACCTGAATAAGGCTGACTACGCTGCCATTTTAGAATCATCCGCCATTTTGTTTAACTCCTGTTTTGATTCATGTCAAACTTTGTGTTTTCAGCTGCAGCAGGGAAAAATGAACTTTGCACTGTGTCAATGCAGATAAAATTGTTGTGGCTGCTGAGAGTGGATTGTTTGTCCTGAACTCAGAAACCTTGGAGGTAAACTAGAGTTGAACTGACTAGTGATTTAGATGTTGTCTGTACCAATAGCGTCATCCTCGTGCAAACAGTGAACAGAATGGTGAATAGCAAAAACCATGTACCTTTGCAGAAATCTTTGTGATTCTCCCTTGAAACTGGACTCACTTTAAGCTTGAAAACAAATGTTACCATTGTGCTATGTGTGCATAAAAACATGTCTAATCTTTGAGGAAAACATTGATTCTGTATTAGCAATGTGAACTGGGTATGAACCCTAGTGAATTGTTAACTTGATGAGGGGCTGGACGATGTAACTGGGATTGTGGACAAGTCCCATGACTTTGTAATGTCCAGTACTCTCCCCCTCACGGTGTCTGCTGGTACACACTGCGAGGCGCTGAGAGCCAGATAGCTATCTGCCTATTAAAATTGTACATGTACCTGTGAACTCGTGACTGATGTATTTCATTTTTGGTGATACTAAGCCTCAATATTTCTTTGGTCTTTCAGATGGCGCCCAAATAGGACCCTCAAGGTTGATGTCACATTACTGAACAGGAGACGTGGCTACCGGACTGGGATCGGAGAGTGAAGGGGCCCCTGCAAAGCGAGATGCGACTCCTCAGCAGTACTGCATGATCCGATCCCTGGACAGTGAGCAAGCGGTTCAGGAAGACATCTTGACGAGGATCCCCATATCGAGGCTGTTTTTTTCCCAAAAATCGCCAGCCACGACAATCCTTTGAAATCCGATTGGACCCTTTTGCATTTGAAATCAGGTGAGTCATGCCCTGATTCCTAAGAATCCCGATATTGGTTGCAGTTTTGCACTTGCAAGTACAAACAACACCAGGTAACACCAGTAATCTGAAATGCCTGGGAAATTGTCATCCTGTTTCAGGGTATTATTCCGCGGAGATAGACAATCTTTGGGACGAGGCCAACCGGCACCACCCATTGGCTCTCCGGCTTGTTTAATGTACTGTAAGTATGGACTAGGAGTTATTGGGCCTCATTCCGACCCAGGCGGTAAGTTACCACCTGGGTCGTACCTTTACCACCATGGCGTAAACTATGTTTACGCCATGGTGGTTGGCGGACTTACCGCCCCATTCCGAGGTTGGCGGGGCAGTAAGTCCCCAATCCCCATTTACCCTTCCCCATTCCCATTTTTGCCCATAGGGCATAATGGGAGTGGGGAAGGCGTTAATTACGCCACCGTAAATTACGGTGGCGTAATTAACAACAAGGTCCCTTAGCGCCATGGATTTTAACACCTGCTAAAAGCAGGTGTTAAATCCTCCATGGCGCTAAGGGAACTCGGAATCAGGCGGTAAGGGTCGGCGCTGTTTACGCTGCCGTAAACCCCTTACCGCCTGGGTCGGAATGAGGCCCATTGTATTTAATGATGTTAGGCACAGACAGACTAGACATGTTTCTGAACTTCAGTGGCCAGTCTATGGCAGTTTTGAAATTGCCCACCTAGAGTATTTAGAATCTATATTGTTGAAGAAAAAGGCTAGGCCTGCAGCATTTGATGCAATTAAAGATTAGAGAAAGGAAGCTATGAAACAACTTAAAAGTAAAGAAAAACATGCACGTGGACACATGACAAATGCTGAAAAAGCACTATTGCATGATCAGCAGAAACAGTCAGAATCTACTAGAAGTATGGATAGGGCTTTTTCACATGATGTGCAAAAGATATATCCGTCTCAGGATTTTATACCTCAGATGAGTTGATTAATAAATTGTCAAATGAACGTAGAAATGTTTCTACTGAACCTCCTCCCGTTGTTGTGCCTCCTCCTGTTGTAGTTCCTCCTCTTCCTGTTATTGTTCCTCTTTTTGTTGTTGTTCCTCCTCCTGCACCTCCACCCTTAGAGACAGTTTCTGTCTCCATAATTCCGTCTGCACCTCCAGCGGTATTGCCTTTGTTACCTATTGACTCCTTACCAAGTGGTTCTGTTCCACCTGTAGTAGCTGAAGGGGCGGGAGCAGATTCAAGAGTAGTGACTCGTGGTACAGTATCTAAAGCTAGAAAAAGAGAATTGCATACGTGGGTTAAAAAGTACATAGAAGAGGGCGATGAATCCGCTGTTTTAGTTGTGATTTCTGTCGAAGGTGATATTCCTGAACAGACTATTTTGATAGAACGGATGGGAACGCATTTAGCTGACATATGGAGTGATTTGACGGACATGAATGTCCCACAGGGTTTGAGGGATTTGAATGTCCTTGCTCGCTCAAGGGACACTGCAGAGAAAGTACATGTTGAGAAGGTATTTAAGTTTAAAAGGGAGCTACATTGGTTACAGAAAGATGAAATGGATGGTAATGGGTGGAAGCCTCATATGTACAGAAGCGATTTCTTCCTTCATTGAAACCAATGAGTGAAGAAATGCGCATTTGCACAAGAGATGCTCTTAGATGGATTACGGATGTTTCAATTTCTCCCATTGAAGTGCATGACACGTTTAGTCAGTATGCTCCGGCAATGCAAAGGAAAGTGTTAGATGTGATGGTGTAGTATCTACAAGATGAGTTTATGAAGAGAAAGGTTTGTTGTCCCGCAGATTTGATGGTCATTTATAAGAGAGCATTTTCGCCCAATACCGCTTTAACTACTTTGTCACTTGACTTAGCTTTGTTGCTTAATAAGTGTTTAGATTTGCCTACTTTACAATTGCTGATGAGGGAGGATCGGCCAACCTTTTTTCCGAAAATAGAAATTCCAGCTGATGCAGGAGCAGGAACACGTGCCACTACTATTGAAGCACATTATGTCTCACAGTTTGTTCATGTTCCATTTTCTAGACAGGAAGTGAATACCATTAGACAAACAATTCCAGATATTAGGAAGAATCCAACAGGATCTTATAAAGAGAAATTGAATCTGTCTTGCATTCGTCAGTTTTCACACTGCGTGACATGGATTTGTTGGTTCCTGTGATCCTTCCTGCTGATTTATGGAAGTAGATTAGAACTATAGACGATCAGGCAGGGATGGGTGATACATGGGATAACTTAGTACGAATAGATGGGGAAAGGAATGCTGGTGAGAAACCGCCACAAGCGATGCTGATGTTGCCAGACAGAATGGTAGCTAAATTAAAAACTCTGGTTCCTGAGAAAAGAATCATATGGGACAAACTTACGGCTTGCATACAATTGAAGTCAGAGGGTGCAACTGAGTATTTTAGTAGATTTTAGTGGTCAAGACTTGAGTACAGACTCAGGAAAAAAGCTGTTTGTAAATAATTTTGTGCACGGATTGTTACCTGAAATCCAATCACAGATTATGATTTCTGAAAGCGCTTGGAAAGGGAAATCACAATCTGAAGTATTACATATGGCTCAGTACTATGAAAATAGAGTTAATTCAGACAACGAGAAAGCGGAAAAGCAGAAGGGAGACTTGAAAACTAAAGTATCATTGCAGCAGATAGCTAGAGCAGCCAAAGGTGGGAATACACAGTTTAGAGGCCAATTTACACCACAGGGTAATGCGCAAATGGGTCCTGTACACATTAACCAGTGTGCATATTGTAGACAGGAAGGCCATTGGCGAGCACAATGCCCAATCCTTCAGCAGAGATCGAATAGCACATATGGTACCATGGGTAGACGACCCAGAGGCCGTCCTGGGATAGGTGTTAAATGGGAAATCATATGCCTCCTTTCTAATATATATTGGCCTAAGCCCAGTCGCTCTGCGAAGAAAACCGCGTTGCAAAGTTCCGATTTTGGTTCGACTTCGCCGCCATTTTAGGATCATCCGCCATTTTGATTTCTGTTCAAATGTAACTCTGTGCTCTAAAATGGTGAACTGTGTTTCCAACTTGTAACCGAGCCTTCCTGACCCTTGCACCAAGTTAATGTTTAGATTGTCCGCGGGCCGAAAGTTTAGACTGGGTAAAGAGACCTTGTCCCATACCTGATTTATGGTCTTAGGATTGTCTGCACTAACAAGCCACATCCACGAACATAGATCGAAGACAATACAAAGCAAATGTCGAACGTGGACACTGGCTGAACTGCATTGTGGAGGGATATGTGCTAAGGCTTACTGTTAAATCTGGGAATACACTGTTGCCATTGTAACTTGTTTGAATGTAAACCAAAAGTAATCCGTGTGCATATTGTCGTATAAGCCATAAGTGAACTCCGCACAAACTCTAGACCATGGATTATTAACTTGCAGAAGGGCTGGACATTATTACTGAATTGTACAAATGTACGAATGTCCAGATGTCCAGTACCTCTCACTCCTCACACTGAAGGGCTGGTATTCGTTGTGATGTACTGAGGGCCAGATAGCTATCTGATTGTGTTCTTTGTAAACTGCGCAGTATTAAAGATCTGTGAATCTTTGCAAGCCTGTGTTTGGTGTATTTCATTTTGTGGTACTCAGCCTCGATATTTCCTCTTGCTTTTACAGATGGCGCCCGAATAGGAACCCTCAAGATTGATGCCATCTCGTTGAAGGTTGACGCGGTTATCTGACCGGGATTGGACGGTGAAAAAGGGGGCCCCTTTCTTGGATGAGAAGCGATACCTCAACAGTACTGCACGACCCGATCCCTGGACGGTGAGCCCGCGGTCCGAGACAGCATCTTGACGAGGGTCCATATATCGAGGCGAGCAGTTTTGCCGAAATCACCAACCACGTGGCTCCTTTGTGTCCTTAGCTATCCGATCGGACCTCCTTTGTCGTTTAATCAGGTGAGTCGTGACCCTATTATTAAGTATCCTGATAATTTGTTTTGGGGCATTGTACTCGCGAGCACAATTATTGACCAGGTAACACCAGGAATCTGATATGCCTGATAAATTGTCTGCCTGCTTCAAGGCATTATTCTTCAAGGACAGACAATCTTTGGAATTTGGCCGACCGGCGCCACAGGAGGGGTCTCCGGTGTGTACTATGTACTGTAAGCACGGCATTGGTAGTATAGTGTTTAATGATATTTGGCACATACAAACTAGACATGCTTTTGAACTTCAGTGGCCAACCAATGGTAGTTTTGAAATTCCTCGTATAGAATATTTAGGGGCCGATTCATGGAACAAACGTGCGCCGAAAATCTACGCGCAAGCAGGCGCAAGCAGGCGCAAGCAGGCGCAAGCGGAAAAAAAGAGGCGCACGCGCACGCGTGCGATTCATGGAAGTCCCTGCGCGTGTCTTCCTCGGGATGTGCGCCAAACCCGTGCATGGCGCACACATCACTGCAACATCGCGAAAGGCGTGCGCGACGCGCACAGTGAAAGCGCACAACCGCAGCGCACACACCAGAAAGTGGGCGGGACATGGGGCGTAACGCGCGGAATGGGGAACAACACGCGAAAATAAGGGCGTAACTGGGGATGGACTGCAGGGAAGCAGACGGAACGCCCACACGCACTCGAACCACACGTATTCATGGAATCGAATAGGGCAAAGCCACGCACAGCCAAAGACACGCACAAGCTGAAACACGGCCGCCACACGAAGGCAGGCGGTAGAGTCCCAGCGCATCCAAAAAGTGGCGCGCGGGAAGTTAAATACGCGATTGAGCGGGTACGTGGATTTCAGGGGTGCGCGAGAAATTCTACACGCGATTGGCCTGGGTACGTGTATTACAGGGGTGCGCGAGAAAATCTACACGCGATTGGCCTGGGTACGTGGATTTCAGGGGTGTGCTAGAAAATCTACACGCGATTGGCCTGGGTACGTGGATTTCAGGGGTGCACGAGAAATGCTACACGCGATTGGCCTGGGTACGTGTATTACAGGGGTGCGCGAGAAAATCTACACGCGATTGGCCTGGGTACGTGGATTTCAGGGGTGCGCGAGAAAATCTACACGCGATTGGCCTGGGTACGTGGATTTCAGGGGTGCACGAGAAATGCTACACGCGATTGGCCTGGGTACGTGTATTACAGGGGTGCGCGAGAAAATCTACACGCGATTGGCCTGGGTACGTGGATTTCAGGGGTGCGCGAGAAATGCTACACGCGATTGGCCTGGGTACGTGGATTTCAGGGGTGCACGAGAAATGCTACACGCGATTGGCCTGGGTACGTGTATTACAGGGGTGCGCGAGAAAATCTACACGCGATTGGCCTGGGTACGTGGATTTCAGGGGTGCGCGAGAAATGCTACACGCGATTGGCCTGGGTACGTGTATTACAGGGGTGCGCGAGAAAATCTACACGCGATTGGCCTGGGTACGTGGATTTCAGGGGTGCGCGAGAAAATCTACACGCGATTGGGCCTGTGCGAGTGGGGCAGTGTATTACGTGGGTGTGCGGGAAGTTGAAGAGGTGAATTGCCAGTGTGGGTCCTCCCAGGTCTCCCCTCTACCCCCTCCACGACCTCTGCAGGCAGCCCACACCACAGGGGACTACCCTGCACCCCTGGTCATGTCCCGCAGGCAGCCCATCCACCATGGGCATGCCCCCCAGCCAAGCCACATGTCCCCTTGCACCCCCACCCCCCAGCACCGTGGGGCACCTGCCAGCAGGCCCCCAACCATGTCCCACTCATGTCCCCTTGCCCCCCCCCAGTCACCAGGGGCAGCCTCCACCAGGCCCCCACCCATGTCTCCCACCACCCCACCCCTCCAGTCACCAGGGGCAGCCTCCACCAGGCCCCCACTCATGTCCCCCTGCGCCCCCACCCCCCAGCACTGTGGGGCACCTGCCAGCAGGCCCCCAACCATGTCCCCTTGCACCCCCACCCCCCAGCAGGCCCCCACCCATGTCTCCCACCACCCCCACCACCCAGTCACCAGGGGCAGCCTCCACCAGGCCCCCACCCATGTCTCACACCACCCCCACCCCCCAGTCACCAGGGGCAGCCTCCACAAGGCCCCCACCCATGTCTCACACCACCCCACCCCTCCAGTCACCAGGGGCAGCCTCCACAAGGCCCCCACCCATGTCTCCCACCACCCCCACCCCTCCAGTCACCAGGGGCAGCCTCCACAAGGCCCCCACTCATGTCCCCTTGCACCCCCACCCCCCAGCACTGTGGGGCACCTGCCAGCAGGCCCCCAACCATGTCCCACTCATGTCCCCTTGCACCCCCACCCCCCAGCAGGCCCCCACTCATGTCCCCTTGCACCCCCACCCCCCAGCACTGTGGGGCACCTGCCACCAGGCCCCCAACAATGTCCCCTTGCACCCCCACCCCCCAGCAGGCCACTGTGGGGCACCTGCCAGCAGGCCCACAACCATGTCCCACTCATGTCCCCTTGCCCCCCCCCAGTCACCAGGGGCAGCCTCCACCAGGCCCCCACCCATGTCTCCCACCACCCCCACCCCTCCAGTCACCAGGGGCAGCCTCCACCAGGCCCCCACTCATGTCCCCCTGCGCCCCCACCCCCCAGCACTGTGGGGCACCTGCCAGCAGGCCCCCAACCATGTCCCCTTGCACCCCCACCCCCCAGCAGGCCCCCACCCATGTCTCCCACCACCCCCACCACCCAGTCACCAGGGGCAGCCTCCACCAGGCCCCCACCCATGTCTCACACCACCCCCACCCCCCAGTCACCAGGGGCAGCCTCCACAAGGCCCCCACCCATGTCTCACACCACCCCACCCCTCCAGTCACCAGGGGCAGCCTCCACAAGGCCCCCACCCATGTCTCCCACCACCCCCACCCCTCCAGTCACCAGGGGCAGCCTCCACAAGGCCCCCACTCATGTCCCCTTGCACCCCCACCCCCCAGCACTGTGGGGCACCTGCCAGCAGGCCCCCAACCATGTCCCACTCATGTCCCCTTGCACCCCCACCCCCCAGCAGTGCAGGGGCAGCCTCCACCAGGCCCCCACCCATGTCTCCCACCACCCCCACCCCTCCAGTCACCAGGGGCAGCCTCCACCAGGCCCCCACCCATGTCTCCCACCACCCCCACCCCTCCAGTCACCAGGGGCAGCCTCCACCAGGCCCCCAACCATGTCCCACTCATGTCCCCTTGCACCCCCACCCCCCAGCAGGCCCCCACTCATGTCCCCTTGCACCCCCACCCCCCAGCACTGTGGGGCACCTGCCACCAGGCCCCCAACCATGTCCCCTTGCACCCCCACCCCCCAGCACTGTGGGGCACCTGCCAGCAGGCCCCCAACCATGTCCCACTCATGTCCCCTTGCACCCCCACCCCCCAGCAGTGCAGGGGCAGCCTCCACCAGGCCCCCACCCATGTCTCCCACCACCCCCACCCCTCCAGTCACCAGGGGCAGCCTCCACCAGGCCCCCACCCATGTCTCCCACCACCCCCACCCCTCCAGTCACCAGGGGCAGCCTCCACCAGGCCCCCAACCATGTCCCACTCATGTCCCCTTGCACCCCCACCCCCCAGCAGGCCCCCACTCATGTCCCCTTGCACCCCCACCCCCCAGCACTGTGGGGCACCTGCCACCAGGCCCCCAACCATGTCCCACTCATGTCCCCTTGCACCCCCACCCCCCAGCACTGTGGGGCACCTGCCAGCAGGCCCCCAACCATGTCCCACTCATGTCCCCTTGCACCCCACCCCCCAGCAGGCCCCCACTCATGTCCCCCTGCCCCCAGGTCCTGACGAAACGCAATCATGGCAGTAATGGGCAGCATACCCAGCACAAACACCCAGGCAAGGATTGCATCCACCCACACAGTAGATGCAATTACATGATACAACCCCAATGGCAAGTATGTAAATGAACACATGTCCCTCACACACACATACACAATGGGTGCAAGTGAATGTCAAAACCCATATCATGACATGCATGAAACCAATGAGAAAATACCACAAATGTAAGTAATAAATATATGTATTAAAGATGAAAATGAAGTAAAGAAATAAAACACACAACAATGGGGATGACAAAACAAATGGTCCATGTCCGAGAACAAATAGAAAAAATCAAAAAACAAAGGAATCCAAAAAATAATGTAGTCCAAAGCAAAATAATGGGGGGAAAAATAAGGAAAAACCATTGCCTCATGGTGAACACAAATATAAATCCAACAAATGTTTTCCAAACATCAAACTATGTACAAGAATATCCCAGGGTCCATGAGCCCAACACCATAAATTAAACCTACTACTACTAACTAATAATAAAAATATATACAGAAAAGTGGCCATTGTCCGAGCGGTCCAAAAAAAACTTAAAAAATAAAGGAAACCTAACACTAACTAACTAAAGAACTATATACAATGGCAGCGGGCAAGTCCTGCGGCTCACTCTGTGATGTTGCCGGCCAGGGCATCCTCGAACTCCATGTCGATGTCCCGGAGGCGGGACTCTGTCCTGGCCCCGAGGTCTCGCAGGGACAACCCCGTGTCCACCTCAAACTCCCTGCGAGCTTCCTCGAGGCACTCAGGCCGCCTCAACGCCCGACGCATGGAGAACTCCGCCCTGACCATGGTGAGCCGCTCCTCTTCCGCCCGCTGCCGCTCCGCACCTATCCGCTGGACCAACTGTTCCCACACGGAAGACACTGCCATCCCAGGGTTCCCCTGCCCTCCGGCCGATGCCTGCCCCTCTGATCTTGATGGCCCCGAGCCATGATGCCTCCCACGTCGAGCCTGCTGCTGCCTCCGACGCCACTGCCTCTGCCAGCACGACGGCATCCAGGCTGATGGAATCCACCGATGCCGTCGTGCACGTGCCCTGCCAGATGATGCCGGCACATCCTCCATCTGCAGGGGGACAGTTGCTGGTGTGTCCACCCCTGCTGGACCTTCGACTCCCGACTGTGGCAGGGATGGGGTCCCCACCGAGCTGGCTGCGTTGGTCGGGGCAGGTCCACAGGGGGCCCTGGTGGCATCTGGGCCGGAAGACGGCATGGAGCACGACTGGCGCATAGCCTCCACAGAGGAGGAGAGGGTCGCCAGAAGGCCACACACATGTAGGAAACCCCCGACCATGGCGGCTCCCAAATGGTTCACGTACGCACGGTGCTCTTCGTGATGATGTGCATGCTCCTCCCGGGAAGCATGCACCTCATCACGAATGCCAGCCGTGCGCAACGCGACACCAATCAGGACCCTCTCCACACGGCCAGGGGTCCCCTCGTCCGCAGGTAGAGGAGTGTCAGATGACATGGACATCTCCCCTACCTGCGGACGGGCCTGGGATGGGGCATCCCTGCTGGTGCATGGTGGTGCAGTCACAGTGTCAGGGACAGTGACATGCACAGGCACCTCCACGGCGACCTGTGCTGCCTCCTGCCCCTGGCCCTGGACTGCACCACTTGCACCAGCGGGGATGCCCCCACCAGGCCCCATGTGTGGCTCAGTAGCGGCCTCCTCCCCCTCTGTGGAAACCACCAACCTGGATGTCTCCACGCCGTCTTCCGCCGGTGCAAGCCCCTGTGGGGGCTCACCCACCCCTTCCGCTGCAGCCGTGGTGGCATCCCCGCCGCTCTGCTCCACAGCGCCTTCTCCGCCCTCTTCTTCACTTGCCACTGTGTAGAGGGAGACATAGAACACAAGCATCAGGGTACTGTACAATGGTCCCCTAGACAGGAAGCAACAGCAGATGAGTGGCACTGTCATACATCACTTCCATCATGTCCCGCCACAACACATGGGTCAGTGCAGGCAAAACACATACAGTAACAGGCATGGCGCATGCCATGGACATTGGCATACATGACCAAGGGACTCATGATTCATACAATGTTGGTTTTAAACTCACATGCATCATGGGTCTTGCCATCACATGCACACACCTCACCGTAGTTCCATCCATCTGGCCTCGTACACCACAGACGCAGTGGATACAAGGATGACTAGGCTGCATCAGTGAATCTGAACATTGTCACAGACATGTGTCATGCATCCATGGCAGTTACAAGTCACAGACACGCAGTTCAGACACACACACATGGGCACCATACGTGTACATGGGACCAGCACCCATCCCTCACCCCCACCCATGTCCAGGAACAGAGACTGCCATGCTTCCATGTGTCCATTCCGCACAGAGCCCCCCATGTTGCAATAGAACACATGCACCAACCATGTGGTTCACACATCACTGTACTCACATGCCTGACCATGATGTCCCTGCACACACACATACGTACATGGCCTATGTCACACATACAGGCAGGTATCAGACAACCAGCACACTGCAACATGCCCTGTCTCACACAGTAATGCTTGGCCACTTACCGGCCAACTCCAGATGGATCTGCCTCCGAAGGATCTGGGCGTGGAGCGCTGGGTCTACGCGTTCCAGGACCCTCATCTCGATGTCACTCAGGCGTGCCCGGCCCCCCTCCGCGAGGCGCCGGGCCTTATTGAGGGTCCTGGACCTCAAGTCCTCCCAGCGCTTCTTGATGTGCTTGATGTCGCGGGTTGCCACCCCCTCCGCGTTGATGGCAACCACTACATCGTCCCAGATCCTCTCCCATCCTTCCTTGTTGGCGCGTGGTCTTCCGAAGAGGGCATCATAATGCCCCAGGACATGCTCCACCAGGACACCAACTTCCTTCTCACTGAAGCTGGTGGCCCTCTGCCTCTCTGGCTAGGGGTCGCCACTGGTCTCAGATGGTGCTTGCCCCGACATGGCGACCCCCGAGGCAGGCGTGGGTGGGCAACTGGGTCCTGGGGCTGGGCTGTGGAGCGATGGTATCCCAGTCGGGAGTCTACTGTTCCAGCAGGGGTCGACACAGCAACTGGACCCCTGCAGATGGCTGATGTGCAGGCACCAAATGGCAGGGCACGGTGGCAGCAGGCAGGCAGGCAGGCAGCATCAGATGGCACGTGGGAGGCTGCTCGGGGCACTGGGGGGCAGTGATTCGGCCTACTGGGCAGGAGCGTGGTCTTCCGTGTGTATTCGTGGCCAGCTTGATACGGAGTGATTTGGCACGTGAAAAATCTGCACGTCAGCGTGTAATTCGAGGAAAGGCCCGTAGCGCGTAAGCGCGTCTGCACGCATACGCATTTTCATTGGACCAAAGGCCCTCAGCGCGTGAGCGCGTCTGTGACGTGTCGTGCGAGGGTGTATCCCTCATTGCACGTGATGACAGAACACACGTGGATTACAATCAATCGCGTGTGAAAGTTCACGCCACCCCGGAACACACGTACCCAGGCTAATCGCGTGTGGAAAACTGCACGTCCGCGTGTAATGCGCGTAATCGCGCGTGAAAAACTGCACGTCCGCGTGTAATGCGCGTAATCGCGCATGAAAAACTGCACGTCCGCATGTGACGTGACGCGCGCGTGCGTTTCCCTCAGCACGGGTTAAAGGTGAGCGGGCCCAGCAGTTCGCTGTACGTGCCTTCCGTGGAGACCGACGTGTGTTGCTGCTTCCAGTTGTTTCGCGCGCCATCTACTTCACAGCTCTCAAGGACGTATCTCTTCTTTTGGCGGGGGTATTGGCTACGCGTGTTTTTCTGCATCGCGCTAGTCAGACGGTGAGTCGCAAACGCTCCTTTTCCCACTGCGGGTGCCCCTGTGTATTGCACCCATTTTCGATGTCATCGTAGCCTGCGTGTCCCACGCGTACGCGTTATTCGTGTTACTGGGTGCCACCGCGTACTGCGGGAGGTCAAATCCACGCACGTAGGCTGCAGGGTTGCGTGCACGGTTTTACTGCAGTTTTGGGGTGCCTGAGCGTTGCGTGACCCGTCACCACATCACCGGGGTCACATACAGCCTTGCAGGTGCAGGGGGGCTGTTAACATCTTGCTTCCCACCCCCTTCACCCCAATTGCCCAGGACAATTGTGGTGTACACCTCCCATTGGCACCACTCCATCTGTGCCAGCACTATTACATCTGTGCCATGGTTGGGAGGCCACCAAAGGTGAGGGGCGCCTCAGCTGGGCGTACTCCTCGTGGCGGGCGTGGTCGGGGACGTGGCCGTGGTGACCAGGGAGTAGGGGGACTCCAGGGTGTCCAGGGCAGCCACAGAGGGGGAAGAGGCAGGGGTGCGCCACTTGAGCACAATGTTGTGCCATGTGTCGGTGCAGCCATGCCACCACCCCCTGTGGTTCCGGGGGATGCAGCTCCTGCATCTGGCACTGGCACCCGTATGACCCAGCAGTCCGTTCCATCGACTGCCACGGGCCCAAGGGTAGCGGTAGCTGCAGGTGCAGCTGTGGACACCGCCACCCAGGCTCAGGGTCTGCCAGCGCAGGCTGCGTTGGCACTTGAAGAGCCCTTGGTAGATCTCCAACAGGCCAGGGGGGAAACCATAGGGGCACGCCGGGCTGCTCAGACCAAGACACGTGTCCCTGGGGCAGTCATGTCATCTGCTGCCCCGAACAGCCGGGTGTTGGCAAGTGCAGGGGCAGATGCACCCAACAGCACCCCGGTTGTGAGTCTGCCAACCAGGACCGTTGCGGTCAATGACCCTGCCACAGCTGATGTTGCTGCGCAGGGTCCATTAGTGGGCACCCAGCTGCCACTGACACAAGTCAGGCCTTTGGTCATCCCTCCACCTGCCACTTCCTCGGCTCAATCCACCGAACCCACTGGCCATACTGGTCAGGGCGGCATTAGCCAGCCAGGGTCTGCGCCACAGTCCAAGAGGAGGAAGGTTGCACCTGCAGCACAGGCTGGGACCCCACACACAGCCACGACCTCCTGCACGTCGAGGAAGAAGCCTTTCTGTAAGCAGGAACTGGACTTCCTCGTGGACTACGTGCGGGGACACAGCCGTGACATGCTAGTGGGTGCCAATAGTCAGACTACGGCTGCCCAACGTGACACCCACTGGAAGCATGTTGCGGAACATGTCAGTTCATTCGGCCATGAGGTGCGCACAGCGCAGGAGTGCAAAAAGCGCTGGAATGACATCAAGCGCAGCACTAAGGCTAAGCGTGCCTCAAATTACAACTTGACTCTGGTGACTGGCGGTGGGCCTGCACCAGAGGAGGAAGAACTCACTCCGCATGAGGCTCTCGTTGCGGAGTTCATACCACCAGAATTGGTCGAAGGTGTGGGAGAGATGCTGGACTTTGATGCCCAGTCCAGTGAGTGTTGAAGCGTAGTTGTTGAGGACGTGTGTGTTTCACTTGTGGGATGTGTTGTGCATGATTGCTGCTACATGTGACGTGTACATGGTTCTGAGGTGTAAGTAATGCAATGCTACCGTCATGCATGTCTCCTCTGCCTGCATGCGGGACTCCATGTGGGCATGCTCCCTTGCCCCTCCTCCGCCACTCTGCACCCCAGTTCCACCTTTGCACTGGTCTGCTACATTCTTGCCAATGTGTAGTTTCTTGTTCATGTGTCCTGTGTAGATGCTAACTTCCAGCTTAGAAACTGCCAGACATATGCCGTGTGGTACAGCCTTAGTACTCGATGCAGGGTATCCCACTTGTACTGTGCATGGGTCAGATGTCCCGCAGGGACATGAGTGCCCATTCATGCTCCATGTGCATTGCACGCATGCCCCTATGTGTCCTTGACTGGATGAGCACTGTAATATGAGTCCTTGGTTACATACATTGCCTGCCATATTATCGGCCTCCCCATGTCAACTGTGGCTCAGTCCTGCGTTGCACACATGTTTAGGCAATGACAATCTGTGTGGCTCACAGGCCTCAGCCTGTTCAATGGCCAATGACTCTGTCCAACTCTTGTCGTGTCTTCTTCACACGTGGCTGGCCTCCGGATCTTCCATCATGTGTCCTGCCCACTGTCCCAGCATCATTAGCAGTGTTGTAATTTGATTCACATTAAGCTGTTGATGCCAGTCAACACTGCTTGTCAATACACAGGTGTATGGGCAGCCTTTTGATACCATGCTAGGCATCCCTGCTTTGGTACTGGGGTGGAGGGGTGCTTGGCTGCTAGACATGGTACACATTGAATACACAATGCACGTGATGTCTGAATTTGACATTGCACTGCCTTCACATTTCCTGGCACACACCATGGAGTGCTTGTACATGTAGGTAGTGAGTGGCGTACACATTTTCAGCACTGCATAGACCCACTTCCATGCAAACTGCCACCTTTCAACAGGTCTGATCACAGTGGCTATTCTAAGTAGACCCAGCATGCATGCCAGGTCATATGTTGTGTGTCACATGTCTGCCGGATGCCTTTGCTGTCGGTGTGTGTGTGTGTTGTGTGCTTCTGACATGTGTAGTTACCTTTTCCTCTCTATTTTTCAGGTGATGACGCAATGGATGCAGAGGATGGTGTTGTCACGCCAGACACAGGGTTGGTAAGACCACATCAACCCGGCACTAGTGGGGGTCGTGGGGTGGTAGGCCACGAAACCCCCCAAGTGCTGCAGTCCATCCTGTCTCTGGCTGCCTATGAGTCCAGCCTTGATGACGACTCTGACGTCCATGTTGAGTTGGATGACCATCAAGTCCATGTGTCAGGGGTGAGTGATTCTGATGTGGACACTCCTCTGTCTGCGACACCTGCACTGAGGGATCAGACAGTCTTGGTTCCTCCGCCCGTGGTGGATCGGGACGCAGGGTCACCCTCCACACCAGTCACTGATGTGCCTGGGACATCACGTCGACGGGGGCATGTAGTCGTGCAGCCGCAGGCGGTGCCAACACAGCGAGGACCTCCGGTCCTTGGGTCCCGCAGGGGTCAAGCCCGGCAACGCGGTCGCCGCGCGCAACCGCTGTATACTGAGTGGGAGCAAGACATGACTGCCAATACCGAACGGCAGGGGGCAGCAATGGAGAACATCGCTGAGAGCATGGAGCGTGTGGCCCGATCTGTGCTCCCCCCTGCTAGGCAGGTGCTTCTCCAGCAGCAGGCGGCACGGTCCACGGCCCGCTCGCTCAGGCTGGGCATGGCGGCCTCAGACAGGGCACGCCAGGCTGAAATGTCGTCTCTGCGTCAAGCAATTGCTGCTCACGCAGAGGCGCACATGGATGCCCTGAGGGAGGAGTATGCCTCCCTCAGATCCACTCTGGGTGTCCTTATGATGTCCCAGAGGCAGCAGGCAGAGGAGAGGTTTGCACAGCTTGAGCGCACCATCTCGGCTGAGCTACAGGCTTGCCGGGAGGTGCAGCGGTTGTCCAGCCAGGCCTTGCAGGAGGAACTCCGTGTTACACGTGCTACCTTGCAAGAGGAAGCACGTGTATCACGTGAGGTTCTGCATGCAGACCTATGTAACATCGCCACACAGAACCAGGCTCACCTGTCCGGCAGACTTGCTGCCGACGAGGGGCAAGCTGCGGCTAGGCGTGGCCAGGCTACTGTGCCACGTCCTCCTTTACAGGATGAGCCAGACTCGGACGACCATCTATCTCCCACATAGGTCGTGCTGTGCAGGCGTTGAGCCCATGGAGGTATTTTTTTTTGGCTCAGCATCATCGCATGTGGATGTTGAGCAGCACCCTGTACCTCCCCCCTCCTGGGTGCCTCCCCTCCCCCCCGGGTCGTATGTGGCCATTTTTGATTTTTCGTTTAGTTTAGTTAGTTAAGTTTCTGTTTGATAGTTAGTTTAAATAGGTAATGTAGGTTTTCCATAGTTAGTGTAATTAGTTAATAGTTGAGTTAGTTTAAAATTTGTAGTCTATTGTGCTTTCATGTGACAGTGCGGTGCCTTGTGGTTTTTGAAGGCATCCACTGTCTGTTCCAGCTGGGCCCTTCATGGTTGTCTTGTGTATGTGTTTGCTGCTTGGGTTCCTTGACTCACATATGCCACTCCTGCCTCCCTTATCCATGGGCTCACAAGGATGGTTCGGTGTTACAGAATTTTACACAAGGGCTTTGGACTGTCATATCTGTGGCATGTCTGGTGCTTTGTGACTTGTGTTGACACCCCTAGTGGGGATGATTTAGGTGTCATTGTCCACTGTTCAGCTTTTGCTAGATGGGGTGTGTCATGATTAATGTGGACATTGATTGCTATGCATTGTGTATTATGTCTCATTTCTTTCCTGTACACGTGCCTGTTGCAATTCATGCTGTAGATAGTGTTCCACACTTTGGAAGTCAAAGACGGACTGATGGTGTGATTTGTGATGTGACTCTCTGACATGGTCAAGTAATGAGATGCCTGATGAGACACACACAGATCACTTTCATGCATTAATCATTTGTTCCATGCACTTTCTGCAGGGGGATGAGGCACCAGAGCACCTTTGGCAGCAGACATGGCCCATTGGACGACGGAATTCCTGACCCGTTTGTTGGTGCCCACATGCACATGTGTGCACGAGCAGAGCCACAGTGATTGCAGACCCACATCCTAGAACTGCTGACATGTTCCAAGGAACTCCAGGCAAGGTGAGCATCACAGGGGGGCCACGACACAGCAAAGCTTGCACCAGGCGAGTTGCACATGCAGGCTTAGTCACAGCACTGAGGGTGAGCTTAGACGAATATTGGTGTTGAAGCACACAATGCAGCTCAGATGTGTTTGTGGACTGATGGCTGTTGATAGTAGGGTTGTCTGGGACACATGCAGGGGCAGTGGCACATACCCTGCGGTACACCAAGGTTCATTGAGGCACTTGTATCAACCATGTAGCCTTCAGAGACATGGAAAGGGGCAGCTCACAGGGACATACAGCAAGGGACATACTTGGGTGCAGTGCATGTCTATTCCACGTACTTCATGATAAATGCACTGCCAACTTTGTTTTGGTCATGGTGGTACGCAACTTGCTCTGTAGTCATGGCTTGCCATATGGGTCTGTCTGCTTACCCAGGGAACATTGCATGTTGTGTGAATTGTGACACATTGGTGTTCCATTTGCCACGCACCCACCAGCGCCTGACTCACTGCATTGACTGTGTATGACCCGTCACAGGGGTGATGTTATATATGGGTACGAAGCATCGAGCACTGATTGTCTGTTTGTAGAGTAGTTTGTTGCTATGGGGCATGTTTTGTGTTGTGTTTTCGTGTAATTGGCACATACAGGTTGTTGACTGTGTCTCTCTTTGCAGCATTGGAGTGCTCCTGTAACCGGCCCTGAGAGTGCGCAGGCAGGAGGCCAGCACTCAAAACCAGAGCTAAGTGTCTTGTTGTTTTCCTTACAAACTGCCCTGCATAGGCTTGCTGGGGAGTGTACTGATGCACGGATGTATGTGTGGTCCTATTTGGTATGTTTTTTTCCCTAATCACCCGTGATCCTATGCAATTATGAAACCTGTACCCTCTACCCGGTGTTCCTGCTTCCCGTGCCTATCCAAGCAACGTTCCCTGACCCTCTTTCCCCACTGGGGTTGCGGATGCCTGTGTAAGCCCCGAACTTGCAGGCGCCAAAACCCTAGAGGGGGTGGTTGGTTCGTACCACTCCTGAGCCTGGACTACAGAATGTCATGACAATGATGTCCAAGTTTGTTTGGATTGTGTATGTGTTCATGCAGGTTGTACATTTTTGTGCATTCCCTAGTTTCATGTGTCATTCCTCCTCCCCTCACCTGCCACTCATTCCAGTCATCCAGTGTGTCTACACCTGTCCCGACTGCATATCCCTGAACCTCATTCCCCACCATGATCTGAGGGGCCTGTGTGAGTTTGACCTTGCAGGCACCCGGGACATGGTGTGGGTGGTTGTTTCATGAGACTCCCGCGCCTGTACAGGGGACCTGTGACAGTACACATCCATTCATTGTGCATCATCCTATGTCATGTACCACACATGTCTCACATCCTGTCGTGACATTGTTCTGCTGTGCTACCTTGGTTGTTGCATCATTGTGGTAGTACTTGGCGTTTGTGAGGTACTGCTACGTCAAGTCATCTACTGGAGGGTGTTTGGGTTCGTTTTCATGCCTTGGATTTTGTGATTTTGTAAATGAGTGTGGATTCTGAGGGTTCAGGCATCTTTTTACACACAAGTTGGGAGATGGACACGAAGGGTAAAGGTGATCCTGTGGCCAGGTGGTAATGAGGGTTGGAGGCTCCATGACCCAGGTGCAGTTGTTCAGCGGGTCATGGTCATTTGCGCGGGAGGGGGGGGTTGTTGTTGATAGTTGCATTGCCCTGCAGTGTGATGGGAACTCTGACATTGTAATGTTGTTGTCCTATGTACATGTTGTGTTCTGCTGATCAATGCCTGTTCATGTGTTGTGTTTTCCTTTCAGGTGCGAGGGGATAGTTGTGGTTTGACATGCTGGGGTGTACACATGGTGGATGTTCACATGTGATGTGTAGGGAACACTGATGGTCACTTGAGTGCACATGCATATGTGGAGTGCATGTCCCTGCAGAACCACACACTTGCACTCGGATGCACTCCATGTACTCCCACCCTTGCATATCCACGTGTACACTGTTTGCCTTCTGGTGCCCACTGTGTCCCGGCAGCACATGTTCTGTGACCGATTATGGTTCCAGTACATGCCAAAAATTTGATGTTTGATGTAGTCTGTCACTTAGATGTGATGCTCAGGGTGTGCATCACACGCAATGGCTGTTCACTGTGCTGTGCGCTGAGCAGTGTGATGCAGGAGTGGGACACTGCACACATGAGCTGCAGTGTTGATTTTGCAATGCATAATGTGCATATAGACAGGCATTCATTGTGATGTTACGTCTACGACTGTTGCAATGCATTTGGAAACGACTTATTTTGGGTGGGACATTTTGTTGGTCTGTCATTTCATCTGATTCCGGGTCAGGCATCATTGTCCGATGCCACTGTACATTTAGGACATGGCAATGTGTACCTTATTGTTACTGCGTCAGTGTATGGGTATTGCTTGCCATGTCATGTTGATGTTTGGGAGAGTTTGAGTGACATGACAGTGATGGCCATGGCCTGTTTTGCAGGTGTGTGTGATGCACACCTTGCATGTCCAGGTCATCCGCTTCTCAGAGCAACTAGCTGGGGGTATGTTTCTCTCCGCAGCAGGGCCCTCCCCCTGGAACAGACTTCCTGGCTGACTTGAACTTGAGGGGAACCATCTCCAGTTCTGGAAGCACCTCAAGACCTTCCTCTTTGCTTCTGCTTACTCTCTGCCTCTCCCTTGCAGAATTCTTCACTGGAACTGCACAGGAGCTGCTACTGGGACACTCTCACCAACCTCGGTCCCTGGCCCAGCCACTGTCCACTTGCACTGCCACCCTGGCAACCCCTGCACTGCAGTACTGTCTCTCTATCCCTACAGCCCTCCCTTCCCAGCACTTGTCTGCACTTATCTTTGCAGTTGCCACCAGGCGACCTATGTATTATTCTTTTGGCCTACTTCCCCTGTACTGGACTCCCCCCCACCCTTCCCCTTGCACTTTTCCCTTCCCCCTACCCCTGCACTTGCACAATCTCAATGACACCTGGCCTAGTAGTACCGTTCTCTGTGTTCCCTTGTTCCCCCCCCCCTGCCTCATTGGGCCTTGGAATACTTGTGTATGGCCCATGTCATGTCACATGTCATATGTGTGCATTTTGGTTGCACAGGATAGCTTGTGTTTAAGTAGCTAGGGATGCAGACGATGTGGCACTTCCATGGCAACTATCTCAGGGTGGTAGGGTTGTGACAGTTGACTGTCACTTTGTCATCATCGATTGTCACCTGGTATGTGCCAGGCCTGTGTGCACTCCGCAGGGGTGGGAGTTTAGGTGAAAAATGTGGCCACAAGCTGGGTCCGGGCTTCCTCGCCACGTGCCCTGTCCCCTCCCATGGGCAGCGCCTGTGCCTGTGGTTGGGGATGTGGGGGCACCACCATGTCCACCGGGACGCCCTGCCGAGTTGCAACATTGTGCAGGACACATGCTGCCACAATGATCCTGCACACTACTGGTGGTGCATAGAGTAGTTGCCCACCAGAGCGGTCAAGGGAGCGGAAACGTGACTTGAGCACTCCGAATGTGCGCTCCACTATGCCCCTGGTTGCAATATGGGCGGCGTTGTATCTTACCTGGGGTGGTGTGGTGGGGTTCCGGATTGGCGTCATCATGTGGTTGCTCAGAGGGTAGGCACTGTCCCCTGGGGAGGTGATAATAATTGAGATTATTAGGGTTGGGATATTTGTCTGTGTGTGACTTGCATGCATGTGCAAGGGCATTTGTACTGACCTAGGAGCCATGTGTCGCCATGCTGCCCAGCTTCCAGGGCCTGGCTCAGGGCGGACATTCTGTATATGAAACTGTCATGGGTGGAGCCAGGGTAGTTTGCATAGACAGAGGTGATGATTCCCTTTGCATCGCATACCACCTGTACATTGATGGAATGCCAGTGCTTGCGGTTTCGGTAGATGTGCTCAGTGGCCCTAGGTGGACGTAGGGCCACATGGGTGCAATCTATGGCACCGAGCACTTTGGGGAAGTGTGCCACCCTGAAAAAATCCAGGACAACGGCCTGCCTTTCTGCGGGTGTTCTGGGCATGTATATGTGCCTGCGGACTGAGGGGCGCGCTGTCATGATTGCCAGTACCTGGTGTAGGCAGCGTGACTGCGTGGCCTGTGAGACCCCCCCCACTATGGCAGTGGTCCGCTGAAACGACCCAGTGGCCAAAAAATGCAAGACATTGAGCAGCTTCTCCAAGGGGCTCAATGCTTGGGAGCAAAGGGTGGGGGATGTGAGGTCATCTTCCCACTCCCTGACCAGGTCTAGGATGATATGGGGTGGAAACCTATACCTGCCGTAGACCTGGTCGTCAGGCATCCCAAAAAGGCTTGTCCGTGGTGCAAAAATGCGTGCCCTGGCTATTCTCCTCCTCCTGCGGTGTCCCACAATCAGTGCAGCAACAAATGGGGCATTCATCGTCGCTGTATATACGCGTTTGTTGTTTGCGCGCACTTTTATGCTGTGCGCGGGCGCGGGACGCCTCCGTGTGGGCGGACTCGTTGGTTTCCCGTATTCGGGTGTCATCGTGTGTGATCGGAGGGGAGCGAGCGTACACGCGATTGGCCTGGGTACGTGTGTTTCGGGGTGCGCGGGTAGTTCCACACGCCATTGGCCTGGGTACGTGTGTTTCGGGGTGCGCGGGTAGTTCCACACGCCATTGGCCTGGGTACGTGTGTTTCGGGGTGCGCGGGTAGTTCTACACGCCATTGGCCTGGGTACGTGTGTTTCGGGGTGCGCGGGTAGTTCCACACGCCATTGGCCTGGGTACGTGTGTTTCGGGGTGCGCGGGTAGTTCCACACGCCATTGGCCTGGGTACGTGACGCCATTGGCCTGGGTACGTGTGTTCCGGGGTGCCGTGAACTTTCACACGCGATTGGCTGAAATCCACGTGTGTTCTGTCATCACGTGCAATGAGGGATACTCCCTCGCACGTCACGTCACAGACGCGCTCACGCGCTGAGGGCCTTTGGTCCAATGAAAATGCGTATGCGTGCAGACGCGCTTACGCGCTAAGGGCCTTTCCTCGAATTACACGCTGACGTGCAGAATTTTCACGTGCCAAATCACTCCGTATCAAGCTGGCCACGCGTAAGCACACGGAAGACCACGCTCCTGCCCAGAAGGCCGAACTACTGCCCCCCAGAGCCCCGAGCACGCTCCCACCTGCCATCTGCTGCTGCCTGACTGCCTGCTGCCCACGTGCCCTGCCATTTGCTGCCTGCACATCAGCCAGGGGTGCTGTTGGTGTGACCACCCCTGCTGGAACCAAAGACTCCCGACTGGGATTCCATCGTCCCACAGCCCAGCCCCAGGACCCAGTTGCCCACCCACTCCTGCCTCTGGGGTTGTCATGTCGGGGCAAACTCCATCTGTGACCACTGACAACCCCCGGCCAGAGAGGCAGAGGGGCACCAGCTTCAGTGCCACCGAAGTTGGTGTCCTGGTGGAGCAAGTCCTGGGGCAGTATGATGCCCTCTTCGGAAGTTCCCGCGCCGACAAGGAAGGACGGACTCGGATCTGGACTGACATCGTGACTGCCATCAACACGGAGGGGGTGGCAGTCCGCGACTTCCAACATGTCAAGAAGCGCTGGGAGGACTTCAGGTCCAGGACCCTGAACAAGGCCCGGCGCCTCTTGAAGGCAGCGGATGCCAAGGGGCGCCGGGGCCACTTGTCGGAAGAACAGATGGGGGTCCTGGAACACATATCCCCAGCGCTCCACGTCCAGGTCCTTGAGAGGCAGACCCGTCTGGAGTCGAGCGGTGAGTGTACATGCATCCTGATTGTGAGCAGTGCGTGTGGTGATTGTTCAGTAGTGTGCAGGTTGCACATCTGTTTGTATGGGGTCGAGTATGGGTGCGGGTGTACAGGTCCGTGGGGCTGACACATGCGAGGGCTGTAATGTGTGAGACATGGATGGTGCCTGTGTGTGTGGGCTTGCATGCCAAATGCAGTTGTGTGGGCACACAAGTTTGTATGAATGTGTATGTGAGTAGACATGTCCGTGATGTCACGCATGTATGTTGTTTTCAGCTGCATGTATCAGCGCTGTGTACATGTGCATGTGTGTGTATTTGACAAGGGTGCAACAGTGATGCAACATGGATGCATGTGACAGCGGTATGTGGAAGCCTGATGGGCAGATGTGACATGGATGCCCGTCTGAACACTGCGACACTTGGCAGAGGTGTACACATGCATGCAAGTGTGGTGGTGTGTGTACATGTGTGGTGCACTTCCTGTGTTGCATGTGATGTCTGGCTCACCTTTGGCTGCTCATGCTGTTGTATGTGTATGGATGGTGTTGGCAGTTGCGATATGGCTGTGGTATGGCTCGTGTGTGCGAGTTGTAATGACATGTGTGTTGGGGATCGTGATGACATGTCTGATGTTTGCCAATGCCACTCATGTACAACTGTCATGTGTGTATGTGTCCATTGTACATTGCCCTGATGCGTGTGTTTTGTTTCTCCCTGTCTGCAGCGTCAACTGATGAAGAGGGCGGAGAAGGTGCTGTGGAGCACAGCAGCGGGGATCCCACCGCCAGCCGGAGACGCAAGGCCCGGCTCCCCTCCCATGTTGTCATCTCGTCGGGGAGTGAGGAGTCCGGTGCCGCGTCCCAGGCCGCAGCTACCGGGGGGAGGTCCAAGAGGCGGAGGTTGCAGTTGGACTCCTCGGCAGCAGAAGGGGCAGCTGGGACCCCACAGGGCCCAACGGGGGAAGATGGCACAGAGTCATCCAGGTTGGTGGGGGGTTTGGTGGAGGAGGAGGCCGTGCAAGCACCAGAGACGGGGTCTGGGGGTGGGGATCCCACTGGTGCTAGTGGTGCAGTGCAGGACCAGGGACAGGAGGCAGCACAGGCCGCCGCGGAGGTGCCTGTGTGCAATCCTGTCCCTGATCCTGTCCCTGCATCATCTTGCACCAGCAGGGATGCCTATGTCCAGACCAGTTTTCAGGCAGGGGATGAGCTGACGTCAACTGGCCTTCCTCTGCCTGCGGACGTGGCTATCCAGGCCCGGGTTGAGCCTGTCCTGGCTGGTGTGGCGTTGCGTCAACGGGCCATGCGAGGTGACCTGCAGTCTTTTCATGAAGAGACTGCACGTCATCTCGAATGGCTCGTTGACCACGTCAGCCTGCTGGGACAGGTCACCCAGGCCGGATTCCTCCGTCTGATGGGGCTTGCCACGACCCCCTCCTCAGCTGGACCCCCTACGCGCCAGTCGTCCTCTGTGCCATCTTCCCACCCATCAGTCACCTGGGTGCCCTGTGGAGCTGCCTCTGACGGTGCGGCCAGGCTGGTGGAGGAGGCATCCCTGCCACAGTCGGGAGTCGGACGTCCAGCAGGGGTGGCCACGTCAACGACTGCACCCCAGCCGGCGGAGGATGTGCAGGCAGCAGGAGGCAGTGCAGGGGCAGAGGCACAGCAGCAGCAGCACCATGGTGGGAGCCATGAAGGCTCGGGGCCTTCGACATCGGAGGGGCAGGCATCGGCCGGAGGGCAGGAGGACCCAGGACAAAAAGTGTCTTCCGTGTGGCAGTGGTTGGGCCACGCCATAGATGCGGAGCGGCAGCGGGCGGAAGAGGCACGGCTCTCAATGGTCAGGGCGGAGAACTCCATGCAGAGGGCCCTGAGGCGGGCCGAGTGCCTCGAGGCAATCCGCAGGGGTTTGGAGGTGGACACGTCGACGGCCCTGCGGACCCTCGGGGCCATGGAGGAGGACCGCCTCCGGGACATTGAGGAGGAGTTCGATGATGCCCTGGCCCGGCACATCCAGAAGTGAGCCGTGGAACTAGCCCGCTGCCCTTGTACATAGTTATGTAGGTAGTGTTAGGTTTCATTTTTGTTTTTGTTTCATTTGGACCTTTTGGACATTGGCCACATTTTTGTATATATTTTTTTTATTAGTTAGTGTAGTTAGATAGGTTTCCTTTATTTTGTTGGGATAATGGACCCTGGCTTCTTGCATTGTACATAGTTGTAGACTTGTACATACTTTCTTTTTTAACATTCTCCATGGATCAATGGCTTTTATTTTTATTTCCCATTGGATTTTGTTTTGTGGACATTGACTTTGTACAACATTACTTTGGATTTCAATATATTTTTATTTTTTTTATTTTGAACGGACATGCTTCTTTTCATTTTTTTACATTCACATTTCTGTTTCTTCATTTTTGATTCTATTCATGTTTCCTTTGATTCATTATTTTTTTGTTGAACTTCAATGTGTGGTATCTCATTGTTTTCATGCATTTCATCTTATGTGTTTTGAGATTCACTGACACCCATTGGGTGTATGTGAGGGACATGTGTTTGTTTCGGAACTTCCAATTGGTGTTCTGTGATGTGATTGCAAATTATGAGTGGGTGGATGCAATACTCGGGTGGGTGTTTTGCATTTGGGGGCTGACCATAGAGACCAGGGTTCTGGATTGTGATGACATGTTGGGTGGGGAACATGAGTTGGACATGGGTGGGGGCCTGGTGGAGGCTGCCCCTGCACTGCTGGGGGGTGGGGGTGCAAGGGGACATGAGTGGGACATGGTTGGGGGCCTGCTGGCAGGTGCCCCACAGTGCTGGGGGGTGGGGGTGCAGGGGGACATGAGTGGGGGCCTGCTGGGGGGTGGGGGTGCAAGGGGACATGGTTGGGGGCCTGCTGGCAGGTGCCCCACAGTGCTGGGGGGTGGGGGTGCAGGGGGACATGAGTGGGGGCCTGCTGGGGGGTGAGGGTGCAAGGGGACATGAGTGGGACATGGTTGGGGGCCTGGTGGAGGCTGCCCCTGGTGACTGGAGGGGTGGGGGTGGTGGGAGACATGAGTGGGGGCCTGGTGGAGGCTGCCCCTGGTGACTGGGGGGGGGCAAGGGGACATGAGTGGGACATGGTTGTGGGCCTGCTGGCAGGTGCCCCACAGTGGCCTGCTGGGGGGTGGGGGTGCAAGGGGACATGGTTGGGGGCCTGGTGGCAGGTGCCCCACAGTGCTGGGGGGTGGGGGTGCAAGGGGACATGAGTGGGGGCCTGCTGGGGGGTGGGGGTGCAAGGGGACATGGTTGGGGGCCTGCTGGCAGGTGCCCCACAGTGCTGGGGGGTGGGGGTGCAGGGGGACATGAGTGGGGGCCTGCTGGGGGGTGGGGGTGCAAGGGGACATGAGTGGGACATGGTTGGGGGCCTGGTGGCAGGTGCCCCACAGTGCTGGGGGGTGGGGGTGCAAGGGGACATGAGTGGGGGCCTGCTGGGGGGTGGGGGTGCAAGGGGACATGGTTGGGGGCCTGCTGGCAGGTGCCCCACAGTGCTGGGGGGTGGGGGTGCAAGGGGACATGAGTGGGACATGGTTGGGGGCCTGGTGGCAGGTGCCCCACAGTGCTGGGGGGTGGGGGTGCAAGGGGACATGAGTGGGGGCCTGCTGGGGGGTGGGGGTGCAAGGGGACATGAGTGGGACATGGTTGGGGGCCTGGTGGAGGCTGCCCCTGGTGACTGGAGGGGTGGGGGTGGTGGGAGACATGGGTGGGGGCCTGGTGGAGGCTGCCCCTGGTGACTGGGGGGGGGCAAGGGGACATGAGTGGGACATGGTTGTGGGCCTGCTGGCAGGTGCCCCACAGTGGCCTGCTGGGGGGTGGGGGTGCAAGGGGACATGGTTGGGGGCCTGGTGGCAGGTGCCCCACAGTGCTGGGGGGTGGGGGTGCAAGGGGACATGAGTGGGGGCCTGCTGGGGGGTGGGGGTGCAAGGGGACATGAGTGGGACATGGTTGGGGGCCTGGTGGAGGCTGCCCCTGGTGACTGGAGGGGTGGGGGTGGTGGGAGACATGGGTGGGGGCCTGGTGGAGGCTGCCCCTGGTGACTGGAGGGGTGGGGGTGGTGGGAGACATGGGTGGGGGCCTGGTGGAGGCTGCCCCTGGTGACTGGGGGGGGGCAAGGGGACATGAGTGGGACATGGTTGTGGGCCTGCTGGCAGGTGCCCCACAGTGGCCTGCTGGGGGGTGGGGGTGCAAGGGGACATGGTTGGGGGCCTGGTGGCAGGTGCCCCACAGTGCTGGGGGGTGGGGGTGCAAGGGGACATGAGTGGGGGCCTGCTGGGGGGTGGGGGTGCAAGGGGACATGAGTGGGACATGGTTGGGGGCCTGGTGGCAGGTGCCCCACAGTGCTGGGGGGTGGGGGTGCAGGGGGACATGAGTGGGGGCCTGCTGGGGGGTGGGGGTGCAAGGGGACATGGTTGGGGGCCTGCTGGCAGGTGCCCCACAGTGCTGGGGGGTGGGGGTGCAGGGGGACATGAGTGGGGGCCTGCTGGGGGGTGGGGGTGCAAGGGGACATGAGTGGGACATGGTTGGGGGCCTGGTGGCAGGTGCCCCACAGTGCTGGGGGGTGGGGGTGCAAGGGGACATGAGTGGGACATGGTTGGGGGCCTGCTGGCAGGTGCCCCACAGTGCTGGGGGGTGGGGGTGCAAGGGGACATGAGTGGGACATGGTTGGGGGCCTGGTGGCAGGTGCCCCACAGTGCTGGGGGGTGGGGGTGCAAGGGGACATGAGTGGGGGCCTGCTGGGGGGTGGGGGTGCAAGGGGACATGAGTGGGACATGGTTGGGGGCCTGGTGGAGGCTGCCCCTGGTGACTGGAGGGGTGGGGGTGGTGGGAGACATGGGTGGGGGCCTGGTGGAGGCTGCCCCTGGTGACTGGGGGGGTGGGGGTGCTGGGAGACATGGGTGGGGGCCTGGTGGAGGCTGCCCCTGGTGACTGGAGGGGTGGGGGTGGTGGGAGACATGGGTGGGGGCCTTGTGGAGGCTGCCCCTGGTGACTGGAGGGGTGGGGGTGCTGGGAGACATGGGTGGGGGCCTGCTGGGGGGTGGGGGTGCAAGGGGACATGAGTGGGACATGGTTGGGGGCCTGGTGGAGGCTGCCCCTGGTGACTGGAGGGGTGGGGGTGGTGGGAGACATGGGTGGGGGCCTGGTGGAGGCTGCCCCTGGTGACTGGGGGGGTGGGGGTGCTGGGAGACATGGGTGGGGGCCTGGTGGAGGCTGCCCCTGGTGACTGGAGGGGTGGGGGTGGTGGGAGACATGGGTGGGGGCCTTGTGGAGGCTGCCCCTGGTGACTGGAGGGGTGGGGGTGCTGGGAGACATGGGTGGGGGCCTGCTGGGGGGTGGGGGTGCAAGGGGACATGTGGCTTGGCTGGGGGGCATGCCCATGGTGGATGGGCTGCCTGCGGGACATGACCAGGGGTGCAGGGTAGTCCCCTGTGGTGTGGGCTGCCTGCAGAGGTCGTGGAGGGGGTAGAGGGGAGACCTGGGAGGACCCACACTGGCAATTCACCTCTTCAACTTCCCGCACACCTACGTAATACACTGCCCCACTCGCACAGGCCCAATCGCGTGTAGGATTTCTCGCGCACCCCTGAAATCCACGTACCCAGGCCAATCGCGTGTAGAATTTCTCGCGCACCCCTGAAATCCACGTACCCAGGCCAATCGCGTGTAGATTTTCTCGCGCACCCCTGAAATCCACGTACCCAGGCCAATCGCGTGTAGAATTTCTCGCGCACCCCTGAAATCCACGTACCCAGCCCAATCGCGTGTAGATTTTCTCGCGCACCCCTGAAATCCACGTACCCAGGCCAATCGCGTGTAGAATTTCTCGCGCACCCCTGAAATCCACGTACCCAGCCCAATCGCGTGTAGAATTTCTCGCGCACCCCTGAAATCCACGTACCCAGGCCAATCGCGTGTAGAATTTCTCGCGCACCCCTGAAATCCACGTACCCAGGCCAATCGCGTGTAGAATTTCTCGCGCACCCCTGAAATCCACGTACCAAGGCCAATCGCGTGTAGAATTTCTCGCGCACCCCTGAAATCCACGTACCCAGCCCAATCGCGTGTAGAATTTCTCGCGCACCCCTGTAATACACGTACCCAGGCCAATCGCGTGTAGAATTTCTCGCGCACCCCTGAAATCCACGTACCCAGCCCAATCGCGTGTAGATTTTCTCGCGCACCCCTGTAATACACGTACCCAGGCCAATCGCGTGTAGAATTTCTCGCACACCCCTGAAATACACGCTCCCCGCTCTGCGTTTGCTGCTGCCCTTTGCGCTGGATTGGGGATTTTGATGGCTTTTCCCTGCGCAAGGGGCGTTCTTGGGGGCGTAACTGACGCTGCTGCAGGGTCGCTGCGCCACTCTGCGCCACGGCTGGTTGTGGATGTTGGAATCCATGAATACGCTGTGCGCCTGAATGTGTTTCGGCGCACGCGGCTGGCGCAGACTACCGCACGCGCACACTGTGCGCCAGCCGCGTGCGCCACTTGTGCGCCGAATTCTATGAATTGGCCCCTCAGAGTCTATATTATTAAAGAAAAAGGCTAGACCTGCAGCATTTGATGTATTATAGAATTGGAAGAAAGAAGCTATGCAGCAACTTAAAAGTAGGGAAAAACATGTGTGCCGGCATATGTCCAACGCCGAAAAAGCGTTGTTGTAGGATCAAAATAAACAGTCTGAGTGAGTTAGGAGTATGGGCTTTTTCACTTGGTATTCAGAAAATGTATCCGTCTAAAGACCTTCATGTATCTGATGAGCTAATTGAAAAACTTCTAAATGAACGAAGGCCTGGTGCCAATAATGTGCCACCTCCGTATGTTCATATTCCCGCTGTTTTACCTCTCCCTGCTGTCGTTCCACCTCCCGTAGTAATTCCTGCTCCTCCTATCGTTCCTCCTAACGTTCCTCTTCCTCCGGCTATTGTTCCTTCTCTTATCATTGCTCCTCCACCTGCACCTCTGCCTTTGCCTACTGTTACGGGTCTGGTAGATTTGCCTTTTGCACCAGTGATAGCACCTTTGTTACCGAATGTACAAGATTTGCCTACTCTTTCTCTTCCAAGTGGCTCTGTCCCACTTGCAGTTGATAAGGGAGCAGAATTAAAGATTGTGACTCGTAATACTGTGTCTAATGAAAGAAAGCGCGATTTGACTGCATGGGCTAGACAGTGAATGGAGAAAGGTGAACATGCTGATGTTTTTGCCACACTCTCTAATCTAGACAGTTTTCCGGAGAAAAACGGTTTTATTGAAGGGTTGGGAATTCATTTATGTGTAATGTGGAACAGACAAGATGATATAGATCTCCCACAAGGGTTGAGGGATCTGAATGTTTTAGCATATTCAAGAGATACTGCAGAGGAAGTACATGAGCACGTCGAGAGGGTTTTTGAGTATAGAAGGGAGTTGGAAAGGTTACAGAATGAAGAAATTGATGGTGATAGTTTGGGCGTTATGTTTGTACAGAAAAGGTTCCTTCCTTGTTGTAAATCGATAAGCGAGGAAACACGAATTTGCACAAATGATGCGATTAGGTGGGTTTCAGACATGTCAATATCTCCCATAGAAGTATATGACAGACATGTATAGTCAGTATACGCCATAAATGCAGAGGAACGTGATACAGGTAATGGTAGAATACCTGCAGGATGAATGCATAAAAAGAAAGATTTGTTGTCCCGCAGAATTATTCAATATCTATAAGAGATCTTTTTCGTCTGACACTCCTTGAGCTGCTTTAGCGCTCGATTTAGCTCTGTTGCTCACTAAGCGTTCGGAGTTTCCTATCTCTCAGTTGCCTATGAGTTGAGGTTCCAGCTAATGTCGCAACAGGTACTGCTGCTCATGACATTCCTGCACATTATGTGTCGCAGTGTGTTCACGTCCCGTTCTCAAGACAGGAAGTGAACACCATTAAACAATCCATTCCCGATATTAGGAAGAATCCGACAGGGTTCTATAAAGAGATAGAATCTGTCTTGCAGTCATCAGTATTTACTCTGAGCGATATAGATTTGTTATTTCCCGTGCTCCTACCTATTGATTTGTGGAAACAGATTAGGACTGTAGACGATGTACCAGGGTTAGGGGATGCATGGGATAATATAGTTAGACTAGATAGAGAAAGGCCAGCTGGCGAGAGACCGCCACAGGTAATACTGACTTTGCCTGATAGAATAGTCATGAAACTAAAAGCTATAATTCCTGAAAGAAGGATGATTTGGGACAATTTGACTGCTTGTATCCAACGGAAGTCTGAGGGTGCTACCGAATTCTTTAATCGGTTCGAACAAGTGTTTTCAGATTTCAGTGGACAAGATTTGAGCACAGAGTCTGGAAAATGACTTTCTGTAGACAAATTTGTGCATGGATTGTTGCCTGACATCCAGTCGCAAATTATGTCTTTGGAAGTGCTTGGCAAGCTAAGTCTATAGTATTGCATATGGCTCAGTACTATGAGAACCAAGTCAATAACGAGAAAGAGAGAATTGAAAAGAGAAAGGGAGACCTGAAAACTAAAGTTCTATTACAATAGATTGTTAGAGGCCCTAGAGGGGGTACTTCACAATTTAGGGGACAGTATGCTCCACAGGGAAATGTGCCGTTGGGTCCTGTAAACATGAACCAGTGTGCTTATTGCAGACAAGAGGGTCATTGGCGTGCACAATGCCCGATCCGCCAGCAGAGGTCGAATAACGCATTTGGTACCATGGGCAGACGATCCAGAGGCCGCCCTGGGGCAGGGGGTCCTGGAAGAAGTCAGTTTTCTCAAAATTCGCAACCTTTTTCACAGGACAATCAGTCACCGAGTGGGGATAATAGAAACATTTTTGATCATCCTTCTACTGCATATCTCTCTGAAGAACTTCCTTTCGATGACATTCTGTTTAGCTAGGATACCCCGAAGCAGGGTTTGAAACCAACGCCTATTCCTGTTAATCAGAAAGATCCCTACGTTGAAATGATAGTGGGAAATAGGACACATCTATTCTTGATAGATATAGAAGCACAGAAGTGTTCCATTGACCATTCACGTGTTCCAAACATTCCACTGTCAGGGCAAACCAATGTTTCTGTAGGGTTTTCTGGTACACCAGTAGTTTGTCCGGTTTCTTCGCCGGTACCGATTACATTGGGTCCATTCACGGACCACTGTCCATTTCTTTTGACTACGAACTGTGGAGAGAATTTGTTGGGGTTGAATTTGTTGAAGGAATTAAATGCGGTAATTCATTGTTCTTCGGATGGAGTACATTTGACGATTTCACCACAGCAACTTTCTCTCTCTCAGTTCTTTACCAGACCTTTGCCGCCAGAAATTAGTGATGTTCCGGAGTGTTTGTGGGCAATTGATGACAATGATGTTGGTGTTCTACAAATTGAGCCTATTAAGATCATTTTGAAACATGGAGTAAAGTTGCCACGTATTCCTCAGTATAAGATTTCGGTTGATGGCGAGCAAGCTTTGAAATGCATAGTTTCCAATTTTGTACATCGTGGAGTAATTGAGGAAATTGCAGGTAGTTTGTGCAATAGTCTGATTTTGCCTGTGTACAAGAAAGGCGATAATGCAATTCCTTTTCGTTTCATCATTGATTTACGTGCCATCAATAAGATTGTTGCTCCACAATTTCCTATTGTGCCTGATGTGACGACAATACTAACCATGATTCCGGCTTCTGCTACTCACTTTAGTGTTGTAGACCTTAAGAATGCTTTCTTTAGCATTCCTATACACAAGGATAGCAGATATCTGTTTGCGTTCACCTTAGGGAGACGCTTGTTTACATTTACCCGTGCGCCGCAAGGGTACACGGAAAGTCTTAACATTGCTTCAATACGTAGACAATCTACTTTTAGCTGCTGATTCAGAAAGTGCCTGTAAGGAGGGCACCGTGTTGTTGCTACTTCACCTAGCAAAACATGGACACAAAGTATCACTCAAAAAGTTTCAGTATTGTTGACAGGAGGTTGCCTATTTAGGCTATCTCCTGTCAAAGGAGGGAAGAAGGTTGATGCCCGAATGGATAAAAATCATTTCTAGCATGTCTGTCCCAAATACACAGAAGGAAGTCAGAGCCTTAATAGGAATGGCTTCTTATTTTAGGCAGTGGATCCCGAACTTCTCGTTAACGATTAAACCAATGTTGGCTTTGACAAAGAAGGGCATTTATTTGCCATTGCCGTGGAACTTGGAACACCAGCAAGCATTTGATATGCTCAAGACTGCACTGTGTTCAGCACCAGTTTTGGGCACACCAAATTATGAAAAGGGCTTCGTGTTGTATGTGCATGAACGTGATGGATGTGCTTTGGCTGTATTAACGCAGGAACATGGAGGGAAGAATAGGCCATGCGGCTACTTTTCTTCCGCCCTTGATCCTGTTGCATGCGCTTTGCAAAGATGTTTGAGAGCTGTTGCTGCTGCTGCATCTGTAAAACAGAGCAAGGGTATGGTCCTAGGCCATGCATTAACCCTGATGGTACCTCACTCTGTAGATGTTCTATTAAACAGAACACAAACACAACACCTCACCTCCGCATGATTAACGAGATATGAATTGATCTTGTTTGCACCACACATTAAAATTCAGAGGTGTTGCGTACTGAATCCGGCTGTACTTTTACCTTTCCCGCAAGGTACTGCTTGCAGTGACGAAACATCACATGACTGCCTTTAAACCACAGAGCAAGAGACTAAAGGCAGAATCGATTTGAAAGATACTCCTTTGAACAATCCACAAGGGGAGCTGTTTTGTGATGGCTCCTGTTTCAAACTTCCGGATGGTACATCCATGGCTGCTTATGCAATCACCACATTGAGCACGATTGTGGAGACCAAGAGAATCACGCATAACTTCGCGAAGGCTGCAGAGATGATAGCATTGACTCGAGCTGGTGAACTTGCCGAAGGGCTTAGAGTAAACATATATACTGATAGTCAGTATGCTTTTGGGGTGGTTCACAACTTCGGTAGACTTTGGGCAGAATGAGGTTTCTTGACCTCATATGGAACTAAGATCCAATATGGCTCCTTGATAGTACGGTTACTCTCCCCACTCAGTTAGCAATCATTAAATGCACAGCTCATCAGAAAATCATAGATGATGTGGGAAAAGGAACGCTTTCGCTGACCGGATAGCCAAACAAACTGCCACTGATCTCTATTCAGAAATGTATACTTCAAGGGAAGCCACTAATGTTTGTACTATGGATGAGGGTATTGAATCTGTAAAGAGTATTCAAGCTGATGCCACATTAGAAGAATCTAAACAATGGGCTGAGGGTCTGGCAAGATTGGATGATGACGGGTGTTGGGTGGACAAGTTAGAAGGAAAATGGTTGTTGCCAGTTGTGTACATTACAATGATGGTCGCAATGGCTCACAGGCCCACCCACATTTGTGCGAGGAAGGTTTCCAAAATGTTACAAAATGTCTGGGTAAATGATAAAAACTCCAAAATAGCTTAACGTTTTGTTCAGAGTTGTATGATCTGTCTACAGCATAATAAGGGAAAGGGCACATCGACACCAAGGGGTAGTTTTGGTCCACCTTCTGTCCCCTTTGAGGTTATATACTTTGATATCATTGAAATGGAGCGTTGCAATAATTACAAGTATGTCTTGGTTGTTATCTGCGCCTTTAGTAAATGGGTTGAAGCCTTTCCTGTTAAAGATGCCACAGCAATGACAACAGCGAAAACCATGCTTAAGGAATATTTTCCTAGGTTTGGTTTGCCAAGGGTCATCTGGTCGGACAATGTTCTACATTTTATCACTGCTGTAATTCTGCAGATATGCGCGGGATTACAGATCGATAAACAGTTCCATTTGGCTAGACCTGCTCAAAGTGCTGGTTGGGTAGAGAGACACAACGGGATCATAAAGAACAAACTCGCTAAAACGTGTGCTGGCACCAATCTGAAATGCCGGACGCCTTACTGATCATGTTATTATCAATGAGAACAACCCCACAGAATAAGACTCGGCTCTCCTCTTTCGGCCTCCCAGTCAAGTACGAGGGCCCATGCCATAGCATTCGGCCTGGTAGCTGGGTGCTGATCAAATCATTCAAAAGAGCATCCTGTCTCACACCATGTTGAAGGGGCCCTCATCAGGTCCTATTGGCCACACAGACAGCCCGTACGAGTGAGCGGATGAAAATTTTGGATCCACGCATCGCATGTCAAGAGGATTCCGTTCCCTTTGCCACACGATACAGAAGATACAGAAATTCCTACCTGCGCTGCTCCCAACGATCACGCAGCATTGAGCAGCATCAAGAGTGCTTTGGAGACTCTCCCTGAGCCCGTGGGGCCTGGGGAAACAGCCGCTTTATCTCCACACTCTCCTACAGATCCTTTTTCATCATTGTCAGGTTCTATCACAAATCCGCCACTTCCATCAGGAAGCAACGACACGTTGTTCGCAGATCACGCAGTACCAGGAGTCACAAGGTACGATCTGCGTCCACAGAGCTAGACTTACTGAACGGTTCGGCTGTGCCACCAGTAAAAATCATCGGAGGGCTTGTCTTTTGGCCCCGTTCTTTTGCACGTAAGGAATTCTGTTGGCTGGGTTTTGGGAAGGACTAAGAAAACGCATGATAAGGAGATCGCCAGCAAATAAATTCTGGAGTGTTTCGTTTGAAGAAACAATGCTTGCAATCGCTCCCACTCATACGGAACAAATAAGTGACTGTATGCCCGATTGTAACAATGAATAATCGAATGCGTGGTCTCTGAAAAACTTATTGTTGTCTTGTGATTATGTTAACCGGCTTCACAATAGTAATTGCCTTAGGATTTTGGTATTTGGAAGAAGTACATCCGCTTGAAATTCTTTTGCCCACTGAAAATGTACCTAATGCTTCTACACCTTTCGTGCATCTACACACTCTATTCCCTAGAGACTCTCAGCACAGACAGAGTTACCATAATAAAACTGTATTACTCATCATGAATGCAACACATGCCATTTTTAACAAGTCCAATTGTTGTGTCTGCTCGCATTTACCGCAACATGGAGATAAGAGGTTGGGCTGGTATATTCATCCTTTACCTCTGACTACTGCATGTTATGCTTCTTTAAGGGCACTATTCTTTGGCCGATGAAACAATAGCATCTCGGGGAACTTTGATGGAATGAATTTGAATGATTTTCAAAAATGAGTTCTAACGCCCCTGGGATGCTCACTGTTTGCAAATAGGAGCATGCTTAATGTTGCTTCTATTAGGCCTTCTGATAGACTGTCTCGCCCTTTTCAATCTTTGATCTCTTTCAAGATGGCTCCTATAGGCAATAGGGATGCCACGCCACCTTCCTACACTGTTAACCACAGCCCCGATTCAGTTTCTTTCTGCAAACAGAGGAACAGTACTCAGTCAATGGGTGATTTCAAGGGCTGCACCAACGTTGCGAACTTGACCAGTGAGGACAGACCTTTGTATGTAGGCGAACCTGTCTAATTTGTTTGCAGTAATGAAACTTTCCCATGGCTACTTAGGGATTGGCAGGGAACCTGTTATTTAGGAATTCTGTTACCCGGGGAATTCATAGCAAGCACCATAGAAATCTCTAAGGTTCGTCCAAGGCGGGACAAAAATGCTGATACTTCATCACAAGTTCTGGGGGATGTAGCGATAGCCTTTTTTTTTTTTTTTTTTCTTTTTTATTGTTGTTTTGGTTCAGAGATTAATCTGACCTTTCAACAAGTACATACAAAATAGATAAAATAAATAACTTAGTTTAGAAGGAAAAAATCTAATATTTTCAGAATCACATCATTTAGATTATTAGATTCTTCCTTATTTCACATTTGAGGCGTGGTGAGCATATCAAAATATGCATAGTCATTGTATTTAAATGAGAGAAAGTGCTAATTTATTTTTGATGGAATATAAAGATTTTCATCTATCCCAAGTTTACTATTTGCCTTTGCATCACATGATTAAGATATTTTACAGTTGCATATCTTATAGATTTAGAACCTCCCACAAATAGTCTCATCCATAGCTCTTCCATATCTAATACATAATTACTGTCAAATAAATGTTTGAAGTAAAATATTCGTACAGACAATAAGGCTCGACATTCCACTATTAGGTGTTTCAAAGTCTCATTACAGGTCATGCAGAAACAACATTGAATGCTTTCTTTTGGGGTTTTACCCCATTTTGCCATAATTTCTTTTGTTGGCCAAATATTTAGCCTAAATCTCAAGAAATCCGAGCGCTGATACGGACTCGGAGATTGAATCAGATATTTTTCAATTTGTCCACGACATTTATAATTATATGGTTCTTTTGTAAATTTTTGCAGTGTCAAGCAAGCCATTCTTGTTTTAATCCAATCATTGTTCCAAAGTTTAGTTTTTGCTTTGTCAGGGTTCTCAATTAGAAGTTTGTTAGTAATGTTTGCAGCATTCATAATTTCATAAGCAAACGTACGCCAGCTCCTTAGAAATTTGTCATTTGAGTATGACAAGTAATTAGACAGCCTAAAAAGTAGACCGTTCCTGTTCTCTTTCATTATACATTTTCCACTTATATATGGCATACATTGAGAGCAAACCCAGCTCTTGCCTAATAATACACATGGATTCAGACATAGGCAACATCAAGGCTTTTTTCCAATAGGTGCTTTCAAATTTTAACCAATAGGAATAGGACTGTCATTTCTTAGTCTCCGATCCATACACTATAGTGGGTATATACTTTTGTTTATAATAAACCATTAAAGGATTGATTGAAAATTTACAATATTTTTGGCGAATCAAGGACATCTGAGACAAAGCTGTTTTTTGTTTTATCTGTAGTTGTTCCTCATATGGTTTGTCTGAGATGTCATCATTGACGCAAATACCCAGATATATGTAAGAGTGTACAACCTTCAACGGAACTTTCTGCAGATACCATTGTTTATCTTTTTGGCTCTTTTTTTTTTCTCCAAATTGGATGACTTGAGTTTTGGTCAAATTGATGGTAATAGAATTTTTGCTTGCGTAAATATCTAGTATGATTAACATGTTACGCAAGCCAATTGGTGTTTGAGAAATGAGGACCATGTCATCCGCATAGAGAAGGTAATTAATTTTTGAGCCTTGAAGTTTCACCGGATCAGTAATAACATTAGTAAAGCCAGTTCCAATGTCCCAGATGAAAAAGTTAAATAAGGCAGATGCCAGAAGGCACCCCTGCTTCAAGCCACGAGCCGTTTTTATTGGAGCAGAAAGTAAGCCAAGATTGTTTAGCCTAATTTGTATGGATGTATTAGAGTGAAACTCAACAATCCATTTTAATATGTTCCAAGGGCATTTTAGATCTAACAGTTTCTTAAAAAGCAATTCTCTTGGGACAAGATCGAATGCAGATCTAAAGTCAACAAAAGCGGCATAGATTGGTTTTTTCATCTCTTTACCGCATAATATAATGGCGTGTAGAACCGTTAAGTTAATGACAGTACCTAGTCCAGGAACAAAGCCAGTTTGATGTGGGTCATGATGATTCAGATTGTCAAGCCATTTATTAAATTCATTCAGAACAAGACGAGCAAAGATTTTTCCTGGACAATCTAATAAAGTAATAGGTCTGTAAGATGTAGGGTTTGTTCTATCTCCTTTTTTAAATATAGGGATGATCACTGATGTTTGCCACGATGGAGGCAATTTACCAGATCTCATGATCTCTTTAAATATGAGATGTAATATTTCAGACCATATTTCTTTGTCTTGTTTGATTTGTGCATTGTGTAGGCCATCCGGCCCTGCTGCTCTAGACGTACTCAACTTGGCTATACAATGCAACACATCTTCTTGATTAAATTGCAATTCATGATTGTAATTGATTTTATTCCACTCCAAACCAATGTCAGGCAGAGGGGATTTGTAGATACTGGAGAAATACACTTCCCAGTCACTTTCAGAAATAGAATTAATTTGAAGTGTGATTTGCTGACGATGACATGCAGAATTCAGGAGAGCCCATATGCCTCCTGAAGATTTCAAGAGAATTTGTCTTAGCATTGCTTTGCCGAACGCTGATATTGAAGCATACGACGATTGAGTAACCATCTTTTATAACAAACTTTTAGGGGCCGATTCATGGAACAAACGTGCGCCGAAAATCTACGCGCAAGCAGGCGCAAGCGGAAAAAAAGAGGCCCTGCGCGTGTCTTCCTCGGGATGTGCGCCAAACCCGTGCATGGCGCACACATCACTGCAACATCGCGAAAGGCGTGCGCGACGCGCACAGTGAAAGCGCACAACCGCAGCGCACACACCAGAAAGTGGGCGGGACATGGGGCGTAACGCGCGGAATGGGGAACAACACGCGAAAATAAGGGCGTAACTGGGGATGTACTGCAGGGAAGCAGACGGAACGCCCACACGCACTCGAACCACACGTATTCATGGAATCGAATAGGGCAAAGCCACGCACAGCCAAAGACACGCACAAGCTGAAACACGGCCGCCACACGAAGGCAGGCGGTAGAGTCCCAGCGCATCCAAAAAGTGGCGCGCGGGAAGTTAAATACGCGATTGAGCGGGTACGTGGATTTCAGGGGTGCGCGAGAAATTCTACACGCGATTGGCCTGGGTACGTGTATTACAGGGGTGCGCGAGAAAATCTACACGCGATTGGCCTGGGTACGTGGATTTCAGGGGTGCGCTAGAAAATCTACACGCGATTGGCCTGGGTACGTGGATTTCAGGGGTGCACGAGAAATGCTACACGCGATTGGCCTGGGTACGTGTATTACAGGGGTGCGCGAGAAAATCTACATGCGATTGGCCTGGGTACGTGGATTTCAGGGGTGCGCGAGAAAATCTACACGCGATTGGCCTGGGTACGTGGATTTCAGGGGTGCACGAGAAATGCTACACGCGATTGGCCTGGGTACGTGTATTACAGGGGTGCGCGAGAAAATCTACACGCGATTGGCCTGGGTACGTGGATTTCAGGGGTGCGCGAGAAATGCTACACGCGATTGGCCTTTGTACGTGGATTTCAGGGGTGCACGAGAAATGCTACACGCGATTGGCCTGGGTACGTGTATTACAGGGGTGCGCGAGAAAATCTACACGCGATTGGCCTGGGTACGTGGATTTCAGGGGTGCGCGAGAAATGCTACACGCGATTGGCCTGGGTACGTGTATTACAGGGGTGCGCGAGAAAATCTACACGCGATTGGCCTGGGTACGTGGATTTCAGGGGTGCGCGAGAAAATCTACACGCGATTGGGCCTGTGCGAGTGGGGCAGTGTATTACGTGGGTGTGCGGGAAGTTGAAGAGGTGAATTGCCAGTGTGGGTCCTCCCAGGTCTCCCCTCTACCCCCTCCACGACCTCTGCAGGCAGCCCACACCACAGGGGACTACCCTGCACCCCTGGTCATGTCCCGCAGGCAGCCCATCCACCATGGGCATGCCCCCCAGCCAAGCCACATGTCCCCTTGCACCCCCACCCCCCAGCACCGTGGGGCACCTGCCAGCAGGCCCCCAACCATGTCCCACTCATGTCCCCTTGCCCCCCCCAGTCACCAGGGGCAGCCTCCACCAGGCCCCCACCCATGTCTCCCACCACCCCCACCCCTCCAGTCACCAGGGGCAGCCTCCACCAGGCCCCCACTCATGTCCCCCTGCGCCCCCACCCCCCAGCACTGTGGGGCACCTGCCAGCAGGCCCCCAACCATGTCCCCTTGCACCCCCACCCCCCAGCAGGCCCCCACCCATGTCTCCCACCACCCCCACCACCCAGTCACCAGGGGCAGCCTCCACCAGGCCCCCACCCATGTCTCACACCACCCCCACCCCCCAGTCACCAGGGGCAGCCTCCACAAGGCCCCCACCCATGTCTCACACCACCCCACCCCTCCAGTCACCAGGGGCAGCCTCCACAAGGCCCCCACCCATGTCTCCCACCACCCCCACCCCTCCAGTCACCAGGGGCAGCCTCCACAAGGCCCCCACTCATGTCCCCTTGCACCCCCACCCCCCAGCACTGTGGGGCACCTGCCAGCAGGCCCCCAACCATGTCCCACTCATGTCCCCTTGCACCCCCACCCCCCAGCAGGCCCCCACTCATGTCCCCTTGCACCCCCACCCCCCAGCACTGTGGGGCACCTGCCACCAGGCCCCCAACCATGTCCCCTTGCACCCCCACCCCCCAGCAGGCCACTGTGGGGCACCTGCCAGCAGGCCCACAACCATGTCCCACTCATGTCCCCTTGCCCCCCCCAGTCACCAGGGGCAGCCTCCACCAGGCCCCCACCCATGTCTCCCACCACCCCCACCCCTCCAGTCACCAGGGGCAGCCTCCACCAGGCCCCCACTCATGTCCCCCTGCGCCCCCACCCCCCAGCACTGTGGGGCACCTGCCAGCAGGCCCCCAACCATGTCCCCTTGCACCCCCACCAGGCCCCCACCCATGTCTCCCACCACCCCCACCACCCAGTCACCAGGGGCAGCCTCCACCAGGCCCCCACCCATGTCTCACACCACCCCCACCCCCCAGTCACCAGGGGCAGCCTCCACAAGGCCCCCACCCATGTCTCACACCACCCCACCCCTCCAGTCACCAGGGGCAGCCTCCACAAGGCCCCCACCCATGTCTCCCACCACCCCCACCCCTCCAGTCACCAGGGGCAGCCTCCACAAGGCCCCCACTCATGTCCCCTTGCACCCCCACCCCCCAGCACTGTGGGGCACCTGCCAGCAGGCCCCCAACCATGTCCCACTCATGTCCCCTTGCACCCCCACCCCCCAGCAGTGCAGGGGCAGCCTCCACCAGGCCCCCACCCATGTCTCCCACCACCCCCACCCCTCCAGTCACCAGGGGCAGCCTCACCAGGCCCCCACCCATGTCTCCCACCACCCCCACCCCTCCAGTCACCAGGGGCAGCCTCCACCAGGCCCCCAACCATGTCCCACTCATGTCCCCTTGCACCCCCACCCCCCAGCAGGCCCCCACTCATGTCCCCTTGCACCCCCACCCCCCAGCACTGTGGGGCACCTGCCACCAGGCCCCCAACCATGTCCCCTTGCACCCCCACCCCCCAGCACTGTGGGGCACCTGCCAGCAGGCCCCCAACCATGTCCCACTCATGTCCCCTTGCACCCCCACCCCCCAGCAGTGCAGGGGCAGCCTCCACCAGGCCCCCACCCATGTCTCCCACCACCCCCACCCCTCCAGTCACCAGGGGCAGCCTCCACCAGGCCCCCACCCATGTCTCCCACCACCCCCACCCCTCCAGTCACCAGGGGCAGCCTCCACCAGGCCCCCAACCATGTCCCACTCATGTCCCCTTGCACCCCCACCCCCAGCAGGCCCCCACTCATGTCCCCTTGCACCCCCACCCCCCAGCACTGTGGGGCACCTGCCACCAGGCCCCCAACCATGTCCCACTCATGTCCCCTTGCACCCCCACCCCCCAGCACTGTGGGGCACCTGCCAGCAGGCCCCCAACCATGTCCCACTCATGTCCCCTTGCACCCCCACCCCCCAGCAGGCCCCCACTCATGTCCCCCTGCCCCCAGGTCCTGACGAAACGCAATCATGGCAGTAATGGGCAGCATACCCAGCACAAACACCCAGGCAAGGATTGCATCCACCCACATAGTAGATGCAATTACATGATACAACCCCAATGGCAAGTATGTAAATGAACACATGTCCCTCACACACACATACACAATGGGTGCAAGTGAATGTCAAAACCCATATCATGACATGCATGAAACCAATGAGAAAATACCACAAATGTAAGTAATAAATATATGTATTAAAGATGAAAATGAAGTAAAGAAATAAAACACACAACAATGGGGATGACAAAACAAATGGTCCATGTCCGAGAACAAATAGAAAAAATCAAAAAACAAAGGAATCCAAAAAATAATGTAGTCCAAAGCAAAATAATGGGGGGAAAAATAAGGAAAAATCATTGCCTCATGGTGAACACAAATATAAATCCAACAAATGTTTTCCAAACATCAAACTATGTACAAGAATATCCCAGGGTCCATGAGCCCAACACCATAAATTAAACCTACTACTACTAACTAATAATAAAAATATATACAGAAAAGTGGCCATTGTCCGAGCGGTCCAAAAAAACCTTAAAAAATAAAGGAAACCTAACACTAACTAACTAAAGAACTATATACAATGGCAGCGGGCAAGTCCTGCGGCTCACTCTGTGATGTTGCCGGCCAGGGCATCCTCGAACTCCATGTCGATGTCCCGGAGGCGGGACTCTGTCCTGGCCCCGAGGTCTCGCAGGGACAACCCCGTGTCCACCTCAAACTCCCTGCGAGCTTCCTCGAGGCACTCAGGCCGCCTCAACGCCCGACGCATGGAGAACTCCGCCCTGACCATGGTGAGCCGCTCCTCTTCCGCCCGCTGCCGCTCCGCACCTATCCGCTGGACCAACTGTTCCCACACGGAAGACACTGCCATCCCAGGGTTCCCCTGCCCTCCGGCCGATGCCTGCCCCTCTGATCTTGATGGCCCCGAGCCATGATGCCTCCCACGTCGAGCCTGCTGCTGCCTCCGACGCCACTGCCTCTGCCAGCACGACGGCATCCAGGCTGATGGAATCCACCGATGCCGTCGTGCAAGTTCCCTGCCAGATGATGCCGGCATATCCTCCATCTGCAGGGGGACAGTTGCTGGTGTGTCCACCCCTGCTGGACCTTCGACTCCCGACTGTGGCAGGGATGGGGTCCCCACCGAGCTGGCTGCGTTGGTCGGGGCAGGTCCACAGGGGGCCCTGGTGGCATCTGGGCCGGAAGACGGCATGGAGCACGACTGGCGCATAGCCTCCACAGAGGAGGAGAGGGTCGCCAGAAGGCCACACACATGTAGGAAACCCCCGACCATGGCGGCTCCCAAATGGTTCACGTACGCACGGTGCTCTTCGTGATGATGTGCATGCTCCTCCCGGGAAGCATGCACCTCATCACGAATGCCAGCCGTGCGCAACGCGACACCAATCAGGACCCTCTCCACACGGCCAGGGGTCCCCTCGTCCGCAGGTAGAGGAGTGTCAGATGACATGGACATCTCCCCTACCTGCGGACGGGCCTGGGATGGGGCATCCCTGCTGGTGCATGGTGGTGCAGTCACAGTGTCAGGGACAGTGACATGCACAGGCACCTCCACGGCGACCTGTGCTGCCTCCTGCCCCTGGCCCTGGACTGCACCACTTGCACCAGCGGGGATGCCCCCACCAGGCCCCATGTGTGGCTCAGTAGCGGCCTCCTCCCCCTCTGTGGAAACCACCAACCTGGATGTCTCCACGCCGTCTTCCGCCGGTGCAAGCCCCTGTGGGGGCTCACCCACCCCTTCCGCTGCAGCCGTGGTGGCATCCCCGCCGCTCTGCTCCACAGCGCCTTCTCCGCCCTCTTCTTCACTTGCCACTGTGTAGAGGGAGACATAGAACACAAGCATCAGGGTACTGTACAATGGTCCCCTAGACAGGAAGCAACAGCAGATGAGTGGCACTGTCATACATCACTTCCATCATGTCCCGCCACAACACATGGGTCAGTGCAGGCAAAACACATACAGTAACAGGCATGGCGCATGCCATGGACATTGGCATACATGACCAAGGGACTCATGATTCATACAATGTTGGTTTTAAACTCACATGCATCATGGGTCTTGCCATCACATGCACACACCTCACCGTAGTTCCATCCATCTGGCCTCGTACACCACAGACGCAGTGGATACAAGGATGACTAGGCTGCATCAGTGAATCTGAACATTGTCACAGACATGTGTCATGCATCCATGGCAGTTACAAGTCACAGACACGCAGTTCAGACACACACACATGGGCACCATACGTGTACATGGGACCAGCACCCATCCCTCACCCCCACCCATGTCCAGGAACAGAGACTGCCATGCTTCCATGTGTCCATTCCGCACAGAGCCCCCCATGTTGCAATAGAACACATGCACCAACCATGTGGTTCACACATCACTGTACTCACATGCCTGACCATGATGTCCCTGCACACACACATACGTACATGGCCTATGTCACACATACAGGCAGGTATCAGACAACCAGCACACTGCAACATGCCCTGTCTCACACAGTAATGCTTGGCCACTTACCGGCCAACTCCAGATGGATCTGCCTCCGAAGGATCTGGGCGTGGAGCGCTGGGTCTACGCGTTCCAGGACCCTCATCTCGATGTCACTCAGGCGTGCCCGGCCCCCCTCCGCGAGGCGCCGGGCCTTATTGAGGGTCCTGGACCTCAAGTCCTCCCAGCGCTTCTTGATGTGCTTGATGTCGCGGGTTGCCACCCCCTCCGCGTTGATGGCAACCACTACATCGTCCCAGATCCTCTCCCGTCCTTCCTTGTTGGCGTGTGGTCTTCCGAAGAGGGCATCATAATGCCCCAGGACATGCTCCACCAGGACACCAACTTCCTTCTCACTGAAGCTGGTGGCCCTCTGCCTCTCTGGCTGGGGGTCGCCACTGGTCTCAGATGGTGCTTGCCCCGACATGGCGACCCCCGAGGCAGGCGTGGGTGGGCAACTGGGTCCTGGGGCTGGGCTGTGGAGCGATGGTATCCCAGTCGGGAGTCTACTGTTCCAGCAGGGGTCGACACAGCAACTGGACCCCTGCAGATGGCTGATGTGCAGGCACCAAATGGCAGGGCACGGTGGCAGCAGGCAGGCAGGCAGGCAGGCAGCAGCAGATGGCACGTGGGAGGCTGCTCGGGGCACTGGGGGGCAGTGATTCGGCCTACTGGGCAGGAGCGTGGTCTTCCGTGTGTATTCGTGGCCAGCTTGATACGGAGTGATTTGGCACGTGAAAAATCTGCACGTCAGCGTGTAATTCGAGGAAAGGCCCGTAGCGCGTAAGCGCGTCTGCACGCATACGCATTTTCATTGGACCAAAGGCCCTCAGCGCGTGAGCGCGTCTGTGACGTGTCGTGCGAGGGTGTATCCCTCATTGCACGTGATGACAGAACACACGTGGATTACAATCAATCGCGTGTGAAAGTTCACGCCACCCCGGAACACACGTACCCAGGCTAATCGCGTGTGGAAAACTGCACGTCCGCGTGTAATGCGCGTAATCGCGCGTGAAAAACTGCACGTCCGCGTGTAATGCGCGTAATCGCGCATGAAAAACTGCACGTCCGCATGTGACGTGACGCGCGCGTGCGTTTCCTTCAGCACGGGTTAAAGGTGAGCGGGCCCAGCAGTTCGCTGTACGTGCCTTCCGTGGAGACCGACGTGTGTTGCTGCTTCCAGTTGTTTCGCGCGCCATCTACTTCACAGCTCTCAAGGACGTATCTCTTCTTTGGGCGGGGGTATTGGCTACGCGTGTTTTTCTGCATCGCGCTAGTCAGACGGTGAGTCGCAAACGCTCCTTTTCCCACTGCGGGTGCCCCTGTGTATTGCACCCATTTTCGATGTCATCGTAGCCTGCGTGTCCCACGCGTACGCGTTATTCGTGTTACTGCGTGCCACCGCGTACTGCGGGAGGTCAAATCCACGCACGTAGGCTGCAGGGTTGCGTGCACGGTTTTACTGCAGTTTTGGGGTGCCTGAGCGTTGCGTGACCCGTCACCACATCACCGGGGTCACATACAGCCTTGCAGGTGCAGGGGGGCTGTTAACATCTTGCTTCCCACCCCCTTCACCCCAATTGCCCAGGACAATTGTGGTGTACACCTCCCATTGGCACCCCTCCATCTGTGCCAGCACTATTACATCTGTGCCATGGTTGGGAGGCCACCAAAGGTGAGGGGCGCCTCAGCTGGGCGTACTCCTCGTGGCGGGCGTGGTCGGGGACGTGGTCGTGGTGACCAGGGAGTAGGGGGACTCCAGGGTGTCCAGGGCAGCCACAGAGGGGGAAGAGGCAGGGGTGCGCCACTTGAGCACAATGTTGTGCCATGTGTCGGTGCAGCCATGCCACCACCCCCTGTGGTTCCGGGGGATGCAGCTCCTGCATCTGGCACTGGCACCCGTATGACCCAGCAGTCCGTTCCATCGACTGCCACGGGCCCAAGGGTAGCGGTAGCTGCAGGTGCAGCTGTGGACACCGCCACCCAGGCTCAGGGTCTGCCAGCGCAGGCTGCGTTGGCACTTGAAGAGCCCTTGGTAGATCTCCAACAGGCCAGGGGGGAAACCATAGGGGCACGCCGGGCTGCTCAGACCAAGACACGTGTCCCTGGGGCAGTCATGTCATCTGCTGCCCCGAACAGCCGGGTGTTGGCAAGTGCAGGGGCAGATGCACCCAACAGCACCCCGGTTGTGAGTCTGCCAACCAGGACCGTTGCGGTCAATGACCCTGCCACAGCTGATGTTGCTGCGCAGGGTCCATTAGTGGGCACCCAGCTGCCACTGACACAAGTCAGGCCTTTGGTCATCCCTCCACCTGCCACTCCCTCGGCTCAATCCACCGAACCCACTGGCCATACTGGTCAGGGCGGCATTAGCCAGCCAGGGTCTGCGCCACAGTCCAAGAGGAGGAAGGTTGCACCTGCAGCACAGGCTGGGACCCCACACACAGCCACGACCTCCTGCACGTCGAGGAAGAAGCCTTTCTGTAAGCAGGAACTGGACTTCCTCGTGGACTACGTGCGGGGACACAGCCGTGACATGCTAGTGGGTGCCAATAGTCAGACTACGGCTGCCCAACGTGACACCCACTGGAAGCATGTTGCGGAACATGTCAGTTCATTCGGCCATGAGGTGCGCACAGCGCAGGAGTGCAAAAAGCGCTGGAATGACATCAAGCGCAGCACTAAGGCTAAGCGTGCCTCAAATTACAACTTGACTCTGGTGACTGGCGGTGGGCCTGCACCAGAGGAGGAAGAACTCACTCCGCATGAGGCTCTCGTTGCGGAGTTCATACCACCAGAATTGGTCGAAGGTGTGGGAGAGATGCTGGACTTTGATGCCCAGTCCAGTGAGTGTTGAAGCGTAGTTGTTGAGGACGTGTGTGTTTCACTTGTGGGATGTGTTGTGCATGATTGCTGCTACATGTGACGTGTACATGGTTCTGAGGTGTAAGTAATGCAATGCTACCGTCATGCATGTCTCCTCTGCCTGCATGCGGGACTCCATGTGGGCATGCTCCCTTGCCCCTCCTCCGCCACTCTGCACCCCAGTTCCACCTTTGCACTGGTCTGCTACATTCTTGCCAATGTGTAGTTTCTTGTTCATGTGTCCTGTGTAGATGCTAACTTCCAGCTTAGAAACTGCCAGACATATGCCGTGTGGTACAGCCTTAGTACTCGATGCAGGGTATCCCACTTGTACTGTGCATGGGTCAGATGTCCCGCAGGGACATGAGTGCCCATTCATGCTCCATGTGCATTGCACGCATGCCCCTATGTGTCCTTGACTGGATGAGCACTGTAATATGAGTCCTTGGTTACATACATTGCCTGCCATATTATCGGCCTCCCCATGTCAACTGTGGCTCAGTCCTGCGTTGCACACATGTTTAGGCAATGACAATCTGTGTGGCTCACAGGCCTCAGCCTGTTCAATGGCCAATGACTCTGTCCAACTCTTGTCGTGTCTTCTTCACACGTGGCTGGCCTCCGGATCTTCCATCATGTGTCCTGCCCACTGTCCCAGCATCATTAGCAGTGTTGTAATTTGATTCACATTAAGCTGTTGATGCCAGTCAACACTGCTTGTCAATACACAGGTGTATGGGCAGCCTTTTGATACCATGCTAGGCATCCCTGCTTTGGTACTGGGGTGGAGGGGTGCTTGGCTGCTAGACATGGTACACATTGAATACACAATGCACGTGATGTCTGAATTTTACATTGCACCGCCTTCACATTTCCTGGCACACACCATGGAGTGCTTGTACATGTAGGTAGTGAGTGGCGTACACATTTTCAGCACTGCATAGACCCACTTCCATGCAAACTGCCACCTTTCAACAGGTCTGATCACAGTGGCTATTCTAAGTAGACCCAGCATGCATGCCAGGTCATATGTTGTGTGTCACATGTCTGCCGGATGCCTTTGCTGTCGGTGTGTGTGTGTGTTGTGTGCTTCTGACATGTGTAGTTACCTTTTCCTCTCTATTTTTCAGGTGATGACGCAATGGATGCAGAGGATGGTGTTGTCACGCCAGACACAGGGTTGGTAAGACCACATCAACCCGGCACTAGTGGGGGTCGTGGGGTGGTAGGCCACGAAACCCCCCAAGTGCTGCAGTCCATCCTGTCTCTGGCTGCCTATGAGTCCAGCCTTGATGACGACTCTGACGTCCATGTTGAGTTGGATGACCATCAAGTCCATGTGTCAGGGGTGAGTGATTCTGATGTGGACACTCCTCTGTCTGCGACACCTGCACTGAGGGATCAGACAGTCTTGGTTCCTCCGCCCGTGGTGGATCGGGACGCAGGGTCACCCTCCACACCAGTCACTGATGTGCCTGGGACATCACGTCGACGGGGGCATGTAGTCGTGCAGCCGCAGGCGGTGCCAACACAGCGAGGACCTCCGGTCCTTGGGTCCCGCAGGGGTCAAGCCCGGCAACGCGGTCGCCGCGCGCAACCGCTGTATACTGAGTGGGAGCAAGACATGACTGCCAATACCGAACGGCAGGGGGCAGCAATGGAGAACATCGCTGAGAGCATGGAGCGTGTGGCCCGATCTGTGCTCCCCCCTGCTAGGCAGGTGCTTCTCCAGCAGCAGGCGGCACGGTCCACGGCCCGCTCGCTCAGGCTGGGCATGGCGGCCTCAGACAGGGCACGCCAGGCTGAAATGTCGTCTCTGCGTCAAGCAATTGCTGCTCACGCAGAGGCGCACATGGATGCCCTGAGGGAGGAGTATGCCTCCCTCAGATCCACTCTGGGTGTCCTTATGATGTCCCAGAGGCAGCAGGCAGAGGAGAGGTTTGCACAGCTTGAGCGCACCATCTCGGCTGAGCTACAGGCTTGCCGGGAGGTGCAGCGGTTGTCCAGCCAGGCCTTGCAGGAGGAACTCCGTGTTACACGTGCTACCTTGCAAGAGGAAGCACGTGTATCACGTGAGGTTCTGCATGCAGACCTATGTAACATCGCCACACAGAACCAGGCTCACCTGTCCGGCAGACTTGCTGCCGACGAGGGGCAAGCTGCGGCTAGGCGTGGCCAGGCTACTGTGCCACGTCCTCCTTTACAGGATGAGCCAGACTCGGACGACCATCTATCTCCCACATAGGTCGTGCTGTGCAGGCGTTGAGCCCATGGAGGTATTTTTTTTTGGCTCAGCATCATCGCATGTGGATGTTGAGCAGCACCCTGTACCTCCCCCCTCCTGGGTGCCTCCCCTCCCCCCCGGGTCGTATGTGGCCATTTTTGATTTTTCGTTTTGTTTAGTTAGTTAAGTTTCTGTTTGATAGTTCGTTTAAATAGGTAATGTAGGTTTTCCATAGTTAGTGTAATTAGTTAATAGTTGAGTTAGTTTAAAATTTGTAGTCTATTGTGCTTTCATGTGACAGTGCGGTGCCTTGTGGTTTTTGAAGGCATCCACTGTCTGTTCCAGCTGGGCCCTTCATGGTTGTCTTGTGTATGTGTTTGCTGCTTGGGTTCCTTGACTCACATATGCCACTCCTGCCTCCCTTATCCATGGGCTCGCAAGGATGGTTCGGTGTTACAGAATTTTACACAAGGGCTTTGGACTGTCATATCTGTGGCATGTCTGGTGCTTTGTGACTTGTGTTGACACCCCTAGTGGGGATGATTTAGGTGTAATTGTCCACTGTTCAGCTTTTGCTAGATGGGGTGTGTCATGATTAATGTGGACATTGATTGCTATGCATTGTGTATTATGTCTCATTTCTTTCCTGTACACGTGCCTGTTGCAATTCATGCTGTAGATAGTGTTCCACACTTTGGAAGTCAAAGACGGACTGATGGTGTGATTTGTGATGTGACTCTCTGACATGGTCAAGTAATGAGATGCCTGATGAGACACACACAGATCACTTTCATGCATTAATCATTTGTTCCATGCACTTTCTGCAGGGGGATGAGGCACCAGAGCACCTTTGGCAGCAGACATGGCCCATTGGACGACGGAATTCCTGACCCGTTTGTTGGTGCCCACATGCACATGTGTGCACGAGCAGAGCCACAGTGATTGCAGACCCACATCCTAGAACTGCTGACATGTTCCAAGGAACTCCAGGCAAGGTGAGCATCACAGGGGGGCCACGACACAGCAAAGCTTGTGTTAGGCGGAAACCTGTGCAGTTCCCTCTGGGACCACTGCAAAAGATTTAGGACTACAGGTGTTGCGATGAACCCGCTTGGTAGCAGTCTGTACCACACAGATCCAATTGGTAGCTGTGGCTGAGCAGTCAGACTTCTCTCAAGAAAAGTTGGTCAGTATAGGGAGTATACAAGATAGGGTAATTCTTCGCAGCAAAACGAGTAAACACGCAACCAGGCTTTAGTATAACGATAGTAAGTTATTTATTAATAACAGAATGTCTACGAAAAATACTAAAGTGAACCACGGCAAACAAATCAAAATACAATTACTCTGCAGGATGGAATAAAGCTCAACCCCCCGAAACACTATATCGACAACTCTAGGTTCTACGGCACCACTTATTTTCAGACAGAGGTGTATACCTCAACCCAGATGACACTCAAATATTTTTAGTGCGGAAGTGAGAGAAGAGAAAGGCAGGTAACGAAGTCAACACGGTTCGTACTGAAGCGGGTAAAAATGCAAGGCAAGAAAGCATCAATCACACTAGATCATACAGTGCGGTGGCCAGGCCCACTCGGTGAGAGGCAAGGCACGATGTCCTGGAAAGTCTCTACGGATGATGTACTCAAGTCTTGTCTAGCAAATTGTTTAGCGACAGGTTGAACCAGTTCAGAACAAAGAGTGAATAAAGCTTGGAGGCAACCCAACGGAACGGAGAGGAATCAGATACCTCACACGAACCGATCGAAAAGGGAAGCCAGGCGGTTTACGGTACCTTGTGGGGGAAGACAGCTCCGACGGGGGCAGTTGTTCCTGGTGGTGGATGCACGACGGGTCTTGGCCAAGAGAAGAGATGCTCTCGTCGTCGAAGAGAAGATGTCCGGTGCACCACCAGGGAAGAAACCAGCCGCGGAGTGCTTCGTCCCAAGGCACCACCTTTCGATCACGATGCAGGAGTAGTGGCTATCCGGTTGCCGGGTGCTCCGCACGGGCAATTCGACCACTGCGTCCTGGGCGACCAAAAAGCGCAAAGAAGAAGAAGACTGGTTGTTCCCACCAGCCAGGGAAAGAGCCTCTCCGGCAGGGAGATCTCTTCTGTCGTCGGGAGATTGTGAGACGATTCCGCAGGGCTCCACCGGAGGTTTTGTCGTGCAGGTCGGCTCAGCGTTACCCTCGTCGGATTCTTTAGGTCCAGTGGCGACTTCCTGAAGATCCAGTCCCAAAGGCCCTGCTTTTATGCAGACGTCCCCCATTCATTCAGCCTAGCTTGTCAATCAACACATGCTAAGTGGTGAGCGGGAAGGCTCACCACCTGGGCCAATCACTCCAGAGTGCGACCTGAGTTGGCAAGGCAACTTGGTCCAGGGTGTCTAAACCCCCTCCCACACCCCTGAGGTAACCCAGACAGAATGGCGCCACCTTCGCGGTTCTCTGTCCAGAGGCCCGCCAAAAGTGGAACAAAGGGCTCAACCTTTGGTTTCGGAGTCACAGAGAAAAACACAGACGCCATTTTACAACCCGAGTTCTGGCAGAAAATACCACTCGATAAACTTATTTAAGATAAGTAGATCGGTGGTACGTTGGAGATTAACGAAAAACAGTATCAATCTTCAACAATGGGACGAATCCCATAGGGTTATTCTCGGGGCCGAACATAACAAGTAGTTTCCACTGCCACCAGCCAAAACTCGACGAGGGGGGACGGGACAGTGCCCCCTCGAGTAACAGATCCAGGAGTAATCGTATTACCCCTACTAGCACGTCCACAATAAGATGGTTGGTACTAGTTCTGTTAGTAAATTTAGGTCTAGTAAAGCCAATGGTGACTTTACATGCCCGGGGAGACAGTAGTCAGTCCCCGGGTATGGAGTCTATGGTGGGGGGACCTGCTAGGGCGCCCCCGTGTCACGACACGTAGGGTGCAGAGTGACACACATAGAAAAACTTATGAGACCCTATGGAGTAAAAGACCCCATAGCCCATCGAACACATTGACACCTCAAAGGAATTCCACACATACATGTCCAAGAGTGAGAGGAAAAGGGTCACACTCTTGGCAGGATGGAAAAAACAAACCCCAGAAATCCAGCAAAGCTGCTGGGGGACTCACTAGGTTAGGAAATTCAGCCTAAACAGAGAATTCTCCCTAACACTCGCCCCCCCCAGACTAAGGGACAGGAGGATTTAATCCACTCCTGGATGAATCTCATACCTCTAGTCGATGATATACATCCTAGAGAGACCATCAGCATTTTGGTGGTGACACCCTGACCTGTGCTCAATGGTGAAATCGAACCCTTGCAGGCAGATCGACCATCTCAGTAGTTTTGGGTTTTCCCCTTTCATTTGCATTAACCATCTCAAGGGTTGGTGGTCAGTCTGAATAACAAAAGTAGAACCATACAAGTACGGCCTAAACTTCTTCAGAGCCCACACGATAGCAAAGCATTCTCTTTCGATTGTTGCCCACCTTGTTTCAGGATCCTTCAGCTCACGGCTGATGTAGCAAACGGGGTGCTCCCTACCTTTCCCATCCAGTTGACTGAGTACGGCACCTATCCCTACATTGGAAGCGTCGGTCTGCACAATGAAGTGTTGGCGGTAATCAGGAGCTCTGAGTACTGGGGCTTGGCAAAGAGCCTTTTTCAGGTTTTAAAACGCCTGATTGCACTCCTCGTTCCATTTAACCTTTTTAGGGAATTTGGGCGAGGAGATGACATTCAGTGGAGAAGCTATGGTTCCATAGTTCTCTATGAAATTCCTGTAATACCCGGTGAGGCCTAGGAAGGCTCTCACCTGAGTCTGAGTAGTCGGTGTTGTCCAATTTTGCACAGCTTCAATCTTACTGAGCAAAGGCCTTATTTCTCCACCGCCTACCTCATGCCCAAGGTAGACTACCTTACTCTGTCCAATTTGGCATTTACTCGCCTTTATGGTCAGATTGGCTCGTCCAAGAGCCTGCAAAACATCTCTCAGGTGGGTTACATGTTCGTCCCAGGAATTGCTGAACACTGCTATGTCATCCAAGTATGCCATGCAGAAGTCCTCCATCCCGGTTAGAACCTGGTTTACCATCCGTTGAAACGTAGCAGGTGCATTTTTTAGTCCGAAAGGCATTACCGTAAACTGGTATAAACCAACGGGGGTAGAAAATGCAGTTTTCTCCTTGGCATGGTTGGTCAGGGCTATTTGCCAATAGCCTGACGTCAAGTCAAATGTGCTGAGGAACTTGGCGGCGCCAAGTTTATCCACCAACTCATCTGTTCTTGGCAAAGGATGGCCATCAGTCGTGGTGACTGCGTTAAGAGCTCTATAATCCACGCAGAATCTAAGTTCTTTAGATCCGGCCTTTGGTACTAACACAACGGGGCTAGACCATGGACTAGTAGAGGGCTCTATTACCCCGAGATCAAGCATCTTGCTGACCTCACCTTTGATGTGGGTTCTTACGTTTTCTGACATGCGATATCCTCTGCTTTTGACAGGCAGACAGTCACCAGTGAGTATCTCGTGTTGGCCCCAAGGGGTCAAGCCTGGTGAGAGCGAGAACAGGGAGGCAAACTGATTCAACATAGACTTGCACTCTTCTTGTTGCTCGGGTGTCAGATTGGAGGAGAGATTTACTCCTTCAATTTTTTCATCTAACGGTAAGCCTCTGAGGAGATCTGGAAGAGCTTCACTCTCTTCTTCTTCCTCGACCGATGCTAGAAGCAACGCTCCTACGTCAGGTCGTGAGACATACGCTTTAAGTCGGTTGGTGTGAAAGACTGTCGGAGCCTCCTTGGGGTTGCCCAAGTCCACCAGATAGTTAACCTCACCGAGCTTACCCACTACTCGGTAGGGTCCCATCCATTTATCTTGCAAGGCCCTCTGCCTTGTGGGGATCATAACAAGAACAAGCTGGTTTTGAGCGAACTCAACCATGTTAGCCTTTTGATCGTGCCAGTGCTTGACCAATGCTTGTCCAGCTTTCAAGTTATCGCTTGCTTCTGTCATCAGGTGCGACATTCTCCTCCGGAGACCTATCACGTAGTCAGTCACTCTGACTGGCTTGGGGGAAGGAGCACTCTCCAACCCCTCCTTAATCAGGGCCAATGGACCTCTGACGGGATGACCATAGAGCAGTTCGAAGGGAGAGTAGCCTACTCCCTCCTGAGGGACTTCTCTATAAGCAAAAAGAAGGCATGGCAATAGAAGGTCCCACTCACGCTTAAGGGGTTCTTCTAGAGCACCTATCATGCTCTTCATGGTTCGGTTGAACCGTTCTACCAACCCATTGGTTTGTGGGTGGTAAGCCGTTGAGAACTTGTAAGTTACTCCGCAGGTTTTCCACATGGCTTTCATGTAGTGGGACATAAAATTTGACCCCCTGTCAGAGATAACTTCCTTAGGAAATCCGACCCTAGTAAAAATACCAAGGAGGGCCTTAGCCACAGCCGGAGCTGTAACAGTCCTCATAGGAATTGCCTCAGGATACCTAGTAGCATGGTCTACTACAACAAGTATAAACCTGTTGCCTGAGGAGGTTGGAGGATCAAGGGGACCAACGATATCAATCCCTACTCTCTCAAATGGGACTCCCACAACGGGAAGAGGCACTAACGGTGCCACATTCTTGGACCCAACCTTACCAGAGATCTGGCAGGTATGGCAGCTTCTGCAGTGCTTTTCTACTTCGGCCCCCATTTTTGGCCAATAGAAGTAGAGTGAGAGCCTTTCCTTAGTCTTCTTGAAACTCAAGTGACCAGCCAAAGGAATCTCGTGGGCTAACTGCAAGAACGGTGGTCTGTTCTCTTGGGGTACTACAAGGCGTTTGTAGTCTCCAGGTGCAGACTCGGTCGGTTCACTATAGAAGAGGCCATCTTCCCAGTGCAACCTATGTTTCCCAGGCTCTTGCCTTTCAGCCTGAGTTTCTGCCTGACGGCGAAGACCTTCCAGAGTTGGACATTCTCTCTGTCCCTTACTGAAGTCTGCCCTGCTGGGTCCACCTTCTGCCAGTAACGACTGCAGCTCAGGATGGTCAACAGGATCCAGATCTCCAATGAGTTCCGGGCCTTCCATTAGCTCTTCTTCAGAGTCTAATTCTACCATACAGGGTTGTACTTCCCCCACAGCCTCAGCTGGAGGTGGAGTTACGGGTGCGACATTGGACAACCGCGGGGAAGTCCGTGTCGGCTGCATCGGAATGTGGGCTGTTGGTTTCGGTTTAGAAGTTTTAGGTTTCCCTTTGACTTCTGTGTTCCTAGAGACAGCGGTCGCCATTTCCAATGGAGCAGGAGTGATTTCTTTCTTCATCATCTCCCCGAGACTACCGCGCAGGGTCCTCTCTCTTGCAGGTCTGGTTAGCTCCTGTAACCGTTTACTAGGAGGTCTGGGAGTATGCGATACAACTCCGAGAGTTTTCAAATCGTTACCCAACAGTACGCGTCCTGGTACCTCACTCTGTATGCTGACAGGTATCTTTACAGTCATGTCGTTACACTGGATGAGAACTGGTAATTGGGGAAGCATCTGCACAGGCCCTCCAGCTAACTTGGTGAGGCGTTTGGGTGCCTTAGCAACATCCTCAGCCTGAAAAAATGATTTATCCACCACAGTTATGCTGGCCCCAGTGTCCCTAATGGCAGGCGTCTCCTGACCATTCACCTGGACACTGTCCTTATAATACTCTTTAGTATTATCGGGGATAGAATTATAGACATCTAAATTCTGTTGTTCCCACAACCCCAGAGATACTAAAGAAACGCTGGCTGAGACTCCAATGGGTTCGTCAGCTAGCAGTAGAAAGTTTCCACTTGCCATTTGGACTTCCTCCTCTGGAGCGAAGGCTAAGGAGACAAGCTGGACCCCTGAAGGTTTACCCTTACATCTGGGATCTCCTTTCACGTGATCAGTCGAGCCACAAACAAAGCATTTCCCGAATGCTTTCTGGAATGGTGGCTTGTTCTGACCTCCTTCCGGTTTGGCACCAGAAGACACACTATTCTGCTGTGGTTTTCCCGGTGGCTTACCCTTCTGGTTTTGTTTGGGGCCCTCTTTGGAATGTGAGTTATTCGAATTCTCCTTTGAGTCTTTTTTAGGCTGTTTTCCCCCATCCTTTTTCTGAGTTGCCCCAGAATCCTTGTGAGTAGCCCTGTTGGCAACCCACAAGTCAGCAGCCTTAGCTAGAGCCCTGGAATCTAATTCCTTCGAATCAGCCAAGTGCTGTCTGAGCTCAGGAGAACAGGCATCATAAATCGACTCCAACATAAAAAGATTTCGCATACCCTCGTAAGTGTTAACTTTGTAACCCTTAATCCATCCCTCTAAGTTTTTCAACCCTTCACTCACCCAGGTAGCCCAAGGGGTACCATCATGCTTTTTGAGGGTTCTAAACCTCTTAAGATACTGGGAAGGGGTCTTCCCGAATCTAGCTATCAAAGCTAGTTTCACACTTTCGTAATCCGTCCTATCCACCTCCCCCAATTCCATTACCACATCAGTCGCAACAGGAGGAAGCCTAGAGAACAACCAGGGAAGCAACGCATTCCCGGTGATGTCCTGGAGCCCATGATTGTATTCAAACAGTTTCAACCAATCCAACACATCCAATCTCGGTTCGTACATACCCACTAATTCCTTCGGCATCCGGGGTCTTTTGGGACTGGAGCTCCTAGAGGAACCAGAGGAGAGAGAAGCATTTTCCATAGACAACTTTTTCATTTGTAACTCATGGTTAAGCTCTATCTCTCTGAGTCTCAACTCAGCCTGTTTGAACTCGAGCTCTTGGTTTCGTTCAGATTGAGCCAAAAACCGTTTATATTCTAATTCGAGCTTCATTTTTTCAAGTTCAAAATAAGCAGGGTTACTTGTGGGACCTGGTATTGGCCCCGTAGGCACAGTTGGTAAGGCAGGTAGAGGAACAGGTGAGACAGTTTCGTTAGCCTCGCCGTCCTCGTCAGCCTCTTCATCGCTATCATCTGAATCACGATTTAGATCAACACCATTACTGTTATCTACAGTTGCTGGAGAGTTTGGTTCCTCTGAACCAGTACCCAGACTTTGGTTCGCCAGCAATCTCTCTATCAGTTCTAACTTCTTGCCTTTTACAGGAAGATTCTCTTGTCTACAGAGAGCTCGCAGACTCTCAGTATTTTTATCCGACAAAGACTCTTGGCTGTACATTTCCATTGTAGACATGTTTTTTGAAAGTTGCTTTTGTAACGTTTTGTGGTTAGTCGTCCTACAGCGTCGAAAAACACTCTAAACTGTATACTCGATACTAATCCCACCGCTGTACACCAGTGTTAGGCGGAAACCTGTGCAGTTCCCTCTGGGACCACTGCAAAAGATTTAGGACTACAGGTGTTGCGATGAACCCGCTTGGTAGCAGTCTGTACCACACAGATCCAATTGGTAGCTGTGGCTGAGCAGTCAGACTTCTCTCAAGAAAAGTTGGTCAGTATAGGGAGTATACAAGATAGGGTAATTCTTCGCAGCAAAACGAGTAAACACGCAACCAGGCTTTAGTATAACGATAGTAAGTTATTTATTAATAACAGAATGTCTACGAAAAATACTGAAGTGAACCACGGCAAACAAATCAAAATACAATTACTCTGCAGGATGGAATAAAGCTCAACCCCCCGAAACACTATATCGACAACTCTAGGTTCTACGGCACCACTTATTTTCAGACAGAGGTGTATACCTCAACCCAGATGACACTCGAATATTTTTAGTGCGGAAGTGAGAGAAGAGAAAGGCAGGTAACGAAGTCAACACGGTTCGTACTGAAGCGGGTAAAAATGCAAGGCAAGAAAGCATCAATCACACTAGATCATACAGTGCGGTGGCCAGGCCCACTCGGTGAGAGGCAAGGCACGATGTCCTGGAAAGTCTCTACGGATGATGTACTCAAGTCTTGTCTAGCAAATTGTTTAGCGACAGGTTGAACCAGTTCAGAACAAAGAGTGAATAAAGCTTGGAGGCAACCCAACGGAACGGAGAGGAATCAGATACCTCACACGAACCGATCGAAAAGGGAAGCCAGGCGGTTTACGGTACCTTGTGGGGGAAGACAGCTCCGACGGGGGCAGTTGTTCCTGGTGGTGGATGCACGACGGGTCTTGGCCAAGAGAAGAGATGCTCTCGTCGTCGAAGAGAAGATGTCCGGTGCACCACCAGGGAAGAAACCAGCCGCGGAGTGCTTCGTCCCAAGGCACCACCTTTCGATCACGATGCAGGAGTAGTGGCTATCCGGTTGCCGGGTGCTCCGCACGGGCAATTCGACCACTGCGTCCTGGGCGACCAAAAAGCGCAAAGAAGAAGAAGACTGGTTGTTCCCACCAGCCAGGGAAAGAGCCTCTCCGGCAGGGAGATCTCTTCTGTCGTCGGGAGATTGTGAGACGATTCCGCAGGGCTCCACCGGAGGTTTTGTCGTGCAGGTCGGCTCAGCGTTACCCTCGTCGGATTCTTTAGGTCCAGTGGCGACTTCCTGAAGATCCAGTCCCAAAGGCCCTGCTTTTATGCAGACGTCCCCCATTCATTCAGCCTAGCTTGTCAATCAACACATGCTAAGTGGTGAGCGGGAAGGCTCACCACCTGGGCCAATCACTCCAGAGTGCGACCTGAGTTGGCAAGGCAACTCGGTCCAGGGTGTCTAAACCCCCTCCCACACCCCTGAGGTAACCCAGACAGAATGGCGCCACCTTCGCGGTTCTCTGTCCAGAGGCCCGCCAAAAGTGGAACAAAGGGCTCAACCTTTGGTTTCGGAGTCACAGAGAAAAACACAGACGCCATTTTACAACCCGAGTTCTGGCAGAAAATACCACTCGATAAACTTATTTAAGATAAGTAGATCGGTGGTACGTTGGAGATTAACGAAAAACAGTATCAATCTTCAACAATGGGACGAATCCCATAGGGTTATGCTCGGGGCCGAACATAACAAGTAGTTTCCACTGCCACCAGCCAAAACTCGACGAGGGGGGACGGGACAGTGCCCCCTCGAGTAACAGATCCAGGAGTAATCGTATTACCCCTACTAGCACGTCCACAATAAGATGGTTGGTACTAGTTCTGTTAGTAAATTTAGGTCTAGTAAAGCCAATGGTGACTTTACATGCCCGGGGAGACAGTAGTCAGTCCCCGGGTATGGAGTCTATGGTGGGGGGACCTGCTAGGGCGCCCCCGTGTCACGACACGTAGGGTGCAGAGTGACACACATAGAAAAACTTATGAGACCCTATGGAGTAAAAGACCCCATAGCCCATCGAACACATTGACACCTCAAAGGAATTCCACACATACATGTCCAAGAGTGAGAGGAAAAGGGTCACACTCTTGGCAGGATGGAAAAAACAAACCCCAGAAATCCAGCAAAGCTGCTGGGGGACTCACTAGGTTAGGAAATTCAGCCTAAACAGAGAATTCTCCCTAACAGCTTGCACCAGGCGAGTTGCACATGCAGGCTTAGTCACAGCACTGAGGGTGAGCTTAGACGAATATTGGTGTTGAAGCACACAATGCAGCTCAGATGTGTTTGTGGACTGATGGCTGTTGATAGTAGGGTTGTCTGGGACACATGCAGGGGCAGTGGCACATACCCTGCGGTACACCAAGGTTCATTGAGGCACTTGTATCAACCATGTAGCCTTCAGAGACATGGAAAGGGGCAGCTCACAGGGACATACAGCAAGGGACATACTTGGGTGCAGTGCATGTCTATTCCACGTACTTCATGATAAATGCACTGCCAACTTTGTTTTGGTCATGGTGGTACGCAACTTGCTCTGTAGTCATGGCTTGCCATATGGGTCTGTCTGCTTACCCAGGGAACATTGCATGTTGTGTGAATTGTGACACATTGGTGTTCCATTTGCCACGCACCCACCAGCGCCTGACTCACTGCATTGACTGTGTATGACCCGTCACAGGGGTGATGTTATATATGGGTACGAAGCATCGAGCACTGATTGTCTGTTTGTAGAGTAGTTTGTTGCTATGGGGCATGTTTTGTGTTGTGTTTTCGTGTAATTGGCACATACAGGTTGTTGACTGTGTCTCTCTTTGCAGCATTGGAGTGCTCCTGTAACCGGCCCTGAGAGTGCGCAGGCAGGAGGCCAGCACTCAAAACCAGAGCTAAGTGTCTTGTTGTTTTCCTTACAAACTGCCCTGCATAGGCTTGCTGGGGAGTGTACTGATGCACGGATGTATGTGTGGTCCTATTTGGTATGTTTTTTTCCCTAATCACCCGTGATCCTATGCAATTATGAAACCTGTACCCTCTACCCGGTGTTCCTGCTTCCCGTGCCTATCCAAGCAACGTTCCCTGACCCTCTTTCCCCACTGGGGTTGCGGATGCCTGTGTAAGCCCCGAACTTGCAGGCGCCAAAACCCTAGAGGGGGTGGTTGGTTCGTACCACTCCTGAGCCTGGACTACAGAATGTCATGACAATGATGTCCAAGTTTGTTTGGATTGTGTATGTGTTCATGCAGGTTGTACATTTTTGTGCATTCCCTAGTTTCATGTGTCATTCCTCCTCCCCTCACCTGCCACTCATTCCAGTCATCCAGTGTGTCTACACCTGTCCCGACTGCATATCCCTGAACCTCATTCCCCACCATGATCTCAGGGGCCTGTGTGAGTTTGACCTTGCAGGCACCCGGGACATGGTGTGGGTGGTTGTTTCATGAGACTCCCGCGCCTGTACAGGGGACCTGTGACAGTACACATTCATTCATTGTGCATCATCCTATGTCATGTACCACACATGTCTCACATCCTGTCGTGACATTGTTCTGCTGTGCTACCTTGGTTGTTGCATCATTGTGGTAGTACTTGGCGTTTGTGAGGTACTGCTACGTCAAGTCATCTACTGGAGGGTGTTTGGGTTCGTTTTCATGCCTTGGATTTTGTGATTTTGTAAATGAGTGTGGATTCTGAGGGTTCAGGCATCTTTTTACACACAAGGTGGGAGATGGACACGAAGGGTAAAGGTGATCCTGTGGCCAGGTGGAAATGAGGGTTGGAGGCTCCATGACCCAGGTGCAGTTGTTCAGCGGGTCATGGTCATTTGCGCGGGAGGGGGGGGTTGTTGTTGATAGTTGCATTGCCCTGCAGTGTGATGGGAACTCTGACATTGTAATGTTGTTGTCCTATGTACATGTTGTGTTCTGCTGATCAATGCCTGTTCATGTGTTGTGTTTTCCTTTCAGGTGCGAGGGGATAGTTGTGGTTTGACATGCTGGGGTGTACACATGGTGGATGTTCACATGTGATGTGTAGGGAACACTGATGGTCACTTGAGTGCACATGCATATGTGGAGTGCATGTCCCTGCAGAACCACACACTTGCACTCGGATGCACTCCATGTACTCCCACCCTTGCATATCCACGTGTACACTGTTTGCCTTCTGGTGCCCACTGTGTCCCGGCAGCACATGTTCTGTGACCGATTATGGTTCCAGTACATGCCAAAAATTTGATGTTTGATGTAGTCTGTCACTTAGATGTGATGCTCAGGGTGTGCATCACACGCAATGGCTGTTCACTGTGCTGTGCGCTGAGCAGTGTGATGCAGGAGTGGGACACTGCACACATGAGCTGCAGTGTTGATTTTGCAATGCATAATGTGCATATAGACAGGCATTCATTGTGATGTTACGTCTACGACTGTTGCAATGCATTTGGAAACGACTTATTTTGGGTGGGACATTTTGTTGGTCTGTCATTTCATCTGATTCCGGGTCAGGCATCATTGTCCGATGCCACTGTACATTTAGGACATGGCAATGTGTACCTTATTGTTACTGCGTCAGTGTATGGGTATTGCTTGCCATGTCATGTTGATGTTTGGGAGGGTTTGAGTGACATGACAGTGATGGCCATGGCCTGTTTTGCAGGTGTGTGCGATGCACACCTTGCATGTCCAGGTCATCCGCTTCTCAGAGCAACTAGCTGGGGGTATGTTTCTCTCCGCAGCAGGGCCCTCCCCCTGGAACAGACTTCCTGGCTGACTTGAACTTGAGGGGAACCATCTCCAGTTCTGGAAGCACCTCAAGACCTTCCTCTTTGCTTCTGCTTACTCTCTGCCTCTCCCTTGCAGAATTCTTCACTGGAACTGCACAGGAGCTGCTACTGGGACACTCTCACCAACCTCGGTCCCTGGCCCAGCCACTGTCCACTTGCACTGCCACCCTGGCAACCCCTGCACTGCAGTACTGTCTCTCTATCCCTACAGCCCTCCCTTCCCAGCACTTGTCTGCACTTATCTTTGCAGTTGCCACCAGGCGACCTATGTATTATTCTTTTGGCCTACTTCCCCTGTACTGGACTCCCCCCCACCCTTCCCCTTGCACTTTTCCCTTCCCCCTACCCCTGCACTTGCACAATCTCAATGACACCTGGCCTAGTAGTACCGTTCTCTGTGTTCCCTTGTTCCCCCCCCTGCCTCATTGGGCCTTGGAATACTTGTGTATGGCCCATGTCATGTCACATGTCATATGTGTGCATTTTGGTTGCACAGGATAGCTTGTGTTTAAGTAGCTAGGGATGCAGACGATGTGGCACTTCCATGGCAACTATCTCAGGGTGGTAGGGTTGTGACAGTTGACTGTCACTTTGTCATCATCGATTGCCACCTGGTATGTGCCAGGCCTGTGTGCACTCCGCAGGGGTGGGAGTTTAGGTGAGAAATGTGGCCACAAGCTGGGTCCGGGCTTCCTCGCCACGTGCCCTGTCCCCTCCCATGGGCAGCGCCTGTGCCTGTGGTTGGGGATGTGGGGGCACCACCATGTCCACCGGGACGCCCTGCCGTGTTGCAACATTGTGCAGGACACATGCTGCCACAATGATCCTGCACACTACTGGTGGTGCATAGAGTAGTTGCCCACCAGAGCGGTCAAGGGAGCGGAAACGTGACTTGAGCACTCCGAATGTGCGCTCCACTATGCCCCTGGTTGCAATATGGGCGGCGTTGTATCTTACCTGGGGTGGTGTGGTGGGGTTCCGGATTGGCGTCATCATGTGGTTGCTCAGAGGGTAGGCACTGTCCCCTGGGGAGGTGATAATAATTGAGATTATTAGGGTTGGGATATTTGTCTGTGTGTGACTTGCATGCATGTGCAAGGGCATTTGTACTGACCTAGGAGCCATGTGTCGCCATGCTGCCCAGCTTCCAGGGCCCGGCTCAGGGCGGACATTCTGTATATGAAACTGTCATGGGTGGAGCCAGGGTAGTTTGCATAGACAGAGGTGATGATTCCCTTTGCATCGCATACCACCTGTACATTGATGGAATGCCAGTGCTTGCGGTTTCGGTAGATGTGCTCAGTGGCCCTAGGTGGACGTAGGGCCACATGGGTGCAATCTATGGCACCGAGCACTTTGGGGAAGTGTGCCACCCTGAAAAAATCCAGGACAACGGCCTGCCTTTCTGCGGGTGTTCTGGGCATGTATATGTGCCTGCGGACTGAGGGGCGCGCTGTCATGATTGCCAGTACCTGGTGTAGGCAGCGTGACTGCGTGGCCTGTGAGACCCCCCCCACTATGGCAGTGGTCCACTGAAACGACCCAGTGGCCAAAAAATGCAAGACATTGAGCAGCTTCTCCAAGGGGCTCAATGCTTGGGAGCAAAGGGTGGGGGATGTGAGGTCATCTTCCCACTCCCTGACCAGGTCTAGGATGATATGGGGTGGAAACCTATACCTGCCGTAGACCTGGTCGTCAGGCATCCCAAAAAGGCTTGTCCGTGGTGCAAAAATGCGTGCCCTGGCTATTCTCCTCCTCCTGCGGTGTCCCACAATCAGTGCAGCAACAAATGGGGCATTCATCGTCGCTGTATATACGCGTTTGTTGTTTGCGCGCACTTTTATGCTGTGCGCGGGCGCGGGACGCCTCCGTGTGGGCGGACTCGTTGGTTTCCCGTATTCGGGTGTCATCGCGTGTGATCGGAGGGGAGCGAGCGTACACGCGATTGGCCTGGGTACGTGTGTTTCGGGGTGCGCGGGTAGTTCCACACGCCATTGGCCTGGGTACGTGTGTTTCGGGGTGCGCGGGTAGTTCCACACGCCATTGGCCTGGGTTACGTGTGTTTCGGGGTGCGCGGGTAGTTCCACACGCCATTGGCCTGGGTACGTGTGTTTCGGGGTGCGCGGGTAGTTCCACACGCCATTGGCCTGGGTACGTGTGTTTCGGGGTGCGCGGGTAGTTCCACACGCCATTGGCCTGGGTACGTGACGCCATTGGCCTGGGTACGTGTGTTCCGGGGTGCCGTGAACTTTCACACGCGATTGGCTGAAATCCACGTGTGTTCTGTCATCACGTGCAATGAGGGATACTCCCTCGCACGTCACGTCACAGACGCGCTCACGCGCTGAGGGCCTTTGGTCCAATGAAAATGCGTATGCGTGCAGACGCGCTTACGCGCTAAGGGCCTTTCCTCGAATTACACGCTGACGTGCAGAATTTTCACGTGCCAAATCACTCCGTATCAAGCTGGCCACGCGTAAGCACACGGAAGACCACGCTCCTGCCCAGAAGGCCGAACTACTGCCCCCCAGAGCCCCGAGCACGCTCCCACCTGCCATCTGCTGCTGCCTGACTGCCTGCTGCCCACGTGCCCTGCCATTTGCTGCCTGCACATCAGCCAGGGGTGCTGTTGGTGTGACCACCCCTGCTGGAACCAAAGACTCCCGACTGGGATTCCATCGCTCCACAGCCCAGCCCCAGGACCCAGTTGCCCACCCACTCCTGCCTCTGGGGTTGTCATGTCGGGGCAAACTCCATCTGTGACCACTGACAACCCCCGGCCAGAGAGGCAGAGGGGCACCAGCTTCAGTGCCACCGAAGTTGGTGTCCTGGTGGAGCAAGTCCTGGGGCAGTATGATGCCCTCTTCGGAAGTTCCCGCGCCGACAAGGAAGGACGGACTCGGATCTGGACTGACATCGTGACTGCCATCAACGCGGAGGGGGTGGCAGTCTGCGACTTCCAACATGTCAAGAAGCGCTGGGAGGACTTCAGGTCCAGGACCCTGAACAAGGCCCGGCGCCTCTTGAAGGCAGCGGATGCCAAGGGGCGCCGGGGCCACTTGTCGGAAGAACAGATGGGGGTCCTGGAACACATATCCCCAGCGCTCCACGTCCAGGTCCTTGAGAGGCAGACCCGTCTGGAGTCGAGCGGTGAGTGTACATGCATCCTGATTGTGAGCAGTGCGTGTGGTGATTGTTCAGTAGTGTGCAGGTTGCACATCTGTTTGTATGGGGTCGAGTATGGGTGCGGGTGTACAGGTCCGTGGGGCTGACACATGCGAGGGCTGTAATGTGTGAGACATGGATGGTGCCTGTGTGTGTGGGCTTGCATGCCAAATGCAGTTGTGTGGGCACACAAGTTTGTATGAATGTGTATGTGAGTAGACATGTCCGTGATGTCACGCATGTATGTTGTTTTCAGCTGCATGTATCAGCGCTGTGTACATGTGCATGTGTGTGTATTTGACAAGGGTGCAACAGTGATGCAACATGGATGCATGTGACAGCGGTATGTGGAAGCCTGATGGGCAGATGTGACATGGATGCCCGTCTGAACACTGCGACACTTGGCAGAGGTGTACACATGCATGCAAGTGTGGTGGTGTGTGTACATGTGTGGTGCACTTCCTGTGTTGCATGTGATGTCTGGCTCACCTTTGGCTGCTCATGCTGTTGTATGTGTATGGATGGTGTTGGCAGTTGCGATATGGCTGTGGTATGGCTCGTGTGTGCGAGTTGTAATGACATGTGTGTTGGGGATCGTGATGACATGTCTGAGGTTTGCCAATGCCACTCATGTACAACTGTCATGTGTGTATGTGTCCATTGTACATTGCCCTGATGCGTGTGTTTTGTTTCTCCCTGTCTGCAGCGTCAACTGATGAAGAGGGCGGAGAAGGTGCTGTGGAGCACAGCAGCGGGGATCCCACCGCCAGCCGGAGACGCAAGGCCCGGCTCCCCTCCCATGTTGTCATCTCGTCGGGGAGTGAGGAGTCCGGTGCCGCGTCCCAGGCCGCAGCTGCCGGGGGGAGGTCCAAGAGGCGGAGGTTGCAGTTGGACTCCTCGGCAGCAGAAGGGGCAGCTGGGACCCCACAGGGCCCAACGGGGGAAGATGGCACAGAGTCATCCAGGTTGGTGGGGGGTTTGGTGGAGGAGGAGGCCGTGCAAGCACCAGAGACGGGGTCTGGGGGTGGGGATCCCACTGGTGCTAGTGGTGCAGTGCAGGACCAGGGACAGGAGGCAGCACAGGCCGCCGCGGAGGTGCCTGTGTGCAATCCTGTCCCTGATCCTGTCCCTGCATCATCTTGCACCAGCAGGGATGCCTATGTCCAGACCAGTTTTCAGGCAGGGGATGAGCTGACGTCAACTGGCCTTCCTCTGCCTGCGGACGTGGCTATCCAGGCCCGGGTTGAGCCTGTCCTGGCTGGTGTGGCGTTGCGTCAACGGGCCATGCGAGGTGACCTGCAGTCTTTTCATGAAGAGACTGCACGTCATCTCGAATGGCTCGTTGACCACGTCAGCCTGCTGGGACAGGTCACCCAGGCCGGATTCCTCCGTCTGATGGGGCTTGCCACGACCCCCTCCTCAGCTGGACCCCCTACGCACCAGTCGTCCTCTGTGCCATCTTCCCACCCATCAGTCACCTGGGTGCCCTGTGGAGCTGCCTCTGACGGTGCGGCCAGGCTGGTGGAGGAGGCATCCCTGCCACAGTCGGGAGTCGGACGTCCAGCAGGGGTGGCCACGTCAACGACTGCACCCCAGCCGGCGGAGGATGTGCAGGCAGCAGGAGGCAGTGCAGGGGCAGAGGCACAGCAGCAGCAGCACCATGGTGGGAGCCATGAAGGCTCGGGGCCTTCGACATCGGAGGGGCAGGCATCGGCCGGAGGGCAGGAGGACCCAGGACAAAAAGTGTCTTCCGTGTGGCAGCGGTTGGGCCACGCCATAGATGCGGAGCGGCAGCGGGCGGAAGAGGCACGGCTCTCAATGGTCAGGGCGGAGAACTCCATGCAGAGGGCCCTGAGGCGGGCCGAGTGCCTCGAGGCAATCCGCAGGGGTTTGGAGGTGGACACGTCGACGGCCCTGCGGACCCTCGGGGCCATGGAGGAGGACCGCCTCCGGGACATTGAGGAGGAGTTCGATGATGCCCTGGCCCGGCACATCCAGAAGTGAGCCGTGGAACTAGCCCGCTGCCCTTGTACATAGTTATGTAGGTAGTGTTAGGTTTCATTTTTGTTTTTGTTTCATTTGGACCTTTTGGACATTGGCCACATTTTTGTATATATTTTTTTTATTAGTTAGTGTAGTTAGATAGGTTTCCTTTATTTTGTTGGGATAATGGACCCTGGCTTCTTGCATTGTACATAGTTGTAGACTTGTACATACTTTCTTTTTTAACATTCTCCATGGATCAATGGCTTTTATTTTTATTTCCCATTGGATTTTGTTTTGTGGACATTGACTTTGTACAACATTACTTTGGATTTCAATATATTTTTATTTTTTTTATTTTGAACGGACATGCTTCTTTTCATTTTTTTACATTCACATTTCTGTTTCTTCATTTTTGATTCTATTCATGTTTCCTTTGATTCATTATTTTTTTGTTGAACTTCAATGTGTGGTATCTCATTGTTTTCATGCATTTCATGTTATGTGTTTTGAGATTCACTGACACCCATTGGGTGTATGTGAGGGACATGTGTTTGTTTCGGAACTTCCAATTGGTGTTCTGTGATGTGATTGCAAATTATGAGTGGGTGGATGCAATACTCGGGTGGGTGTTTTGCATTTGGGGGCTGACCATAGAGACCAGGGTTCTGGATTGTGATGACATGTTGGGTGGGGAACATGAGTTGGACATGGGTGGGGGCCTGGTGGAGGCTGCCCCTGCACTGCTGGGGGGTGGGGGTGCAAGGGGACATGAGTGGGACATGGTTGGGGGCCTGCTGGCAGGTGCCCCACAGTGCTGGGGGGTGGGGGTGCAGGGGGACATGAGTGGGGGCCTGCTGGGGGGTGGGGGTGCAAGGGGACATGGTTGGGGGCCTGCTGGCAGGTGCCCCACAGTGCTGGGGGGTGGGGGTGCAGGGGGACATGAGTGGGGGCCTGCTGGGGGGTGGGGGTGCAAGGGGACATGAGTGGGACATGGTTGGGGGCCTGGTGGAGGCTGCCCCTGGTGACTGGAGGGGTGGGGGTGGTGGGAGACATGGGTGGGGGCCTGGTGGAGGCTGCCCCTGGTGACTGGGGGGGGGCAAGGGGACATGAGTGGGACATGGTTGTGGGCCTGCTGGCAGGTGCCCCACAGTGGCCTGCTGGGGGGTGGGGGTGCAAGGGGACATGGTTGGGGGCCTGGTGGCAGGTGCCCCACAGTGCTGGGGGGTGGGGGTGCAAGGGGACATGAGTGGGGGCCTGCTGGGGGGTGGGGGTGCAAGGGGACATGAGTGGGACATGGTTGGGGGCCTGGTGGCAGGTGCCCCACAGTGCTGGGGGGTGGGGGTGCAGGGGGACATGAGTGGGGGCCTGCTGGGGGGTGGGGGTGCAAGGGGACATGGTTGGGGGCCTGCTGGCAGGTGCCCCACAGTGCTGGGGGGTGGGGGTGCAGGGGGACATGAGTGGGGGCCTGCTGGGGGGTGGGGGTGCAAGGGGACATGAGTGGGACATGGTTGGGGGCCTGGTGGCAGGTGCCCCACAGTGCTGGGGGGTGGGGGTGCAAGGGGACATGAGTGGGGGCCTGCTGGGGGGTGGGGGTGCAAGGGGACATGGTTGGGGGCCTGCTGGCAGGTGCCCCACAGTGCTGGGGGGTGGGGGTGCAAGGGGACATGAGTGGGACATGGTTGGGGGCCTGGTGGCAGGTGCCCCACAGTGCTGGGGGGTGGGGGTGCAAGGGGACATGAGTGGGGGCCTGCTGGGGGGTGGGGGTGCAAGGGGACATGAGTGGGACATGGTTGGGGGCCTGGTGGAGGCTGCCCCTGGTGACTGGAGGGGTGGGGGTGGTGGGAGACATGGGTGGGGGCCTGGTGGAGGCTGCCCCTGGTGACTGGGGGGGGCAAGGGGACATGAGTGGGACATGGTTGTGGGCCTGCTGGCAGGTGCCCCACAGTGGCCTGCTGGGGGGTGGGGGTGCAAGGGGACATGGTTGGGGGCCTGGTGGCAGGTGCCCCACAGTGCTGGGGGGTGGGGGTGCAAGGGGACATGAGTGGGGGCCTGCTGGGGGGTGGGGGTGCAAGGGGACATGAGTGGGACATGGTTGGGGGCATGGTGGAGGCTGCCCCTGGTGACTGGAGGGGTGGGGGTGGTGGGAGACATGGGTGGGGGCCTGGTGGAGGCTGCCCCTGGTGACTGGAGGGGTGGGGGTGGTGGGAGACATGGGTGGGGGCCTGGTGGAGGCTGCCCCTGGTGACTGGGGGGGGCAAGGGGACATGAGTGGGACATGGTTGTGGGCCTGCTGGCAGGTGCCCCACAGTGGCCTGCTGGGGGGTGGGGGTGCAAGGGGACATGGTTGGGGGCCTGGTGGCAGGTGCCCCACAGTGCTGGGGGGTGGGGGTGCAAGGGGACATGAGTGGGGGCCTGCTGGGGGGTGGGGGTGCAAGGGGACATGAGTGGGACATGGTTGGGGGCCTGGTGGCAGGTGCCCCACAGTGCTGGGGGGTGGGGGTGCAGGGGGACATGAGTGGGGGCCTGCTGGGGGGTGGGGGTGCAAGGGGACATGGTTGGGGGCCTGCTGGCAGGTGCCCCACAGTGCTGGGGGGTGGGGGTGCAGGGGGACATGAGTGGGGGCCTGCTGGGGGGTGGGGGTGCAAGGGGACATGAGTGGGACATGGTTGGGGGCCTGGTGGCAGGTGCCCCACAGTGCTGGGGGGTGGGGGTGCAAGGGGACATGAGTGGGACATGGTTGGGGGCCTGCTGGCAGGTGCCCCACAGTGCTGGGGGGTGGGGGTGCAAGGGGACATGAGTGGGACATGGTTGGGGGCCTGGTGGCAGGTGCCCCACAGTGCTGGGGGGTGGGGGTGCAAGGGGACATGAGTGGGGGCCTGCTGGGGGGTGGGGGTGCAAGGGGACATGAGTGGGACATGGTTGGGGGCCTGGTGGAGGCTGCCCCTGGTGACTGGAGGGGTGGGGGTGGTGGGAGACATGGGTGGGGGCCTGGTGGAGGCTGCCCCTGGTGACTGGAGGGGTGGGGGTGGTGGGAGACATGGGTGGGGGCCTGGTGGAGGCTGCCCCTGGTGACTGGAGGGGTGGGGGTGGTGGGAGACATGGGTGGGGGCCTGGTGGAGGCTGCCCCTGCACTGCTGGGGGGTGGGGGTGCAAGGGGACATGAGTGGGACATGGTTGGGGGCCTGGTGGCAGGTGCCCCACAGTGCTGGGGGTTGGGGGTGCAGGGGGACATGAGTGGGGGCCTGCTGGGGGGTGGGGGTGCAAGGGGACATGGTTGGGGGCCTGCTGGCAGGTGCCCCACAGTGCTGGGGGGTGGGGGTGCAGGGGGACATGAGTGGGGGCCTGCTGGGGGGTGGGGGTGCAAGGGGACATGAGTGGGACATGGTTGGGGGCCTGGTGGCAGGTGCCCCACAGTGCTGGGGGGTGGGGGTGCAAGGGGACATGAGTGGGACATGGTTGGGGGCCTGCTGGCAGGTGCCCCACAGTGCTGGGGGGTGGGGGTGCAAGGGGACATGAGTGGGACATGGTTGGGGGCCTGGTGGCAGGTGCCCCACAGTGCTGGGGGGTGGGGGTGCAAGGGGACATGAGTGGGGGCCTGCTGGGGGGTGGGGGTGCAAGGGGACATGAGTGGGACATGGTTGGGGGCCTGGTGGAGGCTGCCCCTGGTGACTGGAGGGGTGGGGGTGGTGGGAGACATGGGTGGGGGCCTGGTGGAGGCTGCCCCTGGTGACTGGAGGGGTGGGGGTGGTGGGAGACATGGGTGGGGGCCTGGTGGAGGCTGCCCCTGGTGACTGGAGGGGTGGGGGTGGTGGGAGACATGGGTGGGGGCCTGGTGGAGGCTGCCCCTGGTGACTGGAGGGGTGTGGGTGGTGGGAGACATGGGTGGGGGCCTGGTGGAGGCTGCCCCTGGTGACTGGAGGGGTGGGGGTGGTGTGAGACATGGGTGGGGGCCTGGTGGAGGCTGCCCCTGGTGACTGGAGGGGTGGGGGTGGTGGGAGACATGGGTGGGGGCCTGGTAGAGGCTGCCCCTGGTGACTGGAGGGGTGGGGGTGGTGTGAGACATGGGTGGGGGCCTGGTGGAGGCTGCCCCTGGTGACTGGAGGGGTGGGGGTGGTGGGAGACATGGGTGGGGGCCTGGTGGAGGCTGCCCCTGGTGACTGGGGGGGGGGCAAGGGGACATGAGTGGGACATGGTTGTGGGCCTGCTGGCAGGTGCCCCACAGTGGCCTGCTGGGGGGTGGGGGTGCAAGGGGACATGGTTGGGGGCCTGGTGGCAGGTGCCCCACAGTGCTGGGGGGTGGGGGTGCAAGGGGACATGAGTGGGGGCCTGCTGGGGGGTGGGGGTGCAAGGGGACATGAGTGGGACATGGTTGGGGGCCTGGTGGCAGGTGCCCCACAGTGCTGGGGGGTGGGGGTGCAGGGGGACATGAGTGGGGGCCTGCTGGGGGGTGGGGGTGCAAGGGGACATGGTTGGGGGCCTGCTGGCAGGTGCCCCACAGTGCTGGGGGGTGGGGGTGCAGGGGGACATGAGTGGGGGCCTGCTGGGGGGTGGGGGTGCAAGGGGACATGAGTGGGACATGGTTGGGGGCCTGGTGGCAGGTGCCCCACAGTGCTGGGGGGTGGGGGTGCAAGGGGACATGAGTGGGACATGGTTGGGGGCCTGCTGGCAGGTGCCCCACAGTGCTGGGGGGTGGGGGTGCAAGGGGACATGAGTGGGACATGGTTGGGGGCCTGGTGGCAGGTGCCCCACAGTGCTGGGGGGTGGGGGTGCAAGGGGACATGAGTGGGGGCCTGCTGGGGGGTGGGGGTGCAAGGGGACATGAGTGGGACATGGTTGGGGGCCTGGTGGAGGCTGCCCCTGGTGACTGGAGGGGTGGGGGTGGTGGGAGACATGGGTGGGGGCCTGGTGGAGGCTGCCCCTGGTGACTGGGGGGGTGGGGGTGCTGGGAGACATGGGTGGGGGCCTGGTGGAGGCTGCCCCTGGTGACTGGAGGGGTGGGGGTGGTGGGAGACATGGGTGGGGGCCTTGTGGAGGCTGCCCCTGGTGACTGGAGGGGTGGGGGTGCTGGGAGACATGGGTGGGGGCCTGCTGGGGGGTGGGGGTGCAAGGGGACATGAGTGGGACATGGTTGGGGGCCTGGTGGAGGCTGCCCCTGGTGACTGGAGGGGTGGGGGTGGTGGGAGACATGGGTGGGGGCCTGGTGGAGGCTGCCCCTGGTGACTGGGGGGGTGGGGGTGCTGGGAGACATGGGTGGGGGCCTGGTGGAGGCTGCCCCTGGTGACTGGAGGGGTGGGGGTGGTGGGAGACATGGGTGGGGGCCTTGTGGAGGCTGCCCCTGGTGACTGGAGGGGTGGGGGTGCTGGGAGACATGGGTGGGGGCCTGCTGGGGGGTGGGGGTGCAAGGGGACATGTTGCTTGGCTGGGGGGCATGCCCATGGTGGATGGGCTGCCTGCGGGACATGACCAGGGGTGCAGGGTAGTCCCCTGTGGTGTGGGCTGCCTGCAGAGGTCGTGGAGGGGGTAGAGGGGAGACCTGGGAGGACCCACACTGGCAATTCACCTCTTCAACTTCCCGCACACCTACGTAATACACTGCCCCACTCGCACAGGCCCAATCGCGTGTAGGATTTCTCGCGCACCCCTGAAATCCACGTACCCAGGCCAATCGCGTGTAGAATTTCTCGCGCACCCCTGAAATCCACGTACCCAGGCCAATCGCGTGTAGATTTTCTCGCGCACCCCTGAAATCCACGTACCCAGGCCAATCGCGTGTAGAATTTCTCGCGCACCCCTGAAATCCACGTACCCAGCCCAATCGCGTGTAGATTTTCTCGCGCACCCCTGAAATCCACGTACCCAGGCCAATCGCGTGTAGAATTTCTCGCGCACCCCTGAAATCCACGTACCCAGCCCAATCGCGTGTAGAATTTCTCGCGCACCCCTGAAATCCACGTACCCAGGCCAATCGCGTGTAGAATTTCTCGCGCACCCCTGAAATCCACGTACCCAGGCCAATCGCGTGTAGAATTTCTCGCGCACCCCTGAAATCCACGTACCCAGGCCAATCGCGTGTAGAATTTCTCGCGCACCCCTGAAATCCACGTACCCAGCCCAATCGCGTGTAGAATTTCTCGCGCACCCCTGTAATACACGTACCCAGGCCAATCGCGTGTAGAATTTCTCGCGCACCCCTGAAATCCACGTACCCAGCCCAATCGCGTGTAGATTTTCTCGCGCACCCCTGTAATACACGCTCCCCGCTCTGCGTTTGCTGCTGCCCTTTGCGCTGGATTGGGGATTTTGATGGCTTTTCCCTGCGCAAGGGGCGTTCTTGGGGGCGTAACTGACGCTGCTGCAGGGTCGCTGCGCCACTCTGCGCCACGGCTGGTTGTGGATGTTGGAATCCATGAATACGCTGTGCGCCTGAATGTGTTTGGGCGCACGCGGCTGGCGCAGACTACCGCACGCGCACACTGTGCGCCAGCCGCGTGCGCCACTTGTGCGCCGAATTCTATGAATTGGCCCCTCAATCGTTTAATTTGTTTGTGGTTAATAGCAAGAAGTTCTGTTGGACCTTTTAGCAAAATTTTCACTTGCCTTCTTAATTCACGCTTCTTATCTCTTACATCACCGTCAAAAGCATGGAGGTGCTTTACACAGTGACCCTGGCCTTGTGAGGGATCCGATGAAAGCAACAGCATTGTATCTGTATACCAAGGGTAGACCTCCCCGGTCGGATGATTATATGCATTGTACAGCTTTCTTTTCAGACAAAATAACTTATTTTTGGACCATTTCATCTGATTTCCCGCAGAATTAACATAAAGATTTGTGAGGTTTGAATTATAATTTCTGGGAATCAAAGTCGGCCATCTGCAAGTAACCACTAATTGACTATGATCACTCATTTTCGTTTGTCTAATTTCTAAGGAAATAATGTTAGAGAGAAGCTGATCATTTACATATATATAATCCAAGGTGGAGTGACTACCCTTGTTATGCCAGGTGGCTCGATGAGGAACATCCCCTGGAACGGTGCCATTTAACATTGAGAAGTTCCTGTTTTGCATTAGCATTAACCAATGCCGTTCATCAACAGTTTGAGTAGATACATATGTTGAGCCAGGTAATAAATGTAAGTTTAAGTCACCCATTATAAAGATTTCCAGAATGGATGTATCTTGTGAAAACTGGTCCAATATTTTATTAAGGTTATTGAAGAATTCATCTGAGGTTAGGTGTTTTTTTCCCCAGTAGATATTCAGGATTACACTCCGTTTAAATTTAATAATTTGAAAGCAAGGAGACGGAGACTGCTGCGAAATAATTGTAAAGTCTCGATCTTTTCGAAAAGCAGTTACAAGGCCCACCATAGGTCTACCAACAAGTGTGATGATTGCAGGTACAAGATAAACTTCATACAGGTCCCAAGTTGGAATGTGACTTAACCAGGTTTCCTGCAAGACTATTATGTCATACTTCAAGAGATCGTGATTACTACTATTGATTAGATGTTTAAAGCCCCTGGTATTCCATGAGAGCAGGCTAATATATTCTTCTGACTGGGATTGTTACGATGAAGCATTACAATCCTGATATTCCCAGGCTTTGTGAGAATTTTGTTGTTCATTCAATTGGACAATGGTTTTATCGCCAAATGTTCTTGATTGCGGCATGATGGGTGGAGCCATTATCTGTGAGTTTATCACAGGTTCCTGACTAAGAATAAAGCCGATGTTATAAAAGGCTGTTCGGGCTAGCCATAAGGTATTAAGTATGACGCCCGATCGAATATACAGACGAGCCTCAGAAAGATCATGGAGATTAGTAAATTCGACAAGGTCAATGTCAGAGGACGTTAAATCTTCCAGAGCTGTTATCTCTGCACAGATATTCAGGAAACTTGCACGGTTGAGATCGTACCTATTGAAAGGAGACCCTCTACATTTATTTAGTAAACGATGATGTTTCTTAAATTGAGCCTGGTTCTTAGATATAATAGTGGAAGATTTGGATTCATTGTGAAAAGCTGATTCCCTTCCCACAACTAACTGTTTTTGTAAATCGAAAGGCTGAGTTTCTTGGTCATGATTTTGCAAAGTTGGACCTTTCAGAAGTTGTTTAATATTTGGATAATTAGTTTGTGTCACATTTGGTGAGCCACTAACCACACCAGAGCATGATTGCAGCATCAGCTGTTTGATGTTTTCATTTTCTCTTTTATAATTTGCAAATGAGGTCCGTATTTCATTCCGGAGTTCCTGTAGAGTACACTCTGAGTCAGCAGATGTGATGCCTTGTGCTAAGCAACTGCCAACAAGTAAACCAGCTTTTTGATGTTGAGTGGTGTTTGAAACAGCAGTTATTGGGGGAGGTCCTCGAGTTTCATATGATGAGTAGTGTTCATCATTTGTTCGGATGACGCAAGATTTTTCAAATTTTGGTCGTGCAATGGACTAACGGTTTTCACCGAAGCCATTGAAACAGAGGCCGCCAAAAGATCATCCAAAGGTTTATAGCATATAGGTTTTGATATGTAACTCTCACTAACTTGATTACGTTGTAAACGCCTCTTTTTCTTTGCTGCTTTAATTATTCTGGCAACCTTTTTATGTTTGATGGTAGAAGGCAGCCTGCCAAGAGCTGGATTCGATGGCACAGCATCAATTGCAATGTTCGAAGCAGCAGGTTTGGAGGTGAGAAACATAGGAGCTAGATTAGATGACGGTTTATGTTCACTACAGCCGTTGGTGTTTGGCCTGGGAGCTTGTTGCGAGTCATGTACAGTAACAACCTCTGGAGCAGTTATGGATGATGCCGGTGTTACCTGGGCATCAACAATCGCCTTTGTATATTGCCCAGTGGTTTGTTGAAGGGTATGCCCGACAGTAGCTTCGAAAGCATGAGCCGACAGAACGGGTTTACTGGAAGCATCATCAGCCACATTGACCGAATGAGATGCTGAGGTCGGAGCCACCATTGGTACCAAGGGCTTTAAGTGAACTTTGTCGATGATAATAGTTTGAGTGCCTTGCTCATTATAGGTCATTTGATGTTTAACATCAATATGCTTTTTTACACCAATCTCACGGATTATATAATTGTGTGATTGTAACAGGTGTTCTGTATGATGTTGTATTTTGCCATCTAAAGATTCATAAAGCTTGGGCAATGATAATAAAGCAGTGTTCATAGCAGTTAGGGTGTTATTAAGTGCCGGAGCTTCCGGAAAAGAGGGTCTATTGTTTCTATTTGAAATGTGTGGGTCTTGTATGAAAAATGGATAATCACCAACGTTTTCCTGAAATTGGGATCTTCTAGGAGTGGGAGCCACAAAAGATGAAAAGCGATTAGAAACACTGGAAGATTTATCAAACATAACTGGATATTTATACAATTCCTGCTTATCAATGTCCTCTGACTTATTTTTGGGGGCTAGGTCTAATGAAATGATTGGAGAAGCAGGAATCGACATAGCCGTCGGAGGACTAGATCTACCTGATCTATCATTTAATTGTATTAAATCGCCAGTGTTTGAGCAGATGTATTGCACTTCAGAATTGCTAACTTCATGCTGCGGGGAGGAATTAAAAAATTCTATACTATCTGCATCTATTTCCCCTGCAAGAATATCTTTTTCATATTCCTTTCTTAGCAGGAGTTGGGCCTGCACCGAGCATAATGGGGGGTTAGTTGTTATTGTGTCCACCAATGTTTTGATAGGAATTATAGGTATTTGGGACACATGCAATTCACCAGATTTGCATGCTAAAACAATAGAAGCATCAGCAATTTCAATATTTGTCACACTTTCAGAAGGTGTGACTGTCGTGTTTTTTTCAGTACACACAACTATTGCATTCTGCATTACAGCAGCAAGAGATGGACAAGTCAAGTTTGCTGCTTGCGTGGTAGCTGCGGTCTTGCAGAGTGATTTCTGAAACCTTACCCCTTCTGTTTGACAAAAGGAGCGAATATCTACAGTCAAAGACATAGACCTTTTTTTCTTTTCCTGATTTTCTTTGAGTCTTTTGGCCAAGAACTTTTTTCGAGATTCCATTGGAAGTATGTCATAAGGACCATTGCCAAGCCTAGGCATTCCTGACATTAAGGACATTTTTGTTTTGGATATTTCATAAAGAGAGGCCATAAATAAGTAAAAGGAAAAGCAAAACACACAACAAAGCACGTACCTGATAAGTTGTAAGAGCGAGTAATTATTCAATATTTATCACGGCAAGAACATTATTTTTTGAAAGGAAACTGTTATGGAGGCACGCAGTTCGCGCCGCGCATCGCGAACAGCAAACAGTACTTAGTCGTACTTAGTACGCGGCGCGAGTGCCCCAGAACAGCAGTATATGTAGAAATGAAAGAGGGACCAGCGTGTGTGTCACGCGAGCGTCGTAGGCGGGACCTCCAACCGGAAGTGCTTTAAATAAAAAAAGAAACAAGTATGCTTTTAGTGAAAGTAAGGAAAATTACATATGTCCATCAATGACCAAGAGCAAAGTCCAAATAGTCCAAATAGTCCAAATAGCTCAATGGACAAAGACAAAAAGAGTTTGTGACAGGCAATCACCTTGTTTGAAGGAAGTCAGGTGAAGCCAGTGCCACCTGTATAGACGTCCTCCTGGACGAAATGTTCCAAGTCTGCACGGCACAGAAACAGGATCAATGCAAGTCCTGGGCAAGTTTCTCCCACAACGACAAAGGGAGCAGCAAAGTCAGCAAACAGTACTTAGTCGTACTTAGTGCGCGGCGCGAGTGCGCCAGAACAGCAGTATATGTAGAAATGAAAGAGGGACCAGCGTGTGTGTCACGCGAGCGTCGTAGGCGGGACCTCCAACCGGAAGTGCTTTAAATAAAAAAAGAAACAAGTATGCTTTTAGTGAAAGTAAGGAAAATTACATATGTCCATCAATGACCAAGAGCAAAGTCCAAATAGTCCAAATAGCTCAATGGACAAAGACAAAAAGAGTTTGTGATAGGCAATCACCTTGTTTGAAGGAAGTCAGGCGAAGCCAGTGCCGCCTGTATAGACGTCCTCCTGGACGAAATGTTCCAAGTCTGCACGGCACAGAAACAGGATCAATGCAAGTCCTGGGCAAGTTTCTCCCACAACGACAAAAGGAGCAGCAAAGTCAGCAAACAGTACTTAGTCGTACTTAGTGCGCTAGCCTTTGTACCTTTTCGGGGGCAAATATTAAACTCTGAGTATATCAGAAGACTAGCGAGAGTACTGGAGAGGACCATCAACCAGACCACTGACATACTCTATAAAATGACTTTAGAACAGAAAGCGATAAGGTTAGTGGCACTTCAGAACCGGATGGCTTTAGACGTCATCCTGGCTGAGCGTGGTGGAGTATGTAAATTAGTGGGTTCCGCTTGTTGCGTTTTCGTGCCAGATTCCTCCCCAACCATCTTTAAGGCTATACAGAATCTGCACGTCCTTAGTTCAGAAGTGCATGTTCCCGAGGGAAACTGGGATCTTAGCGCTTGGTTCTGGGACTTCTTATGATCTTAGGGATGGAAGTTACTTTTAGTCTTGTTGATCATTTTGGGTATTCTGTTGTTTTTCTGTTGCTGTATACAGTGTCTTCCTGGCATATGTTCGATGTTAGGAGGATGTTATGCACAGGCGATGGGAACGTTAGGACACAAGGTAGGCACCCCGGAAGGAATGACAAATGAATTTGTGTTGAAAGAAACTTCTGTTTCTGACCTTATGGCCATCGATATCTCTGATGATTGTGATTCAGGGTGTATGGACATTGAGATGTGGAGTTACTTGTGAAGTGACTAGAAGTAGTTTAGCGCTTGGCTTACGCCAAAAGGAGGGTTTGTTAAACGGGAAATCATATTATGCCTCCTTTCTAATATATATTGGCCTAAGCCCAGTCGCTCTGCGAAGAAAACCGCGTTGCAAAGTTCTGATTTTGGATCGACTTTGCCGCCATTTTAGGATCATCCGCCATTTTGATTTCTGTTCAAATGTAACTTTGTTCTAAAATGGTGGACTGTGTTTCCAACTTGTAACTGAGCCTTCCCGACCCTTGCACCAAGTTAATGTTTAGCCCGTCCGCGTGCCGAATGTTTACACTGGGTAAAGAGACCTTGTTCCATACCTGACTTGTGGTTTTAGGATTGTCTGCACTAACAAGCCTCATTCACAAACATACATCGAAGACAATACAAAGCAAATGTCTAACGTAAACACTGGCTGAACTGCATTGAAGAGGGATATGTGCTAAGGCTTACTGTTAAATCTGTGAATACACTGTTGCCATTGTAACTTGTTTGAATGTAAACCAAAAGTAATCCGTGTGCATATTGTTGTATAAGACCTAAGTGAACTCGGCACCAACTCTAGACCATGGATTATTAACTTGCAGAGGGGCTGGATATTATTACTGAATTGTATAAATGTACGAATGTCCAGATGTCCAGTACCTCTCACTCCTCACACTGAAGGGTTGGTATTCATTGTGATGTACTGAGGGCCAGATAGCTATCTGATTTTGTTCTTTGTAAACTGCGCAGTATTAAAGATCTGTGAATCTTTATAAGCCTGTGTTTGGTGTATTTCCTTTTGTGGTACTCAGCCTCGATATTTCCTCTTGCTTTTACATAGGGGGTCCTGTTAGAAGTCAGTTTGCTCAGAATCAACAGACACCTTAACAGATATTCAGCAACAAAGTGTTAATAGTGGGAACATTTTCGATAATCCTTCGACTGTCTATTTTTCTGAAGATCTTGCATTTGACGATATACTGTTCCGTTAGGAAAGCCCAAAGCAGAGTTTGGAACCGGTACCTATTCCTGTCGATCAGAAAGGGCCCTACGTTGAAATGAAGGTGAGGAATAGGGACCATCTATTCTTGATAGATACAGGAGCACAGAAGTGTTCTATTGATCATTCACTGGTTCCAGATATTCCACTGTCAGGGCAGAACAACATTTCTGTAGGGTTTTCTGGTACACCAATGGTTAGTCCGGTCTCTCAGCCAGTACCGTTTTCACTGGGACCATTTACTGATTCATGTCCATTTCTTCTGATGACAAATTGTGGCGAAAATCTGTTGAGGTTGAATTTACTAAAGAAATTGAATGCTGTGATTTACTGTTCTCCGGATGAAGTGTACTTAACGATTTTGCCTCAACAAACTTCCGTTCCACAATTTTTGTCTAGGCCTTTACCGACTGAATTGGATAAGGTTCCGAAGTGTTTGTGGGCAGTTAATTATAATGACATTGGCATTTTACAAATTGAACCAGGTAAAATTATGTTTGAACCACGTGTTAAATTGCCACGGATTCCACAGTATAAGATCTCGGTTGAAGGTGAACAGGCTTTGAAGAGTATTATTTCTGATTTTGTACACATTGGTGTGATTGAGGAAATTGCAGGGAGCGTGTGTAATAGTTCGATCCTACCAGTTTATAAGAAAGGGGATAATGTGATTCCTTTTTGGTTTTTTATTGATTTATGTGCCATTAATAAGGTTGTTGCTCCACAGTTTCAGATTGTACCTGATGTTACTACAATATTAACTATGATTCCATCTATGGCTACACATTTTAGTGTTGTGGATTTGAAAAACGCTTTTGTCCGTATTCCTGTACATATTGAAAGCAGATATACTCGTTTACATTCACTCGTGTGCCACAAGGGTACACTGAGAGTCCAAGTATCTATAGTAGAGCATTGAAAGAACAGCTTGATATGCTTGAGTTACCTTCTACTTGCATGTTGTTACAGTATGTCGACGATCTACTTCTAGCTGCTGGTTCTGAAGTTACTTGCAAGGAGGGCACCGTGTTGCTGCTCATTCATTTAGAGGATCATGGGCATAAGGCTTCATTAAAAAAGTTTTGGCATTGTCAACAGGAGGTTGCCTATTTAGGCTATTTCCTGTCGAAGGAGGGAAGAAGACTGACCCCTTGAACGGATCCAAAGCATCTCTAGTATGTCTGTCCCAAAAACACAGAAAGAGGTCAGAGCTTTAATAGGCATGGCCTCATACTGTAGACAGTGGATCCCAAATTTTGTATTAATGATAAAAACCTATGTTGGCACTGACAAAGAAGGGCATTTCTTTGCCTTTACCGTGGAACATGGATTGCCAGAATGCTTTTGATCTGCTCAAGGCTGCGTTGTGTTCAGCAACAGTTTTGGGTACACCAAATTACGAAAAGATCTTTGTGTTGTATGTGCATGAATGTGAAGTATGTGCTTTGGTTGTTTTAACACAGGAACATGGGGGCAAGAATAGACTGTGCGGTTATTTTTCCTCCATGTTAGACCCTGTTGCATGCGCTTTGCCGAGATGTTTGAGAGCTGTAGCTGCTGCTGCTGCATCTGTAAAACAAAGTGAGGGTATGGTTTTACGTCACTCTTTAACTGTAATGGCATCCCACTCCATAGACGTTCTATTAAACAGAACGCAGATGCAACATCTCACATCAGCACGACTAACAAGGTACGAGCGGATTCTATTTGCTCTGCATATCCAAATTAAGAGATGCTGCTCATTAAATCCGGCCGAACTATTGCCTCTTCTGCAAGAAACTGATTGTAGTGACAAAATGTCACATGACTGCCTCTATAACACAGAACAAGAAACTAAGGCCAGAATTGATTTAAGTGATACACCCTTAAAGAATCCACAAGGGGAGCTGTTTTGTGATGGCTCCTGCTTTAAACTCCCAGATGGTACATACACGGCTGCTTACGCAATCACCATATTAAGCACTATCGTGGAAACCAAACAAATTCTACACTATTCTGCGCATGCCACAGAGATTATTGCATTAACCAGAGCCTGTGAAGTTTCTGAAGGGCTTAGTGTGAATATATACACAGGCAGCCAATTTGCCTTCGGGGTAGTTCACAGCTTTTGTCGACTATGGGGTGAGAGAGGTTTCTTGACCTCGCATGGAACAAAGATTCAGCATGGCACCTTAATAGTTCGGTTACTTTCAGCAGTTACGCTTCCTACACAGTTAGCAATAATGAAGTGTGTCGCTCACCAGAAAGTGACTGACGAAGTAGGAAAAGGAAATGCTTTTGCTGACAGAATAGCCAAGCAGAATGCCACTGATTTACACTAAAAAATGTACGCGTTAGATCCAACAAAAGGGGTCACTGACACTTGTATGATAGATGAAGGAATTGGTTGTATAAAAGAAATTCAGGCTGACGCTATTCCAGATGAAATCAAACAGTGGGCTGAAGGTCCAGCGGTTCTAAATGATGACAGTTGTTGGGTAGATAGTGAAAAGCAAAGCTGCATGCAACCCAATGCCTATGTTACTGCTATGGTCACAATGGCTCATGGTCCAACACACATATGTGCCAAAAAGATGTGCAAACTATTAGATCCTGTCTGGTACAATACTAATATTCAGAAAACTACTGAGCGTTTTGTCCAAAATTGCATGATATCCTTACAGCATAATATTGGAAAAGGAACACTGACACCGAAGGGTAGTTTTGGTCCCCCCCTCCATGCCTTTTTTGGTTTTACATTTTGATTTTATTGAGATGGAGCGTTGTCAGAACTATAAATATGTTTTAGTTGTCATCTGTGCCTTCAGTAAATGGGTTGAGGCTTTTCCTTTAAAAGATGCTACAGCAATATCAACAGCGAAAATCATGCTGAAGGAATATGGTTTGGTTTGCTGAGAGTCATTTGGTCGGATAATGGTCCACATTTTATCACTGCTGTCATCCTGCAAGTCTGCGCAGTATTACAGATTGATAAACGGTTCCATTCGGCGGACAACCGCACAATCAAAGACAGGGCTCTCTCCCTATGATATTGTAATGGGGAGACCAGCCAATATATGGAACATTTCAAAACCTAAGTTGTTGAAAAATGTCGAACATTCACTTCTGTCTGACTACTGTGACCAGTTAACTCAAAACTTGTATTTGATTCATCAACAAGTGCGAGCAGCCCTCCCTGTAAAGTACGAGGGCCCAGGTCATCGACTCCGCCCTGGCCATTGGGTCCTACTCAAGAACTTTGAGAGGGGCTCCTGTCTTGCACTGCGTTGGAGAGAACCATCAAATCCTTTTTGCCAAACACTGCCATACGAGTGTCAGGCAAGAAGCATTGGATCCACACGACACAAGTGAAGAGGATTCCTTTTCCTCTGCCCTTATGACAAAGGGGAGGAGAAGGGAGTTGGTGATCTTGATGCTCACAACGGGTCTGCTCTGATCGACACTGAGGGTGTCACGGAAATCCTTCCTGAGCCTGTGGGGCCTGGGGAGATTGTTGTTTCTTCTTCAAATTCTTTTTCACCGTCGATCGATCTTGCTTCTGCTTCTTCATTGTCTTCAGAAAACGATGACATTTTGTTTACCTATCACACTGTACCTGGAGTCTCAAGGTACGGTCTGCGAGCACGGAATCGGATTTAGATGTAGAGTTGCTGACATTTACGTTAATGTAAATAGGTTAGGAAAGTGCAGACTAGGCTGTGCCGACAAGAAACCCACAAGAAACCACAATTGAGCCAGTCCAACGTCATTCCTCTGCTGCATCAAATAAGAGGCAGGGACCGGCAAAGTTACCTTCAATCAACATAGGCCATGTGGTCAGGTGCCACACACGGATTAACTAAAAAAGCCTAACAGTGAGGCTTCTTAAAGGACGCTGAGAAACTATGCCTATTTTACAGGCCACTCGTACAAAAAAGGATGTTAGTTGCTTGATTGATGATGAATCTGCCCTTCAAGGGTCATGGTCCCTGAAGACCAAATGGTTACTGGTTACAATAGCAGTATTTAATATAATTGTATTGACAATTGGGTTTCGGTATTTAGAGAACGCACATCCACTTGATGTTTTGCTACCGACTGCAAGTATTTACACTGTGTTTCTGCCTTTGGTGCATTTGCACACTCTTCCTCCTCGAGACCTCCAACATAGAGAGGGTTATCATAATAACACTCTTTTGATAATTATGAATGCAACCCATTCCATTCTAAATAAGACAAACTGCTCGATCTGTTCACATTTGCCATTAAATGGGAAAAGGGACTAGGCTGGTATATACACCCTCTCCTATTGCTTGCTACGCTTCACTTAGGGCATTATTCTTTGGATGTTGGAGTTGATAGTGTCACTGGGAATTTTGATGGGACTAATCTTAACGAATTTGAGAAACAAGTCTTAACACCGTTAGGATGTTCTTTGTTTGCAAGCTAAATGTTGCTTCTATTAGGCCTTCCGACAGACTCTCTAGACCTTTTCAATCATTGATTTCCTTTAAGATGGCTGCCGTAGGCAACAGGGATTCTATGCCTTCTTCCTATACCATCAATCATAGTCCAAACTCTGTTCCATTCTGCATACAAAGGGAAGGTTCTCAACCAATGGGTACATTTGAGGGATGAATAAATGTTGCAGTTTTAACTAGTGAGGATAGACCTTTGTATGTAGGAGATCCTGTTTACTTGTTGTTTGCAGCAAAGAGGCCTATCCGTGGTTACCCAGGGACTGGGAAGGTACTTGTTATTTGGGTATATTGTTACCAGGAGTATATGTTGCCACCACTGCTGAAATCTCTAAAACTTGTCCCAAATCCTTTGTGCCATTCTGGGGACAGATAATGAATTCTGAAGATATTAGGGGATTGGCAAGAGTACTGGAGAAAACCATCAATAAGACCAGTGACATTTTGTATAACATGACGCTAGAGCAAAAGGCTACTAGATCAGTGGCTGTCCAAAATACGATGGTGCTAGACATCATTCTAGCTGAGCGTGGTGGGGTATGCAAAATGGTGGGATATGCATGTTGCATTTTTGTACCTGATTCCTCCCCCATCATATTTAAGGTGATTAACAATTTACATGTCTTAAGTACTTAAGTACACATTCCAGAGGGAAACTGGGATATTAGTATATGGTTATGGGACTTTTTGCGATCTTGGGGCTGGAAAATCTTTGCAGTCTTAATGGTAATTCTTGGCATTATACCCTTCTGCTGTTGTTGCATACAATGTCTGCCTGTTATTTGTTCTATGATAGGAAGAAGTCGTGCACAGGCAATAGGTACACTAGAATCTAAGACACATATGCCTGGGAAAATTACTAAAGCCTTGGTAATGCAGGACATTACAATCAAGGAGTTAATGGCGATTAATGTGTCCGAAAATAGTGATTCAGGATGTTCAGACGATGATACATGGTCTTCGGATGATTCTAATGTTTAATGCTCTTGGCTTAGGCCAAAAGGAGGGTTTGTTAAAGTATATTTCACATAATACCGCCTGATAACGAACATTGGCCTAAGCACATTCACATTGCATCGAAAATCGCATTTAAATTAACCTGAATAAGGATGACTACGCTGCCATTTTAGAATTATCCTCCATTTTGTTTAACTCCTGTTTTTGCCTCATGCCAAACTTTGGGCCTCATTCCGAGGTAGGCAGTAAGGGGTTAACAGTGCGGTAAAGGTGCCGGAGCTGTCAACCCCTTACTGCCCCATTACGAGTCTGCTTGCGGGTCCAGCTAAGGACACCTGGTAAAACCAGGCGTCCTTAGCGGGTCCCGCTAGCAGACGAGGATGCTAACAAAGGGCCCGTTAGTAACAGGCCCGTTGTTAGCATCATCCCCATTCCCATTGAGCCCTATGGGGGCTCGAATGGGAATGGGGATGTACCTTGTCCGGGTTCCTTGAATGAGGAATTACCGGGACTTCCAAGGTCACAATGGCCCGGTAATTCCTCATTCAAGGAACCCACACCCGGTACCCGGTAAGGGGGTAGTCATGCCGCAAATAGCGGCATGGCTACCTCCAAGGTCGTAATGACCTCCTTTGTGTTTTCAGCTGCAGCAGGGAAAAATGAACTTTGCACTGTCTCAAGGCTGATAAACTTGTTGTGGCTGCTGAGAGTGGATTGTTTGTTCTAAACTAAGAAACCTTGGAGCTGAACTAGAGTTGAACTGAGCAGTAACTTAGATGTTGTCTGTACCAATAGCGTCATCCTCGTGCAAAGAGGGAACAGAATGGTGAATAACTAAAACCATGTACCTTTGCAGAAATCTTTGTGATTCTCCCTTGAAACTGGACTTACTTTAATCTTGAAAACAAATGTTACCATTGTGAAATGTGTGCAGAAAAATATGTCTAATGTTTGAGGAAAACATTGATTATGTATTAGCAATGTGAACTGGGTATGAACCCTAGTGAATTGTTAACTTGAAGAGGGGCTGGATGATGTAACTGGGATTGTGACCAAGTGTATATAAACCCATGACTTTGTAATGTCCAGCACTCTCCCCCCTCACAGTGTCTGCTGGTACATACTGCGAGGCACTAAGAGCCAGATAGCTATCTGCCTATTAAAATTGTACATGTACCTCTAAACTTGTGACTGGCATATTTCATTTTTGGTGGTACTAAGCCTCGATATTTCTTTGGTCTTTCAGGTGGGCATTGGCTGATATGTGGTGTTTGGGTAAGAGCTGGTAGTGGTAAGCTAGGTGGAGGGGTGGGGTCAGAGGGCTGACCTTGGGTGTGAGTGAGCAGGGATGAGCTAAGGAGGGTGGCTGGGGTGAGAGGGATGACCTTTGGTGCGAGTGAGCAGGGATGAGCTAGGGTGGGTGGAAGTCAGTGGAAAGGGGTGAACTTTTGAAAAGAGATATGAGCTAGTGTGTGTGTGTGGGTGTGAGCATGGGTGTGTTATATTGGGTTGGGCTCAGCAGGAGGGATTTCGGATGGGTGTCACTAAACAGGGCCAAATTTGTGAGCAGGGTTGAGCCATGGTCGCTGTGATGAACAGGGGTGTGATAGGGTGTGTGGGGCGATCATGGGTGAGCTAGCTTGGGTTGTGGGAATTATCAGGGGTGAGCTTTGGGATGTATGGAAGTAAAGTGCAGTTTGGTAGCGAGGATGGGTAGCGGCGAACAGGGGCTCCCAGGGGAATCTGGGAGAGAGAAGGGGTTAGCTAGGGTTTGCTTTGTGAGCATGAGTGAACTACAGGTAGCGGGTGGTGGTGAGCTAGGGTGAACTTAGCATTTGTGGGCTGGGGTGAGTAGAGATAAGCCTGAGCATTAGTGATCTAGGGTTGGTGGGAGTCAGTTAGCAATGTGGAGCTAGGATGGGTGGGTGATCTTGGGCAGGGGTGAGCTGTGGTGGGTAGTGGCAGTGTCCAATGTCATTATTTGCCAGTCAATAGCAGAGGGGATCAAGGGAGAATGTAGTGTGAATGGGTGAGCAATTTTCAGGTGTGAGCTAAGTTCACGAGGATAAGCAGAGAGAATCTTGGTTGGCTGCATGCAGGTGAGCATGGGGGAGTTAGGGTCTGAGGCTGATGGTGAGCAGGGGGAAATAGGTGTAGCTGGTGGGCATGAGCTAGGGTGGGTAGGTAGTTTGTGGTGTGCTGTGGTGGGTTGGGGACGGGTGAGAGTGAGCTATTGTGAATTGGTTTGGGTGGGTGAGGGTAAGCAGGGCCGGGTGGGTCGGGTTGAGAAGGGATGAGCTTGGGTGCATGTGCATTGCTATGAACTAGCTATGTGTCTTGCAGTGAGCAGGGGTGAACTATAGTGAGTGGTGGTATGTAGGAATTACATAGTGTGAATGGATTGAGCATGTGTGAGTAAAGTCGGATAAGTGAATGCCATTGAATGGGGGAGCTTGTGAGCAGGCGTGAGTCAGATAGTGTGGGGTTGAACATGGATGGCTTAGTGGTAGGCCAAAGTGTGAGCAAGTGTTGGGGGTGAGCAACACTAGGGAGATTAAGTGGGAATTAACAGGGATAAGCTATGACATGTGCACAGGTGAACTATGATGGTGGGTGAGGATGAGAAGGGTAGATCTTTGTTAAAATTGGTGAGCCAGGTTTGGTGGGGGTTGGTGCACTGTGTTATGTTTGCATTGAGCAGATTTGATATATATAGGGTTAGTGGTAGTCAGCATGAGTGAGGTAAGGAGAGTGAGCTACTGTTTGCAGAGATGAGTTTGTGGTCAGGGGTGAGATTTGCTTGTAAGTAGGTGGAAGCTATGGTGGGTCAGTGGGGGTGAGCAGCAGTGAGCTAGAGTGGATGGGTGCCAGTGACGAGAAGTGAGATAGCATGTGCATGTGGCAGTGAGAAGGGCTGAACTCGGTGGGTGCTGGTGAACAGGGGTCAGCTAGGGTGGGTTTGTTATTTGTGAGCAGGGTTAAGAAGGTTGTTGGGGGTGTATTGGGGTGCTTGGGTGGAGTGGGTGGCTGTAAGTTTAGATGTACAGGTGGGTGGGGGTGAGTAGGGATGAGCTTGAGTGTATGTGAGCAGGCATGAGCTTGAAACATTAAACTCAAGGCTTACCACCACATAATAGAAATACGCTAGTCACAAGGTCAAAGTTACAATTGCATTTATTAACAAGTAGCTACTCGGTTCTCAACACCTCAACACCTCACAATGTGTGCAAGCAGACACTGTGAGACGAGAGAGAGAGCGAAAATTTCACAAGTACATACATTTATACTGTTTGTTCACAGCCCCGGACACATCGTCCAACCCCGTCCATGTAATGTAAAGCCTAGTGTTCGTGACCTGCTTACGTGACTGATTTATACTTAAACATCATTATGGCATGGTTTGCTGTTTTCCATCAGACAATTTACGGACTGGGAGTGGGGTGAACTCGTATAAGGAGCCGGCATATCATGTTTTCTTAGTACAAGGTAAAAGGTGACGTTCCCTGTTTTACATGCTTTATGTTAGCTACTGTTGTTCTTGGGCTTAAGGTCAGTCAGCTCTTAAAGGAGAGAAAATAAGGATTTCTGTAGAGGAGCGTGTTCAGCTGCTCATCATCCCATTTTACTGTTTGCACAGGGAAAGCACTGTTGGGACAGGATGCCACCTAACTGATTAGCAGAGTTCTTGCTTAGCTTCAAGGCCCTTCCGTGTAGGATAAACAATCCACTTTAGCAGTTTCAACATTCCTGTCTATATCAGCACCATAAAGCAGTTCAAAGTTTACACAGCGACCTCTTGCCGTGTTAATGCCGAAAACACATAATCTGAGCATGGAACAGAAAGCAGGAAATGATTAAGATGGTGGCCGAAACAAAATGGCAATGTAGTCAGCTTATTTCAGGTTCATTCAATGTGATATTATAGTGCGATGCGAATGTGCTTAGGGCAACATTTACTATCAGGTGGCATCATGGCAAATACGTTTTCACAAACCATCCTTTAGGCCTAAGCCAAGAGCATTATCCAAACATAGCATCTTCCGAAGACCACGTATCGTCATCAGAACACTGTGAATCGCTATCTTCATAAACATTGAATGCCATGAATTCCTTTATGGTGACATCCTGCATTACAAAGGCATTAGCGACTTTTCCCGGCAGATGTGTATTAGGTTTTAGTTTACCAACAGCTTGTGCACAGCTACCCCCTATCATGAAACAAATGACAGGAAGACACTGCATGCAGCAACAACAGAATAGTATATTGCCAAGAATCTCCATCAGAACTGCAAATATCTTCCAGCCCCAAGTTCGCAACAGGTCCCAGAACCATGCACTAATATTCCAGCTTCCCTCTGGAACATGTATTTGAGCACTCAAGGTGTGCAATCTCTTTGTTACTTTGAATATGGTGGGAGAGGAATTGGGTTCAAAAAAGCAACACGTGGATCCCACCATTTTGCATACACCAGCACGCTCAGCCAGAATGATGTCTAGTACCATCCTGTTCTGGAGAGCCACTAATCTAATGGCCTTTTGCTCTAGTGTCATATTGTATAGGATGTCGGTAGTTTCATTGATGGTTTTCTCTAAGACCCTAGCCAGTTTCCTAATATCTTGGGAGTTTATTATCTGCCCTGAGAATGGTACAAAGGATTTAGCAACATCACCCAGAATCTGTAGGGGAGTGTCACCAACCTCATCCCGCCTGTGACGAGTTCTAGACACTTCGGCAGTGTTAGTGATATATACACCTGGTAGGAGTATCCCTAAATAACACATACCCTTCCAGTCTTTTGGCAGCCATGGGTATGCTTTGTTACCACAAACAAAATAAATGGGACCCCCTACATACAGAGGCCTGTCCTCACTTGTCAATACAGCAGTGTTCATGCATCCACCAAATGTGCCTATTGGGTCCTTTTGAATACAGAATGGGACAGAGTGCGGACCATGGTTAATGGTGTAGGAAGGAGGCATGGCATCCCTATTACCCATGGGAGCCATCTTGAAGGTGATCATGGATTGGTAAGGTCTGCAGAGTCTATCAGAAGGTCTAGTAGAAGTGACATTTAGCTTCCTCCTATTTGCAAACACAGAACACCCTAGAGGTGCTAAGACCGATCTCTCAAATTCATTGAGATTTGTACCATCAAAATTTCCAGTGACACTATCATTCCACCTACCAAAGAATAATGCCCTGAGTGAAGCATAACAAGCAGTAGTTGGTGGGAGGGATGTATGTACCAACCCAACCCCCTTTCTCCATGCTGTGGCAAATGTGAGCAAACCCAACAATTGGTCTTATTTAAAATGGCAGGTGTTGCATTCATTATCATCAAGAGGGTGTTGTTTTGATAACCCCCTCTATGTCTGAGGTCTCGAGGACAAAGAGTATGCAAATGCACATATGGTGGAGACACAGTGGAGACACTTGTAGTTGGCAATATAGTATCAAGTGGATGCACAATTTCTAAGTGCCATCATACAGGTATCAATGTAATTGAAATACAAGCTGTTATTGTGATCAGTATCCATTTGGTCCAAGGGGACCATGGCCCTTGATAGACAGGCCCATCATCAGCAAAATGGTCAGTGTCATCATTAGTACGAGCGGCCCCAAACACGGGCATAGTGTCTCACTGTCCGTTAAGAAGCCTCACTGTTAGGCTTTTTTAGTTCATCTGTAGGTGGCACTTCACCACGTGGCCAATCTCGCTTGAAGTAGCTTTGCCGGTCCCTGCCTCTTATCACATGTAGTGGGTTTTTGTGGGTGCAGAATCCTAGCTGCACTTTCCTATTCTATTACAAAATGTAATGCCAGGCCTTAAATCTAAATCCTGTTTCGTGGTTGCAGATTGTACCGAATGATCAGCATGTCAGAAGAGGATGAAGAAACAACATCAGTCGATGGTGAAGAAAAAGCTGCAGTCTCCCCAGGCCCCACAGGCTCAGGAAGCAATTTGGTAGCACACTGGGTATCCTTGCTATTGCTGAAAGGTGACTCACTTGGAGCGCGGGACCATCAATTTCCTTCTCATCCCATTTGTCAAAGAACAAAGGAAGAGGAACTCTACTCACATGCGTCGCATGGATCCAATGTCGCTTACCGCTCACTCGTACAGCTATTTGCGTAGCCAAAAGGATCTGGTAGGGTTCCTTCCAGCGAGATGCAAGACAGGTGCCCCTCTCGCCATTTTTCATCAAGACCCACTCGCCAGGTCAGAGTCGGTGACCTGGACCCTCTTATTTTACAGGGAGGGCTCCTCATACCTGTTGTTGAATCAAACGCAGGTTTTGAGTCAACTGAGCACAATAATTAGACAAAAGCGGGTATTCAATGTCTCTCAATCGTTTTGGTGTTGGCGTATTCCATACATTGGCTGGTCTTCCCATGACAATCTCATAGGGGGAGAGCCCTGTTTTTGACTGTGCCATCATCTGCATCAATGGTAAGGCTATTGGCAAAGCGTCAGGCCATTTCAGTTTGCTGTGTGCACACACCTTGGCAGGTTTATTCTTCAAAATACCGTGTGGCATTCCACCAATCCAGCACGCTGAGGATGTCTGGCCGAGTGGAAACGTTTATCGATCTGTAATCCGGCACATACTTGCAGGATGAAATCAGCGATAAAGTGTGGGCAATTGTCAGACAAAATTACTCTCGGCAAGCCAAAACCAGGAAAATATTCCTTAAGCATGGTCTTGGCCGTTGACATTACTGTGGCGTCTTTCAGTGGGAAAGCCTCAACCCATTTGCTATAGGCACAAATTACTATCAATACGTATTTGCAGTTCTGGCAACGTTCCATCTCAATATAATCAAAATGTATCACTTTGAATGGCATGGAGGGAGGACCAAAAATGCTCTCCGGTGTCGGTGTTCCCTTCCCAATGTTATGTAGTAAACATATCATGCAACTCTGAACCAAGCGTTCAGCAGCTTTCTGGATATTAGCGATATGCCAGACGGGATCTAACTGTTGACATATCTTTCTAGCACATGTGTGTGTTGGGCCATGAGCCCTGGTAACTATAGCAGTGACATAGGCATTGGGCAGCATCCATCTCTGTTTCGCATTGTTCACCCACAACCTTCATCGTCTAGACCCGCTGGACCCTCAGCCCACTGTTTGATTTCTTCTGGAGTAGCTTCAGCCTGAATTCCTTTTACACTGCTAATCCCTTCCTCCATCATGCAAGTATCAGTAACCCATCTCACTGAATCGAGCAGATACATTTTCAAATGCAGATCAGTAGCAGTCTGTTTGGCTATCCTATCAGCAAAAGCGTTTCCTTTTCCTACATCGTCCGTCACTTTCTGGTGTGCGGCACACTTCATTATTGCTAGTTGTGTAGGAAGCGCAAGTGCTGATAGCAATTGGACTATCAAAGTGCCATGTTGAATTTTCCTCCCGTGTGATGTCAAGAATCCCCTTTCAGCGCATAGTCTACCAAAATTATGAACCACCCCAAATGCATACTGGCTATCATTATAGATGTTTACACTAAGCCCTTCAGAAATTTCACAAGCTCTAGTCAATGCAATAATCTCTACAGCTTGTGCATTATTGTGCAGAATTAGTTTGCTCTCTACAACAATGTTCAACGTGGTGATTGCATAAGCAGCGGTGGATGTACCATTCAGTAGCTTAAAACAGGAGCCATCACAAAATTTCCCCTTGTGGGCTCTTTTAGGGTGTATCAGTTAAATTAATTCTGCCCTTGGTTTCTTGTTCTGTAACATAAAGTCAATCATGTGACATCTTGTCACTGCAGTCTGTCTCTCGTGGAGGAGGCAATAGTTTAGCCGGATTCAATGAACAACATCTCTTAATTTGGATATGCGGTGCAAATAGAATCAGCTCGTACCTTGTTAGTCGAGCTGGTGTGAGATGTTGAGTCTGCGTTCTGTTTAATAGAACATCTACGGAGTGGGGTACCATCACGGTTAAACATCTTGGCAAGGGCATGCAACAGGGCCTAACGTGGAGGATAAATAGCCGCACAGCCTATACTTGCCCCCATGTTCCAGTGTCAAAACAGCCAGCGCACACCCGTCTCTCTCATGCACATGCAAAACAAAGCCCTTCTCGTAATTCCTGACCTCTTTCTGTGTATTTGGAACAGACATAGCAGAGATGCTTTGTACCCTTTCAGGTGTCAGCCTTCTGCCCTCCTTTGACAATACTGGAATTTCTTCAACAAAGCCTTATGCCAATGCTGTTCTAAATGAATGAGCAGCAACACGGTACCTCCTTGCAAGCATCTTCAGAATCAGCAGCTATAAGTAGATCATCTATGAATTGCAGCAACGTGCACGTGAAAGGTAATTCAAGCATATCATGCTTTTCTTTCAACGCTCTACTGTAAATACTTGTACTCTCAGTGTACCCTTGCGGCACACGAGTGAATGTGAACGAGCATCCCCCTAGCGTGAATGTGAACAAATGTCTGCTGTCAGCATGCACAGGAATACTAAAGAAAGCGTTTTTCATATCCACTACACTAAAATGAGTAGCCGTGGCTGGAATCATTGTCAGAATAGTGGTGACATCGGGCACAATCAGGAACTGTGGAGCAACCACCTTATTAATTGCGTGCAAATCAATAATGAAATGGAAAGGAAGCGCATTATCCCCTTTTTTGTAAACGGATAAAATAGGGCTATTACACATGCTCCCTGCAATTTCTTCAATCACACCTCGGTGTATTAAATCTGAAACAAAACTTTTCAAGGCCTGTTCACCTTCGACCGAATTATTATACTGTGGGATAAGTGGCAATTTAACACCTGGTTTCAAAACAATTTTAACTGGCTCAACCTGCAAAATTCCAACGTCATTGTCATTACCTGCCCATAAACATGTGGGAACCTCACTTAATTTAGTTGTCAAAGGCATAGACAGAAATTGTGAAACTGAAGATTGTTGGGGCGAAATCATCAAATACACTCCATCTGGAGAACAATAAATCACAGCATTCAATTTCTTAAATAAATTCAATCCCAGCAAGTTTTCGCCACAATTTGTCATCAATAGAAACGGGCAAGAATCAGTGAATGGTCCCAGTGAAATTGGTACCGGCCGAGAGACCGGACTAACCACTGGCTAACCAGAGAACCCTTCAGAAATGTTGCTTTGCCCAGACAGTGGAATATCTGGAACCCGCAGATGATCAATAGAACACTTCTGTGCCCCTGTATCTATTAAAAAGACATGCTCCCTATTCCCCACCTTCATTTCAACATAGGTCCCTTTCTGATGGACGGGAACAGGTATCGGTTCCAGACCCTACTTCGGGCTGTCCTAGTGGAACAGTATGTCATCAGATGTAAAATCTTTAGACTAATAAGCATTCGAAGGGTTATCAAAAACATTCCCACCTTTAACATTCTGTTGCTACCCCCCTTGATTATCTTGTGGTGGTGCCTGTTGGTTCTGTGCAAACTGATTTCTACCAGGACCCCCTATCCCAGGGCGGCGTCTAGATTGTCTACTCATGGTACCATACGTGCCATTCGATCTCTGTTGAAGGAGTGAGGCACTGTGCTCGCCAATGACCTACCTGTCTACAATATGCACACTGGTTTATGTGTAGGGGACCCAGTTGTGCGCCACCCTGTGGTGTAAATTGCCCTCTAGCCTGTGTATTCCCACCTCTCGCTCCTCTTGCTATTTGCTGTAATGACACTCTAGTCTTCAAATCGCCCTTCTTCTTTTTCATTCTCTCTTTCTCCGTATTAACCCTGTTTTCATAATACTGGGCCATGTGTAACACTTCAGATTGTGATTTCGCCTGCTATGCACTCTCAGAAGTCATAATCTGTGATTGTATTTCAGGCAGCTATCCATGCACAAACTTGTCAACAAACAACCTCTTTCCTGGCTCCGTGCTTAAATCTTGACCACTAAAATACAAAAATACTTGCTCAAATCTGTTAAAATATTCTGTTGCACCCTCTGACTTCCCTTGAATGCAAGCTGTAAGCTTATCCCATATCATTCTCTTTTCAGGTACCAGAGGAGTCTTTAATTTAGTCACTATGTTATTTGGCAACATCAGTATCACCTGTGGCGGTCTCTGGCCAGCTTTTCTTTCCCCATCTGCCCATGCCAAGGCATCCATGTATCACCCATCCCTGCCTGATTGTCTACAGTTCTAATTTGCTTCCATAAGTCAGCAGGAAGGTTCATGGAAAACAACAAATCAATATCACCCAATGTAAAAACTGACTAACGTAAGACAAATTCTATTTCTTTGTAAAATCCTGCTGGATTCTTCCTAATATCTGGAATTGATTGCTTAATGGTATTCACTTCCTGTCTAGAAAACAGGACGTGGACAAACTGTGGAGATATAATGTGCTGGAATAGTGGAGGCAGGTGCGTGTGCATCAGCAGGAATCTCTACCTCCCTCATTGGCAATTGCAAATTGCAATTGCAAAGAAGGCAGGTCTTAACGTCTATTAAGTAGTAAGGCCAAATCGAGTGACAAAGAAGTCAATGCAGTATCGGGTGAAAATGCTCTTTTATAAATAAACATCAAATCAGCGGGACAGCATACCTTCCTCTTCATACATTCATCTTGTAAATATTCAATCATCACCTGTAACACTTTCCTTTGCATTGCTGGAGTAGTCTGACTAAACGTGCTATGCACTTCAATGGGAGAAATTGAAACATCTAACATCCATCTAACAGCGTCTCTTGTGCAAATGCTCATTTCTTCACTCATCGGTTTCAATGGAGGAAGAAATTGGTTCTACACATATGAAGCCTGCCGTCCACCTTTATCCAGTTCATCATTATGGAAACGATCAAGCTCTCTTTTAAACACAAATACTTGTGCAACATGCTCACATACTTTTGCCGCAGTGTCCCTTGAGTGGGTAAAGAAATTCAAATCCTGCAACCCCTGTGGGACATTTGTGTCTGTCAAATCACTCCATATCTCAGCTAGATCTGTTCCCATCCGCTCTATCAATACCTTCTGCTCATGAATACCCCCATGATCGGCATCACAGCTAAAGTAGCTGATTCCTCACCCCCTTCCATGTACGTCTCAGCCCATCTATGCAACTCTTTCTTTCTGTCATTAGTTATTGCGCTACAAGTTACTATTCTTGAATCAGCTCCAGCCCCATCAACCACTACAGGTGGGGCAGAACCACCTGGCAAAGAGAGTTCATACAAATCACGTTCAGTAGGCGGCAGAGGAAATGATGCTGCCGGCGCAGACAGATCTATGAGAACAGCAGCTGTTGGCACGGGTGCAAGTGCAGAAGGAGGAACAAGAACAGGAGGGGGCACATAAGGAGGCTGTGCAGTTGGGTTAGTACCCGAACCAGTCCTACTCTCATTCAACAATTTGTTAATTAACTCATCTGATGCATGCAAATCCTGAGATGGATATATCTTTTTCACATCTAGTTGGAAAGCCCTGTCCATACCTCTGATGGAGTCTGACTGTTTCTGCTGATCATGCAACAATGCTTTCTCAGCATTCGTCATGTGTCTACGTGCATGCTTCTCTCTACTTTTGAGTCGCTGCATAGCTTCCTTCTTCCAGTCTCTAATGGCATCAAATGCTGCAGGCCTAGCCTTTTTCCGCAATAATACAGATTCCAAATGTTCTAAGCGGGCAACCTCAAAACTGCCAAATTCCGGCCACTGAAGTTCGGGGACATGTCGGGTCTCTCTGTGCCAAATAGAATTGAATACGATAGCTCACAGTCCGTACTTACAATACATCTCATAAGCCGGCGACCCTTTGGGTGGCGCTGGTTGGCTATGTTCCAAAGATTGTTTTCCACAGCAAAAGAATACAGCAAAACAGGATGACAATTCCCCAGGCATATCAAAAATCACTGTCTTACCTGGCTACGTTTGTATTTGCAAACACAACACTTGCTTACCAAACAAATATCAGGACTTTTATGAATCTGGGCACGACTCACCTGATTTCAACCAACAAGGTCCAGAGGACATCAATCGTCATGGCTGGCGCTTTCGTCAAACAAGCCTTGATACTGGGACCCTTGTTGTGATGCTCTCTAAACACTGCCCAACGTCCAGGTATCGGGCATGCAGTACTGTGGAGGAATCGCGTCTTACTTTGCAGGGCACCCCTCATCTCCGATCCCGGTCCGGAGGCCTCGTCTTCGTCCAAGCGATGTGGCATCAATCCTGAGGGTCGCTATTCGGGCACCATCTGAAAGATTAAAATCGAGGCTTACTACCACATAATAGAAATACGACAGTTACGAGGTCAAAGTTACAATTGCATTTATTAACAAGTAGCTACTCGGTTCTCAACACCCCACAATGTGTGCAAGCAGACACCGTGAGATGAGAGAGAGCAAACTTTTCACAAGTTCATACATTTATACTGTTTGTTCACAGCCCCGGACACATCGTCCAACCCCCTCCATGTAATGTAAAGCCTAGGGTTTGTGACCTGCTTACGTGACTGATTTATACTTAAACATCATTATTGCATGGTTTGCTGTTTTTCACCAGACAATTTACGGTCTGGAAGCGGGGTGAACTCGTATGCGGAGCCGGCATATCATGTTTTCTTAGTACAAGGGCCAAGGTAACATTCCTTGCTTTACTTGCTTTATGTTATCTACTTTGTTAGTTTGTTTGTTTATTTATTTGTAATGCGCGCCAGAACCAGAGGTAACCGGTCGCAACAGAAAGAATATGCGAGACTTACATAGTTGCACGAATATACACAGTACATAATTTACAATAATGCATAAAAGATGCAATTTCGTGGTACTAATGTCAAAGGGCCTCATTAGGACCCTGGCGGAGAGGGTGTTACGCCAGCGTAGTGCATGGCGTACCTCTCCGCCATACTACGAGTTCCCGTAGCGCCATGGCGGCCTTTTCCGCCTGGTTTTCCCAGGCGGAGAAAACCATGGCGCTACGGGACCTCGTTGTTAATTACGCCACCGTATTTTACGGTGGCGTAATTAACTCCTTCCCCACTCCCATTATACCCTATGGGGCAAAAATGGGAATGGGGAAGGGCAGAATGGGGATTGGGGATTTACCGCTCCGCCGAGGTCGGAATGGGGCGGTAAATCCGCCAACCCCCATGGCGCTATCGGCGGCTTTCCGCCATGCTTCGCGGTGCATTTAGCACCGCGAAGTCCGCCTGGGTCGTAATGAGGCCCAAAGATACAATGGGTTATATACAGTGTTAATAGAATTATTTACATTTGAGGTCCAAATTCTGATAATACATATATACAGTTCAGATATGCTAGCACAGCAGATATACACATCTAGTAGTGGATTTACAGGTTGTTAGAATTGATGTGTTTGATGTCAAGATGCCAAGAACATCTTCTGTTGTTCTTGGGCTTAAGGTCAGTCAGTTCTTAAAGGAGAGACAATAAGGATTTCTGCAGAGGAGCACGTTCAGCTGCTCATTATCCCATTTTACTGTTTGCACAGAGAAGGCACTGTTGGGACAGGAAGGCACCTAAATTACTGATTAGCAGAGCGCTTGCTCAGCTTCAAGGCCCTTCAGTGTAGGATAAACAATCCACTTTAGCAGCTTCAACATTCCTGTCTATGTCAGCACCATAAAGCAGTGTAAAGTTGTGCTTAGGCCAACATATAATATCAGGCAGCATTATGGCAAATACGTTTTCAGAAGCTAGCGTGGGAGGGGGGTAGTGAGGAGCGATGAGCTTCTGTGCAGGGTTGAGCGGGGGTGAAGTGGGAGAGTAGTGATGTTCTCAAGTGGATCTGGATGAGTGGAAGTGAGTTAGGCTGGATAGGTGCAACCAAGCAGGGTGAACCTGTGAGCAGGGGTGAGCTAGTATGGATGGAATGAACAGGGGTAAGCTAGGGTAGATTAGTGGGAATGAACAGGGCTAAGCAAGGATGGGTGGATGGGGATGAGCAGCAGTGACATTGTTAAGATGGGTTGCAGTGAAAAGGACGAGCTATGGTTGTGGGTTGGAGTGAGAAGGGGTGAACAGGTGTGTGCTTGATGGTCATGGGGGAGGTAGCATTGGCAGGTGATGGTGAGTTGGGGTGAGCTGCATTGGTAAGTCAAGTAAATCTTGTGCAGGCTTCAGTATAGCTGATTTAGGGTTAATGGGGGTTTGCTAGCAGGGTTCAGCAATTGGTCTTGAGCATGGGTGAGCTGGTGCTGGTGGATGGTGGTGTCAGAGGGTGAACTTTGCCAGTAAGCATGGTGATTGAAAGTGGATGGGTGATTTTGTGTGAAGCATTAAGCTGCGGTCCATCACCAGAGATGAGCAGGGGTGAGCTGGGTTTAATGGGTGACAGTGAGCATGGGTGAAATGTTTGGTTGGATCATTGAAATAGATGGGCTGAGTGGGTTGAAAATGAGTGAACTATCATTTGTAATGTATTTGTATTTGTATTTATTGTGTTTTATATAGCTCCTTTTTCCCAAGCACTTTACATAGGACAGTCAACAATATAATGAATCAGAATGCAAATCAGCGTTCACAAACAGTAACATTCAAACTCTGTCAAAATAGTAACAATCAATTAGTATTCCTGTGAGTAATCAGTCAATCAGTGTTCATAAACAGTAACAATCAAGTATCATGGTGAGCAGGGATGAGATAGGACAGATGAGGATGAGCTTGTTGTGAGCAGGGGTGAGCTAGGTGTGAAGATGAGTTGAGGGTGTGACCCATGGGGAGATGGGAATCGCTGGAATGAGCAGGGAGAGCGTAGGTGGGTGGATGGTGGCTAGCAGGGTTAAGGAAGGGTTGGTGGGGCTGTGCAGGCCTTAGCTAGTATTGGTGGTCTTGGCTCAGAAGCGGTGAGCTACAATTGTGGGTTTATGTATTCAGAACAAGGCAGGACACATCAGTGTCCGTTTCTGATACCTGATTCCCACACCAGCAGTGTAATAAAGGAAAAGGATTATGTATTGAAATTGAGCCAAGAGGTAGGTAGCAAGTCCGTCCGTGTAAACATGCACTGCAGAAATCTGTGAGTAACGTAAATGTTAGCAGTTTGCAAACATGTTGCACGGTTCTGTCTTTAATCCTTCCAGTGTAGTTGAAACGAGTGCCAAAGATTTGGGAAATAATACGACTTATAGACAAGAAACAGGTCTGTTTGTGGTATGATAGGAGTGGGTGAGAGAGCGGTCTGCTCAATGTACTGTACGTAGGCACCAGTGCTAGGGTGTGCACCTAGCGATGCCGGGGGTTCTAAACAGTGGCATTTCGAGTCAAATAGAATAACAGGTTGTGAGATGGTTGCCTACTCTGGCTTCTGTAAGTAAACAAAGTCAGAATTGATACCTGGACACCACATACTAAATTGCCTCCTGGTGCTTGCATGCCAGATGGTGTTATCCTGATGGTGTTATCCTGTCAACACACCAATAGCCATCTCAGAATGTTCAAAATATAGAGCCAAGTTGGCTCCATCAACACTCAAACCTGTGACTTGCAGGTTACTATTGGATCTTTGCAGCTAGCCAAACAACTCACTAAGATATTAATCACGCGACCTACCTATTGCAGACAGATATGTATGCTTGGTGCAGTAACCAACAGAGCAGTCTTTGAAGCCACAAACCTCAGCTGTTTTCAGGTTTCTCTGGCCCTAGGCTTTGGAGGGGTGGAATGTAACACCCTGGGCCTGTGTGCCATGGCTTGCTTGCGAGAGGTGACCAAGAACAGGCCCCTTGGATAGATATCCTAGCAGTGGCAAATGATACAACCTGACATCTTGATATCTATTCCTGCCTTTCATAATTGAAAATCCTAAGGAAAAAGCCAGATCCTAAGCAAAACACAATCTCTCAGTACATAAAATACTGACATTATCTTTGCTTGTTCTTCTTACAAATCCTCGCTGTCCACCAAATAGGGCATTTGAACCTCACCAACTTTCTGTTCCCAAATGTGCCCTCTTTTTGACTTTCTGATCCTGTAGGCTTTGGCGACTGCCACCGGTGAGCTGTGCGGAGGAGAGACACTGTGCATAGCTAGCTGTGTCAGGAGGCACTGTGAGAGAGGCATGAGGAGGCCCATTAGTAGCTCTGGGCGCTGACAGCTCATTTATCTGTGCTCAGGATTTTGTAAAGCTCCACCAGCAGGAAAGATGAACACACAGCAAACCAGTCCCGTCAGAGCAAAGCCTGGCATTAAAAGTCTATGCACAGACCCTCTAAAATCCTAATTCCTAACTGGCACCCATATAGTACAATAACCTCTGATTGGTTAAAATGGTAGGATGGTAGAAAACAAAAAATGATACCAAAAATAACAATAGTCAATCCATGCTGCAAGGAGTGCCAATTGCCACGGCACCCAAATATTCTGCTTCTCAACACCCCTTGCACATTGCATACTTTCTTTAGCATTGTTTTGCCACCATTTTTGCCAAAACTAAAAATGCTATGCTTTGTCTGTGAAAGCAAAATCAGCAAGCCCAGGAGTCCCTCAATACATCCTCGCTTTCTACTGAAAAGTACTGAGGGAAACACTCAATATTTAGCCTGGTAAAGGAGAACTAAACGCAGGGCTCTAATCAACCGATTAACAACAAACCCTGTACTCACCAATATATCGAAAATGCGATGGCAACGAGAACTGTGAATACATCTGTTGGGTCCCACAGTATTTAAAAGATTGAGTCTGCAATAATCTTTGTTTCTTATTCGCTTTATGTACCTCTTAGAGAACAATATAAATTAGCATTGCTGTGAGCCATGAACTTTAGACATTAGTGCCAGCCTTCCTGAAATTACTGGCCGGGTGATCTGGCAACCCGTTTTAGTATGTATTTTAGTATGCACTGTTCTTCAGTCATAAAATTAGGCAAAGGTTTAGTCAGCGCATTGATCTTCATTTCATGCCAAAGGTAGTGGAAGTGACGTCACACGACCCTTGATCTCTGATGACATCACAGGAGGTGATGCCATTTGACTCCACCCTCAAGTGTCATCACGGTAAGTGATGGCACACAACTTTTCACCCCTTGATAAAACAGAAAGTGGCATCACATAGCATTGTTCCTCAGTACACTAAAATATATATGGTTACGATATCACTGTAATATGATATACATTTCATACAAGAATGGATCACCATATGTACGGTTAATATCAGTGTCTATAGGCCCATTTACCAAATGACTGTGAATGTAAGCAGACGTCCAACACAACAGCCTGGATTATTGTACATCACTTGGGCTAAACTGTGAACAGAGGATCTTGAAGAGGTCTAAACCATACAGCGCAGACATCCAGTGCCTGCCAAGTGTCTGGGCACAGACTGGAAACAGAAACTGACCAACAGAAGTCCAGCCGGAAGACAATCCCCTAACCATGTTCACCACAGGCACGCCACCATCCAAATGCGAGTTGCTAATGGCCCTCCATCAACAGCTTTAAATGTCTGGCACTTGTTAAGCAAAGTTTGAATGCAGTACCCTCTGGGAACACTACAAACAACTAAGACTACAGGTATAGGCAACCCAACCTTTGGCATAAGCTTGTACTACACAGTTTTGGTAGCGTGTTGAGCAGCCAGGCTTATCTCAAGAGGGGAAATGTGAGCAGTAGTGGAGTTACACAAAGATTCACAGTAACAGGTATTCAAATACACTCTTACACTCAAGGTTTCTTGCATAAACAATTAATAATGTATTTATCAGTCAGTTATAAAGCCTTCTTCAGAAGGGAGCAATAGAATACTAACACACAAATATACTTCAATACTGTACACTCTGAGTTTCTGAATCAGACAAGACCCTTTAGGGATGGCCCATAGACAAAACCTACACCCACAGGTGTCTTCAGTAACAAGGGCGCTGGGGACATTAATATCTTACTGTTGGCATTCAGAACACTCTTAAAAAGTTGGTAAAAGGCAAAGGTTATTAGAACATAAGAAATTACAAATATTCATAAGCAATGAAAATACTTTCAGATAGCACTTAGAAGAGTCATTCAATTCAAATAGGCTAAGCCAAAATCAATGGGCAAATGTCTTTGTATAGGATGCAGCACTTCAGGTAAGCAAATGGAAAAGTCTTTGCACAAGTTCTTATAAGTCTTTGATAAAAAGAAGAATCAAATATAGGGCCACAAGCTGATTAGACTTGTGAGTTGTAGAAGTTACAAGCACTTCCACAGTAAGAGGTAAGTTATCTTAGACTTGTTTTACAGTACCTTGGTAAAGCAGAAAAGATGAAAGAGTGAGCAGCTGTGCAGCTCTGATATAATATGGCATTTGTAACGCGCCTATACACAGGTGTTTCAAGGCATGCGGAGGCAAGGGAGAGGGACCAAGGGGAGGACGGACAAACGATCCTACTAGGCCAGGTGTCATTCAGATCGTACAAGTGCGTAGGAAGGGGGCAGGGACAGTGCAGTACAATGGTATTAAATAATAAGTAAGTAATGGCCAGCAAGTGGCAAGTGCATGGGTAAGTGCGGACAGCAGGTGTCAAAGGCAGGTAAGTGGACTGTAGGGATGCAGAAACAGTCCCCAAGTGCTGGTGTTGCCTGGTGGGCAGTGCAGGTGTGAGACGCTGGCGGGGGAGGACAAGGGCCCGAGATCGGGGGGTGTTCCAGGAAGCCAGTGCAGTTCCGGTTACAGTCAGGAGGTCAGCAGAGGAGAGGGGGAGAAAAAACAGGAGCAAAGAGAAAGGTTTTGAGGTGCTTCCGGAATCGGAGATGGTTCTCCTCAAGTTTAAGGGAGGCTGGGAGGCTGTTCCAGAGGGAGGCACCGGCCGAAGAAAGAGATCTACCACCAACTCGTTGCTTGGAGAAGCGACTGACCCTGAGGGAGTTGGAGGCGGAGCCACTGGAAGCCAGAGCAGAGATTTCAGTCCTGGAGAGATACGATCCCTGGGCTTAAGGCCAAGGATAAGTCTCGCAGTCCTGTTCTGAATAAGTTGCAGAGGGCGGAGAGTAGAAGCAGGCAGATTTAGAAAGAGGCTCTTGAAATAGTCCAGCCTAGAGAGAACCAGAGCTCTGGAGACAGTGAGCTTCTGGGGGAAGGAGAGGAAAGGAACAATACTTCTGAGGAGGTGCAGCTGGTAGTGTGACTTCTTAGACGTCAGAGATGTGTGGAGAGAAGGAGAGCGTGGAGTTGAAGATGACCCAGAGGTTTTTAGCCTTGCAGGAGGGAGCAGGAAGAGGGCCAAGAGAAGCCGGCCAGAGAGCTGCAGGAAAGGAGGGAGCAGGTGTGCCGATGAGAAGGATCTCAGTCTTACTGTCTCTGCAGATCTCACTGTTCCTGGGCCTCAGTTGTGGGGACAAGAGGGAGGACGTCAGAGGACTCCTGCACTACACCGGTACTGTCAAAACTGACAACCGGCAAACTTTACTTTCAGTGGCTGTTTCACATTTCAGCTCCTTGCGGTTCAGCAAATAGCAATAAGCGCGGTTCCTCGCTGTCAAGGTGGACTTTCCTCACATCTGAGGTCCCACACTTGACTGAGGGGGGTCAGGCTTGGTCAGTCCTGCTTCGTGGGAGTCCAGAGGATTTTCCAAAAGCTTTAGGACAGTTTACAAGCAATGCACACAATCTGGTGTCCCTCTCCCTGGCTCTACGGCTTCCTGTAGAAACTCTGAGGAAATTCAACCAGCTCCAAGATGGTGTCCAGGTGGCTTACTTGGGAGTTGATTGGTCCCACCAACTCAAAGGGAGAAGTCGTCCTTGCAGGTTTTCTCTGTCGATGCGAACTTTGTAAGTAGTCACTGCAGCTGGGCTTCACCGGGCAAACCAACGGTCCAGGAGTTACAACAGGCATGCTCTTCACGCTCTTCTTCGGTTCCAGTGGTCAACTCTGCCTTCCAAGCCAAAAGACTTGCCTTTTATTCAGTTCTCTCCAATTCATTCCAGCCTAGCTGTCACTCACCCAGCTGGGTGGCAGTCCTTGCCGGACAGGCAGCCAGCCAATCTCCACAGAGTGCATTTGGGTCTCTCACTTCCTGCCTACCCCAGACACTCTGGAGCCCGAGGCGGGTTTCAATCCAAAAGCCCGCCAAAGGCGAAATGATCAAAGAGACCAAACCTGGTTTGGCACGCAGAGAAAAACTCGAGAAGGACAGTTCCACAAAGAAATGGTCAAAAAAGAAGACCGGGACCATTTTAACAAAGGAGGCTCAACGCCATTTTGAATAATATCGCTCCCGTGATTTAACGTTACCGGAGCTGCGAACAGTTTGCGGTCGGGGTAAATCATGATAGTTCATTGCAACATCACTGTCACCAGCCATCTGAGAGGGAAGGGTAACAAATAAATGCTACATGAGTAACTAGACACAGGGGATACTAAGTAACCCCTCCTGCACTCTGTAAGGTAGGGTGTGTTGGGTTTAGAATTTTACAGGACTAAGTGAAGTCAATTTCACTCCACTGCTATGGGAAACAGTAGTTGATCCCATAGAAGGGTTTCAAAATTTGGGAAATCTGGAAGATTTTCCTGTGGCACTGTACTGAATGTGCTTTGTAACACAATTGTAAAAGATGATACCTATGCAGTTGGTTAGACTCCACAACCAAAAAAAACTATTGTGATTCGATCTCATCGACTCCAAATAAACACTTTGAAACATCTTCTCCGGAAAAAAGGCATACTTAAAATAACTTCAACAAATAAGGCTGACCAAATTGATTACTCTAATAACCAAGTTTGCATTATTAAAAATCTTTACCAAAAAAGCGAATGACACTGGTTAACAAGGACAGAACTTATGACCAGACTTCATTTGGTGCATCAGTTCTGCGTCCTTAGATCTGAAGATTTTGAGTACGTGGAGCCTCTTCAGGTTACGAACCCCAGCGATCCACTGCCATCGGCCCAAATGATGCATAGCTTTAAAGAGAGCCTACTTGTGGTGGATATTGAAATTGATGTAGACCCGGATATGGAAGATCTCAGCTGGCCTAAGAAGAACATAGAGGGGCCTGAAGAAACTGTTGTGGCTTCTTCCTTACCTAAAGGGGAACAGCTCGCAGACATTCAGAAAATGTTGTGTTGGTTAGCAGAATCCCTTTCTTTAGCTATAAATAAGCAGTGAGGTTGTAGCATCATCTCATGGAATTGCCGAAGATTTGGACATCTGCTGTCACCTGACGGGTCCCTTTCCATTTTAGCAAATCATTCTTGTACATATTTTCAAGAAACATGGCTAGTGTCCCCGCTAATCCTTGATGGCTATGTGATCTATCAGTCATTAGCCAAAAATGGGGGTCTACTGATGGGTGTTAGACAGCCTGCCAAGTCTCGGCAAATGAAAACCAGCCAAGAAGATAACATCATTGCTCTCGAATTGGCAGGGCCTTACGAGAGCCTCACAGAAGGAATTCTACTTGTTACCTTATATAATCCTCTTGGCGCCAGCGTTGGAGAAGTTATTCAGGAGGCCCTCCATGACCTCCTTAGCGAATGGACTATGACTTCGAGGAATAAATCTGTAATCATCAGTGGCGATTTCAACTGCCATTTGAGAGGCCTTGATGGAACTTTGATCAATCCTTTACTGAAACCGAAAGGTGAAATGCCTCACATTACTGTAGATTCTGAAGGCCCAGGTTGGATGAATTTCTTCTCCAGCTGGGATCTGGAACTGATTAATGGGAGGACATATAGCGATAACCCAGGCAAGCATACCTGGTGTAATGGCCGGGCCAGTAGTACACTTGACTATGTATTTGTGAGCCCTGACATTGCCTTTCGAGTCAAAGACATGGACATAAGCCCGAATGATTGGAGCGATCATAATCCGCTTATCCTTTCATTTGCTGTAGACACCGAGACCCAGTATGTTAAACCCATGGGAGATTTAAAAGTCTGGGACCCATATTTGCTGGCATGAAAAACATATCTACAATGCGGCCCCTGATGCGCAAGTAGTGTTAAATTATGATCTCCAACTATTTACCACACTATCATTGAATGATATTGAAAGATGGATCGCTACATTCTCATCGTATCATGCCACTACACAATTAATTTTATATCTAAAGAAGGAAAGCAGAATAAACCTTTTGATAAAAGCATTAGGGATGCTAAGCGAGATCTTAGGGCCTGAATTCTTAAAGAGAATACTTCTTATTTTACGTACGACTCTGCAATATCTAGACTGGTTGTCTGCACTGGGTGCACACTGTGCATATAGTGGAATCTTATTATGTCATCTAGAACCCTATGAATCCTACAGTTGGGATCTTCAGGACGGGAGAGCTTACCTACTGGATGTATATTACTTAGCTATTGTCCCAATCATCTAAGCTTACCCTGCAACTAATAATAAAGCTCATCTACTTTTATACAAATCATTCTCCAGCATCTTACCTGATCTCCAGTAATGCGGATACTACAAATGGTGATGACGATGGGATCAGGAGGCGTTTTGCTGATCCCAGACAAACTGTCATAAACCTGCTGATCCCAAGACGTAAAGGACCCACTGGAGAAATACTTTTGGTTCCATAAATATATTTATGTGAATGCTGGAGAAAAGCCTACTGAAAAGAAATTCTGCTGACTCCTAACATAATATAAATGCTGATGGCAGTAGTCCATGATGAGCACAGCAGTGATTAAGCCCTGCATCAAGAGCCAGCCAGCTACCATGGAGTGGTTTCCATGATAATCTGCGCAAGGTATATGTCCTGTTTGTGTGTTTGCAGGCAGCCAACACGCAGTGTCTGCTGTAGATGCCCTTTAAACCAATCTAACAAGTTACACAGCAGATTCATTGTTTATTTCTGCAGGTTTTCCATGAGTATATTTTTGAGTGTCGGTTGCATCGTATACGCAAAGGATCCATATGTTTCCTAGTTGATGGAAGTTGAATATTGCCATGAATTATGTATGAATAGTGTGTTTGTACTTTTATGGGTGACAGGATGTAGTGCATTGATTGTTTATGTGCCTGGCTGGGAAGGTGCACCATGCATATGATGTTTGAGTGAGAGTGTGTGGTGTATCCATGGTATACATTTTACCAATATATAACCAAATAGCAACACAAAAAAGAAAACATAAAGTGTATTAAATATATATATTGTTTCTCTGAGTGTCTAACAATTTTGCAGGATTTTTAGGGCGGTCATCTGACTACATTTATGGACTGCATATATGGACATTTTAGCTCTATTGTGATGATTATTTTAAAGAGCAATGATGGTATTTATAATGATGAAACTTCATTGATGATACCTCATGATAGTTCTATGGGCATGGTTATACAGTTACTGTTATTGACACTGCATCATCAGTTGACAAGTGATTTATATATAATCTGTGTTAGGCAGATGTGGTTATGTATGAGTAATGACACCGCATGATGTCATGTAGTTTTCTTGAGCCTTGATGTATGGGTCACATGCAATACATTTTTCTTGAGCCTTGATGTATGGCTCATATGCAATTAATATTTCCCCTGGACATTTGAATCCCCTAAAGTGATATGTTGTGAGAGGGTGTGTTTATATGCTATTAATATTTTCCCTGTATATTTGAATGCCTTAAAGTGATATGTTATGAGATGGTATGGCCGTATGAGTGAATATTTACAGTTAACCGGTTTGTATTTGGCTATATTTCTTTTAATGCTTTCAGAAGTTTGACTGCATTCATTATTTTTTTGAAGATCTTGTGCACTTGGACTGAATTCCTGATCAATTTTCTGTCGTGGTGTTTCGATTATGCACTATTTCTCCTTTCCAGTTGCGTTGTTTATAGGCAATCTTTGTTTTGTAAGTATCTTTTCTTTCTTTTCCTACTTTTATGTGTTTTCTATAGGCAGGGCGTGTATGTGAACTGTATAATTGGAAGGCGCAAATGACAGGTTTTTCTGAGAAAAATGTGTGATATCCTGGTAGTTTCAGAGTGCCTGTTTTTAGGTTGCTGTTTTTGTGTTCATTTCTGAAGAAGGGGAGATGTTTAATATCTAGACTGGTTGTCTGCACTGGGTGCACACTGTGCAAATAGTGGAATCTTATTATGTCATCTAGAACCCTATGTGTCATCAAGGTTCTGAATCCTACAGTTGGGATCTTCAGGACGGGAGAGCCTACCTACTGGATGTATATTACTTAGCTATTGTCCCAATCATCTAAGCTTACCCTGCAACTAATAATAAAGCTCATGTACTTTTATACAAATCAGTCTCCAGCATCTTACCTGATCTCCAGTAATGCGGATAGTACAAACTCCTACAAATTAGCTTGCAGGTTACTTAAGAACTAATACACTGCCTGGATGAAATCAAAGAGAAGAGCAGAAAACATCAGACGTTGGCAAAAAACTGTTCAAGTTATATGATGAAAGAATACTAGAAGTATCTGGGGGATGTTGAGTGAAGCCAGCGGTTCGGGGAAAAACTCAATGATTAACCCTATAGGTGTACAACAATGGACAGATTTCCTATACAGCTGAAATATTCTGACCTGTGTGGATGACCAACGAGCGATGGCAATTATTCCTTACAAGCTCCCTTTTACTCCTACTATTGATCAACTAATTATTCAAATTAAATGCCTGAAATCATCAAGAGCGCCAGGCCCTAATGGCCTGGCAAATGTTGTTCTAAAGAGTAATCCAGAATTTTGGCCATATTTAATAAAAATCCTGTTCGATATAATTCTGGTGACGGGTCAAATTCCAGCCTCTTGGCAAACTTCCATCCTTGTTCCAATCTTTAAGAGTGGTCACAGGTTGGATCCAGGAAAATACAGATTAGTATCCATGCTCGATTGTACAGGGAAATTATTTGCATCGCTATTGCTAGAGAAGTTGGATGTGTGTGCTAACAAAGCTGGAATATTAAGCCAGTTCCAAAGCGGTTTTAGGAAAGGTTACACAACTACTTTGAACTTGATTATAATGGATCTACTATGCATGAGGGCTATGAAAAAGAGTAATCCGCCATTGTACGCCCTTTTTATTGACTTCCGAGCCACCTTTGACTTGGTTCGAAGAGATAAACTATGGTGGAAGCTGGAAGTTTTGGGATGCCCTAAAGAACTTTTTTATTACCTGAGACTTTTACACCATAACACCCCTGTCAAACTTAATTTAGACTCTCAGGGTAACATGACTAACCTTATTAGTCAAAATAGGGGAGTTAGGCAGGGCTGCGTGACAGCTCCCTTCCTATACAATCTGTATACCTATGATCTCCCTATTTTTATATCCGCAGTCCATAATTACCCCCCTACAATTAGAGCCACGCATTGCCCTGTACTTGCTTATGCAGACAATGTTATAATCCTGGACCATACTTTCAGTGAGTTACAAAGGTTGGCTAATGCACTCTGGGAATACGCCGAGATTAATGGCTTAATTATTAATTGTGAAATAACAGAATTCATGGTATTCTCGGGAAGAACATTTGCATGTCCAAATTTAGTTATACAAGAACTTGAAATAAAATATACCACTATATATAAATACCTTGGAGTGGAGATTGACACCACAGACCAGTACTCTTCCTGTATACAATCTCGAAAAGTCAGAGCTGTGCAACTAACATCATTGATACATCAATTTACCATCAATAACTGTGTATATACTATTTGGGGAGTTTGCCAGCTGTACAAGCAGGTATTAGTCCCCATGATTGTCTATGGCCTGGAGGCTTTGTTGTCAATCGATCTGAAATGGCTCCAAGTGGCCGAGGGCAAATTTTGGAAGAGGATACTGGGTCTCCCTCAGTGTATACTAATGGTGATCATCAGGCTAGAATTAGGACTGGTCTCTCTAAAATCTATCGTCTTGAAAAGGAGAGCTGAGATGTATCGAAAGATGAACAACTATCCTGTGAACCTGCTAATGGCATCCATCTATCAAGAAATTTCTAAGGAGTAATCGACTTATGTCTTAAAAGACCAGATGGAGAGTTTTTACAAAGAAATATGTTGGTCCTCTAAATGTAGGGGAAACAACAATTCAACGAAAATAGCTTTGTCTAAAAAGGTCGATCTCTGGGACTGGTTGGAAAACTATGAGCACTTGAGCAAACTTAAAAAATATCAATTTGTGCATTATATGTTGTACTCATTGAAGAACCCGCAGAAATGTATGAACCTGTCCTTCCAGAAGACTCAGACGATTTCTTCTCTTCTTCAGAATAGACCATTTGCCAGTTCTAGCGAATAAGGGAAGTTGTAAACAATTGTCCTCTTCCGAAAGATATTGCCGGATGTGTAAAAACGTAGCCGTCAGCGAAACAGCAAAACATCTCTTGACTGACTGCCCATCTCTTACAAAAATGTATTTATTATACTATGGAAAGCATGTATATGACTTGGAATCGGTAGGGGAATCTCTGTTTTGGTTCTGTTGTGTTAACTCCTTAAATATAAAGATACACATAGCAATGTATAACATATGGCTCAAGATTGAGAATACTCTGGGCATAGCTATTTAGGCTAATTAATCTGACGAGAGCATTATTCTGGCCTTATGGAAATAAAGACGCCTTTGGACGTCTAGGTTGTGGCTTACTTGATGTAGCCTAATTATTCCTATTTGCCCTCTATTGAGATCTGTAAGTATCATAATAAGAATTATAAGTGTAACCATCACTTCTTTGTGTGTGTATGTAAAGCCATTTGATGAAATGCACTAGTTTTATTTGTCACTTTGCAAAATGTGTAATTCATTTTAGATAAGTCACTTATTAATGTAATTATTTTTTATTTTTTCTAGTGAAATATGTGATAATTAATTTGATAAGTTTTGGTAAGTTTCTTTGATGTGTAAAGTTTATATTTAAACTGTATCACATTATTAAATAAATTAATTAAAAAGAAACAAACACAGAAAACACATTGAATTGAAAAGTTCAAAGCCCCAAAGTTAAGAAAAAGATCTGGAGGGCTCTAAGGTGGGAGGAATTGGCACATTTTTAAGAATTCTCCCTAACACTCGTCTCCCCCAGACTAAGGGACAGGAGGATCTAATCCGCACCAGGACGGATCTCCTGTTGCAAGTCGGTTAAATGGCCTTCTGAGTACACCAGCAACTTCCTGTAACCCTTTCTATGGCACTTTTTATCAGTTGTTTTCATTTGTAAGCTATATGACCTACAAACCCTGTTTGGTACATCTCTCTTATTTAAGGCATAGAGGATCTGATCTAACAGTCCCTCAGAAGTAGTGACAACCTCTGAACCTACAATAGGCTTTTTCAAGGGGTCCTTGGAAAGGAATCTCTTAGACCTCCATGGTTCCTCACCACCTCTTTCACAAGAGCAGGTTGGGTCTCAGGTATTTTGGCTGGAGGGGCTGGGGTCAGGCACGGTACATACTTCCACTTCCTCTGAGATCTGGCTCTACCTGGTTTAGAAGTCTCCCTCCTAAAACTAGGATCTACAATGGAGTCTTCAGTAGAAGATCCAACAGTCTTAAGGTGTTTAGCCTTAGACCTATCTTTCCTGGTTTTCCACCAGCTTTGAGAATTACCAGTTCTCGCAGGCCTAGAGAAGGGTCCAATTTGTCAATCCACCTCTTCATCCCTCCCACCTCTTCCACCTATTCCTCAGAAGCAGGGTGGGTCAGAGATCTTACAACTGGATGGGCAATGATGGAGCTGGGTTGGGGCTCCTACTTCCCTAACATTCTAGCCTCATGTTTGCCTTGATTAGAGGTCAACTTACTAACACAAGGGCTTACAGTGGGGTCTCTGTAGAGGGTTCCACAAGCTCAGAGTGGTCTCTTAAGGTTTTCTCTCTAGCCAATTTGGTTTGGTTCTGTTTCCTCTTACTGGGAGGCCTGGGGCTACTGGAAACTACTCCTAGAGTTTTTAAGTTATTCTCAAAAAGGACTCTCTCAGGCACCTAATTCTGAATACTGACAGGAATCCTCACTGTCATATTGTTACACTGAATGAGAGCTGGTAGAACTGGAACCAATTGGACAGGGCCTCCAGCAATTCTAGTGGAATCTTTGGGTGCCTTAGCAAAATCCCTAGGCCCGAAAAAGCTTTCAACCACAACTGTTCTGCTGGCCCCAGTGTCTCTCATGGCAGGGGTGTCCTGGCCATTTACAAGAACACTGTCCATATAATACCATTTGGAGTTATCTGGAATGGAGTTATACACATCTATATTCTGCTTCTTACCCAGGAGCTCTAAGGATGCACTGGCTTGAACACCCAAGGGTTCTTCACCCAACAGGTGAAAGTAGGCAATAGCCATGTGTACTTCTCCCTCAGGGATGAAGGCTAATGAGGCAGTTCTGACCACTGCAGGTTTACCCTGGCATCTGGGATCACCTTTCAGATGGTCTACAGACCCACAGACATAGCATTTCCCAAATGCTCTCTGGAATGGGGGTTTCCACTGACCTCCCTCTGGTTAGGCACCAGAGGATTCACTAGACCTGCCAGGTTTCCCATGGGATCTACCCTTATGTGGTTTGGGGGCCTCTTCTGGTTGGTTGGAATTAGAGATATCTTTATTCTCACCTGTGTGCTGCTTTCCATCCTCCTTTTGAGAGTAGCCCCAGAATCCTTATGAGTGGCCCTGTTGGCCACCCATGAGTCAGCTGCTCTTGCCAACTTCTTGGGATCAATGTCTTTAGAGTCAGCCAAGTGCTGTCTCATATCAGGAGAGCAGGCATCAAAAATAGCTTCCAACAAAAACAGATTTCGCATTCCTTCAAAAGAGTTCACTCTGCAACCCTTAACACAACCATTTAAGTTTTTCAAACATTCACACACCCAGGTAGCCCAAGGGGTACCATCAGTCTTTTTGAGGGTCCTAAACCTCTTAAAGTACTGGGAAGGAGTTTTCCCAAATCTAGCTATCAAAGCTAGCTTCACATTTTCATACTCCAATCTTTAAAGTTCCCCCACCTCCATTACAGCATCAGTTGTAACCTGGAGGAGCCTAGACAAAAGCCAAGGAATCAACCGATTCCCTGTGAAACCCTGAATCCCATAGTTATATTCAAAAGCACCCAACCAATCCAAAATATCAAGTTTCACCTTATACATACTCACAGCTTCCTTAGGCATGCAAGGTCTCTTAGGACTGGAAGACCTAGAAGAAAGACTCTGGGATAGAAACATTTTCAAGAGACAATTTCTTCATTTCAAGAGCATGTTTTAATTCCATTTCCCTTAGTTTGAGATCATGATGTTTGGCTTCAGCTTGGATTTGTAATCTTTGATTCAAGTCTCATCTTTTCAAGAGAGACACATTCTGGACTCTGTACTGGACCTGGTATGGTCCTTGTGGCTAAAGGTTGAGGCCTAAGAGCTGGTTGAGGTAAAGTGGGACTCTGAATCATTATCATCCTCATCATTTTCCACAATTTCTGGTATAGTAGGTGTGACAAACCTACTACTCAAACTTTTATTTTCTGACAATCTTGCAATTAGTTAATTTTTCCTTCCTTGAACAGGGAGATACCTGACTTTAAACATTTCTTTCAGTTGATCTACTGTTAAAATGATCAGGGCTTCCTGTCTGAAGTTATCCATATCTGGCATGTGACAATTGCTTTTCTAGTGGAGCTTAGCCTTGTGAAGGTTTTTAGTTGACCAAAGTAAAGCAAACTTTCAATGTAACAACTCTACCATATGTCCCACTGCCTGCCAACAGTGTTAGGCACAGTTTGAATGCAGTACCCTCTGGGAACACTACAAACAACTATGACTACAGGTATAGGCAAACCAACTTTTGGTATAAGCTTGTACTACACAGTTTTGGTATTGTGTTGAGCAGCCAGGCTTATTTTAAGAGGGGAAATGTGAGCAGTAGTGAAGTTACACAAAGATTCACAGTTACAGGTATTCAAATAAACTCTTACACTCAAGGTTTCTTGCATAAACAATTAATAATTTATTTATCAGTCAGTTATAAATGCTTCTTCAGAAGGGAGCAATAGAATAGTAACACACAAATATACTTCAATACTGTACACTCTGAGTTTCTAAATCAGACAAGACCCTTTTGGGATGGCCCACAGACACAACCTACACCCACAGGTGACTTCAGTAACAAGGGTGCTGGGGACATTTATATCTTTCTGTTGGCATTCAGAACACTCTTAGAATGTTGGTAAAAGGCAAAAGTTATTAGAACACAAGAAATTACCAATATTCATAAGAAGGGCAAATACTTTCAGATAGCACTTAGAAGAGTCATTCAATTCAAATAGGCTAAGCCAATTTCAATGGGCAAAAGTCTTTGTATAGGATGCAGCACTTCAAGTAAGCAAATGGAAAGGTCCTTGCACAAGTTCTTAGGAGTCTTTGATAAAAAGAAGAATCAAATGTTGGGCCACAAGCTGATTAGACTTGTGAGTTGTAGAAGTTGCAAGCACTTCCACAGTAAGAGGTAAGTTCTCTTTGACTTGTTTTACAGTACCTTGGTAAAGCAGAAAAGATGCAGCTGAAGACTTCTGTTCCAGTGCAGCTCTGCAGATCTCACTGTTCCTGGGCCTCAGTCGTGGGGACAAGAGGGAGGATGTCGGGGGACTCCTGCACTACAACAGTACTGTCAAAACGGGCACACAGCAAACTTTACTTTCAGTGGCTGTTTCGCATTTCAGCTCCTTGCGGTTCAGCTAATAGCAATAAGCACAGTTCCTGGCTGTCAAGGTGGACTTTCCTCACATCTGAGGTCCCGCACTCGACTGGGGGCGGGGGTCAGGCTTAGTCAGTCCTGCTTCATGGGAGTCCGGAGGATCTTCCAAAAGCTTTAGTCCAGATTACAAGCAACACACACAAGCTGGTATCCCTCTCCCTGGCCCTACGGTTTCCTGCAGCAACTCTGAGGAAATTCAACTAGCTCCGAGATGGGTGTCCAGGTAGCTTACTTGGGAGATGATTGGTCCCACCAACTCTAAGGGAGAAGTCGTCCTTGCAGGGCTTCTCTGTCGATGCGAACTTGGCAAGTGGTCACTGCAGCTTGGCTTCACCGGGGAAACCAACAGTCCAGGAGCTGCAGCAGTCCTCTTCAAGCTCTTCTTCGGTTCCTTCGTCCAGTGGTCGACTCTGCCTTCCAAGCCAAAAGACTCTCCTTTTATTCAGTTCTCTCCCATGTATTCCACCATAGCTGTCACTCACCCAGCAGGGTGGCTATCCTTGACGGACAGTCAGCCAGCCAATCATCACAGAGTGCATTTGGATCTCCTAGGAGACTAAGCATGGGGAGTTTTGGGCACCTCCGTCACTTCCTGCCTACCCCAGACACTCTGGAGCCAGAGGCGGGTTTCACTCCAGAAGCCCGCCAACGGCAAAACGATCAAAGAGAGCAAACCTAGTTTGGCACGCAGAGAAAAACTCGAGAAGGACCTTTCCACAAAGAAATGGCGAAAAAAGAAGACCGGGGACCATTTTAGCAAAGGAGGCTCAGCGCCATTTTGAAAAACATGGCTCCCGCGATTTAATGTTACCGGAGCTGCGAACAGTTCGCGGTCGGGGCAAATCATGATAGTTCATTACAAAACCACTGCCACCAGTCATTCTGAGAAGAAAGAGTAACATATACATGCTACATGTGTAACTAGACACAGGGGATACTAAGTAACCCCTCCAGCACTCTATTGTAAGATAGGGTGTGCTGGGTCTAGAATTTTACAGGACTAAGTAAAGTCAATTTCAGTTCACTGCTCTGGGAGACAGTAGTTGATCCTAGAGAAGCTATTCAAACCTTGGGAATCTGGGAGACTTCCCTGTGGAATTGCACTGAAGGTGCTTTGTGACACAATTGTAAAAGATGATGCCTATGGAGTTGGTTAGACTCCACAACCAAAAAAGAAACAAACACAGAAAACTCATTGAATTGAAAAGTTCAAAGTCCCAAAGTTTGGAAAAAGAGCGGGAGGGCTCTAAGGTGGGAGGAATTGGCACATTTTTTAGAATTCTCCCTAACAGCACCCACTCCACCCTCCAACACCTTGCATCTCCAATGCCTTGATTCATCATCTTCATGTCTACACAGTGCCACCCTGCAGCAACTTAAGTCTCTAGCATTCTCCAACACCATCAACCCCAAGCAAACTAGCTACTTAAGTGTCCCGTACCCTCCTTCAACACCTCAACAGTGTGAGTCTCAATAACCATCCTCAAACATCTCATATCTGCATTCAATGAGTTTCAAATCTCTCACAACACATTACTTCTCAAACACTTTCTCCCAACATCTGTAAGTCATAGTCAACATCTTAAGTCTCCAATACCAGCCTCCATTACATTGAGCCTCAGGCACACACCTCAAACCCAGAACTGTACCAGTAGTTATGAATGATTTGAAACCTTCCAGCTATTACCTTTCTGTTTTGCTTAAATGGGAAGTTTTGTTAGATGGGAGATAGAGGGGAATTATGTTTTTCAGGTCACAGTAATTGCAGGTTCTTTTAATTTTAAAATGTAAACAGCAGCAGGGGCTCCATGACATCACCCCTAGAAAAGGCCCATTTTATTATTTTCTTTGGTCCATTATATCTTGCTTAATGTCAGCCTCTGCCAGCTTCTAAGCACTGGAGCAGCAACTGAACCCATGTTGCACAGCATCCTCTTGTTCCTAAAGAAAATGCATTGCCCCTGCCTTATCTTTCTAAACATTTATGTTTTTTGCTTAAGGAAGTAACAGATGGTTTACTTTAAAGGCAGAGGGCACATTCATTTAAATTCATTCTCACCATGCGTCTACCTACAGTGTGCATGTGATGCAGGTCTGGCAGATCTGGGTCAGGTCACACAGTGCCCAGGCAGTATTGGTGGCAGGAGGCACTCGGACACACCCCCCTCATCACGGGCCCAGCGGCTCATTGTCTGTGCAAAGCAGACAACGAGAAACATAGATGAGATTTGCGTTCAGGCTGTGTGGCCACTGAGTACTGCAAACAGCTATTACCCAGTTCCAGCTAGCTAGACCAAGCCCCTATGCCCTTTCTGTTGCTACAGTACTGGGTATGAGCTGCACAGACAGCTCCGCGTCTGAACCCAACCATTCAGGCATTGTTCACTAATGGACTGGCAACCTGTTAGTTATCGCGACTTCATGGTTTCTCCTGCATCTCAGTCATTTCTCCAGCTAATAAGATCTAGATACCAGGTGAAAAAAGCTGTGGCACATTTAGCTGCATTTACAACCACCATTTTCAGGTTCAACACAGATATCTGCTCTTGGCACTGCCTCTTTGTCCAGTGGCCCAGGTAAGCAAGGACAGGTCTAGAGGAATCAGAGGGGGAGCCAAGGGTAGCAGCTGCTACTCTTGGCAATCCCCAAATGATGTCCCTGGTCAGTGCCATCTGCTAGTGCATGATTTTTTGCACAGTAGCCAATTGCAGTATTAAATATTTTGTAGCTGGTTTTGGCAAAGTATACCGGGCATAATAAAGATTGCCTTATCGTTTTTTAGAGTTAGCACCTATGTCTTTTTCACCATATTTATACTGGATGAATTTGTGCTACCTTTGTAATGCGTGAGTCTTTTCACTGATTGAATAGCGGCCCCTCCTGTCTATGTATTATTTGAGCCTAGTCAGTGGCTTTATTATTTAAACCCATGAGTTGTTCCAACTCAGTTATGTGTAATTTTGATTTTTTCCCATTGAGCTGACACCCGAATGTTTTAGATTTTACACGTGTTTTACTTTGGGTATCTCTTGCTGGAATGCATGTATTACTATAGATTATTTTTAATGAATTTAAATTGTACTTGTATCGTTTCATCTTTTCCGAAATAAAGGAGTTAAACTTGACTTGAATAATACCATATCATTTTCACCGTTCATTGAAAATGCAAAAGCACAGCTTAAGGAAGAGGATAAGACTGTTTCACAGGATTCAACCTATTCAAATTCATGACTGCATCTCACCAAAAAGAAAAAGCAGGTAAAGTAAAAAAGATACCTTTTGAAGCACACTTAGGAAAACAACTTCTAAAACGAGTTCTTTAAATATGGGTTCTTTTCCAGAAGTGACATAAGGTTATGCAGCAAAAGAGGTTTACTTAAAGCAGTAGTTATCCCTTCAAAGCATTACGTTTTCCTTTTGGTTCCCAAGAGCATGGATTAGCATATTAAAGCTACAGGATTCTGCCTGAATGCATATGAGCAGGTATCGGTCTCACAAAGGAGTTCTTCTTTTCACTTTGTTCCTATTCAGTGTTATTTAACAAATGCAAGGAAGTATTGCATGAAACGTGCGGTCATACAAAGGATACCAACATATTTAGCAGTTTGCATGTAAAAAGAAGAAAACAGGTTAATTCAACCGCCAATATAAAGTATGTAAAATAAATGGATAAAACACAGAAATATAAAATTATCAAACAATGAGGAGGCTTTTGTTAATGCATCTATTTCACTCTATTATGACGTGATGCGTTAATGATGAGTGTGCTTGCCTATTGAGTGTGTTCACGATTACGTTATATTTTATTTTATTTCACAAAATGCTACTTGTATACTGGAACTTCATAGAGCTTGGTTAGGGGAAGGGGGTTTGAGATGGGGATGGACAGGCCAGTAACCAGAAGGCTGTGGAGTGAGAGGAAAGGGATAGGAGGGATAACATTCAGTTGCAAACGAGATTGTATTCTGTTATCTAACACTTGCACATTATACGTTTCTATGTCATTATCTCGAATATTAAAGGATGCACCAAAAAGACGTATTTTTCCAGCCGATTTGGGGCGGCCTTTAACATTCAAAATACTTGAATTCCTCCCACTCTGCCCTTTGAAATGAGGGGTTTCACCCCAAATCCCCCTTCAACCTCTCACCCACTGCAACCCTGCCTCATACTCGGCACACTATTTCCCTAACACCCCCTTACATACAACAACACTCAGAAACACACATACACAGACACACGCCTTCCCCAGCTGCCTCCCCACCACAAACACTGCCCCCTTTCATACACACACGCACGCACGCCCTCCTGCAAGCACACATTTACCTGTAACCGGTCTTCCTCTGTCCATCATGGTCAGCCCCTGCACACACTCGCGTGCAGCAGGGGCGTGACAGTTAACATTTAGAATGACCGCTCTGAACGTTCTCAGAGCAGTCTTTCTAAATTGGTCTTCCTCATTTTCGGGTAAATGAAAAAGACTTTTTTTGGCCTCATACCCATTATACATCACGAAACACACCGTCAGGAATTTCCCCAAATGCTTGGTTAAACACTTATATGCAACCTGGCGTAATGTGGCTTTGCTAAAGTAAGCTCTACTTTACAACATCGTAAACTAAAACATTGAAAGGCAAACAATTGACAAGTTTTTGAATATTGTGGTATGGACCAAGAATTACATATGTGATGGCTGAAAGTGGATAAAGGTACAATTGTCTTTGTTTATTGGCATTCTGAATAGCTTATAGATCATATATTTTCAACCATTTGATAGTGAATCTTATGACTGCCTTTTCTGTTGGTGTGCAACTTTAAGCTGGATGTCAAGGGATACCGTCCCATTTCATAAATATATGTATTATCTCTGATGGCATCTGTGGGTTCTAGTTTCCAGTCATGTTATCAATAATGTCATACATGAAGTCGTTTGTGCAGGGGCTCAGAGTTAGTGCGGTGTAGCTTACTTAAATCCCCAACTTTTGCAGGATATCCATGTTAAAAACGACTACGGAAACAAAGTTCATAAGAACATCGATATTATAACTCAGTCCTCTAAAGAGATGCACATACTTTATAAAGTAGTACAGAGACATTGGAATATCCTACTGATGAACTTAGACCTATGTCCATATTTGGACAAAAAACCCAAATTTGTATTCACCAGAGCACCGACTATCAAGAACAAACTTTGCCCCTCATTTTTAGATACCAGTCAAACCAGTGGCAGCGATTGGTTGAGCAACATGACCGGCTTCCACAAATGTGATACATGCAGCTTGTGCAAGTTTGCACATACAGATTGTCATGACTTTACATATAATAAAAAAAATACAGGATGGTACCAGGATCAAGAAGAGAGATTGTATTAACTGTAGAACCATTTTTGTGGTGTACACCATTATCTGTGTCTGCAAAAAATGGTATGTGGGAAGCACCATCAGACAACTACGCGTAAGAATCAGAGAACATATGTCCAACCTCAGCAATCAAGACAATAGGTTGCCACTGACTGCTCACTGGCAGGAATGCCATCAGATGGCAGATAGAAATGACTTGAGATTTATAGACCTTATGAGGGTGAAATGTGGAGGGGATCTGAAGTTGAAACTGCGAAGAATGAAATCCAAATGTATTCGTCTTTTACATTGTGCGAAAAAAGGACTAAATGAAGAACATGCAATTAATGTTTTCTTGTAAATATTATGAATGGGGATCCAGTTTTGTTAATATTGGTATCAAACATCATGAATGTTAGGCTTGTTTGCGGCACCCAACCAGCCATTGCCAGCCCCACCATCTAATGAAGGCACACAATTCAATTCAAGAACCCCAACATAGGTGAAACAATAAAGATCAGAGCACAATTCTTTCCATGCATCTATCCATCCTATCACAAAGAGACATCAGCAACATAAGACACTACCTTATGGTCTATACACATAATACACACCAGCATCTAATATCACGCAACAAAAAAGAATAAGCAGCGCATATTAAATAATATTCGACCCACCTATGTGATGCCGACAAACAGACAACGTTTACCCAATAGAAATAAATTAGCAAATAAAGCTTAGCGCTGATGCGTGCGTTTTAGCACATTATTTCATGTGCAGGATTGCTTATATCAGACATATCATAAGTCTCACATTCTCAAATGTGCTTAAGATCCAATGATGAGTGAAATAAGCGCAACATGTCAATCTAACATCACGTGCATCTGTGTATGACGTCATATGCAAAACTAAGACATAAACAAAGAAGGAACATGGCGCTGGCGTGCTACCACATGCGCGGTGCCTGGGATCCAACCCAATGGATGGCTTTAGCCTGTTGAAGGTGAGCGGGATGAGAAGACTACCTTTGAGCACCCACAGAATAGCCAAGCAGGATTTGTGATAACGATGACAAACATATACATTTATACACATATACCATATTGTCCATATAGTGTAGAACACCACACGCTGGACTCGATGGAGGGGTCACTAAAGACAATGGCAGAATACTGTAGTGGGGATATAACAGACACTAACCTAATAAGAAATCACCATATCTCCTTTCCAACAGGATAAAACATTCAGGAGAGCTTACTAGTAATGGGCAAGGAAAACAGTATAAAAATAAGAAAGTACTGAAGGTATGCAAGAGCCAACTTGATATGATTCACTGAGACTATCAGACAAGTAAGACCAATAATACTTAGCCATCTATGATATATGTGACTTACAGCATCCATTAGAAGAACCACTAATAAACGGATTTGCAAGAAGAACCCAAGCTTTACTGGGCCCAATGAACCAGCAACCTTAATGCATGGGTAAGTGACTCAACGCAGGCTGACACTTACGGTAACAGTTTGACCTTTACAACAAAATAAAGAATATATTGCCACTTCTAACCATGAACAATCTATCTCACCGATAGGTCCCGCAACCAAGACCAAATGGTAAAATCATTTACACAAAAATATGTGACACGAGCTCTATGATTGCAGCAAAATGGTGGTAATCCATAATTGCATGCCACTAGATTTGAAATATCCGCTAAAACAATAATGGCTATGTTACCACACCAATCCCCGAATATGGCTCGTAATCCATGTATTCATTTACCTGGCACAGCCTATACTGTGCTGCAAGCAACCGACTCACCAGTGTAGTAACAGGAAACACTAATTCTAAGGATTATGTTGACGTAAATACTGAGCATTAAGAACCAAGCACTTTAGATAATGTAAATGATGGAATGAATACCAGTACTTTCTGTGGTTTTCAAATGATACCATATCCATATTTGTGTAATTTCTCCTATGTGCCAACCACCTGCCCCCATTGGTATGTAACATTTTCTTTATTATTTTGTTTTGACGAAAATGTCTTTTGTTACTGATTTTTGGAATCACATCTTATAATTCTTTTATGGAATACCGATAAACATGTCCAGCCTTGAGAACGACCAAGTGTCAAAACACGTGTCCATTGACTATAAGAAAATAAAAATTGCAAACACAACTTAATGAATATTTGAAACCATTGTATTGTATCAAAGAGAGAATATATATTATTGGCAAAGCGCGAATTACCAGCACAACACCTTCAGCTTTCCTTCCCCCCAGGTCCCTCCCCACCACAAACACTGCCCCCTTTCATCCCTTTTATAGTGAATCCTCTGACTGCTTTTTCTGTTGGTGTGCACCTTTTAGCTGGATGTCAGTGGATACCCTCACATTTCATAAATATATGTATTATCTGTGATGGCATCTGTGCGTTCTAGTTTCCCATCATGTTATCAATAATGTCATACATGAAGTTGTATGTGCGGGGGCTCAGAGTTAGTGCGACATAGCTTACTTAAATCTCTACATTTTGGAGGATATTTTTCGTTACACCTGTACCTTAACGTTACTTTAACTAAAAAATGTTCACTGAATTTCAAGTGTTTTGTTGCATTCATCATATTTCATCATAACTGTCTTTTAACTAACGTTTTTCCCCTGAACTGCAAGGGTTTTGTTACACAGGCAAAGGGCCAATACTTTTTTATTGTTCAAGGGAATCCAAGTTCCACCCTAATGGCATCAGATGCTATTGTCATTTTCATTCCCAACAATGTCATTCACAACTTTATTTTACGCATGATTAACTATGGAATAACTTTTTCCAGGTAGATTTTATGCCCATTTGGCATAACAGTGAAAACTATATGAGTTTATATATTTCAAACTGTGGGAGCAAGGATTGTCCAACAGATTTTTAATTTGGAAAATACAATCTCAGTTAACAGTTCTTCTGCTATTCGTGAAGGTTCAGCGGATCAATTTTACCTTAAATTGATGATATTTTCCAAACAAGTGTTCACATCTAGAAGTGTATGCCTGCTTTCCAGATAACTCTATTCATGGACCTTAGGATGGAGATGCTCTTATCATTTGCACATTCACACAAAATCTAATGTCTCCGTAATGCAGAACATGACTTTCCGAAGATGCTGACATATGGTCCAAAGTCTTTGCATCCAATCAGGAAGCTGCTCTCTGATGTATACACTGAAAAGCAGGAGTCCTAAAAAGCAACCCTGCATCACAGTCTGAAGATACCTTTTCTGCGCAACGGAAATAACGCGAACAACATTTTCAATGTGTTTGTGAGAGTATTAGAGTAGTGACTTGCCTGAGCGTCTTCCGTTGCTGGCCCGTCAGAACATCTAGCGTATTCCATAAGTTTAATCTAAACCTTAAATATTCTGCACGGCGCAGAGTTTGGCGGCGAGTTTCCCAGTCTGCCCCAGTCTGCTTTTGTTTTTCCTTGGAGGAGCTGCATGACGTGACTTTGCTGCCAGAGGACCTTTGTGTTTACTATTTAAACACCGTGTCAGCGCAGAGCGCGGCGTGGAGTTCGGCGGCGAGTTTCCCAGTCTGCCCCAGTCCGCACCATGACGGACCCTACGAGCAAGAAAACTGGACCGCAGACTCGCCATAAAACACTGCAGCAGCATTGCATGCTGAATCCTTGGACCGCCTTACAAAAGGTTGCAATACTTAACGACAAGGTAAGCAAAAAAACTGTTACCTTGACGACTACGGCTACTCCAAGTGAGCTCTCAAGGAAATCACCTGTCAGAACTAGCAGTGGCTTATCCAACGTGCTAGATACGCTCACAGCGCCTGTGTTGAGTGCAGGGGGGGAGTCAATTGCCTGCGGGGGCAGAGGTTGTTCTATTAAGTTCAACTCTGCACCCTGACCAAACTGGCTCATCTGACGCAACCCCTGTGAACATTGAACCAATTAATAACGTTGTGGTATCCCCCGTATATGAATGCAATGGTCACCACGCACTTGACCTGCAACAGGAGCCCGCCCAGGAGTCTGCACCTTTGCCACCACTACTGAGGCTGTTATCTTTGTCCAACTTAACGCCATTATCACATTCACAATCGATCTGTGCATTTCACGAAATTACATCGAGCCCCATTTCTCCGGAAACGTTCTTTTCTCCATTTGAAACTACGGAGGCCGATTTGATGGCAGCGTCTCACGGTGTCTCTGCATCAAATGAGCATGCTGAAATTCCCTTATCAAGTCTAGAAACCAACATTTTCCAAAAATGTTCAGATAATTCTGAGCTGACTGGCCATGTGCACAGCGAGCCGGGACAGGCACCGGCCAAGGACAGTGATACCTGTCCTCCTGTGACCAAACCTAATGGTTCTGTAAGAGCCACCGCTCAGCATGACGACAAAATAGGTGAAGCTGTTATACTCAAGGCGACGGTCTGTCTGTCAGGCAATGCTCAAGCCTCTATTCATGAGCTACCAGATGCCATATCATCAACAAACCTTCATCAGATTCAATTTCATGCAACTCATTCCAGAATGGCACCTTTTGATGACAAGATGCTACGCTTTCATGCATCAGCAAATCGAAAGCACATTGAGATCGATGCAAACAAAATCGCCAAGTCATCTTCATTCCTGTCTCCTGACCTTCCAGAGCAAATTACTTGTCATAAGTCTGTGGTTATTCCGTGTGAATCATCATTCCTGACTCCAAACCCATGATTGCAACATGTGAAGAACCCGATATTGAGTACGGCTAACAACCGGCCTGAGCTTGACTGCCGACAACAACCACCTTGGACAAACAGCGTGATCATATCACCCAACAGCTTGGTCAATCATCACTGGGACTAACAATGCCCTCTGGCTCTAAGACAAGCAATGGTAACTCTATGAATACGAATACACGAAAACCTGAAACGCGGACCTCATCCTTAATATCTGAGCACACAAAACTCATTACAAGCACTCCGACAGTGCAAAACAAAAGGAACAAAACAACTACTGGCCTTGAGACGACATGAAAAGGCAACTTGATGAATGAAACATATGCTCAATCGAATGACTTATCAAGTCTCTCGCTAAGCGGGGGAGATAAAAGCGGGCAAACCCCGGCGAAAGCCAGTATCTCGGCGGCTGCCGCGATGCAAATTCACAACAATGTCTTAGCTGCTTCCTCTTTGGCGATGATTCCTTTTGTCAAATTGTATGAAGCTCTATGTGAAAAGATACAAGACCAAGGTGCGCTTTTAGCGAATCTAACCCAAAAAATGGGTCAGGTGGAAACATCAAACGTGTATCTCAAAAATATGATCCAGGGAGAAGTGGAACGAAAAATTGAATGGCAACAACGGCACCATGACCTAGCCCGTCGAAATAGCCAAAAACATGAGAAACTTGTCGATGACGTACTTGACTTGATGAAACAATCACGACACTGTCAATGCCACATGCTATGTGAGAAGGTCGCTCCCTGTCATAACAGCACTAAAATGTGTCCAGATGGGGGCTTTACATCTTATAATCCTAATCTAACAATTGTGAGAAATTCCCCAAATTCTAATGATAAAGTAGGACAAGAAAATCCAAACAAAAAAAATACTAACAACGAAATCACGATTGAAGGAGTGAAGTCTTTGCCTAGTGTTCCTACTGCAGTTTCTCCTATCGCTGATGAATCTTGTGCAGGACCTCTTGTAGTTCAATCGAAAGCAATATCTATAATAGGTGTCAGCACTGAGAATTTCTTGGACAAACGTCAAACAAAACCTGTAGCCCCAGATGGCCAGTTTTCGTCTTTTGGCATTTTTACTGGCCCTGCCAAAGCTATGTCAACTGAGCCATCACTGGTTGCTACTAAATCAATCGGGAAACAAGGTTGTGGATCATCAAAAAATCTTTCAAAAAGCTCTAAACCAGCTGGCACTTCAAAGACTAAAGCGTTTATAAGGAATCTTTCAACGCCACCAAGACAGAGCCTATTTAAACGGAAAGAAAACAACAAAAAGTCAAAGACAGACGCTGAATTGCAAAGAGTGGCTTGCCCTCCTCCAATTAAGGCCAAACTCAAACCTGCCTTGAAACGCAGAAGAATAATTTCTGAGTCGGAGTCTAGTAACATAACAATTGCCTCTACATCAACAAATCTTTGTGATCTGTCTACCTATTCATTGCAAGATGAGCACGATGTAGCAGACATTTTGTTCTGCTCTCGTGCTGCCCCCTCTCAGTCCTCTGATGCAAGTCCAAATAAGGATGCGGCAAAACCAACAAAACCAACGATGGCGCACAGACAAAGAGGTTTGAGAGGCTCAGAAAAATCTTTCCAGGCACAAGCAGTGGTGTCACAGTTGAATCCTAAATTTACTTCAAATCAAAGCAACCTACGTAATCACTTTAAAAGTCGAGTGCATGAGTTGACTAGCCGCAGAGAGCAAAGCGGCTGCCGCAAGTTGCGGATACAAAACATCCAAAGCGACGAAGCTGAAGTAAATTTAAACCAAACGAACATTTTGAAACTGTTCAAGTGCGTACCTTTGCTGCGAACTATCGTCTCTGACGATATACGAATCGTGGAGTATGCTACTGAAAAATGTTCAGACCAGGTCTTGTTACATATCAACTCAGCTTCTGTATGCAGCACCCTTCTAAATGCAAATGATGAACTGTTGTTTTTTGGTTTTGAAATACTGGTTGAACCAGATTGTGAAGTTTCAAATCGACCTGAATGCTCCAAAGATGGATCTAAGAAACCAATGAAACCAGTTGATGCGGCTGCTCTAAGACAATCAATGTGAAACACACTGTCCTCAAGATCACATCAAGTCCCTCAAAGAAAAGCTACTGTAAAAAAATACCAAAGATAATGGGCCTAGAAACCAACATTAGCCATGACTGAACAATTCTGGCAATTCAATCCTTTTCATTTCCTGGAACACAAGTGGATCCAAGCACTTATTTAATGATTTTGAAACAGCGCTAGCAAATGTCTTCATTATATGTTTGCAAGAAACTTGGCTCTGATCACCTCCCATCTGCGATGGATTTACTGTAATTTTAAATCCAGCAGTAAAAAATGCGAAAGGCCGTCCAAGCTCTGGCCTTATAACCATGGTGAGGATATCAAGATCATGGGCCGTGCTTGAGTCTAAAAATCCCAATCCATATGTACAAGGTACAATCATGCAAACAACGGTCAAAAAAGCTAACGCGAGAAAATACCTTCTGATTATAAACATTTACTGGAACCCGACAAAGATCAGGTCAGACATCTTTAATCCGCAATTGCTGAATTAATCGATGTCGCAATGCTGACCTACACCAACATATCAGTGATTTGCTGCGGGGACTTGAATTGCAACTGGTTCAGGTTTGAACATTCGTCGGGGAATTATCAGTTGGTCCCTCTCGCCTTGATTGACGATAGAGAGAGCTGTTGGCAGACTGCCATGTCGATTCGTGATATACACATGCTAAATGGAACAACTAAAGGAGACATCCCTGCTAAGCCAACGTGGCATCGTGAATCCACAAACAGCATTCTCGATTACATATGGATTTCAAGTAATCTTGCAACCATGATTGTTGAATTAGAAATAAAACGAATGAAATATAGTGACCAGTGCCTGTTACAACTCTGCATGGTGATGGAAATGCCTTTGCCAGATTGCTCAAGTAACATCACTTTGGAAGTAAATTCAGGTGGAAATCGTCTATGATTAAGCAGCAACCAGATCCAAGGGCTCAGCACAAAGCTTATGAACATTCCAGCTAATCATGGTGCAGATTATACTGCCCTGCTGACTGCCTTCAAAATGCCTGGAGTTGGGTCTCAAAATCAAGGTCGGTCTCACCAACATATTTATTGTAAGGTGCTGCACGATGAGAAAAAGGCAATGCGGAAAGATTTAAGGCGATTAAAGAAACGCTTACCAAAATCCGAGGCTCAGCAAGCAATAAAAGCTAGCCGTACGCGGTATTGAAATTGGGCAAGGTCGCAGGCAAAAATAATAGAGCAAGATTGTGCGGAACACATGTTACGCCTAATCATGACAAAGAACACTCGTGATATTTGGAAGATACTGAATATGGACTTCTCCAAAAGCATCACATATGTAATAAACACCATCTCAGGCGACATATGGGAATCGCATTTCTCTTTGGTCTTCCAAAACTCAGATGGTAACGATGTGACAACGCCTAGCTCTGTGGATACACAATGGGACGTGCTAATGGAACACGACGACCTTATTATTGCTATCAAGGTGCTAAAGAACTCACGCGCTGCTGGGCCAGTTTTGATTTCAAATATTGACCTAAAACGATATACAAGCATTTCTTGAGAAAGAGAAAACCTACAGCAAAAAGAAGAAGAGCACCCCAGCAGTGTTACCACTCATTTCCACTTAATTACCCTGAATCAACAATAAACTAAACCCCAGACTCTAATTCCATCTTCTAGACAAGCTCATACTGTCAACCTTAAAGCTTCCCATATTCAGCAGAGTATCAACATAACTAACTATGCCTCTAAATTAAACACTTCCTCAGCTATCAGCAGTAACTTAGTCAATCGTGCTTCAATTACTGACCATACTCTTGTGATAGCTAAGACCATGGAGAGACTTTGGCCGGAAATGCAGCATAACCAAAAGGGCTCTCCTTGAATATCTATCAGATTTTCCATATGAGTACTGTAGTACTTCATACAAGTAATTACAAATATCAGGCAGGTAGTCAAAACGTGCCTGGCCATTACGAGAGTTCCAGTGACACCAACGGCATGTTATATACATTTCTCCTTAGGTAAACCTATCCAAGCCCCCCGTACTGCCAACATGTTAAATGTATTCAATCTCATTAACATAAGCATTTATTTAAACTTTGGGGAGTGCAACTGATACATGGTTCCATGGCATTTCATTGCGGCATGTTTTTCCGTGGTTTTTTTTACTGCAGATTTTTTTATGGAAAAAATTCAGCGAATGTTTTCATCTTTTGGGACTCTCTACCCCATCCCCTTTCATTTTTTTGCTATTCTCAAACACCCACACCCCAAATGTATATTTGTCTAACCCCCCTAAAAATTGGATGAGGTTTTTTTTGTTAAAAAATCACGGTAAATACCCAAGCAAAAAAACATCCTGTGATGAAAGGACGTCGTACCCTGGTATATAGAGTGCTGGTCGGGGGGTTTGTAGGGAAAAAACATCCTTGAAAAATTGCTCAATAACTTAAGATTCCCAAAATATTCATGGTTGAGTGTTCAATACTATCTCTCTGTACATTTCTTAAACGATCTAGATCTAATCTGGGGCCCAACACCATACTCCAACACAGGCAATCATGCAATTGTCACAAAAAAAACACTAATTGATCGCTTTAAATTCTCCCAGGAAATGAGTAAACTCAGCCAAGAGGGCTTTTTAATTATCGCTAATAAAGAATTACCCATGGCCATTCTTCCTTTTTTTGATGAACAGAATACCTCCATTAATATCACAGAGGGATGTGATCATTGTGAAGCCAAGCCCAGTTCTGATCGCTTCACAATGGGAGTACCAGTAGACAACCCCAAGCTTTCACACCAGGTATGACCCTCTAATACATAGGCCCAGGAAACTAGGTTAGTGTAGGATGCCTCTAACGCATAAACCATATCTGCAACCAACTTTTGATAGTAGATTTGTATTATACCCGTGAGGCTATAACCCACAGATGGATGCACAAATTGCTTTATCAATAGCATAGTAGTAGAAGCCTTAAGCCTCCTTATACGTAGAGGCTCCTTCCAGGTCATAACCAAGATGAACATAACTACTAACTCTTTCAATGACTCCATCCACTGTGCTAATAGAACACCGGGCTTTGCTTGCTTTACCAAAACACATGAATTTCGTCTTACACATGTTCACCATAAAAGCATTCTTTCTAGTGTAATCTACGACTGCTTGCGCACTTCTACACAAGCTTACAAAGGTATTATGTAACACCACCACGTCATCCGTGTAGGTGAAACACCCAACCGTAGTGTGGCCAAGCCTAGGCGCAAATGATCTAACAGCTTGAAATGCATCGCCCAAATCTGACAGAAAGAGGTTAAAAAGTAGGGGGGCCAGGACCAATCCCTGCCTGCCCCCCTCCTAATATTGATCGGGGCACACAATTCCCTCATACCGTTAAATCTTATCCTGGCTTTATTATTGTGATGTAACCATTTACAGGGGAATAGTAAGTCTTCCGGCATTCCCAAAGTAATTTGCTTGCCCCACATTCGCTCTCTATCCACAGAGTGGAACACTGCTGAGAAATCTACAAATAGGGCATCTAGAGCAGCAGCATCTCTATGCCTGGCCTGATTAATTTGCATATTCAAGGTCAAGATGTTATAGACCGTAGACAAGCCCCGCCTAAACCCAGTCTGATATGGACTTAATACCTGCTTCGATTGAACGCAGCTATTCAGTCCATGGAAAATGTCACTTGCAAAAATGTTGCCCATACCATCTAATGTAGAGAGCAGGCGATAGTTGTCAGAATCCAATCTTTTTCCCTTCTTATACACAGGGACCAAGTGGGCCATGCGGCAAGATTCGGTAATGTCACCAACTCCAATCGCCCTTTCAAATAATGAGTAGATAACGAACGCCCAGGCAGTCGGATTCGCTTTCAAAAAAGCATTCGAAACACCGTCTGATCGCATTGCTGGGGACTGCTTAAGTCCATGTATTACTTCAATGATGGTATCATAATCAAAATCCACGCTGATTCTCCCCGGCTCAGGCAGACAATCATTGTCTGCCCAAACTTTCTTTGCTAAAAATGTACACCAGGTAGCTCCATTTATAACATTGAACAGCGCATCATTCTCATCGTGATTATTACTTTTGCACAATAGCCATCATTTCGCCGAATTCCCAGCATATAATATTAATACATTTGTTGCCACATCATGTTGTTACTCAAAGCATTATACCACTTAACCCATTTGCGATAACAATTTTTCCTTTTTGTAATACAGCTATCTTTCTCCAGGGTACATATATGTATCCTTCTTACATCTCGTTTTAGTCGTTTTTTCTCATCACTAATGTCCTTATAATAGGACTTATTCCTACTCACATTATGCTTAACTGAAGTCATACTGTCAGTAGGAAGATACCTAGCCATTATTGAAGTTACCCATGCAACAACATCATTTGGGGAAACAGGTAATACATGGCAATTCTCAAGATTATTTAGAAAATTAAAAATAGCTTTCAAATTCTGATTGGTCTAACCCACCCGTTTCTTCCCAGTATTCACGGCAACTGCTCCTAGCTGGTCAAAGATTTGCTCCATGTGTGTCTCTATTGACACAAGTATAGTCAAAATGGCATGATCACTATAGCCTTTAATGGCCACATCCACGGTAGATAGTCTACTATACAGATCCATGCAAGGGTAAAGATAGTCAATGGTAGAAGACTCATTGCCTCTCCATGTCACAACAGCGGGACAATCACCCTTCATTTGACCATTCAATCTACACAGTTCAATATCACTGAAGAATTCTACCAAATGTCTAGCACCTCTAACATTCTTCTCGAGATTTTTGGCTGTGAATGCTAACACCACATCTGTATGCATTCAGATTCCATATCACCGCCCATTAGCGTCCACCCTCCCTTTAGGCTACTCTGCTGTGCTAGCAACACACCATATATATGACAATGTGGACTCACTAAACTCCCCCCGGGGGTCAAATATGTTAAGGATTAACATGTTCATATGGTCGTATAAAACCACTACTGGTAAAACATAGTCATTTTCTACTTCACAAAGCACTTCATAGGGCCTAATTGATTGGAAGACGGTGAACACAGTGTTAATAAACCACCATAAGTGCGGCCCATGGTTCCCTTCCTAGCTCTCTTCTGATAACACATACCCAATCAAAGAAAGCTGCACTCACGTTTCTTGGAGTAGAATTATATCAGTTGAGTTTAACAAACCTGAATAATTCTCTTTTTTAGCAAACAGGTGCGAGTGATCCCTAGTGTTTCAGTATTTAATAATTACAGGTTAGGAATGAGGTAGCTGGGGGCGCGAAGGGGGCGGGGGTGTGGGTGTAAAAACGAAAGTAGCCAGTCCCAGTGAGATCTAATCATTGGCTCCATGAAACCAGATCATGTTGTTGACTTCAAAACCAAGTTCGTCAGACCAGCAGTATCATTGTTCACCTGTTCCTGCGAGGAGGAAAAAGAAACCACTTTTTTCAGTTCAAGATCAATGTCATATCCCCATTTTAGTAACAAATCGCCATTTGATCTGACCAGGGAGACCTCCACTGAAGCATAGCAATGAGCTCTTGTCATAGGAGGACATTAATCTTCCAACTGCTCAACATATTCAAAGTCAGCACTTCTAATCACTCTAAGTGCAAGCAGATAACAGCTGTAACACCTTTCCTCAATTCACAGATGTTTTTTCCATTGCAAATAGACTTGTGGTGGTAAATGATATTGTAGGTTTAGGGTCATGCAATATCGGAGACACTTCCTCTACTTTTTCAGTTTGCTCTAAGTGTATTCTTCCCAGATTTCCATCTTGAACCATATTGGAGCTGATTTCCCTAACCGATTCTTCTGCTCCATTCAAGCTAATGCTACTCTCCTGCAGAGCAGGGGAAACCAGCTGATTTTCATCTTGCACATCCGCACTCTTTTTCTTCATCCCCGTTTTTAGTAGGAAATTAGTTGGATTCATCTCTGTCTTCTTGGCCCGCTTCATGCATCGACCAACCTTTTTGCGTGCTTTCTTAGTTGTCTTAAAGTACTCAGGGGAGGAGGGGAAACCTGTGAGATGCTACCATTGCTGGTCTCCTGGAACGGTTGAGTAAATAAATTCTCTACACTCTCGTTCTCGCCTTGAGTGAGTAGTATCATATAGAAGTTCCTCTTGCACGACAGTTGCTACAAGCTCCTCTGACAATCTAGGCTCTTCTGCTAATGTTGACTGGAGTACTTCTTCAATAGGGGCCAAATCCACCATCTCCAGATTACACCGCAGAGGAATCCCATCCAACTGGGGAACCGTCCCTTGGTGGTCTGGAGTCTTAGTTGTACAATGACTCATCAATTCTTTCTCAAGTGTATCTAGAATGGAAGAGTGTTTCTGGACTTCGCCATATATCTAGTGCCAGAGTTTAGGAAGAATTTTCTGCATTTTCACCCGTACAACTTTCCATGGAGTTATTGTCCTGGATTAACATTGTCAAATGTGGCGAACTAGACATACTCGATTGTTGGATGGATGGGCATAAGTTGCTGATCAGAGTTTGCTCCTCAGCCTTAACTTTGATCACATTGGGTATATTCGCGGTTTGCTGATCTTCATGCTTCTACGAATAACACAAGTTGAGAAGCAAGTTGTTGTTATCAATAACCACTGAAGTGCCTTCGTTACCATCCATTACATGCAGATCTATCAAAGCATCACAGGTGCTAACAGCCAGAAATATCAGACAGCATATTCTGGTCAAGAAGATGAACACAGATACTGTTTATGGCACCATTAAAGTAAGCTGTTATTTTACTTTTATCCTGGCACTATTCCTGCCACATTTCCTGTTCCACATCCTGAGTCATATATGGCTCCTGCATGACAGCTGCAGAATGGCTGCTGGTTTCCATGCATCTAGCGGTCTTATGTCTACGTAGGTTGTAACAACTCTTTATAGCACCAACTTTGGCAGGCGTGAAAGCACACTTAATCTCAAATCGTTGCAGATCGTCAGGCAGGGCAATAACGGTCGGACAGGGATACTGTCACTCAGAACGACTGACAAGCCAACCCTTGCGTTTCCACACAGAGCTCGCTCCACTGGAGGCAGGGGGAGGGGTTGAAGGCCAACTTCACTACAATTTAGATGCAAACAATCGCTCTTGGCACAGCGAGATCAGACCTAAAGCCGTCCTGTAGTTAGGGTATAGTAACAGCACATATTATTTGCGCAGTACAGGGAAGCTCCGTCAATAGACCACTCACCAAAACTTGCGTCTTAGAACTTCTGTTCCACATGGCGAACTACAGCAAACTGTGCTTGTCTCCTCTGTACTGTCCATGCTCCATGCGGACAGCTTGTTTTTAACTGTTTGGGCAAACAGAAAGTGGCCAGGGCTCTCCCATTCAGCTACTAGACAGGCAAACTATGCTTGGCTCCCCCATGCTTCACGTTCTCTGCGCAGACTGCACGTTTTGAACTGTTTGAACAAACAGGAAGTAGTCAGGGCTCTCCTACTCAACTACTAGATGGCAAACTGTGCTTGGCTCCTTCTTGCGTCGCGCTCTCTGCGCTCTGCGCGGACTATTAGGCGGAAACCTGTGCAGTTCCCTCTGGGACCACTGCAAAAGATTTAGGACTACAGGCGTTGGCGGTGAACCCACTTGGTAGCAGTCTGCACCGCACAGATTCACGTGGTAGCTGTGGCTGAGCAGTCAGACTTCTCTCAAGAAAAGTTGAGCAGTATGTGGAGTATACAAAATAGGATAATTCTTCACAGCAAGACAAGCAAACACGCAACGAGGCTTAGTGTAAAGATATTAAGGCATTTATTTATAACAGAACATCTATGAAAAACACTAAGGCAAATCACGGCAAACAAATCAAACACAATTACTCTACGAAGTCGAAAACGATCAATCCCCCTAGCAATATTTCGACAACTCTAGGTTCTACCGGTATCACTTATTTTCAGACAGAGGTGTATACCTCAACCCAGATGACACTCGAATATTAGTTACGACGGGAGAGAAAAAGATAGGCAGGACATGAAATCAACACAGTTCAATCCTACGCGGATAAAATGCAAGGCAAGAAGGCAAGAATCACAATAGATTGTAAAGTTCAGAGGCCAGGCCCACTCGGAGAGAGGTAAAGGCGCAATGTCCCAAAAAGTCTCTAGTGGAGATGCATTCAAGTCTGTATAGCAAATTGTTATTGGCAGGTTGAACCAGTTCAGAACAAAGGATGAGAAAAGCTTGGAGGCGACCCAACGGAACGGAGAGGATTAAGACACCTCACTCGAACCGATCGAAAGGGAAGCCAGGTGGAGCACGTACCTTGTTGTGGAGGGCAGCTCCGGCGGGGGCAGTTGTTCCTGGTGGTGGATGCATGGCGGGTCTTTGCCAAGAGTAGAGATGAACTCGTCGTCGAAGAAAATGAAGTCCGGTGCACCACCAGGGAAGAGAACAGCCGCGGAGTGCTCCGTCACAAGGCACCACCTTTTGGTCGCGGTTCAGGGTTAGTGGCTATCCGGTTGCCAGGGTGCTCTGCACGAGCAATTCGACCACTGCGTCCTGAGGCGAATAAAAAGCAAAGGAGACTGGTTGTTCCCACCAGCCAGGGGAAGAGACTCTCCGGCAGGGAGATCTCCTCTGTCGTCGGGAAGTGGTGAGTCGGTTCCGCAGGGCTCCACCGGAGGTGTCGTCGTGCAGGTCGGCTCAGCGTTACCCTCGTCGGATTCTTAGGTCCTGTGGTGACTTCTGAAGATCCAGTCCCAAAAGCCCTGCTTTTATGCAGAAAACCCCCATCCATTCAGCCTAGCTGTCAATCAACACATGCTAAGTGGTGAGCGGGAACGCTCACCACTTGGGCCAATCACTCCAGAGTGCGACCTGAGTTGGCAAGGCAACTCGGTCTAGGGTGCCTAAACCCCCTCCCACACCCCTGAGGTAACCCAGACAGAATGGCACCACTTTGGAGGGTCTCTGTACAGAGGCCCGCCAAAAGTGGAACAAAGGGCTCAACCTTTGGTTTAGGAGTCACAGAGACGAACACAGACGCCATTTTACAAACCGAGTTCTGGCAGAAAATACCATCCGATAAACTTATTTACGATAAGTAGAACGGTGGTACGTTAGAGATTAACGAGAAAAAGTATCAATCGCCAACAATGGGAAGAATCCCATAGGGTTATGCTCGGGGTCGAACATAACGAGTAGTTTCCACTGCCACCAGCCAAAACTCGATGAGGGGGGACGGGACAGTGCCCCCTCGAGTAACAGGTCTAGGAGTAATCGAATTACCCCTACTAGTACGTCCACAATAAGATGGTTTGTACTAGTCCTGTTAGTAAATTTAGGTCTAGTAAAGCCAATGGTGACTTTACATGCCCGGGGAGACAGTAGTCAGTCCCCGGGTATGGAGTCTATGGTGGGGGTCTGCTAGGACGCCCCAGTGTTACGGCACGTAGGGTGCGGTGTAACACACATAGAAAAACATATGAGACCGTATGGAGTAAAAGACCCCATAGCCCATCGAACACATTGACATTTCAAAGGAATTACACACACATACATGTCCAAGAGTGGGAGAAAAGAGTCTCACTCTTGGCAGGATGGAAAAAACAAACTTCAGAAATCCAGCAAAGCTGCTGGGGGACTCACTAGGTTAGGAAATTCAGCCTAAACAGAGAATTCTCCCTAACACGGACTGCATGTTTTTAACTGTTTAGACAAGCAAGAAGTGGTCAGGGCTCTCCAACTCAGCTACTAGACTGGCAAACTGTGCTTGGCACCTCTGTCCTTCGCGCTCTCCGTGCTCCATGAAGACTGCACGTTTTTAGCTGTTCGGACGAACGGGAAGTTGTCAGGGGTCTCCCACTCAGCTACTAGACCAGCAAACTGTGCTTGGCTCCTCTGTGCTGCACGTTCTCATTTTTATTTATTTGACATGTTGTTTCATATTTTTTATTGTACTGTTTTTTATTGTTCAATGTGTTTAATGGAATTTTTCCAAAATAGACCAGGATGATGTCTAAAAACCTTATAGGTAAGTCACAACTTTGACGTTTGGTCATTTTTGTTATGTTCGTCTGCCTTTCCTGCACCTTGCTTGGGGAGGGATTTTGTGTCTATGCGCTCAAGTAGACAGTGACAGAGGAGTTGCTAGATCTGGAAAAGACCCGGGGCTAAACTGATGTCGGAACTGTTGGGACTGGGGGCTAGCTAGTCTTTTGACTGTAGCTCCTGAGATTCTATCCGGGGCTATAACCAAAAGATCAGGGGCTATAGCCCCCTTAGCCCCCCCCCTCCCAGCAACGCCCCTGGACAGTGAGACCAAGATTAACTGCATTTTTGTTCATATGCCCTCTGTATGTAAATACAAGGAGAATATGGCTTAGACCTCTGTTATATGGGTCCGGAGTAAGAAGTATGAGAGATGCTGTTAATTTACTTAAAAGTACTATCCTCTCGTTTTAAGCTAAGCTTGGTTGTTCAGGAAGCAATTTGTGTTAGTTAAATAATTTTTTAACACAAGTTTTGTTTTTGCAGGTGTTTTTTCATATCTTCGTCTGCTACATGCGGTTTTTAAATGTATTATGGGATAACCCCTCATTTTAAGATGCATGTTACTTATTTCACTATTATTGTTATGCTATTCATTGTGGGCCTGATTTACAAAGCCATTTTCAATGGGGTTTTCCCATTCAAGTGTTTTTGTAAATCAGGTCAAAATTGTGTTGAGCGATTCGCTTTTATGACTAGTCGAAATAAATATTGTATCTATTCACTCACTCATAACGTTTTGCTAATATTTTCAAAGCACTCCTAATAGCAGCTCTGCAGCCCCCTCAAAATAACATTAACTGAAGATATTTCCGTGGGTTTACTGCCCAAGTACCTAGGTAACAACCGGACATGCACTAAATATCTTTCATCCGGCTCGTCTACAATAATTCCAATAGTTTGTGCACCCGCCCTTTCCATGGGCCTCTTGCTGGGTTTGGTGCGGGCCTCCACAAGCTCACGGGCACCTATGGCTATGCTGGCACTCTAGCACTATCGTCACTGTTTTACGTCAGCATTAATATTGCTTTTATGCGCATGTTGCAAAATTCCTGGCGATTCATGACTGCTTGCACCAGTGTCCAATGATGACGTCTCGTGTCTTTATTGCCGATGCAGTAGAGCAGCGCAAAGAGTATCAATTTGGAAGCAGGGGGGGGGGGGGGGCATTTTAGCAGAATTCTCAGAACAGAAGACGGCTTGGCATCACCGCTCCGCACAGCCACTGTAATCGTCGATACAAAATGACAAACACCGCTTGTGATAAGAATGAAGAAACATATGTGGCTGGAAACCACAGATATTTTTTTTAGTATTGTTCAAAGAACGCTTTTTACGCCAAATGTTGACAAAATGATGTCGGCCATCTGCAATATCGGCGAGCAAATCAAAGTGATTGTTCTGCTTCGGGACTTGATCCCGTGGCCTGCAAAACAACGCCTCCCCCTTTTTTCCAGAACCGCACAGTTGATTAAATGTGAGCGGGTGATGTAGTTGTACATGAAACAAAATAGAGCTGAAGGGTACAGATGGTTGAGGGAGACAAGTGGGATTACTAAAAGGTGACCGAGGAAGACCCCTCTGTCATCCTCTCTGTCATCCTCTCTGTCATCGACTCAAGGCTTCTTCATAACGCACTGTTCACAGTGTTTTGTGAATCGCTGGAGATTTGCCTCCGTCCACAATGATGGGGCAAGCGTGTTCCGTTGTAGCAAGACCTGCCTATGTGTTTGATCTGTGTCAACTTCCACTGGCAGGTTGTCTGGGAATAGAGGCAGTGGCATAGCACAAAAAGTGCCCCCCCCTCGAACCCATGCTGAAGGGGCCCTTGCACAAGCTTGGCGGCAAATCACGGATCATGCCACACTCTGGGCCGGCCTAGACTACCACGCTTACGCAATACATATGATGATCAGGCTGCTGCAGGGGCACGCTGCACACAGCAATACGAGAAAGATATAAATATGTGTTTTAATGCATTAGACAGCAGACTTTCTGAGAAAAATTGCCTAAAAAGCCAGAGTATTTGCAATTGTTTTGCAGGGTAACACCAATCCACAAATCCAATACATGCAAGTCACCAACAGTGCACAGGAACATTAAAACTTTATTTAGTTTTATGCTTTGCTATTAAAAATGACATGCAGCAATAAAATCATGTCCAACTGGCTGCACAATGTAGGCCTTTCTAGACACATAATAAAGACTTTCAGGGTAATTCATAGAAATTCGCACAAAAGTGGCGCACGCGACTGGCGCACAGCGTGCCCGTGCGAATGTCTGCGCTAGCCGCGTGCGCTAAAATCGATTTCCGCGCACAGTGTATTCATGGATTTTCGCATCCAAAACCAGCCGTGGCGCAGCGTGGCGCAGCGACCCTGCAGCAGCGCCATTTACGCCCCCAAGAAAGCCCTCGCACAAGGAAAAGCTTTCAAAATCCCCAAATAATCGCAAAGGGCTGCGCTAACCCTGGACCAGTTAACAGGGCTGGCAAAGAGCAAACGCCAAGCGGGGAACGTGTATTTCAGTGGTTCGCGGGATGTTCCACACGCAATTGTCCTGTGTACGTGTGCATCAGGGGTGCGCGGGAAGTATCACACGCAAAATCAGCAGGGTACGTGTATTTCAGGGGTGCGCAGGAAGTATCACACGCGATTCCAGCAGGGTACGTGTATTTCAGGGATGCGCGGGAAGTATCACGAAGTTCCACACGCGATTTCAGCAGGGTACGTGTATTTCAGGGGTGCGTGTGAATTTCCACACGCGATTGGCCCCGTGCGAGCAGGGTACGTGTATTCCAGGGGGGCGCGGGAAGTTCCACACGCAATTTCAGCAGGGTACGTGTATTGCAGGGGTGCGCGGGAAGTTCCACACGCGATTGGCCCCGTGTGAGCAGGGTACGTGTATTTCAGGGGTGCGCAGGAAGTTCCACACGCGATTTCAGCAGGGTACGTGTATTTCAGGGGTGCGCGGGAAGTTCCACACGTGATTTCAGCAGGGTACGTGTATTTCAGGGGTGCGTGGGAAGTTCCACACGCGATTTCAGCAGGGTACGTGTATTGCAGGGGTGCGCGGGAAGTTGCACACGCGATTGGCCCCGTGCGAGCAGGGTACGTGTATTTCAGGGGTGCGCGGGAAGTTCCACACGCGATTTTAGCAGGGTACGTGTATTTCAGGGGTGCGCGGGAAGTTCCACACGTGATTTCAGCAGGGTACGTGTATTTCAGGGGTGCGCGGGAAGTTCCACACGCGATTCCATCAGGGTACATGTATTTCAGGGGTGCACGGGAAGTTCCACACGCGATTTCAGCAGGGTACGTGTATTTCAGGGGTGCGCGGGAAGTTCCACACGCAATTTCAGCAGGGTACGTGTATTTCACGGGTTGCGCGGGAAGTTCTACACGCGATTGGCCCCGCGCGAGCAGGGTAAGTGTATTTCAAGGGTGCGCGGGAAGTTCCACACGCGATTGGCCCCGTGCGAGCAGGGTACGTGTATTCCAGGGGTGCGCGGGAAGTTCCACACGCAATTTCAGCAGGGTACGTGTATTTCAGGGGTGCGCGGGAAGTTCCACACACGATTTCAGCAGGGTACGTGTAGTTCAGGGGTTCTGGGGAGTACTACATGTGAATTGGCCGTGTGGGTCCTCCCAGGTGTTCGCTCTACAACCTCCACGGCCCCTGCAGGCAGCCCACACAACGGGGGACTACCCTGCACCCCTGATCATGTCCCGCAGGCAGCCCATCCACCATGGGCATGCCCCCCAGCCAACCCACATGTCACCTTGCACTACTGATCAACAATGCATGTCTCCCAGCACCCACACCCCCCAGCAGTCAGGGGCACCCTCCACCAGGCCCCCACTCCTGTCTCCCAGCACCCCCACCCCCCAGCCACCAGGGGCAGCCTCCACCAGGCCCCCACTCCTGTCTCCCTGCACGCCCCAACCCCCAGCAGTCAGGGGCACCCTCCACTAGGCCCCCACTCATGTCCAACTCATGTCTCCCACCACCCCCACCCCCCAGCCACCAGGGGCAGCCTCCACCAGGCCCCCACTCATGTCTCCCACCACCCCCACCCCCCAGCAGTGCAGGGGCAGCCTCCACCAGGGCCCCACCCATGTCTACCACCACCCCCACCCCCAGCAGTGCACGGGCAGCCTCCACCAGGCCCCCACTCATGTCTCCCATCACCCCCACCCCCCAGCAGTGCAGGGGCAGCCTTCACCAGGCCCCCACTCCTGTCTCCCTGCACCCCCACCCCCCAGCAGTGCAGGGGCAGCCTCCACCAGGGCTCCACCCATGTCTACCACCACCCCCACCCCCCAGCAGTGCAGGGGCAGCCTCCACCAGGCCCCCACTCATGTCCCCTATTACCCCCACCCCCCAGCAGTGCAGGGGCAGCCTCCACCAGGCCCCCACTCATGTCCAACTCATGTCTCCCATCACCCCCACCCCCAGCAGTGCAGGGGCAGCCTTCACCAGGCCCCCACTCCTGTCTCCCTGCACCCCCACCCCCCAGCAGTGCAGGAGCAGCCTCCACCAGGGCTCCACCCATGTCTACCACCACCCCCACCCCCCAGCAGTGCAGGGGCAGCCTCCACCAGGCCCCCACTCATGTCCCCTATTACCCCCACCCCCCAGCAGTGCAGGGGCAGCCTTCACCAGGCCCCCACTCCTGTCTCCCTGCACCCCCACCCCCCAGCAGTGCAGGGGCAGCCTCCACCAGGCCCCCACTCATGTCTCCCACCACCCCCACCCCCAGCCACCAGGGGCAGCCTCCACCAGGCCCCCTCTCATGTCTCCCACCACCCCCACCCCCCAGCAGTCAGGGGCACCCTCCACCAGGCCCCCACTCCTGTCTCCCTGCACCCCCTACCCCCCAGCAGTCAGGGGCACCCTCCACCAGGACCCCACTCCTGTCTCCCAGCACCCCCACCCCCCAGCCACCAGGGGCAGCCTCCACCAGGCCCCCACTCATGTCCCCTATTACCCCCACCCCCAGCAGTGCAGGGGCAGCCTCCACCAGGCCCCCACTCATGTCTACCACCACCCCCACCCCCAGCCACCAGGGGCAGCCTCCACCAGGCGCCCACTCCTGTCTCCCTGCACCCCCACCCCCCAGCAGTGCAGGGGCAGCCTCCACCAGGGCTCCACCCATGTCTACCACCACCCCCACCCCCCAGCAGTGCAGGGGCGGCCTCCACCAGGCCCCCACTCATGTCCCCTATTACCCCCACCCCCAGCAGTGCAGGGGCAGCCTTCACCAGGCCCCCACTCCTGTCTCCCTGCACCCCCACCCCCCAGCAGTGCAGGGGCAGGCTCCACCAGGCCCCCACTCATGTCTCCCACCACCCCCACCCCCCAGCCACCAGGGGCAGCCTCCACCAGGCCCCCTCTCATGTCTCCCACCACCCCCACCCCCCAGCAGTCAGGGGCAGCCTCCACCAGGCCCCCACTCCTGTCTCCCTGCACCCCCTACCCCCCAGCAGTCAGGGGCACCCTCCACCAGGACCCACTCCTGTCTCCCAGCACCCCCACCCCCCAGCCACCAGGGGCAGCCTCCACCAGGCCCCCACTCATGTCTCCTATTACCCCCACCCCCAGCAGTGCAGGGGCAGCCTCCACCAGGCCCCCACTCATGTCTACCACCACCCCCACCCCCAGCCACCAGGGGCAGCCTCCACCAGGCCCCCACTCATGTCCCCTATTACCCCCACCCCCCAGCAGTGCAGGGGCAGCCTCCACCAGGCCCCCACTCATGTCTACCACCACCCCACCCCCCAGCCACCAGGGGCAGCCTCCACCAGGCCCCCACTCATGTCCCCTATTACCCCCACCCCCCAGCAGTGCAGGGGCAGTCTCTACCAGGGCCCCACCCATGTCTCCCACCATCCCCACCCCCCAGCCACCAGGGGCAGCCTTCACCAGGCCCCCACTCATGTCCCCTATTACCCCCACCCCCCAGCAGTGCAGGGGCAGCCTCCAACAGGCCCCCACTCATGTCCAACTCATGTCTCCCACCACCCCCACCCCCCAGCACTGTGGGGCACCTGCCAGCAGGCCCCCACTCATGTCCAACTCATGTTCCCCTGCACCCCCACCCCCCAGCACTGTGGGGCACCTGCCAGCAGGCCCCCACTCATGTCCAACTCATGTTCCCCTGCACCCCCACCCCACAGCACTGTGGGGCACCTGCCAGCAGGCCCCCACTCATGTCCCCTATTACCCCCACACCTCAGCAGTGCAGGGGCAGCCTCCACCAGGGCCCCACTCATGTCCAACTCATGTCTCCCACCACCCCCACCCCCCAGCACTGTGGGACACCTGCCAGCAGGCCCCCACTCATGTCCAACGCATGTTCCCCTGCACCCCATCCCCCAGCACTGTGGGGTACCTGCCAGCAGGCCCCCACTCGTGTCCAACTCATGTTCCCCAGCCAACATGTCATCACAATCTAGATCCCTGGTCCCTATGGTCAGCCTCCAAATGCAAAACACCCACCCGAGTATTGCATCCACCCACTCAGAAATGGCAATAACATGATAGAACAGCAATTGCAAGTTTGGAAACGAACACATGTCCCTCACATACACCCAATGGGTGTCAGTGAATCTCAAAACCCATATCATGATATGCATGAAACCAATGAGATGATACTACACATTGAAGTTTGATCAAAAAATATGTATTAAAGGAAACATGAATTGAATCAAAAATAAACTAACAGAAATGGGAATGTAAAAAAAGTAAAAAGAAGCATGTCCATGAAAAAATGCAAAACCAAAAATCAGAATCCAATGGAATGGTGTCCAAAGTCACAGTCCAGAAAAGAAAATCCAATGGGAAATTATAATTGAAAGCCATTGCTCCATGGGTAAATTGTAAAAAGAAAAGAAAATCCAACAGTGAACTATGTACAGGTGAACAAGCCAGGGTCCATGATCCCAACAAAAGAAATGAAACCTATCTAACAACACTACCTAATAAAAAATAACTATATACAAAAATGTGGCCCATTGTCCAAAAGGTCCAAAGAAAATGCAAAAACAAAGGAAACCTAACACTAACTACATAACTATTTACATGGGCAGCAGGCTAGTCCAACGGCTCACTGGATGTTGTCATGGGCATCATCGAACTCCTGTTCAATGGCTTGGAGGCAGGCATGTTCCCTGGCCCTGAGGTCTCGCAGGGATAAAGCAGTGTCCAGCTCCAACTCCCTGCGAAGACCCTCGAGGCACTCAGCCCGCCTCAGCGCCCTCCGCATGGAGTTCTCCGCCCTGACCATTGTGAGCCGTTCCTCCTCTGCCCGCTGCCGCTCCGCACCTATCTGCTGGCCCAACCGCTCCCACACGGAAGCCACTCCCATTCCAGGGTTCTCCTGCCCTCCAGCCGATGCCTGCACCCCTGATGTTGATGGCCCCGAGCCATGATGCCCCCCACGTCGAGCCTGCCGCTGCCTCCGATGCAACTGCCTGTGCCAGCACGACGGCATCCAGGCTGATGGTATCCACCGACGCCGTCGTGCACGTGCCCTGCCCCATGATACCGTCACATCCTCCATCTGCTGTGGTCCAGTTGCTGGTGTGTCCACCCCTGCTGGACCTCTGACTCCCGACTGTGGCAGGGATGGGATCCCCACCGAGCCGGCTGCATTGGTCGGGGCAGGTCCACAGGGGGCCCTGGTGGCATCTGGGCCGGAAGATGGCATGGAGAACGACTGGTGCATAGTCTCCACAGAGGAGGAGAGGGTCGCCAGATTGGCCGACACATGTAGGAAACCCCCGACCATGGGCGTTCCCAACTGGGCCACGTCGGCACGGTGCTCTCCGTGATGACGTGCATGCTCCTCCCGGGAAGCACGCACCTCATAACGAATTGCACCTGTGCGCAACACGACACCAATCAGGACCTTCTCCATACGGCCAGGGTCCCCTCGTCCGCAGGTGGAGGGGAGTCAGATGACATGGACATCCCCCCTACCTGCGGACGGGCCTGGGATGGGGCATCCCTGCTGGTGCATGGTGGTGCAGTCACAGTGTCAGGGACAGTGACATGCACAGGCCCCTCCACGGCGACCTGTGCTGCCTCCTGCCCCTGGACTGCAACACTTGCACCAGCAGGGATGCCCCCACCAGGCCCCATGTGCGCCTCAGTAGCGGCCTGCTCCTCCTCTGTGGAAACCACCAACCTGGATGGCTCCATCCCATCTTCCGCCGTTGCAAGCCCCTGTGGGGGCTCACCCACCCCTTCCGCTGCAGCCGTGGGGGCATCCCCGCCGCTTTGCTCCACAGAGCCGTCTCCGCCCTCTTCTTCACGTGGCGCTGTGTAGAGGGAGACATAGAACACAAGCATCAGGGTACTGTACAATGGTCCCCTAGACAGGAAGCAATAGCAGATGAGTGGCACTGTCAAAGATCACTTCCATCATGTCCCTCCACAACACATGGCTCAGTGCACGTAAAACACATACGGTAACAGGCATGGCGCATGCTATGGACATTAGCATACACTGTCCAAGTGATTCTTGAAACATACACTGTTGTTTTGGAACTCACATTACTGGCCTCACATGCATGACGTCCCTGCACACACACATGCATACATGGCCTATGTCACACATACAGGCAAGTATCAGACAACCAGCACACTGCGACATGCCCTGTCTCACACAGCAATGCTTGGCCACTTACCGCTCAACTCCAGACGGGTCTGCCTCTCAAGGATCTGGGCGTGGAGCGCTGGGCCTACGCGTTCCAGGACCCTCATCTGGATGGTACTCATGCGGCCCCAGCCCCCTCCACGAGGCGCCGGGCCTTCAAGAGGGTCCTGGACCTGCAGTCATCCCAGCGCTTCTTGACATGTTGGTAGTCGCGGACTGCCACCCCCTTCGCATTGATGGCAGTCACGATGTCCGTCCAGATCCGAGTCCATCCTTCCTTGTTGGCGTGCTTACTTCCGAAGAGGGCATCATACTGCCCCAGGACTTGCTCCACCAGGACACCAAATTCGGTGCCAGAGAAGCCTGTGCCCCTCTGCCTCTCTGGCCGGGGGTTGCCAGTGGTGCCAGATGTTGCAGTGCCCGACATGGCATCCCCAGAGGCAGGAGTGGGTGGGCAACTGGGTCCTGGGGCTGGGCTGTGGAGCGATGGTATCTCAGTCGGGAGTCTTCTGTTCCAGCAGGGGTGGACACAGCAAATGGACCCCTGCAGATGGCTGATGTGCAGGCACCAAATGGCAGGGCACGGTGGCAGCAGGCAGGCAGGCAGGCAGCAGCAGATGGCTCGTGGGAGGCTGCTCGGGGCTCTGGGGGGCAGTAATTCAGCCTTTTGGGCAGGAGCGTGGTCTTCCGTGTGCTTATGCGTGGCCAGCTTGATATGGAGTGATTTGGCACGTGAAAATCCTGCACGTCTGCGTGTAAATCGAGGAAAGGCCCTTAGCGCGTATGCATGTCAGCACGCATATGCGATTTCATTGGACCAAAGGCCCTTAGCGCGTGAGCGCGTCTGTGACGTGAGGCGCGCAGGTGTTTCCCTCATTACATGTGATGACAGAGCACACGTGGATTTCCACCAATCACGTGTGGAACTTCCTGCGCACCCCAGAAATACACATACCCAGGCCAATCGTGTGTACGCTCACTTCCCTCCGATTACACGAGATGACACTCGGACGTGCAGTTTTACCACGTGTGCTCGCATATGCGATTTCATTGGCCCAAAGGCCACCATGCGAAGCTGTGACGTCACGCGCATGGCCGTAGAGAATGGCGCGTGTAAAAATGAAGAGATACACGTCCAAGTGTCAAAGCGTGTAATTGGTGGAAATGGCCTCATCGTGTATGCGCGTCTGTGACGTGTGTATAAAAGGTACGTGTAGAACGCCATTTCCTTGTACGTGCTTTTCGTGGAGAGCGAGTGGGTGAAATCTGTACTTCTTGTCGGTTCACACGCGATTTACTTCACAGCGTTTCCAGTTCGTTATCCCTGTTACCTCTGACAGCTTTTTCTCTTTTCCTCTTTTTCCTGGGCCTGTTTCCTCAAACAGCATTCCCTACTACTGTTGTCCTGTCTCCTCAGACAGCGTACAATTCTTCTTTTGGTGGGGGTGTTGCCAACGCGCACACGCGCATATTTTTCACGCTTTTGTTCCCGGCAGACGGTGAGTCGCGCACGTATTTAAAATCTGTGCTTGCCCCGTGTGTCGCGTACCCCTTCAGAGGTCATTCTAGGCTGCGTGTGACACGCATACATTCATTCTTGTGTTCCTGGGTGCCACAGCGTAGTGCAGGTTTATTTTTCCACGCACGTGGTCTAGGAGGGGTTGCATGCACCTTACTTTGCTTTTTTGGGGTGCCTGTGCGTTGCGTGACCCGCCATCTTTCCCCAGGGGTGACATACAGCCTTGCTAGAGCACTAGGGTACGATTACCATCTGGTACCCAACCCCTTTGACCCCCAATTGCCCAGGACAATAGTTCACATCGACTCCCATACGCACAATAACATCAGTGCCATGGCTGGGAGGTGAACAAGCCGTAAGGGTGGCAAAGGTGGCCGAGCCCCAAGTGGTGGCCGTGGTGGATCCAGTAGGGGACATGGCCGTGACTTGCAGGGTGCCCCTAGCCCCCCATGTGTGGAGGAGCAGTCAGGGACACATATGCCCCCCCCCCTGGTTGAGGTTACCGTGGCCGACACCATCCATGCTCAGCCCTTGTTGGACCAGCCCACTGTGGAACCAGACCTGGCACAGGGTGACTCCATGGCTGACTTCCAGGTCAGCAGGTCTAGGCCACGTGCGCCGGTGAACGTTGGTGTCATCAGGCCACGTGGATCAGGGGCAGCTAGGTCATCTCCACCAGGCCCCCACTCATGTCCCCTATTACCCCCACCCCCCAGCAGTGCAGGGGCAGCCTCCACCAGGCCCCCACTCATGTCCAACTCATGTCTCCCATCACCCCCACCCCCAGCAGTGCAGGGGCAGCCTTCACCAGGCCCCCACTCCTGTCTCCCTGCACCCCCACCCCCCAGCAGTGCAGGAGCAGCCTCCACCAGGGCTCCACCCATGTCTACCACCACCCCCACCCCCCAGCAGTGCAGGGGCAGCCTCCACCAGGCCCCCACTCATGTCCCCTATTACCCCCACCCCCCAGCAGTGCAGGGGCAGCCTTCACCAGGCCCCCACTCCTGTCTCCCTGCACCCCCACCCCCCAGCAGTGCAGGGGCAGCCTCCACCAGGCCCCCACTCATGTCTCCCACCACCCCCACCCCCAGCCACCAGGGGCAGCCTCCACCAGGCCCCCTCTCATGTCTCCCACCACCCCCACCCCCCAGCAGTCAGGGGCACCCTCCACCAGGCCCCCACTCCTGTCTCCCTGCACCCCCTACCCCCCAGCAGTCAGGGGCACCCTCCACCAGGACCCCACTCCTGTCTCCCAGCACCCCCACCCCCCAGCCACCAGGGGCAGCCTCCACCAGGCCCCCACTCATGTCCCCTATTACCCCCACCCCCAGCAGTGCAGGGGCAGCCTCCACCAGGCCCCCACTCATGTCTACCACCACCCCCACCCCCAGCCACCAGGGGCAGCCTCCACCAGGCGCCCACTCCTGTCTCCCTGCACCCCCACCCCCCAGCAGTGCAGGGGCAGCCTCCACCAGGGCTCCACCCATGTCTACCACCACCCCCACCCCCCAGCAGTGCAGGGGCGGCCTCCACCAGGCCCCCACTCATGTCCCCTATTACCCCCACCCCCAGCAGTGCAGGGGCAGCCTTCACCAGGCCCCCACTCCTGTCTCCCTGCACCCCCACCCCCCAGCAGTGCAGGGGCAGGCTCCACCAGGCCCCCACTCATGTCTCCCACCACCCCCACCCCCCAGCCACCAGGGGCAGCCTCCACCAGGCCCCCTCTCATGTCTCCCACCACCCCCACCCCCCAGCAGTCAGGGGCAGCCTCCACCAGGCCCCCACTCCTGTCTCCCTGCACCCCCTACCCCCCAGCAGTCAGGGGCACCCTCCACCAGGACCCACTCCTGTCTCCCAGCACCCCCACCCCCCAGCCACCAGGGGCAGCCTCCACCAGGCCCCCACTCATGTCTCCTATTACCCCCACCCCCAGCAGTGCAGGGGCAGCCTCCACCAGGCCCCCACTCATGTCTACCACCACCCCCACCCCCAGCCACCAGGGGCAGCCTCCACCAGGCCCCCACTCATGTCCCCTATTACCCCCACCCCCCAGCAGTGCAGGGGCAGCCTCCACCAGGCCCCCACTCATGTCTACCACCACCCCACCCCCCAGCCACCAGGGGCAGCCTCCACCAGGCCCCCACTCATGTCCCCTATTACCCCCACCCCCCAGCAGTGCAGGGGCAGTCTCTACCAGGGCCCCACCCATGTCTCCCACCATCCCCACCCCCCAGCCACCAGGGGCAGCCTTCACCAGGCCCCCACTCATGTCCCCTATTACCCCCACCCCCCAGCAGTGCAGGGGCAGCCTCCAACAGGCCCCCACTCATGTCCAACTCATGTCTCCCACCACCCCCACCCCCCAGCACTGTGGGGCACCTGCCAGCAGGCCCCCACTCATGTCCAACTCATGTTCCCCTGCACCCCCACCCCCCAGCACTGTGGGGCACCTGCCAGCAGGCCCCCACTCATGTCCAACTCATGTTCCCCTGCACCCCCACCCCACAGCACTGTGGGGCACCTGCCAGCAGGCCCCCACTCATGTCCCCTATTACCCCCACACCTCAGCAGTGCAGGGGCAGCCTCCACCAGGGCCCCACTCATGTCCAACTCATGTCTCCCACCACCCCCACCCCCCAGCACTGTGGGACACCTGCCAGCAGGCCCCCACTCATGTCCAACGCATGTTCCCCTGCACCCCATCCCCCAGCACTGTGGGGTACCTGCCAGCAGGCCCCCACTCGTGTCCAACTCATGTTCCCCAGCCAACATGTCATCACAATCTAGATCCCTGGTCCCTATGGTCAGCCTCCAAATGCAAAACACCCACCCGAGTATTGCATCCACCCACTCAGAAATGGCAATAACATGATAGAACAGCAATTGCAAGTTTGGAAACGAACACATGTCCCTCACATACACCCAATGGGTGTCAGTGAATCTCAAAACCCATATCATGATATGCATGAAACCAATGAGATGATACTACACATTGAAGTTTGATCAAAAAATATGTATTAAAGGAAACATGAATTGAATCAAAAATAAACTAACAGAAATGGGAATGTAAAAAAAGTAAAAAGAAGCATGTCCATGAAAAAATGCAAAACCAAAAATCAGAATCCAATGGAATGGTGTCCAAAGTCACAGTCCAGAAAAGAAAATCCAATGGGAAATTATAATTGAAAGCCATTGCTCCATGGGTAAATTGTAAAAAGAAAAGAAAATCCAACAGTGAACTATGTACAGGTGAACAAGCCAGGGTCCATGATCCCAACAAAAGAAATGAAACCTATCTAACAACACTACCTAATAAAAAATAACTATATACAAAAATGTGGCCCATTGTCCAAAAGGTCCAAAGAAAATGCAAAAACAAAGGAAACCTAACACTAACTACATAACTATTTACATGGGCAGCAGGCTAGTCCAACGGCTCACTGGATGTTGTCATGGGCATCATCGAACTCCTGTTCAATGGCTTGGAGGCAGGCATGTTCCCTGGCCCTGAGGTCTCGCAGGGATAAAGCAGTGTCCAGCTCCAACTCCCTGCGAAGACCCTCGAGGCACTCAGCCCGCCTCAGCGCCCTCCGCATGGAGTTCTCCGCCCTGACCATTGTGAGCCGTTCCTCCTCTGCCCGCTGCCGCTCCGCACCTATCTGCTGGCCCAACCGCTCCCACACGGAAGCCACTCCCATTCCAGGGTTCTCCTGCCCTCCAGCCGATGCCTGCACCCCTGATGTTGATGGCCCCGAGCCATGATGCCCCCCACGTCGAGCCTGCCGCTGCCTCCGATGCAACTGCCTGTGCCAGCACGACGGCATCCAGGCTGATGGTATCCACCGACGCCGTCGTGCACGTGCCCTGCCCCATGATACCGTCACATCCTCCATCTGCTGTGGTCCAGTTGCTGGTGTGTCCACCCCTGCTGGACCTCTGACTCCCGACTGTGGCAGGGATGGGATCCCCACCGAGCCGGCTGCATTGGTCGGGGCAGGTCCACAGGGGGCCCTGGTGGCATCTGGGCCGGAAGATGGCATGGAGAACGACTGGTGCATAGTCTCCACAGAGGAGGAGAGGGTCGCCAGATTGGCCGACACATGTAGGAAACCCCCGACCATGGGCGTTCCCAACTGGGCCACGTCGGCACGGTGCTCTCCGTGATGACGTGCATGCTCCTCCCGGGAAGCACGCACCTCATAACGAATTGCACCTGTGCGCAACACGACACCAATCAGGACCTTCTCCATACGGCCAGGGTCCCCTCGTCCGCAGGTGGAGGGGAGTCAGATGACATGGACATCCCCCCTACCTGCGGACGGGCCTGGGATGGGGCATCCCTGCTGGTGCATGGTGGTGCAGTCACAGTGTCAGGGACAGTGACATGCACAGGCCCCTCCACGGCGACCTGTGCTGCCTCCTGCCCCTGGACTGCAACACTTGCACCAGCAGGGATGCCCCCACCAGGCCCCATGTGCGCCTCAGTAGCGGCCTGCTCCTCCTCTGTGGAAACCACCAACCTGGATGGCTCCATCCCATCTTCCGCCGTTGCAAGCCCCTGTGGGGGCTCACCCACCCCTTCCGCTGCAGCCGTGGGGGCATCCCCGCCGCTTTGCTCCACAGAGCCGTCTCCGCCCTCTTCTTCACGTGGCGCTGTGTAGAGGGAGACATAGAACACAAGCATCAGGGTACTGTACAATGGTCCCCTAGACAGGAAGCAATAGCAGATGAGTGGCACTGTCAAAGATCACTTCCATCATGTCCCTCCACAACACATGGCTCAGTGCACGTAAAACACATACGGTAACAGGCATGGCGCATGCTATGGACATTAGCATACACTGTCCAAGTGATTCTTGAAACATACACTGTTGTTTTGGAACTCACATTACTGGCCTCACATGCATGACGTCCCTGCACACACACATGCATACATGGCCTATGTCACACATACAGGCAAGTATCAGACAACCAGCACACTGCGACATGCCCTGTCTCACACAGCAATGCTTGGCCACTTACCGCTCAACTCCAGACGGGTCTGCCTCTCAAGGATCTGGGCGTGGAGCGCTGGGCCTACGCGTTCCAGGACCCTCATCTGGATGGTACTCATGCGGCCCCAGCCCCCTCCACGAGGCGCCGGGCCTTCAAGAGGGTCCTGGACCTGCAGTCATCCCAGCGCTTCTTGACATGTTGGTAGTCGCGGACTGCCACCCCCTTCGCATTGATGGCAGTCACGATGTCCGTCCAGATCTGAGTCCATCCTTCCTTGTTGGCGTGCTTACTTCCGAAGAGGGCATCATACTGCCCCAGGACTTGCTCCACCAGGACACCAAATTCGGTGCCAGAGAAGCCTGTGCCCCTCTGCCTCTCTGGCCGGGGGTTGCCAGTGGTGCCAGATGTTGCAGTGCCCGACATGGCATCCCCAGAGGCAGGAGTGGGTGGGCAACTGGGTCCTGGGGCTGGGCTGTGGAGCGATGGTATCTCAGTCGGGAGTCTTCTGTTCCAGCAGGGGTGGACACAGCAAATGGACCCCTGCAGATGGCTGATGTGCAGGCACCAAATGGCAGGGCACGGTGGCAGCAGGCAGGCAGGCAGGCAGCAGCAGATGGCTCGTGGGAGGCTGCTCGGGGCTCTGGGGGGCAGTAATTCAGCCTTTTGGGCAGGAGCGTGGTCTTCCGTGTGCTTATGCGTGGCCAGCTTGATATGGAGTGATTTGGCACGTGAAAATCCTGCACGTCTGCGTGTAAATCGAGGAAAGGCCCTTAGCGCGTATGCATGTCAGCACGCATATGCGATTTCATTGGACCAAAGGCCCTTAGCGCGTGAGCGCGTCTGTGACGTGAGGCGCGCAGGTGTTTCCCTCATTACATGTGATGACAGAGCACACGTGGATTTCCACCAATCACGTGTGGAACTTCCTGCGCACCCCAGAAATACACATACCCAGGCCAATCGTGTGTACGCTCACTTCCCTCCGATTACACGAGATGACACTCGGACGTGCAGTTTTACCACGTGTGCTCGCATATGCGATTTCATTGGCCCAAAGGCCACCATGCGAAGCTGTGACGTCACGCGCATGGCCGTAGAGAATGGCGCGTGTAAAAATGAAGAGATACACGTCCAAGTGTCAAAGCGTGTAATTGGTGGAAATGGCCTCATCGTGTATGCGCGTCTGTGACGTGTGTATAAAAGGTACGTGTAGAACGCCATTTCCTTGTACGTGCTTTTCGTGGAGAGCGAGTGGGTGAAATCTGTACTTCTTGTCGGTTCACACGCGATTTACTTCACAGCGTTTCCAGTTCGTTATCCCTGTTACCTCTGACAGCTTTTTCTCTTTTCCTCTTTTTCCTGGGCCTGTTTCCTCAAACAGCATTCCCTACTACTGTTGTCCTGTCTCCTCAGACAGCGTACAATTCTTCTTTTGGTGGGGGTGTTGCCAACGCGCACACGCGCATATTTTTCACGCTTTTGTTCCCGGCAGACGGTGAGTCGCGCACGTATTTAAAATCTGTGCTTGCCCCGTGTGTCGCGTACCCCTTCAGAGGTCATTCTAGGCTGCGTGTGACACGCATACATTCATTCTTGTGTTCCTGGGTGCCACAGCGTAGTGCAGGTTTATTTTTCCACGCACGTGGTCTAGGAGGGGTTGCATGCACCTTACTTTGCTTTTTTGGGGTGCCTGTGCGTTGCGTGACCCGCCATCTTTCCCCAGGGGTGACATACAGCCTTGCTAGAGCACTAGGGTACGATTACCATCTGGTACCCAACCCCTTTGACCCCCAATTGCCCAGGACAATAGTTCACATCGACTCCCATACGCACAATAACATCAGTGCCATGGCTGGGAGGTGAACAAGCCGTAAGGGTGGCAAAGGTGGCCGAGCCCCAAGTGGTGGCCGTGGTGGATCCAGTAGGGGACATGGCCGTGACTTGCAGGGTGCCCCTAGCCCCCCATGTGTGGAGGAGCAGTCAGGGACACATATGCCCCCCCCCCTGGTTGAGGTTACCGTGGCCGACACCATCCATGCTCAGCCCTTGTTGGACCAGCCCACTGTGGAACCAGACCTGGCACAGGGTGACTCCATGGCTGACTTCCAGGTCAGCAGGTCTAGGCCACGTGCGCCGGTGAACGTTGGTGTCATCAGGCCACGTGGATCAGGGGCAGCTAGGTCATCTGCTGCCCCGCGTAGGCAGGCTGGGGCGGCTGCAGGGGCAGCTGCGGCTCCATCCACCCCACCTCTCACACACCCATCCAGGACAGTGTCGGTCCAAGTCCATCATGCTGACATTCCCCCTGACACCATCACACTTGAGATAATGCCTGCACCAACTCCCATGCTGAGTGTGCAATCCCACGCTCCTGCCCCTAGTGTCCAGAGCAGCGTAGGACACTCAGGATCCCCACCACCTTCCAAGCGGAAGAGGAAGAGTGCTCGTCCAGTAGAGGCTGATGCCCCAGACACAGCTACACAGTCCGGCCCGTCAAGGAAGCCCAGCTTCAATGAGGCCGAACTCAATGCACTTGTAGAGTATGTGTCCGCACATGACCGTGAAATGGTGATTGTTGCAGGATCCAAGACCACACCTGCACAACGTCAGGCACACTGGCAGACCATTGCGGACATCATAAGTGCCCTTGGAATCGTGAGGCACACAGCTAATGAATGCTACAAGCGCTGGAATGACCTGAAGCGCAGGGCAAAGAATAAGCTGGCCTCAAGTCATGCCGCAACTCTAGTGACTGGAGGTGGGTCTCCAGCAGACGACATAGAACTCACTCCACATGAGCAGGTTGCTGGGACCTACGTCACGGAGGAACAGATCCAAGGCGTGGGAGAACTGGCAGATTATGAGGCATTGTCCGGTGAGTGCACATGCATGTGTGTGTCATCCATGTGCATGGTGTGTGTGGGAGGGCTTCTGTTTGGGTGCCAGGGGAGGGTGTGTGTGCCTGAGTGGTTCGGCTCACCCATGTGCCTCTTCCTATACATTCTTGACAACAGCATTTGGGTATAGCAGCATCCCTTCGGCCAACATTAGACATCCAGCCCAACACCACCCAGTTGCCCTTGGAGTGTCATCTTGCCACAACACTGTTGCTTATTTACCTCTGTTTATTCAGGCAGATTGTTTGCATACCACCACTTTTACTCGGGATTTCTCAGTCCTATTGTCACATGTCTGACATGGCTATGGTACAGTGGACTGGCTCAGTTTCGTGGACATGAATAGTTTGGACATGTCCCTGTGCTATAGGACCATTTTTGACTGGCAGCTGCAGGTTAAACATTTGAACCATTACAATGAAAATAATCAATTATATGAACAAACTGGACTGAATGAACAATTGGTGACCTCCTCTCCCTCTTCACTTCATGGCTAGGGTACATGCCATCTGTGTGATGGCATGTGTATTTGACCTGCCAATCACTGGCCAATGTGTGATGCCACTTCTAGGCAGCATGCAGCAAATGTGTTCATCTTCCATCTTGGTGTCATCAATGTGTGCCATCTGCCTTCCCATCACATGCAGTGACGGTGCATGCATGGGAGTGTTTTAGTCATGTGGGACATGTGTCAATCAAGTACTGTTTCTGTATCCTCTCAGCCCTAATTGTGTGCCATAGTGCTAATGCCTGTTTCCATTTGTTTTCTTTTATGTCTTTGCAGGGGAAGACGCACTTGATACTGCTGGGGTTGTGGAGATGGTGCAGACCCAGGAGGGGTCTGAGTGCCGACCGACCACCAGTGAGGGACGTGGTGTGGTGGTGGGTGAGAACCCACAACTGCTGCAGGTCGTGCTCTCAAGGGGTGTCTCTGGCTGCACATCTCCCGAGCGGTGTCGATTCGGATGATGAGACCTACGTGCCGTCGCAGGTGAGTGTTCCTGGGAGGGATTCTGTTCTGTCCCACCCACCTGCACCAGGGTTAGAACCCTCAATGGGGATGTCAGTGTTGGCAGGTACGTCTTTGGTGGTTACGGATGCAGGGTCACACTCTGCGACATCTGATCCTGTTCCTGGGCCAGCAGATCAGAGGGGGAATGCAGTCCTGCAGCCTCAGGCAGTGCCAGCACAGCAAGGCGCAGTTCTCCTTGCCCCAGACAGGTGTGGTGCTCGCCGACGTGGTGGCCGTACGCCACCTGGCAATACCGCATAGGAGCAATCCATTTACGGTATGGCAACCCAACAGGCAGCATCATCAGAGATGATGGCTCAGGCCATGGATAGGGTGGCCACTTCCATTGTCCCCCTCGAAAGGCTGATGGAGCGACTACAGCAGGCAACTGACTCCATCTGCCAGTCACACAGGGAGGACATGTTGGCGTCCGACAGGGACAGGTGGGCGTCACTGGCGACTCTGCAGGAAGCCATCTCCATAGAGTCCCAGGGCCACAGGGAAGCCCTGAGGCTGGAACTCCTTCACCTCAGGACGACTCTTGTTGAGCTTGAGGCTTCAACAAACCGAACAGAACAGCAGCTGGAGCGTCTCACCCATACGCTCTCAGCTGAGATGCAGGCAACTAGGGCGGAGGTCCGGGCATCCCGTGAGTTGTTGCATGGGGACCTCCGCACACTTATCTTCCAGAACGAGACCTACCAAACCCGCATGCTTGCAGCCATGGAGGAACAGACTAGGGCTTTGCGTGGGCTGCCTCCCATAGTGCCACCACCTCCTGATGCAGCTGCAGAGGGTGAGGATAGCGACAGCAGTGATACTCCCACAATAGGGTAGCCGTGTAGGCCATGAGCCCATGGAGGTGTTTTTTTTCGCAAGATCCACACAGGTGGGTTTTGGTGTGCACCCTGTCCTCGGACCTCCTGGGTGGCCTCCCCAACCCCCCCGGGCCCATTAATGGCCATTTTTTTGTTTTTGTTTGGGACAGTGTGTTGGCTTGTGTGGCTCCCGTGGGCATACGCTGCATTGTGGCTGGGCACATGCAGGCTTGTCATGGATTTGGTTCAGATGCTTGGGTTTTTGTCACACACACCCCTCCTGCTTCCCGTTTCCATGGGCTTGCAAAGGGTGTGCCCAAGTGCCATTGACGTACATGGTGACATTGGACTCCCATGAGCTGTGTGGGCAGTCTGTAGTCAATACTGTGTACACATTCATAGTGCATATTGTTGTTGTATTGTACACTGCGTGGTGTATTGATATGTGCCTCTCCATCCATCTCATCCTCCTAATTTGCAGGTCCATTCCTCATGTCTTCACAATGCGGTCCACCTTGGAACTGGAGTACATGTTGTAAGCAGTGCACCTACACTCTTGCGTGGCGCTAACACTGTATTCTTGGAAGTGTTCAGAGGGCTGTTGTCATCAGGTGGTGAGGCTAGCTAATTTTTAAGTCTGTAATGTCATGTTTAAGGTAGGTTGGAGGTTGTGTAGGTGATTGGTATTCTTGGTAAGTATTTGGTAATGTCGGTTGTAGGTCCTGCATTACTGTGAGCATTTCATGTGTGGACATGTTTCCATTAGGGACACTGTAGCTGCTGACACGTGGGGCATGTTGTGGGGATTCATTTCTTTCCTCTCACATTGCATGACATGCCATGGTGTGTTGTGTGGCCGTGCCGGGGAGGGGTGGGTGACATGGCACTGTTTTCATGTAGTATTTTGCAAGTGGGTATTCATTTCTGCAGCATGGAAGTGTCTTTTCATGACACTGCATTGGTGGTGTTTGTGTAGGTAGGGATGCACACATTGTGACACTTCCACATGAACAATCTCAGGCTGCTATGGTTCTGGCAGTTGACAGTCCCTTTGTTCGTCTTAATTGTCAAGTCGAGTCATCATTGCTTATCAGATGGTATGTGCCAGGCCTGTGTGTACTCCACTGGGGTGTGATTTCTTTGTGAAGTAATTAGCCACCAGCTGCGTACGGGCTGCCTCACCCCGTGCCCTCTCCCCTCCCATGCGCAGCAGGCGTGCATGTGGTTGGGGATGTGGGGGCACCACCATGTCCATGGCCAGGCCCCGGCATGTTGCAACATTGTGCAGGACACATGCTGCCACTATGATCCTGCACACTACTGAGGGCGCATATAACAGCTGCCCACCAGAGCGGTCAAGGGAGCGAAAGCGTGACTTGAGCACTCCGAATGTGCGCTCCACTATGCCCCGGGTTGCAATATGGGCTGTGTTGTATCTTACCTCTGGAGGCGTGATGGGGTTCCGAATTGGCGTCATCATGTGGGTGCTCAGAGGGTAGGCACTGTCCCCTGGTGAGGAGGTGATGGGTATCATTAGTGGGGTAGTGACATAACTCTGCATCTGACATGCATGCATGTGCAGTGGCATTCATACTCACCAAGCAGCCATGTATCGCCATGCCGCCCAGCTTCTAGGTCCCGGCTTAGGGTAGACATTCGGTAAATGAAGCTGTCGTGGGTGGACCCTGGATAGTTGGCATATACTGAGGTGATGATTCCCTTGGCATTACATACTACCTGCACGTTGATGGAATGCCAGTGCTTGCGGTTCCTATAGATGTGCTCAGATGCCCTGGTGGGACGTAGTGCCACATGGGTGCAGTCAATGGCACCTAGCACTTTTGGGAATTGTGCCACACCGTAGAAATCGAGGGTGGCAGCCTGCCTTTCTGCAGGTGACCTGGGCAGGTATATGTGCCTACGGACTGATGGGCGTGCAATGATGATGTTCAAGACCTGGTGTAGGCAGCGTGACTGCGTGGCCTGTGACACTCCACCCACTATGGCATTATGTCCGCTGAAATGATCCTGTGGCCAAGAAGTGCAGTACATTGAGGACCTTCTCAAGGGGGCTGAGTGCTTGGGAGCACAGGGTGGGTGATGTGAGGTCATCCTCCCACTCACTGATCATGTCCAGTATTATGTGTGGGGGAAACCTGTACCTCCCATACACCTGGTCATCAGGCATCCCAAAAAGGCTGGTTCTGGGAGTGAAAATTCGGGCCCTCAGTATCCTCCTCCTCATCCTTTGGTAACCCACGGCCGCTGCTGCTAGGAATGGTATATTCATCCTGGCGTATGAGCTTGTTTGTTGTTTGCGCGCACTTTTATGCTGCGCGGGTCGACGTACGCCTGCTTCATGCTGGCGTACGTGTCTCAGGATTGGACCATATATTTTTCGGCACGTCGTAGGTGAACGTGTGAATCTTCCCGCCCACCCCAGGAATACTCGTAGCACGCTCTCACAGGGACAGTCGCGGGTAAATATTCCCGCCCACCCCTGGAATACATGTACCCCACTCTCACAGGCCCAATCGGGTGTGGAAGTTCACACGCACCCCGAAGTACACATACCCAGGCCAATCGCGTGTGGGACTTCCCGCGCACCCCGAAGTACACGTACCCAGGCTAATCGCGTGTGGAAGTTCACGCGCACCCTGAAGTACATGTACCTAGGCCAATCGCGTGTGGAACTTCCTCCGCACCCCGAAGTACACGTACCCAGGCAAATCGCGTGTGGAAGTTCACGCGCACCCCGAAGTACACGTACCCAGGCCAATCGCGTGTGGGACTTCCCGCGCACCCTGAAGTACATGTACCCAGGCCAATCGTGTGCGGAACTTCCAGCGCACCCCGAAGTACACGTACCCAGGCAAATCGCACGGCTGGGGGTGGGGGTGCAGGGGGACATGAGTGGGGCCCTGGTGGAGGCTGCCCCTGCACTGCTGGGGGGTGGGGGTGGTGGGAGACATGAGTGGGGGCCTGGTGGAGGCTGCCCCTGCACTGCTTGGGGGTGGGGGTGGTGGGAGACATGAGTGGGGGCCTGGTGGAGGCTGCCCCTGCACTGCTGGGGGGTGGGAGTGGTGGGAGACATGAGTGGGGGCCTGGTGGAGGCTGCCCCTGGTGGCTGGGGGTGTGGGTGGTGGGAGACATGAGTGGGGGCCTGGTGGAGGCTGCCCCTGGTGGCTGGGGGGTGGGGGTGGTGGTAGACATGGGTGGGGGCCTGGTGGAGGCTGCCCCTGCACTGCTGGGGGGTGGGGGTGGTGGGAGACATGAGTGGGGGCCTGGTGGAGGCTGCCCCTGCACTGCTGGGGGGTGGGGGTAATAGGGGACATGAGTGGGGGCCTGGTGGAGGCTGCCCCTGCACTGCTGGGGGGTGGGGGTAATGGGGGACATGAGTGGGGGCCTGGTGGAGGCTGCTCCTGGGGGCTGGGGGGTGGGGGTGCTGGGAGACAGTAGTGGGAGCCTGGTGGAGAGTGCCCCTGACTGCTGGGGGGTAGGGGCTGGTGGGAGACATGAGTGGGGGCCTGGTGGAGGCTGTCCCTGCACTGCTGGGGGGTGGGGGTGCATGGGGCCATGAGTGGGGGCCTGGTGGATGCTGCCCCTGCACTGCTGGGGGGTGGGGGTGCATGGGGACATGAGTGGGGGCCTGGTGGAGGCTGCCCCTGCACTGCTGGGGGTGGGGGTAATAGGGGACATGAGTGGGGGCCTGGTGGAGGCTGCCCCTGCACTGCTGGGGGGTGGGGGTGGTGGTAGACATGGGTGGGGGCCTGGTGGAGGATGTCCCTGCACTGCTGGGGGGGGTGGGTGTTGGGAGACATGAGTGGGGGCCTGGTGTAGGCTGCCCCTCGTGGCTGGGGTGTGGGGGTGGTGGGAGACATGAGTGGGGTCCTGGTGGAGGCTGCCCCTGCACTGCTGGGGGGTGGGGGTAATAGGGGACATGAGTGGGGGCCTGGTGGAGGCTGCCCCTGGTGGCTGGGGGGTGGGGGTGGTAGGAGACATGAGTTGGACATGAGTAGGGGCCTGGTGGAGGCTGCCACTGCACTGCTGGGGGGTTTGGGTAATAGGGGACATGAGTGGGGGCCTGGTGGAGGCTGCCCCTGCACTGCTGGGGGGTGGGAGTAATAGGGGACATGAGTGAGGGCCTGGTGGAAGCTGCCCCTGGTGGCTGGGGGGTGGGGGTGGTGGGAGACATGAGTGGGGGCCTGGTGGAGGCTGCCCCTGCACTGCTGGGGGGTGGGGGTGGTGGGAGACATGAGTGGGGGCCTGGTGGAGGCTGCCCCCAGTGGCTGGGGGGTGGGGGTGGTGGGAGACATGAGTGGGGGCCTGGTGGAGACTGCCCCTGTACTGCTGGGGGATGGGGGTAATAGGGGACATGAGTGGGGGCCTGGTGGAGGCTGCCCCTGGTGGCTGGGGGGTGGGGGTGCTGGGAGACATGAGTTGGACATGAGTGGGGGTCTGGTGGAGGCTTCCCCTGCACTGCTGGGGGGTGGGGGTAATAGGGGACATGAGTGGGGGCCTGGTGGAGGCTGCCCCTGCACTTCTGGGGGGTGGGGGTAATAGGGGACATGAGTGGGGGCCTGGTGGAGGCTGCCCCTGGTGGCTGGGGGGTGGGGGTGGTGGGAGACATGAGTGGGGGCCTGGTGGAGGCTGCCCCTGCATTGCTGGGGGGTGGGGGTAATAGGGGACATGAGTGGGGGCCTGGTGGAGGCTGCCCCTGGTGGCTGGGGGGTGGGGGTGCTGGGAGACATGAGTTGGACATGAGTGGGGGCCTGGTGGAGACTGCCCCTGTACTGCTGGGGGGTGGGGGTAATAGGGGACATGAGTGGGGGCCTGGTGGAGGCTGCCCCTGGTGGCTGGGGGGTGGGGGTGGTGGGAGACATGAGTGGGGGCCTGGTGGAGGCTGCCCCTGCATTGCCGGGGGGTGGGGGTAATAGGGGACATGAGTGGGGGCCTGGTGGAGGCTGCCCCTGGTGGCTGGGGGGTGGGGGTGCTGGGAGACATGAGTTGGACATGAGTGGGGGCCTGGTGGAGGCTGCCCCTGCACTGCTGGGGGTGGGGGTAATAGGGGACATGAGTGGGGGCCTGGTGGAGGCTGCCCCTGCACTTATGGGGGTGGGGGTAATAGGGGACATGAGTGGGGGCCTGGTGGAGGCTGCCCCTGGTGGCTGGGGGGTGGGGGTGGTGGGAGACATGAGTTGGACATGAGTGGGGGCCTGGTGGAGGCTGCCCCTGCACTGCTGGGGGGTAGGGGTAATAGGGCCATGAGTGGGGGCCTGGTGGAGGCTGCCCCTGCACTGCTGGGGGGTGGGGGTAATAGGGGACATGAGTGGGGCCTGGTGGAGGCTGCCCCTGCACTGCTGGGGGGTGGGGGTGGTGGGAGACATGAGTGGGGGCCTGGTGGAGGCTGCCCCTGCACTGCTGGGGGTTGGGGGTGGTGGGAGACATGAGTGGGGGCCTGGTGGAGGCTGCCCCTGGTGGCTGGGGGGTGGGGGTGGTGGGAGACATGAGTGGGGGCCTGGTGGAGGCTGCCCCTGGTGGCTGGGGGGTGGGGGTGGTGGTAGACATGGGTGGGGGCCTAGTGGAGGCTGCCCCTGCACTGCGGGGGGGTGGGGGTGGTGGGAGACATGAGTGAGGGCCTGGTGGAGGCTGCCCCTGGTGGCTGGGAGGTGGGGGTGGTGAGAGACATGAGTGGGGGCCTGGTGGAGGCTGCCCCTAGTGGCTGGGGGTGGGGGTGGTGGGAGACATGTGTGGGGGCCTGGTGGAGGCTGCCCCTGGTGGCTGGGGGGTGGGGGTGGTGGTAGACATGGGTGGGGGCCTGGTGGAGGCTGCCCCTGCACTGCTGGGGGGTGGGGGTGGTGGGAGACATGAGTGGGGGCCTGGTGGAGGCTGCCCCTGGTGGCTGGGGGGTGGGGGTGGTGGGAGACATGAGTGGGGGCCTGGTGGAGGCTGCCCCTGGTGGCTGGGGGGTGGGGGTGGTGGGAGACATGAGTGGGGGCCTGGTGGAGGCTGCCCCTGGTGGCTGGGGGGTGGGGGTGGTGGTAGACATGGGTGGGGGCCTGGTGGAGGCTGCCCCTGAACTGCTGGGGGGTGGGGGTGGTGGGAGACATGAGTGGGGGCCTGGTGGAGGCTGCCCCTGCACTGCTGGGGGGTGGGGGTAATAGGGGACATGAGTGGGGGCCTGGTGGAGGCTGCCCCTGCACTGCTGGGGGGTGGGGGTGGTGGGAGATATGAGTGGGGGCCTGGTGGAGGCTGCCCCTGCACTGCTGGGGGTGGGGGTGGTGGGAGACATGAGTGGGGGCCTGGTGGAGGCTGCCCCTGGTGGCTAGGGGGTGGGGGTGGTGGGAGACATGTGTTGGTGATCAGTAGTGCAAGGTGACATGTGGGTTTGTCAAACTAGAAATTATATCGTGCCTCCTATTGCTTTGAATATATGTATATTGGCCTATGCCAAGCTGCTAACAAGCTGCTTATAAACTACATGTGAATAAACTCGCATTGGAAGGTCCTGACCTTAGAAACCATGTAAACTGTCATTTTGGGTCAAGCCGCCATTTTATGTTTTCTTGCTCTATAAAGTCACAATGTGAGCTAAAATGGTAGCCTATGTTATTCAGAACAGAACTTGATTGTCATGACCCCTGTACAGCTAATGTATAACTTGCCTGCAGGCCACTTGTTAGGGTCATGAGCTGAGACCTTGTCCTTCTGCTGACCTGTGTGCAATGGATTACCTGTATCACCGAAACTGACTATAATTGAATGAGAACACCTGCTTAAATATATTGTATAAATTAAGTCCCGCATTGTAATGTTAGGCCTAGAGCATACATTATTACCATTCTGGCAAGGGACCCTAGAGCAGTAACTTATTTATGGAATGGTTAACCTGAAGAAAGGCTGGCCAACAGGCTGGAGAAATGTATAAAAGCCTGACTGTTTCAATGAATATTTGCACTCACTGAGCACACCGAACCACGCCGGAGTTCGCTGTGTTGTACTTAGGGTCGATAGGTATCTGAATTTTGTTATGTTCTTTTGTAACTGGATTCAGTATAAAATAAAGTGCTTTGTATGTTCCTTTGTAACCTGTGTTTGGTGTGTTTCCTTTTTGGTTACCCTGCCTCATATTATTTCCTTGTTTTCATAGTTGGCGCCCGGAATAGGGACCCTCAAGATTGATGCCGGATTATTGAAGGTTGACGCACGCTATCGGACCGGGATCGGACGGTGTGACATAACGGGCCCGAATGAACGAGACGCGACACCTCAACAGCGCTGCACGATCCGTTCCCTGGACGATAGCCGTGTGGTCTGAGACGGCATCTTGACGAGGGTCAATTTTTTGAGGTGGGCAGATTTGCCGAAATCACCATACACAAGGTAAATTTCGTTAGGTAAGTCCTTTGTAAACCGATCGGTCCTCCTTAGGTTTGGTCAGGTGAGTCGTTACCCGACTCTAATTCAACCCTGACAATTTGAATTTGGCGCATTGTATCTGCAGACACAATTATTGACCAGGTAACACCGAGTATTTGAGAAATGCCTGGGAAATTGTCTAGCTGCTTTAGGGCATTATTCCGCAGCGATAGACAATCTTTGGAATTTAGCCATCCGGCACCATAGGAGGGGTCACCGGCATGTACTATGTACTGTAAGCATGGCATTGGAAGTGTAGTATTTAATAAAATTTGGCACAGACAAACCAGACATGCCTCCGAACTTCAGTGGCCAGTCAATGGTAGTTTTGAGATCCCTCGTATTGAATATTTAGAGTCAGTCTTGTTAAAACAGAAGGCCAGACCTGCAGCATTTGATGTTTTGCAAAATTGGAAAAGAGAAGCGTTACAGCAGCTTAAAAGTAGGGAAAAACATGTGCGCCGTCATAAAACAAATGCTGAAAAGGCGTTGTTATATGATCTGGACAAACAGTCTGAGTCGGTTAGGAATATGGACAGGGTTTTCTCACTCGGTATTCAGAAAATCTATCTTTCTAAAGATCTTCATGTTTTTGATGAGTTTATCGACAAATTGTTAAATGAACGAAGGCCTGGTGCCTCTGCACCACCTCTGTATGTTCCTCTTCCTCCTGCTGTACCTCTTCCCGCTGTTATTCCTGCTCTTCCTGCTCAACCTGTTGTTCCTATTCCTCCGGTTGTTGTTCCTCCACCTGCTCCTCTGCCTCTTCCCATTGCACCAGTAATAGTACCTCCATTGAATTTGCCTGCACCCTCACTCCCAAGTAGTTCTGTACCGCTTGTAGTTGATCAGGGTGCGGGGTCGAGGATTGTTACTCGTAATACTGTTCCTACAGAAAAGAAACAGGATTTGTTTGCATGGGCTAAGCATTGTATGGAGAGAGGTGATAGAGCTAATGTTCTTGCCACACTTTCTAATATGGATAATTTTCCTGAGAAAAATGTTTTCATTGAAGGTTTAGGGATTCATTTATGTGCAATGTGGGGTAAATTAAATAATGCAGACCTCCCACAAGGGTTGAGGGACCTGAATACTTTAGCGTTTTCAAGAGACACTGTGGGGAAGGTACATGAGCATGTTGAGAGGATATTTGAGTATAGAAAGGAGTTGGAAAGGTTACGGAATGAGGATGACGAAGAAGAAAGTATGTATGTATAGAAACGATTTCTTCCATGTCGTAAATCGACATCTGAGGAGGCGCAAATTTGTACAAAAGATGCGATTAGATATGACACATACAGTCAATATACACTAGAAATGCAGAGGAAAGTGATACAGGTAATGGTAGAGTACCTGCAGGATGAATGTTTAAAGAGAAAGGTTAGTTGTCCCACAGAGTTATTGAGCATTTATAAGAGAGCTTTTTCACTTGACACTTCTTCAACTGCTTTAGTGCTCGACTTAGCTCTGTTGCTTAGTAAGCATTCGGAGTTGCCTACATCTCAGTTGCCTATGAGAGAGGTTCCTCCGACATTTATCCCAAAGGTTGAGATTCATGCTAATGCTGCAGCAGGTACACCTGCTGTGGACATTCCTGCACATTATGTATCGCTGTTTGTTCACGTCCCGTTTTCACGACAGGAAGTGAATACTATTAGACAAACTATTCCTGACATTAGGAAAAATCCGACAGGGTTCTATAAAGAGATAGAGTCCGTTTTGCAGTCCTCAGTGTTTACACTAGGCGACATTGATTTGCTATTCCCTGTACTCCTGCCTGTAGATTTGTGGAAACAAGTTAGAACCATAGACGATGTACCAGGGTTGGGAGATACATGGGCTAACATAGTTAGGCTTGATGGGGAAAGGCCAGCTGGTGAGAGACCACCTCAGGTGATACTAACTTTGCCTGACAGAATCATTGCAAAACTGAAAACTATAATCCCCGAAAAGAGAATTATTTGGGACAAGCTTACGGCCTGTGTCCAAGGAAAATCTGAGGGTGCTACCGAGTTCTTTAATCGGTTCGAAAAGGTATTCTCGGATTTCAGTGGACAAGACTTAGGCACAGAGTCTGGGAAAAGATTATTTGTGGACAAATTTGTACGAGGAGTGCTGCCTGACATCCAGTCATAAATTATGTCTTCTGAGAGCGCTTGGCAGGCGAAATCCCAATCAGAAGTACTGCACATGGCTCAGTACTACGAGAATCATGTCAATAATGAAAAAGATAGAGTCTAGAAGAGAAAAGATGATTTGAAGACTAAAGTATTGCTACAGCAAATTGTTAGAGGCCCCAGAGGGGGTAGTTCGCAGATTAGAGGTCAGTATGTTCCACAAGGGAATGTGCCCTTGGGTCCTGTGAATATCAACCAGTGTGCCTATTGTCGCCAGGAGGGTCATTGGCGTGCACAATGCCCCGTCCTTCGACAGAGGTCGAATAACACATTTGGAAATATGGGTAGACGATCCAGAGGTCGCCCGGGTGTGGGGGGCCCTGGTAGAGGCCAGTTTTCGCAGGATCCCCAACAACCTTTTTCACGGGATAATCAGACTTCGAGTGTGGATACTAGAAACATATTTGATCATCCTTCTGCTGCATATCTATCTGAAGAGCTTCCTTTTGATGATATTTTGTTTCGTTAGGATTGCCCGAAGCAGGGTTTGGAACCTACACCTATTCCCGTTAATCAGAAAGGTCCCTACGTTGAAATGGTAGTGGGAAATAGGAAACATCAATTTTTGATAGACACTGGAGCACAGAAGTGCTCCATTGATCATTCTCGGGTTCCAAACATTCCACTGTCAGGGCAAACCAATGTTTCTGTAGGGTTTTCTGGCACACCAGTTGTTTGTCCGGTTTCTTCACCGGTACCTATTTCTTTGGGTCCCTTTACGGACCACTGTCCATTTCTCTTGACTTCGAATTGTGGAGAGAATTTGCTGGGGTTGAATCTGTTGAAGGAATTAAATGCGGTAATTCATTGTTCTTCTGATGGAGTGCGTTTGACGATTTCACCACAGCAATGTTCTGTTTCGCAATTCTTGACTAGACCTTTGCCGCCAGAATTCAGTAATGTACCAGAGTGTTTGTGGGAAGTTGATGACAATGATGTCGGTGTTTTGCAGATTGAGCCTGTTAAAATAGTTTTGAAACATGGAATTAAGCTGCCCCGTATTCCACAGTATAAGATCTCAGTTAAAGGCGAGCGAGCTTTGAAGAGCATTGTTTCCGATTTTTGTGCATCGTGGGGTGATTGAGGAGATTGCAGGAAGTTTGTGCAATAGTCCGATTTTACCCGTGTACAAAAAAGGTGATAATGCAATTCCATTTCGTTTTATAATTGATTTACGTGCCATTAATAAAGTTGTCGCTCTGCAATTTCCAATTGTGCCTGATGTGACGACAATATTAACCATGATTCCAGCTACGGCTACTCACTTCAGTGTTGTGGACCTAAAGAATGCTTTCTTCAGTATTCCTATACATGAGGATAGTAGATACTTGTTCGAGTTCACCTTAGGGGGACGCTCATTCACATTTACTCGTGCACCTCAAGGTTATACTGAGAGTCCTAATATTTATAGTAGGGCTTTGAAAGAGCAGCTTGATACCCTTGGATTGCCCCCTACTTGTACGTTGCTTCAATATGTTGATGATTTGCTTTTAGCCGCTGACTCTGAGAGCTCTTGTAAAGAGGGCACTGTGTTGTTGCTCATCCATCTAGCTAAGCATGGTCACAAAGCTTCGCTTAAAAAGTTTCAATATTGTTGCCAGGAGGTCGCCTATTTAGGCTATCTCCTGTCAAAGGAGGGAAGAAGATTGACACCTGAAAGAATAAAACACATTTCTGGCATGTCTGTCCCAAATACACAAATGGAAGTTAGAGCCTTGATAGGTATGGCTTCTTACTGTAGGTTATGGATCCCAAACTTCTCACTAGTGATAAAACCGATGTTGGCCTTGACGAAGAAGGGTATTTCTTCGCCATTGCCATGGAATACGGAGCATCAACATTCATTCGAGTTGCTCAAGACTGCATTATGTTCGGCGCCAGTTTTGGGCACACCGAACTATGAGAAGGCCTCTGTGTTGTTTGTGCATGAATGTGATGGATGTGCTTTGGCTGTATTAACGCAGGAACATGGAGGGAAGAATAGGCCATGCGGTTACTACTCTTCCGCCCTTGATCCTGTTGCATGCGCTTTGCCAAGATGTTTGCGCGCTGTTGCTGCTGCTGCTGCGTCTGTAAAACAGAGTGAGGGAATGGTCCTAGGCCATGATTTAACCCTGATGGTGCCTCACTCTGTAGATATTCTATTGAACAAAACCCAAACGCAACACCTCACTTCCACACGACTGATAAGATATGAATTAATCTTGTTTGCTCCCCACATTCAAATTAGGAGGTGCTGCGTTCTTAATCCGGCTGAACTCCTACCTTTCCCGCAAAATACTGTTTGCGGTAACGAAGAGTCACATGACTGCCTGCATACTACTGAACAAGATACAAAAGGCAGAGTTGATTTGAGGGACACTCCTTTGGATAACCCACAAGGGGAGCTGTTTTGTGATGGCTCCTGCTTCAAACTACTGGATGGTACATCGACAGCTGCTTATGCAGTCACTACATTGAGTACGGTTGTGGAGACCAAGAGAATTACGCATAACTCTGCGCAGGCCACAGAGATTATAGCATTGACTCGAGCTTGTGAGCTTTCCGAAGGACTAACAGTAAACATATATACTGATAGCCAGTATGCCTTTGGGGTGGCTCACAACTTTGGGAGACTTTGGTCAGAGAGAGGGTTTTTAACTTCGCATGGCACCAAGATCCAACATGGCTCCCTGATAGTACAATTGCTTTCAGCGCTTGCGCTCCCTAGTCAGTTAGCAATCATTAAGTGCGCAGCACATCGCAAGATTATAGATGATGTAGGGAAAGGGAATGCTTTCGCTGATCAAATAGCTAGACAAACTGCCTCTGATCTCTTCATGGAGATGTATGTTTCAAGGGAGACTGTAGATGCCTATGCAATGGATGAGGGTGTTGGGTCTGTACGGGATATCCAAGCCGATGCCACATTAGAAGAATCCAAGAGGTGGGCTGAGGGCTTGAGGAAACTCGATGATGATGGGTGTTGGGTGGACATGGTTGAAGGGAAATGGTTGCTTCCTAATGCCTATATAGTAATGATGGTTACCATGGCACACGGTCCCACACATGTGTGCGCTCAACAGATCACAAGAATGTTAGAGAAAGTCTGGGTAAATGATAAGATTTCAAAAATTGCCCAGCATTAAGTCCAAAATTGCATGATTTGCCTACAACACAATGCGGGAAAGGGGACAGCAACTCCAAGAGGTAGCTTTGGGCCTCCTTCTGTCCCGTTTGAAGTGATTCACTTTGACTTTATTGAAATGGAGTGATGTAACAATCTAAAATATGTCCTTGTGGTCATTTGCGCCTTTAGTAAGTGGGTCGAGGCTTTCCCTGTTAAAGACGCTACAGCCATGACCACTGCAAAGACCATGTTAAAGGAATTCTTCCCACAGTTCGGTTTGCCGAGAGTTATCTGGTCGGATAATGGTCCGCATTTTATCGCTGCTGTAATTCTACAGATATGTACGGCATTGCAAATTGACAAACGATTCCATTCGGCCAGACATGCTCAGAGCGCCGGATTAGTGGAAACACAATGGTATCATAAAAAACAAGCTCGCTAAGACGTGTGCCGGCACCAAACTAAAATGGCCGGACGCCTTACCGATCATGTTACTTTCAATGCGGACAACCCCTCAAACTAAGACTGGGCTCTCTCCCTTTGAGGTGGTAATGGGGAGACCTGCTAATATTTGGGGTTTGCCTAAAAGCTGCGCATTGCGCGATGTAGAAAATGTACTTCTCTCCGACTATTGTAACCAATTGACTAAAAACCTGTTTTCAATTTATCACCAGGTGCGAGAGGCATTGCCGGTGAGGTACGAGGGCCCCGGTCACAGTCTACGACCAGGGGATTGGATCCTCGTTAAATCCTTCAATAGAGTGTCTTGCCTCGCACCACGTTGGAGGGGCCCCTACCAGGTGCTCCTGGTCACTCAGACTGCGTTGCGGGTAGGAGGACATCGCCACTGGATCCACGGCAGCCACACCAAACGGATCCCACACCCAGTGCCATACAATACAGAAGACGCAGAACCCCTTTCCGACATTGAAACCAATGTACCCGAAACGGCAGACGGTGGAAAGAGAGTATCGGAGGCCGTTCCGGAAGTTGTAAGGCCCGACAAAACGGCCATCTTGCCTCCTTGCTCTCCCACTGCATCGTTTGTGGATCATCCATCTACTGATCCAACTTCCGTTCACTCGCCACCTCCTGTGGGAAGTGACGACATCCTGTCTGCTGATTCTTTTGCACCGGAAACTGTGAAGTATAATCTACGCCCAAGGAGATAGGTTTGCAATACGGCTCTTGCTGTACAATTGAAAGAATTTGAGGGCTTGCCTTTTTTTGGCCCAATTGCATAAAGGGTTCTGCTGGCTAAGGGTTGTGGGAAAAGACATTAAGAAGACGCACGACCGGAGTCGCCAGCAAACAAACAATTGGTGTTTCTCGATTGAAGACGACAATGCCCGCATCCGCTACCGTTCGTACTGAACTTTTGGACAAAAATGTGACTAGGAGAGACAATGAGCAGATATGTATGGGGGCCCCGAAAACGTTTTGTTGTCTACTGGTGATAATCACGGGACTTTTAGTAACTGTTGGTTGTGGGTTTTGGTATTTGGAGAGAATGTACCCTTTGAATGATTTCCTACCTGTTGAAAATATAACTGTTGTTCCCACTCCTTCTGTGCAACTACATACCTTGTCACCTGGAGATCTTTTGCATTATCAAAATAACACTCTACTTCTAATTATGAATGCTAGCCATGCAATCTTTAACAGAACCAATTGTTGGATCTGCTCGCATTTACCGCAACATGGGGATAAGGGGCTAGGTTGGTATATTTACCCTTTACCTTTGACAACTGCTTGTTATGCTTCACTTAGAGCACTGTTCTTTGGCCGATGGAACGATAGCATCTCGGGGAACTTTGATGGCACTAATTTGAATAGTTTTGAGGAACATGTTCTGACTCCCCTGGGATGCTCGCTTTTCGCAAATAGGAGTAAACTCAATATTGCTTCTATTAGGCCTTCTGATAGACTGTCTCGTCCTTTCCAATCTGTGATTTCCTTTAAAATGGCTCCGATAGGCAATAAGGATGCCGTGCCTCCTTCTTATACTGTTAACCATAGCCCCGATTCACTTTCCTTCTGCATACAGAGGAATGGCACCCGGTCAATGGGAGATTTTAAAGGTTGTGCCAACGTTGCAAATTTGACTGGGGAAGACAGACCTTTGTATGTAGGCGAACCTATCTATTTTGTTTGCGGTAATGTAGCATTTCCATGGTTGCCCAGGGGTTGGCAGGGAACTTGTTATCTAGGAATCCTGTTACCTGGGGTGTTTATAGCAAGTACTGTAGAGGTTTCGAAGGCTCGTCCACGGCGGGACGAGAATGGCGACACTCCAGCACAGGTTTTAGGAGATGTAGCGAAATCATTCCTTCCATTCTTTGGGCAGAAAACGAATTCCGAGGATTTCGGGAAACTAGCGAGAGTACTGGAGAGAACTATCAACCGGACCAGAGATATACTCTATAATAAAACTTTAAAGCAGAAAGCAATGAGATTGGTAGCGCTTCAGAACCGGATGGCATTAGATGTCATTCTGGCTGAACGTGGTGGAGTATGTAAACTAGTGGGTCCGCTTGCTGTGTTTTCATACCGGATTCCTCCCCAACTATTTTTAAGGCAATACAGAATCTGCACATTCTTAGTTCAGAAGTGCATGTTCCCGAGGGAAATTGGGATCTTAGCGCTTGGTTCTGGGACTTCTTGCGGTCTTGGGGTTGGAAAGTGCTTTCAGTCTTGCTGATTATTTTGGGAATTCTGCTATTTCTTTGTTGTTGTATCCAATGTCTACCAAATATATGTTCAATTCTAGGGGGATGTTGCGCTCAGGCGATAGGTACAATAGGACATAAAGTGTATGCCCCGGATAAAACCTCTAAGGAGTATGTACTGAAAGAGATCTTAGTAAAAGATCTAATGGCGATAGATATTTCTGACAGCTATTCCGGGTGTATGGACGATGACACATGGAGTTATTTGCAGGGAGATCAGAAGTAGTTTAGCACTTGGCATAGGCCAAAAGGAGGGTTTGTCAAACTAGAAATTATATCGTGCCTCCTATTGCTATGAATATATGCATATTGGCCTACGCCAAGCTGCTAACAAGCTGCTTATAAACTACATGTGAATAAACTCGCATTGCAAGGTCCTGACCTTAGAAACCATATAAACTGTCATTTTGGGTCAAGCCGCCATTTTAGGTTTTCTTGCTCTATAAAGTCACCATGTGAGCTAAAATGGTAGCCTATGTTATTCAGAACAGAACTTGATTGTCATGACCCCTGTACAGCTAATGTATAACTTGCCTGCAGGCCACTTGTTAGGGTCATGAGCTGAGACCTTGTCCTTCTGCTGACCTGTGTGCAATGGATTACCTGTATCACCGAAACTGATCTATAATTGAATGAGAACACCTGCTTAACTATATTGTATAAATTATGTCCCGCATTGTAATGTTAGGCCTAGAGCATACATTATTACCATTTCTTCTTGTTAATGTATAAACCTAAGATGAACTAGATTTGACCTGGCAAGGGACCCTAGAGCAGTAACTTATTTATGGAATGGTTAACCTGAAGAAAGGCTGGACAACAGGCTGGAGAAATGTATAAAAGCCTGACTGTTTCAATAAATATTTGCGCTCACTGAGCACACCGAACCACGCCGGAGTTCGCTGTGTTGTACTGAGGGTCGATAGCTATCTGAATTTTGTTCTGTTCTTTTGTAACTGGATTCAGTATAAAATAAAGTGCTTTGTATGTTCCTTTGTAACCTGTGTTTGGTGTGTTTCCTTTTTGGTTACCCTGCCTCATATTATTTCCTTGTTTTCACAGGTTGGCTGGTGGGCATGGCCATGGTGGATGGGTTGCCTGTGGGACATGAGCAGGGGTGCAGGGTAGTACCCTGTGGTGTGGGCTGCCTGCAGGGGCCGTGGAGGGTGTAGAGGGAACACCTGGGGGGACCCACATGGCCAAATCACGTGTAGCATTCCCCGGCACCACCGAAATACACGTACCCTGCAGAAATTGCGTGTGAATCTTCCGCGCACATCGGAAATACACGTACCTAGGCCAATCGCGTGTGGAACTTCTGCGCACCCTGAAGTACACGTACCCAGGCCAATCGCGTGTGGAACTTCCTGCGCACCCCCACCTATCCAGGCCAATCGCGTGTGGAACTTCCCGCGCACCCCGTAGTACACGTACCCAGGCCAATCACGTGTGGAACTTCCCACGCACCCCCACCTACCCAGGCCAATCGCGTGTGGAACTTCCCGCGCACCCCGTAGTACACGTACCCAGGCTAATCGCGTGTGGAACTTCCCGTGCACCCCAAAGTACACGTACCCAGGCTAATCACGTGTGGAACTTCCCGCGCACCCAGGAACACGCGCACATGCTATTTTTCACACAGCGGGTGTCCGTGTTTGTCGGTGCCCCTTTGCACCTCATTTTTCCTAGGGGGCCACTGTATGGGCCATTCATCATGGCTGTATATGGGTGCTTTTTGTTAGTGCACATTTTGGCGCAATTTTTTTCAGTCGTCGGGGCGCTACCGCCTGCTTTCTTGTGGCGTACTTGTTTGGCCCTGTGCGCGTCTTTGACCGTGCGCTGGTTTGCCCTATTCGATTCCATGAATACGGGTTGTAGGCGAGCGTGTGGGCGTTCCGTGCACTTGCCTCCTGTACTTCCCCCGTGACGCCCATATTTTCACGCGTTGTTCCCCATTCTGAGTGTTACGCCCCGTGTTCCACCTACTTTTGTGATGTGCGCCGCGCTATGTGCGATTTCGCAGTGGCCGTGTCGCACGCTGTTGGATGACCTGTGCGCCGGCGTGCGCGGCGCACATTTTTAGCGCACATCCAATGTTTTTCTCGTGCACGGACTTCCATGAATCGCTGGGCGCTGGTTTTCCTGATATTTTCGCACTTTTCCTGCAATTCGCACGTTTTGGCACCTCTGCGCAGGAATTTTCGGCGCACATTAATTCCATGAATTGACCCCTTTGTTTGGTACTCCTATGGTGTGCCAGACACCCCAATAAATGGTGGGAAAAGCTATACTTGAATTGACAATTTGTATTTGATCTGAGTGACCATTATCAAATGCAATTATATGCCCGTCTATGTTGACACGTGTGTCAGTCTTAAAAAGCCTGTTTCAAAACCGGGGTTAATTCACCCTCTGTTGGTGATACGTCATAAATGGTCACCCCCCACTATTCTTGTTCATTTCTTATATCAGTTGTGGGGATGACAAACTCTGGATCAGTTGGGCGCTGGTAGGGTATGGTGGCCCAATGGTCGCTTGTTGAGCGATTAGATCAATTATATGGTCCAGTCAGGTCATAGTCATCAATTTGTTTATTTTGGTTAGTTAGCAGCAAAGAAAACATAATTGTAGAAATGAATGACAAGTTTTTGACATGGTAACTCGCTACACACCCGAAGCGCGTTTCAACCTACCATGTTAAAACCTACCATGTCAAAAACTTGTCATTCATTTCCACAATGATGTTTTCAAGCGACCATTGGGCCACCATACCCTACCAGTGCCCAACTGATCCAGAGTTTGTCATCCCCACAACTCTTACATTTTAATAGGAACCTCAACAAACCAGGATCCAGACTGCTGGTCGGATTCGGCAACAAGATAAGAGGAGGTGCGCAGGAGAAAGGGAGTCCCGCCACGATCAACTCCACCTCTGCTAAAACCATTTCTTATATCAGGCAAATAAAAGGGATTGTTCCCTTGATCCTTCTTGTTACAGCAAGTATCTAGCAGCGTCCTGCGTGCATCGACACGTAACAAACATATCAAAGTAAAACATGCCATGCCACATCAAGATATACTTAGATTGGATGCACCAAAATGTCAGTTAAAGCAATAACAATTATAATGGTTATTTTATCACAGATGCCCAGAAAAATATACAATGCCACAGTAAGAACGGCAGTGGCGACTGGTGAAGTGGAGGGGCATACATATTTCCACCAAATATGTCATAGTGACTGAGCGTAGCGAGGGAGCCCAAACCAATTAAAGAGGGGGCGGGGTTCTCTCCCCGCTATTTTTTAAAATAATGGGTTAAAATGGTGCATTTTACAGCACACTTTTTGGACAAATTGGGTAAAGAGGCCAACAGTTTGCAATTAATTTATTTATTTTTGCATTTATTGCAGCGCGCAAAACCCTCAGGTATCTAGGTGCTAGTTACATTGAGGGAAAAAAGAAGTGGGAGGTCGAGAAAAGAGGGGGAAATGAATCAGGATGAATGACAAGTCTTAGAAGGAACTGTGTTAGTTGAAGAGCCAGGTCTTTAGATTTTTGCCCTGTAGGCAGGTTCTTTTCTGAGGACTGGTGGGAGATTGTTTCAAAGTTTGGCAGCCCCTTCCGGGAAGCTCTTGCCCCCCACCGAGAAGCGATTGAAGTTGGCGGTCTTGAGGAGGTGACAGTTCATGGATTAGGAGGTCGGGCGGGGAGTATTTCTCCAAGCAGCGTGAGAGGTAGGTTGAGGTTGTGTTGGAAAGGCATCTGTGGACTATGGATAGTGTTTTAAATTTGATCCTTTCGCGGATAGATAGCCAGTGTGCATCTCTCCGGGCTTGCGAGAAGTGGTCAGATTTGGAGAGACCTATGGCCGCTCGGAGGGCATTGTTCTGAATAGATTGTAGTTTGTTCAAGTTTCGCACAGGGGTGCCGGCCAATAAGGCGTTGCAATAGTCAAGCTTAGTTCCTGTGATGGCTCTTGTAATAGATAGGCTGTTGGGTGTGGAGAGGAAGGGCTTGCTGGTGTAGAACAGTTTGGCTGTGAAGGCTGCTGATGAGGCAATAGAGTTCACCTTATGCAAGAGGTCAAGGGTGAGTCCAGGTATACGCCTACAGATTTGGCTGCAGAAGAGTTGGAGATTTGTTTCCGTTTATAGTAAACTCCTTGTAGGCAGGGTCTATGTTGCGTAGCGTGGAGTGGGAGCCGACAATGAGGATTTCAGTTTTATCATCATTGAGGCATAGCAGGTGAGATGCCATCCAGTTTTGTATGATTTCATACACAGAGTTGATGGTAGCTGAGTACTGAGCTCATGAACCAGAAAGGGGGATAAGGAGCTGCATGTCACAGGCATAGTTTGTATATGATATGCCGAGGAGGTCAATGTGGTTGAAGAGGGGTTTCGTGTAAATGTTGTAGAGAGTGGGGGAGAGACAGGAACCTTGGGGAACTCCGCAAGTGACAGGAGTGGGTGGGGCAAAAAAGTAATCGATGATTGGTTTTGTAGGGTAACTCATGAAATAAATCCAATAGATGCAAGTTACCAACGTGCACAAGAGCATTTCTCCAACATGTTTTCATTATGCCTTTGCCCATGATATGTGCAAGTATAAAAACATGTTCACACTGCATGTGCCCATACATTTCCACAGAGGCTGCACCAATAAACGTCAGTATTCTCATAAAAGAACATACTCATGTTTGCTTTGCACATAATGCCAGCAATGATACTATAAGAAAAGATGTCAACGCAGGTTCTGCCAATATATACCAGTACCCCCACAACATACTCCGGTTGGCTTTACCAAAATGAATGCTGCAATGTGAAAGTATATCCAAACTGGCTGCACCAAAATGCCAGTCTAACTATATAATAACACTTATCATGCTTGCTTTATTAAAGATGCACAATATAAAATGTCATACCACAATAAGAAATGGCTACACTGGCTACATTAAAAAGCCAGTCTAGCTACATAACACTTATCATGCTTGCTTTATCGAACATGCCAATACAAAATGTCATGCCACAGTAGGAAATGGCTAGATTAGCCACACCAAAATGCTAATCCAGCCATGTAGCAACACTTACCATGCTTGCTTTATCACAGATGGCCAGTATGAAATAAATGCCTCATACGTAAGTACTGGTAAGAGGAAGAGTAGGGCTTGGAGTAATGCAGATTACATTAAGTAATCCAGCCATTAAACACAAGCACACACACATTCACACACCATTCACCATACACCCTCTCTCTCTCTCTCTCTCTCTCTCTCTCTCTCTCACACACACACACACACACACACACACACACACACACACACACACACACACACACACACACACACACACACACACACACACACACACACACACACACACACACACCCCATTCACCATACACCCTCTCTCTCTCTCTCTCACACACACACACCCACACACACACATACATTTTCATGTGAATCCTTCGACCATACACTCACACACGCACACACAGACAGCCACACATACATCATACACGCACTCATTCACACACATAACATTATGTACATTTATACACACACACACTTACTTTCACGCACACACATTTAAACAAAATAAATTGTCTTACCTTTTGAATCCATTGGTGCAGGGAACGCGACCCCCAGTTTCCTGCAGCAGGCACGCTTGTCATGCCAGAGGTCATGGGGCGAGAGGGAAGCCCTATAACTCTGCCTTCATAAAGAAATATTTCCATTAAGGGACCGAACCATAAGGGAAATACTTTATTTATGAAGGCAGAGTGACTTCAAAAATGGACTCTGTCCGAACCATGACAATCGTTTCTTTTTGAAGTCACTCTGCCAGCATAAAGACATGATTTCCGTTACGGTCTCGTAACGGAAATAATTACTTTATGAAGTCAGAGGACTTTAAGAATAACATGTTTCTTTTAGAAGTCTGAGACCCCCCCCCTGCAACCCTCCTCCTGGACATTTGGTGGAGGGACTCCCAGACCATGGGAGATCCGGGGCCTCCACTCTGTCACTGTATAGCGGCATAGTAAGGAAGTAATTTCTCTTGGTAGCGTCGGCCCTTGCGGTATTGTGATTTGTATTCGATGGTCCATTGGTAGCTGTTCTGGTATTTTTTTATGGGCTTTGTTAGCCAAGTTTTTCAGGAAGGACTAAGTACATTATTGCACAGGATCTAGGAAACTCAACACGTTTTTTGGTTTGTGGGATAGGGAGAAACTTACAAGGCACACACAAGAAGAAATTGTGGGCTTATTCACAGAGTGTTTTGCTTGACTTTTGCACTTGTCTTGGAGGAGAATTATATATGTGAATAGAAAATAAAGCCTAGTTTCTTTACTTTTTTTACTGGGGCTGGGAGTGATAGACAGAATATGGCTAAATGACCTATACCATGTTTCCTCTCTCTGCTATTAAATACCAGTAGTTCTGCTTTGTTTGCAACAATTAGGGCAGAGATACATGTTCCATGTGGTGGTAGCATTCTGTGATACTAGCTTGGCTCCCAACCCTATTCTCCAGTCAGAAATGTATTTGGGAATGATACACATTACATGGTGTCATGGTATTGCTGGTGGTATTATGTGATCACCTGTGCTAGAGGGTGCCTTTATAGGTAAATGAATAGGCATCGGAGGAAGAATCAATTGGCTCAAGGCCAGGACACTGTATTCTTGGAGGACTGAAAGGACCAATACTAATTTCTTGCTTCCAGTTTTGGACTCAGGTTAAGATCCATTCCAGGGCGGAGAGACCATAGGTGACAACATTCTTCTAGAACAGCAGGTTTCTAGATTGTTCACAGCTGGAGCCGGCAGAAGGGGACATTCAGGGACAGTGCACGTATCAGCTGTGTAAACCCACTGTGTGTCTTGCCGGCCTGTCCCACCTTTCTTGCCTTTGGTGTCCTCCCCCTCAGCCTGTTTGTCTGGTCGCTGCAGTGACCCTTCTGCAGTCCCTTCCTTTTTGGCTGGAGGCCAGCTGCTGGCCCTCTTCTCTCCATGTGTTGGTGTCTCTCTTGGTGGTCCAGCTGGGAGGAACAGAGGTTCGAGGAAGAGACTCGGAAATGGTGCGCTGAGTCAAGCTTATTCACAGGTCTATGCAGGTGGCATGTCGCACTTGCAATGCTCCATTCAGTTTAGCTGGTGTCATGACCCTGCAATAGCTGAGCATGATATGTGAGTGGCCTTTGGCTCCTCTACTATCTCTCTTACCCCATTTGCATTTTTGTATTTTGATTTAATCTATCGGGCTGTCTGGCCACTTTGATGCTATTTTATTTCTGAAAAAGAATGCCTGCTACAAGGTCTCACCAACTGAAGCTAATATATCTGCATGCTCATATGCCTATATGAGAGCAAGAGGCGATTTGTCTAACATGACTCATGCAGAGGTCAAATCTTCTAGCCAGCCCAAGATTACTGACAGATTGGCATGGGGTAATTACCCCCAATATCATTGAGAGGCTAAACAGCATCTTTTTTAGCCTACTGTTTCATCTACCCTTTCATCACCAATATTAAGTCGGCTCTGAGAAGTTTTGGAGAGGAGTCAAAGAAGAAGACAATGATTGAAATAACAGAGTGGGAGATAGGGGGGGGGTGTTGGAAAATCCATAGAAGAGATAAGCCCAAAAGGTTATAGTGGAGCTCAGGAAACCAGAGTTGGTTCCAGTTCAAGTTCCCATCATCCACCACTCATTTCCGTCCTCGAACCATCTACACATTCAATAGTATTTCAGGAGCAGAACATCACTTTATCCCTGGTGTTAGGAAAGATTTCATATTGTATGTAATTTTCCCTCCATGTGGCAACCCCCAAACTTTTTGCTGTTGTTTTACACCCTGATCTAGACTTTGCCAGAGAAGCGCAGTCTTCCACCACACTCCTCTGGGTTTTCGCTCAATTCTTATGGGGAAACTGACATGCCCTTAAGACAGTCAGTACTGGGAAACTTTGTTTCCCTTAGTCCTTTCCTCATGTTGCAGCTTTTGTGCAACATGAAACAAGAGTGCACCATAACTTACATTACCGCGCTCTTGGGTCTTTAGTCATTCCAAAGGCCCTAGAAACTCTCGCTGGACTTATTATGAACTGTGCAAGTGTGTCACGGACGAGACTGGTGGCAGTTATCGTTTCTCTTGTGTTTTGAACCCTTTTTTGCCATGTTATCCGCGCTTACCGCGTTTGGCACGAATAGGTGGCCTGGCTCCCAAAATGAATAGAAATACCTGGCCAAGTTACCATATCCCTTTGAGGGCTCGACAAACAACAACAGGTGAGCCCCGGTTTGAAAGCATTATATTATAAATAATTCACTGTGAGCTTGCACCGTGGTGGGACCTGTTTACTGTGCGGGACACCGCGCTCTTTTGCGTAATGTCCCGCCTCAGATCCCCTACAGTGTGCAGGTAATTCACTTTATTTGTTAAAATATGGAGCCTTGGGGCTAAACTCTGCCCCAAATCCTAAAACTTTGATTTGTTTTTAGGGTGGCTAGTGGCCACCTACGTGCAACAGCTTCTTGACCTGGTTGAAGAATGTAGAAGACACAGGTTAGTGTATGGAAGTTTAGTAAAATTCACATCTCTTTAGATTTTAAATTTAATGACAAATATAATACGCATTACTAAACATTGACAAGTTTTATTTTTTATTTAATCATAGGAAGAATCGATATCTAATACCTAAAGAAGGGCATTTAGCCCGAAACGCGTAGTAACAAGACTAGGGGAGCATGTGCAAATAAGACATCCATAGCAAAACTCCTGGTCCAGATATCGTGACAGTTATAAGGAATCTAAAGAGGAATTGGAGTATTATTTGACTCTTGCAATTACTTTATACATTGACTTGTTTTATGTTGTATATCACTGTGACTTTGACCAGTGTTTACTATTCAAAATAGGTTGAATTGAATCGTTTCTCTATGTGAATGTTCACTCTTTGAAAGTGTTTATATAGAGTTTTATGAATGATTTTGATTTATGAAGTGCAATATTATATGTTTTTGATTTATGTGTTTGATATCTAATTACATTTATTTATAAAAATCAATACTTTTGCAGTATTTTACTGTGTTAGCAGTGCACCTATTTGTGTCTCGGCGAGTTTCTGGGGCACCATTTCTTGTTTTCCATTTGTTTGTCAGATCTGGTAGCACAGATCTAATAGGTCAGCACCAAGAATTGTCTGGTTACTTACTCAATTTGTTTAATTTATCCTTGAAGTGGAATATACGAGTGCACCTCTACAACCAATCCATGCTGGCTCCCAAAATGGCCATGCCACGAGGTTCTTTGTCCTGTCTGCTGACCGTCTTGCCCCTTCACCTTGCCCCAAGTCGAGCCGACCCGCGGCAGTCCTTATTTGGTCATGCACTTTCCCACAAAACACAACGCTTTTGCAGGCTTCTGCATGCCTTGTGTGTGCCTCCAGGATGTGGGTGCCAGAGAGTCTGGAGTGTCCTGAATGCCTGGGTTCACCGTGGTCCGTGATAGATCCACGTATGGTGTGAGTGTTTGTGAGCAGATCTCCCAATGGGTCCTCTCTGTTTTGGCGTGAAGGGAACTTTGGATAAGAGGAGGCTGTAAACACCACTACCATGTCGATCTCCTGAGTTCACACCGAACAAGGGATAAGAAGCCACGTATCCTGCAACACGAGTCGAGGAACCGCTGGTGACCCGCTGAAGGTTTGGCACCCTGAACTGCTGTCGTCCTGCGAGACCCCTCTGCATCTGCTCGTCCTAGAAGGTCTGCGAAGGCGCTTCGACCCATTGGAATAGTGGGATCAACTATTCCCGGCACCTTCATCAAACCCTGCAAGTAAGCCTCTTCGGAAGTGTCCCTGGGCCAACCAGTGGGCTGACCAGCTTACGCAGGACGCTTTGCTCTGTCACTGCCGCCGTTTCGGGGAAGCCCTCGAAACTTGGTTTACTGCTTGCTCTGCATCCACGACACCCTCACACCGAATTTCGTACACTTGGCATTCCCAGGTCTGAAGTGAGATGAGTGCGCCCGGACCAGAGTAAACGCGGTTGCCGTATTGCTCTGCTGTGGTAACAACCTGTGCACATCCGCTGCATTTGGGACACCCTGTACCCTGCATCCTGCTATGCAGAATCTACACAGTGTCGAGATGTCCTGATCATCGCAGCTGAACCTGCCAGCAATGTGAACTGAACTGGAGAAGTCTGGGTCTGCCTGAGTCGGGGACCGTTGAGTAGTCCATACCCCAACTGGTGGCCCCTCGCGCAGGAGCCCTTTTCTTTTCTACCGCTGTTGCGAAATAGCAACTCTATCCCACACTCTTACCCTGCCTTTGCCCACAAGTGGAGGCCTTGCTTGAGTAGTGGGGACTTGTTCCTCATTGCTTCATTCACCTTCCGGAACTGCCTGATATCCTTGAAGAGGCCCTCTTTTGTCCATTGGCACCAGCGCGTGCAGGTACTTTTGAGCACAAGGCTCCTCTCTTCATAGGGCTCGGACTTCCTCCTAGTTAGGTGTATTTCAGATGTCGAACTGGGCCTAATGATTACTTGCACTGCCTGTTTTCCTCCCCATCTAGGTGGTCTACATATTACGTGCTCCTAACTCCTTAGACCCCTCGGTCTTGTATATATATTGTATTGATTGTGATGCGTTGGTTTACTTTAGTATCATTGTGATTCTTTGCTATGGTCGATGTTACAAAGGCCTTGTAATAAATATGTCTATATTTTTAATATAACACCTGTATGGAGTAATTTGTAAGTGTCCTTGCTTTGTGTGCTCATTGCGGGCTTTCAGTCACCCTCTCGTGACTTAGTCTTGACCGCTGCCATCGCTACCCTGATTGGTCTGATGTGTCCAGAGGTTACCCTGTTCCAAGAAACTAGGCTGGCCTTCTGAAACTCTGCCCCTCCAGGTCCGAGTTCAGAAATCCATCTTAACACCTGGTACCTGGGTCTACCAAGTCCTCTAGGAAAGCTAATATGAAGCATGAGAACTATAGTGAAAATATCAGTAGTTAAGTGGAACAAAAGGAACAAAAGGGAGCTGCATCAGCAGGAGTTAGAGTAGGAGTTGCAGCTGTCACAACAACATCAAGAGAGAAACCTCTGCCACAGCCCCAAAAATGGGTTGCTTGAGGAGTTCCATCAAAGACCCTCTTGCGTCATGCTATTTCAAATCGGGAGAAGACAGTCTCTGAGCTGAAAGATTACTCTGAATGAAAATCTGTAAGGGGGTGCATCATAACAAAGCATAACCATTCTGCCAATCTAAAAAAGTTCCGGCAATGACTTGGGACTGTCTATCATGGAAAAGCCCAGGTTTCCCTGAGAATGGCAGACAAACACTGTCAAACTACCTTATCCACCTTAACAGCAATCCGAGGCTATAATGTGGCTAGGGGATGAAATTGGATAGAAATGGCAGGGTGAGCGAGTACCTTTACATCCGTTTACACCGCTGTTATCATCATCACTTTTGGCAAGCCACCTATGTGGTCCTTCAAAGCTTCATACCAGTCTAGCCAGAACTTCTAGTCAGAAGGAAAGAACCTCTATGCCCACGGATCTCCACTTAAGAAAAGCTCAAATTCCAGCAATCGCAAATAGTAAAATAAGCAAACTAATTCAGGATAAGAGGAACATAATCATCACCAATGTGGAGAAACCGATGAGAAATCACCCCAGAGAAATAAAGGTCTAGCCTGGTTGCACAAGAAACTGGGGCATGTGCTCCTCACATTGCATGACTTGAAAGTCTATTACAGGTTACAGATTGATGAATTGTGTTTCTCTTGCAATACAGATGTATTGTCGTGGGATGTGGCAAAATCAATCTCCTAAATATTTTAGCATCTATAATAACCTGACAAATGCGTCATCCATATGAAAAATGTGGTTGACTATACATTGTATATATAGCAAATGCAGTTGAGGCTAGGGTTGTTCCACTCATCCTGTAACATCAGCCATTTAGTCAATGTATATACATTTTTGGTAGTCAATCAATTTCTCTATCGTAAAGATAGTCAAGCTGTCATGAAACTTATGTACCGCCTTATGTTTTCCCCTAGGGTTTATTATTGTTATAGCATTGGCCTTTATGGTTGAAAAGAGTGTAAATATTGAAGAGATACATTAACTATTGCATCTATTTACATCTTGAATCTGTTAATGTTTTGCATTTTTTCTTCCTGCATTTGTGTTATGGATACACCTAAGGCCTGGTGTCCGAAGCATGTTTAATAAAAGCTTTCAAACTTTCCAGGGCAGGGAATGAAACTGACATCCCCCACAGCCACAGGGCATTGTTGTCTAATATGTGGAGGACCAGTCATGAGGGGAGTGTTGCTATAAGGATCTGAGAAGATTCACCTGGGTTTGATTCCTGACTAAGTAATGTAGCTTGTATGTATGCGCTTACTCCTGGACTCCTCACCATACGTTGCTTTATAGCTTTATAGAGTGGGATAAAATGCAGAATACTTGGGGGCGCTGTAGTGCAGCATGAATATGGCCTCCTTTTTGTAGAGCTCCGTAATCCGCCTGTGTTATCTTGAAGATTTATCCTTCAAGGGGGCTGTATAATCAAGCTACTTTTGCATGTAAATCCCCCTTGAGAGACTATGATTGTTTGACTTGATGCCTGATACAGCAGTGGAGACCGCATGACTGCTGGATGTGGCGGCCCTGCTGCACCATGTGGAGCAGGAGGACGGGTGGCCCGGAGTACACTAGCTGGGCTGCCTACACAGAACCATCTGGAATAGGGCCGGGAGGACTACTCCTCGTGCTGTATTGCTGTGATACTCAGAAGCCTCTGCCAACCAGCAGTGGAGAAAATGGCTGAAGTGCTGTATCCTGCATGTAGGAGGAGACGTGATCCCATCGAAGGGGCACTAACAACAAGGCCTTGGTGTCTTTGGTGCTGCGATCTGCAAGGCCGGATCCCTGTAGTATTGGGCTGGTACCTGGTGGCAATATTGCTGATGGGCTGCACCCTTTCCCTCACACAAACACTCATACTTGGAGCACGTATAACAGGGATATTTGTTGAAGCCAGTTATTTGAGGCAGGTGCTTTCTTTCACCATTGTATATTATTGTCACATTGGGGCTCTGCTCACTGAGGCTCTACTACAAGTCGGATTGCCCGACTGGAGGGCTGATGGAATCCATAGTGATTGTGGAGCAGTGGCCCCTGTGTATAGATCCGTGACCACCCAGGGTTGGCAGATAATAGATGACACAGAGGTGGGTAGACCTGACGTTGCCACGCTTTGACTTGCCTTTTGTTATAGTTGACAGTTCCGGTTTACTTGGAGTTCCAGGTCGGCTCACCATTTACCACCCTATCTAATGCTTGGTATGAATAAGGCTGGGAAACATTGGTATAGAGGTTTCCACCACTGATCCAATTGCAATCTTGTTGCTTATTCTTCAGGAGGGCATTGGTGCTATTGGCGATACAATAGATATGCTCACAGCTAAGGTGGACTCCTCCAGTGCCAAAAAAGAAAAGCTATGTCTGAGACTGTTCAAGGCTATCTGAATCAGAAGATTCTATTGATAGTCTGGAGGCAGAAGTGGTGATGCTGAAGGCGGACCTTGAAGTCACACAGGCCAAACAACCTTGAAAAAACCAGTTGCGATGCAACAATATCTGCATTCTTGGACTCCGGGAAACGACAACGTCAGGCTCTTTGGAACCTTTCCTGGAGAAGCATCTACCGTCGATCCTTGGAAACCTAGTTTTCCCCACACATTTCCAGGTTGAGAGGGCCCACAGATCTCTTGGTCCATGGCTAGCTCCTGGCTTCCCGCCACGCACTGTTATTGGTAAGGTCTTACATTTTTGATTCTAAAGTCTTGACATAATTCTAAAGTCTGCCACGGAGAGGGGCCAGCTACAATTACAGTCGTTCACCATACAGATTTTCCCTGACTTTAGCCTGATGGTACAGTCTGCGAGGAAGAATGATGTCCGCAAACGCCTCTGTGATAAGGAAATCCCCTATGCAATGCTCTTTCCGGCAGAACTCAAGATAATTTTTAACAAGAAGTCTCACTTCTTCGATGCATGCCAACATGATATGAACTTCTAAACGTCCTCCATCGTGCCAAAACGTCCTAACCTCTGAATGTTCCATCATTTAACAGAATGCTTCCTATTGATGTCTTGCCCGGATATATGCATCATGGGGCGGGTTAACTCCCCCACCTCCCCATAGCCTAAGTGTAAATGTTTCTTTTTGTACACTTTCAGTTGGTTATTTTGTTATGGGTTGGGATTTCCACTAGTAAGTTGGGGTTGGTGGTGTGGATGGGGGTGGGAGTATAAGTGATTTCAATCCGGCACACACCCAAGTCAAAGCCCAGCATGTAGTGCACAACGGAAACACTTACTTATTTTTGTCTATAAGTTCAATATTCTGACCGATATACCACTCATATCACACCCTTCTCCTGAGACCCCCCCAGTCACACTGAACCAGGAATTAGGCTAGTTTGCAAAGGTAAATAATTATTTATGTATTTAAAATGTTATCACAATATGTTTTAATAGATAAACAACAATCACCAGTGGGATGACAGAACACCTTTAATACACTAGGAATAAGTAAGGAGCACCAAAAACATATGCAGCACAGAAAAGAATCCTTTTGTGCTGTGTGGATCATATAGCACTATGTATAGAGCTTCCCCCTGCAACATCCTTCAAACCCCAATAGGCAATGTAAAGAGATAGGAGGACAGAGCAGATAATCAGGAATAGCACAAATCAAACAGAATATCCGTCCCACCTTCCCCCCATAAAACACAAGAGAAAAATGGAATTGACTTTTCAGCTGTCAACATGGCTTTTACAATTGTGTTTAAACTTGCCTGGGCAAAAACACCAAATGTGGTCAAAAATACTCACATTGTTATAAATTCCTATGGTAGCCGCTTTGAACAGTTGCACACAAGCACAAGCAATGATTTGGTCAGCAGAAAACAATTGAAATCTTAAGGTCCAAGTCAGAAGCTGTTTAAAGCTCTTTTACACGTATAAACCTTTCAGATTTTTAAAATCGCGGCAAACTTTTCATTGCACGATATTCGCGATAACGGGAGAATCGTAGGAGTTGAAATTTTGTTTCTATCACAAAAACTGAGGAAGTTATAGAGGTTTTAGTAAAGGTCGTTTTAGCGAGATAGGCGCGAGAATGGAGAACAGAAATGCACGTTTGAAAATGACAAATGGGTTTGCTTACACTAGAGGATGACTATGAAAAAGCGAATACCACACAGGGATCTTAAAGTCACTTGATTAGGGTGACCCGCCTGCTAAGGAAACTCGTCTTCTTCAGAGGAGAAAAGGGTCAGCGCAAATATGGTTCTAACAATACTGGTTCTGAAGGACAGATAGGATGGGTTTGAGATAGGGATAAGACGTTGCAAAGATACTCCTATCAATACTGGTTCTGAATGAAAGATAGGATGGGTTGGAAATAGGGATAAGACAAATTAAATATACTATGGGCCACAGTTCTTCCTATTAATACTCACAGGATCAGTTTTTAAATTGGACCATCAGTTCTGGTCATGGATTAAGTTTGGTCTAGGAAAGGCAGCACATCAGGCACGGGACTGGATCAGTGAGGCTGGTCGCCGGATTTGCACAGGATCTGCTCTCCTAGTCTGTGGGTATTTGAATCAGCTGGATGGCGAGTTCCTCAGGCAAGCCTTGTGGTGGCAAGCCAGAGAATTTCAGGATACTGGTTCAAAAGGCCTTCTCACACCACCCAGCGCTTCACTGGGGGAGAGAATAAATTTGAGGATTTGGGCCTTGCTGGAAATCAATTGCTGGCAAGAGATTTGGCATCTTTATCTGGAAGAATATTTAAAGCTGGATGTAGAAAGCTGGATCAGAGTGCTTCGCCGGAATCAGCAAAGTGGCTGGATCAGTGCGTCCCTATGTGTTGTCAGCTGTCTCTATTTATCTTTTAAAATGAGATCACAAAGGGGGTGTCTGGGCCGGCTTAGCCAAGCTTGCCCCTTTGAGCTGGGATAGGACCACACTTCATCTCCGCCTTGCAATTTGAGTGATTGGATTAAGGCCGGATGATGTCACATTTCATGATTTGTTTATAGTCCTCAGAGACCTCCCTTTAGCCACTGGTCTCAAAATCGGATTTGATACTAAATGTACATTTCTACATTGGTCACCTTTATACAAATCACACACAAAGATGCCATATTTTAGTAACCGCTATTCCTCAAAACCCTGCAATGGTGGGATCTTGTCTCAATTTTCTACAGAATTTTGCCCTTTTCGCTATGAACACAATTTCCAAATTTTATGCAAATTTCCACAAATGTGTGTGTTTAACATATGGATGTGCGTGTACATTTTCACAATTCTAACAGGAATACATTTTGCATAAAATCACATATATTGCCATTCCTGTCCAGAACATGTCACACAGTTCTTCCGCCTCTTCACACGTGCAGCCAGAAATTAAATTAACAACTCTGTCCTTTTTATATTTTTCACCATTTTGAATAGCAAGTTATGAGTCTTTTAAAAATGTGTTATTTGTTCATGTTTAGCAACAGAAGGTCCACCCCCTTTTGTCTCCCTGCAGTCCAGGGCATCCCCATCCATGTTTGTTCCTTCCATAGGCCATTTACGACCCCCTTCACACTTCCAGTTTCCTGGGCTGCAGCTTTGTCATTATTCCTTTGCTTTCTGTAGACAAGATTCTGTTCTAACCCACAATAAACCCCTCGCAGTGAGTTTCTGCTGAGAGGAAGGCCCTCCTTCTGGAAGAAAAACCTGCTTTTCCAGTTCTTGCAGCATCAGCCAGGCTAATTACCATCTTAAATCCAGCAAACACCAAATTTGTTACATCAAACATGAATACATTTCTTTCTTGGCCTTAAAATCTGTGGTAAAAAAACACAACTAAAATCTGTATTCCTTTTTGGCAACAATCCTTTTTATGTTTGCTAATCCAGCAGACTTTTTAGTTTTAGATAATTTTAAAGTTTCCTCAGTACTCCTCTGACAGCTGTCATTCAGGTAGCCCCGGCTACTGCACCCAGATTTTGGCATAGAGGCTGTCAGTTTTCAGACTTTTTATGTTTCACAATGCTTCATTTGATACTTGAATTTTAGCACCTGGCAACATTTTGAATGTGGAGAAGTGTTGTGTATCGACATTTAGGAGTTTTTAGCAACAAATCGAATGTTATGTGTAGGCACATTTTGCAGTTTCACTTGCAAAGTGCTGCTTCTCTCCCTGCACTCTGTTTGCTGGTCATGGTGTCCACTGGCACATTTCGGCAGGGTGTACTCTATTTCCCTGCACATGCATCATGGGTGGCAAGTTGTGCATACCTCTTTTTGTGTGCTGGAGCACACAGTTTTTGGAAGTTTTTTTCACGCACAAGGGTTTTGCCACCATTGTTGCTGTTTCTTTCACCATAACTGGCAGGGTGATGCTGCATAGCGGAGTGGGTCAATACATCCCACAGGAGATAAGGGGATACTATTACACCATGCCATGAAACGTTGTTGTGTAGGCCTTGTCGATTTTGTTTTAGTCAGTACTCATTGCTTATTGTATTATAACCAGTGCATTACGGACAGGTAGATGCTCTCTTCCCTCCTTTACTGCCACGATATCTAGGTGTTGCATACCCATGTTTAGGTTTGTAACCTGGAACGTACGACGGTTAAATAACAGTATCAAAACTCCTAAAGTGTTTGCCTATTTGCGATCACATAAGATTCATGTATGATAATTGCAGTAAACACACCTCACTAGAAGCACCGATGCGTCTGTGACAAGGCAATGGGGCAATCGCAGTTGGCATGCTAGCTGCTCCACTTATTCAAGAGGAGTTCTAACATTGAACATGTTGACTTTACATTTACAAAATATGAAGCAGATGATCAGGGTCGATATGTTGTGCTAGGCCGATTCGGCGGAGTGGTTACAGTTCTGCTGAACATCTATGCACCCAATTTGGATGATCCTACCTTTTTCCAAGAGATATTCTATAAATGCGCACCATATGTTGGCTATGATAAACTGATTGTTTGGGACTATAACCTTACTTTAAATGACAGAATGAATAGATCTTCTATTCTAGGCGGGGACTACCCTAAAGCTGCCCATACTGTTCGGGAAGGTTGTGCCACTCTGTTCCTGGTGGACATCTGGCATAAGTTACATGCCACTGGCAAGGGGTTCACATATTATTCTATTGTGCATAATTCCTACTCTATATTAGATATGTGGATGAGATCGTCAAGGTTTCTCAATAGGACTAGCTCCTGTGAAATTCTCCCTAGAACGTTGCCTGACCATACCCCGGTAATACTGGTAGTCCATGGACCTCTACCTAGCGATTTAAACCCAATGCGTTGTCAGATTTGGTGTTCAAGACTGAGGTGCGTGAAGAGATTGTTCTTTTTATTCACGCTAACACCCCATTGGTGGAGAATCTCTTGATTGTCTGGGAGATTTTTAAGCTACTCATAAGAGGGGCTTGCACTTCAAAAGAGTTTTGCATATTAAAACTGGTGTGTACAGATCTTACTAAGTGTGATGCATGCCTCAAAACTCTATATGACCAGCACACCACAAATAACTCCCCTGGTACACTCATAGAAATTCATGACTACCATGCTGAACTCTGTCAGCTAGCAGATAGGGAATTTAAGATATGTACAGGCAAAATTGCAGCTCGTAGATATTCAAAATTCAATAGGCCGGGTAGGACACTGGCTTGGGCAATCAAACAGGGTAAAGGGTCTGGTGAAATAGTTTCTATATTAACCTCAAAGGAGCAGCTTGTCTCGCATGCTGAGAGCATTACTTGTGTTTTTTTTTATTACATTACCTCCTTATATACCTCAAAGCTCAAAAAATCGAGTGCCCAGTTGGATGAGTTTCTGGATAGAGCAAATGTGACTTGATGATGAGCAAAGAGCTCCGCCAAATGCTCCCTGGTCAGTGGAGGAGATTGTGGCGGCCATTGCAGAGTTACAAACTAGGTAATCCCCAGACCCTGATGGCCTAATTCTATTAATTCAAGAATGAATTCTATGAAGAATGTGTTCATGTTTTAGCACCAGAGCAATTGATACTATATACTGCAGCCCTTGAACATTTTAGCCTACCCCCATCGACCAATAAAGCTAGGATAGTGGTCCTTCCTAAACTAAATGAAGACCCAAAAAATCATAAATCCTAAAGACTGTTATCCATGTTAAATTTGGACAGTAAAATCCTGGCTAAATCTCCCCCTGCTTCTGGAAATGGTCATAGATGTCCAATCTGGCTATGTACCAGGCCGATCGACAGCACAGAACTTTATGGAATTATTCAATATTCTTGCTTTGATTGATCCTGAAGTTCTGGCAGTAGCAGCCTTTCTTGATGCTGACAAGGCATTTGAATCCTTGGAATGGCCATTTATGCTGTAACTAGAATGGGGTAGCCTCCTACTATGTCTACCTCATTTCCTTGCTGTACTCTAACCCTACAGCTCATGTTTATACCAATGGCGCCACCTCAGAGCACCAAGGTTGCCCACTTTCTCCAGTAGTTTTCACCCTTTTGATTGTACCATTGGTGGCAATACTCTGTGAACATCATGCAGCTAGAGGCCTTTGCTTCTTTAGTAATAGTGTGGTGTTGTCCCTCTATGCGGACGACCTGGGGGTGTTCCTTAAACAACAGGAACATAACCTTCAACCAATTGTCAATGAAAAAGGTGACTTCGGAATCCATTCTGATTTAAGTGTTAATTTGGAGAAATCAGAGTTATTCCCCTTGGCTGAGAAGGTGGCACCTGACACTGATAGTACGAACTTCAGATGGTCTCATACTAGTGTTAAATAATTGGCTATTCATCTGGCTCGGACGGCTGATTTATTATATAGATTGAACTATAGCCCCTTATTGGTTGAACTACAAAGTAAAGTGAAAAGAGGGTCCATCTTATCGTTATCGTTTATGACTAAGGTTTCATTAGTTAAAATGGTATTGCTTCCTAAATGCCTGTATTTGTTTGCCAATATTCCTGTTCAACTTACCACTCGTTTTTTTAGTAGGGTTATATCGATCCTCAGTGAACTTGTCTGGGGAGGTAGAAAACCTTGCATTAAATAGGAAACCTTGGTGTTACCATATAGTCTTGAGATCTAAATGTGCCTAATATTAAACCATATGCACTTATTTGCATACTTCAGCACACAATCCATTGGTAACAATCTACACCTATACCAATGGGTTAAATTGGAAACAATGCTTGCCCGGCTGGCAGCCATCGAGTCCACAGCCACTGATATGACTCCATACCACTCTAAGTCTATCCATCATGTGGTGAACACATGCTGGGCTTTGCAAAACATACATCGTATGCATGCACTATCTCTCCCGTATGTTCCAATATCTCATATTGACCATACTGAGGACATTTTGTTTACTACCAAGAAAGACATATGTGTGAATTACATAAAAGGGGGTTTATTCAATGGGATGACCTCTTGACTAACATAACTTGGATTTCCCTTGATACATTTATCGAACAATCTACTCCCTCTATGATTAACACACTTTTATATATCCGTATTACAGAGGAATTGAATGCTAAATTCCAATGTATCCCTGAGGAACCTATGGGAACTCGCTTTGTACATCACCTGACATCCGACAGCAAATCACGCACTGTCTCAGCACTTTATAAGATTGCTTTGACTGAAACCCCAGTTGAAGTAAATATTGCTAAAACAAGATTGGAACAAACTTTGTGGACACATATCGATGAAACAAAATGGAGCAAGATATGCTGGAAAACGAGATAAATCTCCTTCAATTACAAACACATGGCACTGCAATATTGTTTCCTTCACCAGACCTACTACACACTGATGCAGATTAGGAAGTTTGACCGTACAGCTACCAGCGCTTGCCTAAGTGTAAACATCTTGAAGCTAACTTCCTATATAAGACTTGGACATGCCCTAAAATAGGTAAGTTGTGGCATCACATCACACATACCCTTTCTGCTATCTCCAATACTGTTGTTGTAAAATATCCCCTTATATGGCTGCCTCCATCCATACCGAGGCAGGTGTTGAGGTTTGTGGTGTTGGCACTGTTGCTGTCCCGAAAATGTATTGCTATTCGGTGGATGGACAGGGATTCTCCTTCAGTTAATCAGTAGATGCATGGACTTATCAAGGTTAATGAACATGAGGTTTTACACCATGAGATGGCACACCCGCTCCTTTGACTCAAAGGTATTTGGTATCTCCTGCGGCGGTATTTGGTGAAGTGAACCGAGAAGCTACTTGAACATGTACCACAGCTTCACCAGCCTATCATAGGCACAATTAGGTTGGGGAGGTAGGGCGATTGTGTTTGAATTCAAAACATGTGTACCTTTTGCTTTTCATTGTCTTTGATTTTGCTGGTATCTGTACTGTCCCATACAATTTAAGAAATATCTGGGGCCTCATTAAAACAATTGCGGAATGCGTTGAACAGCGCTGGTAATGGTGCCGGTGCCATTAAACGCATTCCGCAATATTACGAGGTTGCAGAGCGGGTCCCACGAGGGGACCAGGAGCTAATAACGGGCCAGTCGTAATTGGCCCATTGTTAGCTCGCACACCAATTCCCATTTCAGCCCTAGAGGGCCTCAAATGGGAATGGGGAAGGTCCGGGCCCGGGTTCCCTGAAGGAGGAATTACAGGGCCCTCCAAACTCGGAATGGCCTGGTAATTCCCTATTCAGGGAACCCGGACACAGTTGTGGAGGCAGCCAGGGCATGGCTACCTCCAAAGTCGTAATGAGGCCCCTGGTATTGGTGTTTATGCCTACTATGGTTAGTATGGTTTGGGTATTTTCTTTTTCCATCAAGACAAACACTTCAATATATTAATGTTATCTAATAGCAACCTGAATAAAGAAATGCAACAAAACAAATAAATACAATGCAGAATCCTTGAGATTGGGTGGTAGATAGGAAAACTTAAGGATCTTCACATGATTTTTCAGTAGAGGATCATACTCCATGATTATTTTGGTTTGGAAATCGAGGCATGAAGAGCCGATAGGGTAAGGAGGTATGCAGTGACTGGGGTGATCATTATAAGAATTGCGGGATATATTAAGCTGGGCATGGCTCTGTTTCCATTTTAGGGGAATGCTTTATATATGACTTGATGGGCATCTTCACATGTATGGGCAAAAAGGGAGAAAAGCAAGTGAGTATAGGCTACCCTACCCTTAAACACAGTTAGGTAGTGGTAGTGACCAACAGGAGAAATGAGGTGCAGATCCCTCTGTCAGTTTTCATCAGGCAACAATCTAGAAAACTGATAAAACAAAGTTTATTCACAATTGATAATGCACCAAAATTAAAACAACACATGAACACATGACTAATATGTGCATTCTCAATATTACAGCATATAACACTGTTAACAGTGAACAAGTGTGGTTAGTAACTGATGTGATTTAATTTACTCTAATCATTGTCAGCACATTTCATTGGTCAACACATTTTTGTGTTTCCAGCGCGGGGGTGACTCAGAGTAATTACAATTTGAATGTATAATCTATCCTGCGGGCTTTCTTCAGGACACTGATGCTTAAAGTAATGTGATCTTGGTGTGAAGACCCTTGGGAATAGAAATATTCCTCAAGTCTAGATAAAAACAAATAAAATGGTGTTGGGACAGGACGTATATAAAGATGAAAGCTTATCAAAAGGATACATAATGTTGGGCTCTAATGACTGCGGTTCACTATCTACCTATAATTTCTTCTTTGTGTCTTGGGCTGTTTAAAATGAAACTACCACCAGTACAGTGATGTATCTTTATTTTTCTCTGATGGTTACTGCAGAGAGGGGCAAAAGGGGACATAAAGTTCCTCGTTGCTTAATGATTTTGTTGCACGGTCGATACATAGATTAGAAAAATATATTGTGAATTGTGATCACTGGCTGTTCACAAAAGAGATGGTGGTTTGGCTTTACCTTAAATATGATGGAACCTCACCTGGTTTTACTGGAATACATTGGGAGGGCACTGAACAAGACTCAGACACAAGGCAATGTACTGATAATGTTGTTACAAAACCAATATGCAAATAGATCCAGCCTAGACATGTTAGAATACAGAGCAGTAAATAATGTCACCAATGATGGCTGCATATTTAGAAAATGGCTGATCTGGTGGTATATGGGGCACCTAGATGTTTGATGTTTAGTTGAAAAAGAGGTTCCATTCAATGGCCAAGATTAGACCTTTCTTGACTGAATCCAAACCGTGAATACATTTCTGTTCCATTCTTATGAGTAGCAGGTCATGGTCTCCTCCTTGGAATGGGCTTCTCACTGTCTGGATAATGAACCAGAACATATCTGTGTGCTTATGGTTTTTTGCTTTGAGATGTGACACCATGGGTTTATCTGCTGCTTGATTTTTTAAGCATGATCTATGCTTGCAGATACGTTGCCGAATTTCTCTTTTACTTTTGCCCACATAGATAAGTCCACAATGGCATTTAATGACGTAATTGACCATTTACTGTGAGCGTTAGTGAAGCAATGGTATTTCCACTTCATTCCATAAAGATCAATCTATTTTAGATTTTTTGGTCAGGCCGCATACAGAACATTTCCCGCACCTATGGTGTCCAATAACTGGCGGTAAATTCCATAGATTCATCTGTGGGTTTCCTTTGGTTTGTGGTTCCTCTTAAGTGTGTACCAACCGGTCTTTTAAAGTGTTGCTCTGCTTAACTACAAATCGCGGTTTCGCTGGCTGGAAGACATCTGTCTTTAGAATGTCCCAATGTCAAAGGATAGTTCTTTTCAGATGGTTGCTTAAAGGGGTGAAGGTGGTCACTTCCTCTCCTTTGTAGAGGAACTAACTCCCTCAGTCCTGCTACGTTCTGTGCGAGGATTCACCGCTACAGAGCAGCTGCTTCAATTTATTGTGTCGCCTGGCCAACTACGTTACCAGGTACTTTGTAAATATATTTTTTCTAATCTATGAAGCGACAGTGCAACAAAATCACCAAGCAACAAGGAACTTTCTGTCCTCTTTTACCCTTCTCTGCAGTAACCATCAGAGAAAAATAAAGAGACATCACTGTATCTGTCTATCTGTGGGATTGGTTGATGGCGGCAATATCTGAACTTAATTCTCCTTCATGTCGCGATAGAAGGTTACATCTCTAAGCCACATTGTGACTTTAGGGGATGATGTACTGTTCCAGAGTTTGGCGATACTCCTTCGAGCTACAACAAGTTGACTGCCAGCAAGTTTTCGGGTGTGCGGGGAACAACTTTGGTAAAATTAAACAACTCATTCAGAGGATGCAGAAGCAAGGTGTCATCAATCATTTTCTCGATTTCAGTGAACATATCAGACCAAAACTTTTGAACTTCCCATTATTTTCCTGTCAAATGAAAGAAATCAGCACTAACATAGTGACATCTATTACTCATTCTTTGCATGTCAGGACATATTTTGTTGAGACAAGCTGGCGGACAGTAAGTGTGGTGAAAATACTTGAACTTAACAAGTTTAAATCCTGCGTTAAATGAAATATGCTTAACTTGACGGCATATATGGGAACAGTCATCCTTATTAACACTGCTAGATGTTAGTTTAGCATTTCAGCAGACCTATTTCCCCTCACCCTGAGCCATAATGTTGTCATGCAACATTTCTACTGTGGTTTGTTGGCTAGGGAAGGATGGAATCACTGCCCTGAGCTCAATGTTAATTCTATAATAAAGAATTCTTTTCAGGCGGGAGGTTCCTCTGGCGGCCTTTAAGATCACCTTACATGTACCATTACCCCCGGAAGAATCACAATTAAGTCATTCGGCCTCATTACGAATGTGGCGGTAAGGCAACAACGGCGCCGGTAGTGCTACCAACACCGTTGTTACCATACCACCACATTACGAGTTCTGCTTGTGGGTGCCGCTCTGCACGCCTGGTCACACCAGGCGTGCAGAGCGGCACCCGCGAGCAGAATTCGTGATTGCACCAGCACCGTTATAAACGGTGCTGGTGCAACCAAGCTCCCCACCCCCATTCCGCCCTATGGGGCCAGAATGGAGACTGGGAGCTCGGCCATACCGGCACCCGCAAATGGGCAATTACCATCCCAGTCAACTCGTAATGGGCGAGTAATGGCCCATTCGTGGGTGCCGGTGCCAGTAGCGAGTTTGGCGGTAGCCTATTAAGGGCACGGCTACCGCCAAATTCGCAATGAGGCCCATTTTCTACAGTATTCAGTTCCGTGGCCACAAATTCTGCCAACACTGCACTCTAAGTGAGGCACAGGGAGGGCGCACATGGATGATTCAATCTCCTTGCAGCCAACCCTGTACACTCTAAAATGGCAGACCAAAAAGACAGCCACTAGCAAAACAGAGGACGGCCTATATACATCACTAGGTGTCTCTTAGCAACCGTTTTTGTTGCTGGTACAGGGTGCAAGCAAAAACGCGGCGGCCCGAAATGCTTTCTGGAATCACTTGTAACTAAGGTAAGGCAAGGCAGAGATAATACAGAGATGATACATTAGAGCACGAAATTAAATTAAAGTGGATCGCCACGAAATTCGGGCGAACTGTAGCGCTCTGAAAAGTATCATGGAATTAGACTGAGAGCGTGAAGTTGAGCACTAGATCGCTCCACGCATAGAAAATTGACCGTGGCATGTTTAAACACAGCACGGCCCATAGAACACGTTCAGGTATCGAAGGATAACCTGCAATTACTATAATTTTGAAACTGCAACGCCCCTCAATAGAATCTGTGGCAAAACCACTGGGTCTGAAGGACGTTTCATGTTAGAATTCCTATTGAACACGATTTGCAGGTCCTCATAAGCGCTTACAATGCCCTCATAATCAAAGATCTTGAGGGTACTGACGCAGGACCTAACATGTATGCCAAATTAGCCATATTTTTGGAAACTGCAGCGCTCCTCAATAGGAACCCCGGTAGGAATACTGGGACCAAAGGGCTTCCCGTGCTTTCATTTTATATTACCAAATATGATCCTATACTGCCTAGAAGCACACACTATGCCCCCCCCCCATAATCAGATATCACGACATGGGACTCAACATGATCATTACAGTGTATTCCACCTGGGCCCAATTTACAGGTGATGGCGGGAGCACCTCGCCAGCCTGCACCATGGCGCTGCATGGGCATGAGAGAAGTTTTTTACCTAGGAAATGCATAGAGTGCTGCCACTAAGAAGAACCAATGGCTATCCCATACCCTTCTCGTATGGGATCCGGCCATTGGGCATCGCACCCGAAACATCTCAGACTACGAATAAAGATCTGGGTTCTACCAGAAAATACCACCAAGATTCAAGTCAATAACATGTGGGCGCAAGGTAACCTATTACCACTCTGATTTTCTTACATGGTTTGCATCAGTGAATAGATATTTAGTAGTTGTATAAAGTCAAAAAAAATGTCCTAATTGGGGATGGGGGTGTCCTCTAGGTCCTTGACAGAACACCATGTTTTCATTATAATTGCTCTCCAACAAACAATCCTATGCAAAATCAGCAGGTGCAAGAAATATATATCTACCGGACCCAGGCCAAAATATCTTTTAAATATTTTTCCTAGGTTGGATGTGGTAACTACCGCCATATTTCATGGACAAGATGATCCCACCAGACGTAGTGAATTACTGTCCTGATGAAGATGACAAAAGCTAGAACGTCATTGACACCGGTCGACCACCTGGATGGACGATATCCCTGAAGAGATATGGGATACTGGCTATAACTACCGTTGCTGCACTGGAGAACAGACTTTCTCCTCTTTTTACTGTATCACTCAATCCCTACTTTGATAAATGATGTATATACTTATCATATTCTGATGGACACCTCCCTGCCCATGCAAAACATTTAGATCTATCCCTAATTTAATTTTTCTTTTTTTGAGCTGACCCACAATTTACCACTCTATCTACATACCGTGGACACTCTTCCTGGAAGGTGAATAAAAGGAATAGAGGGCCCATGTGCCCCAATGAAATACTTCCTCCACGAAATGTCAACGGCAGAAAATAGACACGGGTCAGCTCTTTTGTCAATTTCGGCTTAGCCACTAAGAGAGAGGTCTAAATAAGTACACTTTGTAGATGCAGGGACAGCATTTTTCTCTCTTTCCCTATTAGATAGGCGGCCCATCACCTCTTACCTAGGGGCAAGCACCCTCCACAGGGAAAGGGTGTTCTTCCGTCTATGGACTCTGGTAGCTTACACATTTATTGTAAATAGAAGTAAGCTTATAAGAAATGATCCTCCTTGAAAGTGTTTTTTTGCGTGTTATAACAGCCTTCCACATCTTCAGCATTATGAAGTGACCACTTTGGAACAAATCAGACAGGGTTTCCATCCCTAGCTTTAGCAAAGTGTTGATACACAACCTCTGAGAGGTGATGGGTATCCCAGCTATTTGAGTTGAAGGTATCAATGGGGAAAACAAGCATTTTAGAGCAAACTAAAAAGCTATCTTTTTCCAAGAGATATATGTGCAGGCTACGTCATTAAATTAATCCATACTAGTGTGAATTCTGCAAAGGACTACTGTCCTTAGGAGCATGGGTGCTGCTACCACCCTATTTGAACATGAGGACAATCTGGAAGCTGACTACAGCAGAGTGATAGATAGCGCACTTGTGCTACAAGGTTGTCATTTTCAAAATTGGGGAGAGCCAGCCCACCATGATCCAGTGGCGCAGTAGGTGCATCCCAACTAACTCTGGCGGGCTTCCGCACCCAAATAAACTCCAGTATCAAAATTTTCAATTGTGCAAAGAATTTCTTGGGCAGAATCAGGGTACATTAATGAAAAGGTAAAGGAATTTAGGGAGAATAGACATTTTAACAAAAGATATTCCAGCTAATAGTGACAAAGGGCGGTGTCTCCATCTATCTAATAGTGATGTAAGTGTGTCTGTTGCCTTCCCAAAATGTTCCATGTATAGGTCTTTTGTGTTATTGTCAATTTCTATCCCCAGATAGCGCGTTCTTCTCTTTTACCTGGGGGAGCAAAGGACGTCATTATATCTACTGGTGCTTACAGATACTGGAAACAGGATAGATTTAGCAACATTTATCCAGAGACAAGAATACTCCCCCAATTAGGCTCAAGGTTTTTAATAAAGAGGGCGACAGAGGGCAGCCCAGCCTCGTCCCTTTTTTAAGCACAATTGCGGTTGATAATCCATTGTTTATAAATAATTTAGCCGTGGGACACTTATACAGGAGAGCAATTATTGAGGGTAAGAAAGCACCCAAGTACTGTGAAAAGAAACGCCTACTCCTCCAGGGAATCAAATGCTTTCTTGGCATCCAGAAGGACAGCAACAGCTGGAGCCTCAATCCAAACAAGGTGGATCACCACCAGTATGCACCTGAATTTATCAGGACCAGTTATAAATGGTTGTAATTCATTAGTTATTATTTTGGCCAGAATCCTATTACCAGTGTTGATAGGAGAGACAGGTACATAAGAGGAGCAATTATCTGGCTTTTCCCGGGTTTGAGGAGGACAGTTAGGATAGAATCTTTATAGTTCTTGGTAGTACCCCGTTTAAAATTCCATCACAGTAAACTCTGAACAAATAAAGCCCTATGATTTCCCTAAAATCTTTATAAAATTCAATGGATTTTCCATCCGTCGCCGGTGCATTATCACCTGGGAGATCGTTAATCTGTCTACATACATAACATGGAAAATCTGTTTGTTTGTTTGTTTGTTTGTTCCTCACATAATTCCACACCGTTCCACCAATCTACACCATATTTTGCACAGTTACCTGTTAGGACCCTCCAGACGTCACTAGCTACATGACATTTGTTTATCCCATCCCTTTCCCCGAATTGCCGCCTCTGCACACATGAGATGGTTGTCTGAAAGTGCAAAACATCAAGGTGGTCGTAGAAGGCCCAAACAGAGGTCTTTTCAAGCATCTCAACGCGAGGAAGAAAACTCAAGTGAAAACCACATTCAAAGGATGCACCGTTTGTGAGATATTTTCATCGCAACACTTCATTCCTCATACAATTCAACACTGTTCCACCGATCTGCACCAACTCTTGCTCAGTTACCTGTTAGGATCCTCTTGACGTAACTGGCTACATGACATTTGGTCACCAGGCCCCTTTTGGACAACCCACCCCTTTCACTGGATTCCAGCTTTGGCAGCGCTCATTTTAAGCCACTTGACGTGAGGAACATAATTCAAGGTCCCTGTCCGTCCTTGAAATCCATGTTTCAAGGCCCTAGGATGCACAGTTTCCAAAATATTTGAACCACAAAGCACCACTCTCACCTCCCCTCCACGTCTGCTCCGGGGTATGTAAGCCATGTTTCAAGACCCTAAGATGCACCATTTCAGAGATATTTCCACTGCTATGCACTGCACCGCACCAGGAGGAGGTGACAGGTGGGGTGAGCACACACAGAGCTCACAGAAGGCCCCAGTATGCTGCAGGATGGCAACTCTCGCTTCCTCTACACTTCTTCTCCATGGTATGTCAGTCAGCCACCCGCGCCCATTCTCAATTTAGTTTACTTCAGAGTGCAAAGAACATCAAGCGATAAGTGACTCAGAACAGCGATCTACATGATCATTGATTTTCAATAATTGATGAGAGTGTTATCATGTCTGTCTACAGAACCAGCGCAGAGTACGGGTACTTTTTGCTAGTAGATTTATATACCTCGGCAAGGGTTATCGGACTATTGGCATCTATCATTTCACTGCTTTAAAATTTGCATAGATCTATAGCATCTCGGTAATGCTGCATTTGCATCTCATTTATACTGGAAGTAGAGATATAGGTGCGTGGGGTCCCCGCAAGCAGGAGGCCTGCATCTCAAGGATCCTGTGCAGGGTCCCCCGTAACTGTTACCGGACTCCGGACAACATGTGTACGATGTATGGTAACTCGGGTAAAACTCAGGAAATCTGCGTACAAACCCCAGTAACCCGTTCGTGCACCACACTAAGTACATGCACACCTAAGTCTGATCAGATCCCCGGCTGCATACACGCACCCCTAAATCCGACATTTAAACCCACCTCTGCGCTGCGACTGCCTGCGGGCTGTTCCTCATAACGCCCACGTTTTTCCCTTGTTCTTCCTCATTTTCTGAGTTACGACACCTACTCAGCAGGCCGTACATATGCTCTGTGTGGCGTCTCACGCCTGGCACTCAACCGCTCGCAGAGAAGTGCCGAGCCTGCGCAAATCCACGCAAGTTAGGAAAAAGTGCTACACAGTCAATTCCATAAATCGACAAACAGGGTTTCGCACGCAGAATGGCACGCAAATCCCAGATTTTCCACCCAAATAATTCCATGAATGGTTTAGCATAAAATGCAGCAAAAACTTTCAGGATATCAGTATTTTTGTTACATGTTTTCTGTCTCCTTCAATTATGGCAGTGGTACAGGTGTGTTGCTTGTCTCGTCCAGTTAACCTGGAATGGAGTCTACCAGGTTTATCATCCTTACCATAACATCTTGCCTGACTTTGTCACCCCCATAAACTTTGTATCCCTATCAGCTGTTTAAAGAAACTGTTTATAGGCCAGTTGGATTCGGGCCAAATTGCCACGGCCCTCCCTATCAGAGAGTTTTACTTCCAGCTCTTTCATTTTAACTTTGAGGCAATCCAGGTCCCTCCTGATAGTGCACAGTACCCACAATTCCTTAGAAATACAGGACTCTCTGATGTAACATTTAAATGTTTCCCATACATTTGCCCCAGATGTAACAGCTTTGAGCATTTCTTTATTTCATCCAATAATTCTGTTCTAAATATTGTTTTAGATAGGGATTCTGGTGTTAATCTCTATTGCCAAACTTGAGCACAGTCTGCAGGCGACACAATTCCCAACTTGACGGCACATGATCGGACAGGGTATGCGGAGGATGCCACCCAACCCATTCTATCGCCAGGGACACAAAGTTAGTCAATTCACAAGGAGGGGTTGTGCAAGGGGGAGTAGAATGTGAATTCCCTCGTTTGTGGGTGCAGAGGTCTGCACCCATCAGAGAGGCCACATAGCTCACACTCGCACAGCTGAAGCACTGCATTGGCCTATTTTGAAACTGCTCGAGAAGCGGTTGACAATCTATTGAGTGCAGGGTTTAGCACTGTGTTTAGGCCCCCACGCCCCCAAATTAATGACGTGTCCACAAATCCAAAGACACCACTAGCAATCCATTCATAAAATTCAGGAGTGTCTATATTAGGTGTATAAGGGATAATACAAGTGATTTCACATCTATAAAACCCTCCGAAAAGAAAAACCGGCATTCTGCATCCGAAATGGTTTGATGGTGTCTATAATTAAGGAAGATGTGTATTAAAGTAGCAACGTCTCTAGCGTGAGCTTAATAGGAGGAGAAATATCTGTGGCACCCGCATCATTTTGCTAAGTTAGGACTTAGGTGAGTTTCCTGTCGAAAGGCCACATTTACAAAATGCCTGGTTAAATAGAGTACCAATTTCCAAGTCTTAACCATGTTATTTAGGCCACTGACATTCTATGTTAGTAGATGGAAGCTAATGCCTTTTCTATTAGACATAGTAAGTTTGATGTGGACAGCAGAGCAGGGGTTACTGGATATGTATTGCACAGTAAGAACAAAAACAAAGACTGTGCAAACTACAACCACACAGCCCCAATGACCCTACCCCACGCAGTGATAAACATAACCTGCCCGTGTAATTCCCTCCCATCTTGTAAACTATCGGTGAAAAACATGTGAAGCACATAGGGCGCAACAAGCGCCGACCATGCACTTAATATACCTAGTTACTGTTGCTATAGACAGACCACATATGGGTCATCTCATCTATTATGGATACTGAGATGAAGGATCAAAGGAGGAGTGTCCCGAGGGGCTTAGTAGCAGTGTCTGCCCCTACGGAGTGTAAGTGTTCCCTTTCAAAGGTCACGGTTTTAGCATGCCATTCAAGATACAGATTCAGGTGTGCCGAAGAGGTGCATTTTTCCACTGTAGGCCACTCTTAGTTTCGCCAGAAACATCATGGCATATGTAATATTCTTAGTTCTGGAGTGGGACTTCTTTCCACTCATTAACGATTTCATTGGCACCTGCGCCGTTGTCGAAATGTCAGGGAAGATGTCAATAGTTCTATTCTTATAGGGTAGACTGCCTTTCTCTCTGGCCAGTGGCAGGATTGTGCTGCGATCACGGAAATGCAATAGCCTCGCTATGATGGGTCTGGGAGGCTCCCCAGGCACAGGCTTGCTTGAGGGTATTCTATGCTCTCTCTTTATAATGTACACCGGTGAAAACACATCTGGACCAAAATATCCTTCAATAGCGACTGACAAACAGCTCTATTGGCATTGATGTGACAACAGTAATCACTCTGGGAATATCGATATTATTCCTACAATTCCTTCTTTCAAAATCCTCATTCATTGCTGCTACGGTCTTCAGCACAGTCTGTGTGTTAGAGAGGTTGGAAACCATCATGCTAATAGGGTCTTCAGCAAAGGAAATCCTTTCCTCTGTTTTGTCAAGCCTGGTTACATAGTATTTATTTATTTATTTATTTGTTTTTCATAGTACAGCAGGTGAGGCTTTTTATACATACAATAGAAATAGTAGAAAAAATATAAGATCATCACATTATAAATATGTAATATTAAATTACATAAAAGGTCAAGAATTTGCTTAACTACACACGAACATTTAGTCAAGTGATAAATCAGACAAGCATCATTACGCTGAATAAAGACCTTCCAAGAAGTTTCCTTATGGGCTAATATAATTTCCGGTCCCCCGTAGGTCAATAAATTTCTTCTGCGCATTTTGTATATGCTCGTGCAATCTAATATAAGATATTTGATAGATGTTTTACTTCAGAGGAGCCACATAATAGAAAGGTGCAGATATTTCTGGGTACATTTCTTCTTGCACCTGTACCTTCATGTGTTTCAACTAAATTAAACGTAATTCTCGAATATTCTAGTACAATCCAGTTTTCAGGGAAATCATTTTAATAAAGTGGAATCACCCTTTGCTTGAATAAATTGGTCACAAACTTCACACTCAGGGATTTGCTGGCTGGATCTACTACAGATATTTCATGATCAAGCAAAGCGATACCTTTGTTATTGCAGATTTAAAAGTTACCCTATTGACAGGGGAGAACTGGCAACTTTTGATGAGGCGGGCCAATACAACATAGAGACCCATGTTGTGGCAGCCCAAGCTAAGGGTGCAGTGGCTCTTATGAGGAGTCAGAAATGCGAGGTGGATAACTTGGTAAAGGTTTTTCACATATAGCCATTTTATTATCTCATAAGGGTGTGACAAAAAACTTGCTATCCTTAACCTAAAGAAGATTTCCTTACCTATCAAAATAAAACTACTAAAGGAAAACACTCTAATAAAGGGAATCTGTCCCTCACACTCATACACACATTAAACACATAAAGGTGCGATATGGCAATTCAAGTTTAACAGAAATAATAGTTATGCTCAGCATAAACCTAGTAACTGCATACCCTTGTAAACTGGGTCAGATCCCCTTGACCAGATTCAAAGCAGGATTTCCAATCAAAGTTCTAAATAAGAAAGTTCCTTTGTGTAACCAGGTTCTGATCATAACGTTATTCTTACTCCAAAGGTCTTTCACTTGGCATTTAACAAAGGTTCAACCAAATGAAAACGTCTTTTTCTCTTCACTTGTAGTCAATAATTCAACAAAAAATGTTCTTCTTGAAAAACAAACACTTTTACATTTCTTCTGTATCAACAACAATATTTTGTCTGGATGATTTTGCCACAATTCATTAGACAAATGAGTGGCCTTGGCACTTCCTCTTCTCCACATCCCACAACCACGATGTAGTACTTCAATGATTTCTTCCTGGTCCACTAACCCGCTACGACTACCACTAATGATCCCTTTGCTGGCATACTCGCCTGCCGGGACAAAACTCCTAACACTACTACAAGTACTCTGTGATGAGGTCTGCTTCAAACTTTAGAAAAGTCTTTGACTTTCAGCAACATAAAAATTCACAACTTATTCAGGGAAGACATGATACACATTGGTGCTGTTTGCTCCGCTGCTTTATTTTCTACGTACAATGCAGGTTATGCTCTTCTACTCCTTGATACTTCCTACCAGGAGTGCTCTCTCCTGCCACTCTTGACTTCCCACTTTCACATCAGGCAACTGCTGACAATGTCTTTGTATTACACTTGCTCCTCTTTGGCTTAGGCAATGCTTGTTGATGTCTTGCTCAACTATTGCCTTTTGCGCACTCTGGAAATAATTATTGCAATCTTTCTGGAATAATGTTCTCTTGTTATTTTTCCAATGCAGGTTATATATTTTTTGAAGTATTGCCCCTTTTTTACTCTGGCAATGCAGTTTCTTATCTTGCTTCAATATTGTCCCCTCTTTATCTTGGAAATATTCTTGGCTTGGGCAATAATAACTGTAACCTTTCTTTTCTTGTCCTCTTTCAAAATTCTTATTACGTCAGTATGATTTTCTTACATTTGTTCGGTATTCAAAATAAGTATTAACAGCCAGCGGTCCACTACAGAACGTGTCGGGTTTACCCAACAAAGGTAAACTAACTGGTTTCTTTATATGCATCTGCTCGATCCAGTGCTAGTTCTCCTTGTTCTGATTCTTCCTGCATGACATATTACTTCAGTCATTTTTGCACTCCGGTGCTCGTCAGCCATCGGGACAAAGCACGCCATAAGGAGAGCCTCTTTCTCCAAGGGAAAAGCCTGTGAAAACACTGCTTCCCACTGCGTGACCTATAAACTCAGATTATCAATCTTAAAGACCCTCTAAGGACCGACATCCACTTTAAAGATTTTAAAGCGGCATTTCTGGTGTCTCTGTTTCTCTGTTTCTACTGCTGCAACTGCGGCTGGTAACTCCTGCTACTGCTCCACCTTCTTGTTCTAATGGCTTTCACCTGAGGGGGCATTAAATATTCAAAATTCCCACTCAGGTGTGGGTCATTAGAACCACTTGACTGCATACTGCAGTGTTGTGCCTCTGAGCACCTCCTCTTCATCACAGTGGGTAGGTCATTGTGGGACTTGAAGTTCCCAATGTTTTGTTTACTTTTTACATCAAGACTGCAGCCTTCAACTTTATTTGATTTACTCTGTCTATTGAATATATTCCATGGGAAGGGTTTTAGAGGGATCAGGTGGTTGGTTCAGACTTAAGAGAGGCTCATAATCACCAGAAGCCATGGTATTACGGTTCTGATTCCCATATATTTTATTCCCATGTTGATCACAAGAGTTTTCCCTGCCACCAAGGTGGGTAGCTTTGGGGAGGCAAACCTTAGTCCGATAACAAGCAGTTCAATATTCTGGTACCATGGAAATGTCCCTCTCTGAAGAAGATACATACTGCATCTCTCTTAACAGAGCCATCCTGTTTGTTCCCTTGGTTCCTTTTCCTCCCAGATGATCTATCCGGCTAATACCACCATCAGGGTCAGGATCAGGTAGTGACTGCTTTTCCTTGCCACGTGGGAGTAGACTTTAGGCAGGGATTCTTTGAGGACTCTGCAGGATTTATCACACTCTAAACAACCATATAAATTGTATTTGTATTTTTTTGTATTTTATTTGTAATTTATGTAGCGCTTTACAGCAAAGCGCTGAACAAGGTACACTTACAATACGATCATAGTAAAATAACTGACAATACAAAATGTCATCTTAAGACTGGAGAAGGTCGTTTTTAAAAAAAGTGGGAAATAAAGAATAAGAAGTAATGGAGCAAAGAAACAGGGGGAGAGAGTTCCAGTAATAAAGGGCAATAAACGAAAAAGACCGGAACCGTGCCTGCACAGAAGGAGCTCCAGGAACTGATAACAAGAATTGAGTCTGAGAATGTAAAACACGAGATGGAACAAAAAGACACAAGAGATGAGAGATACAGAGGCACAAATCCATAGAGAGCTTTAAATACAACACAAAGAACATTACATTTAAGGCGTGAGTGGTAGCCATCCAAGAGAGAGTGACTGAAACAGAATCACATGGAGAATGTTAATATAACAAATGGACAGAAGCATTAAAAACAGACTTTAATAGACCCAAACAAGAAATCAGAAGACTGTAGAGTAAGGTAGAGCAGTAGAATAAGTGTGAGAAAATTAGGGAAGGAATCAGAAGTTTAGTGGTGTTAAATGTAAGAAAAGGATGAGCTTTCTGAATGTTGAAAAGATGATACTGACAGGAGTGAGATATGATTAGAAAAAGTTAAATCAGTATCAAGATAGAGACTAAGATTACGAGCAGAGTCAGCGATAGGAAGAAAAGAAGCTGGGAAAGAAACAGAAGGAGAGGGAGAAGGAGGAGGAAGAGTGTTAGCGGGGAAAAAGGGAACTTCAGTTTTGATCGTGCTCAGAACAAGAAAGTGATCGGGCATCCACGTTTTGATGGCTGAAAGGAAAGAAGCAAGATTATTGAGAATAGAAGATGTGAAAGAGGAGAAAGACAGAAAGAGTTGGATATAATCCACATAAAAATGATGAAAGATACTACAGGATTAAATGATATACGCTAAAGTTGAAGTATAAAGAGAAAAATGGAAAAGTCCAAGGAGAAAACCCTGGGGCACACCATGAAGAAGAGGTGGGGAATAGCTTGAAGAAAAGGTGAAGTATTAGAACACATCGCAGCCCAAGTAACCGATTATGTGGGATTAGATAAATAAGAATGGAACGAAGATAAAACAGACCCAGAAAAGCCAAAATAAGAGTGAGAAGTTAGAAGCAAAGTATGATCCACTGCATCGAAAGCAACCAACAAGTTCAGTAAAATAAGAGGAGAAGAGTGTTCAGAGTAGCTAGCAGAGAGAATAGAGTCTAGGACCGAAAGAAGAGTAATTTCATGGAATGAAGAGGTCAGAAACCTGACTGGAAATGAGGAAGCATGGCTTTCTCAGTAATAAAAACAGAAAACTGAGAATAAATAAACAGTTCAAGAATCTTAGATAGAAAAGGAAGAAGTAAGATAGGACGAACGTCTGCAGGTACAGAGGGTACAGAGGGATCTAGCGTAGGCCTTTTCAGAATAGGAAGAATTGTGGCATGCTTAGAAGAGAAGGAAACGTGGATGTAAGAAGAGAAATGTTAAAAAGAGCAGTAAGATAAGAAATCAGCATAGAAATTAGGTATAGGTGAGGAAGGAATGGGGTCAGAGGAAGAGGCTGTGGGGTAGGCATGTGCTATTATAGGTCCGGGAGGATAGCTCAGGGGCAACACCCTCGGCTTGGGAGCAAGACGATACAGAGCAACACAGGTTCGATCCTGCATCTGCGCTTTGAAACCTCCGGGTATTAAGCGTCTTATAAATAACCAATCAAATAAATAAATAAATAAATAAATAAATAGACAAAGTATCAGAATTAGAGATAGTTGAAAATGACGAGTTGGTTGAAATGGAGGAAGAAGGTATGGAAGAGGAAGAAGAAGAAAGGCAGGACATAACAATGGCAGCTCAAAGAGCGGCCACCTTTGAAGAAAAAGAAGAATCAAAGTCTGAAGCAGTTAAAGTAGAATTAAGAGAAAAGTCAGGCAAAAGAGGAGAAATAAGATGAGAGATTGAAACAAGCATCGAGGGTGAGCAGATTGAGCACACAGGAGATCAGAATAATACAAGTGTTTAGCTGCCAGAAGCGCCTCAAGAGAAGAAGAAAACGAGGAAGATTCAACAGCGGGTAGAGCAAAAAAACAAGGAGTGAGAGGGGAGGCTGGCAAGATGAGCTGAAAATAGGGGTGTTGTAAGCACACAGGTCCCGACGAGAGTAGGTAGATGCATCAGAGCCTGATGGTTTAGTTAGCAGAGAAGAAGAGAGAATAGAAAGAGATAAAAGATAATGGTCAGAAGTGTAAATAGGTTGAGCAACAACAGAAGAAGTGTTGGCATGCGGGAGATTAGGTGCATTTACAAGAATTAAAATAAATACATACTTCACATCCATCCTCATAGAGCTTCTCTTCTTTTTTCTTGATCCTTGCACTCTCTCCTCTGACTGTTTTGTCCTGTCTATGTTTTGCGTGCGCCATGAGGCCTGCGGGCGATTAGGCCCGTTTACAAGGATTAAAATAAATAAATAAATAAAGTAGATAGTGGTGATACAAAGATAAGATCCAAACAGGATCCAGATTCATGAGAAGGAGGGGTAGGGAGAGCAGAAAGATAATAACAGTTAAGAATAGCAAGAAATGGATGTCAAGAGAGAATAGAGGAAAGATGTCAATTGAAATCACAAAAAAGTATAAAAGGAGTTGGGCAAGGCCGAATAACAGATAGCAAAGCGTTCATGTCATCACAAAATGTGCTCACCGGGCCTGGGTGACGATAAACAAGTAAAAAAGTCAATGAGTAAGGCTTAGAAAAAGTAGTCAGACAGTATTCGAAAGAAAGAAATGTCAGAAGAGAAAAAGAAATAGGAGCAGAGATAAACGAGACGTGAAAAAGAATTCCAGTTCTACACCCTCAGCCAACAGCACAAGGAGTGCAAAAAGTGCAAAAAAAGAGGTAGCAGGACTGGAAAAAGCTGGGTTAGCTGTATTGACCGACGAAATATAACTCTCGACCAAATAGAACTCTCGGTAATACACGACATGTGCGAGTTTAAATGCAGAAAAATATCCAGGACTGTGAGATTTATTATTAACAAAGAGCCAAGTTGATAGGGGACACGTGAGAAGAACAGGAGTGGTAAATAAGGTTAGAATAGTTACGATTTGATAAATGAGGAGCAGGACCATGGGAAGTCCAGAATGTGGGAATTGAGGAGATCATAGCAGCAGTAGTAACTATAGTACAACAGATTAATGAGAGAAGGAAAATCGTAACGAGCACTAAGATGGTAAGTAAATGAAAACCAGCAAGTGAGTAAGCTGGGCATCCGCACTAGGGGAAGTCGGGGTAGATGTAGAAAGCCGCAGCAGGCCAGAATGTAAAAAGGAAGTAGGCAGAAACATGACAAAACTAAGGACAATGCAGAAGAATGTCAGTTAGCAGGGTCCAACAGCGGACAGCTGCAGGCAGCAGCATCTCAACTTTGCCCCAAGTAAAAATAGTCAGATGCCTGGTCGGCGTCCAAGGGGGCATGTCCTCTCTCTGTGAGCAGAGCGCAATGGAAAATGACACCCAGGCAGCAAGCAGAGCAACAACGTTAGTGAGTGGGCTGCTCCGCTGAGGGAGCAGCAGTTCTTATCTTCACCTGCCTTCACAAACAGGGCTTGCCGGTAGATGATGCACACTGACAGGGCCCGCTCCAGAACACTCATCAACTTTGCCCCAACTTCACCCAGGACTTTGACAAGGACGTGATGTAAAAATAGTAAGAGGCGGGAGGATGGACCAAGGGGGCGTGTCCTCCCTCTGTGAGCAGAGCGCGATGGAAAATGGTGTCCTGGCCGCGTATCCTGTGTTGCGGCATCCGTCTGCAGTGACCAGTCCCCCGTGCACGACTTGAAGAGGTTTGCAGGTGCCATGTTTCCAGAAGGCCTGCCTGCCCCTTGGAGTGGGGCACTGCACCCAGTTGTGCAGTCAAACGACACTGCCAGTCAAGTGGCACAGCGAGTAGAGCGCTTGCTTTGACATCAGTGCAGATTCTGCTAACGCAGGTTCGAATCCCGGCAGGGCCAAACTCCGCCTTTCATCCAACTCAGCCTTTCATCCTTCCGAGGTCGGTAAATGAGCACCACACACCAAGGGTAATAATAAGCAGCGCTCAGATACCTGAGGGTTTGTAGCGCTATATAAATGCAAAATTATTATTATTATTAGTATCAGAGGTGCTCGGGAGAATGCATATATGTAAGTACTCTGGGGCAATAAAATCGGTTCCCTTTACAGTGTACTGTTCAAGACTGCATGTATCATCTACAAAGCAGTCATGAGTAGCACACCAGCGTAGCTGAAGTCTGAGCTTCACATATCTGGTGGCACATGCTCCTTGCACAGCAACTCAACTAAACTGGCTTGAATCACAACTTGTCTGCAAAGACAGAACCTGCAAAAAATCCTTATCTTGTCATGCACCCAACCGCTGGAGCTCGATCCGGCCCCCACAATTTTCCCGTTTCAAAAATCTCTTAAAACATGGCTCTTTTAACCACACCTGACCAAGGAATAATTCCAAAGTATGCACATGCCTCACAGAACTAGGATACTGCAAAAAGATGCCAGGCGAAATGTCAGCTAACCAAACTCTGTAAAGCACTCTGCTGCTCTCAAGCTGGGGTTGTGCTTTAAACAATAAAATAAAAAGATTTTTAAAAATGTCCCGGAGTTGATTTGGCATTACGGAATTTAGGAAAGAGACGTTTTTAGCATGGGTGAGAATCACCAATAGAACACATGTACAAGGCCTTGCCACTGTATCATGACTGTATCTTGACAGGTTGGAGAACCATCATAAGCAGTGGATCGTGGAGACAGAGGAGGAGGGATGCCCTGCTCATGATCAGGGCAGGGCTCGCATAACAAGAGTATCTTGGAACATATGTCCACATTTTTAATAGCAAAGTATAAGGGGAAGCAGTTACAGAAGAGAAAAGAGATCCTCAATCTTTGGTGTATGTTTGAAGATACAGAGGATCAAAGTAACGGAGCCGAGGTGCAAGTGAGAAGTGCGGGAAGGGAGAAGGGGAAGGTGGAGCGCAGGTAGGGACAGAGGGATTACATCCCTTGGCACCATACCCCACAGAAGGTTACACTAATCCAAGCTTTGTACCCTCTATGATAGGGACCCCTCCCATGGCAGTAGGGTCCCCCGCAATGTGAGCAACATTACAGGCTACCGCTCTCCCACTTCCGTATACCCACTCACCTGAAGCACCAGCATTACAAACATCCCCAGAAACAGGAAGGGACGCAAATGCACTAAGAACGGGGCGGGAGAGTGGAGGTCAGGGGAAATATTGCTCAAGATGGACACTGAAAGTATAAAACATATAGGGGTTGAGAAGGAAAACAGCCCGGGAGGGTGAATTGTCTTGGGAGAGGAGACTGCAGTGTTGGGAGAAAATGTGAAGGGAGGGGATGCTGGCACGTTCACAGAGGACAGTGAGGAGTGAAGACAAAGGGAGGGGTGAAGAGGCAGCCGAGAATACCCCAAAAGTAGAAGGTATATGGGCAGGAGGCAGGTTAAGGAACAGAGCTGGCCGGATGGCATTGGTAAAAAGGAGAAGTATTGTGAAGAAGGGTATGAAGAAGGGTATGGGAAGTAGAGCAAAGATGCAGATGCCCTTATACATAGGGTGAAGGGAGGACACAGTAGGTGCCTTGGACCCAAATGGACAAGAATAATGTAATTAAGACCCTCCCACAACTTACAGCAGGGGTGAACAAGTGTATATATGAGTTTGAAAACAAACAGCAGGGGTGCCTCTAGCAATAGGAGATGTTAAGAGTTTATTGGTTGCCGTATTCGGGAGATCAGGTTGGGGAGGTGAGGGTTAAGGCCGGATACCCAGGAGTGACCCTGGGGGATGATGCACATGATGGAGCATCATTTAAAGGAGTTAGGGCAATGGTATGGGACGCACTACAGAGGGCCTTCCCGGACACTCCAGACTTGCAGTCTTTAATGCAGTTCACCCTGGGGGACGATGAGGAGCCAGCTGGATTTATTCTCAAAATGCAGGAGAAATAGAGAGCAGAAACTGGAGGGCTGTGCAACCAATCAATACCGTTCTTCTATTTTATTGTAAAGAGGGGTTTGCTGAAGGAAGTGCAGAAGGCACTGGATAAGATTGTGGGCATTGAGGCGAAGGGATGGCCGGAAATGCAGAGCATTATAGTGCACCATTGTAAAAGGATCTAGGAGCGGGAGAGGGGAACAATCAACAGAATCAGGGGGACGGATAAAAGTTTGTAGAGAAAAATTGGCCAAAGTGGCAGATCAGGTGGCAATGCCAATGCCAGTAGAGGCAGAGGGAACAGAAACACACAGCAAGTTGTGAGTGCCACTATTGGGGTGATCTGGGCAGAAGAAAGACAAGGACAGTGGGGTGAGGGTCAACAGTACCCCAGCCCACAGTGGAAGCAAAGAGGGCCACAGTGAGGGAGAGGGGGATTTCGTGGAGCAAGAGGAGGAGGGTTTGGACCCAGGGGAGGTGGGTTCGGACAGTCTCAATGTTGGAATTGTTTAAGGTGGGGGCATTTTGCAAGGGAGTGCCGGAGCAGGTCCGCGATGGGGTACAGTTATGGGCCCAGCAGCAGGGCCCAGGGCCCCAAGGACCCAGAGACCTCAAGGATTAGGGTACCAACAACATGGTCAAGTGTACCAGAATCAGGAGTATCCTTGAGGGCAACACCAAACTTACAATCAGCAACCCCATGTGCCAGACACACAGGTGAGGCACCCGCAGCAGCACCAACAGGGCAGTGGGGCGGCCATTCCCTTTGGGGAGCAGCAGTAGTCAGAGGTCAGAGGTTGCCCCTTCTCGTTCAGCAGAACAAGCACTTATACTGATTAGAACAGCCCACAGAGAGCACTTGTGTGTCCGGTCCTGTTCAACGACTATCCACCCTGAAGAGGAACCGTTGGTGGGGCGGAGTAAGGAAACAAGCAATTCATATTATTGCTGGATTCTGGTGCAACCAAATAGTGTATTATGGAATGCAACTTTCCAATATCCAGAAAATATCTTGACGTGCAGGGGTTCTCTGGGACTACATCCAAGGTTCCATACACTGAGGAGTTGGATGTAAAGGTGGGAGGGAAGATAGTGCGGGTGTCCCTATCATATTCCAAGAGTTCTCTTGTCAATCTACTGGGTAGTGACAGACCATGGATTAGTGTGTTACACGCCTGGGATATGTGCTGTAAGGACGATGCTGATTATTCACACAATGACAAGGGAAGTGGTGGTCTGTGGGATTCCTGTAGACTCAGACCTGATTATCTATGGTATCCCGGTATTGTGAAGGCGGTGCCCCATATTGCCAGGCAATGTTGGCGAGTGCCTACTGATTTCATTTTCCATCCAGCTGTGTCACCCAAGGTGGTGGCAGGTATGATATTATCACTGGACCTGCAGGGGTTGGTACTGTCGGACAGAAGGATTTGAAGAGGGATGGGGAAGCCTACCCCCTCCTACTAAATTCATGATGAGGAAGAAGGACAAGCTTGCAGATGATTATATGCAAATATCCCAATGGAACTTCAAGAGCACCTATGGATCCTGACAGAACCAAGTGTGACTAACCTATGGATATGTAGCATAGTATGCACACTGTAGAAACCGCATTGTAAGGTTTAGGAAAATTGCAGCAGGCCTCAGGCCTCAGAGCAAGAGACAAGCTGAGCTGATTCAGGCTGGATAGAGAGCAAGACATGTGAGACAGGACCCACAGCCAAGACCAAGAGATATGCATGACATTCCAATCCCCATATGATAAAGGGACCATCTTCAGAAAATACTAATAAATCCTCATAATTCAGAGCTGCACAGCTCAGATTCGTGGTCTCTGAACACGTGATGTGGCTGAAGCAGACAATGGACTGGACAACGATCAGTGGTGGGAAAGGAGAGCCGGTCCCAGGCCATCAGACACAGACAGCGACAAGTATACAACAACATGCAACAAGTGTTGCACCGATCAGGAGAGCACTCTCATAAGCTAAGGTGGTACACACAAGTTACAATGCAGACCTATAGTCACCCTTATTACCTTGAAGTGGTACCCAGTGAGCTGAGAATCATTTCAGATCCCAGGCCTTGGGACGTCAGCTCTAGCCAATCACAGTTCAGTACCCTGGGGGTGGGTAGCAACAGGCAAGAACCAATGGTAAGTCCACAACACTGCAACAATGTTATAGTTAGTGACTTGGGGATGGAACAGGCCAGCCACCTGACATGTGAGGGCCAGTAGAATAACACCTATAATGTCCATTATAGAGGGTAGAATAATCAATACCCAATCATTTGGCACGATAGGTTCTCTGGAGAAGGGCCCAAGTTGTGACATCAGGCTGTTGACATTTCAAAGTAAAACCAGCCTGCAAGCTGAGGAAGAGTGAGATGTGCATGGATTTTTCCTGGTCCTGTGCTGACCCCTGTTGATTTTGTCTGTAAGAAGCACAGTTTCAACTTGCCATTGACTGAGTCCTCCGTGTATCCTGGGGGAGGGTGTTGGGCCCTCTAAGTCCGTGGACTTCCAGTGTCCATCTGGCATACCTGGGGGTCTGTCCCCAACAGATTGTCCTATTAGGGATGGATAGAGATGGGTGTGAGTGGTGCACAGTACTCTGTGTAGATCCAACACTGGTGTTAAAGGAGGTGACAGATGATGAATTGTTTGAGAATAACGAGAAAGAGGGGGAAATAATACTGGAAATGTTCATCCCTTGTGACATAATGATACAGTACTGTAGACTGGAGTGTCCCTTAATGGCAGTAGTAACTCCATCTCCATGTTTCCAAGAAAATTTACGGCATGTGCCCCCGCAGTTGTGGACTACAAATCCACATGATGTAGGGTTGTTGAAAGATGTAGCACCTGTGCGTATAACCCTAAACCAAGGTGTGGTGCTGCTCCAGGTAAAACAATATCCACTGGCAAGAGAGGCGGAGGAAGGCATTAGAAAGACCATACAGGCTCCTCTGGGCCAGAGGATTATCGTGCCATCTACGTCCCAGTGTAATACAGTGAACTACCCGGTTAATAAATCAACGGGGGCAATTGGTGATTGATCCAAGACTTGCACCCCCAAAATGATGTGGTACTGAAAGAGTTTCCAGTGGTTCCAAACCCTGCAACAATTCCATGCAGCATCCCCAAGGAGGCTACATATTTTACTGTGGTGGATTTGAAAAATGCATTTTTCTAGATTTGACTCCATCGAGACTAGAGGTACCTTACGGCATTTACGCAGGGTCAGATGGGATTCGATCATACTAGATTATCTCAATGGTACTGTGAGCCCGAGCATATTTAACAGAATACTACATGCTGATTTAGGGAATATTCAGGTACCTGGCACGATTATCCAGTACGTAGACAATCTGTTAGCGAAGAGTCTGGGTTATACTGCTACAATTACTGGCTTATAAGGGGTACTAGGTGGATAAGGCCAAATTGCAATATTGCCAAAAGGAAGTAATTTATTTAGGGCAGTTTACATCAGTGAATGGGAAGAGGATACTACCTGACAGGGCAGCACCGGTACACACCACTCCCAGACCTACCTCAGTTAAGCAGATTCAGATGTTTCTGGGCCTGTGCAATTACTGCGGGGCCTGGATCCTCGATTAAGCGGCATACACCAGACCACTTTTGCAGGCCCTAAAGGAAGCACAGAAAACGAAGGACCACACGTTACTGTGGACGACAGAAATGATTAGACAATTTGATGATTTATAAGAAGTTATCAGTTCGGCACCCATACTGGCCACTTTGGACTATAGGAATTCTATTTGTTTTCACATTCTGATGGTCAGTTTATGACAGCTTTGTTGATGCAGAAGAGCACTATGGGCAATAAGACATTCACCTATTATAGTGGTAGTCTGGATGCAGTGATGCAAGGGCAGTTTGCGTGCGAACAAGCATTAGCAGCCGCTGCCTTTGCTATAGAGAAAAGCTCTACGATCGTAATGGGGTGTTCAGTGATGTTGTATGTCGAACTTTCTCTGTTCGCTATTCTAGAACGGTTGAGGTCCACCCTGACTATGCAAAGGTCATCGGCATATGAGATTATCATCTCCAAACCTCACATTCATGTGGTTAGGTGTAAGGTGTAAGACAGTGAATCCTGCCACCTTTTTAACAGACATGCCTACCGCAGAGGACTTGAGGGCACACGATTGTGCCACAATCGAGGGGGAGGAGGATGAAACTCACAAAGCAAGGGATTGTGCATTGACAGAGGGTATGGTACTTTTTGTTAATGGGTCGTCCACAATTGATCAGGAGGATGAACAGAGACGGGCAAGGGCAGCAGTGGTACGACTTGAGGGAGGGGAGTACAAGACAGTGGTTATGAAAAAGTTGCCCCCACACTATTGCACACAAGCTGCAGAACTCGTGGTGCTCATTGAAGCACTGAGAGCGTTGCAAGGGTGTCATATTATGATATATTCTGACTCTGCATACGTTACAACAACAGTACACATGGGTCTCTTCCGTTGGAAGATGAGGGAGTTCCGGAGGGCAGATGGATCTCCAGTACAGCATGCTGTACTGTTAGAGATGTTGATAGAAGTGTTATTACAGCCATCTGTAGTGGCGTCGTCAAGTGCATCCCCCATACTCACGGGACAGATGAAATCTCAAGGGAGAACGCAGCCGCCAACGCGGCAGCCAAAATGTCAGTTTATCTGTCAAGTGAAACTTCCACTGAGTATTTTATGACTGCCCCACCGACAGACGAGCGTCCAGTGCCTTACACCGCATTGCCCAACTCCTGGGTTATTGAGCTTCAAGGAAGGGCGCCTGAGTGGGAGAAGTAGTTTTGATTATGGAGAGAATGTAAGCAGTCTCGGACAGATCTGTTGTGGAGGCAGGAGAGCTCTGTGAAGACAGTGATGCTCCGGGAATTGCTAGCGGTAGCATTTGGACAATTGCGCTACCCATCCCATCCAAAACAACACATTGCTGCAGACATACAAGAGGATTGGTTCATGCTAAATATCCAGGAGAGCATCACTGATATGGTCATCCATTGTACCACATGTCAAAGCTTTAGCACAGGGATGACACTACGGAGGTTACGGGGCACATTGCCCTGCCCTTTTGGGCCATTCCGTGAGTTACACATAGACTATGCTGATATGGGGGAGCGTTGTAATGGATTGAGGTACCTCATTGTGGTGGTCTGTCCCTTCTCAAAGTGGGTGGAAGCAGGGCCATGTGTGCACCCAGATGCCAAGTGCGCTGCACGGTTTCTGGTGCGGGATGTTTTCCAACATTGGGGTGTGTGCAAGGTTTTGAGGTCAGATAATGGCACACATTTCTTCAATGCATTCTTCCAGCATGTTACAGCACTACTTGGTATCAAGCATTTGATGTGTTCGATTTATCACTCACAGGCCAATGGTGTTGTGGAGAGAATAAATAGCCTCCTTAAGAGCAAGTTCTCTAAATTGTGCACCACATTGAACAAAAACTGGGTGTACTGTCTGCCCGTGGCCCTTTTTAGCTTACACACGCAGCCAAGCAAAGATCACAATCTGTTGCCTCACAAGGTAGGTACTGGTCAGCACATGCATACCCTCTATCCCCTGTGAGAAGGGTTTCTGATGCGCAAAGGACTGCAGCGGTGTTACGAGAGGAAATCAGGGAATATTTGACGACACTAACTCAGGCCATTAAATATGTCCCCCGACAGACTGCACCTCCCAGAACCGTGACTACGTAGATGCAATGGGGACAGGTCCTGAGCATATAACGGCCAGATCACTGCTGCCAGGGGATTACGTCTATGTCCACAACTTTGTGCATCAATGAAACAGTCCCCGGTTCCAGGGACTGTACGGAGTGGTGTTTTGTACTCCCCTTGCAGTTAAAGTCACAGAGCTGCGCTACTGGGTCCGCCTCACTGATGTTCATAGGGCACCTCCAGAAAGTAGGTAGTAAGTGAAAATGCAACCTGCTTGCAATCTTGTACGCAAGCTCCTATTGTAAGCTTTCTATCAAATATAAATGCTCTCTGTGGCTGCAAGGTAATAGGTTCATTGAGGTTGCCCAATGGTTGAAAAGATAAAAATATAAATAAATTACATGTGTGTTGCGCCTTCAGATTCTAAGTAATATATATGACAAAACAAATAGGCAAAATATCATTAATTGTCATTTATTGTTTGCATCGCATTAATGATATTTCAGTTTTCAGATAATCATGACAATGTTGGATTCAATTCCGTTGCTCAATTATTGGTCCTTCATATTGCTTCATATGAAGAAAGTTGCATGAGTGATTGTCCAGTTATTTTGAATCCTTAATGTTACTTCACATTAAGTTGTTAAGAATGTTGGTTAATAGAAGTTTAGCCCTTATGAGTATTGATACTTAATGTTACTTCACATTAGTAATCTCTCATTTCGTCTTTGATGTAAGTTGTCATCTGAATAGTTACAAAGTACAGTAGCATTTGTGTATTGCTTAGTTCATTAGAGTTAGATTTCCCTCGACACGTGTTTCCCCAATAGCTATTTATTGGTTCTTCAGGAGGGTTAACATAAGTAGATACAAATTTGCATTTGCTCTTTGTGTTAAGAAAAGAAAGAAGGTTGAGTTGATGCCTTGTATTGTTTTGTCTATTTCTTTGAATAACATGCAGTGAAATATGTGAAAAATATGAAAAAGTTGCACAGGAGTGAGGCTGCACACCTGGTTTGAACATAATGGATCGATACAGTATTGATGTCTAATTCGCCATCGTTTTTGCTTCTGAAAGTGTGCTTTAATGTGAGCACATTATTGACTTCAGATAGTTACAATAGTAAGAAAGGAGCTCTTACATTACATGATTAGATTGTTGCATGTGATTGATCTTAACTTGTCAATTGGTTTGTTGGGCTCTACATTCAGTTTACTTCCGTGCCTTAAGTGGTTGCCTACAGGCATGTGTAGATCCTGAGTGAATTATTGAATTCAGAAAAGCATGTAATTAATTCTAACGTGCATGCTTTTCTGTGACTTGCTAATCTACCCGGTTTTAAGAAATATTGCTTACCTTGTAGGGCAGTAGATGGTGAGTTTGCCGGTCTGATAGCCGCGATCATTAGTTGAATTCCGTTTCGCCATTTTGAATCACGGTGAACATTATATCAGACACGGTTGGGGAGCGTCTTGACATGGATTACGTCAGGCGCCATCTTGGATTGGTCAGATTGGTGACTGACGTAATTTGTGTCGGGCGCCATTTTGGATTGAACAAATTGTTGACATTATGCATATGTTGGTCATAGGTTGGATTGAAGTTCTAGTTGGCATTATACTTAGTCGGCAGAGATAATTACAATGTATTTATTTTTGAATTATGGAGGCAATATAGCCTTATTTTTCTAATTTGGCTATTGAGTCATTTGCTGATCGCAATAATATCAATGTTATTGTCAATACCAGTAAGGGGCCAATGTTGCAATATCCTTAGTAGACAAAACACTATTATAAATGGCAGATTGAGATTGTTGGTCTGAATTGTTTATCAGTACTAGATTGTAATTGCGTTTTTTTCTTTCTAACAATTACATTGATTAAGATACTGGATACTTGGCTAGTAGCACTTCGGCCTACAACATTTTTATAGCAGAAGAGTTTACTCGATATACAGTTGCTCAGAGGAAATGAATCATCTCTGTGTCCGAATTTAGACCGACAGCAATCCATAAGACAAATCCACTTTGCTTCCTGTTGACGTATTGTTTGTTCCCAGTTTCCTCCTCTTGGAAGTCTAATGACTTTTTGAATCCCAAAGTATCTTATAGTATTGGTATTTTCTTTCGGGTGTGATGTATGAAAATGGTATGCCAAGGGTGATGATTTTTAAGATAGCGAATATGTTCTGCTATTCTGATTTTGAGTTGTCTGATGGTGGCCAGAAAGTACAGTGGTGCATCAGTTGTCTTAAGAACAGTGGTAAAAGTACCTGTAGCCCGAGCAACTTTCCGGCTTGCTCGAAAGGAGACACAGGTGTGGTAGTACGCTCAAGTGGCAGGCCAAAGATCAGCTGCTAGCGCCATACTTTTCTTCTTCAAGGAGCTCTGTCACTCTCTCTCTCTCTCTCTGTCTCTCTCTCTCTCCCTCTCTCTTTCTCTCTATCTCTCTCTCTCTTGTACAGTTTACATCTTGCTCTTCCCTCCCTTTTTTTGTCCTGTGTGTCTGTGCTTCTATTACAGGTGAAAATTAAATGGACGCAATCATGTACATAGGTTGTTAAGTGGGGACCCGAGGCATATAGACGCAAATGATAGATTATGTAAAAGTATCTATTATTGTTGGTTAGCACTTGCTGGAGGATTCCGGGTACTCTGATATGAGTGCTGATGGGGAAATGCTGTAAATGGGAGCCGTTATGTGTGTTCACTCTTTCCACATGCGTCAGGGGCTCCCAAGGTGTTAGTACTGCAAGCAGTCGCAATCATAGAGGCACAATGCCTGGCTCATCTTGCGCTATGCAGAATAAAAGGAACGTTCCAGGCACACAGTACGGAATTACTGTCAGATTCTGTAAAGTGTGCAGATGACCAAAGAAATATCAAGTGTTTGGAATTGCCTTATCTGATGGTGAAGGGACAGAAGTTTGTCAATAATAACTGGCAGGACAGCACACTACCTTGCTTAGCGGAAGGACTGGTAACATTACAAGGACAGAATAGCATGAGTGGTCAACTTTTGTATGCAAATCTGGACAGAGCAAATCACAAAGCTAACTTGGATTGCAATGATGGAAAAGCCGGTACAGGTGCACAAGGAAGAAGAATATAAGCTCTGTTTCCGCAGCAAGGGTACAGTCTCTGTTGGCACAAATGAACATTGTAATAAGACTCTCTTGATCGCAGACATGAAGAAAGGAATGGCGGCACTAATGGATTACTACTGGATCTGTGGCCAACAAGCTAACATGCACCTCCAAGTTTCATGGAGGGGCTATTGTTCACTGGTCATATTGCATTCAGTGCTATTGGCAATCCCAGAAGAAAACCTGAAGGGGGAGTGCTGCCTGCAGAGGGGCCAACAAGTTTCCCCACATTTCACCCTGAATATAAGAGTTTGGTGCCTATGCAAGAGCCCCACATCCGGCTAGAAAATGGACAGCTCCAGCAATTGCAGAGAATGAAAAGATTGAATTACATTTCTAAAGACTCTTCCTCTTTGCTTGCTGGAATACCAGAAGAATTTCGGCTCCTCAGCTCAGCAGAATCCTTTTTTGCTTCTTTATTCTTGCCGGGGGTGCAGGCTGCAGCCAACGCTAAATGGCTGCAGATCATGCGGTGGAAACTGGTCCAGCTTGCAAACGGCACAGAGAATGGGTTCAATGTGATCAAGGTTGAATTACGAGCACTAAGACTTGTGCCAATGCAGAACATAAATGTACTCGATATGTTGACAGCAATGGAGGGTGGGGTATGCAAAACATTTGGCAATTCCTGTTGCATGTTCGGTCCTCCAGAAGACGCAGAAAATGCATCACTTTACCACTTCATTGCAGCTGTCCATGGCCTAGGTGTTTGCATGAAGAAGGAGTTAGGAATTCAGACAATGATTGGCTAAGCATGACTTTCAACTTTGCCCCCATTGTGTCTAGGAGCAATTGTGAAGATGTTAATGCCCATCATTGTATTCATCCTGGTCATTTTCTGCATGTGTCAGCTAGTTCTTCGATGATGCCCAACTGTGGCACCTGATAGCACAAGAATGATGGAATTCATTGGGTGTTCAAAAGCACCCCATGAAACAAAAAACATTGGAAGTGCAAACCAATGACACACTGGGTGGCCCGAAGTATAAAATGTTCTGCATTACGTATGGAGATGAAGTTGATCCTCTATAACACACTATCATTTCCCCACCCCCTGACCCACGCAATTACACAGAGGTATGGGTCGACCTGGCAGGGTAGGGGGTGCATTTCCATGACTTGTTCAATTGAAGAGTATGGGCATAGGGGGGAACATTTGCGATCAGTTTGCAGTGACATGGGTGCCAGTAAAAAGGAATAAGCCATATGTGGATGAAGAAACTGGGGAGTGGGGGACTCGGAACCATTCCAGAATTTGTTACTGTAAAAGTAATGAAAGGGGGGAATGTTGGGCAGGGGGCAGACCCATCCCCCCAGGCACTTCAAAGTGAGATAAGAAGCATTTGAGATGCTGTGATGGGCCAGGGGGAAGGGGGGATTAATGAAAGGGATGCCTTCCCGCTCAGCAGCACCCTACACCATATAATCAGTTATGGTATATTCATATGGTGGGGCACAAGGTGCGGTCAAAATTGCTATTTTGCGCAGATATTAGTATTCCTTGGTAGAAGAGAAGGCTTGAGCAATAAGCACAGTAAAGGCGGCATCACATGCAATGGGCCGAAATTCACAAGGCCACAGAAATCCCCAGTCATGCCCGAGCTCCCATGAGGACAGTGTGCACCCCCTCCCGCCACAATGTTTGTCAATTTTTCTTGAAAGTGTTGCAGAGATGTGTCTTTCACCCAAGAGGAATGTGCCCTACAAGACTGTGATCAGAGGCTTGCGCCTGGTGTGCATGTTATCTCACTTTGGCCAAAGCATGACCCAGCCCATTCCAGAGCGACCACAAGTTATTGCCCATATAAGATTCCCGAATTCCAAGACACCAGGTGCCCTTTGACATCAACCCCAAAGTAACAAGTCCTGAAATGTTTAAAGAGGATGGACAGGAAGCATCGTTTTAACAACAATTGTGTGATTTGTATTGCGAGGTGATGGGAGGGATAGATTATAGTTAAAAATGAGGGCAGACACCTTGGAGTTGGACGGCGCAGAGGAAGTGAGTGAAATAAGCGGGGGAAGGTTAGAGTGCCCTGGAACCTCCTGTGTGTCTGTTCTGAAGCCTGCCAAGTGCACGGCATGAGTGACTGGGACCAATAAACTGCCATCCCATATGGATAAAGGCAGCACCTGTAAAGGGTCCATCCACTCAGCCGTGCAGATGTTTACTATATGTATTGCGTCACTTATGACAATATTTTGCTTTAACAGTTTCTGCTTGTACCCTCCTTTGGCAGAACATTCTTAGCAGCAGAGTTCTTTGCTGTTGCTCTCATCTGCACATGCGTTTAAACTTGCTATCCTTACAAATTGACTTGGGCCTTTCTTCCCTAGCGGGTCGTATTTTCTCTGGTGTGAGCCTTCAGGGGCTTACTTTCAATAGATAGAAATTCTGTGCATTTGTTGTCTTGCCCTTTAATAATCATAAGTTCATTACATGATAAGCAAAGTGTTTTCACAGAATGAGGAAACATTGGGCTGTAATATGTAGACATACAAAGCAGAGCCTAGTGAGGATTGTTCTTGATAATGTGTGTTCTGTTAAGGCCATAGCTTTTTCTTGTGTGCATTTATATCAACATAACAAAGGCAGCTCAATTACAACACATATATCCCTTGGCAGCTTAGTGATGATCCCCCCACTTGACCTATCCTCCGAACAAAAAAGGGCTTGTCCCACCTCACAACTCTCACTGCCTCTTTTACCTCTTCTTTCCAGTAGGCAGCTTCTAAATACCTCCTGTGTGGCCCCCCACATGTAATGGGCTAGTGGATGAGGCCTCCGGTCTATTAAGCAGATACTTCTGATAAGGTCCCCATATGTCCTTAGGTTTAGCAGAGGCTGGCAATTTACCCCTATAGTCCACTTCCATACCATGGCAGTATACAAAATCACAACTCCAGGTGTTTAGTCGTGGAGGGAAACCCTTCCCCGACACCATGACGACACAGCACTTAGCTAGCACAAGTAAAAATCACACCAGATGTCTTGTGTGTTTCAGGACATCTTCCATGTATCCTGAAAGTGCAACCAGAGGAGACGTCCACGGGCTCACCAACTATTTCTTGGATTGTCTAGAAGACCGCCAACCAGAAAGTCACTATCGGGGGTGAATTCCCATGAGGGATGTAGAAAGGTGTACGGCACGTTCACACACCGCACGCATATGTCCGAGATATCAGGTTAGAATTTGTGAAGGGTCCCTGATGTGCAGGATGTCTGGTGCATATATCTGAAGTGTATTAACATATAGTGACTATTAAAGGAGACCTGTCTGGTCTGCGAGCAGCAATACCTCCACATTTCATGAAGTATAGGCTGGCCTCGTGTCCCCTCCCACCTAAGATGCATGCCTTTTGACCACCCTGCAGTCCTTCCCAACATTTTTGCATACAGTTGTATGCTGCAGAGAATGTGCCGCTCCCTAAGCAGGCCCGCCAAGTGCTCAGTAGTCAGTGCAAACACCAGGAAGATAGGGGGCAACCCTGCCTCGTACCGCTACACTATCAGATAGGTGTCCATTAACCTTCAGCTTAGCGGAAGGTTGATTATACAATAGGGATACTAGGAAAATAAATGAAGCTCCAGTTCTCATTCTCCTGAGGACAGGGAACATAAAGGGCCACTCCACAGAATCAAAAGCCTTCTCTGCTTCATGGAGGGTGGGAATAAAAAACAGACAGGTTCGGGTCTAGAGCCCCATTCAGGCCAAAAGATTGGCAAAGTCCATATGAGGTGGTTCTACCCGGTATAATCCCTGACTGATCCGCCATCACGTACAGGCATAAAAGGCGCCAGTCTGTTAGCCAAGATCTTGGCAATTATTTTGTTGTCCGTGTTTATCAATGAGATCGGCCAGTATGCAGAGCAGTCCAAACAATCTTTTTCTGGTTTGAGATGCAGACTAAATATTGCTTCCCTCATCGATTCAGGGAGGGATTCTACATCCACCGTATACTGGTAGACTTGATGGAGATATGGTGCTAGGGACTCTCTGTATGCTTTTTAAAAGTCTGTCTGAGAACCTGTCCGGTTGTGGGTATTTCCCTCCAGACAGACTCTGGATAGCTAACCGAATCTCCTGGATCATAACAGGAGCACTCAACACCAGTAGAGCACCATCTGATCAGGATACCCCTCAATTTTCTGCGGGAAGACATCCCGAACTGAGGTATACAGGTTTATATAGAAATAAGCAAGTGCTTTAGTGATGCTTGCATCTGTGTTCTGCAGCACCCCTCTTTGGTCCCTTATTGCATGAATGGCCATCCCAGGTGTTTCAGCTCGTGCCCCACAAGACAGCGCCCTCCCTGGGCACTGACCCTCTCCATATTGCCTGATGGACACTTGACTTCCCAAATATTTACTCTCCCTTCAAGCTGTTTCCCTGAAGAGCATTAGTGCTGAATGTATTTGGGCCTGTGTGCTAGGGTCATCCACCTTGTACCAATCCCTCTCTAAATCCCTAAGTGTCCTCCCATGTTGGCTTAGCTCCTGTCTGATCGTCTTTAGGATTCTGAATTCTTTAGCAATGCAGATGCACCGATGACACATTTAAACATGTCCCATTGTACCAGCGGGGAGGACATCGAACTCTCTTTTTCCTTGAAGAGGTTATCAATCCCTGCCTGTCTGGCTGCCCAAAACACTCTGTCTGCCAGAGCCTGCCACATAAATTTTCCAAACTGCGCCTCCCATCAACTTACCCATGATCTTGAAACGCACTCACTGGTGACATTAGGACATAATCAATACATGAAGCCGAGTGATGCACTGACGAGTAGAACGTGTATTCCCTTCCTTGTGGGTGTCTATCCCTCCACACATCTTTCAGCCTGTAGAGACTGCCTATCTGTTTTATTTTGCCTGCTGCCGTTGCTGGGGGCCTTGAAATACCTGCTGACCTATCTATCACTGGGTCCAACACCATCTTAAATTCACCCCCCCTACACGATCACTTTATATTCGTGCTTAAACGTTGTTGCTCAATCTGATCTAAATTTTGCAAATTGTCAGTGCTCTGGACATAGCAATTGACTAATGTAAACATGCAGTTATGTACAGAATCAATAACCACCAGGGCCCTACCCTCAGGGTCCCTAGCAGCTCCTATGAATTGGAACCCCTGCGACTTGTGCACCACGATGCATACCAACCGGAATATGAGGAATAGGAAGAGTAGTAAGGGTGGCAGGCCCATTGCTTTGCAAAGCATACTTCTGCATGCTGGACCAAACGTGTTTCCTGTAGAAAAGCTGTATCAGTCTAATGAATGTTAAGGTATAACAAAACTTAATTCGCCTTTGAGTCACATTTAGGAGCCCTTGGTACGACGTCCTTTTATCAAATTTTTTAGGGGGTCGGAAAGGGCAGATAAGGGGTTGGGGGTAGGGAATATGTAAAGATGGGTGGGGAGGGGGGCTTGGGGTGGAACCACCCCAAAAAAATAATAACATTTTGATGAACGTTTTCGTTAAAATGTACACGTTCTAATGCCTGGCGTTGTAATTGCAGGTGATGAAAGAACATGGAACCAACCCCTTTAACGTGATGCATAACTATACAAGCTCATCTCCGCAGGTGGAGAGGTTTTCATCAGAGCCCTCCTCCAACCTGGGCCCCAGTGGTGCTGGCCCATCATGGCCCTTAGATTCGTTACACATCTGGATCCCCTGTGCATCTTCTGTATCACATTGGCTGTCCCCAGAACTAAAACATCAAATAACAACAACTGTAAAGACCAACCTCATTTGCCAACCCCCAGCAGCAATCACGGCATGCCAGTAAATAAAGCCAACCCAATTGACCATCCTGTTGCATGCATGCTTCGCCATGAAGGTCACTCTGAGTCACCAACCGACAGTACCCAATATAACATGATTTACCAGTTACCCTGTAGCAGTGTCACATTTCCCCTTCCATTGTGCTACCTTTGGAGTGCACCTCCCGAACCAGTCAGCTCACCTGCCGAGCAGGCGGTGAGTTCATCCTCATCTGGCCATAGGGTCGGGGGGATCCCTGTGGCAGGGAATCAAGGACATCTCTGACATCCTCATGTGCACAAAAAACAGGGGTTTCCCCATGTGCTCCACCCTGAGCTTGTCCGGGAACACCATGCCGTATTTGATGCCTCTGAGTCTCAAGACTCCCTTGACGTCTGTAAAGGTTTTCCTTGAGGCTTGTACCTTGTTAGAAAAGTCAGGAAAGATACAGATGTGATCCTCCTCATACAGCAGCTGACCCCTTTCCAGAGACAGCTGCAGGACTGCATTCCGATCTCTGTAGTTGAGCAAGGCTTTGACGCAGTATGCATGCAGGGTTTCCAGTGTTGGCCGCAAGCTGGTACAGCAGGCTCCCAATTTGGTTCCCATGGCATCTCTGCGGATGGGTATCCACGTACTGGACCATAAGGGTGGTCAAATACCCAAATCTTCCCTTGGATATTTTGTCTTCACGTTAGGATTTGGGCAATTTTATTTATAATAGTTCCTTAAAAAACAAAAAGGTTTTGAAAACACTTCTGTTGTTTTGTCATAAAAGGCTGTCCTCAAGATGAAGCAACATTGACTTTATTGGGTTTGCCCTTGAGGGCAGGTTCTTTCTTTAAAAGACCCCCACTTATCCCTGATTAATGTATTTTCTGGGAGGTGGGTATATTTCGTATACCGGTCGGCTCATCACAACACTGTACCTGCATACTTGAACGCAATATGTCAGAATACAGTACGATCAACCCTAATGAAGATAAGGACTGATCAAGGATCATTACTGTGTATAAAACACACAGAAATATAGGAAACACTTTCTATATTAACAACAGCAAGACAAAAGAAAAAAACAAAACAGAAATAAAAAAAGAAGCTGACGCGAGGACTGTAGGTCCCAGATATACGAAATATACCCACCTCCCAGAAAATACATTAATCAGGGATAAGTGGGGGTCTTTTAAAGAAAGAACCTGCCCTCAAGGGAAAACCTAATAAAGTCAATGTTGCTTCATCTTGAGGACATCTCTGCGGATGGGCCAATGATTGTTCCCCAACTGGAACTGTCTTTTTTCGGGAAGTGAGGGTGGTCCAGACAACAGGTCTAATTCACTGTCCGGGACGCGCAGGGCCAGTCTAGAACAGCTTTTCCTCTAAAGGCTGCACTCCTTTCATAGGTCGCTGTCGACCCGTCACACGGTGCAGCCACAGCCTAGAGCGCACACCATCCGCTTTTGGTCATGGGATCGGGCAGCCTTCAGCTGTGGGCACGCGGCTCACAGTCACCGTGGCCCGCGGCACTCCTCTTCACCACATGCTGTGCTCACCAGTTCCTCAGCAGAAGTGTGTGCGCCCACCCACCCAGGGATTGATTGGCCGCATCTGGAGTTCGACTCCAGATACCCAACAGGCAGTCCAATCCAGGGACAGACGTGAGGCCCTACACGGGCACCTTCGCCTTCTCGCCCTGCCTCACTCCACCAGTACACTCTGAAGGCCGTCCCATCTCCCCTGCACCGTTCACCCACGGGGAGGCCCACTCGCCAGCACTCACTGATGCGTCTGCGTCAATGGGTGCCCTGCTGCTCAGTGGTCAGTGGCAGGCACCACACAGGATCCCCTGGTCCCCGGGGCACCCAGCATCCAATAAGTGGAATCAGATCAATTCCCTGTTGCCGAGAACTGGATATTTAAGCCAGGATCTGTGAGGAGTGTCACAGAGCTCAACAGAGAGCGGCCATCTTGGCTGGGCTCTCGAGCACCCCCCCTTAGGCCAGAGCTATTTAATAAGGGATAGGAAAGGAGACAGAGTTTTTTTGAGTAATTTCTGCTCGTATAAAAATTATGCAAATGCAAATCCCATATACCCCCCATTCCTAAAATTGCATAGTGGGACTTTATCAGTGAGGTGAGAGGGAAGGTACACCTACACCTATGTAATACATGTCTAAAACCATTCTTCCAGGTTGAGTGGGGATGCTGAAATTGTGTGCGTTCTTAATCGATTAGACTGGTTCCCTTAACCAAAAAAAAACCTGCAGAATTCTAACGCAGGTTATTGTAAGCCTATTTTAAACTGCACACACGTTAGCATCTCATAGCACCGGAACTCCCTAAGAAATGTGAGACCTGCAACAGTCCTCTGATTCTATACATTGCTGATGTTATTGGAAAGCAAAATTCTTTGACTTATTCCGAAATGTGACTTTATATGTAATTGGATATGTTTTTGTGAAGTCAAAAATTTTGATACACTGACCGACAATCAGTTGAGGTTACGACTAGAATGTCTTGTGTTATTCAGAAATTAAGACTAGCTGCCTTTTATTGTATAAGATTGTGGTAACTTCTCTTGCATAAATTCTGGGGCCAAATTTAATTCATCTATTTAAATAAATTCGAGTTTTTGGCAAACTGCCTGTTTCTTGCCTGGAATTGTGGGGCGGGACTGTTGGGGCATGAGATCAGGTTCCCACTTAATCCAAACAATAACATATTAATCAAAACATATCTTACATGAGGCAGATTGAGGTTTTGTTTACCGGTTACTCCTTAAGTGCTTCACTTTATTTAATTTAGTTTAAAAGCTACCTCTTCAGTCTTTTTCATGGCACACTCTATATTGCGTTTTGTTTCCAGCATGTTAGAATCGTATTGCCATTAGTTCCTATCAAGACATTTTTCATTTTGTAAGAATGGTAGTGGGGGTTCCTCCGAGCAAAACCACGAAGCATATTACATGGCGGCCATCTTCCTTCTCTATCCATTTCTGACAAACTAGTCCAAAGAGTCAGCAATTTCAAAAATATTGTAGTCTAATATTGCTGGGATTAAAGTTCACCTTCCACTGATATTGCAGACATTTTGTTTTCCGTTACAAAGCATAGATACATATGGCCAAATACGCCTTGGGTAAATGAATGCAGAAATAATTATGTAAATAATGGCTAAAAATCAATAATATGACTGGTGGAAGATTATCAAAACCTAGCCCTTTTCAGCAAATTAGTTTAGCACTTGTTTCTGTTTGTATAATAGGGAAACGGGCAACTCATTTTTACTCCAATCCTCAACGTCTAACAATGTTTTCATTAGTGCAAAATGAAGCAACCTTTTTATGTTTACATTGGTGTCTGCGTAACATTAAAAGAAATGCAGCAGAGACTTTTATTTTTATGTTAGACACCAAGCAGTGCAAAAAGCAGTCTAGTTAACTACTGCTCTAGTGCATAGATTTTATTTAGAAAATACAGATTGGAAAAATTCTGTTTGCTCCATTCGCTATTATTCAAACATCAAATTTGGTGATAAATTAATTTGATACATTTTTTCCATGTGGGTACAGTTTTAACATCTGGCCTGAGATGCCCACAAAATGCCTGTAGTGTACAATGGATATAATGGAACACAATCTAACTTTAAGTGGATGGATCTTACCTGAAAAAAAGTTTGAACCAACAAACATGACAACAGCAAAGTGTGAACTGCGGCTGCTGAGGGCTCGGGGTAGCCAGATTGAAACTGGCAGAAAGTCCAGTAATTGCAGACCACTGTCGACACTTATATAGTTTGTACTGCACAAACTCGGTAATGGTTCTAACATGTACAGAAGACTGGAAAAAGACCCTCATAGACATGTGAGAGTGGTGGCGAGCTGGGGGGGGGGGCACCGTGGAACCCTCTGCCATTGGCATGGGCTAGGTCGTGAAAATGATTACTGTGACTGCAAGTCATTTCTTGGAGGGGCATGATACATTGCAGAATACTTCGAGGAAGGTGAAGATTCAGGGAGTCTTGCTTCTTGTCTCTTTGTGGATGGTTTTGGGGACTCCAAAGTGCATTAAAGACTTACGGGCAGCATGTTGCTGTTGCTAGATTTGTAGGCTATAGGAACGTGGATTCACACTAACCTTTAGAAGGCGACCCAGCAATGTTTTCTTGACCCAATATACAGCCCTCACCAGGGTCTGATGTGGCACGGATATGTCCTCAGAATGCCCACAAAGGGGTGTTATTGAAGACTAGTGCTCTTGTGTGGATTCCAGTGACATTAACTGGTCTCTGCGTGGGGAAGCAAAGATGGAGAGGCAAGGGCCTGTCCATCACACTACATGGCTGACTCAGCCTTCATAGTCTCCTGTAGTGACTGAACGTAGGATGCATCTACAGGGCCTGCACCACCAAGGGTGGGAGTGCGTGGAAAAATCCAAGTCTCCTCTCAGGGGTTTACCCACCCTCTTACCGGAGGCTGAAGTCTCAGCCTCAGGAGCTCCCATAGTTGCTGTTCAGAAGAGGATATTTTTGCAGGTCATTGTCTTTCCTTCTCTCTCTCTGTGTTGAGCTTTCAGAAGGAAATTGTTGTACTCGGTAGACACCCATTGCCAGAGTTCGTGCTCTGGTTACAGGAATATTGTCCATACACTATGTACCAGATCTTCAAAAGCACTTTGAGGAGATGGCTTTTGTTTGAGGTAGGACAGTGCTGTATCCTGGGATGACTCTCCCCTTCCTATCTGCCCTGTATACATGCTTACTGGTTTTCATCGTCTAAAGGTCTACATCGTGGGAGTGGGAGGTTTTGGATACTTGGAGTGGTTAAGCTTTCTCCAAATGCCATAGGGAAAGAGAGCTGCTAGTGGAACCAGACCATATAAGGCTGGATAGGAAATTCCCAAGAAGCTGAGTACAAACATCTCTACTAAAATAAGGAAACAAAAGCGACCAAAATATAGGTTGATAACAGAATATATAACAAAATACGCATTGTAATTCATGTTCCAACAGTAAAAAGCAAATGTCAATATATAAAACATATGCATACATGGAAACACAACACATACATTCATAATCCACATATTCTCAGATCTATCGCAACTCTAGACCAATGTAAGTCTCCAAACTGTGAAGCACATTTTATAAAGACATATTGCAAAATACTTGTATCTGTGCATTCGTTAATTAGAAGCTGTTTTTAAAGACAGGATTTTTTTTAATTGTCATTCCGTATCAAGTCGATTACAGTTTCGGCTCATACAGTAATTCCTTCCAATCCTGAGCCTTCCTCTCTGCCTTAGGAGACACAAAGATTTCAAGTCCTGGTGGGGAACTTAATTAGCAAATCAGCAGGACACTATGGTGTGGGAGGGAGAAGTCCCCTCCGGGCATTATCAGCCTCTCCCTTGATCCCTTTAAAGACTGAGCTTCAGCCTCTGTCTCCCTTCATGCTATACCCCGTCCCTTCAGGCTGCGAGGACGGCTTCTCTGCCCATGTGGAACGCACAGCCAGGAACTGCTGACTTGGAAAGCTGAGTTCTCAAAGAAACCAGCTGGCATTTGAACCTGAATCAGGCACGTTTTACCAAGTCACATACTTCCAAGTAACGTTAACAACGTGTTCCAAAGTCACTCCTCAAGTTCTGATTTATATTACGTTTTCAAGTATACAATTTGAACACTTACGCGTACATTTGAACGTAACATTTTCGTACAGTGCACACTCTCATGCAAACAGGCCTCAGTGTTCCTGAGACGATTGCGGCCTGTAAACTTCCTTCAAGGGTAACTTCCCATTCAGTGAGGTTCCGCTGTGAGAGTCCAACTGCACAGTCCAAACATCATTCTGTGTGTGCAGTCATGGCTCCTCACGTGCGAAATCAACTAACATGTAAAACCAGCAGGCCATCCAGTCTTGTTTTTGCTTGAAATTCTTACATAAATATGAAATGGAAACGAAAAAATACAAGTCCCATAAACCCAAGGGAAACAAAACAGGACTGAACGGTCTTCTCACGTACGACCGTGGGAAACTTAAGAGCTCTGGTAAAACCTCATGTCACACACTGTGCCACACCAGGCTCCAATACAGAAACGGTGGCTGAACAGGACAACAGGTTCGCCCTTAACACAGTCACCCTCTTCTGTCCTGGGAGAAGACCAGTTGTGCTGAGGAATTATCAACACGCACTCAAGGACAGTGAACTCTCATAAAGAGAGATCTGCATCCAGGAAAAGTCACCTATACCCTCTCAAAACATCTCCTCGGCACACTCTGCTAACACGTACTTGTCAGGTTTGTGTGAGAACTGGGGTTGCTGTACAGTATGGCGACAAATAAAGAATTGAGCCTATAGGGTGCCCAGTAGCACAATCAGGGTGTTCATGTGACGGGCTTGGGTAGGAGCCATAACAAATGAATCCAATCAGACTGCTCCTTAGACACAGGGGGGCTTATTTAGAAATCGTTTTCACTGGGATTGTGCCATTGTAAAACGCTTCTGCAAATCAGGCCCGGTGTCTGTACACAAATTGTACTTCTGGGCTCTAATGCGCTGCGTGCATGTGCTGGCGTAGGAACCCTGCAACACAAAACATGGCATCTCTTCTTGCTGAGTATCACTGTGGTACAGTGCATTTTCAAACAATGGACATAAATACACTGGGGACCAAACCTAGAGAGATCTCATTCCTTAGGCTCATTCACTGTGCTTCATTCTGAGCAAGATACACAGACAATTATGCATGCTAAGAAATGACGTGTGGTGAAAAATCGCGAGTTCGATGGATCTGCGAGCCAAAACAAGGTCTATATAAATATGACATTTGCCAAACAGTTCCCGGAAAAGACTCTTTTCTTTCACTCTCTGTTGTTAGTTCTGTGGTAAACATGGCAGCAGTATTTAAAATTCACACCACTCTATGACAAGGAGGCCAATCACCCAATGACATCACGTACCGGATGGTATCACAATAAGCAACCACGCATAGTCTTTGACCCAGACAACATCACAAGACATGATTCCATATGACCTTTTGCCTAAACAACCACATTAAGTGTATGATTCATACAATAATACATAGTACTAATAATGACAAAATGTTGTTTTAGTTTTCAACCATGCATGGACTACAGTGCCATCCCAAAATGTACCAGGTGCAGTCATGCCATGCTGAGGGGTCATACCAGCAGAACCATAATAGGTCATGAGCGTGGCTTTCTCATGTGGGTACTGCATCTAATGACCAGTCACTGCCATCTTAAATTTGTTAAAGTCTTAGATGCCAAGAAGCGCCATAATATGTTAAATTCTGTCTCAGATGCCAGCCACTGCTATAAAATGCTTACTGCAATTTAATATACTCTGTAATGTCATTTTATACCCCATTAAGCCTCATAATCCGTTTATAGTCATCATGTGGAAGCTATAGTCTTCCAAACCCAAGTTCTGTGATTATTGACAAGTTCACCCAAGTAGTGCAATCATTTGCCAAATAAAGCCTTAAAGGTTAGCTGGTTGATTCAGCTTGACTTTTATAGTAAACAAAACCGAACCAGGTTTTTGGTGATCTCAATTTGACAAATTTATGGCACATTAGGCTCTGTGAGGAAAAGCGATTTCCCCAAGATCACACAAGTTGAAAAAGTGGAGATGCCAGGGAATGTGCCTATTTCCCTGTCTCCAATTTACCCAGTAGATCACATCTCCAAACATCCCATCTTTAATTTTACACAAACATGCTAAGATTTCTGAATTGTGTTTGTGGCTGAATCAAATAGTGAATTCGCTATTAGGCAGAATACCGAATACTTGTTTCAAATATTCGGCCGGAGAGAATAGTGAGTCAAATAGGTCTAAAAGAAATAACTATACGGGGCATGCGAGAACAAGGCCCAATGACCACCCCCAATTTTTTAAAGGGGAGTTCAGTGGGCCTTGCCCTGGTAGCCCCCCCATATTGTTTTGTATTTTAAAACTCTGTCCACAATTGCAGGGGTTACTGCGTCTTGCCCCTGCAGCTACTTTTTTAAAGGACATGAGGGGCAACTAGTGCAAGGCCCAATGACCCTCCCCCAGCACATTTCTAAGGGTCACTTGGTCTTTCCCCGGCATCCCTCGCAGCTGCATTTACAATTTTTTTAATGGGAGGGGGACTGCCGGGGCGAGTACCAGAGACCCATCATGCACAATTGGGGGTGTTACCAGGTCTTTCCCCAGCTGATCCCACTGCTGCATATTTTCATTTCAATTGGGCAGGAGGGGCTGCCAGGGCATGGCCGTAGACCACCCAGCACAATTGCAGAGGTTGCCAGGTCTTGCCCTGTCAACCCCACAGCTGTATTTTAATTTCTTAAATGGGCGAAAGTGGCTGCTATGGCAAGGCCTGGTTACCCCCCAGCACCAGCACAATTGTAGGACTGCCGGGCCTTACCCAGGCCAATGCCACACCTGCATTTCTTTTTATGGACATGAGGGGAGTTTGTGGGATGTATTGACCAACTTTGCTGTGCTATGCGGCATCACCCTGCTAGTTACGGTGAAAGAAACTGCAACAATGGCAGCAAAATTCTTGTGCGTGCCAAAAACCTACAAAAACCGGGTCTTGCAACACACAAAAGAATGGATGCACAACCTGCCACCCATGGTGCCAGTGTGGTGGGATAGAGAACACACTTCAGAAAATGTGCCAGTGGGCTCCGTGACCAGCAAACAGAGTGCAGAGAAAGAAGCAGAGCTTTGCAAAAAAACTCCAAAATGTGCCTTCAAATGTCATTTGCTTTGGTGCTAAAAACTCCAAAATGCCCATAACACAACACTTCTCAGCATCCAAAATCTTGCTGGGTGCTAAAATTCATGTACTCTTATAAAGCATTGCGAACATGCAAAGTCCTAAATGTGAAGAGCAAAATATTTCTTCAGAAAAACTGGATTGTCTGTAAACTGACAGCCCCTGTCCAAATCTGTGTGCAGTACCTTGGGCTACCTGTGGATGACAGCTGTCAGAGGAGCCCCTGGTGAAACTGCAAAGTATTAAACGAAAAGTCTGCCGGCTTAGCAAACATAAAAAGGATTGCTGCTAAAATGCACACAGATCTTAGTTGGTTTTTGATCCCACAGATCGAAAGCTAAGAAAGTAATGTATTGATGTGATTTGATGCAACAAGTTTGGTTTTTGCTGGATTTTAATTAAGAATAAATTAGCCTGGCTGAGCTGCAAGAACTGGAAAAGCAGGTTTCTCCCAGGTTTCCTCTCAGCAGAAACTCACTGGGACATGCTAATTGCGGTTTAGCCCAGACTATTGTCTACAGAAAGAGAGGAACAACGGCAGAGCTTCAGCCCAGGAAATGGAGGTGTGAAAGGGTCCGTAAACTTCTCCTGGAAGGGACTCCCAAAGGAGGGGGCTGTTTTGGACTGCAGGGAGACACAAATGGGCAGACCATTTGCTGTTAAGCATGAACGAAGAACAATTTTTAAAGACACATAACTTGTGATTCAAAGTGGTAAAAAATATACCAATGACATATCTGTAGTCTAATTTTCAGCTGCACATTTTGAGAGGTGGACAGGAATGGCAATATATGTGGTTTTATGTAAAATGTATTAATACTAGAATTGTGAAAATGTACACACACATCCACATGTTGAACACGCACATTTGTGGTAATTTGCAGAAAGTTTGGAAAATGTGTTCATTGTGAAAAAGGACAAAATTCTGTAGAAAGGTGAAACAAGATCCCACCGCTGCGGCATTTTGATGAGCAGATGCTACATAAAATATGGAATCGTTGTGTGTGATTCGTGTAAAGGTGACCAATGTAGAAATATGTATTTAGGATGAAATCCGATTTTGGTACTAGTAGCTAAAGGGAGGTTTCTTAGAACTGTAAAGCAAACCATAAAATGTGACATCATCCGGCCTTGATCCAATCACTCAGTTGCAAGGCAGAGATGAGGTTTTGATCCAAACCTAGCTCACAGGGGCAGGCTTAGTTAAGCCGGCCCATACACCCATTTTGTGATGTCATTTTAAAGGATAAATAGAGACAGCTGACAACACATAGAGACTGACTGATTCACTCACTTTCCTGAATCCGGCGAAGCACTCTGATCCAGCATTCTACATCCAGCTCGAACATCCTTCCAGATCCAGATGCCAAGACTCTTGCAAGCAGTAGAGAACTATTGACTTTTAGTTAAGGCCTAAATCCTCAAACTTATTCTTGCAGTCCAGTGAAGCGCTGTGGTGTGAGAAGGCCTTTTGAACTACTATCCTGAAATTCTCTGGCTTGCTACAAATAGGCTTGCCCGAGGAACTCGCTATCCAGCTGATTGCAATATCCACAAACAAGGAGGGCAGGTTTTGTGCAAATCCGGTGACCGGCCTAGCTGATCCGATTCCGTGCCTGATGTGCTGCTCTTCCTAGACCATATCCAATCCATGACCAGAACTGACGGTCCAATTTAATAACTTATTCTCTGAGTATTAACAGGAAGAAAAGTGACCCTAATATATCTGGATTGTATGATCCCAATCTCAAACCCATGCCATCTGTAATTCAGAATCATAGTAGTGCTAGAATTATCTTTGCGCTGACTCTTTTCTCATCTGTGTTGTTAAACCCTAACTTCTTATTGATTGATTAAGAAAAGTAATTCCCAAACCAAACGGAAACTAGAGTACCACGCATGAACTGTTATGAGCGGCCATCAATGACCTTCCTGTGTGGCATTCTGCTTTTTGTAGTCTTTAATATAGCATAAAACCTATCTGTCATTTCTAAACCCGAATTTCTGTTTTCCATTTTAGTTCCTATTTTACAAAAACGACCTTTACTAAAACCTCTATAACTGCCTCAGTTTTTGTGATAGAAGTGAAATTTCAACTCCTACTTGTACCTAACCTCCTTAAACAGTGCGATTCACCCGTTATGGTGAATATCGCGTAAGGAAAAGTTTACCGCGAATTGAAATTCTGAAAGGTTTTTACACATGTGGAATAGCTTTAACTGCTTCCAACTTGGACTTTGAGATTTCAAATGTTTTCTTTTGACTAAATCATTGTTTGTGATTGTGTGCAACTGTGCAAAGTGGCTCCCATAGGAATGTATGATCATTTAAACAATTTTGGCCATATTTGTTGTTTTTGCTCAGTCTATTCCAAAGACAATTTCAAAGCCATCCTGACAGCTGAAAAATCAATTCCGTTTTTCTCTTGTGTTTGAAGGGGGAAGGTGGCAGTGATATTCTGTTTGACTTGTACTATTCCTGAATCCTTGCTCTCTCCTCACATCATTTAATTGCCTATTGGGGGGTTGAGGGGTTTTGCAGGGGGAACCCTTAACCATAGTGCTAACTATACCAAACCAACACAAAAGTATTATTTTCTGTGCTGCATTTGTTTTATGCTCATTCCTTGATTCCTCGTGTATTAAAGATACTATTCAGTGTTCTGTCACCCCATTGGTGATTGTTGTTTACCTATTAAAATATACTGTGATTAAATCTTAAACATATAAATATTTACCTTTGCAAACTAGCCTGATTCCTGGTTCAGTGTGCCGGGGGGGGGGGGTTCCAGGAGAAAGGTGTGATACGAGTGGTATATAGTTCAGAATATTTAACTTATAGATAAAAATAAATAAGGGATTGAATTGCGCACTACATGCTGGGCGTGACTTGGGTGTGTGCCGGATTGAAATCACTTACAAGTTCCCCCAGGTAACAATTGGGGGTCAAGGGGCTTTGCCCCAGCTGCCCCTGATGCTGCTTTGTTTTAAAAATAAATGCGGCAGCAGGGCTACCAGGCCAAACTCTGTGACCCCCCCAGCAACAGTGCAGGCTTGAATTCAGGGCTGGGGCAGGATGTAGCAGCCATAAGGAAAGATCTTATTTAGCTTCTGAAGACTGTCCCTGCTTTCTATGAGTGTCTTTTTCTCTCAAACACAGATAGAGCTGACTAATCATATAAAGTGTAGCAGACTTTCGGCTTTGAGTAAGTACTCTGGTATTCGGCCGAATCCGAAAAGCTGCATTTTGACCGGTTTTCTGGTGAATGCTTACTCAAAGCTGAAATTTGGTACACCCCTAATTGTGTTTTCATCAGTAAACACAGATGTTTACGTTTAATAAAACATAATCATCAAACATACTGAAACTTGTTGGGTAAAACAAGTGTGATTTATTGTGATGGGGTCAGTGGTCAAAGCGGTTGCGAGCGGTGCTCCTCTACTTAAAAAAAAGGTTTTACTGTTCCTATACTTTTATTTTAAAAAGTTTAAAAATAAAAATGTAGGAAAAAGTTGAAACTTGCACTTTAGTGCACTTCAAAGAACGTTCCCTTAAACTGCAGGTGCATTTATATGGGGTTTGTATTGTGCGTGGGAGGGGGCGTGGTGGGGTTTATGGGAAGAGGGGGCAGACCAGCAGGGAACACAGTTCCACTACTTCTTTCCCTACACTTTGACAACTGTATGGGATGCTGGAGGGATACAATAACTAGCTGTAATCACTTAATTCACTATCTAACCCCATCAATGTATTCATACTGCACAAAAACGTAATGTCCTAAATGTACAAAAGTAAGCAGATGGTGAGGGCACACACACGTACACAAGCATTAATACATATATGCACACACACACACACACACACTGCATACAAAAGGAAACAGCTACCACACACAGCTGATGAATGTAAAATATGCTGCACCAATACCAGAGAGGGGGACAATGCGCGCCTCAACCTGGTTCACAATGCTCCGAAATGGCTCAGATGGAAACTTGCCATCCCATCACACATAACAACTAGAGGGACAAACTAAAATACCAACTGCATGGCACAATCAGAGAAGTGGGTCAAGAATAGCAAAGACTAAGAGACAAAACTGAAGCTGCCAACAGGACACCACCTTCCTCACTTTCCTTCTCCCACTTCACCCTTCTAACCCCCACCCCTCCTTCTTAGTTTGCAGATCCGGCAGAGCGCCTGTGGACCTGTTCTGTTGGTGACAGTGTGCAGTGCAAATACCTTTAACATTAACAACACAATTCCGAAGATACCATGTTTATTTTCCTTATGCAAATTGACAAAAAGACTATTCCTTTAGGAATTACTTGAGGGGTTGGCTCCCACTGCACAATTAGCCATACTTTTAAAAAGGTGAACAGAACAAAACATCCTTAAAGTAATTTATTTCAGGCCAACAGTGTTTTTCCATTGAGCAATAACTCAATCTGACATCTAAATATGATTGCCAATTATCCAGGATAGCAGAGGCGGTGCCAGTGGTGCCAGAGAAATTGCCAGTGGGTAGCAACTGGTACTCCAAGCTGTACTCTAATGACGTCTATGCTCTGTGATTCCGAGGTTCAGCAAAACATACTAGATTTTCTTTTAATTCCATTAATTATGATGCTCATAATGTTTAACCATACCTAAACTCTAGTGATGAACGCATAGCAAACACAACATTTTGGCGATAATTCATTCAGTTTTGCATCACTATTTAGCTTTACTCTAGGTTGTATCCTTTAGAACCACATACTTGGTTTTTATTTTTTTTATTTATTTATACAGCTCTACTTGGTTTACAAAATCGAAAACCTTTTAGCTGTTTCATTTAATTTTACAAAGACATTTCTAATATTCTTAAAATTTTGTTAAAAACATAAGAATAATCAATTAAACATGAAAAGCAACTGGACTCTTAATTATTGCATTAATACATAGAGACATAGGCAGGTGATCTTATACATATTGGTCCGCCTGCAGCTTCTGCTGAATTTTTATCATGTCACCCATTCCATTTTCTATGGTCTGTGTTACTTCTATTAATTTATGTTTGGATTCAGGCACTAACGAATGACACTCAAGTCGGCAAGAAAATCTTACAATAAAACACAAGGGGCCTCATTACGACCCTGGCGGAAATCGAAAAACGATGGCGGAAATGCAATACCGCCATCGAATAGCGCTCGGTGCGACTATGACCCGTCACCGCAAAGTACGATGCCATTAGCGACACCGTGGTGAACGCCAACGCTAACTGCACCAAGTACGCGCGCGCGCGCCATGCCAAACCGTAAATACCACCATGGCGCAAGGGTACGCGAATTCCGACCCTAGCGGACATGTACCTAACGCCATCAAGCACGGCGGAAAGTACCATTCCGCCATGGTGAGAAGTACGGCATCGCGAATCAACCGTAAACGGCCCCACTGAGTGCCTGTACACCGCTCCCTGGCCACATAGTACAACTCCCCGTAGGTGCAATGAAGTCACAATGCAACCAGTGAAATGTACAAGTCACCCATGCATGCCAACGAACAAAAGAATCTCAAGAGGGGCCAATGGGAGCTGCAGGGCACAGATGGCACGAATACAGAAGCCATTCCAATGGACATGACCACAGTCCCCCACCAAGAAACGCACGCAAACACAGGCACCTGTGACCAGCAATATTCCGAAAATCACATCATTCCACCAGTCCACCTGGCTGACCAGCATCTGTTACACAAAACCTAATCCCCCGCCCCTGAGCATGACATCATTCAAACAGTCATATTGGCAGCCCTCATCCCTGACCTCACTGGGCTTCGTAGGCAAACGCGCCCAGCACAGCACCACGCAACTATACTCCGAAGCTGGAACCCAATGCAGATCTCCTCACAATACATCGCTCCCCAAATAGGAATATGCCACATCACTTGCAAAGAAGAACGCTACACGGCCCATATCAGAATAGAAATTTAATGCACAACAAATACACCAAGCCCATACAGCCATTAGGCCATGAACTCCAAAACACATTTCACCATTGTGGGCTGCATCCGCAAGAAATGAGCAGCTACTTCTTGTGTGACGCCCTGTTCCTTCATGGTACACAGGGCCACATTCTCGTACGAAAAGGCAACATGGAAGCGCACAGAACCGCAGGGCCGTCCCAATGGGGAGGCACTAGTCCAGCTGAAAGGCCGAAATGTTGCTCCGAGCCACTAGTACTGCGTAAGGGCATGTGGCCCATTGGCGATCGTCCCATAAGATCGTAATGCTGCTCCACTGATTAACACGAAGCAGCAGGTGTCGGGAGTAAAAGCCATCTGCAGGAGTGGCATACAGATGGCAGTGGCAAAAGGGGAGGAGATACCTGTCAACCAAAAGAAAAGAAAAAGAACAGAATGGCCATCAGAACTACATTCGAACAACTCACTTCAATGATCACACTAAATCCACAGCCATATGCATGCTAGCCCACTCCAAAGGATCATCACCACCCCAAAACCACTTGCGACTCATAACTATCTATATCGAGGTGTAAACACCATCACAAACGAGTGTACCTGTGCATGCGTCTGTGAAAACAGAATCCATCAGATGGGATTGGTAACGTGCATGGACACAAGTGTCTGAGGGCGCGTCGAGACAGGGAGGGCTCAACAAGGCCAGATAGACGATGGTCCCACTATGGCAGCCCTGCATCACATAGCGCAGGGGAGGCGGACAGATTCCAAGAAGCCCTGTACATGGCAAACACTGTATCAAATCATCTGTCCATGCATCCATTCATCATTCCCTCATCCCGTAATGATAACGCCTGTTTCCATACTCACATAACATGTGAGAATTCCATTGAGTCTGTGCGTTATGCAGCCTGCAAAATCCACTGTGCCCCAGCCCGTAATTCCAGTGTTGTGAACTAACATGTATTTGGGAACGTCCGGCCTCACCGTCCACTTCGCTATTGCGCATCCCAAACTATTCATATCAATCATTGCATCCTCGCCATGGCCCCTGTCCCAAGGACATTGAACAATAGAACGTTATATTTGCAGTCAGACCTGTGGGCATCTCCTCGCCGCTAGCTGATAACCGAAAGCGCCGCCCTTCGAATTCCTCATTTGCAACATCACGTCGAAAAGGCATCTGTGGCCGCTTGAAATCACAAATTAATCCATCTAGTGCGGCTGTGTGTGAAAATGGCAACTGCCTTCACTCACAAATGGGACGCCCCGCCCGTCATTGCAACTCGGTACAGTGATGCATGAGGGTCCACCGTTACTCGAGTACTACGTTCCACTGACCCTTCACAAGTCTGTTCGCGACTGCAAAGATTGTATGTGAAACAATGGGACCATAGCCGAATGAACATATCAACCAATGTTACACGGCCATCGGGTACAAATACATGATTGCAATAGCAAGATGCCATTCCTCGAATTGCAGCGTTGTGTGCGGGACGTGCTCGGCCAAAGGGGAGAGCAGCTTGCACAGGTGGAATGAATCACCACAGGTGGAGGCCATACAGCCTGAAAACACATAAATTGCACACCCAGTCTCCTCCCACAACCACACCCACCCGAAATGCTACCGGCAGGACTCGCGATGTTGGCCCTGGGGGACCTGATAGCACTGCAAGTACTCCAACTCCAAGAAGAAGACGAACACCAACTACAACCGGCCGCACGGAGGAGACGCAGGAGGAGGAGGAGGGCAAGGCAGGGCCAGCAAGGGCCGCCAGCACAGCCACTACCACCACGCAGGCAGCCCGCAATCCCACGCCTCCGAGCACATCCGTTCAACCTCACTGATGAGCAGATCCACACCCTCTACCTTTTGGACCGGGACACCATAGCCGCCATTTTGGACATGACACAGGCTGACCTTGTCAGCATGATAGATAGCCCAACCGCCATCCCACCCCTACTGAAGGTGGTGTCTGTACTCCACTTCCTGGCCACAGGCACCTACCAGCACACAGTCGGACAGTTGCATGGCATTTCTCAGCCACTGTTCTCACGGACACTATTGCAAGTGCTCGATGCCCTCCTGCAGCACGCAGACGACTACATCTCTCTACCACGCTCGGAGCAGGAAATTACCAACACAAAAGTGGGATTCCATGCACTTGCCGGCATACCGGGTTGCCTTGGTGCCATCGACTGCACCCATGTGGAATTGGTCGTCCCACGTGCCATGGAGGCCCAGTACCGCAACCGAAAACAATTTCATTCTCTGAATGTACAAATGGTGTGTGACTCCAACAGGATCATTACACATTGTTGTGCCCGATTCCCTGGATCAACCCATGATTCTATGGTCTTGAGGAACTCAACAATACCACGCTACATGGAGCGACACGCAGGGTACAGATCCTGGCTACTCGGTGAGTCTCATTTCATGCATGATGATGTGGGGTATGTGATGCGGCAATGACCTGGCAGGAAGGGGGGGGGTGCGTACGTAGCAATGGCATTCCACATAATTTGTTTATCGTCCACATACAGGTGATGCCGGATATCCACTGAAGAGATGGCTCCTCACACCAGTCCGGAACCCACGGGACCAGCATGAGGAGGACTACAACCATGCCCACTCACGTACCCGTGTAGTCATTGAACAGGCATTCGGCCTACTGAAGACTCGTTTCCGGTGCCTCAGCAGGTCTGGCGGGGCAATCCTGTACCGCCATGAGAAGGTTGCAAAGATGGTGATGGCATGTGTCATGCTACACAACATGTGCGTACGTAGAAATGTGCCCATGCCCCCTGACGCAGAACTGCAAGCACCTGAAGATGGTCATGATGAGGGTGGGGATGTGGCAGCTCCTCAAGGAGTCCGCGAGGCACAGGAGGGCCGTGACATTCATCAGCATCTCATTGATGCATGCTTCTAGCACTCACGCCTGGTGGCTGATACATGGACACGGGACTCGTGGCACTGTGTGTGTCTGGTACATGCACAATATGGACTGTACGCCTATGATGGCCTAGTACACAAAGATCATTGTCCACACATCTCATTGGTTGATCGTGCATTGTTTATGGCATATGTGATATCATGTTGAACACCCTATCGACCCGCCACCCAAGTGAGCCCAACACACCCCCTCCACCCTCCTACCTCCCCCCCGAACACCAGTGTCCAAAGATGCTCATTGTCAGTGGGCAGTCGCTATTGCAAGCCCCCTCTGCGGGTATCAGGGGCACCCCTGCCTGTGGAGCGCAGGTTCCTCCCAGATCTACGTTGGGGGCTGCCCTGGACGGAACTTGCAACGGATGATGTCTCTGCCTGCTCACGTCCATGCATGTCCCTAAGGGTTTGTGAGAGCTCAGTGAGCACACGGCGCACTGCGGCAAGTTCGGCACATACGTCTTTGGACGTCGCATGCAGTTCCCCCCTCAGGCTCTCGGTGCTTCTCTCCATTTGGACTCTCAGGCTCTCGGTGCTACTCTCCATTTGGACTCTCAGGCTCTCGGTGCTACTCTCCATTTGTACTCTCAGGCACTCGGTGCTACTCTCCATTTGTGCCCTTAGTGTCTCTGTACTTCTCTCCATTTCTGCCCTAAGTGTCTCAGTTGATGTTTCTATGTCTGCCTTAGTGCCCCCACATTCATCGGCATGGTCCTTGAGGAGCGTGGCCAGTTGCTGCTGTTGCACGATTAACTGGTCGAGGGACTGTTGCCTCTGCTGGGCCATGGCCATTTGCGGTGGTGTCACAGAGTGGCTGTTCGCCTCATGTTGCCCTGCCACAGGGCTTGTGGGGGATGGCCAGTCGTCGTCTTGTGGGTGCCCCTGCGTGGTATCCTCATGGTGTACGGGATGGAACAGACAGGGGGATTGGGACAGGTCATGGATGGATCTGACTTCGACATCCCCGTCTTCTGTGTCGGAGCATGCTGCCATTAATGGGGTGTCACCTATGGTGCTGCTGCCACCAGAGGCAGTGCCTTCTGTGGCATCCATTGGGGGGACCTGTGGTGCTGCTGTTGTGGGCATGCTAGCTGCTGGGGTGCCTGTTGATGTTCCCTCCTCTGTGCTGCCACCTGATTTGTGCTGCTGCCGTGTCTTGATGCGTGCAGCTGAGGTGGAGGGTCTTTGGCCGTTGGTCTTGGCCCTCTTTGCAGGTGTGCTGGTAGGGGTGTCCTGAAGCTCGTCGTTTGGATTGGACCCTGTGGTGGAGTAAAGGAGGGCGAGCGTTATTAATGGGTCTGTGGGAATTGGAATGGCAATGTATCACATGCATTGGGGTGGTACCTGAGGGTGATTTGGGTCGGGGCCTTGGAGGTGCTTTCATTTGTGTGTGGAGTGAGGGTGCAGTTGTTTGGCAGCCTGCAGTTAGGGTGTGCCTGCTGCACGTGTAGTGGGTGTTTTTGGTTTTTTTAATTATTTATGTATTTATTGTGAGTTTTAAAGTGCGCTATCAGGCCAATGTGTGTGGACGTTGTCCTGGCCATGTGTTGCTGTTGCGCTATGTGGACACATGTGATTCACATGATTGGACATTGTCAATTTGGCATGGTTTTATTTGGGCCACCTACCGGATTCTCCGGATGTCTGCACTCCTTTCTCCATCCCTCCGACTCCCTCTATGCTCTCCATTCCAATGGTGGAGGCACAGATTTCTTCCCAGGGGGTCAACTTGATGGGTGATTCCGATCCTCCCCCGGTGGCTGTGGCAATGTTGCGGTTGGCAGAAAGTATGCTACGGACGCGTATCCGCAGGTCGTCCCATCGCTTTCTGCATTGCTGTGGGTTGCGGGGTGCGGTCCCCACCGCACTTACCCGCTGTGCCACCAGGGCCCATATGGCCTTCTTGTTCGCAAGTGCCGTCCTGGTCATTTGCGTGGAGATGACGGCGGCGGCATTCTCCTGGAGGGTCTCTGTAAGCACGGTGAGTTCCTCACGGGAGAAGTGGACCTTCCGCTTGCGGTCGCACGCTTTCTTCGCTACTTTTCCCATTTTTCTTGGTTTCGCTAGGGTGGATGACGGGTTGGGATGTGTCTCAGGGTAGTGTTTTTAGTGGTTGTGTGGATTTTGTGGTTTTATAGGTGTACGGCGTGTTGTTTCCCGTTCCGGGCCCATGTTTTTACTTCCGTTTCCGTATATTTACGATCACCGTACTTTCCGGTTGGCGCTCACTGCGGTGTCCGCTAAGATGGGTGGCGGTATTGCACCTAGGGCGCCGTACGGCGGCGGTGTGGGCCGTTTTGGGGTCATTTCCGCCATCGCGGACTTTGCACTTCCGCCATGCCGTGGTGCTCGTGCCCGATGGGTCGGAATGGGCCGCACTTTGCTCCATCGTGCAATGGCGGAAACGCTATTTACGCTGTGGCGGTCCGGTCAGTCACTTTCCGCCAGGGTCGTAATGAGGGCCAAGGACTTCCATCCGGAATAATATATTCCCTATGGAACCCGAATAGAATTTCTTTCCTCCATTCATTTATTTGGTAATGGTTCCCTTGGTGGTTGTACAGCACCACCTATAGATGAGCCAACAGCATTTCAATAGATAGAGTCTATGGGCCTCATTACACGGTAGGCAGTAGGGAGTTAATGGGGCCAGTAGAGCTGCCGGCCCTGTTAACCCCCTACCGCCTCATTACGAGGTCTCCTCGCGGGACTCGCTAAGGACGCCTGGTAAAGCCAGGCGTCCTTTGCGGGTCCCACAAGCAGACCAGGATGCAAACAACGGGCCTGTCATTAACGGGCTCGTTGTTTGCATCCTCCCCATTCCCATTTGAGCCCTCTGGGGGCTCAAATGGAAATGGGGATGTACCGGGTCCGGGTTCCCTGAATGGGGAAATACCGGGCCCTCCAAATTGCGGCATGGCTACCTTCATGGTCGTAATGAAGCCCTATATGTCTGAGGCGAACGTAGATGCTTAGTTATTTTTGTCTACAAAGTCATGTGTTTTGGTGAGCAGCCTTTTTAGTGACTTACGTGTCCCTACGGTCAGTATTGATATGACCATGTTAGGGTCAGGCAGTAGAGATGCTTTTATTCTGTATCTATGTTATGAATGTGAGAATGTCCAATCGTGATTTCCTCTCCCATCCTCGACTGTGCCATATTCTTCCACCCATTGTGATCATATTCCCCTGTACTTTAACCCCAAGCCTCCCCCATAGTCATATAACTCATCCCCAAGCAGATTGTGTGTGTCGCTCTACCCTGCACCTAACCCACTGAACATAACATCATCATCCCAGCCACACCAAGGCACCCCAATCTGTCGCAATCACATTCCAGCCCCCCACCTCAACCCAGCATCTCATCGCACCACTCCAATAACCCAGACTTATCCCATCTCATCTCCCAAACTCACTACAGCACATCAGCCTAACATAGCCATTCACTCAACTTCCCCCTGTATCTTAATGCAGTAACACAGGTGTATCCAGGATTGTCTAACAAGTGGAGCCTGAAGCTAATGTAGTTGGGCCCACTCCAAGGGGATCCCCAGAGAGAAGGGGGCTTGCTCTACTCCCAGATGAATGTGCAGAAGCGACCGAGCATTGCGAGGGAGCGCAAACCGACACAGGGTGTTGTGTGTGGTTCTCACTCAGAATTATTTTTTTTACATAAATGTGTTAAAAACGTGGTTTTTACAGTACAATTACTGTGGAAAATTATATTAAAAGCCACACAGGTTACAATCGGCTTTGTAGTATAAGATGTTAAGAAATGCGTTAAATGCCAAATCAGCAACAATGCACATGAGAATTTTACAAATAAATTCCCACTACATGCCAGGTTAAACAACATTTTCATGCTGATTGCACCCATAAATGTCCATGCTAGTGCCCCTATATATGCCCCAATTATGAAAGCTCAAAATGTTGTATTTTTCCCTGATGCTAGTAAACAATGCCATGCCACAGTAAGAAAACATGCCTTCTTGTCCACTCATCCTGTTGCCTTTGCTCTTAATACGAGTACACAATTGTACTGCCAGCCCCATTGCAGTACCCTCCCTCATACCAACCCCTACTTACGTAATAACACTCACCAAAATTGCATTGCCCAAAAATGCAAGTAAAACATCAAATGCCCTTGTCAGAAAATGTTAATGCTTCAATGACAAAGAGTGCCTTTTCAAAGCAATTGTGGTTTTTGTAAAGATGGCAAAAAGTGTCTCTTCTACTTTAAAGGATAGCAAGTGTGTCTCCCCTTCTTCAATAATGTCTTTAGATTCCCTGGTGTTCTCTCCTGCCAGGTATCTTCTCACCAAGTCTTTTCCTTTCAAATAACTTATAAAGATGGTCTTCAGGTATACTGTCCTGCCAGGAACCCTTTCCGCAATGTCGCAATGTCCTTTCTGTTCACAAATTCTAGATGGATTACCTGGTGTACTGACCTGACAGGAATTCCCCTCTGGGGTTTGCATATCCCTAGGTATACTCTCCTGCCAGGTATCTTTATCCCTAAAGGATTGACTGCCTGATATGTTTATTTCACCAGGACTTCTCGCAATGTTCTCTTTCTCTTTTAGAATAACACATTTGTACTTCTTCACTGTTTATATTTCTTTAGCTTGAGGTACTACTTGTTCCAACTTCCCCGCATATTGACATCTCATATATTGAGACTGGCTTTCTTCATTAGTACTCTTTCGCTTCTGGCATTGCTTGTTCCAATATTCCCCAAATTGACTTCTCATACAAGGCGACTTGTACAACTTTTGCCTTTCAACTTCTTCATTAATGTTTATCTGCTGAGGATAACATTTACTCCAACTTTCCCCATATTAATATCTCTCACATGCGGATTTGTGCAAGTTCTGTCTTTTCAATTTACTTGGCAAGTATACAAAATATTTTTGCAATTGTCCATATGCCTTTCTGTATGCCCTGGGGTCGCCAACACTCATGGGCAGACTCACCGGGGTTGGATGGTGTCTCTGGATCGTGGCACAGCTGCAGTGAAGCTTTAACTACGGGAAAGCTTTCTCGGTTTTGCAGACCCTCATTTGGTTACTGCATCAGCTCCACGTTCATCTACCAGTGAAACTGAGGCGGTTCCATAAGACTGCGTCTAAAACAGCCTTGCCATTGCTGTCGACCTTCCTGTGGTCCCTCTAAAGCATCTGCATCACCTTTTCCGGTCTCACATCCGTCCGGGTCAGTGTGCCTCCAAGCGGGTGTTCACAAGCGTCTGCCTCTTCCAGCACAGTTCACCTCCTCAACTCTGCTTCTGCTGTCTGTGCTGCTTCCCGCTTCGCTCTGCAGCTTCCTTTTCCTCTCTTGAAAGGAACGTATTCATCAGGTTAAAATGTCCCACGCAGCTGATTTCTATTATTATAACCAGTCCACACCTTCAGCTTGATGTTTCCTTCAATCCATTAACTTTGTTGTCATCTTCCTCGTTACTTGAGGTTATATGGGATTTCAAGTCCATAGGAGTTATAGACTTTTTAAGGCTGTATTGTTTTAGAACTTTGTTTAAATTAGAACCATCAGAAACAGGAGACGTTAAGTGTGTTTTATGTACATATGAGGTGTGAATGGTATCCTGCCCAGGGTGATTGATAAAAAGGTGTTTTAGGGTTTTACCACAGGAGCGATTTGTATAATGACAATATGACATCAGGTACTCTGGAATTATAGGGTATTCTTCCAATGCAACAGAAGAATACTGCATCTCTCCTAATGGAGTCACCACATCTCTGCAGCAGCCATCTCCTCCCATGTGATCTTCCCTCATAATACCACTCACAGGGTCAGGAGCATGTAGCTGCTGCCTTCCGCTGGCTACATGGGAGGAGACTTTAGGCTGGGGATTAGTTATAACACCACATGATTCATCACAATACATACATAAAACCTCACCCACGCGTATACACAGACAAAAATGCTCTTTTTTTCTTACATGTTTATCTTCAGACTAGAATAGATGTCGCCTCTTCAGTTGCTTCTAGGCCTTTGGCTCCCGCACTCCTGGCAGATAGGAATCAGGAAGCAAAGAGAGCTTCCTGATTCCTGAAATGCGCTCACGAATCAGATAGCAACCCTTGCAAACTTGCACTTAAATGCTCTCTATTTATTATGGATGTATTTGAAAATTGACCATTTCTCTGTGATGTTTGCAAATATTATTAGGGGAAAAGTATTAGTAATATTCAAAGGAAAGGAAATCAACACATGTATTATGTGCTTTATCTCAACATATTGCACAATAGTTAACAGCAACCCCACCTCATATCAGCCGTTTTTCTTTTCTTGTTTTACCAGGGACAATAGAACATAAAAATAAACTGGATATGAACCTGACTTTAACCTATACATCTACAGCCACCTTAGGACCGGGTAGGAAGGATAGCTTAGGGGCAACACGTTTGTCTTGGAAGCAAGACAACGTAGCACAACACAAGCTCAAATTCCGATCCCGCGCTTACAATTAACAATTATAATGAATAACATCTTGATGAAGGATTGAAATATGTACAACTGATTGGAAACCCTGCTCACATTTTTCAAACATGTGTCATCAAGCAAAAGTAAGGTCACTATCTATAAGTAACACCCCTACTCAAAACGAAGGACGCTATCTACCTCAAAACACATACAAGGAGATAGCAATTAAATTAAAAAATGATGTCCTTTATTTCAAACACATATCAAATTTATTAATTCTTCAGAGCGCAAGTCTAACCACCTGCTAAATCATATCAAAAACATATAAAAAATCATTAAAAACATTATAAACAAAACACTGTATTTGAATACATCAATCTCCGAACACAAGTGCAAATACAAATACAAATACACAGGTCAGTAACAATGACTCAACCTAACACAGTGATGGTTATTTCCACCTATTTTCCCAGGATGCCCATATTAGCCCGACTTATATACGTTTCTGTCCTACAAAGCTGCTACTAGCTGGCCATTCCTCAGGGGCAAAACATGTATAGAAAATGAGTTTCTTGTAGGTGGCAAGGAAAAATTCCCTCTGGGGTGCTCCTGGTATTACTCGTCAGAATCCCTGAGTTATTATTATATGATGGTCGTAGGTTGCACCCATCTTTAGATTTAGCATTAGATAGGCATTTTTCAAACACAATTGAAGCTCAACAAACACCCTTGAACTGTGGTCACTTGTGTCTGTCTTACTGTTGATACCATGCCTTCCTTACAAAATGCTCAGTCATTATCGCTGAGTGGGCATTTACAGATTTTCGGTGGGTCTTGCCCGCTTAGGCCCTCCCCTATCTATGCCTCTGTGCAGCACCCCAGCAGCAAAAATATACCTGAAGCAGAAGCACCCACCAACCCAAGCTCACCCACCCACTCATTCCCACGTCAGCATCTCACACTACCCATCCATCGTCAACCCAGCAACTAACCTTATTCACCCAGACTCACTACCGGACATCAAACAATCCAAACCCACCCACTCAACCTCACCACAGCACCCCAATCCTCCATTTAGTTCTATTTTTCATTGTGATTTTTGCCATTCATCTAGCCTGTTCTCAAACTCCCCTTTGTCTTTAATTGCTATTTGTTGGCCTGTTCTTACTGTCTCCTCAGGGCACCTCTGATCTCACAAGCCCTGCACCCTAGCTCATAGTAGCACCCCTCCCTAGCAGACCAATGCTCACCCCAGCAACCCAACCCAACAAACATCACACAAACACCACACTCCCCAGCACATCACTGCACAAGCCACCCAGCCAAACCCTAGCATCTTATTCTACCTATACACCACACCGCAGCATATCCTTCCACCCACCAAATTTATCCTCAGCACCTCACCACAGTCAACCTACCTCACTGCAGCACCTCACCCAAGTACCCCCAACCCAACCTCACTCAACTTTGCACTGGACCTCACTCCAGGACCTCACACACCCAAACACACCCTACCAGTGCAACACTGGCCCACCCAACATCATCCCATTAGCCTAGCCAATATGACCTACCCCACTGTCCACACCCATCCTATTTCGACCCTGTACTCCCACCTGACCTACTCCACACTGCCCATGACACATCGCTCAGCAACATCTCCACCACCTTATTTCAACCCTGCACCACCCTTACCCACATGACCACACCACGGCCTGCTACCTACCATACCTAAACGCAGTGCTGACACCAACACAACGTAAGCCCGGCACCATTGCATGCATATGTGTTACAAATCCCAACCTATACTCCTTTGGAGCTATTGCAATTCTAAGCTATGTGCACTTTTATCAGGCAGCATTAAATAGATGTTTTCTTTATGTTGGTTTTTAGACACTTTCTGCAACACACTTTTACATGTCAAAATGTTTTCCTAATGAACGGTTCCTTTCTATTTAAAACTAAGTACGTGTCCTCCCGGTTATTAATATTAATTTGTAGAGAAGCAGTTATTGACTAGTGAGCATGTTCAAGCTCCACCCCCTATGTGCCGCAGGGACCAATTTGAATTTGAAACCACACATTAAATTCTCCTGCAAATGCAGCTGCCATACAGCAAAGTTAGATCACTACACAAGTAGGAGACACATATGGCCTAGCATGAAGGCACTGCATGCACAAGTAGTGTGCTTTAAATCAAAGAGATCAGGTGACAGGTACGTGTGTACACAGTTGAGGGACTCATTACACTAATAGGGCAGATCATACTGCCGGTATACAAGGATGCTGCATACACATAGAGGGGAGTCAAAGTATGGCAGGCATGCATCAGCACCCGGTAGAAAGGAACGTAAAAGTTTTAGCTGAAAATGAACATGACAAGCAATTGCCATTTTTAACTGTAAAAGCAGAGCCGAGCATCAGGCTTTGGAAAGTCAGTTAGGCCTCACAGCTCAAAGTAGGTCATGCAAACAAATGTAGTTCATTCTGAGAAATATGCGGTGGCTGGACGATAGCTTCTGAAAGGAATGTGAAGGCCAAGAGAACCGGAGGGGAGTTTTACATGAAGGAACAGAGCGCACGAGATATCAGTGTCTACAGTGACGAGTGTCCAACTATTAAAATTCCTTAGTTACAATAACATGCAGATAGTGTTTGAAGTCCATGGGATGAAATGAGCTGCCCGTGAAATATCATAGTAGCTGACAGATTCTTATTCCAGCCGAACGGCTAGGCATAATGCACAATCACAGATGAGGCTAAAATACAAAATAAATGCAGAGAAGAAAATGTTAAACATGGTCCAAGAAAAATGGCTCATAACAATAGTTATTCATAATGTGCCAAGGTAAGATTGTGCATTTACTGGTGCAAGACAAGGAGGGCCGGAGCAGGCAGACCCACAAGGACAAAAGTCTTAGAACTCGAGAGACATCATGGCGGTGATAAAATAGGCTGTTTTATTTAATTAAGAACAAAGAGCGATACACGTATTCCTCGACCACCATCTACATCCATATTTCTTCTTACCTCGTTAGTTCAAGGGTAGCCTGATTTCAATGCCAACCGATAAACATGACCCTTACCCCACCGCATAAGTAGTATTAGTGCCAGCCAATGATATTTAAGAATGGTGATGTAGCACATTTCATGGCATGTCTCCTGGGTGGGACCATAGATAGGGGGCCATCCAATCATACCTGGGGAACGGATAAGAAATATACGTAGCTTAGCCAAGGGAGCCAATAAACAGTAGAGTTAGGTTTGTGTAACTTGGTGGTCATGATGACATCAGAAGTGACTCATTTGAATTATATAAACTACTGTTTCCTGTTGAAACATTGGAGAATCTTCAGTGAGAGCTTGGCTGTTAATCTTGTTTTTCCCCCAGCTTTTGCATATTATTAATAAAGCTGGGTTGCCTCGCATTTTGCATACCACATCCTCTGTGTCGCCTTTTTATTGGCAAATATCAGATAGAGGGCGGTGCTGTCTTTTGGGCCCCGGATTAACATCTTTTATACGTCATCTTGATTAGCAACATCAATTTGCACAATTACACATTTTCTCAGTTGTTCACAGATAGTTATGAACAAATTGAATCGAACTACAGAATTTCTTTCAAATCAGATACTGTCATTAGATGTGCAATAGTACATATCTTCTGGAACTAGAATAGTTTAAATATGAGTGTCTGGTCCTTTACAGCACCTAAGCTGTGGTCATGAAGTATATTAAAACTTAACAAAGCCAAGTGTGAGTTACCCTAAGTTTAAGTACAGTCACAATGCTCTATGGTCCATCTTACGTATGGCGTGAAGTTCCAACACAACAGGACAGTAGCTATTGTGACATGTTGAGTTTTTCTATAGCATTGCCCATGGCCAGTTCAGTTCAGTTGGCGTATAACACCACACCATAGACAGGGGAATGGTGAAGTCAGTTTGATTGCAGGCTGTTGTGATGTGCTTTTCACATTGTGTCTGATGCTGTGAGCATTTGAGCTGTGAACGCCTGTGGAATGTTGAGATGCGGAATGCTGAGTGAGTGTTTTCCTTTGTGTGTGCCTTGAATGTCAGTCGGAAATGAGCTATCTGAGAGTGAGGATGCCGGTGGATTTCTCTGTGTCTCTTATCCTAACGTACTTCGCTTGTACCTGTAACTTGATGACCTGTGTCTTGAACCTGGAGTAAAGAAGTTAGCTACCTTACCTGTGACTGCAGTCTCATCTTTACAAGGGAAGCACCATTATAACATTGACGACAAGCTACAATAACCCTGTGGCTGTTCAAGGAGGACAGCAGAAGAGACCTGAACAAAGAAGAAAGAACAAGAGGAAGTCAGAAGAAGAGACATCCGTGGACCCCCGCTGACCCCAAAAGAGAACACCTTCTCTCCAGTAAAAGGAAACAGCAGTCTGGAAGAGGGTAAAGCTGTGACTTCCAAAAGGAAGCTGACTCGTTCCTGCAAGGTGCAGCAAAGCAGAGGTTTGAGCAGAGAAGAAGGCTGAGCCGTGCTGCAAGGTTCAGCTGAGTGACTCTGCTAGAGGCAGCTGGTCCGGAATATCATATTGCAAGGGGCAGCGAGGTGCTTTGGCGTCCGAGTGTGTGAGGTACCTGCCTGTATTTGGGAGCCAAGTTGTTGAAAGTGCAGCACGGACAAGCAGGTGTGGGGCTGGGAAGGACAGCAGGACGCCAGCAGAGGCTACAAGGGATGGCCAGTGCAATTAAAGGCTATATCTTGCCTTGCTTTTTCTGCAGTTCGGCCGGTGCTCAGAGACTGTGGGCCTCATTACGACCCTGGCGGAAGACCATGGTGCTATTAGCACCATGGTCCATGCCGGTAAATTACCGACTCCGCCATGGAGAAAGGGGGAATTACCACCCCATTACAAGGTTGGCGGGGCGGTAATTCCCCCTTCCTCCATGGCCCTTCCCCATTCCCATTTTTGCCACATAGGGCTCAATGGGAATGGGGAAGGCGCTAAGTAAGGTGCCGCAAATTGTGGCACCGTAATTAGCACCAAGGTCCCTTTGCGGGTCCCTGCTTTAATGGCTGGTCTACACCAGCCGTTAAGGTCGGGTCCCGCAAAGGGACCTCGTAATTAGGCGCTAATAGGTTAACGGTGCTGCAGCCTTTTACGGCGCCGTTAACCCATTAGCGCCTGGGTTGTAATGAGGCCCTGTGTGTGGCATTGGCTGAAGGGAGTGTGACCTTGGAGCTTATCTGTGGAAAGGTCACGGTACTGTGAGCGGTTCGGTTTTGGGTTTGGACAGACGTCTTGGTTACGATCGCTGTTGATTATTGTAAGTGGTGAGCTCAGCTCCTGCTGCGGGCTGGGGAGAAATGATGAAGTCACCCATCGCTTTCCCAATGGCCGGGCATGACGTTCTGTTTTCACGTGATGCCAAGACTACATTGGTCCTTTCCCCTGTGCCTGGAGTAGGTTGGTGATCACACATCTGGGTCCAGGAAGAGAAGCAATCCATTGCTGATGATGTGGTGTGGCCGTGCAGGGCACAGAGACCATGTTGGGGGCCAGAGCAAAGTTGCTTGCTCGAGTCAGCCCTACAGATAAGGGGTATATCGGACACTTTTACTCCCTAAAAATAAGGAAATACTCCCATAAAATAAAAATAGGGAGTAAAAATACTCCCAACAGAAAATAGGAAACCGACACGTAGAACCTTGTGCCCCTGCCTACACCCACAGAGCCCTTGACTCTAACATTCCATGTGTTCTCATTTTGCTTGATCTCTCTTCTGCCTTTGATACTGTCAACCATACCATCCTGCTCAACCGTCTCCGTGATAACCTCGGTATCACTGGTCAGGCTCTGGCGTGGCTGACCTCTTTCCTCTCAAATCGACCCTCCCAGGTCCAATTGGGGTCTTTCCTCTCTGACATCTTCTTCTCTACCTGTGGTGTCCCCCAGGGATCTAACCTCTCTCCCTGGCTGTTCAACCAGTATCTGGCACTTCTCGCCCACCACATCGCCGCTCTCTGCCCCTACTTTCAGTGCTATGCGGATGATACCCAGCTCATTTTCAGGCTACCCTCGGCCTCCTCTTCTCCTTCCCTCATCTCTGACTGTCTTTCTGCTATCCAGGAATGGTGTGCTGCCAACGACCTCTGCCTTCATGCCAGTAAGACTGAGATTCTACTCATCGGCACTCCCACTCCCTCCTTCCCTGCTGCTCTCTGGCCGGCCTCTCTGGGCCCTCTTCCTGCTCCTACCTGCAAGGCAAAAAACCTTGGGGTCATCTTCGACTCCACACTCTCCTTCTCTCCTCACATATCCGACGTATCTAACAAGTCACACTACCAGCTACACCTCCTCAGAGGTATCCTTCCTTTCCTCTCCTTCCCCCAGAAGCTCACTGTCTCTAGAGCCCTGGTTCTCTCTAAGCTGGACTACTGTAACAGCCTCTATCTAAATCTGCCCGCCTCTACTCTCCGCCCTTTGCAACTCATCCAGAACAGGACTGCAAGACTTGTCCTTGGCCTCAAGCCCAGGGACCGTATCTCTCCAGGACTGATATCACTACACTGGCTCCCAGTGACTGCGAGGATCAAGTTCAAAACCCTCTGCATTGTCCACAAGGCCGTCTGGGGCCTTGGGCCAAAATACCTTCAACTCTCTCTTCCTAAATATCTTCCTTCTCGAGCTCTTCGCTCATCCGCCTCCAACTCCCTCAGGGTCAGCCGCTTCTCCAAACAACGAGTTGGGGGCAGATCTCTTTCCACTGCAGGGGCCTCCCTCTGGAACAGCCTTCCTGCCTCCCTGAAATTTGAGGAGAACCACCTCCGGTTCCGGAAGCACCTCAAAACCTTCCTCTTTGCCTCCGCTTTCTCTCCCCCTCTCCCCTGCTAATACTACTGAAACTGCACTGAATCTGCAACTGGGCCATTCACCGTTCTCGGCCCAGCCACTCTCCCCTGCACTGCCTCCACGGCAACCCCTGCACTACGGGACTGTGTCTGTATCCATATAGCCCCCCTTCCCAGCACTTGTCTGCACTTACCTCGCACTTGCCACCAGCTGGCCCTTGTTATTTATCCTGTATGCTGTATGCTAATAACCCTGTACTGCACTTTCCCCTCTCCCTTTCCCCCATGCACTTTTCCCTTCCCCTCTACCCTTGCACTTGTGCGATCTGAATGACACCTGGCCTAGTAAGATCGTTGTCTGTCTCCCCTTGTTCCCCCCCCTGCCTCGTCGCGCCTTGAAACACTTGTGTATAGGCGCGTTACAAATGCCTTATCATATCATATCATATCATGGATATGTTTGGACCAGAGTGCATGCAGTACCACATGAAGAAGCTACTATTATAACTGCCTGATCAGAAGAAGTAAACATGCATATTTTAATGTGTATGAATAACTACGTGAAAAGAAATTATTATCACAAAAACATTTCCATTTTCCAGTAAAAATACATTTGTATTTGCTAATAAAATACACTCACTGGGAATTCAATTTACACTTTTAAAAAATCATTTTACTCTCAAATTTTAAAAATAGGGAGAAAAATACTCTCACTTCCAAATCCTATCTGAAGCACTGGCTGGAGTTGAGGCACAGTGTATGTCCTGGTGCGGAGGACAGCTGTTAGCAAAAAGGAGTAAGGGTCCGGAGGCTGAGGCAGGTGAAACACTCCCTGACAGGTACTGTGCAGACTGTTTTGATCAGGTGGAGATCCGCTAGGGTCTGGCGGTAATGAGGCCCAGCACGCATATTATATGTGGGGCCGTGCTGGATGCACCAGGTCGTGACACTCTAAAGTCGTTACAGGAGCTGGATCCGGATTTGTTGTCGTTCTTGAAAGACATCTCAATCCAGTCTGGCCATTTTTTATTTTATATGCAGTTATTCCAACTTCAGTGCCGTTCAGTTTTTAGATTCGGGCAACTTACAGTAAAGTGAGGCCTGTTTTGGATTTACATAGGGATTTCTCAGGTGTGCACATTGTTTAGGGAGTTGTGAGTACGAATGGGTATGTCTGGGTAGATTTGTGCATGACGTGGCCTATGTCTGTTAAGTGAGATTTAAAACTGCAAGTTATGTTGGCAAAGTGTGCTATGTTATGGTAAATGCTGCTTAACCATTGCTTTTCCCCATAGGTTGGACTTTTCTAGCATCCTTAGTTAGGGCATAGACTCATAGGTGCCTACGTCAAAGAAAAGTTTGCATTGTTGTGTTTCGCAAGTTTGCAGATTTGTTGGTCTGTTGACTTGCTTATTGTGTTCGGTGCCATTGTGTGCAGTGTGCATGCCATTGCGAGGATGGTTCTGTTTTCTGGAGTTGTGGGATGTTGGTCCACGCCAAGTGTTGGTGTGCTTTTTTGGGGGTGTTGGACACCCAGAGTGTTTGGAGTGCACTTTCAGGTGGGTGTTGGATACCCAGGTGTGTTAGGGGCGTAGGACACCAGACGTCAATGTGTGTCAGACACCCACAAGTAGAAGTTGGGGTATTGGACTCCTGGTAGCTGTTTCCTTTGAGGCATTGGACACCAAATTGGTTGTGGGATGTGTGGAGCAATGCACTTTGGCCAGTGTGGTGTTCACCCTTGTGGTTTGTTGTGTGGGTGCCATTTGGTAGTCTGGCATTGAACATGCATAAATTGTTTGGCGTTTTTAGTAGCAGCTGTCACAATGCTAATTGGCATTGAGCATTGCCTTGTGTGACACCCAGCATGGGTTTATGCACTCTCTAGTTGTGTTTGGTCAGGTGAGAAGTTGAGGCTCGAGTTGTGTTGGTCACCAGGTGTGCTATTTACTGCACCACTGGGTTCTTTTGGGCATGGCCCAAGGGAGGTGGCTTAGTTGGTTGGTAGTGGGTAGCTGGTAGCAGTTTATAGTGTTTGCGGCTGGTACCCTGGTGTGAGTGGTCCACTGTTTGGCCAACATGCTAGGACTGTGGAGTTTTGAGTGCGGTTTGTCCTGTTGTGCTCCAAGTGTAAGGACGTGAGGGGTTACGTTGCAGTGGGAGTTTCTCTCCTTGATTTGGTCACGGAATGGAGTTGACTGTTTCAGAGATTTTGGTCTTGGTGACTTTAGAAATTCGGGTAGTTACCTCTGTTCGTTTTTTGGTTTAAAGGAGGGAGATATGTTGTGATGTGCTTTTCCCCTTGTGTCTGATGCTGTGGGCATTTGAGCTGTGAATGCCTGTGGAATGCTGAGTGAGAGTTTCCTTTGAGTGTTCCTTGAATGTCAGTTGGAAGTGAGCTGTGTGAGAGTGAGGATGCCGGCAGATGTCTCTGTGTCTCTTATCCTAATGTACTTACCTTCTACCTGTAACTTGATGACCAGTGACTTGAACCTGGAGTAAAGAAGTTACTTACCTTACCTGTGATTGCAGTTTCCTCCTTACAAGGGAAGCACCATCATAACATAGGCATATCGGCAATGTGGGAAAAGAAATATGTTTGTGAAGGAGAGATCATTGAGGCGTAGAGTATCACAGTGTAGAAAAGGATATGTCGCATGTCAGTCATTATTACACATGTCAGTATCAAATATTGTACCAAGCCTTTTTTTCACTTCTGTTGGAATTCAGTTATGGAAGCCTTTTCAACTACTATATTTTATCTTTTCTCTACAGGTTATAGTGTGGAGCTTGCATACACCTCATGTAGTCCCATGAGAAGTCCATGCATGTTGGCAATATGCAGAAAGGAGCATCATTTTAAAACGTGATGTTTATGAATTCTAATTGCATTTTGGCATGGCTTGACCACCTTTTTAAATCCTGTGCAAGTATTGTGGTGCCTCGTTTGGTCCGATGGCATGACTTTTGGTTTTAAAAAGAGTTCCTGCTCGTGCTTAATACTGATTTTTCTGTTTTTTCCACTTGCATATTTTTTTGTAAGCATGGTTCACTTAGTCTCAATCTCTGTATATCCGGAGACCTTTAAATGAGTGATCAAAGGATCTGTTACAATTCCATTTCCAATTCAGAAATATTGCTTTGTTGTTCTGTTTTTGCCTTTACTCTTTGTTTTCAGATGTATTGTTAAACCCATCTGCCATCTGACATTGAATGCCACTGTGCTACGGCAATTTGTAAATGTGCCCTTTTGTCAGATATGTTTAAATCAGATGTTTAGCTAGGTAGCAGTTTTACACATAGGGCAGCCGATGCAGTTAATATTAGGTTGCTCTTAGTAACGCTGGCTAGACCTGCTTATCTGAGCAGTTGTATTCTCAGGGTATGGTCGGGGCTCACTCCTTCATGTCACTCATAATAATCGAGTTTTGTGTTCTCAGTGCATGGCCAGGCCTCACTCTTTCATGTCCCTCCTAATAATCGAGTTCCTGATAATTGTCCTCCTTTGGAAAGCATGGAAGGGTAACTCTCATGTACACCCATCACTAATACATGTATGCCTGTGTGACATATCAGGCGCTTAATGCTGTAAAAAAAATGGCGAGTGTACACAAATTACTAATCTGTTTTTGCTCTTACGCTGCTCTCCTCTTGTTGCTATACTGGCTCTAATATTTTGTTTTCCTACATGGTTTTGGATACTCTATCACTTCCAGTATTGTGCTGTAGCACTTTGAAGCGTCCTCTATGTGTTAGATGGAATGACCAATAAACATCTTAGACCACATAACAGGACAGACCCAATGTGGATGGTAAAATACTGCTTTGATCTCAATGGGCATCATTACAAGTGTGCCGGTCCGGTAACAACAGTTCCGGTAAGCCTAGCAGCACTGTAGTTACCGGACAGGCACACTACGAGTCTGTGGGCGGGTGCTGTCCCGCCCGCAGACTTTCATGGAAGCACCGGCACCGTTAATAACGGTACTGGTGCTTCTTTGCTTCCCATTTCCATTGAGTCCTATGGGACGCAAATGGGAATGGGGATTAACATTTTCCAGCGCCTGATTTCACGGACTGCCGGAGCTGTAATGTGCCGGAAAAATGTGCAAGTCCGGTGGTAACCTGCCGGTTTTACCGGCATGATTACTGCCGGACTTGTAATGAGGCCCAATGAAAGAAAGCAGGGAGTTGCACAACTATCAAAATAGATAAATGCAGAATCACACTTCATCTGTGACGCCATCCTACGTGTCATTTTACAAAACATATTAATGGGAAGGATTGGATTAGGGGAACATATCTACTTATAGAATCATTTAAGGGTTAACCTCTCATTGCTTCCCTTTGTCTGTAGGACACGCCCGGAGCTACTTCTACATATGGCAGCGGATTGGTAACTGCAACATTGTATGTGAAAGTACGTGGCAGGCCTTATGATTGACTGGCAACTCCACCCAACTTTCGACTTTCAGTTTGCTTAGCAGCCGTGAGTAGAAACGAAACCTAGGTGCCCGAGATGCGTCAATTCATTTCTTGTTTTCCCAATTAGTTCATCATATGTCATCGACCTGATCCTTAGCCAAGGCCTTCTGTTTGTAATTTACCTTGTAGTCTGCTCACTGTTCTGGAACATTGAGGGGGTATGAACAGAGCACTAGCTCCATCTGGGTTTTAATGAATAGCCCTTGTTTTGGATTTCTGAGTCACCTGTTAGAAGACCATGATTTTGTCCATTTCAACCTCTTATTTAGGACTTCTTTATTTTATTAAACAGGGTGCCATTACCCTCTCTGGCCTTTAGAGACTTAATCACTCCACCTCACATAGGCTTTTGCCTTCATGATTGTTCGGTACTGGGCACTTGCAAATGTCCTTGTCTCTCCTAATCTTAGCAGAAATATGTCCTACATATGTGGTCTGTTCCCTCTTTATGACATAATTCTGTCATCTTCAGACTTTGTTTAGAGTTCATCCATATTAATCACATCCTGACATTTTCGTAGTGGGCACCCTCCCTGGTAGCATTCTTCTACTGTCTCAACATGAGGGTATCTTCTAAATGGCTGTCTGAGTGCATATCGTCTTTCATACAATTGACGCGGTATGGACATGTCACATAAACTCGTACGTGGGTTCCCAATTGTAGCTCTTTGTCTGCCACTCCAATAAGATAGTGGTGAGGGGGGCGGGAACCAGAGGAGAGACCATCACCTGCTCCTCTACAGTTTCTTGCTCACGAATGTTCCCTTATTTCATAATTGTGTTTTGTGTACTGTTGATGGGCAAATAAAGACTAATGAGTTTGTATGGATGTGTGTGTTGTACATTGTCATGCAGAGGTGACTTTCATCTTGAAAGATGGAAAGGCTTCAAAAGTGAATGCCTCCTTCGTTCTGAAAACATGTTAATCTCAAAGATGGATGATTTTTGATTCTCCATATGGCAGAATCATTCACCTCTTCTTGTCTGGTCCGTTCAAGCAATATTTTCTGAGTATACATTTCCATACAATTATGTTTTATTTATATGGATTATGACGTGAACAGAAGATTATTTCTATGAAATATTGGTATTACCCAAATTGACCTTTTACAATTGACCTTTTGCACAATTGACCTAATTATAGTGGTCCTAATTGACCTTCTGCACAATTGACCTTTATATTATTTTAGTTATTTTATATATGTATTGGGTTGGCTTTGAATTATAAATAATATAAGGAGATTGGGTGGAGGGTTGCAGGGGATTTTGGATTGGGTGGGGAGTTGCAGGGGGTTTCCCCCCACATATATGTCCTAATTTACCTTCTCCCTAAGTCAATTCTCCCGAGGTCAATTGTGGAAAGGTCAATTAGTATACAACCAAAATATTACTGTAACAAAATGACTTTTACTCTGCAGGAGTATGCGCCCACACTTCTACAAACCAACAGTGATCCCAATCATAAAGGTCAAACAGGAACAGCCAAGAGATACGCCTTTTTTGCTAACGTGGACCAAGTGAAGGCTATACTCTCAGAAGAACTGAAAAAGGTATCCTCACACACTGCGCTCACTACTAATTGGCTTGTCAATAGATAAGAAAAAAGAAGAAAGATACCTTTATATCATACGTTATTTGCATGAAATCAATGTTGTGAAAACTAGATTTCTAATGTTCAGAAGCCTTGTTATAAAAAAACACAACAGGAACAACTTATTTCTTGATCAGCAAAAAGTGTGTATTCAATAATACATTGCATCTAACCAATGGCACATGTTATCAATAGTTCCAAAACAACATCAATTGCAACGAAAACTGAAAAAACACCAAAAAGCGCCAACATGTGTTTCGACCCGCTTAGGTTGTCCTCAGGGCGCAAAAGCATTGTAGTGCTGGGGTTCAAAAGAACAGTTTTTGGCATAACTATTAATGCGTTGTTTAAAAAATCCAATATCCATTTAGTTAGTCCAAACCAAGAGAAAGAGGGGTAGAGAAAAACAAAGGAAGGGGAAATAAAAAGAAAGAGAAAATAACTGGTATTAGAAATTATAATTGAAAACCATGTTAAAAACAGAAAATAAGACTTATCATCGAAAACAGGACTTGTTTGATAATTCAAGCGTTCATATTCCTAAATCAGTGCATTGGAGATAATTTTGGACTAATATATAGGCTTGAACGGGCATCCGATCAGTGTCAGGCTAATTGCTGAACTGGACAAAAAGATTTGAAAACGCACCTTCACCCAAAACACTGTGAATTAAAAGTTTGAATATAAAATAAACGTGAAAGCAGGTACCTGAACAGTCCGAAATGGTGAATAGGTTGGAAATAATATCCCACTCTATATAGTTTTGCGCAAGCTTGAAGTAAGGTTCAAATAAGATTCTTGTTTAGAAGGTCCTTCTATCCGTCTGGAGGAGTAATATATATATTTACAAATATGGTTTGTTAAGATTAACAGTTCCAAAACTGTTATGATATATAACTAGTTTTTAATTTTAAGTGTGGCCTCAAAATAGAGTTGGCTTACCTGTCATTTCAAGGCGCTTGTGTAATCTTGCATGCATTTGAGAGTTTGAAGCGCCGTTAGGTAAGTGGTTACAACAGAAACGCTGGTGTTATGGATATAAATGTTCCAAAGAAGGTCTGAAATAATGGATTGAGTTGTCAAGAAGGAATGTCAATGTGATATAGTAGAAACTTAAACAGCAACTTTAGAACAGTTCCAAAATAAAATAATGTCTAATCAACGTTCTATAAACATAAACACTTAAATTAAACAAATCAATTGTACAACTACTATTAAAAACACTATCAAAAACCCATCCCTGTAAATGAAGAAAGAAGATGCAAAACATAAATGTATAATCACTCTGGGTACTTTATAAGGGAGGAATTAGGCATGGAATGCAATGATATTGATCAAAAGCTTATGGCTTGATGGGAAAAGGTGAAAAAGTGACTTTCTCTGTTTTTAGGGCCCCAAAAGGTGGACCAAGGGACAAGGTCAGTTGAGATTACCTGATTTCAATCTTAGGCAATTTGAACAAGGCTTTCAGGTACTGTAGGTGTAGGTTGAAAAGGTTTTAGATGCAGCAAGTCATGTTGGTCCAAGCAGTGAGCTTGAGCCGAGTTGGTTCGAAGTGGGTGTTTGTTGTGGTTCAAAGGCAGCATTTGAGCAAAGCAGTTTGGATGTTTCATCAGGGTCGGTTCAAAAGCTCATGTCAATTCGAGATGTTGGTAACCCCTGATTCAGGTCAATGAGTGATGCAATGCTTCAGTGGTTTGAGTCAAGGTCCAGTGGTTTGAATCTTTGATACTGAACGTCCGATGTGAGGTTCAAATGGTGGCAGTTTGAAGTCATCTGCAGCCATGAGCTGATTGTTCGAGTCAAACAAGTGCATTGCTTTACTTGGTATGATGCAGCAGTGAGCAGTTCAGCAGCAGAAGTTCAAAGTTTGAGTGTGTCTTAAAGACAGCACTGGCAGGGCCTGTTGATTTGACGGTCTCTAAGGTGGTTCGAAGATGTCTTGAATCAGTTAAAACAGCAAAAGCAACCAGGGACGCAGGCTGTTCTGGCTCTCAGGATATTGCAAGACCCACTGCAGGGGGATTCCGGGCAAGGTGTTTCCTTTCATTCTCTGCTCTCCCAATTTAGGGACATTTGTTAGCAGAGTGGTAGACCTTGGTCCTCAGCAAGGGTCACCCCCAATGTGCCCTTGAAGTGGGTAGGGAACACTCATTCTTCGCTTCAATAGAATAGGGGCTTTGGAAAGATCAACACTCCCAAAAGAGGTCCATTTTCTTACATCCAAAAATAGATCAGAAGGAGTGGGAGACATCCTCTTTTATAAGTCAAATTCCACAAAGTATTGTAAAATGGCAAGTCTGCTTTAAACATTCCAATGCTTGTCCTTATGATAAGTGATCCTTGGCTTCTGGTGTCATTCCCAATGTGCCTTGTTCCGCAGGAAGTGGATGGCAAGGAGAGAAAAACCAACACAAAAGTAAAATGGAAGAATCCTTCCTCAAACCGACTTGTGCTCTCTGACTTTCCTAACACTGCCGGTTTCCTAGTCTGCAGCTTCAAAACCTCTCTTGTGTGTAGCCTTTTGGTGTGATGCAAGCCTTTGTTATGGAATTGGCTCTGTGAAGCCAAGCTCTCAGGGTCTCTCCAGCTCGGAGATCCAAAGCCTTGCAAGGAGTTGCCTTTCCTCCCAGAGAGCCAACAGAAACATGCATCCTGCCTTTTGGTCTACTCACTGGAATGCAGACAGACAGGTGCCTCAAATCCACATAGCCACTCATAACTGGCTGAGCTCATGGTGCAAATAGTTTTTTTGCAAATCAGATGTGGCTTATATGATTATGCGAACTACCACCCGCCATATCAATATAGGTATGGCTGATATGTCAAGATTATGCCACTAGGTAGATACATGTTCATACTTATGGTGGTTTTGGAACAAAAGTATTGACTAAAATGCAACCTCTGCACTGCAGTGACATGGCTGTCACATCAGTTGTCAAACAGGACACCTGTGACCTTTGAACCTGCTCAGAGCCACAGATCAGGATACTGATGTTGCAGGTCAAATGTGTACATTATGTTATTGGGATGCATTTTAATGAAAGGGGGGTTTGGTTAGAAGATTACCCTTTCTGTAATGGATTACCTAAATCATTTTATATTTCATACAAATCAAAAAAGTTAGGGATTTTGCACCCTTGCCAGATGGAAATCCTTCATGATTACATATAAATATTGACCATATTTGAAGCAAATGTAGCCCTTGTGGCTGTTTTTTTCTATTGCTGATATTTGGCTATTGACTTGAAGGAAAAGCTATGCACTTTTAATTACCATGCACGAACACCAGGTAATGAACTTATCAGGAATATTTAAATTGATTTGTATTCTGCGTAGAATCTTGACGATAAGTTGTATAGTCTTTTGAAGGAACACCTGTCTATAAAGTCTATCTCGGCTGATTTACAGGAACTTGTGGGTATCATATTTCTTGACTTCTGGAATATTAACAACTATCCTCACAGAAGGATTTCATTTTGTGAAAGTCTGTTCTTAAGAAAACAGAAACGGGGTGCCACATGATTTGACCCCTTGCAAAATATGCTTCCCTTGGGGATTCTCAGGTTTTTAATGGATTTTTGGGTGCGTATAGAAAATCATTCTTCTGTGTTTTCACTGAATAACGAAGTCAGCCTTCTTTTTTGATAGCCATCCTTTGTCCAACTTTATGGCAAATTCACCCCTGCTCTTTTCTGGTTGTTTGTTTTAGGAGGTAATTGTAACAGCATGCAATGTGTGCATTCTGCTACAAGCGTGTTACATTTCTTAATGTAGCTATCAGTGTTGTAGATGATGGCACCACCCTTGCCTGCAAGGTTTATAATTATGTAATATGTGTTACCAAGACCTTTAAAGCTAATCTTGTTTTTTTGCCCAAATTCTGATGCTATTGGCAAGTCTCAATTCTCCTATTCTCAAAGGTAATAGATTCTACAGAGATGACATAGTGGTAAGTAAAAGATGGTGTTCTCAAGATTCTGAATTTCTGTGTTTTGTAAGGGATGTTTATCTCAAAATACTGCTTCAATGTGATTTTCACAATGAAGGCATTGCACCTGAACCTAAAACTGAAAGGGTTGTCATTTGGGTCATTACGTATCCCTGATGTTTTTATAGCACTGCTGTGTCATCCAAAATAAATGCATAGCTGGATAGGCTCACTACTAACATCCAGAGGTTATTGTTTTGATGGCACCTCATCCCCTCAGTCTGAGTTGTCTCCCTTTCCTCTACCTTAAAAAGTTTGTTTTGTGCGGTTATATCTACAACTGATTGCTAGTGCTAGGGGTGGTCTCTGATCTCTTGCATGTTGTATTCTTTGCTTCCATCTTTCTCCTCACTGGACTGGCTGGTGCTAAATGATGTGCCTGTAACCCCCAGTTGGGGATAAAAGAAAGGATCCCCGGTGTGTGAAGCCACACCAAGGATCCTTGGACACATCTGTCAGGTTCCATAAATTAGTTTTATTCCAGTCAGGTTATGATCCATTAAGATGGCAAGTATGAACCACTGGGTCCCATCACTCAGGCTGGGGCTCTCCAACTGACATACAGTGGAACCTTCATTACAGTCAAAGATTATTTCAGGCACACCGACATTCTCTCATGCATTCCCAAGCACCTGCATTCATGCCAAACACAAATCCACAGGAGGTAAACATACAGGGAACACTCATACAGGGTATCTTTTTTTGTGATAGGTGTAACTCAAAGATAAGGTGGAGGGCGTCCCCTCTAACACACTAGCTGTGCCTACAACAGCAGCCACTCTCTCTTACGGAAAGGCGTCCCCCCCTTTCTGCCCATACTCTACATCTCCTAGTCACATGACCGGGAAGGCACCCCCAGCCCTTATTCACTTACACATCAGACCCATACCTTACTCCAATTAAACTCTGCCATGTCTGAAACGTGTAAACCAAAAATACCAATGACCAAACCTCACACGGAGGAGAGGTCCCACTTCATTCCCTACGCACAATTGTGTTGGTGCGATGTCGCCACAGATCAGTAACCACCCCTCACACCAGACAGGTCCATACCATACATGCCTCACTCAAACACCCTTAAAATACTCTACAGTACTTACACAATGACATTTCAACATTTTCACATTGCCCTAAAAGACCACAACTGAAGATACTGTTTAACCAGAAATTGGCTAAACAGGTCACTCTAACCCATACTTTTGACTCCTTTACAGAACAGTTCTTCATGCATTAATGGTGATGAAGTTCACAAACTAAAGGTCCATAGCTGAGCAGAGCTCCAAATCTGTAAATTCTCAAAAAGCATTAGTCCCTTGCATTTTCACATAACACCCAGCATTTCTCAATGCACCTGCTTACATTACGATTACCATGTCTGACACTGTAGGAATTAAATCCTGAAAGTCTCCTTGATGCGCACAGCAACCTAAAAGTCCATGTTGCGCCAGCACCTAAAGGTCCATGTTGCAGCCAGCAACCATGAAGCTAAAATTCCTCAATAACGTTAAACCAGCACACGCACACTAACCACTCTCACCTCAGACCCACTCACCACTTGCCCTATCGGTGTAACTATTATGTTTACAAACACTTCCATGAATCAGGCCCTAAAAGTCAATGCACAGATAAACCAGAAATGTGCTTAAAGCACACGTGCCACTCTAAGCCCGCCCATAAACTTTTAATTTATTCATATTACTACTTCACGAAAAAGGATGTAGGTTGTGCGATCCACACAGGGCAGGAACACAGCAGCCCCCCTGTGCTGCTCTGAACACTGTATCCTTATCTCAAATGCTCCTTTCATCACGAGCTGCCAGTCTGCTCTCAATCTCTCTGTCTCTCTCAATTTCTCCTTCCTACTTCTCCTGCAATCACGTGTCACGCCGGCAGTTCAGTTCAGGACTCTTCACCTTCTGTAATTGGTCGGCATCCCTTTTGATTCTCGGGTGTCCTTTATAAAGCAACACACTAACGAGCTGCCACAGCTTTTCCACAAACATTTCACCCCTTTCGCGGATGTTGCAAAAGAAAACGGACAAAATGCCAATCTTTATTCACAGCTAGGAGTGTAGTACAATGTTTGTCCATTTCCATGTTCCAAGCCTCTTATTGATTCTGGTGATGGCTGTACACTGTTTGTCCATTTCCGCGTTCCAAGCCTCTTATTGATTCCGGTGACGGCTGATTCGGGTGCTTATATCCTACGCTCCCACACTCCAGCATCCATATCAACACCGTACAGGGAGATGCAAGGGAGTCTAGCAGATTCATCACCCATAGGGAATGTTGCGTGCCCAGAATTCCGCACAGTCCCCATCTCCGCAGCATCTACCATGAAATCACTAGTCATACCAACCGCAGGTGAGGACTGTGGACCTCCCACAGCCCAACTGTTATGTGGGATTAAACATTATCCCCAAGGATGTGGCACCACAGCTCTCGAGGACACTGCACATACCACGCTAAACGTTCCTCCGTTGCCCGCTGGACATATTTCCCTCGCCGTGTCCCTGTTGCAGTCTGGGTACTACAATGCTATGCAGTTCCCTTCTGCCAGTAACACGCCTACCCGTTGGACTCCTTCACTTGACCCGTCTTCTCTGAGTCATGTACTAGGACAGCATTTATTTCCTTCCCAGGCACTGAAACAATCTCTAGCAAAGGGCCATTCCTCGCTGGGCCCTTCCTCATCATTGGGCCTTACAAAAGGAAAACCATCTTCCTTTTTCTTGTGCGCTAGCCCTGGGATTTACCCTTGTCTTTACCATGAGCCCAACCGTAGGCCAGCTTGCCCTCCTCTGTACCCTGGGACTTCTTCACTTTCTTCATTCGTTGACCTGGGTATTTTGTTGTGTTGCAGTTGCCCCTATTCCTTGCTCAGCAGTTGCCAAGATGTACTGTAGCTCTCCCTCTTTCTTATTACTGGGTTATCATGAGGCTGCAACTCCCCCTTTTCCTGGCCCTCGGTGAAGGGACTTACTTGTGTAGGGGGCAGTGGTTCCTCTCCTTCTTCTCTGCACCCACCGCAGCAGACTGGACACCTGAATCGTCACTCTTATACCAGGCAGGTTCTTTTTGTTTACTTGAGTTAAGACCAATTTGTTGCCAGTGCAGAAAAAGCTGGCTGGAGAGGAGGAAAAGTCGTTGGCAGCAAGGAGCTCTGTAAGGTCTGCTTTCCAAGACCTTATGTTGATATAGCCTCTGAGGTGCGGGGAGATGGCAAACATTGGAGCGTTAGGAAGGTGAACAGTGCAATGTTGAATACGCTCCACGTAGCTTTGCGTGTGACAAGGTGTGGACTGCTGCGATGCGTTGTGCATACAGTATGGAGAAAACAGAGGGTCTTTATGTGCAGCATCTGAGGAAAGGACCCTGTGGCACATAACGTACCTCCATGCATTTGGCTAGGAACAGGAAGTTAAAAGGATCTTTTAGAGTGACACTTTGCTCCGTTAATGAACACAGTGCCTATCAGAAACACACAGCTCAATGTACGGAAAGGATAAGACTGACAGGCAGTGGCACTTCAAGGGCAAGGGACGGCATGGAGAGTAAGGTGCTGTGTGAAGATGCCGCAAATGTCATCGGCATGAGGGGTGATTATTGGGGTGTGGGCTTCAACCGGCAAACTGCACTATGAGGAGACATTGAGCAAGAAGGTGAGCCCCACGGTGCAGCGCATGGTCATTGTGCAACACAGAGCCAGTATCCTTTCTTTGCGGAAGAAAGTGGTTGGTGAGGAAGTTAAAGTAAACAGTTACTGTGGCGTGTTGAGTAAACACACGCATTATATTTAATGGTAGGATATATATGAATTATGTTTAATGTGTAGGATTGTTCTTGGCATTACACACCAAGTATTTAGTTGTTGCAATGGATGGCAGTAAGTGCATGGGCAGCATGTGTGAGAAGATGTTTGCAGCTGTGTTAGATGTATATTTTATTCAACAAGCTTCATTAATTTTTGCATCAGGTTGCTGCCTGCAACAAGGATTTATAGGATGTTTGCCTACCTACAGTTGTTCACATTTAGGAAAATGCAAGGTTATATGTGTAAAATGCAAGGGGCTTAACGCATTTTGAGTATTTACAGGTTTACGGCTGTGTTAGGCCATGGGCTTTTAGGGTGTGAACATTATTGCAAGCAAAGGATGAAGATTCTTTTAGTTAATGCAAGTGACTAACGCAGTCTGAGGATTTACAGGTTTACGGCTGTGTTAAGCCAGGGATTTTTAGGATGTGAACTGTATCGCTGTTAAAAGTCGGGATTGAGAACCTTTCAGTAAAAGTGTGTCAGTTAGGAGTATGGGTAGTTTGACCTGTTTAGGTTATTTCAGGTGAAAAGAGTTGGGGACTTTTAGGGAAATGTCAAAACGTTAAAATATTTTTGCATAAGTATTGTAGAATGTTTCAAAGATGTTTGGGTGAAATATGTATGGTATGATATGGGACTTCTCCTATGTGAGTGGAGGTTACTGGTTTGTCGTGACACTGCACCAAGTGTGAGTATAGTATGGAGTGGGCCCACTCCTCCGCTGTGAGGAGTGGTTACTGGTACTTTTGGACCACGCCTTTTGGAAATGGCTGGGTTTTAATTGAAGTGAAGAATGGGTCTGATGTGTTTGTAAATAAGGGGGAGATGCCTTCCCATATTACGTGAATACGACATGTAGAGTATGGGCAGAAAGGGAGGAAGCCTTCCCTAAGAGTGAGTGGCTGCTGTTGGAGGCACAGCCTGTGTGTTAAGGGGGTGGCACCCTCCACCTTATCTTTGAGTTGCACCTCTCACAAAAAAGGTGCCCTGTGTGAGTGTTCCTCGTGTGGATTTGTGTGTGTGAAGAAGGGAGATGTGTTGTAATGTGCTTGGTGTGAATGCAGGTGCTTGGGACTGCATGAGAGAATGTTGGTGTGCCTGAGAGAATGTTTAGCTTTGAGAGTAGGAATGCCTGTAGTGAAGGTTCCACTGCTTGAGTTGGAGAGCCCCGCCTTGGGTGATGGGGCCCAGTGGTTCATACTTGTCAACTTGAAGGGACTTTGTCTAGCATGGAATAAAGCGCACTAATGGAACCTACCCTATGATTATTATTGAATTTATAGAGCACGGACCTAAATTTACGATAAGCAACAGAGCTCTTTAAAGAGGTATACAACAATACAGATACATAACGGAGTGCTTTACAGAGGTATACAACAATACAGATACATAACAGAGCACTTATATATCTCATCTAGTCCATGGGCCCTATTTTCTTAATATCACCTTGCATTTTCTCAAAATCTTCGGAATGCTTTTAAGCACCTCCCTGCCCTGCCACATCTATGATTAGTATCACCAAATCTTAACAAAAGTTGTTAGCTACATGCCTCCATAAAACTTTGGATATTTTGTTATCTGAAGAGTTATCCCGATTTTCCACTATTAGTCCCAGTGGTACGGTCCTGCCCCATCTCATTTTGAGCGTATCAGCCTTTTTTGTTCTGTGTGGGTTAATTCAGATTTTTCAGACTGCTGCAGGCACCTTATCCTCAGTGAGAACAGATGCTGTTGACAGTAGTTCATTAATATAACCTTTAATGTATGATATAAATATTTGCTCTGCCATGGCTAGTGTGCAATGTTATGTAAGGTAGTGCAACGTTGGTGGTTGTTAGTGGAACGTAGCGGGAAGCAGATGTGAAACTTGTTGTTAGATGTATCCGATTCATGAGTGTTCCTTTAATGCTTTGGTTCCAATATGCTAGGTGGTGACACTTGGGTGTATGTTTATCTGGAGTGGGGAACCCATGATCGGAAAACCTGCAGCACTGTGAGCTTTACCTTAGCCCAAGGGGTCAGATATGATCCAAGAAGAGTTCATCCTAATTTCTGAGCTTTTGCATTTCCTGAGCTTGATAAAAGGCAATTGCTTACAAAGTGAAGTTTGTTTCCATATTACATATATAAACCGCCACTCTCTTATGTATTTCATATCGCGAGAGAGGGGAACACAGAGTTGTCCAAATGCCATTGGCGTGGGTTGTTCTGGTCTTGGTGTTTTCAGGAAGCAGAGGGCTGTCCAGGCGAACATGACTGTGCCGAATAATGGTCGGTTTTCTTGCACTTGGAGCAATTATCTCTGATCAATTCGAAGGGTCTCATTAATGAGATGTACAATGGTGACAGGAGTGAGGCGCACGTGTACTAAGGTGTCTTAAATTGCATCCTGGAGTCCATATTGGAAAATAGTCAACTGAGCAACTTTGGACAAGTGGATTTACGCAACCAGTATTTGAAGTGTTCAATTTAAGCACGCAAATTCCTAGCACCTTGTTTTAGCATCCGCGTTTCTACTCCCTTGGCCTGAGATGAGGAACGCCTAGAATATAGAGTGCTGAATGCCACCTAATCCCTAAGAAAGTGATCATCTGAACTGAGTAATAATGTGACCCAGGTAAAAGCATAGCATCACCCACTAGGTGTGAAACAATGAATATAATGGTTTGGTAGAGTTTGTACTTATTTGGGTCACCATATAAATATTCTGATGTGAGTAATGTATAAGTAGCATCTCGATTCCCGGGCCAGTTAATCGAGCTGCTGCTTATATATTACTCACATCAGAATATTTATATGGTGACCCAAATAAGTACAAACTCTACTGGTGCAGGGAGCGATGAGAAAGTGTCTTTGTACCACCCCGCCCTCACCACCACTCCGTAGATTGTTCCTAGCTGCTTTTTCTTGTGGGGCCCTAAGTGAGTCACACATGGAAGTAGTTTCTGTGCGTGTGGCTTCCAACTCTACTTGGACTTGACCATGGGCTGTGCAATGCAGTATACAGATCCATCAGTCCAGGCGTGGAAGGGAGTACTGGCCTTGCAAACTCTCAAGCTTTGAAACACAGATGCCACAAAGTAACAGTTGTGAGCCAGAAAGTAAGGAGTGCCTTTAGATACAGGTTTACAGTTGGTGTTGCTTGGTTTGTCAGTTATGCGCCCCAATTGCCTGCCTAGATCCTCTGGTGTGGATTCAGTTTACATATAACAAAAAATAAGATTATTGAACAATTTAAAGAAAGAGGCTATAAAGATGAAGTTATCCAGAGGGCAGCAAGAAAGACAGAATGCAAGAATCGTAAAACACTTATGAAACCAGTAACCGTAGTGAACAAACCTGAACAGGACCAAATCAGATTCATTACTCAATATACATTCAACGATATATTGATTTTTGAAATGCTAACCAGACATTGGCATGTACTAGAGGCAGATCTCATTATTTCACAATGCATAGATAAGCACCAATGCCTACTTTACAGAAAACCTCCCACAATTTGAAACACAATAAATCCAAGCCACTTACATGCACAGATTAGGAAGATAAGCATCTGGTTTATTGAAGACTTTAACGGATTATATAATTGTGGCACATGCAAGACATGGAATATGCTAGAGGCATAACCCAGTCATTGTTGGTTAACAACCATGAGATCAAAATTGAACAATTCATCAATTGCAAGAACTGTTTTGTAATTTTTGCATTTGGCTGTATTTGTTTAAAATCTTGTATAGGAAGCGAAGCACAAAAAGGCAGGATCTTCGAGTAAGAAATAAAGAAGCATTATTAAGGGAAGAATATTCTAAACACATTTTTTTAAATGCCAGTATTATTGGTGGCTTGAATATTGATCACAAACTGTATGCCATTTTATGAGCCTTTGTGTTGAATTGGTTTTACTTTCAATCTATTATTTACATCAAAGAAGATAGGATAAGAATGTTTAACACACAAATCCAGAGCACCAACTCACAGATGACTAACCTAGAGAATCCTATATAGTTTCCATGAGTCCATGGGCTTTACCAACTCCCTCACATAACATTGATTGATAACACTAGTATTCATTATCACAATGCTTTACAAAGAAGTCTATAGTATTCACTTAAGCAGGGATTCACTTCATGCCCCTAGTATATATATGCATTGCAGACTGGTATGGCGAGGCAATTTTTTTTAATTCAAATTATGACTATACAACTCATGGGTATGCAGATCTATAAGAATAAATGATAGACCCCATATAAGCTTTCACTAAATAAAACACTGCAGTTCATAAACATTGGAGATATTGTTTTATTGTTTTGATTATTTTAGCAGATTGTAGGCATCCAATGGTTGCCATGTGCAAGGCATGTGCTATGGTGTGGTGTTTGATATGGAGTCATTTGTGACCTTTTAAATTGTTTGCATGCCATCTAAGGAGTTGAATCGTGTCAGGCCTGGGTTGTTATATGTTACAGTAGTGGGGCCATGAAGATGTTGAAGAATAGAGGCGAGAGACTGGATCCTTGTAGAATTCTGCATGTCGACGTGTACTGAAATTACATAAAATGGGGAATATGTGCTGCTTCAGTTCTCTTGGTCAAGAATGAGGCAAAACAGTGCAGAGCAATTACTTTAAGTTTATTATTCTCTAGCCTTTTTAGTAGGATCACAAGGCTGATAATTTCAAAATCGGCAGAAATGTCCAGTTGGAGGAGTGCAGAGTTGACGTCTGTGTTGCTTTTAAGGATGTCACACATCGAGCATGTTGTTGATTCTGTTCCTCTCGTTGGCTCTACCCGTGCTGTTACTCTCGAAAGAAGCTGTTTTTCTATGAATTCCCATACCTACTGGTAGATGAAGTTCTCAACGAGAATGGTGAGAAAAGGTGTTTTGGAGATTGGCCGGTAGTTTGCCAGGTTGTTTGGGTCATCTGTGGGATACTTGAGAAGAGGTTTGATGATGGCTGTTCTGAAGGCATGATGAATGCCCCTGTGCTCATTGCAGTTGCAGGTGTTTAAGAGGGCTAGGAAGGCAGGTGCTAGTCAGGTTGTTTGCTTATTGCCTTTTAAACATTGGGGGGCATAGGCCTCCTGCCAAATGTACTGGAATTTTAGGATTGACCATAATTAGGAGGTCCTGTGTGGTTATGGGTTGAACGGATGTTAGTGTCAGTGTAGGAGGTTTATTTGGTGTTCTGTCCCTAGTCTGGTAGAATTAGTGCTTTCCTATCCAAGTGTTCTTGAATTTTAAAATCTATTGATGTTGGTGGAATGCTGCAGGGTTTTTGAATGTATGGATGATTATGAAGACTTCCTCCTTGTGGTCTTGTGTAGATTGACCTCAAGATGAAAAGTGGAGTATTTTATTCAATAGTTTTCGCTCTGTAAAACCAAAGTGATCGATGGTAAGAAAATCTGTTCATCCGGAATTTGACAAATGTACTTCTGCCCTGCAGGAGTACAAGGATGAGTAGAGGTCAAAACACCCACTCAGCTCTCACACTTTGACAAAACAAGAGTCAACACAATCATAAATGTAAAACAGGCACAGTAAAGAGATATTTCCCCTTCGCTTGTTGTGGTGAACCCGGGGTGTGTGAAGGCTATACTCTTAAGATGGGTGTGAGTGTGGTTTAGTAGCAACCCAAGCAGTGAAGTATAATAGTCCAAAATAAAAGAATGTCCAATCAAGGTTGTATACAAATGTATACTTTAATCAGATACACCATACACCATACTAACTAGAAAACCCTGTAAAACCCCATCCCTGTAGAAGAAACACAGAATATGCACAGATATAATAGATGCAGCACGCTGGGTGATGAGACAAGGGAAAGAAAAGGCAATTTAAAGAAAGACCACAAGGATACTTCTTGACGTTGCAAAAGGGATTAAAATGATCTAGCCAGTCTCTAGGGCCCAAAAATGGGCGAGGAGGCAGATATCAGTCAATAATACCTCTTCAAATGTCTTGGGGATTTGATGTTGTCGAACCAAGCTTCTCTGCATTGACCGCGGTGTCGGCTCAGGTCGCAGGTATGGCAGCCATGATGCTCCAGAAGGGGGGCTGCGGGCTTGAAGCATCTACTGCGGTTCAGGCGGTTACCATGTCTGGTTAAGTGGTCGGGGATCGATTGCGGTTCAGCCGGTATCAAGATATGCAGGTGATTCGGTTCCATGCCGATGCTCGAAGGTTGCAGTTCAGTGCATACAAGGGTCAGGTTGATTGACTCACAGGAGCGGCGATGAAGGAGCTGACATTTCGGACAGTGACTTGAGCAATGCAAGGCAGTGGTACTTTGTAGTTCAAGCCATGGCAACGATGTGCTTCAGCTGGTGAGGTGCGGTGAAGAACGGGGTTGAACAGCGGACGGCAGTTCGGAGAACAGCGTGGGCCAAAGGGCAGCGTTGAAGGGGCCTGCTGGATCACTCGGCTTGTCTTAGGAGAGGATCTCCTCATTGATGGCAAGAATGCACTGGCCTTCTCCATTCCCAGCCCTAGTTTGCTGGACCCTATTACTTCCAATAGTTCTCTGGTCCTTTGGGATCTAATTATGGAAATAAGCTATAGACCCCATTAATGGCAGGTTTGACTTGCTGACTGCAGGTAAATATATTTTCAACAATGGGAGGTTTTGCGGAATTATTGACTACATTTTGGTTGCATTGAAACATTGGGACTGTATAAACTACTCCGAAAATTCTAGATTCTTGAACTAGCGATCACTGTCCTTTATGTCTCGCATGGGCCTGAGGTGGAAAGATCAATAGCACCCATGATCCAACATATTCCTTATCTTTGCAAATGGGTACACTCAGAAGGATGCTGCACAGGAGAGTGGATAGGGAGTATGACTTTGTGGGGAAGCCTCACCCCATCAGATTGTCTGTGCCTTTAATGCTTTCATTGCTAATTGCAGGTCAATTTTTAGCAGAAACTGCAATCCCTCTATGACTTAGGCTCAGCCTAAGTCTTGGCTCTAGGTAAATTGCAAGGAACAGAGGAAAGCTCTTATGAGTGCAGTGAAGGCTAATAATCCAGATATCTCAACCATTAGACAGTGACGCAAAGATTACAAAAGATAATTAGAAATGAGAAAACTGGAGATTGCAGGCAATCATTGTGTGTAGCTGCTTCTACTAATGACAGCAAGACCTTTTGGAAGAACATTGCTAACAATTGTACCACTGTAGACCTTGGTTGTGTTTCAGCCCCGAAATGTTTGTACAGGAGCAAAATTGGGTTGACCATTTCAGTAAACTGTACAGTAGTGTGAATAGTGATGACAAGAGAGGCACCCATGCTACGACTAACCATGAAGTTATGCCTCTAGATCCCTTTTCTGCAAAAGAGGTTGAATTGGTTATAGCTCAGCAGAAATATAGCAAAACACCATGGTTTGATGGGGTTCTGAATGAACTTTTCAGCTCATGTGTTGAGCGGTGGGCTCTGTGTCTTACACAGATATTTATTGCCATCTTGCTTACGAAGAAATTCCAGCTGGCTAAAAAGTTGTCACTACTGTACCCATTTACAAGAAGGTCTAACCTTGTTACCATCCTTATGTCACCCAATTAAACTGTTTGGTAGAACATCCAAAATGTGATCTGGTGTTTTAATGAAAAGACTTGAGATTTGGTGCTGGAAAATAATGTTCTTTCCAATACGTAGTTAGCTTTTCAGCCCAAGATGGGTTCTATAAACCAATGTATTTGTTTATAAATGTTGTTCAAGTATGTTTTTCTTACGGGGTCCCCTGTCTACATGGGCTTTATGGACTTAAGCACAGCATTTGACTATGTAGATAGGAGCCTTCTGTGGTACACCCTGAATGACCTGTGAGTTCCAGGACCACTCCTCAAGCACTAGAGTCCCTCCATCGTGACTCTAGGATTCATGTTCGATGTGGTGAAAAAGGAGAACTAAGTAGCAATTTTTCAGTGGAACAGTTAGTTCAGCAGGGGAGCGTTCTTGCACCCCTGCATTTTAATTTGTGTATCAATATTTTACCATTTTTCTTGGCAAGCATGAATGCAGAGCAGAATACGGCCCGTCCTAAGTTATGCCAACGATGTGGCACTGCTAGCCAGAAATCCAAGTCTCTCCAAAATCGCATGGAAGGGTATGCTAACATCAGGAATCGCAGGGGTCTAAATGTTAATGCCAATAAATGTTATGCAATCTGCTTCACTATTAAACAGCTGAATGACCCATTGTTCCTTTTGGATGAACAAGCGTTGAAGGTCTGCAGTTTGAATATATTGGAGTAACCTTTGATTGCTGGCTTAATTGGAAGGAGAACCTATTGGTGAGAAAGTGAAAAATGAAACAGGCCTCAGGATGCATTTTTAGATTTGCTGAAATGATGACACTTGTCGCCCTAGACATATGCTAACAATATATAGGGGCAAGAGTGTGGCAACGGGTGTATATCGTGGGGAGATTTGGTAGGGAATAATTCCTTTCTCTCCCATCTTCTGGGTCTGCCACCAACTTCTGCACCTCACATCACTCACCTGGAAACAGGTCTTGCCCACATCTCTGACAATTTGAAGCTCAAACCAATTTTGTTTTGGAGATCGTTGTGGTCGAAAAAAGAGGAGAATATAACTGAACATTTCATTAAACATCTCCTGACTTTTGGTAACCATAACAAAATTGAGTGGCTCTTCTACATTAACAGAACTCTTCGTACTGTGGGCTTGCAAGATGGTTTCATTAATCTTTCAAACCTTAATATTGCCTATTGGAGAGAAGTAAAAAGTAGGCTTCTTACCCTCTGGAATAGCAGCAAGCAGGACACAAACGTTCTGAAATCGGGTATGGTGTATCAGTATTATCTGTCTCTAATAGGAACATTGACTGGTCTTCTCTAGGGTTTTCTGATGAGGAATGAAGATTAAATCCTTTTCCTTGAAGTAAAGAGTTGGAGGATTTGTTAATTTCTAAGGATGGTCCTGGAAATGCTCTCAATTACCCAAATATTAGATGTACTAGTGAGGGGTTGACCTCAATTACAAAACCCAACAGCCATATGGAATAAGGGCATGTAGTGCTGCAATGATCTACATAATGAATTGTGAAGAAACTGATTTTATATATAGCCTTGTTGAATTCTCGAAAGGGTCAGACCTTTTTCATGTTAATTAACATTATTTTAAGGTTTTAAGCATTAATTTTGCGAATTGTTAATGTTGGTTCATATGTTAATGGAGAAATCTGACCGAAATAAAGTTTTTCTTTCTTTAAAGAGCCATATGGCTAAATTAAATCTTGATAAATATGGCTCCAAGTATTAGTCATTAAGACTGTAAAATAAGGTTAAGTTTGATGGTTTGTTTGAGGGTTTTGCACAAATAAATATTTGTTAAAGGGGACCCTGGGAGGTGAAGAAGGGGAAAGCTATGCGTTTTCAGAACTATCATCGAATAATGAGCTAAACCTTCTTCCTGCAATTGGCACACTGCTTTTTAAAATGTATAAACATGACGATGGGTAATTGAAACTAATAGACATCATCTGGAATTTCCAATATAACAAAGACTTTGTTTTTCTTAAGATCAGAGCGTCAACTTCATTTATTTTCATGGCACCTTGCCACATACTGCCTAATTCGTCGATATATCTGTGCAAAAAATAGACCTTAAATACAGGTCTTCAAAATGACAAATAATCTCACAATTATATATGTCAAAATATGGTTGCCATTCTGAAAATGTCTGTGTAATTGCTAGGTGAGAGAAACAAGTAGATGGTAATTGTATTTGCACATACAGTGCAGGACATAGGTAATCTTCAACACTATAAATCAGCAATTACCTCTTTTAATGCATTTGTAAATATGTTTTTTGTGAAATTAGTACAATGTGAAATTCAAATGTGATCATTGATTATACAGTGAGATGGACCAACATCCATGGGTTGCAAAAGTATGTGCAGCCCACTGTTAAATTTAAAATAAATGTATTACTTTTTATTTATTTGGGGAATTTATTGAGCAAGGCCCTAGCTGTGAGAAGCACTGGAGTGATTTAAAACAATAGGTTACTTGGAATACACGTTACAAAGGGCAGTAATACATTTTAATTAATCACCAGGAACATTGGTGGGCATATTGTTTTGTTTATTTCACCAGGAAAACCCCCCAGGATAAAATGGGTAGGTTAGCCAATGTACATAAGTAGTGTTTTCATTTGGTGCTGCACTGAAGTTTGGCTAAGGTTAGGTCTTTATTGGTATTCAAAAGCAGTGGACGAACTGGGTGGGAGTGGTGCTCCTCTACTTTAAAAATAAATGTTTTACAGTTTGTATACTTTTATATTTATAAGAAACTGTTCTGGAATGGTTTAATTTTAAAATAAAAGTGTAGGAAACTTGCACTTCAGTGCACTGCACTGAACATTCCCTAAAACAGGAGGTGTGTTTGTTTGGGGGTTTGGATTGCTCTTCGGCTCATCCCGTCCCACACAGTTTGCGCCTAGATGAGGATGTTCCAGATTCAGCTCCAGAGGTGTTGATTAGACCTTCTTTCCACAACGAGGGACGCAATGGAGAGGTTGCTCCTCCAGGGGAGCAGGCCGTGGACGGGCTGCTTCAGGTGAGCATTTTTCATCTAAGTGTTTCTTCCTGGGGAGAGCTTGGCGAGAGATTTGTGCATTTTGCTAACAATTGGTCTGGCCTCACAGCAGACGCCTGGGTTCTGCAGACAGTGTAGGGGTTCCGCATACAGGTTTGCAGTCCCCCCTTTCAGGCGGTTCATCCTTGTCCTCTGAAATTCAGTCAAGAAAGACATGAGTGGGTCGATGCAGAGATACGCAATCTCATTCAAAAGTGGGTGCTGGTGCCCACAGTGATGTGGGAGTCCACCTTTCTCAGCTTCATCTTTTTGGTGCCCAAACCGGATAAGAGGTTCAGACTGGTTATCAAATTTAAGGCTCTCAATTCTTTCGTGGTGTATCATCACTTCAAGATGGAGGGGAATCCCTCCTACAGGGGGATTGGATGGACAAGATCAACTTGAAAGATGCATATTTGGTGGTTCTGGTTTTTCCCCTGCATCTGGAATATCTGCAGTTTCAGTGGCAGGAACAGTTTTAGCAGTTCATGTCTCTCCCATTCAATCTCTCCTTAGCCCCTTTGTGCCAGTTTCAGTGGCAGGAACAGTTTTAGCAGTTCATGTCTCTCCCATTCAATCTCTCCTTAGCCCCTCACCAAGTTATTGAGTCAGGTAATAGCTTTCGTGCAGTCCAGGGGGATAAGGATAACAATGTACCTGGATGACATCCTCATCCTAGCGCAGGCAGAGAGCCTCCCTCTGGCCCAACTTCGGTTGACAGTGCTTCAGGATCTGGGATTTGTAATCAACCTAGAAATGTCTGTCCTCGTTCCTATACAATGTGTGCAGTTTCTGGCCTTTGTTATAGATTCTCAGCAGTGTCAAATCCTGTTAATCCAGAAGCGGATGCAGGGAATTCGAGGTCAGAGCAAGTCTGTGTTGAGGAAAGGGGTGTTGGCACTTCGGCATCTTGCCAGGGTCATAGGTTTGCTACCAGCGTCTAATCAACCAATTTTTCCAGCCCTGTCCTTTACAGGGATCTTCAGTGGCTGAAGGCTCAGCATCCTCAGGCAGGGGCTCCCTATTCTCAGGTGGCACATCTGTCTGCAGATGCAACAGCTGAGCTTCATTGGTGGCTGCAGCACATGCAAGTGTGGAACGAGTGGGATATGTTTGGCTTCACGCCAGATATGGTGTTAGAGTCAGATGCCAGTCTGTTGGTTGGCGAGCTTGAAATCAAGAGGTTTCTATGGCGGGAAAATGGTCTGCTCTAGAGCATTCTCTTCACATCAATTGTCTCAAGCTCCTGGCGGGCTCTTTTGCAGTGAAGAGTTTCCCCAAGGACAATGCAAATTGATGCATTCTCTTTAGGATGGACGATGTGTCAACAGTCCACTACATCAACAAGTAGTGGGGCACTCAGTCTAAAGATGTGGTGGGCATAGCATGGGCTTTTTGCCACTTCTGTCTCATTCGCGGGATTATGCTGCAGGCGGAATATCTGCCAGGCCTCAGCAACACAGTGGTGGATTGGAACTCCAGGTTCCTGCGGGACAGCAGCGATTGGAAGCGGAACAGTGAAGTGTTTGTTCTCCTATCGCAGATTTGGGGCCCATTTCTCACAGATCTGTTTGCCTCTTGCTTCAACTGCCATGTCCCTCATTTCTTCAGCTGGCATCCAGAGGGAACGCGGTGGCGATAGATGCTTTCCTTCAGGACTGTGTTCACCTTCAGGGGTATGCGTTCCTCCGTTCTCTCTCATCCAGAGAGTTTTGCTTCAGGTGTGCAGACAGGCAGCGTTGTTGGTCCTTTTCACCCTGGGGTCTCGATCCCTTTTCTGCCGCTCTAGTAGAAGTAGTTAACTTCCTAGTATCCCTCTTTAAAGAGGAGAAGGTGTATCGCACGATCACAATTATCATTCAGCCATCTCAAAGGGGCATATTCTGTTCAAAGGAGAACCCGTGGTTCAACATTCCCTAGTCAGAAGAGCCATGCGGTCCATCAGGATTCAGATCCCTCCTATGGCTAAGTATTCTATTTTCTGGGATGTTAATGTGGTTTTCCGTTTGTTCCAATCATGGCCATCTAATGATAATATTTTGTTGCAGCAATTATCTGCAAAGTTAACTAGGTTATTATGCTTGGTCTCTTTTAGTAGGGCTTCTGATGCTAAAGCACTGGATGTGGATAATAATTTTTTTCCCCAGACTGGGTAATTTTCTTTATTTCACGCAGGACCAAGTATTTATCTACCTCAGTTTCTTACCCTTCTTTACCAGAGGATCAGAAATGTGTGTGGTTCATTGTTTGCAAACCTATGTCAGGGTTACTTGTGAGTTGCAGGCTCCTTCCACCTCTCAGTTGCTTGTCTCCTTCAGAAAGCCCTTTGCTTCATGTTCCTTAGCCACCTTGGCTCACTGGGTGCCTTGAATTATGATGGAGGCTGGGATAGACATGTCCATTTTTGGAGCCCATTCTGCTCGGTGTGCCATTGCCTCTAAGTCGGCTTTGCTTGGGGGGAGGTTGGAGGATATTGTACGAGCAGCTGACTGGTCTAAGGAGTCTACATTTAACTCTTTCTATCATAGATAAATTCAAAATGTAGCTAATGTTGTGCTGCAAGAGCTTTTAACTTGTGTAACAGGAAGCCTGCAGTCTCGACATAGAATGGCTAACCCCCTGCACTAATGTTGGCGTGGTGGTTAAGGGTCGCACGGGTAAAGAGAAGTTTGAATTGGGTGCGCCATATTGGTGGCTGCAGTGACAGCGATGCTGACATAATGTGGCAATTTAGTATGAATCCAGTGTAGTTAACGGGAATGAGATATGCGTTATATTTAGTGTTGTTTGTGTTTTAGTTGATACATTTTCGAAATGCATGTGCACAGCAAGATAAGTGTCAAAACTGCTGATACAATATAAATGCAATACAGGTGTGTTCTGCCACAAGCAGCTGGGAGCTCTACATGTGCATGCAGGGTGAGAGATTTTCAATGGGAAAATCAGTGTGAGGGGATGCTGTAGTCCTGAGGTAAACATGCATGGGGGTTTCTAGGGAAATAGGTTTTGGGCAGTATGAATATATAGATCTGTTTTGCCGCAGAGTTCTCTGACAAGTTATTAATTGCGCTGGCTAAAAACCTGGCTTGCGCAATTGAAATCTGTGTGACTGAAAAACTAGTTTTACAAGGTTGGGGGAAGATAGCAGCAGTTGCGATGAACATCAGCTGGTCAGTTTCAGGCAGGTCTTTTTATGGTCTAGGTACATTCTGAAGGGGAGATGCAATCTCTGTAAGTATATAGGAGTCTGTTATTGAATTACAGGAGGATTCCGGCCATCTGTTAGGGCTGGACAATTAAACCTGATGCAGGCTGCTTGCATAGAAAGGAGCACCAATAGATCATAGATTTGCAATCTAGTTGTCAGGGTGTAGGTTGGGGCCATGTGGGCTGGAATGGTAAGTTGCATAGTTTAGAATGAAATGTGGACACTAACATGTTTGGGCGATAAAACCAGCCACAATAGATCAAAAGGAAATGTGGTTGCCCTCCTCCTCTTTACATCAATGGAATTTCCATAGAATAGCCATGTGCATCACATGTAAGGGTAATGGTTTATAAACAGATGGAACCTGTGATAATTGAAATAGTTTGTAAGTTGTGTAAACTATGTAACAAGGAGATGGGACTATGACATATATGGAAAAGTAGTGTAAATATGAAACATGCACTTACTTATAAGTTAAAGAGGATGGTATTTAGATGAATGTATCTAATTAGAAGTGTGGGAACTAAAGGGAATATGGTTACATTGTATAGGTTTTAACAATCATGTGTGGCTAGTTGACTCTGTAACAAAACCTTTGGGAGTGTTTTAACTGTTGCAAGAAGTAGAAAATATGTGTTCTTCGTGTGGTTCGGGGAGACAAGGGTTAGGTTCACTCTTTGAGGTCATCTAACCCCTCCCAGCCGTTTGTACAATAAACTTGCTTTAGGGACAAAGCGTGTATGTACTCTTTAAGGGTGGGCCTGCTTTGGTTACAGTGATCAAAGGCCCAATCCTACACTAACGTGAGTGGGGGTTTAGATTCTATTAGGAGACACAGAGGCAGGTATTATCCCTCCCTCCCGTCACCTTATTTATACTTTGTTTCTCTCCCTCCAGCGGTTATTTGAGGACAAGACTGGAGTAGTGCTTCAGCAGTACGGATGGAAGAATGCAAGGTTCTGATGGAATTCCATTTCCAGCTGGGTGGCACTGCTAGCTTGGGGTGCGTTTTCCGTGTCTGTTTTCCTTTTGCAGTTTCAGAAGAGGATGAAGGACTAGTGACATGGACCTTCAAACAGGGAGAAAGACCCTGATTGGCTGACATGCCAGTTCGGCCATCTTGGGTTGTGGTCTTTAAATGTTTTTCTTTGGTTTTATACTGTTTAAAAAATGTGTTGGTGTTATGACATTTTTTTCAATCTTTTGCTGCTGCTTATCAGTTACGTAGTTTGATGCATAATATTTGCCTCTGTGTCTCTTAATAGAATTTAAACCGCCACGTTAGTGCGGGGGTATAGACATTGCATGGAAAAACATAGAATGCTATGGAAAACCAAGTCCGAAGAACTTTAGACTACAGTGAAAAGAAAGACTGAAGGATAGAATGTCAAACTGAAGTGGTACAGACACACTACGGGGGCAAGAGGCAGACTGCACCAGGGCAAGAAAATGCTGCAGGATTCTGGAATGTCAGCTGACCTAGCTGGAGCTTAAGCCAGCTGCTCCTGCTCCCTCCCCTGTCTGGGGATACCAAACCAAAGGAATGAGGTCCGGAAATAAGAAGAGGACTGAAGTTCCTGAAAACCCTATTCCCAAAAAATCTAAACAAGGAGACGAGATGGAAGAGACACCCAGAAGCAGTGATATTTATGCCCTTTTGCTAAAGGTTTCCCAGAACGTGGAAGAAATGAAAGGCTCACTAAATGAATTGACCTCAAAAGTGAACCACTTAGAGATCAGAGCTTTAAAAGTTGAATCTAGCAACTCAGCTTTGACCTCAGTAGTGGCAGGAAGCTTCAGGGCCTATAAGGACTTAAGATCTGAAATCTCGGATCTGAAGAAAAGGAACATGGTCCTGGAGGTTGAAAGCAGGAACCTTCATCTATGCATGCTTGGATTAAAGAAAGCCCTGATTTGGACAAGGATTTGGATACACGAGTGCTCGGGGCCTTGACAGAGGTGTTGGATAGGAAATTGTGTGCCCTTGTGACTTGGATTATTATTACAGAGCTGGGAAAACCATGAAGGACAGACCAACGCAGATAATTTTGGTTTTAACCAAGGTTAGTGTCATGGAGAGAATCCTGAAGGCAGCAAGGGAGAAGGGAAAACATATTCATCTGGCTATTTATCCAGATTACCCTAAAGAGATTGTGGAGAAAAGGAAGGCTTTCAAGATCGCCAAGGCCATAGCATTGGAGAAAAACATTAAGACTATGTTGGTGAAACCTGCTATTTTAAATATTTTCCTGAATGGAGGCTTGAAAACTACAGAGGACCCTGCAGAGGCTGAATGGTGGCTTAAGGAAGCAGAACATCCTAGGATTGACCAGGAATTGGAAAATCTATTTAAATACGATTGTGGATTAATTTCAAAGTAGTGAACTATATACATGTTATATATTGATATTTACTTATACATGATTAGTCCCTTTACTTTGATAGATATTATCATTTAAAATGTGGGGTTACCATTTAACGGCTCCTTAGAGATCTTTGATACGAAGGAGAGTGTGCAAATGATATGTGAGGTGCTTCCCTCTAAGGAGGAAGTGAATCTGGAATAGGCAGCAATGGTGGAACAAACGTCAGTGCCCTTGCATGTATAAGTCTTAGTATGGGTCTGGCAGTGAGAGTCATTAAGTTAACAGCTGATCATATGTGCCCCCACCGTCAACCGCATTGTGCGTATTTCAGGGGCTCAGGTTGTATAAATTGTTGGCGCAAGGCCAGGGAATAGAAACCCTCCAGGGTTGGGTGGGCCTAAACGGACACACTTTATGTGAGTCTGTGCCTCCGGTTATGGGTATGTTTGGACATTTTCCCCTTTGCGCTGCTCAGCCGGCGATTGTTCCACTCCAGCTCACCCTCCCGAACCTCCCCTTCAGCATGATGTTGGTACCGCTGCTTCTTTGAGCACGCATCACAGAGGAAGAAGACCCACTGTGCCCCCCGACTCTGTGAGCATGGAACATATTTAAGAACCTAAGCGGCTATTGATAGTTTATGGTGCGGCGAGGAGGTAGTTTTGTTTTGTTTACTTGCCCGTGTGGCGGGGGTGGGGCAACCCTGTGAGACTGGGTTGACCCTGTGTAGTTGCACAGCAGCACCTTGTGTTTTTTGTATTCCTCAGTGTTTGGAATTGCTGTTGTATACGTAATTATATATGGTGCATAAAATCATGTGTAGTCGCACAGCAGCACCTTGTGTTACTTGTATTCCTCAGTGTTTTGAATTGCTGTTGAATACGCAGAGATGCGCTGTGTCAGCTTTGGGGTGCAACAAACACCCCCACACATATAAAATGGCCTTGCTATGATGATATGGCCTGGGTTTTGATGGACGCTGTTTTCCTTTTTTAACAGTTATGGCCTTCTGCGACAGGTTGCCACCAGCCACTCCACTTACTGACATTCAGAAGTAACTGTTTAGCGATCTTGCTCATCTATCTTTAAAGCATATTGCCTGATCTTTCTTGGACACGGCCCAGGTTCAGTGTAGCGGTTGTAAAGTGACTTACTACATGCAATATCGATTGTACATATACCTGAATTGGGTGGAATGAGAAGCACAAAGGGGAATATGGTATCTTAACACGTCCAGTCCAAAGGCTTTGACGGTAGACATTTTCTTAAATATATGAATGCAAATGCTGATTAGCACACGATTAATGACATGGGATTCTGGAGCATTTAGGTGGGGGCTGATATAGTGTAGGATCTGGGTTTGGGTGGTCTGTTGTGAAGAATTGGATAGTGTTGGTTGCCACAGAGCAATTTCGAAGGTGAGGCTGAAGACACAATAAATGGAAGGGCAAATTCAGGGAGCAGACATGTACCAATGAAGCGAGGTGCTAGTAGTAACTTCAGGTGTGCTGCAAGCGCCTAGAGTATTTTTAAAGTGTCATTTGTTGCAGGCTTATCAGCAACATTTACGCTAGCGCACACATTATAATACATGGGGATAGGGGATAAACCTTTGTTTTTCTGGGTGGAATATAGGTCAGGAGAGGAATGATTAAGGAGTATGTTGGACAATATATATGCATAATTTGAGGTAGATACAGTGCTGCACTTCCTCTTCTTCTCCTACTGATTGATCCTTATTCCTTCTTATGAGACTGGATTATGGGGATCCTAAATAATTTGCTGAAGAGGACATTGGTGAGGAGTGAGACCACATTAAATGAAACAGACCAAGTTTTTTGTTGATGGTGTACTAGGCGGCCCGTGTGTCATGAAATAGGCTACCAAGTAAGATGAGAAACGTGGGGCCTAGAGTGCAACAATTTCACATAGGCGTGGCATTGAGGGGAGTGTCCTGATCCTGGTGAAGATTAGAGGCACCACCGGATGGTGTTTGGCCCAGGTTAGGAAGGACAAATACTGTTTTAGGACTCGAATGTTAGGCATGCTATTAATCACATTGGTTGATCAATTATATTGTGGACTGAAGTAGTAACGATCGCAATAGTGTGAAGATGAAAATGTTTATATATGTGTATAGTTTAGCTTGACCACGGTATACATGTTTTGGGGGTCATAGAAATTAAATGTAGGTACTTAAATTGACATAAGATGTGAACTAGAACTATTTAGAAAGGGGAAGGGCAGGGACAAAGAGTACAGAAGTGAGTTACACGTGGGTTGTAATTGACAAAACCCGGCAGTTATATTTATTGTTGTGTCTATTTGTTGTCTGTTTATTTGTTTGTGCGTTTCGTTGTTTCTTTGCTGTGTGGGTATCGAATAGTTTAAATATGGTATATTATAGCAAAAATAACTTGAAAATAGTTTCATGGAATGTTAATGGTGCAAATTGTGCAAACTAAAGGAAAGGACTCTTAAACAGGTTAAATGAATTGGGGCAGATATAGCCCTATTGCAGGAAACACATCTGCTGTAATCTGAGGCGGAGAACCTGAAACAGGGTTGGGTGGGGAGGGTTTTTTGCTCTGTATTTACATCAAGCTCTAGAGGAGTTTGTACTCTAATAAGGAAATCTTGCCAATATCTGAGATAGATTGTAAAAAGGACAATGAAGGGAGAATAGTGTGTATCATTATGAACGTACAAAATGTTTCTTATTGTATTTGCAATGTTTATGCACCAAATGAGGGGGATGGCAAATTGTATATCTCTCGTGCAGTTTATACAGAATATAGGTCAATCTAACCTCGTTGTGGGAGGAGAATTTTGTTTTTAAATCACATTTTATTAGCATTTGATAATGTCACATCTGACAGTGTATTGGCATAAATAATTAATTTTAAAAAATGTAAATGGTCAAAAACACCCGTAACTGTTCCTTTTAAGTGATTGCCCCTCCCTCTCTCTACTCCCCCCTCTCCCTCACCCCTCCTCCTGTCTAGCACACATCACATTAAACAACTGGTAACCATGCAAGGTTTGAGGCAGTGTCCAAACATTTCAGTTCGCACCGTCGGTCTTTTCTTAACTTCATTTAATTACCATATTTTGCAAAGAAGGGTAGGCACATTTCTCGAATCTTAAACCTTGATTCATTAAGAACATGTCTCATGTATTCTATTTCGTATATTCCCCTGACTTTCCTGAGCTATTCCCCCTCTGTGGGAGCTTTGTCACACTTCCAAAATTGTGCCACACAGCACCTGGCTGCCACCAACATGGTGCGGGTCATGTGATTTCCCTTGTCTGTCCCTTCATTTGTATACCATACCCCGAACAGGAGGCCCCATAGTGATAGTTCCCTTGAGATCCCAGCAATACCCTTGATCCATGAGAAGACCTAACCCCAATAGATTTGAATATGTGAACATCCCTACCACATAATGTAATAGTTGGTGCCCGGCTGCTGGCATTTCCAGTACCGTGAGTCTGTGCCTGAATTCATCTTAGTCAGTAGGGCCGGGGGCTGGTGCCAGCGGTGTATGATCCTAAGTGCCTGCATCCTATACTGAAGGGAGGCTGAGGATTGTGTGAGCCTCCTACACATGGTTAGCCAGAAGTCATCTGTTATATCACTTTGCAGGTCTTTTGCCCATCTGTTCCTGGCCACTGGGCCCTGTGGGGTACCTCCTTCATTAGTACCCTATACAGGATTACTATGTGGCCCTTTGTATCTCTATTTTGTATGAGTGCTAATTCAAAGGGGGTGAGGTCTCTGCGCAAGTTGTTTCTCCATTGTGTGTCATTGAGAGCTCCCTTCAACTGCAAGTAGCGGAATGGAGAAAGTCGGCCGACACGCAGGAGGTCTTCCAGTTTCCCCCGCGATAAGAACTCTGCCCTGTCCCACATCTGCCCAGCCCTACTTAGGCCCGCCTCACACCATTTCTGAACTGCTGGGTTTCCACTACCAAGTTCCTCATGGGGGGGCAGCCCAGATGCAACTCAGTGGGGAAGGCCATGCCATGATCCACCTCATGTTATTTCCTTCCTTCCAGATCGACCATAACACCTCTAGAGTGGGGTGTCGCAGAATTCTAGGTCTGATGTCTCTTAATAACCATTCCCCCAGGACAACCGGGTTGAGGATCGAGTTGTCCATGGCTACCCATTGCTTTTCTGACTGCGGCTCCAGATGGTCTATGAGTACGCGTAACTGAGTTGCTTTATAGTAGGTCTCTAGGTCTGGGAGCCCGACCCCACCCCTCTTCTTTTGACATTGTGAGTGATTTGAAAGCTATCCTAGGTCGTTTTCCTGCCCACAGGAATTTCAGAAGCTTTTGTTTAACCATACAAAACAAGTGTGCAGGGATTATTACTGGGAGAATTTGGAACAAGAATAGGAATTTGGGGAGGACTGACATTTTCAGACAGTTTAGCCAAGCCATCCAGGAGAGGTTAAGTCTGGCCCAACACTCTAGATCTGTTTTGACTTTTTCCCATAGTGGGGATAATTTTTGTAGAATGATTGCTGAGGTCTCTCAGGATCTCGATTCCTAATTGGCAGAATCATTCTCCCCCTACATTACAACCCAGCTCCCTCATGTAGGCACCATTCTTTTCCCTTCCCGGCCCAATCGGGTGTGCCATTGATTTGCTATGGTTTACCTTGAACCCCAATAACTGTCTGTATACTTCTCACCTTTCTAGCAATATCGGGAGGGAGGTTTGGGTTTGGGTAATGTATAAAAGTTTGTATTCCACCTCTCCACCCTGACCCCTCTAATCTCACTTTGTGCCCTCACATCTATTGCCCAGGGTTCCATCACGAGGGCATATAGGAGCGGTGATAGGGGGCAGCCCAAACTTGTTCCCCTTCTGCGCCTAAAAGGTTGTGACTCCTCCCCGTTCACTGCTACTCTTACTCGAGCTTCCGAGTACCAGGCTGACACCCAACTTGCCCATCTCTTTCCCATTCCCACTTTTGCCAGGACTCGCTGCAGAAATGGCCAGCTCACCCGGTCGAAGGCCTTTTCGGCATCGAGAGATAACATTAGCACTCCCTGTTCTTTTGCCTCTGATGAATGAAGTATATGCAGGGTTTTCTGAAGGTTATCTGCCCCTTGCCTGTTTCTGATGAATCCCATCTGGTTGGGATGTATCAACCTCAATAAATACTTTTCCAACCGTGTTGCCAGCTCCTGTGTGATGATTTTAGCATCAACGTTGAGAAGTGATATGGGTCTGTATGCTTGGCAGTATGTGGGGTCCTTACCAGGTATTGGAAGCACTACTATCTTTGCCTCCAGTAAGGAGGGAGGAGCCCTGCCACTATCACTAATGGCATTGAACACATTCGCTAGTGGGTCTGCCAACAGCTCCTGAAACTGTTTATAAAAATCTGCGGTGTAGCCATCTTCACCTGGGGCTTTCACACTGTTTAGTTTCCCTATGGCCATCTCTATTTGTCGTAACTTTGACCTCCAGGACTTCTAGTGTGTCCGCTGAGTGTTTCAGGATGCCCAGGCCTTCCAAATATGTTCTAACCATGTTCCCCCCGGTCCCGGTGGCTCTCTGTACAATTCTTCATAGTACTCTGTTAAACGGCCAGGGATCCCTTCCCTCAATTTTACCAACTCCCAATCCCAATTCCTAATCTTCACTAATCTTCACTACCTGCCTCTCCCATCTGCCCTCTATGTCCCTAGATCCTATTGGCCAGCATCGTCCCCACCCGGTCCCCTGCTCATAGTATCATTGTTTGGTGAATCTCACTTTTCTGATCACCTCCCCAATTAATGTAGTATGTAGGGACTCTCTTATCCCTGATCTCCTGCAGTAGGTCTATTCTGTCTATATATCTGTCCGTAATTTGCCCTCTATGAGCCCCCTTTCATGTTTTTTCCTTGCCTCTTCTGCTATTAGTAGCCCCCTCATTGTGGCCTTGGCTGCTTTTCACACTGAGTTAGAGTGTACCTCTCCTGCGTCGTTGGTCTCGCAAAATGCGCCTATTTCTTTCCCCATGAACTCTCTAAAGACAGGGTCTCTAAGTAGGGTATCATTACAGCGCCACCCGGGGGTGACTCTTCTTTTTGCCTCGAACTTCCAGGACGCAGTGACCATCCCATGGTCCGACCATGTAACCGTCTTCACCTTAGGGGGTAGGATGTCTGCCTCCTGTTCCTTAGGGATCACCAGGAGCATGATCCTGGTGTAGGTCGAATGGGGGGGTGAGAAGAAGGTGTAACCCCCAGCTTGGGGGTAATATGCCCTCCATACATCTATCCAGAAGTGATCTTCCAGGAGGGTAGCAAAGTCCCTGTTCTCTTTCCCCATTTGTTGTCTGCCCCAACTCTCACTGACCACCATTCTAACCTTGGGTCGGCCACTAGATTGAAATCTCCCCCCAACAGCATATGACCCTCACCCCAGTCCTCTAGCACCATGAAGATCTTTCTTAAGGGGAGTTGGCCAGAGTTGGGTGCATAAACCGTAGCCAGCGTAAACATGACACCATCCATTCGTTTGTGAGTGCCAGAAATCAACCCCCAAATTCTCTCTTAACCTGGAGTTCTTTCATCTGAAAAGATCTCGCCAGCACAATTCCCACCCCTTCCTTTTAATGTTCTTTGTTGGAGGTCCAGAACATCGGTCCCACCACACCCTTCTTCAGTGGCCTTTCCATCCCCTGCTTAAAATGTGTTTCCGGCAAAAATAGGACAGACAACAGGAGATTCGGGAAAATATTATATGTCAAAGACCTTTTATTTGGCGAGTTGAGACCTTTGAGGTTAAGGGTTGCAACCTTGAGCTCAGCCATACCCTTTTCTGGGGTGTTTTCTTGTAACCAGTGCTGCCGCCCCTCCCCGATTTCCACTGCCCCTCCCCTGTGTGTGCCAGGTCCCTCTCCTCCCTCCCCCCTTTACCACTATTCCCCCTCCCTGTTTACCGTCCCCAACCACAACGGTAAACCCCCATCTAAACCATAAACCTTCAGGGCATATAGCCCAACCAAGTAGAGACACCTGAATATCTCCAGATCAACAGGATATATGGAGGCTAGCAACAGGCTTAGCTGTCCTACCCCAATGGGTACTAAAACATGTAGGGGAGTTTATCTTTGTGTGAGGCCCCTCCTAGTTTTGTCCTGCCCTTGTTTGTGTTTCTGTTAATCTTGGAGGTGACGAATTACGACCCTTTGGCTTTCTGGTCCGCCTCAAGTTAATTTCTCTCCTGCGTTCCTTGGATTGGGCGAATGCATTTTTTGAAATATTCCCTTAATTGACATTGGCTCTCCCTTTCCGGCATTGTTTCCTCATCTTGTAGTTCACTGAGGACGTTATGTGCCTCCTCTCTCCTTTGTAAGACATAGGGGGTCATTACGAGATTCGTGGTAAAAATAATAATACCGGGTCCGGGTAGCAATGACGCCGCTAACAGCGGCCGATTACAAGAATGCATGCACACGCATAGCGGCATGCCAGTATCGACAGTACCAGCTTGCCGCAAAAGTCGCTAAAACATCCCTTAGCGGCATCATTGAAAGTGCTGACAGCCCTTCCTCCTCCGTCCCTCTCTAAATAACGGACCCGGCATTAGCGAGCCCACTAATAGCAAGGCCACTAATACTGGAACCGGAAGTAACGGCATCGCGCCGGAACGGGAATTGGCGCGGCGGCCATCTTGAAAAACACAATCTATTACCATCCTCGATATACAGGACCTGGAGCCTAAAACCAACACCAGAACATCTCCCACACCACCAGCACAATGCCAAAGGTAATTAAGAAAGGGGCATCCCGGTGTTATGCTCACCTGGTATCCACGGGGGCACCACACGATACTGGATGGAGGTCTAAGCACTATCCCAGACGCCTCTCTGCTTGGTGCCAGACGTTGGGAAGCGCCTTAGGTTTTTGTGTGTTGAACTCTCCGTCCTGCTCTCTCTGCGCAGGGGCGCAGGGGCGTGTGGTTACTAGGTAACTAGGTTACGTGGACCTAGTTGCTTCACTGGTCTGTGTGCCCTTATGTTGAGTCCAGACCGGCTGTGACTCCGACTCTGCTTGCTGTCTTCCACGTGAGTTATAATGTCTTTTCTGTCTTTATTCTGTCTCTTTCTTTTCCTCCGTTTTCTCTGTCTTCTCAGCGTCTTGCTCCACTATGCTGTTCCCTAACAATGTCTAATTTGTTTTCACAGGGATGGTTGCGATCTCGGAGTTGCCGCGCCAATGGCGAAGACCGCACTGAGTTATTGATGCACATAGCACTGCGCTGTTTATTGGTGTTAATTGCTAACCTGTGTTCGCTTCTCTTCTTTGTACAGGTTGCAGTGATGTTCCGGAGTGATGAGCGATTTAAGTCCTGCTTGCCCAGGTAAGTGCTTTGTTAATGCTGACCTTGTTCCTTCTCCCTTGCAAGTTATGGTGAAACCTGGAGATGGGCGAGGTAAGAGAAGCGCAGGGTGCTGCCAGGACTCGCTGCTTGCCCAGGTAAGAATTGTTATTAATGCTGTCCTTGTTTCTTTACCTTTGCAGGTTGATCTCCGGAGATGGGCGAGGTAAGCGAAGCGCAGGTTGGATTCAAGGCCGGTTACTCCACAGGTAAGTGTTCTTGCTCGCTAATGCTGTTCTTGTTCTTGCAGGTTCTTAATGGAATCCGGATTTAGGGCTTCAGTATCGGGCCGCCGAAGAAGCAGATGAGCAGAAGGTGGACACGGTGAGCGTTACGCTGCAGGAGTGCAGAATAATGCGAAGCGTGTTCTGCTATTTGGGTGTGGTTTAAATAGCCCAGGTAAAGTAGTTCCAGGCCAAGTAGTTCCAGGTCCAGCCACACCCAAAACACTAGACCGCATGGCTTGGTTCTAAAGAACTGAACTGTGTAATAGGCTTCCATGTTGGATTAAGGTCCAAAACTGGTATTACTTTATTCCTGATAATGAGCCTGGCGCCAAAGGCGCCAGGACTGACTCCATGTATGTTTCTGATGGAGTTTTAAGGCCCTTGGGGCCAGTGTGAAGGGCTTTCGCCCCACTGCTGCCAGGGGGCTGTTATACCTGAGGGGGTCAGCGGCATGGATCATGACACCCGGCAGTGCAAGGAGCGGTTCTCCGAGGATAAACTGAACATGCACACGGACATTTTGGCTGTAAATGTAGAGGTGGTCTTTGCCACAGACCTGAAAAGAGCGGCACAACTTTAAAAAAAGGAGATCCGGGAGTAACTGGCCCAGAAAGTCAGTGCGGTAGGAACCACCACCCGCACAGTAAAAGACGTCTGAAAACGTTGGGACGACCTGCCCCTCAGAGTGCACACCATCTTGTCGGCCAACTGGAGCCAGGGCCTGGCTACTGGTGGGGGCTCCAACTCCCCAATCAAACTCAGCCACTGGGAGGAAACCTGCGCCAGCACAATCGGGATGGAGTCAATAGAAGGTGCGGGAGACATGGAACATGGAGCTACGTCATCGGCAGATGGAGGTGAGTGTCCTAAGGAAACACAGTATTGCAAAGTTTGATGATAGTCCACCAATGTGACCGTGCCATGAGGCAATGTATAGCCCATTACACACATGGACACATCCCAGCCTAGATGCCGTCCCCAGCACTTACACATCCACAAGCATGCAGCATGACTATGCCATACCTGACACACACCACAGACAGGGAAACAACATGTGTCACACTGCACGCAGTCCACAACACAAAGGCACGTCTCACAGCAGACACAACCTCACACATGTCTGAACCTAAGGTGTGCCCGAGCAACCCTACCAAATGGCAGATAACCTGTATGCCACAAGAGTAGGATAGCAAGTCACCAAATGTGTACAACTGCACTAATACCAATGTATGTATGATGCATGTACAACCATCACTGATGCTGTCCCTCTTATGGTCCCCCACAGGCCGAGATACTGACAGCGATGCAGAGGACTCTGCAGCACAGGTCACCACACCTACCAAGAGGGCCAAGTCCAGGGAAGAAACCAACTGGCCTTCAACCTCCAAGGGCACTGGGAAGGCAGATCTGCATCCGAGGACAAAGACGCCATTGGATGTCAGGGTACAGGGCCGTCAAGGGTCTTCCACAAGTCCCAACACCTGTGGAATCCGCAGCTGCAGAGCCCGTGGCAGATAGGACCCTCTCTGCAGCTACCAGTTCGGTCGGGGAGGCAGCTGCCACTGCGCCACAGATTGGCGATGAGGTCCTTTCACAAGGCGAGGTCTGTGTCCTTGAGGAGGACTCCCACTCCATGGAATTCCTTGGCACACCAAGCCCCTCACAGGAACACAAGTACACACCCATCAGCTCACCTGATGGCACCTCTCCTGTCCAGTCGGGAGGAGAGGCTGTACCAGAGGTCTGGAGCTCCACACAGGACACACCTGAATTGGGCCCATTGCCACACCTGCCATCCACCTCCACAGCGGTCCGGGACAGGGAGGTCTGGATGACACAGATGGAGGCGCGCCGGCAGGAGCTGAATGGCCTAGTCAAACAATATGTCACCGATGGTGAAGTGATGAGGAGGGAGGCCCGAGACAACACTGCGGCAATGAAAGGGGCCATAGAGGCGAGCAGACAGAAGATATGTGAGGAGCTGTCGGCTGTGCGGCAGGTCCTTGGCAGGATTGCGGATTCCATGGAGGCTCTGCATCCTGCCCCGACAGTTGAGCATGCACCCACAGGGTCTTCCTCGAGCTCCACGCAGACAAGCCCCCTGCGCAGGTCTATGCGCACCATGCACCGCCCCAACATGCCACCCCCAGAGTCAGACTCAGGCCATTAGTTGGAGGCTCAGCCTGCATGTGCACACCTATGGAGACTCGAGTGCCATAACATTGCACGCCATGTGTGGGGGAGTTGGGGGAGGTGAAGGGGGAGTGGTTGTGTGGGGGAGTTGTGGGGGGAGAGGGGATGGGGTGTGTGTGAGGTGGAGGGTATGAGCACTTGTTACTTTTTACTGTTAAATAAACCCGTTGTGTACCTGAAAAATACTAGCCTGGACATTCCTTATTGTGTATGTGTCATTCATTGGTTTACAGTGCTTAGTGTCCATGTACTCCCACATCCAGTGCCCTCAGTCCCACATTCATGCCACCCTTAGCACCCATGTTTCTTAGAAGTATGGGCCAATCACTGACTGGCGCACAGCATGTGCCTCCTGTGCATCGCCACCGCGATGATGTACAACCACATCTTCATCATCTTCTTCCTCATCACCTGGTGGTTGCTGTTCAATGTCAGGGGGCAGAGGCATGTTCCGTTGGATGCACATGTTGCGCAGCATGACACATGCCATGATGATCTTGGCAACCTTCTCATGCCTGTAGAGGAGTGCCCCACCCGACCGGCTAAGACAGCGAAAACGTGCCTTCAACAGACCAAATGTCTGCTCGATGACCACACATGTACGGGTGTGGGGGGAATGATTGTAGTCCTCTTCGTGCCTGTTCTGCGGGTTCCGGACAGGGGTGAGGAGCCACGTCTTCAAGGGATAGCCACTGTCACCTGCATGGGTGCAAATAACGGTATGTGTAAGTCAATTCCTGATGGACACCTGTACTTATCACACATGCCTGCAGATTTCCGTTGTTCACATGCACATGTCCCTGGTTGTAAGCACACGTTTTACCTTGCCACAATGTGTGGTGGGCCATGGTCTTATGGTGTGTGTTGCGTCTTTCAGTTGATACAGGGTGTACACTACCTTGATGTTCTGCATGCACTGTGGATGTATTCCGCTATGTTTGTTATCATTATGTGATGTGTAGTGATTAGTATAATTTTGTTACTTGCAGCGTTGCCAGAAGCCTCAGCATTATTTGTCATTCAGCGATTATTATTTCCATGCTGACATGCAGCTCTACTGTGCTGGTGGCCCTGTGGCAAGCATTGTACACCCTTGGTGGAATTGATTTGTGCACTCTCATGGATGCTTGTCCTGTGTTGTGAATTGCTGCGGACATTTACATTGTGCATACTCACAGCATGTTGCTGCATTGTGTTACGGAGGGTGAGGTCTGATGATGGGTGGTGGACATGTTGTGGGATGTGGGCTGGTTGTAAGTTAGGCATGCTGTAATTGGTGTGCAGCTTCCATCATTGCTATGGGGTTTGGTAGTCATGTTCAGTTAGTGATGCTTTGGGGCACAGTGTTTTGCGATGTGGACTTTGTGCTGTCTCCACAACAATGGCGCCATGGTGGTGTGTGCATCTCTCCCCCCATTACACTGCCATGTGCCTGTCATGCGACTTACCAAGTAGCCAGGCACGTCGTCCTGCATGTCGCTCCATGTAGCGTGGTAGCGTGGAGTTCCGCCGGACCATTGAGTCATGAGTTGATCCAGGAAATCGGGCACAACAATGTGTGATGATCTTGCTGGAGTCACATACCATCTGTACATTGATGGAGTGATATAGCTTACGATTGCGGTACACCGATTCCGTGGCATGCGGGACCACCAATTCTACATGGGTGCAGTCCCGTGCACCAATACAATTTGGCATGCCTGCCAGAGCATGACAGCCAATTTTCTTGTCAAATATCTCCTAGGCAGTCTGTGGTAGGGTTATGTAGTTCCTTGAGTGCTTCAGGAGGGCATCCAGCACTTGGTTTAGCATGCTAGAAAATAAGGGTTGTGATATGCCCTCCATGTGCCCCACTGTGTGCTGAAAGGTGCCTGTGGCCAGGAAGTGGAGCACAGACACTACCTTCAGTAGAGGGGGGGATGGCGGTGCGTATTTCAATCAGGCTGACAATGTCGTTGTGTATCATGTCCACTATGGTGGTGATGGTGTCCCGGTCCAGACGGTACAGGGTGTGGATCTGCTCAGGGGTTAGGTTGAATGGACTGGCTCTTATGTGAGGGGTTGGGGGCTACCTGCGTGGTACCACTGGCTGAACTGGTGGGGCTTGCTGGGCCTGTCTCACCCTCCTTCTCCTCATGCGTTTCCTCTGTGGTGCCTGTTGTTGTTGCTGGTATAGCAATGCAAGCATGTCCTCCAGCCCCGGTAATGCTACTACAAGTGGAATCATTTTGGTGTGGAAAGGGGTGTGGTGTGTGAGTGTGCTTCATTTGTGCTAGCCCAGACTCCATTGCCTCCACCTGTGCTGATTGTGTGCACCTGTGGCAGTTGGGAACACTGCACATTGCTGTTTGCGGGTGGTTTGCGATGCCAGTATTGCCGGAATCCCGGTATTCCTTATTACCACCTTCATGATGCTGGTATTTGCATGTCCTCATGACTTGTGATGTCCTCCTGTTAGCGCCATCCCGGTATTGGTGGACCGAAGGGCCGCGTGCCCACGCCCATACCAGTACGGGGGAGCACGGTATCAGCGGTGGTGCGAATACCGGGTTGTTGAGTCGGAATAGCTCAGAGCGGTATGCGGTGCCGGTAATCTCCTACCAACATCATTTTCCCATTACCTCCTACCTCGTAATGACCCCCATATTCTTCACCCTTGAGCTCGAATGCCAGGGCAAAGGGAAAGCGCCACTGATATCTCACCACCTTTTCTTGAAGCCATCTTGTTAAGGGCCTGCATTTCCTGCGTTGATCTAAGGTGTACAATGATGAATCTTGATAGATTGTCACCTGGGCTCCTTCCCAGTCTATTGTGCCCTTCTCCCTTGCCTTTTGGAGAATTTCCGCTTTGTCTCGATAATAGTGGCTTTTAGCCACGACTGAGCGCACTGGCCCCCTCCCGACCATGTACCTCTGTGGACCATGTCAAATTTAAATTCTCTCTATTCTGTGTCCCGTAGTAGCTTGCGCAGCATTCGCCGCAGGGACCTTTCAAGATCTTGCAGTGTTTCATCGTCTTTGCATGGGAGTCCCCATATGCATAGGTTTAGCCTCTGTTCCCTGTTTTCTATATGATCAACCTTGTGTCTGATCTCCCTGTCCCTGCGTTCCAGCTCCTTGAGTCTCATGTCAACCTCCGCGTCCAATATGTCTGCCACCCGCTGCGTGTGCTCTAGTGCTTCGACCCTGTTCTCCACCTTCATGACTCTTTCTGTGATAACCCCCATTGAGCCCTGGACCTCTGCCCTGAAGGCACGCAGCTCTGTAAGTACTGTGTGGCTGTCTTTATGCAGGCCTCCTAGGGCCCCTAATTGTTGTGCGTCCCCCGTCTCTCCCACCATCTTGGCTTCCGGGGTGAGACCCCTCTGTGTGGTTCAGCTTGCCTCTGCTACTAGCCTTGTGGGTTCTCGGGTCCCCTCTCTTTCCTGGGCAGCGAGTTTGTTGCTAGGAAGTGTCACTTGGGGCAATTTCTCACCTCCCGGACACTGGACGGGCCTTTGCCCTTCTCCGGATCTTCGCCCGCGTTATTGCCAGGTTGTGCCCCCTCCAGGTCCCCCTCCCAGGGTCAGTGGTCCTCCTTGCTGTGTGTTTGGGGTTAGGGGTCTCTGCCTCTCCTGCCTCTGGCTGGGCCCTCCTCAGTCCTCCTCCAGACCCTGCTGTGTTGTGCGGGGATTGGGGGGCTTTCTCTTGCTTAAAGCTCTTGTTGGAGGTATTGTAGTGCCAGTGCTACTGACCCCCTTCACCTTGGCTTGGGGGTGTGTGCCCTCTGGCCCCTTGCCTCCCTCTCTTTATCAGAGGGGAAGGGTGGTCCCACAGCTGAAGATTGATTCCTCCTTTCCGCACTCTGTGCTCAGCGCGTTTCTCCACAGGCCAACTCCCTAAGGCCCCCTGTTAGGGAGAATTCTCTTAATAGGCTAATTTCCCTTACCTATACAGTCCCCCAGCAGCTTTGCTGGATTTCAGGGGTTTCTTTTTTTACTCCTACTAAGAGTGAGACTCTTTTTCCCTCTCTTAGTTGAATTTTGCTATGTGTTTTAGGCTATTTTTTGTGCTTATGGTCTATGGGGTTTTTCTCACCCTCATAGGTATCATCTTTTTACATGTGTATTACACAGCACCCTCAGTGCAGTAACACAGGGGTGTCATAGTGACTCACAAACATAGATCCAAACACTGGGACTGACTACTGTCTCCCAGGGCATGTAACGTCCCCATTGACTTTACTAGTCAACAATTATGAACAAAATCAGTACAACCCATCTTATTATGGAAGTACTGGAAAGGTGTTAATAGTTTTTCCCTGGTGTTCATTTTTGAGAGGGCACCGTCCAGTCCCTCTCTCCAAAGTTTTTGGCTGGTGGCAGTGGTTACTACCATTAATATTCGCCCGCAAATATTTTCCTATGGGATTTTCCCATTGTTCGAGGCTTCCACATTTACTTACAGCCTCTAACAAACTGCTGGTTTATTTTATTATTAAAGGCATGGTCTAGTAAAAATGTTTATTGTCTCTACGGGTCGGCCATGTTTTTTTAAGCCTAAGTGGCTCGATTTTAGAAAACTTTCCTATGGACCTTACCCGAGTTTTCGTCCATTAAACGCACGTGAAAACAAGCACCAGGGAGCCGCCATTTTCTGATAATCCTATCTTTTCCCCCATCGCCCTGGCTGACCTGCTTTTGTGGCACTAAATCAATTCCCCCGCCCCTGAGCCTGACATTATCAAAACATTCATATTCCCCGCCTCTCTCCGTAACGTTACTGTGCTGCGTAGGCAAACGCGCCCAGTCGTCTTCTGCGCGACTCCACACAGAACCCGGAAACCAACACAGATCAACTCACAACACAGCGCGCCACAATTCGGAATATGAAACTGTACTTTAAAATGAAACAGCAACACGGTACATTTGGTAAAGTACATTTATTTGACATTCAATGTTTAGAGAATATTCAGCAATTGCCATATGAACTCCGGAAGCCATTTATTTTCTTTTATCTGTATCCGCAATAACTGTTCCGTTTCATCTTGAGTCACGCGCTGTTCCTTTATGGTACACAGGGTGTTCATTTTCGTAAAAAGAATCACTTTGGAAGCACGGTGAACCGCAAGGCTGTTCCATCAACTAGGCACTAGTCCAGCCTAAAGGTTGATATGTTGCTTCTAGCCACTAGTACAGCGTAAGGGCATGTGGGCCCTTGGCGATCGTCCCATAATATGGTGATCGTGCTCCAGTTGTTGACACGAAGCGGCAGGTGTCTGTTGAAGAATCCATCCGCCGGTGTCTCAAACAGATGGCAGTGGCAGAATGGGATCAAATACCTGTTATGAAAACAAAAAAATTATAATTAGTCTCGCTAGCCGAACTTCATTAATATTACTCATTTTATTTATTACGGCCGATCAGAAACTATTTGCTTGCAAGGATAGTTCAATGGAGTATGTTTGTCTCTAAAATCAATGCGAAAAGTAACGAGATAAATCGAGGCAAACACACAATGATAAACGACAGTTAGTCTACATGCGTGAGGAATTATATGATATATGATATGGCATTTGTAACGCGCCTATACTCAAGTGTTTCTAGGCGTGACGAGGCAGGTGGGGAACAAGGGCAGACAGACAACGATCCCACTAGGCCAGGTGTCTTTCTGATCGCGCATGGGGAAGGACTGTACATGGTTAGTTGAATACAAATTAAATAATAGGGCCAGCTGGTGGCAAGTGCAAGGTAAATGCCGGGAGAAGTGGCTGAAGGATACAGAGACAGTCCCGTAGTGCAGGTAGGCAGTGCAGGGAAAAGTGGCTGGGCCAAGGACCGAGATCGATGAGACCAGTGGACCTGCATGCCCATGTGCCCACTACGAACACATTTTACTTGCTTTTCCTAGCTCTTCATTCATTCATTTATTCATGCATCCATTCATTAAATCTTCATTCCGGTATAAAAGCGTGTAAAGATTTACTTACATTATATTTGAAATTTCCATTGTGTCTCTTCGTAATGCAGTCTGTAAAACGGACCGTGCTCTTGACAACGATTTTTCGTATACTGAACTAAAATGAAACTCGGTCTAGTTTCTGAATTTTCTGCCTTATCGTCTCTTACGTTATTGCGCACTCCCTTCAAATGTAGTTCTTTCGGCATGGTCCCTGTATCAAGGTCAAAAAACAATAGACCCTTATACTTCCAGTGCGACTTGTGGGCCACATCTGGGCGCTGTCCTTCGCATTCTTTATTTGCAACATCACGTAGTATAGGCATCTGTGAGAACTTGAAGTTTAGAATCCGTCTATGTAGTGCGCCTCAATGTGCAAATGAGAACAAATACCACGGCCCGCTTGGCTGGCGCGTTCTAAGTGCCCCAATTTTGTCCCTGTTGTCTGCGAGCTTTGCAGCCCAAATTGAGACATTTAATTTTTTGCGGAAGGTCATGGAAAGTATAAAGTACCACAGGAGTTGAGTTACAAGTGAGATTTATTGTTTGTTTGTTTTATTATTTGCAATACGCAAGCGTCCCCTCCGTTAACAGTGCGCAGCATTTACATTTACATGAGATGAGACATGAGAAAAATATATACATACACATATGTGAGGTGAATAGAGAGAATTCAAAGATGACACCCGGCTTGTTCGCCACCCATGATGGTGAAGGTAGGGGTTAGGTTTACAGGTACACTGTACAATAACATTTATTTACAAAAAGACAATCGTATTGCATTTATTTAAACCGGGATTTGTACTTCACAATCAGCTGTGCTTCGGGTGGGCATGGCACAGTCGCAATGTTCGGTGGCAATGGATCACTGCTCTGCACAGAAACGTCCAAAATTCCATATCTGTGCTTCTCTAACACAGCAACAATGAGGCCTTTCACAAAGTCGAACTGCATTTCATCATAGATTGGTTTGATCACCCATTGCTTACTTCGTTTTGAAAACACCTTAGTGTAGCGAGGCATCCTTACTTTACCCCTAGTCCTAGATTGTTCGCGTCCGACATTGCTGTTATGGGCCAAGACCGCTAGTAGAGTGCGATGTTTCATGCCCCGAAAGCTAAAATGCAAGCGCTTTGGCCTGTACTTTAGGCACATATTGTGGAACACCTCCAAATCTCCTGTGTGACAGAATTCTGTCAGTCCTCTCAAATCTCTTGATAGAGTTTTATCGAAAACAATCTTCTCAATGGCTTTGTGTGTCGGTGAAGATGGAATCAACCACTTCTTCTTCCGTGCCTCCTCTGGGGACAAAGGCCCATGTTCACATTGGTGGAAATGTTCATTTGCTGTCCAGCGGTGAACGTTGGTACAGTGGTGCATCAGTGACCGCCATTTTTCAAGTAGTATTTCCACTGACCCCTCACAAGTTTTTGAGCTCCACCAAAGATGGTTGGTGATAGAATGTGACCACTGCAAAATACTTTCAAAACCTTTTTTTTTCCCTGCAGCCGAGATTTTCTTATTGATTGATTTAGCAAGATGCCATACGTCAAATTGATGTTTAATATGTGGGAACTGCTCTCTCATTGTCTTGGCAATTGAAACGTGTCTATCCGTGGCTATGAGGTCGATGTGCATTCCCCTTGATTGTAGATATTCCACTGATTTTATAAATCCTAGTTTCTCCATGGCCACTGACGATGTACATTGTGTTACCTGCACGACCAACGAACTCACATTTTTCTTACTATCCATGTCCTGAAAGTGGTAGGTGCAGTACTTGGCAGAAAATCCAGGGCTGTCGCACTGTCCATCGCCGGCTAGCCTGAATCGTTTGCCTTCGAATGTACTTGCTAGAGACAATTGTTCAATTTTCCAAGCATCACTAATGGCCGGAAACAGATAATCACGTTGGTATATGTAGTACAGCGCTTTAGACTTGAAATGGAGTCCCACAAACTGAAAGAAAGCCTCTAACTTTCTAAAACTGGAGCCACTAAAAAGTGATGCAGCTGCACACAGTAGATTGCCTGCTGGCAGTTTCCCCAGCATCGGTTGTGCAGACCATGAGAACCTATGATTTAATCTACAGGCGGCATTTATTTTGATGTTACTGCCTTTTATTTGACGAGTCACATTAATCAATGGCTTCCCACATACTTTCCCTCTAATGGAATGCACACATTTCAGCATACTTATAATTACCATAAAACAACTGTCGAATACAATGTATTTGCTCTCTTTCATTAGACTGTCATCCTGCGTCAACGTTGTTTCGGCCTGTGACGTTGTGGAGATTTCAACACATTGGAAAGTAATATCGCTGATATCAAGTTCTGATGCGTATATGGATGCTGTGGCTGGTTCATTCACTGTCATTTCGACATCTATTACTTCAACATTGATGGGAGAACACAACAATGTCGACAGGTTTTTTGGTGGCAAATTTTTGGCGGGTGTAGATTGTGTAAATTGATCTGCAACTACTTCAGAGCTATCTTCAATACATTCAATAACATCTTCTTGTGGTGGTGCGGTCGCACTGTAGCTATGTCCAATGCAACTTTGCTGTAGTCTCCAAACACAGTTAATTCATGTTCTGGCCATTGGACATGAGCATCTCGAGTCTGAACACGCCTCACCTCAATTAATAGTTCCTCCATAGTGTACACGGTCTGGCAAGCCACATCTCTCATTCGCTTCACTGTCTGTGTGTGTATAGTTCTGACACCCACGGGTAACTGGAGGAGAGATTGGAAAAGGGATGTTCAGTTTAAACACAAGATGGAGTGTAGTAGAATTGACTGGAAAATAACATAAAATAGTCCCCAGCACAAACATTTTTTTTTAAAGTTATGAACTGTTTGTAACTAACCTTTTTTTGTTTTTTTTTCTTTGCAACTTTTTTGACTCAACCTTCAACATCTGCACGCTGTAGCTCCGATTCGTTTCCGCATGTCCTCCCTTCCTCTTGCGCTGCAACGACTATATTTTCTGTATCCGCATAGACAGCACGGAATGAGGCTCCATCGTCTCCCTGAAACATAGTACTTTCATTACTATGTATCAAAATATTGTTAGCATAAAACACACGTGAGGGCGACCACACAGGTACATCTCAATAGCCAAACACGATTTAAACATTGTGTGCAACAATCAAACGACAAGTATTCGACCAGTGATGATCTATTTCGATGAAACTGTCAGTATCCATATCTCTGGCTCTGCATGGACTGCCATGAATGTTTGTATTGGAGAGGAGGCATCCGCATCTCCCTGAAACACAGTACTTGCATTAGTATGCTTTTCAATATTGGAAACACAACACACACTTGGGGTCGACGGCACAGGTACATATAAAGAGATAACCACAAATGATACATTGTCCAAAAGAATCAAGGAAAATCCAAATATGATCACATTTCATCGACTTATTTCAACGATTCCTTTACATCTGCATCATCTAAATGAGATGTTGTGATTGTGGTGGAAGCTTCGTCGTCTCCGTGAAACACAGCACTTGCGTTAATAGGGAAGAAAGTATAGCAAATGGAATCACGTTATATGATCACGCATGATGTAGCTGTCATTATCCATACCTCGTGCTGCTGAAGAATATCTATGGATGTTGCAAATGTAGTGCGCACTTCCGAAAGCTGTTGCGCCGATTCGTATACGCATGGTCCCGCTTCCACTTCCCCTGGAATTACTTGAATGTCAGGCTCTGCATCAAGTGCAGGGGTTGACGCTCCATCAACTGCCTGAAACATAGTACTTGCATTAGTGAGGATTACAATAGTGAAAACATAACACACACCTGGCGTCGACAGCACAGGTACATATCAATGGCTAACCACGAATGAAACATTGTGTAGAACAATCAAACGACAAGAATTCCAGCTCTGATGATGACGCTCGATGGAGCTGTCAGTATCCATACCTCCTGCTGTTGAAGAACATCTAGAAATGTTGTAGATGTGGCAGACGCTTCAGAATCTCCCTGAAAGACAGTACTTGCACTAGTATGGATAACACTAATTATAACCGAAAACAAACACCACTGGACGATAACTAAGGTGTATATCAATTGGAAAGCACTAACCAAACATTCGGTAAAATGATTACACGATAAAATAAAAATATTACTTGACATGCATAAAACAGGTCTGTAGCGGATTAGCCTAGTAAGATTACCTGATACGCACTAGAAGTGGTTGATAACTGCGACCACCTCAAGGATGTAGAATGTTCTTGCTTCAGATTCAAGGGATAGTCAAGAAGTTGTAAAGGTAAATTAATGATTGATAATGAAATGCCAATATTAAAAATAGCCATGTAAGATGACAGAATACTTGTAAAATGCTCAATACAGCACAGTTCCCTGTTCCCATATATATACATTGCGTTTGTGGGTTATGAAATCGAAAAAGAATATATTGGTAAATGTCATTTTTCAAAAAACTATACAATCATATCAATATCGAAATTATTACAGGGGATAGAACACCTACAATATCAATTAATCTGTTCGGATACCTACACACTACCGCAAGGCCTAAAGCTAAATCCGGACACTTGACTCACCGGTGGCTGAATGTGGAAGAATAGAGTGGGAATAGCGTTTTCGAGCAATTTCAGTGTCGTTCGCCGTATATTCTTCTTTGTTACCCAAGATGTTGTGTACATGTCCAAGGAAAAGTGCCGGCTGCAGATGCGGTATCACCCCTCTTGTCCTGTAAGACTTGTTGGACTCTACTTTCCAGCTCATCCAGTGGATATCCGCAATGTCTGACCCATTCTCTTATTCGATCAACAGTTTTCGGGAAAACATGCATTGTAGTTCCTTCAGATTTCGCATGGGTCTTCGAAGGGCAACCGCTAATCGAACAGGCAGGCATTGTTGATAAATCTGAAAAGTAAATATCGACATTATTATACAATCATCAAGAATAAAGATTTGATACAAAAGTAAATGAATCATACAATGATCAATGCAAGGTTTGTTTTGGTCGCAGGAACTATACCAGTTAATTATGTGCGGCTTAGTATTTGCATAAGTTGCAGAAATGTATAAATGATGTGACTAAAAACTGAACATGTGACTCATCCCTTGGATGTTCTGTATTGCACGAGAAGGAAACATGCTTAAATCATAGACTGGACCCCCGAAGGATGCAATTCGATGAGAATTGACACAGATGAAAATAAATAGATCTATTGTTAGCATAGCAATGGAAATTCAAGTCAATAGCAATGAGACCAATGAACATAGCACTATTGGGTACTCTACTCGCAAATAGATAGAAATTTAAAAATCTGCAAAATATGACCAGGATACATGGCCTTACCTTGACCAACAAACAGTTGAATTCAGCAAGCAGAGCAGTATGTTGCGGGAGAAAAGGTGGATGGCCACAGGTAGCGCACTGATGGGTATGCTCGAAGCGGTCACAGAAGTTCACGGATAGCACGACGACGAGCAGATTAGCATAGATCTCAGTGGTTCCCAGGTAGCACGTTCAGGAGTTGACTTGCAAAGCACAAAGATGTTCTCATGAGACATATCGAGTGGTTTTTAAAGTATTAGAAACTGGGGTGTGTTTGTGAATGAATGACGTATGTATGTCGTGGTATTAGGGGGGCGACCTGCTTCAAGTGGAGGCCTGGCTGGAGACACGGGGTCTGAGGAGGCCATGTGACTGATGGCCCCTTGGCGTGGGACACCTTTTGAAGTGTACATGCTGTTTGGCACCTTAGCCGTTTGCACCCGTGACAGCCCCCCATGCCAGCGCTCATCCCCGGGTTCGAACCGCCTTTGATAGAGGGGGTGGGATGGATGGGCCTGAGGCGTGCAGATAAGGCACAGGAAGACTGCTGAATGGAGACACACTTATGTGGATTGCAGGGGGGCGGCCTGCTTCAAGGGGAGACCTGGCTGGAGACACGGGGTCTGAGGAAGCCATGTGAGCGATGGCCCCTTGGCGTGGGATACCTTTTGAAGTGTACATGTAGTTTGGCACCTTGGCCTTTCGCGCCCCTGACAGCCCCCCATGCCAGCGCGCATCCACCGGCGCGAACCGCATTTGATACAGGGGGGTGGGATGGATGGGCCTGGGGCGTGCAGATAAGGCACAGGAAGACTGCTAAATGGAGACACACTTATGCGGATTGCAGGGGGGCGGCCTGCTTCAAGGGGAGGCCTGGCTGGAGACACGGGATCTGAGGAGGCCATGTGACCGATGGCCCCTTGGCGTGGGACACCTTTTGAAGTGTACATGTAGTTTGGCACCTTGGCCTTTCGCGTCCCTGACAGCCCCCCATGCCAGCGCGCATCCAACGGCGCGAACCGCCTTTGATACAGGGGGGTGGGATGGATGGGCCTGGCGCGTGCAGATAAGGCACAGGAAGACTGCTGAATGGAGACACACTTATGTGGATTGCAGGGGGGCGGCCTGCCTCAGGGGAGGCCTGCCTGGAGACACGGGGTCTGAGGAGACCATGTGAACAATGGCCCCTTGGCGTGGGACACCTTTTGAAGTGTACATGTAGTTTGGCACCTTGGCCTTTCGCGCCCCTGACAGCCCCCCATGCCAGCGCGCATCCACCGGCGCGAACCGCCTTTGATACAGGGGGGTGGGATGGATGGGCCTGGGGCGTGCAGATAAGGCACAGGAAGACTGCTGAATGGAGACACACATATGTGGATTGCAAGGGGGCGGCCTGCTTCAAGGGGAGGCCTGGCTGGAGACACGGGGTCTGAGGAGGCCATGTGACCGATGGCCCCTTGGCGTGGGACACCTTTTGAAGTGTATATGTAGTTGGCACCTTGGCCTTTCGCGCCCCTGACAGCCCCCCATGCCAGCGCGCATCCACCGGCGCGAACCGCCTTTACATCAATATATAGATTATCGCCTTTATATCAATGATAGTATATCGTTGCTTATCAATAACAAATGCCACATACCGGAGATTCTTGTGAGCATAGACCCACACTTAAACCGGTGTATTATAGTGGTCAAGACCCTAAGGCCTGTATAATCCAATGGTAATTGTTACTATAGATATATGTGTGACTTTTATAGAGACATAACCTACTGAAAGACTTTGAACAAGTGTTATTTAGTGCATGCATTATCGAGAATATGTTATGTTAGCTTAGATAGATAGTGACCACCCTGCTTCACAGCGACCAGACCTTCATCTATTCGGAGCACAGATGTCTGACGTCCATCCTTGAATGGAGACACACTTGATTCATTTAAAAAATCGAAACAAACGTTGTTAAAATATATGTGGTGTTTTATTTTGTATCTTATTTTCATGACACAAAAATACAAGACTTTAAAGATTATACAGGTCAGGTTGCAGCATAGTGAGAGAAAATCCCCTGTACTGACCGCTGTCACTCGGGAACGTTTCTCTAATGGCACGAACGGCACAGGCGGGTATCACTCTTCGAACGCGGTGTCCAAGCCTCCCATGGAGCCACCATGTAAAGGAACGATAGGCCACCAGCCTGTACCACCTGTGAAAAGGAATGAAACAAACTGTTTTTAAATGACCAAGATAAGTTTAATATACGTTTGTTGTCAATGACAATTCTTGTAACTAATGGCATTCTGCACGGACAAATGCTATCTAGACAATGCACGCTATTGAACGACTTACATGCGTTACAACGATATGTAGATGTAATTTTGGATACAGTAGAAGATCATGAAATAGGAGTGGCATGACAAGCAGAGTATACTTACTCGTTACTCGGATTACGAGGACCAACAGTTGCGCGAAGTTCGTGCATAAGCACCATCATTATTCTCAACACGGCCCATGTGAGGCAGGCTGCCCTGAAGTCTGGCAGCTCGGTGATGCAGTGCGGTCGTGGCTCGCCTTCCGAAATGTAGGCCAGGCATCCCGAGTTTTCTCAGCAGCAGCAGTTCTCATCCTCAGTTGGCATTAGCTCGCACCGATTGCATGTGCTCCAGGTGGAGACGCCGTCCATTCGACTAGGCCCAGGCTCTTCATCTGTTGATTCGTCCTGCCAACTGCCGTCCGAATCCCCATCGTTTTCGCGTGCTTCCCTTTCCAGTAGTTCCTCCTCGGTATACTCGGGCTCGTACATGTAGGGCATTATTGTAGCCATTGTGTGGTAAACAGAGTAAAATAATTTACCAAGATGGTACAGGTGTTCACAGTCACAGAGTCACAGAATACTCAAAGTAACACACAGAGAGGAATGGAATCGAAAATCTGCTGCTGTGTCTTGTGAAACGGTCTGTTTATACTTATTGAGCAAAGAGGCGTCCTGTCATTTCCATGGCGACACGTCATTAGCTGAAGCCCAGCGAATGTTGACACGAGACATGCTTTGGCGTTGGGAAATGGGCGGTACGAGTCTGCTGATGACAGGCTCAGGGGCGGGGGAATTGATTTAGTGCCGCAAAAGCAGGTCAGCCAGGGCGATGGGGGAAAAGATAGGATTATCAGAAAATGGCGGCTCCCTGGTGCTTGTTTTCGCGTGCGTTTAATGGACGAAAACTCAGGTAAGGTCCATAGGAAAGTTTTCTAAAATCAAGCCACTTAGGCTTAAAAAAACATGGCCGACCCGTAGGGACAATAACATTTTTACTAGACCATGCCTTTAACTTTACTCCGGTAAGTTTTTATTGCCAGATCTTTGATATTATTTCTTTCTCATGTTGTTCTCTGAAATCCTAACCCAGGTCGGGGATCCTTTGTTCGTCCTTTGGCGGGCTTCTGCCCTGAAGCCTTCCTCTCAGCGCCACTGAGCCTGTGGTAGACAGGATGTGTGGGAGGGGGAATAGGCACCCTGGACAGGGTTACCTAGGCAACCCAAGTCGCACTCTGCCCTGATAGGCTGTGGGGTTATCCCGCCAGGATAACCATCCCATTGTGTGAGTGACAGCTAGGCTGTATGAATGGGGGTCTTTCTGCATAAAAGCAGGGATCTGACGACTGGAGGACAAGACGTCGCCACTGGACCAAAGAAATCTGAAGAGGAAAGAAGCTGAAGACATCTGCAACGACTGAACCACCGGTGAAGCCCTGCTGCAGATCCTCACCACTTTTCTCCAATGACCCGAGAAGATCTTCACCTGCAAGAGTCTTCTTCCCTTGAGCTGGTGGGGCCAACCAGTTCGCCAATCTCCTTCCAGGATCTGCTTTGGTCGAATCGCCAGTGCCCAGCACTAGAAGATTGGATAGCCAGGCACCCGTCCACCACGACAGCGATTTTAAGTGGCGTACCCTTAATTCCATTTTGGCATCACCGCGGCTGGCATCATCCCTCTGCAGTGTAGTGACTCAAACCTTCCTCCACAACGAGAGCCTCTCTTCCTCTGCTGGATCTCGCAAACTGCAGGAACAGCCAGGAACTACCTCCACCGCAGGAGCCTCTTCTACTTTCAAGGTACATTGTTCCGCCAGGCCTCCCGTTTCGTTGGGTACTGCTACAGGTGTTTTAAATCCTTTACTTACATTCTGGGGTGGCCACCCCTATCGTCTAACATTGTCTTTTACCTTCTGCAACCGCCTTTTCAAATCGTTAAACAAAGACTTGACTGCAGCTACTAGAACCGTTTCATCCTGGGCACTTTGCCTTGTACCACTGACTCTGGCACAGGCATATTGACTCTGGCTAAATCTGTTACAACTGCCTTCTCTAGATTGCTTTTCATCAAGAAATGTGTTGGTGCACCTAAAACTCTTATGACCACCTTTCCTTCCCTTTTTAAATATTGTGAAGTGCCATTTTGCTCGGTTTTCACCAAGTATTTCATATGCTAAAAGTACTGCCTTGCCTAACTTGTTCACAATCCACTTGGGAAGTGTTGCTGGTTTGTTTTAGAGTCTGAACTTGTATAACTTGTCCTTTTCCTCCCTTTTTGAGAAATTGTTAGAGTGCCATTTCTGCTTGGTTTACACTGTGCCGTTTTGCTCAGTTTTCACTCTTGCTCAAACTTGTCTACAATTTAAACAGGGTGTTGTGTATACTTGTCTTGACTGTTTTAACTTGCTTTAAGAATAGTGATTTGTGTGTTGAACTTAAGAGTGTTTAAAATAAATATATATTCTTTTGATATAAAGCTTTGGTCAGTGTTTCCTTGATCCATAGTACTGTAGGCCTATTGTGTAAACCCTGAATACTGCTCCTCTCCCTCTTGAGATAAGTCTGACTGCTCAGCCACAGCTACCAACTAAATCTGTTTGGTACAGACTGATACCAAAGGGGATTTATTGCATATACCTTTAGTCCTAATCTTCTGTAGTGCTCCCTAAGGGAACTGCATAGGATTCTGCCTAACACCCCCTCGTCAGCAGGTCCGTTCTTTGCCTTGGTCGTTGTCCCTCCTGTGAGTAATGTGCTGGAGCAGGAGGGTCTGGTGTCCCTCATGGCCGCTCCCTGCTTCCACCGTGTACTTCGTATTGAGGCTAACGGTGCCGGTGCCTCTCCATTGTCTATTTGCTGTCCTCGATGGGGGGGTGGGTGCGCGCTCCTCTCCTGATGCACTCGCCACCTCTCCGTACCCTTATTCACCGCTGGCTCCCCTCTCCTCTTCTGGGGCATGGGGTGTTGCGTCCGCTTGTTGCCGGTGGGCGGCAGGGATGACCTTGTGCCGCAGTAATTACTGCTCCTTCAGTGCAGGCAGGAGGAGTTGGTGTCCCTCTCGGCCAGGCCGTATGTGTGCTGGTTAACGGTGCTAGTGCCCCTTGATCTTCATTCTTTGCATTGCCTTCCGTGGGGGGTACGCTCTTCTGCTGCATCGCTCCCTGCCTCTGCAGGCCTTTATCTGCACCGGCTCACCTCACACGTCTTCTGGGGGTATATCTGCCTGCTGCCGCGTTCAGTGGGCTGCTAGTCTGCTGGCACCTTCCCACCTCCACAAGGGACAGGCGTTGCCCCGCTAGGATTACAGCCTCCCCACTGCCACAGATCCTAAGGCGGTGCTCTTCTCCTGCTCTGACATCGGCGTGGTGTCCCTCATTCACCCATCAGGGTACCTAATATGTTGCTTTTAGCTGGCCTTGTGCGGCACTCTCCACTCACGCAGCCATCTTCCTCCACACCTCCTGGTGGTCTCTTGTGGGAGGAGATTTTAATATTACTCTTGACGCAATGTTGAATAAAAGTGTAAGCTCTGTGAGTATGGAAAGTATGCTGAAGCGGAAGGCAATGACAGATTTTATGAGAGAATGTAGTCTACAAGTTGTATGGAGACTCCAACACCCCCTGAGCAGGCGATACACTTTTCATTCGGGTTGTCATAACATTTTCTCACTAATTGAAATGCTACTGACTTCCGGTTTATGCAGACAGAATTACCGAGAAGGAGATATAAATACAATTTTGATCTCTGGCCATGCCCCAGTTTCGTTTGAAATGTCATTAACATTCCCACTCCCAAAGACAAGTACATGGAAAATGAACGTCACGCTACTAGATGATGTAAAGATTGTGGACAAGATTGTGAAGGAAGCAAGGTTTTTCGTGGAGAAAAACTGGAAGAAAGAAGTAGCGGTGGAATGCATATGGGAGGCATTCAAATGCTACATGAGGGGCATGTTGATAGGCCTTTCTAGCAAACAGAAGAGAGACCAGGATTTGGAAGCAAAGAAACTAAGAGAAGAAATTGAAGAAATGGAGAGACACATGATGAATATTTATTCTGTGGAATCTTGCTCTGCTCTTGAATTCAAAAAAAGGAAGTTGGAGGAATTACTTACAGGAAAGGCTGATATACTATTGTTTAAAACAAGAAGCAATAATTATGAGGGAGGAGAAAATTTGATTGACTCCTTGCACACCGTCTCAAAGTTATGAAAAATGAAAAATCTATGAACGCAATCGAAGGCATGACGGGAGATATAACATTTGAGCTGACTCAGATTAACAGGGAATTCAGAGAATACTATGCAAAATGATATTCATCAGATGTAAAAATATACCCTCAGCTCATGAAAGTACATATAGAAGGCTGCAATTTTAAAAGACTGAAGCCTGAGGAGAGATTGAATTTGGAGAAGGATCTGAGCATAGATGAATTTAAGAGTGCTGCGTGCCACTTAAACTCGGGAAAATGCTCAGGACCGGATGGTCTACCTGCAGAATTATACAAGATTATGCCGGATGAGATATATGCTCTGATGTTAGTCATGTTGCATTCCTCACAGAAGAAAGGCTTACTTCCACCAACCATTCGACACACCACCATGTCACTATTTTTTTAACAATGGAAACCAACAAAGAATTTAAGTAGCTACAGGCCGATATGCCTGATTAACATAGACAATAAGATTCTTGCAAAGGCCATCATAACGAGACTGGAAAATCTGCTGCCCGAAATAATTGGTTGAGAACAAGCTGGCTTTGTTAAGGGGAGACATGCATCCGAAAACATGCGCAGATTGATCCTAACGCTATATGAAAGCAGGAAACTAGCGACAGAAGTGGCTGTACTTTCACTGGCCGCTGAAGAAGCGTTTGATCGCATTGAATGGGAATACCTCATGGCCACTTTCGAAGGTTTTGGATTGGGAGCAAATATACTCAGATGGATTAAACTATTGTACTCAAGACCAACGGCAAGTATTAATACAAATGGTTACAACTTGGAACATTTTGTAACTGAGCAGAGGAACAAGACAGGAATGTCCACTTTCACCACTGCTATTTGCTCTTGCAATGGAGCCCTTAGTGGCAAAGTTCAGAGGAGATCTGTTAATTCGAGGTGCTCAATTTGGAGAGGCCTTACAAAAACTTTGGCTCTATACAGACAATATGCTTGTGGTGTTACAAGATATAGACACATCGGTCCAGGCAACTGTGGATCAAATCAATGTTTTCCATGAGTTAACTGGTCAAAATCTGAAGCAATGCCAGCTTCAAGGGCTTGTACTAGTCAACGGCTAAGTGATTATGGTTTCAGTTGGTGCCCGGAGAAAATGCGATACCTAGGTATTTGGCTGACAAAGGAAGTTGATCGTATGATGGATGTTAATATGCATTATGCCACTGAAAACCTGAAAAATGACCTTTGCAGGTGGAATTAACTGACATTGAGCCTATGGGGGAGAGTGAACGCAATCAAGATGACTTCAACATCTCGTATTAATTTTATCCTGAGTATGATTCCGATGGTGGCCAAAAAAGAAGTTCATGAGGAAAATGGAGAGCTTGATACAGTCAGTCTTGTGGGAGAGGGAACAACCTAGTCTGAAGATATGGAAACTACATATTTCAACGGAAAACGGTGGATTTGCCTACAAAGCAAGACATTAGCTTCCTTTCATTGAGAATTCATCAGATGTTTGGACACAAGCAGAAACCTGTAGGTGTACACCACTGGTCCCAAGGGTGATACTGACATCAGACGATGCAAATGGTTGCAAATCATATGTGCCAACAAAATTCCTGAGGGAATGCTGGAAAGGCCTTTTGAAGCAAAGTAAGAAAGAAGTTTCCAGCTCCAAAAACTCATTGTTGTAGCTAAACTCGGAGTTTAAGTTGGAAGGGAAGACGTTGTTTTGGTCGAATTGTTTTTGAGTGGTGTTCAATGGCTGGGCGATCTCCTCGAGGGGAATACATGATCCCTTTTGGCAGTTTGACTATGGATAAGGAGCTAAAGTATTGCACAATTGGAGAATATAGAAGACTGAAGAGAGCTGTGGCAGACAGAATTCCTGAAGGAAGCAAAGACTGGATGTACTGGTTACGAGAATTCAAGATCAATGGCCACATTGCCTCAACAGTACATAAGCACCTGGCACAATAGAAAGTAGATAATGGGAAATTGCTAGACAAATGGTCAGAAGTGTTGGACTCAGAAATGAGTGTGGGCAGGTGGAACAACATATGCAGGAATGTGACATTAACATCACTAAATCTAGGTGAACGAGCAAGACAGATCAAGATCTTAAAAAGGGTGTACTGGACACCACAGAAATTGTATGAAAGGGGCCTATTGGAATCAGAAGCTTGTTGGAGATGCAAACACAGAGTGGGGTCATTTGAGCATATGATGTGGCAGTGTGGCAATCTGAAGGGATTTTGGTAGGAAGTGATATTGACGATGAATAAAGTATTGCTGATTGATGTGGCATATGATTTTGCAAGCATTATCCTAGGAGAGGAGGAACTGGTAACGGATGTGTCTTTTTCACAAAGGTGTTGGTTCTTCAGTGCTTTGCTTTCAGCAAATAAAATCATATTGCGAAATTAGAAAAGTGAGCAAATGCCCTCTGTATGAACATGGTTGATAGTTTTACAACAAATGTCAAAATTAGAGAGGGTGATCTTATATAGAAATAAGAAAAGAAACCTGTATGAACAAATTTGGGAAAGATTCTTGGATTTGGATTTGTAATATTTATCTTGAAATCTTTAAACTGTTTAACTGCAAAATGATGTAGTCGCGGAATGTAGCTAGTGTGCTATTGTATGTATCATATATACCACAATGTGAAGAAGGGTGGAGTTGTTTTGTGTTGTATTAATGTAAATATGATGTAAGTTAAAATGTGACCTGTAAATACTTAATAAAGATGTAAATACAAAAAAAGAAAATGCTGCATAGGCACACTCCTGGTCCATGTTGTATAGGTGTCTTAAATCAAGAGAGTACAGCAGAAGAAATAGGCTGTTGTGCAAAACCTAGAGAATATAAAACCATACAGTGGACATTATAGGCACCTAGAACTAGGTGGGAAACAAACACAGTTGTGGTAAAAAAAACTATGGCCCTTATTCACAGAGCATTTCCCAATGGGGTTTTGTCATTATAAAACGCTTCTGTGAATTAGGCCCTATACATTAAAAAGAGGGTTTTGTGCGGAAAATAGGGCTTGCAGTGAGGCAGCACATGAGCCAATGATTTGACAGGTCACTGCCGAGGGGCAGATCGTTGAGATGGAAAAAGACTACAGAGAAAAGGGTAACATTGGCGCCTAGAAACACTCTTCTTGTACAGTGCGCCTTATAAATGCCCAATAAATAAAGGAATACATTGCTTGGGTGGTGTGTTACAGAGTAGCCCGCCCATGTGTGTTGCCCCTTTAAGGAGATGTATCCCTCCCAAGTGTATCACCCTTTTAAGATGGACCATGACTACGTCATGGCCCAAGCTAATAAAAAGGGAGCCCTGCAGGCACGTGAAAATGAACGGCTGCAGACTCCGTAACAGGAACAAACTGAGTCCGTCTCTCATTGTGGCCTGTACAATCAGGGCCTGCAGGCCAGCTTGCCATGGGGCCCCCCTGCCAAGAAGGCAGCTGGGTCAGCATGAGCTGCTAGGTCGATGCCTGCCACGCCTAGAGGCACAGGGCCTCATAGGTGCTGGTGTCCCATAGCTCCTCAGGGGGGGCTGCTGCGATGTCCCTGGCCAGCCCCCACCCAACAATCCTCTGAGTCATAAGGCCTCCATGGTACTGGTGTCCCAGAGTACCACTGGGGGGCTGGTGCGATGTCCATGACCAGCCCCCCCGTAACATTGGTGAAGAGGAAGTCCTAATCTCAAAAAGAAAAGAAGAGAAGAGGATGGGCCCAGCGAGGCACTATCCCCGCCCCTCACTTGTGCGGGTGAGAGAAATGTGGGAGAGCGTGAAGAGGATCGCCCAAATCCCACTGCAAGCCAGGATTGGCCTGCGCCTCACTGCCCTAATTGTGGTGCAGGCCCGGGCCACCCTGCGGTGAGGGGCGCCCACAACGTGCCGCCGCAGTGAAGAGAAGTTTGTGCCCCCCAGAGGAGAAGGTGTGGACCGGTCACAAGAGAAGCGACATCCTCCACTGAGGGAGAGAGCTGTGCGGCCATCTGACCGCAGGAGGAAAAAGAGGGAAGGTGGCAGCCCACGCCGTCCTGCGAGGTGGGAGGCAGCCTGCACCGCCATGCGGCATCCGCCTCCATAGGAGGAGGCAACGTGGTGTGGCCGCATCTGCGGCAATATAACAAACTCCCACCAGGGAGAGAGTGGTGCAGCCCCGCCCCCAGGTGAGAGGCAAAGAAAGAAAAGAGGAACCCTTCGCCGTGGGTCCTCCCCGGCCATGGCCCTCTATGAAGAGGGTGCTTGTGCGGCCAGGGGAGCATCCAGCCAATATCCCCCCTGAGGCACCTGCCCCCAGCAACGAGAACCAGCCGTGTCGCATCCGCGGCCCCTGGCACACATGCCAGAGCTGATAAGAAGACCCAACAGGGCCCCCACTGTGATCCCGGGCCCGGCAGTGAACTAAATGACGTGCTCTGGTCTGAAGCGAATGACTGGAGGTGGGTTTCCACACAGGCAGCAACCCAGTCCTTCATGGCGATGCCGCCCAAGCCCCAGCATGAGCCCGGGCCCTGCAGCGGTGTAATGGAGGAGATGCTCCGGTCTGGAGCACGGGCACAGTGCTCCGGCAGGAGCAGAAGAAATACCCTGCTGGAGTCCTCAGCACGATCCTGGGCCCAGCGGTGAAATAGATATTGTGCTCCAGTCATGAGCGAATGAAGTCAATAGAACATTGCCCATTAGAAGAGGCCAGGTCCAGGAGGCGGGATCTGATATACTTATGATCCCTGCAGGAGCTAATGTAAAGGAAGCAAATGGCCCCTGTGGAAATCTGAGCCCTGCTGTGGAAAGCAGCTCTGTTTGTCTGGGGCTGTGAGTGTACACAGGGGTACGCAGCTCCCCCTGTACTCCCGGAAGGTTTGCAACAGAGAGGGGGCAACAACTGCCAGTCTAACAGTAGTCCAGGTACTGACCAGAAGCGAACCAATCTACTGGCAGAAAACAATGTGTTTCAAACTATAGCAGAAGGCAAGAGGCATGTTTGCTCCACAGGCACCAACAAGGGAACCACATCGTAATGAAACTGACCCATCAGGTGGTGGAAGTGAGGAAAGTGAATAATAAAGTGTTCGATGTCACCACACGCCACAGAGCAGAAATATTGCGCCAGCACCAACGATTGCCCCACTACCTCTGATGTAGGGCGTCCACCTTCATGCTCATCTGAACTCGAAGCTCAGGGGATGTGAACATCCTGCTCTGCACAATGTGGCTGCCTGCCACTAACGTCATACGGCATGCCATCCCGTCGAAGGACCAGGACAACATGGGCTTGGGGGAGCTACCTACCAGCCCTCTGAGTTCAACCAACAGCTGAGGTCTGACCAACAAACATGGGTGGCCTTGACACCCGCCGTGAGGAAGCGGTACACTGGGCAAGGTAAGGCTTGCAGCTCCTCAGGAGTGCTTGTGCGCCCTCGCGTGCCACTGGAGCGCAGCACTTTGGGTACTGGTGGAACATCGCCAAAAAAGGGGGTGAGTGAGGTCCTGTCACCCCATACCCAGTAATCAGTCTGTGGAGCAGCATGGACGCCCAGTGAGCTGAGTCTCGCTGGACTGCCCTTGCCATCAAGGGACTAGGCCGAAGTGGCCCCTTGCACTTGCCAGGTGCGGCTTTGCCGGTTTTGGACTGTAACATCAATGGACCTGGCCCTGGCGAAGTGACTCCTGAACGGACGCTGATGGAGGGTGAACTGGTCTCCTGCAGTCCTGCCATTGCGTTAAGAGGAGTCAGTAAACATGCGTTTTGATTCTGTGAACCTGAATAGTATGTACATGCTTAAAGTGGTCTCCGTAATGGACAGTGATGTGAAACTGTGCTCCCGCAGTTAGTAGGGGTGCTCTATATGATAACAGTGTCTCTCCGTGAGCGTCATGCAATGGTGGCAAGTCCGTACCCCAGGTTAATAAAGGGTTTGTAACTTGCTGGGGAAATCGACTACAGCAATAATTATACCACTTTGGAAAGATGGGCTGCAGGGCGAGGTTGTCTGCTGCGGAATGGGCATGGAGACAAGAAACGCTTAGGACAATAGGCCACGTACAATAGCGTGACAGTCTGAAGGGGTTAACTTTTCCCACTCAAAAAGACTTTTCTAAATTAGGCCCCGAGAGTTTACAGTGGTCTGTCTCAGATAAAGCGTGGTTGTCAGCATTTTCAAGGAAAAGGGCACTTTAATGGTTTTATCCGAATCAATGGCTTTGAATGTAGAGGTCGGCGAGAGTAATGTCAGAACCCAGGAAAGGGCTTGCACTGAGAAAAACGAGGACGGAGCCTGGGTACAACGGTACACTGATAGCGTCACTTCTAGTGTGCGTCCTTTAGCTAATGTTGCTAATGTTACTAATGTATAGAACATTGTTTGGAGGTTAAAAATTACATACTACGGGCCTGATTCACAGAAACGCGTTATAATAGCCCAGTCCTATAGGAAAACGTTCGGTCAACCAAGCCGTAAGTTTCCATGTTTTCCGAGACAGTCATTTCTCTGAATTATTTTGGAAACAAAAAAGCAGTACCCGTTATTTATTGTAATTGGGGACTTTTTTTCCCCATTATCACTGGCAGCTCAGGCACGCTGCCATCCATCATATTCCACTGCAGGGATGTCTCCCGTTTTTATGATATCAGCAACTCGATGGTGCTGCGTAGCTTTGGACGGTGCTCGAGCCTCTGCGCGAGATGCCCAGGACAGGCTTCGAAAAGAGAGTCTGCAAAAAATAACCGCCTAATCAGCGCGTTGCTGCGGATTAATCTCCACAAAATAGTCACCTGCTGTATCAACACCATTTGTATAAGATTGTCATTTTTCACACTTACTTTTGGCTTTGCAAAACAAAATAAAACAAAATTAACCACTCAAAGTTCAGCATTATTGTTTTCACAGCATTTTCAATCGGTATGTCGAAATAAAAAGATTCTGTTTTGTATTTTGCCTTATCAGCAAGTTCTGTGAGGTTTACACTTCTATCAGCTGCTCTGCCAATGAGCTAATTGCACTAGGAAGTCCAGCTACACGAATCTGCATATCCAGGACAAAATTAAACCATCGAAGATGGCTGAAAGATTGGAATAGCGTTCACTTTGGCTCACCACAGCTGCATCATGCCACTTGACAACGCTTGTTAAAGAAGGCGGTATAGTAAATGTTATTCATAATTTAGTCACTCTGATGAGCTTGTGAGTGAGAAAGCTAGAAACCCGCATTTGGAGACCAAGAAATAAACATTTTCTATAAAGTGTTTCTTATCCAGTAGAGTTAGAACGGGAATTACAGTGTTTTTGTGGATTCCTTCTGCAATATTTTTTATGAGGGAAACATAGGTAGTATGGTTAATCCCCCTCACTAAGTTGAGAGGGGGTTTAGATTCTATTAAAGACAAGGAGGAGAGTATTGTGCATTATTTCTGTACTTCTGATAACCACAGCAGCAAAGAAAATCCTTTACAAACAAAACAAAAAAGTTTCAACAACAAACTTAAAACACAGTTTAAAGTCAGTGTATGGGGAGTTCCCCAATCCAACATCGAAAGCAGGTCATGCCCTGTAGATGACCAATGAGGTGAGACCCACCCCCATAAAAGTCCTTTACTCTAACTTCAACTCCTCTTTTACAGCTGTCTTGCATCAGACGCCCACTGCAAAGATCCAACAGCATAACGTGGAGAAAAGGATCCAAACAAAACTGGAGGGATCTCAACCTCTCCGCAACCTGAAACTGCGACAAAATCCTTCTGAACAGATCGTCTCATCACGAAGCTGTAAGAACAACAAAGTGTCGGTGGGTGGGTGCAATAATACACGCCTCCTTGTCTTTAATAGAATCTAAGCCCCATCTCACGTTGGTGAGGGGGATTAACCATTCTATGACAAGACAGGAGGCTTCATATTATACAAGTTCAAAGCCCCTGCATCGCACGAATTGCAACATGATCAATACACTTATGATAAAATGTTTTGAATGTTGATTCTCTTGACCAATCAGCTGCTTTCAAGATTTGTTCCAGACTACCCTCTAGGAAAGCTGTCTCAGTTGCCATAGCACCCCTAACTGAATGAGGACCAAAGGAGGATGTGTCAACTCCCGCCTCCCGCATAACCCACTTAATCCATCTGGCCAAAGTGGAAGGGGACACTGATTTATGGGGCTTGCTATAGGAAATAAGCAGCTGAGAGGTATTAGTAGGTCTAAGACCCTCTGTCTTCAACTCAAAACATTTTAAACACTGAATGACACATAGCTTAGAATTTCCGGGAAAAGCTGGATAAGAAATTGAGGAAAATAAACATTTAGTTCTTCTGGAAATAAAGAAAGTGACCCCCTCGGGGGTGAACATTTTATTGTCCACATCCAAAGCTGTGATATCAGAAACCCTTTTAATAGAAACAAGACATAACAACATGGCTAACTTGGAAAACATTTGCTGCAAAGACAAATTTTCAGTAGGAGGCCAAGCGCGGAAATGATCCAACACCATGTTAACATCCCAGAGAACAGAATACCTCACTTTAGGTGGGACCTTAATGCGAATGGATTTAGGGCTCTACGCACCAGAAAATGCCTGCCAACTGGTTTCCCCTTAACCAAAACATGACCTGCTGAAATAGCGGATCTGAAGCCATTTATAGTCCTGTAAGCCTTGCCCTCTCTAAACAACTCCACCAGAAAGTTAACTACCCCCACTGGAGGGGCAGCAACAGGATCAAAGTGTCTAGCCACACAGCAGCTAACCCAGCCGTTCCATGCTGAAGAGTACCCTGACTTAGCAGAGGCCGCCCAGGAGTCTTTGATGACACAGATAGAGTCCTGTGAAAGTCCCTGGAAGCACCAGGAAGAGCTGAAATCTTCCAAGCCATAAGGGAGAGGTGGCCCTGAAGGACCAGCTTGTGAAGGAGACCCGCCGGATCGGACTGCAGCCACCGGAGGAGGGGAAGAAGACAAGGAATATCCACTGCCAATTCCAGAAGGGCTGAGAACCACACCTGGGAGGGCCAAAAGGGGGCAACCAACACCAGAGTTGCCACCTGCCTGTGCACTTGAACTAGAACTCTGGCTATCATGGCAAAGGGAGGAAAAGCACATGAAAGAGGGCCCGACCAATCCTGGAGGAAAGCTTCGGTAGCTAGTGCACTGGGATCCGTCTCCAACTGTAGAACCGGGGAACCTGGCAGTTGACCCTCGAGGCAAAGAGATCTATGAATCAGACCCCAAAGAGACAGGATCTCGGCAGAGAGTCCTGTCCAACATCCCATCGCTCCTGTCCTGGAGATGTCTGCGGTTCCAATCTGCGACAGTGTTGCTGACTCCAGGAAGATACTCCGATTTCAACACAATGTCCCGATATAGACAGAAATGCCAAAATTCTCTTGCTAGGTCTGCTAGGGCCTTGGACCTGGTTCCCCCCAGATGATTGATGTATCTCACAGCCAAAACATTGTCCATCCTGAGAAGGACACAGCAATTCCCTCGGTCCTTGAGAAAACTCTTGACTGCAAAAGAGCCCGCTAACAGCTCTAGACAGTTGATATGTAGTTGCTTCTCTGAAGTGGACCACTTTCCGCCTGTGGAAACCTGACCTATGCTGGCTCCCCAGCCCACTCTGCTGGCATCTGACTCCAGGATGACGTCCATAGATGGACCAAAAATTGCCCTGCCATTCTAGACATCCATGTGCCTGAGCCACCAGAGGAGCTCCAACCTGGCTTCGGGAGACAGAACTACTAACTGGGCGTAAAACAGACTCTTGCAAAGATGCTTGGCCTTGAGGCGCAGCAACGCTCTGTAATGGAGAGGAGACGGAAAGATAGCTTGGATGTAAACAGACAACATCCCCACAACCCTGGCCAGCTGCCTGAGGGCAACCTTCCCTTTCCTGCGGAGGACACGAATTTCCTTCCTTATCTTGGAAGAAAGTCTGCAGTCCGGAAGGAGAAGGATGCAGAGCTTGAAATCTATATTGAAGCCCAGAAATTGGATACATTGCGTAGGTTTCAATATGGATTTCTTCGCATTTTCCACAAACCCTAATGTCTGTAGAAGGGACACCGTTAACTCCAGGTGAGGCAGAAGAATCTGAGAGTTCTGAGCTAAGATAAGCATATCGTCTAAGTAGAATATTATCCGAATCCCTTTGGACCTGAGGTGAGCCATCACCAGTTTCATTAACTTGGTGAAGCACCAGGGGGCTGACGACAGGACAAACGGGAGGGAGGCAAACTGCCAAGTACGAGCTCCTCATTGGAACTGAAGAAACTCCTGATGGGGACGGAAGGCAGGGACCACCAGGTACGCATCCTTGAGGTCTAAGTTGACCATCCAATCCGCCGGGAGAAGGGTGTCCCTGAGGAGATGAATCCCCTCCATTTTGAAGTGATGCTATACTACGAATGAGTTTAGGGCTCGCAGGTTTATGACATGGCGAAACCCTTCCTCGGGTTTTGGGACCAGAAATAGAGTACTTAGAAACTGAGAAGCTGTGAAGGACGCTGGAACCACCCCCCATTTGGAAATGAGTCTCTGACCTCCGCATCCCCACATCCTGTTTGATCTTGTAGAACACTAGGGGAGGAGGCAAGAAAAGCTGATAAGGAGGGGAATACAACTCTATTTGAAACCCTTTACTGTCTGCAACACCCAGGGGTCTGAGGTGAGAGCCTGCCACTGAGGAAGAAACCTGGCCAATCTGCCCCCTAAACCTTTGTGGGAAAAAATGTTTAACACCTGTGGCATTACCTAGTGCTGCTCTTGATCTACCGGCAGCCCTGCCGGCACGTCCGCTCGAATGAAAACTCCTTTGAGGGTAAAACTGTGTTTGCAATCCCTTAGCAGAGGAGGAATTGTGCGCACCTCTTCATGCATGTTACCGGGGACGGGTAGAGCCTTGGGAGAAACGGCTAGAGGAGCCTTATCGATAACCTTAGGGGCATAGACCTTTTTAATATTAGCTTGAGCTTTGTCTAAAGCTGTGAAAGTGTGAACATAGGGCGAAAGATCCTTTAGAAATTTGTCACCAAATAGATTGCCTTGGGCCGCATGACCCGCCTCTCTATCAGCCATATCAGACAACCTGAGATCAAGTCGCATGAGGAGGGACTTAAGCCGTTGTTTACAGATGGAGGCATTGGTGTTGCCAAGCAGGCAGACAGTTCTCTGAACCCAGCCCCCCAGGACTTGCACAGCAATAGGGAGGTTAGAAATCACAGCCTCCTGAGCTAGTTCAAAAATCTGGGTCACCGGACCCAACACATCCAGCAACTTGTCTTGACAACTCCTCCAGAGCTTATCTACCTCCTTCTTGTGGTCCTTCCCTTTCTGGGACAAAAATGATACCATGGACTGGTCAATTTCTGGTGCGAGGGCCACCTTATCAGGGACCACTGGCCTAGGACACTCCAACCGTAATTTGTTTCTGTCCTCCCTTGGCAAAGGGCGTCTTACCCAATGATTCAAGAAAGATGACACTGCTTCAGAGCGATGCCATTCTGTCGATCGGTGTGTTGGATTAGAGCCGGATCCAAGAATGAAACCCCATTCACAACTAAAAGTGGCTGTTTGGATGAAGGAATGGGGTCTAGCTTCCTTTTGCACCTTTTTGTAGGTCAGTCAGAGTCCTCTGAAGAATCTGTAGAAGAAATAGGCATCGCAGGATCTCTAGCAGGAAGCTGAGAACTACAGACCAAAGGGGGACAGACTGGGACTGTTTGAACTCCTCCAACCTACACTTCTGACCCCTTACCAGGGAGGAAATATGAGTAGGGGCAGTGGATGGACTGTTATGTTATGTTATGTTACTGCTACTTATAGAGCGCACAGTCGTGCTAAGGCATCATGGTCGATAGAGAGGAAGAACTGCAGAGCCAAGAGGGGAACCAGAACAAGGAAAACAGATCTTAGAATAAATAGGTTTTCAGGGCCTTACGGAAAGCCAAATGGTTCAGGCACAGTTTTAAAGCAGGACTGAGTTGTCCTTGCACATGGTTGTTCTTTGTGGTGCGCTTATGGGGAGCTAGCTCTGGCATAGAGGGACCCACCTCATGGGAAGGGTGAAAATCCAATATTTTATGAATGAGCCTATCGAATGCTGAGGCAAGGGTGGAATTGAGGTCTGACAAAGCCATGTCTAATGATGAGTATATTGCTTGAGCCACCGATGGCTGGTTAGGAAGGGAATGGTCTCCCATAGCCTCCCCTAATCTATCACTTTTTTAGAAGGCCTAACCTGGGTGCTGGCATCCGCAGAAGAGGGTCCATCCAAACATCTACCATCCGTGACAGCACAAACCACTCAAGTGAATTGAAAATAAATAAATAATAAAATATATATATATATATATATATATATATATATATATATATATATATATATATATATATATATATGTGTAATTCTTAGAAAAACTGTATGGAACAGAAAAACCCCAGAATGCAGAGCTAATGTACATACACAGGGCACCCTTGTGCCTCACTGGAGGGAAAACGTGCCGAGCAGACGTACCTCCATGCTGCTCACCCTAGCAGGTTATGGTGTCTAGCAGCACACAAGGGTAAAACCGCGCCGTATATTACAGGCAAAGCCTGAAGCCTAACAGGCTGCAGAACGCCTACAGCATGACTGGAAATCCGGCATTTAATTTCCCTCAGGGGATCAAACTGTTATAAAAGAATTCCTCCGATGCGCGCCGGTCCTGAAGCTAGTCTTCTGACAGGGCTGCGCGCGTCACTGAGGAATGCGGGACCCAATGAGGCAAGAACAGCCTACGCACGCAGGGCCTGAAGCAAAAAGTTTCTGAAAAAAGGCCTGCGTGCATAGGCGTAGAAACCTCTGCAACTGTAATAGGGACTTCCCACGCATGCCGGGTCTGAAGCGAGAGCTTCTAAAGGCACGCGCTCATCGGGCCTGCAGTACCAGGGAACTCTGTCGGAAGGTGGAGCACGCGGCGTGTGAATAGAACTGTAAATAAAAAGCAATGGTCACATGCAGCATAAACAATATCAGAAATGCAAATAAACTGCAAGTTTACAACGCACACAAGTAAAATACTGTAACACCCTACTGTTTATACAAAGTATCCAGGCCAAGTATAAAAGGCCAACTATTCACTAGCATCAAGGTACAACTGGAAGGAGTGACTAAGCTGTGCCATCAGCAGCAAACAAAGAGGAGTTGGAGTTAGAGTAAAGGACCTTTATGGGGGAGGGTCTCACCTCATTGGTCATCTACAGGGCATGACCTGCCATCCATGTTGGATTGGGAACCTCCCCATACACTGACTTTAAACTCTGTTTTAAGTTTGTTGTTTAAACATTTTTATTTTGTAAAAGTTTTTCTTTGCTGCTGTGGTTGTCAGAAGTAAAGAAATAATGCATAATATGAAGCCTCCTGTCTTGTCATAGAATAAATATAATGCTGATTATCTTCCATTCTTTTACAATGCTCATATCGTAAAGTAATTTTCAAACCCACGCAAAGTGGCATCTCCTCACTTCTTAATCGGTGTCAGGGCTGTCACATATTTTCAAGCTGGCAGTGTTGTTGATATGCTTGTTCAGAGACTCCAAGAGCTGACTCTGTTCAAGCCCACAAAGCAGCTGATGATAAGCAGAGGATTCTGATGGGAACATCAATTATATGCATAAATGCAGTTGGATAATACTGTTTTTGGTACTGAAACATTTTAAGGTATTGGATTGCTGCAAGAACTCCCCTTCATACTGTAAGTGTTTTGCGACTATTTATTTTGGTACATTTGATTACAACATGCTTTAAAATGCATCATTTGGCCCAATTTTCTCAAAATTCTGAAAGCTTGCTCATTATGCTTCTTTGTCTACTGGCTCCTCTCTTCCCTAATTTCCACTGATACCTTAAAAGATTGCCCACACACACACACTCTGTAGCTGCACAGGAAACACATGCTTTTCGTAGAAGCACAGGCTTTCATTATATAAGAACTAGGGCACTGATATTTTTCCAATCCGTAGTATTCAGTTTGTTGAGTTCACTAGGCCAAATATTAGTTTATCAGGGGTCTCCAACCTTTACATTGGCAAGAGCTACTTCTTGTTAATGGCCAATAGGCGGGAGCTACTGAATATTATGGGCAGTTTATTTGTTCTTTATATAAAAAAATAATAACATATGCTTTTACTATGATGTTAATCACTTCAAAAACAGCTTTATTTCATTAATTTGTATTCTGCGTATTGTCGTTGATCATGCATCTACTGGAATTTTTCTTGCGTTTGAGAATTACTTGTACATTGCATGGTGTTTTACCCAATTTTTAGCAAAAACAGTACTCATAAATAGCATGATTTCAATCCAGTATTGAAAGGCTGAAAATCCACCGCCAGAAATGATAAAATATGCATTCAGGTTTCTCATAGATCTCCTTAGTTCTCCGGTTTGTGTATATAGTCAAAGGGGATCGACTATATTAATTGTTCTCCCATCCCATGACTCTCCTCAATCTTCTCAACCTGTATTCACCACCTTGTTTTGTACAGTGCTCTGTACTTAGTAACTAGGTTTAAACTATACAAAAAAAATACACATACAAACCACTGCTCACTTTTTTAGCCTAATTACTTCATTCGTACTTGTGTTTCGTAAAACATGGGCTGAAACAGAACTCTCAAATCATGTGTTTTATGTCATGGCATTGATGTTTTATAAATTGACAAGCACCAGAATGCAGTGCAGCTGGTAGTTTTCTACATTTACTTCAATGGGCCTCATTAGGACCCTGGCGGAGAGGGTATTACGCCAGCGTAGTGCATGGCGTACCTCTCCGCCATACTACGAGTTCCCGTAGCGCCATGGAGGTTTTCTCCGCCTGGTTTTACCAGCCGGAGAAAACCATGGCGCTACGGGACCTCGTTGTTAATTACGCCACCGTATTTTACGGTGGCGTAATTAACTCCTTCCCCACTCCCATTATACCCTATGGGGCGAAAATGGGAATGGGGAAGGGCAGAATGGGGATTGGGGATTTACCGCTCCGCCGAGGTCGGAATGGGGCGGTAAATCCGCCAACCCCCATGGCGCTATCGGCGGCTTTCCGCCATGCTTCGCGGTGCATTTAGCACCGCGAAGTCCGCCCGGGTCGTAATGAGGCCCAATGTAAAATTCCTCTTAGCACTTCAATTCCTGTATTGGTTTATGCATGGAGGTGGGCTCCTCCATATCACAGCAAATTCCATCTTAAACTTTAATACAATTGGGGTACTAGTGCCTTAAAACAGAGAACTTGTAATCTTCAAATAAAAACAATAACTCGCAGTTTTACCATGAAGAGCAACTCATAACGCTAGATGTACCTTTTTCTTGCAAGCTAGAACTTGCACGGATTGGCTTTTTCAAAATTTTATTTGATTTTTTACACACACCCACACACAATGAGCAAAACATGATTACAGCTGTAGCTTTTTTTTCTATTCTGATTGAAAGCCCAGGTACCAGCATGCAAAGAAATGCTAACCAAAAGAAATTTAAAGAAAGAGTGAGACTAAAACAATCACAGCCCCAGCTTTGTTTCACAGCGCAGGCCAATTTAGGAGTCTGGAAGCGGAGTTTCGAAGGAGAGTTTCGAAGCAGTCTGTGGCAGTCCTTCTCGTGTTGAGTCTGCTTTCCATTTCCACACTCCTTGTGGGAGGAGACGGTGTACTTAAACCAGCTCCAACCGCGGAGCGGACGCAGAGTCTGGAAGCAGAGTTTCGAAGGAGAGTTTCGAAGCAGTCTGCGGCAGTCCGTGGAAGTTTGGAGGAGCGGGGTGTCCCCCTCCTTCAGCGAAGCAATGGAGGGTGCAGGGATGCGCCTCCGAAGTAATCGCTCGAGCTGAGAGGACTCGGGCTTGGACTTGAGGAGCCCCCTTAAAACTCTGCTCGTCAAAGAAGAACGGTTTCTGCATCATCAGTTTCAGTGAGTACTGGAGATCCCACAGGTATGGACTCACGAGAACTTAAATCTTTGCCATTGCCTCTTACAATTGATGGTACTCCATTTAGTGATTCACACCCCCTTATACACTCCCCCTACATCAAAAAGTAAACCCAATCACTGGGCCAACACACGTGGTGACATCCCTCGCACTGGAGCCTCCCCAACCCCCCACAAACAACTTACTGATTAACAAAGAAGCAGTGGAGGGTGTGGAGGGGCGATCAAGCAGCGGGCCCTCTGGGTCGAAGCATCCGAGACTCCCGCAGTCCTCGCGTCGCTGTCAGGACGTGGGAGAATTCGGGAATGGCATTCGGGCCGTTGAGGGAGGGCCGGGCGTGAGCGAGGAAACCAGAACAGAACGGGGAGCGGGGGTGGAGGTGTTCCAGTCAGCTCAGGCCGGCAGGGGGGACTCGCTATTGGAATGCTGCGAGGAAACCCCAGAGGTGGATGGGTGAGGGGGGAAGGCAGCCCCACCCCTGATCCCAGGACTAGTCTCTAGCCCAGCTGACCAACCTACGGCCGGTCGGGAGGTGACGAGTGGTGAGGTAACCAAGGATGGTCTTCAGGGAGCACAAGAGACATCGGCAGTAAAGATAAACCTCAAATCCTCGCTGAATATTGCCATTGAGGTCTATCCTCCTATGATATGTCCTGATCTAAGAAGCCCAGACCCACTGTCTATTGTGGATGTCTCCCTACCAGTAGAAATTAGAAACCCCCAGGAGGGAGGGAAAGAGAAAACAGAACTCTCTCAACTGGGAGGGAAACTCAGTGATCTAAGTCCCGAAAATTCCGGCATTATATCTGAAGTAAACGAACAGCACCCTGTTTTTGATTCTACTTCACCTAGGAAACCCCCAGTGAAAAATCTTCAAAGAAAGCCCGTGCAATAACAAATGAGTAGTAATTCAAAAACACTATCAGTGACGGGGAAAGTAATTCAAAGAAAGAGTCAAAATATCTTCAATAAAAGAGGGCTGAAGAAAATTAACCCGAGAACAAAAAAGATACTGAACCCTACAAACGCAGTAGCTAGATTTTTCCGAAGCCCACCGACTAAAGGACAATGTCAAATGGAAGAATTGTCAGATGCAGAGCTACTGGAAGGAGAAGTCTCGGTTATAATTAACAGGACGGAAGATCCGAATTCTATTTTGTCTGGAACGAGATCAGATACACCAAGACCAGCATTAAAAGCAGGAATTCGATATTTCAAAGATCCCGAATTACAAGGGCAGAGACATTTCGCACAACCAGAGACAACACAAGAAATACCAAGCATCATCTCCTGGGAAACCCAGAACCAATTGACAAAGGGGTATATCTCCACACCGCATACACTTACAGCATGCGGTAATATAAAGGAGGTCGTACATCTCAGACCAAAGGAGTCTAGGGAACACACTATACACGAAAATGATTTGCTGCAGGGCGAAAGACATATAAGAGACATACTGTATGAAACCCCGCATCTGGATAATGATCTAAAATCTCCACAAAAAGGAAAAGATCTATCAAGAGCGGGAAAGAACACACTGGATTTAACATCGGACTTGAGGCCTGTGGAAGCAAACAAAAAAAATATGGCGACAAACTTGCTCAAAGAAGTGGAATCAATGGCAGCAAGACTCTCGGGACCAAAATTCTCAGGAACTAGCTCCACGCCAGGTCCCCTACCCCGATCACCCCAAAAAAGTAGAAGGTACTCATTTAGTTCAGTTAATAATACAAAAGACACACCAACATCTAATAGAAGGTCCTCATCCTTGATTGATGACAACGACAAAGAAACGACAAAAAAAACCAGACATTTTTGCAGTAATGTCGGCGATGACTATCGCCATGAACCCATTTTGTAAACTCTATGAATCTATTAGTGACACCTTGAAAGATCAGCAAACTTTGATAGCAATGCTCCATACAAAAATGATCTATATAGAAGGGGGCGCTTCCTGTCAAAGGACTCTCTACCCATAAAACTGGTGAATTAAGTCAACAAAATGTCCTGGAAACAGTGTACCCGATACAAGGAAAAAACTCAGCGATACCCCAAACTGAGGATACATCAAATACAGCTAATAAAGAGCTGTTCAATGAGAAAGGACATCTGATCGTTCAAACAGAAGGAGAAATTGCGACACAGACTGAGGTACGAAACACCCGAGGAGATAACAAGAAAGATTCCAGAGTAAACTTACGAAACCAAGAAAGGCCCAAACAAGGGCAGGAAATGAAGAAACAAACGGAAATGGTTGTGTGGTAATGTGTCTGGAAAAAGACGTTTTGACCACAACGAGGGTCACCAGGGAAGGGGACAGTGAGTCCCAAGTTGATACTCAAAGAGTTGAGCTCCAAAAGAGACCTACTGAACAGCACAGTGACCTAAAAAACAAGGAACAAACAACATATCCGCTTTTTGGAAATGAAAAAATGTTTAAAAAAAAAAAGAAGATAGAACTAGAGTGGTTACACTTGAAACAAAGCAACTCCACTCTGAGTCAACAAAGACCTCAAGAAATAATTCGACCAATAAAATTCAGTTGAAGGAGCAGTCGAAAAAGAGAACAGTTATCATTCAAGACATAGAGCCATCGATTATGGAGGAAACAGAGCAAGTAACCCTTTTAAAGGAACGGCAAAGGGTGACAAAGGACCAGGACGAGAGTACTGATCTTATGGACCTATCGGTATATTCAGTTGGCACCTTGAAGGCAGAGGCCAATCAAATGACGCAACAACAGTGCTCTGTGACAGAAAATCCAGATGAATTTTCAGAAAAAGAGAAAATTAGTCTATTTTTGACGCTGGAAGAAAGGCGAGAATAACTGTGCAGCCATTTCTTGCCCAATAAAACGGTCAAAACACTCCAAACAGGAGCAGTGAAAAAGGGGAAAGATCACAAAGAGAATTACCTTAATACAAGGGAAAGAGAATATAGAAGTCGATCTCCACGTACCAAAATAAACATGAAAACCCTTTTCAGGCAGGAAATCCAATTTGTAAACAACAGAAAGAAAGAACAGACGCGGCAAGAAAATTTGGAATCTAGTCATGAAAGAAACCAAAGAAATAAAAAACAATAATCAATCCAATGGAAAAGACACTTATATTCCATACAGTAAAAAGATTGGTAGTGAAAGGTCTTTCAAATTGGAACGTGTGGACCACACACAAGATAAACTGATATTGAATAGAAAAAACACACTGGTCTTAATTAAATGTATACCAAATCTAAGACAAATACATTCTGATGATATCAGATTTGTGGAGTTCAGCTCTACAGGAAAAATAGATTGTGTCTATTTGCATATCCCATCTCCTATAATCAGATCAATGATAATAATGGAAAAGGAAAACTTCCAAAGGATGGGGTTTGACATGACTGAATGTCATGTAATAGGAGAAAACGAGCCATACGAAAAAAGGAAAGGAGAATCATAAGTAAGTATACAGCTAAATCAAAGGAACGTAAAGGGTGACAACAAAGAATATTTACCGAGTTCAACCAAAACGATGGCACAAAGAGAGGCTGAAATTGGGAAAATAAAGCAAACAGTTACTGCGAAGAGGCCAGAACAAAGATCAGTCTCAACAACAGAAGAAATGGCAAAAAATTCCCAGGTGGATCCCGTAAATAACGGTGATTACTCTAAAGAATCTCTCCAGAGTTTGAAAATTACATTTTCTAAAGATGAAGCAGACATGGAAAACGAACAAATAGTCACAATCAGCCCCAACAATGAGGCAAATGGTGACCTCTCCCGATGGTCATGGATCCCGAGTGCACTAACAAAGAGGAGCTAGCCATGCATAAAGGAGGGGATGAGAAGTAAGGAAAAGGGGAGTCCTGCGACCAAAGAACTGAAGTTGGATAACATCACAATGGGCAGTTGGAACACCAGAGGCTTCACCCATTTATTAACAACAAGTGACTTGAATTTAGGGGATTTTGATATCTTGTGCCTACAAGAGACTTGGTTAACAAAAAAAACATACTTGGAGGGCTACGAAATTTACCTATCTCCGGCGACACGCTCCGAACGGGGGCGTCCGACCGGCGACACGCTCCGAACGGGGGCGCCCGACCTCAGGGTTGTTGACAGCCATTAGAGCTGGAGTGGGGTTTCAGTATATAAAAACGGAAACATCGAACACCCATTTCCAAGTATCCATCTTAAAATGGGTAAATACAACCCTGGAAAAGAACAAAGACACTCTAAAGGATGAAATATTGATTTTAATAAATATGTATTGGAATCCCGCAGCAATTCAGAATGAGGATTTCCTGAAAATGACAGACACTATACTGGAGAAAATACACCTGGAACGGGCGCCGAAATGTATTGTTCTATGTGGAGACCTTAATGCGATATGCCCTAAAATACACACTCTTGGAGGAGCAAGGAAAAAGGTACCGTTAAATATGGTCCGGGGACAGTTGTGGATGGCGGCGATGTCGTCCTGGGACCTACATAGCCTAGAAACCTCAATAGCTAACCGTGGTCCAGTAATTCCGACATGGGAGAGAAAGGACTGGAGTGCAAATTTAGACCATATTTTTGTCTCAAACGAAATGTTGAGGATCGTGGATGATTTTGAGGTGGTTAGAACATTGAACAGCGACCACAACCTATTAATGGTAAAATGGTCTACTGGGAGAAGCCTCAGATCGATCATGACAGCTGAGATTGAGTCGTACAAAGGAGGAACAAAACTCCGCCTATCGGCAAAAGCTGTGGTCGAACTAACCAACTCATACATCTCTATCTGCAATTTGAAGCACCAAAAGGCGCCAACTAATGACAAAGACAACATCGACTACCAACCTTTGTTAAAAATCTATGAAAAGAAAAAAAGGTTTGGCCAAACCATGAGATAAAAGTTCATATGCACGAATTTAACAAAGGCTTAGTGGAAGAGAGGAAAAAACTAAGGAAACTAAAACGCAGTGCAAAGAAGATAAACACCCTTGAGATGGCAAACTTGGTAAAAATAGCAGTGAGGACACATAAAAAATGGTTATTACAACAAAGAGCTAAAATCAATCAAGCAGATGCAGCGGCAATGCTAAAGGTAGTATTCAGTAGAAAAACAAAAGACTTCTGGTCGCTTATCAGAACAACCTCAGGATCTCAAAATAATCCAATAAATAACTTTGTCGGGGAAGAAACTTGGATTGAACATTTCTGAAATCTGTTCCAGCAAGTTAAATGTGACAACTTAGTAAGCCCAGACTCTTCAAACACTACTACATGGATTAACATCTGGGATTTGGAGGATATTAAGAGGATACTTGCTCGCCTAAACAATTCCAGGGCTCCTGGACCAGATGGTATTACGAATACGGATTTAAAAGAACATCAAGAAGAATGGGCAGTCTTTATTCACGAGGTTATAAAGAATTGTACAACTTTTAGAACTATACCAACCACATGGACGACAGCCAATATTGTCCCAATTTATAAACATGGGCCAAGAGAAGATCCCAAGAATTATCGTCCGATAGCACTTCTCGATGTGGTCGGGAGGGTGTACGGTTCATTACTCTTGGAATATTTTCAAAAATGGGCAAGGTCGTCGGGCAACGAAGACCCAATTCAATCCGGGTTTGTTACTGAATGTCTTAAAAAGTAAGATCCACAAAGGGAGCCCAAAAATTCATCTGGCATTTGTTGACCTGGTCCAGGCTTTTGACCAGGTCAATCGGGAAACCCTATGGGAAAAACTGAGAATAAGAAACTGCCCGGCTAGCATCTTAGATCCCATCAGAGCTCTCCATCAAAATACCTCTATTAGGGCTCATTTGAACCGAGAAGGGCGACTATCAGAGCGAATTCCTACGGCCAGAGGCGTTAAGCAGGGGTGCCCTCTCGCCCCGACGCTGTTCAACTCATTTCTATGGGATATCAAAGACTGCGAATTAGAAATTCGCTCATTTCCATCGACAGCAGGAAGTACAAAAATTTCAAGATTACTCTACGCGGATGACTTTATTTTATTGGACTATACCCCAATTGGTCTTCAGCGCCAATTAAATGAATTGGCAGTCTACATTAAGAAGAAAAATTTGGAAATTAACAAGTCCAAAACTAAGGTCATGACAGTGGAAAAACGAAACACACACACTGAGAATTTCAGATGGACTCTAGAAGGGGAAGTTATTGAACAAGTAAAAGAATTTAAGTACTTGGGAGTGTTTCTAAGTAACAACAAGCAAGAATATCCGATGCAAAAACATCTGCTGGAAAGAGCAAGGAAGTTGACAACCCAGGCTAAAGCGATAGATGGAAGATTTGGCCAATACACAACAATCCCCTTGATACAATTTTACAAGGGTAAGGTGGTCCCGTCCCTAAGCTATGGCGCAGATGCCCTGCTGACGATCCCACGAGAATTCTGAAAGCGCATAGAAGGTCTCTTCTGGCAAAGCGCATTAAATCTACCAGCGTCAACACCTATATCAACTATTCAGCAGGAATTGTGTTTACAATCATTGGAATCAATGATAATTAGAAACACAATAATGCTCTATAGAAAGATCTCAATCAGCAAATATCAAAATGTCATGACCATCATTCGCAGAGAACTTGAAGAACAAAAAAGCAATTGGCTGTCGACTTGGAAGCAAGGAAATCTAAAAATCCTGGAAGAGATAGATAGCTCTGAGGAAGAACTAATCCAAAACCCCGACAAGGTTAAACAAAAACTCTGGGAACGAGACTGGATTGAGACTACATCTTTGGGAAACAGAAGTAAATTATTAAGACATCAACCTCCAACAACGAGGAGGATAAACGAAATACCAATATATCTAAAAATGTTTTCCAATAAGTCTATAAGAAATATTTTCTTGCGATTCCGAATGAATCTCCTGCCAACAAATGAGATCAGAGCGATAAGGAAGGTATTGCTAGATAACAGCTGCCGCTTATGCAAAGAGAAATATCAAATTGAGTCATTAAGGCACTTGTTACCATCTTGTCCTAATCTGACAAATTTGAGAAGCAAGCACCTGGGACACATACTTAAAGAGTCGATAACATGCGGAGAATAAGATTGGTGGAATCGACTAATAAAGGGGGACAATACCACTTATGTGATAGCGGTTTCTCAATTCTTTACCAATCCGAAACTTCAAGAGATGGTCTAAGATTGCACTGCAACCAGTTGGAAACCCTCCTTCTGCTCTCTTAGCCTTTGGAACTTCACCCCGCTACGCTTCCCTGGTTTTGAAGTAGAGGGTACTCCAGTGCCCTGTTCCCCCTTTCCTTTCTTTTCTTCTCTTCTTTTCCTCTGCTTCGCTCATTTTATTTTATTTAACATGAAGAACTTTAACACTTTTAATCAAGATTGGACATACTAGAGACGAGGAAGTATTTTGTTTTTCTTGTAAAAACATTTCTTAAATTGAATCAAGTAAAATAAAAAAATAAAAATAAAACAAAATGTAGCCCCTCCTCTCACTGTGCACACAGCTTTAGACTGTTTGCTTTGCAGCAAGAGGAGAGGGAGAGCACAGGGGAAGAGACCCAGGGACTTCAGACACCAAAATAAACACAAACACACAGTCCTCATTTTGGTGTCTGGTGCAAAGAGCTACTGGGAAGCATCTGGTGAGCTACCAGTTTAAATACACCATTTTTCTGTCACATTTTCACAGGCTTAATATGGTATACAGGCTTAACATGTTGAGAAATCTATAAATCTCGAAACAAAAATAAACACTAAACTCTTGCAGACTTTCTCTCAGCAGCACAGTATCCAGCAAAGGTGCATACTTTAGCTAGGAAAATGCAGCGCCGGTGCATTTATTGTTTTACAAATGAACCATTGACTTTTCTTTTATATTTGATTTTTGTGTTTTTTGTATTTGTCCCCTACTGTTCTCTTTAAACTTTCATAATGCTCGTCAGAACCCACTGATGAGAATCTTTTTGTAAAAAAGACCTTTTATGGCAAAGGAAGCATGAAGGCACAATATTTCATGCATTAGCAACCACAAAATGAAAAGAAGGATGTAGAATAATATAACTGTTAAAATATTTTTTAACAGTAATTGATAATAGCACGTACCTGGCACAGCCTTTTCGTTCTGGTTTACCCCCATGCTCAGCATTGGGCTAGCTATTTCGGTAATGCCTGGTGGAGGGGCAAACCTCCTGACCACCTAGCTCAAAAAAATCCACTCCTTTAAATAAGACACATCTTTCCTCTAGAATATGTACAGTTGTCTTTTTTCTTATGTATTTTCTGTTATTTTGTAACCAGTATACTGCTATGGATGTGGTGCTATTGCATTTCACCACGTTTAAAATTTTCCATCAGACCTTACAGAGCCCCAGCTCAGCCTGGCCTCATGACCTGACACAGCTTTGGTGTCTGCTGTTGGACTTGGCCAACCTTACCCGCCACTTGGTGTATTTGTGACATTTCACCTTGCTCGAACCTAGCACTTTACCAATAGAGGAAATGTCATTGATCTACTAAACATAGGGAAAAGCTGACCAAGTACTGCAATGGTCATCAAGACATATTTGGTTCATGAGGTTTATTAGTGGGCCGAATCAGGCCTCCCCAAGTTCTCTAGGGACCTCCAGGGTTGTACTCCAAAGTGTTATCCAGTACTAACTCTCCCAATGTGTTAATGCCAAGAGGAGATTTACCAAGACCTTCCCGGGGGATGCTTTAGTCCATCGCAGGCCAACAGTTGGCTCCAGACACAGGATATTTCATGAAGTGCAATGAGGTCCCTTGGCCAAACTGCTAATGGAATGACTGTTAAAACCAAGTGGCCATGCAACTCGGAACGTTTTAATAAAGGCTCATTTGAACAAGGGCGTGGGGTTGCTTTCCACATTGTGTTGGTGGATTTCGCCCTGGAAGGCCACTGTATGCCATTGCTGGGCTAGGCCTGCCCCCTCCTCTTCCAACACTGCTGGGAACACCCGCAGGGCTGAAGTCCGCAGGGAACAAGGGCACTGGTGTGGCGCTCTCACAGGGTGTTCTGCGAGAGCAGAGTGAGCAGCCTCCAGATTAAGGGAAGAGTTTGCATCTCTGGTGCAAGTCTTCATTTAACATTGTAATCAAGGAACTGTAACCAGAAGTGCTGCATTAGGTGAGAGTGGAAATAGCTGGGCTGGCGGTTGGAGAGACTATTGAATCCCTCTCACATAGGTGTTGAATTCCTCTCCCTATACCCCTGATTCTGACACTCTACATAGCTCATTCCTCAGGAAACATGCAAGCCTGTATAGATCTCCAATGCAGGCTCCAAACCGTGAGAAGCCATTTGGGAACTTGCACTCCTCGCCGTGGTGCGGATTGTGATATTGAAACCGACAATTACACCGTTTCTCTACGAAAAGTTTGCAGTCCCACCAAATTTCCAGGTGAAGCTTATTTCCTAATAAAAGAAATACACCAGTTACTGGGATCAAACCAAGATGTTTTGGGGGAGGGGGCAATAAACAAAACCAGAATCCCTTATGGGGGAGAATAAAATTGGAGTCTGGTGGCCCTGAATGGTGAACACCCTGAAGAAAATCATACAACCAAAAGACATGACAAACCAATTATAAAAGAAAGTCTGTTGATCACCCTAGGGCCCTCAGTTTTCCCCTATAAGGACATAGAGAGAAACATATGCAGTGCAAATGGAACGCTGTTAACAACTTTGCTTTATTTCTCCCTGTATGATAATTTCCTTGTCCCATTCCCGGTCCCCACTAACACGACTATCCTCCAACCCAGACCAGTGCTGGCCAGCTCTGGGTTGTTGCCACAATCAGCATCAGGGGTGGCAGTCGCCAGTCCTGTCTCCCCTATGAGTTGTTACTCTTCTTGGATGCACGGGGGGCTGCCAGCCAACACCACTCTTATGAGCAACTGCTTGGTCCCCGAACCCCTGCCTGTATTTGGTGTAACTCAAATGGTCAACAGCCCGCTTATGCCAAATGAGAAAGCTGAGAAAGTCAGCCCCCTGGTCTCATTGGCCCAAATGGAAACGGAGAACAATGTGGTGCCCAAAGACAAGTCCTCTCTTACTAGAAGTACCTGGAGTGAGAACACAATGAACATGTGTTCAGGGAACAGCACTTTTCTCTGCCTAACTCCACTTTTTCTGAACGAAGATCGCCTTACACAGGGATGTAACTGCAAACAAGTTCTCTCAGAACTTGCAGACATCAAAAGGCTGTTACTGGCTTTGATAGAAGCTCAAGGGAAGGCAGAAGGGGGACCCTCGGGGACTCTCAAACTGGCCCACTAGATGCAAAGGGGCTTTACCACCCACCCCGGGAACATCTAGAGAAGACAAGCACCTGCGATATACTGCCCCCCGAAGAAAAGGCCAAACCCTGCTTATCTGTAAATGTGAAACAATCTGAGGTCATTATCCACTGTGTGACCAATATGAATACTCAAGAGACTCAGCCCAAAGATGAGCAAGCTGCCCAGCAGAAGATACTCAGGGAAGCCAATGTGGTCCCCAATTTCAAAATTGTGAACACTGCAGGGGAGAACTGGCCGCCAACATAGTGGGAACCCAGGGCCGTAGTCTGGCTAAAAACAGAGCACACGGACCATGCACTAGGGAAAGCATGATCAGTCATCAAGCCCTCGGGGGCTGAAGGAGGGCCACAGAATTTCTTCATGGGGTCCAGATAGTGCTCTCTAACCAGCGAGAATCAAGGGAACATCTGCTCTATAATTTATATATTCTGATGAGGCTACAGGCACATCTATGTAGGATCCAGCAGGAGCATGGGACAGCTGCTGCTACTGCATGGCTGCTGGTCACGCCCCCTCCAGACTTGGTGGTGCTGGGCTGAGGTCGATGAAGTGACATTTCTTGCCAGCAAATTGAGGGCTTGGCTTTCTGACGAAGCTTTGACTTAATTTCCCTTTATCTCTGTGTATGTGATTGTGGAAGTATGCCTGTTTTCATCAAATGTTTTTATGTGATGGTTTTATGGACAACATGATCCTCAATAAACTCTGTGAATTTGAATTTCAAAAATTTGATAAATTAATCTCCCTCTCATCCCATTAGTAGAGTATGGCTTTACTCAGAATTACTCTTTTTATAAAAAGTATGGCTTCCACATGTGAAAAGTTGGACAACCTTCTGTATATCTGTGAATATGTTGTACACCATTTCACAGTCCCACTCTTAGAATACACATTTGACTACACAAGGACCAATTTGTTTGGCTATTCCCAATGGACAAGGTGCATTTCTTGTACACAATGTTATCATATTGTATTTTAAATCACTTCCCCTATTGCTTGCCATACAGCCAAGTCACATTCAGTGATCTAGCTGGTAATGGACTCACCTAGGGACTTTCAATTTATATCAGCAGCCTTGTCTAGATATTGGGACAAATCTTTGAATGCACAGGAATTGTTGTAATCACTTTTGTTTTTACTTTTAAAGGACCAGGACAGATTGGACACCTTGTCACCAATTGCCCCTCGCGCAGTCTATGGAGAAGGTGGTGCATGCAATGCCATTTGAATTCCCTCCACGCATTCCACTAGGCCTCATCTACAGTCTAGTCTTTTCCATCATGGCGGTCACAACTGTCTTCATCACTGTGTGCAGCGTTCGCAACCGCGTGTTGCAACCTGGCTACAGGGCTTTGGTTAAGATGTTGTGCTATTTGCCATGTACTCTACGTACTATCCTGTTTTGAGGTTTGCCTTTCTCCCTCCATCGTGCCCTGTTCCCCCCGTGACTTTGCAGCTATCCCGCTCCAATTGCTTTGGCTCTTCTTGTTTGTTCTCCCTCGCTGGTGTGTCGTTCCCTTGACTTCCCCTTTCCATTCTCCATGGGTCTCCTGGCTCCTTCTTTTCCTGGTTGAGCTGTCCGTTCACACATACCCATCTGTACCCTTCTCCGCAACTTGGAGAGTACTACTTTTGGATTCAACCTGTCTACAGGGCTTTGGTTAAGATGTTGTGCTATTTGCCATGTACTCTACGTACTATCCTGTTTTAAGGTTTGCGGCTATCCCGCTCCACTTGCTTTGGCTCTTCTTGTTTGTTCTCCCTCGCTGGTGCATCATTCCCTCGGCTTCCCCTTTCCATTCTCCATGGGCCTCCTGGCTCCTTCTGTTCCTGGTTGAGCTGTCCGTTCACACATACCCAGCTGTACCCTTCTCCGCAATTCAGAGAGTACTACTTTTGGACTCTTCTCTTATATTTACCTGGTTTGCTGCACATATGTGGAAGAGTCTGTTCGGTCCTTCGTTTAGGCTATCTGGATTGCTGGAACCACAGATCCTCTGTGTCTCAACTGTAAGTGCATTCAACTACTGCAGATGTTTATTTTAGCCATCCTAGCTTTTCCCTTCATAAGGTCATTTCGGACTGAAGTCTATTGCCTGGGCTGTTGCCTTGCAGGCATAGTGGCTTCTCCTTGAGATCGGCCGTATCTTTTCAAGCACCGGAAGTCTACAAGAAAGAAGGGGACCTCTCCTCCTCCAGAAGATAACACCATTCGGCTAAGTGAAGAATATTCAGCTGAGGAGGAGGCTGTCCTGCAGAGCGCGGTCAGACCTGCAGCTTCAGATCACTTTGCCCAGTCAGCTATGCCCTCTATCGTCTGCTTCTAAAATCCTTCTCCGGCAATTTAGTTCTGTTGTGGGCAATGTTTCTGCATTAGACTTTCTCTGGAAAAAAAGACCTTCTTAAGGGTTCCTCCAACTATCTCCATTGTATAATCCCACTTTAACACTTCTCCTGGTGGGCTGAGTTCCTCCAGTTTGCAGACTCACCAAGAATCACATAACTCTCCCTATTCTCTGTGTGTTTGGGCTGAAATAGCTGATAAATATCACCCAGGCAGCATCATTTGATGGAAACATATTTAATTGGATGGCTTCTATTATTGGTTCCCTTAAGATGCTGACACCCCCAGTGATACACCTCTCTATTTTGATAAGTCAAATTATGCTGCCATGTGACAAGGGGGAGTTATGGCCAGGTTTTGAACTCAAATTCATTTGTCTCCCAGGACATATGTTCTGAACACATCCCTTGATTGAAGATTATATTTTCAGAACCTCAAAATAAAGCTGAATCCAGAGATATGCAACATGCCTCAGTACTATGAACTGTGGAACAATGTATTGAAATGCATGCATTGATTAATTATTGAGATATATATATATATATATATATATTACATGGACGCGGTAGCGTCCATGTAGTTACGGTTAAGTTGGTGTTTCCATAGGAAGAGCACTTTTTGGGTGGCTTATAACTTCATTCCCTCTGGACGAATCCTCACCAAACTTTGCAAAAAAAGTATATGGCTCACTCTGAATATTCTTGCAAAGTTTGGAGAGGTTTGGTCCAGGGGGGGCAAAGTTATAGGGGGGTCCCAAAACTTTTGTTTTTTCCTATAGACATAATGGGGAAAAACGTTGCGCACGGCTACAGCCCGAACCGCTGGACGGATTTACACCAAATCTGCAGCAGGAGCGGTGGCTTGGTCCCGAAAGCGTGCTTTTACAAATTTGGTGTAAATCCGTCCAGTAGTTTTTTTTAAAAATGACCAAAATGTAAGGCAAAAAAATTAGTGATATCTGTGTTCGCTTCGCGGACGGACTTCCCTGTTCGCTCCGCGGACAGCACCCCGATTGACCCATGGGCTTGCGTCATGTCCGCTGACATGCGACGTGTTTGCTGATTGGATGGCGTGGGGCATGGAGCGCGTCAGATTTTCTGTGGCGCCCACCATCTTGTATTCGCTGTCGACCGCGTACAGCGCGGTGAAACTTGGATTAAAAATTGTATTTAGTGGAGTGTGTTGGTGTGTAAGCGTGTTTGGGGAGGGTGGGGGAGTATGAGATAGGTTCAATGTGTTGTTTTTTTTATGTGCTATACGCTTTTGTTGTGTTCGATTTGTCCGCGGAGAACACTGCTGTTCTGACATTTTGTAAATAAACTAAATGGTGGGTGTTCAGAGGACGGAGTATGTGTCCTTTTTGTTTGCAAGGAAGGTAAAATTGAGCTAAAAACACTTGCGGTGTATTTAAATGTTCGTAAATACACAAACTGGGGGTGTCCTGAGGACTCTGTCCATATTGTAATCTGTCAAGTTGAATGTGTTCTAAGAACACTCGCGGTGTCCCGAAATGGTTGCAATTACACAAAATGGGGGTGTTCTGAGAACGTTGTTTGTATTGTTCGTTGTCAGGTTGAAAGTGTTCTACGAACCCTCCTTTTGTCCGCTGATAGTACAATTTCCTATGGGTCTCACCTGACTTTTTGTCCACTAAAGAAACGATAAATCAGGCTGGTGTGCGCCGACAGTATGTGATAATCCTATGACTGGCGCTATTGACCTGGCTGACTTGCTTTTGCGACATTAAATCATATCTCCCGCCCCTAAGCCTGACATTATGAAAGCATTCATATTCCCCGCCTCTCTCCGTGACGTTACAGGGTGCGTCATCAAACGTGCCCAGTCGTCTCCAGTCCTACGCGACTTTACACAGAACCCGGAAGACAGCACACATTATGTCACAACACAGCGCGCCACAATTCGGAATATGAAACAGTGATTTAAAAGCAAACAGCAAGATTGTAAATTTTGTAAAGTACATTTATTTCACATGAAATGTTTAGTGAATATTCAGCGATTTGCAATTGTCTCTGCTGTCGATCAGCAAAAGTTTATTTTGAGCCGTGCGCTGTTCCTTTGCGGTAGATAGGCTGTTGGTTTATGATGAAAGCAGTAAATGGTCGCACTGATAATCAGAAGGTTGGTCCAACAACGAGGCATTAGACCACCATAATGGTTGGTATGTTGCTTCTAGCCGCTAGTACTGCGTAAGGGCATATTGGTCCTTGGCGATTGTCCCATAAAATGGTGAGGGTCATGAAGTTGCTTACATGGAGCTGCACCTGGCAGTTGAAAAATCCATCCGCTGGAGTCTGAAAATCGTGACATTGGCAAAATGGGGCAACATACCTGTTTTAAAAAACATAAATTAGTCGCACCAGCCGATCTTTATTAAAAATATTCATTTTATTTATTAGGGGGTGAAACTATTTGCTAGCGAAGATAGTGCAATGGAGTATGTTAATAATAAAATAATAATATTTTCACATTTCTATAGCGCTAAGAACCGTCAGGTATCTCAGCGCTGCTTATTATTACCCATGGTGTGTGGTGCTCATTTATTGACCACGGAAAGATGAAAGGTTGAGTTTGGCCGTGCCAGGATTCGAACCTGCGTTAGCAAGCTGTGCACGGATGTCAAAACAAGCGCTCTACTCGCTGTGCCACTTGACCGGCTACAGTCAAGTGGCACAGCGAGTAGAGCACTTGACCGGCTACAGACCGGTTAAATTATTTCTATTAACCCACCCTGTGTCGTCTGCCTTTTTCAGAGCCCTCTAAACGACAGGGGATCAATTCGGCGGTGATAGTGCGCAGTAGAAAACAATATGTCACATTGAACAAACAAGTACAACTTGACCGGGCTTTAATGCCACGCTATTGTTATTATATTCCGGTATAAAATAATCTAAAGGGTTACTTACATTATAATTGCATTTTCCATTGCCCAAGTGTGGTGCAGTCCCAAAATACGACTCTGCGTGTGCCAACGATCTTTCTCAAAGTGATATAATATACAAAAGTGGTTTCGTTTCAGAAATTTCATCTTTATCGTGTCTTACGTTTTTGCTACACTTCTTCAAAGGAAGTCTTTCAGCACAATCTCTGTCTGTCAAGGTAAAAAAATAAAACCTTATACTGGGAGTCGTGGGACTCTCCGGGCCGCGAGAAAAAAATGGAAGCAGCTGACCTTCACTGTGAACGAGCATAAATGCTTACTTTGCAACATTCTGTGTAAAGCCATCTGTGAGAACTTGCTGTTTACACTACATCTTTGTATATTGTTTGCGTTCTTATAAAAAAAGTTTGTTTAAGGGACGTTATGGTTCCAAGTAAAGCCGAATAACCCCTGAAATTCGCCAGTTATGGTAAGCTAAGCAACCATAACTCGCGCCACCACCGTGCACTGCTAAGACTAACACCCAGGACATCAAAGATGACATCGCAAATGCCATTGATGACATCACTGATGACATCACATGTGCATTTACTTTTCATGAAATTTGTGTACTAGGGATTTTTATTATAATGTTGCGAAAAAAGTGTCAAGGATCATTGCAATAAATATCATACCGTAATTAGTGCTTTGAATGATGCATTGATATAAATAGCATTGTATTATGGGGTTCTATCTAGTATACTGAGCTACTAATGGAGAAACATAGCATTGTGTGCAGCGTACAAGATGAAAGTATAATATTTGTAATGTTAATATGTTGAATAATGAAATGATAATTGTCCTGAAATGTTTGAAAATAAACAAAATGGGGGTGTTCTGAGGACGTTCTTCGTATTGTGTGACTGCTTAGCTGTATGCAATGAGGGAATGGCACAGAGAGTAAAGTGGAAATGGTAGAAGGGGTGTCGAAGAGGTACGCGGTCTGCGGACGCCGCGGCTGTCCGTGGACAGGGCGTGCTACATCTGGGGTTTTCCAGCAAATCCAACATGGAAAGAAGACTGGACGGATTAGCCAATCAGATGTCGAGGTTGTGGATTTGTGTTGAAAGAGACTGTGTGTGGTGAAGATGGCAGAAGTAGAGAAAGTCAGGGTGTTGGTGCTTGGAGATATGTTTGTGCATGGTTTACAACAGTACGCTCGATGCAGGCATGTTGAAAAGAACTTTGATGTGAAAGGAGTGGAGGTGGTGTGGAGCACTGTGCCTGATTGCAATGTACAGGGAATTGTACAAGTTTGTGAGGATATGGTCACGATGAACAGTCCGCATGTGGTAGTTTTGCACTATGGTGCTTTCCATTTGGGCAACGTCAGTGCCCCTACTTTGTTGGCTGATTTGGAACGCTTGGTTCAAGCGGTAATGAAGATCCTTCCAAATGCGAAAGTCTTTTTTTCTGGATTACTACCTAGGGCAATATGGGACAATAGTTCAGTTTTTTGTCCTCAGCAAAACTTTGCTAGGTGTGTCATCAACCGAGGCATGTGTGCCTTCATGCTTAGAGCTGGTATGTTCTTCTGTAATAATGAGAATATTGATGCCAGTAATACTGTTAATTTTAAAGAAGATGGCATCTCTTTATCTTTTACGGGAAATGCCTTTCTATTTTGGAATGTAAGGGTTGCTTTGGAGAAGGTTATGTGAAGATTTTAGGAGTAAAGTAAGAAAAAAAAAACAAGAAAAAAAATACAAAATAACAGGTGTCTGTCAAGCATCAAGCAAAAAAACAAAAAAACGGCTCTTTTCAGAGCCAACTTCAAAGGGGAAATGGGGCACACTATTTAAATTTACATTCACCACGCTCAGATTCTCGATATGTCCGCGGACATGGCGGTAGTCCGCGGACATCAATATCACTACGTGGGGGTTCAGTATGTTCTATGTTACATGTATATGAAGTCAGGGATATTATAGTTAAGTTGTGCTACTAAAAACCTATGAAATTCAGTAAAAAAACCTTGTTAAAGGAACGTTATGGTTAAGTTGCGCTACGAAAAACCTATGAAATTCAGTGAAAAAACTTTGTTAAAGGGACGTTATGGTTAAGTTGCGCTACTAAAAACCTATGAAATTCTGTGAAAAAACTTTGTTAAAGGGACATTATGGTTCAAAGTAAAACCGAAAAACCCCTGAAATTCGGCAGTTATGGTAAAATAAGCAACCATAACTCACGCCACCGTGCACTGCTAACAATAACACCCAGGACATCAAAGATGACATCACAAATGTCATTGATGACATCACTGATGACATCACATGTGCATTTACTTTTCATAAAAACTCTGTACAAGGGATTCTTATAATGCTGACCAAAAACTGTCAAGGATCATTGGGATAAATATCATGAGCTAATTAGTGCATTAAGCAATGCATTGATATAAATAGCATTCTATTATGAAGTTCTATCCAGTATACTAAGCTACTCATGCAGAAACATAGGCAGTGTGTGCAGCATACATGATCAAGGTGCCATATTCATAATCTTGCCATGTTGAATAGTGAAATGATAACTGCTTTCTTATTAGAGTTTTGCGTATTGTGAAACATGTAATAAGTAGATAATAAAACCCACTTAATGCATAATTATTACAGACAAAACACAAAGAGACAACAACACATACAAATATGAGTATATACAGGGACAGTGAAGTAAACAAAAAAGCAGAAGTAGTAGCAGAAAGAGTTCATAACCTAACTGATTGTCTTTATGCAGAGAAACTATTGCTCTGTTTCAAAGCTGCTACTTACCATATGTATCTGTATCACATGATGTGACTGCACCCAAAGGAAAGGAGAGTGAGTATAATGTATACAAATATGAGCATATACAGGGAAGGTAGAGTAATAAAAATAAAACTATGAGAAAGTGCTGATAACCCTAATGATTATCTTCATGCACAGAAAGGATTGCTCTCTTTCAAGCCTGTGTCTTCCGCTATGTATATGTTTCATATGATTTGACTTGACCCTAAGTCTACAAATATAGTACCTTTTCAATTTTTACTTCCTGAATGTTACTGAAGACAACTATGTGGCTTAGATATGTCAGGAAAGGAAAATAAGGGAGAGCCAGCCATGTGATGTCATCAGTGATGTCATCAATGACATTTGTGATGTCATCTTTGATGTCCTGGGTGTTAGTGTTAGCAGTGCACGGTGGCGCGAGTTATGGTTGCTTATCTTACCATAACTGCCGAATTTCAGGGGTTTTTCGGTTTTACTTTGAACCATAACGTCCCTTTAACAAAGTTTTTTCACTGAATTTCATAGGTTTTTAGTAGCACAACTTAACCATAACGTCCCTTTAACAACGTTTTTTCACAGAATTTCATAGGTTTTTTGTAGCGCAACTTAACCATAACGTCCCTTTAACAAAGTTTTTTCACTGAATATATATACATATATATATATATATATCCTCACATAAATTAGGCAATTTTGTATGGCATATTTATTTTATTTCTACTAGGCATAGACCGACATACCAATGACAGAGATGACACAGCTTGATGGACTGAAGCTAGGGATGCTGTGTGATGATTCAGATTTTTAGTTTTTTGCAGAAGGAGTATAGCGAGGGGTCAGATCTGAGTGAGAGAGGTGAGGCATTCCATTGTTTGGCCGCCACACCAGGGAAGCTGCAGCCACCTGCTTTAGCTCATTTGAATTTGGACGTAGTGAGGAGGTGGAAGGTGATGGCTCGGGTAGGTCTCTCGAAGTGAGATTTGGTAATTTTGTTGGTGAGGTAATTAGGGGCTGTGTTGTAATACACTTGTGTGTGATGGAGAGCGTCTTAAATTTGATGCGATTTATGACAGGTCTCCAATGGGCAGTGTGTCTAGCGGCAGAGATATGTTCTTTATTTGGGATATTCAGTGCTGCTCTTAGGGCATTATTTTTGGGTGTTGTTTGCAGAGGATCCTGCGAAAAGAACATTGCAGTAATATAGTTTGGACAGAATTAGGGCTCTGGCTAATGTGATGCGGTTGTCGGGTATTAGGCAGGGTCGGCACAAGTTAATGAGTTTAGCCGTATAGGCAGCTTCCAAGGCCATTGCACTGACTTGTCTAGTTATAGAGAGCAAAGAGTCGAGCTAGACCCCTAGAGTTTTCACTCCCGTCAGGGCGGTGATAGGGTTCCCGTCTATGGTAAAGGATTTGTAAACACAGTGCAGTTTATTTAGTCAGGATTGGGTCCCTACCTCTAGGTACTCTGTTTTATGGTCATTAAGACAGAGTTCATGTTGCGCCATCCAGTCTTGGATGATATGATAGATTTTATTGAGGGCGTTGGTATCCTCAGTGTGGTTGTTGGTGATAGGCATGAGTATCTGCCTGTCATCAGGGTAGTTGGTATTTGGTATAGCGTAGTTTGTATAGGAGATGCCTTGTTCGTCCAGGCGGTCCAATAGGGGTTTAGTGAAGATGTCATAAAGTGCTGGCGAGACACATGAGCATTGGGGCACACCACAGAGGACTGAGGCTGGTGTGGCTACTGCTATGTTGGAGAAGACCCTTATTGTGCAGTTGGAGAGAAAGGAATCAACCAAGCTGGGGCTTGGGCAGAGATGTGGGCTGTGGATGAGAGGTGTTGGCAGAGGATTTGGGGATTTACTAGGTCAAACGCCGCAGATAGGTCGAGTAGGGGCAGGAAGGCTAGGTTCCCACTGTCTATGATCTCATCCATTTGGATTTTGAGATCTAGGATTGCTGTCTCAGTGCCGTGTCCTGGGTGGAAGCCAGATTGGCATAGTTCAAGGATATTGTTGTACTCCAGATGCTCCTGTATTTGTAAGTAGGCAGCTCTGTCTAGAAATTTAAGGAGGAAGGAGACAGTAGTAATGGGGTGGTAGTTGATGGGGATGTTAGGGTCTAGTGATGGGTTTTTTAGGAGTGGGAAAACCCATGGATAGTATTGGGCCAGGGGGCTTTATATGATGTGGAATGTGAGTGAGGCGCTATTAACAAAGGAGAGTTTTATGGATAGTGATTCTCCTGAGAGGAGGGATAAATTGAGCAGTTCTCTTAGTGTCAAGTCCTTTTTGCCGATGTGTACTACACCTCCTTCTTTGGCCAGAGGTCTGTCTTTTCTGAAGATGGTGTAGCCCTCAGGGATAGCTAGTGCGAGGGCTGGACCGCCAGCTGTATGCAGCCACGTTTCCGTGATGGCTAGTAGGTCAAGTTGGTTGGAGGTGATGAGATCTAAGATGTCAAGTGCATGTGCTAGGAGCGATCTTGCATATATTGGGCCTCCATGGATGTTTGTTGTGGTGGAACACTTATTGTTTGCACTATTTGCAGTGGTAGCTGTGTGGGTCTTGAGGCGGAGGGACATCTTGTGGGCTATAGGTGCCAGGTTAGGTTCAGATAGTTGTTTTGGTTCTGGGGAGATCAGGACATTCATTATGATACCGGCAGTGGGGTTAGTTGGCAGGACTGACTAGGCAAGGGTCATGTGATTTAGCAACAGTGGGATTCACTGGGCAAAGGCCACACATTGTGCCAACAGTGGGATTCGTAGGCAAGGGTCACACATTGTAGCAGCAGTGTGATTCACTGGGCAAGAGCCACACATTGTGGCAACAGTGGGATTCTCTAGGCAAGGGTCACACATTGTGGCAACAGTGATATTCACTAGGCAAGGATCACACATTGTAGCAACAGTTGGATTCAATGGGCAAGGATCATACATTGTGGCAACAGTGGGATTTGCTAGACAAGGGTCCCACATTGTAGCAGAATTGGGGTTCACTAGGCATAAGTCACATACAGTATGCACATTTGAATTCTTGACACATGGTTGGGACGTTGTGGCATTTTCAAACATGGTCGTAACATTTTTAGAGCAAGGTTCATATATTGAGAAATCAGAGGGCTCTTGCAGGTAAGTCACATGACTGTAGTTAGGGTTGGCAGTGGGGAAGTGCTCCTGCATGGAGCTTTGCATTTGGGCATTTGGAGCGAGTATGTCATTCCTTATTGAAGCTGCTAGATGGTTTCTTGTATGGAGGGGTGGTGAGGGTGAGCAGTATTCCAGGGGTGAGTCATGTGGGGGTATGTTGTGCTGACGTGAGGTGGTTCTTTGTAACTTACTTTGCTTGGCAAGGTAGGCATGCGTAGGAGTGTGGTGGCCCGATGGCCTTACTGTGGACCCTCTGCAGAGGTGGGGTTAGGTGTCAGGGTCTTCTATAAATGCATTCCATGTATATAGGTGTGCATTGAGTTCCTTTAGTGACAGTAGGTTAGGTGTTACCTCTGCCGCCACAACCATATTTTGTTTGGCTTGACTCGGAAGTGGATAATCGGGCTGCACAGGTGGAATAAAGATAGAAGGTGTTGGAAGGGTTTGGACAGGTAAAGAGCTGGACATGCATAGGTTCCGGTTTAGTAACTGCTTACCCGGCAACTCTTGATGATGGTCGTGCGTGGACTCAGCTTTGCGGCCCTCGGTGGCCTGACAGGGCCAGACAGGAAGGTGGCTTATTCGTGGGCCTGCAGAGAGTGCCGGCTTTTCCTGCCAGAAGGGCTTGGTGTGCGCAGGCAAGTGTGCCATTATGGTGACAGCCATCTCTAAATGTAGAATGCACTCCCAGGCTGGGCTGCAATCACATGCAGCACAGTCCCACAGGGGCGATTCTGCAGTCATCAGGGCAGGCAGATGGGGAAGCTCTTTAGGGTTTACCTACTAATGTGATCCAGGACAAAGAGTGCAGCATATTAATATGTTAATCTCTGTGGCACTACATAGAGGTATGCCTATCATCACAGTCCATTCATTCCTCCACACCAACTCAAAATCACGTTACAAAGTGCAGAGAAAAGCAAGGAACAGAGGGGTACAGGGAGTGGGGGAAGATGCTGGGGCAATGGAAAGAATTCAAGTTATTTGAAAGAGAGATGGGCGCACCAGGTACCGTTCTTAAACACTAGCTTTGAGATTGTGTCTACAAAGGGCTGTTCTATTTGCCATAACACATACTGGCCCTCATTACGATACCGGCGCTAAACCATGGCGCTATTAGCACCATGGTTGGTGCCGGTATCGTGACGTGTCCTCCATGGTGAAATGGGGAAATACCACCCCATTCCAAGGTTGGCGGGGCAGTATTTCCCCATTTCCCCATGGCCCTTCCCCATTCCCATTTTTGCCCCATAGGGCTCAATGGGAATGGGAAAGGCGGCAAATACGGTACCGCAAATTGCGGTACCGTAATTGCCTGCGAGGTCCCTTTGCGGGTCCCTACTTTAACGGCTGGTCCAGACCAGCCGTTCAGGTAGGGTTCCGCAAAGGGACCTCATAGTAAGGCGCTAAGTGGTTAACGGCGCTGCAGCCTTTTATGGTGCCGTTAACCACTTAGCGCCAGGGTCGTAATGAGCCTGTCACGAGCCTGTCACGACCTCGAACCGAGACTATGGGTCTTGGGCACCATGGCCCCCACCTCAGTACTGTTCCAAGGTAGAACGACCCACACTAGCCCGTTGCGGGTGCCTTGGCACCAGGCGCACTTGGCAAGTATGGTTCCCAATGGACAATGGGTGAACATGGCTGCTCCCGCAAGGATTATTGGGGAACTGCAGCTAGGCACCTGGGATACCTACCAGGTATTTAAACTACGCCCGACCGGAGGCACGCGCTTTGCATTATTCTGCTTTTGCAGCGTGACTTTCACCGAGCCCTGCTCTGTATCCTGGCCTGCTCGGCAAACGACTTGGAAGAACATTGCTATTCTTACCTGCCCAGCTCCAACTCTTCCATCCAGTAGGAGCCTTCGAGGACTTTTCCATCGGTCCTCTGCCACTTATTCAGGACTAAGGAGGCAAGCATTAGAAACTACTTACCATCTCACCTGGAAGGCCTCCGCCATTCCGAACATCACCTTTGGCGTTCTGTCCTCCACTCCATCGTCGTTTCCAGAAATTCTCTCCGACCTGAGGAGAAACAATGCACAGATCAGCTCACTTGCAAGGAGTCTCCCAGGGCCGCAACTAGCGCATCCTTACCTTCTTGAACTCAGTAGTCGGCCTCGGCATTCTCCATCAGCCCCTGCAAGACAAAAGAAGAAGGTTACTCGGACAATCATCACTATAGATATTATTCAAAAAACACTAAAAACTTACCTGAAAGGGGGAGTCGCAGCCGGTCTGGACTCCAGGCAAACGCGAGTGAAGTAACTCGGCGGATAAAGCCAACAACGACGCGCCCCTCCCTAGCTCAGTAGGACGTAGAGTGCGGCATTACGGAAATCAAGGTGAGCGAAGTCCCAAGGGGAAACCGCAAGGGAAGACTGGGAGGTGGGCCACGGGAGACAAGGAGAAGTCGCTAAAACATTCCTCCTATTTCCTAGAACTGATCCCAGGCAGAGCGAAGTCCGGGGGAGTTGCAGAGAGCCCAGCGGTGTCCCAGACCAGTCCAGAGGCGTCCCTGTGGATACAAGGTGAGCGTTACACATACATTACATGGCCACGGTAGCGGCCATGTAGTTATGGTTAAGTTGCTGTTTCTATAGGAAGAGCACTTTTGGGCGGCTTATAACTTTGCCCCCCCTGGACGAATCCTCACCAAACTTTGCAAAAGTATTTGGGTCACTCTGAATTTTTTTGCAAAGTTTGGTGAGGATTCGTCCAGGGGGGGCAAAGTTATAGGGGGGTCCCAAAACTTTTTTTTTTCCCATAGACTGAATGGGAAAAAACTTTGCGCACGGCTACAGCCCGAACCGCTGGATGGATTTACACCAAATTTGCGGCAGGAGTGGCGGCCTGGTCCCAAAAGCGTGCTTTTGTAAATTTGGTGTAAATCTGTCCAGTAGTTTTTTAAAAAATGACCAAAATGTAAGGCAAACAAATTAGTGATATCTGTGTTCGCTTCGCGGACGGACTTCCCTGTTCGCTCCGCGGACAGCACCCCGATTGGCCCATGGCCTTGCGTCATGTCTGCGGACATGCAACATGTTCGCTGATTGGACAGCGATGGGCGTGGAGCGCGTCAGATTTTCTGTGGCACCCGCCATCTTGTATTCGCAGTCGACCGCGTACAGCGCAGTGAAACGTGGATAAAAAATTGTATTTAGTGCCGTGTGTTGGTGTGTAAGAGTGTTTGGGGAGGGTGGGGGAGTATGAGATAGGTTCAATGTTTTGTTTTTTTATGTGCTAGACATTTATGTTGCGTTCGATTTGTCCGCGGAGAACACGGCTGTTCTGACATTTTGTAAATAAACTAAATGATGGGGTGTTTAGAGGACGGAGTATGTGTCATTTTTGTTCGCAAGGAAGGTAAAAATGAGCTATGAACACTCGCGGTGTACTTAATTGTTCGTAAATACACAAACTGGGGGTGTCCTCAGGATGCTGTCCGTATTGTAATCTGTCTAGTTGAATGTGTTCTAAGAACACTCGCAGTGTCCCGAAATGGTTGCAATTGCACAAAATGGGGGTGTTCTGAGAACGTTGTTTGTATTGTTCGTTGTCAGGGTGAAAGTGTTTTAAGAGCACTCCTTTTGTCCGCTAATAGTACAATTTCCTAGGGGGCGTCAACCGACTTTTTGTCCACTAAAGAAACGATAAATCCGGCTGGTGTGCGCCGACATTATGTGATAATCCTATGACTGGCGCTATTGACCTGGCTGACTTGCTTTTGCGACACTAAATCATATCTCCCGCCCCTAAGCCTGATATTATCAAAGCATTCATATTCCCCGCCTCTCTCCGTGACGTTACAGGGTGCGTAATGAAACGCGCCCAGTCGTCTCCAGTACTACACGACTTTACACAGAACCCGGAAGACAACACACATTATGTCACAACACAGCGCGCCACAATTCGGAATATGAAACTGTGATTTAAAAGCAAACAGCAAGATTGTAAATGTTGTAAAGTACATTTATTTGACATCAAATGTTTAGAGAATATTCAGCAATTTGCATTTGTCTTTGTTGTCGATCCGCAAAAGTTCATGTTGAGACACGCGATGTTCCTTTGCGGTACAGAGAGTGTTAGATCAGCTTACAACTCAGTGCGCCACAATTCGGAATATGAAACTGTGGTTTAAAAGTAAACAGCAGAATTGTACATTTGGTAAAGTACATTTATTTCACATGAAATGTTTAGTGAATATTCAGCGATTTGCTATTGTCTCTGCTGTCGATCAGCAAAAGTTTATTTGGAGCCACGCGTTGTTCCTTTGCGGTAGATAGGCTGTTGGTTTATGATAAAAGCAGTAAATGGTCGCTCTGATAATCGGAAGGTTGCTCCAACAACGAGCCATTAGACCACCCTATTGGTTGGTATGTTGTTTGTAGCCGCTAGTACTGCGTAAGGGCATATTGGTCCTTGGCGATTGTCCCATAAAATGGTAAGGGTCATGAAGTTGCATATTTGGACCTGCACCTGGCAGTTGAAGACCCCATCCGCTGGAGTCTGTAAATCGTGACATAGGCAAAATGGAGCCACATACCTGTTTTAAAAAACATAAATTAGTCTCCCCAGCCGATCTTCATTAAAAATCATCATTTTATTTATTAGGGCGTGAAAATATTTGCTATCGAAGATAGTGCAACAGAGTATGTTAATAATAAAATAATAATATTTTCCCATTCATATAGCGCTAAGAACCGTGAGGTATCTAAGCGGTGCTTATTATTAACCACAGTGTGTGGTGCTCATTTATCGACCACGGAAGGATAAAAGGCTGAATTTGGCCTTGCCGGGATTCAAACTTGCGTTAGCAAGCTGTGCACGGATGTCAAAGCGAGCGCTGTACTCGCTGTGCCACTTGACAGGCTACAGTGAAGTGGCACAGCGAGTAGAGCGCTTGACCGCCTATAGACCAGTTAAATTATTTCTATTAACCCACCCTGTGTCGTCTGCCTTTTTTAGAGCCCCCTAAACGACAGGGGATCAATTCGGCGGTGATAGTGTGCGGTAGAAAACATTATGCCACTTTCAACGAACAAGTTCAACTTGAGCGGTCTTTAATGCTACGCTATTGTAATTATATTTGGTATAAAGTAATCTAAAGGGTTACTTACAGTACAATTGCAATTTCCATTGTCTACGAGTGGTGCAGTCCCAAAATACGACTCCACGTGTGCCAACGATCTTTCGCATAGTGATATAATATATAAAAGTGGTTTCGATTCAGAAATTTCATCTTTATCTTCTCTTACGTTTTAGCAACACTCCTTCAAGAGAAGTCTTTCATCACAATCTCTGTCTGTCAAGGTCAAAACACAATACAACCTTATAGTCCGCTTTGTGAGCCTCTCCTCCGGGGCCCGAGAAAAAAATGGAAGCAGCTGACCTTCACTGTGAACGAGCATAAATTCTTACTTTGCAACATTCTGTGTAAAGCCATCTGTAGAAGTTGTGGAAGCAGCTGCCCTTCACTGTGAACGAGCATAAATTCTTACTTTGCAACATTCTGTGTAAAGCCATCTGTAGAAGTTGGTTTTTGCACGCCATGTTTGTATATTGTTTGCGTGATATTAAAAAAAGTTTGTTTAAAGGACGTTATGGTTCTAAGTACAGCCGAAAGACCCCTGAAAATCGCAAGTTATGGTAAGCTTTGAAAAATAACTGGCGCCACCACCGTGCACTGCTAAGACTAACACCCAGGACATCAAAGATGACATCGCAAATGTCATTGATGAAATCACTGATGACATCACGTGTGTATGTACTTTTCATGGAATTTGTGTACTAGGGATTTTTATTATAATGTTGCGAAAAAAGTGTCAAGGATATTGCAATAAATATCATACCGTTATTAGTGCTTTGAACGATGCATTGATATAAATAGCATTGTATTATGGGATTCTATCTAGTATACTGAGCTACTAATGGAGAAACATAGCATTGTGTGCAGAGTACAAGATGAAAGTATAATATGTGTAATGTTAATATGTTGAATAATGAAATAATAATTGTCCTGAAATGTTCAAAAAATCACAAAATGGGGTTGTTCTGAGGACGTTATTCGTATTGTGTGATTGCTTAGCTGTATGCAATGAGGGAATGGCACAGAGAGTAAAGTGGACGCCGTCTGCGAACAACGTGGCTGTTCGTGGACAGGGCGTGCTACATCCGGGTTTTTCCAGGAAATCCAATATGGAAAGAAGACTGTACGGATCAGCCAATCAGATGTCGAGGTTGTGGATTTGTGTTGAAAGAGACTGTGTGTGGTGAAGATGGCAGAAGTGGAGAAAGTCAGGATGTTGGTGCTCGGAGATATGTTTGTGCATGGTTTACAGCAGTACGCTGAATGCAGGCACGTTGCAAAGAACTTTGATGTGAAAGAAGTGGAGGTGGTGTGGAGCAGTGTGCCTGATTGCAATGTACAGGGAATTGTACAAGTTTGTGAGGATATGGCTACGATGAACAGTCCGCATGTGGTAGTTTTGCACTATGGTGCTTTCCATTTGGGCAACGTCAGTGCCCCTACTTTGTTGGCTGATTTGGAACGCTTGGTTCAAGCAGTTATGAAGATCCTTCCAAATGCAAAAGTAATTTTTTCTGGATTACTACCTAGGGCAATATGGGACAATAGTTCAGTTTTTTGTCCTCAGCAAAATATTGCTAGGTGTGTCATCAACCGAGGCATGTGTGCCTTCATGCTTAGAGCTGGTATGTTCTTCTGTAACAATGAGAATATTGATGCCAGTAATGCTGTTAATTTTAAAGAAGATGGCATTTCTTTATCTTTTACGGGAAATGCCTTTCTATTTTGGAATGTAAGGGTTGCTTTGGAGAAGGTTATGTGAAGATTTTAGGAGTAAAGTAAGAAAAAAAACAAGAAAAAAAATACAAAATAACAGGTGTCTGTCAAGCATCTGTAAAAAAAAAAAAACGGCTCTTTTCAGAGCCAACTTCAAAGGGGAAATGGGGCACACTATTTAAATTTACATTCACCACGCTCAGATTTTCGATGTGTCCGCGGACATGGCGGTAGTCCGCGGACATGAAAATCACTACGAGGGGCTTAGTATGTTCTATGTTACATGCATATGAAGTCAGGGATATTATGGTTAAGTTGTGCACTAAAAACCTATGAAATTCAGTGAAAAAACTTTAAAGGGACGTTATGGTTAAGTCGCGCTACTAAAAACCTATGAAATTCAGTGAAAAAACTTTGTTAAAGGGACGTTATGGCTCAAAGTAAACCGAAAAACCCCTGAAATTCGGCAGTTATGGTAACATAAGCAACCATAACTTGCGCCACCGTGCACTGCTAACACTAACACCCAGGACATCAAAGATGACATCACAAATGTCATTGATGACATCACTGATGACATCACATGGCTGGCTCTCCCTTTTTATCCTTTACTGACATATCGAAGCCACATAGTTTTCTTCAGTAACAGTCAGGAAGTAAAAATTGAAAAGGTACTATATTTGTTGACTTAGGGTCCAGTCACATCATATGAAACATATACATAGCGGAAGATACAGGCTTGAAAGAGAGCAATCCTTTCTGTGCATGAAGATAATCATTATGGTTATCAGCACTTTCTCATAGTTTTATTTTTATTACTCTACCTTCCCTCTATATGCTCATATTTGTATACATTATACTCACTCTCCATAGAGTGAATGGGAAAAAAATGTTGCTTGCGCCTACAGCCCAAACCGCTGGACGGATTTCCACCAAATTTGGACCAGGAGCAGCGGCTTGGTCCTGAAAGCGTGCTTTTGCAAATTTGGTGAAAATCCGTCCAGTAGTTTTTTTTTAAATGACCAAAAAGTAGGTAAAAAAAATTAGTGATATCTGTGTTCGGTTTGCGGACACACTTCCCTGTTCGCTCCGCGGAAAGTGTCCTAATTGGCCAATCGTCTTGCGTGATATTCGCGGACATGCAAAGTGTTCGCTGATTGGACGGCGTGGAGCGTGAAACGCGTCAGATTTTTCGGTAGCGCCTGCCATCTTGGATTCGCGGACGTCCCCGGACAGCGCGCTGAAACTTTGTTCAAAATGTGTATTTTGTAGAGTGTGTTGGTGTGTAAGAGTGTTTGGGGAGGGTGGGAGTGTATGAGATAGGATGAAAGTTGTGTTTTTTATTTGTTAGACGTTCTTTTTGTGTTCGATTTGTTTGCGGCCATCACGGGTGTTCTGAAATGTTCTAAATAAATTGACTGGGGGGTGTTCTAAGGACTCAATATGTGTCAGTTTTGTTCGCAAGCAAAGTGAAACTGTTCTAAGAACTCTCGCAGTGTCCGGGGAGTGTTCGTATGGGGTGTCCTGAGGATGCTGTCCATATTGTTCTCTGTCAAGTTGAATGTGTTCTAAGAACACGCGAGGTGTCCTGAAATGTTCGCAAATAAACAAAATGGGGGTGTTCTGAAGATGTTTTTGAGAACACTCCCGGTGTCCTGAAATGTTTGTAGGGGGTGTTCTGAGGACGCTGTCCGTATTGTTCTCTGTCAAGTTGAATGTGTTCTAAGAACACTCGCGGTGTCCTGAAATGTTCGCAAATAAACAAAATGGGGGTGTTCTGAAGACGCTTCTAAGAACACTTGCGGTGTCCGGTGAGTGTTCGTAGGGGGTGTCCTGAGGACACTGTCCGTATTGTTCTCTGTCAAGTTGAATGTGTCCTAAGAACACTTGCCGTGTCCCGAAATGTTCGTAAATAAACAAAATGGGGGTGTTCTGAAGACGTTTCTAAGAACACTCGTGGTGTCCGGGGAGTGTTCGTAGGGGGTGTCCTGAGGACACTGTCCGTATTGTTCTCTGTCAAGTTGAATGTATCCTAAGAACACTCGCAGTGTACTGAAATGTTCGCAAATAAACAAGATGGTGGTGTTCTGAAGACGCTTCTAAGAACACTCGCGGTGTCCGGGGAGTGTTCGTAGGGGGTGTCCTGAGGACGCTGTCCGTATTGTTCCCTGTCAAGTTGAATGTGTCCTAAGAACACTCGCGGTGTCCTGAAATGTTCGCAAATAAACAAAATGGGGGTGTTCTGAAGACGCTTCTAAGAACACTCGCGGTGTCCGGGGAGTGTTCGTAGGGGGGGTCCTGAGGACGCTGTCCGTATTGTTCTTTGTCAAGTTGAATGTGTCCTAAGAACACTCGCGGTGTCCTGAAATGTTCGCAAATAAACAAGATGGTGGTGTTCTGAAGATGCTTTTAAGAACACTCCCGGTGTCCGGGGAGTGTTCATAGGGGGTGTCCTGAGGACGCTGTCCGTATTGTTCTTTGTCAAGTTGAATGTGTCTTAAGAACACTTGCGGTGTCCTAAAATGTTCGCAAATAAACAAGATGGTGGTGTTCTGAAGACGCTTCTAAGAACACCCCCGGTGTCCTGGAATGTTCGTAGGGGGTGTCCTTAGGACGCTGTCCATATTGTTCGTTGTTAAGTTGAAAGTGTTCTAAGAACTATCGCGTTGTTCTGAAATGTTCATAGGGGGTGTCCTGAAAACGGTGTCCGTATTGTTCGCCGGCAAGTTCAAAGTGTTCTAAGAACACTCACATTGTTCACGGACATTAAAAGTTTCCCATAGATCATAGTTGAAATGTTTGACTCTATGGATGTGATATGCTGCTATGGTTGTCCTTATTATTGTATACTTACTGTTTGGTCTAGTAATGGGAGTCCATGTTTTTCTTCTTCATTTCTGTGATAAAAGAAAATAGCATGTTAGTATTAGTATTTTGTAATGACTTATTACATTGTATCATTGTATAAGCAATATACTTTTATTTTTTTTCGACCCTCATATTTAATAGAGTACAAATCAGAGTACTGTGCAATTTGCTCAGTTTCTGTATTTGTTGCTAAAATCATTGGGTCTGTGGGAGAAAAAAAAATCCATGTTGGATTAAAAAAAAACCTTTTTCTGTTATGCTACAGTTTATTTGTTTGTTTGTTTTCAGTGTTCACTTGTTGTTTCTGGCTAATGCTTTATACTTTGCTTTGTTGTATTTTTTTTTGGAGCAGTAACAGATTCTTCATTTGTTTTGATATTATAAAATTTTGGAGCAGTTAGATACCAATTGGCGTATTCTAACTGTCTATTTTTTTAATATATTTTAGTGGTTTTGATTTATCTATTTGGATATTGTTAAATTTTGGGACAGTTAGATACCAATTGGCGTATTCTAACTGTGTATTTTTTGGCCTAATTTAGTGGTATTCATTTATCTGATTAGTTGTTGTAGAATCTTTGAGCTGTTAGATAGCTTTTGGAGTATTCTAACAGTTTATATTATTTTAACACAAATTTATAATTTTGGGACAGTTAGATACCAATTGGCGTATTCTAACTGTGTATTTTTTGGTCTAATTTAGTGGTATTCATTTATCTGATTAGTTGTTGTAGAATCTTTGAGCAGTTAGATAGCTTTTGGAGTATTCTAACAGTTTATATTTTTTTAACACAAATTTACTTAAAGGTTTAAATACAGTTTATTTATCAAATTTTGGTTTTAAGAACATCAAATAAGCGTTTGTAAGATTTGCTCGTAATCTCTGCTTTAGAGTAATGGTACTATCATTACATTCAAACCATCCGCATTTCTTTTTTATATATGCAGTGTAGTGCCCTGAATTGGTTGTGGCTCCTGCGTGGTAGATTATACCTATTGTTGTGAAGGTTTTCTTATCAAGTGATATTTGACCATGTGTGAATCCAGTCAGCTTGCAGTTGTTTTTGGTACCATCTGCATTGTAACGTAGAAGCATTAGTATTACGTATTTACTATGTGTTTGTATTACTAACGTGGAGCGATTATCTGAATTGCAGGTAGAGCATAATCTACCATGGTTTGCATTTTGTACAAGTTGCTGAAATGGAATGGATTCACAATTTGGTATTGATATATATATGAAGTGTTCATTGGGGATTTCTTCTTGTGTCACATTGTTGCAGAGAGTGCATGTATGTTTCCACATGTATGAAATCTGAAAGATTTCATTTATAGGTATGTTTTTGTTTTCCAGTACTTGTAGTAAGTACATTAGAAATTCTTGTGGATCTTCCTGTGAGTTTATAGTGAATTTCACCATTCCAGCACAGTAGTCCAATTGTCGTCTTATTCCAAAAACACTATATGTGTTGTCAGGATTGTTTGCTGCATTTCTGTGAAGTACTAACATTTGCAAACACAATGGGTCTGTACTGTGTAAGTAAATGTTGTCAACAATTGGTGGTAATTGAAATAGAATATTCATTGCTACATTTGCATAGCAACTTACACCAACTATATTTGAGAATTTAAATGGTCCAGGTAGTTCTGTATCTAACTGATTTTTTGGCGTTTGTCTTCCTTCTTTAAAGAAGTACCTGGTTTACTTTCTCTATTGATTCTTTTTTGTTTGTGGTACTTGATGAAGTATTAGTTTCTTTTACTCTCTTTGGAGGATTTGCAGTGACGTCCTGTTGCATTTCTGTTTGATTTAGTTTTCTTTTACAACGTTTTAGTTTTTGTGGAACAGAATATGTGTTTAGATGGGGAGTGTATAGTGAGCAAAGTCTATCATATTCTAAAATGCAAGGAATATCAGCGTTTGCTTTACTTGCATCAAAGTTGATTAGAAATAGACCGTCAAGTGTACGTAAGCGTGATAGTGCTACGTAGCTCATGCCTTCTTTAAAGACTGTGTTACCAATATCTATCATTGCTTTGTCTAGGGTAAGACCTTGTGATTTATGAATCGTGACTGCGTATGCAAGAGTTAGAGAAAATTGTTCTCTGCGTACATACATATCTTTGAAGAGAAGGAATCTAGCTGTTG